>NC_083881.1:64031688-66531688 GCF_032452875.1 Bos javanicus
ACAAACTACAATATAATGGGAACCCAGGTGTGTCCAGCGCCAAAGAGGCCCAAGCTTCAGAGGATCCTGAAATTATTTCCTTCTCAGGCAAATTAATGAAAACAACTTACGAACCCTTAGTTGTTATACACTGAAGAAATATCTTTTTTTTTTTTTTCCTGACTGTGCAACACGTGGAACTTCCCTGACCAGGGATCAAACCCGTGCCCCCTGTGTTGTAAGCACAGAGTCTTAACCGCTGGACCACTGGGAAGTCCCTAATGTGAAATATCTTTGAAAGAGAAATAATGCCTCAGGCATTTCAAATTTTAAAGAAAGAATATAATATATGCCATTATTGGATGAGAAAAAGTTTCACAAATGAGAAGTGTTTTAAAGATTAAGCTAAAGAAGAAAAGCAATGAACAATTAAATTTTATTTGTTGATGTTCTTGGCACTGGATTAGAAAATAAATGCTGATTATCCATTTTGGAGAAAACCCAGCTCTGAAGAACATACTTTGTACTATGAAATTTGAACCTTACACAAAGACAAGAACAGGAGCTAAATTGAGTAGGTAAAAAAAAAAATCTATGTTTATTTTTCTCCACTTTAATTATAAAATCATCTAGTTTTATTGATAGACTAAGACTTATCTGAAGATAAGTTTAATCTGGTTTTAAGTTTTATCTGGTTTAATTCTTTCATTCTCCTTACCTATCTCAAGATTCCTATTTATGGTAATTTATTCAAAACAGTTTATCAATGATCCAGTGGGTCACTTTTAACATATACCTGTTTTACCTATTTCTTTGCTCTCTGCCCCTGTTATCTGATGCATTCTAGCTAGATATTGGCCAGCTAATCTTAACAGGTAATAAAATGAGTAACTATGATCTGAAATGATTCTTGAGCTGAATATTTCAAACATTCCAGATAAACCTAAATTGGGATTCAAAATGTTAGAAATACTCAGCAAATGTGGCTGGTATTTGAATTAACTAGTTAATGTCAGCCATAGTTCTATAATTAGCAGCAATGAATATGCAATTGTCATGACAAAAAATGTATACATCCAACATCTTCTGTATATGATTTTTCAAAGTTACTGTAAAAAGCAAGATGGAAAGATTTAGTTTATGCCCTTTAAGAGTCGAGGCAATATTTTAAGATCAATGATATGCTTTGTATATATGATTAAAGATCCAAACTGGCATAAATTGGTATTACCTGCTAACCTTGAATTTATCCACAAGGAATGAACTAGAGAAAAAAAAGAAAAACACAGTTCTTAACTGAAACCTTCCATCTGATCTGAACATAAATCCACTTCATGCTCAGCTCCTAAACACATAATGTACGGTAGCTAATAAAAGCATTGGATAGAAGGATTAAGTGACCAGAGTCAGTAGTGGCTACATCAAGACTTTAATTGCAACAAACGCTAATTAACAAACCCTCAGTGGAGAAGTAGTCCCTTTATAATAGAATCAACATTGCTTTTTAAAATCATAAATAGTGCAACATAGGGTCAATGTCAACGTTAATTTTACCACAAAGATACACACACGCACACACAGGTTCACAATTTTATACAGCAAAAATATCATTCTGTTTCCAGTTTCTATTGATAGGGAAAATGGTATGTAGCAGTTGAGTCTGTTTGCAGGAGTACCTAGCAAATATACTGCACACCCCATCTTCACCCTCCAGCGTGGGGATCCCCCTCCTCAAGCTCATTCTAATCTCCATACCCGTTCACTCTTCCTTTAACTTCTCCCCCTACACACTACAAATCCCAAACACTCATATTTTCCTCCACAATATTTGAGTTTACTATCTTGTCCTTGCTACACTATAAGCTCTTTGAAGGCAGGTGGAAATTGTTCTGTTAACTTTCTAACTGCCTAGGACTAGTAGTCATCCATAAATGTTTACTTAATAAATGAATAAATTAGTATCTTACTTATCAAATCCAGTCCCTCCAATCTGTTGTTGGAAGTATATGCCTTTATGTCAATATATGATTTCACATTTCCAGTGACAAAGTACATTTCAAAAATGCATCATCTTGTTGATAGAATGATCACTGTACACATTCAGCTACTTTGCTGAATATTAAACTGGCTTATCAGAATAAAATGCAAGAACACTAAGATTAGATTTTTTTCAATAATCCAGAGTGACTAACTCTCTGCAGTATCTAAAGAAATGGACTCAACAAACAAATATTCTTTTTAATTTTTCCAAGAAGAGAACTTTAGAGGATATCGAATAATTACTCTTGCATCTTGCTATGTGACTCAGATTTTAGGACACAGTGAGAATAAGACTGTGATCTGGAAATCCCCCTAAATGGGTACTTGTGGTCCAGCCCATTGTGAAATTCTGTGGCATAGCATAGACCTGTTGCTACGCAACGTTGACGCTGGGACCACGACTCTCTGCCTCAACAAAGCTGTGCTCCAGCCCAAGTAAACAACCCTGCTGCTTTAAGCAGGCAAAGAACTGTCAACACAATATTTTCACTCAGCTCTGAAAACCTATGATTTCCAAGCTTGGAGGGTACACAGTACTCTCTTGCTAAGAGGAATCTGCTACTTAAAATAAGAGGAGGCATACTTAAAAGCTAGGAGGTCATAGACCATATGACTCTGAAAGCTAGGCGTTCAGAAAACAGGGTCACCATTTTGTGCTTGAGTAGTTGTTTTGTTTTGTTTTCTGTTAAGCCCGAGTGAGGAATATTGAATGCAGGTGTCCATATTTGCATACGTACCTCCCATGTTGCGATTCTATTTGCCAATGGCAATGACTCTGTTGGGGTTTTTTTTCTGTTAAGCAAGAGAACTGTTTGCACTGGCCAGGTCTGAGTGGGATGCTCTGCTCAAATTGTCTGCTTTTAATGTAGAGTCTTACCTAGCACCAGAAATTCTAACCTTATGGCAGAACCTTCTGAGGGAAAGACAGTGAAGGGGGCAAAGTCAGACTCCTTTTATGCCCTCCTCTCTGTGTCAATATCTTAGGAGATAGATTTTGGATGTAACAATCTTTCAGATAGGGAGTTGTTATATCACTGGAGTTCCCTTGAACTGTTTTTGAGTAATTCTCCAAAAAACCAGGAAGCTCCCAGCCTTCTTATTCTTTTACACACAAACATGCACACACACACACACACCATATATATTCTCTACCTTTGACTCTGCACATTTTTTTGTAAAATAAGACAGTACTCTGTGGCTCAGATAGTGTTAGGGTTCAGGTGGGTATTTTGAAGTAGGCACAGTGCTATGTGGTGATTTTAAAACATATTCACATATTCTTTGGCACGCCTCCCTTCACAAAGTAAAAGCTAATGCCTCTTCTCTTGTTCATGGGCCTGATTTAGTGACTTGCTTCATAGGAATAGAATGTGATAGAAATGAGGCTATGTAACTCAAGTTTAGGTCATAAAAACAATAGCTTCTGCCTGGAACACTCTTAAGACTGCTTTCTTTGGTGGAAGCTGGTTACTATGTTCTAGAGACGCTTAAGGGGCTCTGTGGAAGAGGCCAGGAAGGGAGGAGCTGAGCCTCCTACTAATAGCCAGCATCAGCTTGCTAGCTATGCAAGTGAGTTTTGGAAATGAATCCTCCAGACTGCCAAGCCTTCAGGTGATTGCAATCCCAGCTGACATCTTCACTGCAACTTTGTCTGAGATTTTGAACCCCCAACGCCCAATCAAACTACTTTCATAGTCCTGACCCATAGAAACTGTGCCAGTTCATAACTGTTGATTCAAGCCACTCAGTCTGGAGGTAATCTGTTGCACAGCAAACAGATACACCAACACTCCTTTTTCCTATGCCCAGAACAAATAATACCAATTGATTATGGAACCCTTGCCCCATTGACCCTGGGTGTAGCTTTGTAACCCTTCAGCAGTTACATTTCACCAGGCAGCCACCACCAGAAAAGATCAAATGTATTTGCCAACATGTGCTAGGGGACCAACAAGAACTGATTACCATTCAGCGCAACATTTTAGAAAGTACCCTTTTACTATTAATTGTAAATGACGACTGACTTTAGCAACCCTTCCACTGTGATGTAGACACTGTTGCACAGTATTTACAACTGCGAATGGGTAAAAAGTATGACCTGTGGGGACATTTACCAAATTTAATTTGTTTTTGCTCTGTTTCCCATGGCCTTTTAAACTTACTCTACAATAAGCTGACGTCATGCACCAGTTCAAGGATTTGGTCAAAGTGGATTTTGTGAGTATAACCCAGGTCCCTGGGCCACCGGAGGGTAGAAGTAAAAACAATCACTCTCAACAATGGAGCTGGGGAGGGATATCAGCAAATTGGTGGAGTGGGTAAGCTGCAAGCTCATGTTCCCCCACAGAAACACCAAAAAAAAAAAAACCAAGCTGAAACTGTCAGAACCAACTTTGTCAGAACTCCAGAAAACAGTCAGAGGCTTACAGCAACCAAGTAAATGCTGAATCAAGAAAAAAGCAACTCAAAAATGGAAAGTTTTGTGGCCTTTCCATTTGCTCTTACCCTACTCCCTCCCCAGGGAAGGCCGTTTTGGAGAGACAGCAGCTGTGTTGGGATCCTGTTCCTTGGTTCCAGAAGAAGCAGAGCAGAACTTGTTCACACATTATCATGCATGCCTGTTCTAACCTGTCCGGGGGTTACCTGAAGGTGCTTGTCTCAGGTTTCCCTAACTCAGACCTCAGGCCAGAAAAGCAGTGGGCATTGCTTGAAAATGTTGTTAGGTAAACTAACAACCTATGGACGTCTGGGGCAAAAGATTATGGCCCAGATATACAATAGATTACCTAAGTCCCAGGAGGAAAAGCTGGGGAAAATTCTTCAGGAATTGGGACATTCCCAAAGCATTTGAGTATACAGGCAAATTTAGAAAGCCATGCACAATCTCAAGGTAAGATTCATGCTCAGAAAAGACCTGAAAAGATCCTCAGTTCTCACCTTGTGCCACCTAGGCTCAGGATAAGCCTGACTAAGTTAGAGAGACCCAGCAGAAAATCAATCTGTGAAGACTGAGAGAGGTGCTTGCTTTTTGTGTTCTGCTTTTTCACTTCTGGTCTTTTATTTTTGTTTTGCATTAACTTCTGGCATTTAAGGAAACTTTGTCAAACATTAGCTGAACACAGAGCTTCCCCAGCGGCTCAGTGGTAAAGAATCTGCCTGCAGTGCAGGAAAGGCAGGCAGATGCTGGTTAGATTCCTCAGTTGGGAAGATCCCCTGGAGGAGGAAATGGCAACTCACTCCAGTATTCTTACCTGGAGAATCCCATGGACAGAGGATCCTGGCGGACCACAGCCCACGGAGTCGCAAAGAGTCGGACACGACTGAGCATGAGCACACGCGCAGCTGACCGTAAACAAATAACAGTCACCACACACGTCAAGGAACATCCTTTGCAAAAAATAGTTTGAGAAGTCAACAAACAGGCAATCATAGCCTTCAAAAACCAACAACAAAAAACAAAACCCAGCAAATCTTGGGGAAGGTAACTATCCTGACTTTCAGAGTTATGACAACACAATATTCAAATAGTTTTCAACAATAAAAAACCATAAAGCATGCCAAAAAAAAAAAAAAGCCCAGAAGACTCGGCAAATTTAAAGGACCAGATAAATGTGCAGAGGAAGCACATTTATCTGGTCCTTTAAATTCCTTCCCTGAGGAAGCCCAGACATCAGACTTATGAGACAAAGACTTTAAAACAACTGTCTTAAATATGCTCAAAGAACTAAAGGAAAATGTGCACATCTTCCTTTAATTAAGCATGCAGAAGCAAATCAGAAGAACAATGTATGAAAAAAACGAAACCGTTGTAAAAAGGAACCAAATACACATTCTATAGCTGAAAAGTATAATGCCTATAATGAAAAATTCAGTACAAGGATTCGGTAGTAGATCTGAAGATTCAGAAGGAAGAATCAGCAAACTTGAAGATAGGATTATTAAAGGTACCCAGACTGAGGAGGAGAAAAAAGAAAAGAAAGAAAAATGAACAGAGCCTAAGGGACCTCTGGGACTATTAAGTGGACCAACATATGCTTTATGGGAGTCTCAGAAAGAGGAGAAAGAGAGAGGGAGAGAAAGGAGTATAGAGAATATTTGTAGAGTAATAGCCACAAACTTTCCAAATTTGATTAGAAATATGAATCCATGTACCTAAGATGAAAAGACAGCATGCTCAAAGCAACAGGAGAGAAGAGACTCATCATAGTCCAGGGATCCTTTATAAGATGAATTTTTGATTTCTCATCAGAAACCATGGAGGCCAGAAGGTAATGGGATGATATACTTAAAGTGCTGAGGCGGGGGGGGGGGGGGGGGGGGGGGTGGGAACTGTCATTTGAGAATTCTATATACTGCAAAATTGTTCTTAATAAATGAGATAAAAATTAAGATATTCTTAGATAAAAAGTAGAGTTATCAGTGTGATAAGATCCACAATTAACAACAATATAGTCAATAATGAAAGGCTGAAAGGACTGAGGGACTTTCTCCCTAAGATCAAAAATAAGGCAAGGTGGGCTACTTTCACCACTGCCATTCAACATTGTACTGGGAGTTCTAGCCAGAGATACTAGGCAAAAAAAGTGGGGGGGGGGAAAGTTATCAAAATCGTAAAGGAAGAGGTTAACTATCAAATTTGCAGATGACATTATTCTATGTAGAAAATCTCAAAGAATCCATAAGAAAGAAAGTTACTAAAGCTAAAGAAATTCTGCAAAGTTGCAGGGTACAAATCAAGACACTATCAGATCCTTACCTTACACCATATACAAAAATTAACTCAAAATGGAATAATGATCTATGCTTAGGAGCTAAAACCGTGAACTCTTAGAAGACATTACGGAAAATCTTCATGATTTAATGCCTCTGAATTATACACTGAAAAGTGGTTCAAATGGCAAATTTTATGTTGTATATACAGCTGACCCTTGAACAACACGGGGATGAGAGGTGCCACACCCCTGCACTGTTGAAAATCTTCACATCTTTGTGTAATTTTACAGTTGGCCCTTTGAATCCACCATTCCACACCTGCAAATTCAACCAACCATGGATCATGTAGTACTGTAATATGTATTAACTGAAAAAAAATTCTGCATGTAAGTGGACCCATGCAGTTCAAACCTGTGTTGTTCAAGTGTCAACAGTATATATTTTACCATGATTTTTAAAAACATGAACTTTAAAAGCCTCTTGCTGAGATAGGGGAGTTTCCAGGTGACGTTAGTGGTAAAGAACCTGCCTGCTAATGCAGGAGACTGTAAGAGACTTGGGTTCGATCCCTGGGTTGGGAAGATCCCCTGGAGGAGGGCATTGCAACCCACTCCAGTATTCTTGCCTGGAGAATCCCATGGACAGAGGAGCCCGCAGGCTGCGGTCTATAGGGTCACATAGAGTTGGACACCACTGAAGAGACTTAGCACACACACAGCTGAGATAGAGGAGATAGAGGGAGAGGATCTTTTGCTCTCCCTGAGCACGTTCCCCTAAAGTATTGCCTTGGCTGCTACTGCTAAGTCACTTCAGTCATGTCTGACTCTGTGTGACCCCATAGACGGCAGCCCACCAGGCTCCCCCGTCCCTGGGATTCTCCAGGCAAGAACACTGGAGTGGGTTGCCATTTCCTTCTCCAACGCATGAAAGTGAAAAGTGAAATCGCTCAGTCGTGTCCGACCCTCAGCGACCCCATGGACTGCAGCCTTCCAGGCTCCTCCGTCCATGGGATTTTCCAGGCAAGAGTACTGGAGTGGGATGCCATTGCCTTCTCCGATTGCCTTGGCAGCATTTGTTAAAGGATAGCTGTTGAAAGGGCTTCTCTGGTGGCTCAGATGGTAAAGAATTTGCCTGCAATGCAGGAGGCCTGGGTTCAATCCCTGGGTTGGAAAGATCTCCTGGAGGAGGGCATGTCAAAAAAAAACCCTCCAGTATTCTTGTCTGGAGAATCCCTGGGACAGAGGAGCCTGGCAGTCTACAGTCTATGGGGTCGCAAAGAGTTGGACATGACTGAGCAACTAAGCACAGCACAGCTGTTGAAAGCAATTGTTGAGGCCACAAGGAAGACACAGTAGAGGAAAATAAGACAGATCTGTGTTTACCTACCAACCATCAGGGCCGGGCTTCAGCCCCTCAAGACCACCCCCTCCCCAAGCACACGGCTCAGCTCCCGGCTATATGCCTCAGGTGACCACTCAGTAACATTCTGAAGTCTTCAATAAATGTTTCCCAAATAGATCTAACATCCCTAGAAAAATGTCCCGGGTGTGCCCAGGTAATCCCCGCAGGTACACTTGGCTTCTGTTTCTCTCCCACCCTCTCTCCTACAGTGAAGCCTGCCTTGTGGGTTACTGCACCAAGACACCATCTCAGCTCTGGGTGCCCTGTTCCCCAGCAGACACCACAGGGGGTGGGGAAGGGGAAGTCCCCTCTGTTCCCCTGTTGTACAGCAGGTTAAAAGCTTACAAACCAGGCTGTCTAAAGCTCTCAAAGTCTAGCAGATTTTAGGAAATGGTTTTTTTCATTTTGTCACTCCCTCCCCTAGATCTCAGGCAAGAGTCCCCAGGAACAAGGCAGGGGGCCCTGGGTGAGAGGCAGTGGTCAGTCTATGTGACAGACACAGGGCTCTGCTTAGAAACCTCTTTGGGGACTTCTCTAGTGGTCCAGTGGTTGAGAATCTGCCTGCAAATGTAGGAGACACAGTTTCGATCCCTGGTCTGGGAAGATTCCACGTGTCACAGGGCAACTAAGCCCATGCACGGCAACTGCTGAGCCCCTACTCTAGAGCCTGTGCTCCACAGCAAGAGAAGGCTGCACACCACAACTAGAGCATAGGCTCCAGTGGTTGCAACTAGAGAGAGCCCACACTCAGCGTCAAGATCCAGCAAAGCCAAAAAATAAATAAATAGATAAAAATAAAACAAAAACTTTAAAAAGTTAAGCAAGAGAGAAAAAGAAACCTATTTTGACCTACTGCCCTTGCTCTAACTTGGGAACGTCCGTTCTCTTCCTTTAGCACAAATTCTCTCGCAGGAGTAAGCTCATGCAAATAGAGCCCAAGTGGGCTGCCCTTCTGCATCCCCAGGCTTGCTTGGACAGGCCTGCGTCCTAGGGGGCGTCCACTTATTATTAACAGTTAGGTTCATGTTGACCTTCTCTGTGCCAGGCGCAGTAGTAAAAACTTTAGACACATTAATCTCCTTACTTTTTTTTAATTAAAAAGATATCTGATTATGTTTTTAATATCTACATGTTTTGGAAAATGTGCAATGCACCAAAAATTATATATGAGATCATTAAAACTTGCCCTCAATTTTGTTGCTTATTATTTCATTTAATCCTCACAAAAATGCAATGAGGAAGATCTAATGTTTCTATTTTCCAGGCAAGGAAACCTAGGCTCAAGGAGAGGTGAGAGTCCTGGCCGGAGGTCACACCTAGAAAATGGATTTGCACTGGGAGAGCCAGAGCTCCTCCTCATGGACTGCACTGCCTTCTCAAGCTGGGTCTCCAGCCCCTAAGTCAGTACAGAGACTGCCTCATGCTCAGAGGTTCCTCTCACGATATTCTCTACCTGGTCCTTGCTGGAAAAAAAGGAAAAGAACCCCAATCATTGCTAACCACAGAAGAAACTACTAACTGTCAACATTGGGCAAGATGATTTCCTAAACTTTTTTCAGTTGCAAAATTATTACCCCCATAGTGTTAGCTAACATCCCCATAGTGTTCAGTTCAGTTGCTCAGTTGTGTCTGACTCTTTGAGACCCCATGGACTGCAGCACGCCAGCCTTCCCTGTTCATGACCAACTCCTGGAGCTTGCTCAAACTCATGTCCATTGAGTTGGTAATGCCATCCAACCATCTCATCCTCTGTCGTCCCCTTCTCCTCCCACCTTCAATCTTTCCCCAAATCAGGGTCTTTTCCAATGAGTTGCTTCTTTGCGTGAGGTGGCCAAAGTATTGGAGTTTCGGCTTCAACATCAGTCCTTCCAATGACTATTCAGGGTTAATTTCCTTTAGGATTGACTGGTTTAATCTCCTTCCAGTCTAAGGGACTCTCAAGAGTTTTCTCCAATACCACAGTTCAAAAGCATCAATTCTTCTGTGCTCAACTTTCTTTATGGTCCAATTCTCATATCCATATGACTACTGGAAAAACCATGGTAGTGGTGGTGGTTTAGTCTCTCAGTTCTGTTCGACTCTTGCGACCCCATGGACTGTAGCCTGCCAGGATCCTCTGTCCATGGGATTCTCCAGGCAAGAATACTGGAGTTGGTTGCCATTTCCTTCTCCAGGGGATCTTCCCCACCCAGGAATTGAACCCAGGTCTCCTGCACTGCAGGTAGATTCTTTACCAACTGAGCTATGAGGGAAGCCCTTTGACTAAATGGACCTTTGTTGGCAAAGGTTCATGTTGTGTGACTACTATTTCTTTTCTATGGTGAGAACATTTACTATCTGCTCTCTTAGCAACTTTCAAGTATATGATATGGTATTATTAACGAAGACTTCCTAATCTTAGCTGCAAGGGTTGGAATAGTCCAAGGACCATTAGAGATAACAGGCCTAAAGAAATGCTTGGTATTAATACTTCTCTTAGAAGTTTTGATTGCACAAATAAATGAATGTCCCTTGCAGGACAAATGTTCCATGACAGTTCTACCTTTTGATGTTTGAACCGGAATTCTATCTGGATTACTGATACTAGGGTCAAGCTGAAATGGAAAGCATTCTATCCACACAGTCAGACATACTGAAAATTGTAGGGGAACAACCCACCCCGGTCATAGTCAAGGTAGAAGAGTTAGTTCCAAGAAGGGAAGTTATTTTGCTTCTCCTAAATTCTACAGTGTGTGTGTGTGTGTGTGTGTGTGTGTGCCTTTTGCTACATGTCTCACCAGTTTCAGGGTTTTTTTCAACTTTCTAATGCACTCAAGGGGTTTGGGAATTCTCTCTGAATCATAGGCATAAAGATCTGCCAGGAAGTCCCTGAGTTATCTTAGTGATAAATTCCTTCCCTAACTAATTTTAAATCTTCTCCAGGGGCTGGTTAGGGATTCTGTGACCAGCTCACAGAATGGAGTGCCAAGTTTCTTCTGCAGGTAAGATATCCTGGCTTCGGCCATATCTGGTCAAGGACTTCACATTAATAAATTCTCTAAAGTGGATCTTTCTTCCATGATGCTCACCTGCAAGCCTTAGAGAAGATATTTTTCCACTTGAAAGTCACCTCCCAAAGTTGGCTTGGCTTCTCTGGTTCATGATGTCACCATAAGAGAAAAACCCAGCTTCAGGTTGAGTCCACACACGGCCCACTACTTCCGTAACAATGCAGCCGGCCTCTGACTCATCCTCAAACTTGTGAATGATTCATGCACATGAGCCAGCTCGGTGCGTCCCTGCCACCCCCACCCCTGGAGTTCTCCCCAACAATTCTCTACCACAACCAGCACCCTGTCCCCCATCCTACTTCCTCCTCTCCATGCTTCTCAGGGTGTAGAGGAGCTAAAGCTTGGAGATGGCCTCCCCAGTCCCTCTCTGCAAGAGTCACTCTTGCCAAAAGGCAGCAGGGGAAAGTTTCTGGAACAACGGTTTTGCAATCAGGCAGGTCGTGGGTGAAGTTTAAGTTCCTTCAGTTGTTGGTTGCATGGCCTTAGATTAGGTGTATCCATTAAGGTCTCTAGTCTTTGTTTTTCTCATCTGTAAGATGGGAAAATAACTGTACTAATTTCTTGGGGAGGGGGTGAATAACGAGAGGCATGGAAAGCATGTAGCACATAGAAAGTGCTTCATAAGAGATAGGTATTATTAGAATTATTAATACCCAGAGACTCAGCGCCGCATGGAGGCACTGGCAGCCCAGCCCACTGTGAACAGCCCCAGGCTTGAACCCAGTGATCCGCTCTTGCTATCTCACACCTCATCCCACTTGCTCACTCTCTCCAGCAAGGTCCCAGAATCAGCCATCCTCCTGCCTCACTTGATGACATGGCTCTGGTGCTTCCTTCTGTCTAAAACACTCTTCCTCTTCTTATCCTCTTCATCCCTTTTGCTTGGCTGACTTCTCACCACTTCTAGGAGAAGCCTTGCTGAGCTCCCCACAACCCCTCCCCACCCCAATCTGATTAGGTTCCCTCTTGACGCTGTTAAATGCTGTATCTCTTTGGAACACTGTCTATAATTATAACTATATCATTATGAATGTAACCATGTGTATACCCCGCCCCACACATATAAGTTCCATAAGGGTAGAAGGGTAGGAATCATGTTCATCATGGCGTGCTCATCACCTAGGAAATGGCTTGACACATAGTGTGAATGAATGAGAGAAGGAATAGGAAGAAAGAGTGAGAGAGGGGGAACAAGGAAGGGAGGGAGGAAAGGAGAGAGGGAAGGTAATTGACTCCTGGCCACACATGAATCATCTGAATCATACCATTCTAGGTCCTGGCCACACTGGCTCAGCTCACAAGACTGGGATTCTATATCAACCTGCCTAGACAGTTTGAGGCCCTGTTTCTGGATCTTAGCCAGCATTGTGGAGCCCAACAAACAAACAACCACTTCCAGACCCTTCTTTAGAGTATTAGATGCTGCTTTCAGACCCACCAGGCAGTGCCGAAGGTCGTGCAGGGCATAAGCTTAACTCTTTGAAACATGCCCCAGCCACCTGCCTGCCTTTGCATATTTCACCCCACCTGATCCTCACGTGGTCCTCTATCCCCTGGCCACCTAGCCATGGTGGCTGCCTGGACCTCAGCTAAGTTCCCATACACTAAAGATGTTAGATGCACCCCCAGCCCCATCCCCAGTGAAGCCCAGGGCCGTCTCTCCTCCACTGCTGTGAGGCTGAAACCCCAGCAGACCTCATGCTTCTGGTTCTGAATTCTGGAGGAGCTGGGGCTCAGGGTTACCATTAGTACTTCTAGGGCATGCAAGGAGCCTAACTCTCAGTGTAACATCCAGGTAGAATTTCCCACCAACTTCCCATGGAATATGGTAGAAATTTGACATATCTATGAATTTCTAAAACAACTCATTTGAAAAATATTAATTTTTCATGAAGCTTCTTACTTGCTTGGGGTTTCCCTACCACAATCGTGTTAAAATAATCCATGTTACAGCCCAACCCCAGCTCGACACACACGTTTCAGTCTTATTCCACCTAGGCTAATCTTCACGTCTAGCTCTGGGAAAATGCATGCTCAGATCCAATCAACCAACCTAAACACCAGTCTGGGAACCTCAGTCCTTGACATGGAATGGAAGATTGGCTGCCTGCCCACCAGAACATAGGTCTCCTTACAGGTGGAAACAAGAGAAGGTCCAGGAGAGACATAGTTCACGTTCAACTTTAAAGTGGGCTTCTCAGGTAACTCAGCTGGTAAAGAGTCCGCCTGCGATGTGGAAGACCACCGCTGAATTCTTGCACGGGGAAGTTCCCCTGAAGAAGGGATAGGCTGCCTACTCCAGTATTCTTGGGCTTCCCCCATGGCTTGGACGGTAAAGAATCCTCCCAAAATATGGGAGACCTGGGTCCGATTCCTGGGTTGGGAAAAGCCCCTTGAGGAGGGCGTGGCAACTCACTCCAGTATTCTAGCCCGGAGAATCCCCATGGACAGAGGAGCCTGGTGGACTACAGTCCATGGGGACTCAAAGAGCGACTAAGCATACACACAGCTTCAAAGTAATGAGACTGCTTGAGGTATGTGCCTGGGGAATTGCAGGGATCCCCAACCTTTGGGATCTAATGCCTGATGATCTAAGGTGGAGTTGACATAATAATAATAATAGAAATAAAATGTGTGCATTTATAATAAGTGAAATGTGCTTGAATCATCCTGAAACCACCCTCCTCCCCTCAGCCCCTGGCCATGGAAAAATTGTCTTCCACATAACCAGTCCCTGGTGCCAAAAAGGGTGGTGGCTGTTGGAGAAATGGGCCACTTTGCCAGACGGCCCTCCTTTCTGTCCCCCGTCACAGACCACCGTCCCCCTCCCCCAGTCTTTGTTTGCACTGATGCTCCTGACGGGATAACTTCTCCCTTCTCTTCCACCTGGTTACACTCCGCCCATCTTCTAGATCCATCCTTGAAGCTTCCTGAGACTTCTCCAGACTGTGCTGACCTGCCTTTCTGAACTCTTAGGGCCCTTAGCACACATCCCTGTCTCAACTTGCTCTAGAAATTGCTCCAGCGCTGTCTCACATATGTTTCTCCCAATCATATTTTAAACTCCTTGAGGGCAGGGCCATGTCTGGAGCCGCTCCACAGGGTGAGCTCGTGTTGATTCCCATAAGCCCTTGCTCCTTTCATGGACTTGGAGCTAAGGTCCTCCTGGGCATCTCTGCCCCCTCATTACCACACATATTCTAGCTCTCTGACCTCACAGGAAATGGGGAGGGTGAAACGGGACCACCCAGAACACCCTGGTATCATGTATGTCAAACAGAGGTGTGGCTGTTTATATCCCCCAAAGATTTCTGCTGTGAGTGGGAAACCACATTCTTTTCAGGAAGGAAGGACAGCCTATCAGCTCAATGAGCTCAGCTACTGGGTTGTGTGGGGTGACAGGTACACGGGCCATCAGAGAGGCTGAGAGAGGCCAAACGACTGTATAAGAGACGCGGAGGGAGCCACCCAGGTAAAGGAGTCTTCTACAGGAGGAGAGACTGCAAAGAGGAAGGAGTTGGAGCGAGAGCCAGTGTGGCTACAAGTTTGAGGAGACAGACTAGGAGGACCTGAAAACGGGGATTGTAAAGGGAGAAGAAGCCAACGCAAGGAGTGAAGCTGAGGGGAAAAGAAAGACATGTCTAAGGGCAATTTTAAAGAAGGTCATGCTGTGTGGAATAGCATACATACCCCCTGTCCCTCCCTTGGAAAACTTCAGTAAAAAATTGACATCTTTCCTTGATGTTTTTAGAATCACACATGTGGCGTTTGGGGCTCACTTTTCTCAATAAGACTGCAGGGGTTCTCCTGATTGGAGTGGGTCAATGCAAAGACTTCCAATGAAGCCCAGCGTGGAAACATGTTATTTTTTCTTTTCTTTTCTCTCTCTCTCTCTTTTTTTTTTTTTTTTGAGAGTGTCAGAGTCATCCTTCATTGGTACAAAGACTAAAGGAAAATACAATTCGTGAGAATAAAAAACAAAAAGTTACCCTGAGTCCCACCAGGTTAACAATATTTTTCCTTGTTTTTTTTTTTTTTCAAATCCTGACTGAGCCGTGAAGAAATGCGTTCCTAACCCAGGACCCAGGGAGAACTCTGAGACTGGGGAGGGTCCCCAACTCTGGCAACCTCTGGGGTCCCTGTGGACAGCTGGTTGCTGATGGTGGCTGAATCGGCAGAAGACCCCTTATGCCCAGCGGTTCTGAAGACCACTTGCCTGTCCCTTCTAGGGGAAGATGGAGGGCTGAGCAGGAGGTGCTTCAGCCATCAGGAGGGAGAGCATTTGGCCCCAGCAGCCGCACCCCATGGGTGCAGAACACACTCACATGCATCATTGAATTCCAGAAACTGAACCAAGCCAAGAGCAACAGCTTGTGATTTGTGGGTGTCAAACATGCCAGAAAGGGGTCAGCGTGTCAGTGACAGATGGGAGGGGAGGTATTCCTTAGCGATGTAGCGGGGGAGGCTGAGGGCCTCCATTTTGAAACCTGTGGCTTTCCTCAGCGGAGGAGAGCTGGCCATGCCGGGCGGCCCTCAGGGAAGTCTGTGTCTTAGGCCTCTGAGCCTGCAGGTCAGGCGTGGTTACTTTAAAAATAAACCCGGGTGACTGTTACCCTGGCTCAACTCATGCATTTGCGGCCTTGGGCTCCAGACGTTTGGCCGTGGTTATGATTTGCTTTCACCAAAAATAGTCATTTCAGCATCTGAGAGTGAGCTCAGCAAGGAAGAGCCAGGTCCCATTGCTGACTCCTCCCTTGCTGCTGTTTCTCTCTGTGGAACCAAACAGATCATCTCAAATCCTCACTGTTCCCTCCCACTTCAGTCACACTTGCTCAGGCTTAGCTGTCTTCACTTGACAGAAGTTTATTTCAGACTGTTTCAGGCACCAGCTGCTGTGAGACACTGAGGATTCGAAGGTGAACAAAACGGATGTGGCTCCTGCCCTCAAGGGTGTGTATTACTGGGTGTGTATTAGTTTCCTGTGGCTGCTGTAACAAAGACCACACACACGCTGGCTTAAAACAATAGAAATTCACTGTATCATAGTTCTGGAGGCCAGAAGTCCAAAATCAAGGTGTTGGCCAGGCCAAACTCTTTCCAAAATCTCTGCTGAAGAATTCTGCCTCACCTCTTCCGAGCTTCTGGGGTTTGCTGGCAACCCTTGGCTTTTTTGGTGTGTAGATGCCTCATTCCAACCTTTGCCTCTGTCTTCACATGGCCTTCTCCCCATGGGCCTGTGTGTCTGTGTCCAAATGCCTTTCCTCATATAAGGACACCAGGCATACTGGATTTAGAACCCACCCTACACCAATATGACCTCATCTTGACTAATTACATCTGCAAAGACACTCTTTCCCAGTAAGGGTCACATGCTAAGCTTCCAGGTGGATATGAATTTGGGGGAGGGGAGGCAGACACTGTTCAATATGATACAGGATGTTGAATGGCAAACCAATAAACACACAAATGAAAAGAGATGGGGGAGGATTATATGGCAAGTATTAAGCTGGTGGTTTTCTATATATTTCTATCTCCATCCTCCTTCTCATTGATACACCTGGTCATTACAAGGCAAAGCAGGAAGATCCTTGGATGCATGAAGCTTGCAGTCTGTTTTCCTCTCACAGATAAGAACCAAGATAAGCCAGGGCCTGGAGAGAGGAGAGTGAGAAGACAGCATGGCAACAAGAAGAGGGGCAGTGGGGGAAAGGGGAGGGGAGGGGGGGGTCTTCAGATGGAGAGGACGGCCGTCTTCTATGGGAAGGACCAGGGAAGGGAGTGGCTGGGCTGTCCTTGGGGGCCAGTCCCCACACACAGACACACACACACAACTCCCCACCTCGTCAAGCATCCCAGGCACTTGGAAGTCCCTTTCAACCAACGGGATGAGACTTGGACATCTCTGTGGAGATGCAGCAATGGGAGGGGTTGAATAGAGCCAGCTGGAATTGCTGTCTGAGCTGAGGCCATGGTGGATCACCGTCTGTGTAATTGCAGGTAGAATTACACAGGAACAGAATCACAGAGTGGGCTGCTTTCAGCTGAGGCCCAGAGAGCTGCTCTCTGAGACAGTGGCTGTCGGAATGGGACACAGACTGGGAGGAAGTTCACAGCAGAGAGGCAGGGGTCGGGGCTTGTCTGGCAGAAGCAGAAGCGAGCAAGGGAGAGAGACACTAAATGGAGTGAAGGGGGAGGCCTGGGCTGGAGTCTCAGCCTGTTACTGTCGAAGTGGAAGTGTTAGTCGCTCCTTATGTCCGACTCCAACTCTTTGCGACCCCACGGACTATAGCCCACCAGTCTCTTCTGTCCTTGGAATTTATATATATGTGTATATATATATATTAGGCCTGAGGGCTTCCCAGGTGGTGCTAGTGGTAAAGAACCCACCTGCCAATTCAGGTGGACGGAAGAGACACAGGTTCAATCCCTATTCGGGTCAGGAAGATCCCTGGAGGAGGGCCTGGCAACCCACTCCAGTGTTCTTGTCTGGAGAATCCCAAGGACAGAGGAGCCTGGTGGGCTACAGTCCACAGGGTTGCACTGAGTCGGACCAGACTGAAGCGACTTAGCACGACAACACACATACGAGGCCTGACATAAAGGGAGTAGTCGTCACTGTTACTGTCTGTTACCAAACAGCCCTGGAGTGCCTGTCTGACCGACCCAGCGAACAGTCAGTCCCACTCTGGTGATTCAGGAATCTTGACATGAAGAGGAAAACTGTAGACTTTAGGAATCACACAAGTGATACTGACCACGCCAGGACTGAGAGCCTTGCCTCTGAGCCCCGAATTATAAACTCATGGCCACTAGCACCACCCATTCCCTGGCCCATTGGTCCCCTGTCCTTGGCCTGTCTCAGGCTGCCCCAGCCTCCTGACGAGGAGCCAGGGCCTAAAGCTTCAGTCCAAAAATGTTTTTTTGTCAATTTGATATTTCTGTCTCTGTGAATGCCTCCTATTCTGCTTTTAAAATGTGAAGATACTTATTCAGACGTCATCAATGTCTAGGCCTTCTTCTGAAGACAGAGTCCTTGAGACCAGCAGCATCAGCATCACCAGAGATTTGTTAGAAATACAAATTCTCATCCCATCCCAGACCTAGTGAATGAGAGACTATGAGGGTGGGGTCCAGCCGTCTGTTTTAACAAGGTGTCCAGGTGATCCTGACGTGCAGTAAGGTTTGAGAACCACTGCAGTGCTCTGTTAGGGCATGGTTGGTGCTGCTGTTTAGTTGCCAAGTCGTGTTATGACTCGACTTAGTTGCAACCCCATGGGCTATAGTATGTCAGGCTCCTCTGTCCATGGGATTTCCCAGTCAAGAATATTGGAGTAGGCTGCTGTTTCTTTCTCCAGGGAATCTTCCCGACCCAGCGATCGAACCCACATCTCCTGCATTGGCAGGTGGATTCTTTACCACTGAGCCACCAGGGAAGCCCGCACTGGGCATTGTACCAGGGGTCAAAAGCAGGCTACCCCTACCAGGTAGATCACATGGCTCACTGGGAAGTCAATTGACGAACCTAGCTAGTCTTCCTCCCCTCTGTGTGGTCGCTCACACAGGATATAAGGCTTATTAATTAATTAAACAAATACCGAGTGCCTATTCTATGCCACGGGATGAGCCAAGAAGTGGAATACAGTGGGGAACAAACCTCCTGGGGCCTCATCTCATGAAGCTAACAGAGAAGACTTTAAACTGATTGTCACCAGTAAGTGATAACTTATAAGACTTGCAGAGTTTGTTTGTTTGTTTGTTTGTTTTTTCCATAATCAGGCCTTCTCAAACTTTAATATTTATGCAAGTTACCTGGGATCTCATTAAAATGAAGATTCCACTTTGGTAGGTCTGCCGTGGGGCCTGAGAGTCTGCATTCCTTTATTTTTATTTTATCGGAGTAGAGTTGATTAACAATATTGTGTTAGTTTCAGGAGTACAGCAAAGTGATTCAGTTATACATATATAGGTATCCATCTATTTTAAATATAGCAGTGTGTACATGTCAGTCCCCAATCTGCAATCTGTCCCTTCCGCCCACCCTTCCTGCCGGTAGCTTTAAGTTTGTTCTCTAAACCTATGAGTCTGTTTCTGTTCTGTAGATAAGTTTGTTTGCTTCACTTTTAATTCCACAATAAGTGATATCATATGACATTTGTCTTTCTCTGTCTGACTCACTTCACTTAGGATGATAATCTCCAGGTCCATTCATATTGCTGCAAATGACATTATTTCATCCTTTTTAATGGCTGAGTAATATTCCACATCTTCTTTATCCATTCATCTGTTGATGGACATTTAGGTTGCTTCCATGTCTTGGCTATTGTAAACAGCACTGCAATGAACATTGGGGTACATGTATCCTTTCAAACCATGTTTTTTCCTTGATATATGCCCAGGAGTAAGACTGCTGGGTCATATGGTAGCTCTATTTTCAGTTTCTTAACGAACCCCCATACTGTTCTCAATAGTGGCTGCACCAATTTACATTCCCACCAACAGTGTAGGAGGCTTCCCTTTTCTCCACATCCTCTCCAGCACTTATTGTTTATAGACCTTTTTTTTTTCTTTCTTTCATTTGTAGACCTTTTGATGATGGCCCTTCTGACTGGTGTGAGGTGATATCTCATAGTTTTGATTTCCAGGGGATCTTCCCCACCAGAGATCAAACTGAGCCACCAGAGAAGCCTACAATAGTGAGCAATGACAAGCATCTTTTCATGTGCCTCTTGGCCATCTATATGTCTTCTTTGGAGAAATGTCTATTTGGGTCATCTGCCCATTTCTTGATTGGGTTGTTTATTTTTTCTTACATTGAGCTACATGAGCTGTTTGTAAGTTCTGGAGATTAATCCCTTGTGGTCTGTAACATTCTCAACAAGCTCTCAGGTGAATCTGAGCCTGCCTGCCTGAAGCCACACTTTGAGTAGCAAACCTCTTAAGGCAATTTCCTATGTTACTACATTCTGGGGCTTCCCTGGTGGCTCAGCGGTAAAGAATCTGCCTTCTATGCAAAAGATGCAGGTTCGACCCCTGGGTTGGGAATATCCTCTGGAGAAGGAAATGACCACCCATTCCAGTATTCTTGCCTGGGAAATCCCATGGACAGAGGAGCCTGGAGGGCTACAGTCCATGGGGTCACAAAGAGTTGGACATGACTGAGCGACTAAACAGCCACCACCACCACATTCTAGCCCAGACTTTCTCTGATAGGAAAAAGTGGCAGGAATTATCATCTTCATTTTCAAGTGAGAAAACCAAGGTCCTAAGACTTTCTTATATCAAGGGCTTGTGCCCCAGAACCCAGGAGCTCCTCACACCTCTGCTGAGTTATCTCGAGTTGCTGGCAACCCAGACAAAGGAGGCAGGCAGCTCTGTCATTAATTAGCCTCCAGCTCTCGTTTTATCACAGAACCGCCGAGTTCCCTCTGTTCCAGACCTGATGTGAGGGAGACAGTTGCTGGATTCTGCCTCCTGTCCAGGACTTTGATAAGAAAACAGATGTCAATTTGTGATGCTGCCAATCAAAAGGAGCTCTTGGGTCAGCGCTGAATGATAAGGCGGTGCGGTCCCCGGTCCTGAAAAGGGAAGAATAGCACCGGGGCTTTGTAGGCCTTCTCACTCCCTCTGCTTTGAAAAAGAAAAGCCTCTCAATCTCTTTCCTATAGAGAAGGGAAAAACGGGGCGCAGGCTTTTCTTGGCTTGTTTCCAGTAGGGGCAGCTGGAATCTATTGGACGCATTCAAACAGGCCCTCTTTCCCAAGACAGACTGGATAAGCACTGCATTTCATTCGAGAACTCTGTTTCCCCTCTTGGGCCTCCCCACTCCAGACTGAGAGGAGATTCCCCTCCTAGGTCCACGCTTTACCCCTAGCAACCAGGCTCTGTTTCTTGCCTACACTAAACTCTCTCAAGGTCTGGGGAGGTGTGTGATTCCCAGATTTTAGGGACTCTTCCTTTGGAAGATTCCATCCAACACCATGTCGAACATAGAAGAAAACATCCACATCTCACGTGTTCCACAGCTGGCCAATTTGAGCAAATTATTTAATATTTTGGCTGTAAAAAATATGATATGACTTTTGTAATTCTGCTTTTGCAATGCTTTCGCCTACAAGGAATACATCCAATTTACGACTGGCTGTGATTTTTCAACCATCATTATGCAAACTAGAAAACCTCTCAAAGTAAGAAAAGCAGGAATTATTGTTTTTAAGCATCATGAATTTTTTATGAATTCCAAATTTAACTATTCATGAAGCTTAGTGTGATATTTTTGCAGGCATTTAATCGAACCTCCATTAATTTCAATTTTGTAGTTTTCTTTTCTCCCTTTGGCATTCCCCACAAGTTTTTTAAAGGGCCTTAAATACTTCTGTGGGCTCTTAAGGGCACTTAATGGCTAAAGTAGCATCGAATGAGAGTGAGTGAGGCTGGTGAGAAGTTCAGTGGATGCCCCTTGAAGGAACCACTTACCAGTGCAGCGAATCTTCAAGGCACTTCACTTAGTTCCTGCATGTCCTGACCTCCAAGGATCCAGTTTCATGTAAAAATCTGGTTGCCATGGTGCTGGGGAATCTCAAACTGTATGGGAAGAACTAGAGGAAGTCATCTAGTCCAGTGGATTTGTTCATGTCAACTAAATTTTAAATGCAGAAATTGTGCTGAGCAGTGGGTAAGGGAAATATGGCTCAGTCTGGACTGAAAGGGGTCCCTGAGATGGGATGGGACTGGGTGGTACTGAGGTGGACACCTGGGAGTCAGGCAGCATCTGTGTGAAGGTCCCATATATTGAGTATTAACATACACTGGGCTGTGGGCCTGGGTGTCAGATGGCTTTTCACTCCTGGCTCATCTTTATCATGCGTGCATGCTCAGTCACTCAGTCGTGTCAAACTCTTTGCGAGCCCCCTGGACTATAGCCTAAGTCCAACCTAGGCTATGACCTAAGTTATAAGCTATGACCAAGCTAGATAGCATATTAAAAAGCAGAGATATTACTTTGCTGACAAAGGTCTGTCTAGTCAAGGCTATGGTTTTTCCAGTGGTCATGTATGGATGTGAGAGTTGGACTATAAAGAAAGCTGAGCACCGAAGAATTGATGCTTTTGAACTGTGGTATTGGAGAAGACTCTTGAGAGTCCCTTGGACTGCAAGGAGATCCAACCAGTCCATCCTAAAGGAGATCAGTCCTGGGTGTTCATTGGAAGGACTGATGCTAAAGCTGAAACTCCAATACTTTGGCCACCTCATGCAAAGAACTGACTCATTGGGAAAGACCCTGATGCTGAGAAAGATTGAAGGCAGGAGGAGAAGGGAATGACAGAGGATGAGATGATTGGATGGCGTCACTCACTCAGTGGACATGAGTTTGAGCAAGCTCTGGGAGTTGGTGATGGACAGGGAAGCCTGGCATGCTGCAGTCCATGGGGCTGCAGACACAACTGAGTGACTAAACTGAACTGAACCGAAAGGCTCCTCTGTCCGTGGGATTCTCCAGGAAAGAATACTGGAGTGGGTTGCCATGTGCTCCTCCAGGGGATCTTCCCAACCTAGGGATCGAACCTGAGTCTCCCGTGCAAGGCCTGCAGTAGCAGGCAGATTCTTTACCACTGAGTCACCTAGGAAGCCCTCTTCATCAGGTGACCCTGGACAAATAATTTCTCTTCTCTGTCTTGGTTTCATCTCTATAACAGGATAATAATCGCTATGCCTGCCTCTGAGCACTGTTGTCAGGATTAAATGAGATACTGCATGTAGAGCACCTAGCACAGTGCTTGACAGATACCAGCACTCAAATATTATTGTGCCCATAAATGTGTATGTTTACATTTATTGGATTCTATCAAAATAATATGTATTTCACGGCTTATTATTTGTATTATATTTGTATTATTTTTATTGTGGACAGAGTCCCTGTCAGTGTCTCTGCCCTTATATAGCATGATATGACTCAGATCCTAAAATACAATTTTTTAATCAGATTGCTCCAGTGCATGTTAGGACCCTCAGACACCCACCACTCTCATCTGCTCACAGGTAAATCCAATAGCAATCGCTGGCTGGATAAGGGTTTTCTAAGAGAACAGTTAAAGGATGAAAATAAAAGTCTGCATTTGTCAACCCCTCCACAAACACCAAGCCAACTGGTCTTGCTGTAGCCAAGGCAACATGGCAGCAATTAAAACAAGCATTAACAGTTAGTGGTTCTCAACCCCGGGTGTCCATTGGAACCTCCCTGAGGCCTCCAGTGGATCCTGGGGTTGGAGTGGAAGGGAAGAGGTGGTCTCATGGGCCAGGCTTGGAAGAGCCTGGCCCTGCTTCCCTCCCACCCCATCCCTTCAGCCAGACTCCAGCAAACATCACCTCTGGGGGACTGAAAAACGTGTCCAGCCTGAGCCAAGAGGAAAACCAACCAGTTGCTGCTGCCGTGGATGATCTTAATGCAACAGTTAAGTTCAAAAACTGCTCTCCTGCAGCAAAAGGCAAAGAGAATTTTGAAGTTTCAAAAACTGCAGAAAGAGAAAGAAGCACGTGAAGCAATATCTGACAGTTGAAGAGGAGCTCATGGGTTACAGCACGATTACAGACGCCCATTCCACATCCCAGATAAAGTGTCACAGACTCCAACACACCCTTCAAAGCCCTACAGCGATGGTCCAGGCCTCCCCGCCCCCACCCAGCACACTCTGGCTTATGGTGTGCCTGCCTGTCTCCTCCATCAAACTGTAGGCAAGGGTTGCAAAGCATCGTCCCCAAATCCCAAGGGCCTGGCACGGTGCTTGGCACAGGGTAAACATGGCATTGGGTGAACGTGGCTACATAGGAGATGGTTGGAGGAGAAGAAAATGAGAGATGGAGGAGCCACATCCCATGGGTTAAGGGCACAGATTCTGCCTCTCAGTAGCTGGGGGACCTTGAACAGGTTTCTTAACCCCTCAGTGGCTTATTTGTAAAATAGGGCTCATAATGACAACTGCCTCGAACACTTGTTGTGAGTATGAATTGAGTACATATATCCAAATGTGCTTATAAGAGTGTCTGACTCATAGTTAAGTCCCGGGTAAATATTGTTGCTATTTTTGTTAGTAAGACAATAAGAAACCCCACAACTGAAAGGATGTGAGGGCAGAAATGAGCAATCACAACAAGGAACTTGTTTGCACACAGAATAGGGCATGAGGAGGAGTTTGATGGAGACAGAAAAGTTTCCCATGTACCATGGCTAGGAAACTTCAAAGCCAGTGAACATCAGAGGGTGACATTTAACTTTTGACAGAGTAAATGGAACATCTCCGTTCTAGCCCCAAGCTGGCTGGGGCAGGAAATGGGTCAGCCAGAGCTGAACGGTTGACACAGGTGACTTGAGGAGTCCCACGGTGTCGAGTGGAGGCTGATGTTTTGAAGGGGGTATGAGGGGGTTATGTGTGTGGGAGAGAGTGATACACCTGGGGTATCTGAGATCCAGCAGATAATATCTGACACTCTCGGCAGGCAACAGAGAAGTTTTATTGCATTACAATTTCCATAATTTAGAAGTTATATTACAGAAGCTGCATGATAAGATTTCAAAGATTTGGAGGAGACTTGAAGATACAGCAGGGAAAAAACCCTGCATGGTAAGACTAGGAGGGAGATAATGCCATGACTTTCAGCTTAGTCATTCAAGGTTTAGGTTTATTTCTCATGAAAATGGAGCACAGACCACTTCTGACAACACCAAGATGGGGTGTTTGATTTGTGAATTACCTGGACCCTGCTGACTCTTTCCATTCATTAACTCCTTCTCAGAAAATGATCAAGAGATGGAAAACATGATGAGATGCCAGCTAATCAAAACTGATAAAAATGAAGGGAATATTTTGAGCGTGCCTTCCAGAAGAGCCTGGGTGATTGGGCCGTGGCCCAGGAGGACTCCAAGATCCCTCCTGTTGTTAAGACCCTACAATTCTAATCCTGGAGATGGAGCTGTGTTTCCTTTCAGGAGGAAAGTAGGAGCTGTGTTCCGTCCCCCCACCCCCACCGAGGAAAGTGGGAGCTGTGTCCCCTTGTGAGGAAAGTGGGAGCTGTGTCCCCCCGTGAGGAAAGGAGGAGCTGTGACCCCCCGTGAGGAAAGTGGGAGCTGTGTTCCCCCATGAGGAGAGTGGGAGCTGTGTCCCCTCTATGAGGAGAGTGGGAGCTGTGTCCCCCCCATGAGGAAAGTGGGAGCTGTGTCCCCTCCATGAGGAGAGGAGGAGCTGTGTCCCCCCGTGAGGAAAGTGGGAGCTGTGTCCCCTCCATGAGGAAAGTGGGAGCTGTGTCCCCCCGTGAGGAAAGTGGGAACTGTGTCCCCCCGTGAGGAAAGGAGGAGCTGTGTTCCCCCGTGAGGAGAGTGGGAGCTGTGTCCCCTCTATGAGGAGAGTGGGAGCTGTGTCCCCCCGTGAGGAAAGTGGGAGCTGTGTCCCTCCGTGAGGAAAAGTGGGTACCAAGTACTTAGCTGGCTTCCTTGGAGGCAAGTCTGACCCTTTGTGAGGTGTGTGACCGGAGCTGGAAGAATAATCCACAATTAAATAATGTTCCACCAGTTCTCTCCTACCTCCTGGCCAATGCCTACAATTCTATAGTCAGATAATCAGTTCTTGTCTGAAGGCTTGAACTACCATTACAGCGCAAATTCCTGGGGATGACTTTTGGCCTCTTGTGATTGAAATTTACCTTGGAAATCAAGGGCTCTAGGGAGAGGAGCTGAGAATAAGGGTGGGGGTAAGTTGGAGAGAGGAGAATGGGAAACCAGACTCGCCCCAGTCTGTCCTCACGTCTCTGCTCTGTTTAAATTCCTCCTAACTCTCTACTGCCTGAAAATGAAATCCACACTTCCCAACGTGGCCTTCAATCCTCTGTGAACTCCACCTCATTCTTTGCCATCTCCAGTTCACCTCTCTGAAGCTGCATTGGTCTATTTGCAGTTCCTTGAACACAGCAAGCTCTTCCCCATTCCCTTGCTGTGTGTTGTGGCCTCTGCCTGGAAAATTCTTCTGGCTCCCTGAGACACGACTCACTCCTCCCAGATTTACCCTTCTTCTGCAAGGAGGGGGCATTTCCCCCACCAGAAGGGATCTTGCTGTCTTGGTAACCCGGGTACACCTGAACCCAGCATCTGTGCAGTCACCACTCAAGCGGTTGTTGAATGAATAAACTTGTTTCACGGTTTTGTTGGGCAAGTCCCATAGCTTGGTTCCCAGTAGGATTGGGCTTGGTGAGTGGGTTGAGTTTCTAAAAAAGTCTCTCTCCCAGGTTGCAATTTTGGTGAAACTGTCTTTGTGGGCACGAATGAATGTGTTCACCACTCTTGATTCATGTCTCCAATACCCAGCTGTGGACAGTGGGGGCTGTGCCCACAGAAGACAGCCTCACCCTACACTCACCTTTCATTTCCTCCAGCCAGAGGAACAGCGGGGTGCCACCTCGTTGGAAACCCTAAAAAATGGGGCTCCTAAGGATGGTCAGGATCACTGTGTTAAAGATGATCAAATATCCTTGACTAATGCCTCTGTTGTTATATTGAGAGTTCTATAGTTAGATTCTGAGCATTAAGAGTGAAATGAGATTAAGAAAGCTACCGAACTCACATAGAAAGTGATTTTCCTCGCCTGGCACCCGGAAACACTTTCTGCGGTGTGAACCCTGAAGGCAGAAAATGGGGCTGCCATCCCAGGGTAGAGAAGCCAGTAACACTTAAGTGAGATATGTGGTACCAGGTAGGACTGAGTCTCATCAAGAGAATCTACAATATGGTCACCTCTTTTTTGGCTACTCTGGGTACCAGAATTTTTATAATTAAAAAAAATTTCATATGTATATTTGTATATAGCCACCATTAAATGCTATTATTGTATTTATACATATGTGGGCTTCCCTGGTGGCTCAGTGATAAAGAATCTGCCAGCAACATAGGAGATCTGGATTCGATCCCTGGGTTGCGAAGATCCCCTGGAGAAGGAAATACCTACCCACTCCAGTATTCTTGCCTGGGAAACCCCATGGACAGAGGAGCCTGGAGGCTATAATCCATGGGGTCACAAAATAATTGGACACGACTTAGTAACTAAACAACAACATATATATGTATATATTTGTGTATGTATCTTATTTGTGTGTGTATATACGTATACATAAAATATATAAGAGGATTTACCAGTGGTTATTTCTGACAGGTGGGGAGTACAGGTACTTTAAAAAAAATCTTGGCTGGATTTTCTAAAGCTTCCTAAATGAACACGATTTACTTTTGGAAGAAGGAAAAAAAAGCAATGAAAATAATTTTCCAAAAAGAATGTGCTCTCATTAAAGATAAAAAATGGAAAGGCTGGATTTTCTAAAGCTTCCTAAATGAACACGATTTACTTTTGGAAGAAGGAAAAAAAGCAATGAAAATAATTTTCCAAAAAGAATATGTTCTCATTAAAGAGAAAAAATGGAAAGTACAGTAGCATTACAAATGAGGAAAAATTCCTGAAATCAACTATTATTCATAATTTTGGATTTGTTAAAATTATCTTTTTAAATAAGTAAGATATTTTGTCTTATTTAGCATAGTTGCAATCACACTGTATGCAAAATATTTTTGCCTTGCATTTTTAAACTTCATTATAATCACTTTTCCTGTTATTACTTAGTCTCAGTAACATTATTTTAATTTGAGAATAATGTGCTGACTATTGAGATGTTACACTTCATTTCTCATTAGGGGACACGTACATTGTTTCCAGTGTTTCATGGTTACAAGCTGCCCTTAGCATGCCATGCCATGGGATTTAGATTTCACTAAATCTATGCAATGGGAGGCCAATGACAGATTTTTTTCTTGTATATATATGCTTTTTAAAACTGAGGTATAGTTAATTTACAAAGTTATGTTAGTTTCAAGTGTACAGCAAACTAATTCCGTTATAAATACACACACATATATATTCTTATTTGGAATATACTCTTTTTCATTATAGGTTATTACAGAATAATGAGTATATTAATAGTTCCCTGTGCTATACAGTAGGTCTTTGTTGTTTACCTATTTTATATGTAGTAGTGTGTGTATGTTAATCCAAAACCCTAGTTTATCTCTCTTCACCTAACCTCCACACTAGTTTTTAAGCAGATGAATGACCATCCTGTATCCATTTCAGAAAGATGCTCTGGCTGACTCACCTACAGGGTAAAGCTAATGGCAGGCAGAAGCCAGGACTGACGTGGAAACCACCCTCACCTCCCATTTCACAGAAACCTAAACCCACAGCTCCATTCTTGCCTTCACTTTACACAGGGTTGTAAAAATTTTGAGCACTATGAAATTTTTAGGAATTCAACATTCCCATTTTACAGATGATCAAGAAACAGAGTTTGCAACTTCTCTAAGGTTGCATAAAGATCTAGTGGAAAACTGACTAGGATGCAAGACTTCTAATTTTAGTCTCATGTCCTCCTCTACAGCAGACGGTAGCAAATAAGATACCTTAGATGCCCTTTGGATATCTGGAACTGGTTGAAGTTGAAGAGGGGTTTACAATTACATAGAGAAAACAGGGCTCCTTGATGACAGTGGTGGCAATTCTTTAAAAGGAACAAAATGCTTCCGCAACTGTGATCTCATTGACTCTTCAAAATAACTCAAATAATGGTGTCTGATTTACTTCCAATCTGGGCATTGTGTGAGATATTTTATTATTATAAATATATAAGACATTATTTCATTCAGGTGACACCATAGCCCTGAGATTGGTACTCTTCATCCCATTTTATGGATGGGGAAACTGGCTAAGAGAAATGAATGAGAAAGCTGGAATTAGAACTCAATTCTTCTAACTATAAGTTTTATCAGGATTTTTTTCCCCAGGATTAACCATTCAGACAATACTTTCCTCTGGCAGGTAATTTGATCAAACTAGTGAAGGGCATGGCTGAAAATAAGGGAGCCGGGCCAGGCCAGGCCTGACTGGCCAGGCCAAATGCATGCCTATTGAGTATGGGCTGGCTACTCCTTCCAAAGATGACACCCTGTCCTCAGACTATACAAGACAGAATATACAAAACAGAGAGTTTTATCCAAATTTGAGTTTTACACAGCACCTTTGGTGCCTCAGACGGTAAAGCATCTGTCTACAATGCAGGAGACCTAGGTTCCATCCTTGGGTCGGGAAGATCCACTGGAGAAGAAATGGCAATCCACTCCAGTACTATTGCCTGGAAAATCCCATGGACAGAGGAGCCTGGTAGGCTACACAGTCCATGGGGTCGAAAAGAGTCGGACATGACTGAGCGACTTCACTTTCCTTTCCTTTATCCAAATCTGACTGGCCATAGCTACAGATCACCAATAGGCAATGAACTATTTTGTTATCAATAAGAATGTCACCTTCAAACTCAAAGGACATACTATATGGTGGAACATGAGCTACAAGGGGATAGAACTGTTTTTCAACAATGAAATCCTCTAAAAATTGGTCACTTCTTACAGGCTCCTATATCAGCCTAAACCTAAACACTTGCTGCTACAGGCAACAGTTAAGAGTCTGGGGTCAATGAACCTGCCCAATGTAGATACATTCTGGAAATGTGATAGTAAAATTCATATTGGATTATTTCAATGTGAAATTATTTGAAACAAGCTATATCTGGTTCAAAGGTCCGTCTAATCAAGGCTATGGTTTTTCCAGTGGTCATGTATGGATGTGAGAGTTGGACTGTGAAGAAAGCTGAGTGCTGAAGAATTGATGCTTTTGAACTGTGGTGTTGGAGAAGACTCTTCAGAGTCTCTTGGACTGCAAGGAGATCCAACCAGTCCATTCTAAAGGAGATCAGCCCTGGGTGTTCTTTGGAAGGAATGATGCTAAAGCTGAAACTCCAGTACTTTGGCCACCTCATGTGAAGAGTTGACTCATTGGAAAAGACTCTGATGCTGGGAGGGATTGGGGGCAGGAGGAGAAGGGGACGACAGAGGATGAGATGGCTGGATGGCATCACTGACTCGATGGACGTGAGTCTGAGTGCACTCTGGGAGCTGGTGATGGACAGGGAGGCCTGGTGTGCTGCAATTCATGGGGTTGCAAAGAGTCGGACATGACTGAGTGACTGAACTGAACTGCTGATATCTGGTTCAGGTATATAAAAGCAGCCCCAATGTTACCATTCATGATTGATTTCTGGGGAAAATGCAGGGCATCAAGAGAAGCAATGTCACACTTTATTTCCTGATACAAACAAAACACAAGTATAATAGTCTGCCTCTACTATGCTGGAGATGTTTATCCTTCTACAACTTAGGGAGATGGAAGGGAAAGTGTGATGACTGCCCAAAGCACTGAAAGTGAGGAAATGTAGCTCCTTCTTTAAAAAAAACAAACAAACTCATCTTTATTCAATGAAGGAGAAAACCAAGGATCACCTGGAACACTTTTCTGTACAGGATTTCAATTCTGTCTTTATTACAAATGAGTTTCTCCATGTCACAGCTTTTGCTAGCCTTGTGGTAATAGGTTTCCTCTTCCCCAGCCTACCACCAGATAGCAGCCAGAGCTCTCTACTCAAATGTCACCTTCCTAGTTCTCTATCTAAAATCCCACAAAATCTCTAAAGTCAAAATCATTATCTAAAATCCCCTCAGTGATCCTTATTCATCCTTCCTGCTTTTTAGCCTCTTTAGCGTTTATTACTATTTAACACACTCTGTATTTTACTCATCTATTTTGTGATTATTGTCTCCCCCTCTAAAATGTAAGCTCCATAAAAGAAGGGATTTTTGTCTTTTTTGTTTGTTTTCTTTCGTTTTCTCAAACAAGACAGTGTCTAGCACATCAGTTCAGTTCAGTTGCTCAGTCGTGTCCGACTCTTTGCGACCCCATGAACCGCAGCACGCCAGGCCTCCCTGTCCATCACCAACTCCCGGAGATCACTCAAACTCATGTCCGTCGAGTCAGTGATGCCATCCAGCCATCTCATCCTCTGTCGTCCCCTTCTCCTCCTGCCCCCAATCCCTCCCAGCATCAGAGTCTTTTCCAATGAGTCAACTCTTCACATGAGGTGGCCAAAGTACTGGAGTTTCAGCTTTAGCATCATTCCTTCCAAAGAACACCCAGGGCTGATCTCCTTTAGAATGGACTGGTTGGATCTCCTTGCAGTCCAAGAGACTCTGAAGAGTCTTCTCCAACACCACAGTTGAAAAGCATCAATTCTTCGGCGCTCAGCTTTCTTCACAGTCCAACTCTCACATCCATACATGACCACAGGAAAAACTATAGCCTTGACTAGATGGACCTTTGTTGGCAAAGTAATGTCTCTGCTTTTCAATATAGTTGGCCCTCAATACATATCTGCTGAACAGATGACTGAAGGAATGAATCCATTTCTTCAACAAAGTTATTGAGAAACTCCTAAGAGTTGTGACGACGAAACGATGAACAAAAATGTTTCTTATTCGGCCTCTGCCATCGGCTAGGGCACTGGCTAAGTGCTTCTCACGTCTAAGGTAGAAAACCCAAAATGTTGTCTTGAAAGATGGCTATAAGTTGTACCCCTTGCTCTAGGGCATGGGGGCAGAACCCCCCCTAAGGAGGGCTGAGGAAAGGAGTGGCACTTTGACAAAGGGGAAGGGAAAATGGGTTGAGGAGACTCTTCATCCCTGAGGCAAAATAATGACTATGATTTCTCTGTAGGCTGTTTTTGGTCATTTTTGTGAAGAGATTTTCAGTTTTCCCTGACAAATGTTTGAGCTGAGCTGAATGCGGGGAACAGGGGGAATTCTAGACGTAAGAGTGGAAGCAGATTTGAGAAGGAACTCAGCTCTGAGGGAAGAGACCCCAGAATCATGGCAGCCAGCTGGTACCTGAGGCAAGAGACCACCAGTGAAGGGGTCCCTTCAGTGGGGCACAACAGATAAGCTTATAGTCATGCTTGAGATCTAATTTCAAGTTGGCCCAGAAATATCATCAGTCCTTCAGCAAATCAGTTGCACAAGACTATGTAGTGAGTACATACTATACAGCCATTCTGGGTATTAAGCTTTTATAGTATCAGTAAATAGCCTTCTCCTGAGCCTTCTCTCCCACTTCCCATCAGCATCGCCCTGAGCACTCTGACTCCCAGCCCCAGGACTCTTTCACCTCCCCGGTGATCCAGACACTAGCAGACTCTGCTCGATATGGCTGGGGTCCCTCAGGACTGACTGGCTATTCCCTGGGCCAGGGAAGCTGTTCAGTGTTTAGACTCTCATCCCTGCCTCCACACACACCAGCTCAGTTTTAGAGGTGAGTTAGGGAATAAAGGAGGGGGCTGTGCCCACACTTGGGTTGAAGCAGAGCAGAGAGTAGCAGCATGGAAAAGAGTGAGGGGACAGCCACTAACAGAAAAGCAAAAGGTGCCATGGGGTAGGAGGTGGGGGGCGGTGTGGTAAGTGATACACAGCACCAGGGCATGCAACCCCCTTCAGAAATACCCAGAGGGCACGGGTTTCCTGTGGAGCAAAGATTCTGGCTATTAAATTTGGGTATAAAAAAAGGGAGCTCACGAAGATCCAGAAATGTGGGAATACTGAGATTATGTATCAGACAGAACATGATAGTTTCAACTTCCTGTCAAAGAATAGTTTGTGCCAGCAAAGAATAAGCTGAAGGAAAACAGCATAATCCATCCTGTATTTAATCAGGGGGTACGCATGGCCCTGGCAGGCTCTACTATGCCAGTTTCAAATGTGACGCATTCCCCAGTCATGAGTTTCCTGAAGAGGAACACAAGCACCTGCTGTTTGTTAGACTCTCTGCTCAGCTCCAGCAATCATATTTTCTCTTAAGATCAGGAAAATTAATGGGAAAATATGAGCAGAAATACAGCTCAAAAAGCCCAAGCAGGACTTCCCTGATGGCTCAGTGCTTAAGAATCTGCCTGCCAATGCAGGGGATGTGGGTTCAATCTCTGGTCCAGGAAGATCCCACGTGCCTTGGGGCAACTAAGCCCATGGACCACAACCGCTGAAGCCCACATGCCCTGCAGCCCGTGCCTCACAACAAGAGAAGCCACCACAATGAGAAGCTGGGCCCCACAATGAAGAGTAGCTCTCACTCGCTGCAACTAGAGAAAGCTTGCGTGCAGTAGCGAAGGCTTAGCGCAGCCAAAAATTAATTAATTCATTAATTTTAAAAAAAGAAGCCCAAGCAAATGTTTTGGGGGCGGGGGAGAGGATAATTTTCTCCCATCTTCAGCACATCACAGTTTACAAGCTTTTGGCCCTAGATCTTTCTCTCCTCCCTTGTCCTCAATGTTGGATCTTTCCTTTACCACTTATACAAGCATCGTCACCCTATTGCTAAGTCTTGCATCCACTTGCTGACAACACAGTTGGCCCCATGCCGGGCACTGGGGAAAGACTCTGCCCGGGGCTTGCAGAAGGCATACAAATGGTCCCTATCTCATTGCAGAAAAGCCAGCTTCGCCCCAGGAAGACAGAAAGTAAAAAAAAAATGGCAATTCACCCTGATAGCTAGCCCTCAAGAGAAAGAACAATCAAAAAGGCCTGTGAGGAAAAAGGGGGTGGTCCCTTTGTCCCCCTTGCTCTATAGGACGAGAAACACTTTGAAGAAAACATCTTTGAGACCCAAGAAGTATGTCCACTGTGTCTTGCAATATTCACTCTGAACAGTCCAGAGAAAAATATCTTCTCTGATGCCTCTTGGACCTTCTCAGGTACAACTCTCCTCTCCCTCCACTCTGGCCATGATGACCTCCCCATGGCTCCTGGATCTGCCCATGGCACTCCTACCCCAGAGCTCTGCACCTCCTGCTTGCTCTGTCTGAAACACTCTAGATGTCTATGTGACATCCTCTCTCACTTTCCTCAGGTCGCCACTCAGATATCACCTCCTCAGGGGCCCTCCAGGATGACTATATCACAAATACCATATGCCTCTAGTCACCCTCTTTACCCTTACTCAGCCTTGTTTTTCTTTCCAGCACTTTCCCCACCAGACATATCTGACATCTGTTTAATTTCTGTCTCTCCCCATTAGCATGTGAGCTCTAGATAGAAGGCAACTGTCTGTTTTGTTTGTGGCCGAGATTTTCGTACCCAGAAAAGAACTTGACACGAAACAGACGCCCAATAAGTACAGTTGAATGAATGACTGAATGTCACCCCAACTCTTTTACCACCAAATAGTGTTTTACTACTAACTTTCTTCCAAGAAGTATTAGAAATTCTTGTTATATCACTGAAACCCTGTCTGAACATCTTAAGAGCAAAAACTAACTGATATGTCCTCACTCACATGTTCTAATTCCAGCCATAGGAGCCTTTAGGAGACCTTGTTTAGCTTTATCTGAGGTCAAAGAAAAATCTACTTCAGTTTTTCTAGCCCCCAGTGCCCAGGGGACAGAGTGCCTGGGCTGGGAATTGCTACCCATTCAGTTATAGCACCTCTTCCCACTAAAGGAACACACTGTGTGTATATACCCATCGACATCCCATTCAGACTGCACAAGTACTGCACTAAAGACTATCCCATTTGACCTTTCCATATCAAACACATATTTTTCAGGCACCTACTAGATGCCAGCAACATAGCCAGAAACAACATAGCTGTGAAGCTTACATTGTATAAATTGGATGGGGAATGCTTGTTATGTTGAGTTAAAAGTGACCTAGAAATCTAGAATCTTCAAAGACTTGAACCCATGCTAAAACAGTTCATTCTCAAGGTTCTGGAAACTGATAGTGATGGTGGTTACACAGCATAGTGAATGTACTGCACGCTACTAATTGCACACTTGAAAATGGTTGCATGTATCTTACCACAAAAAACTTTTTTTTCATTCTCTTTCCAAAGATATGCCTTCAACATGTGTTTTGTGGTTCATGAACCTGTATTCCTTTACTTAAATTTCTTTGATGAGGTAGAAAAGGAGTAACACATAGGGTACTGGGCAGCTCACAGAATTCTCAGAAGGACTAAAGATGTTTCTGAGAGGAATCGGTCACAGCCATGCTTCAGAACTGTGCTGTCACCATGGCCACCAGGCCCTGGTGCTCTGGTTTACAATGTTGTTACTTAGACTGGAGACTTACTTTACTACAACTGCCACTGCCTTCAGCACCAGTAGCATTTGTGCATCAAAAACTTGACCTTTCAGCCACTGCCACGGCCAAAAATCCCCTCTACCATCTTTACCAGAAAATCAGTTCTAGGTGGTGCTGGCATTCCTACATTGTCTACTTTCAAAGAGAAGTTTCAGGCCAGTTTGGTGTCTGATTGGTGAAGATCAGGTCACATGCCTGTGCTTTAGCTGCAAGGGAGTCTGGGAAAATGTACTATTCTAGGAGTCAGGGCTCAAGAGGCAGGACCTTCTCCAAACACTGGATGAGTTTTCAGTAAGTGCTGTGCGTGGAGCCAGGAAACATGACAAATGTTCCCTATGGATAGACTCCTATTTTGCACTTCTTGTTTCCTCTTAGCCACATTTTCCCCTCTCCAAAGCTTCACTTGTACTTTGCTTCTTCAGACCCCTGTAGAGAGACACTAGAATAGTCTGGAGCCTCACTCAAATGTTCTGTGTTCAGCCCACAAAGGGTCTTGGGCTGACTGTAGGCTGAAAGAGAATTAGAATATAGAGAGGCCTCTCTGAAAGCCAGACTCCCAAGGTGCTTAGACTCCAGTCCAAGTTCAAAAATTTGGGACCAACTGCAGAATGCAGTAGATACACAGAGGTAGAATGAACTAGATGACAATTCATACCCTGGAAAAATATTATCAACCTAACAGTTTATCATTAAGTAACTCTTAAGTTATTCATTCATCAACTCAACATTTCACATACATTTATTAAGCAACGTCTGTGCTCAGTGGGCCAGGCTCTGGTATAGGTGCTGGGGATTCAGCAATTAACAACAGAGACAGAATTTACTGCCCTTATGTACATTCTAGTGGGGGAAGATTGGCATTAGGGGAATAAAAATATAATGCATTAGATACTGGTAAGTGCCAGTAAAGAAAATTAAGCAGGAAAGAGGGTATATTAATCTGCTGGGTCCTACCATGTGGCTTAAAAAATAAAAATATTTTTACTCACAGTTCTGGAAACCAGACCTCCAAGATTAAGGTGTTGGCACATTAATTTCCTCTGAGGCTTCTCTCCTTGGCTTGTAGTTGTCCCTCTTCCCCATGTGTCTTCATGTGGTCTCCCCTCTGAGTGCCTGTGTCCCAACCTCCACTTCTTTTTTTAAAGATTGTTTTTAAGTGGACCATTTCTAAAATCTTTACTGAATTTGTTACAGCATTGCTTCTATTTTATGTTTTTTGGTTTTCTTGGCCATGAGACCTGTGGGATTCTAGCTCCCCAACCAGGGATTGAATCTGCACCCCCTGCATTCAAAGGGAAAGTCTTGACCACTGCACCACCAGGGAAGTCCCTCCACTTCTAATAAGGGTATCAGTTATATTGGAGTAGGTTCCCACCCCTATAACCTCATGCATTCATGTATGCTAAGTTGCTTCAGTTGTGTCCAACTCTGTGTGACCCTATGGACGGTAGCCTGCCAGGCTCCTTTGTCCATGGGAATTCTCCAAGCAAGAATACTGGAGCAGGTTGCCATGCTCTCCTCCAGGGGATCTTCCCAACCCAGGTATTGAACGCAACTATCTTGCATCTCCTGCATTGGCAGGCGGGTTCTTTACCACTAGTACCATCTAGGAAGCATCATATAACCTCATTGTACCTTAATTATCTCTTAAAAGGCTCTGCCTACAAATACAGTCACATTCCAAGGTACTACGACTTAGGACTTCAACATATGAATTTGTAGGGGACACAATTCAGCCTATTACAGAGGGAGAATATTGGATATTGCAATTCTATTTGATTTGTTTTAATAATGTTTATTTTAGAGTGTTTCTTAAAATCCTTATTATGAAAATTTCTAAGCATAGTCAAAAGTACAAAACACACACACACACAACACAATCATGTGCTAATCACCAGCTTCAGCAGTAATACCATCATTGAATTTACTGAAATTAATTCCTCAGTAGCACCCAATGCCAGGCCATATTTAACTTTTCTCAACTACTGAAATTATTTCTTATAGTTTTATTCTCAAAGAAGGATCCAAACAGTCCATTCACTGAGTGTGGTGGTTACATCTCTTAAGTGTTCTTCAAATCTCCCTTAATTTAGAAGTCATTCCTGTGTATTTCCTTACAAGTGACTAACTTGTTGAAGAAACCAAATCAGCTTCTCTGGGATGTTTTACATTCTAGCTTTCAACTGATTCCTTTCTCATGATGCTATTTAACATGTCTGTCTCCTCACTTTATTCTCTATAGCCTAGAAGTTAGAATTGGGGTTTCTCAGGTGGCTTAGTGGTAAAGAATCCACCTGCCAATGCAGGAGATGCAGGTTCAATCCCTGGGTCAGGAAGATCCCCTGGAGAAGGAAATGGCAACCCACTCCAGTATTCTTGCCTGGGAAATCCCATGGACAGTGGAACCCAGCAGGCTGTAGTCCATGAAGTCACAGATTTGGACACGACTTAGTGACTGAACAACAACAGAAGTTAGAATTAATGCCTGGACTTGACCCAAGTTCAACTTTATTGATGATCCTATTTACTTCATTTTATAGAAGGACTGATGCTGAAGCTCAAGCTCCAATACTTTGGCCATCTGATTCTAAGAGCTGACTCACTGGAAAAGACTCTGATTCTGAGAAAGATTGAGGGTAAAAGGAAAAGGGGGCACCAGAGGATGAGGTGGTTAGATACCATCACCAACTCAATGGGCATGAGTTTGAGCAAACTCCAGGAGATGGTGAGGGACAGAGGAGCCTGGCATCCTGCAGTCCATGGGGTACAAAGAGTTGGACCTGACTTAGCGACTGAACAACAACAGCTCCTATCTGGAGGTTGCATTTTTAGTAATGCCAAGATTGTTCAGTGACTTTAGCTGGTAATAGCCTGCATGCCCTATTGCAAAGCTCATTAACTTCTACTTTAACCTCAATTAATGATCATCACTTGTTTCAGTTTTTCATTAGGGTCTACAAAATGGTCATTTTCTGTGTCATTTCCTTCATAATTCAATTCTTTTGTAATATCAACATAGAAGAACCTTCCTTCATCCATCTAAGCTATTGGTTACTCTGAAATTTGGTTCATACTGAAAAGACAAGACAAATCTGGAGATAGTCTGGAACATTCCATGAAATCAATATTTTCACTGATTTACATTTTGAATGCACTAAAAGAGCTTAATTTTGAAAGGATATCTACATCAAATCTTTGGAAAAATAAGCAGATAATTCATTCAGTTCAGTTCAGTTCAGTTTAGTCGCTCAGTTGTGTCTGACTCTTTGCGACCCCATGAACTGCAGCATGCCAGGCCTCCCTGTCCATCACCAACTCCCGGAGTGCACTCAGACTCACGTCCATCGAGTCAGCGATGCCATCCAGCCATCTCATCCTCTGTCGTCCCCTTCTCCTCCTGCCCCCAATCCCTCCCAGCATCAGAGTCTTTTCCAATGAGTCAACTCTTCACATGAGGTGGCCAAAGTACTAGAGTTTCAGCTTTAGCATCATTCCTTCCAAAGAACACCCAGGACTGATCTCCTTTAGAATGGACTGGTTGGATCTCCTTGCAGTCCAAGAGACTCTGAAGAGTCTTCTCCAACACCACAGTTCAAAAGCATCAATTCTTCAGCGCTCAGCTTTCTTCACAGTCCAACTCTCACATCCATACATGACCACTGGAAAAACCATAGCCTTGACTAGACGGACCTTTGTTGGCAAAGTAATGTCTCTGCTTTTGAATATGCTATCTAGGTTGGTCATAACTTTCCCTCCAAGGAGTAAGCGTCTTTTAATTTCATGGCTGCAGTCACCATGTGCAGTGATTTTGGAGCCCCGAAAAATAAAGTCTGACACTGTTTCCACTGTTTCCCCATCTATTTCCCATGAAGTGATGGGACCCGATGCCATGATCTTCGTTTTCTGAATGTTGAGCTTTAAGCCAACTTTTTCACTCTACTCTTTCACTTTCATCAAGAGGCTTTTTAGTTCGTCTTCACTTCCTGCCATAGGGTGGTGTCATCTGCATATCTGAGGTTATTGATATTTCTCCCGGCAATCTTGATTCCACCTTGTGCTTCTTCCAGCCCAGTGTTTCTCATGATGTACTCTTTAGTATTGCCCAAATGTCAACTTTGAAAATTTGGATATACAGAATAGGTTTTCCATAAGTGAAGCAGAGTTTTCAAGCAAGAAGACCCTGGAGAAATACTGATCAATATACCAATGGAATGACCAATAGATAATCTAATACAGACATGAGACAAATGATAGCCAATATGTCCAAAAAGTGACAACACAGTAGCACTAATTATGTGGTGGGCACCATACTAAGTGCTCTAAAACATGAACACGTTTAAGTCTCATCACAACCTTCTAAGCTAGATACTCTTAGTATCCTCCAGTCCACAGATGAGGAAACTAAGGTAAAGAAGCTAAGGTTAGTTACCCAAGGTCACACAGCTAGTAACCAGAGGAGCCAGGAGTTAAACCCACGCAGTGTATATGCTGGTAACCACACTATACCACACAGCTTTTGGCCAAAGCTGATGGTTATGGTTATGTGTAACTCCCAGAAAGTTAACCATAATTAACATTCTCTACTGTTCAGAGAGAAGCTTCAAATCCATTCTAGTCTAATTATTTTTTAAATCCCATGAACAGAGGAACCTGGCAGGCTATGGTTCATGGGGTCATAACAGTCAGCCATGACTAAGTACGCATGCACGCATGCACACAGGTAAGATGGTTACTTCTTACACAGGTAAGATGGTTCGTTGTTGTTGTTCAGTCACCCAGTCATGTCTGACTCTTTGTGACCCCATGGACTGCAGCATGCCAGGCGTCCCTGTCTCTCACCATCTCCTGAAGTTTGCCCAAGTTTATGTCCATTGCATTGGTGATGCTATCCAGTCATCTCATCCTCTGAAGCCCTCTTCTTCCGCCCTCAATCTTTCCCATGAGGGAAACTGACTTTCCAATGAACCAGCTGTTTGCATCAGATGACCAAAATACTGGAGTTTCAGCTTCAGCATCAGTCCTTCCAATGATGGTTGCTTATTACTAATAATAGCTATTATTCGTATAAGGCAGGATGCTAATCTAAGCTCTTTAAACATACTAACTCCCCTATCTACAAGGGCCTCCCCACTCCCCAGTGAACTCCAGGCTAGATACCCATATACGTATATCCTTGAGAATGCCCCCAGGAGATTCTGAGGGTCTGTCAGGAAAGCGATGTTTATCCAGTTTCTTGAAGGACCTGTCAGCCAGCCCTACCTGGTAGACATCAGTTCTGGAGTGAGTGAGGTGGCCTCTAGGAAGGAAAGAATGTCACCCCCCTCCCCAAGCAGTGTGTCTATCCCCTCCCTGCCCAGGAGGGCACTCTTTGATTGATGCTAGGAGACTTCCACGGAGAAGGCAATGGCACCCCACTCCAGTACTCTTGCCTGGAAAATCCCATGGATGGAGGAGCCTGGTAGGCTGCAGTCCATGGGGTCAATGAGGGTTGGACATGACTGAGTGACTTCACTTTCACTTTTCACTTTCATGCATTGGAGAAGGAAATGGCAACCCACTCCAGTGTTCTTGCCTGGAGAATCCCAGGGACGGAGGAGCCTGGTGGGCTGCCGTCTATGGGGTCGCACAGAGTCGGACACGACTGAAGCGACTTAGCAGCAGCAGCAGCAGCAGCAGGAGGCGTCCAAGTGGCCACGTGCACCCGGCTCCCTGCTCTGTGGCATTAATCAAAGAACACAAAATCCTGGTGACAAAGCTGACAGGCTTGCCTTATTCTGACTTGACGTGTTCTCATCTTTGTCAACCTGTCTTTCTCTATTTAGCAATCATTGTGGCTCCAGCCTTCCTCTTAATACCGGTAAACATTCATCAGTGACTCAAACCAGGTATTGTTTGCTACCCAAACGGCCCCTCACACAGGTTCTCTTGTGATCCCTGAGTCATCATCTCCACCTGAGGGCCCCCCCCCTTCTCCTGGCTTCTGGCCAAGGCTGCTCTTAGCTTGCGCTAATTGGCACTCTCCACCCCTATCTCCTCCGCTCTCCCGCCCACTCAGACAGGCTGCGATTGAGAGGAAGAGTTCGAGAGCTGTGAAAAATGAGCAAAGCTCGGGAAACAGGAGAAACTGCAAACTGGGAGCCCTTCACACCACTTTTAGGGCAGCCCCTATTATGAGAGCCATAAAGAAATAGCAATTTATGCATTTAGAAGCAATCGGCCCTTTCATCTGGAGTGGCTGTTGAATGCAAAGCACACTCCATGGCGGAGGAGGCCGGGGCCCCAGCTCCCAGTGCGCGCCTTACTGCCGCCAAGAAAGAGCTCCTTGCTGAGCCGCTGCTCATAAAGCAGCTGGAGGCGGAGTGGTGGAGCAGAAAATCGCCTGGTGAAGGCGAGATTTCATTTTCTGCTTTTGTGTCTCATGAATGTTCTCTCCCAGGGGCCTGCTCCGGGGCCCAGTCGCAGAAGGCAGGAAGAAATGCTGGCTGGAGCCAGCCTCAATGATAGCCTGACTGTGCGATGGACAAAGAGGAACAACCAGAGGCATTGACGGCAGCACTCGGTCGCTGGGATCGTTGCCAGGGTTGAGACCGGAGATTTGCTGTCCTCAGAAAAAAAAAAAAACACCTTTATCAACATAGGGGCCACAGGAGGCCACGTCCATCCCCTCGGTGTGGTCGCTTCTGAACCAGCTAGATTCTGGCTGGTCCACGTGACTCAAGACCATGTTAGCGTTTGAATCGCCCATGAGCTTATTAGAAAGGCAGACAGTTGGGTCCCACCCAGAGCTACTGGGAAGCCTGGCATGCTGGAGTTCGTAGGGTCTCAAAGGGTCAGACACAACCTAGCCACTTAGGTTGTGGCTAGGTTACTGACTCTAAAACAACAACAAAGAGCTACTGACTCTTCTGTATTTCAACAAGACCCCTTGCTGATGCTCCTACACACCCTGGCTGGGGGGACAACATGAGCTGTTTGTTGTGAGGGGCGAGAGGTGGGGGAGGATGGGAGAGAGCTGAGCTGTGATGCTCAGACACTTTCCTTTGCACGTTGGCCAAGAGAAAGTGGCCTGTGAGTAACAACGCAGCCCATCCTGCCTGCGGGAAATTCGCTGAAGCCTGACTTTCAGCAGTGAGTCACTGTTCACTCTCCTAAGTTTTACCCGGTTCCTCTCCTCTCCACTGAGGCGAAATACCAGAGCGAATGGCCCAAGTCCTTTATTCACGCAAAACTCTTTTGCCTGTTGGAAACCATGCTCTTAAAACGTTCATAAAGGCCCCGACTGCACCCAGCTGAGGAGGGCCCTGCCGGTTCAAGACACTCACCACCAGCCACCCTCTTCCCAGGCACAGGCCTCATCCTCAGCCAGCTGAGATTTAATGGGCAGGTAGACCAGAACCACGGAGGAGGCCGCTGGCAAACTTCCATAGATGAGCCCCCCTCCCCTTTCATTTTCCTCGTGTAGCCCCCCACCGAGGGCCAGGAGCGAAGAATTATATTACAAAATCTGCTTTAAAGGAAAACCTCCCAAGTACTTCTTTAATCTTGCAACTATTTCAGGAATGTCTGTGCTGTCAAGCTGTGAGGAATGTCTGCCTCAGCACCCATCCACATCCTTTTGAAAATCCACCTCTGATGTGGTGAATGTGAAAACTAGCATCTGTGAAGGAGAAGCGGGGCTTTCCTTCTTGTAATGCAAACCAGAGGAGTACACACGTTCTTCTCTCCTTGCACAGAACATGCTGCTGGCCTCAGTCCTTGCCAGCCCTGCCCTGCCCTCCCTTTTCTGTTTGCTTCAAAGAGGCAGTCCAGATGGGAATGTTGATTCATTTGAGCAGAAGTGTACCAGAGTTGCATTTGTTTTTAAAAAAAAATTGCTGACGAGAAAGGTATATGAACTTTATCTTTAAGCCAGCTGACCATACAGAAAGTTTGATTATTTTCAAATATGGATTAGGTCTGTGGGGCTTCCTCCATGGTTCAGTGGTAAAGAATCTGCCTGTAACGCAGGAGATGTGGGTTCAATCCCTGGGTTGGGAAGATCCCCTGAAGGCGGGCATGGCAACCCACTCCAGTATCGTTGCCTGGAGAATCCCCAACAACAGCGGAGCCTGGCTACAGTCCCTGGGGTCGCAAAGAGTTGGACATGACTGAGGCGAGTTAGCGTGCAGGCAATTGGTATGTGACAGGAACTGGACACTAATATCCTAGCATTTGACACGGAGGACCCCATGTTGTGCTATGTCCCCTCCGAAAGCCCAGCACAGTCCCTGCCACACTGTCAGCACTCAGGTAATGTCTGTGGCTGCAGAGGCAAAGGGTGGGAGAAACAGCAGACACCAGACATGTGTCTCCAGGGCTTGACCTGCTTCTCTCTGCGGGGCAATGTCAGGCATCCAAAAAGCTTAATATTAAATATAAATCAAGGATGAAAATGGAACAATAAAGATTTTGGGGAGAGTGAGCCATAATAACCATCAGTCCTCCTGGTCTGTAGAACCCCTCTGGAGTTGGGGACCTGCCTTAGGCTGGATTCCATAGAATAGAGCATGAAACAGGGATTCTTGCACACGTGACTTACAGAGAGTGCTCCCTGGACAAGGGGAAAGAGAGGAGCAGGAAGGGGTAGGGGCAGAAGAGCTAGGAAAGATGTGACCTCCCCTGGAGAGAGCTCAGGAAGCACAAGTTATACCACCAAGCTGGCCCCATCTTGAGGCAAGGGACCATCAATACACACTACGGAGGGTGGAGGGTGAGAAGGAGAGGGTGGACCAGCCCTAAAGGGGATCTGGGTGGGGCACCTACAGTGTCCATTACTTTCCCTTCAAGGTGCAGTTGGGCCCACCTGTCAGACCTCTATAATAAATATGTAGGTTGATATTTGTGGCTACATGTATATCTCAGTTCAGTTCAGTTGCTCAGTCGTGTCCAACTCTTTGCAACCCTATGGACTACAGCACCCCAGCCTTCCCTGTCCATCACCAACTCCCAGAGCTTACTCAAACTCATGTCCATTGAGTCGGTGATGCCATCCAACCATCTCATCCTCTGTTGTCCCCTTCTCCTCCCACTTTCAATCTTTCCCAGTATCAGGGTCTTTTCCAGTGAGTCAGTTCTTTGCATCAGGTGGCCAAAGTATTGGAGTTTCAGCTTCAGCATCAGTCCTTCCAATGAGTATTCAGGACTGATTTCCTTAAGGATGGACTGGTTGGATCTCCTTGCAGTCCAAGGGACTCTCAAGAGTCTTCTCCAACACCACAGTTTAAAAGTATCAATTCTTTGGCGCTCTGCCTTCTTTATTGTCCAACTGTCACACCCATACATGACCACTGGAAAAACCATAGCTTTGATGTACTAATAGTTTCTTTATTATCTCTGCTCCCACACACTACAGTGTAAGTTCTATAAGGACAGGCATGTTTCTCTCTTTTGAATGACATCTCCCAAGAATGGGCTTCCCATGTGGCACTAGTAGTAAAGAACCCACCTGCCAATGCAGGAGACTTAAGAGATGTGAGTTTGATCCTAGAATCAGGTAGGTCCCCTGGAGAAGGGCATGGTAACCCACTCCAGTACTCTTGCCTGGAGAATCCCATGGACAGAGGAGCCTGGCAAGCTACAGTCTATAGGATCGCCAAGAGTCGGACATGACTGAAGTGACTTCACATGCACACCCCAAGAATAGGGCTTGACCTGTAGGAGGCACAGGGTGAATACACGGTAATGAAGGAATACTCTGAAGAGTGTACTCTGTTATTGCTCAGGGATTTTGCAGTGATTCTTTGGGTACAAAGCAATCAAATTCTGGCCTGCATGAATAAGCAAGAAACTATAACATATTAAGAGAGGAACTGTAGGGCCCTGTGATTCTTGGATTTCAGTGTGTTTAAGAACCATATAGGGTTCTGGTTAACAATGGGATTCTTGGTTCCTATCCCCAGAGATTCAGACTCAGTGGTTCTGGAAGCGATTTAAGAAAACGCACTTAAAAAATATATAACCATTGATTTTGTTGTAGGTGACCTGAGGCACGTACTTTGAGAAACACTGATGGAGTCTGAAACAGTGGCTCAGATAGTTATAAATAGCTTCCCAGACCACCCAGTTGATGAGCCACAGAGCTAGGGTTAGACCTGGCTCTTCTCACTCTCAGTGCCACGTGTTTTCCACTCACAGGCTCTCTTAATATATGTTTATAAGCTTTGCACGTACCTTGGTTACCATGGGAACGCAAAAGCCTGATGAAATCCTACAACTATAGCTGGTTTTGAGGCTTCAGTTGATAGCTATCTTTACAAAAACTCAGCTCCACAATTTATTGTGGCCTGTGTTGCCCTGAGTTCCTGTAGAGTCTTCTAAAATTGTAAATGTGCTTTTGTGATGTGCTGATGCCATAATCCTTTGACAGGAGGGAGCACAATGAAAGCCAGGAACCAGGGCCCTGGCTCAAACTGGTTTGGGGGTGGACTAAAAAGACACAGGGAGGCCGAGTGGAGAAACTGGAATGAAGCTATACTATTTAATGTGTGGTGAAGGGCTTCGAGGTGGCCGTTAACTGATTCAGGGAATGAAAGAATGAGGGTTGGTTTAAAGATATTTCGATGAAGAATATTTCATTCATTATAAACCCTCTGGTTGAGAGCATTGATCAGCCTTAGAAGGACTGTGTTTGAGGTAGAGGTTAGATCCTAAAGGGACAACAGTGGTTGATAAGCCACCTCCCAAGAGCAAATCCCTGAAGCCAAAACTGTATTACCGGCTGTGGCACTTACCATGTGCCAGGGTCTAAGATTTATATACTATCTCACTTGATCCTCATAATATTGCTTTATGTGGATACTATTATCCTCATTTTACAGATGAGAAAACAAATAGACTACCTAAACTCACACATTTACAAAATATCTGAGCTGGGACTTGACCCGGGCAATCTGGGTCCAGACCTACCCTTTTAACCAACCACTTCTGTCCAGTGGATCTGAAACAGAACAACAGGCAGAACTCCTGTCTTTAGGAGCATTGCCGTAAGGGTTGATGAACCATTGTTAAGAGACTGAACTGCTTGCATGGTGGGAGGGCAGGAGGGGGATGGTTGAGGAGGGAGGGCTAGGCTGGGGAGACCCTGAAAATAAACTTGGGAGGATAGAAATACCCAAGGGTGGATTTCAAGTCACTGATTCTGCAAAGGTAGGACCTGAATTCTCCCCTCCTCTCCTCTTTGACATAAACCAAAAGTTTACCATGCTCATTAGTGCATTATCGTCCAATGGATTCTTTTCTGGGGGAGAAGCTTAGAGAAGAGAAAGAGGAGCCATCTGAGCTTTCATAGAGGAGGGAAGGCACCTCTAGGACTGCAGTTTCCCTTGACCGCGGTGGGGCGAGTGGTGCGCCCACCCTGACCAGGATACACCAAGCAAGGGACCCATGGAGAGGAGAGCAGTCGTGGGGAGGGGCCCTCCGTGGGGGAAGGGAGGCTGCAGAAGGGATCCTGTTGCCTTGGCAATAGAGGCTGCAGAGAGAAAAGAGAGTGAGAGAAGGAACTGTGGGGAGGCCTGAAACAGAGCTGACAACGAGAGCTGGGTCGGGGGACAAACCTCAAATCTGAGAACATTATTTTCATGTATTAATAGTTTGCCCCCAGGTAGAGAGGCCCTGTGAAGGAATTTTGCCAGAATTCATCCTAAATGGAGACAGGATAGAGACTTTAAGGCAAAGAGGTGGGGTGAAGTGGGGCTAAGTCACGTGAGTGCAGAGCTGCACCCCGGCCCCCCACTCTCCTTTCCTCCTCCTTCCCTGCCCCCTCCTCTTCCCTCCCGGTCCCTTCCTTCCCTCCCCTCACCGCCCCCATTCTCTAGTTCGGCCAATTTTTGCCTCCGTCCTCTGTGATGCTCAGCTAAGCTGTGATGAACGCAAATGGGAGAAAGGTATGAAAAACGGTCCCTAGACTTAAACTCGGAAAGTATTTATATCTGAAACAAAGTGATTTTTGTTAGCCCTGAAGAATTTCTAAAGTGGGATGTGGGTGAACGGGGTTGGGAGGGGCAGTGGTAGTGGACAGGGGCGGGAATGATGTGTAAGACTGTCTTTATCTTCCCCTGGACTCTATGTGCATCCCCCCAACCCCCCCAACACACCTCCTCCTCACATAGGCCCCAGAAATACAGTGGGGACAATACTTGGGAAAAGGCTCCCTGAGCCAGGTGTGAAGGGGTGGAGGTAGCAGGTGAAGGAGGTGCTCCCAGAATAAGGCCTTGTGCTTGTTAAAGCCAAGGGAGGAGGAGGCCACTGCTGCAGATCCAGGAAGCTATATCTGCATCCAGGGTAACCCTACCAACTCCCGGGGCTGGGAGCCCTTGCCCAGTACACAGTGTGGCTGATGTTAATATCCACTAATGTGCCAGAAGCAGCTTATCCTGGGAAGACTGGCTGGATGTAGCCGAGACCCTCTCACCTCCCCGTATCCTCTTCGAGCCTAGAGATGTTCAAATTCCAATATTACTGTGGCCTCTTGGGTACCTGCAGGCTAAAGAGGGCTGGGGATATTTGGGTTACACAGCAAATCTTTGAAATGTTTTTGCCTTATTATTTTAAATTCAAACCGTGTTCCCTGATTTTTTTCAGTCTGTGCCTCCCTAATACCTGAGTGGAAACACAGCTTGGCAGAGTTGCCCTACTGCCCCTCAGCCCCACACTAGCGTTTGGTGGTCTGACCCCTCTGCTCCTGGAGCCTCCACAGCCCTGGCCATGCTCACCGTGGGTCAGTGCTTTCTACCCTCTGCCCTTTAATGGCGAGCAGGCAACTACAGATCTATACAACGGTTATACTTTTGGCATACACAATACAGTTTTGTTTTCTTTTTTGATTCTGTTTTTTTCAACTTCTCAGTTTATTTTTGAAGAGTGAGATTTATTTATTTTTTTTTTTCATGCAGTGTGATACTGAGGCTCTGGGAAGGTTTTGTATCTGGGAAGTCGTCCATAACCAACACGAAGGTGTTTATCAAACTTGATGGTGAGTTTTGGCCGTGGAAAGGTGAGACCTAGGAGAGGAGAAGAGCCCTCCTGATTCCAGGAGCAGCCAAAAGTACTCAGGGATAGGGGCTGGGCTGGGGATTCTCTGGAGGACAAGAACAGTCAGCGAAGGGGAGGGCCCCTGGCTCCAGCAACTCCCTTAGAGGGGACACAGGGCGTGAAGGGAGGGGAACACGAGGAGGGCACACAGCACTCGCAGAACATGTCGATGACTGACCTTCCCAGCCCTCTCACGCCTCTGTGTTTCATGACCTCTGGTGTCTGTAGGTGCCTGGGTTCTGCTCCCTTGCCTCATTTCTGCCCTTCTATAGTGTGGCCGCCTTATGTGTAAGTGAAGAGCCAGCATCAGCGGTTCCAGGGGAAATGGCTGGAACAGGGCAGAGCTGACAATGAGCAAGTACACACCTGTCTGGAGTCCCAGTTGTTAGACAGGTGGCCATCACCCCCTGTGAGAGTGGTGACCCTTGAATGACCCTCAGTGGGGAGATGCTGGCACTGGGAGAGGCCAACTGGGGGACTTGCTCACTCAGTCACCCCCAAACTGTCTGCAGGACCACCCTCAGCATCCGCATTATTTTTTTATTAAAAAAAATTTTTTTTAATTTACTCTTTTATTTTTGGCTGCACTGGGTCTTTGTTGCTGCTCAGGCTTTCTCTAGTTGCAGTGGGTGCATTTCTCATTGTCGTGGCTTCTCTAGTCGCAGAGCACGTGCTCTAGGGTGCACGGGCTCAGTCCTTGTAGCACCTGGGCTTAGCTGGCCCCACAGCATGTGGAATCTTCCCAGAACAGGGATCGAACCCGTGTCCCCTGCATTTAGCAGGTAGATTCTTAACCACTGGACCACCAGGGAAGTCCCCAAATTATTTCAATTGTTATCTTATTTTTCTGTCTCTTCCCTCCTCTCCCCTTTCCTTGCCTAAACTGTTGAATACAAAGTGAACTACATGTGTTTTTGATGTGTCTCAACTCTGTTTCCCCTTGACCTTTATTCCTGTGTGTCTGGTTCTGGGCTTTCCTGATGGTTGTTAATCCTTGGCTCAGCTCAGACGTCTGTCTTTTTGCCTCTCCACCCACATCAGCCCTGTTAACACCAACATGTGACACCTGTTTTGGAAAAACGTTGGTGGCATCATCCTCAGACGTTATTTGTAACATCTAGGCCCAGCCAGGGACTCCTGTCACCCATTCACCAAAATAACAGACTGTGAACACTGTGTTTCACCAACCGTCACTAATACATTTTAGCTACAAGTAGGACTGCCAGATTTAGCAAGTAAAAATGCAGGCTGTCCAGTTAAATGTCAATTTCAGAAAAACAATAAATAATTTTTTAGTATAAGTAAAATGCAGAATTTGGAACATGCTCATAAACTTAAAATTGCCTTTTGTTTATTTCAATTTCAAGTTTAAGTGGATGTCCTATGTTTTATCTGGCATTCCCAGTTATAAGTCATGCAGCACCAATAATAGCAGTCTGGAACTTACTGACTTAGCAAACTGAGGCATCTGAGGGCTGGGCTGGCTTCAGCACAGCCTGATTGAGAGCAAGGGGTATGCCTAAATGATGTCCCCCCAAACATGACTTGCTCTTTCTCCACCATCCAGGTCGGCCTCCCCCAGGTTGGCTACATTCTCGGATAAGAGTTTTTTGACTTTATGGTGACAAGATAGCTGTGGTTTTCTGGACTCATATTCTTAAGATTCAGAGATGGAAAAAAGAGAAAAGTTGTTTTTCTAAAAGCTTTTAAGAGTCATTCCAATTAGATCAGTCTAGATCACATGTTCACTACTAACTCAATCTTTGTGGCCAAGGAAATGAAATACACGGACTGGCCAGGGCCAGGGCTAGTTGCTGGCCTCAGAACTAGAGTGGCACCCAGACCCATGGACCAAAGGAGGGCTATGGAGGGCAGCGGGGAGACCCAAGAACTGCTGCTAAAGAAGGCTAGGTGGATACGGGGAAGGCAAACAGTGCATACTCTGCAGCCACTTGAAATTAGAGTGTGCACTGGGCTGTATTCTTCAAGTTCTGCAGAGCTTACAAAGGCCTGGAGAGACAGAAGGTAAAGGCAAGACTAGGGCAGCGTGGGGGGCAGTCTCCCACTTTCAAACAGCAGTGCCATCAAACTGTTGTCATCAACTGCTTCCTAGAGTTGAGCAGCACCCTCATCCCAATCGCTCCCCAGTTTGCCATATTGGAGGAAAAACGTGAGACTTTAAGAAAGTTACAGACTGAATGTTTGCATCCTCTCTAAATGCATATGTAGAAACCTGATCCCCATGTGGCTGTATTGGAGATGAGCCCTAAGGAAGTAATTAAAGTTAAATGAGGTCATGAGGGTGGGGACCTAATCTCACAGGATTAGTGTCCTTTTAAGAAGAGCTGCCCCCCACCTACACCCATCCCTTCCACCCATACACAGCAAGACGGCAACTGTCTAAAGCCAGGAAGGGAGCTCTCCCCAGAAACCAATTTTCTGACACCTTGATCACAGAATTCTAGTCTTTTTTCTTTTTTAATGTTTGTGATCATTTTTGAAAATTTGTGTTTATTTATTTTAATTGGATGACAGTTACTTCATGACATTGTGATGGTTTTTGCCACACATCAACATCAATCAGCCATATGCATACACATGCCACCTCCCTCCTAAACCCCCTTCCCACCCTCCTCTCCACCCCAACGTTGTCACAAAGCACCAGCTTTGGGTTTCCTGCATCATACATCAAACTCCACTGGCTATCTATTTCTACATATGGTAATGTATATGTTTCAATGCTATTCTCACAAATTTCACTTATTTTTTTGGCTGCACTGGGTCTTCATGGATACATGCAGGCTTTCTCTAGTTGTGGCAAGTGTTCTTATTGTGGTGGTTTCTCGTCCGTGCAGAGCATGGACTCTAGAGCTTAGTGGTTGCCACTCATGAACTCTAGAGTGTGGGCTCAGTAGCTGTGGTACCTGAACTTAGTTGCTCCTTGGTTTGTGGGACCTTCCTGGACCATGGACCAAACCCATGCATTAGCAGGCAGATTCTTAACCATTGGACCATTAGGGAAGTCCAGGTCTTTGTTTACAACTATGAGAAAAGAAACATCTACTGTGTAGGCTACCCAGCCAGTGATACTTTGTTATGGCAGCCTAAGCAGGCTAATACAAAGTGTGGCTAAGTCTCAGAGGTGCAACTTCACTATCACACAGCATTACAGGTGCAAAAGGCTTTCAGGATGTCTAATGACCTGGAGAGACCTGGTCTACCAGATAGCTTTTCTGTGTATCTATAAGAACAAATGCCTTGGACTGCTGTAATGCCCTCAAGCAGCTCATATTCTGCTGAGGAGAAACAGACACATAAATAGATCATTGTAAAATAATGTGGTTAGTGTACTGACCAGACTATCCATAGCATATCATGACTATATAATGCATATTCATGAAAAATGGTTCATTTTGAAAATGTTGCTTTCATTGAAAGAAACTTAGTACAGAGTGTATTATATAGTTGAATATATGCCAACTATGACCCCACTAATGTAAACGACAAAGATGCTTTGAAAATGAACGGAATTTGCAAATGTTAATATATTCCACATATTTTAAATGGTAATATGACTTTACCACAAATTCCTCAAGGCAATCAAAAGAAATGTGATATTTAATGAGGAAAGATTTTAACTTAGTCACTGAAAGAGAAGTTATTATGTAACATAATGCTCAAATTCACAGAAAATAATTTTTTTCAAATAGATGTGACTTATTTAAATTGTTTAGTAAGTCTTTTTGGACTTAGCAATCAGTCCAGTACCTAAAACAAAAAACATTTGTGAATGAATGAATGAACAAATGAATGAAAGAAAGAATGAGAATGCTGGGGTTCAAATCTTGGCTTTGTCATGAAGAAACCAATTGCCTTAGTTAAGTCAGTTAACCTCCCTGGGAATTTATTTCTTAACCAGTAAAACTGGAGGGTAGAATTTACTGGAGAGTGGAGTGAAAGTTGCTCAGTCGTGTCCAACTCTTTGCAACCCCATGGACTATACAGTCCATGGAATTTTCCAGGCCAGAATACTGGAGTGGGTAGCCTTTCCCTTCTCCAGGGGGTCTTCCCAACCCAGGGATCAAACTCAGATCTCCCGCATTGCAGGTGGTTTCTTTACCAGCTGAGCCACAAGGGAAGCCCATTTATTGGGTATTTCAGTCTTTAGCCAGATCACCTTTTGTTTAAATGGAATATTATTTGGAAGATGGAGCTAAGAGGAAGTGTGTGCATGCGTGCCTGCGTGCGTGTGTGTGTGTGTGTGTGTGTGTGTGTTGTTTGTCAGGGTGTATTCTTGGCTCCATCTCACCTTTCCCCTCCCCTGGCGATCCCTCCTCAAAAGAGTAGAGCCTGAGAGCTACTGGTCTGGAAGATCCCTGAAGTCATTTTCAATCTGACTGTGGATGACCCTATTATTGCAAACCATGTGGTCACAGAATACTAGCTGAGGAGGTGTCAGAGAAAACTGAAGTTCATCTATGGAGAAAGAAGGAGGAAAAATGGGACATTTTGAACTGATTGAACTTGGTAGCCTGTCTGAGAAGCCATAAACAATAGACAGAGCAGCTCTTTACTCTGAGTCCCTTTTAGGTTAGGTTCTTACATGGAAAAGATATAAATTAGGCCCAGAGTCAGGCCTTCCAGAAGAATTCAAGGGGCGATTTCTCTAGCACAGTAATGTGGCTTTTCTCAGCCTTCTCTGTCTAATGCTCTCAGCCAAAACATCACCGAGGAGAACTCCAGGCTTGAGAAAGTCATGCTATTAATACTAACACAGCCCGCCCTGCTGATAACTGATGTGGTTATAATGGGAGCTGAGTGAACAAAAACACGTTTCCCCAACTCCAAGCCTCAAGCACATTTTCCATCCTCTGTAACAGACTGAAGCGCTGGCTCTGAGCAGATGCGTTTCCTTGCTCTTTTGTGGGCATTGCTTCGTGCCCTCATTGGAGAAGGAGAAGCTGAGGTCTCCACTGGCAGAGTCTACAGGAGGCGGCCGGCCTGCAGAGCCTCCTTCTCCCCTGTTTATGGAAACTGCTTCAAGGCTGGTGCTATGAAGGCCTTTTTGTTTATACAAATCATTCCGAGATAACACATTTCTCAGAGAAAGTCTCCAAAAAGCTGAGCACTGCTGAGCTGAGCCTTCTTCACAGTCTTATGACTTATGCCTTGGCCAAAACCACCTCCATAACATACAGCCATGAGCTTCATCCTGTGATACTGAAAGACCACATAACATCTGGAAATAGCCTTGAGGAACTCATGCAGTAAGAGACCGAACCCCCCAATTTTACCCTCCCAAAGCCAAGCCACCTTGATCACTTTGTCAACCCTGGAAGTTTTTCTGGAGAAGAGAAATGACGACATGAGAACTGTATACTATGTCAGTGGCAGAGGGCCAGTCTGAGCTTCTGGCTTCTAATCTTGCACTTAATAAATTAGTTCAGCTACTTCTTTGTACAAATTTACTTCCTGTAGTTTACAGGGAGAAACCATTGTCAACAGCATGCATTTTATAGACAAGTTCTAAACCACACAGCATTTAATTTTTTGCAACACAGCCATCTGTGCTGAAAGGTTAGCTGTGGCTCTCTGAATAGCTTTCATCTGAGTGTCTGGCAGGAAGGAATCTGATTTTCCAATGGGTCAGTATTAGCTAAAATGTTTGTCATTATATATCCCCTGGAGTTCTCTATGCTTTGTTGAGTCAGCTCTTGTCCTTTCTGGCAATAGCCTGAAATCACTGTCAGAGATCTTGGGTTACACCACAGCTGTGTAGTCACCCCGGAAAGCTCTTGTTTAGACTGAACTCAAAGTCCTTGACTGGATACTTAAGCTTTCCCTTCCCTTTGTCCAAACTCCCAAGGATGGAGCACCCCAGCTACTGTCACCCCACATCTGTATTATGTCTACCAAAGATGAGTTTTAGTCACCCAAAACAGCATCCATTAAATATTGTCTAGTCTGGCTACAAGGCAATGTCTACAGTATGATCCATATTTGGTTATAATATACACGCTAAGACTGGAAGAAAATTCCCCAATCAATAACTGTCTTTCTCAGATGGTAAAAATCTATATGATTTGTTTTCTTCCTTCATCCTCATATTTCCCAAAATGTCTACAAAAAGTAGGTATTATTCTTAGAGTAGGGGAAAAAAGTGTGTGTGTGTGAGTGAGTGTGATATGGCTATAATACCATAACCAATATAGAGTTTGCTCTCCAAAGGGCTCAAGCTCTGAAACCTAGACTGTTTATTGAATTTCCTAGAAAACAATTTTTGTCTCTATTTTTCAGGTGTGTGCATGTGTGTTAAGTCGCTTCAGTCATGTCCGACTCTTTGCAACTTTATGAACTGTAGCGTGCCATGCTTCTCTGTCCATAGGATTCTCCAGGCAAGAATACTGGAGTGGGTTGCCATGGTCTCCTCCAGGGGATCTTTCCAACCCAGGGATCAGATCCAGGTCTCCTGCATTGCACGTGGATTCTTTACCATCTGAACCATCAGTGAAGCCCATCAGCCTACTGCTGCTGCTGCTGCTGCTGCTAAGTCGCTTCAGTCGTGTCCGACTCTGTGCAACCCCAGAGACGGAAGCCCACCAGGCTCCCCCATCCTTGGGATTCTCCAGGCAAGAACACTGGAGTGGGTTGCCATTTCCTTCTCCAATGAATGAAAGTGAAAAGTGAAAGGGAAGTAGCTCAGTCATGTCCAACTCCAGGCAAGAGCACTGGAGTGGGGTGCCATTGCCTTCTCCGGGAGCCTACTACTACCCTTCAATTGTAGAGACAACTTAGGAAACATTGATAAAAATTTCAGCACTCCCACTAATTAGGATGAAGCCAGCAGAAAATGAAAGGAGCCCAAATCAATAACTTAATCTTTAAACATTTTATTTGGATACATGTTTATGCTTAATTGATTACAAAACATACTTATTATCGAAGGGATGACCACAGCGGGCACTTTAATCTGTTTCTCTTCTTCCACTGAGCTGATGCAGAAAGTTGCTCAGGACTATGACTCTGAAGTGCAGGGTCTGGATGGTTTCTTTCCCATTTGTCCAGACAGAACCTTGAATGTCTCAGCACCTCAGGGGCGCAGGGAAAGGGCTGCATGATTTTGTCTTCCAGCCTAGTCCTCTGACTCAAAGGAGAAACAAATTGTATAAAGCTGTCCAAATAACTCTGATATGCCTAGATTCTGGTTGTACCAAGACGGTTTTGAGACAAAACATGAGCCAATAATAAAAACACAACATGCAGAGTATACTGATGATTATAAGCTAAGACTACAGCCAAGAGTATAGCAGAGGGAAAACCTGGAGAATCTTTCACATGGCACTTCAGGGTTCCTCCAGTCTTGGAGTTCTTAAGAGTGCTGACGTCCAGAACCAGCCAGTGCGGACTTGAACCTGGTTCTGCATTTACTTACCATATGACAGTGAAAAAAAATTGCTAGAGCTTTCTGAGTCTCAGGAACCTGACCCCATCTTCCTCCCTCATAGGCTTCTTAAGGGAATGTCTTGAGAGAAGGTCAGGAGCCTTTGAGCCCAGCAAGCAGCACAGTGAGCGCTCCTGGGGGGGGTCTGCGGTAGGACCACCAGGCTCCCTGCCCCCACCCCCAAGCAGCTCTGTCCCTCCAGCTTCCTCTTCGTGGAGGCATCTCCAGTCCCCAGAGATGAGAACTTGGAAGTGAAGAGGGAGGCTTTGATGTCTCAATGTGACTGCCCAAGCATCCCTCAGGGTTGGCTGAGGGATGAAGAGGACACATCCCGGAACTCTGCTTCCCCAGCTGTGGTCAGCCTGGGTGGGAGAGAGAGGCAGAGGCACATGGGAATACTACAGTTCTGAACACGACCTGGCTACTGTGGGCTCAAGAATGGACAGTAAGCCCCAGCCTGGCTTTTGTCTCTGTGGCGAGCTTTCAGAGCAGGTGATACCCCCACTGAGTGGTATGGCAAATGCTGGCATGGACGTTAATAATACCAGTTTAGCTCTTTTTCTAACTGGCTGCCTTCTACCTGTACTCCACACACACTACCACCTCATTTGTTCAGGTATACTGGGAGCAGAATTGATATTTTTGTGCTTCTTCTATACACTGGACACTGGGTAAGACACCCTCACAGTGGCTCCTGGAATTCTTACAACCATCCTGTGAGGTCTATAGGTACAATACTGTCACCCTGACCCTACAGAGAATGACACTCAGATTGCTGATGGGAATAAATTTGTCCCACTTCACACGGCTCGTGTCTGGGGTGTCTGGGGTGAGATTGAAGGCTCATCTCACTAGCAACAAGCAACTATTTTCCCAAGACTTACACAGTAGCTTGAATGATCTAGAATAGTGCCAAGAACTGGGAAGCCCTCTAAAAGGTAGCTAAAGTACATAGCATGGACTCTATGTACTAAAGAGAGTATATTTTATTCATAAGCAATGTGATCTCCCAGGGCCTTGCTCTGAGGATTTTGTTTTCTGCAAGTAGCAGGAGAGAGAATGAGTTTTCTCTGTGATGTAAGTAGATCTCATTGGCTCCCAGTGATGCCTCCCAATGAGGACAGTTTAGTCCAGACATGCCTATTGGACCACCCAGAACTTATTTTGTGCTGGTCTCCCTGATGCCACACCCCTCCATGTTAATCAAGAGTTAGGACCAAGGGACTTCCCTGGTGATCCAGAGGTTAAGAACCTACCTTCCAAAGTAAGGGATGTGGGTTTGATCCCTGGTCAGGAAACTAAGATTCCACGTGCCATGGAGTAACCAAGCCCGAGCCGCAACTACTGAGCCTGAGCACTCTGAAGCCCAGGTATCACACCTCGAGAGTCCAGCTAGAGTCTGTGCACCACAAGGAAAGATCTGTATGAGGCAATGAAGCTCCCACGGGCAGCAACAAAGACCTGATGGAGTCAGATACATAAGTAAATACAAGAGTTAGGATCGAGGTCCTAGTTTTTGAGCTCTAATCCTAAAGATACAAAAGAAAAGGTTTGTCTTCATTCCCAAGTCTAAAAATGAAGAAATAGGTTAGCGAACTCAGATGCTCAGATGATGAAGTCTCACTGAAATTTACACTTGACTGGAGAATCCCTTGGTAAGTGAAGTCTACTTAATCACTTACCAGAAAGATGTTCTTTGAAACCATCACAAATGTGATTTAAAGGAAACAATGTATTCTTTTATTCTCCATTCCTAAAATAACTTATGGCAATTCATTTGGGGCATGAGATCAGTCACACAAGAAGGGTTTTTTAAAAATTTAGATCTATGTTTATTTTACCTTTACTTTCAAAGGGCTCCATGTGGCTCTCGCTCAGCTCTGATTTATTGACCAACAATAAGACATGTTCATTAAGAGTTCAGCTGGATCCTGCAAAAGAAATACTATTTAAAGTGTTCTGAAGCAACGGAGTCATTGCCAATAATACCCATTAAGGCATTTCAGAGAAGATGGATTTGAGCACTCGGAACTGCCAGTACCATCGTAATGGTGATGAGTAAAGCCTACCACCCTCCAGCTTGAAGAGTCAACAGTGAATTAGAAGAGTCACCACAACACAACCTAGAAAACCAAGACTTGACTGGTTAAGAAGCAGGGGGTGAGAGTCAACCTTTTAAGATGTCCTCATATGAGTGTAAGTAGAAGGAAAAAAATTTTTTCAAGTCAAGGGCTCGTAGGGTAAGTTTGAACAATTTCAGCAGCTAGCAAAGGGACTTTGTTAGACTCAAAGTTGGCGTTCATCAGATTTTTCCATTAGATTCACTCTCTTTTTCATGCCACACTCAACATCTCAAGATGCTTAGACATTAACCAGTGGTTATGAGGACTGCATGTTTGTTATTATTTTATAGGCTTGTGGGGTTATTTTTTACAATAAAATTTTAGAAGTTTATAGTTGTCTGATAAAGATTAAGCCTTGCCAAAATTTTGGCATGCCTTGTTTCATCCCCCTCCCCAGAGTAGATTTTTATTAGGATAATTTGCTATAATGATGTTTTGTGAGAGAGGAAGTTTTCACGAGACATAATTTTGGAAACAGGCTGGGATACTCAGATGTGCTGTCTTTGAATTCCTAAATCCTTTCCTATTTTAACACCACTTGATTCTAATAGCTATTAAGTAACCCTGGAAGAAGTGCCAGAGTTTTCTTCAGTAATCGTAAATCATACACACTAATGCCAAATTCCTTAAACAAAAGTTAGGATGGAAGGGCAGGCACAGAAGCACACACGCAACATGGAACACAGTGTAGGCAGAGCGGATTTTTCTGAAATCCCTCTTTGTGAGCAGAGCTGAGGGGCTGTGAAAGGGAAGCCCATTTTTTTCTATAACAATGGTATTCTCTGCCCATAAAGATGTTTCTAGCAGGGGTGAATCTGAATGCATCCATCCACACACTCCAATTTTATATCTTTTATGACTAAAAAATTTATTTTTGCAAGATGCCTGCCTAAACTAGACATGGAGGAGGGGACGGGACGGAAATGAGCAGTCTGAAGCCCCAGACAGGAAAATGCATCCTCTTGACCTTGGCCATGTGACAAGATACACACTGGCCAGAATGACCACTGGTTCTTTCTTGGTGCCCCTGTTCAGGCCAAGAGACTCTGCGACATGTTACTGGGCTTATAAATAATATGAGAGAAAAGTCATGGTCCCTAAGTCAGCATCTGCTTTTTGTATCCTGAAAGGGCCTAAAAATTTGCATTTTGTAGTCACTTGGGCAGACGTGAAGATTATGGGGGGGAAAAAGTATTAGAAAAGCACTGGTATAACTGGTTGAGAGCACAGGTCTCAGGCCAGACAGTGCCGGTTCAAGTTCTGACTACCACTTAGGGCTGCCAGCTCTGGGCAAACTTCTTTAACCTCTTTGTGCCTTTGTTTCCTCAACTGTAAAATGGGGGCTCATACACATGTCATATATACATATGTGTATATGCATATGTATATCCAAATACACATGGACACATACATACACACCTTATCCATATATATGGTGCCAAGTCTACAGGGAGCGTATGTTACTAGTTAAATGCCCAATAGGTGCCAGAATCACACTGAGTGCTTTTATATAAAGTTTTATTTGGCCTTCCCAGGTGGTATTAGTGGTAAGGAGCCCACCTGCCAATGCAGGAGACATAAGAAACGTGGGTTTGATCCTTGGGTCAGGAAGATCCCCTGGAGGAGGGCATGGCAATCCATTCTAGTATTCTTTCCTGGAGAATCCCCATGGATAGAGGAGCCTGGCAGCTTACAGTCCACGGGGTCACAAAGAGTTGGACACAACTGAAGTAACTGAGCACCACGGCTTCTTACTGTGAGCTTCCCTGGTGGCTCAGCTGGTAAAGAATCCACCTGCAATGCAGGAGACCTGGGTTCAATCCTTGGGTTGGGAAGCTCCCCTGGAGAAGGGAACAACTACCCATTCCAATATTCTGGCCTGGAGAATTCCATGGACAGAAGACCCTGGCAGGCTATATAGTCCATGGGGTCACAAAGAATTGGATGCAGCTAAGTGACTTTCACTTTATTTAATCTTCCTGTGCTGGGCTTATTTGCTCAGTCGACTTTATTTAATCTCTATAGCACACTTAAAAGGCAGGTCATATTATTTCCATTTTATAGGTGAAGACATTGAGGTTCAGAAAATTGCTCAGGTGTGTACATAGGTATAAGGCCTGCCTAGAAAGTATCAGACCCAGGTGTGTCTGCTCCAGCATTGTATTGGACACCATTGGTGACCCCAGCTCACTTCAGCAGCTTTTTGATAAACACATACATTATAGTCTAGATTATTACATTGGTAATCCATTTGATAGATTAGAAAATTACTCCTCTGTCCATCATCGTTTGTCTAACTTATTAAAATTAATAGGCAGCATTGGAAAATACATTTGACACCTGAAACTGAGTCACTCTGGGCCTTAGGAGAAGGCCCACTCTTGGCCCCGGGTGTCATGGGTTTCAATGCTGTTGGAAGGGAAGAGAGTAGTTGCTGCTTTCTTCCCCTCTGCACCAGAAAGGAAGGGCCAACAAATGCACAGCTGCCTCTCAACAAAGTGATAAAGCCCAGGACAGCCTGCCTTCCTGACCTGGCGAGCCTCTGCTAGCTCTGTTGCCAGGAAATCATTCTCAGATGGGTTATCCTTTGGGGGCCCCAAAGCACTCAGGGATTTGGGAACAGGGCTTTCCTTACCAGGAACACTCAAGCAGGAAGTCAGCCTTCCTCACAGGGTCCCCTGCTTGGCTTCCTGGTTCTACAAGAGGGAGAGGGAAGAAAATGCAACAGAAGAACACTAATCAAGAAGAAAGAAAAACAACAGCACAGCAAGCGACAGTGTTGAAATAGCACAGTGATTTGAGTGTATGAGAGATGTTATAGTCTTGGTTGACATTTATCTGCCAAGTGTTGACAAAATCATTTGGAAACTTCTCTGGGGTTCTTCTGCTTGGGCACAGAGGTTGGGGATGGAAGAAGAGGGCTAGTGGTAAGAGAAGAGCCCAGAGAGGTAACACCTGGAAGACAGCAGGCTGGACGCTATGACACCACCATCAGAGAGAGGCTTGCAAGGGCGTGGTCTCTGCAGGGCACATGGGCTGGGCATGGCCAGAGAAAAACATAGCCCACTGGGACATCCAGAGATGAGCTTGTGACCTAATTAAAATTACAGACTAAAGCTTTACTGTACCTTGCATGTGTGCATGCTTAGTCCCTCAGTCGTCTCTGACTCTTTGCAACCCTGTAGACTGTAGCCCACCAGGCTTCCTGTCCGTGGAATGCCCCAGGCAAGAATACTGAAGTGGGTAGCCATTCCCTTTTCCAGACAGTGGAATACTATTCAACCTTAAAAAGGAAGGAAATTCTGCAATATACTACCACATGGATGAGGCTTGAGGATGATATACTAGCTGAAATTAGGGAAAAGGTCAAGTTATTATTTAATGGGCATAGAAAAGATGGAAAGAGTTATGGGGCTGGATGGTGGTAATGGCTTCACAGCAATGTGAATGTGTTCAATACCACTGAACCATGCATTAAAAATGGTTAAATGGTTAGGATGGTAAATTTCAGGCTGTGTGTATTTTACCACAGTTTAAAAAAAAAAACAATCAATTTTTAAAACTCAACTGACTGTAAATATGAGTATTTACTTCTGGACTCCCAGTCCTATTCCAATGATCTGTATGTCTATCCTAAGCCAATACCACACTCTCTTGAATACTGTGGCTTTGTAGTAAGCTTTGAAGTTGGGAGGCATGAATCATCCAACTTTGTTTTTCTTTTCCAAGGTTGTTTTGACTATTCTGTGTCCCCTGAATTTCCATATGGGTTTTAGGATCAGCTTATCAGTATCTGTAAAATGGCAGCTGGGATTATGAATAGGGATTACATTGAATCTCCCAATTCCCTATATCTGAATTGTAGATTATATCTACAGTGATCAGTTTGGGAGTATTAGAAACATGAGTATTTTTAAGTTAACAAACTAAAAAGATTAGCCACTCCCCGTCCCCCACCCCCTGTCACCCTCACCCTTCAACTCCTGCTCTGCCTCAAGCTCTATAATTTGAAGTTGCATGGCTTCGGGCCTCTCTGAGCCCAATTCTTACATCTACTAACAAAAGAAAACAGTGCCTACCTCAGAGATGGCCAAATAATTAAGTGAGGCAATCGACACGAAAGCACTGGAAGGACTACAAAATACTGTGAAGACTAGAGGTGAGATTAAATCTATTTTCATAGTGCTTATAAACTGAAAAATAGATTAAAACGTACACATTGAAAACAAATACTTACTATCCCTTCCAAGCTGGTCATCTTGAGAGATTATGCCTTTATTCTGATAATGCTACATTGCTTGAAATATTTCTTTCAGTAACTCTTTTACATTTCTCCTTTATTAATTTAATAAATCCTTTATTTAATTGAACACAAATATTTTAAAACAAATACATATAACTTACATTTTTAAGGATCAAATTTGTATATCAAAATACATCTGTACTGATACACTTGTTTAGAAAACAAGAAACTCAGGGATTAAAAAATAGAAACTAGAAATAACTATATAATTTTTGTCTTCTAATACAAATGGTTTCTTGATCTGCCCAGTGTCAGTGAGTTCAGGTTATTATAATTTCATATTAGCTGCTCATACTTAAAATCCCATTAAAGTCAAAGACTTCATTACAATATACATCACATTACTTTGCAAATCCTCAGTGATGGCAAATCATTCCAAACTACTGGTTTTGAAAGCAAATTTTATTTCTTGAAATGATCAGAGTCACTGGGAGTCAAGTCTGATGGCTCCATGAAGAACGTGATCAGTCTGGGTATTTAAGACTGAAGTGTTACTACCAACTAATCATTTTTTTTCCTGAATTAATACTTAAAAATTTGTGTGCTCAAATGACAGTTGTCCTACAAGGAAGTCCCTGGCCTGGGAAGCCACCTATTTGTGACATGATAAACTGATTGAGAAAATAATAAGGATGACTATTATTCTCAGCTATGACTGAGAAGCATGTCAGTTGCTTCCCCTCCTTCCTCACCCCTTACCCATTCCCTGGAACATGGTTTTTCAATGTTGCCACTATTGACTTTGGGGTCAGGTAATGCTTTGTTGTTCGGGCTGCTTCCTGTGCATTGTAGGATGTTTAGCAGCATCCCCGGCTGCCACTAGACGCCAATCACAACCCCCCAGTCATAACCATCAAAAAAGCCTCTAGACAATGCCAAAGGGACTGTGGCAGGCAAAATCACCCCTGGCTGAGAACCACTACCCTTGAGTATATCCTAGAAGTTTGGACTTCCATTGCTCCAAGGGATAGATTTTAAATATCTAAAGTCTAGGCCAAGGACCTCAAATGCAAATGGTTTCAGGAGCAAGCAGGTCATTTAGATTGCTGAGGTAGACCAGATGTTTAAAAAATGATGTTCCCCCACAAAATTGGGCAGAAACCAACATAACTCTATAAAGCAATTATCCTTTGATTAAAAAACAAATAAATGTTTAAAAACAATGCACATACTAGTACAAAAAATATTTCACTTTCTTCTTCACTGTAAGATAAGAAATAGGGCACGTGTGATGAGTAGACCACTGAATGGTCAACCCCAGTGTTGTGAGCAGTAGGGACTAGTAAGTGAGCTGGAGAGCCATGCCCAGTCTAGACAGAGGCTGTAGCCAATCATTGTCATTTCATGGCCTAATGTTGTAGGGCTTTCAATTTTGGGGAAAAAGTCAGAAATTAATGTTTGTGTTTGTTTATAAAATCTCTCAATTTTTCATGCATTTCTAATTAAGTCAAAATGTTAAAAACTTGTATGTGGATTATTGTGCCTGAACTCTGGCCTGAGATTTGCTTCCCTGCTTGGAGGCACAGAACTGGACTGACTTGAGGGAAGGAGATGGAAGCTTTGAGAGAAGGGAGGCGGTCTGGCTCCCAGAAGCACTTGACCCCAAGGAACTGGGTTCTGGAAAAACAGGGTCAAGTCCCTCCCATTTTGAGTAGCCCTTCAAAGGGAGTAACTGAATCCCTGCCAAGGCTGTCTGCATGTGTGTGGGGACCAGAATATTGAGGCCCAGACAGGTTAAATGACTTCCTGATTTTCAGCCCACTACTTTTTCTACCACAATGTTCAACATCACAAAATATGTACTAGTCTACCTTGTGTATCCGTTAGTACAGTCGTTATTTATTTTTCAGTTATCATCCTCTCAGAAGTGGGCCTTTTAAAAGCATGTTTAAAAATTGAATGTGTATATTCATACATACAATTCATGATTTTAAAGTGTATGCTTCTGTGGTTTTTAGTATATTCACTGTGTTGTACAGCTACCACCACTTTCTAATTCCAGAACATTTCTATCACGCCAAAAGGAAACTCTGTACCTATTAGCAATTACTCCTCATTCTCCATTTCCTTAAGTCCCTGGCAAACAGTAATCTACTTTCTATCTCTATGGATTTGCTTGCTCTGGACATCTGGTGTAAATGGAATCATACGATACGTGACCTTTGTGTCTGGCTTCTGTCACTTAAATATGGTATTTTCAAGGTTTATTCATGTATCAGTCCTTCATTCCTTCTTATTTTATGGGCTTTCTATAGTGGATTCTAGACTGAAAGAAGAGTAAGGGTCTTTCCCTCTGAAGATTTTTTTCCTGGAGGTAGAATTTAGGTGTATCTGATCTGGGGAACATGCAGTCCTTTTCTAGCAGGCAATTTCATTGCACACAACCCGCCATGTGGACTTAATTTTCTCCCTTTTTGTACATACTTTCTTCTATTCAGCGGGAGAGGCCCCATCACAGGAAGCTTGCTTTCAAATTCAGCTAGGATATTGTGACTGCCTTGTCCACTCTTTAGCAATAATGTAACTCAGGGTGCAATCAGCAAATGTTGCCCTGTAATTAATTCCCTTGCTGAAATATAATAAGATGTCACAGAGGAAAATTCTGCTAGACATCCTGCTAATTGTGGCTGAATATAGCCCAGGGTTACTGAGTCCATTCTTCTCAGGCACAGTTCACCTAACAGAGTGCTCTGCCTAATACATAGCTTGGAGGCAGATTTATTTAAGCTACAGCTATTAAATACAATTCATTCATTGCCTTGTTTTGGAACTTGGGTTGGGTTGGGGGTGGGGTGAGGTGAGGTGGGGAGCCTGGGCTTCCATTTGCTCTTTTTCAGCAGGAATTTGTTATGCTTTCCTTGTGTGATAAAATATCCCCCAAATGTGACGGTTCTATAAGTGGGAAAGCAGGAGTACCATGGAATCCATTCTAAGTTGACTTATTATTTTTCATATTTTTCAAATAAAGCCAAAGGCTTTATTTTTTAACATTAAAATCTCTTTTAACAGGTTATATTGAAATTTTTGATTTTGTGATTTTCTTTTTTATATTCATTACTTTCTAGAAATTCCTTTACTAGCTGATTTTCAAAGTTATTTCTTGGAGTAGGTGAAATGTTTCAGAAACCACGAAGTCTTTCCTCAGGCAAGTTCATGGATAATTTGATATGTTTTCTTAGGGAGTTTAGGTAAGATTTTATTCAGAGTATTTGAATATTTGAGATAGGGAGGAGGGAGATGAGCTGGAGGCGAGTCACTACTTGATGGCGAGACACAGTGGGAAAGTCCAGCATTATTTTTCTCTCAAACATGAAGTCCTGCTCATGTGTCTCACATGAACTGAGAAAGGCATGTCATGTAGAATTTTTCTTCAGGAACTCATCGCTAAGAGGATCAAGAAGGCATGAATACTACAAGCCCATCCACTCTCATGGTGCCTGTTGTTTGGTTGACTGACCATGTTCTCTTGCCCACCTCCAATCATGACATGGTTACTTTCTCAGCCTCTGCAGCTAGGAAAGGTCTTCCCAGGTGGCTCTAGCGGTAAATAACCCACCTGCCAATTCAGGAGAAGCAAGAGATGCTGGTTTGATCCCTCCGGCAGGAAGGCCTCCTGGAGGAGAGCATAGCAACCCACTCCAGTATTCTTGCCTGGAGAGTCCCATGGACAGAGGAGCCTTGCAGGCTACCATGCATGGGGTCACACTGAGTCAGACACAACTAAAGCGACTTAGTACACAGCAGGCATGCACGCAGCTAGGAAAGGCCATGTGACAGTTAAATGAAGAAAGCATTTGCTTTCTTGGTAAAAGAGGAAAATGTTGTCACCGTGACCCACTTCTCCTTTTCTTCTTTCCTTGAAAGTTGTGTAATGCCTGGAGCTACAGCAGCCTTTGGGGGCCATCATCGTGTGATGATAAGGAAAGACTGAGAAAACTGCAGAAGTATTAACATGCATCACTGAGCTGAGCTGATGAATCAACATCATTAACTGCCTCCTTCTACCCTTTGGGTGTTTGAAGAAATGTAAGCCCTGTTTGTTGAAATCACTTCTAATCAGATTTTTGCTGCTTGAATGCACTGATCACTGATACAAGCAATTTATGGAAAGAACTTTATTATCTACTCTTCTTTACTAATATTTACTCTAGCATTTCTTCCTGAATATCCATCCTCCCCCTCTTTTTCTCTCTCCTGAGGATTTCAGTACTAAAGTCTGTTTTCATTGTCCCCACAGTTTCTTCTCAGGGAAAGAGAGGTTTAAATTTTCATTTTTTGCATGTGGTGGAGACAGATGTACAAAATCCATTTTGAAAGAAGTACATTTGTCGCTAGTTTTATTTTCAAAATCTAATGTATATTGCTGCATTTTAAATAAGCATGTTTCCTGGGGCAGTTGCAACCCACACATGACAGAACCAGTTGATATAGAAGCAGAAAGGGAAACAGTGACTGATCTGGAAGTACAAAGCTGTCTGACTATGGGCCTGGTTTGCACATGAAGACAATACTTTCAGAAACCCATAACCTTTAGCAACCTCAAATGCTAAAAGCAAAGTGTGAAGTAAACAAAGGTGAAAAAAAAAAAAGGAGCCTTATTATTGAACTTTGTTACAGTACTATACCTTTAATTTTTTAAAGAAATTTGTATTTCTTAGAAGAAAAAAAATCCCTATTTTTAATCATTTTCAAATGAATGCCTTGAATACGTGCATCTGGTGTGTTTAAGAATGTCTGAGTAGCTGACATATTGTTTTGTCTGTCAAGGATATTGTCCATTGTATCCCGTACTTTCCTGTTTATGAGGGCCCTTGGGGGATTTTTTCTGTCTGATCATAGAACTGAGAATATTTATAGTTGAGCAATAGGTTTATTTTTATCTCACGAATTGTAGTTGATTTAATTGTCAATGGGCTGCTGATTTTTGTTGTATTGGATGCTTTAAAAAAAAGCTATCTAAAATGTGCACAAGTCTCATAGCATTAGTTCTATTTTTTTAAATGTTAATTAGGTCAGGTTTTGATATAAAGGGCAAGAATGACTCTGGCTAGTCATGTACCCAGTGCCTCCACTTCATGTTTCCCATTGACTCAGAACATGCAGCGTTAACTAACATTGCATGAATTTGATTCATCACTACCACCAACTTCAAGAATTTTTTACCGTAATGATAAGGAACAAAGGTTAGTGGACATTTAAATGAACAGTTCCAGATATATATAATTGCTTTAGCATCATGATTGAAGTTTATTTTTCATTCAGGTCAAGTCCAGAATGAACGCTCCTAAATAACATACAGCTCTTTTCCAGTCATGCCCCTTGCACCTCACGGCTCTGCCTGCTTTAATGTGTTGCTTCCAAGACTGCCCTGCTGCTCAGTGTCAAGCCTGCAGAAGAAGAAAGATCCTGGATGATGGAGCCTGGGAAGGTGTTATGGGGCAAGCTGCTCATATTTCATTGGCTAAAAGTCAGCCCCATGGCTACACCTAACTGCAGGAGAGCTGTGAAACCCAGTCTGGCTCCGTGCCCAGAATGAAGGGAAAGCAGGTGAGGTGAGGACCCAGCTGGTCCCTGCCACAATGAAACATAATGAAGTAAAAGATACAGAGAGTTCTATAACCTGTAGAGGGATGGAAAATTCAATTAAATTTAATCACTTGACGAAAAGATAGGCTACACCCCAAGGGGGACTGTAGAATTCTATGTACCCAAATCATGTGTTAAAAAATGAAAGAGGCTGTGATAAAAATAGGGTAAGGGTGAATTTGAAAGACACTCTGGGACACACGGCACACTCCCCATCTGGTGACACAGGAGGCAGAACCAATCCAACTACGACAAGCAGCTCGGTGTGTTAACCTGCTGCTCAGATAGAATCATCCTGGAAAAAAAATCCTGGTCTTATACATTTTACTGAGTCTTGTATATTTTACTGAGATGGCATGACAGTTCTCAATAACTCCATGCTGCCTAAAATGCCTTTCTTCTCATTTTGGCTGGTTAAAGTGACTTTACTTCTTTGGAAAAGATGTAGAAAAAGTGTACAGATGAAGGCAATCAAACTTGTATTATTACTTTCTTGTTAAATTTAGGAGTATGTTTTCTAACCATTATGATCATCAGTTTGTGTGTGTTATTTAAGGAGTTTGAAATGTTTAAGAGAATTTAACAAATTAACCTTGTGATTTTGTTTTGAAATGATAAACTGGTATAGATTTGTGATTTTCATTTGAAATAATTGAATATGTTCATAGTGTTTGAATGTTTAAGAGAATCCAATTTACAACCAGTATAAGTTAGTTTTACTATGTTTGTAAGAGTTAATTGATATGCAGAAAGATTTTACTTGCTAGGTTTCATAAGTGTTGCCCTGTCAGGCATTTGAAATATTTCAGAAAATCAAATATATTAAATTTGTAAGGGTAGTTGAAAAATATTTTAGGAAATTTATTTACATGTATTGTTCAGTTCAGTTCAGTCGCTCAGTCGTGTCCAACTCTTTGCGACCCCCATGAATCCCAGCACACCAGGCCTCCCTGTCCATCACCAACTCCCAGAGTTCACTCAAACTCACATCCATCAAGTCGGTGATGGCATCCAGCCATCTCATCCTCTGTCATCCCCTTCTCCTCTTGCCCCCAATCCCTCCCAGCATCAGAGTCTTTTCCAATGAGTCAACTCTTCTCATGAGGTGGCCAAAGTACTGGAGTTTCAGCTTTAGCATCATTCCTTCCAAAGAACACCCAGGACTGATCTCCTTCAGAATGGACTGGTTGGATCTCCTTGCAGTCCAAGGGACTCTCAAGAGTCTTCTCCAACTCCACAGTTCAAAAGCATCAATTCTTCAGCGCTCAGCTTTCTTCACAGTCCAACTCTCACATCTATACATGACCACTGGAAAAACCATAGCCTTGACTAGACGGACCTTTGTTGGCAAAGTAATGTCTGCTTTTGAATATGCTATCTAGGTTGGTCATGACTTTCCTTCCAAGGAGTAAGCGTCTTTTAATTTCATGGCTGCAATCACCATCTACAGTGATTTTTTTTTTTGTATAAAGGTGGCCAATTGAGGAAATTCAATCTTTTAAAATGTATAAGTTAATCGAACACTAATCAAACAACAAAAAAGCAATGGTTCACATTTTTACATAAATCACTGTATCTACAAATAGAATTTATAAGTTAGATTTACAGGTTAAGTTTGAAGACTTAGGTAAAATAAAATTTTCAACTTTAATAAACTGAATATTAGAGTAGATATTAGTAGTTCCTTTTACTCACAAAATTTCTCACACTTAAATAGATAACTGACAGGAGTAAAGAAGAGGAAAACGAGAGAGCAGTAGTCATTTAATAAAAAGCAGGACCAACAACATTTAAATTTGTTTCTTTCAAAGAAAGATTGTCTAAAGTAGTCAGACTCATGGAAGCAGAGAGGAGAATAGTGGTTGCCAGGGACTGGGGGAAAGGGAAAGGGGAGTTGAATATCCAACCGGCATGAAGTCTCAGTTACGCAAGAATAAGTTCTCGGGCTTCCCTGCTGGCTCCATGATAAAGAATCCGCCTGCCAATGCAGGCCACACGGGTTCAATCCCTGGTCCAGGAGGATCCCCCCTGCCATGCAGCAACTAAGCGCGTGGGCCGCAACTATTGAGCCCGTGCTCTAGGGCCACTGAGCCCCTGTGCAGCACCTACTGAGGCCCGAGTACCCTAGAGCCCGTCCTTTGCAACAAGTGAGGCAGCTGCAGTGAGAAGTCCATGCACGGCAACTAGGGAGAGCCCTGCTTGCCGCAACTAGAGAAAAAAAAGCCCCCCCCAGCAAGGCAGACCCAGCACAGTCAAAAATAAATAATTTTTTTTTTTAATGAGTAAGTTCTAGACACATACTGCACAACACTATGCCTGTAGTTAGCAATACTATTTCGTGCTCTTTGGTCAAGAGGGTAGATCTTATATTAAGTGTTCTTACCACAATAAGAAAAAAGAAAGAATGATTTGCTTATGCTTCAATTTTTTTCAATTATTCTCTGGTTGGTATATTGATTCATTTCTTCATGGTAACAATATATGTTTACTATCATAAATCTACTTTTAAGGCATTTAAAGACAGGAATGTTACTTCTCTGGGATTCTTAACATTCCCATTGGAAAACCGATTCTGTTTAAACCACAGAGCCCATTATATTACTTAGGGGTGTAGGAAAGGGCATAGAATGAGGGAGGAAAGCACAAAATACCTTTGACACCTTTTCCGCAAGTACCAGGGGGGTCTTTCCAGGTGATGCAGTGGTAAAGAATCCGTCTGCCAATTCAGGGTTCAATCCCTGGGTCAGGAAGATCCCCTGGAGAAGAAAATGGCAACCTGCTCCAGTATTCTTGCCTGGAGAATTTCATGGACAGAGGAGCCTGATGGACTACAGTCCATGGGCTCGCAAAGAGTCAGACATGACTGAACACACGCACACCCAAGTACGAGGTGCAATAGCAATATCTCAGAGGAAACTGGTTGGATTAGTAGGGTGAGGAAGCTTTTCAGGGATCTGGGAGGCCAGGCCCTGGCCTTGTGTCCAGGTAGTGGGCGCTCGAGCACCGTGTGTTAGTCGCATACGAGCACAGTTCCCTGCGGTCCGCGGTGCCCTCGGGAGATTCTTCAGGCGTCGGTGGCTGAGGTGGAAAGCAGAAGGGAGAGGCGCACGGGGAGGGTCTGCAACGGGAAGTGAACAGAGGGAGTCGACTGCTGGCGGAAGTGAACGGAGGGAGTCGATTGCTGGCGTGCGGAGCCAGAGGAGCGCAGGGTGGCGATTACTGCAGAGCTGTGTTTCTGAGTGAGGACAGAGTTTCCTTGAGGCTCACATTGTTGGTTTACAGTTCACTGAATTTAACAAGGTACTGATGATAATGGATTTACTTTCCTTTTGAAAACAACTCCGAGAGAGAGTTAACGTCAGGGTCATGAAGACCTGGAAGAACCAATGCTCTCGTTGCTTTAGATAGCCTTGGCCCTGGAGTCAAACCCAAGAGTGAAGGGATTATTATGTCTCAAGGTTAATCAGCATTAAGATAATATTCTAGGATGGAATCTTCACTTTGAACGTTCTTTTCATTAAGATCTAGAGAATAATTTTGTGCTATTATGTAGTTATAGCCTCTTAGCCATACTTTTTAAAAAACACGATCATTTTTATGACACTATGGCAGAGAAAACCAGAGAAGCCCCTGTATCCAATTTTTTTTAAATCTCCTTCAGGAACAGAACCCCTGGTTTTTCAGCTGGAGATATGGGTACTCAGACAACACACCTATTTCCCAGCTTCCCTTGTTAGATGTGGCCCTGTGGCTAAGTTCTGACCGGTGAGATGGGGGCAGAGGTACCATGTGGCAGCACCTGGAAGTCTTCCTTACAAAGACACCCAGTATCTGCTGTTTGTGTTCTTTTCTCCAGTCCCTCTGCCAGGACCCAGATGTGGCCATCCTGGACCTTGAGGAGGTTGACTGCTCTAGGGGATGACAGAGTGGGCAGCTAAGAAGTGCCTGGGGCCTTGAGGACTTTGAAGAGCCTTCCACACTGGCCGTGGATGGCCGAACCGGACTGTCACCTGAGACAAAAATAATCTCATATTTTGTGTCAGCCCCTCTTTGGGGGTCTTCTGATAGTTGCAGTCAAACTAATCATCACTAGTATAAAAATTAAAATTCTGTTCTATCATCTCTCATTCACCCTGTTAAAATTTTTCTTCATCTTCTCCCCTTATTCATTTCATTGTCTTCGCAATTTGTCAAAGACTTTCTTTTCCAAAGACCACACTGTTTCTAACATAGCTTTCTCCATCGTTCTTGATATCCTTCTTTGATGATGTCTCATCTGATTAAAACACACTTGGTGGTTTAACATCCCCAGAAGTACATAGTCTCATGACTTAAAATACTCTGATAGAGATTTTTGCAGTTCAAAATGTATAGCTTATATCAGATTTCCTTACTAATTACATTCTTCTACCCAGCCAAACCAACAGTCCTTTACCTCATCTATTCTGCGGCTCAGGAAGAAGAGTCATGTCCACACATTCAGGTCAGACTACTCTGCTTATGGCCTTGGATATTGAAAGTGGTGGTCCTTCCCTGATTTCCTGCTCCCATAAATTCCCAAAACTCACTTTCTCCTTTTGTGAACACACACCTCCAATCCATTCTCCTAATCTGTTGTTTTTCCTTCTCTTCTGTTCCTAAAGGCCATTGCCAGCTGTCATTCAACTTGCACTGAATCACAGTGCTCCCAGGTCTCCTTATTTCCAAAGTTTTCTTCAATTCAGCAAACCTTTATTGATGCATTGTCTCATGCCAAGCCCCACACTAGGCTGTGGGGATATAAAGAAGATTAAGGCATAGTTTCTGCTCTTGACAGGAAAGGTGTTTAGCTTCCTCCTTTGTTGTTGTGTACTTAACACTCCTTCAATCACTGGTCCACATGGATAGAGCCGGGTTTTTCAGGGGTGGGGGCTACACCAGGTGACCCTACTGTTCAAGCTGACAAAAGACATTCAGACGAACATCAATCAGGGGAAAGAGTGTAGCTCCCTCACTCCTCTGTCCTTCAGATCAGATCAGATCAGATCAGTCGCTCAGTCGTGTCCGACTCTTTGCGACCTCGTGAATCGCAGCATGCCAGGCCTCCCTGTCCATCACCAACTCCCGGAGTTCACTCAGACTCACGTCCATCGAGTCAGTGATGCCATCCAGCCATCTCATCCTCTGTCGTCCCCTTCTCCTCTTGCCCCCAATCCCTCCCAGCATCAGAGTCTTTTCCAATGAGTCAACTCTTCGCATGAGGTGGCCAAAGTACTGGAGTTTCAGCTTTAGCGTCATTCCTTCCAAAGAAATCCCAGGACTGATCTCCTTTAGAATGGACTGGTTGGATCTCCTTGCAGTCCAAGGGACTCTCAAGAGTCTTCTCCAACACCACAGTTCAAAAGCATCAATTCTTTGGCGCTCAGCCTTCTTCACAGTCCAACTCTCACATCTATACATGACCACAGGAAAAACCATAGCCTTGACTAGATGAACCTTTGTTGGCAAAGTAATGTCTCTGCTTTTGAATATGCTATCTAAGTTGGTCATAACTTTCCCTCCAAGGAGTAAGCGTCTTTTAATTTCATGGCTGCAGTCACCATGTGCAGTGATTTTGGAGCCCAGAAAAATAAAGTCTGACACTGTTTCCACTGTTTCCCCATCTATTTCCTATGAATTGATGGGACCGGATGCCATGATCTTTGTTTTCTGAATGTTGAGCTTTAAGCCAACTTTTTCACTCTCCACTTTCACTTTCATTAAGAGGCTTTTGAGTTCCTCTTCACTTTCTGCCATAAGGGTGGTGTCATCTGCATATCTGAGGTTATTGATATTTCTCCTAGCAATCTTGATTCCAGCTTGTGTTTCTTCCAGTCCAGCATTTCTCATGATGTACTCTGCATATAAGTTAAATCAACAGAGTGACAATATACAGCCTTGACGTACTCCTTTTCCTATTTGGAACCAGTCTGTTGTTCCATGTCTAGTTCTAACTTCAATAATTTTGTGTCAGATAGGCCTAATTTGACTTTTCTTATATGCTACAGGAGGGATTTCGGAGAGAAGGGACTTGCTTGTTGCTTTGAAACAAAATGAAACTTGGATCTAGGGCACTTGAACCAATGGATTGACTCCTATTGTTTCACACAGACAGAATTATTCAGGTATCTTGCATGGTAACCTGGTATGTAAAAGAAGGTCCACCGTCAAGAATAAAAGAGTGATGGAATAGGGTGTACCAGATGTCCCAAGAAAATTAAGTTGAGAGGATGGGATGGAAGTTATGAAAATAAAGATCCATGAAAGGCTGTATTTCCTTTCCCCTTCCCCCACCCTTCCTGGGCTTTACTCCTTATCTTTGATCTGGAGGAAGTATCTGTAGCTCTTCTCTGGGGAGGAGGAAGTCCATCAAGGCGTCAGTGTTACAATTTCTCTAGCTAGGCCATCTCCACCTGTGGTCCCCTCTTCACAGGGGGCACTCCTAAAGTATCATCTTCTGGTTAATCTCTGCAGTTAGCACCTACTAGGTCTATCTGTCCTCCCTGTTAACCTAATTTGGGACTTTATTATACTTTTTAAATGTCTCTCTTCTTTCCTATTTTGAGTTCCATTACAAAATCTTCCTCTATGCACTTAGCCTTGGGAGGCACCATGCCTGATCCTGGCCTTCCCCCATCAGCCACTAAGCATGTGGGTGGGGTGGGGGCATCCAGGATAGTCCCCTCAAATGAGAACAGACAGGAAAGGGAGAAAGTCAGGGACAATTACTCCTGGAGACTTTTGAGATTTCTTGAAGTTTGTTTTTTGTTTTACCAGCAGTTGTCTTTGGGTATGTGTATATATGTATGTATATAACTCTATTTCTACTGTGCAGTGAAAGTGTTAGTGGTTCAGTCGTGTCTGACCCTTTGTGACCCCATGGACTGTGTAGCCTCTGTCCATGGAATTTTCTAGGCAAGAATACTGGAATGGGTAGCCATTCCCTTTTCCAGGGAATCTTTTCGATCCATGGATCGAACCCAGTCTCCCACATTGCAGGTAGATTCTTTACTGTCTGAACCACCAGGGTGGTGGCCTTTAAAAATAAAAATGACATTGTATGCTTGTCTCTAAAACAGCAGAGGGTGAAACTGAGGGGTGGGATTCATCCCTCGACACTATTCTGAAGGTCAGTCTAAGCCAAAACAGGGGCTCACGGTGAAGAGTCATCAGAACCCTGGGAAGAAGAGGTAAGCAAGAGCCATTCTTGGGACTTGTGTTATCAGTCAGAATGGAAGGGCTGAGAAAGGACCCTGCTTGGGACCAAAAAGAGAGGGTTTTCACCAAAAGAGAAGCCCAGGTCCCCAGTACTTCTGTGGCATTACAGCAAGCCTTTGACATTTCTGCACATTTTTAGAGTAAATGAATGAGAGTCCAGGTACTCTAGAACAAGACTTCGGGGCTCTCTCCTGGAAACACCGCTGGGTTTCAAGTCAGAAAGCTAGGATTCAAGTCTTGGCTCCTGAGATGCCTAGCTGTGTGATTGTGAGTCTGCTTTTGTACTCTCTGGCTTCTTGGTTTCTTCCTCTGTGGGAGGTAATAATACCTGCCTGCCTTCTACCCAGTCAACAGGTAATCTGTAGCATACAATTTACACTCCAGGTACCAAGCTAGATGCCTGGAGTAAGCAGCCTCTCATAGCTTATGCTCTACTTTGAAATTGGATGTGAATAACTGTAAATGTGACATTGTCACAGTGAAAAACCTCTGGGACTTATGGGCACATTTGCCAGGGCACCTAACCTAGGCTGGGAGGTTGAGGGTGGGGTGGGGAGGGGAGTCTTCCTTGGGCAAGCAGTTTGAGCTGAGATGCAAAGGATGAATAGCAGTCAGACAGATGGAGCTGGAAGGTGAGACCTGGTCACAGGAAAGAAATAGCGGTAAGAAGGTTCAGGTAGGGAGAATGTTACCTGTTGGACTAAGAAGATGGCAGAGAAACTGGGAGTGCAGAACTACATGGGGAATGGAAAAGACGGTGCTTAGCCTCATGAGCTGTAACAGATGGATTCTAAGGGAGACAAAATGATAATGAAGTGTTAACATTTCTTGAGCCAGGTACCCTGGTCATCACCTTATGTGTGTCAGCTTATTATTTCCCCCAACAGCCCCAAGGTCACTATTAAATGGTGCAGACAGAATTCAAACTCAAACTTCTGGCCCCATCCCACTATAATGTGCCTATATAAAAGCTCTGCAGACTCCAAGGCAGTATGCCAATGTCACATACGGAGAGTTTAGACCCAGAAGGATTCATTTCTCCCAATCTCTTTTGGATATTTCTATTTTTGAGGAAGGTGTTTCCCAAGGCCACAGAGAATGTGGGGGGAAAAAATGAAATCAGCTTCTGTTTAAAGAAACTTCTTTTAAAGGAACAAATGACTCTTGGTCAGGCTGTTTCTCTCTGGTCAACATCCTGGCAGGAAACTTCCAAGCACAAGAGACTTGAGAAGGAAGGAATGTTTTCTTTGCCGCTAATTGACTTCCTGTTTTGCTTTCAAAAATTTGCATAGATTTTCTTAAATGCTTTTAGGAAAAAGTGGGGTTTTTTTTTTTATCGTTTCCATGAGACGAGATTTTTGTTGGTAGAGATCAGCCATAGGAATTGCATGGGACCAGCCAGCTTGAGTTGCCTGGATGTAAACTCTGCCAGCTCCTCTCTGAAGGCTATTCTGTGCCCCTCCACCTGTTCACTTGGAAATACTCCTACCTCTGTGCTCTCACTCGGGCCCCACATATTCCTGAGGCACGTGGTCAAGCTTATTTGTTGATATGCCTGTTGTTCTACCAACTGTCAGCTCCTTGGAGGCAGGAACTATCTGACTCATCTGTCCATCCCAGTGCTTACCTGGTGCATGTCATAGATGCTTATGGAGTGAAAGAGCACACAATGACTGCTTCAAGAGTCCCAGCCTTGATGTAGTTAGTGCCTACTCTGTGACAAGCGCTATGCCCGTGGGTTGCATGCATCGTCTCATTAAAGTCCTACAAGCCTGCTATGCAGTTTCTCTTACTCCCCACCTTTCAGATAAGGCAAACCAGGGCTCAGGAAGCTAACAGTGGCTCCAGGAGTCCAGCTTAGGTCTTCTTTCCCGTCACATCTCTTTGCCTCCTCCCTTAAAGTGGCAGATGGAGGAAGTCAGCAGCTCAGAGCATTTGCTGATCCTAGCCAGCATGGGCGAGTGTTTAGAAGCTGTCTCTTATTTTGCTTTGAGGAAGCTCTGGCAGGATGAAGTCATAGAGACTGCCTTGATTTTCTGTGATCTCTCCTAGGTGAGGCAGCATGGAGTCAGGGAAGGAAGGAGGCTGCAAGTCCACCGGGCCAGGGTTTGAATCCTGGCTCTGTCACCACCTGTGTGACTCTGGCAAGGTGTTCAACAGCTCTGTGTCTCTTACAGAGGGATAACCACACCTCCTGCATGGGAGTGAAGAGTCCATCAGAAGTTTCAAGTAGAGGCTCAGGGCCCTATGAGTGCCGTGTGTATATGGTAGCTGTCTTTAATCTGAAGATGCTGGAGAATGCTGATGTCACTGCATCGGTGGCCTGGCTGACCCTGTCCTCTGGCTTTAGCAAGCACAGGGCATCAGGTCAGCTCAGTCTCCCTGCCTGCAACACCCTCGCCCTAACTTACTCATATGGCTTGCTCCTCCATAAGACATCTTCCCTTACCTCCTTTAACCCAGTTGCATGGTTTGGTTGCTGTTTGCTTATTTGGTGATTGATTGGTTGTTGGTTGGTTTGGTTGACTAGTATAAGGGGGATCTTGGAATCTTGACATAAGCCAGGGATTGACAAATTAGAATCTGTAGGACAAATTTATCCCTCCCTCTGTTTTTGGCCACTAAATGACAAAGGTTTTTACATTTTTAAATGGTTGAAAACATTTTTTAAGAGGATACAATTTGGGGATTTCCCTGGGGATCCAGTGTTTAAGACTCTACACTTCCAGTACAGGAGGTGTAGGTTCAATCCCTGGGCGGGGAACTAAGATCCCACATGGCACACAGGCACAGCCAGAAAAATTTTTTAAAAAGAGAAAAAAAAATTAAAAGAATATCCTTTTATGAAAATCACATAAAGTTTGAACTTCAATGTCCATAAAGTTTTATTGGACACAGCCGTGCTCATTTGCTTACATTTTGTCTACAGCTGTTGTCTTGTTACAACAGCAGAGGTGAGTAGTTGCAACAAAGACTGTATGTACCCTAAAGCCTAAAATATTCCTATCTGGCTCCCTTTTTTTTTTTTTCAAAAAAGTTTACCCATCTCTGGTATAAGCAAACAGCAGCAGAAATACCCTACCAAACCTCATCCCCTTTCCCGTCTCCACCCGATCCCCCATACAGCCTCAGGTCAGAAATCCTTCCCGTTAACAAACTGCAAATACTCCCTGAGAACTTTACAGAGTGCACACCACTCTTCACACTTTAATTTTACTGGACAGAATCACACCTGAGCTCAGCGCAGAGGGGAGAAAAAGAAGGTAGATGTAAATGAGGAAGAGAAAGAGAGATAAAGAAGGAGAAGTGGGGGCAGTGGAAGGGTAAGCAGATTTATAAGAAATATGTTCCAAACGAGAAAATCCATAAAAAGCCAGGGAAAGGGGAAGGGTTAACAGATGGGTGTAAATTCCCCTACTTTCTCTGCAATTGACACAATCCTATGATCTCTTCTTCAACAAGTTTTGAAAAGATGGCAGCAAGAGGCAATAACATCAGTTAGAGAAAATGATTAATTGAGAGACTGTTGTTGACATAATCTGGTATTTATTCAACTAAGGAACTGACCAGCTGACAAAGACAAACTCAAAACTCCTAGTAAAATTTTGCTGTTGCAGCAAATGAGCTAAGGAGTCAGGTATCTCTACCAGAAGTCATTGAATCCCACAAAGAAATAGTAGCAACTTCTGCAGTAAAACCTTAATGTTAGATTATAATAATCAACAAGAAAAGTCTATAAGGAGTAATAAGACAACGATGTTCATTTTAAAAATAGGGATTAAAAAGTCTACACATTCACTTGATTAACATAATTCTTATTTTATTGATAGAAAGAAAAACCCCAGTGATAGTAACACAAAAGAAGATCTGGTTTCATCCCTGGAGCCTACAGAATTCATGGCAAGATTTCTAGACATAGACATGTGCGTGCATGCATGCTAAGCCGCTTCAGTCATGTCCGACTCTTTGCGATGCTATGAACTGTAGCCCATCAGGCTCCTCTGTCAATGGGATTCTCCAGGCAAGAATACTGGAGTGGGTTGCTGTGCCCTCCTCCAGGGGATCTTCCCAACCCAGGAATCGAACCCAGGTCTCTTACATCTTCCTATAGTGACAGGTGGGTTCCTTACCAGTAGTGCCACCTGGAAAGCCCAAGCATACACACAGGGATTGGTAAAAAGCAGAATAAGTATAGCAAGGCATGTCTACTTTGTAAGACAAAGACCAGAGATAAAGACCCTAAAAGCACAAGTGTTTGCCAAAGTCAAGTCCCAGCGGGCTTTGTTTTTTTCCAAGTATGTACTTGATACAGAAGAGAGATTTACTCTAAATAGAATTCACTGAGGGATGTGGAAAGCCAAAAAAGTCTCATTTTCTCACCTTCAAGGAACTTGCTAGTAATAAAAGAAGATAAAAAAAGAGAAAGCAGAAAAGCAAAGCAGCACAAGCAGGAAGATACATGCGCTCCAGTGTTTACCGCAACACTAGTTACCATACCCAGGACATGGAAGCAACCTAAATGTCCACCAACAGACGAATGGATGAAGAAAGAGTGGTACATATAGAACGTTATTCAGCCATTAAAAAGAATAGAATAATACCATTTGCAGCAACAAGACAGACCTAGAAGTTGTCATGATGAGTGAAGTAACTCAGACAAAGAAAGACAAATATCATATGATATCACTTAATGTGGAATGTAAAAAATGGTACACATGAACCTATCTACAAAACAGAAATAGAGGTGTAGAAAACACCAGTTACCAGGGAGTAAGCAGGGAAGGAGGGATACATTGGAAGTTTGGGATTGACACGTACTTATTACTGTATATAAAATAGATAACTAATAAGCACCAACTGTATAGCAGAGGGAACACCACTCAATACTCTGTAATGGCCCATACGGGAAAAGAATCAGAGTATATATATAAACTAATTCACTTTGCAGTATATCTGAAACTAACACAGCATCATGAATCAACTGTACCTCAATAAAAATTATTTTTAAAGAAGGCAATACAAGCAAAAAGACGAGCACACTGCTCGCAACATTGTCCATGCCCTGGTCCATTCAGCGTGTGCTCGTGTTCTGGCTCTCCCGACCCAGAGGTCCTTCATCCCCCATTTAGCAGCGTTTGTTCACAAGTTTATGCAAAACCTGTAACAGGCACCCCAGTGGTTGATGTCTACCAATTAGATAGCAAAAGGGGGAAGAGGAAAACTAAACCCTTTCTAATCAGCACTTCTCCAAACTGCCAAGGTCACAAAAAACAAAAACAAACAAAAAAAAACAAGCTAGTCCGAGAAACTGTCACAGCCGTGAGAAGCTTAAGAAGCCACAACAACTAAATGTATCACCGTGTCATGGATGGGGTCCTGGAACGGAAACAGGATATTGGGTAAAAACAAAAGAAATTCAATTAAAGTATGAACTTTGATTAATAGCATATTAATATTGATTGGTGGTGACAAATCTATCACAGTAACAGAAGCTGCTAATACAGAAGAAAACTGTGCAGAGTCTATGGGGGCTCTGTGTGCCGGCTTCACAACTCTTCTGTAAATCTAAACCTGATCTGAAAAGTAAGGTTCATTTTCCCAAAGAAGGAATTATTCATTCAGTGAACATTTAGAAAATGACTCCGAGTCAGGCACTCTGCCATGCGTCTCACTTGAAGCCTGAATTTGCATCCTCCAAACTTTCCAATTGTCTCATCACAGGAAAGGTTAAAGGAGTCATCTGTCCCCTTGACCTTGCAATAACCAATGTCTGTGTTTTACAAAAGATGACTAATTCACTGTGAGATTAAATGGGTGTTGCAGAGGGGAGGGCAAAAGGGGTAGTCTTTGGTTCAACAAATATCAGAAAAATTGTTGTTTAGTCACTAAGTCGAATCTGACTCTTGTGCAACCCCATGAACTGTATAGCCCGCCAGGCTCCTCCATCTAAGGGATTTTCCAGGCAACAGTACTGGAGTGGGTTGCCATTTCCTTCTCCTAGATATCTTCCTGCCCCAGGGACTGAACCCTTGTCTCCTTCATTGGCAGGCCAATTCTTTACTACTGAGCTATGTGCGAAGCCCTCAGAAAAATTAGATTAAAGCAAATAAAAACATTTGTTTATAGAACCTCTCAGAGCCTTCATTTTGCTTATACATATTGTAACTATCCCCCCAAAAATCTATATAATGCAGTATGTCCCCAGCTTATTTGATGGTGAAACTTTCTTATTGCAGAACCCTTCTGGGGACTAACTTCCTCCTGATCATTCTTTGGAAAGCACTGTGCAACCTAAAAAGAAGATTGAAATAGCTGAAAACTGCTGAAGGAGAGGCTTGGCGTGGTGAGTTTAGAACCAACACAATGAAAATGACCTCATCAGTCATTACTGATTCTTAATTGGTTGCCTCAGGGATCTCAAGAGCCAAAAATTTTGCCAAACTAATTGCTGAAAATTTTTCATTTTATGCTCAAGGCCTAAAACAAGAGCCTAATGGACTGTGTATCTTGTTAAATGTAACTGCGTGAGGAAACTATTAACATTAGACTCAGTCAATGTCCTCCACGGCTAAACAAAAGGCATTTGTAACTCAATTCTTTGAAAAGTTACACAAATTTGAGTGGGCAATGAATATTTGGTCGAGATTAGTTAATGCCGAAATGAATAAATCTTCCCTGTTTTGGGGAACAAAGACAATTCGGTCGCATATAGCTGCAGACACTCTAATGTACCTTGAACAGCTAGAATCTTAAGAACTCATATATGGAAATTGTACATTCTATTCCTTCAGACATGCAACTTTCTGAATCTAAATTACATTTTAATTTAATCAGTTTGGGCAGTTGTATATCTTCTGCAGAGATTAAAATAATAATAGCCTCAGACCTGGCTGAGTTTTCTTGCAAATTTGTTTCAAAGTATAACAGATGACAGGCAATAAGACGTGAATCTTGACAACATGGTCTTTGTTATGGGATACAGATGTAGCATTTTTACCAGCCTCTGACTGCTTTTAGCACAATCCTTAAAGAATTGGAAAAATCTTGCTTGAGATGCATAAAAGTGGCAGAAAAGTAACTGTTAAGGAAACAGAAAAACTGCGGTAGTAGAATAAAGTAAGGAATCAGAATTCAGCAGAAAGAGTGTGATAGAGATGGAGGGTGAAAGAGATCGATTTGAATCCTAGGTCCATCCCATTGAAGCTGAGTTATCTTGGGCAAGTGAATTTTGGAACTGCAGCTTCCTTATCAGAAAAACGGGAACAATAATGTCACCTTTGCACAGTTGTTGTAAATAACAGAGATAGTGTCTGCAAAGTGCCTTTTTCAGTACTCAACATCTACTATACCCTTGGTAAATATTAATTCTAATAAGAAAATTCTGTGCTCAATCTTAAACAGCAGAGGGTTTAGCAAGGATTCAAGCGAGTACTGGAGCATCACCACAGAATAACTGGAAACCACATTTATAAGAAGCAGAGGAGGGAAAATTTTTTAGGCCAGCTAAAAATGAATGCTGTATGGAAAGAACAGCTTGATTTGCATCAGCAGAGGCTTTTTGGAAGGCAGGCAAGACATAAACTTTTAGCCTTTTGGCATATCTGAACTCAATTACAGTGGTTCTGCTTAAGTCAGGTTGGTCAAATGGGCTTCTCTGTACATCTCACTTCAAAACTTTCTAAAACCAGTACTTTCCTAGACTCAAACAAGAAAACTATTGGATCCTCAAAAATGAGACAATGAAAGGGAAGCAAGAAAATGTTTGCATATTCAAATCAGCAAAGCATTATCCTTCTCTTGGCTAACAGGGAAGCTTCTTCACAGTACCACTGAGATGACTCCCTCCTTCCCTGATGGCAAAGCTTATGCTTAAAGCTGCCCAAACGTAAAGACAATGATGAATAGCAGTTCCTGCAGATACAGCACCAAATGAGAGAAAGGGTGAATTTTATGGTACATGAATTATAGTATTGATTTGTATCTCAATAAAGATGTTACTAAAAAAATATTCAGAGAATCATAAGTAGTAGATCTGCCACAATTAAGTAAAACTAGGTTTTTCAATAACGGTTTATATGTATTGAGTGCTTATTAAGGACCAGAATTTTTCTAAGTATTCTCCATGTATTAATTCATCTGATCCTTGCAATTACCCTGTAAGGTAAGCACTCTTAGCCCCAACAGATAAACTGTGGCTCGCTTCATATCACACAGTAGTAAATGGCAGAACTGGCGTCAGAACTCGGGCCATCTAAATCCAGAGCCCTATTTCTTAACCAACTCACCGTGTATGATCTTAACTACCATACATACTACGCCATGCTGCTTTCTGGAATATATGGAGTCCATTACTAGAACACAGTTGTTTGGAATCCAATTCAAATACTACTATATATTCTAACAAAGAACTGCGGGGTAAGAGGAAATTAATATTTAACTCCATATAGCTGTATATTTGGCAGGACTAAATAATATAATCAAGAATAATCAGCCTACAGTCAAAGCCTGGTTTGACAAAATATGAGAGGTTATAAAATAGAGCAAGTCATTACAGACAAAAACCCCTTCCTCCCGGGCTGATAGATGTTTGTCATTCTGCCGTATGCCCAGTTAAATTTTTATCAAGAAAAATGATGCAATCAGAGAAGATGATAAATTACACATCTTGTAAACATTTAGTAGCCTAAACAAAGAGATTTAGCATCAAGATAAAATATAAATATCTTCAATAACCACTGATGTGTAACTGCCATTAGAATTTCATCATGTGAAGAAAAAAAAGGACCTTCTTCCTTTGCTTCTATTTAGTTAGCTAATTTAGTGGGGAAAATTGAAGTCTAAAGGAGAAAAGGAGGAAGATTTCAATAGCTTTTTTTTTTTGTCTTCACAAAATTAAAGGCATATCATCTGTTAAATGGGACACAAAAGAATAAGGTAGTAACAGTTCATGCTTTATAGTAATGGTGACATCTCTTTGCTCTTTTGTTTTAAAATTAAGTTCAAGCGTCCTGCTTGACTAAGAGTCACACACCTAATGTTTTGTGCCTTATAGGCTGCATGAAGTATAGTCTTTTCAGAGATTGATGGTGCTGCTTATCCTAAAAGTTTCCTACATACAAGGACAGATTATCACTTTCACCCTGTGCCAAGGTGTCATAGACTACCAGGACAGTGCATCAGAAGAGGGCTAGCTGGCTTGGAGGTGTACCTGGTTAGAATTCACATTATAAACAAGAGCAGTATGCCTGTGAGCTTCTCTCAAGGACATGGAAAAGAAGAAAATATGGCAACAAGCTACTTACTGATTGAGCTTCTTCCATTGCTTTTTTCCAGATCTCTCTTATCCAAAACCCCAGGCTTCATCTCCAGCGAGATGCATTTCTGATGCCTTCCGACATCTGTTCTACCCTTCACCACCTCTGAGCCTTGGTCCAAGCTGCCCAGATCCATGGAGAACTCTTCGTCTTTCTACTAAGCCCCATCTCCCCAGCACCACCCTCAACACGTACACATATGCACGTTCTGTGCTTTTTCTTCTTCAACTTACCACTGAACTCACTTAATTCCAGGAATTCATCACTAGTTATCTTTCTCATTCATTTATTTGATAATTTTGTTCAGCCAAAATCCTCTCATTTAGAACAAAAACTATGTGCCAAACATTTCAAAAGCAACCTTTAAATGGCATTTCTTCTAAGCAGTTTGGCAACTACCATGGCGAACATGCACATTTATATGATAACTCTGTTACACTCTCTGTCCTGGAACTAGATAGTTAGAGGCTTGCCGGGTTGTTGTATCCTCAAGCCCTCTGGACTCTGGCGCACAACTGGTAATAAATTCGAGTTAACCTACGAAAAGACCTGTGCTGCCAAGAGCAGCTCTGCTAGCTACACATCACAGCAAGAGAAAGTGAATGCACTTTGTCTCACATTTCTGAGCCGTGCTGATCCAGCCGACTTTTGACTCATCCTCCTCACCCAAACAAACATGGAACATTTATCCCCAACACACAACCACATACCCCACTCAACTTCGGCCAAGAGGAACGCTGAAGTCCAGAACGCTAGTTTGTCGTTTAATGTACTTCTCGTTAACTGTGAATTAAAATGACGTCTTAGAACATAGAGACAAGGAGACAGGTTTTGAGTTCCAGATCTGCCAAAAATCAGCTGTGACAGCTTTTTGGATCTAATGTCCTCATCTTTAAAATGAAAATGCTTTCAGAGGCTTCTTGAGAGCATGAAATAAGGGGCCGCTATAAGAAAGTGCTTGGAAAATGACAGAGGTCTCCAGAAATGTTGACGAACCTCTTACTGCCATTCAAAAAGTCCACAGCATCTTTTAAACCTGATTCCACGTTGATGACTCGGACCTTTAATCCTTGCCGATTGGCACTAGAATTTAAAATCAAACTTTGCAAAAGACGATCATGGCTGATCTTCACTGCAGTCACCTGCCTCAACCCTCAATCGGCCTTCCGTTCTCATGCAGCTGTACCCTGCCAAGGCAGCCATGAACTTAACTGGCCAAGTCTGAGAACTTTCTTCCTTGCCCATCTACTGGTTACTTAATGCTTTCGGTCAATTTCTCTTTCTCCACCTCAGAGACATGACAACAGGGTGCTTTTTCTTGGACTTCTCAGATTCACCTTCTGAAGTCTTCGTCTGCGTTTTTTTTCTCCTTCCACCTCGAGTCTGTGGCAGTCTTCCATGTCCTGATGGCCATTCACCTCGTAGCCTGCCCACTCTCACCGCACGGCCTCACCCACCATCATGGCTTCAGTGACCAGTGTCTAAGCAAATGACCCCCATTCATAGCGTCAGTCCTGATAGCCTTCCATGCCTGCCAGATACTTTCAAATGGATGGCCTACCAATCCCTTGATCTTGTCACATCTAAATCAGAACTTACTTGTTCTCCCCCGTACTGACTCTTCTTTCTCTCTCTCCCTTATCCCTCATGTGGAGTTTAATCCCTTGATTCTGGCAGTTCTTTCCAAATATCTTGGGCATGTCCTAATTGCTTCCTGGGCAGAGTTCTGCATCTGCATCCCCACAGTGGGCTGTCCTTATTGACAAAAGGGGGAAGTACACTTTTGATTTGTGACTTGGGTTAATTACATACTGGATTTTAAAATTTCTGAGAAAAAAATCTTCTAGGTGACAAATTTCCACTAAGTATGCTTTTATCCATTGTCTTAGGTGCTAGATTTGAATTTATTATGATGATTGAGAGTAAAAAGAGAGACTAAAACATTATATAATATGTGGTTTTCGTATCAGCAGACTGGGGATGATGATTCTCCCCCAGGTATTCATGCAAAGGTTTTCCAGTTTTGTAAATTTTTGTGCTGTGCTGTGCTTTGTCACTCAGTTGTGTCTGACTCTTTGCGACCCCCTGTACTATAGCCCACCAGGCTCCTCTGTCCATGGAGATTCTCCAGGCAAGAATACTAGAGTGGGTTGGCTTGCCTTCCTCCAGGGGATCTTCCCAACCCAGGGATGGAACCCAGGTTTCCCGCATTGCAGACGGATTCTTTACCATCTGAGTCACCAGGGAAGCCTTTGTAAACTTCTACTCAATCCAAATTGACTCCTACTTCCAAGTGGGGCTCCAGAGTCCAGGTCTTACAGATGGGGTCTGTTTTACTCCTAGGTGTCTAGGGACCCAGTGTCCCCCATAAAATTCATAGCCGGCCGCCCACCTCAGTGTCCCTGCCTAGTGAACACACAACCCCAGTGAAGCGTTTCTTTTTTCCGCCATATACAACCCACCCATCTGCTCTGTTGTAATTCTGGAACACCTTCCAGGTATCCCTGCTGCCATCAAACCCCCGTCTTCTGCCCAAGAGAGAAGGAACATGCCCGTAGTTCTATTCAAGAACCAGAACTTCAGACGCCCCCAAAGAATGCATGAGGGTTTGATAGGGTCATTTTGAATATGTCATTTGATGCTATCCACATTTTAACATTTGCCCCCCATTTTGTAACCCTAAAAGGTAAATCATATAACTTTTAGCCCCTCTTGATTACTAAACCATGTGCACCCTGTTACACTTCTCCTGAAGGAGAAATTTTGGCCCACAGACCATCTACTGCTTCCTTCTCTCCCTCCAGCTCTTCTCCCAGAGGATCTCTCCAAGCTTAATGAGTAAATTCAGCCCCAAGACATTTGCCCCCTCTTTTTTAGAGTCTCTCATTACAGCTGCCTTTCACCTAAACTTTCGTAACAACAAAATGTCACGATACTCCAGTTCATTTGCTCCCAGGAACTCTGTCCAGCAATCTGACACAGTTGAATTACCTGAAGATGCCTGTGTCTCTAATGTGTATTTTTGGACTATTGATCCATCACTGTCAATTCCTTTGTGCTAGATTTTTATTCAGAATTGTAGGCATAGCTGCCGAAATATCAACAGCAACACTGAGACATAGTTTATCTGCCAACAACAAAGGAGGCTCGTAGGGAAGGAGGATAGACAATCAGGAATCAGAAAAGTCCCTGGATAGACTTTCTTCCACTTGGAGAACAGCCTGAGTCAGGACAGACAATCACAAGCAGGTTAACTGGGGCACCAGCAGGATGGATCTCCTTCCATACTAATTCACAAAGATGTTTATGCCCCAGTTACCATGGGAAACATTCACTTATTTCTTTGACCTCGTTTTCAGTTTACCTTTTCTACCTGGTCTATAGCCTCCATGTTCAAAAGCTCAGAGCAATTCCATTTTATTCAGGGCAAGGAATGATCTTTCAGGATTACTCCTAGATGAGAGTCAGGAGCGGTGGGAAGAGTTCTCCTTTTTCCTCTCTCATCTCCCCACTCCTCCCCACACATCCCTGGGTCCTCCTGACTGAAGTCAAATTATCCTATCAGCTCTTCAGCCTTGAGCATGGTCAGACAGTTTTGCACTATGTTCAAATTGAAACATCGTGAGAAGAGATACACATTAAATCTTATTAACTAGTCATTTGCATTTTGATAAAAAAAAATTTTGATTGTATTTCTTTTCTTCTTTCCCACAGAGCAAGTTTTAAGAAAAAAAGAGCAAATGGATCATAAACAGTGAGGAAGAACAAGTTTCATGGAAGAATCTAGAGTCCAAGTGCCTACATTACAATCTAGCCAAAAGCAGGATCACAGGGATTCCTTTTTTCCAGTTCTGCCACATCCCCTTGGTCCCATTTGGTCCCCAAAGGACAAAGAGCTCACTGCTCTCATCACAATCTAAGACATGGGAGGAAGAAAAAATAAGTGGATTGCAAGTGGGGAGCCAAAAAGAGATCAAGTCAGAGGTTTGGGCTGAGGTGCAATTCCTTAAGTGTAACCTTATTTTCTTATTAGTCAATAATCTGGTGCAAGTTCATGTTTTCAACCAGTTTTTGTTGTCAGAGTTACAGAAACCAAGTGATGTACAACAAACGCACAGTGGTTCTTGGAGTGAGAAGGGGAAGGAGGAAGTAGCCCAGGGGCCATCATCTTGGGACACTGAGTTTGATTTTTGATTAAAACTTGGCACAGAGATTTCTGAAATGTGAATGGAAAAACAGCCATTTCAGGAATGCAGGCAGTTTTAAGTCTTATGAACAAGGAGATCTACAGGAGCCAATCAGGGCAGGCTATATAATGTGCAGGGCCCAGTGCAAACTGAAAGTCCAGGACCATCGTTCATTAATTCGAAAAATTCCAAAATAGTGACAGCAGAGCATTAAAACAAACCCTCCTTCTAAGTACAGGCCCCTGTGGGACTGCACAGGGGACAGCCACATGGGGCCGATTCATTATTCGAATGTGGAGTGTAGAACCTCTTCTCATATGGAAATGGTTGCGGCATGATTCCGAGTAGCTAAACTGCTCTCTGTAAGAATATGACGTTCAAAGGCAGCAAGCTGGACTGTTTGACTTACCACCACATCCCTGAATACAGAATAGGTGCTCACGAAATATTTTTTGGCAAAGGGGGGAAATGAGGAAACGAACATAAAATAATTTGTATGCAGTAAGTAGGTGCATCATTACAGATTTGTGTCTGCTTTCAACCTTCCTCTGTAAGAAACTGACCCATTCATTTCAGTTCAGTCACTCAGTTGTGTCTAACTGTTTGCAACCCCATGAACTACAGGATGCCAGGCCTCCCTGTCCATCATCAACTCCCAGACTTTACTCAAGCCCATGTCCATTGAGCCAGTGATGCATCCAACCATTTCATCCTCTGTCATCCCCTTTTCCTCCCATCTTCAATCTTTCCCAGCATCAGGGTCTTCTCAAATGAGTCAGTTCTTTGCATCAGGTGGCCAAAGTATTGGAGTTTCAGCTTCAGCATCAGTCCTTCCAATGAGTTTTCAGGACTAATTTCCTTAAGGATGGACTGGTTGGATCTCCTTGGAGCCCAAGGGACTCTCAAGAGTCTTCTCCAACACCACAGTTCAAAAGCATCAATTCTTTGGTGCTCAGCCTTTTTTATAGTCCAGCTCTCACATCCATACATGACCACTGGAAAAACTATAGCTTTGACTGGACAGAACTTTGTTGGCAAAGTAATGCCTCTGCTTTTTAATATGCTGTCTAGGTTGGTCATAGCTTTTCTTCCAAGGAGCAAGCACCTTCCAATTTCATGTCTGCAGTCACCATCTGCAGTGATTTTGGAGCCCCAAAAGCAAAGTCTGTCACTATTTTCACTGTTTCTCCATCTATTTGCCATGAAGTGATGGGCCCAGATACCATGATCTTAGTTTTCTGAATGGTGAGCTTTAAGCCAACTTTTTCACTTTCCTCTTTCACTTTCATCAAGAGGCTCTTTAGTTCTTCTTCACTTTCTGCCATAAGAGTGGTGTCATCTTCATATCTGAGGTTATTGATATTTCTCCCAGCAATCTTGATTCCAGCTTGTGCTTCCTCCAGCCCTGCGTTTCTCATGATGTACTCTGTATATAAGTTTAAATAAGCAGGGTGACAATATACAGCCTTGACGTACTCCTTTTCCTATTTGGAACCAGTTTGTTGTTCCATGTCCAGTTCTAACTGTTGCTTCCCAACCTGTATACAGATTTCTCAAAAGGCAGGTCAGGTGGTTTGGTATTCCCATCTCTTTAAGAATTTCCCACAGTTTATTGTGACCCACACAGTCAAAGGCTTTGGCATAGTCAATAAAGCAGAAATAGATGTTTTTCTGGAACTCTCTTGCTTTTTCAATGATCCAGCGGATGTTTGCAATTTGATCGATCTCTGGTTCCTCTGCCTTTTCTAAATCCAGCTGGAACATCTGGAAGTTCACGGTTCATGTACTGTTGAAGCCTGGCTTGGAGAATTTTAGCATTATTTTACTACCCATGTGTACAACCATCGCCCATGCTTATGGATATTCTTTAGGAAACATTTACTCGAGAAAACCAAATAACTGTCCATGTTAAAGGGTTTGAGATAATCTGAGCACGGGTGGTTCCCTGGAGTTGAGAGTGTAGCCCCAGGTGGGAGCAGGCTCTTCTTATCACTCCTAAAAGAAACCCAGAGCCTTTCTTTCACCTCAACTGTTAGAAGCATCAGGAGTGGGTCTTGGGACATTAGTACAGTAACAGGCTTAAGATGATGGGCACTGCAGTCAAATCAGCTTCATTATTACCTTATTGGGCAAGTTACTTAATCTTTCAGGACCTCAGCTTTCTAGTGCATAAAATGGAGGGATAGTAGACTGTCATCTTCACAGGTCTGCTTAAAGTATCAAAGGAGTGTTATGTAAGCCCTTAGAACAGTGCCCGGAACATGGTGAGTGCTATCTAAGTATCTGCTGCTTGCTATAACCCTTTTTGGACGGACACCATTGCCTATGGCAATAGTGAGGCCCCTTCACTTTGGGAAGGTCATGTACCGACTGCTATATTTAAAATGGATAACCAACAAAAACCTATTGTATAGCACATGGAACTCTGCTCAGTGTTATGTGCCAGCCTGGATGGGGGCTTGGGGGGAATAGAGGAGAAGGGATAAATGTATATGTGTACACGGCTGAGTCCCTTCACTGTTCACCTGAAATTATCACAGCATTGTTCATTGGCTATACCCTAATTCAAAATGTTTCTGGTATTAAAAATTTTTTAAATTAAAAAAAACATAGTGAGGCCCCTTCAAGTACATTCCCAGACAGTTAACACTGATGAAGGGAGCAGGAACAGAAGAGAAGCAGCAAGCTGGACGCTGCCAACTGGCAAGTGTGAACACTTCCATCCCCCTCCCCCTACCTTAATGAATTACCCTAGATTGCCAGAGAAGGAGGGTTCTTTACTTGGTGGGGTCTTGGGGTGAGGGGATATTGCAGGGGTTGACAGACTGCAGGCACAGGAACTTCAGGCCCCAGTGCTATGATGGGACTTGTACGTTTTTTATTAAAAGCAGAGTTGTACAGTGGGGTCACCCCATGTTGATGGTCATAAGCAAGAGTTCTGGAGTCAGACTGAATTCAAGTCCTAGTCTACCATAGGGGTCACAGCTAATCTGATGGTGTGATTAGAACCCAGCCCTGCATCATTATCCTTTCAAAACCCCGAAGTTGAACTGTGCATTCTAAATCCTCCTAACTTTCCACAGAAGACCAAGTCCATGTTTGAATAACCAGAAAGGTCTTCCATTTCTTGAGGCTGAGAAGTCTCAAGATGGACTTTACTCCCAATACATCCTCTTTCCAGGAGCCCTTGTTCAGTATGTAATTGTTTTTAAAACTAATTTATTTATGTGTTTATTTTTGGCTGTGCTGGGTCTTCACTGCCATGCAGGCTTTTCTCTAGTTGCAGCAAGTGCAGCCTACGCTCTAGTCGCGGTGGCTTCTCATCGCGGCGGCTTCGCTTGCTGTGGAGCGTGGACTCTAGGGCGTGTGGGCTTCAACACTTGTGGCACGTAGGTTCAGTAGTCGCAGCTCCCAGGCTCTAGAGCACAGACTCAATGGTTGTGGTGCAAGGACTTAGTTGCTCCGGGGCATGTGGGATCTTCCTAGACCAGGAAATGGATCTGTGTCTCCTGCATTGACAGGCATATTCTTTACCACTGAGCCACCAGGGAAACCCAGCGCATAACCTTAGCACATATACTCTGAACACAGCTAACCAATATAGTTACTACTTTAATTTGCAGGGGAAAAAATACTTGGAAGAAAATGTCATTTAATGAAAAAATAACAAAGTCTATGGATTTTACAGACATTTTTGCAGCTATTCAAGAGCAGGAAGACTGAATGCTGAAAGCTGGGACCGGTCTTAGTCTCCGAAGAGAAATAAGATCCTAAGAAGAAAACAAAATAAATGATGGTTCTTAGATGGAAGTGTTAAATTATCTCTCTGCCATTTCAAAATAAGGAGAAAGCAGATAAAATATCTTCTATATGTAATTTACATATAGTTACAAGGTATAATGAAAGCATTAGTAAGAGATGTGAAAATGTTGGATTAGGAGAGGACAAATGATTTGAAATCTTCAGTTACCACCGATTGTGTGTGTTTTTCTGGCGTGTATTCTCCTGTGATCTAGAAACAGTCCTGTCAAGAATGCTTTCCAAGGCTGGGGACTTCTTTCCCTGGTAGTATGGAAGGCTGAGGGCTGGACTGAGTGAGGATGCAGGGTTTGCAGTCTAGCACCAATCGCCTGGACTGCCTGGAATACACGTCTTTTCATTCTCCACGTGGGAAACTCCTACACATCTTTCAGTACTCAGCTCAAAGGCTGCTTCCTTTGGGAAGCCTTCAAGGAAAGACCCCCAAGGAAAGTCTCTGAGTTCTCATACACTTCACTTATGTCTCTTTTATAGTATTTTTGCTGTTTCATAATTTTCGTTTTTCATACATGGTTTTCTGACGAAAGTATAACTTTCTTGAAGGCAAGGGTACCTACTATCTTTATTTCTCGGGCACCTAGCACAGTATTTGACCGATTAAATGATTAAATTGAATGAAGGAGCCATGTTACCGTAGGCAACTAGGTATTTTTGGTACTGCATTTTCTTCATCTGTAAAAGGAAGGCATTTGTCTTTTATCTCAAATTCCCATTCAGTTCAAATGCTCCTTGAATGTAAAATATTTAGTTACAGATGTTCCATCCAGCCATTTTCTAGGGGTAGGGCAGATAGAGTCACCTCTGTGATCTGCCACCTCCCTTTTGTACCCTCTCCATGCATCTGATTCCCCTACACATCCCAGATATGACTCCTTTTCTACAGACCCTTGCACGCAGCTGCTTATCGATAGTGTCAAGGTTAAGAGCACAGATCCTGGAGACAGACTGAGAAGTGAAAGTGAAAGTCACTCAGTCGTGTCCGACTCTTTGCAACCCCATAGACTATACAGTCCATGGAATTCTCCAGGCCAGGATACTGAAGTGGATAGCCTTCCCTTCTCAAGGGGAATCTTCCCAACCCAAGGATGGAACCCAGGTCTCCCGCATTGCAGGCAGATTCTTCACCAGCTGAGTCACAAGACAGCCTGTCTGAGTTCAAATACTGGCCCTAGCCACTTATTAACCATATGACCCTAGGAATGTTATTTAACCTCTCAGTTTCCTAATTTTAAAATAGAGATGATGATGATAATAATAAATGACATCTACCTCACAGGATGTCTAGGACAGCTTCTGATCAATCAGAATGGATGCCAGCCTTAAACAACCAGCACAGCTATCCTGGACTTGGGACTTCACCCCTGCCGGAGTCTGTCGTGGCTGTGGACTTGTTTTAGAGAATGGGGTGGGGGGAGTGAAGCTTTTAGTAAAAGATACTTCTGTTGATATTTTCAATAAGGGAGAGGGGGAGGCATGATTCAAGTCAAGTACAGGCCCTGGAACCCTAACCCCAAGACAGGTTTCCAAGCACTGTTGATTTCACAGGCAATAAATAATGAGACCAGGCTGTTCTTCCTGGTTTGTGAGCAGAATATATGTCTATTTTTTATTACAAAATAATATTAGGTGATTTCTCAAGAGTTATGTTTCACTGATCATATCTGAAACTTAAGAAATTGTTATTTTTAATAAAATATACTTAATAATAGAGTAACCCTTCTCTGTATTTTTTCTTATAAATTATTTCTTAAGATGCTCATAAGCCTGTGAGGTGAATAGAGAAGTTATTATCTGTTCCATTAAAATAGTGACCACTAATCTATTGCATATAAGAGTGTTAAACATGTAAGATTTTTGGCAATTCTTTGGAAACTTACATGGACATTGATGAAACAGTAATATTCTCTGGAGAGGTAAGACAGTAACTCAGATTTTCTCCATCAATTTCCTGGAATTTAATTGTAAATCTTGGATGATTTTAGAGTCTAATAACTTATATTAAATGGATCCATAGCTTAGAAATTGCTGCTGTCACAAATAATCTATTACTTCACTTACTCCAAGAATATGAGGTAAGTGACTTTTTAAATTCATAGAGCAAAGTAGAAATAGACATGCCAAGTTCATAGATTAGATATAAAATGATATAGCAGCATCCCTTTGAAATACAAAGCTATTAAGAGCTCTGTAGACCATCTCTCCTATATGGAAATGAACATGCTGCTCAGTCACAAATTAGAATTCCACTTAACAGAATACATGGTGCAGAATGAATAATCTTCATTCAAGCAGTCGACAATTATACTCTCAATCCTCTCTCGCTGTTCATTATATTATTACAGACTTGACTTTCAAGGGGAATGCTTGACAACGGTTAAAACTAATACCTTAAAAATGTGAGTTTGGGTACAGATAGAGATCCATGGAATAGACATTAATATATAATAACTGGATCTTCTGTCTTGTATTCTAGCTAAGTGTTTATTTGCTGGTGATCTTATCTGACAAGTCCAGAGAAACAGAATGGTATCAACTCATCACTAAATGCAATTCTTGTGATGCTTTTTTATTCCTGAGAGCAAATGAGGTAAGCAAGCTTTTTTTACTGAACAGATTGATGGAATAACATTTTGGAAAAATTATAGGGAGTAAACAGATGGGAAATGGGGGAAAAGTCACATGGGTAAGAAAAGCCATGAGTTTTCACTACAAAACTATAAGACATAAAGGACAGTTCTTTGGGGAACTCCATAGGTCACTTGATTCAACAACAGTGATGTATTTTCGTTCCAGCAAAAGTTCCAAACTTCGGGAGTAGAGGGAGTTTTATGACATATGGCTCTCGGTACCAGCTGTGACAGAGAAAAAGGGCTGTTGACAGAATAAGTCTGACTAAGATAATGAGATCCTTAGCTGGCAGCATCTAATAGCCTCACAGGAAATTCTAAGGTGGAAGTCAGCCAACAAGCCCATCTTCATTTGCCCTTCCCTTTGAGTTGGCACAAACAGTAGACACTTACTTATTTCTCTGAAAAATTAATTCCTTTAAAAATGTTTAATGGGAGCATTTCACATGATAGTCCAGCCTGTATTTCAAATTAGGTAAAAAGCTTTAAAATATCGCCTTATCTTGCTGGCTTATTACCTCCCCTGCTTATCCTTATTATCTCATGCACAGCATTATGTCATGAAAGGTGGAGGGAACATTCAAGAACGGAAACCATTTGTGACGGGAGTGCAGGAGAGAAATGCCCCACAGGGAACTCTGAGTTCATGTAGAGAATGATGGTTAAGTGGCTAGGATCAGGCCACAGATGGTCTCTCATCAGGAGTGCCAGGGATTGAATTGTTGTGCCCTCTCCAAATCCATGGATTGAAGTGCCAACCCCCAACATGATGGAGGTGGAGCCTTTGGGAGATAATCAGGCCACTGTCGTTTGAGTCTCTATAAATAGGATCAGTGCCCTTACAAAAGAAGCCAAGAAAACACTCTTGCCACTTCCTCTATGTGAGGTTACAGGGAAAAGGCAGCCCTTAAAGAGACAATTGGGCTTCCCAGGTGATGCAGTGGTTAAGAATCCGCCCGCCAAAGCAGGAGATGCAAGAGCAGGATCCCTGGGTCAGGAAGATCCCCTGGAGGAGGGCATGGCAACCCACTCCAGTATTCTTGCCTGGAGAATTTCTTGGACAGAGGAGCCTGGCCGGCTATAGTCCCTGGAGTCACAAAGAGTCAGAGACTACCGAGAAATTAAAAAATGAGACAATGAGCTCTTGAAAGTGAAAGCGTTAGTCGCTCAGTCTTTTCCGACTCTTTGTGCCTTTCCCTTCTCCAGGGGATCTTCCCAACCCAGGAATTGAACCCAGGTCTCCCGCATTGCAGGCAGATTCTTTACCATCTGAGCCACTTACCAGACAGCAAATCTGCCAGTGCTATGATCTTAGACTTCGCAGCCTCCAAAATGATGAGAAATGTTTGTTAGTCAAAAGCCAACCAGCTTATGGTATTTTTGTTATAGCAATCCAAATGGACCAAGGGAATTTGGCATAATCAGATTTGTGCTTTAAAAAAGTCACCCTGATGACAATGTGGAGGACAGACTGGAAGGGAAAGACAGTGGACTTTGTGATATTACATGGAAGATTCAGGAGACAGGCTGAGTGGATAGGGGTACCCGCTGAGAAACTGAACTAAGACAATGCCTCTGAGGATAGAAAGGGGGAAATAGATTCAAGACTAGTCCTCAGATCTTGCTCTTTCTCTCTCTGAAGTCAGTATCTCTACCAGGTTAGTCAAATGTCTCAATCATGTCCTTTAGAGCATTTTGCTTTCCTCCAGCCCAGGAACCAGTCCAGGATCACCTATTGTATTTGGTTACTGTCTCTTTAGTCTCCTTTAATCTTGGAAACATTTATCACCTTTCCTTACCTTTCGTAACACTGGCAGTTCTGAAAAGGTCCGTACTTTTATGGACGGTTCCTTGGTTTGGGTTTGTCTGATGTTTGCTCGTGATTAGAGTCAAGCCATGCATTTCCAGCTGGACTAGCATGAGTACCATGTCATGGCCTTCACAGAGTCACATCTGGAGGCCACATGATGTCCGCCTGCTCCTCGTTGGTTGTTATTCGTCTTGATCACCCGGTCAGGGTGTCGTCTGGTTACTCCGTTGTACAGTTACTACCTCCCTTTGTGACCAATAAGCCATCTGTGGGGAAATACTTTATGAGCATATAAATGCTCCGCTGTGCAGCAAATGTCCCTCCCTGGATTTAGATTCTCTGATTATTCTTGTCCAGATCTATTTTCACCATGTTGGTTGCCAAATGGTCATTTTTCCAAAGCCTCCTTTTTTAAACTAGACATAGTGCTGCCTGAAATCTATATATATGAATATGAAGTATATATGTATATGTGGTATGTAGCTGTGGTTTTGTGACTAAATTCTCACAGAACGGCTCTGTGGGACTTCCAGAAGTCTCCTTAAGCACGGGCGTCGGGGGTAGAGGGTGGTAGGTGTTCGTCTTCCTCCATTGTCCCTCCCGATGCCTGCAACACAAACATGATAGCTGGAGGCCTGTCAGCCAGCTTAAACCACCTTGTGTCTTGCAAATAAAATCCTCAAACAGAGGATGCCAGAGCAGAAAGAAATTCAGGTCCCAGTTGATACCATGAAGCTTCCAACTAGCCCTGGACTGGCTATGTCCAAACTTCTGTCTTGTTTAAGCCACTATTTGGGAGGATCTCTGTTATAGATGAGCAAAAGTTTCTAGCTAGATATGTACCTGGTAGTTGAATCTTTCAGAAATATGAGCTTGAAGTTTAGATTCCCTTTCTGTGAAGCTTGCTAGAAAAGGAGTAGAAGCGGGTTATAACTAACGCTAGGACAATATATTGAGAGCAGAGATAAACTGGTTCACTTCAGTTCTCCTGCAGTTAATGGATGTTGGCACATAGCAAACAGTGAATAAATATTAGCTGAATGCAAACTACATAGAAAAAGTCCCTTCCCTAAGAAACCTCACAATCAGGTAAATAAGTAAATAAATAAGGTAGGAAGCATGGTAAAGGAGTAGTTTTGGGTTTTTTAGGGTATGATTTTTTTTTCAGGTTTATTGTATTAGGTGTACAGCTCTATGTGTTTTGACAAATAATATACAAGCATGTATCAGTCACAGTATAGAGTATTTCCATCGCCTCAAAAAGTTGTCTTGTGTCCCCTCTCCCGACCCCTAGTCCTTAGGAACTACTGATCTGATTACTGTCCCACTAACTTTGACTTAATCAGAATATCAAGTAAATCAGGATCCTTTCATATCTGGCTCACGTCATGCTTTAGTACTTCATTCCTCTTTATTCCTGTTATTGGTCCATTGTAAAGATATACCACAATTTGTCCCATCTATTTCTTAGTTGATGAATATGGGATTACTTCCAGTTTGAGGCAATTATAAATTAAAATGCTGTAAATATTTGCATACACCGAGGCCACAGCAATTTAAACCCTACTAAAAGTGCATGAAGATTCCTTTTTTTCCTAATTCTCACCAATGCTTGTTATTTGTTGTCTTTTTGATACTAGTCATTCTGACAGGTATGAGGAAATATCTTACTGGGGTTTTGATTGGTATTTCCCTGGTTTAGTGTTGTTGAGCACCTCTTCATGTGTCTGTTGACCATTTGTATGTCTTCTTTGGGAAGATGTCTTTTTAGCCCCTCATCCATATTTTAATTGAATTGTTTGTGTTTTTATTTGCTTTATTATTGAATGTTATGAGTTCTTTCTATATTTTGGAAATTAATCTCTTAATCAGATACATGATTTGCAAGTATTTTCTCCCATTCAGTAAGTTACCTCTTCATTTTGCTGATCGTTTCTTTTGCTGTGTGGGAGCTTTTTAGTTTAATATAGTCCCATTTATTAATTTTTGCTTCCAGTTTGTGCAAATTTTGGTGTCATATTTAGAAGCTTTTTGCTGTGATCATTATCAAGAAGTTATTGCCCTATGCTTTCTTCTAGGAGTTTTATGGTTGGAGGCTTTGTGTTTAAGTTTTTAATCCACTTTGAGTTAATTTTTGTGAGTAATATAAGATACAATTCAATTTCATCCTTCTGAATATGGTTGTCCTGTTTTCCCAACACCATTTATTGAAGAGACTATCCTTTCCCCATTGAATATTCCTGGCTGTCTTGTCAAATGTTAGTTGATCATATGTGTACAGGTTTATTTCTGGGCTCTCAGTTCTGTTCTGTTGATCTATGAGTCTATTTTTGTGCCAGTATGGCCATGATTACTATTGGTTTGCAGTATAGTTTGAAATCAGGAAGTGTAAAATTCCTCCAGCTGTGTTCTTCTTGCTCAGGACAGCTTTGGTCTATTAAGTCTTCTATGGTTCCATACAAATTTTAGTATTGTTTTTAATATTTTTGTGGAAAATGCCATTGGAATTTTGTTAGCGGTTCCATTAAATCTATGGGTAGCTTTGGTTAGTGTGAACATTTTTACAATATTAATTCTTCTAAACCACGCACATGAGATACTTTCCCAATTATTTGTGTCTTTTTCCATTTCTTTCATCAAACTGATAGTCTTCCATGTACAGATCTCATCTTTTTGGTTAAATTTATTCCTAAGTATTTTATTATTTTTGATACAACTGTATATGGAATTGTTTATTTCTTTTTCAGAGAGTTTATTGTTAGTGTAGTATAGAAATGCAACTGATTTCTCTGTGTAAATTTTGTTTCCCGAAACTTTACTGAATTCATTCATTAGGTCTAATAGTTTTTTTTTTGTTTGTTTTTTGGTGGAGTCTTTAGGGTTTTCTTATATATAAGATTATATCATCTACAAACAAAGACAGTTTTGCTTTTTCCTTTCCAATTTAGATGTCTTTCACTTATTTTCTTTGCCTGCTTGTTCTGGTCAGGACTTCTAGTACTATGCTGAATAAGAGTGGTGAGAGTGGGGACCCTGTCTTCTACCTGATGAAAGAGGAAAACCTTTCCATCTTTCACTGTTGAGTATAGTGTTAACTGAGGACTTGTGATATATGGTCTTTTATTATGGTGAGGTATGTTCTCATTCCGTTCACTTTGTTGAGTTTTTATCAGAAATGGTTATTGAATTTTGTCAAATGCTTTTCCTTCATCTATTGACAAGATTCTATGATTTTTATCTTCCATTTTGTTAATGCAGTGTATTCCATTGACTGATTTGTGAATATTGAACTATCTTTGCATCCCCGAAATAAATCTAAATTGATCACAGTGTATGATCCTTTTACTTATTATTGAATTTGGTTTGTTAATATTTTGTTGAGGATTTTTCATCTGTGTTCATAAGATATGCTGCTGCTGCTGCTAAGTTGCTTCAGTAGTGTCCGACTCTGTGCGACCCCATAGATGGCAGCCCACCAGGCTCCCCCATCCCTGGGATTCTCCAAGAACGCTGGAGTGGGTTTCATAAGGTATATTGGCCTTTAATTTTCCTTTTTCTCTTCCTTAGTTTTAGTGTCTTTATCTGGTTTTGTTATCCTATTGGACTTGTAGGATGATTTTGCAAGTGTTTCTACCTTTTGGAATAGTTTGAGAAGGATAGGTATTAACTTGCCTTTAAGTGTTTTGTGACATTCACCTGTGGAATTTATTTGGTCTGGACTTTACTTTGTTGGGAGCGTTTTGATTGTGTGTTCAATTTCATTAGTAGCGATTGATCTATTCAGATTTTCTAATATTTATTCCTGTTTAGCATTGGAAGATTGTATGTTTCCTGGAATTTATTCATTTATTCTAGATTGTCCAGTGTGTTAGTATATAAATATTTGTAATAGTTTCTTATCATTTGTATTTCTGTGGTATCAGTTGTAATTTCTCTTTCATTTCTGATTGTATTTATGTGGACCCTGTCTTTTTGTTTGTGAGTTTGACTAAAGACATTCATTTTGTTTATCTTATCAAAGAACCAGCTATTAGTTTCATTGGTCTTTTCTATTGTTATTTTAGTCTCAATTTCATTTATTTCCACTCTGATCTTTGTTATTTCCTTCCTTCTACTAACTTTGCACTTTGTTCTTTTTCTACTTCCTTCAGCTGTAAGGTTAGATTGTTTATTTGAGATTTTTCTTATTTCCTGAGGTCAGCTTGTATTGCTATAAACATCTCTCTTAAAACTGTTTTTGCTACACCGAAAGGTTTTAGAATATTGTATTTCCATTTAATATGTCTCAAGGTATCTTTCATGCCCTCTTCAACTCATTCGTTGGCCTATCGTTGTTTACTAGCATGTCGTTTAATCTCCACGTGTTTCTGTTTTTCCAGTTTTCTTCCTGTGATTGACTTCTGGTTTCAGACTGTTGTGGTCAAAAAAGATGCTTGATATGACTTCAATTCTTCTTAAATTTATTAAGACTTATTTTGTGACCTAACATGTGATCTGTCCTGAAGAATGTTCCATGTGTACTTGAAGAAAATGTGTGTTCTGCCGTTTGGAGGTGGAACCTTTTATATATATCTATATCTATTAATGTCATCTAATCTAAGGTGTCGCATAAGGCCAATGTTTCCTTTTTGATTTTCTGTCTGGATGAGCTATTCATTGATGTAAGTGAGGTGTGAAAGTCCTCTACCATTATTGTATTACACCAATATCTCCCTTTAATATTTAGTTGTTCCTATATAGGGTGCATTGATACTTATAAGCATTATATCAACTTGTTGGATTGATCCCTCTATCATTATGCAATGCCCTTCTTTTTTTTTTTTTTGTTACAGACTTTATTTTAAAGTCTATTTTGTCTGATGTAAGTATTGCTACCCCAGCTTTCTTTTAGTTCCTATTTGCATGAAATATTGTTTTCCTTCCCTCAAGATTCAGTCTGTCTATCTCTAGATCTGAAGTGAGTCTCTTTTAGGTAGCAAACATACGAGACATGTTTTGTTTTCTTTTGTTTAATCTATTCAGCCACCATATTTATGTCTTTCGATTGGAGCATTTTTTTCTATTTACATTTAAAGTAATTATTGATAGGTGTGTACTTACTGCCATTTTGTTCATTGTTTTCTGGTTGTTCTGGTAGTTCTTCCTGCTCCTTTCTTCTTCTCTTCTTGTCTTCCCTTGTGATTTGACGACTTTCTTTCGTGTTATGCTTGGATCCTTTTCTTTTTTGTGTGTGTCTGTCTACCATAGTTTCTTGGTTTGTGGTTACCATAAGGTTCATATTTAACAATCTATGTACATAGCAGTCTATTTTAATTGGATGGTCACTTAAGTTCAAGCACACTCTAAAAGCAGTACGTGTTTACTCCCTTCATTTTATGTTTTTTGACATCATATTTTACATCTTTTTATTTCATGTAACAGTTATTTTAGGTATATATGATTTTACTGCTTTTATATTTTAACCTTTCTACTGGCTTTACAGGTGGTTGGTAAATCCACTACTTTTACTATTTATTTGTCTTTACCAATGAGATTTTTTTCTTTCATAATTTTCTTGTATCTATTTGTGGCCTTTTCTTTTTCATTTAAAGAAGTGTCTTTAAAATTTTCTGTAAGGCTAGTTTAGTGATGATTAATTCCTTTAGCTTTTGCTTGTCAGGGAAACTCTTTATCTTTCCTTCAATCCTGAATGATAACCTTGCTGGGTAGAGTTGTAAGTTTTTTCCTTTCATTGCTTTGAATATATCATACCAGTTCCTTCTGGCCTGTAAAGTTTCTGCTGAGAAATCAGCTTACAACCTTATGGGGGTTCTCTTGCATGTAAGTTTGCAGATTTTAAGATTCTCCATATCTAACATTTTAATTATAATGTGTCTTGGTGTGGGTTTCTTTGGCTTCATCTTTTTTGAGACTCTGTTTCCATGACATAGAATGTCTCCCCTTCACCAGGTTAAAGAAGTTTTTATCTATTATTTATTCAAATAGGGTTTCTGTCCCTTTCTTGATGAGAATATTAATATGCTTGATGTTGTCCCAGGGGTCCCTTAAATTATCCTCCTTTTTAAAATTCTTCTTTCTTTTTGCTGTTCCAATTAGGTGATTCCCTCTACCCTATCTTATAGATCTCTGATCCATTCTTTTCCAGCCTCTAGCATGTTGTTGACTCCTTCTCGTGTATTTTTCATTTCAGTTACTGTATTCTTCAAGTCTGATTTTTTTATATATTCAATCTCTTTGTTGAAGTTCTGAGTTTATCCATTCTTCTCTTGAGTTTGATGAACATTTTTATGGCTATTAATTTGATACCTTTATCTGGTAAATTTATCTGATATCTTTATCTGCTTATCTTTGTTTCATTTAGTTATTTTTCTAGAGTTTTATCTTGTTCTTTGTTTTTGGAAGATATTTGTTTCCTAATTTTGCCTAACTCTCTGCATTTATTTTTTTTTCTAAGTATCATGTATATCATCTATATCTCCCAGACTGGAAAGAGTTGGCCTTATGTAGAGGTCTCCTTATGTGGAGACCACTGGCGCATGTCCCCTGTATAGGCTGTGTGAGCCTTTCTGTTGTGTTTGGGCCACAGCTGCTATCCTGCATGTGGACTGGTAGGTGGGGCTGGCCCCCAGTGTGACTGGCTGTGAGGCCCAGCCTCAACTTTTGTGAGCATGCTAGTGTACAGGGCTGAGGCAGGAGACACTTTGGGAGGTTGCCAGTGTCAGCCAAGGCCGCCCACCAGGTGAAGTGGGGCTCATCTCCCAGGGTGGGAGCCACTTTGGAGGGGCACTGATGCCAGCTAGGGATGCCCATCAGGTGAGGCAGGGTGAGAGTCATGTTGGAGGGGTCAGCAGGGTGGCAGTTTGGGCAGGACAGCTCCTCAGGGGAACACTGGGATGGGGTGCACAGCATTAGCTAGGTTGGTTAAGAGTGACTGAAATGGTGCCTGCCAAACTAGCTAGATGGAAGGAAAGTTTAAAAAAAGGAGCAGCACCTGCCAGTGCTTCTACCCCCCAAAGAAAGTTCCAGCAGATCCCTATCCCTCTGGTATCTTCCTTAATATTAACTGGTGGATTGTCTCATATGACACAGATGCTTTTCAAGCTATTGCCTCTGTCTTGGGACTTGAAGCAGGTGAGTTTGTGTGTGTGCCCTTCAAGAGGTAGAGTCTCAGTTTCACCCAGCCCTTCAACTCTCCCAGATTTAAGCCCCGCCGGTTTTCAAAGCCAGGCATTATGCAGGCTCGTATTCTTGCTGCAGGTTCCCTGGGCTGGGGAGCCTAGTGTGGTGCTCAAATCCCTCACTCCTCAGGGTGGACCTCCATAGTTGAGATAGCATTCCCATTTTGGAGTTGCCACACTAGGAGTATGGGTTCTAACTAGGCTACATCTCTGCCCCTCCCACCCATCTCATGGTGGCTTTTTCTTTATATTTTTAGTTGTAGAATATCTGTTTGGCTTACTCCCGGTCATTCTTAAAAAGTTGTTCTATATGTAGTTGTAGTTTTGGTGTGTCCATGGGAGGAGGTGAACTCAGGATCTTCCTATTCTGCATTTTGATCTGAATTCAAGAAAGAAACCAGAAGAGAGGAAATTTGAACATATTTGGAGAAGGGGGTTGTTGGAAGTTAAGTAATATAGCAAGATTGCAAAAAAGGTAGAAGGAGATTGGGAAAGGAGTTTATGAAGACAAATATGAATTCCTTCTCCTCTAAAACAGAAAAGAAAGAAATTAAAACAAAATTTATTGGTTTGTGGGGGTTTGGGTTAGTTTAATTTTTAAATTTTTACTTATTTATTTTATATTGGAGTACATTTGATGTACAACATTGTATTAGTTTCAGGTATACAACAAAGTGATTTAATTATACATGTACATATATCTGTTCTTTTTCAGATTCTTTTCCCCTCTAGATTATTACAGAGTATTGAATAGAGTTCCCTGGTCTATTCAGTAGGTCTTTGTTGATTATCTATTTTGTATATAATAATGTATATATGTTAATCCCAGCTTCCTAATTTATCTCCCCTTCCTTTCCCCTTTGCTAACCATAAGTTTGTTTTCTGCTTCTGTAAATCTGTTTTGTAAATAGGTTCATTTGTATATTTTTTATATTCCACATGTAAGTCGTAGCATATGATACTTGTCTTTCTCAGTCTTACTTCACTTACTATGATAATCTCTAGGTCCATCCATATTGCTGCAAATGGCATTATTTCATTCTTTTAATGGCACAGTAATATTCCATTCTTTATCCACTCCTCTGTTGATGGACATGTAGGTTGCCTTCATGTCTTAGCTATTGTAAATAGTGCTGCAATGAACATTGGGATATGTGTATCTTTCTGAAGTATGGTTTTCTCTGGATATATGCCCAAGAGTGCGATTACTAGGTCATATGGCAGTTCTATTTTTAGTTTTTTAAGGAACTTCCATACTGTTCTTCATAGTAGTTGTACGATTTATGTTCCCGCCAACAGTGTAGGAAGATTCCCTTTTCTCCACACCCTCTCCAGAATTTATTGTTTGTAGACTTTTTGATGATGGCCATTCTGACTGGTGTGAAGTGATACCTCATTATAGTTTTATTTACATTAATAACACATTTGAGTTGAGCATATTTTCATGTGCTTTTGGACCATCTGTATGTCTTCTTTGGAGAAATGTCTAGTTAGATTGACCATTTTTTGATTCGGTTCTTTGTTTTTCTGATATTGAGCTACATTAGTTATTTGTATATTTTGGTGATTAATCCCTTGTCAATTGCTTCATTTGCAATATTTTCTCCCATTCTTTGGATTGTTTTTTTGTTTTGTTTGATTTCCTTTGCTGTGCAAAAGCTTTTAAGTTCTGTCAGGAATATTAAGAAACAATTGTGAACAAGCAACAAAGTTTTATATGAACCATTTTCTCCTGATTATCTTGATGCTAAAGCAGAAAACAAAATTAAAACAAAATTTGTATTTGAGATGGTGGGAAGTTATATGGTCTCACACTTCTGGCCTCCAAAGGGACACAAAATTATCTGATGAAAGGAGGTAGACAGGGGTGTAAAATAGGTTGGAGAATAGATCTGGAACAGATGCTAAGGAGAATGGAAAGAGTAGTAACTAGTAACAAATGAAAATCAAGTTAAATGGTGTTGGGACCCAGGTGAGTCTGGAAACCTTGAAATTGTAGCTGTTTCAGTTGCACAGTTGGGCAACTTTCCTTACTTCCATTGCTCAAATCAACAGTGTACAAACAATGAAGGCCAGCACAAGAGGGACTCGGCAGTGTAAAAAGGGTGAGTTCACTGAGAAATGAGCGAGAAGTTTAGATGGAAAAAGAGTCCATGAGGGATTGATGGATTAGGGCAAGAAGGAAAGGCTGCAGGAACTAGGGATGAAGTTGAAGAGCAAACTTCAAATCCAATGATTATTCTGTGCGTTTTGTTTATGGGATCAAATTATATATTCTATATAGCCATTAGGGTGTATTTGGTTAAAAGTAAAATCTACCCCCTCAAATGACTTTCAATAACGGGACATAACAAAAAATCTAGAACTAGGCATCTCTGTGAGTAGTTAAATAAATGGCACAATAATATCAGGAATCTGGGCCAGTGTCTCTGCTCTCGTCTCCGTTACTCTCACAAATTGTAAAATGGCTGCCAGAAGTCACCACAGGATTCCTGTCTTTGTAAAACACTACCCCTAGCCAGCCTTGGGAGGTCTAAGCCATGGTGTGATTGCTGCTGCTGTGGGTGTGGTTTTCTCCCTAACGCCAGATGGAGTAGGCTTCTGCTAACTATGACAACAGTGAAGAGTGGTCTATGAGAATCAGAAGTTATTATTCTTTAGAATAGCCATCAAACAAAAACTCACTACCGTTAAGTGCCCAAGTGACAGTCACTGCACTAGTGCTTCAGGTATTTTTCCTAGAGATCTTTACATCAACGCAGTAAGGAATAATTTCCCTATTTATCAGGTGTGGAAAATGAAGCCCACTGAAGGGAAAGTACTTGGCTGGGGTCACTCAGGACTTCCCCAAGTTCAAGGCAAGTGCTAATTACCCTGATGGAAATTATGACCAAAATGCATAAAATCCTTTGAACCTTTACTAAAACATTCACCTTCTCAGGACAGCTAAATTTCTACTGTCTTTTCCCTTTATCTAAAAAAAAAAAAGATACTTCTACCTAACCTCTTGTTTTTCTCATTAATATACATCTGAATACGTTGCAAATATTTCTGAAAAAATACTTTCCACGTTAGGTCTTCCATGTACTTGACTTTCCTGACTTCAATTCACAGTCATATATTGGCTGATGCTTCTAAGTTTCCTCCATGTGTGGAACTTGGATCCTCTGTGTTTCAGCTAAATGAACATTTGAGGTTGAAAAAGGAAGTGGGCTGGTAGGCCACAGTCTGCCTTACACTGTTTGGACAAATGTAACAGTTCACTGTATTTTACCTTTATTTTATTAAAAGAGTATAAAATATAGATAAAAGCGTTGATGATAAGAATAAGAAGTGTTAGTCTTATAAACTTAGTATAGTTATGACAAAAAGGAGCAAATCTTCATTCTCCTCTGATGCTTTTTAGACTTCAAGTGATTAATTTTTATCAAGTTGTGATGGAAAAATGCAAAATTGAGAATATGAGTAAAATGATAGAGCCATATTATCAAAGATTATATACACACACACAGAAATAAAATCCTCCCTTCAAATATATAATTCTATTAATTAGCATTCATGCAGTGTACTCTAATTCACATTTTCGCGAACTCATATATGAAAAGGGGACTATCTACTTCTCTTTATATTCACAGTTCTCAAATCTCGTGGTCTTCTTTAAATAACTTTTCTTATTTCTTCCTAACACCCACCTTGATCCTTTTACTTTTAACAGAAGTCTAACGCTGCTATTCCTCAATGTTTGTCTCTGACTCTTCCTCTCTGTCCTGAACTGCAACTCTCACGCTTTCATTTTTTTCTATCAATCGCACTTGCTTCCCTTTCCCCTAAGATGTTCCTAAATGTCTCAGTGATTTTTCTTCCCAAAGTGATCCTAAGTGCCTTTAACCAAAGAGAATAGGAATACAGTCAACATAAAGAAGTAAGAATTAGAAATAGAAATAACTTACGTGTTGGCAGTTTCTTAGTATTTTTTTCCATGTGGATTATTCCTTATTTGTGCTCTTTAGACCATATCTATTAGAATTCCTCTGCCTGGCACAGTCTTGAGAATCTTGTTATAAGCACTGAATGTTGTATTAACCAATAAAATTTAGTGAACAGTGCACCCAGAGGACCTAAATTCCAATCTAATATCTGCCTTTGGATAATAATTACCACCACAAGATTTTGCTCATTTTAGACTTAGTAGAAGGAAAAACAAATCTAAATTCACGAAAAATCTGAATCACAGACCATTTTTAAAAGCTAAATTGCTGGGACTTCCCTGGTTGCCCAGTGGTTGGGAATCCGCCTGCCAATGCAGGGGATATGAGTTCCATCCCTGGTCTGAGAAGATTCCACATGCCCTGGAGCCACTAAGTGGTCACTAGCCCATATGCAACAACTACTGAACCCAAACTCCAGAGCCCGTGCCCTGCAACAAGAGAAGTCACCGCAATGAGAAGCCCGTGCACCACAATGAAGTGTACCCCGACTCGCTGCAACTAGAGAAAACCTTCATGCAGCAGCGAAAACCCAGTGCAGCCAAAAGAAAAAAAAGCTAAATTTTTGCATTATTTTCCTATATCTATCCCCCGGAGAAGGGAATGGCAACCAACTCCAGTATTCTTGCCTGGGAAATCCCATCGACAGAGTAGCCTGGAAGGCTATACAGTCCAAGGGGCAAAGAGTCAGACGTGACTTAGGGACTAAACAATTTGAACTGCTAAGTAACTTGAACTGCTAAGCAAGGTTTGCTAAGTTTTGCCTACCCTAATAATTGAATAACACTTCGGGTAGTTAGTAGGATTAGTTTAAATATAAGGACTTCCCTGGTGGTCCAGTGGTTAAGAATCTGCCTGTCAATGCATGGGACATGGGTTTGATCCCTGGTCTGGGAAGATCCTACATGCCACAGGGCAGCTAAGCCCCTGTGCCACAACTGCTGAGTCCATGCTCTGAAACTCATGAAGCCCACGTGCCTAGAGCCTGTCCTCTGCAACAAGAGAAGCCATCTCAATGAGAAGCCTGAGCACTGTGACAAAAGGTAGCCCTGCCTCATTACAACTAAAGAAAGCCTTGAGCAGCAACGAAGACCAAGATCAGCCAAAAAAGAAAAAAAAAAAAAAAAGAAAGAAAGAGTAAACGTAAATAGCAAAAGGGTATATCTCCTTGAAAACCTTTCTACTTTTAAGTAGGCTAATGTAACCACATAGTCACAGTCTCACTTGGGACTAATTTTTTCTTGCGATAGCACTGAGAGTTATTCCTTCTAAGAATGGTTTCAATAGAGAATTATATTTTATTTTAATCTCAAGAATTAGGGTTACATCTCTGACAAAATTAGAAAGGGTTAGAAAAGGATTCACTGAATGAAATAGCATATGTGATTTCAACTGTGAGGGACAGGATCAAACATTGTCATAGGTGGTATTAATCTTCAGTCTATTGCTTCATTTATCATAAGTAATTAGGTGGTACTTTGTTATGTCATCAAGTTCGTAGGCCTTAATTAGAAAAAGAAATCTGCATTATATGGAGAATTAGTGGATTTTGAAACACTTAGATATAGCACTTGGTGGTGGCTTAGTCGCTAAGTCATGTCTAACTCTTGTAACCCTACCAGGCTCCTCTGTCCGTGGGACTTCCCAGGCAAGAATACTAAAATGGGTTGCCATTTCCTCTTCAGGGGATCTTCCTCACCTAGGGATCAAACTTGGGTCTCCTGCGTTGCAGGCAGATTCTTTACCAACTGAGCCACCAGGGAAACCCAGAAATAGCACTTAACTGATGCCAACTCCCTCCCCCCAAATTCTTAGGGAGAAAATAAAGGAAGAGCAAAGTGCCATTCAAAACCCACAAGATTTGGAGTAAAATGACCAGTTGGTATCTGGAGCACAATGTACTGTGATTTTGGACAAGTCCTCTAACCTCCCTGAGCCTGTTTTCCAGTTGCAAAATGATACTACCAACCTCAGAATGTTATTTTGAGTGTTAAGTTCAGTCATGCATAAGAAAATGTTTGAAACCTATTTAGTAGCATTTCAAATGCTAGACTAAAACTGGAGGAACGTTTAATTTGCATTTGATTGTTTTTAAAATGAAATTGTTCTCATCTTGGTCTAAGAGAAAAATTTCCTGCAACACTTGGCATCTTTTGAAAAACTAATAATAAACTCTTCCACACATGACTGACTCGCAATCACTTCATACTTTTGTGAAAAGAAGGAAACATGGTTTCAAAAGTAGTGATTTTAGTCAAACTATCAAATCATCCCTACTTTTGGGTCAGGAAAACATCTCCATGTGGATGCAGTGTGGAGTTTAAAGTGGTTTTTCACTGAAACATCAACAATAATAATTTTAGCTATGTTGTTAAAAGTTAAGTTTTCATTATGTTTGGTTTAGCATGAACTAAAGTTTTACAAAGAGTACTAGGATCATAATAGATGACAGGAAAGCACTGAAGGAAAGAATTGCCTTTAATGTATTTTGTGTTTATACATGCAGGAAAACTAAGATAGTAACTCTTGACTAGGCTAGATCATCCAACTCCAGATGGTGATAGGTAATATGTGTGTTGTGTGTTAAGTCACTCAGCTGTGTCCGATTCTTTGCGACCCCACAGTCTGTAGCCCGCCAGGCTTCTCTGTCCATGGAATTCTCCAGGCAAGAATACTGGAGTGGATTGCCATTCCCTTCTTCAGAGGAACTTCCCAACCCAGGGATTGAACCCTGGTCTCCTGCATCACAAGCAGGTTCTTTACCGTTTGAGCTACAGGGACATTCTGATAGGTAATATCATCATTAATAAATAATTTGTTTATTATTCACAGGACTCTAAGCACTGAATGGAGAATAACAAAGGAGGAATGTAAATATGTAATAACACATCACCTATCAGAGTTTTGAAATATATAAATTGTGCTCAGGCTAAAATGCCAGTCACTTTCCCCTGTTGCCTGCAGATTAGAAGAGTCTTCTGTGAAGAGGAGCCATCCTGCCCTGCTCTCTGACCACTTAATTTGGCCAGGGACAGATTCTTGGCCCAAAGTGAGTCAATCATATTTTCAGAGATGGAAAGGCTGAATTGGAGGGTGCTGGCACTGAAGACTCGAGGTCATGAAGAACTGTTGCCAAAATCGACAGCATGGCAGCCCAAAGCCAGTGTTATGAAGGAAAAGAAACTAAAAACTTCACAGAGAAGCAGAATAATTCAGCTGCAGAGAGGAAGATGGAACAGCTGTGAAACAATGATGAAGGGACGTTAGGGAACCAACTAGCTAGAAGGAGGGGAGAATGAGAGAGAGAGCGATCTCTGACCATGCTTCCTTCAGCTGGGTTCTGAATAATGTCTTAAAATAAATCTCGTTTCCTTTCTTGTGCTGTCTCCAGTGTGTTTTGGTTTCTGAGAATCAAGGGACACTTTACTAAGCCTTCACTGATTGGACTAGAGCCCAAAGTCAAAAGATAAACAAGAAAGGCACTTGAACAGTCAAATTACATTTCTAAAATACTATGGACTAAAGCTCACAAGACCCTAAGAGTCTTTGATAGCTTATTTAATTTCTTATAGCAGCTTTATTAAGATAATTCACTTACTATAACACTCACCCTTCTTTAATTGTATGTTTACTTTAAATTTCTTTTAATCCCACCAATCCAAATCTCACCTCCAAGTCTACCAGTAGCCTTAATAACCAAGAGAGAATGGCCAGTAAAAGCAAGCACACTAGGGCAATAAAAAGTGACAGTTGACGGCAGCAAAGGAGGAAATAGAAAAACTATAAATAGGAGAACAATAATTCCAAAGAAGAAAAAAAAATTAAAAAAGCAATCTGGGGCGTGTAGCGTGTTTTCGTCAGGCCCTTCTAGTTCCGAGGAACAGCTCAAGTTACATCTAATATTAGGGGAAGGAGTTGTAAGGAATGAAGAAAACAAGAATCTCAACCCCACAGGCCTCGTGGGAACTACCAAAGGCCAAATCACCAAGCCTTTGGAAGAACAGGCGCTGCAGCGAAGCCAGACCTCAGGAAGACTGGAACCAAGACTCCGTGGAGAATCCAAGGTTACCCCAGGACTTCGCATCGGAGTTCGCACATCGTCACCTCTGTGATCAATTATCTACGGCCTCAGTTCTCCCCTCTGGCTGCGCTTGGCAGTGGCTCGCAGCTTCTCTGCTTCCCTCCAGTCCACTTTCTCAACCCCTCTTTGGAATTTGTACACTGCCAGCTCTTGACCTTTGGCGACCTGCAGACTCATTCTGTTTGGCCGGCGTGGAGGCTTCACGTTTAGAATTCAAAGGTCCTAGGGTGGGGCATGAACTAGGCAGTCACCCAGATCTTTGTCAAGCCCGGCTACCTTCGCCACGCCCTCTCCCCTCATTTGCATAGCCCGTCCCCCTCCTGCTGAAGGTGTCGGAGTGGGTGACTTCTGTTCTCTTCCTCTTTTCTATCTCACAGCTTAGCATCACATTTGCTTCTTCGGAACTTTGGCTTATTCTACCCCATCGGCTCCCTCTGTACATCTTTTTAGCTCCCACTACTACCCAGTAATTCCCAGCTCAAATCCCCCAGAGGTAGAAACCTGAACCACAATCTCCAGTTTTCGGTAAACTTTTCCCATCGGTTCATTTTGTAGATGCTCGCCAGCCTAGAGCATGGCTGCTTTAGGACGGAAGTTGTGTCCCTTTCATCAGCAGTGACTGAAGAGTTGCAAGGCCTGCAGAGAACAGAGCACAGCTGTCTGGGGCTGACACCTCAGCAGGGTCCATGAGCAGATACCTGTATTGGGGCTGAGGGAAAAGTGGCTGCAGTAATTGTCCGGCCCAGTGGGTATGAGTGACCTAACTCTGGAAACCTTAAAAAGCCTGAGAGAAATAGGGTTCCATCTAGCTTCCTTAGACAGAGTCTATGACCCTCACATGGAGTCTTTAGTAGTAGTATTAGTCGCTCAGTCATGTCTGACTCTCTGCGACCCTGCAGACTGTAGGCTGCCGGGTTCCTGTGTCCATGGGATTCTCCAGGCAAGAATACTGGAGTGAGTTGCCATTTCCTTCTCCAGAGGATCTTCCTGACCCAGGAACTGAACCCAGGTCTCCTGCATTGCAGGTAAATTCTTTACCATCTGAGCTACAAGGAAGTCCTGTAGCTTGGAGTCTTTAAGAAAAGGTTAAATTGCGTTCAGTGTCCTCTAGCTAAGGAATCAAGTGATGTGTATAGTACATTTTGGAAGCATTTCCATGGAAAATCATGAAAGTAAAAATAACGGAAGGTATTTAATGTGTATTCAGATATTTGAGAAACCTTGGATGGTTTAAAAAAGAGAAAAAAAAAAAACACCTCATTTTTCATTGAAATAAGAATTAGTCCCACAAAGTTAAAAACAAAAGCTTCGGAAAGTTTTCTAATCCTGGCTCTGCCATTTCCCAGCTAGCAAATTCTTTAGTAATTCAGTTCCTCAATTGCCTCATCTCTAAAATGAGGGTAATAAAAGTATCTGTCTTGTAGAATTGTGAGATTAAACAAAATAATCCAAATAAAACCTTTAGTGTGTGTACCTGGTGGATAGTTGGTGTTCAAAATTAATTAATTACTGCTGCTGTTATCTTGTTACTATCACATAAATAAAGGAAGTATATATTGATACATTAGTAGGATTTTTACAATGGTTGAGATTTTTCTCTTTGTACATATGTATTCTATTTGGCATTTCGTTCTAGCTCTGTCACACGAATTATGTATTGTATTTCCACACGAAACAAACTGCTTCAATTGACTTGCTATACTCTATAACAACAGTGTTTTTTTTTTTTTTGGAAGGTGGGTGGTTCTGAGCTTATTTTAACCCTATTGCTGGTCTGCTATCCAGACTAGCACTATTAGCTTATCTTGGTGCCTAGACGGAAAGGCAACCCAGGCAAGGCACCCTTAAGAGCAGGCTCCAGTCAGACAGCTGTCAATTTGAAAGTAAACACCTTTGAAAAACAACAAAGGCTAGCGCTGATGCCAAAGGATTTATCCAAAGTCAGTCTCTTTGGAGTCTCTGGCCAGTTCTAGGATGACTTCCTGCCTGGAAATAAGACAGGAAAGTACTGAATTGGTGCACGCCAAAAGGACTGAGGCCTGAAAGAAGTAGAACTCAACACAACCATGAGAGCTTTAGAAAAGAAATCAATGCTAGTCCCACCTTAGACCAATTAAATTCTAATCCTCAGGGCTGGGGGAGGGGATGGAAGAGGGAAAGCAGCCATATTTGGTTTTTTACTTATTTACTTTTGGCTGCACTGGAATTTATTTATTCCTTGCTCTGTGCAGGCTTTCTCTAGTTGCAGCGAGTGGAAGCTACTGTTCTTTGTGGGGCATGGGTTCCTCATTGCAGTGGCGTCTTTTGTTGCAGAACATGCACCCTAGAGCACTCAGAGTTCAGCAGTTGCGGTGCAGGGCTTAGTTGTTCCACAGCTTGCAGAATCTTTCCAGACCAGGGATTGAACCCATGTCCCCTGCATTGCCAGGGGGACTCTTATCCACTGTACCACCAGGAAGCCCTACTCAGCCATATTTTTACAGCTCCTCAAATCTTTCTAAAGTGTAGCTAGGGTTGGAACCCCACCAGTTCAGTTCAGTTCAGTCACTCAGTCATGTCTGACTCTTTGCGACCCCATGGACTGCAGCACGCCAGTCTTCCCTGTCCATCACCAACTCCCAGAGCTGACTCAAACTCATGTCCATCAAGTCAGTGATGCCATCCAACCATCTTACCTCTAGGACTTCTTCTGACTGGCTTCTGCCATTGGGTAAGCCCTCCTCAGAAGACAGCCTTCTGGGCAAGAACAGAGGAAAGGAGGAAAAACATTGCCCAGGGACCTGCTCATTATTGCAGCCTCCTCAGGAGTTGGCCGGGCCTTAACCCTCCGCTGAGCACTGTGTGGAAACAAAGGGAAAGGAGGCAAGAAGATTGTGATTAGCACTGACTGCCTTCTCAGAGCTTTCGACACAGCTGGGAGGTCTTTATTAGCACTCAAGAAATGGTCGAGGGACTTCCCTGTTAGTTCAGTGGTTAAGACTCCATGCTTCCGATTCAGGGGGCATGGGTTTGATCCCTGATTGGGGAATTGGATCCCACATGCTGCAACTAAGAGTTCACACTTAAAGATCTCTCATGCCACAACGAAGATCGAAGATTCGTGTGCCACAACTGAGACCCTGTGCAGCCAGTGAAAGAAAGAAAGAGTCACAGAACTGCAAGGCATTAAATACTTTGTGGCTGTGATTGAAGGGACATGCTCTGAGAGTTCAGCCAAGGTTGAGGGGAAGGTCAACATGGAGGAGAAAAAAACCTCATGAGAATGAATAAGACCTTGGCATAAAGGGAGCCTGGGGAAGGCAGTTACCAGAACAGAGAACAGAAGGAATAAGTCAAAGAAAGGGCATGAGGTAACACAAACAGTGACGAGACCACTGTATTGAAGGTGCAGGATATCCTGGGGAGTAGTAGGAAATACACTCGGATGACTCAAGCTGAGTGAGGCCAAATTATGGAGGGCTGGTGTACTAGGCTGAGTAATTTAAATGTTATGCAATAGGAATGCAGTCCCAACAGGAATGGGGTCTTCAGTAATGATAGGCAATGTTTTTGAGTAATCAGACAGAATATTGGAGGAGACCAGAGATAGCAAGACTAAGTAATATTGATGGTTACAGTAATCCTAATGTGGGAAATTAAAAATAAAAAAACAAAAACAGAAGGCCTATTGGCCATAACAGAAACTGATGAAGAGTAAATCCTAATAATAGCTTTACAGTGTGTGCTTATTTTGACCTTTGTCAGATTATATAATACGTGCACATTATATAATTTGAGAAATCACAGAAAAGTAAAGAGAAAAAATGCATAATCTCTCTAAACACAAGTAACAACTTCTCTGGCATTTCTTTCCAGTTTTTCACATACTTTTATGTGGTTGTGATCTCACTGTCTAAGCAATTTTGTATCCCATCTTTAATATAATATGTGTGAGAATTTTCTATATCATTAATAGCTTTAAACTTTTATTATTGTAGCTGTGTTGCCTCTATTAATATGGATGTACTGTGATTTATCTGTAGGGCAATAGATTTCAGTTTTTTTTTTTTTCAATTCTTCCCCTGTTAAAAAAGTGCTATGCAGCCAAAAAAAAAAAAAAAATGCTATGTAGAAGTATATCTCTATGTATTATTCTGTCCATCCTGGTGGTTAGATCCATAAGACAAATTCCTAGAAGACATTAATGAATAAAATAAAATAAATTTTTTTTACTTGCTGAGAATTTGCTTTTCCAAGTATTGAACTAATTTGCACTCCTGCCAACAGATAGAGCAATGCTATTTTTTACTCTAATTATCTTTCCTAATTTGCTAGAGTAAAAAAAATGAAATCTAACTTGTATTTTTAATTTGTGAAGTTGAACTTTTTATGTGCCTATTAACTGCTTATATGAATGGCTTGTCCCTTCTCTTTTCCCATCTAGAAACAGTAAGAAGGAACAAATTTTAGAATTAGCAAAATACCTAAGGATGAAAAAGAGTGAAGTTTCAATGTTCTTGGTCAAATATAAATAAGAGAAAGCAAATAAATAAATAAACAAGATGAAAGATTAGATAACAAACTAGAAAAAGAAATCCAACACATGGCAGAAAACAGTCTGCTTTCAAAAAATACAAAGAGCTTATACCAATCAATAGGTCAACAGTCTAACAGAAGAATGGGCAAGGACATGACAAATGGCTCTAGAAAAGGAAATACAAGTGGATTTTAAACACAAACTGATACCCAGCTTTCCTAACAATAAAATATGCAAGTTAGAATGAAAATGAGATTGCATTTTCACTTAGATTTGCAAAGGCCAAAATGTTTAATAAACAGACTTTGTCATGGAGGATATTAGACAACAGGCACTCTTCCACTGTTAATATACTGCTAATTTATGTGATCACTTTGGGGGATAATTGGACAATAGATTTCAATGTGGAAAAGAGACATGTCCTTTGACCCAACAATTCCACTTTTGGAATTTATCCTACAGATGATTCACAATATGCATGAAATAATATAAAACCCAAATCATCATTGCAAATTTGGTTGTAGGAGTATAATATTGGAAGAACCTAAGATGTGTTCAGTTCAGTTCAGTCGCTCAGTCGTGTCTGACCCTTTGTAACCCCATGAATTGCAGCACGCCAGGCCTCCCTGTCCATCTCCAACTCCCAGAGTTCACTCAAACTCACATCCATCGAGTCAGTGATGCCATCCAGCCATCTCATCCTCTGTCGTCCCCTTCTCCTCCTGCCCCCAATCCCTCCCAGCATCAGAGTCTTTTCCAATGAGTCAACTCTTTGCATGAGGTGGCCAAAGTACTGGAGTTTCAGCTTTAGCATCATTCCTTCCAAAGAACACCCAGGGCTGATCTTCAGAATGGACTGGTTGGATCTCCTTGCAGTCCAAGGGACTCTCAAGAGTCTTCTCCAACACCACAGTTCAAAAGCATCAATTCTTCAGCGCTCAGCTTTCTTCACAGTCCAACTCTCACATCCATACATGACTACTGGAAAAACCATAGCCTTGACTAGACAGACCTTTGTTGGCAAAGTAATGTCTCTGCTTTTGAATATGCTATCTAGGTTGGTCATGACTTTCCTTCCAAGGAGTAAGCGTCTTTTAATTTCATGGCTACAGTCACCATCTGCAGTGATTTTGGAGCCCCCCAAAATAAAGTCTGACACTGTATCCACTGTTTCCCCATCTATTTCCCATGAAGTGATGGGACCAGATGCAATGATCTTAGTTTTCTGAATGTTGAGCTTTAAGCCAACTTTTTCACTCTCCACTTTCACTTTCATCAAGAGGTAATACATGATGTGCATGATGTATTTGTACAGTTGAATATTATGCATCCATTAAAAAGAACAATGTGCCTTTGTGGGTACTGATATAGCATTTCTCCAGGATATACTGTTTAAAAAAAGTAAGATACAAAGACTACCACTCTGTAAAAGGGGTGAGGAGCATAGGTGTTCATTTGCTTGTATATGCAAATGAGGGAACTGACAGAGGCCGAGAATTTTCCCTTTATCCTTTCGTTCCTTTTGAACTGTATGTTCTATATCCACAATGGGAAAATGTGACTGTTAAGAGGACGATGATGGGTTTTGTACATTTTGTAAAATCAAGGTTCAAAAGGGCAGCTGCTTGGATTCTCTCCAGGTTGTGATCTGAATAAAGCTGTACTGTTAGTCTCCCTGGATGGTAAGCCCAAGTTCATAGTGGCTGTCAATGTTGACTTCCCTGTTGAATCACCACCATCTAGCCCAGATGGTAGGTGCTTTGTAAACGTGTCTTAGATGACTAAAAGATTCTAAAGAATAGAAAACTGAAGCAGCCATAGACAGAATCAGAGAGATCCATGTAAAAAAAGACTCAGAGACAAAAGCATTTATGAGTGTAAAGAAGGTAACTTGCAAAAATGTTGCAAGGGAATCAGACTTCAGAAGGAGTGGCCCAAAGCCAGCCCGCCCCTTCCATACCAGTGCTCTTGTCTATAGCAGGGTCAAAGCTATGGAGAGGAAGCTGGAGGTGTGGGTGGGGCCAGATTGCCATGGGTCCTAGACACTGCGCAGTGGAGGGAAAAGAATGAATGAGAGAAGTCAGAAAGAAACTGAAAGCCCAGACATGTTGTTCAGACTACTTTGGCTTCAAGAAACAGAGATCTAAACCAAAGCAGAAATTTATTGGCTTGTGTAACTGGAAAGTCCAGAGATTTGACAATATCATCAGGATATTCTTTCTCGTTCTCTACTCCACCCCCCCCAACCCCACCCCCACATTTCTGTGCTGGCTTCATTCTCTTGTAGACTCTTGACACATGCTGGCTTCTGACAGCTCCAATTTTACAATTAACAAGTAAGTGGTCCTAGTAGTTTCTAAGAATTCTACTAAAAATCTTAAAAATGATATTTATTGGACAGCTTGAATCACTCACCCATCCCTGAAATAATCCTGTTCAAAATACTAGTAGACCAGGCAAGTGTCATATGATCACCCCTAAGGAGATCAAACCAGTCAGTCCTAAAGGAAATCAGTCCTGAATGTTCATTGGAAGGACTGATGCTGAAGCTGAAGCTCCAATACTTTGGCCACCTGACGCAAAGAACTGACTCATTGGAGAAGACCCTGATGCTGGGAAAGATTGAAGGCAGGAGAAGAAGGGGACGACAGAGGATGAGGTGGTTGGATGGCATCACCAACTCGATGGACACGAGTTTGAGTAAGCTCCGGGAGTTGGTGATGGACAGGGAAGCCTGGCGTGCTGCAGTCCGTGGGGTTGCAAAGAGTTGGACATGACTGAGTGACTGAACTGAACTAAAGGGTTAACACTGCTCTAATGTTATGAACTAAGAGTGAGGGAGGGGTAACTCCTCCAAAGAAATCAGGATGCTGTTTCCAAATACAAAGATGTTAAATAAGTAAAATCAATAATAGCACTCCATTCTTCAGTTCAGTTCAGTTGCTCAGTCATGTCCGACTCTATGATCCCATGGATTGCAGCATTCCAGGCTTCCCTGTCCTTCACCAACTCCTGGAGCTTGCTCAAACTCACGTCCATCACATGGGTGATGCCATCCAACCAACTCATCCTCTGTTGTCCCCTTCTCCTCCTGCCTTTAATTTTTCCCAGCATCAGGATCTTTTCCAAGGAGTCAGTTCTTCACATCAGGTGGCCATTCCACTCTAGGCAAAAACAAAAAATCAAATGAATATTGTTCCATTCTTTAGAAATAAAAATTGGAAAAAATCTTTGGAGAGAGGGAAAAGTCAAGATCCTAGATGTGGTGGGGGAAATTATGGGAGAAAACTCTGGAAGAAATGGGAAGGGATAGTGTTCAGATGGAAGTATTCATGGTAGGTAACTAATTATGGATTCCAAGGGCTGGGAAGGATCATGGAGGCTGCCCAAGGCAGCTCCCTTACTTCTCTTCTGGGAGCTTCTACACATAAATTAGGATCCCTTCCTTACAAGACCATTTGAACTCTACTTGAACATACTCATAATGGATGGTTCATGATTGTGGAAAGGATTCAATTTTGTTTTCATCAGATTTGATTCTTTAAAGTGTCTGCTTTTCTTTGAGCTAAAATTTAGTTTTCAGTTTGCCCTCTGATTAATGAACCTCAAGTCTACTCTTTTCACTGGACAGTCCTTTAATCATTGGGAGACACATTCCTACCCCAGTCTTTTCTCTTTCAGCCAAGCACAGCTAGTTCTTTTGACCACATATCAGGCAACATGGTTTCCAGCTTTTTCTACAGCCTAATTGTCTTTCACTGGATTCATGATGATTTATATGTGTCTCTCTTTATCTTTATTGCCTCTCTTTATCTGGACACTATACTTTGTTAATACAACCTAAGATTTCATTGGCTTTTTTTTTTCGCAACACTGTTCAAACTCACCCATTTTGAGCTTGTTACAAATGAAATCCCCAGGTCTTTTTTCTCATGAATGGTTGCCAAGTCAGGCCTTTTATAACTATGCAAGCAGTATTTTTTTTTTTTAGCCAGAAGAATGGAGCTTCCTAATTTTTTCTTTTCAATCTCTTGTTTCTTTAGACTCCATCCTGTTATTTCCCTGCCAAAATGCGATACTTTATAACCAGATGGTATGAGGCCTATAGATCTTGCTGCAATAGAAGAACCCTCTGGCATTCGGTTCACCCAACTGGTCTTTTGGCTTACTCACGGGTCAGCTCTCATACTTGATTCCTAAATAATCTGGCTTTTATTCTTTGCTGATGCTTTGGTCATATGTTACATCATTAATAAGTGGGCAGTCTTTCTAACTCATAGCTTGTGTGTGTGTGTGCATCAGATGATGAGCTTTGACCTGTGTTTCAGATCAGTCACCGTCAGCTTTGTGCCAGCTGTTCTAGATGAGCAGACACTGATCCCAGTAAGCTGACCCTCTGTCCCACATGGCCAATGAAACAGTAGCATCTAGGTCAGCTCCAGAAGGATTTATAATTATTCACATCTGGCCTGTGCTTTAAAGCAGAATTCTCAGAGCCCTAACTAACCATTACCCCAGAGCCAAACTGTCTAAGGAGCCTTTGATTCCTGATTCCTAGATGCCCCCTGGCCTCACCCCAATCCTTACTGGAACTAAAGCCTTCCTGATTCCCTTTTGAATCCCTTATCTGGTTCATAAAAGACTCTTTTCAAGGAGAAATACATCTGCTCCAGAATTTGGAAAGGCCTCCTTGATCTAATATTTGCACGCGACTTATTGTCTTAAGATGCTAATATCTAGAAACTTTCTCCTATACATCACCCCAGGTGCCCTGGTATAGACCCTTTGCATACAGACACTCCAAAGTGATCTAACATTCACCTTGTCCCTAAGACATGAAGATTTTGACCGCTGACCTCTCCCGGATGGAGGCTAGCTCATCTGCTTTAATTCACCTCCACCGCTTTCTCATTCAGCTGGTAAAGAATCCACTTGCAATGTGAGAGACCTGGGTTCAATTCCTGGGTCGGGAAGATCCCCTGGAGAAGGGAAAGGCTACCCACTCCCAGTATTCTTGCCTGGAGAATTCCATGGACTGTATCCATATATCGTTCATGGGATTGCAAGGAGTCAGACACTACTGAGCGCCTTTCACACTTCACCGCTCTCTTAGCCCCAATTCTGCCCTTCTAACAGCTTGAGCCTGCTTCTGCACCAGGAAATGTTAAGTACTTGAGCCTCTGGGAAAGTGCCAAGTATGATAACCAAAAAAAATGTGACACTGAGGGTGTGGTCACAAAATGGAGTTTCTTCTCTGACCCAAAGAAGAGAAGGTGGGTACCTTGTGTCAGGACTAGATACCAGCTGCCCTTTCATCCTGTCTCTTGTAATGCATGCATTCAAGACCCAACGCAGTCACCCTTAAAGAAGAAGGTCTGAAGTCTCAAACTCTCACTACAGTGTAGGACCCACACTTCAGACATTTGAAGGGCCTACCTGTTTGCTGGGATTTATTTCCGTTTTCCCACAGGTCTCTATAATAGCTCATTGTCAGATTGTATCAACAGCAATAAAGAGAAGATATATTTGTGCTTCTGGCTCACATATTCTGTGTCCCTGAAGAAGAAATGCTGGCTTGAAGAGCAATGGTAAAGCAAAACCATCAGTGATGCTCTCATCACCTTTCTAAACTTGTTTTGTGTGATGCCTTTTTCGTCTTATTTTTAAAAGGGGAACCAGATGTTTTCCTAAGGGGAAGTTTTTAACACCTTTCTGAAAAATAAGGCCCTGGAATTGAGGGACCATACACTCAGGATTTTCCAGGTTATGACCACAATAAAGTACTAATGGATGACATCATCTATAGGAGAGAGGTTTTCATGAATCAGTGCAGTAAATAGTGTATAAGAAGTAATTACTAAAGCTAACAGGAAAATTTCTAATTCCTAGATACTGAAACAATCTTCCTTACCAATCCAAAATTAGTAGATCACAAAATTAGAATATTTTTTCTTTAGATTTGCTAGCCAGTCTAAGATTAAAAACTGAAAAACCAAGCTTTGATGTGTGGGACTTTTTCAGGATGAAATAGAAAGTACCTGGAAGAGAATCCAAACAGAACCATTTAACAAGAAGAAGCGCTGACATATCTGCTGAGGAACTATTCACCAGAAACTTTCGACCAGATCCAAGAATGTCAGTCCCCTGGCTCCTATGCTGATTATCTTGGGACAGAACACAAGTTTCAAAAGAAAAAAGTAAAACACGAGATAGCATTCAGAGAAACTCTGCCAACCCTGAGTTTGAAGATATTAGCAAAAGTAGTCAGCATTTTTGTTTAATACAGACTGTTTAAAGGATTTAAGAGAAATATCGTTTATTTCAGAGTAAAAACAATTGAGAATGACAGAGAGTAAGGTCTTGGATGAGGGAAGAAGGGAATAAAATCAAGAATTCCTGGGAAAGGATGTAGACTGGCTCTTTTCCTGAGAGAGGAGGGAAGGTAAAAAAGACTTGACTAAGAGGCAGAGAGAGAGCACAGAGAAAGGGAAGGTGAGAGGGTTAATGGTTCACTCAAGGCCTGGATGTTTGCAGTAGAGCAAGGAGGGCGGGAAGCTACCTTTTCCCCTCCCTAGACTAAAATCTGCTCTGCTCCCTCCTGTATTGCCTGCCGCTTAGCACAGTGAGTGGCACATTACTGAGTCTCAGTTAGCTTTCATTGAATGAAATGAATAAAAGAGTGTGGGCATTAGGCAGTTAGAAGAGTGGGGCATGCTGGAAAAAGTTATGTTAGGAATCAACCAAAAATGAATAAAGGGGTTGCTAATCTGAGGTTGGGTGGTATGCATTTGAATCGAATCTGCATTTCTCTGAAGTTCAGAAGCAAGAACAGAAAAGCAGACAGGAACTAGTGTGACCAAGAGAGTGAAATGGAGAGAGGATAAGAGGACCCAGTGTGTGTGTGAAGGCTCTGAAGGCCAGGCTGGAAATGGGGTCAAAGGCCGACAGAGAGACTGAAAGCAGCAATAGATTGCCAAGGTCATGAGATTACAAATACTTCTGCATTCTTTAGGCAAAGAGACTCTTCATAACATATAGCTTTGTAACAGGCTAAGGGTCCAACTCAAATTTTTACTTTAAATCCTGTGAATATTCAGACAAGAATTGTGTCATATAGCCCAAATTCTTGTAGCCCAGTTTGTTAAAGTAAATGAATAAAAAAGGGAGGAGAGAAAGGAGGACATCATTGGCATCTATTATGTCTATTAAAATTATGAGCTATTCATATTTCATGTGTCTATCAATGTATATAAAATTTGGATGTGTGTTTAATAATACAAATATTAAACAATATTTTATAGAATATTGTATTTAATAATACAAATAATACAAACAGTAGGGAAGGGGGCAGGACACCTTTGAAAGAATGACATAGCTGGAGGACATGACATAAACTGATTTAGGATCAAATGAGTCCAAGATGGCAGACTTCTACCAGACCTTGAGCCTCAGTAACACATCAGCAAGCTAAACGACACACCCACAGGCACCATGACAGTTCCAGGGCTAACCATCAAGACAAAAAAGTGGGCGGTGGCCCAATTCCTGGACATCTCCACCCCTTCCCCAAAATAGTTGAAATAATTCTCTCCGTCATCAGCCTATGAAGTTACCCAGCCCATAAAAGCTAACTACATCACATTTCGAGGCCACTCTCATCTTCTGAGATGGTCTACATCCTGTCGGTGGAGTGTGTTTCTCTCTAAATAAATCCGCTTCTTACCTGTCACTTTGTCTCTCACTGAATTCTTTCTGCGACAAGACATCAAGAACCTGAGCTTCATTAAGTCCTGAAATGAGGTGTGTGATCTCAGTTAGAAGGCTGTGGGTTTTGACTGGATTTGAGTCTGGCACGTGGGTTCAAGTCCCACTCTGAGGTGAATGGTTCCACATATAAACATTCCATCATAAACCTTCTGAGATATTTTCTGCAATATTGTGGTTGACAGCTGTAATTGGAAAATCTGTCAGTTCACTGAGTTCTGTTCTATCTTCTGTGTGGTAGGATGGGACCAAGAGCAAGTAGATACTGAAGTTGAAGACCCAAGGGACAGGCTGGATGTGTGAAGCTACTGAGGGCAGAGTACCAGAACAAAACTTCTAGGTATAGGCATCTTGTTCAGAGCCCACTTACTAAAGGAAAAGGCCTAGAAATGATACCATTTCACCAGGATCAAAGACTGATCAGAGGGACAAATTGGCAGGTACCATATAGAAAGTAAAAATCCAAAATTACTGTGTATTTGCCTCTTTGGAAGGCCCCAGAATCAAACCCTTTGCTCAAACCCATCAGTTGTTTAATTTCTCTGCCTTCAGTATCAAACATATTTTCCTTTCTAGGACTTTCTATTTAAAAGATGAATCTTTGGAATTAATTTTATCGTCTCTTCCTTGAAATATTATGTTTCTTTTAATTTTGTTTGTTTTCAATTTTGTTCATGTCTCTCTCTTTTTGGTTTTGCAAATATATATACTCATATACTTAGGAATCTCAGGTTGGAAATTCTTCACTTATGGAATATCAATGCAAAGGTACATTAGAAGCCTAATTAAAAGAAACAATGACTCATTGTTAGATAGGAGTGAGGTGGGAGAAGAGAATGAAAGGAACTTCCATTCTCCTCCAGATTTCCTAAATCTTAAAAATGTAGTGTTTCAAGGGAATCCATTGTTCATTTAAAAGGAAAACAAAAACTCTACACTTGTTTTTCTGTTGGGTCTATAAATCAGTAAATATTAAGATGGAGACAAAATAAATACCTCTTTGCAATTGATCATCTACTTTAGTCATACAAGTCCTTAAATTTGATGGTACTGCAAATTTATACTTCCAAAAATAGTATGTCTCAAGTATTCTTTCTAAATTCCAAAGTGCTTGCTATGAAATTATTTCTCTTCTAGTCAACGCTGAATCACAGAGAAGATCATTTAAAAGAGCTTGTGTGAAGTGTGGAACCAACATTGTACAAAATCTGTATTGGGCTCCCTCATGTTCTTGGTAAAAAGCAAATTATAATACAACTTTAGTGTGTGGCAATTTTTATTTGAACAAAGCCATCTCAAAATCACAGCACTGTAGCAATTGTTTTCCCTTCACGTCCTTGAGATATATTGTTTAAAATTTTTGCTTTTATCACAGGATATAAAACCCCTTAGAAACAGTTTGAAATTGAATACAGATCTCTGGCCCTGAGACTACAGATATTTTTCTCCCTTGCTTAGTTATCCAACTAGTTTAAAATCTTATTCTCTTTGATCATTGACAGGAATGCCGGCTTGGCACAGTCTCTTTAGCTCCAAACTTGTCATTATTATTTTATTTTTTTGCAAACTCCCAAGTATGAATTTCAGCAAGTTAACAAAGTTTAATTCTCCCCTTTAGCCCTAAATATCAGCTGATGCATTCAAGGTATGACATGTCATCTCTTTTCCATCTTTTTACATCCCATAGATTTTCAATTAGCCATTTTGGAGTCTAGCCACATTTGCTAGGAAATAACTGTCTAAATGTGTCCTCTGCTAACATATTTCTGATGGGATTCCCCTGGCAAAGGTGGATGGGATTTTTAAAATTGGACCATACCAGAAACAGAATTGTTTTTGGTAATTGCTGACGAGTTTCCTGGCGAGCATACGTGGAGCTGCGGTGACAATTCCATTGAGCAGCATGGATGGCAGAAAAGGGTGAGAGAAGGCACCTGCAAAACAGCTGTCTACTCCCAGCGAGGCTGAGTTCAGCCTTGGTTTCCTCTCCCCAGTGCTTTCTCCCTGCGTAAATGTTTGGTATCTTCTTACTTTCTGCCAAAAATACTAAGCCCAATTTGAAAGGAAAAGAAAAACTTAAAACTTCCCCAAATGGTGTTACAGGGTGTAATAAAATTTTCTTTCTTCCTTACAAATCTACTTGACTGTGACAAAGACTATCTTCAAATAAAAGCCACTGAATCCAATATCCACTCATCTTAAAATAATTAATAATACTATAAAGACTATAAATAAGACTATAAAGAAAGCTGAGCGCCAAAGAATTGATGCTTTTGAACTGTAGTGTTGAAGAAGACCCTTGGACTACAAGGAAATCTAACCAGTCCATCCTTAAGGAAATCAGTCCTGAATATTCATTGGAAGGACTCATGCTGAAGCTGAAACTCCAATACTTTGGCCACCTGATGCGAAGAACTGACTCACTGGAAAAAACCCTGATGCTGGGAAAGATTGAAGGTGGGAGGAGAAGGGGACGACAGACGATGGGATGGTTGGATGGCATCACCGACTCTATGGACATGAGTTTGAGTAAGCTCCGGGAGTTGGTGATGGACAGGGAGGCCTGGTGTGCTGCAGTCCATGGGATAGCAAAGAGTCGGACATGACTGAGTGACTGAACTGAACTGAATATTTACTGAGCTATTAGTAAGTGCCAGGCACAGTGCTTTATTTCATTTAATGCTCCCAGAAATTCTAAGGAGATATTCATTGCCCTGTTTATGAAATGAAGAAACAGATATAATGGAACCTTGATCATGAGCATTTATCTGCCTGTACTAGTAATTTTAGACCTTTTGCTGGAAGGACTCTGAGAATCCAAGTGCACATGTGTATTTTTTCACCCATTAATACCTACAAATATAATCAAAATGGAGGCAGGGGCCACAAGATGAGTTACAGTACTTTCAAACTTTTAAAAAAGCATCTTCAGTAATTCTGCTTATACTTAATATACCCCAGAGAAACTCTTGCACACATGCAAAAAGAGATATGTATGAGAATGCTCATTTATATAGCAGTTAAAATGAATAAACCAGATTTTCATGTATTAACATGGATAGATCTTAAAAACAATGTTGTTTAGGAAAAGAAAGGCTATAGAATGATATGAATTTACATACCATTTATGTTAAAAATCTGTTTAGTAAAACTTACATTTGGAAGAAAAAAACAAAATATGTTATTTGGAAGTAAGCATTTTTGTAGTAAAAGGATAAAGAATGTGAACCAGAAAAGTAGAACTTTCAGGATAACAGTTACCTTGGGTGAGGGGTTGGTACAAAGTAGAGTTCAACTCTATAGTGTCTCATTCCTTTTGCTTTAGAAAATGATACAAATGTGAGGAAATGGTAACATTTGTTCTATCAGGAGCTACATGAGTTTGTTACCTTATTTTCTGAAAATTCTTTGTATTTTAAAAATAATTCCAGCAGATAGATAGCTAGTGTGATGCTGCTGTATGACACAGGGAGCTCAGCTCAGTGCTCTGTCATTACCTAGATGGGTAGGTTAGGGGCAGGAGGAACACTCAAGACGGAGGGGATATATGTATACATATAGCTGTTGTTGTACAGCGGAAACTAACACAACCCTGTAAAGCAATTATACTCCAATTTTTAAAAATTCAAAAATTTCATCTTAAAAAAAACATAAATAGGTATATTCATGCTGGAAAAAGGCAGGGATCACCATATAGAACATTACCTCTGTAACACATTTTTCAGAAGCAGATTTAACTAGATGCCCAGTTTATTCAAAAGTGACTCAGTATACCATCCATAGAACAGCTAGCTTTGAGTCATATCAATTCAGCGCAACCTCTAAACTAAACTAGTTATAAAACATATTCTTCAGTCATTTCATTAAGGTGAATTTCTTTATGTGGTTTTATATTAGCTGCAAACCACAAAGATCCAGGCCCCAAGACCCCTGCAATATTATCAAGGCCAACAAAAAGAACAGTTGTCTGGGGACTGTTATAAGCCACATGCTTCTGATCACAGACTCCTCCTTACGGTCGTCATTATTACCTGGACTGTACATCCCCAAATCTGATTTCCTGAGCTCCCCTCCTCCTCTCCCTTTCTTCATCTCTCAGAGCGCAGGGTTTCACTGTGAAGGAAAACACTCCTGATCGCTGTCTAATTAGGCCACATGGTTTCCTCAGTGAGCGTTCTTCATTACATTATTTGGTATAAGGTTCTGGGTCATAGCTAAAAATATTTCAGCTTGAAAACTAATCTAGTCTCTTGTTTGCTTTTGTTTGGTATCTTTTCACTTTCTAGATAATAATGTAGTTGAAGAATGCTATACTCAACATTACTTAAAGTGCCATTCACTTGTTAACATTATATTTTGTAAGTGAGAAAAACATTCTTTGTGTACATTTGCAAATAATTCCTTCCAGTTATATAACTAGCAATCAGTACCAGTTTGTGGGCATATGTTCATACACATTTTTTCTTTTTATACCTGCCTTGTTTCAAAAAGGATAAAAGCTGGGTTACAGGTACACATAACACCAGAAAAATTAGATCCAAATTCAGTGAAGAAGTGGAAACAGAGGATTTAAATCAGAAGTGAGTTAAGTATGTAAAGTGTATCCTGTTCAAACACAGACTGGAAGGATGCCACATACATGGCTCCAAGCTTCCTCAGGGCCAAGCAAAATACTTTCAGTTCCCACAACTGGATATCCAGAAGACATAACAAATGGGTATAATAAACAAGGGAAACATGACTATTCCAGGTGCTAAAACTGAAGAAAAACATTTTCCAGAGATTGTCAGTAAGTGTAAACATAGCAACAAATTTCATGGTGCTTTCTTATAAATCCCTTAATATAGGCCCAAAGCATGATACCAAAGTAAGTTCATTAAGTAATTGGAGGGAAGAAAAGGAACTATGGCATGGGACTGGAGGATGGGAAGGTAGGAAGCTGGTAGTCTAGGCACAATTCAGGGGCTATAGCAATGCAACCGATGGTCTTGACATGAGGCTTATCACCAAGATGATCGTATAATTCATTGCCTAACCCAGAACCCTTCAAGAGTGAAAGGTGGTACTATTAATTAAGCTCACACACAGGTAGCAGCCAGGAGTGTCCTGAGCCAACTGGGATATACAATTACACTAAGTCCTCGTCTATCATCCACTGACATCCTGCTCCCACTGCAGCCCACCACTATGGACCTAGTCAGCCAAACTAATTCTGTCCAACATGGAGTCTAACCAGCTTGAGTCATAGAGGACTCAGGGATTATGGTCCAGGTCACCAGCACGCAGTCAGCTTGCTTAAGAGTCAGCCAAACGGGGAAGATAATCAAGAAAGACTGAAGTAAGCAATGGATGATGGTGACCTGAGAATTCAGTCTCCAACAAGTAAAGGTTAAAGGAAATGGCATATTTGGATAATGCGTAGAAGGGAGAATGAATCAGGTTTCAGGTAACTGAATAGATACCACGAAAAGGAAAGAGATACAGTCCTTTCTGAAGGGCCCAACAAGAGATCTACCAGAAGAAAACTGCTTGAAGTTGGAATGTTGTCATGATGGCTGAAGCATGTAAGCTATAGTTCTCAAACATGTGATATGAACTATCTGGGGAGCTTGTTAAGAAGTAGATTCCAGGACCCCCCAGGAATCTAGCTTAGTAAGCATCCCAGATGATTCTAGCAATGATGGTTCTGACCATCAGAGACTTTGAGAAATACCACCACAAAAACATTGAACAGTCCTTTGGGGAGTCTAGCCTTCCCACAAGGAAGGGTATCTTGGGTGGGATCTGGGGACAATACAGTGCCAGTTCCCCTGTGCAAGGTCAGGCGTAAGAGGCAGAGCAGTGGGACAGGTGGATCACAACCACTCAGCCTTCAGCCACCTGAAGGACTTTCCCAGTGAGAGGCCTAGGTTCTCAGCTTGGAAGAGAAAAGGCCCTCTCTTTCTGGATTCTCTATATGGTCCTAACAATTAAGAGAACCACCCAACCTGGGACACAGATGACCTCAGTTTTAAAATCGTAACTGGAATATCTCCCACTCTAGTGAGTTTCCCCTTACCTGGTAATAGGAGCTAACACTTACTGATGATTTACTGTGTGCCAAGCCCAAGTACTGTATCTGCATTTACTCATTTAATCCTGAGAACAACACAGTGGGGTTCAGTTCAGTTCAGTTCGGTTCAGTCACTCAGTCATGTCTGACTCTTTGTGATCCCATGGACTGCAGCATGCCAGGCCTCCCTGTCCATCACCAACTCCCGGAGTTTTCTCAAACTCATGTCCATCAAGTTGGTGACGCCATCCAACCATCTCATCCTCTGTTGTCCCCTTCTCCTCCCGCCTTCAATCTTTCCCAGCATCAGGGTGCTTTCCAAGGAGTCAGTTCTTCACATCAGGTGGCCAAAGTATTGGAGTTTCAGCTTCAGCATGAGTCCTTCCAATGAATATTCAGGACTGATTTCCTTTAGGATGGACTGGCTGGATCTCCTTGCAGTCCAAGGGACTCTTAGAGAACAACACAGTGGGGTAGGTACTATTTTCACTGTTTGATGGTGGGTACGTTAGCAGGGCCACTGTGAAGCACATCTACAGGGCAGTGTGCACAGTGTGGTCTATGTTCCTGGCACTCTCTTAACAGCCTCACACACTGGGCCCCACATGGTGGGTCATAGACGTTCGGTAAGCAGCTAGAACCAAGGCTCTAAAATCTCATTGATGAATAAAAGAAGGGAACTGTCTAAGAAGACATTTCTGTGACCCTACCAGGAAGAAACTGAACCAACTTGGGAATCAATATATGTATTCACAAAAGGACAGGTGAGAGTGAGGAGGCAGGAAGTGGCATATTCCAGTGAATCAACTGTGTCAACTAAGAATCTCCAAGTCTTCCTGGGTGAGGTCCCAAGACTGCCTCCCCAAGCCATATTAAATGATGATGGAGAACAAAGCGCCCAGGATCCCCTTCCTGGTTGCATTTTTTCCCCAGTAAAACGATGCTAAAGCTGAGCTTCTTCCCTCCAATGTCCTGTCCAGTGCTCCTACATGCTTTTATCACTCTTTGGGTCCTTGTATTAAGAGCGATTTTCTATGTGTCTGTTTCCTTGCCAAGTTTACAAGCTTCCCGAAAGCAGGGACAATGCTTTAACCGTGTTTGTATCTCCCACTGCCCAGGGAAGGCATGCCATGTGTGCATGGCTAGGCATCCTTGATTGCTTCCTTCCTCTCTTCCTCATGTGTCAGGAAATAAGCTACTTTCTGACTTCAGAGTTCAGTGGAAAAGACCTGACTTCAGAGTTTAGTGGAAAAGACCTACAAATAATAATGAGTGCTTTACACAGAAAGTTATAGATGTAAGGGTTGCTGTGGAGCCAGAGAAGATGTGCTCAGCTTAGCCTGTAAGGACCAGTGATGGTTGATATATTGTGCCAGATGGAGAGAAGGGAGGGGGTGTTCTAGGCAGAATAGATAGCAAGTGCAGAGAAAAGTAGACGCTCAAGTGTCAGAGAGACAGAGAAGGAGCCGAGGGAGAAAGGAAAAAGGTTTTGTGCGAGCAGCTTTGTGTGGCTAAAGAAATTTTCACTTTGTGTCACCAATGGAGGGGGCTGGCGTAGAGGTGGGGGAAGGTTAGGAGCTCTGGAGCTGGACAGCCTGCACGGTCCAAATTTCAGCTCTGCCATTTATCAGCTATGTAACTTTGGGCTAATGACTTAAATCCTCATTTGTTAATGGTATATTAATAGCACCTACCTTTTGGGACTCTTGTAATTAAATGGCCTAATACTTATAAAACACTTAAAACAGTGCCTGTCATGTAATATGTATTCAATATAGAGTAGTTATTATTGTTATCTCACTGCTCTCTCTCATTCCCTACTTTTACTCCATTCCAAGCAAGTCTTACCAATTCTTCCTCTAAAACAAATACCAAAACCATCCTTTTTTGTCTCCACCTTGGTCCAAAGAACTATGACTTCTTTCCTGAATTCTAGTAGTAGCTTCCTAAGAGCTCTCCCTGTTTCCACTCTAGCTCTGTTATAATCTAATCCACAAAAACAAGGACAGTGATCTTTTCCAAAGGTAAATTGGGGGTCACTCCACTTAATCTATTGTTTTTCATCATACACTGCCCCAACTATTTAGAATTCTTATCATGACCTTAAAAGGTCTTAATAATCTGACTCGTTCTTGCTTCTCTAAACCTACATCCTATTCCCTCTCACTACACTTTAGCCTCTGTGTGTGGGTGTGTTAGTCTCTTAGTTGTGTCCGACTCTTTGCGACGCCATGGTCCATAGCCCGCCAGGCTCCTCTGCCCATGGGATTCTCCAGGTAAGAATACTGGAGTTGGTAGCCAGTCATTCCCTTCTGTAGGGGATCTTCCTGACCCAGGGATCGAACCCACATCTCCTGCATTGGGGGAGGATTCTATATTGTCTGAGTCACCAGGGAAGCTTGCTTAAGCCTCTAGTTGCCTTGAACTTGGCAAGTTTGTCTTGCTAGAAGCTTTGCATCTGCTGTTCTGCCTTCCCCACCCCTTGTTTTCCTCCTTATCTTGTAGAAACCAGCTCAAATGTCGGAGGAGTGGACTTTAGTTTGATATCCCAAACTTAAGTAACAAGCTCCCTGGTTTCTACATTACGCTGGTAAATTTATTTCCTTTTATGTCTTTTTTGTTATTTATTCTACCTTCCCCAAATCTGCCCCCAGAATATGTGTTCCATGAGAACAGATACAAGACCTTTTTCATTGCTATAGTCCTACTTTCTATAATAGCAAAACCCTCTGCATGATATACTAGGCACCCAGAAAGTATTTACTGAATTAATACTGAATGAATTGGAAGAGAGTAGGTAAAGAAGGGAGAGTGCCAAAAATTAATTATTACACTTCTTTAGTAATCCAGTGAGAAATTATGAAGCCCTAGCACTGGATTTCAGTCTTGATTCTGCATTGGAATCACCTGGAGAGTTTTAAAAACTACTGACATCCTCAGTACTCCTGATTTAATTGGTAGATGCATCCTGGACATCAGGATTTTTAAAAAGTCTGCAGGAGATTCTAACATGCAGCCAAAGTTGAAACCACTGCTCCAAATGCAGAAAGGGGATATAGAAGAGAGTGTGAATGCAGGGCTGTTTAGAACACACAATAAGCAGGACTTGGTGGTTAATTATGAATTGCAACTGATCAAAAAGATGGTGCCTAGAAGAATCCTAGATTTCTGGCATGGTCCTGGGTAAAAGATAGAGGCAAGTTTTGAGAAAAAGATAACAAATTATGTCTTGGACAGGCTAAATTTGAACTGCTTCGGGGGATTTGAGTGGAGCTTTTCAATAGATTGTTTAATAGATTTACACTTTCCTAGTGAAGAACAGGGCTTCCCTGGTGGCTCAGCAATAAAGAATCCACCTGCAATGCAGAAGATGCAGGAGACATGGGTTTGCTCCCTGGGTTGGGAAGATCCCCTAGAGGAAGAAATGGCAACCCACTCTAATAATCTTGCCCAGCAAATCCCATGGACAGAGGAGCCTGGCAGGCTACAGTCCATGAGATCGTAAAAGTTGGAGACTGAGCAACTAAACAACAAGAAACGTAGGAAAAGGCATCTCCGGAAACTATGACAATTAGAACACAAGACCATTTCCACTCTGCAGAGCCTCTATACTCAAAACTCCCTTCCAAGCCAATGCCCCATCTGTTCTGAAATGTTGTTCAATATGTTGACATGATTACAAGAAGAATTATATAATGTGTGGGTACCATTCTGACAGGGATAGAGTAAAAGGACAAAGTAGGTGATTAAATGGTTAATCCCACTTAGGGGACTATAAGTAGAAAAAATATGGGAAACCCTTGTAAGTTAATGATTACTCAAGAAAGCAGGTTTGCTGAACCACAAAACCAAGCAGTCTTGCTTAGCAACAAAACCATGCAGCAGAAACACTAGACAGGCGTCCAAACAACCAAACAATGGTGGCATGAGACCCACATACTGCCCAGTGAGCACAGTAAGTTAACGATTCCCAGGACATGTTCTCTATACACATAAAAACAGTAATTGTGGACCTAGCTTGATCATGTAGGGATAAGAAAACTCTCCTGAATAACAAGGAGTTGATGATGATGGAAGCACAGCATCTACTCAAGAAAGACAAAGAAGCTCTTCTCCTCCTCCCCAGTTTTCCTTTGATTATGAAAAGTAGCCCAGTAAGTTCTCAGGGCACAGCATTTCTCATCTGCCACTTCTAAACCTCATTGGTTTTCTATTCTAATAAATCACTTGTCTATCACTTTGCCTCTCAACTCTTTTCTGCGCTGAGACATAAAGAACTATATAGCACCAGAGCCCTTCGGAGACCCTGAGACACCACGGTTTCAATTCTATAAATCCATTTAACTTACTTTTCTTGTACTACCTATAGGCTTAAAGTATTCCACTTAATAAATTGCTGGCAGCCTTCAAATAGCACTGAAAGGAATATATAACAGCTTTAAAACATCGGATAGATGAAAACGAACATACCCATGATTACTTCAAGATCTGTGGTCAAAGATACTTAGACCTAAACTGCTTAGATTGCTTAGTTTTGTAATTGGTAAACATTTACTGGGTTACCAAAGATACCAAGTACGCTCTGAAAGACGACTGCTCCTTTGTGTCTAATTAGGCACACTGAAACAAAGATTGATAGGGTGATATATTTAGTTAAGTAACAGATGGCAAAAAGACACACTGTCCAGCATGAACCACATCCCTATTTCTCAGTATTCCAAAGAGTGACTGAATCTTGAAATCAGCTAGGAAGGAAAGGCCTGAATGTTTATTCAACTAAGAAGAACTGATAACCAGTCATGTGGAGGTTAAAAAATTCAAAGAGGGTATGACTGGCTCTTAGGACGGGATGGATAGAAAAAGTGGATTAAAGTCACTTAGAAGGTATCAAACAGCACTGAAATATGGATTCTGAATACTTAAGCTACTTCGTGATTACAAAGAGGTGGGGGGAAAAAAAAAAAAAAGAGGCAAGTGGTATATATTCTCCGAACTCTCGCACAGGGTGTTAAGTTGTGGCTAAAAAGCGCTGCTTTTAGCAGTGCCTGCGCTCTATTAAAAGAAGGTGAGGTGGGGGAACTCTGAGAGGACGTTTCCTCCAGCAGAGCGAAGCAGCTCGCTGCAGCACCCCCTCCCTGCTCTCCCTGGGATTTGCCACTCTAGCAGGTGAACCGCGAGAAAACAGAAGGACTGAATAACGACGTGCGGAACCCCGAAAACCGGGAGGTCTCCAAGCCCATCACCTCCCTACACCTCGAGAGCGGCTTCTAGGCACCTCCCACCCCCCCGTCCTGAGACACCTGCCCCACAGCCCGGGAGAAGTCCTACAGGCTGAGGGGCAGGAAGGGCCGCTGACGCTCTCGGGCGGAGGTCAAGCAGGAGGTGGCGGGGGCGCCACACTCCCGGCCACCCGAGCCGCAGGCGGGACGCTCCCGTGAGATTAACCGGGCGAACGGGGACAGCGAACGCCCGCGTCCCCGCGCGTCCAGCGACGGGCCGGGGTGGGCGTGACGCCATGACGCAAGGCACGCGGGCGGCGCTCCGGGGAGGGGCGAGGCGCGGCTGGGCGGGGAGGGGGCGGGAGGAAGGAGTGGGAGGAGGGGGCGGAGACAGCGGGGGCTGAGGGAAGCGGGGCCCGGGGGAGAGAATGGCAGTTGCGGCGCTGATTCCCGGGAACCGCCGTCAAGACAGAACTGCGGAGGAGGAGTTCGGGAAAGCGGCCGTCGGGACCCCTCCTCTGCGTTCCCCCCGCCCCAGCTGAGAGGCGCCTGGGCGGCTCTGAGGAACCCTCCTCCGTGTTTCCTCTGGCCGCCGCCGCCGCCGGGAGATGGGCCTGCTCGCCCGCAGCCCTGCGCCCTATCGAGGAGTTGAAGGTACGGGCGAGTCTGGGGTGGGGTGAATGGGGGAAGGCTGCACCCGGGAGCCGGAGGGCAGGGGCGCGGTTCCCGTTTCCGACGCGGGGCTCTCCGGCCGCTCCCCGGGACGGAAATGGACTCGGAAATCCCACGGGAGAGGCGCCCCTTCTCGCACTCTGCGCGGCGGAGCCCAGGCGGCGCCGGGGGAGGGTGACGGGCTAGTGGGGGCTCAGGCCTCGCGTTGGATCCGCGCGTCCCCCTGGCTCGGCCCCGGCGCTGGCGGCCGCGCGGGCGGGAGGCGAGGCTTGGGATCCGCCCCGCGAGCCCTGTCCTCCTGGCCCGGGCAGTCTGGGGCGACGGCGGCCGACCCGGCGGTGTTGTGACGGGCCGGAGGCGGCGCTCCCCTCAGGCACTTCCCCGGCCCCCCGGAGCAGGCGACGCGGAGGGCGGCAGCGGCGGGGAGGCGGGGGCGGAGCGCATTCCTGATGGGTGAAATCGGCTCTTAACGGGACCGATTTCCGGGCCTCGCTGCAAAATTCGGAGCCGGGGCCAACGCCCCCCACCCCACCCCCCACAGCCGGTGCAGCTGGAGGCCCCCCCGGGGAAAAGAGAGAGGCATGCCCAGGGGAACGTTCATCCGGGGGACGGCCACCCCCTGCAAAAGCAGAAATTAAACCGACGAAAACTGGTGTGGCCTTGGGGTAAAGTATGTCTTACGAGGGGGTCTTCCAGGATTGTCTCCTTCATGCTAAACCTTGAGAGACTTCTCCGTCTTCATCCAGCAAGTAATGCCACTGTTTTTAATTTCCAGTTTTTCCTATCATTTGAATTCCCCTCTGTCGTTCCCCACCCCCTTTCATTAATAGGGAGGAAAATAAGTTTAGGGTTCATTAACCTCGCGACAAGGGCAGTAAATAAAAGAGTGAAAAGAATGGCTATATATGGGAGAAAAAAAGATCTTTTTTTTTTCCCCATTAGCTCTTGAAGATAGAAATATACGAACGATGCTTTATTCTGGTTAATATTTACTATTCAAAACGTTGCTGAAAGTCCTGTTGGGTGGACGTTAGAAAGGACAGCGTTTAAATGCTGCTGCAGTTTTCAAACCCAGGTGTTGGCTGCAAATGCTCGTGTTAAATGTTAGTAAACAGTGGAGGAATAAAGCAGTTCTTTCCTCTGATCGGTTGCCTTAAAATGTTCCTGATTTTTCCCTTTCCATTCCTTTTTTGGGGGGGTGGAGTGGGGTAAGAACATGACTGTGTTTTTATTTATACATATGTATTTTTTATTTTAACTGAATTCCTTGACCCATTTTGTTATGTGAAGTCTGATGGTATGCCCAAGTTTCATTTTCAGTTTTGCCATTAACCATCTTAATAAGCATCTTTCCACTTCGGTTTATAAATCAAGCCATTTTTACCGTATTTGCCAGTTTATGCTTCCTTAACACCCAGCTGTCAGAACTGAATCAAAATGTAAATATTTCTATTTAGAAAATGGCGATGATCTATTGTTAACATTTCTTTTCAGACGTTCGTTGCCTGCTACTTACAATTCCATAGTAAAGATTTAGAGTCTTGGGACTTAATAAATAAACCAAATTATGCAACAGCAATAACAACAACAACAAAACCCCTTTTTGTTAGCTTTATTTCTCTTTTTATTATTGTATACAATGTAACAAATTTATATTTCATATATCCTCAGGAACTGTTTTAATATCTTAACAAAGGGTCTTTCTGAGGAAAAATTACATTTGGCCAGCTAATGTTAGTGTGTGTGCTTAGTCGCTCAGTCCTGTTGGACTCTTTGTGACCCCATGGACTGTAGCCCACCAGGCACCTCTGTCCATGGGGATTCTCCAGGCAAGAATACGGGAGTGGGTTAGTAGTTTTTCAGTATCTGTGACTTCCAGGAGGATTCCAGTAAGGTTATATTTTAAAACTGTAAGATTATCTTAGGAGTTGAAACACAACTCAATTTTTAGTCTTCAGATAGTAGCTATTTGAAATATTGGTGTTTCTTTTGGATGGTGCTTCACCTGATCATTAGAGTTTATATAAAGAACAGCCCAATTTTACTGTCTTTAGACCAGTATTGGAATTTTTACAATTTTAATGGTATTTATAGAATTTTGGGTGCCTTTTTACTAGATTAAATGAAACAATGTTTTTCTCCTACTTAATATGTGAAGATGCTAAGTGTCTATTTATAAAGCTACTTCAGCATTTTAGTGGAAAATAAATGCACATCACAAATTTGAAATAGAGGAAGTTGTAAGGTAATATTTTTGTAGTTGTTGATTAAGACACGTGAGGTCGCCTCTCTTTAGTGGGATCAGATTGAAAGATATTTGCATGGCGTTGTTAGATGGAATTAAATATAGGTAATTTGAGACAAACAACATTTGAAAGAATCTCTTGTATATTATGGCAGGCTCTGATTTTAAAGCACTTAACACTTATCACAGGAATTCTTTGGTTTCTCATCATCCCTGCCCACCCCTCCCCCACCCCTCCTCAGTTTGGAGGGCACTGAGGATTGAAAATGTAGTTTCCTGAATTTTCCAAGGAGAAGAAGGAACAAATATTGTGATAACATGTAAAAATCCTTAGTCAGGTGCTAGGCAGAAAGTAAGCTAGGGATAAATTTTGTCGCATTTATATCTGAATTGCCTTCTTCCGTTTCTTCTCTACTCAGGTTATAAAGGAAATCTTAGAGAATTCTTATTTGTTTTTCTGATGTTTCTGACAAGTGACAATTGATTGTCAAACTCAGGCTGGTTTCCTGCTTACTAAGCTTTATGATCTTGTATTATTTAAGGCCCATATAAAAATTAGGCCATTTTGTACTGAAGACCAAAAAAAAAAAGTTGCATTGCTGACTTTATATTTGATTGTATTTGCATTGTACGTGGCAAACCAGCACTAGTAGTTTAATGATGGTCTGAAAGGACTCACGATCATGTGTGAAGTACTTTAGCTTAAAGGTTTGGATTTGATCTTTTTTAAAAGCAAAATGTTATTTTACTTATGGAGATCAGCTAAATTTTCCTTAGGTAATTTTTTTTTCTCCAGTCCAGAGTAATTATTATTTTTATTTGGCCTTTTAGTTTTTAAGTTATGAGGTATCAGTTTGTATATGTAGCTTTGTATCACCTTGAAGCAGCTATATATAACCACACCTGCACAGCTAAAAACCGAGGGATAGCATTCCTTTTCTAAACACATCTGTGTTTCAGGTGATGGTTGATCTCAACCAAAAACATCAGTGAAATCATTTTGGGTGTTTCAAACTTGGAAACTCTGTTTCTCAATAGCTATCATATATCTGTAATACTTTCAGTATTAATAAAAATTAACACTTTTTGATAAAGTAGTTTTTGCTTGCTCTTTGTAGCTGTCAATAAAACCTGAACAATTATTTTGTTTATTAGTGACATTTTCTTGAAAGTTATTAGCCTAGAAAACATTATACATTTTTGTCCTGTTGATGTTACCTAATATTTTGTTTTAAAAGTCATGTACTCAAGAAATGCTACTTGTTAATTTTTTAAAAATTTCTATATGATAGTTTTTTATGTGAAAGTTTTAGTAGGACAAAACCAATAAAGAGTTGTTTAAGTCCTCAAATAAATTTGTGCATTGAATTTTGACACAAAATCCTCAGAAATCAGCCTGATTTGTTGAAGCTGAAAGAAAACTTTAAAACTTGGTCTTCGGTCCAAAAATCTGAACTCAGCCTCTTAAAATTATGTACACTTAACATTTTCAACCTCTGTCCTCTCTGGAGACCCCTGAATACTTACATAATAATGTAAGTAATATATCACAAAAATAGATGACCAGTACTATAAATGTAAGATGATTCATATTTTGTGATTTCTAAGTCAGGTATTGGCATTTGCTTCTCAAATGGTGTTCTGTTATTCTTATGCATTACCATAAGTGAGATAATACATATGACGTGTGTAGTGGAAGGTAAGAGATAATGTAAACTCTGATGGTAGAGACCATTATCTTTGTTTATTCTTCAAGTCTCAGCACTTAGCATAAGGCCTGACAGTGATAGATGTTGGATTAAGTATTTGCTAACTGAATAAAGTATGTATAATGTAATTATATCATACCTATAGTAGGGCTATCTAATGGAAATATAATGAGTCATAAAGATTTTCTTTTAGTCACATTAAAAAAGTAAAAGGAAACAGATGAAATTAATTTTCATAATATGTATTATTTTAAACAACATATACAAAATACCATCTCAGCATGTATTAATGAATGACTTTACATTGTTTTATTCATACTAAGTCTTTGCTCCACTCTGTGGTTACACTAGACAGCATAGCTCTAGGAATATTTTGTTTGAAATGTTTCTTTCCACAGAAATTCCTTAGTCTTTTTGATAGTCTTTTTCTAACATGTCTTTTGAATCCAAATACAGAAGCACATGTATCATTGAATTGAAATTACTGAGTTGAACTGAAAAGTCAGAATACCTGACTTCTTTCGTTCGTACAACTTTATCAAAGTGACTCTGCCTCACTTTCCTTGTTTATAAAATGAGGGAGAATATGCTATCATGTTTGATTTTATTAGTATAAATTATGTCTTTGAAGGTTCCCTGGTAGCTAATTAGTAAGGAATCCTCCTGCCAATGAAAGAGATGTGAGTTCAGTCCCTGGATTGGGAAGATACCCTGGAGAAGGTAATGGCTACCTACTCCAAAATCCCATGGACAGAGGAGCCTGGCGGGCTACAGGCCATGGGGTTGCAAAGAGCCTGATGTGACTGGGCAGCTGAGCATGTGCCTGCATGCACACACACACACACACCATGTCTCGGAAACATGTAACTACTCAGACAAGATTGTTACAAAAGAGACTTTTTCATTACTAGTAACTTGTCATAGCAGATCTCAGTGTAAACACAGAAGGAAGAAGTACCCATGAGGCTACTATATGTGGAGGTCCTGGTGCCTCCCACACTGGAGTAAGTTACAGTGGATAAATCGATACAAAATGCTCTTACATTGAGTCAAGAGAGGTGACTAGGTCTACTCCAGAACAAAATGTTAAACCTCTTATCTATTTAAATATTGCCTGAACTAGTTTATCCTTCAGTTTTTGTTTATATGAATAACCAACACTTCTTATATAGGCATCCTTAAAATCATGAAATAAGTCCTTTGGAGGTAGAGGGTGGGGACTGATTACGTGCATATAAATGGGGAAAATGACTCTGTCATCACAGGATATGTACAGTGTTGCACAATGACTCATTCTTTTATCTAAACTAGCGGTTGCAGTGGTTACCTGGTAAGCAATTATGCATAGCCAAATATAGCTAAATCAAATACATAGCCAAACTGAATAGATATCTCCTGATAGCCATATGCTTTCATTAAAAATAATGATTTATTAAAATTATAGATGAACATCCCTTAAGTTTTTGCATAAACATAGCACACTTTACTGATAATTTCTGGAATCATGCAGTAGATTATGTGGTAGCCCTCAAAAAGATAGGTTCACATGCTAACCTCTCAAACCCATGAATGACACCTTATTTGAAAAAAGTCTTTGCAGATGTAATTAAGGATCTTGAGATGAGGAGATCGTCCAAGCTATCCAACGGGTCCAAAATTCAATGACAAGTTGCCCTTAGAAGGGAAAAGCAGAGGGAAATTACAGACAAGACAAAAGAGAGGGAGATAGTTTGACCGTGGAGGGAGAAATTGGAGTGATGTGGCCCCAAGTCAAGGGATACTTGTGATCACCAGATGCTGTAAGAGGTGAAGAACAAATTCTCCTGTGCCACCCCAAAAGGGATTATAACCCTGCTGGATTTGAGGCTTTTAGCCTCCAGAACTGTGAGAACATAAATTTCTGTTGTCTTACGTCACCCGCTTTGTGGTAATTTGTCACAGGAAACTGATAAACAGTCAAAAATAAAAAGATCTGTGCTTATCTTTATTTTGTATCATTTATTGTGACTATCAGAGATTACACAGCCCTTCCTTTGGAGTGCTAGTCCATTCTTAGAAATATCAGAGGAAGTGTTTTAATACCCTCAAGTCTGAACAAGCCTAATAAATAGTTTATAGTCTATAAGATACATTGTTATTGTCTCTCATGTCATTCTTCACTCCTCCTGCCGATTTGCCCCTGTTGGCTTGCTCTTGACTTTTTAAGATATAGTTTATATTTAGTGGAAGGGTGAAAACATAGTACTGATGGAATAGGCCAACAGGTTTTGTCTTATGAAGGTGTGATTCCTTCTACCTTCCCTGTCTCCTTTACTGGATCCTCCTGTAAACCCTGTAGCTTAAGAATGGACTGCCACAGGGCTCAGTCCTTACCCTTCTTTATTTACTGCTTTGGCGAGTTCATCCCTACTTGTGATTTTACACACCATCCAGGTAACAACTTTTCTCAAAATTTTATCTCTAGGCCATACTTTTTCCTGAATTCTGTGCTTGTCATTTGGGTATTTGGATGCACATTCTCCCCTAAGATTTAAAGGGAACCCCTGCTCTTAGCTTCTCCCTAAAACTTATTCTTTTCACAGCCTTCTCCATTTCAGTGGACAGCAGTTTCAGCCTTCTGGTTAATCAGGCCAGAATCCACTTGGAATCCGTGTCAGTTCTATCAGTTCTACTTTCAAGACATGTCCTTTTGCCCATCATCATCTCTCTCCTAGGGTATTGCAGCCGCCTTTAAACTGTTCTGCATGTTACTGTCTTTAACTCTTCTTGTTCTATTCTTTCTGCTTTATTGACTATGCCAAAGCCTTTGATTGTGTGAATCATAATAAACTGTGGAAAATTCTGAAAGAGATGGGAATACCAGACCACTTGACCTGCCTCTTGAGAAACCTATATGCAGGTCAGGAAGCAACAGTTAGAACTGGACATGGAACAACAGACTGGTTGCAAATAGGAAAAGGAGTACGTCAAGGCTGTATATTGTCACCCTGCTTATTTAACTTATATGCAGAGTACATCATGAGAAACACTGGGCTGTAGGATGCACAAGCTGCATAGCAATAACCTCAGATATGCAGATGACACCACCCTTATGGCAGAAAGTGAAGAAGAACTAAAGAGCTTCTTGATGAAAGTGAAAGAGGAGAGTGAAAAACTTGGCTTAAAGCTCAACATTCAGAAAACAAAGATCATGGCATCCGGTCCCATTACTTCATGGCAAATAGATGAAGAAACAGTGGAAACAGTGGCAGATTTTATTTTGGGAAGCTCCAAAATCACTGCAGATGGTGACTGCAGCCATGAAATTAAAAGACGCTTACTCCTTGGAAGAAAAGTTGTGACCAACCTAGTTCAGTTCAGTTGCTCAGTCATGTCCGACTCTTTGCGACCCCATGAATCACAGCACGCCAGGCCTCCCTGTCCATCACCAACTCCCAGAATTCACCCAAACTTATGTGCATCGAGTCAGTGATGCTATCCAGCCATCTCATCCTCTGTCGTCCCCTTTTCCTCTTGTCCCCAATCCCTCCCACCATCAGGGTCTTTTCCAATGAGTCAGCTCTTCGCATGAGGTGGCCAAAGTATCGGAGTTTCAGCCTCAGCATCAGTCTGTCCAGTGAACACCCAGGACTGGTCTCCTTTAGGATGGACTGGTTGGATATCCTTGCAGACCAACCTAGACAGCATATTAAAAAGCAGAGACATTATTTTGCCAACAAAGGTCCATCTAGTCAGGGCCTTGGTTTTTCCAGTAGTCATGTATGGATGTGAGAGTTGGACTATAAAGAAAGCTGAGCGCCAAAGAATTGATGCTTTTGAACTTTGGTGTTGGAGAAGACTCTTGAAAATCCCTTGGACTGCAAGGAGATCCAACCAGTCTATCCTAAAGGAAATCAGTCCTGAATGTTCATTGGGAGGACTGATGTTGAAGCTGAAACTCCAATACTTTGGCCATCTGATGCAAAGAGCTGACTCATTTGAAAAGACCCTGATGCTGGGAAAGATTGAAGGCATGTGGAGAAGGGGACGACAGAGGATGAGATGGTTGGATGGCATCACCGACTCAATGGACATGTGTTTCAGTAAACTCCGGGAGTTGGTGATGGACAGGGAGGCCTGGCTTGCTGCAGTCCATGGGGTCGCAAAGAGTTGGATTTGACTGAGGAACTGAACTGAATTCTATTCTTAACACTAGAATTATCCTTTTAAATTACTAATATCCAGATTCTAAACTATCTTGTTTAGAAGCCCCTTAAGCCTCCTAAGTTTTCCCATCTCAGAAATAAAATTTAGAGTTCTTAAAGTGGTCTGTGAAGCCCTACACAAGCTGAGCTGATAACATTCTGACCTGTCTCATATATTCCTTGCTCATTTCCCTTAGACCTCATTCTGGCCTCTGGGCTATTCCTTGAACAGATCAGGCACATTCAACCTTAAAGTCTTTGCAGTGGCTGTTGCCTTTCCCTTGGATGCTCTTTTCCTAGATTTCCTCATGGCTGCTGCTGCTAAGTCGCTTCAGTTGTGTCCCACTCTGTGCAACCCCATAGATGGCCTCCCACCAGGCTCCCCCGTCCCTGGGATTCTCCAGGCAAGAACACTGGAGTGGGTTGCCATTTCCTTCTCCGATGCGTGAAAGTGAAGTCGGCCAGTCAAGTCCGACTCTTTGCAACCCCATGGACTGCAGCCCACTAGGCTCCTCTGCCCTTGGATTTTGCGGCAAGGGTACTGGAGTGGGTGCCACTGCCTTCTCCATCCTCATGGCTAACTCCCCTCAAGTCTTTATTTAAGTGTCATCTTCTCAGTTAGTTCTGATCACCCTTAAAAAAATTGTCATGTGGCACTTCCCAGGTGGTCCAGTGGTTAAGAATCTGCCTGCCAGTGCAGGGGACACAGGTTTGATCTCTGCTCCAGGAAGATCCTGTGTGCCTCAGGGCAAACCTGTGTGCCACAGCTCCTGAGCCCACACTTCACAACCAGAGAAGCCACTGCAATGAGAACCCTGTATGCTGCAATTAGAGAGTAGCTCCTGCTTACTGCAACTAGAGAAAGCCCAAATGCAGCAACGGAATTTCAGCACAACCAAAAGTAAAAAAATTTTTTAAATTGTGATCAGCACCCCTCTGACATACACTCTTGATTACCTTTACTTTGCTTAATTTTTCCCCCACATTTCTCACAAAGAATGACAGTAAAATATTTAGGTGACATATTTAGAAAATTATAAACTTCTATATAAAACTATGAAATAATTTTTAGTAGTTTGTCTGTAATTACTGATCTAGAATGATTTGTGGACATAAGATAAGAGTTGGGCCTCAAAGAGTAGTAGGAGTTTAAATAGGCAGAGCAGTGCGGTGTGGGTGTGTGTGTGCTCAGTTGTGTCTTATTCTTTGCTGACCCCATGGACTGTAGCCCGCCAAGCTCCTTTGCCCATGGAATTTTCCAGGCAAGAAAATCCCTTGGGTTGCCATTTCCTACCCCAGGAGATCTTCCCAACCCAGGAATTGAACCTGCATATTTTGCATCGGCAGGGGGCTTCTTTACCACTGTGCTGCCTGAGAAGCAGAGCACAGAAGGCGGAGGAGTGTATTCAGGCAGAGACAAAGACATAGGAAGTGTCATGGAGGTGAAACTATGTTTTATTAACATATTTAACAAGTAGACCAGCCAGTCCAGGTTCGATGCACGATACTGGATGCTTGGGGCTAGTGCACTGGGACGACCCAGAGGGATGGTATGGGGAGGGAGGAGGGAGGAGGGTTCAGGATGGGGAACACATGTATACCTGTGGCGGATTCATTTTGATATTTGGCAAAACTAATACAATTATGTAAAGTTTAAAAATAAAATAAAATTAAAAAAAAAAAAAACAAGTAGACCAGTTAGCTAGAGTGTGTTTTTATGTCAGAGAATGGTAAGAGACTAAGGTAAGATTGTGGAAGACTTTGAATTCCATGCAAAGTTTAAAATTCATTTATCTGTGGGAAGCAAATGGATGTTTGTAAGCAGAACTTAACAAAAGGCCAACGTGATCAGTCAGAAACCAGGTGATTAATGAAGGCCTTGTCAAGGAAGTAAAATAGTAGAAAGAGGGCTAAGAGTTTGTTCTGGCACATTAGCTGTATGGATAAGTCAAGTAATCGCTAGACCAGCACTGTATAATAGAACTCTCTGCAATGATGGAAATATTCTAGATCTGCACTGTCCAGTATGGTAGCCAGTGGCCATATACAGCTATGCAAGCATGCTACGTCGCTTCAGTCATGTCTGACTCTCTGCGACCCTATGGACTGCAGCTGGCCAGGCTCCTCTGTCCATGCGATTTTCCAGGAAGGTATACAGGATTGGGTTGCCGTGCCCGCGTTCTGGGGATCTTTGCAACCCAGGGACTGAACCCGCATCTCTTATGTCTCTGGTAGGCGAGTTCTTTACCACTAGCACAACCTCGGAAGGGCATATATGGCGATAGAGCGTTTGAAATGTGACTAGTATAACTGAGGAACTGGAGTTTAATATTTTTTAAAATTAATTTAAACTTAAATAGCTTCATATGGCTAGTGATGATGTATTCAACTGAGTAACTCTAGACTACAGTTTTCTCACTTATAAAGTTTAACATTAGATTGGAACATTAGTGTCACTAGAAGTATAGGTTCCACAATCAAATGAGGTTGTTCTGAGGAACTCACGTGGGTATCTAGCAGATTCACCTGTGCATGACTAGTATTTGTGGAATAGTTCCAGTTTGTAGCCTTTTCATTTTTTGAATCTCCATGACTTATTTGAGATTCCCTCTGTCTCTTGATTGCTGATTTTTAAATTGGGGTTTGTTGATGTTTCCTATAGCAAAATATTTATAGTTAAAATATCTAATATGTCTAATTAAATACTAGGTTGTATAATTATAGTTAAACCCACTTTGTTTCTTTTGAATTCTTAATGAGAAAGCCATAATAATGATAAACCTTTATGATTGTTTACCTGTTGTTTAATTCTTATCTAGGTTCTCCTGCTTTCTTTGAAAATACTCCCTTAGTTGTTTTCTTCTCCTATAAAATTAATAAATATTTCATTTGTATTTCAGTTCTGATTTTATTTTGGGGGGACATACTTAGAGGGAAGCGCTATAAATGTGGTGTATCTGGAGCAAAACAGACACATTTTGCTTATTGTGCCTCTTTTTTTCCAAGAGATACTATTGCTTCTGAGAATTACTTTATAATTTGAAGAAAGTTTTAAGGATAGTTTTTAGGACTTCTACCACATAGCTCTTCCAGTCTGTGCTCTACCTCATCATGTGCATATGTTGTAAAATTAAATACACACACAAACACACACATAATGATTTACCCTAACCAGAGGTCTTTGCTTTCCCCACTCCTCATGTTCTTTAGGAGAAAGAGACAAATCAATTTCCACAGTTGGAGAGGCAGGATACTGCTGTTATCAATACTTTTTAAAGTAACTTACAGAAAAATTGGTTAGGACAAAATTAGCCCAAATACTTAATATTTGTAATTGTCCAAATTAAGAATTATTTAGATTAATGATAAAACTGGTAAAATTAAGTTTGCAGTTCATTCCACTGGATTTACTAAGACCAAAGAGTATACCAACACTTTAGAGAATTTGGAGATATTTTTAAAAGAACAGAAACAAAAATTATCTTAGAAACTATTAATTGTCCATTTTTAACCCTAGCGTATGTATGTATTGGGCTTCCCAGGTGGCTCAGTGGTAAACAATTCACCTGCCAGTGCAGGAGATGTGGAGATGGGGGTTCAATCCCTGGGTTGGGAAGATCCCCTGGAGAAGGAAATGACAACCCACTCCAGTATTCTTGCCTGGGAAATCGCGTGGCTCAGCGGGCTACAGTCCATAGCGTTGCAAAGAGTTGGGGACGACTACGCACGCATGATGTGTGTGTGTTACAGCTGTGTATGTGTTTGTGTATTAGAATCACAGTCTTTCAGAACTAAGAGACCTTAGACATTACCTTATCCAATCACTTTAGCTTTCAAATAAGGAAGTTGAAATTCAAAAGTACACAAACTTGACTAATATCTCAAACTAGGTTAATATCTCCCTTCTGTTGATGTATAGCAGTGAGTATTTTAACCAGTCAAAAAGATTTTTTTTTTTGACAGCTTGGTCTTTTTTTAACCTGTTAAAAAAGTTTTTTTCATGTCTCTGGGCACTCCATCACACACATCATTTTGCGGTATGCTTTTCCATCCTTTTCCTTATTGCTGTGTTGTTTGCCCTTCTAAATAGTTCCTGGAAGGAGCTAGTCAAAATGTTTTAAATATTTTTTATTGGAAAATGGAATGAATAATGCCTTTTCTTTCTCCAGTAGTTTAAACTGTCTTTTTGGGGAGGTTTTGTGGCATACGGGAATAGTTTATTCTGAACTTTTAGTTTATGTTTCTAGGAGATCATAGACATTATCTAGAGGTAGAGCCTAAGGTAGTGTATTTGAGTCTTGATAAGTATTCACTTTCCAAAAAACTTGCTGGAAACGATGTGCCTATGTTAATCATCTGTTGAGCTTCCTCCACCTCCCCTATGTATAAAAGTAGTTAATTTGAATTTACTTATTCCATTTTTAATGTTAGATCACTTATTGTAGGTTTACGACTATATAAACATAAGGGTGAAAACTATATTCATCTTGGAGAAATTTATGTTCTGTAATGATGTATTCCAAACTTGCAAGTGGCTAAGTATTCTGATTACATTAGATAAGCCATTTCAGAGCCAACAGTTTGTTTCATTTTATTTCTAACCTTAAGCATGATAATCTTTTTTTAAATAGCTTTATCCAGTAAGTGCCTTAGTTACATTTGTATCATCTTCTCAAATATTTATAATGGCTAATATTTGTCAGGTGATTAATATGTCATACTAGTGCTAGATTCTTTACATATTTTATTTAATCCTAGTAATAATTCTGTGGACTGTAGGTTATTTGTTATTCCTATTTTACAGTGTAGTAAACTGTCTTAGTAATTTAACACAGTGTCACACAGCTAGTGTCAGAATCTGAACCTGAACCCAAACTTTGTGACTCCAAAGTCCCATGCTCTACTCTCTGAATAAAAACAAGCTATTATTACCCTATATTTGTTTTCAGAATTTTCCTTCCAAGCTACTCTTAAGTTATTCCCTCATTTTATCTCATCTTGGGTAAGATAGTTGTGTCTGAAACAAAAAAAACCCCAAATCTTATGGTGGAATTCTATAAAAGTTAATTTTTCACTCACACAAAGAACCATGTGGGTGACTCAGGTATCCCAATTCCTTCCATCTTGTGACTCAGCCCTCCCCAAAGACCTGTTTGGAGTCAACCACTGGAATCACTACATTCAGCCAGCTTTCGAGGAAAGGGAGAGAGCTCAAAGGATGATTGAAAGGATGATTTAGGGACTAGTTCTGGAAGTGGCATGCATCATCATCCTCACGTTACATTGGCCAGAACTGGACACATGACTGCATCTAGCTGCAAACGGAAGGAAAATGAAACAGGCTAACACTATCTCTACTTAAACACTATCTCTATTTAAAATGGAACAGCACAAAGAAGTAAAATGTTTGATGGCCAGTGAAAAACAGTCAGCAATGGTGCTAGAAAGAAATACAGCCTAAAAGCCTTTTAATTACTGGAATGTGTCCTCAGAAACACGAGCATATTATATACAGATAAGAAATCTGGGTTCTTAGGATAGAGGTAGTGTTATTGACTTACCTTATGAGGATTGATGAACTTAAAAAAATTTTCAGTGCATTTTAAGTGAAGATGACATAATAGCTCTGTAATATCTTTATACACAGCTGTCTTTTGAATGGAGAAGGCAATGGCACCCCACTCCAGTTCTCTTGCCTGGAAAATCCCATGGATGGAGGAGCCTGGTAGGCTGCAGTCTATGGGATCTCAAAGAGTCAGACACGACTGAGCAACTTCACTTATACTTTTCACTTTGATGCATTGGAGAAGGAAATGGCAACCCACTCCAGTGTTCTTGCCTGGAGAATCCCAGGGACAGGGGAGCCTGATGGGTTGCCATGTATGGGGTGGCACAGGGTCGGACAAGACTGAAGCGACTTAGCAGCAGCAGCAGCAGTCCTTTGAATGTACAACAGCCTTTATTTGTTAGATTTTGTTTTTTAAATGTGGGTTACTCTAGGCCATGTACATACCTTATATTTATTCTTGCATTATGAATCTGAGACATTTGTCTTATAGATGAAGGTTGTTTATTTTTTTTAAACTTTTCCCCAAACTTAACTCTTTGGAACTGCAACTTATCTTAAAGGAATAGAAGTGTGTTCTAACTGAGCTAATAATTAGAATAGATATGAATATAGTACTAATAATGTAAATTAGTGAGAGCAGACCCAATTTACAGAATCTGATGTTAACTTTTACTGGCAAATTAAACTCCACTATCTCAGCAGTAGTGGTTAACCTTTTGTTATACTTTAGACTCCTTGGAGAATCTGTTGAAATCTATGAGTTCTGTCAGTGGAATATACCTTTATTTATAATTTAGTATGTAGTTTTAGAGATTTCATGGATTTCTATGAAGCCCATCCATGGATAAGCTGTGTTTTTAAGCATCTTTATCCTTCACCAGAAATTATTATTCTGCCTATTATATTTTTACTTTAACAGACTGTATAAAGAGATGTTTAATAAGTCAGAGTTTTTATAAGAGAGTTTGCCTTTTCAATATTATTTGGACAGCAAGAATGATACCCAGAGCCTGCATTACTGCTATGGCTGAATTTCCGGCTATATTGGGGAATAGATTTATTAGAGGAAAATATAACATTTCACATTTGACACCAGCAAGATGAATGACATAACTTAAGATAACTTTAAACATTTAAATGACCTTTTTGAGCAATATGAAACTTCATTATAATGAACTTTACTGTGATGTATCACCGTAAAGAGAAAACCATATGTGAAAAACCAAAGAATTTAATGAACTTGTTCAGATGTACAAAAACTCTATTTACTTGGGGCCAAAATTAGCTTGTATGCAGATACATCATTACTAGTACATTACTTCCAGTTGTGGTCTGATCAAAGGATGGCTTATGATGATTAATTCTGTTTTTTATAGTTAGCTACTACATTAAATTGTACCTGGGCATAGTTAAATTTGATATGTTATTGTTTGCAACTCTGTATAGGAAATGCTATGGAAGATAAATATTTCCTTTTTCCATTGCCTTAGGAACTTTTTAATTCTAGAGGAAGAGCAGGGTCAAAAAATTTAGTTAAGTATAGAGGATATCCCCCACTGTTTATTCACCAATATTGGCTTCTGAAGTCATGCTCAGTTAGCTAAGTTAATTTTCTCTGTATTAGATAATTTGGTCAGATAACTAATGATCCCTCTTTGTACAACTTAAATTGTCTGCTATTTATGATGCTAAAAAACTACTGTCATTGTGAAAAATAGAATGCTGTCAAAAGCACATATATACAGTCTTTTAGAAAGAAAACTTTAAATAGATATTGATAAATATTTAGATTTTGGGACTAAAATGTTTAGATTATGGGACTATCATATATGCTCATATAAAATCATCTTTTCTTTCCAAATCATGCTTATGAAAAAAGGGAAGCACTTTATTATACTTTATATCCTTGCAAAGTCTAGTATTACTGTTTGGGGAAGACACAGGCTGAAATGTCTTTGTTCAGTGCTTGGTGTGGATGCACTAGAATGAAAGTTCCACAGAACAGGGGCCTTGTCTCTCTTGTTCACTATTCTGTGTCTACCACCCGGAAGAGTATTTGGCACATTAGATAAACACTGAACATACTTGTTGAAAGAATAAATGAATTAATGCTGATAAAGAATAATGAATTGTATACTTGAGCCAAAATTTCCTATAATAGCATCATATACAGATTCAAGAATATTGTATCTTAGATCTTTAGGTAAAGGTATCCTTTGGAAAACTGCCAAATGCTTCTCCTGCCTCAAATATATACAACTTTCCTCTTGAGGAAAAGATCATGCAACACAAATCAGATCAGATCAGTCGCTCAGTCGTGTCCGACTCTTTGCGACCCCATGAATTGCAGCACGCCAGGCCTTCCTGTCCATCACCAACTCCCGGAGTTCACTCAGACTCACGTCCATCAAGTCAGTGATGCTATGCAGCCATCTCATCCTCTGTCGTCCCCTTCTCCTCCTGCCCCCAATTCCTCCCAGCATCAGAGTCTTTTCCAGTGAGTCAACTCTTCTCATGAGGTGGCCAAAGTACTGGAGTTTCAGCTTTAGCATCATTCCTTCCAAAGAAATCCCAGGACTGATCTCCTTCAGAATGGACTGGTTGGATCTCCTTGCAGTCCAAGGGACTCTCAAGAGTCTTCTCCAACACCACAGTTCAAAAGCATCAATTCTTCGGCGCTCAGCCTTCTTCACAGTCCAACTCTCACATCCATACATGACCACAGGAAAAACCATAGCCTTGACCAGACGAACCTTTGTTGGCAAAGTAATGTCTCTGCTTTTGAATATGCTATCTAGGTTGGTCATAACTTTCCTTCCAAGGAGTAAGCATCTTTTAATTTCATGGCTGCAGTCACCATCTGTAGTGATTTTGGAGCCCAGAAAAATAAAGTCTGACACTGTTTCCACTGTTTCCCCATCTATTTCCCATGAAGTGATGGGACCGGATGCCATGATCTTCATTTTCTGAATGCAACACAGGACAGCTGAAAATCAAGCAGAAACTGGTCTTACTGGCTTGAGGTATCAAGGGATAGAGTTTGGGACTGCCAGAATGGCTGGAAATTGAGTGGATAAATCCCGGAAAGGAGGGAGTTACAGTCGGATAGCCCTTAAATCTATGAAAAACTCCCCTAAAATATGCTAGTGACCCCTAAACTATTCAGAGAGATTCCATGGAGCTCAGTGGAAAATAATAACAGTTAGACTGGAAAAGCTGGCTAAAGATTTTAGCTGGTACTCGGGTTAGGAGAGACAATTTGGTATTTGATTCCCACCAAATTAACAGAGCTTGGTAAAACATTTGTGCTCAGAGACACATTTTAAAACATAAAATCAAGCCTCCACAAGTTTGACTTTATGAGCCAGAGATGTAACTGCCGGGTATACTAAAAATTTTCACTCTTAGGAGAAGATCTCTCTACCGCATAATATCCACAATACCCAGTTTGTAATAGACAACTGCTAGACATGTGAAGAATTGGGAAAATGGGATGTAACGTCACGACCATTGACCCCAGAATGATAGTGGGCCCTAAAATTAGCAGAATTAACAGACTTGAAAGCAACTGTAATATATTCAGTGACCTAAAGGGAGATGCATGATCATGATGACTGAATATAGGTGGGCAATTTCAACAGAGAAATAGAAACTATAGAAGAATGGACAATCTAGAACTGAAAAATACAATTGAAGTAAAAATTTTACTGAATGGGTTTAGCAACAGACTGGAGAAGGCAGAGAAAAAAGTTGATGAACTCGAAGGTGGATCAATAAAAATTTGCAAATCCAAAGAATGGATTAAAAGCACAAAAAATGAACAGAGCCTTGGCAGGAAGAGAGAGAGACAGACAGTAGAGTAAAAAAAAATATGTAAAGAAATAATTGCCAAAAAATTAAATCAACTTGAAATTGAAAAAGTTCAATGAACCCCAACTATGATAAATACAGAGAAAATAACATCTAGGTGTATTTTGATCAAACTTGCTGAACATCAGAGATGGAAAGAAAATGTTAATACAGCCAAAGGAGAAAACACACACGTTACTACAGAGGAATTAAAATATCAGTGAATGGTGACTTAATCAGAAATGATTGGCGATCAGAAGAAAATGGAATGACCAATTTTAGGTTCTGAAAGGAGAAAGTTATCAACCTGAAATTCTATATTCAGAAAAGAATACTCATGAAAATGAAGGTAAAATAGGACATTTTTCAAATAAACAACTTGAGAGAATTCATTGATAGGAAATCTGCAACATGACGAAATGTTTAAGGAAGTTCTTCAGGCTGGAGGGAAATAATATCAAGACACCAGATGAAACTTGGATCCACAAGAAGGAATAAAAAGTACCAAAATGGTAAATGTGTCAATAAATAGATTTTATCCCCAGAAAATGTTTTGTAAGCATATAAAGTAATGAAAGAATTTACAGAAGAACTGGTAGATGTGATTAAATAAACATTTTAAAGCTTTTTACTTTAAAAATCACAGAATTAAAGGGCAAATATTAAGAGGAAATAAATATGAAAGTTTTAAAATTGAAGAGGACCATTAATATTCCAGTGTAAAAAATGGTCAAAAGCATATGAACAGATAATTCATTGAAAAAATAAAGAGGGCTGTAAGTATGAACAAATGTTCGATTTGTTTAGTAACCAAAGAAATAGAAATGAAAGTAGCTTACTTTTTTTCCCCACGACTTAGAAAAAGCTATTGAAATAATATAGAATGTTGATTAGAATCCAGGGAAATAAGCACCTTTCCAATTGGTGGGAGCAAAAATTGGAACAAAACAGTTTGGTTGTTTATTTCAAGAGCGTATTTTGGAGTCGCTACCACGTAGATAGCAGCAAGTATTTTGGAAGTCCCTACCACCTAGATGGCAGCAAAAATTGGAACAAAACAGTTTGGTTGTTTACTTCAAGAGTGTATTTTGGAAGTCCCTACCACTTAGATAGCAAGAAATTTATACACTAAGAACTAGCTTATCAAATTAGGTCAGAGGTAGGTAGAAAGGAGATAATTATTCAGTAACTGGTGTTGAGAAAACTGGCTAGCCATTTAGAAAAAAATCAGACTTTGATCTCTACTTAGTTGTAACATGAAAATAAATTGAAATGGATACATGATGTAAGCAGTAAACAAACAAAATATAGAAAAGTACCAGAAAGAAATATAAATGCATTTTAAAAATGTAATCTTGGAGTGAGCAGGATTGTTCCAAGAATATAGAATCCAAAAGTCATAAAGAGAAAAATATGTGAATTTGAACACACACACACACACACGAAAGTTTCATTTCTACATTGGAAAATTGCCATGCAGGTGTTTTTTTTAAAATTTTTTAATATATTTAACACATAATAGTAGAGTTCCTTTATATAAAAAAAACCTCATACCAGCAGCAGAATATGAACATGTGGTTAGTTCACAGAAAGTGAAATGTGACTTATAAACATGTGAGAACCATGTTTAATATCAGATAAATATTCATTAAATTTTTTTCTTTTATTCATCATCTTCTCTCAACCTTTCAACATGAGTATATATTGCTGAAGAAGTTTAATGGCCTGTTATGCTTTTGTAACATAAAATAGTTTTTTAATAGAATCTAAAATAGAAGGTCTTACTTCTTTATCTCCTTTCTTGACTCTCACTTAAATATGAAATAGCTTGGGCTTCAGTAGTGACCAGAATTAATGATCAATAGAAACTGTGCTGGGAATCTCTGTACCTGTTCCCTTCTCACTTCAAACAAACAAAAACTACTTTATACTTAGTCCTCTTTCTATTTTCTTCAACAGTGCTAGTGTTCTGGCATGCTATTTTTATTACCATGTTCTAGAGGTGCTGATGGAGAAGGCGATGGCACCCCACTCCGGTGTTCTTGCCTGGAGAATCCCAGGGACGGGGGAGCCTGGTGGGCTGCCGTCTATGGGGTTGCACAGAGTCGGACACGACTGAAGCGACTTAGCAGCAGCAGCAGCGGTGCTGAACTGGGTGTCAGACATCAGTAAAAGAAATTAGAATCAGAAACTGGATACTTTTAGTGTTTATCAATACAAAATTATTGGGTTTTCTCTGTTTTTTTACTTTTGTGAGAAGTAATAGAAGAAACCCAATTTTGGCTGAATAATAGGCAAAAACAGATATTCCAGAGTTGAGTGGGATTTTCTCTTGGGAAATAATTTCTTTATTGTCCTTTTTTTTTTTTTTTGCCCAGCCTACTTTCTGCAAAATAATGTTTCATCAGTCTTAAATCATTTAGGCATGTGGGTGCTTAGTAGATGCTCCTAAAACGTTGGTGGTTGGGAGATGTTTATTGGTTGAATGTTTTAAATCTGTAGTTCTTGAAGTTGTATAATGTCAAGATATTTAACATGATCTTATCTATCCTGTAGCACTTGTGGGGTAAAGATTCTTTTTACAGTTTAAAAAGCTGAATGTAGTAAGGTGGTATCACTTAAAAAGAACCTTACAGCAGTAACAAGCCAAAAGCAAAGATATGAACAAATCCTCAGTTCCCTTACTTCCACGTATGTGTGTCGTGCATCATGATTGATTTATCCAGTGTGTCTTAGGCACCTACTATAAGTTACAAGTTGTATTAGGTACTACTAGAAACATAAAACTTGTCTTATATTTCATTTCAGCTAACATTTAGGATAGGCCAAATTTTAGCCTGTTACAGTTTCACTTTCTTGTCATAACATCTATTTGAAATAAGTGGAGATCACAGATTTTTTAGTGGAGCTCACAGACTCAGGAATGGACATTATCTAAGATTTTTATAACTAGCAGTGTCTAACAAGGTCTTGACTCCCAAATTCTCTTCTTTATACATCCAGACTGAATATTTTTATTTGCTGCTCCAGACCCACTCCTCATCCTCCCCTTGCTTGCTCTGTGCCCCATAGAAAGCTGACTTACTCTAAGGACGGCCTCCCTTGGCTTCCTTGGTTGGTTTCTCGTTGGGTTTAGCCAGTGTGAGGCATTGGTGGATATTAGAGATCTCCAGAAGAGAGACTCTGTATGTTTATTCTTCCAACTGCCATTGGACAGCTCCCTCCCTGTCCCTTTTTTCCAAAGGGTGGCAGTGGCTTTCTGAGTACTTTGCCATCACTGTTGGTTCCTTTAACCCTACCCACACCTTTGCAAATGAGCACTTCACTTACCTCTTTGAAAATGCTTCGAGTTTTGGCCAGGATCCTGAATAATACATACAGCTTTTCAAACATAGGCTGCTCTTTGTATGGATTTGAACTTTCTAATTGCTCATTATCTATCCTGTGTTTATAAGTTGAGCATTTAAAATCTGCAACACATTTTCACTTAAAACAATATTGTAATTATTGATTAGATACTTCACCTGAAATGTTTAACTTCCATAATTTTTATGAAGTATAAAAAACAGCATTACGCCAAATTAGATTATTTTTGATGTGTCAGTACCTAGTTATCAGCACTTACACTACATCTTTGGTCCACAAGGCTTTGGCATACGTGGTAGAAATACCAGTTGTGGACCATTCCTATTTCTTATTGGTGTTCAGTTGCCAAGTCGTGTCCGACTCTATGGACTGCAGCACGCCTAGCTCCCTTGTACTCCACTGTTTGCTGGAGTTTGCGCAAATGCATGTTTATTGAGTCAGTGATGCTATCTAACCATCTCATCCTCTGTTGCCCCCTTCTCCTTTTGCCTTCAATCTTTCCCTGCATTAGGATCTTTTGCAGCGAGTTGGCTCTTCGCATCAGGTGGCCAAAGTATTGGAGCTTCAGCTTCAGCATCAGTCCTTCCAATGAATATTCAGGGTTGATTTCCTTTAGGATTGACTTGTTTGATCTTAGTGTCCAAGGGACTTTCCAGGGTCTTCCTCAGTACCATAATTCAAAAGCATCAATTCTTTGGCGCTCAGTTTTCTTTATCATCTGACTCTCACATCCATACATGACTGCTGCAAAAACTATAGCTTTAACTATACAGACCTTTGTCGGTAAAATAATGTCTCTGGTTTTTATATGCTGTCTAGGTTTGTCATAACTTTTCATTCAAGGAGCAAGCATCTTTTAATTTCATGGCTGCAGTCACCGTCTGCAGTGATTTTGGAGCCCAAGTAAATAAAATCTGTCACTGTTTCCATTGTTTCCCCATCTATTTGCCATGAAGTGATGGGACAAGATGCCATGATCTTAGTTTTTAGAATGTTTAGTTTGTCAATAACTTACTGAAAGTTATTGATAAATAAGTTAGCTATCAATAACTCTGACTATATTATTTTTAAAAAGCTAATCCTGCAACTATTAATCTGGTATTTGTCTTGTTCTAGATCTTAGAGGAAATGTTTTCAGTTTTTCATTGTTGAAAATGTTTGCTATGTGTTTGTCATATATGGTCTTTATTTATTATGTTGAGGTAGGTTCCTTCTGTGACCATTTTTTGAAGAGTTTTTATCAGAAATGGGTGCTGAACTTTGTCCAACATTTCTGCATCTATTGAGATTATCGTATTTTTATCTTTCAATTTGTTAATATGTTACATCACATTGATTGATTTGTATATGTTGAAGAATCCTTGCATCCCTGGAATAAACCTCACTTGGTCATGGTGTATGATCCTTTTAATGTGTTGTTGGGTTCTATTGGCAAGAATTTTGTTGAGGATTTTTGTATCTATGTTCATCAGTGATACTGGCCTGTACTTTTCTTTTTTTGTGATGTCTTTGTCTGGTTTTGGTATCAGGGTGATGGTGGCCTCGTAGAATGGGTTTGGAAGTGTTCCTTCATGAAGTTTTTCTTGTCTATTTTTTTAATGGAACTTTTATTTTTAGTACCTAAAGTAATGAAAAACAAGGAGCCTTGTTTTGGAGACCAAGCATACAGAATTCTGTTTTTAAGTGCAGGAGTTTAGCAGACTTTTTAGTGTTAATGGTTCTTGATCAGTGTGTACAACTAAATTACTGAGAACATTTGTAAAATATACAAGTTCTGGACCACATTCTCAATTTGATTGGTTAATTCTAGAGTGGAATATGTTTTTTTGTTGTTGTTTGTGGGATTAAATTAGGGTTGTTTTTTTTTAACCTGTAAGTAGTAGATGCTCATGATACAATTGTAATTTACACAGAAGGCAGAAAGTGAATACTAAAGATTATTCTCCCCAACGTAGCTGCTATTAATGGTTTAATATTTTTCCACAAATTCTGTAGGTACCTGTAAACCTCTGTGGGTGCATTTTTTTTTCCACAAATAGTTTCATATTATACATACTACTGTTTTGCAGTTATTATTGCTCATTCAGTGTTATATAGAGAGATCTATTCCTTATTATTACCTGTAAATTGTGGTTGATTCTTTTATTTTTACCAGTTCCCTGTTGGACACTTATTTCCAAGTTTTGTATGGGGTTTGTTTGCCTTGTTTTATTTCCTTCTGTCACCTGGCTGCAGTGAGTTTCCTTGTACACTTTCTTTGCACACTTGTGTCCTTATAATTTCTGAAGGACAGATTTTACACGTAGGATTGCTGGTCAGAGAACAGTTCCATTTCGAGTTCAGTTCAGTTCAGTCGCTCAATCGTGTCCGACTCTTTGCGACCGCATTAGCTGCAGCACGCCAGGCCTCCCTGTCCATCACCAACTCCGGAGTTCACCCAAACTCATGTCCATCGAGTTGGTGATGCCATCCAGCCATCTCATCCTCTGTCGTCCCCTTTTCCTCCTGCCATTAATCTTTCCCAGCATCAGGGTCTTTTCCAATGAGTCAGCTAAATTGGTTCCCCAGAGTTGTGCTGCCTGCTCTCCTCTGAACAGTTTGTGAGGTGCTTCTTTCAGTACACACTCACCCACCCTTTCGACCTTTGTTAGCCTGTTGTGTACAGAGATGGTGTCTGCTGTTTGAATTTTCATTTCCAGTGTGTTGAACACTGTTTCCTGTCTTCCTGATTTTTGTATTTTTTTCTCCAAACTCTTCCTCCTATAGCCTTGCTCATTTTACCACCGAGTTGTGCATCTTTTTCTTACTAATGTGTAAAAGCTGTTTGTATACTCATGAAAGTTGTTCATTGTTATATGTAAAATATTGTTATATATTACTAATTTATCGTGTCTTCCTATTTTATTATACTTTTTACCATATAAAAATATTAAATTTTTTAGTATTCAAGTTTTTTTATTTTCCTTTAAGGCATATTTGTTTATTTGCACACTGTTTTGGAAAGGCTTCCTAAGTGGGATCACCATATGTTCTAGTTTGTCCCCATTATTCTATTTTAAGGGCTTCCCTGGTGGCTCAGATGGTAAAGAATCTGTGCATGATGCAGGAGACCTGGGTTTGATCAGGAAGATCCCCTGGAGAAGGGAATGGCCACCCACTCCACTATTCTTGTCTGGAGAATTCCATGGACAGAAGAGCCTGGCGAGCTACAGTCCGTGAGGTCCCAAAGAGATGGACACAGCTTAACACACACACATCCTATTTTAAATATTAATCAGATCAGATCAGATCACTCGCTCAGTCGTGTCCGACTCTTTGCGACCCCATGAATTGCAGCACGCCAGGCCTCCCTGTCCATCACCAACTCCCGGAGTTCACTCAGACTCACGTCCATCGAGTCAGTGATGCTATGCAGCCATCTCATCCTCTGTCGTCCCCTTCTCCTCTTGCCCCCAATCCCTCCCAGCATCAGAGTCTTTTCCAATGAGTCAACTCTTCTCATGAGGTGGCCAAAGTACTGGAGTTTCAGCTTTAGCATCATTCCTTCCAAAGAAATCCCAGGGCTGATCTCCTTCACAATGGACTGGTTGGATCTCCTTGCAGTCCAAGGGACTCTCAAGAGTCTTCTCCAACACCACAGTTCAAAAGCATCAATTCTTCGGCGCTCAGCCTTCTTCACAGTCCAACTCTCACATCCATACATGACCACAGGAAAAACCATAGCCTTGACTAGACGAACCTTTGTTGGCAAAGTAATGTCTCTGCTTTTGAATATGCTATCTAGGTTGGTCATAACTTTCCTTCCAAGGAGTAAGCGTCTTAATAGCACCTTCATTCACTCTTACTAGGTTCTGACGTGGATAATAAATTATGTGGGTATCAAATTTATAAAAGTGTGTTTGAAAAATTCTCCAGGTGACCACTGGTTTTAATGTTTTAAGTGATAAATTCTTAGGATCCCCAAGATAGTCTGTTCTTTGATACATATATTGAACCCTGGAGTACAGAAAGCATTTTGAGATGCAAGAGAAATTAATAACTGTAGAGAAGAAAATACGCAGAAAATTTTAGTTGAGTCTACCATTACACTGTATTTCCCTCAGAATTAAGGAAATATGCAGCAGATGATGGGAAGGTATAAACTGTTGGACATGAATAAAGTTTGCCTGAGTGAAATGGTTTTCTTACCTTTAATTCTGATATAAAGATCACCCAGAAAAACGCATTAACCATGAGTGTAGGTCAGTGATTTATCACAAAGTGAATATATCTTTGTAACCACTGTACATGTGCCATTTCTCAAAAGGTAGCTGTAGTTCTGACTTCTGACATGTATTAGAGATTAACTCTACCTGTTTTTGAACTTTATTTAAATGGAATTATACAACACACAGGCTTCCTTGGTAGCTCAGCTGGTAAAGAATCTGCCTGCAATGCAGGAGACCCCGGTTTGATTCCTGGTTCAGGAAGATCCCCTGGAGGAGGGCATGGTAACCCACTCCGGTATTCTTGCCTGGAGAGTCCCCATGGACCGAGGAGCCTGGTGGGCTACGGCCCATGGGGTTGCAAAGGATTGGCAGAACTGAGCAACTAAGCACAGCACATACACGCACATCCTTTTATGAGAGATTGATATTTGTTTTATGAGTAGCAGTATTTTGTTCATTTTCATTGCTTTCTGGTATACTAGAGTGGAATGAATATACCACAGTTTATCCATTCTACTGTTGATAGAAATATGGGTTGTGTCCAGTGTTTGGGCTTGTTATAACTAGTGTTGCCATAAATAGTGTTATGTGAGTGTTTTGATGCATGTATGCATTCATTTCTCTTGTGCATTCATATCTAGGAGTATCAGTATGTAATAGATACTGTTACATATTGTAGTAGTAGAATTTCCGTATGTCCAAATTTGGTAGATACTGTTGAACAGTTTTCCAAAGTAGTTATGCCGTTTTACACTCCTATCAGCAGTCCACATCTTTGCTAACATTTGGAAATGTCTTTTGAAATTTTAGCCATCCTGCCAGGTGTGCAGTGTCTTTCATTATGGCTTTGATGTCTACAACAAGTGAGGTTGAACACTTTCTCACATTCTTTTGTGAAGAGCCTGTGAGCGTCTCTCATGCGCGTTTTCTATTTTTCTGCTTTATCTTGATTTCTATATTCTTTATATATTCCGGTTACTGGCCCTTTATTAGTTTTATGTGGCAAATATCTTCTCCCACTCCCTTAATACTATCTTGTGATTTTATTGTAGTGCAATTAACAGTCTTTTATGGCAGGTACTTTAGTATGTTTCATTTAAGAAATCTTTTCATTGAAATAGTCTCTTCTACCGACTGCTAGAAGTGTTATGATTTTACTTCTCACATTTAGATCTATTAACCATCTGAATTGATTTTTATGCAGAGGGTTACCTATAGGTTAAGTTCCTTTCCTCAGATGGTAACCAGTAAAACAGTACTATGTTGTTTTTGTTTTGTTTTTGACAAGGCCATTCTCAATGCTCAGCAGGGTCACCTTTGACAGTAAGTCAGGGATTCATGTGTATCAGTGGGACTTTTTTCCTGGCCTGTGTTTTGTTCCCCATTGGTCTTTATACCCATCTTTGTGTTGTACCACACTGTCTTCTTCATTACTGTAACTTTATAATGAGTCATTATTTCTGCCAGTGTAAGAGAATCTGCTCCCTCTCCACATACACACTGTTCTTCAAAGTTGTATCAGCTCTTCTTAGCCCTTCATATTTGCATGTACATTTTATAGTCAGTTTTTAAAAAACTCCTAAAGGCAGTGGGAATCATTGAGGTTTGAGTATGATAAAAATCAGAAGTTTTATACAAGATTTTAATAATAAGGTCAACTCAAATTAGATTCTTAAGATTAAATAATATCTTTGTTATATCAGCATTGGTTTTATATCTCTTGTAGACTGATCACTGCTAACGTGCTACGTGCTAAGTCTGACTCTTTGCGACCCTATGGCCTGTGGCCCGCCAGGCTCCTCTGTCCATAGGATTCTCTAGGCAAAAATACTGGCATGGGTTGCCATGCCCTCTCCAGGGGATCTTCCCGACCTAGGGTTTGAACACGCATATCATTATCTCTCCTGCATTGGCAGGCAGATTCTTTACCACTAGCACTACCATAAACTGGCCTTATTTAAAAAAATCAAAACCAAAAACCGTTGATTAAAGTACATACTTGTTTGACATTTCATAGAGAGTTTGTAAGTTTATTAAAAAGACATGCACATGGTGAATACAATTAAATAATCTTGCTGTTTTGTTTTCTTCTGTTTTTCAGAACATCCGTGATAAGTCTTCTATAAATTGAACTCTTTCAAGAATTCTCTGAAGGAACCAAGTAGGATTTTCTAACATCATGACTTAATCTGAATGCAAGAACAAGAAATAGATTTTATCTTTAAATATAATGAAGGGCTGTGTGTAAACACAGACCCTGACTCAATTCTAATGAGCATTTTAGACATGAGTTTACATCGGCAGATGGGTTCAGATCGAGATCTTCAGTCTTCTGCTTCATCTGTGAGCTTGCCTTCAGTCAAAAAGGCACCCAAAAAAAGAAGAATTTCAATAGGCTCTCTGTTTCGGAGGAAAAAGGATAACAAACGTAAATCAAGGGAGCTGAATGGCGGGGTGGATGGAATTGCAAGTATTGAGAGTATACATTCTGAAATGTGTACTGATAAGAACTCCATTTTCTCTACAAATACCTCCTCTGACAATGGGCTAACTTCCATCAGCAAACAAGTTGGAGACTTTATAGAGTGCCCCTTGTGCCTTTTGCGGCATTCTAAAGACAGATTTCCTGAGATAATGACTTGTCATCATAGATCTTGTGTGGATTGCTTACGACAATATCTAAGGATAGAAATTTCTGAAAGTAGAGTTAATATCAGTTGCCCAGAATGTACTGAACGGTTTAATCCCCATGATATCCGCTTGATACTAAGTGATGATGTCTTGATGGAAAAATATGAAGAATTTATGCTTAGACGGTGGCTTGTTGCAGATCCTGATTGTAGGTGGTGTCCAGCTCCAGACTGTGGGTAAGAAGGTTTTGTTTGATTTTTCTTGAGTTAATTTTTTCCACTGTGTATAAAATATGAGTTTTCTGTTACTTAAAAGAAAAGTCTTAACATGCCAAGTAGTTAATTCACTCAATAGGCAAAAATAGACTGAGTACATACTGTGTGTCAGGTACAGTGTTAGATGTTCATTTTTATATCGTCTTTCCATCATATATTCACATAGGCTATTTTCAGAAGAAAAGGATAAGATGGTAGGGCACAGGATCTAGTCATATTGATTTTCCCCATCCACTTGGAGAGTTTTTACTTTGGTATAATAAATGGTCAGACGTTTTGTTGGTTTGCTTTTGGTGGGGGAGTTATTCGTATAAATTTAACTGACCCTTTAGAAAGGCCTCTTAATGTGTGCTGCAGTATGATGTCTTCCTGTAGGAATATGTAAGTACTTACTAGTCTCAAGATCTGGAGGTTATATAATATTTCATTTGCCTCAAGTTTGTGAACTACAAATATTTTCCCAATATTTAAAATAATTTTGCTTGTATCTTTGGTTATTACGTTAACAGCAGCCCCTGTTAATAGCATTTACCAAGTATGGCTGTCAGGACTAGGAAGAAATAGTCATAGGCTTTGCAAGAATAATGAAAGCCGTGAAGACTAGGTGAGATTTAGCATTCCGTTAGTAAGCCAGAGATTATAGTTAGGAGTTTGGGAAAACCCAGAACTTGCAAGATTATTTGGGTATCATCAGAGACAAGACTGGAATGTGATTTATCAAATCACTTTATCAAGTGACAGTTTGAGGACTCTGACTAATAAAATTCATTATAAAGCTTACTGAGCAGCAAATTTCATGTTGCATCTAGTCTATGAATCCTGTAATTTTAAATAAGAAAGTAATAATATGTTTATAGCCTGTGCAAATTCCAACCAGTTTTCCCAGGTCTCACTAGCACTTGACTTATCCACCAAGGATTTCTGGGTAACATAAAGCATTAAAAATATTATCTAATTATTTAACATTTTATGAATTCATTAGCTGTGTGAAAGACTCAGAGGTACTATGCAGTATCAGATCTGTATTATGATCTCCTATTCTGCAGGATGCTCATACTGTAACATAAATCACAAAATTATATATTAAAAATACTATCTAAACTGGGCCAAAGTTGCTGTACTTCCAGGTCTATGGTAGAAGCAAGCTCTGGGACCTGTGAAGGGTTAAATTCTCAAGTGAAAGATGGGAAGAAAATAGAGATAATGAACAGTGCCTTTAAAGAATTTGAACAAGCAGAGAACAGTTTAGGTGCGGTTATATCACTCTTGATCCTATGGAGACCCCTGGAGAATAGTTTTCACTGTGCAGGTGTGCACATTCAGTAGAGTAGATTTCAAGTCAGTTGCAAATTTTAGGTTAAAAAAAAGGCTTATCCAAGTCATTATAGCAAATATCCCTATAGCAGGAGTTCAAATAGGGAGAAGTATATTGCATTTCATCTGGAGAAAGTGTGATTTTCTAACTGTCTTTCATGGAACCCCAGGATAAGTTGTGCTTCACAAGTTCCTTTAAGCATTTAATACTTGAAAAGAAAATGATGTAACAAATTAAAAGGATGCTTATCTGTAACAACCTGTGACCAGGAGAGACTGAGAGAATTAATCCAAGAGCGTAAGCTTTCTGGTCACTAAATAGGTGTGTTCCCTTGTGCTGGGTTGATGGAGCATGTCATCATAGAAGATAATAAATCAACACTAGCAGCCTGAAAGAACACAGTAAGTAGGGCTGACATAGATTTTTGCTTGTGTAAGAACTTATTTGGGGGGAAGCATGCCAAACCAACAGGAAAGGATTGATATTCACTATATAAAATTGTGAAAATTAGCTATTTGAGGGGAAGAAATTAGATTGTCACAACATATAATAAATCAAAGTCAAAACAGATTATAGAGGTAAGTTATACAAATAAAAGGAAAAAAATTAACTATAGGAAAATATGGGTGATTGGTTAGCTCACCTACTATTATATTAATAAAGTTGAAGACACATTTACCCTATAACTTAGAAGATCCATTCCTAGTTAAAGACCATAGGGAAACTCTTTAACTTTTGTGCCAAGAGACATCTATTTAGGAGACATCTTTAAGAATGTTTTTAATAGCAAAGAAACAAACAAAAAATATTCATTAACAGTAAAGTGGATAAAATACATTTAGTTTCATGGTTACCTCTTGTGATGAAAAAGAAGGGATATGAACTTCAAGGGATAATCAAGGAACTTCTCAAGCCACAGCTAAGTAAGGTAACAATCGATTCTGGTTTGCCCAAGGTAGTTCCAATTCATGATTATGGTACTGGTGTACATTTTAATAGCATTACCTTTCTTTTTCAGGTGTTCCAGTTAGTTTGCAAATTAAATGATCACCCTTTTGATACTGTTCTTAACTTGTGTGGTAGATGCAGAGGGTATTCATTCTATTATTCTTTATAAATCCTTTGATAGGTATGACATTTCTCCATAAATTTAAATTTTTTTCATAATCTTATACTTTTAAGTATTTTGCACATTTTCTTGTTGAGACTTCATTGGTAAAAAGTAAAATGGCTTAGTATTTTAAGTATTTTGGAGAAGAGGACATGAATGTTAACTCAGATATAAACTAATATAAACTAATAGAAACACTTTAATAGATTGTTTTATTATGAAAGCTACTTGATTTGTTATACAGGTTGAACAAGAATTAGCCTTGATTAATTTGGCTATAAATTAATTTTTGGTTTTGGTGGTTGTCAGTCTTACCCACAAAAGACAAAGAAAATGCCACAGAGATTATTTCCATTTGTTTTTGATTTATGCTGATACACTAGATTGTTGAGAGCATATTTTGTATACTTTATTATGTTGTAGATTTTCTGGTTGTGTTATGTGGAAAATGTCACCTTGTGACAAAATTTATATGTATGCTTTGATAACATGGAATACTGCATGAGATCGTGCAGTGTTAAAAGTTACAGTTGTACTTAGCATGAGTGTGGACAGACTTGATTTTGAATCTCATATCACATTGTTTTAAGAATTGAGAAGGGTTTTAATACTATTGCTAGAGTAATCCCGAGCACACAGTAAGCTTTTTATAACTCTTACTTATCATTCTTCATCTCCATTTCTGAAGTTTTATTTTTATTTTAAATCAGATCGTTATTCAACTATTTAATGTACCTATGTGCCAGGAACTGGGCATTTTTAATAATGAACAAAAGGTGAAAATCTCTTCCCTCTTGGAACTTACTAAAATCTTTGGGTTTGCAGAGGGAAATTTTTTTATTTAAACTACATTTATAGCTGAAATCTGGCACAAGGGATACTGATAAATATCTGGCTGTTGGCAGTTATTCATAGCAATGCTTAACCCATAGTATATGTTAGGACTACAGGCATGCTTAGGCATGTAGTATTTTAATCCCTTTCATTGTATTCAATACATTATACTTAAAAGACTCTTTCCAGAAATGCTAGATGTAAAATTTTGTCTTTTCTCTTGCATTTCATACTTATCAAAATGACCATTTTCTGTATCTGACACCAATTTTACTTCACCCTGTGATTTATTTAACAGACTGAGAAATAATTCTTAGCTCAGAGTGAAAAGAAAACCTGATCTGGTTTCTGTTTGAGATCTCTGAGGGTTTCTGACTTAAAATTCTTTCTACTCTTCTGAGGGCCAGAGAAGATTAAGCTTGTTTAAAGGACAGTATGTATTTCTGAAAACCTCTGTTGAGAAGGGATCTGGGAGGCCAAACCTCTGTGGTGATTTAATCAGGGTAAAGTTAGCTGGACTGCTTCTTGAAGATGCCAGTCTGTACAAGCTCAGAGAAAAATCTGGCCATGGCCATGGTTGAGGAAAAGGATTGTGGTGAGGGACATGTAGGAGGAGAAGCATAAAATCTGTCTTGGATAAAAATATCGATTACCTTCTGCCTAGGAGACTGTACATTGTCTAGGTAAATGGCAAAAAAATGGGCATTTTGGTGTCTGTCATCACTTGTTTCAGTTGGCTAAATCTACCCTGCTATTAGCACACATTATCCATGTCATCTCCTGTGACTGCTTCTGACTTTACTGGGAAGCTTTGAATATGCAGGAACATTTATTATACTAGAATATAAAAAGTGGTTTAATATTTGTGAGCAGAAAGACAAATACAAAAATAAAAGTATTTTTTCTTTATAACCACAGGTTCACCCTATGATCGATAAAAAGAGTTATTGAATGAACAAATCTGACTACATGCATTAATATAAATTGTATATCTTAGGAACAGTTAATAAACCATTTTAAAGTAATGTGCTCAACTGTAATCAGGTTTGTGAAGCTTTGAATGGATTTTCTGACATTTAAATGGCTCTAAATACTAACTTACTCTGGTGGAAGAAACTGTTAATGATGGATAAAAAAGAATTGCACCATAGGCTTAGGAACTAAAGAATATGTATTTTTAGAATTTTATGCTGTCTGTATGACTCTCATTCCCATCCTCTTCGGGTTTTAGCCGTAACTTGCCCAACTTTCGACATGCTGGAAATGCTTTTGTAAGCTAACCTTTTAGAAATTTTATAACAGAGAACAGATCCAACTTTGATTTTCTCCCGAAGAAACAAATACATGTGCCTTAGAAACAAGAACTGAGTTGATATATAAGACACAGGAGACATATCAACTTTCTCTTACTAATTAGTCAGCTAAAGAAGTTAGCTTTAGATAAGCGTACTAAATGGCTTGGTAACACTCCACCCTGAAATTAGACAGACTTCTGCAAATAGTCTGGGCAGTTCTCGACAACTGTAGACCTTCCCTGCAGCTTGTACAGGAAAGCAGAACAGAAAGCATCCTATCTAGGAAAGCAGATCCTGAAAGGAGGAACCAGGAAATGAGCCTCGCTTTGTCTAGACTGTCTCTCAAATACATAAATTAAGTCATTCCTTTTCCACGGAATAATAACTTCTTGCTAGTGGAATCATGAGCTTTTTGATTTGAATGTAAAACCTGACTTTTCTCCTTAACTGGACCAACTGATTTCAGTGTTTCTCATTATATTTTTTTGTTCTTTAAAGATTTTGTTAATTAAGGCTTTGTGCTTACCTTGGACTCCTGGATAAAAATTTCTTTCCCCTCATTTTTTAATTAAAACATTTATTAAGATTATTATATCTTTCTTAGGATTACATTTCATGTTAGGTATAGTTTGTTCTTGTTCCCTTCATAAAGAATTTGCTCTAGGTGGAATATACAACCCCAGTTGGTATTCCTGCTTCCTCGGTGCTTTTTTATGGAACCTCTAGTATTGTCAAACACTCCCAGGAAATAGATGTCTTGGTCAAATAAATTAACAAAATAACATTTACTATTTATGTACACGATTGGTATGTTAGTAGCATCAACACATATACACTATGGTGTGTAAAGGGGATAGTTGGGGAGAAATTGCTGTATAACACTGGAAGCCCAGTCGGTTGCTCTGTGATGACCTAGAGGATGGGGTGGAGGTAAGGTAGGGAGGCTTAAGAAAGAGGGTGTATATGTATCATTATGGCTAATTTCCATTGTTGCATGACAGAATCCAACACACGTTGTGAAAATTAAAATAAAAAATAAAGAAAAAATTATCTTAGCAAATCCTATAGTAAAAAAAAAAAAAAAGGACTTTAATTTTGCTTGCTGCTGCTGCTGCTGCTAAGTCACTTCAGTCGTGTCCAACTCTATGTGACCCCATAGTTGGCAGCCCACCAGGCTCCCCCGTCCCTGGGATTCTCCAGGCAAGAACACTGGAGTGGGTTGCCATTTCCTTCTCCAATGCATGAAAGTGAAAAGTGAAAGTGAAGTTGCTCAGTCGTGTCCCGACTCTTCGCGACCCCATGGACTATAGCCTACCAGGCTCCTCCGTCCATGGGATTTTCCAGGCAAGAGTACTGGAGTGGGGTGCCATATGTCCTAACTTACCACTGAGTTCTTTCTTAGTATGCATCACCTTTAGTAATCCAACAAATAGAAAATATTTCTGAAAAAACTCTTCTGTTTCAGTTCCTTTCCCTCTTCCCCACTTTCTTTCTATCCCTCCTCCCCACTTTCTTCCTATCCCTCCACCCCTGCCAAGTAGAAAGGTTTAAGCATTTCAAGTAACTGGAGACCTTTAGCTGAAAAATAGAGATGGAAAGTTAAGACTTGAGTTAAATAAGGAATCATAAAAGGAGATAGAACTGTCTTCTGAACCATGGTTTGGGTACTGTTTAAGCTAGAGATCTTTTAGTTGGTTAACTAATATTATTCAGTTATTTCTATGAACTGTGGAGCGTGTTATTTTCACAAATAATACCTAATGCACTAGAGCATTGGAAATTTTCTTTAAAGCAAATACTTTACCATTTGCTTCCATTATAATTTGAGAGTTATTTTCTAGTGGAATAAAAGCGTGGCTCCCACACAATGAAAATCATCTTCAGGAGTCCTATCATTCTGTTTTCAAAATATGTGAATGCTTGGTACATTTAATTCCTTGATATATTATACAATAAAATGATAAAATGTGCTTAAGTTACTATTAGGATTGAATATGTATGAAGATGGAACACTTACATAGTAAACACTAATTATTAGCATAAGAAAAACTTTCTAGACAAAATACCCTAACTTTTATGGTTATCAGAATTCACAGTCATTAAAATATTTGGTTAGTATTATTAAAGGTAATCCCGTTTTTCTTTGTAATTTGTTTAGATTGAATGGGACTTAAATGTTTAGCTATGCACTAGGAATATCTTAGCTTTTCTATTTAAAAGAATACTGCAGAGTATCATGAAACAAGTTTGATGTACTTTCATTCTAACATTTGAGTACATATGATGTGCTGTGACTATTCCTTTCTTTTCCTCCCCCCCACCTCTCTCTTCTCTCTTTCTTACCCTCCCTCCCTCCACACACACGTTGTTTTATATAAATACCGTAACTCTTTCTTGTTATTATGTCCTAATTTTTGAAATACATCAAAACCTGCGTTTTCACAAAAGTCAAGTGGCCAGATGTTTAATCAATGCTCGTCTCAGTCAAAGTGTAATAAAGGGATGAACTTCTGGAATACAAGAATAAATATAAAATTCTAAGAAATAATTTTTTTAAATTAGCAATCAGATATTAAATGTTTGACATCATAATGCTAGGACTGATTATTACTCTAACATGTCAGCTGTTAGTTTTCTCCTGATAATTACTGCATATTTTTAAATGTTCTAAATAGATAAGCACTATCTATGAGCAGTCATTTTCAACAAACTTAAGTCTCTAGACTCAAAACTATAAGAAATTTTCATCTTAAAGGAATTTATAAAGCTGTTTGGAAATTTGATTATTGAGAAGAAACTATGTTTTTGAGTCCTCACTTTCCTTGGTATAGCATGTTTTTATGGATATTTTGCTAGATTTTGGAACTTGTGAAATTTTGAAATGGCAAAATTGACATTCTGCTTTTAATTCTCCTCATCATGATGTGAAGAATTCCCAAAAAAGGCTTTTTCTTGAAAGGCTATCTCTAGATAGCCTACATCACTAGTTAGAAATTGTCAGTTCTTAAAAGTTCTGCTTAGTGATATACTGGTATACTGAATGGCCTCTACAAAGGTTAGAATTATGATTTAGCCCAATTTCTGCTAAACTGCTTCATATGTTTTATATGTTTGCTCAGAAAGAATATTTTCTTCCTAAATTTATCTAGTTAAAGCAGTCTTGACATTCATATTTCCTATAAATCTGTTCCCTGTTTAATAATTTGAAAGCTCTTAAGTTTGTATCTAAATTTGGCTTTCACAATCATCACTAAATATTTTACATTTTCTTCTTGCCGCATAGTGTACATTTATATACTTAAGTTGTCCAGTAAAATTTCATCATTTAAAGCAATTAGATTTCTACTGTGTTGTCTTAGAAAGGCTTTCAGCATTTATTTAAAAATGAATATTCACATATTAATGTTTAAATGACATACATTATTTATATTGATGTAGAAATGATAGTGGTCATTCAGTTCAGTTGCTCAGTCCTGTCTGACTCTCTGTGACCCCATGGACTTCAGCATGCCAGGCTTCCCTGTCCATCACCAGTTCCCGAAGCTTGCTCAAACTTATGTCCATCAAGTCGGTGATGCCCCCCAGCCATCTCATCCTCTAAATGCAGAGGTACTAGAAATGTCACTGAAGCAGTCGTTTGCTTATTTGGCCTCCTAAAAGGTCAGGCCAAAGCTGAAGCTGTTTTTGGCTGAATACTGAGGCTAAGCCAGACTTTTGTTGTTGTCTGTTTGTTGAATCACTAAGTCGTGTCTGACTCTTTTATGACCCTATGGCCTACAGCCCACCAGGCTCCTCTGTCCATGGGAATTTCCCAGAATACTGGTGTGGGTTGACATATCCTTCTCTAGAGGAATCTTCCCAACCCAAGGATCGAACTGGTGTCTCCTGCATTTGCAGGCGGATTCTTTACCATTTAGCCACCAGGGAGGCCAAACTTCAGTGAATCCCTACTAGATGTTTAAGAACTTCCCTGGTGGCTCAGACGTTAAAACGTCTGCCTACAATGCAGGAGACCCGGGTTCAATCCCTGGGTTGGGAAGATCTCCTGGAGAAGGAAATGGCAACCCACTCCAGTATTCTTGCCTGGAAAATCCCATGGACGGAGGAATCTGGTAGGCTATAGTCCATGGGATCGCAAAGAGTCGGACACGACTGAGTGATTTCACTTCATTAGATGTTTGGGAAAACTTAGTTGTAGGCAGTTTATGTGTAACCTTAATTCAAGTAATAAGTGGCAGAAGTGGAGTCTGATAGTCTAAAATTTTGTTCTGCTTGTGTAAATTGTGATTGACTTTAAAAAATAGTTGGTCTTACCATTGTGCCATACACATACAGGTCTCCCCATTCTGTCCCTCCTCTTCTCTTCTTTTTTCAAGAAGAATTAGGGTAGAGAAGAGATTTAGAAGAGAATACCATTTTCTTTTCACCAAAATTACTACTGTTAGAAAGACTGATTAAAGTTATAACTTGGGAGAAAATAAAGAGTCTTTGAAGAATTGTTTTCTTTTTATTGAGACTGCAATGAATAAGTCCTCAGGGAAATCTTAGAGCTCAGGGAAACAAAATTTTCCTAGATTACCCTGTGCTGATTTAAACTGCCTTAATTCATTCATGTTTGAACATGTTTATGATAGATGATGGTAATTAGAAAATGGCCTATCAGAAATAAATTAGAATTTAATATATAAAATTTAAGTTTAAAGGTGAGATTCTAAGGGGGCAAGAGGTCCAAAATTAGAGAAGCTTCCTTACTCTTAATATTTGGCATAATTTAATAGATTATCTTGAAATTCAACAAAAATCTCTGTTATAGCTAGTATTTAAATTTTATTGCCAGTAACAAGAGATGCCCTGAAAACTCCCCTAAATTTCTAGGCAAAAATGTTTGCTATTTACAAAAGCCTCTTCTGCATAGATGACTTGTTTTCTTTCAAAGAGAACCACAAACTCTACACTTTTTAATTGAAAGGTCTGTAGATAATTGATTGTACTTATGTGTAGTTGTAAGAAATAATACAGAGATATTCTGTATATCCTTTGAACAGTTTTCCTCAGTGGTATAATTTTACAAAGCTATAAAGCAACATCACAACCAGGATATCAATATTGATACACTCTTCTTGTCTAGATTTCCTTAGTTTTACTTGTACTCATTTTTGTGTATGTATTTGGTTATATATCATTATATCACCTGTAGGTTTGTGTATCCACCACCATAGTCAAAGTATTGAACAATTCCATCACAAAAGGATCGCTCATATTGAAAGATCTTGCTTTTTAAATACATCCACCTTGCTTTTGCCCACTCCTTGCCCCCACCCCATTTCTAACTTCTGGCCACCACAGATCTGTTTTCCATTTCTAAAATTTTGTCCTTTCAAAAATGTTTTATAAATGAAATCATAAGTATATAAGTTTTTGAGATTGACTTTTTAGATTCAACATAATACCCCAGAGATTGATCCAAGTTGTTAAGTGTATCAACACTTTTGTTTTTGAGTACTATCCCATTATATATATGTATCATAGATTGTTAAACCATCATCTGTTGAAGACATCTGGGCTGTTTCCAGTTTGGAGCTATACAGTTTGGAGTTTACAGAGCTGCTGTAAACATTTGTGTATAGGCTTTTGTATAAATATAACTTTACACTTCTCTGGGATAAATATCTAAAGAGTGCCTAGAATTTAAGTCAGAAATTCTTAAAGTGCCAAAAATTGTAACTCAGAGAAGAGATATTAGTCACAAATCTGCTGTTCTCAGTCTTTTATCTGCAGCAAAAAAAAGAAACACACATTTCCTGATTGAGAATTGAGAAAGGAATTGGTGCCAAAGACTATTTCTGCCATGCATCTTAAAAACAAAAATATGAGAATTTATGCGTAAATACAAGATAATGCACAAAATGTATGAATTGGCCTCATAAGTATATAAAGAAGAAAAAACCCTAATACCAGGGAAGCTACTGTTGAGATTTTTGATGTATTTTTAGTCTTTTCTATGTGCAAACAATGCTAATTTAATAGAATTTTTATAAAATTAGGAATAGGCTATATATACAGTTTGGTGTCTTAGTTAAAAGTTGAAAGTTAAACTTGAGCAATATTTTTTAGCCATTTCTATGTCTTTTGTGAACTGTGTATTTTTTCCCATTTTTATATTGATGGGAAGATAGGTTTCATGAGTTTATGACTGTTAGCTCATGCATAAATATAAAACTTCTTCAAGAATAGCATTTAAATTGGATAATTTTTTTACTTAATGAACATCTCTTATTTTGCATTACATTTTGAATCATTTTTCTTATTCTTAACAGGTATGCTGTGATCGCGTTTGGATGTGCTAGCTGTCCAAAATTAACTTGTGGGCGAGAAGGCTGTGGAACAGAGTTTTGCTACCACTGTAAGCAGATTTGGCACCCCAATCAGACCTGTGACGCTGCTCGACAGGAGAGGGCTCAGAGTTTACGTCTGAGAACTATACGTTCTTCATCCATTAGTTACAGTCAAGAGTCTGGAGCAGCAGGTATTTACAGCTAACTTCTAGTAAAATATTTGGCACATACAGAACACCTGTTATTTTAATTCAAAAATGCAATAAATATTCAGTCCCTGGTCTCTTTTGAATTGTGTTTTACGTGTTAGCATTTCTGTCCCAGAAGCACTCGTTTTTTTCTGTAGAAGAAAGTGGTATTGAGTTGGAAACATTTTATTGTCCAAAAATAGAAAGGAAAAAAGAAGTGTCACGGATGATTTATATGACTGATAGCTGAAGATGGTCCGAAACTGTTGTTTAAAATAAAGGTGTTTTATGCAAAGCTTAGCAATTATTTTAAATACTAATATTCCTTAGAGATTATTTCTTTTTTACTAATATCACACAGTTACAGATTTTAAATCGTATTTTTTGGATCCTTTTCACTTACATGTATTACAAAATACAATTTTTATTTCTCGATATTACCAATTCCAGGATCAGGGATTCAAAAATCATACCTTGGTGGGGAGTACACTAAGAAACTTTGTCTTTGGCTAGAAATTTAAAGTTGCCTGGAAATCTATACATGAGCAGACATACATCATAAATCTCAAAAATTAGAAAAAGTCTGACCATCGTACATTCATAGAATTTTCACTTTTTATTGAAACTTCAGTCATTTTTAGAAAAATATTTACTGTTTTCATTGATTATTAAAGGAAAAAACTTGGAAAATACAGAAATTTATTAAGAAAATAATTTATATTCCTACCAGCAGCATATTTTAAAAGAGTCATGTACTTTATGCTACTAGAAAAAGAAGTGTTGGTCAATATTTAAAGTTGAATTTAAAATTAAATAAACTTTAAATTCAACACTTGATATTTTATATAATGGACATGGATTTTCTTGCTTGTTCACTGATTCACTTGTTTTATTTCCTTTCTTGAAGATTTTAGGGTAGAACTCCAAAGGTATTATTAATAATAATTTGTAGGTATTGTTTCAGAAGCAGTTCCGGGAAGAGCCAAATATACCTAAACTGTCCTCTGTAGAATCAGCTAAAGCTATCCTAGCATGCCTTACTGTTATAGCCTTTAGCTACTTACATGTGTGCTCAGTTGCTCAGTCATGTCTGACTCTCTGTGACCGCATAGCCAGGCTCCTCTTTCCATGGAATTTCCCAGGCAAGAAATTCCCACTGGAGTTTTAGTTTGCCTAGAGCTGCCTTTGGTTCTCATTTCTTTTTTTATTATTTTACTATTCTTTGTTCTCATTGTTCTCCTGCTGTTTGAAAAATGTTTACAACTTGAAAATTTAATGTAAAAGTGTTCCTTTTCTTGAGAGGGGGGAAAAAAAGTGCTTTATATACTGAAAATAGCAGGCTAAAGCTATCAGTTAACAAACTATACACACAAAGATTTTTTGGCAATGCTATAGTTGGTTATCTACTAGAAATTGTTATTTTTAGACGTTTTATATACTAAACGTGTCTGTTTTCCTAATAGCTGATGATATAAAACCATGTCCACGATGTGCTGCTTATATAATAAAGATGAATGATGGGAGCTGTAATCACATGACATGTGCTGTCTGTGGTTGTGAGTTTTGTTGGTTGTGTATGAAAGAAATCTCAGATTTACATTATCTAAGGTAAGCTTATAGAAGGGGCTACTTATATTTAAATATAATTTTATATTATAAGACAAAAGGACTTTTTTTTTTTGAAAAAGCATTATCCTTAGTATTACTTAAAGAGATCTATTTTATTCTAGCTACTTAAATTGAACAGGAAGCCAATTATTACGCCAGTCATTTGAGATTAATAGCTAGTCAAAAATAGGAAACGGAAATTTCTTTTTTTCTTTTTTTTGTTTGGCTTTGTGTTTTGTTTTGTTTTGGCCATGCCACACAGCCTGTGGAATCTAGTTCCCCGACCAGGAATTGAACCTGGGTCAGTGAACTCACCAAGTCCTAACCATTGGGCCTCCAGGAAATTCCTGGCTTTGTTTCTGTTAAACTAGAAAGTTAGCATTTAATATCTAATTAGCTAGGTCACAAATATTTCCATTTGATTTTCTCATATATAAATTTCCTCATTTAGGTCACAGAGTGAGTTTATGATATGTTCAGATAATTTTGTGTCTTAATACAGGGATAAAACAAACATATTTTGTATCGATTTACTCTTCAAAGATAAACCTAAGGTTTTGAGGCCAATGGAAGACAAGGAATGAATGTTTAACCTGAATCCCAGCTATTAGTATCCATTTAATATAATTTATGGTGGTTCTTACCTTGATTTTTTAGCTTTTAATAAACCCAGAATTCAAAAAAAGGGGAAAAACCCCTCATTCCTAAATTTGAGAATTTTTATAGTCATTGCTGAATGTACTGTAGTCAGTTGTTACTGTGATGTTTTGCAGCAGTTACTTTACATTGTAATTTTTTCCTTTAGTCCATCAGGATGTACTTTTTGGGGGAAGAAACCCTGGAGCCGAAAGAAGAAAATATTGTGGCAGCTGGGCACACTTGTTGGTGCTCCAGTAGGAATTGCCTTAATAGCTGGCATTGCTATCCCTGCCATGATCATTGGCATTCCTGTGTATGTGGGCCGGAAGGTAAAGTGTTTGACTCCTTGTTAATTCATTATCTCATTTTTAATCTTTAGATTTAAGATTAATGGTTTTGCTTTGTGTTTGTTTTGTTTTTTGTTTGTTTTGAAAGGTCATTTTTAGCATCTTAAATATCAAATAATTACTATTTTTTCATAAGATAATACATTTTCAGTGTTTGACAAGCTTGTATGTCTGCATGAAAGTAGACTTACTTGAAAATTATCTGAATCTGAACACTTCAGCACATTTGCATTATAAACTTCACATAAAATTTTAAAGTCTACTCATCTGACATTTTTCTCATCTGTGTGTCCTTGTACACTCAGGTCTATGAAGTTAATAGATAAATAATCTGTGCCTTCAAGGCAAAAGAATAATCCATTCCTGAGTTATTTCCAACTTCAAAGTTTTTTTTCTTATTGCTATTACTAAATACGTAGTTTTGTAGATTACAATCATTTTGTGAAAGTCTGAATGCCCAGTATTTGCCACTGTCCTGAGTAATGAATTATACTTCATTAGCTAAGCAAATGATTTTTTATTGCAAGGTTAAAAGGATAATGTATGAAGTGGTTAAGAAGTCTTCTGCTCCCTAAATTAGTAGAATCTCAGAATTGAGAACTAACTTCAGAAATTATCTAATCCCAACCCTGCACCAAGCAGAACAAAGTACAGGAATTTTTAAAAAGGGAACTAACATTTGTTGAGTTTTAACTGTGTGGTAGATGTTTTATATACTTTGACTCATTTTGACCTCAATGTATGTTAGAATATTGAAGTTTTGAAAAATTTATGTAGTTTATCTTAAGTTACACAGGAAGAAGCAGACCTAGGATTTAAACCCAGATGCCCAAATTCTTTATGTAAGATCCCTGATAAATTTCAAGCTAGCCATTTGGGCACCTCAGTAGTGGGGAAAACACCAACAGCCCATCGTGCTGTCAGGGAGCTGTACTGAAAATTCTTACGTTGAGTCAGAATCCATTTTCCTTTAAATTGTTTCATTTGATTCTAGTTCTGACTTTTGGAACAAAACTCAAGACAAGGCTGATCCTCTTTCATAGAACAACCAGATTTTTTTTTTTTTAATGTTCAACATTTATAGTCAGAAATAATAGTACATGTTATTTTTTAATTAGCTTGAAACTGAGGCCAAACAGAGATATTTACAGACCAAATGTTTATTTCAGAAGGTTTTAAGTAACTAAACTTAATTGTTAAAGTCCCAAACATAATAACAGATTTTAATTTTTTTATAGTTGTCCAAAGCAAGGTTTTGCTAAAAACAAAACTATTCAGATACTTTGAAGTAGAAGGGGAAGAGAGACTGTTGTACTGTACATACCTACAAATAATTTATAGAGGAGAGATTATTTACCTCATTGTTCAGTCTTAGGTGCAGTAACAAGTCCCCTTTTTTCAAATGTGTCCTCAAATGGTTGCAAGTTGATGCATTAGTTTTCCATTGAAATCATGTTCTCTGTGGTGTTTAGGGATACAAACCAGCCCAGGAAAACCTATAAAATTGATAAAGTACTTAAAAGTGAGCTTTTTTTTTTTTTTACAATAACAAATAGAAAATGTGACACAAAATAGTAAAACAGAAAAAATTGAGCCAGAAGTTAGTAGGATGATATGATCACTGTAATTGAACATTAGTGCTTGAGGATGCGGAATTTTCTGGAAGACTCAGCTGCCTGCTTTTGCAAATCTGTTCCATCAGTTTTTAGCTTTGGCTTTTTTCTGCTTCAGTGCTAAGTTTTCTAGGGATGGGAGTGGCAAGGAATACTGGAGAATAATGAAAGGTGCCTTGGGAAACTGCCATCTCTGCTTGTATGGACTGCTCGGGAAGTGTAGAGGCCCATTCCTTGAAACATACAGTCCGTTCTGGAAAACAGGATTCTGACTAGAATATAGAAATGTTCCTTGTTCATGCCTGCTTTGCCTGTCTCCCCACCCCAGCTTTCTCACTGTTTAAAACATCCCACAAGATTCATTGTACTTTACAGCCTTCAAAATAACCACATGATAATGATAGATTATGTTGTTTTGCTTCATCTGTAAAACTGTTTTTAAGTCAGGTATTTTACTTTAGAGACTGCCTGTACACTTTTGAGGCTGTTTTGAATCTGTCTTGAAACAGGGGGGAATGTACTTTATTAGTTTTAGCCCTTGGAAATCACAAGAACAAAGATACTGAGCTATTTTCTGAAGTTCCTATATCTCACAAGCAACTTTCATGGTGATATTAAGTTCTGTTTTTTAGTAATACCTATACTCTGTAGAAATGCCAAATAGATCGGACTGCTGTCCTCTGGCAGGATTATTTGTTCTTTTTGTCTCTGTGAACTCCGGGAGTTGGTGATGGACAGGGAGGCCTGGCGTGCTGCAATTCATGGGGTCGCAAAGAGTAGGACACGACTGAGTGACTGATCTGATCTGATCTGACCCCTTATTTTGAGCTGTAAATAAGAGTCCAGGATCTCGAGTCATTTGATAATATTTTTCTTCATAAAAAGGAATCTGAGAAAAAATTCATTCTTTTTAGTGATATTTACTTATTAGTACTGCTTTTTAAGGTCAGGTTTTTTTGGTCTTTTTTCCAAAGACTGTGTAAACCTCTTGCAGGAACCAGTTTTTACTTAGGGATGCTTATTTAGAAGGCTGTGGAATGATACATTTGTTAGAAGTAATCCTATTGGTCAAATATCCAGCTCCTAACTGTGTTGAAAATAATGTTCTTAATGTTGTCTTTGTTCAAAACATGATTTATCCTGTTCCTGAATAAGATTATAAGGACTACTTTTACTCAAGACAGTTTAAAAATAAACACAAAGTAAAACCTATTAAATAACTATTTTATGTAAACAAATTATTAATAAAGCAAATGATAATATGATTTAAGAACAATAATATATTTACCTTGAATTTGGACACTTAACTATGAAGTTATAAGATAAATCACTTTACACTTCCAACAAATCTAGGTCTGTTTCATTTAAATTAAATACGTAACATGGTTTTTCTTTAATCCATCATCCCCATTTTTATTTTTAATTCAAGATTCACAATCGATACGAAGGCAAGGATGTTTCAAAGCACAAACGGAATTTGGCCATAGCAGGTGGTGTAACATTGTCCGTCATCGTGTCTCCCGTTGTAGCTGCAGTAACTGTAGGTAAGAAATACTTAAAAATAGTTATTACCTCACATTTTATTTAAAATTTTGTGGAAGAAATTTGAAAACCAGAGCATCTTATTGTTAAAGATTAGAGAGTTACTTTTATTTAGGGACAGTAAGCTGAACCTATAGAAAGCCTCTCATTTAGTAACCAAATTGGTTACAAGTAATATAAACTTAAGAGGCTAGCCGTAGGGATAGTTGGTAAATTACTAATGGTTCCCCACCAAGAGAAAGTTTAGAGCCCTGGCACATGAAAGATTATATATATATAACCTCATATGTGTCACCTGATGGGCTAGAAGCTTTGAATCTGCTTGCATCCTTTAATAGTTGGGTGAATCTGCTTTGGTCAAGAGTTACAGAACCCTAACACTTTTCTCCTGTATACTTTCTCTTGAGAAAACTTTCTAAAATGTGTGTTTCTGTGATTTATTTTTCAGTTTGTAATGACCAATTTAATTCCTTTTTAGGTATTGGTGTTCCTATTATGTTAGCTTATGTCTATGGTGTTGTTCCAATTTCTCTCTGTCGAAGTGGAGGTTGTGGAGTCTCAGCAGGCAATGGAAAAGGAGTCAGAATTGAGTTTGATGATGAAAATGATATAAATGTTGGTGGAACAAATACAGCTGTAGGTAAGTCCTTTCAGCAAAGGAAGAAAATGTACTTACTAGTGGTAATAGTGTAAGTGGGAGGCTGTAGGTAACATGCTTTGCTCTCTTACTAGTCCTAATAGTATTCACCCAGAAGTATATCAGAGAAGAGCTGCTGAGGAGAGATTCACAGATGAAAGAGGGTGGAATGGTTCTGGGTACCTGTAACCTCCAACGGAAATCTAGTATCTTAGAAAGTCTAGACTTTTAATCTTTAATTTTGTGTAAAGCATTATAAATCAGTAATAAAAGGATAGAAGAGAACTGCAGTTCATAAAAGAATAAATGCAGATACCCAATGAGTAGAAAATACCTTCAATCTAATGTTATTCAGAGAAACAGGCATTATTTTTAAACAAATGGATCATATAAAGGCCATCGTAGACTACCAGTAGGAGTATAAGTTACACTTTTTAAAGTGTGGAAGTTTTTCTTAAAGAAATTCCAACAGTTCTTATTAAAGAAGTTGTTTCATGGAAGTACAGGCATACCTTGGAGGTGTTACACGTTCTGATCCAGACCACTGCAACAAACATCACATTAAAGCAAGACATGAATTTTGGGGTTTCCCACTGCATATAGAAGTTATGTTTAGACTATACTTTGGTCTATTAAATGTGCAATAGCATTATGTCTAAAAATGTGTATATATCTTAATTTAAATATACTTTATTGCTAAAAAAATTTCAGTCATCATGGGAGCCTTCAGCAAGTCATATTCTTTGCCCGTGTAGGGTCCTGCCTTGATGTTGCTGGTTGCTGACTAATCAGGGTGGTGGTTGCTGAAGATTGGGGTAGCTGAGGCAATTTCTTAAAATAAGATAACAATAAACTTTGTAGCGATTGCCTCTTCCTCTTCCCTTCCCAAATGATTTCACATGCAGTGCAGTTTGATAGCATTTTACCCACAGAAAAACTTCTTTCAGAATTGGAGTCAGTCCTCTCAAATCCTGCCACTGCTTCATCAGCTAAGTTTATGTAATAATTTACATCCTTTGTTGTCATTTCAGCAATTTTCATAGCACCTTCACCATAAGTAGATTCCATCTCAGGAAACCACTTTCTTTGCTTATCCATAGGAAACAACTACTCATTCATGAAAGTTTTATCATGAGATTGCAGCAATTCAGTCATCTTCAGGCCCCAGTTACAGTTCTCTTGCAATTTCCACCACATCTGCAGTTACTTTCTCCATTGAAGTCTAACTCCTAAGGGTTGGAATCAACTTTTTTGTTATTTCTTTACAACTCCACCTAATGTTGATATTTTGATCACTTGCCACAGATTGTAAAAGTTCTTAATGGCATCTAGAATGGTGAATCCTTTCCAGAAGGTTTTCAATTTACTTTATTCAGATTCATCAGAGGAATCGTTGTTTCTGATGAATGGCATCTATAGCCTTAGAGAATGTATTTCTTAAATCATGAAGTGTTAAAAGTTGAAATGAACCCTTGATCCATGAGCTGAAGAATGGATGTTGAGTTGGCAGGCATGAAAACATTAATCTTGTCATATATCTCCATCAGAGCTTTGGGTCACCAGATGCATTGCCAGTGAGCTAGTAATATTTTGAAAGGAATCCTTTTTTTTCTGAGCAGTAGGACTCAATAGTGGGCTTAAAATATTCAGTAAGTTATATTGTAAATAGATGTGCTGTCATTTAGGCTTTGTTGTTTCATTTATAAAGCACAAGCAGAGTAGATTTAGCCTAATTCCTAAGGGCCCTAGGATTTTTAGAATGGTAGATGAGCACTGACTAGCTTCAGCTTCAAGTCACCAGCTGCATTAGCCCCTAATAAGAGAGTCAGCCTGTTCTGTGAAGCTTTGAAGCCAGGCATTGACTTCTCTCTAGCTATGAGAGTCCTAGATCGCATTTTCTTGCAATAGGAGGTGTTTCCTCTGTATTAAAAATCTATTATTTAGTATAGCCACCTTCCTTAAGTATCTTAGCTAAATCTTCTGAATAACTTGTTGCAGCTTCTACATCAGAACTTTTGCTTCACTTTGCACTTGTATGTTACAGAGACAGCTTCTTTCCTTAAACCTTGTGAACCAACACTGCTAGCTTCAAACTTTTCTTCTGCAGCTTCCTCACCTCGCTCAGTCTTTGTAGAATTAAAGGCAGGGCCTTGCTCTGGGTTAGGCTTTGGCTTAAGGGAATGTGGTGGCTGGTTTGATCTTCTATCCGAACTCCTACAACTTCCTCCATGTCGGCGATAAGGCTATTTTGCTTTCTTATCATTCATGTGTTCACTGGAGTAGGACTTTTAATTTCCTTCAAGACTGTTTCCTTTGTGTTCACAGCTTAGCTAAATGGCACAAGAGGCCTAGCCTTTCAGCCTGCTCTGACGTTCGAAGAACATTCCTCACTAAGTTTAATCACTTCTAGCTTTTGATTTAAAGTAAAAGATGTGCAGTTCTTTTCACTTAAAAACTTAGGGGCCATTGTAGGGTTTTTAATTGACCTAATTTCAATATTGTTGTGTCTTAGGGAATAGGGAGGCCAAGGAGAAGGGAGAGAGAAGGGGGAACAGCCCATCGTCAGTGGAGCTATCAGAACACACATTTATCAGTTGTTAGTATATATGTGTCATGTATCGGCACAGTTCATGGCACCCCAGAACAATGACAGTAGTAACATCAGAGATCATTGATCACTGATCACCATAACAAATACAATAATAATGAAAAAGTTTGAAATGTGACAAGAGACACCAGGTGAGCAAATGATGTTGGGGAAATGGCGCTGATCAACTTGCTCACAGCAGAGTTGCCACAAACCTTTTACTTTTTGACTTCCCTGGGCTCAGACAGTGAAGCGTCTGCCTTCAATGCAAGAGACCAGGGTTCAGTGCCTGGGTTGGGAAGATCCCCTGGAGAAGGAAATGGCAACCCACTCCAGTTTTCTTGCCTGGAAAATCCCATGGACGGAGGAACCTGGTAGGCTACAGTCCATGGGGTCGCAAAGAGTCAGACACAACTGAGCAACTTCACTTTCTTTGTTTTACTTGTAAGTGTATATATATATATATATATCTTTGAAGTGCAGTAAGCTGAGGTTTATCTGTAATCTGCATGTGCGTGAAGATAATGTTCTATTTCCTACCTCCCATTTTCTCTTGGACTCACTCCAATTAGATTTTGGTCCCTATCAGTCCAAAATTTCCTCTCTAGCACTCCACCAAAGCAGAGTCACCAGGTACCTCCATGAAGCAAATATAGTGGCCCGTTCTTGATTTCCATCTTACTCTGACAGTATACTTGACATGGTAGAGCATGCCCTCCTTAAAACATTTTCTCTACTTGTCTTCTCTTATCTTGTGGCCACTTCTCAGTCTTTTTTGCTGATTCATTTTCCTTTCCTAACCTCTGAATTTTGGAGTTTCCCAGGGCTCATTCTCAGATTTATCTATACTCACCCCCTAGGTAATCTCTATTAAATAATATATATAGACAGATGACTCTTAAATTTATATCTAGGCTAGAACTGTCCTCTGAACTTCAGTTTGTACATGTAACTCTTCTCTTTAATCTGCACTTGAATGTCTTAACAAGAATTGCAAGCTTGACTTCTCTATAACCAAACTCTTCACTCTAAAACTTGTTGGCCTCTCAGTCATCCTTACCTCATTAAGTAGTCTCTTTATTCTTGCTATTGCTGTGCTAAAACCTTTACTTAAGATTACTCTCCCCTTTTCATCAGCAGATTCTGCTGGTTCCTCCAGTGTTTAGCCATAATTCAACCATTTCTCACCATCTCTGTTCCACTAGTACAAACTACTCTCTTCTTGCCTGTGTTATAGTAGTAGCGTTTTATGTGATCCATTAGTTAGATCTAACTTATGTTCAGAATTCTCTCAGTGCTTCTGACTGTACCAGGGGTGAGGGAATGGAATCCACAGCCGCTACCATGGCCCATAAGTCCAGCTGTGGTCTTTCCTGAGCTGCATCTTTGAACTCTTCCCTTGTCACTCTATTTTATACCTCCTGTCCTTGATCCTGAGATGCCAAACATACTTCTACCGCTAGGCTTTTAAACTTGAAGTTTCCTCTGCCTGGATTACCCTTCCCCCAGATAATTTCATGGCTCACTCCTTCACTTCCTTTTCAGAGAGGGCTTCTCTCATTACACTATATAAAACAGCAAACAGGCATGCAGGCTCACACACAGAGATGCATGCACTCCTCATCACTCTCTGCCTTTTACTGACTCCTCTTTATTCTGATTCATTTTTTCTCATAGCATTTGTCACCATGTAATTGTATTTATTGCTCTCCCCAATTGGAGCATAAGTCTTTTGAGGGCAAGATGTTTGTCTCTGATTCACTGTGTCCCAGCACTTAGAAACAGAGTTGGGTTATATAATAGGAGCTCAAATATTAGAGCAAATAAGTAAATTCTCCAGTATAAAGCATGTGAAAAAGTACTGAAAGATTGAAATATAATGGTATCAGACCTCATAATAACTTACAATCGGAACTATGGAATATATTCAGAAGTCAACTTTTGACCCATTCTTACTGACCTCAAGACACCCTTACTGAAAACCATCACATAATTTTCCTCCAAAGTCAGCTAAATTTTTCAACAATTAGGTTCTTTATAGAAATTTTAAATCTTCTAGATTTTCATCTAAATTGCAGGTATACTTCATTTTATTGCACTTTGTAGCTCATTACGTATTTTTACAAATTGAAGAAAGTTTGTGGCAATCCTGACTTGTCAGATGATGGTTAGCAATTTTTAGCCATAAAGAATTTTTTAAATCAATGGTATACACAATTTTTAGACATAATGCTATTGCACACTTGACTGTAGTATAGTATAAACATAACTTGTATATGCTCTAGGAGGACCAAAACTTCATGATTCACTTTATTGTGATATTTGCTTTATTACCATGGTCTGCAACCAAACCCACAGTTCCTCCAAGATATGCCTGTAGTGACCATTTAAAACTGAGGCCCAGTCCTTAATCCAGCTTCGCTGTGAGGTGTTTCCCTTTACTATTATCCCATAGTTATATGTCCCTGACTCCAGACATCTTTTCTATTCCTGTGTATGTTTTACACTTTATATGAAAATGCATCCTATCTGAAAATCACGACAGACTCTTAAGGAGAGGGAAATTAATAATCACACTAATTTCTTTGAAATATTTGCATTTAGACACAACTTCAGTAGCAGAAGCAAGACACAACCCCAGCATAGGGGAGGGAAGTGTTGGTGGTTTGACTGGCAGTTTGAGTGCAAGCGGGAGCCACATGGATCGAATAGGAGCCATCCGGGACAACCTAAGTGAGACGGCCAGCACCATGGCGCTCGCCGGAGCCAGTATCACAGGGAGTCTGTCAGGAAGTGCCATGGTAAACTGTTTCAACAGGTAAGAAAACTGCATTGTTTTGCTTTAACTGTAAACTAATTAGATGAGAATTTTGAACACAAAGCACGATGATTACATATAATCGTACTGTGTCAGGGTTGAAAACAATAAGGTTTCAAGTAAGTTTTAAGGTTTCAGAAAATGAAATTTAGTGGTGAACAGTGAATGAGGAGATCTGATGAGGTAAAAACCAAATCTTAGGGATAACATTATGCCATTTTTTTGTTCACTACACTTGTCAGATTTTATGAGTCAGTGCTGGACCTTCTCTGGTGAACACTGTAAAGGCAGTGATTAAGCCTGTACTTACATCTCTTGGGAGGCAGCCACAGCTGGATGTTGGGAAATGAGACACTGGCTGAAGCCTGAGGGGACAGGTGGTGTCAGGATGTCGGGAGTGCACAGGCTGAGTCCAAGAGTCTGCCTGGGCCCTTTTCTGTATTAATGGTTATTTAAATTCTCACAAAGTCTTTTACCAAAAGCTATGTAGATAATAGGTAGGATAAGTTAAGCATTTTTATCTTCTCTTATTTCCTCTTTAATTCACTTTTGTTAGCTTTAGGGGTTTTTTAAATGTAGGGGGAAATACATGAATTAAAAGATAAATCAGTTATAGTTATTTTTAGGTAGTGTGCTTTTAAACACAAACTCTTAAGTTACAGTGGTGTATATTATTATTTTTTTAAGAGTCAGGTGTTAAATTTAGAACCATTTTTAATATACAGATCCCCAGAATTTTTTGATTCATTGATCTTAGAATGGGTTTTAATGTATTCAGATTTGGTGTTTTGCTGGTAGGCTGCAGTCCGTGGGGTCGCTAGGAGTCGGACACAATTGAGTGACTTCACTTTCACTTTTCACTTGAACGCATTGGAGAAGGAAATGGCAACCCACTCCAGTGTTCTTCCCTGGAGAATCCCAGGGACGGGTGAGCCTGGTGGGCTGCTGTCTTGGGTCGCACAGAGTTGGACACGACTGAAGTGACTTAGCAACAGCAGCAGCAGGGAAGCAGAGTGCCACACCCTAAGTGAGAATGATGGAGCATGTTTAAGCATCCATTCTAAAATCCTTTCTATTCTATTTGTGTTACTCTGTAACTACCTTACCTGGCAGACAGCTAATTTTCCCATTTTATTCAGATAACTGGTACTCTTCAGTATACTGCAGTAGAATTTGAATAATCAAATAAAAGGAAGCTGAAAAAAATAATGTTTATAGTTGTCTCTAAATTAGCTTCTTGTTACTCAGTTACTTGAAGATAAGCATTCTCATAGTAGTGCTGATACTATGTATAATTTTTGTCTTTTTCTGATACCCCTCTCTTTAAGGTTGGAAGTACAAGCAGATGTACAGAAAGAACGGTACAGCCTAAGTGGAGAGTCCGGCACAGTCAGCTTGGGGACAGTTAGTGATAATGCCAGCACCAAGGCAATGGCAGGATCCATTCTGAATTCCTATATCCCACTGGACAAGTAAGGAAAAAGTTGTTGTAAAGTCAAAAGCATTTTTAGATTAATTTGTATCCCTATCATTAAGCAGAATTATGGTAAATAATTGTTATCTCTTCTGTTAGGTTCTCTGAAAAATGTAAGTAGTGAGAGATGTCCAAAACAGGCAGATCCATAGAGACAGAAAGGAGATTAGTGGTTGCTCGGGGTTGAGGGGCGGGGAGAATGGGAACTGGCTGCTAATGGTACAGGGCTTCTTTGGCGGACAATGAAAATGTTCTTGAGTTCGGTCATGGTGATGACTGGACAACTGTGAATATACTACAAATCACTGAATTGTGTACTTTAAACAGGTGGATTTATGATACGCAAATTCTCTCTCAATACAACTGTTCTGGAAAAAAAATGGAGAAGGTAGTGTAGTACCTGGAACAGTGTAAGAAGTGAGCATGGTTGCTTTTGGTTTTTTCTTTTTTCCCCTATTTGAAGCATTGTTATAAAGACAGTTCTCTTATTTCAAGCAGCTTTTTTCCATTAGTAGAATGTATCCTGCATTAATTTGTTCTGATGCTTTTATACCGTCTTTTAACATTTCACCCAGAAACTCTCCCCCTTTGATACATTTGTATTTAATAAAAAATAAAAAAAGAGGAAGTCAAAAATTTATATTTGTTTCACTTCTGTTCCAGAGAAGGCAACAGTATGGAGGTTCAGGTAGATATTGAATCAAAGCCATCCAAGTTCAGGCACAACAGTGGAAGCAGCAGTGTGGAGGATGGCAGTGCCACCCGAAGCCATCCTGGGGGCTCGTCCGGTGGCTTGCCTGAAGGTAAATCCAGCGCCACCAAGTGGTCCAAAGAAGCAACAGCAGGAAAGAAATCAAAAAGTGGTAAATTGAGGAAAAAGAGTAACATGAAGATAAACGAGACCCGAGAGGACATGGATGCACAGTTGTTAGAACAACAAAGCACGAACTCAAGTGAATTTGAGGCTCCATCCCTCAGTGACAGTATGCCGTCCGTAGCAGATTCCCACTCTAGTCACTTTTCTGAGTTTAGTTGTTCTGACCTAGAAAGCATGAAAACTTCTTGTAGTCATGGTTCCACCGATTATCACGCCCGCTTTGCTACTGTTAACATTCTTCCTGAGGTAGAAAATGACCGACTGGAAAATTCCCCCCATCAGTGTAGCATTTCTGTGCTTACCCAAACTGCTTCATGTTCAGAAGTTCCACAGTTGAACCATATTGCCGAAGAACATGGTAACAGTGGAATAAAACCCAGTGTTGATTTATATTTTGGCAGTGCACTAAAAGAAACAAATAACAACCACTCACATCAGACAATGGAATTAAAAGTTGCAATTCAGACTGATATATAGACCTATAAATGCTGCAAAATAATTACCACTTGAAAAACCTTGTTTGGAGCTGGTTGAACTACAGATGGCTGTTTTTTAAGTTTCAAGTTGCCAGCAAAGGCCGGGTTACATAATCATAATGCAGATACGTTTTCTATGTTCAGCAAAGCATTGTGTTTCATGTGGATCTTAATTACCAAACTATGAAATGAAAGCTTTAAAAGTGCATTATCGTAAGGACAATAATTCTTAAGAGAATTATGTTTTGTGTGTTTGCCACAAATTAGTGCTTGAAGCACATACTTGTGTATTTAGATAGAAATTTGGCTTAATTTATAATCAATATAAAGTACTAATGCAGTTCTACAGCATTCTTATGAAGAGAACTTGAGGCTTAGGGATAAGTGGTTAGTGACATTTTATTGAAACCACTAAGGGATACTATTTAAAGAACCTTGCAGGTTATTCTCAGTATATGATATTCTTTGTAACATTTCTGTTCATAACTGGGCATAAATTTCATTTCTTCTTCACATGCAGTGTGGATATATACAGCTTAATGCAGCCCATTTGCTACCATGTGGATACTTAGACACCTTGAGCAAGATTGTGGCAGTTTTGCACAACTTTGAAATAGAAATACCTGGTACTCTATTTAGCTTGTATATTGTTGCCATCTTAGAAGACAAGTGTAAAAGTAGGTAATTAAGTATACTGACAGCACCAAATAAGATATACGAAGCTGCAAAATAAAATTCCATTAGTTTATAAGTATTACAAAAAGTCACCTTTCCCAAAGGGGAACTTTGCACCCCGTTGATCCTTGGTGCCTTGGGAATAGACTGGATTTTAAGGGCCTACATGTTTTGAGAGTTTTGCTGTATTGTTTTCCATAATGTCCTCCTTAGTCACCTTGGATTATGTAGAAAAATACAGGATAGAGAAACATCAGTATAATTACAGTAACAATGCTGAAAAAGTATTAGCCTACCAAAGACACACTCAGGCTTTAGTGAACAACTTTACATAATAACCTCAGTTTTTAGCACATATCTTCTCCAGTCATGAAATCAAAGCATGGCGCAGAGTTTGTACCAAGTACTAGGGAGGGGTCCGTGTATGGCTGGCTTTATTTTCCTTTGCTTTTGTTTATGGAACATGTTCAACTGACATAAACAAAAGTTGGCCAAAATATTGCCTATACTGTTAACTTCCAGTATAATTCACTTAAATAAAACAGGCTCACCTCAGTGATTAGCAGTTAAAATATTCCATCTTACATGTTTCTATTAAGTATTACCATTATGGTGCTACTAAGCGTTTTCTTTTGATAAAAGGAAAAATGCCATGGGCTGCAGTCTTCTTTCATCACTTTTCTCACCAGGCCCATTAATATGCTTATAACACTAGTGCCAGTTATTTTATTTGATCATGCTTATTATGGTATTTGTATATTTGTCTGCATTCCAATTTTGTTCAGTAGTGAGTGTGTAAACTGCATACATGAAATAAATGTAAATACTAATGTATCGCTGCTGTATGGTTTGTGCACAGGCGTTTTTATAAGAACAGAAACATTCATTTGCTGTATGGTAAGTTCATAAATATTGCAAGCTACTGAGAGGATTCAATATTCTAGTCTCAGCCCAGAGAGAGGCATCTGCTGAAGTTCTCAACAAACACTGTTTGAAAGTATCCTTTCTTCATGTCAAAGACCCGCCTTCCTTCAGAAAGAAGCTGCTTTCTTCACTACAGAATTTAATTTTTTTTTTAAGTAGATTGGTTGGAAAGTAAATAGGTCTGTTACTAAATTATGAAGAGAGAAGCATTATAAATCCTCATCTGAAAAGTAAAAAGATCTTAACTTGTAAGAAATCCTACTCTGGCAACATTAGGTTATGAAACTACAGTCAGTTAAATTCAAGCTAATAATTGTAGCAAAACACTTTGTATTACAACCTCTGTTTTCCTGTTACACAGTTAATACGTCATGAAAGTAATATGTATGAATATGTTGACTGCCTTCTTGACATTTCATAAAAAACTAAAGATTAAATGGAAAGCTAAATGATCTTAGGAGGAATATGGCAAAAGCGGTGCTGCGTCAGGAGGCCTGTGTGTGCCGCTCACCCCGTCCCCTCTCCTGGTTGTACCCAACCAGTACCACCTCAGTTTCACTTTAAAAATGGTCTAAACCTTTCAATTGACTTCAGAAGTTCCTTCAAACTTGGGTTAATTAAGGGCCAAATCAGATTCCTGTGGAGCTCAACCTTGGGCTACCATAGCATGAGAGAATACTCCAGAATTAAGACAGGCCTTAACTCATCACCTCCAGTATTCTTGCCTGGAGAATTCCATGGATAGAGGACCCTGGTGGGCTACAGTCAATGGGGTCATAAAGAGTGGGACACGATTGAGTGACTAATACTTTCAGTTTTTCACTTAATTCATTAGACTCTTTTAAAGACCCTTTATACTTCGCTTTCTTCAAAGCCTTTGGGGAAGATCACATCGTAGTGAGAGAATACCCTGATTATTATCATATACCCTACTGGTCATTGTCTGTGCTACCGGTTTACCTGAATTCTCTTACATGTACAGATTAGCTTTTTATATTAAATTTACACAATTCATTCTTTTGCTAGAAATGAGGTTAATTTATAAATATGAAAGATTTTCCATAGCATATTCTCTAGTTAAATATAAATTTTGGAAAGGTTCGTCATGGTGATGGAGAAGATAGACTCCGAGCTCACCTCCTCCCACAGGTACACCACAATTACAACTGTTTACAGAGTAACTACCTATGGCAACCACCTAAAGACTAGCAGAAAAGAGTCTCTACAGCTAAAGATACAAAGAAGGAGCCACAACAAGATGCATAGGAGGGGGAGAGACTGGTATAGTCCAGACTCACACCCCCAAGTCCTTGACCCCAAGTGGGAAGAATATCACACACGCAGAGGTCTCCCCAAGGAACGAGAGGGGTCTGAGCCCATGGTGGGCTCCTAGTCTGGGAGTTCTGCACTGGAAAGATGAGCGCCCAGGACATCTGGTCAGGGATTTAAAAACTGGCTAAAAAACTGAGCTTACCTTTCTGAAAAACTGAGCTTACCTTTCTGAAAAACTGGGCTTACCTTTGAGAGCTGGGGGGCGGGGTGGGACGGGGTGCTCCTACAGGGCACATGCAAAATCTCAACATGCTCCAAGTCCCAGAGCAGAGGGAGAAATTCTAAAGGAGCCCAGGTCAAACCCACTCGCTTTTGCACAGTGAACGAAATCATCTACCATGTGAAAAGGCAGCCTACTGAATGTCAAATACCAAGTCAGATTTCTTACCAATATAAAAAATCCCATTTAAAAGAATGGCAGAGGACCTGGATGAACATTTTTCCAGAAAAGACATACAGATGGCCAAAAAGAAAAGATGCTCAATGTCACTAATAATTAAGGAAATGCAAATTAAAAACAGAAGGAGATACCACCTCACACCTATCAGAATGGTTGTTATCAGAAAACAAGTATTGGCAAGGATGTGGATAAAAGGGAACCTTCCTGTACTGTTGGTGAGAATATAAATTGGTAGAACCGCAATGGAAAACAGTATGGAGGCCCCTCAAAAAATTGGAAATGGAATTACCAGATGATCCAGCAATTCCACTTCTGGGTATTTTTGAAGAAACCAAAAACCCTTTTCAGATGTATGCACCCCTGTGTTCATAGCAGCATTATTTACAATAGCCAAGATGTGGAAGCAACCTAAGTGTCCGTTAGTAGGAAAATGGATAGAGAAGAGGTGATATGTGGACATGTGTCCATGCATATTTGGGTATAGATACCTATATATGTGTGTGTGTGTGTGTGCTTGGATGTCTGTGTGTGTGTATGGAATATTAGCCATAAAAATGAAATTGTGCCATTTGCAACAACTTGATATACAGAGTATTAAGTGAAATAAGTCAAAGACAAATACGATCTCATTTGTATGTGAAAACTAAGAAAACAGACCGATACAGAGAGCAAATGGGTGGTTGCCAGATTTGGAGGAAGAAGGGTGCTTTGGGCAAAACAGGTGATGAGGGTTAAGAGAGACAAACTTCCAGTTGTAAAATAAATAAACCCCAGAGATGTAATATACATCATAAAGAATATGGTCAATACTATTACAGTAACTATGGAGAGAGGTCGTTACTAGGTTCATCATAGTGATGATTTTGTAGTGTATGTAATGTCAAATCACTATACAGTACACCTGAAACATAATATTGTATGTAGATTATATTTCAATTAGAAAATTTTTAAAAAACTTAGATTACCAAAGGATAAGATACATGTTGAAAACCATCAGAACTATTCATTCATACATAACATGAGCAAAATACCTAAACTACTTCTATCATTTTGCCAATTTTAGAGTCAGTTAAGATTCTCAGAGTTACGTTTTATATGGCTCTTTTAATGGACTTGTTTCATTTATTTCCCTTAATTAAGTATAAAGCCATTATTTACATATTGGTTGTTTCTGGAAGCCCAAAATAGTATTCTAAATCTGGGGAGAGTTATAGTACTTCAGTAGCCATCATTTAGCAGATAAATAGTGAAGGGGAGTTTGCAGTTTATACATTTAGTTCAAATTGAGTCACTACATTTCCTATGCCAGTCAGAATGTTTGTGACTTCAACTCATTCATTCAATGAAGAAAGTAAATCTGGAGATACAGCATTATACCAAATAACCAGATTCTCTGATTTCAGCAAGCTTATAGTCAGGAGAGTGGCATAAATAATAAACATATACACATAACATTAAAATATTGTCAGATAATGGATGTTATGAAAATACGAGGTTGGGGAGAAGTGACTGGAAGTATTGGGTATGCCATTTTATACAGGGCAAATTGGAAAGAAGTCTTCGGTGACACTGGTGCAAAGATTTTTTAAAAAGTGAGGGACAGACTATGAAGACAGACCTATTGGATGAGCATTCTAGAAAGAAATCTTTCCTCAGGTGAGTTAACGGACAATTTAGACATCAGTGTTGGAATTTGTTTGATATCTGGAAATATGTTAGTCACCTTGTTTTCCTTGGAGAGTGTCTTGACTGTTTTTAGCACTTTACATTTCCGTAAACATTTTAGAATAAGCATGTTGCATTCCACCAGTTTTGTTTGGGATTGCACTGAATCTATAATTATCCCTCTAGAGATCTTTCACATCTTTTCTTAAATCTTATCCCCGGATACTTAATTTTTTTAGATACCATTTTCTGTTTGTTTCAGTTCAGTCACTCAGTCATGTCCAACTCTGCAACGCCATAGACGGCAGCACACCAGGCTTCCCTTTCCATCACCAACTCCCAGAGCCTACTCAAACTCATGTCTGTCACGTCGGTGATGCCATCCAGCCATCTCAGCCTCTGTCATCCCCTTCTCCTCCTGCCTTCAATCTTTCCCAGCATCAGGGTCTTTTCCAATGAGTTGGTTCTTCTCATCAGGTGGCCAAAGTATTGGAGTTTCAGCTTCAGCATCAGCCCTTCCAGTGGATATCCAGGGCTGATTTCCTTTAGGATTGACTTTCTGTAGCGTATAGAACCACAGCTAACTTTTATGTAATAATTTTGCTTCTTTTATTTCTAGAGTCTTTAAGATTTCTTTAGACACAATCATCATCTGGGAATTTTTTTATTTGAAAAACACTTTACAGTGCTTTAAAGTGTCAAACAGTTTCTGTGTACTTCTAAAATATTCTTCCTTACTCTTTGGAACAACCCTGTGAAGGAGATGCTCATTATCCCCATTTTACAGATGAGGAAACTGAGATACAGAGTTATTAAATGCTTTGCCCAGAATTACATAGCTGGTAAGTGGCAGAACAAGGATTCAGATCTTTCTCTTTGATCATCACATCATATATTTCTGGCCATCTCAAAGGGAACCCCTTCAATATTTCAACCATTATGATATTTATGTTTCAGTTACATTTGTAAATATATAGATATATATTTTATAGATATATAGATATCTCTATTATAGATATTATAGATATCATTTATCAAATTTATTAAATTCTTAGTTGCCAAGAGTTTTTACCTTGGGAAATATGTTATTGGCTGCTATTTTGGGGGAGAGCCACTTATCATATAATTGTGGTTTATTCCTTTAATGTTTTTAACATAGTAAATTTGACTCCAAGTATTAAACTAACCTCCTGGGATAAACTTCAATATCAGAGTATGTAAGACTGAAATTATGTCTTCCGTGAATGTTTGGTAGAAATTACTATTAAACCTGGCTGGAATTTCTGAGTTGTTTTTCAATACCATGGAGACCCATGGTATGTTTTTAGGGTTAGTAAGCAGTTCCTTGGAGAAGGCAATGGCACCTCATTCTAGTACTCTTGCCTGGAAAATCCCATGGATGGAGGAGCCTGGTGGGCTGCAGTCCATGGGGTAGCGAAGAGTTAGGCACGACTGAGCGACTTCACTTTGACTTTTCACTTTCATGCATTGGAGAAGGAAATGGCAACCCACTCCAGTGTTCTTGCCTGGAGAATCCCAGGGGCGGGGGAGCCTGGTGGGCTGCCATCTATGGTGTCGCACAGAGTCAGACACGACTGAAGAGACGCAGCAGCAGCAGCAGCAGCAGCAGCAGCATGGCATGGCATGTTCGTTCCTCTTTGAGAGTTTACTAATCTTGGAGCATGGAGATTAGCAGTTGTCTGGTGCCAACATAGTCGTGATTTTATTGTTTTTCTTCCCACTTCTTGCTTAATAATATTGGAGCACCTGTTTCTGCTACCTTTTATCCTGCATGGAGAAGGTAAAACTTAGATATTTCACAACCCCATGTGTACCAGGTGCCTCCACATTCTGAATTCAGGATACTAAGGAAACAGAAACCTTTAAAAGAAAGAAACTGTAGGCTCTCGAGGGCAAGAATCCTGTCTTTACTTTTTCCTATGTGTACTTAGTAAGTACTCCATCTATGAAGAGGGCATTGAGGCTGCTACAACGGGACAGAACAGCAGTAAAGGCCTGAGAGTGTGGACCGAAACCTCAGAGCTGGTGGCTCACTTCATGAAGTTGACCACTAGAGTAAATTTTGAAACAAGACAGTGGCAGTCACTTTTAACAAGGTTAACCAAAAATGTTCATGGGGTTCTCAAGGCAACAAAGGTCTGTATAGTCAAAGCTATGGTTTTTCCAGCAGTCTTGTCAGGGATGTGAGAGCTGGGCCATCGAGAAGGCTGAGTGCCAAAGAATTGATGCTTTCAAATTGTGGTGCTGGAGAACACTCTTGAGAGTCCCTTGGACTGCAAGGAGATCAAACCAGTCAATGCTAAAGGAACTCAACCATAAATACTCATTGGAAGTACTGATACTGAAGCTGAAGCTCCAATACTTTGGCCACTTGATGAGAAGAGCCGACTCATTATGAAAGACCCTGATGTTGGGAAAGATTGGGAGCAGGAGGACAAGGGGGTGACAGAGGATGCGATGGTTGGATGGCATCACCGACTCAATGGGCGTGAGTTTGAGCAAGCTCTGAGAGATTTTGAAAGACAGGGAAGCCTGTTGTGCTGCAATCCATGGGGTCGCAAAGAGTTGGACACGGTTTAGCAACTGAACAACCACCACCCCCACCAAATAGGTTAATTCGTAAATATTCTAGGATGTATGGCATCTAGAAAATCTTTTCTCAGGGTCAGTATAAACTGTATAAAAGTCACTTAGTCGTGTCCGACTCTTTGTGACCCCATGAACTGTAGCCCATCAGGCTCCCCTGTCCATGGAATTCTCCAGGCAAGAATACTGGAGTGGGTTGCCATTCCCTTCTCCCGGGACTCTTCCCAACCCAGGGACCAAACCCAGGTCTCCCGTATTGCAGGCAGACTCTTTACCAATTGAGCCTCCAGGGTCAGTATAGCCCAGACATTTTTATTTTCAGGGGCCTTTTGTTTTTCTGTTTAAGAAAAATGCAATACATTGAGCTAAATAAAGAGACCAGTGTTGCTTTAGAGGTAAGGTGTGAACTGCTGTTTTAGAGACAAGTGCTATTGAGAGTTTTTGGGTTTCCCACGTGGCACTAGTGGTAAAGAGTCTGCCTGCCAATGCTGAAGATGCAAGATCCTCAGGTTCAATCCCTGGGTTGGAGAGATCCGTTGAAGAAGGAAATGGTAACCCACTCCGGTATTCTTGTTTGGAAAATTACACGGGCAGAGGAGCCTGGCAGGCTACATGGGGTCCCAAAGAGTTGAAATAAAATATGCACAGAAGATTTTCTTTCCCCTTCTTCCCTTTTTCCTTTCTTTCTCTTTTTTCTTTCTCCCTCTTTCTCTTCTCTGCCCCTCTTCCCACATTACCTTCCACATCACCACTTCAATGACCAAGTTATGTGTGATAGCATAGCTTTCTCCACATTTATATAATCTGATATAGTACATATATATGGATTATTGTGATTTTTCTCAGTATCTTATAGAAATCAGTCCAACTCAAGGGGTAAAGCTCCAGCTCCTCCTTTCTGACTGCTTCATATTCATGGGTATTCACTGTGTGTCTCTCTTGTTTCTCTGCAAGAAATCAGCCTCATCCATAAGCCCTTGTCTCCTGGTACTTTGGAATAGGCAGATGGATTCATAGAAATCAAATAGCTATGTTAAAGGTATATGTATTTTTAATTTTAATAGGATTATCAGACTGCCTTCTCCAGAAGGCTGTCACAGTTTCCAATCCCACTAACAATACATGACTCCCCTTTCTGCTGTATTTCACAACAGATATTAGGAGCTTCATGGTTTTGCAAGGATGTTTGGTATAAAGTAGTATCTATTACTTGGTTTTTCATATCCCTGACTATGAGTGAATTTGTACATCTTCTTGTGTGGCCTTCTTTTTACTAGGGGAGGGGAATAGTGGTATTAAATTTGCTGCTGCTGCTGCTGCTAAGTCGCTTCAGTCCTGTCCGACTCTGTGCGACCCCATAGACGGCAGCCCACCAGGCTCCCCCGTCCCTGGGATTCTCCAGACAAGAACACTGGAGTGGTTGCCATTTCCTTCTCCAGTGCATCAAAGTGAAAAGTGAAAGTGAAGTCACTCAGTCGTGTCTGATCCTCAGCGACCCCATGGACTGCAGCCTTCCAGGCTCCTCCATCCATGGGATTTTCCAGGCAAGAGTACTGGACTGGGGTGCCATTGCCTTCTCCGGGTATTAAATTTGTGGTTATCTAAATTGACTTTAATGTTTTTTGCCTTTTTTTTTGAGTTGTTTTCTCATTGTCAGTTTGAAAGATATCTTTATTGCAATAAAGATACATATATTATAGTTATCATAATAGCTACATATTACATATTGTAGCTATTAAGTTATATTTTTATTACATTTTTTTTCCAAAGCTAGTATTTGATTATTGACTTTAAATTTTCTTGCTGTGCATTTTTCTTCTGAAATTTTATCTGGGATATTTTCAAAGTTACAGAAAAGTTGTAAAGATAACTCAGAGGCTTCTTATACACTCTTTACTCATATATATATATATATATATATATATATATATATTTGCCATATGATAGCTCTATTTTAAAATATGTCTAATAGTATATATTTCAGGCCTCTAGTCATGGGTAAGGTCTTCCCCTCCTCCTAAACGATACTTCAGTTCAGTTCGGTCGCTCAGTCGTGTCGCTCTTTGCAACCCCATGGACTGCAGCACGCCAGGCCTCCCTGTCCACTGCCAACCTCATGTCCATTGAGTCGCTGATGCCATCCAACCCTCTCATCCTCTGTCATCCCCTTCTCCTCCCGCCTTCTAGCTTTCCCAGCATCAGTCTTTTCAAATGAGTCAGTTCTTCACATCAGGTGGCCAAAGTATTGGAGTTTCAGCTTCAGCATCAGTCCTTCCAAAAAATATTCAGGACTGATTTCCTTTAGGATGGACTGGTTGGATCTCCTTGCAGTCCAAGGGACTCTCAAGAGCCTCCTCCAACATCACAGTTCAAAAGCACCAATTCTTTGGTGCTCAGCTTTCTTACAGTCCTAATTTCTTGTGAGATTATTTAATTTTTAAAATTTGCCTCAATCGCTGTTATTAATATATAATCTATTGTTTCCTAGTGATCTGGATACTGTTTTTATGATGGAATTTCTAGATTTCCACCAAAAAGTCTGCTGGGATTTTTATTGTGATTCCATTGAATCTGTAGGTCAATTAGGGGGAAATTAGTATCTTGATATTGACTGTTTTTACCCATGAACAGCACATTTTATCTGTCCATTTAGTTTTCAAAATTTCTTTAAATAGTGCTTTTTAGAGTGATTTTTTTTAAAAATCTCAATTTCTAGTTATTCTTTAATAATATATAGACATACTTTGTTTCATTGCACTTTGCTGTTGTGCTTTGAAGATATGGTGTTTTTACAACTTTGAAGTTTTGCGACAGATAATGGTTAGCATTTTTTTTTTTTTGCAATGAAGTATTTTTTTAATTTATTTTTAATTGAAGGATAATTGCTTTACAGTATTGCACTGGTTTCTACCAGACATCAACATGAATCAGCCATAGGTATACACATGTCCCCTCCCACTTGAACATTCCCCCCACCTCCCTCCTCATACCACCCCTCTAGGTTATTACCAAGCCCCAGTTTGAGTTCCCTGAGTCATGTAGCAAATTCCCATTGGCTATCTATTTTACATATGGATGAAGTATTTTTTAATTAAGATAGGTACACTTTTTTAAACATAATTCTACTGCATACTTACTAGACTACAGTATATTATAAATGTAACTTTTGAGCAAACTCAGGGATATAGTGAGGACAGGGCAGCCTGATGTGCTGCAGTTCATGGGGTCACAAAGAGCTGGACATGACTGAGAAACTGGACAGCAACAACTTTCATATGCATTGGGAAACCCAAAATTCATATAACTCACTTTATTGTGATACTCACTTTATTGAAGTGGTCTGGAACAAAACCTGCAATATCTCCAAAGTTGCTTGTATAGAAATACAATAGATTTTTGTAGATTAATCTTGAATCCTACAAATTTGTAAGTCATTTGTTAATTCTAATAACTTTTTGACAGATTCTGTAGGATTTTTCTACATAGATAATCATGTCTACAAATAAAGACAGTTTTATTTCTTCCTTGCCTCTTTTCCAATTTGGAAGCCTTTAGTAACTTTTATTTTTTGCCTTATTTCACTGGCTTCCACCTCAAATACAACATTAAATGGGAACGGTTAGGAGTAGACATCCTTACATTGTTTCCAGTTGCAGCACAGAAATATGAAGTCTTTCACTCATCCTTAGCTTTCAGTCCTTCTGGTAAATTCTTTTTTTTTTTAAATTAATTTATTAATTTTAATTGGAGGCTAGTTACTTTACAATATTGTAGTGGTTTTTGCCATACACTGACATGAACCAGCCATGGGTGTACATGTGTTCCCCATCCTGAGCCTCCCTCCCACCTCCCTCCCCATCCCATCCCTCAGAGTCATCCCAGTGCATCAGCCCTGAGCACCCTGCCTCATTCATCGAACCTGGACTGGCGACCCATTTCACATATGGTAATAGACATGTTTCAATGCTATTCTCTCAAATCATCCCACCCTCACCTTCTCCCACAGAGTCCAAAAGTCTTTTCTTTACATCTGTGTCTCTTTTGCTGTCTTGCATATAGGGTCATCATCATCTTTCTAAACTCCATATATATGCATTAATATACTGTATTGCTGTTTTTCTTTTTGACTTACTTCACTCTGTCTAATAGACTCCAGTTTCATCCACCTCATTAGAACTAATTCAAATGCATTCTTTTTAATAGCTGAGTAATATTCCATTGTGTACATGTACTGTAGCTTTCTTATCCATTCATCTGCTGATGGACATCTAGGTTGCTTCCATGTCCTGGCTATTGTAAACAGTGCTGTGATGAACATTGGGGTACACCTGTCTCTTTAAATTCTGGTTTCCTTGGTGTGTATGCCCAGCAGTGGGATTGCTGGGTCGTATGACAGTTCTATTTTCAGTTTTTTAAGGAATCTCCACACTGTTCTCCATAGTGGCTGTACTAGTTTGCATTCCCACCAACAGTGTAAGAGGGTTCCCTTTTCTCCACACCTTCTCCAGCATTTATTATTTGTAGACTTTTGGATAGCAGCCATTCTGACTGGCTTGAGATGGTATCTCATTGTGGTTTTAATTTGCATTTCTCTGATAATGAGTGATGTTGAGCATCTTTTCAGGTGTTTGTCAGCCATCTGTATGTCTTCTTTGGATAAATGTCTGTTTAGTTCTTTGGCCCACTTTTTGATTGGATCGTTTATTTTTCTGGAATTGAGCTGCATGAGCTGCTTTTATATTTTTGAGATTAATTCTTTGTCAGTTGCTTCGTTTGCTATTATTTTCTCCTATTCTGAAGGCTGTCTTTTCACCTTGCTTATAGTTTCCTTTGCTGTGCAAAAGCTTTGAAGTTTAATTAGATCCCATTTATTTTTGCTTTTATTTCCATTATTCTGGGAGCTGGGTCATAGAGGATCCTGCTATGATTTATGTCAGAGAGTGTTTTGCCTATGTTTTCCTCTAGGAGTTTTATAGTTTCTGGTCTTACATTTAGATCTTTAATCCATTTTGAGTTTGTTTTTGTGTATGGTGTTAGCTGGTAAATTCTTGACATGCTTAAAGGGGTGAGCTTAGTTAGTGTCTGAATTGGATGGTTTGTGCTCCCCCCCCCCCCTCAATTTTTAAAATTGAGATATAGTTAGTTCACATATGAAATGGAAAAAATAGCAAACCAAATCAATTTGGTTTGTGCGTCTCCTGTCTGGTTCCGCTCACTATGCCATGAAGCATGCCTGCAGTGGTCAAGTTGCTGTTTCCAGTGCCCTGTGCCGCTGGGACTTCTACAGTAAAGTAATTCAGTCAGACTGAGCTCTTCTTCTCATCAACCCAAGTCAATATGAAAACACAGCTTAGACTTGACCTCTTACTGAAAATGTTCTTGATTAACTTTGGCCCATTTAATAACTTTGACAGTGACTTGAACATTTTATCAATGCCTTTTTTTTCCCCTACCAGAGCCTCTTGAACTTGGTTTTATTTTCCGTTTCTTCCAAATTAGTTATAATCTCATTAAAAGCAGGAGCTATCATTTTTATGTAGCCCCTACAATACTTTATTCTGAGGGTCACAAGTAGTTTAGTTCACTCACAATGCTTATGTATCTCATATTAACTAGTTATAACACACTTGGCTTCTAGGACAGTGGGTGAATATTTCAACTTGCCTGAGAATCACAAGAAATACTTTTAAATTTAGATTCCCAACCCCTTGAACTCTAAGATTCTGAAGCAAATATTCCAAGAACTCCTGTTTGAGGAATATTTAGAGTGTCATCATAAACTTCTCAGTAACAGGAGCTTCTCGAATCTGAATTTTGGAAACCAGGGCACCTTAAAACTCCGGGAGTAAACTCCAGGAGTTGGTGATACACAGGGAGGCCGGGCATGCTGCAGTCCATGGGGTCGCAAAGAGTTGGACACAACTGAGCGACTGAACTGAACTGCGGGCACCTTTTAGGGCAGCATCCTCTAGGTTCATTCATTCAACATTTGCTAAGCTCCCACCAGCCTGTGCCAGACTCTGACTATCTATCAGTGTTGGCTCACTCTCAAAACAGTGAAGGTTAGAAAAGGCATGTGCTATTACAAATAGGTTGTTAACCTCAACCTGTGGAGTAATCTCTTGGCTGTTGTAACATGACTGATTTCCAGCAGACGGCACCAGACCGCTCCTCTGGCTATCCTGTCTCTTTTGGCTGAGTTTTGATGTGTGTGACTTACCCAGTGAGTGAACACAATGTGGTCTGTAAATATTTGAAAAGAGCTTTATTATCCTTTTCTAACAACATAGGTGAGATCATAATACTTATGGGAAGAAAGAAATTACACCATGAAAGGTAAGAGCAGGAACTGGTGAAGTAACACCAGGCATTTTACAAGAACTTTGTAATCCTACAGCTCCGAGTGGTCGGAAGGTATCTGTCCGCGTTTTTTGCAGATGAGGAATCTAAAGTCTTCATGAGGCCTTCTCAGCCTCTGTGTACAGGGAGAAGTCTGCGTGGAGGGCTGTGTGCCCGCTCCTGCATACTCTGGCCCGGAAGTGATGGCCTGCTTCTACCCCTACCCTGTTGGCAGAAGTGGTCACCTGGCTCTAACCCGTTACAGAGAGGCTGGAAAGTACAGTGTTGTGTGTGCCCAGAGCGGGGAAGAAAACCAGGTACTGGTTAAGAGTGGTAATGCCTGACTAGGGAAGGAACTATTTGTATAGTTAAAACTCTGGTATTTCTACCATTTCAAGTGCAGCTTCCTGCTGTATCCAGCTGTCATTCCTTCAGGCTTATCACACAAAGCTTATGCTCCACTGATACTAAGATGAGATGCAGTTCCCCGAGCAGGCTCAGTTAGTCCACCCTTTCATTCAACACACACCTTCAACATGCATCTTAAGGCCTTTGTGTCTCCTCTTTCCTCTGCCTGGTACATCGTTTTCTCTCATTCAAATGGGCAAACTTGAGCTGCAACATCAACTCCTTGAAACCTTTCCTAACCCTCTCACAGGCAGGCCTGGGCATTCCACTTGCTCTGAGTAGCCACCCTAAATACCTCAACTTGGGTACCGAAGTTGCTAATTTACATTCCTCTGCCTCCTCTAAGCTGTAACTCATAAAGGCCGGGTACCATACTCATTATTCTAGTCATATATTTAATACTTTCCATTACACAGCACAGTGCAAATGCATTCAAAAGAAAGCCTGTCCAGGTTTGAATCTTAGACTGTTTGCTACATTTGTAGTCCTTGTTAATTTACAAAGATTTAACTTAAATTTTCTGTGTCGTGGTTTAGTCTGAAACACAGTTGTTATACAGATTAAACTAGACAACATGTGATAAACTAGGCACAGTGTCTGGCCAAAAAGTGAAGCTGAAGATAAATATATGCAATTATTTTTAATTGAAAATATATTTGGCATGTAACAGTGTATACATTTATACAGTATGTTACTTGATACATTTATATACTACAATATGATTGCCATTGTACTGCTAGTTCACACCTTTATCACATCACATCATTATCATTTCTCCTTTGTGTTAGGACTAATAAAGCTCTAGCCTCTTAGCAAGTTTCATGTTTATAATATTGTTATCTAAAGTCACTATGCTGTGTTAGATCCAGGACTTATTTATCTACTAGTTGTTACCTGGTACCCTAAACAGCATGTCTTCTATTCCCCACCCCTAGTCCCCGGATATGCACCAATCTACACTGCTTTTGTGAATTCAGCTTTAAGATTCCACACATAAGTGATATCATACAGTATGTCTCTGACTTATGTCACTTGGTATTTTAGAATACCCTAAGGTCCATCCATGTTGTTACAAATGGCAGAATAATATTCCTTTGTGTGTGTATGTGTATATATATATATATATATATATATTCCATATTTCTTTATCCATTCATCAGTTGATGAGCACTTTAAGAGTATCAGGTCTTATAAGCTTTTGATCTATTTTGAGTTAATTTTTCTGAGTGGAATAAGTGAAGTCCAATTTCCTTTTTCTTCATTTGTTTGTTCAATTCTCCCAATACCCTTTGTTGAATAGCCTACCCTTTCCCCATTGGGTGTTTTTGGTTTCCTTGTCTAGTATCAGTTGGCATATATGTAGAGGTTTAATTCTAGGGTCTCTATTCTATTCCAGTGGTCTATATGTCTATTTTTATGCCAGTACCATGCTGTTTTAATTACTATAGTTTATGGTATAGTTCAAAATCAGAAAATACAATGTCTCAGTGCCAGGAGCCAGCACGGGAGTTCCCACCCATGACAAAGGTCATGCGGAGAGGCCTGATATGCAAAGGTGAGTCAGGGCTCAAGGGGCCCCCTGGACCTGCCCGAGCATCTACCCCCAAAGCAAAATCTGTCTTACTATTTCACAACTTTCACTAACACTTCTGACATTAACGGGGGGCTATCCCCGACCACCCTTCTCTGTAAGAAAATCAACTTAAAACTCTAGTTAATAAGTCTCCTGGGCATAATAGGTGTGTTTCAATTCAAGCCCCTTTGATGACTTTCTAGCTTGCCTGACAGGTTTGTTTGGACTCCTGCAGCTATGCATGTGATTGTTCACAGCCTCCCAACCACGAGAGGCATGGGAAGCTTAAGATATTCTAACAATGCAGAGCTTCTCAGAGTTAAAATTGTTAGAATAGAAGTAGTAGAGGATTTCTTTGTTGAACTAATGCTTGCTGCCAAGTTTCCATATCCCTTACCTACTGTGTCCCTGGGAGTGTATTGATTAATATAGTTGGTATATAGAAATGTAAGTAGTAGCTTTAATGTTTATAACCTTGGACCCTTGAGTTAATTCTTTTCTTGTTATAGCCCACCACACTTTTGCCCTATAGGAATGCAACTTTATCTAATGCTTTCGGAGGGTGGCACCTGACTTTAGAATAATCACCTTTAGAGAAAAATAAGTTTTCTGAAGAAAGGGTCATAAAATGTTAACAGGCCTCCTGGCCAGAAGATGATGTAAATTACCTAAAGCTTTTGCATATGATACGTTTGTAGAAAAAAAGCCTGGCTTTGATAAGGATCAAGGACTGCTGACCTTGTATGACTCTGCCTGCCGCCTCCCCCCGCCCATTATCCTCTATGCACAACTTAAGGTATAAAAACTACTTTGGAAAATAAAGTGTGGGCCTTGCTCACTGAAGCTTGGTCTCCCCATGTCGTTCTTTCTCTTTGCTTTTCCTTTTCAGGCTGATTCCCTGGAGCGCAGGGGCCCTCTGCATTCACTTTCCTGCCTGGGACCTACTTGAGAAGGTGCCCAGGGTGGGGCACCTTCCGTGATTCGAGAGGGAGCCTGTGGCCTACGTGAACAGAGCAAGTCCCATGCTGGGGCTTTATTGGCTTTCTGCGTAAACCAAGGAATATCAGCCTCTTTTCTCTCCTCTATTTTCTCAACTGCAAAATTCTTTCCTTATCTCTTTCTCCTTTTATCTATCCTTTTGCCGACGCCATCCTCCTGAGGGAATCCCTGGATCCAACCGGGACTGGACCCCGCGGCACCTCAGCTTTCTCTTTTCTCTTGTAATTGTTTTAATTGTTGGGGCCTTTAGTGGTTCTAAACAAATTTGGGGCCTTTTTTTTCTATTTCTGTGAAAAATGCCATTTGAATTTTGATAGAGATTGCACTGAATCCCAGAAAGATGGCTTTGGGTAATATGGACATTTTAACACTATTAATTCTTCCAATTCATGAGTGGGAGGATATCTTCCCATTTGTTTGTGTCATCTTTGATTTCTTTCAACAAAGTCTTGTAGTTTTATATAGATCTTTCATTAAATTTATTTCATTAAATTTATTTCATTAAATTTATTGCTTTTGACGCTATTGTGCATGCATGTACATGCTCAGTTGTGTCTGTAGCCCGCCAGGCTCCTCTGTCCATGGCATCCTCCAGGCAAGAACACTGGAGTGGGTTGCCATGCGTTCCTCTAGGGGATCTTCCCCACCCAGGGATCAAACCCACATCTCTCTTGTCTCCTGCATTAGCAGGTGGGTTACTATTAGCACCACCTGTGAAGCCCATTGTGCGTGGGATAGTTTTATTTTTCAGGTGTTTAATTATTAGTGTATAGAAATGCAACTGATTTCTATAAGATGAGTTTGTATCCTACAACTTTACTAAATTTGTTGATTAGTTCTAACGATATTATTGGTTGAGACCGGGATTTTCTAAACTGTCATCCCTTGGTGTCTATGGGGGACTGATTTCTGGAATCCCCCCCAATACCAAAATTCATGTATGCATAAGTCCCTTATTTAAAAAAAGGGTGTAGTACAGTTGGCCCTTTCATGGATTCTGAATCTGTAGATCCAGTCAACCCCAGAAGTCAATCCATGGATAGCGAGGGCCAACTGGATAGAAAATCATATCATCTATCTGCAAATAATTTAAATTTTATTCCTTTCTTTCCAATTTGGATGCCTTTTCTTTCATTGTCTTGCCTAATTGCTCTAGTGAGGATTCCCAATACTAATATTGAATAAGAACAATTGTCTTGTTCCTAATCTCAGAGGACGACTTTCAATTTTTTACTCTTGAGTAGGTTTGCTGTGAGCTTGTCACATTTGGCTTTTTTTATGTTGAGGTATGTTTCTTCTGTATTTAATCTGTTGCAAGTTTTTATCACGAAGGGATGCTACATTTTGTTATATGCTTTTTTTCTGTACCTATTGAGATGATTGTGGGATTTTTTAAAAATTCTATTAATATGGTGGATAACATTTATTAACTTGCATATGTTGAACCATTCTTGTAGCCCAAGGATAAATCCCACTTAGTCATATATTTAGATGCTCCCATGTTGAGTGCATATCCCCATCTGTATGATTGTTATATCTTCCTGCTTATTGACTCCTTTTATTATTACATAATGACTCTCTTCGCTTTTTATTGTTTTTGGCTTAAGGTCTATTTTGTCTGATATAAGTTTGCTATCCCAGTTTTTGTGGTTTCCACCTGTATTGGAATATCTTCTTCCATCCCTTTATTTTGGGTCTGTGTGTCTTTAAAGTTGAAGTGAAGGAACTTCCTTCTCTTGAAGGAAGCATATAGTTGGGTCTTGTTTTTTGTTTTGTTTTGTTTTTTGTTGGGGGCAGGGATGGATCTTGTTTTTTAATCAATCCAGCCACTCCTTTTAATTGATGAACACATATGTAAGGACTTTCTATCTTACTGTTTTCTGGTGGTTTTCATTTCCATTGTTTCTTTTCCCTCTGCTTCTGTTTTTTTTTTTTCCTTTTGTTTCTTTTTCATTCATTTTCATCTTTGTAAAGTGGTTTTCCATGATGGTATGCTATTATCCTTTTTAAAAATCTTTCATGAATCTACTCTAGATTTTTGCTTTGTTGATTACCACAGATCAGATCAGATCAGTCGCTCAGTCGTGTCCGACTCTTTGTGACCCCATGAATTGCAGCATGCCAGGCCTCCCTGTCCATCACCAACTCCCGGAGTTCACTCAGACTCACGTCCATCGAGTCAGTGATACCATCCAGCCATCTCATCCTCTGTCGTTCCCTTCTCCTCTTGCCCCCAATCCCTCCCAGCATCAGAGTCTTTTCCAATGAGTCAACTCTTCGCATGAGGTGGCCAAAGTACTGGAGCTTCAGCTTTAGCATCATTCCTTCCAAAGAAATCCCAGGGCTGATTTCCTTCAGAATGGACTGGTTGGATCTCCTTGCAGTCCAAGGGACTCTCAAGAGTCTTCTCCAACACCACAGTTCAAAAGCATCAATTCTTCGGCGCTCAGCCTTCTTCACAGTCCAACTCTCACATCCATACATGACCACAAGGCTTACCTAAAACAGCTCATAGATGACAGTCCATTTTACACTGATAGCATCTTCATTTCCCCATGAAATTTCCACCCTCACTCCCCTCCCTTTTATATTTTTGATGTCATAATTATCTTTTTATGTTGTATATTTGTGAACAAATTATAATAGCTATAGTTATTTTTAATACTTTTCCTTTAACCATTATCTATAATTAAAGTGGCTAATACAGCATCCTATTATAGAATTTTCTAAATTTGAGTACATATTTTTCATCTTTACAGGTATAAAGGTGTTTTCATGTCACTGATGAGCCTCTTTTCATTTCAGCTTGAAGAACTCCTTTTAACATTTCTTGCAAGGCAGGTCTAATGGTGATAAACTCCCTCAGCTTTTGTTTGTCTGAGAAGGTATTTTTCCTTCATATCTGAAGAATAACTTTGCTATATGGAGTATTCTTGGTTGGCATTTTTTACCCTTCAACACTTTGAATATGTAATTCTGCTGTCTCCTAGACTGAGGTTTTGGTGAGAAACCTATTGCTAATCTAATGGATGTACCTTTGTAGGTTATACTCATACTCCGTCGCTCAGTCGTGTCCAACTCTTTGTGACCCATGGACTGTAGCCTGCCAGGTTCCTCTGTCCATGGGATTTTCCAGGCTAGAATACTCGAGTGGGTTACCATTTCCTTCTCCATTGTAGGTTACACGTTTTTAACCCCCTGGCTGCCTTTAAGATGCTTTGATTTGTAGTAATTTCATTACAGTGTGTCTTGAAGAAGGCATTTTCACATTTAGATAACAGGGTGATCTATTAGCTTTGTGAATTTGGGTGTCCAAGTCTCCCCAGGTTTGGGAAGTTTTCAGCTAATATTTAAGTAAATGTTATGTCCCCTTCCCCGTCTGGATTCCCAATTCTCCTAGCATATATCTTCTCTCAAATCCCATAGATCATACATGCTTTCTTTGCTTTTTAAATTGTGATTTATTTAAAAATTCTCATCCCCTAAGTCATTTACTGTTGGAAGAAATGCACTACTGCAGAGGCTGTCCAGTGCACTCTTTATCTCATGTACTGAAATTTTCAGCTCCAGAGTTTTATTCTTTTTTTGTGATTTCTTGGCAGAGTTAATTTTGTTCATGTATTTTAATTCCTATTATCATTAAGCTATCTTTGAGTTTTCCTGTAGCTTTCTTCAAAACAGCTATTTTGACATTTTTATCAGCTACATCAGAGTATTTTGAGGCTTTGAGCTCAGTTGTTGCAGAATTATTGGTATCTTTTGGGGGTGATATATTTTCTTGATTTTTTCATGTTCCTTGTATCTTTGTGTTGTTGCTTCTGTATCTGAAGTAGCAGACCTCTCCTTAAGTCTTTACTGGTTGCCTTTAGACGGTACTGGGGTACTGGTACTGATCGCTGGTATTGCTATATGAGGGGTTTCCTCGATTTCTGAATGGGTGGACCTCCTCCACTCTTCTTGTTCAGCCTTGTGGAGGAACTCTGATGTTTCTTATTGTTCCTAGAGTTCACCAGAGTGGCTGCTGGAAATCTCTCTTTTGTTTTCTAGAAGGTAGTGTTATATACAGCTCCAACTGCAATTTCTCTCTTACCTGCACACCCTGGTCCACTCTTCTGCGAATCCTCCAACTACTGGGCTTGCTCTCACTGTCTGCACGCTAAGGGGCATGCCACAGAATGGGAGGGGGTGTGGGGTTAGCACTTGGGGATGCCCACAGACCCAGCGGAGAGATCCCTGAGTGGTACTCCCAGAGACTCATGGGCAGACTTCCTGCTGAAGTTCTGAAGCAGTCTGCAGGAACTGTGCTCCTTTCATGCCCTTGATATTCTTGCCTGCTTCCTTCACCTCCTCTTTCCTTCCTTCCGTCATGGAAGTGCCGCCTCTGGACTGCTGGTGCTGCTGCAGAGAAACAAGTGTCTCCAGGTGTGACCCCAACAGCTGGGACGGCCCACTGCTTCCCACGCCTCCATGGGGGAGGCTGTCCCCTGCAGCCAGTACTCGGTATGTACCTGTTTCCTTTTTATCTTTCTACTATACAGTTACTAACACACTCCCTCATTTGCTTATACAAAAAAACTATCATTCAAAAGGAGAAAACTATTTTTTTTTTTTTTTGCTTGAAGACTAGAGTTAAATACCCATCACAGTAGATTTTCATTTATGAACTTAGGAAAGAATAGTTTAAAAGAAAAATTGGGGGGGGGGGTGGCGCTTCCCTGGTGGCTCAGTGGTAAAGAATCTGCCCACCCAATGCACGAGACGTGGATTGGATCCCTGGTCTGGGAAGATCCCATGTGCCAAGGAGCAACCAAGCCCATGCGCCACAAGTACTGAGCCGATTTTCTAGAGCCTGGGAGCCACAGCTACTGAAGCCCACATGCCCTACAGCCCCTGCTCCACAACAAGAGAAGCCCCCACAAGCTGAAGCCTGTGCACCTCAACTAGAGAAAAGCCCGCACAGCAATGAAGACCCAGCACAGCCGTAAATAAATAAATAAATATTTTAAGGAAAAATGGCAGTCTGAAACCATTTCCCCACAACACTTTAAATATTCTTTAATTATTAAATATTAGATAAAATAATAATGGGTATGGTAATAATGAATGTAATAGTCTTCTTTCATCTGCTCTTCTGAAGAACAAGAAAATGCTCCAGAAAAGAGAGAACTGACCAAAGACTACAGGAATAAATGACAGCACACTGATAGAGACCTGAATGTTTTATTGTAAGAAATACCTTTACTTTGACCCAAGTAACAAGTGAGCTCTCAATATAAAGAGTTCTTCATTTTCCCTTTTGCACTAAGGGAATAAATATGATCATGCTTAAAGGAGGAGGAGACAAAGGATGGAGAAGTAATTTAAAATGTTTGGGGGAAATGTGCGAGTGACAATTCAAATAGAAACGCAGGCTTGGTTGATTTTATACAGTGCTGGTTCTGTTATTGCTTATATCAACAACACATAAGGGAAACCAGCCTTTAAAAATCTAGTAATAGAATTTTTGGCAATTTCTGCTCTTAATTAGTAGGCAATACTTCCATATCAGAAAAAAATAGGTTCCTCTTATAGCTCTAAATAACCACAGTTTATTTAATAATCATTTCATATTATAGACTTAAATGTTGTGTTTCATCTTAGAGGCCTGTCATCCACAAGTAATATAAAATGGGATTTATATATATCTTAGCAGAAAATAAAGGTGATGTAATGATCACTGTTAATGATTTTCACTTTTAAAAATGAACTATAAAGAAATGACATTTCTATCAAACTTAAGAGGACTGCTTCATAGCCCAAAGAAGTAGAATTTAACTCAAAATTTTAACAAGTCATTAAGAGAAAATGTATAATATAAATTAAAATGCATCTTAACAAGTTCCAAATATACTTATTATTAAATATAAAGATGTTAGTTCTGGTACATAAGAAAATATTTACAACTAATAAAAAGCAGATTGTAGAATATATGTGTTCTGTGTATAAAAATAAGTAAAATATTTTATAGTCCAGACCAAGGGATCTTTTCTAAGCCAGGTTTTATCCATGCAGCTCTATTACAATACCATCTCACTGGCATTACCGGAACACATACATACATGGAAGAAATCTAACCGTTATCTTGATTTAAAGATCATAGTCCCTTTTGAGGGCCTGTACATCTTCTAAAGTAAAATGTTTGTTTGGTGCATCTGAGAGGTCATCAAAGAGCTGCTTAATCTGCTCCTTTTGGCCTTTGCTAATTAGTGTCAACATCATCTGCAATAAGGGAAAAAATTATATCAGCTTATAAATGAACATTTTAAAGTTATAAGAACCCTAAAAGAATCTATCTCCACGAATGAGATATTTTTGCCACTTACCTTAAACCTTTCTGCTTTGCTCAGATATAAAAGATGCTGATACACCAAGGAGGGATCTTTATCAATAAGATGACTTTTCAGAGACTGGAGGAGGAGGAGGAATGTGTCCCCTTCAAGTTTGTTACTTAACAACACTGGCAAATCTTTCGGCTCAGTGATGGCTAGCAGGTGTGCGCAGGCTCCTTGATCTTTTCTCGTGCTGATGGCGTTTATAACCTGACCAAATTCGTAGGCATTGTTAGGCTTGGAGATCAGCGGTTTCTCATAGAGCTCTTGTGGCCCGTTGCTGGTGTTCCCCTTCTCAGAAGCAAGGCCATCCATGGGCACCTCCTTCGAGGTCCTCTCAGGCTCTTCCTGATGGCCTTCACTCACCTGCAGGAGGAGAATTACACCGTGACCCAGACAGCAGTGCCTGCACACACCCCCAGGTTACTTTCATTAAAACAGGAAGGAACTGAAAAACACCATGGGCTGTATTTTAGTCAAGTTCTAAGTGAAAAACATATAACTTGCAATAAATCATAAAATCTCCTTATTTTTTAGGAAGAGAAGTTTTAAAGTCTAAGCATCCATTCATAAAAGTATCCTTTTTTTAAGGTTTAAAATTTTTTTTGACATTGAGAATATGACCATGAAATTTTTATAATTTTCCATGAGTAAAAGCTGCTGTGTAAAAGAAGACCTATAACAACTTTATATCTCTTCTTCATGACAGATTTTATATTTACTTATTTCCTTATATTTGATAGGGACGTGAACTTACATTTTTCAGTTCTCTTAAAAACAGTTTTTTTCTTCCCTCCTTAGTGGGGAAAAAACTCCCTTGCTTCTTTCAGGTATTAGCCTCCTACTCTTAGTGGAAATGTAAGATGATAGACAGGTTGATATGAGCATTCATGAATACATAGGGATCCACGAGCTGACATTCTTCACTAAAGGCTACAACACAAGGCACTGGGTTATCTGAAATCACAAAGGCAGGTTTGGTTCTAGGGTGGTCCAGGACCCCTGATGAGGCTGATCTTGTTTACAAATACTAAAAAGGTCTGAACTGATCAGGAACCTCTCTGGGTGTGGTGTGCAGGACGCTGAAACTGAATCAGTCCTCTAGGGTTCTTCAGGTCAATCAGGAAGCAAAGCTCAGTGGTCACAGGCTCACAGGGCAACCTGGATGGAAGCAATAAAACCACAGGCCAGGTGGCATGGAGGGAGGGGAGCACAGAAAGAAAGAATGCAGACACCCAACAGGTTCTTAAATCCAAGGTGGAAATGCAATGGCCATTTACCACAACAAAAGAAAAATTTTGTCATTATAATCTGTTAAAATGTCTTCATTGATTACCAGGATAAAAACACAGAATTTTAAAAATTCATAGGAATATGACCTCAGAATCCCATGAGTATAGGATCTCCAAAGAGTACTTTCAGAGATAATCAAATACACGTACCTCCTGAATCTCAATTTTCCTTCTCTCCTTTTCTTTGTTGAATGATGCTGTATTATCCTTAATATTAAGGATTCTGGTTACCTCTTCCAGTTCCATTTTTGCCTCAACAATACTTGGGTCTAGCAGGAGAACTTTATTGAGATCGTTTAAACTTTTCTGATAATTCTGAAAGCAGGAGGGCAGAGAAAATAATTCTCATAAATAAAAGGAGAAGGGGCACAGATGAGCCTGAAAGGGAGACTGGTGAGATAAGTACACAGAGCATGCACAGTAGGTTCCCATTAGTACCACAGTAATAAAGTCAGGCCTATGAGCTAAGTCTTGGGCTACGATACTATAATCCGTAACACAACAGGGGCTTCCCAGATGGCTCAGTGATAAAGAAGTCACCTGCCAATTCACGAGACTCAAGTTTGATCCCTGGGTCGGCAAGATGCCCTGGAGGAGGGCATGGCAACCCACTCCAGTCTTCTTGCCTGGAGAATCCCATGGACAGAGGAGCCTGGTGGGCTACAGTCCACAGGGTCGCAAAGAGTCGGACATGACTGAGCAACTGAGCACACACACACGTAACACCGAAGAGTGAGCACAGAATCTGGAGTCAGAAGTTAAATTCTGTATCACCATAGCTTTCACTGTCCCTGACACACAGGCATTGTCTGCTAAATGAATGAATCAAAGAAGCAACAGCCTCGTATCAGTACCTACTAGCAGCAAAAACTTGAGCTAGACCCCACATCACCTTTCTGAGCTTCAGTTTTCTCATCTTTAAAATAGGAATAACAAGAGATTCTTCATTCTAGTTTTCACAGGGCTGTGCCAAGTAATAAATGAATTAATAAAACGTGAGTGGCTTACACCTACAAAGAGCTGGACAAACCTTAGTTGTTACCATAATATCCTATTCCATAACACCCTTGGAGCTGTAAACTGTCCAGACAGGCTAGAGTCAATATTTATTCTCCCATAAAGAGTCAGGCAATACCTTGGAGAGGTGGAAGGAAATGAAAAGTGTTGTGTTTAACCAAACACTGCACAGAATATGGTGACAGAGGACACCACAAAATCAGCCCGCTGGTGAGAGGCCATATTCCAGAACTATAGACCAGACTCATGTTCTGATTAAGCCAAAAGTAATTCTGTGAGGAGGCGAAGAATCCCAAGTATTCGTGACATATAATAATAGCATGCACTGGACACGAAGCACAGGTAAAATGAGTTAGTGGTTATGTGACATTCCTGGGGGACTAGCTGTAAGGACACAGCCCTTCCCACTCCACCCAGCAATAGACCAGAGCAAGAGCGATGTGCTTAAAGGGATAGCCTTAAACTGCTCTAACTTATTGTTTAAAAAAGGTGAATTATTTACGAACTGTATAGTACATCGGGCTTCCCTGGTGGCTCAGAGGGTAAAGCGTCTGCCTGCAATGCAAGAGACCTGGGTTCGATCCCTGGGTCAGGAAGATCCCCTGGAGAAGGAAATGGCAACCCACTCCAGTACTCTTGCCTGGAAAATCCCATGGACAGAGAAGCCTGGTAGACAACAGTCCATGGGATCGCAAAGAGTCGGACACGACTGAGTGACTTCACTTATATAGTATATTGGTACTATTGACAACCAATCTGCACACAGCAGTGTGTCACCAGAGCACAGTCAGAACCTGCTGCAAGAAAACAAGTGGCCCTGGGTCTCCATCCCGGGTGTTCAGCAGGGAGGGAACCATGTGGAAAAGCACGGGGGTGGGCGGCGGGGCAGGCGGAAGGGGGACTAGTCTTCCTTCTCCGCGTTTTAGTCCCACAACCGCCGGATAAATACTAACTTTTACTGTCCCCATTTAAAGACGAGGAAACCGAGGCACAGAAAGATGATCTTTGAGATGATCAAGGCAGCAATGAGCAGAAGGCGTGTGTGAGGACAGTTGTGGAGCTCAAGGGAGAGGCCTGAATATGGAGTCTTGGAAATGGAGGGTCACCACCGAGGCGTGGATGTGACTCTTTTTCCATCAGTTCAAGGAAAGCTTGTGCCTAAAGAACCAATCTGTTTGGTTAGAAGAAAACCTAAGAAAGCAAGAAATACACTTTGATAAATGATAAACAGAGGCAGGCAGTGTGAAGAGAGGGCCCGAGAGCAGGAAGAGCCGGACGGCCATGGGGTGGGGGGTACAGAGGAGGCCGCCGGGTCAACACAGTGTCAGACCAGACGGGTCACCGGTGCTCCGTGTGCTGTGGGCTGGGACACGGTGGCGGAGCAGACAGCGGGGCCTGGGCCCTCATGGAAGCTCATGTCTTATGAGGGAAAACAATAATAAGACGAGGGAATAGACGAATAAATAAAGTAAGCGTGCGGGCACCATCATTTACGCAAGTAAGAAAAGCAAGGGTTGAGATAGATACTAACAAGGGGCAGGAGTCTCCTTTGACACTGCCTGTCAGAGCAAAGGAGACTGGAAGGGAAGCAAGCCCTTGGAGGGAAGGGCAGAGCTCACACACAGAGGAAAGTGGCTCCAGCAAAAAAGGAGGACAGGAAGAGACGCTAATGACCTTGCTGCTGCTGCTGCTAAGTCGCTTCAGTCGTGTCCAACTCTGTGCGACCCCAGAGACGGCAGCCCACCAGGCTCCCCCGCCCCTGGGATTCTCAAGGCAAGAACACTGGAGTGGGTTGCCATTGCCTTCTCCAATGCATGAAAGTGAAAAGTGAAAGGGAAGTCGCTCAGTCATGTCAGACCTTAGTAGGCCTTAAAAAAAAAAGATAAATCACATATGTTTGTGACAATATTTACTATTAATAAATGTGCTTAAACTACAATAACAACAATTACTTTAGATAATGTTACTGTTTTTGATACTTTGGGCCTGCTGGCGTCCCTGGATGGCTGTCAATTTCCAAGGGCAGGCTACATGTCTCACCACCTCTATGCTCCCACAGCCCAGCACACGCGTGGCACTTGAGAGAGTAAACAAACTGTAACTAAACCCAAGATGCTCAGTTATCTTTTCCTATGAAGAACAGCTGAACAGTAAGAAAAACCCTGGACTTCCCTGGTGGCCCAGTGGTTAAGAATCCGCCTGCCAATGCAAGGGACATGGGTTTGATCCCTGGTCCGGGAAGATCCCACGTGTCATGAGGCGACTGAGCCCATTTTCCAATTACCAGGCCCACGTGCCCTAAAGCCTGTGCTCTGCAACAAGAGAAGCCACAGGAGTGAGAAGCCAACGCACCACAATTAGAGAGGAGCCCCCGCTTTCTGCAACTAGAGAAAACCAGCATACAGCAATGAAGACCCAGTGCAGCCAAAAATAAAACTATATAGGAAAAAAAAGAAGGAAAACTCTGTAGTTTTCAAACCTGGCACACAAGGAAAAAAAAATTTAAGCCAGCTAGAAAACAAATAAAATATCTGAGAAAGCAGAGTTTAGCTCAGAAGCACAGGCAAGGCCCTGCTCCCTGTGGGCTCGTGGGCCACCTCCTTAGCAGTCATACAGAGGAAGCCAGTCCAAGTGTGAGTTCTGATGCATTTTATAAGCAGCCTTTGAAGATACTCAAATTAAATTCACTTGGCACATAACTCAAACCACAGGGGATATAGATAAAACTATGAGAGATCAAACCAGAAAAACAAGCTGCCAGTCTCATACTCTACCGGGGTAGGATTACTAAAAGTTGGGATTCTCTTTCTGCATCGTAATGCAATTTCCAGAATTCATTCCAAGGAAGTACAAAATTCCAGTCTTTCAAACAGTGAGGCAGCCAGTATGGGATAAACCTGTTCTAAGAGTTTGGAATCTTGATATAGAAGTTCATGAGTCACACAGATCATGACTGCCTCATGGACCCAATCCATTAAGTTCAAAAACAATTGAGTAAACTTTCAAAAAGCCTCTTTTAACGCATGGTGCCACACACCCCCTAGGAAATCTTTACGCGAAGTTTACAAATGAGTATGTTGTTAACAAAAAAAGAGGAGTTGGGGGGCGCATGGTGGTGGTGGTCAGGTGGCCTGGGCACTGGGAATCCAGGGCCGCTGCGGAGCTGCTGGGCCGGCGAATGGGGCAGTCACATCCCGGAGGGTAACACGGCCCACTTTCATCAGGGTGGAAGCTCCTACACTTGGGACACTTCTGGACCTTGCCCTTTGCACCTCTTCAATTGGCTGTTCATCTGTATCCTTTATAACAAAAGGAAGGGCCGGGGAGGGGAGGGAGGGCAGCAGCATGGCTGAGGGGTCGTGACGGGTCATCCTGCTTCAGTACCGGGGTCACTCCACTGCAATCTGAGGGGATCTAGGCTCTAGAAAAGCCTGAATGCTCAGAGCACACAAGCACACATCCTTATCTGATACAGGACACAAAAAACATGACCACCCTCTTTCAACAAAACCTAGCTTTTATGGAGTTAAAAGAATTCTCTCAAACTCAGTAAGGTCAACACTCTGCCCTCAAACCTCTCCCTCCTGCTGTACACCCTCCCTCATCACACTGCACCGCACACATCACATCACAGCCACCCGAGACAGAATGCGGGACACGGCCCCAGTATTTATCCGAAGGAAGCAGAAACTCTAATTCAAAAAGACATTGCCATGCTCACTGCAGCATTATTCACAACAGCACCCTAAGTGTCCATCGATGAACGAATGGATAAAGAAAATGTGGTATATCTACACAATGGAATACTATTCAGCCATTAAAAAGGGAAGTCTTACCATTTGTGACAACATGATGGACTTTGAAGGCATCATGCTAAGTAAAAATGGTCATATAGAGAAAGACAATTATCATATGATCTCTTATATGTGGAATCCAAAAAAAGAAAAAAATGAAAAAATGAAGTCGCTCAGTTGTGTCCAACTCTTTGCGACCCCATGGGCTTGTAGCCTGCAGGCTTCTCCGTTCATGGGATTTTCCAGGCAAGAGTACTGGAGTGGGTTGCCATTTCCTTCTCCAGGGGATCTTCCTGACCCAGGTATCGAACCCAGGTCTCAGGGACCAAACCCTGGTCTTCCACCTTGCAGACAGACGCTTTACCCTCTGAGCCAGTCCCCAGACCTGGCTAAAAAAAAAAAAAAAGTAAACCCAACACTGAGAAACAACCTGAACTCACAGAAACAGAGAACAAAACTAGCGGTTGCCAGAGGAAAGGTGGGGGTTGGGGAGTAGAGGATGGGCAGAATGGTCAAAGATGTTCAGAAGGTATGAAATTTCAGTTACGAAATAAGCCATGGAGATGTAATGTACAGCATGATGACAAGAGGCAATGATAGCCTACTGTACATTTGAGAGTCTCCGAGAGAATAAATCTTGAAAGTTCTCATCACAAGAAAAAAATGTGTTAACTGTATAGTGAACTTGGAGAAGGAAATGGCAGCCCGCTCCAGCATTCTTGCCTGGAGAATCCCATGGACGGAGGAGCCTGGTGGGCTGCCGTCTATGGGGTCACACAGAGTCGGACACGACTGAAGCGACTTAGCAGCAGCAGCAGCTGTATGGTGAACTAAACATACTGTGATCATCTGATCATTTCACAATACATACAAAGATCAAATCACTATGCTGTACATCTGATACTAATATAAAATGTCAATTATATCTCGATTAAAAAATAAATTTAAAGAAGAAAGAAAAGTCAATGACCTGTACAATGTGTGAACTTCATTGTATTAAACTTTAATCAGATTCTTTAAAAATACCATTGCAGGAAATGCTATTTCCCAGGATGTTCTGAGTTTTCCTTGTGTTGTTATTTTCTACAAATGAGAATGTTCACTTCAGTTTTCCACACAGAAGCAGCAGCGTCAAGAAAAGTGTAATTATATAAACTGTCTTTGAAAATAACGGTGTGGTTTTCTTGGAGAAGAATGCGGTCCTATGGCCTCCTAGGGACCACTTGCCAGTTTAAGGCTCAAATCACATGAACCTCCCGGCCTCTGTTCCATTCCTTCCTCCCCGCCCCGCCACAGACAACCCCAGCCCTCTGCCCGAGGAATCCAGCAGCACTGCCGGGGGCCTTCAGTAACTCAGCAAACATTCCTGTCCCTTAAAGTGCACCTATTCTAACTAACGACACTCCTTAGAAAACCAGGAAATAAATCCTCATTCTTGAGCTGGAAGGAATCTTAGAAATCTGCGGCATCTTCCTAGATTTCAGGATTGGTGAGTACGGAACCAGGCTTAAACCCCAGGATACTGCCACACCCATTCCTCAAGCCTGTAATTTATGTTCATCGAAAGCATGTGATTTGTTCAGAGATGACCCTGACATATGAAAACGAAGGTTTCCTCACCTTGAGCCCTTTGTGAGCAAGGGCTCGTCTATAGCAAGCTTTCACATTCCCGTGATCCATCTGAAGGGCCTGGTCACAGTCCTGCTTTGCCTCTTCAAATTGGCCCAGCTTCAAGTAACAGAGGGCTCTGGTGTAATGAAATGGAACTCAGCATTATCAAAGGTAAAAACAACATATCCATAAACTGGGGCAGCTAATAGAAATCAGAAAATAACTAAATAAGTCTGTTTCTATACCACAGCTGCTGCAATTGAAACCTAACATTTTTTTCTCCAGCGATGCCATTTTCTGGCAATACTTGGAATTAGGGACCCTGGGGATACCACTGCAATCAAAACAGTCCAGGCCCTCAAGGAGGCTGCAGTCTAGGGGAAGAGACAGTCTATCAAAAGAAGCAAATGCAATGAAATCTGTAAAGGATGCTCTGGGAACACAGAGCTGAGAATCTCTTCAGACGTGGTGAAGCTGAAGTGAAAAGATAGTCAGGGAAGACTTCCCAGAAGAAGGGACATTCAAGTTGAAGCCCAGAGTACGTGCGCAGCGAGTATTATCCAATGGGAAGGCGCCGGGCTGAGACTTAAGATGGAGGGAGGGCGCACAGCCCCGCAGAGTTCAACAGTGACAGAGAACGTGGCGCTCCTGGCGCTACCTATGGCAGGATGTAGGGGAGGTTTGGGGAAGCGGAGGCCAGACAGGAAGGGCCTGGCAGGAGGCTGAGCTTTATCCAGCACTTAATGGAGTCTGGTGATGGGTTTTTAAGGTTTTCCCAGGTGGTGCTAGTGGTAAAGAACCCACCTGCCAATGCAGGAGACGTGAGAGACACAGGTTCGATCCCTGGGTCAGGAAGATCCCCTGCAGGAGAGCATGGCCACCCACTCCAGTATTCTTGCCCGGAGAATCCCATGGACAGAGGAGCCTGGCGGGCTACTGTCCATGGAGTCTGAAGCGACTTGGTACGCACGATGGGTTTTTAAACAGAGGTGGACCCATTCACTGTGTTTGGGGAAGGTCTCACTCTAGCTGCCAAGTGGAGAATCGGAGGGGACGAGGCTGGGCCGGGGACACCGGGAGGGTGCGGCAGACGGTGAGGGGGAGTTGGTGACAGCCAGAGCAGGACTGATGGGAGGGGGGATGGAAAGGAGTTTAGAAGTCCTAGAAGAGTTTAGAAGTCAGGACACCTGCGCTGCATGGACTGACGAGGGAGGCGTGGGTCAGGGGTGAGAACCCATCATGAGCACAGAAGGCAGGGCGGCGGCGCTCAGGTCCAGGGCTCAGAGACAGAGATCAGTCAGTTCAGTCGCTCAGTCGTGTCCGACTCTTTGTGACCCTGTGGACTGCAGCTCGCCAGGCCTCCCTGTCCATCACCAACTCCCAGAGCTTGCTCAAACTCATGTCCACAGAGATGTGGAGCTCAGAACTGGAAGGTGGTAAATGGAGCTGGGGAGAATATGAAATGGGCCAGAGGATATTCAAGCGAAAAAGAGATCTACACCTTTAGAAACCCAAGAACAGCAGGGAAAGAAAAGGCTTAAAAAAAAGAAAAGAAAACCTTAGAGAGGGAGCAGAGGAGTGCCAGGCATGCGAGCAGGAGAGGGGAGGCAGTCTCTGGGGAAAATTAAGAGGCCACTGACGCCCAAGACCACAAAGGCCGAACAGGAGATGGGCAGAAAAATACCTGCTGGTTTAGAACGAGAACTTTTCACAAAAGAAGGTCGCCAAAAAGAGGAAAACATGGCCAAAACAAAACAGTGACAAGTTTAAAACATTTTCTGAAACAGCTACAAAACCCCACGCCGAGTCACTATTCTTTAGAAACCATACCTTACTCGTCCTTGTCACTGAAGACTCTCTACTACCTAAAAAATCCCCAATCACTGTATTCCAGGTAACTACCTTTTTCACCATAACGTGAGCAGCGTTCTGGAACACTCGGCTCATCCCGACTACACTCGAGAAGACACGGACCCTGCCCTCAGTACTTCAAGAGGAAAGGGGCACTGGAGACACTAGCATGCAAGACAGCTGATTCCCGGTCCCACTCTGGAGGTTGAGGCCTCACACCAGAGAGGGAGGGGGGCAGGGAGGCCTCACACCAGGGAGGGAGGGGCAGGGAGGCCTCACACCAGAGAGGGAGGGGGGCAGGGAGGCCTCTCACCAGGGAGGGAGGGGCAGGGAGGCCTCACTCCAGGGAGGGAGGGGGGCCGGGAGGCCTCACACCAGGGAGGGAGGGGGGCCGGGAGGCCTCACACCAGGGAGGGAGCGGGGCAGGGAGGTCTCACACCAGGGAGGGAGGGGGGCAGGGAGGCCTCACACCAGGGAGGGAGGGGGGCAGGGAGGCCTCACACCAGGGAGGGAGGGGCAGGGAGGCCTCACACCAGGGAGGGAGGGGGGCAGGGAGGCCTCACACCAGGGAGGGGGGCAGGGAGGCCTCACACCAGGGAGGGAGGGGCAGGGAGGCCTCACACCAGGGAGGGAGGGGCAGGGAGGCCTCACACCAGGGAGGGAGGGGGGCAGGGAGGCCTCACACCAGGGAGGGGGGGGGCAGGGAGGCCTCACACCAGGGAGAGAGGGGCAGCACCAGCCAAGCCAGCCATGGCTGAGCAGGAACCCTAACACAGCCCGTGTCAGCCCTCCCAGCAACAAGATACCAAGACACCTCAGGCTTTCAATCTCTCCTATGGCCTTACTTCTTAAAAAAAAAAAAAAAAAAACTCACTTAGAACAATTTACTATATATACCAAATTCTCAGAGTCATGGGAAAAAATTTTGGCAATTAATCAGTCTATAAGTTTTTCATCAAAAATACCAACATAAGAAATACAGCAAGTGGCAGAGAACTTGCCTGTTTGTATAAATGGCACATTCCTTGTTGTTAATCTTCAAGCATTCACTGTATTTACTAAGGGCATCTTTATAGTTTTTGTCTTTTACACATTGATTTCCTTCTTCTTTAAGGGTTTTAAATACGTTTTCATCTATGGAACACACACAAAAAGTGGAATTATTCATACAAGCACCTCTACAAAACTTTAAGTATACTGTAAACTAAGTGACCACAAACCATACAGAGCTAAAGTCTAAATGGAACAAAATGTTGTATATGAATTAAAAAGATAAATTGGCTACAAGTAAAAGTTTGATTACACAATGACGACACAGTTTTTTCAAATTAGAAAATAAAATACAAGCGATTGTATCATTTTATCCATATTGGTATGCCTTCTCTCTGCTGGAGACGGTAACTATGTCGTGAAAAATGAATGAACAAACCCATTAAAGCCTTAATTAGACTTCTTCCAACAGTCCAAGTTTCCTTGGAAAAACCACACCTCCTCCCCTCTCTGCTCCTGTGGTTTCAGCAAAGCAAACCTCACCCCAGCCCTACCTTTTGGGGTAATCTGTGCTTTACTATGGAGAAGGAAATGGCAACCCACTCCAGTGTTCTTGCCTGGAGAATCCCAGGGACGGGGGAGCCTGATGGGCTGCCGTCTATGGGGTCGCAGAGAGTCGGACACGACTGAAGCGACTTAGCAGCAGCAGCAGCAGCAGTGCTTTACTAACCAGCACATTATACTCCCTTGGCCACAGTCAGCTAATTGGTCAGGGAAGGACCTATGAGAGCCAATAAGTGACAATAAGATTTTTGTGGCAGCTTCTGCTAAGGTAATTCTTGCTTTTCCCTGTGGAACATGAGGATAAAAGGCTATTTTGTCATTGTGCAATACAAGGGGAGAATCTGTCTGAGAATGGGGTCAACAGAGCAAGAGAGATGCCAAGACAGAGAGCTCAAGAATAACCTCTGAGCCCTGAATCTAGCTGTTCGGGCAGCTATCCTACCTGTGGACTTTTCCACAAGGGGGGAGCCAATGAACAACCTTTTCTGCTTAAGACATTCATTGTTGGGTTTTCTGTTACTGGCAATCAGAGAGTCCTAACTATTACTGTTGCCTATTATCTTGCCGTGAGCATGACCCTCCACTCAGGATCCATTCCCTTCTTCCTAAGGGTACCACGATATTCACGCAGCTCTCACTCCTCTCCTACTCAGCCCACGTGTCCAGGGGAAACTGACCCCACCAATCAGAACTTGGGTCTAAGTCAATCAGGGCATTTTTTTCATCACTGAGGGAGTGGCTCAGGAAAGAGCATATGACTCATTAGAATAAATACCAAGACAGTTTAGCCTACAGAACAACAGGCTAAAAAAAGCTAGATCTTTAGGGCAATGTATTTCCTAATCCTTAAATTAATACCACCAAAAGCAGTGGTGTCTCTCTCTCTCTTTGGACACTGATCTGTGCAGTCATTAAGTCTAAAACTGTTACAGTTCTGTATTTCTGGCCATACCCTGAGCGCTGACAAATCATGCCTGATTTTGGAGCCTGCCCAGGCCCTTTCAGTTACTTTGAGCCAAAACTATCTCCTTACAGTTATAAGTCAACAGATTTTCTGTGACTTGCAACCAAGGTTGTCTACCATACATAAAATATTAAAATTTAAACTTTTAAATCTATGTATTAACTTTATAGAGTAGATATAAAATGAAAATCCATAACTTAAATTTTAAAATATATTTTTAAATTCTGTGCTCTAAAGATCCTGATAGATGCACTGAATTTATAGTATAAACTTGGAATATAAATGATAACCTTATTTGTCCCTCTGCACAAATGGCAAGAATATTAATTTTTCATCCCTTATTTCAAATCACAGAATATTTCTGCCTAATGTTTCATGTTTCAAAAAATCTCACACTATGCAGCCAAATGACACTCGCCATGAATCTTGGCGTCTATATAAGCTCTAAAACAGATTATTACAGAGGATTTTTTCCCTCTAATTTGCTGAAAATTTTTCCTCAAGCTTTTCTTCCCACACTGTTTTTAGGAATGTGGAATCCAGTCTCACTAATAAATATGAACAGAAAGAACTGATTATTCTTGTGCTCATGACTTGCTAGCACATATCTGCAGCATGGTTAGTTTTTGCATGTTATTAATAATGAAGAGCTACCCTTTACTGACCAAATACTTTGTGCCAGTCCCCACTGATTACAGACTCTAGAAACTAGAGATCTCCACAGCTTCCCCGGGACTGCTGCCCATTTAAAAGCCTTGGCAGATCTTCTTTCTAGGCAAAGAAAAGGGTGAGGGTCTAACACCAGCCTTCGGGACATGCCAGTTCAGGAACCTCAGGGGCTTTGCAAGACGAAGCCCAACAAAGACACACATGGGTCCCTAAGCAGGCAGTAGAAACGGAGCCTCAGCTGGCTTTCAGGCAGAAGGCCAGTGTGAAGTCACACTGACTACACACTCTACACAAAGTGCTGAGGTGGGCACTGTGGGGATGCACTTGTGGACCTGAACGACTATGATGTAAGGGAGAAGGAGGTCCCGCTAAGATACATGTTATAAGGCTTTACTCTTTCAAAAACATCAATTTCATTACACTAGCCTTGCCACCACATTCATGGTATGATGAGAACCACATGGCTACTTAATTCTTTTTCTTATTATTAATAATAATGCTGACTCAAACTTTATTAGGAGCTTCCCTGGTGGCTCAGTGGTAAAGAATTCACCTGCAATGAGGGAGATACAGTTTCAATGCTCAGATCAGGAAGATCCCCTGGAGGAAGAACTGGCAAGCCACTCCAGTATTCTTACCTGGGAAATCCCATGGACAGAGGAGCCGGAGCTATAGTCCATGGGGTTGCAAAGAGTCGGACACTACTGAGCGATTAAACAATAACAACCTTTATGAAGAGGTTCAGTCAGTTCAGTTCAGTCACTCAGTCGTGTCCAACTCTTTGTGACCCCATGGACTGCAGCACGCCAGGCCTCCCTGTCCATCACCAACTTCCAGAGCTGACTCAAACTCATGTCCATTGAGTTGGTGATGCCATCCAACCATCTCATCCTCCATTGTCCCCTTCTCCTCCCACCTTCAATCTTTCCCAGCATCAGGGTCTTTTCAAATGGGTCACTTCTTTGCATCAGGTGGCCAAAGTATTGGAGTTTCAGCTTCAACATCAGTCCTTCCAATGAACATTCAGGACTGATTTCCTTTAGGATGGACTGGTTGGATCTCCTTGCAGTCCAAGGGACTCTCAAGAGTCTTCTCTAACACCACAGTTCAAAAACATCAGTTCTTCAGTGCTCAGCTTTCTTTACAGTCCAACTCTATGAAGAGGTTACTGTACGCTTACACAGGCAGCACGTTGTACTGAGAATACCATATGCATATCTCCACTTATTCCTGAGCATAACTCCGCGAGACAGTTACTCACATCTCCCCCTTTCACATACATGAAGACACTGGAGGTGGGCAGCAACTCCTTAAGACTCTGCAGTTAGACAGAGGGAGAGCAGGGTCTTGAACTTAAACCCAGGTCTGACGCCTGATATCACGCACTTACCCTCCCGCTCTACTGAGAAAATAACATGCACAGCTGACAATAACCCTCAGAAGAAATGAGTGCAGGCTTCCCCTACCTGGCATGCCCGGCTGGGAATGGCAACAGGAATCTCCCACTTGGTCTGGGGGCGTCTCTGCTGCAGGCCGCCAAGCCCGCACTTGTGTGGAGGTGGGCACAGCAGGAATGGGCGGCAGCTTCTCCCGCCAGTTTGGGCCATCCAGAGCGATCAAAATCTTTGTTATCCTAAAAATAAAATCAGTTTTCTCTGTCGATCATGCAGTTTGCTTTTTTATATTACTGAAGGGTACATCAAGGTAAAACTTACAAATGCTACACAGCTCACGGGGTCACAGAGAGTTGGACACGACTTGGCGACTGAACAACAACATGCATTTGTATACTTCCCTGTAGAAAACACAGCAACTTGAGCTATATGCTGTCCACATAAACTGTCTTTGAAAGGACTTTTAAAAGTTGCTCCAAACTATATAACTTTAGATCTTTTTTGTATCAAAAGAAAAAATGAAGACACTTCTAATTGGTTTAAGAAATTTTTAAATGTATATGCAATAAAATTTTAATTTTTTAAAAAAGTAAAGTATAAAACTAAAATTTAGGAAGCCTAGAAGAAATGTGCCCCACATAACATTTCATATAATTGCTAAAGTGATTATCACTCTTGAGACTTAACAGAAGTACTTTAGAATGGCTATGCCCAAACTGTATACTAAAAATAGGCACACAGGACTGGCTGCTGAAACTGATGAGGGCGTGTACGTGTGTGCTTAGTTGCTCAGTCATGTCTGACTCTTTGCAACGCCACGGACTGTAGCCCACCAGGCTCCTCTGTCCATGAGATTTCCCAGGCAAGAGTGGGTTGCCATTCCCCTCTCCAGGGGATCTTCCCAACCCAGGAATCGAACCTGTGTCTCCTGCACTGGCAGGATTCTTTACCACGCAGCCACCTGGGAAGCCCAAAACTGATGAGGAGTGGCTGTCAAATGAAATAGTGCTTCTTCTTGAAACATTAACGTACGGTTGATACTCTTACCTACATTGTTTCATCTCTAAAACGATCCACTCATTGTGTTTTTCATATGCATAAAGATGAAAGAATTTGATAATGGAGTCTACTACAAGGACCCTTGTATTAATGACATTTGCTAATGGCTATAAATAATATTCAGATTACCACCCCTGATTATCACTTTTGCATCATTTTAAACACACAAAGTATCATACTTAGATTTTAAGACAAAACTAAATTATGTCTGGGATAAATCTGGTTTTAAAAAAAAGGTGCTCCCCAAGACTGAGAAAGTCACTGGTAATTAGTAGAATGCATTCAAATTAGTTAACTCAGTAGTACTTTTTATGTGAAAAAATTATATTTATATACAGCCAAATATAATACATACATTCTCCCTACAGTTTCATAAACTTAAATTTCAACAGTGATCTTTGGTTATGATAGCCACATTTCATATTTTAGTGCAAAAATATTTTTTTGAAAAATAATGCATAACCACCCACCACAGCAGAAGAAAAGGACGCTTTAGAAAAAAGAATTTTCAAGCAAAACTTGTATTACCAGCAGAAAGGAAGGAAGAAGCAGCTTAAAAGAGATGATGTGTTGCCAGGGAGTAAATAAGTATATGCAGGGAAATGTAACATATGAGATTCCTGGAGAGGAAAAGAGGAATATGGTTAATGGAAGAAACAAAATAAGCATATATGTTTAAATTTTTTTTTCCAAAAAAAAAAAGCTGCTTAGATGGAAAAGCAAGCATAAATACAGGGTTCATGAAAAGGAATAGTGAAATTTTTTAATGACTATTTTACAGAAAATATATATGCCAAAACCAGACAAAGCCTCCTCACCTTCTCATAAAATGATACATAAGCAATTACCATTCCATTAAAAAAATGAATGAGTCTTAAAAGTCAATCTGTGTAAAAGCACCTTCTTGAGTACAACTAAAAATTACAATACAATTCTCAAAAAACTAAACAGAATTACCGTATGATCCACCAATTCCATGCCTGGGAATACCCCAAAAGGAACTGAAAACAGGTATGCAAACAAAACCTTGCACATGATGTTCACAGCAGTGCTATTCACAATAGCCAAATGGTGGGAACAGCCGAAATGTCCTTCAACAGATGGATGGGTGCGACACATCCACACAGTGGAATATTGCTCAGTCATAAAAAGAAATGACATCATCACACATGCCACACCATGGACCAACCTTGAAAACATAAGCTATGTGAGTCAGGCACAAAAGCTACACACTGCATGTTTCTATTTATATGAACTCTCCAGAATAAGTAAATCCACAGAGACAGAAAGCAAATCAGGGGCTTAATGGGGGTTTCCCTTTGCGGGGGAAGGGAATGAAGTATTTTGGAACTATTAGAGGTGGTGGCTGTCCAATACTGTGAGTGTACTAAAGGCCACTAAATTGTACACCTAAAAATAGTAAATTCAGTTGTTATGTGAATTGTACTTCAATTTTTTTTTAAGTGTAAAAAATGTAGAAGGTTCAGAAATATGAATGATCCCAGTCTCTTGGACGTAAATTTCTCCCTTCAGACCCATTCAGTCTATCACTATGAACCAGAGTTCCTAAAACACCTCTTCACAGGCCCCTTGTCTCTGGCAGACACTTCAGGTGTCTGCCCACTTTTTTTCACAAGAACTTCTAACCCGGGGAGAAGATCCTACTTTCCCAACCATCTCAGAGACTCCCAGGCAGAGGATGGGCGAATTAACAGCAGAAACCCACAGCACAGGGTCTGCTGGAGAATGCATTCACTCCACACAATTTTACTGAGGATGCCTGCTGTACAAGGTACCGCAACAGCACAGCTGGATAAAACACAACCCTGACTTCCCAGAACTCTTAGTGGAATGAATCTAAAAGAACTTTATGAAAAGAGATAATATGGAAAGAAGGCACAGCTTGGAGGGAGAGGAGCCTGAGGGGCACGTGTGCTGGGGGAGATGGGTGGATCATGGGACGTTCTCTCCTAAAGGTAAGAAGGGACTTAGCCGGACAAAAGCAGGGAAGAAGAGCCTTCAGGAGCCCATGTGGAGGCAGCAAGTGATGTGCAACCAGGCGGCTGTGCAGCAGGAGAAAAGGCTTGGAGGGCTCCCAGGGACACACCTGATTTTACAGGATGGAGACCATGCCCTGAATGCCCACGGTTCCATCGGGTTCCACTCTAGATCCAATAACCAGTATCTTTTCTTTTCTTCCCAACAGGTGGGTCCCTAGCGACCACGGAGAAGAAGCACCAGAGAAAAGCTGCCCACTCAACACAGATCTTTCCAACAGTTTTCTCCAAAGTGCAGTAGGACCAGGTGGGGAGGTAAGGCAGGACTATAAGTCACGAGTTCTCATCTTCTTCAGCTTTGTTCAGGGTCCCCTCCGTGGTCAGTCAATGCCCTTCACTGACCACCTCCAGTGCTCATTCTCCAAAGCTGCAGCCCACAGACCAGGGCAGCCTGACCCCTCTGTGATCCCCTCACTCATCAACTAACGTTCCTGCTTGGGGATAACGTATCTTATGTTAAGTTGTTCCCCCCTAGCTACATTCTACTTTGCTTAAAGACAGAGACTGTGTCATTTTCCCCCTTCCTCTCTTTCTGTGGGGTGTGTGGGACATGGTACACTACATCAACACAAGGCACAGTGTGACACACAAAAATCCTTGAAAGAGATTATACTTTGGACAAATGGAATCAGAAAATATCATATATAACTGGAAATGTTAGCCAAGTAGTAACTTTTCAAAGTTCACGTGAAAGCAGTTTATGAAATCTGGAAGCTCTTACTTTCCCGTTCTCACCTAGGGAGTAAATAGGTCATAATATAAATTAAATCCAAATTCTGTGCTATTTAACCATCCTGTGCTGTGCTTAGTCGCTCAGTCATGTCTGACTCTTTGTGACCCCATGAACTGTAGCTGGCCAGGCTCCTCTGTCCATAGGGATTCTCCAGGCAAGAATACTGGAGTGGATGGCCATGCCCTCTTCCAGGGATCTTCCCCACCCAGGGATCGAACCCAGGTCTCCCACTTTGCAGGCGGGTTCTTCACTGATTGAGCCACAAGGGAAGCCATCACCATCCTAGATGAGTGTCTATCTAAAGGGCATAGAACACAAACATCTAGTAGGCTCATGAAACATCCACTCTCCTGAGGAGAAAATAAAATATGTTTCCACTGACAGATGTGGTGCCAATGAATACCTGCAGATCCTGCAGAAGACGACTCAACATGGCAGGCAGGCTTCGCTGCATTTTTGGATCTCGTCCTATAATCAGTACTGACGTATGACATCACTGAAAACACCCTTCTAACCCCACAGATGTTAACAAATACTAAAATCAAATTCTGTACATCTTGAGTTGCACAGAAGAGCCATACCCTGTGCTGTTTTTAAAATTAAGTGTATATCATATATAACATTGGGCGTCAGAGGACAACTCAAAACATATCACGGGACAGTTAGAAAGTTAGAGAGTGAGAACCATTTGGTTTGGAAGGGGTGAAAAAAGGCACGCATCCATGTAATGCCAATAAGGAAGGACATGTCCACACCTTGACCTGGTTCTGAAAGAGGGAAAGAAACGAAACCTCATTCCATTAGAAAACAACTCGCCCTCGGGCAGCGGCCTCGATTAGGTTACCTGTTAATACTGTCATTTGCTAACTGGATTCCACAGTCTATTTGCAACACTGTTTTATAATCCACGTAAGCTTTCTGATACTGCTCTACAGTTTCATAGGCCATTGCTCGTCGAAGAAGAGGCTTGATAGAGAATGGATGAAGCTCCAGGGCCCTAAAGGAGACAGAAATATTACATGTCATTTGTTATGAAGATCACTCCCTAACTTACACTAACCTGGCATATCTGTTAGGACTGAACTCTCACATACATGCATATCTGATATTTCACCTTGGGGATCTGGCAACATACCAGAAAGGCAAACCCAGAGCAATCAATCTGTGGTTACTTCCTTTCTTTTAAACCAGTCCCCTTTGGCACTTGCTCTTCCCCAAGTGAGACTGAGCTCCCAGGCAACAGGCACTGCCTACCCCTTCAAGCCCCCCTCCCAGGGTCGCCCCCTCACCCCCATGGGCTAACAGAGCCCGCATGGCACCGGCTCAGAGTAGGCTTTGCACCAGGTTCTTGTTACTGACAGATCCAAGGGAAAATTTTATTTGCACCTATCTACTTACTAAGGCCCTTAGCACAGGACCACAAAAACCTACAATACCTTTTGAATATCAGACCTTTAAAGCTTAACACAGTTGATTATGATTTAGTTGCTGCTGGTCAAAAATAGACCGGAGGAAATCGAGGAAGTTAGTATACAATGATTTCTGTAAGTCATGAATTTTCTAGCATACTTTTTATTCTGTGAAGTACTTCCAGGATCACTAGAGATGTATTTCAAGGTTATGTTCCTTGGTTTTGTTTGAAATAACTGCTTAAGGCTAGGTCACTAACTTAATGCACTTCACTATACTCTGAAATAAAGAATACAATCAAAAGATGGTATTTGAGTGAAAACTATTGTACTCTTAGTTTTAACAAAATCAGTTGAAACTGTAAAAGAGTATTATGGGTCGATACCAACATTTATTAATATTCCACGCAGAGATCCCATGAAGAGCCTACTTCCTCTCTGATCCACTAACAAGAATCTGCGCCAGACTGTCCACAGTGGGGATAAAGGTTTGCTGGTGATTCTTTACGCACAAGCAGTTTCCATATATCAGACACTTGACCTGCTTCAGGAAAAGCATGATTTCTTCCCCAGTAGATCTGTTTATCCCTGTCTACAGTGATCTGGAAGGAGGAAGTCCTGACAACACCTGCAGGTGTGAGTCACTGCAGATGACATCTAATGTCACAACAGGCCTGGAAGGTAAATATTCATATGTTCAGGACAGATGAGGGAGCAATCTGCCCACATGCCTGATCTTCTGAACTTAAGCCACGGGAGACCAAGGGCATTGCTGGTCTCGATCATTACTATATCCCAGCACCTAGATCACAGAGGGCCACTGGAGGGGCTCAGCAAAGCCCTCCCAAGTGAACCTTCAGGACCCACACTCTTGCCACCACAAGCACAGATGAAAGCACCGCAGATTAAGAAAGGCTCAGTCACCTGCCACCCAGAGCCCTTGGTAATTCTTCACATTGTACGGATACTTGACTGCACGTGTGGGTGTGCTCCCGGGCTGTATACCACTCACTCTGTTCCAGAAATGTCATTAAACCTAATTAGCATCATTTCTTTGAAAAAGAATCATTTTTGCTCTGCCTAGGTACTAGGATTGGGGATGATTTTAACAATCTCTTTTGCATTGTACTGGATTTAAAATTCTTTTTTTTCCGTAATAGGTATGTGTTACTCTTGTAACCAGTAAAAGTTTTTTTAAAAGTCTATTAAAAACACTCAAACACTAGAAAACAGGTTTTTGGGTATCAGGATCTATCACCTGTACCCCTGTCTTAAATCCACCTTAGTTTAATGCTTAGGAGATAGTAACTACATGAACACTCATTATACATATAGGTCACAGACACAAGACTACCCCCGTTTCACCAAAGACTTCCAATGCCCAAGGAGCTATTTATCCACAAGATGGACCTGAGGTAGGCGTGGAATCTAAAGCTGAATGAGATGATGCATTTAATTTATAGCACTTCCCAGCTGAGTAAATGCAAATTTTTCTTTTTAACCACAATCCTGAAAATGAATGTGAGCTTATGAATGGGAATTCCACTAAAGGAAAAAAAGAAAAGCACATCTATTCATAAACACACAGAGAACTTTTAAATCAGAGTTTACAAGAGCTTAACTATTCAAGTTAACACAGTTAAGAATCTAAAAGAGCCTTCTAATTTCAAGTCCATCAGAGAGAAGCAAAGATGAGCAGAAACAGAATTACTAGACAGCATTCATTTGAGTCTGTCGAAATACTCTCCATGAAAAGTCCGGGAAAGAGTTTTGATGTATTTAGATAACTCAAAAAGGTTCTCTGACAGATTGGGAGCAGTGAAGATGTTTTTTAACATCTTCTGATAAACAATTACGAGAACTGTTTTATGGTTTTCCAGAAGTCATGTACCAACACGAAAGTTGGACCATAAAGAAGGCTGAGTTTTGAAGAAGTGATGCTTTTGAATTGTGGTGCTGAGAGACTCTTGAGAGTCCTTTGGACCGCAAGGAGATCAAATCAGTCCATCCTAAAGGAAACCAACCCCGAATATTCACTGCAAGGACTGATGCTGAAGCTGCAATACTTTGGCTACCAGATGTGAAGAGGTGACTCATTGGAAAAGACCCTGATGTTGGGGAACACTGAAGGTAGGAGGAGAAGGGGATAGCAGAGGATGTGAATTTGAGCAAACTAAATACTTGTAGTGCTCCTTCAATTATTATTTTAAAAATAAGCCAAATTAACTGATATTTAATTTGCTTAATTCCTGAAAAACAAGTTAATCTTGTCATTTAGGGAAAAAATAGGGCACAACATAGTAATCGTAGGGGAAAATATTCATGTTAACCTCTGTAACCTGAAAGGATGAAGTTCTGTTTGCTTTCCTGTGCATGTACTTGGTGCAGACAGGGGCTGGCATGTCACCACTGTCATCCTCAAAGCTTTAACATTTCTGGAACAATTACTGTATGTCTAGTAACTATGCTGAATGCTTCTTTTGCAATATCTGCTTAATGTTTGCCTAAGTTCAGTCAAGATGTGCTAGTGTTCTCTCTCTCTTTTTCCCCCCCAAAATGCATAAAAAGTTATTTCACAAGTAAATCTATGAAAGTTATTTCATAGGTTCCCCCTTATTTTAAATTTTGCTCCCAGGGAATTTTTCTTTTTCACTGTTTGAAACCTGCTACCACTTGTAATAAAAGTCTGTGCAAACAACTCTCCAAGGAGCAAAGATAATTAACTGAAAAACTAAAACACAGGCTTTCTCTAAAAGGTATGTAACCTTTTGAGGTGAAGAGAAAAGAGATATATTCCTGCTAATAACTGGTTTTCAATACGGCCATACTTCAACATGTCCCCAAAGGCAAATCATGGTTTCCCTGGCATTAAAATGAGTTTGAGAATCATTGCTTTTGAGTAAAATCACCCCAATCACCCAGTCACCTTATGCTGAGACTCATATGTCAGGTATCAAAGAAAACATCTAAGTAGGTTGGTTTCTAGAAAGGTCGGTACTGACCAGCAGAGCCAGATTCCTTGGCCGAAAACACAGCCTTTCACTAAGGACCCCTCACCTAAACCTTCCCCTCTGCCTCCTCCCTCCCCGGCAGGCAATCCTCCTGTCCTCCTTCAAGACAAAACTCCACTCCAGACTCAACAGTGTCCTCTGTGACTTCCTCCTGGGTCTCCACTGAAACACAACACATTTTAGCAAGAAAATGTCTTACACCATATCTCACTTACACCATCTCACTTAAGTCCACTGTTTTTTAACCGGAGTACTGAACTCACTGAAGGAAGACCTGAGACGCATCTGAAGGGTAATGTATTAGGCAATAGACACTTGAACTGAAAGGCTCTCAGCTGCAAATCGCAAGGTGCCTGATACTATGCAAATCTACTTGGTCTTGTTGTTAGTTATGGGCAGTGGCAAACGTTTAACAGCTGGCTCTCCTGAGAAAAAGACCCAGATTTGTGGCATTTGCCAATTTTCATAGTATTAGTAGTACTCCAGTCATGTCAGATTTCAACTACCAACTTGACTTCAACCAACTCCCCAAATCCTGAACACGTTGTGAGCTAGCACAACTGTTGATGATGTCGAGACAGACCAAAGTGAACATAAATATTATTTATTTTAAATTTGAATATGTAAAATTGGCAAAAAATACAAGCAGCTCGCAGCTTTCTTTTTAAACTGCAGGCATAGATACCAGCAAGTTTTTACCCACATATGTAAACTGATACTGTCGATGAAAAAAATATTGTTCACCTTATAATCAAGGTGTCCATGTATGTCCCTGTGCAAACTAGGGCTTCTAAGAGTGAAAGGGAGTAATTCTAATAATTATACCACACAACGGTGGTAAATCGAGACTGTGAAGGTTACACCAGTACCTGCAGCTTCTTATTTTTTAGATGCACTAACAGTAACACATTAATGGCAGAAAGCGAAGAGGAACTAAAGAGCTTTTTGATGAAGGTGGAAGAAGAGAGTGAAAAAGCTGGCTTAAAACTCAACATTCAAAAAAAGTAAGATCATGGCATCTGGCTCCATCACTTCATGGCAAACAGATGGAGAAAAAATGGGAACAGTGACAGATCTCATTTTCTTGGGCTCCAAAATCACTGCGGATAGTGACTGTTGCCATGAAATTAAAAGATGCTTGCTCCTTGGAAGAAACACTACGACAAACCTAGACAACGTATTAAAAAGCATGGACATCACTTTTCCCACAAAGGTCCATATAGTCAAAGCTATGGTTTTTCCAGTAGTCATGTACGGATGTGACAGCTGGACCATAAAGAAGGCTGAGTGCTGAAGAATTGATGCTTTCAAACTGTGGTGCTAGAGAAGACTCTTGAGAGGCCCTTGGACAGTACAGACATCAAACCAGTCAATCCTAAAGGAAATCAACCCTGGATATTCACTGGAAGGACTGGTGCTGAAGCTCTAATACTTTAGCCACCTGATGCAAAGAGCCAACTCCTGGAAAAGATCCTGATGCTGGGAAAAGACTGAGGGCAAGAGGAGAAGGGGGCAACAGAAGATGAAATGATTGGATGACATCATCGACTCAATGGACATGAGTTTGAGCAGACTCTGGGAGATAGTGAAGGACAGGAAAGCCTGGTGTGCTGCAGTTCATGGGGTCTCAAAGAGTTGGATATGACTTAGTGACCGAACAACAATAAACAGTAACTTCTTCCCAAAGGGCTCCTCAAGCAGGCTTAATATTTAATGGTTAAAAAAAATGTAAAAAGCTACTTTTTATTTATGTAAATATATTCATCCACCTCAGTATGTAACTTGTTGAGTACGATGGGTGACTACTGTGCTTGAGGGATGCACACGCAATCCCTGACCTCAGAGAGTTGAAATTCCTCTGCAGAGGGTGACGTAAGGGCCTACAGGTGTGAGAGTGGCAGTAAGTGTTCCAGCCATGCAGAAGACCATGAAGTCTGAGGTGACAAGGAAAGTGGAGAGGAGGGGCAAGCTGAGGAAAGATTCCTGAAGCAAAGTTTGCAGAGGGCATTACACATACAGACCAAAGGAGAGCAGAAAGCTTGTTGGGGGGAGGGGAAGGGGCGCGGGGTGCAGTGTGGTGACAAAGTGTTAGTCACTCAGTAGTGTCCGACTCTTTGCGAACCCATGGACTGGAGCCCGCCAGGATCCTCTGTCCCTGGAATTCTTCAGGCAAGAATACTGGAGTGGGTGGCTTTCCCTTCTCCAGGGGATCTTCCCGACTCAGGGATCCAACCCAGGCCTCCTGCATTGCCGGCAGATTCTTCACCACCTGAGCCACCAGGGAAGCAGAGATTATAATGATCTGCAACAGCATACTGGGCAACTGAACACAGGCTGAAACAGTCTGCACAAAATAATGCTTCAGGAAAAGTTATCCTGATGCCACGGTGGATTGGAGGAGGCAGAGACACCGGTCAGAAGGCTTCTCCAAAACTCTGGGATCCATGTGGAAAGAGTATGATTAAGGTGGTAGCTAAGAAATGAAAGAAGTTTGCACAAACATCTTCTATAATTGTCTTCATATATGTAAAAGGATGTATGAGCTTTATGTTTTAACCAATTAACGCACCTTCAATGTCATAAAAAATCAGATTTACGCAGAAACGTTAGAAGGGTATTAAATACTGCATTCATCCCACTGAAATGATAATCTGTTGACAAAGCTGAAAAACGGGCAGTTTACCTGTTACAATCCTGAATACAGCCACTGCAGTTTCCGTCTTTGAGGTAACATGCTGCTCTATTTGAATATAAGATACTTAGATCGGCTGCACTTCCACTTCCTAAAAATCACATTTAATTAAATGGTTACAATCCATTGGCTAATCACAGTTCAGCAGAAGATTGAGGTCTCCGGCGGCACCGCGGTCCTACACCCGCGGCTAACGCGGCTGCGAGCAGCTGCCGGTGTACGCGCTGGCCGGAGGCCAAGCCCGTGACCGGCAGCTGCCCACGCGCCCCGCCCCGGGCACACGCGGCGCGCCCGGAGGTTCGGCCGCATCCGCCCTGCCCGCGGTTCGCGGGAAGGGAACGGACGCAGTGGGCGCCTGTCATTCGCAAGGGGCCGGGGAGACCGCCGGGCGCAGCCCACTCACCTGCGGACTCCAGCTGCGCAATCGCCGCCGAGTACTTGAGCGCCGCCTCGGAGAACTGCCCATTTTGAAAGAGCTCGTTGCCCTGGCTCTTCAGGGCGGCGGGACCCATCGGGGCGGCGGACCCCGGCGGGGGCGCGGCGGGTCCCGGGGACGCGCCGGCCGCGGGCTCCCCGGCGCCCCGCCCGCCGCCCGCCGGGGCCGGGGCCCGCGGTCGGTCGCGCTTGTCCGCGCCGGCCCCTGGCGTCCGGCCCCAACGCGGCGCGCCCCTCTCCGGCCGCTTGCCGCCCTCGCTCCTGCGCGTCAGCTTCTTCTGGATGTTGCCCATGGCGCGCGGCTCGGCGGCGCTCCCGGCTCCCGCCGACTCCGCGGCCTCTGTGGGGAGTGGATGCGGGAAGTGACTGTTTGCATCATCCGGAGCAGCTACCGCCGAGGCCGCGGCAGTGCCGGCGCGGGGGCGGGGTCCCGGGCGAAGCCGGGAGGAGCCGGCCCGCCCCTCGCCGGGAGCCAGGCAGTTCCGGCGCCCCTGGGAGAGGCAGCGCTCCTGTGGACCCCGGGGGTTTCCCGGGCTGAGGACTCAAGTCAAGCCCGGATTTAACTCTTCGAACGCCGAAGAGCTTGGGATGTGAAAACCGGCATTTCAAACATCATTCCCTTCATCACAGCGTACGTGTCGAGGTAGACCTTACAAAATTTGTACTTTTTTTCCGCCTAACAATTTACAAATGAATGAATGAAGTTACTAAGACTTGAATACAACTGCACTCCCAAGTTAGGGTACCCTTTCCTTCTGTTAAAGAACTGGGAGAAGATAATTTTTTCAAATTATCTATTTCAAATAATCAAAAAATTATCAATTTTTTTTCAAATTATCAAGTCCAAGTGATTTTTAAGGCATTTAAAAATGATTTTAGCAAAGAACTCACATAAAACAGACACCTAGTTTTTAAAAGGAACCTTAAAAAGTCAGTAAAATTTCCATTACAATACCTTACTCCAAGTTAAAAATTCCTCTGATCTTGATTGAACGATTTCAAGTATTTATCAGAGCTTTAATAATTGATTATTGAACTGATTTTTAACTATGAAAATAACAAATATTTCATTGATGGGTGTCTAAATATTTAAAACAAAGCAATTCATCATTTCAAAGCACTAACTGCAGAGACTTCCCAACTTTCTCTTGTAATAAATTCTCATGTAATTTTTAATGAATGTATTTCCCATTCTGTTTCATGAATGTTAAAGCCAGAATCTGAAACACAGATGAAATAGAAAGCCACAAGTACATAAATGAAAATCAGTGGGTAGGTGATGGTCACCTTAAGGCAAGCAGTGAGTTTATCAGTTCAGTTCAGTCGCGCGTCCGACTCTTTGCCACCCCACGAATCGCAGCACACCAGGCCTCCCTGTCCATCACCAACTCCCGGAGTCTACTCAAACTCATGTCCATCGAGTTGGTGATGCCATCCAGCCATCTCATAGCATATTGGGCACCTACCGACCTGGGGAGTTCCTCTTTCAGTAGCCTATCATTTTGCCTTGTGAGAGGGCATCAGAGGGCAGACACACTGAAACCATAATCACAGAAAGCTAGCCTATCTGATCACATGGACCACAGCCTGTCTAATTCAATGAAACTAAGCCATGCCGTGTGGGGCCACCCAGGACAGACGGGTCATGGTGGAGAGGGCTGACAGAATGTGGTCCATTGGAGAAGGGAATGGCAAACCACTTCAGTATTCTTGCCTTGAGAACCCCATGAACAGTATGAAAAGGCAAAATGAGTGTATAAAAAGCACACTAGTTAATAGAGTTTTCTGTACAGCAGAATGACATTCAATTTTGGATCACTGACCAAAAGAGGCTTAATTATTAAAACAAAAGATGATCTTGTAATAGTGATAAACCCCTAGATTGAACCCAGTAGAATTATTACAGCAAAGCTCTAGTACTCTTCATCTGGTATTTGCTGCTCAGGTTCCACCCAGAATAAAAATGGACGGAAGCATAAATCAGTGTCAGCAGAAATGATGAGCAGCTAGTGTTGTTTTCGGTTCCCTTGTGTGTCATCATGTCTGACCAATACTGTTACTAAATTGCTGCTATTTATTTAAAACTTACTATGAGTCAGGACCTTTACTTACATAATCATTCTTCATTATCATTAGTCTTCATACCAAGTATCATCCCCACATTACAAATGAAGAAAGAGAGACACAAGGAAAAGACTAAGGAATTCGATCAAGCATGAAGATCTGGAAACAACGTAACTGGGACTCAGGATTCAGAGGAAATGAAATGATCGCTGTACCTCTTTCCTTAAGATTGAAATGCCCCTGAAATTTTCCTGCACAGGTAAGCAGAGGCCCAAACACGAAAGACCTGTGAGTCCTGGGGGCTATTTAGCTCCCTGGAACACATTCCAGAGGAGTCGTTCAGAAGATGGCTCCAAACATAGATCAGAGGAGGCCTTATCTGGAAGACACTGACTTGGGAATTTCGAGCATAAAAACAATCATTGAAGTTTGGTGGATGTGGAGGGAGTCACTGAGATCTTCCAAAGGATTCCTGAGAAATAAAACACTTAAAAAGATGATCAGAATTGCCAGTGGAAGTGGAGTATCACCTAGAAATGAGAGGGAAAAAAACGGGAAGGTGTACTGCTTCAGAAACCAAGAGGAAAGAGCATTTCAGGGACAAGGGAGTCAATGATTAACAACTGTCAAAGGAAGGAATGACCAACAGTTCTCACCGCATAAAGACTGAAGGAAACCATCAGATCTAAAAACCACAAAGACTTCAGTAGCCTTGGGTGGTGTGGTGGTTTAGGGTAGCTGGTAGATACAAAAATTCTCAATGAAATACTAGCAAACTGAATCCAATAGCATATTAAAAGCATTATACATCTTGACCAATGGGATTTATCTCAGGAATGGAAGAGTATTTCAACAGTAGAAAAATCAATCTATTCAATACCTGCCATTAATAGAACATGGGGGAAAAACCATATAACCATAGCTGACACTGAAAAGGAACTTGACAAAATCCAATACTCTTTCATGATTTAAAAAAAAAAAAACAAAAAATGAAGAAGTAAAACTTCCAACATGATTAAGTATATTAAGTACATTTATGAAAAACTCACAGCTAAGATCATACTCAATAGTGAAACCCTAAAAGCTTTCCCCTGAAGATAGTTTTCACTGTAGCTACTCAACATTATACTGGAAGTTGTAACCTGGTCAGTTGAGACAAGAAAGAAGAAAGAAAAGACGTCCATACTGGAAAGGAAAAAGTAAAACTATCTCTATTCAAAGATAACATGATTATCTTCAGATAGATTCTTTAGGATTATATTTACATAATACACGCACACACACAAACCACCAGAGTTAATAAGAAAATTCAGCAATTTCAGGGTACAAGTTGTTGTTCAGTCACTCAGTAGTGTTTGACTCTTTTTCACCCCATGGACTACAACACACCAGGCTTCCCTGTCCTCTATCCCCTGGAGTTTTCTGAATGTTGAGTTTTCTGATAGTTTTCTGAAATGAACCAGAATCGTTTTTTGAATGCTGAGTTTCAAGCCAGCTTTTTCACTCTCCTCTTTCACCTTCATCAAGAGGCTCTTTAGTTCCTCTTCACTTTCTGCCATAAGGGTGGTGTCATCTGCATATCTGAAGTTACTATTATTTCTCCAGGCAGTCTTGATTCCACCTTGAGCTTCATCCAGCCCAGCATTTTGCATGATGTACTCGGCATATAAATTAAATAAGTAGGGTGACAATATACAGCCTTATAGTACTCCTTTCCCAATTCTGAAACAAATCCATTGTTCCATGTCCGGTTCGAACTATTGCTTCTTGACCTGTATACAGGTTTCTCAGGAGACAGGTATTCCCATCTGTTTTAGAATTTTCCACATTTTGTTGTGATCCACATAGTCAAAGGCTTTAGCATAGTCAATGAAGCAGAAGTAGATATTTTGGAGTTCCCTTACTTTTTCCATGATCCAACGGATCTTGGCAATTTGATCTCTGGTTCCTCTGCCTTTTCTAAATCCAGCTTGAACATCTGGAAATTCTTGGTTTGCATACTACTAATGCCAAGCTTGAAGGATTTTGAGCATAATCTTGCTAGTATGTGAAATGAATGCAACTGTACAGTAATTTCAACATTCTTTGGCATTGCCTTTCTTTGGGATTGGAATGAAAACTGACCTTTTCCAATCCTGTTGCCACTGCTGAGTTTTCCAAACTTGCTGGCACTTGAGTGCCGCACATTCACAGCATCATCTTTTAGGATTTGGAAAAGCTCAACTGTAATTCTGTCACCTCCACTAGCTTTATTCATAACAATGCTTCCTAAGGCCCACTTGACTTCACACTCCAGGACGTCTGGCTCTGGGTGTGTGATCACACCATCGTGGTTGTCCAGGTCATTAGAATCTTTTCTTGTACAGTTCTTCTGTGTATTCTTGCCACCTCTTCTTAATATTCTCTGCTTCTGTTAGGTCCATACTGTTTCTGTCCTTTTTGGTGCCCATCTTTGCAAGAAATGTTCCCTTGGTATCTCTGATTTTCTTGAAGAGGTCTCTAGTCTTTCCCATTCTACTGTTTTCCTCTATTTCTTTGCCTTGTTCACTTAAGAAGGCTTTCTTATCTCTCCTTGGATCAACGTATAAAAATCTGTTATTTTTATAAACTAGCAATGAAAACTTCTGAAAAGAAATTACAAAAACAATTCCATTTACAATAGTATTCAAAGAACTAAAATATTAAGGCAATTTTAACCAAGGCAATGGGACTTGTGGGATAAATATTGCTGAAAGACATTAAATGGAAAAATATCTCTTCATCATGGATAGGAATACTTTCTTTTGTTAAAATATCCATACTATACAAAGCAGTCTACAGATTCAACATAATCCCTATCAAAAATCCATAACTTTTTTGGCAGAAATGGAAAAGCTGATCCTTCACTTTGTATGGAATTTCAAGAGGCCTAGAATAGCCAAAACAATCTTGAAAAAGAACAGAATCAAACGACTTACACTTCAGATTTAAAAACTTATGGAAAGCTACAGTAATCAAAACAGTATGATACTGATATAACGATATACATGTAGATCAATGAAATAGAGAGCTCAGAAATAAGCTCACATATCTATGGCCAAGTGATTTTTTTTAGGGTAACATATGTTTTGCTGCTGCTAAGTCGCTTCAGTCGTGTCTGACTCTGTGCAACCCCATAGACAGTGGCCCACCAGGGTCCCATGTCCCTGGGATTCTCCAGGCAAGAACACTGGAGTGGGTTGCCATTTCCTTCTCCAATGCATCAAAGGGAAAAGTGAAAGTGAAGTCGCTCAGTCGTGTCCAACTCTTCGAGACCCCATGGTCTGCAGCCTACCAGGCTCTTCCGTCCATGGGATTTTCCAGGCAAGAGTACTGGAGTGGGGTGCCATTGCCTTCTCCAACATATGTTTTAATTTTTATCAAATGGAAATCAATGTGATAGTACAGTGAAACCTCTGAAAACCACGGCTTTGACCACATCAGTCAGTCCATCAATCAGGTGGGGTTTTTTTGGGTTTTTTTTTTGTTTTTTTTGTGTGGCATATTTGATTTACAGTATTATATAAGTTTTAGGTATACAAAATAGTGATTTGCAGTTTTTAAAGGTTAGACTCTATTTATAGTTATTATAAAACATTGACTATATTCCCTGTGCTGTATAATAAATCCTTGTAGCTTATTTGTTTTATACAGAATAGTTGTACCACTTAATTTGCACCCCCTAGCATGCCCCTCCCCCTCCCTTTCCCTTCTGGTAACCACTAGTTTGTTCTTTGTGAGTCTGTTTCTTTTTTGTTGTATCCACTAGCTTATTTTATTTTTTAGATTCCACATATAAGTTTTATCATACAGTATTTGTCTTTCTCTGGCTTATTTCACTAAGCGTAATCCCCTTCATCCACATGATGCTGCAAATGACAAAATTTCACTCTTTTTTAAGATGGAGTAGTATTCCAGTGTGTGTGTGAATATCATATTTTCTTTAGCCATTCATCTGCCGATGGACACAGGCTGCTTGCATATCTTGGCTATTGTAAATAACGCTGCTATGAACATTGGGGTGCATGCATCTTTTCGAATTAGCGCTTTTGTTTTATTTGAATATATACCCTGGAGTAGAGCTGCTGGATCATATGGTAGTTATACTTTAGTTTATTGAGAAACTGCCATGCTGTTTTCCAGGCTGCCTGCACCAATCTGTGTTCCCACCAACAGTGCACAAGGGTTACAATTTCTCCACATCCTTGCCAACATTTGTTATTTGTGGTCTTTTTGATGCTAGCCACTCTGACAGATGTGAGGTGATATCTCACTGTGGTTTTGATTTGTATTTCTCTGATGATTAATGATGTTGAGCATCTTTTCCTGTGCCTGTTGGCTATTTATATATCTTCTTTGGAAAGATGTCTATTCAGATGTTCTGCCCATTTTCTAATTGAGTGGTTTGTTTTGACAGAGCAAGTTAGCACTGTTTATATATGTGGGATATTAATCTCTATTGATCATATCATTTGCAAATATATTCTCTCATTCAGTAGATTGTCTTTTTGTTTTGTTGGTGATTTCCTTTGCTATACTTTTTAGTTCGATTAGGTCCCATTTCTTTATTTTTGCTTTTGTTTTCTTTGACTTAGGAGACAGATTCCACCCCCCCCCCCAAAATACAACTTATGTCAAAGAATGTTTTTCCTAAGTTTTCTTTAGGAGTTTAATGGTTTCTGGTCCTAGATTTAGGTCTTTAATCCATTTTGAGTTTACTTTTGTATACGGTGGTAGAAAATGTTCTAATTTCATTCTTTTACTTGGAACTGTTTAGTCTTCCCAGTACCACTTATTGGAGAGACTGTTTTTTCTCCATTATATATTCTTGCTTTCTTTATTGTAGCTTAATTGACCATAAGTGTGTGGGTATGGCCAACTAACTTCTGACAAAGATGCCAAGTCCATTCAATAAGGAAAGAATAGTTTTTTTTTTTTTTTTTTTTTTAACAAATGATGTTATGATAACTAGATTTCTACATGTCAAACAATAACAAAAACCCCCCAAAACCAAAGCTAAGTTGGACTCCTTCTTATATGAATTAATCAAAATAAATCAATGACCTAAAAATAAGAGCTAAAACCCTAGAACTCTTAGAAGAAAACATAGGAGTAAATCTACATGACCTTGGATTTAACAGTCGATTTTTGTATATGACACCAAACTTTTGTGCCTCAACTGGTATTATCAAGAAAGTTTTAAAACCTGTGGAATGGAAGAAATATGCTAATCAAGTATCTGATAAGGGTCTAGTATTCAGAATATATAAATAACACTTAAAGTGAAACAATAAAAAGACAACCTTCAAAATGGGCAAATGACTTGAATAAACATTTCTCCAAAGAAGACACACAAATGGCTAATAAACACATGGAAAATGATCAACATAATAAGTCATTGTTGTTGTTCAGTCGCTAAGTCATGTCCGACTCTTTTTGGCTCCTTGGACCACAGCGTGCCAGGCTTCCCTGTCTTTCACTATCTCCTAGAGTTTGCTCAAACTCATGTCCACTAAGTCGATGATGCCATCCGACCATCTCGTCCTCTGTCGTCCCCTTCTCCTCCTGCCCTCAATCTTTTCCAGCATCAAGGTCTTTTCCAATGAGTTGGCTCTTCCCATCAGGTGGCCAAAGTTTTGGAGCTTCAGCTTCAGCATCAGTCTTTCCAATGAATATTCAGGGTTGATTTTCTTTCGAATTGACTGGTTTGATCTCCACGCTGTCCAAGAGCATGTCCATGTCAAAAGTTTTCTCCAGCACCACAGTTGGAAAGCATAAAGGTCCAACTCTCACATCTGTACATGACTACTGGAAAAACTGTGGCTTTAAGTATACAGACCATGGACGGCAAAGTGATATCTCTGCTTTTTAATACCCTGTCTAGGTTTGTCATAGCTTTTCTTCCAAGGAGCAGGTGTCTTTTAATTTCATGGCTGCAGTCACTGTCCACAGTGATTCTGGAGCCCCCCCAAAATAGTACCTGTCACTGTTTCCACTTTTTCCCCATCTATTTGCCATGAAGTGATGGGATAATGTCATGATCTTAGCTTTTTTGAGGGAAATCCAAATCAAAACCATAAGGAATTAACACTTTACACCCCTTGGGATGGTTATACTGAAAGTGGTGAACTATAACAGGTGTTTGAAAGAATGTGGAGGAATTGGAATCTTTATATATTGCTAGTGAGAATATAAAATGGTGTAGCCGCTTTGGAAAACAGTCTTGCAGTTCCTTTAGAAGGTAAACATACAGTTTCCATATAAACCAGTATTCTACTCTTAAGTTTGCTGCTGCTGCTGCTGCTGCTAAGTCACTTCAGTTGTGTCCGACTCTGTGCGACCCCATAGATGGCAGCCCACCAGGCTCCCCCATCCCTGGGATTCTCCAGGCAAGAACACTGGACTGGGTTGCCATTTCCTTCTCCAATGCATGAAAGTGAAAACTGAAAGTGAAGTCGCTCAGTCGTGTCCGACTCTTCGAGACCCCATGGACTGTAGCCCACCAGGCTCCTCCATCCATGGGATTCTCCAGACAAGTCTACTGGAGTGGGGTGCCATTGCCTTCTCTGACTCTTAAGTTTATACCTCCCCAAATTATAAACATATGTACATGCACAGACACAAACCAAAAATTCCTGTACATGAATGTTTATAGAAGCATTATTTATAATAGCCACAAAGTAGAAAAACCCAAATGTCCATCAACTGATTAATGAAAAAAGAAAATGTGATATTATCCATGCAATGGAATATTTGTCCATAAAAAGGAGTGAAGTACTAAAACATTGGTCTTAGTAATATTTTTTTGGATATGTCTACTCAGACAAGGGAAATAAAAGTAAAAACAAACAAATGGGACTACATCAAGCTAAAGAACTTTTGCACAGCAAACTATGAAGAACTGAAAAGGCCACCTATTGAATGGAAGAAGATATTTGTAAACAATATATCTGATAAGGAGTTAGTATCCAAAATATATAAACAACTCATATAACTCAATAGCAAAAAAACAAACAGCTTGGTTTAAAAATGGACATAGGATATGAATAAACATTTTTCCTAAAAAAAACATACAGATGGCCAATAGGTACATGAAAAGATGCTCAACACTACTGATCATCAGAGATTAAAACAACAATGATCTATCAGCTCACACCTGTCAGAATGGCTATTATCAAAACGACAACAATTAAGTGTTAGCAAAGATGTGGAGAAAGTGTAATCCTTGTGCACTCTTGGTAGAAATGTGAATTGGTATAGCAAGTATGGAGAACAGTATGGAAGTTCCTCAAAAAATTAAAAATAGAACTATCATACTAACAATTCCACTCCTGGGTATTTGTCTGAAGAAAACAAAAGCACTAATCAGAAAAGATAAATACACCTCTCAGCGTTATTTACAACAGCCAAGATATGGAAGCAACCTAAGTGCCCAGTAATAGATGAACGGATAAAGAAGATGTAATTTATTTGTATATAAACACACACTCCAGTATTCTTGCCAGGAGAATCCCATGGACAGAGGAGCCCGGCAGGCTATGGTCCATAGGGTCACAAAGAGTCGGACAAACTGAAGCAACTTGGCACACACTTAGCATGTGTGTGTGTATATATATATATATTTATATTTATAATGAAATATTATATTGGTCATAAAAAATGAAATTTTGCCATTTGTAACAACATAGATAAATGTACAGGGTATTATGCTAGGTGAAATGAGTCAGAGAAAAACAAATAATGTATGATTTCACTTACATGTGGAATATAAAAACAAAGCAAATGAACAAACATAACAAAACAGTCAAGATACAGGTGGTTGCTGGAGGCAAAAGGGCTGAAGGGAGGAGGTTTTCTGAGGAAGATTAAGAGACGCAGACTCCAGTTGCAAAAATAAATGAGTCACAGTTATGAAATGTATAGTACGGGGAATATAGTCAACAATTATGTAATACCTTTACATGGTGACAGATCATAGCTAGACTTACTGTGGGGATCATTTTGAAATGTATAGAGATATGAACTCGCAAAGAGTGGGACACGACTGAGCAACTGAACTGAACTGACTGATGAACTCACTAAGTTGTATAACATGTTGTTGGTCAACTATACTTCAAAACCAAACAAACAAATGCACATTAAATAGAAAAAAGATCAGATCTGTGGTTACCAGAGGTGGGGAACGTGGGGAGGGGGACCTGGATGAAGGCAGTCAGACGTCCAGTTATGAGATAAGTACTAGGGATGTAATGTGCAACATGATAAACATAATTAACAGTTTTATATGAAAGCTGTTAAGAGAACAACAGTTCTAAGAGTTCTCATCATAAGGAATAAGATTTTCTATTTAAAAAATTTCATTACCATATGATGATGGATGCTTTCTAAGCTTATTGTACTAATCATTTCATGGTTTATGTGTCAAATCATTATGCTGTACACCTTAAACTTGATACAGTGCTGATGTCAATTATATCTCAATAAAACTGAAAGGGGAAAAACAAAGCATGAAGTACTGATACATATTGCAACATGGATGAACCCTGAAAACATCATGCTATCGTGAGAGAAGCCAGACACAAAAGGCCACATATTGCATGATCCCATTACGTGAGATATTCAGGACAGACAAATCCATAGAGACAGAAAGTTGATTAGTAGTTGCCAGGGGGAAAGGGAGACAGGACTCATTGCTAATGGGTATGGGATTTCTTTTTGTGATGATAAAATGTTTTAAAATTAGACAATCGGGATGGTTGTACAACCTTGCTGCTGCTGCTGCTGCTAAGTAGCTTCAGTTGTGTCCGACTCTGTGCGACCCCATAGACGGCAGCCCACCAGGCTCCCCTGTCCCTGGGATTCTCCAGGCAAGAACACTGGAATGGGTTGCCATTTCCTTCTCCAATGCATGAAAGTGAAAAGTGAAAGTGAAGTCACTCAGTCATGTCTGACTCTTAGCGACCCCGTGGACTGCAGCCTACCAGGCTCCCCCGTCCATAGGATTTTCCAGGCAAGAGTACTGGAGTGGGGTGCCATTGCCTTCTCTGTGTACAACCTTGTGAGTACACTAAAATCCAGTGAATTTGTAAAGGGTGAATTTTATGATACAGGAATTACATCTCAATTTTTTTAAAAAAATTGAGATATAAATTTTATCTTACCCTTGTTTTAAGGGTAAGATAAAATAATTTTATCTTACCCTTGACAACAAAGAATACTTTTTTTTCTATCCTGGTTAATTGGATGGGAGAGGAAAAAAGAATCTAATTTTCATCTTTTTATTAGCAATACAAAATGTATTGATCATTTAATTTCTTGAATAGTGATTTATCTACTTATATGCTTTGTGGACAGAGGAGCCTGGCGGGCTGCAGTCCATGGGGTCACAAACAGTTGGACATGACTGAGCGACTGAGCGCGCGCGCGCGCACACACACACACACACACACACACACACACACACACATGCTTTGTTCATTTTGGTTCTAGGCTCTTTAACTTGGTTTTATTGCTTTGTAAAAGTTCTTCATATTTAATGTCATTAACCCCTTGCGCTTCTCTTATTTTGTCATTTGCCTTTTAATATTTTTATGGTATCTATCATATAATTTTTAATTTTTACATAATCAAAATCATTCTTTTTCTTTATGATTTTGTGCCTTTTAACTCTTTGAAATCTCCACCTTGACACCCTCCTGATTCCAACAAGTCTAGGACAAGAAAACTATTTATATTTTATTCTTCTGTTTGTTAATGACTTTAATTTTCTTATATTTCATTTTTAAGCAGGGAACAAGCGACAACACTACCAGGGAGTCTAGATGCTACTTTCCTCTGATGGCCACTTCTAAATGCTCTCTCCTAGGGACTTGTGTGCGTGCTCAGTCATGTCTGATTCTGCGGCCCCATGGATTGTAGCTCTCCAGGCTCCTCTGTCCATGGGATTCTCCAGGCAAAAATGCTGGAGTGGGTCACCATTTTCTTCTCCCAGGGATCTTCCCACCTCAAGGATCAAACATGCGTCTCCTGCATTGGCAGGCAGATTCTTTACCACTGGGACACCCCCTCTACTAGAGAAAGAAAATGAAAATAGGGAAGCTTCCGAGAAAGCCCAGGAATTCAAATCCCAGAACCAATCAGCTTTGGGAGTCCTTAGAAGGACAGGTGAAGAAAGCCTATCAATTGTCTTATCTCAGTACCTGACACAGAGTAGGTGCTCAGTAGCTGTCCGCTGTTAAATTAAACCCATTGGTTACGTTGTACCTCAGTCTGGATGAATTGGGCCTGGCCAACCCAGGTGGAGCCCGCAGGGGAGCAGCATTATCACCTGAGGTTAGAACACACTAATTGCTGCATTTTCCCATGGTATTTAGGGCTCCTTGCATCATACCCCATAATGACTGAGGGTTCTTTCTTGGAATGTGGTGGGAGGGGAACCACCAGCAAAGATTCCAACTTGATAACCTCTCTCTGGGCTTTCACATTATTTTCCTAAAAGTAACTTGGATTTCTCCTGTCTTGTCCAAGCCTTCAGGACCTCTCTGTCCATGTTATCTAACAATGGAACTTGGTAAAAATGAATATAAGATAGTTCCATTGTTCTTATTTCATCTTCAAAGCAACGCTACTGGGCTTCCAGCCATTTAATCTACTTAATCTTTTTTTTTTTAATATATCTTGGGATTTTTTATGAATATAGAAAAACCCAAAAATATAGGACTTGACAGGAAAACATACATTAAAATTTTATACACACTTAAATCTTAACAGTAAAAAAAATTCATATAGACACATGCATAAGGAGAATGGGGGTAGTGGGGGAGGAATCCAGCAAAAAACTGCAGTCGTTTCTTTGAGCTGTGAATTAAGGTTAATCTACCTAATCCTGATTTGCTTTCCTGAGAAAGGGGAATTTAAAATTTTCTATCCTTCCTATAAGACATTTTTGTTCTCTGAATCTTGTGTATTTGTATGCATTCCCTAATCTACAAATGATTATGGAGGGCCAGGAATGCCAGGATCAGAAATGGTCCTCTTAAAGCTCTGATTGCTTGGAGATCTGAATACTGCTACTCTATGGGACTTGCCTTAGGGATAACCACCTAACTCAGACAGAAACATATCAATCTGATAAGCGATATTACACTACAACGATCCTGACTCAGATTTTTAATCATGGAACCATGTGTGTTACGGGCTTCCCGTGTACTTCAGTTGGTAAAGAATCTGCCGGCAATACAGGAGACCCAGTTTCGTTTCCTGGGTGGGGAAGATCCCCTGGAGAAGGGAACGGCTACCCACTCCAGTACTCTTGCCTGGCGAATCCCATGGACAGAGGAGCCTGGCTGGCTACTGTCCATGGAGTAGCGAGAGTCAGACATGACTCAGCAACTAAACCACCACCATGTGTATTACAGATTTTTTGATTAGCCCTCTCTTGTTTATCTCTAATTGTGAAGAAGGCATTTTAGTATTTTGAGATGCAATTGACACAAAACATTGTATAAGTTTAAGTTGTACAGTGTGATTTGATACATATATGCTGCTGCTGCTGCTGCTAAGTCGCTTCAGTGTGTCTGACTCTGTGTGACCCCATAGATGGCAGCCCACCAGGCTTCCCCATCCCTGGGATTCTCCAGGCAAGAACACTGGAATGGGTTGCCATTTCCTTCTCCAATGCATGAAAGTAAAAAGTGAAAGTGAAGTTGCTCAGTTGTGTCCGACTTTTAGCGACTCCATGGACCGCAGCCTACCAGGCTCCTCTGTCCATGGATTTTCCAGGCAAGAGTACTGGAGTGGGGTGCCATTGCCTTCTCCATGATACACATATATATATTGCAAAATGATTACCACAATAGGGTTACTTAACACATCCTTCACCTTGCAAAACTACTATATTTTTTGTAGTAAGAATATTTACGATCTACTTTCTTAGCAACTTTCAAGTATATAATAAGGTATTGTTAACTATAGACATCATGCTGTATACTGAATCCCCAGAACTTACTCATCTTATAACTGGAAGTTTATACCCTTTGACTAACTTCTCCCAATACCTCCAACCCTCAGCACCTGGCAACCACCATTCTAGTCTCTATTATTATGAATTTGGCTTTTTTAAGATTCCACACATAAGTGAGATCATACAATATTTATCTTTCTCTGACTTGCCTCACTTAGCATAGTATCCTCAAGTTCCACCCACGTTGTTAAAAATGGCAGGATTTTCCTTTATATTATGGCAGGATAATATTCCTTTTGAGTGTGTGTGTGTATCTGTGTCTGTGTCTGTTTCACACACTTTCTGTACTTATTCATCTGTTGGTAGATACTAAGATTGTTTCCATGTCTTGGCTATTGGGAATAATACTGCAATAAACAATGGATATCTCTTCAAGACAGTGATTTCATTTCTTTTGGACATATACCCAGAAGTGAGATGGCTGAATCATATTTAAATTTTTTTAGTTAAAATGTAATTTTTAATTTTTTTACTTAAAAATTTGAAAATAGTTCTATTTTTAATATTTTGAGGAACCACCATACTCTTTTCCATAGTGGTTATATTCCAACAGTGTACACGAGTTCCCTTTTCTCCATATCCTTGCTGACACTTGTGATCTCTTGTCTTCTTGATGATGGCCATTCACACAGAGTGAGGTTTTCATTGTGGTTTGGCTTTCCATTTCCCTGATGATTAATGATACTGAGCACCTTTTCATGTACTTGTTGGCCAAATGAAAGTCTTCTTTGGGAAAATGTCTATTCAGTTCCTCTGCCCATTTTTTAAATCAAAATCAATATTAGTCCTTAACTCACTTGTTTCTCAACATATGTTCAAACTCTGATAAGAGTTCTTGGTACAGCATCAGCACAAGAGTGGATAAACACCAAATCCTACCTGTTTCTTTCACAGGACAGCCCGGTGATGTTCAGCCTGGGTTTTATGGAACCTATACTTTCTTGCTGTTGTTGTTCATTCGCTAAGTCATGTCTGACTCTTTGCAACCCCGTGAACTGCAGCAGGCCAGGCTTCCCTGTACTTCACTGTCTCCCAGAGTTTGCTCAAACTCATGTCCATTGAGTTGGTGATGCCCTCCAATCATCTCATCTTCTTTCTCCCCCTTCTTCATCGGCCCTCAATCTTTCCCAGCATCAAGGTCTTTTTCTAATGAGTCGGCTCCTTGGATCAGGTAGCCAAAGTATTGCAGCTTCAGCTTCAGCATCAGTCCTTCCAATGAACATACAGGACTGATTTCCTTTAGGACTGACTGGTTTGATCTCCATGCTGTCCAAGGAACGCTCAAGAGTCTTCTCCAGCACCACAATTTGAAAGCATCAACTCTTTGGCATTCAGCCTTCTTATGGTCCAATTCTCACATCTGTACATGACTATTGGAAAAACTATACCTTTGACTATATGGACTTTCATCAGCAAAGTAATGTCTCTGGTTTTTAATATGCTCTCTGGGTTTGTGACAAGCTTTTCTTCCAAGGAGCAAGCATCTTTTAATTTTGTGGCTACAGTTACCCTCTGCAGTGATTTTGGAGCCAAAAAAAACACCAAAATCTGTCACTGTTTCTACTTTTTCCCCATCTATTTGCCAAGTGATAGGAATGGATGCCATGATCTTTGTTTTCTGAATGTTGAGTTTTAACCCAGCTTTTTCACTCTCTTCTTTCACCTTCATCAAGAGGCTTTTTAGTTCCTCTAAGTTTTCTGCCATTAGAGTGGTATCATTTGAATATCTGAGGTTGTTGATATTTCTCCCAGCAATCTTGGTTCCAGCTTTGAGTCATCCAGCCTGGCATTTTGCTGTTGTACTCTGCATATAAGTTAAATAAGCAGGATGACAATATATAGCCTTGACGTACTCCTTTCCCAATTTTGAACCAGTCCGTTGTTCCATGTCGGCTACTAACTGTTGCTTCTTGTCCTGCATACAGGTTTCTCAGGAGACAGGTAAAGTGGTCTGGTATTCCCATCTCTTTCAGAATTTTCCAGTTTGCTGTGATCCACACAGTCAAAGGCTTTTGTGTAGTCAACGAAGCAGATGTTTTTCTGGAATTCCCTTGCTTTTTCTATAATCCAATATATGTTGGCAATTTGATCTCTGGTTCCTCTGCCTTTTCTAAATCCAGCTTGAACATCTGAAAGTTCTCAGTTCACGTACTGCTGAAGCCTAGCTGGAAGGATTTTAAGCATAATCTTGCTAGCATGTGAAATGAGTGCAATTATTGGTAATTTGAATATTCTTTGGCATTGCCTTTATTTGGGATTGGAATGAAAACTGACCTTTTCCAGTCCTAGAACATTGTTGAGTTTTCCAAATTTGCTGGCATATTGAGTGCAGCACTTTCACAGAATCATCTTTTAGGATTTGAAATAGCTCAGCTGGAATTCCATCACCTGCACTAGCTTTGTTCGTAGTAATGCTTCCTAAGGCCCACTTGACTTTACACTCTAGGATGTCTGGCTCTAGGTGGGTGACCACACCATCATGGTTATCTGGGTCATTAAGACCTTTTTTGTCTAGTTCTGTGTATTCTTGCCACCTCTTCTTAATCTCGTCTCCTTCTCTTAGGGCCTTGCTGTTTCTGTCCTTTATTGTGCCCATCTTTACATGAAATGTTCCCTTGGTATCTCCAATCTTCTTGAAGAGATCTTTAGTTTTTCCTATTCTATTGTTTCCCTCTATTTCTTTGCATTGTTCGCTTAAGAAAGCTTTCTTATCTTTCCTTGCTATTTTCTGGACCTCAGCATTCAGTTGGGTATATCTTTCCCTTTCTCCTTTGCCTTGCACTTCTCTTCTTTTCTCAATTACTTGGAAGGCCTCCTCAGACAACCACTTAGCCTTCCTGCATTTCTTTTTCTTGGGGATGGTTTTGGTCACTACCTCCTGTACAGTGTTACAAACCTCCATTGATAGTTCTTCAGGCACTAATCCCTTGAGTCTATCCATCACTTCCACCACATAATCAAAAGGGATTTGATTAAGGGCATACCTGAATGGTCCAGTGGTTTTCCCTACTTTCTTTAAGTCTGAATTTGGCAAAGAGTTCATGATCTGAGCCACAGTCAGTTCCAGGTCTTGTTTTTGCTGACTGTATAGAGCTTTCCCATCTTCAGGTACAAAGAATATAATCAATCTGATTTCAGTATTGACCATTTGGTGATGTCCATGTGTAGAGTTGTCTCTTTTGTGGCTGGAAGAGGGTGTCTGCTATGACCAGTGCATTCTGTTGGCAAAACTCTGTTAGCCTTTGCCCTGCCTCATTTTGTACTCCAAGGCTAAACTTGCCTGTTACTCCAGGTATCACCTGACTTTCTACTTTTGCATTCCAGCCCCCTATGATGAAAAGGACATCTTTTTTTTTTTTTTTTGGTGTTCTGGAAGGTCTTATAGGTCTTCATATAACCAGTCAACTTCAGCTTCTTTGGCATCAGTGATTGGGACATAGATTTGGATTATTGTAATGTTGAATGGTTTGCCTTAGAGGTGAACAGAGATCATTCTGTCATTTCTGAGACTGCATCCTAGTACTGTATTTCAGACTCTTTAGTTGACTTTGAGGGCTACGCCATTTCTTCTAAGGGATTCTTGCCCATGGTAGTAGATACAGTGGTCATCTGAATTAAATTTGCCCATTCCCATCCATTTTAGTTCACTGATACCTAAAATGTCAATGTTCACTCTTGCTATCTCCTGCTTGACGACATCCAATTTACCTTGATTCATGGATCTCACGTTCCAGGTTCCTACACAACATTCTTTACAGTACTGGACTTTACTTTCACCACCAGACACATCCACAACTGAGTGATATTTTCGCTTAATCCCAGCCTCTCCATTCTTTCTGGAGCTGTTTCTCCCCAGTAGTGTATTGGACACCTAACCACCTGGAGGGCTCATCTTCCAGTGTCATATCTTTTTGCCTTTTCATTGTGTTCATGGGGTTCTCGAGGCAAGAATACTGAAGTGGTTTGCCATTCCCTTCTCCAGTGAACCACGTTTTGTCAGGCCCTAAGTAGCAGGGACATGCCCTTCAGCTGCTCCACGTGGCCAGGTGACATGCCGGGTGCCCTAGTTCTCCCACCATTGGTTCTCACGGAGCACACAAACCTTCACCAGGCACTAGGCGTCAGTCAGCACACCGCCCAAAGGCACTGCTGGAGTCCCTGGGCCTTAGTTGGCATCTAACAACCATCTTGAAGAGACAGACTTTGGAATCTCACACATTTGAAGCCATATTCTATCCACGTGACTTACAATCTGTGCAAATGTGGCAAACAACCTTTCTAAGCTTCCATTTCCTAATCTCTATGTGTGTGTTAGTCGCTCAGTCATGTCCAACTCTTTGCAACCCCATGGACTGTAGCCCACCAGGCTCCTCTGTCCATGGGATTCTCCAGGCAGGAACACTGGGGTGGGTTGCCACTTCCTTCTCCAGGGGATCTTCCCGACCCAGGGATCAAACCCGTGTCTCCTGCATTACAGGCAAATACTTTAAGTATGGATAATTAATCGCTTCCTTGAGGATTAAGTGAAAAACTATATGTAAAGCACTTTCATAGTTCTTCATGGGTGCTAATTGGTCAAAAAAAGTAATGAGAAGTGTGATTCCTGTCAATATGGAGTAAATAAACTCCACCCTGTGTCTCACACTGAATACAACTAACAACCTTGGACAGAATTCATGGAGCAGTTATATGAGGACACTGAAAATAAAACGGTAGCAGGCTGATGAGGGGTGGAACTAGAATTGGAAATACCCCCCAAACAGCAGTCAGTTTCTCCATTTTCTTTTCTTTGATATTTCCTATCCTGGCTCAATGGCAGTTTAAAACCCAGAACAGTCTGCTGGGTATGGAAGGAAATAGCTTTAGGAGATGCCCTCTATTATTTATCTTTTAAAACAACAACAACAAAAAAGATATTTAGCCCCTATGGGGAAATTCCCTATTCCATTTGTTTTGTTTTTCCTTTCTCTCCAGTCCCAGTGCCCAAACAGTGCATTAGCAAGTGCAGAGGCAGCGGCAGTCAAGTAGATACTTAAAACCTTGGGGGAGAGGAACTCTTATGCTGGTCAGAGAAACTGGTCCCTAGGATATCCCCATTCTTTTTCTTTCCTCTTGCTGCTCAGTCCTAGAGGCGCATAGTCATGGGATGTGTACAGTAGAATTAAATTGTTGTTTTCTAGCCAGAGGAAGAGGAAGAAAAACCTCTGAGAGCCACAAAGAGTAGGGAAGAATCACAGAGAGGAGGGAACTTAAAAAAACAATTTTATAATTGTATCTGAAATGAGCTTGCCTGCCAGGGGATCCATATGCATAAATCTAACTTCAAACATTCTACCAAAATTTTTGAGAAGTGATTTTACAGGGGAAACCATTGCCCAGACCCCAGGTGGTCATGGGGTGGTACACAAGTGGGACAGATTCAGATAACACTGCAAAAGTTTTGAAAATAAATTGACAATAGAACCATAGTTCACAGAATTAGGTAGGAAAACTGTTACCCAAAACTAACCAGATTTTAAAAGTTCCACATCAGAGTTGAACAAAACTGAAAATCACATATAATAATATTAAGAATTGCTAATATACAGTACAAAATTCCTTACAAGTGAGGAAGAAAGAAAATATTAACATTTAGCAAGGGAAAAGGCAATTAAGTAATACCAAACCCTGGGTAGGGCTTCCCTGGTGGCTCCGTGGCAAAGAAGCCACCTGCCAATGCAGGAGACGTGGATTCAGTCCCTGGGTAGGGAAGATCCCCTGGAGAAGGAAATGGCAACCCACTCCAGTATTCTTGCCTGGGAAGTCCCACGGACAGAGGAGCCCATGGAGTTGCAAAAGAGTCAGACACGACTTAGTAACTAAACAACAACCACAACAAAATGCAAATTAGAACCACAATGAGAAACCACCATACACCTAAGCAAATGGCTAAAAATATTTTTAAACATAAAATGCCAAATGCTGGCAAGAATGTGAAGCAGCTAGAACTCTCATATGCTTCTTAGTTCAGTTCAGTTCAGTCACTCATTCACGTCCGACTCTTTGCGACCCCATGGACTGCAGCACACCAGGCTTCCCTGTCCATCACCAACTCCTGGAGCTTACTCAAACTCATGTCCATCAAGTCAGTGATGCCATTGAACCATCTCATCCTCTGTCATCCCCTTCTCCTCTCACCTTCAATCTTTCCCAGCATCAGGGTCTTTTCCAATGAGTCACTTCTTCAAATCAGGTGGCCAAAGTATTGGAGTTTCAGCTTCAGCATCAGTCCTTCCAATGAATATTCAGGACTTATTTCCTGTAGGATGGACTGGTTGAATCTCCTTGCAGTCCAAGGGACTCTCAAGAGTCTTCTCCAACACCACAGATCAAAAGCATCAGATCTTTGGCACTCAGCTTTCTTTATAGTCCAACTCTCACATCCATACATGACTACTGGGAAAACCATAGCTTTGACTAGACAGACCTTTGTTGGCAAAGTAATGCCTCTGCTTTTTAATATGCTGTCTAGGTTGGTCATAACTTTTCTTCCAAGGAGCAAGCATCTTTTAATTTCATGGCTGCAGTCACCATCTGCAGTGATTTTGGAGCCCCAAAAGCAAAGTCTGTCACTGTTTTCATTGTTTCCCCATCTATTTGCCATGAAGTGATGGGACCAGATGCCATGATCTTAGTTTTCTGAATGTTGAGCTTTAAGCCAACTTTTTTCACTTTCATCAAGAGGCTCTTTAGTTCTTAGCTTTCTGCCATAAGGGTGGTATCATCTGCATATCTGAGGTTATTGATATTTCTCCCAGCAATCTTGATTCCAGCTTGTGCTTCATCCAACCCAGCGTTTCTCATGATGCACTCTGCATGTAAGTTAAATAAGCAGGGTGACAATATACAGCATTGACATACTCCTTTTCCTATTTGGAACCAGTCTGTTGTTCCATGTCCAGTTCTAACTGTTGCTGTTATGAATCTGTTGTTCATACAGATTTCTCAAGAGGCAGGTCAAGTGGTCTGGTATTCCCATCTCTTTCAGAATTTTCCACAGTTTATTGTGATTCACACAGTCAAAGGCTTTAGCATAGTCAATAAAGCAGAAGTAGATGTTTTTCTGGAACTCTCTTGTTTTTTTCATGATCCAGAGAATGTTGGCAATTTGATCTCTGTTCCTCTGCCTTTTCTAAATCCAGCTTGAACATCTGGAAGTTCACAGTTCATGTACTGTTGAAGCCATATACTTCTCATGGGAATGCTTCTCATGGGAATGAAAAATGCTGCTTATGGGAATAAAATGAAAATGCTGCTCATGGGAATGAAAAATGGTACTGCCATTCTGGAAAAGCAGTTGGAAGATTTTAGTAAAGTTAAACATACACTTGCCCTGTGACTCACAGTTCACTCCTGGTATTTACCCTAGAGAAATGAAAACATATGTTCACCCAAAAATCTGTGCATGAATCTTAGTAGCATATTTTATGAATAGATAAATCTTAAATCTTAGTATTTATCTATTCATAAATACCAAATACTGGGAAAAAAAAACCCAAATGCCCTTGAACAAATGAAGGGATAAACAAGCAGCGATATACCCATGTAAAGGTGTACTACTCAGTAATAAAAAAAGAATGAATCAAAGATACATGCAGCTACATGAATGAATCTCAGTGACATTATGCTGAGTGAAGGAAGCTAGTTGCAGAAGGTTACATATTCTCTGTTTCCATTGATGTCACTTTCCGGGAAAAGTTAAACTGTAAGAACAGATAATAGATCAATGGCTACCCAAGGCTTGGGGTGAGGGGAGGGTTTGGCTAAAAGGGAAGCAAAAAAGAAAGAATACTTTCTTTTGGTCAACAATTTGTGATGAAATTGTTCTGTATCCTGACTGCAGTGATGGTTATACGAAATTATACACATGTTAGAACTGCACACCAAAAAAGTCCATTTTTACTATTGTAGTTTTTGTTGTTTAGTTGCTAAGTAGTGTCCAACTCTTTTGTGACCTCATGGACTGTAGCTCCTCTGTCCATGCAATTCTCCAGACGAGAATACTGGAGTGGGTAGCCATTCCCTTCTCTGGGTGATCTTCCCGACCCAGAGATTGAACTTGTTCTCCTGATTGGCAAGCGGATTCTTTGCCACTGAGCCACCAGGGAAGCCCACTTTTACTATATGTAAATTTTAAAAATAATTGTAAAATAATAGCAAAAGACGCTTACTCCTTGGAAGGAAAGTTATGACCAACCTAGATAACATATTCAAAAGCAGAGACATTACTTTGCCAACAAAGGTTCATCTAGTCAAGGCTATGGTTTTTCCTGTGGTCATGTATGGATGTGAGAGTTGGACTGTGAAGAAGGCTGAGCACCGAAGAATTGATGCTTTTGAACTGTGGTGTTGGAGAAGACTCTTGAGAGTCCCTTGGACTGTAAGGAGATCCAACCAGTCCATTCTGAAGGAGATCAGCCCTGGGATTTCTTTGGAAGGAATGATGCTAAAGCTGAAACTCCAGTACTTTGGCCACCTCACGCGAAGAGTTGACTCATTGGAAAAGACTCTGATGCTGGGAGGGATTGGGGGCAAGAGGAGAAGGGGACGACAGAGGATGAGATGGCTGGATGGCATCACTGACTCGATGGATGTGAGTCTGAGTGAACTCCGGGAGTTGGTGATGGACAGGGAGGCCTGGCGTTCTGCGATTCATGGGGTCGCAAAGAGTTGGACACGACTGAGCGACTGATCTGACCTGATATTGTTTCAGATAAGACTTTAACTCTTTTTAATGCAAAATGCTGGCTAATTATCTTGTTACATATAAACCCTAAGAAAAACATTTGTTGCCAGAACTTACTTAAAAAGGTGCACCTCAGTCCTTGAAGAGCTGCCTACTTTAAAGTCTCCTTTCTTCCCTTTGGTGCCCTCACTTTCTTTCCTATCCTCTCTCAGTTGCTCTGCTCTGTCTCCGCTTCTCTCACCTCCTCCTTTTCTGTGCTTTTGTCTTCATCCTAGCTTAACCGGTCATATATTAACCTGAGGTATGTATTTTACATTATATTTTTTGCCACTTAAAAAAAAAACAACCAAAAACTTATACTCCTTGTGTTTTTTTTTGTTTGTTTTTAGTTGAATGACTTGAACATTTTATATTTCTCCCTCAAAATTAAAATATTCTGTCAAATTACTTAAAGTTGATTTTTACCTGTGAATGATTTTCAACACTGACATTTCCCCCTTAGTTGCTCAGGAGTTCTCAAGAAGAAACAAAAACTTCCTCTTGCTCTGGTCAGGTGAAAAGGCAGATTTTTTCACTTAAAGTTGATATAACTTTCATTGTCTTACATTATGAAGATGAAAATTTATATAGTCTAGATTCTTTTTTAAAAAAAAAATTACATCAAAAGTGAAATTGCGTATTTTTAAAAAATTTCTTTGGAGAGAGGCATGTACAGCAATAGTGCATTCATTTTTAGGTATATAACCCCTCTGAAGTCAACATATTTGTTTGAAACTAAGCAGCTACCCATAAAACAATCATCTCAGAGATTGATTGAAGGTTAACTTACAAATGGTTGGTGACAAACAAGCAGCCATTTGTATGTAAAGGTGATAATCAGGAATTAAACTGAGTATTAGAAAAGATCTCAGACTATGAAGAAAAATAGGTTTGAGAGATTGTATTAAGGAAAAGATTTTAACTAGACTTACATGCTGATCATTTCATGATATATAAAATTATTGAAACATGTTGTACACCCAAAACCAACATAATATTATAAGTCAATTATACTTCAATAATAAAAGAAAAAAAGATGAGCTGTATTGAGAAAAAGGAGAAAAAACTTGCTTGTGGATTTACAAGGTAAAGGCTATAAAAAGTTTGGTAGACTAAGAATTTCTGTACGAATAGAAAATTTGAACCAGCTAATCATATAACAAGATAGCTCTTTTGCATAAATGAAAGAGAAAAGATGTCTTACTCTTATCTCCACTGCCATCTTCATGTTTTATTCCACTGTCCTTTTCATCTTCATCTTCTGAGTTTTCTACTTCCTGAATAACCATCCTTTTCCCCTTGGTTTGAGTCTTAGATGCAGGTTCAGAATTTTTCAGATCTCTTTCAACCTCTGACAAGGTTTTCTACAACATAATCACCATGTTAAAGAAAAATTTTTTCTTTAGTAAAAAATACAACTATTCTTGCAGGTAATAATATGAAGATATTGAAAAGTGAATAAAGATAACTAAGATGAAGCTTTTTATGGTGGTCTTTATTTTTCTTTTCAAACAACTTCATTGATTTCTCTGATTATAATTATATATTTCTATTATAAAAAAATTAAAGTATAACAAGCATAAAAAAGGAAAAAAAACTATCTGCAATCTCGCCTCTCAGATAAACTACTGATATTCTGATGATCATCTTCCTATATATGTTTGTATGCATATAAACTTGCAGACATGTCCAAAAAGTTTTATAAAAATCAAACCATACTGCTGCTGCTGCTGCTAAGTCGCTTCAGTCGTGTCTGCTCTGTGACCCCATAGACGGCAGCCCACCAGCCTCCCCCATCCCTGGGATTCTCCAGGCAAGAACACTGGAGTGGGTTGCCATTTCCTTTTCTAATGCATGAAAGTGAAAAGTGAAAGTGAAGTCGTTCAGTCATGTCCGACTCTTAGCGACCCCATGGACTGTAGCCTACCAGGCTCTTCCGTCCATGGGATTTTCCAGGCAAGAGTACTGGAGTGGGGTGCCATTGCCTTCTCCGAAACCATACTACACATGCTTTTAAAGAGTAATATTTAAAGGTTTGGCAGATTTACTTGTATCCCATCGTAAAGGAAATCAACCCTGAATATTCACTGGGAGGACTGATGCTGAAGCTGAAGCTCTAATACTTTGTCCACCTGATGCAAAGAACTGACTCATTTGAAAAGATCCTGATGCTGGGAAAGACTGAAGGTGGGAGGAGAAGGGTATGATAGAGGATGAGATGGTTGGATGGCATCACTGACTCGATAGACATGAGCTTCAAGCTTATGTCAGGTACCCTGACCACCAAGTTCCATGGGGGCAGCAGAAGGCCCAGATAGGTACTACACACTCAGTGGGTTTGTGTCACAGCTGAGGGGTCTCACATTTAGAAAACTCAACACCCATATTTTATAATGTTGTTGTTGTTCAGTCGCCCAGTCATGTCCAACTCTTTGTGACCCCATGGACTACAGCACTCCAGGCTTCCCTGTCCTTCACTATCTCCTGGAGTTTGCTCAAACTCATGTCCATTGAGCTGATGCCATCCAACTATCTCAGCCTTCACATATGAAAAGCCAGCTCACTGGAAAAGACCCAGATGCTGGGAAAGACTGAGGGCAGGAGGTGAAGGGGGAAACAAAGGCTGAGATGGCTGGATGGCATCAACTCAATGGACATGAGTTTGAGCAAACTCCAGGAGCCAAACTGTCGCAAAGAGTTGGACATGACTGGGCGACTGAACAACAACAACATTATAAAATATGGATGTTGGGACATGAGTTTGAGCAAGCTCCGGGAGTTGGTGATGAACAGGGAAGCCTTGGCTCATTGGCTTGCCGTGCCATGAGTAACAGTCTTCTGTGCCTGACCCAGGAGTCCTGTAAGTTTTAAATAGGGTAAAGTCTCAGACCCTTCATAGTTTTTGACACTTACCTCCACTCTCTAGGTCTGAACACAGATCCCCTAAGTACATATCTGAGTCAGTTTACTGTCAATGATGCTATGCTTACCATACAAGTTAAAGGAAGAAACACTCTTTTATGGCCATTAAGCTCATGCCTAATCCTACTAGGAACTTCTACACCACCCTGCATAATAAACTGAAATTGGCTCAGAGAAAAGGATTGCCTACAATGCTGTAGGAAAGAGAAAATTATTTATCCTTTAGGAGTAGGTTAATGATTTTGGACAATTTAAGAGTCTGCTTTCTTTCACTTCAAATACATGTTAACACCGGGGGGTGTCTGAGATGTATCTACTATTTAAAGTTGTGTCCTATTCATTCCTCAATATCATTTATCCAGCAAGGCTGGTATCTTAACATAAACCCAGAAAAAGCAAACTATAGAATTAGGTGAGGGATTGCTTTCTGTACTTACTTTGGCCAACTCATTATCAGGTTCGACAGCCAGTACTTTATTCAAGTCTTCTATAGCTTCCTGGAGCTTGTTTTGATGCTTATATGTGGTGGCACGGCGCAGAAGAGCTGAAAATTTACCAAAATAAAAGTTATATTTTTTTAACATGTGGCATTCTGATTATGACACATTCTTCAAGGGGAAGAATTTAGAATGCAATTGTGCAAACTAGACCCATTTTAAGATTCTTACAAATATAGAAAATGATCCTGAGGTCAAACAGAAGAGGCTGCAATAAAAAACTGTCCCTTCCAACAGCCTGGCCCTCTGACAGCTCCAGGCTCTGCCAGTTCCCCCAAGGCTGAGAGACTCCACATCTTAACCCTTTGAAGGCACCATGCTGTGCTACAATATTGGGAAGCTCTTCACTAAATAATAATATGTTCCTCCTTATAATCATCATGACTATTATTTCTACTTTCTGAAAACTTAAAAAGCCTTTCATTTAAATGTGGTATTTATATTAATAACCAAGCACCTAACTCAGAATATGGGTCCTTAGTGAAGTCTTTATAGCAATCTAAAATGAATAGGAACACAGAGAATCTTGGTGTTTAAGTCCAGCTAAGTTCAGAAATTGCACACTTTGGTAAATTGTATCAGAGAATTTTTGAAGGTTACAGCATCTAATTTGATAATTTTTAATACTAAAATGAATCATGATTAATTATGTCATAAGAGAACTTTGTGTAGTAAGCCATGATTTTGAAAAGAATCAGGCTTTGTAATTCTGGAATTTATATCTGATTCTGTAATTTATATCTGATTTATTTTAATAACACTATTTTAAAACATAAATTTGGCTAGTTTGATTTTAGTCTTAGAATGAGCCAGGAAAATCTAGAGGATAAATCATTTCATCATTAATATAAACAAAATTATAGCATAAGTACAAATTGAGCTATTACTGTTCCTATTCAGATTTCAGAAGGAACTGTCCATAAAGAAATATTCATGATATAACAATTACCATTTTAAAAAAACTCTTTATTTTTGGAAATAATTTCAGATTTACAGAAAGTTGCAAAGCTAATACAGACAGTTCTCATATACACCAACCCAGCTTTAAGGCTAACATCTTACATAACTATGATATATTTGCCAAAACTAAGAAATGTTGTTAACTAAACATTAGACTTTATGTGGATTTCACCAATTTTTCCACTAATGTCCATTTTCTGCTTCAGGTTATAACCATATACTATGCTGCATTTAGAACAATTAATTTTTGAGTTAAAAATAAAGTTTCAAAGAGGATGATATTTATCCACTTAAGAAAATCTAAGAATTCTTAATGTTTTATGGCCATACTGATTACTAGATTTGGCTCTGTCAAACTTGTTTTTTTATATAGTGAAGATTCTGGTGCTTAAGAAATTATTCAAATGGGGAAAAATGAAAACAGAAGACCATTCTAGTGCAGAAGAGTAGCACAGTGGTTGAATGTGGACTCTGGAGTGTCATCCAGTGTCAAGTCCTGGCTCTGTCACTTACCAGCTGGGTGATCTTAGGTGAGTTGTTCAGTCCCTCAGTATGTCCATGTCCTTTTGTAAAATGAGTGTGCTAGTAACAGCTGTTGTTGTTTAGTTGCTAAATCATGTCTAACTCTTTTTCGAACCCATGGGCTGTGCAGTCCGCCAGTCTCCTCTGTCCTTGGGATTTCCCAGGCAAGAATACTGGAGTGGGTTGCCATTTCCTTCTCCTGGGGATCTTCCCAACCCAGGGATCAAACTCGTATCTCCTGCATTGGCATGTGGGTTCTTTATCACTAAGCCACCTGGCAAGTCCACTAAAAACAGTCCCTGCACCGTTACTGAGCTGTTGTGAAAAGTAATGGAGTTAATATATGTACTGCATGGCACAGGGCCTGGCACAGTGGTCGTGTGGAGACCGGGCACCTGCCTAAAGCTAGGACCCCACCCATATGCTGTGATAGAGACAACATACAAGCAAAGAAGAACTTTACTGGGGAAGGGAGGGCATGCATGCCGATGACAGTCGGGCTGATGCACCAGGATCCGTCCTCAGCACACCATGGTTTCTGCCCACCCGTGTTTGTAGGCATGTGGGAAAAAAAGTAAGTGGTTGTATTTATCTGAACCCATAGTATTTAGAAATAGAATGAATCTATTATAATTTATGCCTCTCCCTTTCGGAATGACTCCTTGGTAACAGAAAAGGAGAGCAGAGTCTGACTTGCATACTTCAGGCTTGGACCATAAGAAGGTACAGTAGGAAAGCAGAATGGAGGGCGGGTGTTGGTGGGGAGGTGCAGTCAGCTTTGGACACACTTAATTTAAAATGGCCTATGGACATCTAGGTGGAAAACCCAAAAAGCAGCTGGTGGAACGTTCTAGAGTTCTGGTGTGAGCTTATTAATAAATATTTAAAAATCATATTTAAATTTATTTTTTAGATAAAAAGATACAGTTCAATAAGCCAGTCAGAAAAAGATAAATACTGTATGATTTAATTTGTATGAGGTACCCAGGATAATAAAATCACAGAGACAGAGAGTAGACTGGTAGTTGCCAGAGGCTGGGGTGGGTAGAGAGGATAAAGAGTTGCTGTTTCATGGGTACATTTTCAAGATTTAAAAAGTTCTGCAGGTGGACAGTAGAGCTGACTGCACAACAATATGAATGTACTTAAGACCACCGAACTCTGTACTTAAAAATGACTAAGATGGTAAAAGTTTGTGCTGTGTCAATTTTACCACAATTTTTTAAAAATTGAAAGGGAACAAAAACCCCACAAACTACAGCTCAAATGCAAGCGTGAGATATTTCTCTAAAAATGCATGTAGGACTTCCCTGGTAGTCTAGTGGTTAAGAATCCAGCTGCCAATGCAGGGAACGTGGGTTTGATCCCAGGTTGGGGAAATAAGATCCAACAGGCTGAGGGGAACTAAACCCATGCACCACAAGTACTGAAGCCCACGTGCTCTAGAGCCCCTGCTCCACAACAAGAGAAGCCGCCGCAGTGAGAAGACTGCGCATCACAATGAAGAGTGGCCCCCACTCGCCACGGCTAGAGAAAGCCTGCGGGCAGCCATGAAGACCCAGTGCAGCCAAAAAGAAGTAAAAACAAAAACATGTACACTTTGCTCAATCATCTGGGATTACTAGCTACATCAGTGCAAGTAATTAAAAAGTTAAATCCGAAGTTAAACTTGAAATGCAAAGTAACTTGAGGAAGGTAATGATTCACATATAGAAATTTGAGTTTATTTGAATTTTTTTTAGTGTAAACATTGGAGAAGGCAATGGCACCCCACTCCAGTACTCTTGCCTGGAAAATCCCATGGATGGAGGAGCCTGGTAGGCTGCAGTCCATGGGGTCGCTGAGGGTTGGACACAACTGAGCGACTTCACTTTCACTTTCCACTTTCATGCATTGGAGAAGGAAGTGGCAACCCACTCCAGTGTTCTTGCCTTGAGAGTCCCAGGGACGGGGAGCCTGGTGGGCTGCTGTCTGTGGGGTCACACAGAGTTGGACACGACTGAAGTGACTTAGCAGCAGTGTAAACACAATGAGTATCTACAGATGACCTTCAACAGATGGTGCAGCAAATTTAAAGGTATTCTATGAATACTTTTTACCCTTTAAGTTCCCAGGTTCTAACTCCAAGACCTTTTCACAGTCCTGAAAAGCACTGTTCCAGTTCTGCAGTTTGAGTTCTGCTTGAGCACGATTGTTGTAAGCTGCTACGGTGGGAAGCACGGATAAGCTCCTGTAAAAGAGACACTTTTAAAAAGTTTTTAATATTTTATTGTGGTAAAATGTATGAAAGAGACATTAATGTCAACAAGCGAATGACAGGAAAACATAAAATGGAGAAACTCAGCTAAAGTTAGAAGCTAAAACAATCACAGCTCATGTTGTGGGTAGAATTGCGTCCCCTCAAATTGGTAGGTTGAAGTCCCACCCCCCAGCACCTCAGGATATCACTACACTTGGAGATAGTCTTGAAAGAGATGATTAAGTTAAAGTGAGGTCATGAGGGTGTTTCCTAATCCAATATGACTAGTATCCTTATAAGAAGACACACCCAGAGGAAAGATCACTTGAGGACACAGAGGGAAGATGGCTACAGACAAGCCAAGGAGAGAGGCCTTAGAAGAAACCAACCCTGCAGACTCCTTGATGTCAGACTTCTAGCCTCCAGAGCTGTGAGAATACATTTCTGTTGTTTAAGTCAATCAGTTTGTGGCAGTTTGCAGGGCTGCTGCTGCTGCTGCTGCTAAGTCGCTTCAGTTGTGTCCGACTCTGTGCGACCCCATAGACGGCAGCCCACCAGGCTCCCCCGTCCCTGGGATTCTCCAGGCAAGAACACTGGAGTGGGCTGCCACCTCCTTCTCCAATGCGTGAAAGTGAAAAGTGAAAGTGAAGTCACTCAGTCGTGTCAGACTCTGAGCGACCCCACTACCAGGCTCTTCCATCCATGGGATTTGCCAGGCAAGAGTACTAGAGTGGGGTGCCATTGCCTTCTCCGAGTTTGCAGGGCAGCCCCAGCAAATTAACGCAGCATGGGCTGTCAAAAGTAATACCATAAAATTCTACAAACTACTAAATCAGTGTTTAGACAGATGCTTAAGTTTCTAGTGAAAAGGTTTAAAATTTATTCTGGCTTTAGAAGTGATATGATCATTTAAATACCCGTATTGTTGCTGCTAAGTCGCTTTAGTTGTGTCCAACTGTTTGCAACCCCATGGACCGTAGCCCACCAGGCTCTTCTGTCCATGGGATTCTCCAGGTAAGAATACTGGAATGGGTAGCCATTCCCTTCTCCAGGGGATCTTCCCAACCCAGGGATCAAACCCAAATCTTCCTCATTGCAGGTGGATTCTTTACCATCTGAGCCACCCTTAAATACCCACACAGATCTCCTCAAAACAAGCCAGTTTAGTTAACATCAATTTTTTTTTTCTTTTTTTTACTCTTTGGGGACAATTTCCTAGTTAAAAAAAAAAAAAAAACACAAGCAAATAGTGATCAACCACAACTAATACCCTTTGTTAAATTATTATCGTGTTAACAGACACAGTCTGTTATCTAAAAGTAGATTTAACTCTTAGGAAATAATCATAATTTTACCAAAGGATTTTAATTGAAGGAAACAGAAAAGAGCAGTAGTAATTGAGGAATACAGACCTTAAGAGAGTAAGTTTTGCTACACTAAGGGTATGAATGCAATATAATTAACGAAACGAATAATTTTAAACCTACCTGGCTATTGCTTATAAAATTGATTTGAAATGTTGTAGAATAATTTGCTAGGGACTTCCCAGGTGGTCCAGTGGCTAAAACTCTATGCTCCCAATCCAGTGGGCCAGGGAGTTCAATCCCTGGTCGGGGAACTAGATCCTGCATGCTGCAAATAAGAGCCTACATACTGCAACTCAAAGATTCCACACGGCACAGTGGAGACCTAAGACGCTGCCTGCTGCGACCAAGACCTAGTGCTGCTGCTGCTAAGTCGCTTCAGTCATGTCCGACTCTGTGCGACCCCATAGACGGCAGCCCACCAGGCTCCCCTGTCCCTGGGATTCTCCAGGCAAGAACACTGGAGTGGGCTGCCACCTCCTTCTCCAATGCGTGAAAGTGAAAAGAGAAAGTGAAGTCGCTCAGTCGTGTCCGACCTTCAGCAACGCTATGGACTGCAGCCCACCAGGCTCCTCCGTCCATGGGATTTTCCAGACCTAGTGCAGTCAAATAAATAAATACTCTCTATATAGTTTTAAAATAATGTATTCCTAAATATAGGAATGATAAGGGTATTGGTACACTGAATCTTCTAAATCCAGAATTACAATATAAGATAAAAACAGAAAACTCACAGAGTGTCTATTTGTTAAGATCATTAGTGGAGATTTCCCAGGCAAAAATACTGGAGTGGGTTGTCATTTCCTTCTCCAAGGGATCTTCCCAACCCAGGGATCGAACCCACATCTCCTGCATTGGCAAGCAAATACTCTATTGCTGAGTCACCTGGGAAGCCCCACAAGATCATTTAAGATGAATATAAATAAATCACATGGTTGGGTAGCAATCAAACAGAAAATACATGTAAGAATAAATAACACAAGAGCCTGACACTGAGTACCTCCCACCTGCCAGACACTAAACATTAAACTCACTCAGTCCTCATTATAACGCACAGAGGAGGAATTACTGCTTTCCCAATCTTACAGATGAGAAAACAGATGGGGCAGGAAGGTTAAGTAACATGCCCAAGGCCACAGGCTTGAAAATGGTAGAGTTAAGGTTCAGACCTCAGTGGTTTACTCTAGCACCTGTTCTCTTTACCAGCATGTTACCCTGCCTTTCAGCAACTTGTTTTATTTAATCCTCACAGCTGCTCTGAGGTTGGCACTATTATAGTCTCATCACACTGAGATGTCTGAGACAAAAGAGGTGAAGAATCTACCCAAGGTCTGAAAAGTGGCAGTGTGAGTTCCCTTAACCATTGCAATATGCTGCTTTAATTCTTCACCTCTATGATTTCTTCAAAGAGGAAGACAAGAAAAAGTTTGTTCCCTGTAATAGGCAGGAGATTCTCCACTGGTGGAAATCTATAAGAAGAGAGAAAATAATACCAGAGCTGACATCCACCTGCCCAAACAGCGGAGGTTGAACTGAATGAATGATACCTCAATATTCTCTTTACTTTGTATGTTCACTTCAACAGTTTAGAGACACAAATGTTAAAAAAAAAAAACCAAAAACTTCTTCCAAAGGTGGAAGCACAATTTTACAGCATTTAGTTCTATTAATAAGATAGCATTCGTGGTTCTATAAGCACAGTTTGTCTATAACAGTATTTTAAGAAATTAGTTTATTTTTCACAGACTATAAGAGCTTCATACGTTCGTACAAGCATACAATGAACATGTACTGTGAACCAGGTGTTGGCTGGGCATTAGGGGTCCAGTGGTATTTTTAAAAATGACAAGTGGGCTCAATCTTACAGACTTTATAGTCCAGTTAGTGCCAGATCACACAAATTTGAATCATACCTCCAACAGATATTACAAAGAGGTAAAATTACTATATGGGTTTGCAAATTTGGCAGTGGCGGGGGTGGGGGGCATTGGAGCGGTAATTGAGTTGGGTGGAGGTTTAACCTGGTCTGAGAAGTAAAGGAAAATTTCACAAAAGAAGTAAGGCATGGGCTGAGATCTGGATAATAAGTTAGAATTAACTAAATAACAAGTAGAGGAAAGAGTATTCTAGACAGAGGCTCAATATATGCAAAGGCCCTGTGGTGGGAGGTAGTACCATAAAATACTAGAGCCGGGCAGTCTACTACAGAACCTGAGTTTTTAACCTCTATCCTGAATGAACTTTCTGTTGAGTTCCATCCAGACAGCTTCTATTTCCTCTGTAAAATAGTAAAGTTAGAAACTCTGTCAAACATGGGAGTGGAGTGGGAGCTTGGAGTTTTAAGAAAAGTATCGAGAAAACAAGGCAAACACAAGTGAAAATGAAAGTGAAGTCACTCAGTCGTGTCTGACTCTTTGTGACCCCATGGACTGTGGCCTGCAAACTCCTCCACCCGTGGGATTTTCCAGGCAAGAATACTGGAGTGGATTGCCATTTCCTTCTCCAGGGGATCTTCCTGACCCAGGGATCGAACCCTGGTCTCCTGCACCGCAGGCAGACTCTTTACTGTCTGAGCTAAACACAAGTGAATATATGATAAATTGCAAGTACCATATATTGAGTGATTATGACACATTATTTAGCTTATTTATATCATTTCAACAATCAAACACTATCATTTTTTAAATGACAAGATTAAACCACATCAAAAATCTGCTCACCGAGTATAGTACTTTACAGCTTCTTCATAATCTCCTGACTTAAAAGCTTCATTTCCTTTTTCCTTTTCACGCGTAGCCAGAAAAACCTTTTCCTTTTCAGTTAGACCTATAAATAAATGTTATCTGCTGTAAGTAAGAATATAACTTGATAGAATTTTCCAAATTTAAATCCAAAAATGCTTATTTTAACAGAAGCAGAAAACTATAAAAACAAATAAAGCAAATAAAAGGTTTCCTAAGTTTATGATATTTCTATTCTTTTTAATCATTCAGAATTTTTGAAGGTTTAGATTTCTCAATAATTGTTTTGCTTTACTTTAAAGGTACTATGTACCTGTGGACTTCAAGTGAACAGAAAGTGCTCCATCTTTTTGTTTTGAGGAAAAGAAATTTGAAGGATTTGGACAAAAAAGATTTGAAAAAGGGAATGAAAACTGAATCATGGTAAAAACAAAATAGGTTTACATATTCATATGTTTTTAAGTCTTATTACACTTAAGTATCATAACTATTATTATTCATAAAATTAAGAAGTTTAAGGATAGAATGGAATTTGTTAGAGGTGATCAGCCCTAGGAGAAAATTCATAAACTTTTTATGGAAATATACAGCTCTTAAAGAGAATGTCTTTGGGTCAACAGCTTTTATTATCATTCAAAAAAGGTAAAGATTACTGCTGCTGCTGCTGCTGCTAAGTCGCTTCAGTCGTGTCCGACTCTGTGTGACTCCGTAGATGGCAGCCCACCAGGCTCCCCCGTCCCTGGGACTCTCATGGCAAGAACACTGGAGTGGGTTGCCATTTCCTCCTCCAATGCATGAAAGTGAAAAGTGAAAGTGAAGTCACTCAGTCATGTCCGACCCTTAGCGACCCCATGGTCTGCAGCCTACCAGGCTCCCCCATCCATGGGATTTTCCAGGCAAGAGTACTGGAGTGGGGTTCCATTGCCTTCTCCAGTAAAGACTACTAAATCATTCCTATTTCCCCCCCATTACCTGCTGTATCTAGTCTTGTCTCAATTTTAGACAAATGTGATTTGTTGTTTATTACAGTTCTTTCTTTATCTTCATCAAGTTTTGCACATTCTTTTTCCACGTCAAATCTTAAATGAAAAATAATAAAAAACTAGGAAAAAGCTCAATACAAACAAGAGAATAAAACTTATTATTGATACTCTTGTATCTGTATCACTGTGCCTTTAGAAATAATATTCCAAAAATATATGGTAGGTTTGTATTAGATGTCACCTGTATTTTTTCCTAAAAAACACAGAATTTAGCGAGGACTTAAATTTTAATCAGCCCTAAATTGTGCAGAACTTTGTTATTACAGTAGTGACTAATTTATCTTAATTTAAAAATTTGTTATTTTGGATGGGTAAATATTGCATTAGTTATTTTTGGTTACTCATAAATAAAAGGATGCCATAGTTTTTTATTTAATGAAGAAACAAAATCAAGAGTGCTTAATCCAAATACTCTTAGTACTCTACTGACATAACTTACATTTGATATGTTCAGGTTTAAAATAATTAAGGAGTTATTACAGTATTTTATGACAGTGAATTTTTACGGACAATTTTATATAAAGAAATATAAAACATACTTATCCCACTCCGCATAATCTCTCGGAATTTTCTTTTTAGCTGGTCTACTTTTAGAATTCTTTTCCTAAAAGAATAAAATTATGTTTTATGAGATATTTAATATAAGATTAGCATATTTTCATATAAAGGTGAAGTATTGGCTTAAGATACATGAATTGAATGGATAAGAATAAGTTACCCTTGAAAATAGGACAGTTTCAGTATTATAATTATTAACATAATAATACACAGCAGATTAATTATGAAAGTGATGAATAGGACTTTAGGTACATATGTAAAACTTTAAAACTTACATGTATGAAATGTGATTATTATTGATTTTCTTATAATGAAAAAATATGAAATTATCATTCATTCTTTTAAAACCTAGGCATTGAAGAAATAGCTAGTTTGCTGTATTAGAGCTGTTTTGCTTACAATGACAGATACCCAAGTTGGACTAATTTTGTTTAAAAAGAATAATTTACTGGCTTATGTAACCAAATGGATGAAAGGGTTGGGATATTGCTGGATAAAGGATTCATATACCCTCTCTCTATAGCTCTTCCTCTCTCCACCTGTCTTCTCTTCCCTAGAATTCTCTGCTTCTCTCTGCCTGATTGCTTGCTTTCTCTATGCAGTAGGAAATGTGGCTACACTCAGTCTGGGATTATAACCTCACCGGCTTCCCAATCAGAAGGGAAAAGGAGACTGACTCTTCTCCCCATCTTTAGTTAGAGAAATCCCAGGGAAGGACTCTGATTAGCTAGTTTGCATTATGGGTCATCACTGACCAATCCCTAGCTTTGTGTCATTAAGTGGCTCAACCCAGGGCACATGCCCACTGCAAGCACCAGAAGGGAATGAGAGGAAAGCAAACAACAGCTAAAAATAGTTTCTTAAAAATCATCATTTGAAATCATCTGAATGGATACACAAGCACAATTCTGTAATATTATACACTGGTCATTAGGGGTTAACACAGGTCTTCCAAATATTCCTATATTTCATTATACAATTAAAAATCATATCTGTTAAAATTTTCATGGTGATCACCAACAGGCACATGAAAAGATATTCAATGTCACTAATCATCAGGGAAATGCAAATTAAAACCATGAGGTATCACCTCACACCTGTCAGAATGGCTATCATCAAAAAGACCAGAAACAACAAACATTGGAAAAGATGTGGAGAGAAGACAACTCTTGTACACTGTTGATAAGAACATAAATTGGTGCACCCACTGTGGGAAACGGTATGACGGTTTCTCAAAAAACTAAAAATAGAACTACCATATGATCCAGCAGTTCCACTCCAGGGTATATACCAAATATTGCTGCTGCTGCTAAGTCGCTTCAGTCGTGTCCGACTCTGTGCGACCCCATAGACGGCAGCCCACCAGGCTCCCCCTCCCTGGGATTCTCCAGGCAAGAACACTGGAGTGGGTTGCCATTTCCTTCTCCAACGCATGAAAGTGAAAAGTGAAAGCGAAGTTGTTCAGTCATGTCCGAGTCTTCGACGGCTCCTCCATCCGTGGGATTTTCCAGGCAAGAGTACTGGAGTGGGGTGCCATTGCCTTCTCCTACCAAATATTAGGTTGGTACAAAAGTAATTGTGGTTTTGAATTGTGAATTTTAAATCATTATAACTAGGTTCAAACACATCTTTATTAATCAAAATAGGAAGTGTTACAATCAACACATTTTTTTTGCCAATGAGAAATAAGTTTGTTTATTCTTGCAGCATAAAAATCTGTGCTTCAGGGTTTGATAAACTCTTGGAAAGCACTTTCTGCACCCTGCTGGTAGTGGAAGTGTTTCCCTGCAAAAAGTTGTCTAGATGCTTGAAGGAGTGGTAGTCAGTTGGCAAGAGGTCAGGTGAATATTGCGGACACTTCATTCAACTTCTGAAGCATCGGTTGTCATGGAGAAGAATTGGGCCCTTGCTGTTAACCAATGCCAGCTGCAAGTATTGTAGTTTTTGGTGCATCTCATAGATAGGCTGAACATATACTTCTCACATGTAATGATTTTGCTGGGATTCAGAAAGCTGTAGTGGATCAGATAGGCAGCAGACCACCATGACCATGACCTATTTTTGGTGGAAGTTTGACTTTGGGTAGTGCTTTGGAGCTTCTTCTCAGTCCAGCCATTGAGCTGGTCATCTCCAGTTGTCATATAAAATCCAGTTTTCATTGCACACCTCAATTTGATCAAGAAATGGCTCGTTGTGGTTTGTGTAGAATAAGCAAAGACAACACTTCAAAAGAACAATTTTTTTGATTTATGGTCAGCTCATGAGGCACCTACTTTATTGAGCTTTTTCACCTTTCCAATTTGCTTCAAATGCCAAATGACGGTAGAATGGTTGACATTGAGTTCTTCATGTAGTTTTTAAGAGGATCGGTTTCAAAGATTTCTCTCGATTGGTCATCATCAACTTCCAATGGCTGGCCACTATGCTCCTCATCTTTAAGGCTCTCCTTTCCTTTGCAAAAATTCTTGAACTACCATTGCATTGTACAGTCATTAGCAGTTCCTGGGCCAGGTGCATTGCTGATGTTGCCAGATGTCTCCACTGCTTAACAACCATTTTGAACTTGAATGAAAAAGTCACTTGAATTTGCTCTTTGTCTAACATCATTTCTATGAAAAAGTGAAAGTTGCTCAGTTGTGTCCGACTCTTTGCAACCCTATGGACTACACAGTCCATGGAATTCTCCAGGCCAGAATACTGGAATGGGTAGCCGTTTCCTTCTCCAGAGGATCTTCCCAACAAAGGGCTAGAACCCAGGTCTCCCACATTGCAGGCTTATTCTTTACCAGTTGAGCCACAAGGAAGCCCAAGAATATTGGAGTGGATACCCGATTTGAACCAGGGTCTCCTGCATTGCAGGTGGATTCTTTACCAACTAAGTAAAATAAACAGCAAATAACTGCAACCATGAAATTAGAAAATGATTGCTTCTTGGCAGGAAAGCTATGACAAACCTAGATATTGTATTAAAAAGCAAAGACATCACTTTGCCAACAAAGGTCCATATAGTCAAGGCTATGGTCTTTCCATTAGTCATGTATGGATATGAGAGATGGATCATGAAGAAGGCAGAACACTGAAGAACTGATGCTTTTGAACTGTGGTGCTAGAGAAGACTCTTCAGAGTCTCTTGGACAGCAAGGAGATCAAACCAGTCAATCTTAAAGGAAATCAACCCTGAATACTCATTGGAAGGACTGATACTGAAGCTGAAGTTCCAATATGTTAGCCACCTGATGCAAAGGGCAGACTCACTGGAAATACTCTGATGCTGGGAAAGACTGAAGGCAGAAGAAGAGGGTGACAGAGGATGAGATGGTTGGATAGGATCACTGACTCAACAGACATGAACTTGGGCAAATTCTGGGAGATGGTGAAGGACAAGGAGCCTGGCATGTTGCAGTCCATGGGGTCTCAAACAACAAAAATAAGTCACTAGCAAAAAAACATAAAGCAAGAAATTCAAATTAAAATGGTGTATAATATAACCACATTTAAGACTGTATTCCAATATCAAACAGCAAAGTTCAACAATGCAAAACTGCAATTACCTTTGCACCAACCTAATAAAATGAAAACACTAATTTGAAAAGATAAATGCACCCCAGTGTTCACAGCAGCATTATTTACAATTACCAAGATCTGGAAGCAACCTAAGTGTCTGTCAACAGATGAATGAATCAAGAAGTAGCATATACATACAATGGAATACTACTAAGCCATAAAAAAGAATGAAATTTTGCCACATGGAACAACATTCGTGAACTTGAAGGCTACTATGCTAAGTGAAATAAGTCAGGCAGAGAAAGACAAATATTATATGATACCACTTGTATGTGGAATACAAAATATAAAACAAACTAATAAACATAACAAACAGGAAACAGACTCACAGATATAGAAAACTGGTGGTTACCAGTAGGGAGAGAGAAGGTGAAAGTGGGGATTAGGGGGTACAAACTATTATGTACAAAATAAATAAGGTACAAGGATATACTGTAAAATACAGGGAATACAGCCAATATATTATATTAACTATAAATGGAGTAAACCTTTAAAAATTGTGAATTACTATAAGACCTATAACTTGTATAATACCATACACCAACTATATCTCAATTAAAAAAAAATTAAAACTACTCACAGAGCTCATCATAAAAGTCATTAAGTGTCTACCCTAAGGGGAAATTTTTTTTTGTCATAAGCATCTATCTGAGAGCCCCCTAAGAATATGAAGTACTGTGAATTTCACCTGAAAGCTCAGATTTTACCACTGGCAACTAATACCATTCATTGTTTTCCTTGAAGTGACAGACCATTTCATTCATTTATAAGAAAATGTCTGCCAAAAACTGAACTCTGAATAACCATAGCTGGTCTGTCAGTCATCTCTTCAAGTAAAAGTTGTTCCAGGAAAAAGTTGCTAATTCGGCTGACAGTCAGTCACACAAGAGGGTTTTCTTATGATGATCATCATATTTCATTTCACAGTGAAGTGCTTTCTGTGAAGTCTGCATTTTGTCACACAGAATATTAAAAAGATATGTCTTCAAGGTATCATATATAACAAAAAGAATACATTTTTTGTTGTTTCATCAAAGACATTTTTAAGTTAAATAGGAATTTCTTACTATGAGTGCATAGTAGCAGTGGAGCGAACAATGACCACTAGTTTAATCAGTGCCACCGCCTTAATTCACGTTTTGGGCATCCCTCGTGGTTCAGGGGTAAAGAATCTGCCTGCCAAAGCAGGAGAAGTGGGTTTGATCCCTGGGTCAGGAAGATCCCCTGGAGAAGGAAATGGAAACCCACTCCATTATTTTTGTCTGGGAAATCCCGTGGACACGGGAGCCTGGTGGCTACAGTCCATGACGTCACAAAGAGCTGGACATGACTTAATGACTAAACTTTTACCCTTAGGGCAAAAGTCAATGAAGTGAAAGAGACAAAGCATTATTTTATAAAAGAGTTTTAAAAATAACATTGACTTTATGGATCCCCTAGAAGGATCTCAGGGATAACCAGCATCCTTGGACCATACTTTGAGAACCACATTAGTCTGTCTACTCCTACTGGACTACAGTAAGGACACGGAGGAAATATTATTCATTGTTATAGTTTCAGGATACAGTCTAGGCACACAATGAGGGTTCAATAAATACGAATTCATTGATTACAGATAGTGTTATCCTTACTATACTTATTTACTGTGTACCTCAGTTACCTGAGTAATTCCTAATGAGGAGTAGAAAGATCCAGGAAGGTAAATTACCAAAGAGCAGAGTGATGAAGGGCTATGGATATTTTTCAAATAAAACTGAGAGGTCAAAGAAGAAATGAGAAAAACAAAAATGACTCAACCCAAAATGAAGACAATTAGGTAACCATCCTCTTAGAGATGATAAGAATAAAAGGGAAAAAAAGCAGGGAAAAAAGGAGGGCAGAGGCAATGGAATGTATGATTCAAGCCAAAATCCCCTGGAGATAAGGGCTGGGATCTGTAATATCAGGGTCAGGTAGACACCAAGAAGCTCAGTTTTAACTGGAAGTTAAGTGAACCTGGAACCCCAACAGGCCCCTTCTCTATGGAAACCATGCATTAGAAAGGAGAGCCCTGCATGGCAAAATAGGGACCAGTCTCACAGAAATAACCATGAGGGGCTGGGGATGGGGGAGGGGGATGCGCTAAACAGAGAAATGCCATATATAACTGCTTGAAATCCATGGATTTAATGGATTAATTAAACAGATTAATCCATCTGTTTAATGCTTTAAATCCATATTTAATTATACAAACAATTCCCACTGTACCTCTACTGGATACATAAAATTATCCCCTGAAACATTTACATACTCAACTGGATCTTAAGTACTCATCAAAACTTGTCAGAGTAGAAGAGACAGAACAGTCAAAAAATAAAAATAAGGGAAGCAGTAAACCCAAGATGCAAGTTCTTCAAAGGAAAATACTGTTTCATTTTGATCTCCAGGGGAGGCTTACTCAACAAGGTGAAAACACAGGATCATAATGAAAAAAATCTCCAGCTGCCCAGAGGACACCACACTTTGGCTACAATGATTAAACCAAGCTAATGTTCTTAATAAACAACAATTTTCTCCCTTACCACCTACCCCCCACACCAAAAAGGTATACCTTGGCAACATGAAGATGGCTGTTTGAACCACGAACTGGAGGCAAATTATCTTCCACTGCTGGAAATGTTTCAGTTTCATGGAAGTGTATTTTATCATCTTCTTTTTTAATTTCTGATACCCAACTCTGAGAAGAAGAGAGAAAAAAAGAAGGTAAATATACAATTTTAAATAATTAATCAGACATTAGAAAAGACTATATATATATATCATCATACTATGGGTCAATTTTTAGGTGACAATTTGATCATGACATTCTCTCTACCTGAAATGCCCTTCTTACTCTGTGTTTTGCAATTGTAGGGAAATACACCATAACAAAGCTAGTGGAGGTGATGGAATTCCAGTTGAGCTATTCCAAATCCTGAAAGATGATGCTGTGAAAGTGCTGCACTCAATATGCCAGCAAATTTGGAAAACTCAGCAGTGGCCACAGGACTGGAAAAGGTCAGTTTTCATTCCAATCCCAAACAAAGGCAATGCCAAAGAATTCTCAAACGACCGCACGATTGCACTCATCTCACACGCTAGTAAAGTAATTCTCAAAATTCTCCAAGCCAGGCTTCAGCAATATGTGAACCGTGAACTTCCTGATGTTCAAGCTGGTTTTAGAAAAGGCAGAGGAACCAGAGATCAAATTGCCAACATCTGCTGGATCATGGAAAAAGCAAGAGAGTTCCAGAAAAGCATCTATTTCTGCTTTATTGACTATGCCAAAGCCTTTGACTGTGTGGATCACAATAAACTGTGGAAAATTCTGAAAGAGATGGGAATACCAGACCACCTGATCTGCCTCTTGAGAAATTTGTATGCAGGTCAGGAAGCAACAGTTAGAACTGGACATGGAACAACAGACTGGTTCCAAATAGGAAAAGGAGTACGTCAAGGCTGTATATTATCACCCTGTTTATTTAACTTATATGCAGAGTACATCATGAGAAACGCTGGACTGGAAGAAACACAAGCTGGAATCAAGATTGCTGGGAGAAATATCAATAACCTCAGATGTGCAGATGACACCACCCTTATGGCAAAAAGTGAAGAAGAACTCAAAAGCCTCTTGATGAACGTGAAAGTGGAGAGTGAAAAGTTGGCTTAAAGCTCAACATTCAGAAAACTAAGATCATGGCATCTGGTCCCATCACTTCATGGGAAATAGATGGGGAAACAGTGGAAACAGTGTCAGACTTTATTTTTTGGGCTCCAAAATCACTGCAGATGGTGATTGCAGCCATGAAATTAAAAGACACTTACTCCTTGGAAGGAAAGTTAGGACCAACCTAGATAGCATATTCAAAAGCAGAGACATTACTTTGCCAACAAAGGTTCGTCTAGTCAAGGCTATGGTTTTTCCTGTGGTCATGTATGGATGTGAGAGTTGGACTGTGAAGAAGGCTGAGCACCGAAGAATTGATGCTTTTGAACTGCGGTGTTGGAGAAGACTCTTGAGAGTCCCTTGGACTGCAAGGAGATCCAACCAGTCCATTCTGAAGGAGATCAGCCCTGGGATTTCTTTGGAAGGAATGATGCTAAAGCTGAAACTCCAGTACTTTGGCCACCTCATGCGAAGAGTTGACTCATTGGAAAAGACTCTGATGCTGGGAGGGATTGGGGGCAAGAGGAGAAGGGGACGACAGAGGATGAGATGGCTGGATGGCATCACTGACTCGATGGACGTGAGTCTGAGTGAACTCTGGTGATGGACAGGGAGGCCTGGGGTGCTGGGATTCATGGGGTCGCAAAGAGTCAGACACAACTGAGCGACTGATCTGATCTGATCTGATCTGACACAATAACATAAAATGTATCGTCTTAACTATTCTTAAGTGTACAGTTCAGTATTGGTCAGTATATTCATTTCTGCCCTTTCTACTTTATCTTGCAAGATCATATTCATCTCCCTTCCAGTGAGCCTTCTCTGAACTTCCTGGTTGGGACAAAAGCATTTAGCATGAATATTTAAAATCCTCTATTTATTGTTTGTCTCTCTTACCACACTGTAAGTTCCTTGACAGTAGAACCTATCTCAAAGTGAAAGTGAAGTCGCTCAGTCGTGTCAGACTCTTTGCGATCCCATGTACTGCAGCCCACCATGCTCCTCCATCCATGGGATTTTCCAGGCAGGAGTACTGGAGTGGGGTGCCATTTCCTTCTCCAATGCATGAAAGTGAAAAGTGAAAGTGAAGTTGCTCAGTCATGTCCGACTCTTTGCGACCCCATGGACTGCAACCCACCAGGCTCCTCCGTCCATGGGATTTTCCAGGCTAGAGCACTGGAGTGAGGTGCCATTGCCTTCTCCGACCTATCTCAAACACCCAAGCAAATCAGGTGCAAATTAACATACAGATTAGATTGACCACATTTTCCAACTTTAGCAGTTTGACAGAAAGGACATGCTCCTTTCTATCGGTAAATATTAATTACTTCTGATTTTCTTATACACAATGTGTTGTGCTGTGTTTAGTTGCTCAGTTGTGTCCGACTCTTTGCAACCCCATGGATTGCAACTGTAGCCCGACAGGCTCCTCTCTCCATGGGATTCTCCAGGCAAGAACACTGGAGAGGGTAGTCATTCCCTTCTCCAGGGAATCTTTGTGACCTAGGGATCAAACCCGGGTATCCTGCATTGCAGGCAGATTCTTTACTATCTGAGCCACCAAGGAAGTCCTTTATATACAATGGACAGCATAAAATATAAAAAATGACAATAAAGACAAAGAATCAGCAAAATGCTACCCATAGCCAACAGAAGCAGACACAGAGAGTGAATGAATGTTGGAAACAACAAACAGAGACTTAAAAACAGCTGCAATAAATATATAGGAAGAGTGAACAACATGCAGGAACAATTGAGAAATTCAGGAGAAGAATGAAAACTTTAAAAAAGAATTAATGGAAATTCCAAAAATAAAATACTCAGTATCCAAAATGAATCTATTTGATTAAGAGTATGGACACAGGAAAATAGTGGACAAAAAATCAGTAACATTAGAGTAGATTTGAGCAACATTAACGAAGATCATGGCATCCAGTCCCACCACTTCATGGGAAATAGATGGGGAAACAGTGGAAACAGTGTCAGACTTTATTTTTTGGGCTCCAAAATCACTACAGATGGTGACTGCAGCCATGAAATTAAAAGACGCTTACTCCTTGGAAGGAAAGTTAGGACCAACCTAGATAGCATATTCAAAAGCAGAGACATTACTTTGCCAACAAAGGTCCGTCTAGTCAAGGCTATGGTTTTTCCTGTGGTCATGTATGGATGTGAGAGTTGGACTGTGAAGAAGGCTGAGCACCGAAGAATTGATGCTTTTGAACCGTGGTGTTGGAGAAGACTCTTGAGAGTCCCTTGGACTGCAAGGAGATCCAACCAGTCCATTCTGAAGGAGATCAGCCCTGGGATTTCTTTGGAAGGAATGATGCTAAAGCTGAAACTCCAGTACTTTGGCCACCTCATGCGAAGAGTTGACTCATTGGAAAAGACTCTGATGCTGGAAGGGATTGGGGGCAGGAGGGGAGGGGACGACAGAGGATGAGATGGCTGGATGGCATCACTGACTCGATGGACGTGAGTCTCAGTGCACTCCGGGAGTTGGTGATGGACAGGGAGGCCTGGCGTGCTGCGATTCATGGGGTTGCAAAGAGTCTGACACCACTGAGCGACTGATCTGATCTGATCTGAACAAACTTGGCCTAATCAATATAGATTTCTATGTTATTTTCAAGAGCACATGGAGCATAGGCCAAAAAAGTCTCAATAAATCTCATAGGGTTGAAATTATACAAAGTATGGAATCTGACCACAACAGACCTAAACTAGAATTCAGTAACAATAAGTATTTAGACCATCCCCAAGAAATTGGAATTTGAATTCACTTATAAGGAGTTCATGAGTTAAAAAGGAAATCAGATGGAAAATAATTTGAAATAAGAGATAATGAAAACATGACATATAATAATTTATACCATGCAGATAAAGTATTAGAGGAAATTTTACAACTTTAAACAAGAAGAAAGGTTCAAGATCAATTATTAATAGTTAAGCTTCTACCTTAAAAAACTAATAGAAAACACATTAAAGCCAAAGTGAGGAGGAGGAAATAAAAATAATTAAAAAATAAGAGTAGAAATCCATAAAACACAAAATAGAAAAATAAAATCAACATCCAAATATTGTTTTTTTTGGAAATAAACAATTGACAAACATAACAAGACTAGGCAAAAGAAAGTGAAAGGAAAAAAAAAGTGAAAGGAAAAAATACAAATTAGCAGGCATAAAAGAAGCACATCTCTAACAATCCTACAGATATTTTAAAAAAAAGATATTTTAGACAAATTTATACCAATAACTTTGCAATTTAGATAAAATAAACAAATTCCCTGCCCAAGGCAATTTACAGACACAATGCAATCTCTATCAAATTACCAATAGCATTTTTCACAAAACTAGAACAAAAATTTAAAAATTTTTGGAAACACAAAGGACCCTGAAGTGCTAAAGCAAGCTTGAGAAAGAAAAATAAAGCTAAGGATTCAGGCTTCCTGACTTCAGACTATACTGCTGCTGCTGCTAAGTCGCTTCAGTCGTGTCCGACTCTGTGCGACCCCATAGACGGCAGCCACCAGGCTCCCCCATCCCTGGGATTCTCCAGGCAAGAACACTGGAGTGGGTTGCCATTTCCTTCTCCATCAGACTATACTACAAAGCTACAATAATCAAAATAGTATGGTACTGGCACAAAACCCATAAATACAGATCAATGGAACTGGATAAAGAGCCTCAAAATTATCCACAGGCCTGTGGTCAATTAATCTACAACAAAGGAGGCAAGAACATACAAGGGCAAAAAGACAGTTTCTCCAATAAATAGTGCTGGAAAACTGGACAGCTACATGTAAAAAAGAAAATTAGAATATTCTCTAACACCATGCACAAAAATAAACTCAAAATGGATTAAAGACTTACATGTAAGACTGGATACCAAAACACTGCTAGAGGAAAACACCGGCAGAACATTCTTTGACATAAATTGCAGCAATACCTTTCCTGACCCATCTCTTAGAGTCATGGAAATAAAAGCGAAAATAAATGGGACCTAATTAAACATAAAAGCTTTTCTATAGCAAAGGAAACCACAAAGAAAATGAAAAAACAGTCTACAGAATGGGAGAAAATATTTGCAAATGGTGCAGCTGACAAGGGATTAAACTCCAAAATATACAAACAGTTCATATAACTCAGTATTAAAAAACTCCAAAGAACCCAATCAAAAAAACAGGCAGAAGATCTAAATAGACATTTCTCCAAAGAAGATATCAGTTCAGTTCAGTTCAGTCACTCAGTCGTGTCCGACTCTTTGCGACCCCATGAATCGCAGCACGCGAGGCCTCCCTGTCCATCACCAGAGTTCAGTCAGACTCACGTCCATCGAGCCAGTGATGCTATCCAGCCATCTCATCCTCTGTCGTCCCCTTCTCCTCTTGCCCCCAATCCCTCCCAGCATCAGAGTCTTTTCCAATGAGTCAACTCTTCGCGTGAGGTGGCCAAAGTACTGGAGTTTCAGCTTCAGCATCATTCCTTCCAAAGAAATCCCAGGGCTAATCTCCTTCAGAATGGACTGGTTGGATCTCCTTGCAGTCCAAGGGACTCTCAAGAGTCTTCTCCAACACCACAGTTCAAAAGCATCAATTCTTCGGTGCTCAGCCTTCTTCACAGTCCAACTCTCACATCCATACATGACCACAGGAAAAACCATAGCCTTGACTAGACAGACCTTTGTTGGCAAAGTAATGTCTCTGCTTTTGAATATGCTATCTAGGTTGGTCCTAACTTTCCTTCCAAGGAGTAAGCGTCTTTTAATTTCATGGCTGCAGTCACCATCTGTAGTGATTTTGGAGCCCAAAAAATAAAGTCTGACACTGTTTCCACTGTTTCCCCATCTATTTCCCATGAAGTGATGGGACCAGATGCCATGATCTTAGTTTTCTGAATGTTGAGCTTTAAGCCAACTTTTTCACTCTCCACTTTCACTTTCATCAAGAGGCTTTTGAGTTCCTCTTCACTTTCTGCCATAAGGGTGGTGTCATCTGCACATCTGAGGTTATTGATATTTCTCCCAGCAATCTTGATTCCAGCTTGTGTTTCTTCCAGTCCAGCATTTCTCATGATGTACTCTGCATATAATTTAAATAAACACGGTGACAATATACAGCCTTGATGTACTCCTTTTCCTATTTGGAACCAGTCTGTTGTTCCATGTCCAGTTCTAACTGTTGCTTCCTGACCTGCATACAAATTTCTCAAGAGGCAGATCAGGTGGTCTGGTATTCCCATCTCTTTCAGAATTTTCCACAGTTTATTGTGATCCACAGGCACATGAAAAGATGCTCAACGTCACTCATTACTAGAGAAATGCAAATCAATACCCCAATGAGGTATCACCTCATACTGTTAGAATGGCCATCATCAAAAAGTCTACAAACAATAAATGCTGGAGAGTGTGTGTAGAAAAATGAACTCTTCTATACTATTAGTGGAAATGCAAACTGGAGCAGCCACTATGGAGAATGGTATGGAGGTTCCTTAACAAACTAAAAATAGAGTTAACATATGATCCTGCAATCCCACTGCTGGGCATATATTCAGAGAAAAGAAAATATACATGCACCCCAATATTCACTGCAACACTACTTACAATAGGCAAGACATGGAAGAAACCTAAATGTTTATCAACAGATGAATGGATAAAGAGGATGTGGTATATTTATTCAATGAAATGTTACTCAGTCATAAAAAAGAATGGAATAATGCCATTTGTAGTAACATGGATGGACCTAGAGATAAATCAAAGTGAATAAACTATACTCAGTAGTTCACAATAACCTATATGGGAAAAGAATATGAAAAAAATAAGACACTAACATATATGTATGCATAACTGAATCACTATGCTGTACACCTGAAAGTAACACAACACTGTAAATCATCTGCAATAAAAATAAATAAAAAATGTAAACAGATCAGAAAAATAAAAAAAAGATAGAATGATGGTTGCCAGGGGCTGGTGGTGGGGGTAGGATTGGAGAGTTATTGTTAAATGGTATGGAGTTTCAGTTTTGGAAGATGAAAAAGTCCTTGAGATTTCTTGCATAATAATATGAATATACTTAACACTAATGAATTGTATACTTGAAAATGATAAAGGTGATAAACTATATGATGTGTGTTTTATCACAATAAAAATAAAGAAATAAAATTTCATAATTGAAGTGACTTGGAATGAGCAAATTAAATTAAAAACATCAACTTTTATAATAGTATAAAATAAATACTTAGGAATAAATTTCATTAAAAATGTATAAGAAGAATATATACACTGAAAACTACAAACACTGTTTCAAAAAATTAAATAAAGCTTATATGAACAGAAGAATACATGTTCATCGATCAGAAATCTCAGTATTATCAAGATATCAATTCTTCCAAAACTGATCAACAAATTCAAAACAATCCCAACACAAATACAATTTCTATTTTATAGAACTTGGCAAGCAAAGGACCTGGAACAGCCAAAACAACTTTGAAAACAAAGAACGAAGTTGGAGGACTTGAACTACCTGATATGAGAAAGGAATCTGAAAAAGAATAGATATGTGTAAACGCATAACTGAATCACCTTGCTGTGCATGTGAAATGAACACAACACAACACAACTATTGTAAATCAACTGCTTTGTTGCTGTTCAGTCACTAAGTCATATCTGACTGTTTGTGACCCCATGGACTGTAGCATGTCAGGCTCCTCTGTCCTCTGCTATCTCCCAGAGTTTGCTCAAATTCATGTCCATTGAGTTGGTGATGCTATCTAACCATCCTCTGCCTCTCTCTTCTCCTTTTGCCTTTAATCTTTTCTAGCATCAGAGCCTTTTCCACTGAGTTGGTTCTTTGCATCAGATGACCAAGCTATTGGAGCTTCAGCACCAGTCCTTCCAATGAATATTCAGGGTTGATTTCCTTTAGGATTGACTAATTCGATCTCCTTGCACTCCAAGGGACTCACAAGAGTCTTCTCTAGCACAACAATTCGGAAGCATTAATTCTTTGGCGCTCAACCTTCTTTATCTGACTCACATCCCTACATGACTACTGGAAAAAACATAGCTTTGACTTTACAGACCTTTGTCAGCAACATGATGTCTCTGCTTTTTAATATGTGTCTAGGTTTGTCATAGCTTTTCTTCCAAGGAGCAAGCATCTTTTAATTTCATGGCTGTAGTCACCATTAACAGGGATTTTGGAGTCTAAGAATATAAAATCTGTCATTGCTTCTTCCACTTTTTCCCCTTCTATATGCCATGAAGTGATGGGACTGGATGCCATGATCTTAGTTTTTTTAATGTTGTGTTTCAAGTCAGGTTTTTCACTCTCCTCTTTCATCTTCATCAAGAAGCTTTTTAGTTCCTCTTCACTTTCTGCCATTAGAGTGGTGTCATCTGCATATCTGAGGCTGTTGATATTTCTCCTGGAAATCTTGATTCGAGTTTGTGATTCACCCAGCCCAGCATTTCACATGATGTGAAGCAGGGTAACAATATACAGTCTTGTCGTACTCCTCTCTCAATTTTGAATCAGTCAATTCCATGTCCGGTTCTAACTGTTGCTTCTTGACCCAAATACAGGTTTTTCAGGAGACAGGTAAGGTGGTCTGGTACTCCCATCTCTTTAAGAATTTTCCACAGTTTGTTATGATCCACACAGTCAAAGGTGTTAGCATAGTCAATGAAGCAGAAGTAGATGTTTTTCTGGAATTCCCTTGTTTTCTCCATGATCCAACAAATGTTGGCAATTTGGCCTCTGGTTCCTCTGCCTCTTCGAAACCCAGCTTATACATCTAGAAGTTCCTGGTTCATGTACTGCTGAAGCCTAGCTTGAAGGATTTTGAGCATAATCTTGCTAGCATGTGAGTATACTCCAATATAAAATTAAAAATGTTTAAAAAGACTTATTGTTATCAAGACAATGGAATACTCGTGTAAAGATAGATATTTAGATTAATGAACAGAATACAGAAACAGAGCTACACATACAAAGTCAACCTATTTTTGACATTCGCACCAAGAAGTTCAATGAAGAAAAGATAATAATTCATTAGATGCTTGAATATTTGGATATCCATATTGGTATATACAAATATATGCACTGTATGTGTATAAATTTGTGTGTGTGTCCAAAAAATAAAACTGATCTACACCTACATTTGAGAGTTAAAACGATAAACTTCCTAGACAAATCATAGGAGAAAATTTAGGGATCTTAAATTAGAGAAAGGTTTCTTAAATAAGACACAAAAGCACAAACTATAAGAAAAATTGACTCAGCCATTAAAAAGAATACATTTGAATCAGTTCCAATGAGGTGGATGACACTGGAGCCTATTATACAGAGTGAAGTAAGCCAGAAAGAAAAACACCAATACAGTATACTAACGCATATATACGGAATTTAGAAAGATGGTAATGACAACCCTGTATGCGAGACAGCAAAAGAGACACAGATGTATAGAACAGTCTTTTGGACTCTGTGGGAGAGGGTGGGGGATGATTTGGGAGAATGGCATTAAAACATATATAATATCATATAATAAATGAATCGCCAGTCCAGGTTCGATGCAGGATATAGGAAGCTCGGGGCTGGTGCACTGGGATGACCCAGAGGGATGGTATGAGGAGGGAGGTGGGAGGGGGGTTCAGGATGGGGAACACATGTACACCCGTGGCGGATGCATGTTGATGTATGGCAAAACCAATACAATATTGTAAAGTAAAAAAATAAATTAAAAAAAAGGAAAGAAAAATTGGTTTTATCAAAAGTAAAAATTTTTGCTCTTCCAAAGATGCTATTTAAAAAAAAAAATGAAAAGGCAAGCCATACAACATCAGCAAATATTTGCAAAGATACATCTTCATGTGTAAAATACACAGAAGATATGTATTTTACAGTTCAATAAGAACATAAACAATCTAATTTTTTTAATGGGCAAAGGATTTAAAGACAAAAGAAGATATATGGATGACAAGCAAATGAAAAGACATTCAACATCATTAGTAATTAGAGAAATGCAAATAAAAAGCACAATGAGATACCATTATATACCCAACAGAAGAGCTAAAATTAACCAAACTGACAATCCTAATTATGGACCATGATGTAGAGCAACTGGAACTTTTATCCATTATTGGCAGGATTGATTGCCACTTTAGAAAATATTCTGGGGGACTTCCCTGGTGGTTCAGTGGCTAAGACTTGTAGTTCCCAATGCAGGGAGCCCAGATTCGATCCCTGGTCATGGAACTAGATTCCACACACCACAATGAAGACTGAAGATGCGACACAGCCAAATAAAAAGAAAGGAAAAAAAATTTTGGCATTTGTTCATCAAGTAGTAAATGGTTAAACAAACTGTAAGATAGCCATACAAATCACTGCTGCTGCTGCTGCTGCTTCTAAGTCGCTTCAGTCATGTCCGACTCTGTGCAACCCCATAGACAGCAGCCCACCAGGCTCCCCCATCCCTGGGATTCTCCAGGCAAGAACACTGGAGTGGGTTGCCATTTCCTTCTCCAATGCATGAAAGTGGAAAGTGAAAGTGAGGTCGCTCAGTCGTGTCCGACTCTTTGCGACCCCATGGACTGCAGCCTACCAGGCTCCTCCGTCTATGGGATTTTCCAGACAAGAGTACTACTATTCAGCAATTAAAAGGAATGAACTACAGACACATGCAACAACACAGATGAATCTCAGAAGCATCATGCTAAGCGGAAGAAGACAGATATGAAAGAAGATATGCTATATAATTATATTTATATGAAAGGCTAGAAAAGGCAAATCTGTAACGATAGAAAGCAGTTCAGTGGCTGCCAGGAACCAGGGTATATGGTCAGCACTGACTGCAAAGGGGCATAATGAAACTTGTAGGAGTAATGGAAATATTCTATAGTACATATGATTTGTTAAAGCTCAGTGAAATAACCATACTACAGCTAATTTTTTAAAAATAGAAATACAGTTGATTTACAATATAATGTTAGTTTTAGGTGTATAACATAGTGGTTAAATATTTTTGTAGATTATATTCCATTTAAAGTTATAAAGTAATGGCTCTATTTCTCTATTTCATCCTTGCTGTTTATTTATTTTATACATAGTAGTTTGTATCTCTTAATCCCTTACTCCTATCCTGCCTCTCTTTCCTCTTCTCTCCCCACTGGTAACCACTAGTTTGTTCTCTATATCTGTGAGCCTGTTTCTGTTTTGTTGTATACATTCATTTGTTTTATAAAATGGCTAAGTTTTATTGAATGTAAACTGTAACAATAATGCTGATTAAAAGAAATCAGTAAAGACACAAGCAGGTCATTAATGAAATAAAAAATTCAAGTGACAGACTTCTAAAACTTTAACGTTATGGTAAACAAATAATACATTATGTACTGTCATTTTCAAAGCATTTACTTGATTTTAAAGTGTAAAAAATGATTAGAGTGTCCAAGGAAGAGTAACCTGAAGTAGCCATTCCTACATTCTACTGTTGGGAGAGTACAAAGGTACAACTTTCTGAGACACAAAGAAACGTGTTTTAACAGAAATACATTCAGATCCTTTCAGATCAAGGCACTTGAATTCTAATAACTTATTCCTAGGAAATAACCAAGATGTACAAAAAATTATGAACAAACACGTTTGGATAGCACTATTTATACATGCTGACTGAATTATGGTTCTTTTGTAGGATGGGATATTACTTAGTCATTTAAAATACATACACGTACGTGAGCATGCTTCCCACCTCCATAAATATACAAATCTACAAAACACAGTCACAATAGTCTCCTGGATGTAAGAAGCAACCAATACCATGTAAGTAATTACCACAAAATTCCCTTTTCTGATTTCAGACAAGTAGATATATATCCCATGACCATGTCACCAAAAAAGTGATGTTACTCTATACCTTTATGTCACCGTCAATTTTTTCCCATTCTTCTGCTGTAAAACTGGATGCTGTTGCCGCAGGTTTATCTTTCCTCAAAGCTCTACTTCCAGGAGCCAAGCCTGAAAGGTGCTTTTCACAAAATTCAGTAAGTTCAGGATAGTATCCTTCCTCACCAGACCTTTTAAAAAATTCAGAATTTTAGAGTTACCACTTTATTTAGAGAGCACGTAAACCTGTGGTTTGTAAGCTGGGTTCCACGGAGCCCAGGGGTTCCAAGGACATGTCATGACCCGCCTCTCTACAAGGATGAAGGCTGGGCTGCTGCTTTCCCCGAAACTTCCTCAATTTCAGCAGCCTCTACTTTCATCTGGTCTATGGAGTGTCACAATGAACGGGAGAAACAGGAGCTCCAAAGACACCAATTTCCATCACACACTTTAAAAGTTGAATGCATAACATTTTCTCTCCTCTTCAACACTCACATGTTCATTTTGTACATAAGGTAATTTTAAACTTATAAATGGAAATTCATTATTAGAGACAGGCAGAGAGTAAGACTTCGGAATTACTTTCCAATGAGGAATTTCTATCCTAGCTCAATTTTTTCCTGCAAGGGGATAGGAAGATAATGGCAGAGAAGAGTTTAGAACAACACACCTCTAAATTCAGCCACTCAAGGAACAGAATTCCTTCCTCACAGAGTCAGACGGAGACATCTGTTCCTTTTTGCTTGTTTATTTTTTTAAGGAAAATCAATCTTTTCCCTGTTTCTTGTGAATCTGCTTACTTTTAAAATTTTAGAGAAATAAAAATAAATCCCATTTTCAAATTAAATTTTAAAATATAATTCGCTTCCCTCCTCCTTCCGGTCCCCTGGCTGGGAAGAAGGGCTTTCTCCCTCCGCAGGGGCTGAGAGGGAGAGGTGAGGTGGCTCCCCAGCTGTACGCCCAGAGACCTGAAACTGAGTCCATCCTATCATCTTCGGTGGAAAAGGGGTTGAAAACCTCACTAGCTTGAATTTGGCATCTTTCAGTTAAGAGAAACTTGGGTTATTTTTTTCCGTGAAACCTTTCTAAGAAAAGTCTACAGCATCCTTTCTCTCCAAGTTCTCTTAACTACAGTGACATTGGCATTTTTTTTATACTTTGATTCTATACGGACATTTGTACATGAAAGTCCTGCCTTAATTTTGGTGTTGGCCCTTGGATCCTTGGGTTTGATTTTAGCCTTGACTGTAAACAGACATAAGCATCCCCTTAACCTTAACTGACTTGTGCAGTATTTCTTGGTTTGACTGTATATACTTTACAGTCTAAGAGAGATTTCAGCAAATTTGGAGCAGGACTGTTTGCTGGTTTGTGGATTTTGTGTTTGTCAGGAATCTTGAGGTTGTTTTTTTACAGTGAGACAGTGGAGTTGGTCTTGGCTGCTGGGGGAGCCCTTCTTTTCTGCGGATTCATCATCTATGACACACACTCACTGATGCACAGGCTGTCACCTGAAGAGTATGTATTAGCTGCCATCAACCTCTACTTGGATATCATCAATCTCTTCTTGCACCTGTTACGGGTTTTGGAAGCAGCTAATAAAAAGTGATTGAAAGCAGTATATAGAAACCGATTCCTTAAGTAATAAAGTTTGAGATATAATTGTTAAATACTTTTAAGATCTTATTTGTATGCTGTGTATTATAAAGTATAAATCTCCTTTGACTAGATTTTAATCTTATTTAGAAAGGAAAAAGTATGAAAGATAAATTACAGGGAATTATTCAGTATTACAATAAAATTATATTAAAATGTTAATGACATTTCATTACAGTATGATGCATTAAAAATTAAAAGTGTGAGGGAAGGCGCCAAGATGGCGGAGGAGTAGGACGGGGAAAACACTTTCTCCCCCACAAATTCATCAAAAGAGCATTTAAACGTCGAGTAAATTCCACAAAACAACTTCTGAATGCCGGCAGAGGACATCAGGCACCCAGAAAAGCAACCCAACTCCTCGAAAGGAGGTAGGAAAAAATATTAAAGACAATAAAAGAGACAAAAGAGGGAGGGACGGAGTTCCGTCCCGGGAAGGGAGTCTTAAAAAGAGAGAAGTTTCCAAACACCAGGAAACCTTCTCACTGCCGAATCCGTGCCGGGCTTTGGAAGCACAGAGGACAACATAACAGGGAGAAAAAATAAATAAACAATTAAAACTCGCAGATTGCGAGCCCTACGGTAACTCCTCCAGCGGAGAAGCAGCGCAGACGCCTGCATCCGCCATTAGCAAGCGGGGGCTGGGCAGGGAGGCGCGGCGCGGGCTGCATCGCTGAGAGTAAGAATCTGGCCTGAATACCCTGAGCACTATCTGAGCGAAATAATTTGGGCTAGCAAACCAGACTGTGGGATATCTACCATGCGAAAAGCCAGCCCTAACCTAAGACACCGCCAGCCCGCACACGGGACAAAGGACTAAACAGAGGTAGCCGGCTGCAAACCTTCCCCCTCCGGTGACAGGCAGCCAGAGCCGGAAGGGGGCAATCGCAGCCCCAGAGAGACATTATCTATAAAACTGGCTTCTTTGCTAACTAAAACTTCTTGGGGGTCTGGACGGTCAACATCTGCCTGAGAAGGTGCGCCGGTTTTACACCCAGATAACCAAGTGGCGGGGAGGCGATAAATCGCAGCATTGGCGCTCGCCAAACACCTCATCACCTGAGCTGCTCGGACCTGGGAAGAGCCCAAAACGCAGCCCCAACTGAGTCTGCGCCTCTGAGGACTACCTGAGTGCCTGAACCAGAGCGGCTTGGACCTGGGAGGTGCATGCAACCCAGGGCCAGCCTCGGATTGTTCCCGGCGGAACAACCTAGAGCCTGAGCAGTGTGGGCAGGGAGGCTACACGCGCCGTGAGCGGGGGCAGACCCAGTGTGGCTGAGGCACTGCGAGCGCACGCCAGTGTCATTTGTTTGCAGCATCCCTCCCTCCCTCCCCATAGTGCGACTGAACAAAGAGAAGAAATACAGCTCCACCCACCAGAACACCGACACAAGCTTCCCTAACCAGGAAACCTTGACAAGCCACCTCTACATACCCACACACAGCGAGGAAACGCCACAATAAAGAGAACTCCACAAACTGCCAGAATACAGAAAGGACTCCCAAACTCAGCAATTTAAACAAGATGAAGAGACAGAGGAATACCCAGCAGATAAAGGAACAGGATAAATGCCCACCAAACCAAACAAAAGAGGAAGAGATAGGGAATCTACCTGATAAAGAATTCCAAATAATGATAGTGAAATTGATCCAAAATCTTGAAATTAAAATGGAATCACAGATAAATAGCCTGGAGACAAGGATTGAGAAGATGCAAGAAAGGTTTAACAAGGACCTAGAAGAAATAAAAAAGAGTCAATATATAATGAATAATGCAATAAATGAAATTAAAAACACTCTGGAGCCAACAAATAGTAGAATAACAGAGGCAGAAGATAGGATTAGTGAATTAGAAGATAGAATGGTAGAAATAAATGAATCAGAGAAGATAAAAGAAAAACGAATTAAAAGAAATGAGGACAATCTCAGAGACCTCCAGGACAATATTAAACGCTACAACATTCGAATCATAGGGGTTCCAGAAGAAGAAGACAAAAAGAAAGACCATGAGAAAATACTTGAGGAGATAATAGTTGAAAACTTCCCTAAAATGGGGAAGGAAATAATCACCCAAGTCCAAGAAACCCAGAGAGTCCCAAACAGGATAAACCCAAGGAGAAACACCCCAAGACACATATTAATCAAATTAACAAAGATCAAACACAAAGAACAAATATTAAAAGCAGCAAGGGAAAAACAACAAATAACACATAAGGGAATTCCCATAAGGATAACAGCTGATCTTTCAATAGAAACTCTTCAAGCCAGGAGGGAATGGCAAGACATACTTAAAATGATGAAAGAAAATAACCTACAGCCCAGATTATTGTACCCAGCAAGGATCTCATTCAAGTATGAAGGAGAAATCAAAAGCTTTTCAGACAAGCAAAAGCTGAGAGAATTCTGCACCACCAAACCAGCTCTCCAACAAATACTAAAGGATATTCTCTAGACAGGAAACACAAAAATGGTGTATAAACTCGAACCCAAAACAATAAAGTAAATGGCAACGGGATCATACTTATTAGTAATTACCTTAAACGTAAATGGGTTGAATGCCCCAACCAAAAGACAAAGACTGGCTGAATGGATACAAAAACAAGACCCCTACATATGTTGTCTACAAGAGACCCACCTCAAAACAGGGGACACATACAGACTGAAAGTGAAGGGCTGGAAAAAGATTTTCCATGCAAATTGGGACCAAAAGAAAGTAGGAGTCACAATACTCGTATCAGATAAATTAGACTTTAAAACAAAGGCTGTGAAAAGAGACAAAGAAGGTCACTACATAATGATCAAAGGATCAATCCAAGAAGAAGATATAACAATTATAAATATATATCCACCCAACATGGGAGCACCGCAGTATGTAAGACAAATCCTAACAAGTATGAAAGGAGAAATTAACAATAACACAATAATAGTGGGAGACTTTAATACCCCACTCACATTTATGGATAGATCAACTAAACAGAAAATTAACAAGGAAAAAAAAAAAACATGTATCTATAAAGTTCACTAAAGCAAAGCACAGTAAAATGAGGTATGGCAATAAAAGGCGTTAAAAAAATAAATAAATAAATAAAATAAAATAAAATAAAATAAAATATAATTCCAAGTCCATACCACTTAAAAAGGCTATTCATAAAAAGAAATCTTTCAAATCCTTTCATCCCATAAACTCTCATTTTCTTTACTAGTCATTGATCAAATACAATTGAAAATGTTCTCATATGTTGAGAAAAACAAGAGAGAAAACAATGATATGATGAGGCTATTACCTCAACTCTGGCTGGGGACAAGCAGGACTGCTTAGGATGGGCAGGAGGCTAAAGGTGAAAGAAAAAGGAAAGGATATAGAGATAAAGAAGGGCATCAGAGGAAAGAAAAGAATCACTGCTGAGTAAAAGGAATACTATTGATGTCCTGGAAAGGGCAAGTTCATGCTCACAAGTGCTTCTGCAATATGAGGCTACCCTCCAAACGAAAATCCCTCAAGAAACACCACACAGGTGGCACAGGTTGGTATGCAGCAGGTCAGTGTTTCCCTTTTTAAAAAAATATTTGTTTACTTACTTGGGCTTCCCAGGTGACTCAGTGACAGGTTACCTCATTGACAGGTAAAGAATCTGCCTGTCAATGCAAGAGACTCGGGTTTGATCCTTGGGTTGGGAAGATCCCCTGGAGAAGGAAATGGCAACCTGCTTCAGGCAACCTGCGTCGAAAATTCCACGGACAGAGGAGCCTGGTGGGCTAGAGTTCATGGCATCTCAAAGGGTCGAACACGACTGAGCGACTGAGCACATTTGTTTATTTGGCTGCATCAGGTCTCAGTTACGGCATCTTGGGATCTTTGTTGCATGTGGGATCGTTCATTGTCATATACAGACTCTCTCTAGTTGCAGCACCAGGGCTTAGTTGCTCCAAGGGCTGTGAGATCCCAGTTCCCTGATCAGGGATCAAACTTGCGTCCCCTGTATTGAAAGGCACACCACTGGACCACTGGGAAGTCCCAGGTCAGTGTTTGTTGCAGAGTTCCCTTGACCACCTGCCTGTCCATCTTCCAGGGTGTTGTTAAAAACACATGTTCCTGGGCCCCGATCCCAATTCCCTGAAGCAGAATCTCTAGGAATGGGACTCTCAAATTAGCAATTTTTTAACCACCATATTTGGTGAATATGAAAGTTTGACAATCACGGCCACAGGGCTCTTACCCAGAAAAGGCCTTAATTCCCTGACTTTTGTTCCTACTTCCTGCTCCCACCCCACGGTCCATGTGACAGCTCCCAGTGAGTCACCCACCTTTGTTGGCAGGTAGTGTGAAGTGCAGAGAAGGCGATGGCACCCCACTCCAGTACTCTTGCCTGGAAAATCCCATGGACGGAGGAGCCTGGTGGGCTGCAGTCCATGGGGTCGAGAAGAGTCGGACACAACTGAGCGACTTCACTTTCACTTTTCACTTTCATGCATTGGAGAAGGAAATGGCAACCCACTCCAGTGTTCTTGCCTGGAGAATCCCAGGGACGGGGGAGCCTGGTGGGCTGCCGTCTATGTGGTCGTACAGAGTCAGACATGACTGAAGCGACTTAGCAGCAGCAGCAGCAGCAGTGTGAAGTGAGACAGTGCCAAAGCGCTTTATCAGCAGAAGCAGATGCCTCCTAACAGCTGCTTTACCTTTTCCTAGAAAATGGGAGGAAGCAAGAAAAATGCTCTCCTTCTGGGATACCGATTAACCTAAGTCTGGTGCTGGAAAATGTGGTTCAGTCACTAAATCATGTTTGACTCTGTGATCCCATGAACTGTAGCCTGCCAGGCTTCTCTGTCTATAGGATTCTCCAGGCAAGAATACTGGAGTGGATTGCCATTTCCTTCTCCAGGGGATCTTCCCAACCCAGCGACTGAACCTGTGTCTCCTGCATTTTCTTGCTGGAATTAAATTGGGCTAGAACCCTCCAAACTAACCACAGAATTAAAACCACTGTTTTGGAACCTAACATGGACAAAAACAACAATCTCAGTATTTGAAAATTTGCTCCAAAATTTCTAATGAGGCTTTGACTTTCAGAAGTCAACGATATAATTAAAATTGGCAGACTGAAACAAGATTTTTTATCGCTTACCTGAGCACACAAAGAATTTTTTCCAAGTGTTTAACATCTGAACATTTTTCAATATACTTGAAATCCAAATGTTCGACAGGAATTTTAAATGTTTTTGTTGTCCCGAAGCCCCATAATGATGGATAATCTTTGGTGGCCATAGCTGAAATGTAGTGTAGGAAAACAGTTACACATCTTATATAGTAAAACTCAATTTGGATAGTAGTAACCACCTAGGTACTTATGCAATGTTTATTTTTCATTTCTACAGAAAAGGAGATGGAGTATTTCCTTTTCTTAATGTGAACCATTTTAAAAGCTTTTCATTTAATTTGTTACAACATTGCTTCTGTTTTGGTTCTTTGGTTTTAAGACATCTGGGATCCTAGCTCCCTGATCAGGAATCAAACTGGCACCCCTTGCAAAGTCTTAACTATTGGATCACCAGGAAGTCCCTGGAGTATTTCTTCTAAGGAGGATGCTCATTGTAAACTCTGTCTGATAAGAACAGTTAGCATTCATGGGGCTAAATTACTCTCTACCACACATGGATTAGCTTCCTTAATCTTCACTTAAGCAAAATTGAAATGTAATGACAAAGCAGGATTTGGGATGTAGAGGAAAAATCTTTTCCCTCTACCAATTTGGGTTCAGTACCTGAGGCCTATAAATCACACTGACAAAAGATATTAACAGGAGAAAAGGTTTATTCTGGGGGCTTCACAGAAAAGTGAAAACTCAAACAGCTAGTTTTGGGAATTAATGTATCATTTTAACAAAGTGTGATAAATTGTGTAGAAATGATTAGACAAAGGAAAAAGGGTTTTGGCTTCTAGAAAGTAAATATATGGAAAAACTAATGGAAGATAAGAGTTATTTTAATGAGGTTTGTTTCTGCAGACTCACCTCAGTGCTGACTGTCTATCTGCTGTGATAAGGATTGTACTCCTCACCTTGGTATGAGAGGAGAGGAGGGAACACCTTCATAAAGGGAAATTTATGTCCTGCTTTTAGGCAGAAAAGGGAAAGGCAGAAAGAGTTTTTTCTGTGTCTGCTCTTATTTGCCTTCTGCTCAAAATAATCTTTATGCCAAAGTGGCCAACTTGGGTGTAGTGTGCATATTCTGATCCTCTTTAGTGCTCAAGCTGCTTTTTTAAGGTATCTTTTAACATTGATTTTGGTATCTCCTACTTTAGCTGTTGTGTTAACATCCTAATCATCCTTGATTCAGTACAAACATAAATAATATCCTTTCTGTAAATCTGCATCGTCTTCTTCCACATTCCCTGACTCCTTACATTCTCAGTTGCCCACTCCCATCAATGAACAGCTGCCAGGCCTAATATGTTCTAAAGGCACTCTGTACATACCTCTCTCGTATGTATAGCACATATCCAAATATCCAAATTCTATTTCTTTGTCTCTCTTCTAGATCGTGAGAGATCTTACCTAATTCATCTCAGAGCTTCAGAACTAACATAGTAAGTAGTGTCTTATATCCCTTAAGAAATACCTGCTAAACACAACTGAATTAGGAATATGATGGCCTTGGACAGTTTCACTCTACTGATATACTGCTAATGATAGTGTCAATAACAGCAACAAATACATAATTCTTAATGAGCTTTGCATATATTATTATTTTGTTTAATCCTTCAACTACTGTATCAAGTATGTCTTAAACAGAGAGCAGTAATAAGTTAACATTTATGAAGCTAAATTTCTATATGTCATGAATTATCTCAGTCCTCAAGACCACTTTCATGAAACATATTACTTCCTTTTTACAGATGAGGAAGGTGATATTTCAAGTATATAAATTGCATATGGTCATATAACTAATAAGTAGTGAACTGAAGAGTTGAACCTCAGGCCACTACAGAGCCCACATACTTAACTGTCATACAACTCATGAAATCAACTTAGTCAGCTGCAATCAGCATTCTTTTATGAGGTAGAACAGGAGTAAAATCAGACTACCTGACACAAACCATTACATACTGTTTTACAGAAACTTTTATTTCATGCCTATATAAACAAATGATAAATACAGGTATATATAAATGCACACACAAATGTGTATATAAATGTTGCAAAGTAAAATGTATACATTATGAGTTATATTGTCAAAGTTTTTTTTTTTTTTAAACACTGCACTAAAACACACTGGGTGATAAATTTTAAAACAAGTAGCAATAAGTCTAATCCATAAGGAATATTCCCTTCAGCATGCCTGCCCTCTGAGTCTGGTCATACATCATACGTCTGCAGAAAAAGGATGCACTGTCAGCGTCTCCATATTCCTGCTGGCTTTGACTTGGGTACAGAATATAGATGACAGTTTGTCAGCTTTTGAATGAGGTCCAGCGAAGAAGTGAGAATATGGCCTACCATACTAGCAGGGCCCAGTAGGATGGCCTCCTATCACAAGGGTAGCCTTAATGGTGGAAGTTACATGAAACCAAGTGAAGAACTTTAAAATTATTGATGCTGCCCAGAATAGAATGAGTTGTCTGTAGGAGAATTTTTTCCCAAGAGCTGGAGGATATTTGATGGGAGGATTTAAGCATCTAACGGGATTAAAATAGATTACCTTCAATTAAAGGAATCTTGAAACCCCTGAGGTTTTATGATTTGAATAAAACATAGTGAAAAACGTTAGAAATGATAAAGACATCTCTTACCTAATTAAGAGAATTTCAACGTAAACCCTGTTTTAAAGTTTCTGAGAATCTTTTTTGAGAACTTTTTTGGAGGACTGCGGTGGGGAGGATACACATTCTCAAGATCAATAAATGTTAACTCTCAAACTCCAAAACACAAGTTATACTTTATTTGCTCGTTAGAATTCTTCCACATCTGCTTGCAACTTGTCTCTGATTAGGAAAATTGTGGTCCTAGTTGGGGTTAACTTCTCCACCATCCTAACTCACATCCATTTCCCACATTTACTCATCAGTTTGTCAGTAATATCTCCAGCGCAAACTGCAATGCGCTAGTAACGGGAAAAACTGTTTTGACTTCCACCTTCGCACGTTCTTCCCAGCATCCACAAGGCTGGGCGCCACCTGCAGCCGGAGACGGAAAGGAAACGGCATCCTCCAGCCCGTAGCAACGGTTTCTATGTACAGCGCGACCGGAGAGGACAGCGGGCTCAGGGCCTGACCGCGATCCCGGAGCTTCTACAGCCAACCCCAACGGTCAGGGGGCACTTCAGGACTCTTATGAACAATTTCTCTCTAGTCCCCGGCGTTGTTCACAAGAACTAGTGGCTGCTACCAGAGACCTTGCCCCAACACCCGCCACCTTCAGCCCCGAGAAACAAAGGGCCCCAGTTTCTTTTCCCAACTAAGAAGGCGGTTCATCCCGCACTCCCTCCCCACCTCCGAGTCTATCTTTCACCCCGCCCTCCGGAGGGAGGGATTGCGATGGGGAGATGTAGTTTACTCCTGGCCGGCACATACTCACCTGGTTCAGACCCCAAGCCGTGCAGAGGACCCAGCCACACACCGTACCAGCCTCGCTAAGGCACCCGGGGAGGGGCGCGCCGCTCCGCCCCGCCCCGCCCCTGCCCACACTGCCCCTCCCCAGACCGAGAGCTTGAGGCGGATCGCCGCGGGCGGGGTTTAGGGCCTCTGCGTGACGACTGGCTAGTCTCCGGTTTGCATCCGCTGATTGGTCTTGCAGTCCCAGCTTCACTCAGACACAGAATTATTAAAGAGAAGTGAGTTGCAATTTCACGTGCTCTGGAATTTTCTTTTCACGCACACTTTATGGTTCTTTTCTGGTCATAATTGTGTACAGAAACAATCAAGCTGAATAAACAAGCAGGATAAACACTAACTCGAAAGTAAATAGACTGTTGGCAAATTAAAAACATCATTATCATCTTCATAAAGACATTCCATCCAAGAATATATAGATGGATTAGAAGTAAATGTGAAATCTTTCACAGAACAGATAAAGAAAAAGAGAGAGAAAAAAAGGATGAAAAAGTTAGGACAATGAGTTTAAACTAGATTTAAAAGATCTAGAGAGAGAATACAGAGATCATTTCAGTTCAGCCGCTCAGTTGCGTCCGACTCTTTGCGACCCCATGCACTGCAGCACTCAAGGCCTCCCTGTCAATCACCAACTCCCGTTGTCCATTGAGTCGGTGATGAAATCCAACCATCTCATCCTCCGTCGTCCCCTTCTCATCCTGCCCTCAATCTTTCCCAACATCAGGGTCTTTTCTTTTTAATTTTATTTTATTTTTAAACTTTACATAATTGTATTAGTTTTGCCAAATATCAAAATGAATCCCATCAGGGTCTTTTCAAATGAGTCAGCTCTTTGCATCAGGTGGCCAAAATACTGGAGTTTCAGCTTTAACATCAGTCCTTCCAATGAACACCCTGGACTGATTTCCCATAGGATGGACTGGTTGAATCTCCTTGCAGTCCAAGGGACTCTCAAGAGTCTTCTCCAACACCACAGTTCAAAAACATCTATTCTTCCGTGCTCATCTTTCTTTATACTCCAACTCTCACATCCATACATGACTACTGGAAAAACCATAGCCTTGACTAGACAGACCTTTGTTGACAAAGTAATGTCTCTGCTTTCTAATATGCTGTCTAGGATGGTCATAACTTTCCTTCCAAGGAGTAAGCGTCTTTTACTTTCATGGCTGCAGTCACCATCTGCAGTGATTTTGGAGCCCAAAAAAAATTCAGCTACCATTTCCACTGTTTCCCCATCTATTTGCCATGAAGTGATGGGACCGAATGCCATGATCTTAGCTTTCTGAATGTTGAGCTTTAAGCCAACTTTTTCCACTCTCCTCTTTCACTTTCATCAAGAGGCTCTTTAGTTCTTCTTCACTTTCTGCCATAAGCGTGGTGTCATCTGCATATCTGAGGTTACTGATATTTCTCCCAGCAATCTTGATTTCAGCTTGTGCTTCACTCAGCCCAGGGTTTCTCATGATGTACTCTGCATATGTTAAATAAGCAGGGTGATGATATACAGCCTTGAGGTACTCCTTTTCCTATTTGGAACCAGTCTGTTGTTCCATGTCCAGTTCTAACTATTGCTTCCTGACCTGAATACAGGTTTCTCAAGAGGCAGGTCAGGTGGTCTGGTATTCCTATCTTTCAGAATTTTCCACAGTTTGTTGTGATCCACACAGTCAAAGGGTTTGGCATAGTCAATAAAGCAGAAATAGATGTTTTTCTGGAACTCTCTTGCTTTTCCGATGATCCAGCGAATGTTGGCAATTTGATCTCTGGTTCCTCTGCCTTTTCTAAAACCAGCTTGAACATCTCAAAGTTCACAGTTCACGTATTGCTAAAGCCTGGCTTGGAGAATTTTGAGCATCACTTTACTAGTGTGTGAGATAAGTGCAATTGTGTGGTAGTTTGAGCATTCTTTGGCATTGCCTTTCTTTGGGATTGGAATGAAAACTGACCTTTTCCAGGCCTGTAGCCACTGCTGAGTTTTCCAAATTTGCTGACATATTGAGTGCAGCACTTTCACAGCATCATCTTTTTGGATTTGAAATAGCTCAACTGGAATTCCATCACTTCCACTAGCTTTGTTCATAGTGATGCTTCCTAGGGCCCACTTGACTTCACATTCCAGGATGTCTGGCTCTAGGTGAATGATCACAGCATCATTGATTATCTTGGTCGTGAAGATCTTTTTTATATAGTTCTTCTGTGTATTCTTGCCACCTTTTCTTAATATTTTCTGCTTCTGTTGGGTCCATACCATTTCTGTCCTTTATTGAGCCCCTTTGCATGAAATGTTCCCTTGGTATCTCTGATTTTCTTGAAGAGATCTCTAGTCTTTCCTGTCCATTGTTTTCCTCTATTTCTTTGCACTGATCACTGAGGAAGGCTTTTTTCTCTCTCCTTGCTATTCTCTGGAACTTGGCATTCAAATGGGTATATCTTTCCTTTTCTCCTTTGCTTTTCACTTCTCTTCTTTTCACAGCTATTTGTAAGGCCTCCTCAGACAGCCATTTTGCTTTTTTGCATTTCTTTTTCTTGGGGATGGTCTTGATCCCTGTCTCCTGTACAATGTCACAAACCTCTGTCCATAGTTCATCAGGGACTCTATCAGATCTAGTCCCTTAAATCTATTTCTCACTTCCACTGTATAATCATAAGGGATTTGATTTAGGTTATACCTGAATGGTCTAGTGGTTTTCCCCATTTTCTTCAATTTAAGTCTGAATTTGGCAATAAGGAGTTCATGGTCTGAGCCACAGTCAGCTCCTGGTCTTGTTTTTGTTGACTGAGGATAGGAAGTGATTAATTCAAGAAAATTTCCCGGAACTGAAGAGCTTGAATTTCCACACTGAGAGTATACACCCAACAACCAAAACAAGCAAAGAAAACAGATTCATACCAAGGCACATACTGCAAAATTTCAGGACACAGCAAAGAACATTCAAATTTCTAGAGAGAAAGTAGGTCACAAAGGATAAGGAAGAACGGTTTTGTACTTTCCCACAATAATACAGATAACTAGAACACAACAAAACATTTCAAAATTCTGATGTTTGCAATAACACAAGAAAGGTCATTTTAGGCAGAGAGAAACATGAGAAAAGGCACAGGCAAGGAGGTCCATTATCAGCTTGAAGAACTACAAACATCTCCTCAGAACCAAAGATTAAGAGGTGGGTTGAAGTGGTTACAGAGGAGGGAGAGGACTCTGCTTCTACTATTCCCAACAGTTTTTTACTTTATCAAAATGGGAGGCTACTGAAGATTTTCAGCAAGACAGAGCCGTGAAATTTCTATTTTACAATGATCCAAGTTGGGATGGGAATTCCACTGTGGTCCAGGGGTTGGGACTCTACAATGAGCAAGCTAAAGAGTATGGAAAACAGCGAGACCAGTAGCTGAGACTAATCCCAAGGCTGATACAAGACAGAAGAATGGTACAAAGAAGATCTTCACAACCAAGATAATCACGATGGTGTGATCACTCACCTAGAGCCAGACATCCTGGAATGTGAAGTCAACTGGGCCTTAGAAAGCATCACCATGAACAAAGCTAGTGGAGGTGATGGAATTCAAGTGGAGCTATTTCAAATCCAAAAAGATGATCCTGTGAAAGTGCTGCACTCAATATGTCAGCAAATTTGGAAAACTCAGCAGTGGCCACAGGACTGGAAAAGGTCAGTTTTCATTCCAATCCCAAACAAAGGCAATGCCAAAGAATGCTCAAACTACTGCACAATTGCACTCATCTCACACACTTTACATTAGTAAAGTAATGTTCAAAATTCTCCAAGCCAGGCTTCAGCAATACGTGAACCATGAACTTTGAGATGTTCAAGCTGCTTTTAGAAAAGGCATTGGAACCAGAGATCAAATTGCCAACATCTGCTGGATCATGGAAAAAGCAAGAGAGTTCCAGAAGAACATCTATTTCTGCTTTATTGACTATGCCAAAGCCTTTGTGTGCATCACAATAAACTGTGGAAAATTCTGAAAGAGATGGGAATACCAGACCACCTGACTTGCTATATAGGAAAAACTTGTATTCAGGTCAGGAAGCAACAGTTAGAACTGGACATGGAACTACAGACTGGTTCCAAATAGGAAAAGGAGTACGTCAAGGCTGTATATTGTCATCCTGCTTATTCAACTTACATGCAGAGTACATCATGAGAAACATGAGCTGGAAGCAGCACAAGCTGGAATCAAGATTGCCAGATGAAATATCAGTAACCTCAGATATGCAGATGACACCACGCTTATGGCAGAAAGTGAAGAAGAACTAAAGAGCCTCTTGATGAAAGTGAAAGAGAGTGAAAAAGTTGGCTTAAAGCTCAACATTCAGAAAACTAAGATCATGGCATCCGGTCCCATCACTTCATGGCAAATAGATGGGGAAACAGTGGAAATGGTGCCTGACTTTTTTTGGGCTCCAAAATCACTGCAGATGGTGACTGCAGCCATGAAAGTAAAAGATGCTTACTCCTTGGCAGGAAAGTTATGACCATCTTAGACAGCATATTAGAAAGCAGAGACATTACTTTGTCAACAAAGGTCCATCTAGTCAAGGCTATGGTTTTTCCAGTAGTCATGTATGGATGTGAGAGTGGGGCTATAAAGAAAGCTGAGCGTAGAAAAATTGATGCTTTTGAACTGTGGTGTTGGAGAAGACTCTTGAGAGTCCCTTGAACTGCGAGGAGATCCAACCAGTCTATCCTAAAGGAAATCAGTCCTGACTATTCATTGGAAGGACTGATGCTGAAACTCCAATACTTTGGCCACCTGATGCGAAGAGCTGACTCATTTGAAAAGACCCTGATGCTGGGAAAGATTGAGAGCAGGAGAAGGGGATGACAGGATGAGATGGTTGGATGCCATCACTGACTCAATGGACATGAGTTTGAGTAAACTCTAGGAGTTGGTGATGGAGAGGGAGGCCTGGCGTGCTGCAGTTCATGGGGTTGCAGAGTCAGACACAACATAGCGACTGTACTGAACTGAACTGAATACAATCATCTGTGCAGAAACTGTAATGGTGTGAATAGCTAACATTTATTACTTTAAGAGTTTTTATGGAGTATTTCATTTTATCTTGCAGCAAATGTTTGGGGAATGTGCTACAGTGTAGTTTTTCATGCTCATCTTACAAATAAGGAAACTGAATCCTGGTGAAGTCACTGCCATCTAACAAGGGACTCTGCAGGTGTATGTAGGTGTAGGTGTATTAATTTCTTGACTTCAACAATTAAGCTGAAGTTAAATAAACTGGCCAGTAAATGAGAAGTGCTGGATTTGAACCAATTTCCATGTATTTTTGATGAACCTTTGTGTCTGGTAAGCAGTTTAAGTAGGGAACAAGTTATGTGTTAGCTTCAAGCTCAGATTTACTGATTTTTATATTTATAGGCACTATTCAAAAGGATTTTTTTTTTTAATTTTATTTTATTTTTAAACTTTACATAATTGTATTAGTTTTGCCAAATATCAAAATGAATCCGCCACAGGTATACATGTGTTCCCCATTAAGCTATTTTATATCTATTTTACCTTTTCTATAACTGTCCAGGTAGGCAAGAAGTAAAATTACTTCCATTTTATAGATGAAAGGGACACAAGGAGGTAATTGAAATGAATTCCAGGAGTAATACTTTACCCATTAAACCACAGTCTAGTTAACTAAATAACAATACTCAAACTACTAATGCACAAATGACCTATGATGAAATTAGAATAGTTAAGAGCAACATTATCAGTAGTTGGGGTTTAGGCAGCTGTCATTTATCGGGACTCTTCCATACAGAAAGGACAAGCTCAAGAAGGAATATGGCAGAATCACAGAATTATGAAAGCCACGGTCTAGGAAAAACTGGACCAAGGAAGCACCCTTTAAAAATCTTGAGTATGGTAGTGCTATATAGCACATAATGAATTTATAGAACTTAGTATTTAAGGATGGCAGTAGAAATAACAGGTGCTTCTTTTAAATGGCACAGATAATTCTCTGAATGTCAGAGACACACAAAGCTATCAATGAAGTTTATGCAATCGAATCCTGGAACAGATGGAGTATCTGAGTATCCATATTCCTAGTTATCAAAGCAAAAGCTTTAAACATTCATCCAATAATTAAGTGTAAACCAACTTTTTTTTTAAATATGCTGAAAGCAGAATTTTTTGTTTACTTTAATGAATAATTACAACTGGGAAACCACACCTGCCTTAACAGTCTGCTTCATCCACTTTACTTGGGATTGATTTTGTCTTACAGAAAGCAACCATCAAAGTTTCTTTTCCCTTGCCCAAGATTTTAAAAAGTCAACCATTACATATAAATACAGGAAGGCCTATGCCAAGTTAACAAATGAAAACTGTAACTCAAAATGAGGTATGCACATTGACAGTAAGTGCATTGGTATACTCCATACAAAAGCTGGAGAGTTTACAAACAACTGGTGATGTAAAACAGAGGTTTCCTAAGAACTTACTTAAGTAGACCTTTAAAAAGCCCTAGAAAACTTCATTTTTAACAAGGGTCCCAGATGATTCCAGGTTTTGCTTAAAGTGTAGTTTGGGAAACATTTTTAACCTCCACTGAGTGTCAGATTACATATACAATAAAATTAAAATACAAACCATGTACTAAATGAAAAATAGTATCTTTATATAAGCTATTAATAGATATCTAAATACAATATGGTTTTTTAAAATGAAATGTGTATATAACTGTATTCATAAAGTACACTATTCAAAATCTATACAACATTAACAACAAATCCAAATAAAAATGAAGATATTCCTCTGAATTTCATGTTTCACCGAGCATCAAAAACCACCACTGTAATATACCAAGTTAAGGACATAAAAAGGTACATTAAAATTAAAATTTTAGTACTTTCAAGTCACTTTCTCTTTGCAATAATCTATTTATTTAATCTAAAATGTTAGTTATTTTAGATTTATTTAAGTTAATCTAAAATGCACAAAAGAATAAAATTCACTATTTACTATGAGGAGAAGTGAACTAAAAAATAAACTAATTATTAGCCCTCTTTCCATGATAGAGACCAATGCACCAAGAAACTAAAGCAGTGTTAAAAGCGATAATTTACTGTTCTAAAAAATACTGTCAGTTATTACATAACAATTTACTCTGACTTTCAGCTAATTCCTAAGTCTCACTTTTTCCATAAGGTAGCATAAAAACTCACTATTTGTAGTTCCCCTTGTATAATTTAGTTTGTTCATAAACTGAAGCTCAGGAATGAGTACTTATATAGAATTGCTGAAAAATACACTTATGAAAGCCAAAATCAGCTAGTATTTAGATTACTTGGTATACGTCTACACACCAAAGTACTGTGATTAAAAAAGAAAATGATAAACATTTTTTTTTTTTTGGTAAGTAATCCAAGTTATTACCATTTTCACAAGTAATTAGTCTTTGACTATCAAACCAGGTGTTATTCTTCACTTGCTCCCATCTCATACCTAAGAAGCACAGTTAAAAGGATACATCTTTTAGTCCTTTTCTTGTACATTATTCTGTATCCACATTCTCTGCATCGGATGGGATCCCTTGATTTTATTTCATTTTCTGTGTGACATTCTAGAAATGAAAACACATTCATTTATTCAATGCCTAAAAGAGAAATTATTACAGACAAGCAAATTATCTTGACCATATTTTTCATCCAACACACTAAAATACAAATACTCAATCTCAAGGATGTGTTGCTATTACCAGTAAGCTAAAGGAGAGAGAAAAAAAGAGTGGTGGGCAAGGCACTCTTCCTAGAATAGGAAATGAAAAGTTAATGAGAGGATTTTTTTTTAAAGACTGCTAAAGCTGTTCCGCTTTCTAACTTTAAAGATGAACGACTCACAAGTCAAAGACAAATGCACAATTCTTTTTTTTTAACCGAGTTTAAATACTCTTACTTTGTGTTACTCTTACCTCCACAGATATATATCATTGGCTGCTGCTTTGGGGGTTGAACGTCCTTCTGGGTGTCCATTGTTGTCCCTGAAATCGGAGACTCAAATATTTAATATCTCAAAGCGGGGCCCTCACAAATCCAATCAGGAATCATTTTTCCGAGGGAAAACTAAAAAGGTCTCAATTCCTAGTCAGTACTTTGTTTCATGGCTGGGTCTAAAGGACGAAACAAACAAACAAAAAACGTGTTGCGCATTTACCCCCAAATTGGACTCTTATTTTACAGATGAAGGAACTCAGGTTTGCTGCTGCTGCTGCTAAGTCGCTTCAGTCGTGTCCGACTCTGTGCGACCCAATGGACAGCAGCCCACCAGGCTCCCCTGTCCCTGGGATTCTCCAGGCAAGAACACTGGAGTGGGTTGCCATTTCCCTCTCCAATGCATGAAAGTGAAAAGTGAAAGTGAAGTCGCTCAGTCGTGTCCGACTCTTAGCGACCCCATGGACTGCAGCCTACCAGGCTCCTCCATCCATGGGATTTTCCAGGCAAGAGTACTGGAGTGGAGTGCCACTGCCTTCTCCAACCCAGGTTTAGGGAAGTTCATTTGGGCAGGATTACTCAGCAGCAATGCAGGAGGCCCAGGTTCGATCACTGGGTAGGGAAGATCCCCTGGAGTAGAGAATGGCAACCCACTCCAGTATTCTTGCCTGGAGAATTCCATGGACAGAGGAGTCTGGCAGGCTACAGTCCATGGGGTCGCGAAGAGTGGGACACGACTGAGCGACTAACACACTCAGCTGCAGAGTCAGAGAGATTTAGATCTGATTGCAAAGCCCGCGTCTTCATTTAACACGTTATATTTTTCCAAACTTTAGCAGGAGATGGTAAAAGAAAAAAAAAAAAAACACACACACACACAAAACTTCTCTCAACAGTAGAACACGAGAACCGAAGATAAGAGAAGAATAACTCCCCAAAGCTAGTCAACAGTTAAACAGGGAAACAACCCAAAAGCTAAACCGGCAAAGGACTAAAAGTATCGACTCTATCCCCAGCCTCTCCTGACTCGAACCCTTAAACTAGACCTCTTTAGACCTTATTGTGTTTTCAGTTTGGGCCCAAATTCCTACCTTCAAATCCCAAACCTCCAATTCCCTACTCACGCAACACGGAGTAATCTCTAGGCCTCTCCAAACAGATTTCGACTCGCCTCTGAGCCGCGGGCAACTTCCGGCGCTCGCTTCTGACGTGTCGGAGTCTCCGCCCCTTCCGTTCCGGGTGTGGCTGAGGAACCTGGATTGAGTAGAGGCGGAGGAAACGGGTCTTTTGGTGTTTTCGAGTCTAGTCGAAAGTGCTTGTTTCGCTCCTAGCTGTTTTCGCTTGTCAGGGAAGCAAAGCACTTTAGCAGCCTTTCATGTCCTAGGAGGTTTGTTTTTCTGGCAAATGAAGTCTGCAGAAAGGAACATTTTTCTAGGCGGGCAGAGGGTTAGAAGAGAAACCCCAGTGAAGTGCTCGTGGAATACTAGGCTGACCGTTACTCCGAAGAACGTAGAAGAATCGGCTCCACCGCGGATATCCACGTGCAAAAGCCCTTTACAGACTACGTGTTTCGAATAGTTTGCTATTTGTGCCGGGGCAGTGGAGCACCCCCTCGGTCGCTATCTTTCATATAATTTCGTTTTTGCTTTTCGACCCATTCTCTCCTAGGCGCTCGTTCTCTCTCTGACTCACACATTTTACTTGTGGGCAGCTACGTCAGTTACTCCCACTTAAAGCTAAGGGATTTAGGTAGTGGTAGTCACTCCAGTCGGAGAAGGCAATGGCACCCCACTCCAGTACTCTTGCCTGGAAAATCCCATGGACGGAGGAGCCCGGTAGGCTGCAGTCCATGGGGTCGCTAAGAGTCGGACACGACTGAGCGACTTCACTTTCACTTTTCACTTTCGCGCATTGGAGAAGGAAATGGCAACCCACTCTAGTGTTCTTGCCTGGAGAATCCCAGGGACGGGGGAGCCTAGTGGGCTTCCGTCTATGGGGTCGCACAGAGTCGGACACGACTGAAGCGACTTAGCAGCAGCAGCAGCAGCTGTCCACTGACCCTCCTTTTGTCCCCTGTATTCATTCCTCCTTAGAAGAACAAGAAGACTTGACCAGTGAGGCCGTGTTCTTTCAAAGGTCAAAAATTTAATGAAATTGAACAGTTGGGTTCACAGTAATAGCTTCTTTCACAGTAATAGCTTACGGTGAACCATGTCGGATTTGTGGTCTCCGAAGAAGATTTAGCATGGGCATCAGGAACCAGGCTTCGGACATTCAGAACTTTGTGTGGCAGAAGTTTCATTACAGTGAAAAAGGACAGAAAGCTTCTAACGTAGATATCAGAAGAGGGGATGGAGAGTGCCCCCCTCGCTAGTCTTAGCAAGGGAGCTATATACTTTTTCAGTTGGTTGTTACAGTGAATCAAAAGAATGTCTCAAGGCTGTAAAGGTCTTACCAGATCCATTCCCACAACTTAAATTTTAAAATGGGATAACATTTAAAAATAACATTTTTAAAATAATGGGCTTCCTTTGTGGCTCAGACAGTAAAGAATCCTCCTGCAATGTGGGAGACCTGAGTTTGATCCCTGTGTTGGAAAGATCCCCTGGAGAAGGGAAAGCTACACATTCCAGTATTCTGGCCTGGAGAATTCAGGCCATGGGGTAGCAAAGAGTCCTGACAGGACTGAGCAACTTTCACTTTCACTAGAAAGATCTTACCAGACCCACTCCAACAACATACATTTTAAGATGACAGGATAGTCAGAAGGTTCTTAAGGAGGAACATGTCCTCCAACAGGATACATTGTTGTTTTATAATCATGGTAAAGAGTTTAAGGAAAAACATACCTTGAGCAAGATGAGTCATTAGTTGTGTAATTATTAGCTCTGGGCTTAAAGAAAAAAACATTTTATGTGACTATGTTGAAGGAATGTAGGAAAGAAACGTTTGTCCTTTTCTCTTCCTTGACAGCCCCAGACCCCTTTTTCTTCCCTCTCCTCCTTCCCCCTCTCCTCCTCCCCCTCCTCCTCCTCCTGAATCAACCTACCTAAGAATTAGCGCTCTCAACAGCAAGTATATCAGAAAGGGGAAGAAGAAAATGAAGTTATTAAAATTTAGAAAATAAACAGTTGTTAATAACTATTGTAATTAATCTGAAAAGCAGATTTCTTTCTCCCCAACATCTACTACTTTGGTTTCTTACTGAAAGTGAAAGTCACTCAGTCGTGTCTGACTCTACAACGCGAAGGACTGTACTATACAGTCCATGGAATTCTCCAGGCCAGAATACTGTAGTGGGTAGTGTTTCCCTTCTCCAGAGGATCTTCCCAACCCAAGGATCGAACCCAAGTCTCCCATATTACCAGCTGAGCCACAGGGGAAGCCCAAGAATACTGGAGTGGGTACCCTATCCCTTCTCCAGCGGATCTTCCCGACCCAGGAAATGAACCAGGGTCTCCTGCATTGCAGGCGGATTCTTTACCAACTGAGCTATGAGGGGAAGCCTTTATTGGTTTCTTATTAAGCAGGCTCTATTGCTTTTTTCTCTCCCATCCAGCAACCTGGGAACATTGAGCCTGACCTTTCATTTCCAGAAGGAGTTAATTGGTTGCACCTCCACAGACCAACTTGGGACTTGACTTTCTGGATTTTCCTAGAAGCCAATTTTTAAATATCCAGGAAACACAGTGGAGTATCCTGCTTCTTCATTGTTCAGTTCAGTCGCTCAGTCATGTTCAACTCTTGGCGACCCCATGAACTGCAGTACACCAGGCTTCCCTGGCCTTCACCAACTCCTAGAGCTTGCTCAAAGTCATGTTATTGAGTTGGTAATACCATCCAACCATCTCATCCTCTGTCATCCCCTTCTCCTCCTGCCTTCAGTGTTTCCCAGCATCAGGGTATCAGTCCTCCAATGAATATTCAGACTGATTTCCTTTAGGATGGACTGGTTTGATCTCCTTTCAGTCCAAAGGATTCTCAAGAGGCGTCTCCGACACCACAGTTCAAAAGCATCAATTCTTCGGTGCTCAGCTTTCTTTATAGTCCAACTCTCACATCCATACATGACCACTGGAAAAGCCATAGCCTTGACTAGACAAACCTTTGTTGGCAAAGTAATGTCTCTGCTTTTTAATACACTGTCCAGGTTAGTCACAGCTTTTCTTCCAAGGGGCAAGTGTCTTAATTTCATGGCTGCATTCACCATCTGCAGTGATTTTGGAGCCCAAGAAATAAAAGTTTGTCACTGTTTCCATTGTTTCCCCATCTATTTGCCATGAAGTGACAGGACCAGATGCCATAATCTTAGTTTCTTGAATGTTGAGTTTTAAGCCAGTTTTTTCACTCTCCTTTTTCACTTTCATCAAGAGACTCTTCAGTTCCTCTTTGCTTTCTGCCATAAAGGTGGAATCATTTGCATAGCTGGGGTTATTGATACTTCTCCCTGCAGTCTTGATTCCAGCTTGTGCATCAGCATTTCACCTGATGTACTCTACATATAAGGTAAATAGGCAAGATGAAACTATACAGTTTCTTCCTCCACAGACAGGCTAAGATAGAACATAAATATTTTTTATCAGCAGCTGTCTCACAAAGTACCTCCCCTCTTAGCCAAAGGGAAGAGGTGACTCAATAGAGTGCTGAAGAATTGATGCTTTTGAACTGTGGGGTTGGAGAGGACTCTTGAGAGTCCCTTGGACAGCAAGGAGATCCAACCAGTCCATCCTAAAGGAAATCAGTCCTGAATGTTCATTGGAAGGACTGATGCTGAAGTTGAAGCTCCAATACTTTCACCACCTGATGCAAAGAATTGACTCGTTTGAAAAGACCCTGATGCTGGGAAAGATTGTAGGTGGGAGGAGAAGAGGATGACAGAGGATGAGATGGTTGTATGGTGTCACCAATGCTATGGACACGAGTTTGAGCAAGCTCCGGGAGTTGGTGATGGACAGGGAAGCCTGGCATGCTGGAGTCTATGGGGTAGCAAAGAGTCAGACATGACTCATCGACTGAACTGACTGAAGAAATATTAGGTAAAACTATTGTCATCGTAAGAGAAAGGTTATGGAGTGATCCAGAAAGTGTATCTTTGTGCCTTTTTTTTTTGTTTGTTTTTTGAGAGGCATGGCCCACATCACACAGCATGTAGGATCTTAGTTCCCTAACCAGGGATCCAAAATGTGTCTGCTGCATTAGAAGCACCAATTCTTAATAACTGGACTGCCTGGAAAAGTGTAATTTTAATCATTGCAAACTGACTTGGATTCTGATTCTGCAGCTTGAGGTATTAAGATAATGGAGCCTCAAAAATGGATCAACACATGCAGAATAGAAATGATTCCTGGGACCCTACAGAGGGGTAGGATAAATAATTCGTGTCAAGGCTAGTTTCCAGACCAACATTATCTTTCCTATCTGCAAGAATCAGTAATTTTAGGATCATTCTGAACCATGGTCAGTAGATGCTGTTACAGCTAACTTTCCTTGAGCCTTTACTGTGTGCCAGACATCACTGCATTGCCCTATCCTAATGAACATATTAGTGAAAGTGCTGCACTCAATATGTCAGCAAATTTGGAAAACTCAGCAGTGGCCACAGGACTGGAAAAGGTCAGTTTTCATTTCAATCCCAGAGAAAGGCAATGCCAAAGAATGCTCAAACTACCGCACAATTGCACTCATCTCACATGCTAGTAAAGTAATGCTCAAAATTCTCCAAGCCAGGCTTCAGCAGTATGTGAATCATGAACTTCCAGATGTTCAAGCTGGTTTTAGAAAGGACAGAGGAATCAGAGATCAAATTTCCAACATCCACTGGATAGTCAAAAAAAGCAAGAGAGTTCCAGGAAAACATCTATTTCTGCTTTATTGACTATGCCAAAGCCTTTGACTGTGTGGATCACAATAAACTGTAGAAAATTATGAAAGAGATGGGAATACCAGACCACCTGACCTGCCTCTTGAGAAACCTGTATGCAGGTCAGGAAGCAACAGTTAGAGCTGGACATGGAACAACAAACTGGTTCCAAATAGGAAAAGGAGTATGTCAAGGCTGTATATTGTCACCCTGCTTATTTAACTTATGTGCAGAGTACATCATGAGAAACGCTGGACTGGAAGAAGCACAAGCTGGAATCAGATTGCTGGGAGAAATATCAATAACCTCAGATATGCAGATGATACCACCCTTATGGCAGAAAGTGAAGAAGAACTAAAGAGCCTCTTGATGAAAGGGAAAGAGGAGAGTGAAAAAGTTGGCTTAAAGCTCGACATTCAGAAAACTAAGATCATGGCATCCGGTCCCATCACTTCATGGCAAATAGATGGGGAAACAGTGCAAACAGTGGCTGACTTTATTTTTCTGGGCTCCGAAATCACTGCAGATGGTGAATGCAGCCATGAAAGTAAAAGATCCTTACTCCTTGGAAGGAAAGTTATGACCAACCTAGACAACATATTAAAAAGCAGAGACGTTACTTTGTTAACAAAGGTCTGTCTAGTCAAGGCTATGGTTTTTCCAGTGGTCATGTATGATGTGAGAGTTGGACTATAAAGAGGGCTGAGCACAGAATTGATGCTTTTGAACTATGGTGTTGGAGAAGACTCTTGAGAGTCCCTTGGACTGCAAGAAGATCCAGACAGTCCATCAAAAGGGAAATCGGTCCTGGGTGTTCATTGGAAGGACTGATGTTAAAGCTGAAACTCCAGTATTTTGGCCACCTGATGCGAAGAGCTGACTCATTTGAAAAAACCCTGATGTTGGGAAAGATTGAAGGCAGGAGGAGAAGGGGACAACAGAGGATGAGCCAGTTAGACAGCATCACCGACTCAATGGACGTGAGTTTGGGGAAACTCCGGGAGTTGGTGATGGACAGGGAGACCTGGCGTGCTGCAGTTCATGATGTTGCAAAGAGTCGGACACGACTGAGCAACTGAACTGAACTGAATGAACATATTTGTCTTGTGATCTTGAATACTAGTGCTTTTAAATCTTTATAGTGCGGTTATGGAGATGCTTGTTGCTATTTTTCTCCCCTGAATATCTGTTTTCCTTTTCCTTGATCATATTCATTTAAGTATACTGCATAGCTTGAATATCATGGTGATGGAAAACCTTTCATTATGTATTCCTGGATAGTTCCCAAAAGAAGCATTAGATCAGTGGAAAACATTTGGGTTTTAGAGTTCTGAGGTTAGTAATGAGATTACACCCAATCCAGAAAGGGAAGGGAAGAGACCAAAGACCGTGATGGGTAAATAATAGGAAAATATAGCTCAGTGGCTTAAATTTGGGCTATATGAGTAAAGCTAGGGCTTTTCACTTTCATGCATTGGAGAAGGAAATGGCAGCCCACTCCAGTGTTCTTGCCTGGAGAATCCCAGGGACGGGGAGCCTGGCGGGCTGCCGTCTATGGGGTTGCACAGAGTCGGACACGACTGAAGTGACTTAGCATAGCATTAGCAGGGCAAGCTAACATGTAACCAGGTGTCTTTTGCCCCCCCCTTTTTGGGTGAGAAGTGGTATAAAAAATAGTCCTTGAGTATCTAAAGGAGTTATGGTGTACTCTTTTATTCTTCAGTTGGAACAAAAGAAAAATTAACTACAGAAAGAGAAAAGGGCAATGTTTAAATGGTGTTTGGGGGTGTGTGGATTTTAACCATAGAACAAATTCCCTTCCCTGTTTACATTACAGTGGAGGGGGACGCAGACCTTAAAATAGGTAACGAATAAGGTATTTCTTTCTTTTTGACTGCTCTGGGTCTTCATTGCTTTGCGAGGGCTTTTCCTAGTTGTAGCAAGTGGGGCTACTCTTTTGGGGCATGTGGGTTTCTCGTGCGGTGGTTTCTCTTGTGGAGCACAGGCTCTAGGGTACACAGCCTTCAGTAGTTGCTGCATGCATGCTCAGTAGTTGTGGTGCCTGAGCTTAGTTGCCCTGTGGCATTTGGGATCTTCTTGGACCAGGGATCAAACCTGGGTCCCCTGCATTGACAGGTAGATTCTTAACCATGGGACCATCCCAGGGAAGTTCCAATAATATGGTATTATAGGAGGTGACACATGATATGGAGAAAATTCAGCAGAGAAGGATAGCAAGTGCTGGGCGGGGAGTGGCAAAATAGAGACTGGATTGTAAGAGACTTGTTTGAGGACCTAGAAAGGACACTACTCCCTCTACCTGAATGTGTGACTGATGCTTCAGGAAGGTGCCATCTTGAAAATGGCACCTTCTAGCTTTACTCATATAGCCCAGATTTAAGCCACTGTAATTTACCAGTTCCTTACCGTAAGTCCTACTGGTACCTCAAACTTAACAACCTTGAACTAAATTCATCTTATTTTCTCCCAAACTTGTACTCTGCTCCTCATTCCCCTGCTCCAGGAAGCTGGTTCTGCTGACTGAATCGGGTCTAGGTTCTTCTCCACCCCTACTATGTTCCAGAGTAATACAGTCGCTTCCTATGCCACTCTCGCCTCTCTTCTTTCTGTCCTCCACTCTGCCACCAGAGTGGTCCTTCTAAAATGCTCTGCATTGCTGAGAGGATAAACTTCAGACTCAACATGCATCCAAAACTCTCCATGGCTTGGCTTCTTCCCCTTGTCAAGAATTTTCTTTGCCCTTTCCTGGAACGAGTCAGTTTTCAGCTATAACAAGTTATTTACAGTTTCTGTAATGTGCCCTACTGTTTCAATTCTCCTGCTCTTGCACATTTTGTTTTGAGTTTAGAATCATCTGCTGTCTTTAAAGATGTCACTCGTCCTTCAAATTCCACCTCATCTATCAGAGTGTTTAAGACTCTGTGCTTCCATTTCAAAGGGCACGGGTTTGATCTCTGGTTTCAGAAATAAGATCCCCCATGCTGAGCGGGTGAAGCCAAAAGATAAATACATAAAAGCATATCACAGTCTTTGTATAGTTAGCTCTGCCCGCTCTTCTTCTATAGCATTAGTTGATCTCTTTTTGTGTTAGTGCCATTCCTCTACTATAGCACTTATACCAGCTAGCAGTAACTGTGTCTTTCCATCTTTGTTTTCCCAGTACCTAGGTCAGTAATTTGGAGAAGGAAATGGCAACCCACTCCAGTATTCTTGCCTGGAGAATCCCAGGGACAGAGGAGCCTGGTGGGCTGCCACCTATGGGGTTGCAGAGAGTCGGACATGACTGAAGCGACTTAGCAGCAGCAGCAGCAGCCCAGTAATTGGCACATTGAAAGAAAGTGAAAGTCAAAGTCACTCAGTCGTGTCTGACTCTTTATGAACCCGTGGACTAAACAGTCCATAGAATTCTCCAGGCCAGAATACTGGAGTAGGTAGCCTTTCCCTTCTCCAGGGGATCTTCCCAGCCCAGGGATTGAACCCAGATCTCCCACATTGATCTCCCACATTGCAGGCGGATTATTTACCAGCTGAGCCAGGAGGGAAGCTCAAGAATACTGGAGTGGGTAGCCTATCCCTTCTCCAGCGGATCTTCCCAACCCAGGAATTGAACTGGGGTCTCCTGCATTGCAGACGGATTCTTTACCAACTGAGCTGTGAGGGAAGCCCTCATTTGGCACATGCTGCTGCTGCTGCTGCTAAGTCGCTTTAGTTGTGTCTGACTCTGTGCGACCCCATAGACGGCAGCCCAATAGGCTCCTCTGTCCCTGGGATTCTCCAGGCAAGAACACTGGAGTCGGTTGCCATTTCCTTCTCCAATGCATGAAAGTGAAAAGTGAAAGTGAAGTCGCTCAGTCATGTCTGACTCAGCGACCCATGGACTGTAGCCTACCAGGCTCCTCCGTCCATGGGATTTTTCAGGCAAGAGTACTGGAGTGGGGTGCCATTGCCTTCTCCTCATTTGGCACATAGTCAAAGCTTAATAATTGTTAGTGAGTCTGATTTTTTGATATATGGCATTTAGAATATCTAAGGGGCATCCAGGTGGAGAAGTTCTGTCCATCTGGAGAGTGGTAGCAGTGGCTGTAACTGACTTTAAAGTAATGGTTTTAACTCCTAATCCGAATTACGTAAGCACAGAATGGTAAAGTAAGAAAAATGTTGTGTAGGACGCCCCATTTAGGGAATAAACAGAGGAAAAGAAGACAGAAAAGAGAGAGAGAGATTAGGAAGAAACTGCCAAGAGCAGAGGATGGAGCCTGGCACATAAAATATCCCTTTTTAGATGTCTTGAAAAAAAAAAAAAAAACAAGCATAATCTAGTTTACAGATGCTGTAACCAAGTTAGTCATATCTTTCAGATCTTATCCTGTGTATAGCTGTACTTCTAAAGGATGGCATTCGGTTTGTAACCTGCTTTTCACGCTTCATCTCCGGAAACATCTTTAAGTGAACGTTCTCCTACATTATTTTTAATAGCATCCCACAGTAGGACCTATTGGATTTCCCAGACGGCGCTAGCGGTAAAGAATCCGCCTGCCAGTGCAGGAGACATGAGATGCCAGTTCGATCCCTGGGTGGGGAATCCCCATGGACAGAGGAGCCCGGCGGGCTAGTCAGTCCGTAGGGTCGCAAAGAGTCGGGCACAACTAAAGCAACCTAGCACGCATGGCGCCTAGGACCTGTATAGGACCTTTCTATACAGTGTTGCCCGAAGTTAAAACGGAGATGGGGGTGGTGGGGGTGGTGCGGGGTGGGGGGCGGAGATGGGGTGGATGGGATGAGGGGCGGGAAGTTGGGGGGCGTGAGAAAGAGCCTATCAAATTGGAAAGCCCTTAGGTGCCTCAGAGGGGCTTTCCAGGTGGAGCTAGTGGAAAAGAGGGCTTCCCTTGTGGCTCAGGTGGTAAAGAATCCGCCTGCAATGCGGGAGACCTGGGTTCGATCCCTGGCTTCGATCCCTGGCTTGGGAAGATCCCCTGGAGAGGGAAAGGCTACCCATTCCAGTATTCTGGCCTGGAGAATTCCATGGTATGTAAAGTCCATGGGGTTGCAAAGAGTCGGACTCACTCACTCAGTGGTAAAGAACCCGCCTGCCAATGTAGGAGACTTAGGAGACGCAGGTTCGATCCCTGGGTCGGGAAGATCCCCTGGAGGAGGAAATGGGAAACCACTCCAGTGTTCTCGTCTGGAGAATCCCATGTACGGAGGAGCCTGGCGGGCTACAGTCCGCGGGGTCACAGTGAGTCTGACACAACTGAAGCGGTTGAGCACGCACGCGGGTGCCTCGGTGCGGTGAGGGCGCCGGGAAAGCAGAGACGGAGCTCCCGGGCGCAGGCGGGGCCGGGGGTCTGCGGGGTCGCGGGGCCGCGGCAGGCGGGAGGAAGGGGCGGCGCGGCGCGGCGCGGGGCGGGGCGGTTACTCAGGGCGGGCAGTTCAAACCGAAGGAGGGAAAAGGCGGCGGCCCCACGCGGACCCGGCGTGGAGGTTGCCATAGCCGAGCATCCCTGGGGACGAGGCCGCGGCTCCTCGGCGGCTGCCGCCCACACATCCCCGCCCGGCACGTCGGCGCGGTGGGCGCGGCCGCCCCGGGGCCCCCAGGTGGGCGGGAGCGGGGACGCCAGGTGCGTGAGGGCGGCCGGCCTCTGGGCGTCCCCAGCCCGGCGCCCGCTCAGCTTCCCAGGGCCCGCGACGAGAGAGGCGCCCCGACACGGTTCGCCTTCCTCTCGCTCTGGTTCCAGGCGACGCCCGCCCGTCCTCGGCCCGTCGGCGGCTTCCTGGTGTCCTGGGGCCGGCCCGGCCTCCCTCAGCCAGCCCGGCCTGGGGAGGGTCCGCGGACCGACGAGCGGCCTGGTTGACGCCCCCGGGGAGACCGTTAACCAGCCACCCGCCGACGGCACCTCGTGCAGGAGACGACCGCGCAGCAGCTGACCCTGCGTGGTCAGAGAGCCGAATTGGGGCCGTTTTCCTCCGTCCCGAGACTAGCTGGAGCACACAGAGATATGACAATTTTTGTTGTCTGGAAAGCTGGGGGGAATTCAAAGTGATTTAGGTCTTTTAAAGCGTTAGAAAATAATCCCGATAGCACGTACTTGAGGTATCCTTCAAATCTTAGCCGGCATCGTGCTGCTACTGCACGTTTCCATTAATTGTTTAAAATTATTTAGTTGTCTCTTTAAGTGGTATTACTTTGGCGTGAATTTTAAAGGCAAAGTGAGAAATTTCCTTTATCGGAAGCCTACGTAACGTTGGCGTCTAAGAACTCGAGATTTACTGATGGTAAGATGTTGTACTTTAACAAATGAAGGAAATTCGGTTTTAATAACTAAGTACTTCATTGAGTTAACCAGTGTTTGTTTTGTTTTTCTTTTTCAAAGAGCACTATAGAGATGTGTGTTCTTAATCCTTATCAGGAGCTTGATTTTAAAAAAATGAATATTGAAGAGGCTTGTTTGTTTCGTCAGTGAACTGTTGGATCAGTGAAACTGAGCAAGTCAACCGGCATTCCACGATTTTGCATAAATACTTTTGAAGTTTGAAAAACCACATTTTGAGACCAGTGTCTTGGGTTGAAAATGATGAAAGATGAAAAAAAAAATGATGACACCAGAGAAAGCACGGTGGAAGCAATTTCAAATGGGTAGATGAACAAAAGGAAAATCGGAAGTTTTTTGTATGTTTAAAGCAAGTGGTCTGTGGTTTGTAGCGGGGAGAGGATTTGATTTGCATCCCTGCTTTTGTTTCCATCAATTTGCCTCTCAGGTTCCCAAATTCGAGCATGGTGAGACACCTAGTGGTGAAGTAGAAGAATAGTTACATTTGTTTTAATTTTGAAACGTTTTAAAAAGGCTCGGACCTAACTTTACCAAATGACATGAGAGAAAACTATTACTTAATACAGTGATTTTCGGAGAGTAGGAAACATTCGTGTGTGGAGGTGTAAATTGAAAACAAAAATTGTTTTAAAATATGAAATACAGAAAGCAAAATTTGATCATCTTGGCTGGTAAGCAGGTACAGAAGAGATCAGTGATTGTCACAATCTGAGGGAATCTAAATCAGAAGAGAACATGTGTGAGATTTACCAAAATAGAATATAGGTTTTAAAAGTTGAAAAACACTTACTTTGCCCAGTAATAACGATCATTGCACCACAAATAAACAATTTGGTTTTTTGGTTAGAATAGCAATTTTTAAAAAAACATATTCACTTACATGTTTAACTGATAGAACTTAGGCATAAATAACTTTCCCAGTATACTCAACTAACAATATATCTTCCCAGGATCTTTTAGAGAAGAATCATGTTTTCGGTCTGGAGAAAACTTTAAAAGAATGACAGTTTTCTTAGTGTCCTTTGAATAATCTGGAGAAATAACTTTCTTATACTTTAAGATTTAATTCAAGTTTCTAAAAAGTTTAAGATTTAATTCAAGTTCCTAAAAAGGAACGCAGTGATATGGTTGAAAAGGTTAAAGAGTCAAGTATTTCCTTAAAAAAAGTGAAATGTTTCCTAGTGTCCTTCCTTGCAAATATAATACTGAATCACATTTCTTCTCTAAGTAATGTACTTAAATTCTTTATGTTCAATTTAAGAATATTATAAAGAGTGGGTTCCCGTGTAGAAAATATTTACCAGATGAAACACGAATGAGTATAACCTTCCAGGTTTGAGATGGCCTGTGGGGCTTTGGTTCATTTTGGTTAGCTCAAGAATATGTTACTAATTTATCAGTGAGCCAAAGAGCCTTTGCAAAGGTGAAAGCCTTGGAATTCAGACCTTGTGAATGGTCAGAAAGACCAGGTTTCTGAGACAAGCCCATGTTACAAGTATGAGTAACATTATCCTAGAGTTGCTTTACTGAATTGCTGTTTATCCTAGTGGCTGACTCACTTGACCAGTGGTCAAAATCAGCATATCGTTTTTTTTAAGCATCTTTATTTACATTGCAGAAATCTGGAAGGAAATATCCACTTGACTAAATATAGGCCAGCACAAATAAGCTAGAATGTTAGAACTACAATAATGTACTTTAGCGCTGTAAAAATTATAAGGTAATACAATCATCTAAAAATTATGCCCTGAGGTTTTTTTCCTCAAGTGTAGTTAATGAAAATATCTGTGCACAGTGCCTAGACTATGCTTAGTCAGGTAATCTGTGAATATTTATATCCCGGAAATTTTGGTCTTTATGATGTTGAAACACTGTCGTAGGTAAGATATACATGAGTATATTGCAGAGGAGATTTGTTTTTTTAAAGTAACTTTTTTTATTGCCGTACAATTTTCCATAATCATCTGTGCTCATAACAAGTATTTTGGTATTAGCTGCCAGGCTATTAATTTCAAAGGAAGAATAAAATTTGTTTTCACTTTGTAGAAACAGAGATTTTGAAGATGTCAGAAAGGCATTCAGGTGAAGCCGGCACTGGAGCAGGAAATGAGGTGGACTCTCCTATTGTCAGAGTCAAGTCCTCCAGCTTTGGAGACCTTTGTTCCACATCTTCTTTTCAAGATAGTGGCTATAGTGAGCTGTTAAAATCGTGCAGCTTTGATAATACAGATAAAGAATTATTTGGAAAGAAAGAAAGAGGCTCAACATTGATCCACGAATATCCTGAAACTTCAAGTTTGGCCTTAACCTATAGTTTAGAGTCTCCCATTCAAAGAAAGAGATTTGTCTTCCTCAGGAAGGAAAATGATAAAACCCCAGAACTTTGCGAAACTCCTAAAGTCAGTAGAAAAAAACATTTGCTGCGCAGAAGATTGGACATATCTTTCTCTCTTCTAGACAGGGACGTTGAATCACACAGCAGTTCCCTAGAAAGTTGTACAAGCCAAGTTCCCAATTTAGAAAAAAATATTCCAAGCAGTGCTTCAGGTTTTCCAAGGCAAGGTAATTTTAGTTCTTCAGTTACTAGCACTTTGAGAACAGGAGAAGTAACTTCCAGCAGTCAAAAATTGAGACTTGATTTTTCTCAACAGAAGACTTCCACAGTGGATGATTCCAAAGATGACTGTGGCCTATTTGAAGTTGAATGTATATCTCCGATTCAGGGCAGTAATTTTAAAGACTCTATCACACATGACTTTAGTGACAGCAGTCTATGTATTAATAATGAGAATACATATCCTGAACTTCTGGGCTCTTCTGTTGGTGGAACAAGCTGTAGAACAGATGAGGACATATTTGTGACTCCAATCAGTAATCTCGTACCAAGTGTTAAATTTAACGCAAGTCGAAGATTCTCTCCTTCAGCTGGAGTGAGACGCAATATTTCGACCCCTGAAGACAGCGGTTTCAACTCACTTTGCTTGGATAAATCAGAAGATTCCCTATCTGAGCAAGAGGGCTCTTTCCAAGAACTACTTCAGAAACATAAGGGAACTCTCAAAGTCAGGGACACCATAAAAAAGTCAAGGCGTCTTGGAAGATTGAGAAGACTGTCCACCCTTCGGGAGCAAGGCTCACAATCTGAGACAGAAGAAGAAAACCAGACCTACCTCTCTAGCTCTGAATCAACACCAGCGACCACTTCAGACGTTTCGGAGAGCCAGCCGAGCAGTGACAATAAGAGTGAGGATTTAAGCTTTAAGAATTTATCAAAGACCCCAGCCTTGCAATTAGTTCATGAGCTTTTTATGAAAAGCAAAAGGAAAAGATTCCAGCAAAACGGTGCACATGAATTGTTAGAAGAAAGGGATGGGGGGAAAATAGCTGTACTACAGCGTGTACTTGCAGGACTGATTGGCAAGAAAATGGGTATAGAAAAACTGGACATCTTAACAGAATTAAAGTACAGAAATCTAAAGCATGTTCTTGCTATCGTTTTAGATTCCTTGACTGCGGAAAGCCTGTGTAGGTAAGATTTTTTTTTCCCCCTGAAATAAAACTGCCTTTTTATCACTTTCTTTTTTTTAAGGTGGAAAACTTTTCTGTTAGTTGAATAGCTTTTTAAAATTTTGTTTTATTATCTCTGCCTTGGTTACTTTATATTTTATCAAAATGGTTAAGTGAAATTCTTCAGTGTCAGAAATTTCAGTATCTTGAATGCTGCTTCATAAGGAAACAGAAACTGAGTCACATATATAGAAGTATTGAGGATAGGAACTAGTTACAAGACTAAATTGAGACTTTGTTTATACTGGCAGTTTTGCAAAGTGCAGGACTATCAGAAGACAAGCCCCATTGGTATACCAGGACCAGGAAGGAGAGAAGCCATGTGGAACAGGATTTCTGCAAGGTCATGGTTGAGGCAGGACAAGTGAGAGAGTTAGTCAGTCTCTTTTTCCATAGGTATATGTCAAGAGTTTGTTTCATCGAATCCTTATTCTTTTCTGACTCCTACTTCTATTGAAACCCTTCTTCACCTTTCCCCCATAAACTGCTGCTGCTGCTAAGTTGCTTCAGTCGTGTCCGACTCTGTGCGACCCCATACACGGCAGCCCACCAGGCTCCGCCATCATAAACTAAGTGTCGGTTATTGTACAGAATTGTAGAATTTCATTGCTAGAAGTCTTCTGAAATGTCTAGTCCTATCACGTATTTGCAGATGAGAAAACTGAGCTCTAGAGAAGTTAAGCGACCTGCCAACAGTCACTCAAGGAGATAGGAATGGATGCAGATCTATAACTGAGCCCTCTGATTTCTAAGCGCGTATTTCCCCACAAACTCTTGTTAAGGTTTCGGTCCTTTCAGAATAGTGAAATAGAATTTGATCAGGAGTGTCTTTGGTGTAACTCAAATAGGATAATAAGAAAGATTAATGACCTATATGTCTATGCCTTAAAAAATGTTCAAATGAGATAAATTATTTTTTTTTAAAAATCAGGGATATGGCTATGATATAGGGGTTTTGTTTTTACACGATGGAATATTTGGATACAGACTAGTTAAAACTTGGCTGACCCTTTTAGGTGCTTGCTTGTGGGACAAATGGTATTCAGTCATATTGCAATGTAAGTGAAAGTTCACATTGCAATAATTGCCTTCCCTGCTCATCCCTCAAAATTTCTAGTATTTGCACTGCAGAGTGCATGTGTAACTTGTCAGTGCTTATTCTTGGAAATGTGAGAGACTGGACTCAGTTGAAATAGCTGAGGCAAACACCCAACTATGTATTGATGGCTCATTTCTTCTCCATTAATGAGTGACTTTCTGCCAGTTCCTCTCCATCTGATTCAAGGCACCTGTGTCAGCTTTGGTTCAGTTCAGTTCAGTTGCTCAGTCGTGTCCAACTCTTTGCGAGAGGCAATGGCAACTGAGGTAGCTGGAAGGAGAGTAGTGTTGACAAGTCAGGTGTAACCTGGGGCCCTCCATAACCTTCTCCTAGCCTCATTCACTTTTATTGATAAATAAGCACTCACTGGACATAAATTATGTTTTTTTCTTTAGCTGCTTTGTTCTCATAAACTTTGGTTTACAAAATAAAAACTTTGTAGTGCTGCTCATAATAATATTTATTATAGCTGACCCTTAGACAACCAGAAAATAGGGGTGCTGACCCTCTGGTGTGCAGCCTAAAATCTTTGTATAACTTATAGTCAGCTCTCCACATCCATGGTTCGGCATCCCTGGATTCAACTGACCAGGGGCTGTGTAGTATTTACCGTGGGAAAAAATCCACATGTAAGTGGACCCACAGAGTTCAAAGCCATGTTGTTCAGGTATGTGCTTAGTCACTCAGTCATGTCTGACTCTTTGCAACGCAATGAACTGTAGCCCACACACTCCTCTGTCCATGGGATTTTCCATGCAAGAATACTGATGTTGTTCAGGGCTCAGCTGTATCTGGCATTTAGTAGTTCCAATACAGGATTGATTGTTTTAATGACAGATATTTGTTAAATACAATAATAGGAGAAATTTATATAATCTGTTGCACTGTAGCTGATGATCATTTGTGGCATGTCATGTTCCAAGTTTTAATATTAGTGTTACATGTAAGTTAAATCCTCTTAATCAGTCTCCCAGTGGACTCACTTGGGTTTATATGAAACTTTGTTTTATTTCCTTAACCATTTATAAGATAGTAACCTATCAATATGATGCTGACGTATTTTAATAGGTCTTCTTTCACAGCTATGCAAATCAAGTCATATTTTTAATGTGAAATTTTAGCTTTAAATTAGCTATCCAAAATCTTTAAAAACAGGTTTCTCTTATTGCCATATGTAAAAAAAGCTAATTCTGTGGCATATATGCAATATAAGGACTGATCTTTTTGTTACAGTGTTTGGAAAGTGAGCAGAAATTGGCGCGAAATTATTGTTCAAGATAAAAAAGCAAATCGAAGGAGGAAATTACATATCACACAACTGAAAACAAATTCTGAGGTAATGTATATAATGCTATTCTAAAACATATTTGTATGAGTATCTGATAATCACATATGTCTGGACAACCTAATTTGGTTTTCCTGCTATTCTTTAATCTTTCTCTTTATCAACATTCACTCGTAAGTCCTTTTTTAATCCTTTGGCCACACCACACTCTTGCAGAATCTCAGTTCCCCCACCAGGGATTGAATGGCAGTGAAAGCCCAAAATCCTAACTACTAGGCCGCCAGGGAACTCCCACATTCATAAACTCATTCCCGCCTGCCCCCAAACTCCATCTCTACCAAGCCCGTAAATGGAGTGGACTAACTGAAATGAAGAACATCTTGCTGGGTTTTGTTGTTTAAGTATATATGCTGTTATCAGTATTTGATACCATTTTAATAGGATATGCCAAATCCTGATCATAATTAGATATTGTTATAGCATTATCTGGAGAAGGCAATGGCACCCCACTCCAGTACTCTTGCCTGGAAAATCCCATGGACAGAGGAGCCTGGTAGGCTGCAGTCCATGGGGTCGAGAAGAGTCGGATACGACTGAGTGACTTCACTTTCAGTTTTCACTTTCATGCATTGGAGAAGGAAATGGCACCCCACTCCAGTGTTCTTGCCTGGAGAATCCCAGGGACGGGGGAGCCTGGTGGGCTGCTGTCCATTGGGTCGCACAGAGTCGGACACAACTGAAGTGACTTAGCAGCAGCAGCAGCAGCATAGCATTGTCTATTCAGTCTTTTATGTGCTTCCCTAGTGGCTCAGCCGTAAAGAATCTGCTTGCAATGCAGAAGACCGCTTGCCAACGCAGGAGACGCCTGTTTGACCCCAGGATTGGGAAGCTCCCCTGGAGATGGAAATGGCAACCCACTTGAGTATCCTTGCCTGGGAAATCCCAGGGACAGAGGAGCCTGGAGGGCTCCAGTCTATGGGGTTGCAAGAGTTGGACATGACTTAGTGACTAAATCATCCAGTCTTGATGTAGTATACTCTACTCAAGGAGAATCTTGAGTAGATAGTATATGCCAGTTGCTCACATTACAGTGGTGAACATTTTTGACATGATCCCTGCTCTCTTGGAGCTCGTACACCTAATATAAACAAGTGATTACAATACAGGTGTGTTAGAGGAAGCTCAGAGTTATCTCTATTAGGACATTTAAAAGAAGTGTTTGATACTTGGGGATCAAGAGAAGGAAAAAATGCATCTCAGCTGAGACTTGAATAATGAGTTAGACAGGAAAGTTGTTTCAGCAGAGGGAATAGCATACATGAAGGCCTGGAGGTGAGTGAGCATGGCAGCTTAGTACTTGTAAAGCATCATGAACCTGCACTTTCTTAAAGATTTGAGGTCCAGCCCTGAAGTTATAAGCAAATTTTTATAGAAGCCGATTAATTCTTCATGGGGACACTATTTTGTGTAATAGATATCTGATGACTCTAGTACCCATATTTACTATGTATTCAACTTTTAGACCTTACTTAGGCATAAATGCCAAGAGAAACTCAGAATCAACTTCCTTATTCTTATTCTAGTAAAAAGTATATAATAACACAAGTAAACTTATAATTTGGCTAAATATAATTGAAATGAAGCATGTTGTGTTGTGCTTAGTCGCTCAGTCGTGTCTGACTCTTTGCGACCCCACAGACTGTAGCCTGCCAGGCTCCTCTGTCCATGGGGATTCTTCAGGCAAGAATACTGGAGTGGGTTGCCATGCCCTCCTCCAGGGGATCTTCTGAACCCAGGGAGGGAACCCAGGTCTCCCACAGTGCAGGCGGATTCTTTACCACCTGAGCCTCCAGGGAAATGAATCATAGTATAAACAAATATGAACACCCAGATACAGATTGAGGGTTTTCTCATTCCAAGGAAATATTAGGGACTGCTGTTAACTAAAGTATTGACTTTTATTTTACTTGAAAACGAGTTTTATCTTCTCACCTATGATAATCCTTCACAAGCTGCTTACTGCTGCAGCTGCTGGCTCTGGGAGCTTATAATATTGAAGATATTAATTGCCTTCTTAACATATCTTTTTAGAGTGGCACCCTACTGCTAAGGACAGACCAAAAAACAAATTTTTAAGCAAGTACCTGTTCATATTAAGCTTTTAGCTCCATGCATTCCTTACATCCTATGTAAAAGAAACATTGGCAAGCCTTTGGGTAATTCTAGATAAAGTATTCTACCTTATATCCTACTTTTTAAAAAGACTTGGTTTCCTAAAGAACTCTATTTTTTTCCTTACTTGAGTTTTCCCCCTTATTTTGATTTACTTTAAATTTTTTAAAAACTAAAAACAAGTACGTGGTTTAAAACATCAAATTGGACTTTGAAGCTTATAACAAAACACGTGTTTTCCTGCCCTTCCTGCTCTTGATTCTTGCCTCATCAAGGCAATCAGTTTCAGCTCTCTAGTTGTTCCTTTCCTTTTGATATTCACCTGCATATTTCTGAGTGGCGTGTCTTCACTGCTATTGCTTGTTTAGTTTTTTCTGTAGAGGAACTAGGTTAGTTCTCTAACCTCTCACTACTACCTGTCTACCCAGCTCTTCCTCTGAAGTCTTTTCTCCTAGTTTATGAATGTAATTACATCATCATTAGTGAATCAGGATTAGGTGCTGACATTATTAAGACTGCGTTGAGATTATTATGGCTTTTTGACAGCCGTAATGTATAGTACAGTATGATTATACCTAGTACACCTTTTTTCTTATATAACTTTTCCCCTCACAGTTAATAAGTTAATAATTGCCCAGTTTCTTTCTTTTTCCTCTCTTTCCCTTTCTCTCTCCTTCTCCTTTTCTCTCTCTTACTCTTCTTTCTTTTTAGTGTTTCTCTATACAGATGCCTGACTCACCATCCACCAGAACTGGAATTCTCCTCTGTGTAAGTCTGAATAAACCAGGTATTCTACCTGTTCCTTCTTTTCTTCAGAGACATCATTCCAGATGCCCTTTGCCCTCTTGTTCCTGAATGAACTGGCTGCTTTCTACCTGCACTATCCTAATGTATATCATTAACCAAAACAGAAAAATTATAAACAAAGTTGTTTGATGGTTTTCTTCACATGTGTATAGTGTCACTGAAAGATCCTTACGTGTGAAAAATAAAAGGCACACGCACCAGTTACGTGTAATAGGATCTCATTTTATCTGTTTGCCTTGCAGCAGTGAGAATGACCATAAAATTGGAATATTACACTATTTCCATCAAATGTCTTAATTTACTGTAGTCTTTACTTATAATCATGGAAATGAACAACAATAAGAGCCTCCCCTCTCACATTTAAATAAATTCTGGTATGGTGATAGTGCCTGTATTTTGAAAAATGTTGATACTCAACGAATATTTGCCTTCGTTGACTACTAGACCTTACACTGTTCAGAGATAGTAGCCCACATTTTAAGCTCTGGGAGGATAGGGGTTAGACTGTTTTATTCACTTGGCACCTATTAGGTGAAATCTTTGTTAAATGAGTGAATGTTCTTCTATGGCTTAAATTCGCTTTAACAATATATCTCTATTCATTTTTTGGTGCATGCATCATCACTGTGTTTGCCAACTGCATGGAAATCCAATGGGTGTTTTCTTTTAGAGTACTCTTGTGTCATATGCTTCTAGCCTAGGCGGCAAATCATTTATAGAATGTAACATATTGAATCCTTGAGTAAGTTCAACTGTATTCATCCTAATTTCTAAAAACCAGTAGTCATCGATTACACATATGCCTATGTTGTTAAGCTGTCAACTGCATAATTTTTCATGGCCAGCTAGCTTCATTCCTATCCTTATCCTTCTACCATTTCTCGTGTTCTACCTCTTCCCCCTTTAGGAAACAATTCTGCAAAGAGAGGCTGTCAAGGGAGAGAAAACACAATAATAGTTGGACACTCAGGAAATTCACCTATAGTACATTTCATTTTAATAATTAGTTAAGGATGCCAGTTTGTTTAAAAAAAAACCTACAATGTTTTTTCTCATTTCCGACCTTAACAAAATAGAAGGCTATAAGGATTATTCACTGAAAATATTTCTTGGCTAACTATTTGAGTTGGAGAAGGAAATGGCAATCCACTCCAGTGTTCTTGCCTGGAGAATCCCAGGGACGGGGGAGCCTGGTGGCTGCCGTCTATGGGGTCGCACAGAGTTGGACGTGACTGACGCAACTTAGCAGCAACTATTTGAGTGATGTGGAAATCCAGTTCAAATAAGAGATATTTTTTTCTCCTTTAAAAATATCAAAGCTGTTTAAACTCAAGTGTAAAAATGAATCAAGTTTTACGAGTATTTGGTATTTGTAAAAGCCAGCCAAACAAATTGGGTTTCATGGTCTAACCAGGCCCATTAATTTTCTGACATGTGGCTGAAGTAAGAAATCTTCACAGAATTCCATGATATCCCATAGCAAATTTTGAAAAAATTTACCTCCTCTTTCACCTTGGCTTAAAAGGGGACTTGATAAACTCTGATTTGTGGGCAAATCCTGTCTATCACCTGTGTTTTTATAATAAGTTTTATTGGAACAGCCCTGCCCCATCATTTACATATCTCTGTAGCTGTGTTTGCTAAAATGACAGTTGACTAGCTTGCAACTATCTGGTCCTTTCCAGGAAAAATTTGCAAACTGATGCCTTAAACAGAAAAATAACCAATGATGCAGACTTAAAGCTAGCATTTATTGTTTCAACTTTTGTATTTTTCTTTGACTTTTAAATGCTAGATAAGAGAATTTTTTTTTTTCTCTAAAAAGGAATGGTTTAGGGAGAAAATTCCAATGGTGCAGAAACCACTTCCAAACATGTTACATGTGCATCTGAAAGCTGTCCTGGAACTTTTGATATGACAGTGTTGACCCCTCTTGTCTTTTACCGCAGGGGGCTATATTAAATGTTGAGGATGCTGCCACTCGGCTCCATCTGTTAAACCGATCAGCTTTAAGGTCTGTGCAAGCACAGGCTAGGACACCAGGTTTTCAGAAAGAACAAGCTTCAACATTTTCTCCTTGGGGAGAAGTTTTGACACCTATAGCAAGCTCTTCTGTTACTCACTTAAGTAGTAAACAGGAAGAATATGTCAAGGTGAGTATTTATCATAAGTTATTAGGAGTAAATATTTACAGAGTTTGAAATAAAGCTGTCCTCTATGCGAAAATGGAAGATTTAGTGTGTGTGCTTTTACTGCAGGTTGCCAAAACACTTTTTATTGATGAAGCGTTAAAACCTTGCCCAAGGTGCCAGTCCCCTGCTAAGTACCAGCCTTATAAGAAAAGGGGGCTGTGCAGCCGCACAGCCTGTGGCTTTGACTTTTGTGTGCTGTGTTTGTGTGCTTATCATGGGTCTGAAGAATGTAGTAGAGGAGCAGCAAAGCCAAGAAATAGAAAAGATGTTCTTCCAGGAAGTGCCCAGAGTAAGCGGAATTTAAAACGCCTCTAAAGAGACTTTAAATATAAAAGAAGCATTCCCTCTGAGCAACATTTTGTGTGACTTAAAATTATGAGTATTTTGAAAGCATGCACATCTCCCCATCAATGACAGATGATGATTTATTTCCTGTTTTGTATATATTATGATCCATGTCATTGTATGTTTTCTTTGAAGTAGTGAGTTTTGGAAAAATCTAATTTTACTATGTCGTTTTTACTCATTTTAATAACTTAGTGTTTTTAAATAAAGAATTTTCAGTGTTATATGTATTTAACTGTTTCATGTAAAATTTAAAAACTGCATTTCATCACTATGTGTTGAAATGTTCTTCACTAATCACTTTTCAAAAATAGTTTTCCAGATAATATTAAAATTTTTGAACTTGAGACAGATGGCCTTATAGATTTCAAAATCTTTGAATATTTGACTGAAAATGAAATAAAATGTTTTCAGAAATTCTGTTGAGTTTACTCTATAATCTCAATCTTTCTCTTAATTTAGCAAGTGTCATATTTGGGCAGACTTCTGGTTAAATAAAATTTACTTAATATTGATAACTAAGAAGATGTAAAAAGTAAATTATTAGATATATGTGGTTATTCCAGTGAGAGTCTTAGTGAGTTAATAAATCCCCATAAGTCACACACAAGTTTCTTTTACCTTTGCTAAGTTGCTAAGTCACTTCGGTCGTGTCCGACTGTGCGGCCCAAGAGACGGCAGCCCACCAGGCTCCCCTGTCCCTGGGATTCTCCAGGCAAGAACACTGGAGTGGGTTGCCATTTCCTTCTCCAATGCAGGAAAGTGAAAAGTGAAAGGGAAGTCACTCAGTCATGTCCGACTCTTTGCGACCCCGTGGACTGCAGCCCACCAGGCTCCTCTGCCGTGGGCTTTTCCAGGCGAGAGTGCGGGAGTGGGTGCCATCGCCTCCTCCGTCTTTTACCTAGTTACATATGAAATGGTCAGCACTGCAGCGTAGGAACCTGGAATCCTCCCTCTAATCCATGCAGAGGCACTTTCTTATTGTTCCATGTTCCGCAATCACACTGCCCTCTCAGTATGTCACATTTGGCATTTTGTGGTTACTCAGTTCACTAGAATATAATATTTTATTTCACTCTGGTGGTGAAAAAATAGATTTTACCACGTTTAGTTTTAGAGATAAATAATCTCCATGTGTTATTCTCTACTTAAGGAACTGTTAAACAATGGAAGTTTAATTAAAAAAAAAATTTCTGGCTTTAAATTGGGATGAGTATTTAAGTTGATATGAGTGAAAGAGTGTAAGGGCTTAATGCTATGCATTTAAATGAATTTATAATAAAAATAAAACTTTGTGAAGACAAAAGATCAGAGTAGGAATTCAAAAGTTAATGAATGAAGCTAATTCCAAGCTTATTATTGGTAGGTTTTACAGTTACAGTGAGGTCAAGGCGTTGGTAGGTTAACTGGAAGAGGATCACGTGGTACTCATGAATAACTTTATTAAACAAAGTCTCCAGATATCCAGAAAATAATCATTATCCTAATTATTATAAATTATTGATGTATTATTGCAACTGGCTGGCAACAGCTCCAGCAGCATCCTGTGCTTTTATTTATGTCTTTAATTTTCTCTCACCGTGAGACTAAGTTCTGTGAAGGCCTGGACTCTGTCATATTTGATTTAAATACCATTGTATCTGAGTACCTAGCCTGGTGCCAGGCAAGTAGCAGAGGCTCAGTAAATACTCATTGGATGAGTAGATTTGTTTTTAGTGCTACCAGTGTTACTTTATATCCAGGTAAACCATTATAATGCCGTCCTAATAATTTGTTAATTTTTAATGCTTGATTATACAAAAATGTAGAATCTAAATGATTTCTTCAGTTCAGTTCAGTTGTTCAGTTGTGTCCGACTCTGTGACCCGCTTGGACTGCAGCACACCAGGCTTCCCTGTCCATCACTAATTCCCGGAGCTTACTCAAACTCACGTTCATTGAGTCGGTGATGCCATCCAACCATCTCATCCTCTGTCATCCCCTTTCTCCTCTTGCCTTCTATCTTGCCCAGCATCATGGTCTTTTTCAGTGAGTTAGTTCTTTGCATCAGGTGACCAAAGTATTGGAGATTCAGCTTCAGCATCAGTCCTTCCAATGAATATTCAGGACTGATTTCCTTTAGGATGGACTGATTAGATCTCCTTGCAGTCCAAGGGATTCTCAAGAATCTTCTCCAACACCACAGTTCAAAAGCATCAATTCATCAGTGCTCAGCTTTCTTTATAGTCCAACTCTCACAACCATACATGACTACTGGAAAAAGCATAGCTTTGACTAGATGGACCTTTGTCGGTAAAGTAACATCTCTGCTTTTTAATATGCTCTCTAGGTTGGTCATAGCTTTTCTTCCAAGGAGTAAGTGTCTTTTAATTTCATGGCTGCAGTCATCATCTGCAGTGATTTTGGAGCCCAAGAAGATAAAGTTTGTCACTGTTTCCATTGTTTCTCCACCTATTTGCCATAAGGTGATGGGACCAGATGCCATGATCTTCATTTTTTGAATGTTGAGTTTTCAGCTGGCTTTTTCACTCTCCTCTTTCACTTTCATCAAGAGGCTCTTTAGTTCTTCTTCACTTTCTGCCATAAGGGTGGTGTCATCTGCATGTCTGAGGTTATTGATATTTCTCCCAGAAATCTTGATTCCAGCTTGTGCTTCTTCCAGCCCAGCGTTTTGCATGATGTACTCTGCATAGAAGTTAAATAAGCAGGGTGACAATATACAGCCTTGACGCACTCCTTTCCCATTATTGGGACCAGTCTGTTGTTCCATGTCCAGTTCTAACTGTTGCTTCTTGACCTGCATACAGATTTCTCAGGAGGCAGGTAAGGTAGTCTGGTATTCCCATCTCATTAAGAATTTTCCACAGTTTGTTGTTATCCACACAGTCAAAAGGCTTGAGTGTAGTCAGTGAAGCAGAAGTAGATGTTTTTCTGGAATTCCCTTGCTTTTTCTTTGATCCAGCAGATGTTGGCAATTTGATCTCTGGTTCCTCTGCCTTTTCTAAATCCAGCTTGAACATCTGGAAGTTCACGGTTCACATATTGTTGAAGCCTAGCTTAGAGAATTTTGAGCATTACTTTGCTAGCGTGTGAGATGAGTGCAATTGTGCAGTAGTTTGAGCATTCTTTGGCGTTGCCTTTCTTTGGGATTGGAATGAAAACTGACGTTTCCCAGTCCTGTGGTCACTGTTGAGTTTTTCAAATTTGCTGACATACTGAGTGCAGCACTTTCACAGCATCATGTTTTAGAATTTGAAATAGCTCAGCTGGAATTCCATCACCTCCACTAGCTTTGTTCGTAGTGATGCTTCCAAAGGCCTGCTTGATTTTGCACTCCATCATGTCTGGCTCTAGGTGAGTGATCACACTATCATGGTTATCTGGGTCATTAAGATTTTTTTTGTATAGTTCTTCAGTGTATTCTTGCCACCTCTTCTTAATATCCTCTGCTTCTGCTAGATCCATACCATTTCTGTCCTTTTTTGTGCCCATTTTTGCCTGAAATGTTCCCTTGGAATTTCTAATTTTCTTAAAGAGATCTCTAGTCTTTCCCATTCTATTGTTTTCCTCTATTTCTTTGCATTGTTCACTTAGGAAGACTTTATTAATAATCTCTCCTTGCTATTCTTTGGAATTCTGAATTCAAAGGGGGTATATCTTTCCTTTTCTCCTTTGCCATTTGCTTCTCTTCTTTTCTTAGCTATTTGTAAGGCCTCCTCAGTCAACCATTTTGCCTTTTGGCACTTCTTCTTATGGATGGTTTTGATCACCGCCTCCTGTACAATGTTACGAACCTCCGCCAAAGTTCTTTAGGCACTCTATCTGTCAGATCTAATCCCTTGAATCTATTTGTGATTTCCACTCTATAATCATAAAGGATTTGATTTAGGTCATACCTGAATGGTCTAGTGGTTTCCCCTACTTTCTTCAATTTAAGTCTGAATTTTGCAATAAGGAGTTCATGATCTGAGCTGCAGTCAGATTTCTTAAATTTCTTAAATTGCTTTAAAATAGTCTCTTAATAAATAGTAATAATAAGAATAATTTCTTAATAATAAACGATTTCTTAAACTGCCTTAAAATATGTAATCAATAAACTTTTTGGCCTACTCATTCTCTTAGCTGATTTTCTTATAACTAGTTAGGGTGTAATGGAAGAAACAGTTCAGTTCAGTTGAGTTGCTCAGTCGTGTATGACTCTTTGTGACCTCATGGACTGAAGCATTCCAGGCCTCCCTGTCCATCACCAACTCCCAGAGTTTACTTAAATTCGTGTCCATTGAGTTGGTGATGCCATCCAACCATCTCATCCTCCATCATCCCCTTCTCCTCCTGCCTTCAATCTTTCCCAGCATCAGAGTCTTTTCAAATGAGTCAGTTCATTGCAACAGGTGGCCAAAGTATTAGAGTTTCAGCTTCAGCATCAGTCCTTCCAATGAATATTCAGGACTGACTTTCTTTAGGATGGATTGGTTTCATCTCCTTGCAGTCCAAGGGACTCTCAATTCTCCAACACCACAGTTCAAAAGTATCAATTCTTCAGCACTCAGCTTTCTTTATAGTCCAACTCTCACAGCCATACATAAACCAAAGCTTTCAGTAGATGGACCTTTGTTGGCAAAGCAATGTGTCTGCTTTTTAATATGCTGTCTAGGTTGGTCATAACTTTTCTTCCTAGGAATAAGCATGTTTTAATTTCATGGCTGCAGTCACCATCTGCAGTGATTTTGGAGCCCAAAAAAATAGTCTGTCACTGTTTCCACTATTTGCCATGAAGTGATGGGACCAGATGCCATGATCTTGGTTTTCTGGAAGGAACACTAGGCCACAAATCAAAAAGCCAGGGTTGGTATCCTGAACTTTACTAACTGTGCCCTTGCACAAGTCACTTACTGATTCCAAGTATGTTTCTTTAAATAAGGGAAATTAAATGAAATGATGTATTGTGAAATTACTCTTAATTTATGATACCAATCAGTGTAACTACACATTTGGGTATATATGAATACAATAAAATGAAACAACAGTTATGGCTATACAGCATATGATCTTGATATTATTAGCACTATGCTGAATTAAACTGTGAAGTCAACCTCTAGCCTGCTTGTGAAAAATGTCTGGCTGAAAAAATTTTTCAGCAAAGCGTTAATTGAGCATTTGCTATGTACAGGCACTGTCCTTAGTCCTTTACATGACTCAGAGGGACTCTAAGTGACTCTTTAATGCAGTTATTATCATTCCTGTTTTATATCAGGAAACCAGGAATCAGGTTAAATAATCTAAGATTGCACAGATAGCAAGTGTGGGGTCTAGCAGAGGTAGTCAGCCGCTTGTATATGACAAAACTGTTTGCACAACTCTTGCTGATAAATTCAAGATGCATATGATTACCATGTCTTAAATGGAAGATTGTTTTGCCATTTAAGAAAAACCTATTGGTATACCAGGAAAAAAATTTCTAATTTAGAATAATTTTGCCTGAATAGAGTAGCTCCTTAGTGCATCAGTGGCTTAAACAATTATCTCATTTGACAAGCTAAATGAATTGCATGAATACAATGATCTTGAGAGTTCAGTTCCAAAGAAAGGCCACTGCTTCCAACCCAAGGTCTTTGCATCTTCTTTGCATGAAGACAAAAATAAGTATTACCACATTCTAGTAATGACTACATTCTTACAGGTCCTGACTACTAGGTGGGAGAAAGAAAAAAGCTCACCAATCATTTATTGAGGGGTGATTAAATTTGGCACTGTATATTCTTCTATTTTGTTTCACTTCTTAATGAAGACATTAGGAAAAAAATTAGTATTAATTCTGGGAACAACCAGTAAATATTTTACCTTCTACTGATTTAGGATAGCAATCTCTCTCTTCCCCCTAAGGTGTGCCCCTCCTAGCGAGCATTGCTCGCTAATGGGCAGTAATATTCTATTTGACCTCAACTTGATTCCAGGAAGGATAGAGATTTCCTGACACTCTAATTTGGAAAAAATGGTGATAAACTTGCCATAAGTCATATAAAGGAAAGTGACAATTAAGAGCTATCTGATCATTTTATTCTGGCATTTCTATGAGCAAAATAATATATGTTAAAATTTATTCCAGCTATTTAAAGACTGAATAAAGTCTTAAAGAATTCTTAGTAATAATTTAAGGGTAGAAGTATTATTGAGAACATTTTTTTATATGTACGTAGCACCATACAAAGCTAAGTTTTTTGACTTCTTATCTTTGCTTAATTTATGACACAAAGCAAAACCATCATAAACTTACGACGCAAAAATTTACTGAACATTTTTTACATCTGATCTCTTATGTTCCTGGTTTGCATTAAGTTATTCATGTGGATTTATTTTAAATTGCATCTCTTAAAAATAATGTAATATATTAAAGATGGAAATACCCATTATTGTTTCTATGTATGTTGTGCTGTGGAAGTCAAAGTCACTCAGTCATGTCCTACTCTTTGTGACCCCATGGACTATACAATCCATGGAATTCTCCAGGCCAGAATACTGGAGTGAGTAGCCGTTGCCGCCTTCAGGGGATCTTCCCAACCCAGGGATCAAACTCAGGTTTCCCCGGCATTGCGGGTGGATTCTTTACCAGCTGAACCATAAGGGAAGCCCTGTGCTGTGGGGGAGAGTAAATACTTCAAAGTTCACACTAAACATTCCAAAAGAGGGCGCCAAAGACTCACTTATAGTGATTTTGGTGTTGCTTCAAGAAAGTAAATTTAGCTTTTATATACTTGAAATCGATGTGATGTGACATTGCCAGATATGGGAAATATTCCTTGACTTAACTTTTAAAATGTATATAGAATAAATGTTGGTAGTGGTTATTACTAAGAGTTGATAATTAAAATATTTTAGCTGGCTTGCAAGAGTGTACTCTTTTCCGGAATGACTTTCAACAGAATACCTTGTTGGCAGTTGGGTCTGTAGCTGGGCCATCTTTCTCCCCCTTGCCCAGTGGCTTGCCATCCTGGCTCCCTCATCACAGACTGTGGGGCCAGGAGAATGGAAGGAGCAGTAGAAACACGGAGGTGAGTGCTAATTATGAATGGTGGTGGCGTGCTGCCGATTTTTTCCTTTTGGAATTCTCATTTCTGCAGAAAGGAGGTGCTGGTTCAGGCCCTAATCCCATCCTGCCTAGATTCTACTCAGTGCCTCCTCACGGGTCTCTCTGCTTCTACTTTCTCCCCATCTGACTCCGTCCTCAGTGTCCATTGCCAGGTTATTTGTACTAAAATGTGGCTCCAATTTGTTGCTTCCTATTAAAGATGTAGCAGAATTTAGGATCTCCTAATGGTCCTAACTTTCTAGCAATCTCTCCCACCATTCCACTCTGCACACTTTGTTCCAGCCAAACCAGACTCCTCACTGTTTTCTAAACTTCCCCAGTGCTTTCTCCCACTTCCTCTCTCCCTTGCCACACTAAATCCCATCAAATCCAGCTAACCCTTAGTTTCCTTCTATGAATCATTTTCAGATCTCTCCAACGAGATGAAATTCTCACCTCTTTGAATCTGCTGTTCATTTATACCTTTCTTGTGGTAATTCTGGCATGTCTTATTTGTATCAATACAAATTCTTCTGCTGTTAGCAAGTTCCTTAAGAGCAGAATTGTTTTATCCACCTCTCTCTTAGAGCAGGACGTCTTGTGCATGATAGATGGTGCAGCAAGTATTAATTGCTGAATAAATAATGATTATCATATGATATAATAATATGATATAAAACATACTGTTTTGAATGAAAATTAAGATATGCATACTCCAGTGTTCTTGCCTGGAGAATCCCAGGGACAGGGGAGCCTGGTGGGCTGCCATCCGTGGGGTCACACAGAGTCGGACACGACTGAAGTGACTTAGCAGCAGTAGCAGCATGTGTATATACATACATATATGTTAGGAGTTTCAGGGCAGAGGATTTTGGCCTTTAGAGGTGAAATATGCATCACTTTAAGTGGCATAGAACTACATGCAGAAAGTAAACAACATTCAAATTTTTATGTGCTAGGGTGGCAAAGGTACTTAATTTTTTTGTGTGTTGGTATTCAAAAGAGGGAAATACGTGTTCAAAACTTAGTACTTGTATTAAAGGAAAAGTATTTCATTTTTCCCCTAGCTTTACTGAGGTAGAACTGATAAAAGACTGTGTAAGTTTACTGTGTACATGTTGACTTGATGCACATATATTATTGCAACATGATTTCCATTCTCGTATTAGCTACAATTTCCATCCCATCACCTAATTACTGTTTCTTCTTGTGTGTATGGTGGGAACATTTGATTTACTCTCTTAGCATCTTCAAGTACATAATACAGTATGATTAGCTACAATCACCATGCTGTACATTAAAACCCCAGAACTGGTTAAGCTGATAACTGAATGTTATTTTATCTCTTGGATGTTTTCATGCATTTTGGTAAATATTAATGACTTGAATAAGTTTGGGTGTCACCTGAAAAAAGCTGAATAACCTTAAATATTTAAAATAACTCATAATAATACAGTCATGGGTTAAGAACAAAACAGTTATAATCTGGTTTGAGTAGAAATCTGATCTTATTGAAGTAGAAATCTCAGTCTTTCATTTGTTTAAAATCTTAATTGCTGAATTAATAATTGAGCAATTCATAATATGAGATAAATGTTGTCCAACTCAGTTTTCTTTATTTTTCAGCTGATATCCTAGGGAACTTCAAATATAGTTGTTTGCTTTTGAAAGAGCTAAAATCGAGTCACTGCCCGAATGGAGGATGAATGCTCCCTTTGCTCCGACCCTCCCATCACTGAGAGTTTGCCTGCATTGCTTTCTCCTTCCAATTGTTGTTCTCTCCCTTCCCCTCCACCTTACTCCTATTTGCTTTTTAAACCTCTGGTCAGTGGACACCAGAGCTGATCACCTTCCCCGACCCCCAGGCTGGTTATGTCAGTCTCCAGAGACCATTTGTGTTCTCACAGCATTTATCAGAAGGTCTATGCTTTCCTTGTTAGACAGTGAAGTCCTCTGACCCGTGTCTGAGACCCCAGTACTCAGTCTAGTACCGAAGCACTGAATAGAAGATCACTGTTTGCCAGAAGGCTTCCCTCCACCTCTCCCGTGCCCACCCTGTGTTAGGTATATACACGGGCTGCCCTGGGGCGCAGAGAGAGGGCATTCCATGTCACTGTTGAAAATAAGGCGCTGTCAAGGCTGCCCTCATGAGAGGCCTCCTTTCCCTTATTCTCAGCTGCCAGGAAAATGTTCACTGCTGCCTCTCTCTTTCTGTGCTGATACAGAGGATAATCTGCACTCATTTTCAAGTTACTTTGTAAGTGCTTTTGAATTGTTTCCTGAGGAGGGTAAATATCCCAAGGGCAGGGGCTGTTCTTTCTTAGTGCTCTCTAGTGCTCTAGTGTCTTCTAGTATAATCAGAGACACAGTAAATGTTGACTAAATGGGCTCTGGACTCCTGAGACAGTGACCTCAATTTAAAATATTTATAGATCTTTATTGTTGGTGGCTAATTTTTAATTTGGCCAGGAAGTGAACCATGTATCTTACGGACATTATCTCATTATATTAAGAGCAAAGCTATGAGAGTGGTACGATTACACTTTCTCTTTTCCCCCCTCTTTCAGCTAAGGCTTAGAGGAGTTTAAAATTGTGTTCATCCCCACTAGTGAATTTAGGGCTGAAGCTAAAATGGTGGCTGTTTGACTGCAGGCTTTCTGCCTGCTCATACTAACCTGAATAGTAGCTCTCTCCCATGGCAGCAAAACTTTGGTTCTCCTGCTCCCTGATTATTAGAGAATCTCTTGCTGTTGGTTTTTGCTTAAGGTAAGGAGATATGAAATTCAAGCTAATGGACTTTTTATTTTCCCTGATCACTGATTGTTTTGTTATTTAGTCACCAAGTGTGTCAACTCTTTCACGACCCCATGGACTGCAGCCCACCAGGCTCCTCTGTTCATGGAATTTCCCAGGCAAGAATACTGGAGTGGTTTGCCATTTCCTTCCCCAGGGGTCTTCCTGACCCAGGGATTGAAAACGGGTCTCCTGCATTGGAAGGCGATTCTTTACCACTGAGCCACCAGGGAAGCCCAATACCTGATTGGCAGATTAAAAATTAAGATCTGCCAGTAATCCCACTCCTGAGCACATATCCTAAAAAGATGGAAGCTCTAACTTGAAAAATAAGGCACCCCGGTGTTCATAGTGGCACTATTTACAATAGCCAAGGCATGGAAGCAAACATCATTATGGAAGCCAAGGCATCATCGAGAGAAGAATGTGGAAAGGTGTGGCATGTGCGCGCGTTTATAGTTGTTGTCGCTCAGTTGTCTCCACTCTGCGACCCCATGGACTGCAGCACCCCAGGCTTCCCTGTCCTTCACTATCTCCCAGAGTTTGGTCAGACTCATGTCATTGAGTCAGTGATGCCAGCCAACCATCTTGTCCTCTGTTGTCCCCTTCTCCTCCTGTCTTCAATCTTTCCCAGCATCAGGGTCTTTTCTAATGAGTCGGCTCTTCTCATCAAGTGGCCGAAGTATTGGAAGTTCAGCTTCAGCATCAGTCCTTCCAATGCATATTCGGGTTGATTTCCTTTAGGATGGACTGGTTGGATCTCCTTGAAGTCTAAGGGACTCTCAAGAGTCTTCTCTAACACCACAGTTCAAAAGCATCAATTCTTCAGTGCTCAGTTTTTTTTATGGTCCAACTCTCACATCCATACACGACTACTGGAAAAACCATCCATTTGACTAGATGGACCTTTGTCGGCAGTATGAAGTAATATATGTACACACACACACACACACACACACACACACACTGTATAATGAAATATTGGTGGTTTAATCACTAAGTCATGTCCAACTCCTGCAACCTTATGGACTGTAGTCTGCCAGACTCCTCTGTCCATGGGATTCTCTTGGCAAGAATACTGGAGTGGGTTGCCATTGCCTTCTCCAAATGGAATATTACGCAGCCATAAAAAAGAAGGCAATAATGCCATTTGCAGCAGCTGTGCACATACACGTATATATGTATGACTGAATCACTTTGCTGTGTACCTGAAACTTATATGATATTGTAAATTAACTGTGCTTGTGCTTAGTTGCTCAGTCGTGTCCAACTCTTTGTGACCGCATGGACTGTAGCCTGCCAGGCTCCTCTGTCCATGGGGATTCTCCAGGCAAGAATACTGGAGTGGGTTGCCATGCCCTCCAGGGGATTTTCTCGACCCAGGCATAGAACCCAGGTCTCCCACATTGCAGGAGGATTCTTTACCATCTGAGCCACCCAGGAAGCCAAGTATAGTATTGATATTGTCAATTAAGTATACTTCAATTAAAGAAAAATGAAGAGATCTTTTATTTTGACCAAAGTTCTTTACAACTGTTTTTAACAAACTTTTTTTAAGAGCAGTTTTAGGTTTACAGCAAAATTAAGAGGAAGTACAGAGATTTCCCATAGACTCCCTGTCCCTACACCTTCATAGCCACCCCATTTATCCATATCCCCACCAGCGTGGTTCATTTGTTGTAACTGATGAACCTACATACACTTTATGATCACCCAAAGTTGATAGTGTATCTTAGGGTTCTCTGTTGGTATTGTATATTCTGTGCATTTGGACAAATGTATAATGACTTGTGCTGCTGCTGCTAAGTCGTTTAAGTTGTGTCCGACTCTGTGCGACCCCATAGATGGCAGCCCACTAGGCTTTTCTGTCCCTGGGATTCTCCAGGCAAGAATACTGGAGTGGGTTGCCATTTCCTTCTCCAATGCATGAAAGTGAAAAGTGAAAGTGAAGTTGCTCAGTCGTGTCTGACTCTTAGCGACCCCATGGACTGCAGCCCAACAGGCTCCTCCGTCCATGGGATTTTCCAGGCAAGAGTGCTGGAGTGGGGTGCCATTGCCTTCTCCATAATGACTTGTATCCACCATTATATCATGCAGAGTATTGTCACTGCCCTAAAGGTCCTCTGTGCTCTGCCTATTCATCTCTCTTGCCACTGATCTCTAGCAGCCACTGATCTTTTTACTGTCTACATAGTTTTGACTTTTCTAGAACATCCTATGATTGCAATCATACAGTCTGTAACCTTTTTCAGATTGGCTTTTTACTTAGTAACATGTCTTTGTGGCTTTATTGATAGCTCATTTCTTTTTAGTAGTAGTGTTAGTCGCTCAGTTGTGTCTGATTCTTTGCAGTTTTTTGCAATTTGCATTTCTTTTTAACACTCAATAATAATCCACTGTCTGGATGCACCAGAATTCATCTGTTTAGCTACTGAAGGGCATCTTAGTTGGTTCCAAGTTTTTCCAGTTATGAATAATGCTGCTATAAACATCCATGTGAAGGTTTTTGTGTGGATACAAGTTTTCACCTCCTTTGGGTAATACCAGGGAGCACAGTTGTTGGGTCATATGGTAAGAGTATGTTTAGTGTTATAAGAAACCACCAAACAGTCTCCCAAAGTGGCTATAACATTTTGCTACCTCACCAGCAATTTTGTGGTTAGTTCCTGTTGCTCCACATCCTCTCCAGCATTTGGTGTTGTCTGTGTTTGGATTTTGACCTTTTGATGAGATGTGGTGGTATCTCATTTTTTATAACTTCCAATAATGTAATCCTTACTTCTTCATTAAATGTAATTTGCTAATCTAACACATATTTATTGAGCATTTACTGTATCATGGCAGGCTTTGTTCTAGGTTCTGGGCCTACAGGAGAGGCTCACAGAGGTCGAAAAATCCCTTGGAGCTTAAACAAATTCATTTTTAAAGAAAAGTAGAGTAGGGGAGAAAAAAAGGAGGAGAAAAAGTAAAAGTAATGTATTCTTTATCTGTAAAAATTACAAAATCCTAGAGCAATATTAGAGTTTTCAAACTTTAGGAGAGGGTTAAAAAATTGAATTATCTCATCAGTTTGTGAAAGAAACAAAGTCATGTAATGGAATATATTGACAATTAGAATAAATCTAAACCAGCAGGTCCAGATGGTAGTTATCTTGGATAAGTTAAGAAATTGCCTAATGACTGTATTAAACTAAATATGTTCCTTCTTCAAAAAATTATGACCTGTTATGTGAAGAAATAGAAAAAAAGAGTGCTGTTTTCTAGTTAAATGTGATATGGAGTGGGTTGTTATCCAATACAGACAAGATATGTAATTTCACAAAAGGGAAAGAATCAGTGATTATCAAAAAGAGAATGGAAAGAGACTGTGTAAATTTTATAACCTGTGTTTCTGATCTCTTTGCCACAACCGCAGTTACTTCCGGGATTGGAGCTGGTGTCACATATCATTGGGTGTTGAGTTGCCATCCAGCTCCTAGGAAAAACAATTCTACTTGCATTATCCTGTCATTCTGATTCATTTATTTAGGAATAAAAATGATTCATGTAAAAATTAAGGATATAGTTTCACTATGTGGAAATACATGAAAACAACCCAAATGAGAACAAACAAAGGCTGTTCATTCAGAGCTTGTTGCAGCCAAGGAGTCAGCCACCATCACTTGCACATGGCAGTGGCTCAAAGGCAGGCAAGGGAGCAGGAAAGCAGCAGAGTGAGAGAAGGGGAGACTTCAGGTACGCTCTGATTGGAGCTTGTTGGCAGGGGGAGCTGGAATCGGGCTATCTAGGATCCAGCAGGCACACGATGTTACTAGTTAGGGAAGCATATTTGGTTTTCCCTGGTTGGTTCTGAGTTGGAAGTGGGGGGTAAAAATAAGAGAAATTGGCCATTACCCATGAAGTCCTGACCATGTGGGACCTACTACTGCAGAAGTTGCAGCTTTGCTTCCCAGGCTGGTTACTTCAGAGGTTTTAAGAGTTCTGTTGTCATATATGATCTGGCCGTGGTCCATTTGTACATTCAGACTCTCTATGAAATATTCCATTACTATCAAAAATTAAAATCACAATAATAATATGAATTTCATTCTTTGATGCTATTCCTGTTCACATTTAGAAAGATCTGGAACTAGGCTTAAGTTTGACTCTACCACACCAAACCCAAGGTAGGATCAATACATGTAAACAGGCACCAAACAGGTAGGATACCTGAAAAATCTGCTGTTGGTTGTCAAGGAGATGTGTACACACACACATATACTCAGGATCTCCAGCAGTACATGTGAGAATCACTGGGTAAATCCCTGTCATTTCTCACTCTGAGCAAATGAATCCTTGCAGTTCAGATCAGCCCTCATGACATTTGGTTTGGGCTTCATATTTGGAAAGCTCATCATTTTTACTTTTTTTGGTCTACAGCACTTTAACATGATATCACTTCTGTCCTGTTCCACAGTTGAATCACAGTTTTAGCTGTTTTGCAGGGAGACTATCTGAGATGCTCTCCGAGGTTTCCCCAAACTGCCTTTAGGTGTACTACAGAGTCTGTTTTAGTAAATTTATCTCAAACGCACCCTTCTAATTCTCTTAGTATATGTTCAGAATCAGAAGAGAATAAAAACAATCCATTTATGTAGATACAGTTCTTATTATAAACTTGTGATTTTGAACTGCCTTGGATTTCAACAATCATATAGACGGCAATGGCACCCCACTCCAGTACTCTTGCCTGGAAAATCCCGTGGATGGAGGAGCCTGGTAGGCTGCAGTCCGTGAGGTCGCTAAGAGTTGGACACAACTGAGCGACTTCACTTTCACTTTTCACTTTCATGCATTGGAGAATGAAATGGCAACCCACTCCAGTGTTCTTGCCTGGAGAATCCCAGGGACAGAGGAGCCTGGTGGGCTGCCGTCTTTGGGGTCGCACAGAGTCGGACACGACTGAATCGACTTAGCAGCAGCAGCAGTCATTGAAAAAGCCCTTTTTGGAAAATCTAGCTAGTTGAGGGGGGAGGGCAGAAACATAATAAAATGTGTTAAGAGTAGGTAAAATATAATAATCAGAGAAATACAAATCAAAACCACAATGAGATACCACTTCAAACCCAGTAGGATTGTTATTTAGTTGCCAAACTGTGTCTGATTCTCTCGGGACCCCATGGATTGTAGCCTAAGAATGGCATTTCCTTCTCCAGGAGATCTTCCTGATCCAGGGATCGAGCCTATGTCTCCTGCATTGGCAGGCAGATTCTTTACTACTGAGCCACCAGGGAAGCCCACCCAGTAGGATGGCTAGACTCAAAAAGACAGATGATAACAATGTTAGTGCTAAGATGTGGTAAATCAGAAGTCTCCACTGCTGGTGGTAATATAAGATGGTACAGTAAGTTTGGAAGACTTGTAGTTCCTTAAAAATTAGAGTTGCCAAATAAACAGAATTACCACATTACCAGCAATTCCACTCCTAGGTATATATCCAAGAAAAATGAAGACATATGTCCACACAAAAACTTGTACACAAATGCGCATAGCAGCATTATTTATAATAGCTAAAAAGCAAACAGTCCAAATGTCTATCAACTGATGGAATGGACAAATTGCAGTATATCCATACAACTGAATATTATTCAGCAACACAAAGGAATGAACTGGTTCATGCCACAACATCGATGTATCTTAGAAACATGATTATGCTAAGTGAAAGAAACCAGTCATAAAAGACCAGCATGTGGTGTGTTCTGTGATTCCATTTATATGAAATGTCCAGAAGATACAATTATTAATACATAGAGACAGAAGGTAGTGGGTACATAGGGTTTGGGTGGGGATGGGATAATAGGGGTATGAGGTAAAGGATATGAGGTGATGAAAATGTTCTAAAATTGATTGTGGTGATGGTTGTGTTGTAGCCACGCTTTCCGGGAAACTCACTCAGAAGGACAACGCAGATAGTGAAGTGCAGTTTATTACACTGGCGGGCCCAAGGCAGAGTCTCCTCTTAGCCAAGGACCCCGACCAGCATTTGTGAGAATCTTTTATACCCCATGTGTACGTGTCTGAACCCACCACCCCAAATTCCTTGAGACTTACATAAACCAAGGAAGGGTAAATACAATCCCGATAACCCCATCATTCACGTGTTATATGCTCAAACAGTTAAACAATTGGCCAATAATCAATAAGCCTGAGGTTATACTCCAATAGGTACAGAAAAATTTATGGCCTGTCTAGAGGGGGTCTTATCCTTCTGTTGTTGTTTCCATAGGCACTAAACACAGAGTTCAGAGTCCATTGGAGAGGTGGCCAAGCATGTTCAGCATGGACAGGCCTAAGATGGAGTCCAGGCCCTATGAATTCCCTCTTCAGTTGCACAACTAAATGTCCTAAAACCCACTGAATCATACAGTTTAATAGGTGAATATTATTTGTGAATTACATCTCAAAATTGTTATCAGAAAAAAATCATCAGAATGTTAAAATAGCTTATAACCTAAGCATTTGGGTTCAAGTTACTATTTTTATGATTCTTATGCTGTTTTTAAAATCTCTGACGATTATTTTTAGAGAGGCTGCAAAATCTGGTAGAGGCTTTGAATTAGACAGACGTGGATCAGCTGGTGGATTCAACACTTTGAAGCTCTGTCTTTGAGCAAATTTTATGTCTCTCTAAGTCCCAGTTTCTTAAATTGTTGAGGATAATATCAATCTCTTATGGTTATTGTTAAAGGCTCACAGTGTGTGCACTGTGTTAGTCACACTTAATATTAAAACAAATTATTGGCTTCTCATCAGTATAGCTGTCTAAAACAGGAATTAACAAATCTTGTCTATGAGTAGGGCACAGTGAAGAATAACTGCAATAAAGAGAAGCTATTTCAACAAATATGTACCGAGCACAGCGGCACTCAGTAGTGGGTGCTGGGTGGGGAGGTTGTTAAAAGGACACGAATCGCCTTCATCCCCAGGAGTTCACTGTCTGGTGAGTGGCACTGAGAGTAGCCTGTGTCCCTTTAAGGCATGCTGCTGCTGCTGCTAAGTCGCTGTGCGACCCCATAGATGGCAGCCCACCAGGCTCCTCTGTCCCTGGGATTCTCCAGGCATGAACACTGGAGTGGGATGCCATTTCCTTCTCCAATGCATGAAAGTGAAAAGTGAAAGTGAAGTCGCTCAGTCGTGTCTGACTCTTAGCGACCTCATGGACTACAGCATACCAGACTCCTCCCTCCATGGGATTTTCCAGGTAAGAGTACCGGAGTGGGTTGCCATTGCCTTCTCAGAGTTTAAGACATGACTCTGTACTACATATACAGGAGAGGAGAGGCCAATGAAAGGAACTCACAAGAAGGTATTAAAGAATGAGAAAATTGAGCCTGATAAAGGAGAAGGACTTCCCTGGTGACAAAACAATCAGTGCAAGCAAATGCCTGACAAGCCTGTTTGTATGTCAACTTTTCAACTTATATCTCCCAAATTCCAGGCTTCTATATCAACTGCAAACTCAAAATCTTTCTTGGATGGTTAATAGGCTTCTTAATCTCTCTACCACCTGTCGTCCACGCACAGCAGCTCCATCCTCTCGGCTGCTCATGGCAAAAACCTTCAAGTTATTCTCAGCTACTTTCATTCCCACATCCACTTTGTCAGGGAATCCTCTTAGCCCTACTGTTAAAATATATGCCGAATCTGAGTCCATCTCAAACCTGTTATTGCTGTGGTCCTGCTCTGAGCCACCTGCTCTTGCCTGCTACTGCTTGGCCCATCTGCATTCTCTTCACGGCACTCAGAATGATCATTTTCAAATAAAAGTAAAATTGTGTACTTCTTTATTCAAAACTCCTATAGTTGGAATTTCACTCAGAATGAACGCTAGAGTTCTTACGAGGGCTAAGAAAGCCCTTGGTGATTTGTCCCTCACATGTCCCCTTTCCATTCTCCTTTACTCCCTTGACTTCATCTAGCCTGCTGATTTTGTTTGGCCAAGTTAGTGATTTATTGCTTTTTTTTTTTTTTTTTTGGTCCTTTCCTTGTCCTATTGAAAAGGCAATAAATAGAACTAAGCAGGTGTTATAGTTTCTTGCAGGACTAGCACCCATTCTCACTCTTGTTTGCGATACCTGCAGGTCCTGCTGCTGCTGCTGCTAAGTCGCTTCAGTCTTGTCCGACTCTGTGTGACCCCATAGACGGCAGCCCACCAGGCTTCCCCGTCCCTGGGATTCTCCGGGCAAAGAACACTGGAGTGGGTTGCCATTTCCTTCTCCAATGCATGAAAGTGAAAAGTGAAAGTGAAGTCGCTCAGTCGTGTCTGACTCTATCGACCCCATGGACTGCAGCCTACCAGGCTCCTCAGTCCATGGGATTTTCTAGGTAAAAGTACTGGAGTGGGGTGCCTGCAGGCCGTAGGAGGCAAAAATGGAGCCCCAGGATTCAAGGAGGTCAAATTTGCATTTGGACAATTTTGCTTTCATCTCAGAGAATGGATTTAAGGGGAACTTCGCTGGAAGCAATGACTGAGAAACAAGTTAGGAAGTTTTCACAACAGTCCGAATGGCAGGCTGTGCTAGGACTCTGGTTGTTACAAGACAGAAAACATTCCAGATTCCTGAAACACTTTAAGGTAGACTTGGCAGAACCCAGTGCCTGAGTGAATGTGGTGTTTCTGGCTTTGAGTCACTTAGTGGATGAAGGTACCACTTACTGAATATAGAATTTATGGAGGAAGATGGAATTTGAAAACAAGAAGTGGGGGATAATGTGAATTTCCTTTTGGACATTTTGATTTGGGCACATCCAGGGGGAGAGGTCTGGGAAGGAACTGTGAGCCACGACATTGTGAAAAATGCTCATTTCCCCCTAATTATAAATACTGTTCTTTTTTGCAAATTTCACTCTTAAACTCTTCTGTCATAACTTTTCCGGGCACACACAGTCTGGGCACCCTCAGTTTACTGTCTCCTTTTCATGTCTCCTCTGGTAATTGTAAAAATATATCTTAATAGCTATCTTGAGAACTGGGCTGCCCTAACCGATTGGAGCAAAAACTTGGGGGGAGATCTGGTTCCTAAAAGTACGGGAACACTTAACTTTTTACACAGGCATTCATATAACTGTGAATGCGCTCAAGAGCTCCTTTAGTACCAAGACAGCTCGTCTTCCTCCTCTTTTCAGGACCGGCCCGTATGGCCTCCACGTCCGGCACCCGCTCGAAGCGGGTCTTGTCTTACTGTAGACCGAGCGGGGAGAACCAGCCTGAGCCGCGGTCGCCATAGTAACGAGGCCCCGGCAAGTTTGAGTTCGCAGGGCGACGCGTCTCCAGGGCCCCGGGGTGGCGGGGTCGGGGCGCGCGTCGTCCCGTAAGCCGTTGGCGGCGGCGCAGGGCCCTGGCCCACGGACCGGGGTGGCCCACGTCCCTTCCTCGGCCCGGGGAGCACCCCCCAGCCCCCGAAAGGCGCGTGACGGGCCGCCGCTCGGCGCCCGCATTGTCTCAGCTCCATAGCAACTCGAGCCGCGCTAGGGCCACAGCGGCCAGGCCGCCCGGGGCCGCGCGCGCCGCTCCGCGTCGGCGGCCGTTCCCGGGGCCCGACGGCCCGCGCCCGTGGCGTCCTGACGGCTGGCGCGGGTGCCGGGGGCGCGGGGCGCGGGCGGCGGCATGCCCGAGAGGCGGCTTACCGTCGGTAGGTAGGGCGACCGGGGGCGGCTCCACCGCGCACCGCCTCTGGGCTTCCTTTTGCCCCCCGGGCGACCCCTCTTCCTAACCTTGGTAGCACAGACCCTAGAGCCCTCTCACCGCATTTTGTAAGGAATTTAACCCGCCACCCCCGTTTTCCAGTGCCTCGTTGGCACCGTCTTATTTTATCTTGCTTAATTCTCCGTTTTGCAGCGGGAGTCATGGAGGCCTCCATCTATTAAGGTTGACTCTGGGGGTCGCAGTCGATTAGTGACCAAGCTGGATTCCAGAGGCCTTTTCTCCCCACTTCCACCTTGAATTCCAACTTCAAATTCAATCCATGTGCAGAGAGCGAACAGAGGGCCAAGAGTTTTACTGAGCTTGCCCACGTATAACGCAGGGCTGAGTACTGCCTCAAATTATTTCATTTACTTTAAAAGGAAATCAGATTTGAGTGAGATAATGTAATATTTTATTTTGTTTCAGAGCCACCAACTATTACAGAAGAAGGATTTGTAAGTAGAATTTGGAGGGCTACTTCTTTTTTGGCTTTTTAAAAATAGCAAATCATAGATCACTTTTTAGAAATGATGTTTCTTTTCCTTTCTTTTTGCCAAATGAGTTATAATATAAGCTTTGGTTTCATAACAATGGTGCTGGATTCAATAATTTATTTTTCAACAGGTACATTTTAAGATGGGACCAACTGAGTTTTCATGGTGGATGCTGTTCATTGTTAAAAGTTCTTTTATATAAATGGCCTCATTCAACTTTGCTAAGTTTGTTGATGACTCCACGAGAGTAGATTCATCTCCATGGTTTTATGGTGTTGGGGCTGAGCAGTTCCTGGTTACAGTAAACCTTAGTAGGTGGCATTGACTAACACAAGGTCTATTTACAGTTATAGTTCTTTTGAAAATGTACCAGATAGTCTCAGCTCAGACTTCTGGAGAGTTGAGGGGTAATAACTACTTGGCCAAGTACGTTATATCTGTTGTCATTTAGGTGAGTGCTGTTTCTAGACTAGCGGGTTCTACTGTGATTCCCTCTGTGTATTTAAGGAACTTGTCCCAGGTAATGCATTAAGATGGGAGGCAGCAAAGCCTCATTCATACAGAGGCTTGATTCCAAGAGTTCTAAGGACTTCTCTACATACAGAGGCTTGATTCCAAGAGTTCTAACGACTTCTCTACATTATTTGCTTATGTCCTACAGCACTTTATTCTCTTGTTGGTCACTTCTCTTATTTGCTTTTGGCTTTTTACTCAGCAAACATGAGTGCCTCTATATTGAAGTGTGGTGCTAGATGCTAAGGATAAGTCTCAGAAAGTTCATAGTCTAGTAGGGGCTGAGAGTAGAGGCTCTCTGCTACCTTGCGTCTGCTAGCACTTTCCAGATCTTTGGTCCATCACTGAGGGAGGCACAAATAGTGTGCCAGAAACTCCAACAATTTTCCTGTTGCCTTGGCATCACTCTGGGTAGTAGCAGATTTCTTTAAGCTGCTTCCTGAACTATTCTTCACGCAGGCAAGAGGTAAGCATTTTTTTGAAATAACCTTTTCCCATACAACTCCAGCACAAAGTCTCTCACAGGCATTACCCTCAACATTTGAATTGCCTGCTGACCTCTCCACGTCTTTCCCCAGCTTATGGCAGTTTAATGAGGCCATCTTGAAAATTCTGTTAGCCATTCCTCTTTCTCTTGATTTTTTTTTTTTTTAATTCCACTGTCTCCCAGTTCTCCTATCTCTCATGTCCTCCCTTCCTGGCTTCTCTTTTTTCTTACCCATCAAAGTATAGACCTTCTTCAGGATTCTCTGGGAGAACTCCTCTTCTCCTATGGCTTCCACCACCCTTATTTCACAGGACTCCTAAACCTACACACCTCTCGTCTACACTCCTCTTATGATGTCAGAACTCTATGTCTACTGGGTTACTGGGTGACTTCATCATCTAGATGTCCCTGCATCACTTCCGTAGTGTGAAGTGAACTAATCACCACCTATTCTGTCTTTTTTCCTCTTCTTATTTCAGGTAATGGTGCCACTGGCCATTCAAACACTCACGTCAGAACCTTTCTTCCCTTTTCTTCACCTCCCACCTGTAGTCATTTCCCAAATTCCTTTCATAGCCAAATCTTTTTCTCCATCCTCACAGCTACTGTCTTATTCAGGCCCTCATCCCTGAGCACAGACTTTGGCAGTAATCCTAGCTGATATCACTGCCTCCAGTGTTCCCTCTGCCAACTGCAGTTTTTCTTTGCCTGAGGCACAAAGAGCCAACTCCTGTGTGCAACCTGAATTTCTTGCTATGACTTTGCTCTACCTTTAGGCTTTTTCCTTCTCGCATCTCTGCTACCTTGGCTATCAAATTGCTATTAACTCTATAAGAAATTGCTATGTTACTCAATTGCTCAGAGCTTTCTTTTTAACCTACTGTTTACTGAATGCTGACTGCATGGTGGTATTTAAACCTCAGAACAACCTTGTTCGGTAGTGACTAACACTCACCTCTCACAGATGAGGATGTCGGTGTTCACAGAGGCTCACTGACTTGGCTTGGGGCCACACTTGTAGTAACTGGCAGAGTTGGAATGTCAGAAGCCTCCCTTTAGCGTGCAGAATCTTTTCTGCAACTTTTCAACCTTCTTTAACCTTATCTCCCAATACTGTCTATGTGATGAAGACAATGTTCAAAGTGTCTTTGGTTTATAAAATGCTTCCACATGCCCTCTGCTCCAGCCAAACTGTGCTGCTTGCCTCCTTGGCTTTACTGTTGAGTTTTGTCTCAGTTGCTCTCCCCCATCCATTTCACAATCTTGGGCATTCTTCCAGGTCCAGCTCATCTCCATGAAATCTTGCCAGCCTAAAATCATCCAGATTGCCTCTGAGCCCTGTGCAGCTTTCAGTCATGTCCAGTTTGTAACCAGATCCTCAAATTCATCGGCTCACCAAGCATTATCTATAGATGAAAGAATCCGTATGTCTTGCACATAATATTTCTCTCTCTTTCCCCAAAGTGTAAGAGTATTTTTTTCTCATTAATATTTTTAGAAAGGAATTGTGTGACTGAGATCTCTGGTTTCCCATTCCACCATTTTCCACGGTACCTACAAGACATATTACTCTCCAAAATAATTAGCAACGTTTTCTGGCTTCCTTTGCCAGAACCAAGTTTTATAACCAAGTTTTGATTAATGAAGTTTAAGCAGAAGCACTGTGTCCTGCTTCTGGAAAGCTGATGTTTACAGAGATGGAATAACCACCCCCTGGGTCACACAGCTGGTAAAACCGGTCAGACCACAGCTAGAACCTGGGTCATTCTGACTCTGACACTCAGATAAATGTAAAGGGAGAGAACATGCCCTTTGTTCTCTTTCTTGCTGGCTGGAAGGAGGGTGTGATCCTGGAGCTGAAGCAATCATCTTAGATCATGAGGCAGAAGTGGCATGGTCAGAATGGCAGAGCCACAAGACCCAAGAGACCTGGGCTCCTGATAGGTTGGGACGCCACTGTGCTGGTTCTGCACTGCTTATAATTAATTACACGAGAGACGTAAACCTCTATGTTATTTAAATAGTATTATTTTGGTTTTCCATTATTGGCAGCAGAGTCCTATACTAAAATAAAGAGGTCCCTATTTACAGGAACTTTATTCTTATTGCGTTTTCTCAGTCGATGATGCTGTTAAGTATGTCTGCAAAATATTTTAACCTTTACATGAGGCCTCTGTCTTCAGTGGAGAGAATAACATTTAGAACAACTTTTTTTTCTTGTCAGACATCGCTTTGCATATATTTTAACTTTGTAAATTTTGCAATTTCTTAACAAATTTGTGAGCTCCTATAGAGCTCATACTGTGATTCAGTCACCTGCACATTGCATACAGTGAATAAAATTAAGAGACACTAGTTTCATGTGGTATTTTTTATATTTTGGTTGTTAAAAGTAGTATTGATTTTCAGCTAATTTTAGGCTGTTCAAATTCATTTTCTGTTATTTGTATAGAGTGAATGAGTTTATTATAAACACAGAGCATGTCCCAAGCCCGAGGATATTCTCATTATTCTCAGGTAATATGCAAAAAAGACGCATGTGCTCCAGTCCTTGTGAGCAAGAGTGTCTAATTATATGAACATTAATGACCACATGGTGTTTACCTTTCAGATTGTGAATAGAGTTGATTGCACATCAGTGGGTTGGGGGAGTGTGAGAGCACACTTGGGTGGCACGCTGTTGGCAGTCCACGGAGGTGGAGGACAGGAGCAGGTGGATGCAGGGTGCCAAGCGAGGTACCAGAAGTGTCTCCAACAAGTCATTTGGAAACCCAGACGGTCCTGGAGGTCCTTTGGAGAGTGTTAGGCTGTTTGGAATTCTTCCGTCTCTGCGGAGTCCAGTTCTCGGGTTGGAACCAAATTCTCTAATGCTTTTTGAAACCACGGAAACTGCTTTAGAAGTTCCATCAATACATTAGTCAACAAGTATATTGTTAAGCAAGTAATCGCACTTATCATTGTATTAAGCACTCCTGGGGACACACACTGTCCATCACTGTTCCCCAAAGTTGTATGCCTTCTAGTTGGAGAGGTGACCTTTAATAGGAAACAATACAACGATAAGCAGTTTATGTTTGTGTGCATTTTGAACAAAAAGTGCATTAAAAGAAACTTTTAATCATAGGTAAGGTGTATACTGTACTTAGCCACTCAGTCATAAGGTGTAGCATGGGAGGAAAGATGATAAAGAGTATAAAATACACTTTTTTACATTAGGGTATCATGTTGTATCCAGGACTTTAGTACAGGAGGAAAGCCATAAGGTGTTTGGCCAAATGAATCGACTGAACCCAAGCCAATGAATTCACTGAAAAAGTCCTACTTGGCTTTTTAGACAGTTCAGTTCAGTTGCTCAGTCGTGTCCAACTCTGCGACCCCATGGACTGCAGCACGCCAGGCCTCCCTGTCCATCACCAACTCCTGGAGCTTGCTCAACCAACTCCTGGAGCTTGTTCAACCTCCTGTCGATCAAGTGGGTGATGCCATCCAGCCATCTCATCCTCTGTCATCCCCTTCTCCTCCCACCTTCAATCTTTCCCAGCATCAGGGTCTTTTCCAATGAGCTGCCTCTTTGCGTCAGGTGGCCAAAGTATTGGAGTTTCAGCTTTAGCATCAGTCATTCCAGTGAATATTCAGGACTGATTTCCTTTAGGATGGACTGGTTTCATCTCATTGCTGTCCAAGGGACTCTCAAGAGTCTTCTCCAACACCACAGTTCAAAAACATCGATTCTTTGGCACTCAGCTTTCTTTATGGTCCAACTCTCACATCCATACATGACTACTGGAAAAACCATAGCCTTGACTAGATGGACCTTTGTTGGCAAAGTAATGTCTCTGCTTTTTAATATGCTGTCTAGGTTGGTCATAGCTTTTCTTCCAAGGAGCAAGCATCTTTTAATTTCATGGCCGCAGTCACCATCTGCAGTGATTTTGCTGCTGCTGCTAAGTCGCTTCAGTCGTGTCCAACTCTGTGTGACCCCATAGACGGCAGCCCACCAGGCTCCTCAGTCCCTGGGATTCTCCAGGCAAGAATACTGGAGTGGGTTGCCATTTCCTTCTCCAATGCATGAAAGTGAAAAGTGAAAGTGAAGTCACTCAGTCGTGTCCGACTCTTAGCGACCCCATGGACTGCAGCCCACCAGGCTCCTCCATCCATGGGATTTTCCAGGCAAGAGTGCTGGAGTGGGGTGCCATTGCCTTCTCCAGCAGTGATTTTGGAGCCCCCCAAAATAAAGTCTATCACTGTTTCCATTGTTTCCCCATCTATTTGCCATGAAGCAATGGGACTGAATGCCATGATCTTAGTTTTCTGAATGTTGAGTTTTAAGCCAACTTTTTCACTCTCCTCTTTACTTTCATCAAGAGGCTTTTTAGTTCCTCTTCGCTTTCTGCCATAAGCATGGGGTCATCTGCGTATCTGAGGTTATTGATTTTTCTCCCAGTAATCTTGATTCCAGCTTGTGCTTCGTCCAGCCCGGCATGGAGCACTGTGTGATTGGATAAAAAGGGAATGGACAGCTCCCTGTATCTTCCCCGGGCCTTTCAGAGTTTCCTCCAGGAAAGAGAGTGAGAATAGAAACCAAATGGAAAGTACTGCTCAGTAGATGCTGATTGTAATATGTGATGATAACTCTTCATAATGAAAGGAGATTCGTACTTTTGCTCTTCATTGCCTGAGCCACTCTTACTTGCTTCCTGCTTCATACACTACAGTAATAATACCATATGCAGTTTTGCAGTCCAGTGGGGATCTGATAAATGGACTTTCAGCTCTTACGTTCCTGAAATGCCTTTGATCTGTGTAATATATACTTTCAACAAGCCACTTTGTGGCATTTGTTTCCCCTTGTGTTCTCTTTTTCTGTTTTCCTTTTTTGGCAACGTTTCCTTTTTATTTTATTGGAGGTGGTGGTTTAGTCACTAAGTCATGTCTGACTCTTGTGATCCCATGGAATGTAGCCCATCAGGCTCCTCTGTCCATGGGATTTTCCAGGCAAGAAGACTGAAGTGGGTTGCTGTTTCCTTCTCCAGGGGCTCTCCCTAGTGTTGTTTTATTAGAGTCTTAGGTTATTAGTCTTTTCTCTTTAGGTTTCATGTCTTTGGTATAATCATTCAACATTTACTTAACAATAATGTAAGTATCTATTATATAAAGCACTGGGAAGTTTTTTAATTGAAGTATGGTTGATTCAAAATATTATGTCAGTTTTAGGAGTACAGCAAAATGATTCAGATTATACATATGTATGCCTGCATGCTCAGCTGCTCAGTTGTGTCCGACTCTTTGCAGCCTCATGGACTGTAGCCCGCCTGGCTCCTCTGTTCATGGGGTTTTTCAAGCAAGAGTACTGGAGTGGGTTGTCATTTTCTCCTCTAGGAAATCTTCCCAACCCAGAGATCAAATTCATTCTCCTGCATTGGCAGGTGGATTCTTTACCACTGAGCCACGTGGGCCTCAGTATATATATGTTTATAGATGTGTGATTGTGTGCGTGTGTTATTTTTCAGATTCTTTTAGCATTGGGAATTTTTTAAATGAATAAGAAGCGGTCTTTTTTTCCAGAAGTTTACAGCCCAGAGTGTGAGACTAAACAGAAAATTAGAGTCTGAAGTATTGAAAGCTATGATCGGGGAAACAAAGCTATAACTTTTGGAGAAGAAAAGGGGTGGGTAGATAGATAAGAGGAAAAAAGATTTTCATAGTCGAATAATCAGCATGCACGAAGGTGCTGCTGCTGCTGCTGCGTCACTTCAGTCATGTCTGACTCTGTGACCCCATAGATGGCAGCCCACCAGCCTCCCCCATCCCTGGGATTCTCCAGGCAAGAACACTGGAGTGGGTTGCGTTTCCTTGTCCAATGCGTGAAAGTAAAAAGTGAAAGTGAAGTCGCTCAGTCGTGTCCGACGCTTCGCGACCCCATGGACTGCAGCCCACCAGGCTCCTCCGTCCATGGGATTTTCCAGGCAAGAGTACTGGAGTGGGTGCCATTGCCTTCTCCGATGCACAAAGGTGCAGAACTATATAAAAAACAGTGCAATGCCTAGAGCATGGTAATATGAGATGAGGCTGGACAGCTGGGCAGGAACCAAATTGCATTCATCCAAAACCCTTTTTTGTGTTAGAAAAAGATGGGAGATTGGAAGACAAGTGGAACTCTTGTATTGATTGTGGTGTTGCTAGGAAGACTGATCCATACTGTAATGGGGTAAGGAGAGGTAGGAAGATGAGGTTTAGCACATTCTGGACAGGAGGGTGAAGCAGAGGTCCTGGAGGGGTCTGACTGGTAGTGCATGAGATCTCAGGATAGTAGTCAAAAGATCATCAGATGACCAGGGGTTTATTCTAGATGTGATGATAGTGATTTGTGATCTGTCCTTTAGTACGCAGGAGGCTAGGAAAGCTCCACAGATGCAGAGAAACATGATATCATTTCCTTATACATAAGTCCCTCCATCAAAGCATTTTTTAATGCATACATTTAAACACATAGGAAAGTTAAAAGAACTGTGTGGGTGGGACTTCCCTGGCAGTCCAGTGGTTAAGACTCCATGCTTCTGATGGCAGGGGGTGTGAGTTCGATCCCTGGTCAGGGAGCTGAGATTCCACATACTGTGTGGCCAAGAGGGGAAAAAAAAACTGTGTGGTAAACACATATATACCCATCACCAAGATTTCACAGTCATTAGTATTTTGCTCCGTTTGCTTTTTTATGTTTCTTGTTCTGTCCATCTCACCATTCATCCATCAATCCATTTTATTTTTATACATTTCAGAGTATAAGCTGTAGACATTGATGAGATATGTATCACCCCTAAAATTAGTGTTCAATATTAGTTTATGGTTCTTTTGTGTGTAAAATTTATGCACGGTGAAATGGAAAACTTGAATCCCATTTGAAAAATTTTAATGTGTATACACTTGTGTAATCTAAACCTCAATCAAATATAGAACATTTCCATAATCTTAAAAAGCCGTTTCAAGTCTCTTTCCAGATGATTTTTCCTACATTCCCCAAAGACTATTGTCCTAGTTTTCACCATGGATTAGTAACATAGATTATAGATTTAAATTCATGTAAATGGAATCATACAGTTGGTTTTCTCTTGTGTAAAACTGTGTTTGCTCAGCATGATGATTTTGAGATTCTCTCATGTTGTTGCATGATTCTGGCATATATTTAACTTTGGCTTCTCTGGTGGCTCAGATGGTTAATGAATTTGCCTGCCAATGCAGGAGATCTGGGTTCAATCCTTGGGTTGGGAAGATCCCCTGGAGAAAGGAGTGGCTACCCACTCTGGTATTATTGCTTGGAAAATTCCATGGATAGAGGAGCCTGGCGGGCTACAGTCCATGGGGTCACAAAGAGTTGGAAACAACTGAGCGACTAACACTTTCACTTTCTAACTTTTTTATTGTGGAAAATGCACATAAACTTACCATTTTAACCGTATTTAAGTGTATGATTTCAGTGGCAATAAGCCACATTCACCTTGTGCATCCATCACCACTATCCATCTCCAGAACTTTTTCATCATCCCAAATTGAAAAGGCAGAGGAACCAGAGATCAAATTGCCAATATCTATTGGATCATTGAAAAAGCAAGAGAGTTCCAGAAAAACATCTACTTCTGCTTTATTGACTATGCCAAAGCCTTTGACTGTGTGGATCACAACAAACTGTGGAAAATTCTTAAAGAGGTGGGAATACCAGACCATCTGACCTGCCTCCTGAGAAATCTGTATGCAGGTCAAAAAGCAACAGTTAGGACTGGACATGGAACAACAGACTGGTTTCAAAGCTGGAAAGGAGTGCATCCAGGCTGTATGTTGTCACCCTTCTTATTTAACTTATATGCAGAGTACATCATGTGAAATGCTGGGCTGGATGAAGCAAGCTGGAATCAAGATTGCTGGAAGAAAAAGCAATAACATTAGATATGCAGATGACACTATCCTTGTGGCAGAAGGCAAAGAGGAGCTAAAGAGCCTCTTGATGAAAGTGAAAGAGGAGAGTGAAATAATTGGCTTAAAACTCAACATAAAGAAAACTAAGATCATGGCATTTGGTCCCATCACTTTATGGCAAATAGATGGGGAAACAGTGGAAACAGTGAGAGACTTTATATTTTTGCGCTCCAAAATCACTGCAGATGGTGACTGCAGCCATGAAATAAAAAGATGTTTGCTCCTTGGAAGAAAGCTGTGACCAACCTAGACACGTATTAAAAAGCAGAGACATTACTTTGCCAACAAAGGTCCATCTAAGTCAAAGCTTTGGTTTTTTCCAGTAGTCATGTATGGATGTGAGAGTTGGACTATAAAGAAAGCTGAGTGCTGAAGAATTGATGCTTGTGAACTGTGGTGTTGGAGAAGACTCTTGAGAGTCCCTTGGACAGCAATGAGATGAAACCAGTCCATCCTAAAGGAAATCAGTCCAGAATATTCATTGGAATTACTGATGCTGAAGCTGACACTCCAGTACTTTGGCCACCTGATGTGAAGAAGTGACTCATTTGGAAAGACCTTGATGCTGGGAAAGATTGAAGGCAGGAGGAGAAGGGGATGACAGAGGATGAGATGGTTGGATGGCATCACTGACCCAATGAACATGAGTTTGAGCAGGGTCCCGGAGCTGGTGATGGACAGGGAAGCCTGGCGTGCTTCAGTTCATGGTATCACAAAGAGTTGGACATGACTCAGCGACTGAACTGACCTGAACTGAACCCATTAAATAGTGACTTCCTGTTACCCCTCTTCCAGCCTTCAGTTACCGTTGTTCTACATCCTGTCTTTATAAATTTGACTATTCTGTGTGTGCAGGCTAAGTTGCTTCGGTCATGTCTGACTGTGACACTATGGGCTGTAGCCCATCAGGCTCCTCTGTCCATGGGATTCTCCAGGCTACAGTACTGGAGTGAGTTGCCAGGTCCACTTCTAGGGGATCTTCCCAACCCAGGGATTGAACCCACATCTCATGTCCTCCCACATTAGCAGGCAGATTCTTTACCACTAGGGCCACCTGGGAAGCCCTTGACTATTCTAGGTAACTCATATAAGTGGAATAATGCAGTATTTGCCCTTTTGTGTTTGGCTCATTTCATTTAGCATGACGTTTTCAGGGATCATTAATGTTGTTTCATGTATCAGAATTTCATTCCTTTTCAAGGCTGAATAATATTCCATTATATGTACATACCGTATTTTGTTTATCCTTTCATATATCAATAGGCATTTGACTTGTCTCCATCTTTTGGCAGCTGTAAATAATGGTACTATGCACACAGGTGTACAACAAATACCTGTTTGAGTCCTGCTTTCTGTTCTTTTGGGTATATACCCAGAAATGATTGCTGGATTGTAATGGTAATTATATATGTTTAACTTTTTGAGGAATGGTGGCTGTACCATTTCACATTGCTACCAGCAATGTACAAAGATTCCAATTTCTCTGCATTCTCACCAGCACTTGTTATTTTTCATTTTTTTTTTTTAATTGTAGCCATCCTAGTAGATGTGAAGTGATATCTTGTTGCTGCTGATGTTGAGTATCTTTTCATGTGCTTATTGACCATTTGTATATCTTCTCTGGAGAAATGTTAAAGTTTTTTGCCTGTTTAAAAAACTTGGGGTTGTTTATATTTTTCTTTCTGAGTTTTTAGAATTCTTTATATATATTTTGAATGGTAAATGCTTATCAGATATATGCTTTGCAAATATCTTCTCACGTTCTGTAGGTTATCTTTCACTTTCCTAGTAGGGCCCTTTGATTCACAAGTTATTAATTTTCATGAAAAATAATTTCTTTTTCTTTTTGGCTCATGCTTTAGATGTCACATTTAAGAATCTATTGCCAATCCAAAGTCATGAAGATTTATCCTTATGTCTTCTCTGAGTATTTTATGTTTTAGTCTTATGTTTTAGGTCTTTGATCCATTTTGAGTTAATTTTTGTATATGTTATAAAGAGAGGGTCCAACTTCATTTTTTGGCATGTGGGTATCCAGTTTTCCTAGCACCATTTGTTGAAAAGAATGTCCTTTCTCTGCTGAATTGTCTTGGCACCCTTGTTGAAAATTATGTGACCATTTAAGAGAGGATTTATTTCTGGACTCTATTCTATTCCAGTGGTCTGTATGTCGGTCTTTATGCCAGCACCGCTTTGTTTTCATTATTGTAATTTTGTCATAAGTTTTGAAATTAGGATATATGGATTCTTCAGTTTTTGTTCTTTTTCAATATTATTTTGGCTATTCCAGGTCCCTTGAAATTCCTTGTGAATTTTAGGATGAGTTTTTCATTTCTGCAAAAAAAAGGCATTGGGATTTTGATGGAGAATGTATTTAAATTTGTAGATTGCTTTGGGTAATATTGTCATCTTAGCAATATGGTCTTTCAATCCTTGAACATGGCATGTATTTCCTTTTATTTATATCTTCTCTAATTTCTTTCGGCAGTTTTTTAGTTCAGTGTACAAGTCTTTGCCTTCTTGGTTGTCATTATTTTCCCTACTATTATAAATGGAATTGTTAATTTCCTTTTTGAATGTATGTAACTTTTTAATATTAGGTCTTATGCTTGAAATAACTATATGTAATTTCTAATCAAGACTTTTAACGTTCGATCTTTTACTATTCTTGTATAGTCTCAATTGGTGAGAAACTATCTCCCAATAGGTAGTAAAATTTTTTAGACTTTTTAAACAGCCATTCAAGACTGCAGAAGTTGAAAATGAAATTTAAACTTAATAGAACCCCCTCTTTTCATGACAAATATAATGTTAAAAATTGTTAGGATAAACAAATTTAGAAGTCAATAAAGTTTCAATTATTTCAAAATAATGATGAAACTCTACAGCAGTATATGCATATATTTTTCAGGTGATTGCCTTGTATACTACTACAAGGATACATCAGTTGCCAGCAGACAGAAATATCTGTTGTATGTGAAGGCAAAGACTTGGGGCCATTTTCCTTCCAAAGATCTCCCCTCCCTCTTTCCTTCAAGCTGTCAGCACCTTTGGCTGTGAACTGTCTTTTTGGACATCTCAAACAGAAACTCCTCCAGCAGCTTCATAGAGCAGTGGTGTGTGCTACAGCTGGCTAACAAATCCATGTCCACCAGCTTGAGCAACTCTTTGGCTACACTCATTGTCTGGGTGTGGGATATGGCTCGTAAACCACCGTCTCCAGGGAAGCAACTTGGATGAGGAGTCCCAAACAAGATTGCTCATAGCCAGAGATCACCATCCCAGGAGCACCACCGTCCCTGACTGTCCCTGGTTATCCTGCGATCTGAAGAGGTCTACTCTCACTTGACCATGAATTCCATTGTCTGCACACCGTGGCGCGTCATGGCCATACTGGGTTGCAGGCTCTAGTCTAGTGATTGGCTTGTTTAGAAAGGAGGAAAGGAAGAATCTATATGTATTTTAGGAAGAAGAAGCAAAATAGGATCCTCCTGATAAGTATAATACTGGAAATATGGTTTATGCCTATCTCCTGATGGCTGATCGCATTCCCAGTCTGAACTGTGTCAGTTTAGGATTCTGCCTTAGAAATTAGATGAATGGCTTTGGCTAGTGTGTGGATGGCTTAAAGGGAAGTTGGAAGCTTGGGTTATTTTTCTGTTTGTGCCGTTAGCTAACTGATTGCCTTTACAAACTGTTGCTTTCCACCATTGCTTTCCTCATGCATGTCTGTCTTTTCTCTGCGTTATTGCCTCTCTTGTGTTATCTTTCTAGATACAGACGTTGAAGTTATTTGAAATATAATTCAAATGCCATTTTCCCCTCTTGAGTCTTTTTTGATTCCCCCTACCAAATAACATCTTTCCCTCCTTTTGGAGGAAACATTTTATGTGGTAATTTTCTTATGGCAGGTACTATATTCTTTTTTGGACTACATTTTTTTGTTTGTATTTACCTGGTTTTCCCTTCATTAGAAGACCTTCTTTGTATATCTTGCATCGTTTAGAGTTGTGAAGAAGTTGTAGTTTATGTTTATGTCATTTGAGGGTCCAGCAAAATGATTTTTTAATCAATAAAAAGTTTTACCTATTAGCATACACATAAACTATTTTGTGTAACCCTCTTTCAGGAAGAAGTTTTGAGCAATTTGGACTAAAAATGGAAAAGCTGACTTCACTTTCACAGATGGCACACCTGTAATACATGAAAAAACAGGTTTCAAGGGTGCATTCAACTCTGAAAAAATGTTTCTGCCTTCCATTGCATCATTCAGCAGAGAATCTGTGTTGCAAATTTTGTAGTCAGGTTCATGGAATGATGTAGTGGAGGAATTGATTGTAACTCAATTTTCTTCTTGATTGTACCACTAACCATCGCCAGTTTATTGGTTATTTGGAAGATGTTAAACCTGGATAATGGAGACTTAGTTCATTTTACTACAGCCAAGTGACTGGACTGTGGAAATTTTTTGAGAGTAACTGAGTTGCTTCTCCAAATCAAGGCCTTAAAACAATTTTTTTTTTAAACTAAAGGGTTTGGAGAGTAAAAGGTTTATCATATCCTCATAGGTTCACAGGACTTTGTTACTGATGTGACAAGATACTTGAACACATTGAACTAAAAACTGCAATGGGAAAATACGTTCATTTATTGAGAGACCCGCAGACCTTTCCATTCAAGTGTGATGCGAGGACAGAGTGAATGGCACTTGAAGGCCACACTTATTTCCCTTTTGGAGCTAACTGCCCTGATACCAGCAGAAACATTTATGTTTAATATTGGTAGAAATTAAGATACAGCTTCAGAAAAGAAATACAGATTTTGATGTATTTGAATCATACATTAAGTGTCCATGGTTGTTAAGTGCAATGGAGGATGTGACTGAATGCCCAGGAAATGCCCTTTCCTGGGGTCCCTCAAGGGGACCTGAGGGACGGAGAGCGCGCTGCCCCCCAAGGGTCAGGGCTGTGCTGCTGGAGTCGGGTGTGCCGCCTGGTGCTGCCAGAGAACTCCCGTCTGTCCACTCAGAGCTGAGTTCAGAAACTGAGAGAAAACCTTTGGAAGCCTTATGGCAATCTGATTGAGTATCGATTTTAGTTTTTATTTACTTTAACCTATCTATTTATTCACTTACTTGACTGCCTTGGGTCTTAGTTGTGGCTCACAGGAGCTTTGACGTGTCACGCAGGATCTTCTGTTACGACTCGTGGACTCTCGAGTTGTGGCATGTGGGCTGACGTTTCCCTGTGCAGGCTTAGTTGCTCTGCAGCGTGTGAGATCTTAGTTCTCCAACCAGCGATCAAACCTGCATCCCCTGCACTGCAAGGCGGATTCTTAACTCCTGGACCACCAGGGAAGTCCCGAGAGTATTGACTTTAATAATAAAATGTGCGTATGTACTCAGTCATGTCCGACTCTTTGCGACCCCATGGAATGTAGCCTGCCAGGCCCCTCTGTCCATGGAATTTTCTAGGCAAGAATACTGGAGTGGGTTGCCATTTCCTCCTCCAGGGGATCTTCTCAACCCAGGGAGTGAACCTGCATATTTTGCATCTTCAGCATTGGCAGGCGGATTCTTTACCACCGTGCCACCTAGGAAGCCCGATAATTAATTAAATAGTTGGGCCTGTATTATGTATGTTTTTATTTTGCTTTCTAATAATTCATTCTTACTGTATTTTACAAAAAAAAAATCTGTCTGAAATTGATTAGGGGGAAAAAACAAAACAGGTGTTTCATCACAGGTGGTTTGGAAAGCATTGAGTTAGAGTCTCTTAGAGTTGTGAGGCATCTGGAAATGACTATATGAATTTGAGGATTCTCTAGAAATTTCTGGTTATTTAACTGACTAGGTGATATTTAGGTCCATGGGTATTTATGAAATACACTGTTTTACAACTAAAAGTTAAAAACAAAATGGCTAGTTTAGCAAAATAGGAACCATACTCCATTACAGTTAACTAATTTAAAATTCTCACCCTTCCCACCTGTGGATTTTTGATCATGAGCCCAGTAGTGTAAAACTTGGCCACCCTTGTAGCATAATGCCTCTACCTAGGAAATTTACCCAGGAAATCCTAAAAATACTTATTGAATTGTTTACTAGTTTGCTAAATGAAGTCCAGAAAGTTGAAGTAACTCTGAAAGGTTAAAGTCAAAAGATAATTACCCTTTTTTTGGCACCACACTCCAGTACTCTTGCCTGGAAAATCCCATGGACGGAGGAGCCTGGTGGGCTGCAGTCCATGGGGTCATGAAGAGTTGGACACGACTGAGCGACTTCACTTTCACTTTTTACTCTCATGCATTGGAGAAGGAAATGGCAACCCACTCTAGTGTTCTTGCCTGGAGAATTCCAGGGACAGAGGAGCCGCGTAGGCTGCCATCTCAACTGAAGCGACTTAGCAGTAGCAGCAGTAGCAGTATCAGTTCAGTCACTCAGTTGTGTCCGACTCTTTGCAATCCCATGGACTGCAACATGCCAGGCTTCCCTTACCATCACCAACTCCTGGAGACTACTCAAACTCATGTCCATTGTGTTGGTGATGCTATCTCCAACCATCTCATCCTCTGTTGTCCCCTTCTCCTCCTGCCTTCAATCTTTCCCAGCACCAGGGTCTTTTCCAATGAGCCACTTCTTTACATCAGGTGGCCAAAGTATTGGAGTTTCAGCTTCAGCATCAGTCATTCCAATGAATATTCAGGACTGATTTCCTTTAGGATTGACTGGCTGGATCTCCTTGCAGTCCAAGGGACTCTCAAGAGTCTTCTCCAGCACCACAGTTCAAAAGCATCAATTCTTCGGTGATCAGCATTTTTTATGGTCCAACTCTCACATCCATACATGACTACTGGAGAAACCATAGCCTTGACTAGGCAGACCTTTGTTGGCAAAATATGCTGTCTTTTTAATATGCTGTCTAGGTTGGTCATAGCTTTTCTTCCAAGGAACAAGCATCTTTTAATTTCATGGCTGCAGTCACCATCTGCAGTGATTTTTGGAGCCCAGGAAAATAAAGTCTATCACTGTTTCCATTGTTTCCCCATCTATTTGCCATGAAGTGGTGGGACCAGATGCCATGATCTTAGTTTTCTGAATGTTGCGTTTTAAGCCAGCTTTTTCACTCTCCTCTCTCACTTTCATTAAGAGCCTCTATTTCCTCTCACTTTCTGCCGTAAGTGTGGTGTTATCTGCATAGCTGAGGTTATTGATATTTCTCCTGGCGATCTTGATTCCAGCTTGTGCTTCAGCCAGCCTGGCATTTTGCATGATGTACTCTGCGTATGTTACCCTTTTAGCCTCCACCAGTGTTATCTGCCTTGCTCTACTTTGACCTTTGCCAGTGAGAATTTTGTTTGAGCATGTATTACTAAAGTACTGCTGTGAGGGTAGTAGATTTGTGAGATTCTGAGTTTGTTGTTTAAATCAACTGAGACTTTTAGTAAACTAAATCCTTAGTTTTTGTCTTAGCCAGTTCAGAATTTATTAAGTTCTTTGAGATAAATCATATAGGTGATTGTTTACAATTCTATTCTGATACTGCAATTACTTAAATTAGCCTGAAAATCTACCTCTGAAGTAGGTGTTAATATAGTGTAATATCTTGCTTATACTTTCACACTATACTTCAACCAGTTTTTTAAAATTGGCCAGTATAAGAGGAAAATAATCATCCATATGGAAATAATAGCATTGTGTCATAGTGTCAACTTTCATGTTAGATTTGGGAAACTGAAATATAATTATGAATAATAAAAACACACATAGTATACAACAGGGTACCTGATGATCTGCTTTTGACACAATGGAAACAATTGGTAATAAAATAAGGTGCTTTATTTGGAAGAGAGACTTTGTTATTGGCAGTGGCTTTCCAATTTTGCCAACTATAAAAGCAACTGTGTTGGTGGATGAGATAGTCATGGAAAAAAGTGTATACAATCTTTATGCTTAGAAAACATGCATTGTCAAAGCTGCTTCATGCAAAAGTGAAGCGTGACCCAGATTATTAAAGCTCTCACTCTAAGGAGTCAGTGGGTTATTTTTTTTTCACTTAGTTTATTACTTTCTTTTTTTTGTTTTTAGTTTAATTTTATTTTTAAACTTTACAATATTGTATTAGTTTTGCCAAACATCGAAATGAATCCACCACAGGTATACAGGCAATTTATTGAGTTTTTCATTCTGAATTTAATCTTAACCCCAAACACTGATTCTATCTTTATTGATTCTGCCTTTATTTTTGTAAAATAAATATTTTTTGATAAATCCATGGGAAATTTACTATGTGTACTATTTTATACTTGTTGGTGTTTGTTTATGTGTCATCCTATATTTCTCATGTGTTCTGTTTTCCAGCCAAGTATAGCAGCAAGGCCTTTTAAGAGGATGCTTTTGTATTTCTTCCTTCCAGAGATTGTAACACTGTGTTCTATTTATAGGGAGGGCTCACTGTTGACTAACTGAAACAGATTGAAAGCTCTATATTATAATCTATTGATAGATTAGATTAGAATTAGAGAATAATATTTGCATGTTTTAAACCATTTTGGCATAAGCTTATTAATATTATGCTTTTATATTTTTGCAGGAAGATTCTTTGGCGACAGATGATTTCCTTGTGGACTACTTTAATGAATTCCTAAGCCTTCCAGTGAGTGTATTATTATGTTCTGTGGAATATATTATCACAGCAAAATATTGTACACACTGGGTTATCTTGTGAGACAGATTTATCAGGGATAATATTTTTTTAAAATACTAATTAAAGCATTTAGATTGTTGGAAATGCTCTCAAACGGTGTCAGCTTCAGGAATGAAACAGACAGTTGAAAATGGCTCAGCAAGGTAGTCTTTACTTGTCCAGAAGGGTGCCTTACAGACAGAGGTCTTGGAGTAAGCACATCAAGTGGGAAGTTTGCTGGGTTTTTAGCCCAAAGATGCAGGTTCCCTCCCCTGGCTCCTCATAGGTTGAGGATCACAGAGTTACAGTCTTTCTCGGATGTCGCCTAAGTTTTTATTGGACAATTGGTAACTATATTCCCCACCCTTTTAGTTTTTTGAACATGTCCAGGATAAAGCCCACCAAAATACCCTTATGAGGAAAGAGAATCAGAAGGTGTAAAGAACAAAGGTTTGGTAATAAGCCACCATTTTAGGAAATCTTATTCACAAGGCAGCTATATACCTTTCTGTTCAACTATTCTAAATTGCTTCTTTATTTCTTACAACTTCTCCTTTGATAGAAAAGACCATATCTTTCTTACAAGATAAAGTTGTGTCTTTTTATGGAGTTAATCATTTGGGTTTGAAACATATTTAGGAATTATTATTATTGAAGAAAGCTGGATCAGTTATATTACAATAAAAGTAAATAAAAGAAAAAAGGAAAGTTGGCATTTCATCAAAAGCATTCTGTACAAAATCTTGTACAGTTGTATTTGGGTATTATTTTAGTCTTTAAACAGAGGCAATGAGGAGAGAATGTAAAAACATTTAAGAAACTAAATTTCTTGCCTCTGCAATTATTGGTATCCTCTTGGACAGATATTAAAGTGAAATTTATGTTTAAGGCAACTAGCATTTTATATCAATAGTAAATAAGATGTGGGATGGGACACTGCTGGTGCTGTATCATAGGTAGATACTAGATACGAGATTTTTGGTCTTAGCAGTGACAGTAAGTACTGAGCGGTTTAGGAAAAGGGAAATGGGCATGCATAAAAACACTGGTACTGTTGTGTAGAAACAGAGTTCATCAGCAATGTCAGATGAAGGAAAGATATTACTCAGCCATTAAAAAGAATACATTTGAATCAGTTCTAATGAGGTGGATGAAACTGGAGCCTATTATACAGAGTGAAGTAAGCCAGAAAGAAAAACACCAATACAGTATACTAACACATATATATGGAATTTAGAAAGATGGTAACAATAACCCTGTATACGAGACAACAAAAGAGACACTGATGTATAGAACAGTCTTTTGGACTCTGTGGGAGAGGGAGAGAGTGGGATGATTTGGGAGAATGGCATTGAAATATGTATAATACCATGTATGAAACGAGTTGCCAGTCCAGGTTCAATGCACAATACCGGATGCTTGGGGCTGGTGCACTGGGACGACCCAGAGGGATGGTACGGGGAGGGAGGAGAGAGGAGGGTTTAGGATGGGGGAACACGTGTATACCTGTGGCAGATTCATTTTGATATATGGCAAAACCAATACAATATTGTAAAGTTAAATAAAATAAAATTTAAAAAAAAGATTTGTATTATTCTTAATGGAAACTGTTTCATTCAAATACTTACTAGGGAAAATGTGAAATATAAAAAAGTCTCAGGTAATTTTAAAGGGATTGGGCCCTAAAATGAGCAATGTCTTAAAGCCTAACTACAGAAAATGTATTTTGAAGGGAAAGTACTAGATGTATTTTTTTTTTTTTTTGCCTAGATTAATTTTTGTGCATATGTATGTACTGTGCTCACACGTTTATTTGTTTTGTTTCCTTTTTTTCAAAAAGAATTTGTGTTTTCTCTTCCATGGGGCATGCTGGGTCTCTGAAACCATCATGGGGGTCAGGTTGAGACACTAAGCCACGCTCTCCCTTTCCGGCAACAGGCTTGAGCCGTGTTACAGGACGCTCCAACAGCTTCCTCTGTGGTCTGACTCTTCACCTTTCATCGTCCAATTGTGTGTTATAAAATACCCAGCAGAGCCACAAAATTATTGTGAGAATTTTATTCTTCTGGATTATGCAGTTTTTCCTCTAGGCTCTGCATTCTCCATTCTTCCTCCAAAAAAAACAAAAAAATACATTTTAATGAAGTTTTAGAAAGAAAAGTCTTTCTGTTGGGTCTGATTTCAGTTTGTGAAAATGTACATTTCATTGTCTCGAGATTTATGATTATATAGACTTTTACTTGGCCTAGAAAATACCCCCCCCCCACCTAATTCTCTTCTTTATTAAAAAAAGATCTATCTTAAATTATAGAAGAAATATAACAATAGTATAGGAAATTAACTTCAAATGTAAGAAGAGTTCAGCCCAAATCCTTCCATCCAGTTAGAACAGACATAACCTTTTCGTGTACACTTGTTTCAAGGCTTTAGTTGAAAATGACTTCGTGTGGTTTCTTTTGAACTCTATGCAATAATGTTTTTCATCCCTCAGGCAGTTTGATCCCTTCATGGTCGCCCCTGCATGGGCTGTATCCCATGCAGCCCACCTGGGCCACTTCTCCTTCTTTTCTGTCTCTCCAAATCCTCTGCTTTTATTTTATACTCACTGTCTCTCTGTCTCACTCCCTCTCTGTATCTCGTCCCTTTGCATTTATATTTGGTACTATAGGTCTACCTATTAACTACTCACGCTTCATGCCGCAAGATGGGAGAAGGGGAAATATCACAGGTTTTCAAAAAGCATCTAGGGGCAGGGAGGAGAAGGAATAATGGATTCTCAGACCAAGTTACTGGCAAGATTCTAGAACAGATTAGTAATGTTTGGTTTATGAGCACTTAACTAAGAATTAGAAGCCAGCATGGGCTTACTGAGAATTAGTGAGCCAAACTAATCTCACGCTCTCTGCCTTTTTTATTTTCCCCCTCTCTCTTTTGGATAGTTATGAATCGGTACTTTAGGGAACTGTAAATTTAATGTATTATGATTTCAGTGAATGACAATAATGATAATAAATTGAGCCATCTTACTTCCTGCTCAAAACTTTGTCTAGTGGCTCCTCGTTACACTAAGAATAAAATACAGAATCCTGTATAATCTGGCTCTTGCCATCTCTTGGGCTTTATTTCCTATGCCTCTTTTGCTTGTTAATCCTTTTGCAGGCTAGCTGGAAAACTTGGCCTTTTACGTTTCTCAAATGTGAGTGTGCTTACTGTACTCAGGGCCTCTCAGCCTGGAGGGCTCTCCCCCGAGATATTTGTATCACTTTCTCTCTGATTTAAATCACTCTGTCCAGAAAGCCTTCCCTTCCAACCGTGTCTAAACAATACATGCTCCACTTATGCTGCTGTATTTGTCTTCAGAGCCCTATCATCATCTGTGAAATTCATTCTCAGATATTTCGCTAATCACAGCTAGTAGGGGTTGACTCTTAATAGCCCAACTTGGAAGTCCAAACTCCTTAATATGGACCCTTTGCAATTTGGCCTCAGTATGGCCTTTCTAGCTTTACCTCTAGCTTCATACTAGTGTCATCCTGTCTGCTCTGTCCTCCCGTCCCTAGCCGACCTCGCCCACCTTGGCCCCATGCACTGTTCCTGTGCTCATCTCCCAGTGTAATGGCTGGAAGAGCAGAGAGACAGGACTGTGTGACCTCAGCTTCTTCACTCATTGCCCATGTTATCGCAGGTATGTTCCTTAATTACTAAGTTCCTCAATACCTTTCTTTATGGAAACAGTAGAACCGTCTTGCAAGACTGTTACGAAATGAGGTAATATGTCTTAAGTAGCTGGCACAGATTTAGTGCTTCTCTCTCCTTTTCCTTCACTAATCAGCCTATCTCATCTTCCGTTCCTGCGACATGAGGGACAGTCACGCTTTAGTTGGCTTGATGGATTATTGTCATTCTAGAGAATAATCTGTTCCACACAAATCTGTCATTGGCTTTGACTTTTAAAAATTATTATTTATCAGAGACCTGGATGAAACACTGCAAGTGAACTGGTGTTTTTCCAGCTTACTCAGCTGGTGAGTGACAGGGTCCACACAGGTCCACATGGCTCAGAAACTTGTCCTCCTGCACTGCAGTGACTGTAGAAATGGCAGGAGAGGAGTAGACTGACAGTTTGGATAACAGAGTCTAGTCTCATTTTTGTCATGGTAGTCTGGAATATGGGCTAAAATAAGCAAAGCTAATGTGTTTTTAGGGTGCATTAATAGAGTTAGGATCGAGAACAATGCCAGTCACTCAATAATGTTTGTGTTTTTTTGTTGCATCGGATTGAATTGTCAGACCGCATGTGGAATATTGTGTTATATTCTTGGTGCCACATGTTGAGTTGCTCTGCCAAACCAGACTCGGGAAGACTCGGTCAATGAATGCTATGGAAACTACGTCAAATGAGTGAGGGGTGAAAGATGAGTGAGTATTGGACCTGGTTTGGGAACGAGTAGAAATGTTGTAATGAAGCAGCTCTTTCTAAATATTTGAGTGAGAAAGTGACTGAGAAATAAGTGACTGAGAAATAAGTGACTGAGAAAGAAGGGTTAAGAGTTTCTGTGACGCTTCAGGGCCAGCATTTATGAGGAAATTGATTTTCACTCACTAGAAGAAAGATGTTTAAAGATGGTTTTCTAACCATAGAGTGGGCTGGCTAGTGAAGGACTAAACTCTCTGTGATTAAGATATTCAGGTAATCATTTGGGGAAATATTTTATAGGGGATATACGTATTGGGTGGGAGATTAGACTTTTTCAGGTAAAGAAAATTTGATTAATTTCTTCTACTCTGTTTTTTGTTTTGTTTTTTTCTTGATCCTAGAAATTACACTGTCAATTTTCTGGGGCCAGGATAGATCCTTTTCTTCTGTATCTCCCAAAACTTCTTGAGGATGATTTTTTTTTAAATTTTTACACCTTCCACATAAAATCCTTGAACTAAATAAATAAACCTTCTAATCTTCTTCTGCTTCCCCTCCTCTACCACCTCCACCATCCAAAAAAAATAAAAACCCAAAAGAAAAACCCAACAGTCTAAGCCTGACAGTATAGATACATATAACAACATTCTCGATCTAAAAGAGCTCTTAGGTCATCTAGATTTCTGAGACCTTCTCCACATCTGTGGTGAAATGCCCACGGTCCCGTAAGTGGATGGTGGCACAAATGGGCCTTGGAATGAGGCTGTCTGTCTCCTACACCGTTCCTTTCCGTTACACCATGACACCCTCGGGACGCACTGTAAGATCCAGAAATTGATGGCTGGTGGCCTGCCTCCATGTTACTTTTTGATGAGGGGAACCCAGGACAGTTGCTCTATTATAAACGAGTGTGGCACTTTCCACATCCCAGCTTTCATAACTTCATTCTGTTTGTTCTGGTGCCAGGATCACATTCAGATATTGTTTTCATTTAGTGTCTGGGAAGGTTTTTTTTTTTTTTTTTGCTGTCAACTCTTTATGGACAAGTGTTTGCTTATTAAATTTTCTTCTATGCTATAGTGTGAAAACACTTTTTTCCCCCCTTTTGGTTTTATTTTGTGTGTTTTATGCTCAGTGACTGTTGTGGGATTGAGTAGATGAGCCCACATACAGATTTAGGTTGGTCCTCTGTGGGTGGTTTAGAATGTTTGTGACATTTATGGTTTGCAGAAGCTGAAGGGGTGGCCTGTTCTATACCCTCCTTGCAAGGATAGGTATGTCATGTGTTTGCCAGACCATGCTTAGCTATGTGCCTTTGGAATTTTACCATAACTTCTTTTTTTGGAATGATTCTCCACACTTCTTTAAAATCTGTAAGCTATTATTTCTTGCAGCTTTATGAAGGAACTATATGTTAGATGGTTGAGTAAAAGGAGAGAGAGAAAGAGACAATGAATTTGGGAAATGAGTGCGATGAAGGAGAGATGAATAACTTGGGTCTTCCTCTGCCAAAATTTAAATATCAGAGACTGATTTTTCAAGGTATTGATGGAGCCCTAGCTAGTACTGCTTAGTTCAGCATTTGTTCCAATGGATGTTGTGATAAGCCTTGTAGCTCAAACATAAAGCACTCAAATTACATAATGTAACTCATTTTATTAACTAAGGATATTTTCTATGCATTTTATGTGGCACATGATTCGTTCCCTCCCACTGGTGAATATGTCCAGTAAATAGTTTATGGTTAAACATCTAAAATGACAATAAAACTTAGATTAAAAGAACTTGTTATTGGTAACTGACTTGTTACATTCAAGCAGTCAGATGTTTCTCATTCACTGACTAAGATGCATGTTTTAAATATAGCTTTGGAACTCAATTAGTAGAGACAGAGTTGGAGCAGAGATGAACATGTATTAAATTAACCTAGTCATTAGTTTTTAATTTAAATACTGTTCAGCTAAATAATTTGGCACCCGGTAAGTTTCAGTGGTGCTTGGCTGGCAGTTTAAGCACATCACTAATTATTCACAGGTTTTTTTTCTCCCCTCCTCTTTTCAAAGAAATGTAGAACCAGCAGTTTATTGTGGTAAAAATATTTTCATGCACTTGCTTTTTCTGTGAAAATATTTTTCGCACATGGATGACTGGTACTACAAAGTTAGCTTTCACCACCTTCAGGTCAGTTCGTTTTAGAACATTTGGAAAATGATACTCTTGAAATAAGAAAATTAAGTAAGGAAAAGAGCAGTCCGTAACAGCTTGCAGAGGACTGAGTTTGAGGCTCAAACTGAAGATTTTTCCCTATCATATGATTAAAAGCTGAGTGTTCTCTAAATCAGCCTACTCAGCTTTCTGGGAGAGAGTCTTCCTCCATCGTTCATTTCTGTCCCCTCCACTTTGCATGGCTTTTATTGTCACATGCTAAACTAATTTGAGGAATTTTGTAGATAAGCTTAGAAATGGTGACAACAGAGGACATGATATGTGAGAAAGATTCCTTTTGAGCAGACAACAGGACTTCGGGGACTACAGCCCAGGGTTCTTTCTCCTACATGTAGATCCTCGATGGCCAGCCCCTCCATGCATGTGAGCACACATGGAAGTCAGCATGAAGCAACAACCAGCACGTGGGCTTTGAAGTTTGCTTAACTTGGATTCTGTCTCCCCCTGTGCCCTGCCCCCCGTCCCAGCTAAAACCTCTCCGGTGGCTCCCCATCATTCTAAAGCAATGGTTCTCACACTTGAGCATGCATCAGAATCATCTGTGAGCTGGTTAAACACAGAATATTGGGATCCACCCCCAGAATTTCTGATTATGAGGTGAGAACCCTAGAATCTGCATTTCTAACAGATTCCTAGGTGATGCTGATGCTGCTGCTGGTCCAGGGACACACTCCAGGAATCACCGATTCGAGAGACGATGTAGAGAGTTATGGCATAAATAGAAAGTTCTTGGTGAGCTCGTCCTCTGCCTTTGTCTCCAGGTTTCCGTCCTGTTATTCTCCCCTTGGGTCTTCTGCTTCAGCAGTGGCAAACTGCTTGCAGGTCCTCAAAGGTGCCCTGTCGTCTGGCACTCCTCGCCTATTGTTTGTGCAAATACCTTGATACACTCACTGTTTCTCTTGCTGAGTTCCCTCCTCTCCCTTGTCTGCCTGATATGAATGCCTGTTTATTCTTTCAGACTCAGCTTTCTTTATGTGGTGCTGCTTCACTTTCACTTTTCACTTTCATGCATTGGAGAAGGAAATGGCAACCCACTCCAGTGTTCTTGCCTGGAGAATCCCAGGGACGGGGGAGCCTGATGGGCTGCCGTCTATGGGGTCACACAGAGTCAGACACGACTGAAGCGACTTAGCAGCAGCAGCAGCAGCAGCTGTGCTTAGTCGCTCAGTTGTGTCTGATTTCTTTGCGACCCCATGGACTGTAGCCCACCAGGCTCCTCTGTCCATGGGATTCTCCAGGCAAGAATACTGGAGTGGGTTGCCATGTCCTCCTCCAAGAGATCTTCCCAACCCAGGTCTCCCGCACTGCAGGCAAATTCTTTCTTGTCTGAGCCACCAGGGAAGGACAAGAGGGTGCAGGAGGCCACACTGAGCTGTGGGCACTCCAGCCCACTGTCCTTTTGGGGCCAACCTTGGGCCCTGCTCTGAGGCGGTTTCTGATAACCAAAGCATCAGGCTGCCTCTCCTCAAGGACTCTGGGGGTCTCAGGAGGGTCAATGTCCTTAATTTCTTGAAGATTCTTGACAAATCCCCCTGTGCCGTCAGTCCACTTTGTAAATACTTCTGTTGTAGTTAAATTATGTGTTGAAATGGACTTACACAGGCGTTGTCACTCAAAATGAATTATTTGTGCTCTGCAGAGTGAGTGAGGGTGATTTAAAGAGTGAGGGTGACTCTGTGTAGCCATTTACAAACACACATAGACCAGTCTGTGAACATCCTTGAGGGGGTCTGAGACGGAGGAGGAGACTCTACCATTCCCTCGGTGACTCTGACCTTCCTGCCTCTTAGCAGAGCTGTCGTCTCACACAGAGGGTGACCCTAGTGTCAAACATACATACATGTATAATGTGAGCTTTAAACACAAGCCCACTGCTTTATCTGGTCCCTAACTGAAGAATTAATGACACATTTTAACGTCAGAGGAAAAATTCACAATGATGACTTTCTTGAAAGTTCAGTTCAGTTCAGTTGCTCAGTCGTGTCCGACCCTTTGCGACCCCATGGACTACAGCACACCAGGCCTCCCTGTCCATCACCAGCTCCCGGAGTTTACTCAGACTCATGTCCATTGAGTCAGTGATGCCATCCAGCCATCTCATCCTCTGTCGTCCCCTTCTCCTCCCACCTTCAATCTTTCCCAGCATTAGGGTCTTTTAAAATGAGTCAGTTCTTCGCATCATGTGGCCAAAGTACTGGAGTTTCAGCTTCAGCATCAGTCCTTCCAATGAATATTCAGGACTGATCTTTAGGATGGACTGGTTGGATCTCCTTGCAGTCCAAGAGACTTTCAAGAGTCTTCTCCAACACCACGGTTCAAAAGCATCAATTCTTTGGCACTCAGCTTTCTTCACCGTTCAACACTCACATCTATACATGACCACTGGAAAAATCGTAGCCTTGACTAGACGGACCTTTGCTGGCAAAGTAATATCTCTGCTTTTTAATATGCTGTCTAGGGTGGTCATAAATTTTCTTCCAAGGAGTAAGCATCTTTTAATTTCATGGCTGCAGTCACCATCTGCAGTGATTTTTGGAGCTCCCCAAAATAAAATCTGTCACTGTTTCCACTGTTTCCCCATCTATTTGCCATGGAGTGATGGGACCAGATGCCATGATCTTCGTTTTCTGAATGTTGAGCTTTAAGCCAACTTTTTCACTCTCCTCTTTCATTTTCATCAAGAGGCTCGCTCTTTAGTTCTGCTTCAGTTTCTGCCATAAGGGTGGTGTCATCTGCATATCTGAGGTTATTGGTATTTCTCCCAGCAATCTTGATTCCAGTTTGTGCTTCCTCCAGCCCAGCGTTTCTCATGATGTACTCTGCATATAAGTTAAATAAGCTTAAGGGAGATAATATACAGCCTTAACGTACTCCTTTCCTTATTTGGAACCAGTCTGTTAATCCGTGTCCAGTGCTAACTTGAAAGTTAGAACAACACTATACTTTATGACAGTTTTCAAGGATTTCAAGGGCTAGCTTTAGTTAAATATGATTTCATGTTATGGACTGACTGTAGGACCCCTCTGTCTTGTGTCACATTTCAGTTGAGATGTGAGCTCTTTGATTTTCAAAATTGGCCTCGTTTCTCAGATGCAGGTCTTAAAAGCTGGGGTGCCTGGTGAGGGGTTTGAACCCTCTGCTCCTCATGGGGCTGCTTTGGATTTTGAGTTACAGGGGTGACTGCTCCAGGGGTGGGGTTTATGGTGAGTTGTGTCCTGGCTTCTCCTACCTGTTTGATGTGGTTTTCATCTTGTTTGCCCAGTGTGTAGTCACCACTCAGCCAGCTTTTAGGCTTTTTTTATTTTGTTTTTAGGCTTCTTTACAAAGAACCTTTTCTATGTGTAGCTGTGGAATCAGTGTGTCCATCGGAGGAGGCATCTTCAGGATCTTCCTAAGATGCCATCTGGCTGTAGGATGAGTCTTCATTAAAAAATATGTCTGTGTATACACATACACAGGCTTCCCTGGTAGCTCAGCTGGTAAAGAATCCGTCTGCAATGCAGGAGATCCCAGTTTGATTCCTGGGTTGGGAAGTTCCCCTGGAGAAGGGATAGACTACCCACTCCATTATGCTTGGGCTTCCCTGGCGGCTCATGTGGTTAAGAATCCACCTGCAGTGTGGTAAGCCTGGGTTCTATCCCTGGGTTGGGAAGATCCCCTGGAGAAGGGCACCTCAACCCACTCCAATATTCTTGTCTGGAGAATCCCCTTGGACAGAGGAGCTGGCAGGCTACAGTCCATGGGGTCGCAAAGAGTTGGACACGACTGACTAAGAATACAGCACGGCACATATACATACACATATAAATTGTTGTTAAGTCACTCAGTCGTGTCTGACTCTTTCACGACCCCATGGGCAGTAGCCTGCCAGGCTCTTCTGTCCATGGGATTTCCCAGGCAACAATACTGGAGTGAGTTGCCATTTCCTTCTCCAGGGGATCTTCCTGACCCAGGGATTGAACCTGCATCTCATACATTACAGGCAGATTCTTTAGCTCTGAGCCACCAGGAAAGTTACATATATATATGTGTGTGTATATATATGTATGTATGTGTGTATATATATACACACACATACATATAAACACATAATAGGTATTTGTACATATACACATATATTTGTAACTCCAATTTTATAACATCCTGCTATTTATTACATTTTAACTAATAGTGTATCTAGCAATCTCCTAGTAAAACTTGGCAGAATTGACGCTCTCCTCAGTACACTTACTACATGAGTATGCAGTTCATTGAAGGTGTCCTAAAATAAATTAATGTTATGAAAAAGAGACCTGATTCTAGAGGTCCCTTTGGAGGGCAAAATGAGAAAAGACACAGACAGTCCACCATATACTTGCTATGGAGTGATTTACCCCAAGTCACAGAGCTACTTATTGGCAAGCTGGTATTAAAACTCAAGACTCCTGACTGTAACTGACTGACTTTAAATAAAAGTTGGCAGCATTTAGTAATTACAGAGAAAGGCTCAGAAATGTTGTCTTTCACTCTCTCTCTCTCTTTTTTTGTCACAGTGAATGGAATGGTGTTGAAATAGTCTTAAATGAAGAACACATTGTATTTAATTTTCTCCTTTTGGGCAAGGGAGACTTAGCTTTCACGGCTCCTGGGAATGAAAGAGACAACAGGAGTGTTGTATCTTCTCTGATTCATTCTTCCCTAGTAATCCACCCCCTTCTAAGAGAATAACATTGCTTCACAGAGACGAGGGTGTATTTTTTTCTAGTTCCAAAGAAGCACAGAGGTAAGTTGTTGTTCAGTTGTTCAGTCGTGTCCGACTCTATGTGACCCCATGGACTGCAGCATGCCAGGCTTCCCTGTCCTTCAGCATCACCTGGAGTTTCCTGAAACTCATGTCCATTGAGTCGATGATGCCATCCAACCATCTTATCCTCTGTTGCCCTTCTCCTCCTATCCTCAATCTTTTCTAGAGATAAGAGTTGTATGCAAAGGAAATTTCTGCCATAATATATCCTGACACTTATGGCATAAGTACATTTGGAAGGAAGGGTTCAGTGGGTTCCCTTACCTATAGTCAAAAGATTTCCAAGCTCCTAAGAGGAAAGATGTAACTATTAAGAATACAGAACTTTGTGTAAGTATATATGCATACATGTAAGTATCACGTCTTCTTGGAGCAGTGAGTTTCTGGTTTTTAAGACATTTCCACAAATTTATTTTGCAGACCTTTTCAGAGGCAGTTAGATTTAATGTGGTCTATGGAGTTTTTGAAGTAGTTAACAATGCTCCACAACTTCTGGAAAAGCAGTTGAAAAAAATTGTACTAAACCAGCGACCTCGAAATCCTATCTATGATGTTGTAAGGAAAGGAAAGAGTGATGTTAAACCTGTTCAAGTGAACGCCCCTCACGAAGATGAGACCATTAATGTCAACTACAATATCATGGTAAGAAAGTATATTTGAGTTACATCTTACTGGATAAATAAAGCATTAAATGAAATTATCATCAGATTCCTTGGGCGTCCCTTTCTAAAGTTTAACTGTATTTATTAAATTTTATTGTACTTACATACAAAGTATTTGTCAGTAACAGTATCATCTTATTCATATGAAATGACCAGTTTAGCAGTTTCTTGATATTTGATTATCAGTATGAGAAGGTTCATGTAATTTACTTTGAATATTTAGCAAGTACAGTTAATTTGGGGCAGTATATATATATATATCCTTTATAGTTTAGGTGTATTCTAGAAAGTATGGGTATATAGACATATCTTGGATATATTGCAGGTTGGCTCCAGACCACTACAGTAAAGTGAATATTGTGATGAAGCAAATCACACGATTATTTTGATTTCCCAGTACATATAAAAATTACGTTTACACCACACTGTAGCCTATTAAGTGTACCATAGCATTGTGTCTTAGGAAACAATGTATATACTTTAATTAAAAAATACTTCATTGCTAAAAAATACTAACCATCATCTGAGCTTTCAACAAGTCTTTGTAGTAACATCAAAAATAACTGATCACAGATCACCATAACAGATGTAGTAATAATGAAAAACTCTGAAAGATCGTAGTTACCCAAATGTGACACAGAAACATGAAGTGAGCAAATACTGTGGAAAAAATGGTGCAGCTAGACTTGCTTGCCCCTGGGATGCCCCTCACCTTCAGTTGGTGAAGAACAAAGCATCCGTGAGGCACAATAAAGCAAAGCACAATGGAGTAAGTTACGCCTGTACAGTGAACTTATTTCAGTGAGTTCTGTCGAGCAGTTGGGAATTAAGATTTCTATTTTTAATTATTATATTAGTTTCAGGTGTATAGCACAGTGATTGGATATTTTTACGCATTGTGAAATGAGACTTACCACCTGTCACTATTACAGAGTTATCACAGTGTTATTGGCTATGTTCCCTAAGCTGTGCATTGCATCCCTGAGACTTGTTTTATAACTAGAAGATTGTACCGCTTAATTCCCTTCACCTATCTTGCCCATTCCCCCGTCCCCTCCACTCTGCAACCACTGGTTTGTTCTCTATGACTCTGTTTCTGTAGTGTTATGTTTGTTAGTTTGTTGTTTTTTAGATTCCACATGTAAGTGAAATCATATCACATTTGTCTTTCTCTGTTTAAATTTCACTTGGTATAGTATACCCTTTAGGTCCCTCCATGATTGTTGCAAATGGCAAGATTTCATTCTTATTTGTGGCTGAGTAATGGCTCATCTTCTCTATCCATTCATCTATCAATGGATATTTAGGTTGCTTTCCTATCTTGGTTACTGTAAATAACGATACAGTGAACTTGGGGTACCTATATCTTTTTTAATTTGAGTTTTTCTTTTCTTCAGATAAATACCCAGAGGTGGAATTGCTGGATCATATAGTAGTTCTAGTTGTAATTTTTGAGGAAACTCCATGCTATTTTTCATAGCTGGTTGTACCAATTTACATTACCACCAACAGTGCACAAGAGTTCCCTCTTCTCCATATCCTCACCAATACTTTGTTGTCTTTTTAAAAATAGCCATTCTGACAGGTGTGAGATGATATCTCATTGTGGTTTTGATTTGCATTTCCCTTACAATTAGTGATCTTAAGCATCTTTTCATGTGCCTGTTGGCCATCTGTATGTCTTATCTGGAAAAATGTGTTTTAAGTTCCTTAACCAATTTTTAAAATTGGATTTTTTTTTTTTTTTTGCTGTTAAGTTGTATGAGTTCTTCATATATTTTGGATATTAACCCTTATCAGACGTGTCATTTGCAAAATGCTTCTTTGATTCAGGAAGTTGCCTTTTTGTTTTGTTGACGGATTCTTTCGCTGTACAAGACGTTTTAGTTTGATGTAGTTCCGTTTGCTTACCTGTTGCCCTTGTCTGAGGGGACAGATCCAAAATAAAAATGTTGCTAAGATCAGTTTCAGAGAGCATATTGCCTATGTTTTCTTTTAGGAGTTTTATGGATTCAGGTCTTACATTTAAGTCTTTAATCCATTTGAGTTTATTTTCGTATATGCTGTAAGAAAGTGGTCTAGTTTTATTCTTTTGCTTATAGCTGTCCAGTTTTTTAAGCACCGTTTATTGAAGAGACTATCTTTCCCACATTGTATAGTCTTGTCTCTTTTGTCATAGATTAATTGACCATAGAACTGTGGATTTATTTCTGGGCTCCCTGTTCTGTTCCATTGCTCTATATGTCTGTTTTTTTTTTTTTTTGACAATGACAGTGATAGGAAGAGCTGACTTTGAAGGATCAAAAAGCGATCTCGCTATGAATGCTTGGCTGCCACAAACCAGTTATCCCTGTGGTAACTTTTCTGAGGCCTCCTGCTTAAAATCCTGAAGGTCAAAAGGATCGTGAGGCCCTGCTTTAATGGTCTGTATTCGTATTAAAAATCAAGATTAAGCGAGCTTTACCCTTCTGCTCCATGGGAGGTTTCTGTCCTCCCTGAGCTCGCCTTAGGACAGCCGTGTTACAGTCTGACAGGTGTACCACCCCAGTCAAACTCCCTATCTGGCACTGTCCCTGGAGAGGGTCGCACCCAGCCAGCTTGCGGCTGGGTGCTAGGCGCCAGAAGTGAGAGCCCCTCAGGGCTTGCAGTAGCATCCTGCTTTAATTAATATAGGTTTACTTTTCACTGTCATGCGTTGGAGAGGGAAATGGCAACCCACTCCAGTGTTCTTGCCTGGAGAATCCCAGGGACGGAGGAGCCTGGTGGGCTGCGGTCCATGGGTTACACAGAGTTGGACACGACTGAAGTGACTTAGCAGCAGCAGCAGTATGGTTTGAAATCAGGGAACATAATACCTCCTGCTTTGTTCTTTCTTAAGATTGCTTTGGATATTTGGGGTCTTTTGTGGTTTTATATAAATTCTTTGTGTATGTGTGTGTCTGTGCTCAGTCACACAGTAATGTCTGGCTCTCTGCGACCCCATGGTCTTTAGCTAGCCTCCTCTGTCCGTGGAGTTTCCCAGGCAAGCATACTGGAGCTGGTTGCCATTTCCTACTCTAGGGGATCTTCCCTCCCCAGGGATCAAACTTACATCTCCTGCATTGGCATACAAATTGTAGGATTATTCTAGTTCTGGGGAAAATGCCATGAGTGTTTTGCTAGGGATTGTATTGAATCTTTAGAATAATTTGTAGAATGTACATTTTAACAATAATAATTCTTCCCAGCCACAAGCATGGTGTATCTTTCCATTTATTTGTTTATCTTTAATTTCTTTCATCAATATCTTATAGTTTTCAGGCTACAGGTCTTTCACCTCCTTAGTTAAATTTATTCTTGTGTATTTTATTCTTTTCGATGCAGTCATAAATGTGATTGTTTTCTTAATTTTTCTTTCTGGTGGTTCATTATTAGAGTATAGAAATGCAACATATTTCTGTATATTAATTTTATATTCTACAACTTTACCAAATTCATTTGTTATAATAATTTTTGGTAGTCTTTGTACTCAGTCATGTCTGACTCTTTATGACCCCATGGACCGCAGCTTACCAGGCTCTTCTATCCATGGAACTTTCCAGGCAAGAATACTGGAATGGATTGCCATTTCCTACTCCAGGTTTGGTAGTGTTTAGGGTTTTCTATATATAGTGTCATGTCATCTGCAAATAGTGACTGTTTTACTTCTTTTTTTCCAGTTTGAATGTCTTGTTTTTTTCTTGTCTGATTGCTGTGGCTAGGAGTTTGAACATCATGTTGAATAAAAGTGGTTAAGAGTGGATACCCTTCTCTTGTTCCTGATCTTAGAGGAAAATTTTTCAGTTTTTCACCACCGACTATGATGTTAGCTGTGGGTTTGTCACCTGGCCTTTATTATGTTAACATATGTTCCCTCTCTGCCCACTTTGTTGAGAATTTTTTTAATCATAAATGGATGTTGAATTTTGTCAAATGCTTTTTCTGTATCTATTGAGATGATCGTATGATTTTTATTAACTTTTTAATATGGTGTATCACATTGATTTGTCAATATTGAACCATCCTTGCATCTCTGGAATAAATCCCACTTGATCTGATTTATTATTCTTTTAATGTGTTGTTGAATTCAGCCGTTATGCTTTTATTTATTATTTATTTCTGGCTGCACTGGGTCTTTGTTGCTGCATGCAGTCGTCCTCTATTTGCTGTGGAGCAGGGTTACTCTTGGTTGAGATGTATGGACTCTCATATGGTGGTTTCTCTTGTTGCAGGGCACAGGCTCTAGGCATGCAGGCTTCGGTGGTTGTAACGTGTGAGTTCAGCAGTTGTGGCATGTGGGCCCTAGGGTGCAGGCTCAGTAGTTGTGGGGCACAGGCTTAGTGGCTCTGCAAAATGCGGAATCCTCTCAGACCAGGGATCAAACTTAGATCCACTGCACTGGAAGGCGGATTTCTATCCCTTGTATCACCATGGAAGTGCCAGCCATTATGTTTTATTGGATCTGTTTGCATCTTTTGTTATCAGGTATATTGGTCTGTAATTATCTATCTTTCTTTCTTTTTGGTTTTGGTATCAGGGTAATGCTGGCCTTGTAGGGTGAGCTTGGAAGTGTTTCTCTTTAATTTTCTGAAACAGTTTGAGAAGGATAGGTGTTAACTCTTTTTAAAATGTTTGGTAGAATTCCCCTGTGAAGGCTTCTGATCTTGCACTTTTGTTTTTTGGGAGTTGTTGTTTTTTTTTTTTAATCACTATAATTGATTTTCTATTTCTTCATGATTGAGTCTTAGAAGATTTTTTGTTTTTAGGGATTTATCCATCTCTTCTAGATTGTCCAGTTGTTGACAAATAATTGTTCATACTAGTCTCTTATGATTCTATTTCTGTGATATTGGTTGTAACTTCTCTTTTCTGGTTTTATTTGGAACCTCTTATTTATTGACGAGTTTGAATAAAGGTTTATCAGTTTTATCTTTTCAAAGAACTGGCTCTTCATTACTGATTTTTTTAGTCTCTATTTCATATATTTCTGCTTTGATATTTATTATTTTCTTCCTTGTCCTAACTTCGGGCTTCGTTTTTCTACTATGGTGCATAGTAGGTGAGATTGGAGCACTCCCTTTGTGAGAGAAGCCTCTGAGTTTTCCTCCTCTGCAGTTGTTCACCTGTGAATATTGTGTTACTTTTCACCTGTCGTGCTGGCTCACAAATTACACTGTTGTTGGAACTGCTCTTAGCGCCCTGCCCCCCGACTTACCTGTTGGTTTGCCAGCAGTTGGCCCTGGTGTTTCTCCTGCGTTTTCACCAGGCCACCTGTGTGAACCCACCAAAGTCAGGTCCCAGGATTGCGGTAGTTGTGTACCTGGATCATCTGTGGTAGCTAGCTATGGAGGCAGCTCAGATTCTGACCTGGCCCAGTCTCTGTGTGAACGTGCCCACAAAGCCCACAGTGGCTGAAACTAGACCCATCTGAGCTGTGTGAGTGCTCATCCATTTGGACATTCCACAGGCACTGAGTTCACAGCACTGACAGTGAGGGTGTATGTGAATCTGCAGCTCTTGTGGCCATGAGGAGAGATTTCAGCTCTTCTGTTTTAGTTGCATGGCCCCTGGGGCTCAGCTGTGGTTTCAGCCCCACCTCTGTGCATGTTCCTCCGAAGGCTGCCCTAGAGCACCTGTGCCCTGCCCAGGTAGGCAGGGGAAGAGGTGATGATGGGCAGAGCGTGTGAGTCTGGCTCTGGGAGGTGCCCCTCCTAGTATCCATGGAAACAGGGGTGCGTGGGGAAGGGGACTGAAATTACGGCAGTCCCCCTCCTGTGGGTCACTCAGCAATGGTGCCCTGCTTCTTTGGCGGCCCAGGCTTCTTCCATGAACATTCCCAGTTGTGGAGCTCCTTACTCCCATCCTTGCGGGCTGTCTCTTCACAGCCAACAACTGTCTCCTCGCTGTGTCCACTCTCCAAACCCCACGTTCCAGCACCCAGCCCCTCTCTGCATCAACAGACAACAACTCAGGCTGGAGCATGCAGGGCTGCAGGGCTGCAGAATGGAACATCCATGTAGGTCTTAATCTGTCCTACCTGTCACAGACCAGTTGCTGTGCTTTCCTCCAAGCTCCTGAAGCTCCCCCTCCATCACAGCTGATCTGCCCAATGGTGAGGGGGCTTCCCTGAGTGCAGGAGCCTCTTCTATCCTTCAGCTCCCCACCAGGGGTGCAGGTACCATTCTGTTTCTCTTTTTCTTTCTTAAGTCCTACCCAGTTGTGTGAAGATTTTTCCTGTCCTTTTAGGTGTCCAAGGTCCTCTGCTAGTGTACAGCAGGCACTCTGAGAATTGCTCCATTTGTAGATGTATTCTTGATGTACTTGTGGGGAGAGGTGAACTCCACATCCTTCTATTCTGCCATCTTGACTCCATCCCCATCTCAATCATGTTCTGTGGAAACCTTGGTTTTCATGCCTATGGGGCCTCCTACAGAGTCCTGAACTTCTGGCACTTGTTCAGTTGCTAAGTCATGTCTGATTCTTTGCCACCCCATGGTCTAGAGCATGCCAGGCTTCCCTGTTCTTCACTATCTCCCAGAGTTTGCTCAGACTCATGTCCATTGAGCTGATGATGCCGTCCAACCATCTCATCCTCCATTGGGAGCTCAGGGTCATAGCCATTAGACCACCAGGGAAGTCCCCTGTTTGTGATTATTTTTAACCTGTTTTATATCTGTGAAAATAATGACACTGATTAATTTTTTTTGGTCATTTTTCCTCTTTCAGTAAGTTACTTAAGTTTTCTGGATTCAGTTTGGTAGTCTGTAACATGTAGATGATAGCTGATGTAGGTTTGTTGAGAGAATTAATGAAGTGTACCAGCAGACAAAGTGGCTTCAAACTTGAGACTCGGGGTTCTTTGTCCTGTCCAAATAGAAGGTAGAGACAGGCTCCCTATAAGAGCTAGAGGTAACATTGCTCTAGTGATTAGACCATCATTGTCCTAACAGGTGATTTTCTGTGATGCTTTCTTTTTCACTTGTCTTCTAACAGTGTCTCAATCGTGAACAAGGTATTCACTGGGTCAAAAAAGAAAGACTTCCAACATTTCTGGAAAGTGATTGTTACTTTGAATACAGGTATTGTAATTCATCAATATACATATATTTTAAATGATTTTTTTCACCAAAAATCATTTTTATTTACTTTCTTAATAAAATTGTGTACTTTAACCCCATTGGAGTTTGTATTTTGGTTACTATGTAGTATAATATAGAGCATTGGTAAAAATTGCTTAACATTTCCAAAGAGATTTCATAGAAACAGTACCTAATAAATGTACTTCAATTCTGCTTCTTTGATCATTATATTTAAATTTTTTTCTACTTCTGTAAAGGTATTTGTGTTCAGGGTGATAAAAAATGAATACAAATGGCATAAAAAAGACAGAATGTTCTAGCACAGGGCCAAGTTTTTCTTTTATGTTCCCTGACTTTTAAAGTTTAAGTTCCTAAACAGTCTGAAATTTTACTAAAATTTGACCCTTTCTTAGAACAACTATTTTCTAAAATACAATAAAACAGAATAATTATTAATTAATTAGTGATCCTATGAATACGCCATTAATTTTAGCAGCTCCTAAGAGACTCATCCTGCAAAGCTAGGAGGGAAGATTGATTTGAATACATAAAATTTTAGTTTTTATTCTGAATTCTACCATATTTGAAATTTATTTCAATTTGTATGATTTCTGAAATACAGGTTAGCCAAATTGATTTCACAAGTAAGATGGAGTGAATCAGGCATGAATATCATATTAGGTACAGAGTTTTCACCCTGGGTCCTGAAAAAACCACCCAGTCCACCACCTCCTCCTGTTGAAGAAGATGATGTTATAATTATGAAAAAGTTCTACATTTCTCTGGGCGAGGTAAAAGTTTGAGTGTTTCTTTGTGACTTGGCACTTTGGTGAAACTTGTCTTTTTAGAGACATGATGTTCATTTGAATAAGAAAATGTTTTCAAATACTTCCAAAGTAGATTTAGCAGAAATTCTTTTGGATTTATGATGACTTGTTTGCCTTACACTCTTTCACCTGAAATGTAATTAGAATTATTATTGTCATGTGTACAAAGGAAAATGGAAAATTGAAGAGCATGCCCACTGTCACATGGGAAGTAAGGCTTTCATTGTTCATTCCAATTTTTTTATTATTTAGAATCTATAATATTTGTACAAAGCAATGATAAATTGGATCTTCTCCTCCATATTGTCAAGATTATTTTTTAGTAATTAAATGCATTAGTGTTTAACTGTTACCAGGTATGTTGGGTAGCATAAGTACATATGAAGAAATCTAACCCAGAATCAGATGTCCTTTTGGAGAACCATAGTATAGTCAAACTTGTAGTTAGATCTTTGGCTTTGTCAGGGAGGGAACCTTTTCCTTCTAACCTTGTAGGTTCTTTGGCTGGTCTAATTAAAAAATATTGACATAAGATAGTTATAGGCAAAAAAAAAAGGTAATTTAGTTATGTACAGGAGCCCTTTAAGAATATGAGACCCGAAACAAGTTGGGCAGTTGAGCTATCCTGAGCTTGGGAATGGGATAGGGGCCTGGGGCTTCAGAGGGGAATAGGGTAAGTCACAGGACTATAAGAAGACCAGATGTTTGCTAATTAGATGTTTGCCTGCCATAGAGGTAGGTAGTCATTCACATAAAAGTCATCTCTGGTACTGGCTGTCTCTGAGCCTGGCCCTGTAACTAAATTCTTTTAGGTGAATTTAGGTAGTTAAAGGAGAGGTAAATGCTTCTCTTGAGTCTACTGGGTCGAGGTCTCCTTTGGCTCACAATAATCCAGGTCATGGCATGTTTTGGGGTCACTATCCTGCTTCTCTTTACCTTCTAATTATTAAATCTCTCTGGGAACAGGTTTCCAATATACAATTCTTTGCAAAACCAGGAACTGCAAATATGTTACCCATGTGTTGCTCTTGTCCTAGTTTCCATTCATGACAGACATTGCTAATCAATCATGGCAGTTTTCCTGCTGAGCTAGGACTTGGCTCTAAGTTCTTTTCAACACAGCTTCCTAGGCAGGCACTTCCAATTGATCAAAGATGTCATTCAAGAGGAAAACATCTCTGTTGGAATGGATGTCCTTACACTATCTTTTTGAACATTTTTTTTTCATGTGTAAGCTCCTATATAATTTTGCAGTTTGACAGTTCTATCAGCAATATTTGGCAAAAATGTTAAAAAAAAAATGTATGCCAGTCCCATTATTTCCTCTGAATAATGCTCAGGGATGTACTAAAGTCACATTTTTCTTTTCTCTTATATTTATTTTTCAGTATTTATTTTTCCTACTAACATATGTGTTCCAATAATGTTAGGGATGTCAAAAACATACTAATGGTAGAGGTCCATAAACATGCAAAGGAAAGAATCAATCTAGGGGAATAAGTTCTGATTCCTTACATGTAAATTGAATCAAATATAAGAAAATAAAAATCAAAGCTACTTTACTTTTACTATTTTCTGTGATGGAAAAAAACTCATTTCTGTCAACTTGAGTAATACCTGAATTATATATTTCTTTTTAATAGCCTTTGAGCTTGAGTGTTCAATTTTTGGGGCTGTTAAATCATTAAACCATGACTATAGATAGGTATTAATCCTTATGATAATTAGTAATATTTCTTTGTCTTCAGTTGTACCATCGAAACACAAACAATTAACCCATCTTTTAAGAATATAAAGTAGAATAGTTAACTGTTTTTATATTTAACTAACTACTTCTTTCTCCTCTATCTTCCGCTCTCTTATCTTTTTGTATAATTAATTTAATGACTCTTGTATGTTGGTCTTAATTCCTTGATAGTTCCTTAATTATTTTGGTCTCCTCTCAGTGCTTAGGATAGAACTTGGAACAGAGAAGTCATTTAATAAATATTTTGAATGAATATAATTAGTAGTAAATGATTTGGTTTTAGAGAAAGAAAAAGAGGAAACAAAAGGAAATTAGATTCAAATCTACTGGGGTCGCACACAGTTGGACACGACTGAAGTGACTTAGCAGCAGCATCTACCTTACTTCTAAAAGGGACAGTACCACACCAGCGGCACCTGGTGTTTCTCTCTCGCGCCTTTGGTCTTGTTGTGTGGCCCGACTTGCCCCGCTAATTCTCCATAATTCCATTTGAGCCTTGCCTCCTCTGTAAGTGTTCCTTAGGCTAAGATGACTTAGTTCGAAAAAAGGAAAAGTGAGAGTAATGCTGGACACTCCCTTCTGTGCCTCTGTTGAACAAGTTGGATTATCCTAGAAAAGTAGGTGAGGACAAAGTGGGAAGAAGAATCTTCCCAGGGCATCTGAGATGGAGTTTCTTAGGACTGGGGCTTTTGAAGCTGCACGTCAGGTTGAGAATTGGATCAGCTGACTCAGGAGTACATAAAGAAAGGAAAAACTGAAGACTCTATCCAGGGGCAGGTGAGTCAGAAATCATCCTTCAGGAAGCATCCCATCCAAGCAAAGTTGCGAAAACAGAATCTAAGGTAAAGGGGAAGTTCAACGTGGAGAGGTTTCCAGTGCTACTGAGAGTAAGTTTTTGTCATATTAAGGAGGAGCTGTTAAAAACACTGAGCCTGACCAGATGGATCTGGGGGCATGAAATCATTGAGAAAGTTGTAAATGGGAGCAGCTGGCGTAAGATGCATCCAAAGACTGATGAGCTGTGGAGCCTGCCAAGTTAACCTAGATGGCGGGAGTTTGTAGTGAATCCAGGAAGGAGGGTTGCGTACTTCCGGTGGAGGAGTGAAGAATTTGATGGGTATTGGGCCCCTTTTTTTTCTTTTGATCATCTAATATGAAAATAATCTGAAATTTCCTTACCATTATTCTCAGCTAATGAATTTTTCTATGTACAATATTCTTTTCTTTCACAGCATAATTTTTCCTTTACGTATTGTACTATACAAATTGAGTATTATCATAATGATTTATCCAGATTCATGATTGGAAGAATACTGCTAATCTTGGTTAAACAAATGTGCTCCTTTCTTCCTAGGCCTCCTATACTCAAACAAAAGATTGGTTTGCCTTAGCAAAACAATGTCAGCAAACAGTACCAACCTTTTCACTACCATCTTGTGTATTCCACGACAAAATTGAATCACCAGTTGTTTCATCTGCTTCTGGTAAGCAGTAGAGGACAAGGATAAGAATGACCCCAGAACTCCTTTTTACGTCTTTTGTTGTTGTTATTCTAAACTTACAACACTTAGTGGATAGGGAAAAAACTGGTATCTCCTGCAGCTCCACTTTCTACTCTTTTCTAAGAGACAACCTCGTATAGTGAAAAGAAGAGGGGTTTAGAACCCAACTCTGATACTTATTAGTTTGTGACTTCTGCAAATTATTCCACTTCTGGTAACCTTGCTTTTGTCATCTGTAAGGTTAAACTAATGATGCATACATACTGAATATATAAAATGTTTAGTGCTTGGTACCTGGTAGACAGTCAATAAACATTTGCTTTATCATTATTTCCTATTACAGTTTACAAATTCTTATTATTAAGAATTTGAAATAAAGTGGGTACAACCTTTCTCTCCTCCCAAAAGTAAATAGTGATTTATGGAACTTGAGTTATCCTGCTAAGTTCAGACTATTTTTCACCTTGAAAAGCAGATAAATTTCTACTGTGGGTGGATGAACTTTGGTAGGTGACAGAAACTTTTCATAAATAAAGGGGACCTTCCATAAATGGTCCAGAAAGGACTTCCCTGGTGGCTCAGACAGTAAAGCGTCTGCTTTCAATGCGGGAGACCTGGGTTCGATCCCTGGGTTGGGAAGATCCTCTGGAGAAGGAAATGGCAACCCACTCCAGTATTCTTGCCTGGAAAATCCCACAGATGGAGGAGTCTGGTAAGCTACAGTCCGTGGGGTTGGAAAGAGTCGGACATGACTGAGCGACTTCACCTTCCCTTCCCTTACCTCCAGAAACGGTAGTAATTAACATATGATATTGCTAGAGGAAAAAAAATCTAGCAGTGTGATTCAGGAAGGGAATTCCACAATTCACTAAGTTATTGCACAGTTCCTTTGATAAGTACCAGAAACTTCTGAGGGTGATAAATCTGGAGTCTCTAGAATTGAAACTAAATCTAGGTAAAGAGGGAAATCATCTTTCTAATTGGAAATTACGGAATATATAGATTTCTTACTGTTGCCTCCAAATAGTGAAGTAGAAAATTGGAGAGTGAAGTTAGTGAACAGAGAGAGAAAGGATACCAGGAAGGCAGTGAGTGGAAATGCCAGGCTTGTACACTCCCTCCATGTTTGTGGGGTTGAGTGTATACCCACTATCCTTTCACAGGTATACAAAAGTCTAATCTCAATTTTAGGGAAATTTATTATACATATTTTCAATTAAAATTATGAAATATTTTCAGTTTATTGAGATTTGAAATCTATTACTGAGAAAATTGAGGTTGGGACACATGGATCAGGGTTTTCCTGATCCATGGCTTTGCGAGCAGTAGATTTGCCATGTGAAATGAAGCACAGACATCAAATATTTCACTGATATCTGAAAGACTTAAAAAAAATAAGGGCTAGACTATATCTTTAGAAAAAGTGTAAATGTAGTCCAGTTGTATTTGTAAGTCTTCACAAGGACTTTATGCAATTTTGTAATTTTAATGATAGGTTGTAAGTGTAGTAGTAATAGAATTTTTCTCATAAAACAGTTTTTTTTTAATTGCTAATATGACTCCAATTCTTGTCTGTTCATCTATCATCTCATCATCTATGGTAGCTAATTTTATTTTACCATGCAACATGAAACATTAAAGTATACACAATCATTTGGTATACACATTCTAATTCTTTAATAGACTGGGCCTTTGTATGTTGACATTATCAGCCTAAAATATTACATTTTAAAAGTGTGTCATGTCTTTTTGAAGATCCTCTTTATTGAGCATAGCAAATATTTAGTTCATCTGCCACCAACATCCTCTTCAGATCCAGGGAAGATATGGCCAATCCCTGTTGGCATTTCTTTTCTCTCAGTTCAGTTCAGTCGCTCACTCGTGTCCGACCCTTTGCTACCCCGTGAACCGCAGCACGCCAGGCCTCCCTGTCCATCACCAACTTCTGGAGTCCACCCAAACTCATGTCCATTGAGTCAGTGATGCCATCCAACCATCTCATCCTCTGTCATCCCCTTCTCCTCCCGCCCTCAATCTTTCCCAGCATCAGGGTCTTTTCAAATGAGTCAGCTCTTTGCATCAGGTGGCCAAAGTACTGGAATTTCAGTTTCCACATCAGTCCTTCCAATGAACACCCAGGACTGATCTCCTTTAGGATGGACTGGTTGGATCTCCTTGCAGTCCAAGGGACTCTCAAGAGTCTTCTCCAACAACACAGTTCAAAAGCATCAATTCTTTGGTGCTCAGCTTTCTTTATAGTCCAACTCTCACTCCATACATGACCACTGGAAAAACCATAGCCTTGACTAGATGGACCTTTGTTGACAGAGTAATGTCTCTGCTTTTTAATATGCTGTCTACATTGGTCATAACTTTCCTTCCAAGGAGTAAGCGTCTTTTAATTTCATGGCTGCAGTCACCATCTGCAGTGATTTATAACATCTAGTTAACAATTAAAAGAAAACTTTTACATTCATATCTGATCTAATAGCCTTTTATGATTTAATACAGAGAGTTTTATCTTCGATGATGGAGTTCACCCCAGGACGAAAAAGGGCCTATTAAAAACCACTAGATTAACCTCCGAATTTGAAGAAGATGGATCTGTATCTCTACAGGACACTCCTTCTCAAGCTCTTCTGAGGATATACCTTGAAAAGCAACAGAATGTTGATGAAAGTCTGACACTGCACTTCTCAACATGTGACGAGTTTTTAAGATCTTATGTCTCCTTTATCTTGAGAGTGGCGATTCATCAAATTCTTGGAGCAACACTTAGAGAAAGCCCAGATTACGTAAATTTCAGAAACGTAACAGAAGTGGTATTTGATGACATTGGGGGGCCTACCTCTGGCAAGAATGTTTTGTTCAATGAAATGCTAAGGGAAGAGTCGGGAGACGTGTTAGAACCAGCAGTTTCAAAGCCTGACAGCGTTGGACTCGACAGCAGGGCTGATTGGTGTATTTCTCACAAAACTTATGACATTGGTAATAGAAAGGAGTTTGAAAGATTTAAGAAATTTTTAAAAGGTACCTTAGGGGAGAAATATTGGTGGCTATGGATGGATATTGAGAGGTTAAAAGTTCTTAAGAATCCTGGAAGACATCAAAGGTATTTCTTTTTTTTTTTTAATAGTTTTAAAACCAAATTATAAAATATTAGTTTGGGTCATCTAAGCACAGACAGAAGGCCTGGAATAAATATATAAATGTAATTTATACTTTTAGAAGAATTAATAATAAAATTTATTTTATTATAATAAAATTGATTTACATAAAAGGTACCTTATGCCAGTGTAAGGGGCTGGCTGTTCCTGGCAGCCTGCTCAGTTAACAAATTCTATGGTCTTTAGCCAGATGCCACTTAGATATATCTGAATGAGATATCTTCTGGATACGATGCTGGATGTTCTCGAGAGAGCCTCTTAGGTCTGATGGGGCATGGGCCTTTGTTTAGCTGCTCCATATGTGTCAGGTCACTGTAAGTCTTACGAACCTTGGAGGACCCTGCTTTATGTCCTTCTCTTGTCTGTGTTCTCCTGATCTGCTCTGAACTCTGAAGTAGACTGGGATCCCCATTAAAGGTTTGACTGAGTAAATACTGGAGACTGGACTATTCCAGTTACTCGGCAGCGTTCAGATCACAAAGCTCGTTCTTGTACATAGTTATAAGAGCAGGGGTTACCAAATGGTTGATTATGAAGCATGACCTAATTGATCCTGGGATGGAAGGCTGCTACCACTTTCTAAGACATGTTAGGGAAAGGATATACAGTCAACCTACATAGGTTCTTGAGAGTTAATACTTTATTAGTTCCTGTTGTTGCTGTCATTAATTGCCACAGATTCAGTGGCTGGAAGCAACATAAATTAATTTTCTTCCGATTAAAAGGTCAGAAGTCTAAATGGGTCTGCAGGCCTGCATTCCTTCTGGCACTTTGGGGAGAATCCATTTCCTTGGCTTCTCCCGCTTCTGAGGCCATCTGCTTTCCTTGGTTCAGGGCCCCTTCCTCTGTCTTCAGAGCCAGCACCATGACATCTTTTCTCTTCTCTAACCTCTGCTTCTGTCCTCCCATCTTTTCTCTGTGACTGTTAGCCTCCTGCCTCCTTCTTAGAAGGATTGTTAATGATTACATTAGCACCAGCTAGATAGCCCAGGATAATCTCCTCAGAAGCCTAATCACCTCTGCAGAGTCCCTTCTGTCATGTAAGATCACATTCTTAGGTTCTGGAGATGAGGGTGTGGACATCTTAGCAAGGCCATTGTTCAGCTGACCACAACTGTCCTTGCCATTCCCATACCTGTGCGAATTATTTTGACCTTCACATTGGTACTCCTGTAACTCACTTTCGGTTCTTTGTTCAGTTGCTCAGTCGTGATCCTGCTCTTTGTGACCCCACTTTTGGTTCTAAGAGAGTTCATTACTTGCCTGAAACATTTTGGAAGGGAAAATATTTGGCTAGTTGAGTATTGTGTCACCAGGCATGTGTGTGCCTATTTGTGTGTGTTTTATTTCAGACATATTGAGAAGATGAAAAAATGCTTTCTAGTGAGCAGTGGAGATTACTACCTTTCTGCAGAAGTCTTATCAAAATTTAAACTACTAGATGGATCTCAGTGGAATGAAGAACACTTAAAAAAAATTCAGACTGAGGTTTTAAAGCCCTTACTTCTTTATTGGTAAGAAAAATAAAGAGAATCAAAGTTATTTGCTTTCACATTTATTAAGCTAGTTACAGGTTATACTTTTTGTCTTAAGGATATACGACTTATGGGAATTTTAAATGACAAGATTATTATATTATCTTTGGCCTTCTTTAAAGTACCTATCCTTTAGATAATGTTGGTGTTTGAGGGACTTGCAGTTCATTTCAGTTGCTCAGTTATGTCGACTCTTTGCAACCCATGAACTTCAGCACACCAGGCTTCCCTGTCCATCACCAACTCCTGGAGCTTACTTAAACTCATGTCCATCCAGTTGGTGATGCCATCCAACCATCTTATCCTCTGTTGTCTCCTTCTCCTCCCGCCCTCAATCTTTCCCAGCATCAGGGTCTTTTCCAATGAGTTGGTTCTTTGCATCAGGTGGCCAAAGTTTTGGAGTATCAGCTTCAGCATCAGTCCTTCCAATGAATATTCAGGAATGATCTCCTTTAGGATGGACTGGTTGGATCTCCTTGCAGTCCAAGGGATCAGGATGGGGAGCACGTATACCTGTGGTGGGTTCATTTTGATATATGGCAAAACCAATACAATATTGTAAAGTTAAAAAAAAAGTCTTCTCCAACACTATATTTCAAAAGCATCAATTCTTGGGTGCTCAGCTTTCTTAATAGTCCAACTCTCACATCCATACATGACTACTGGAAAAACCATAGCTTTGACTAGACAGACCTTTGTTGGTTGTGTCTCTGCTTTTTAATATGCTGTCTATGTTGGTCATAGCTTTTCTTCCAAGGAGCAAGCGTCTTTTAATTTCATGGCAGCAATCACCATCTGCAGTGATTTTGGAACCCGAAAAATAAAGTCTCTCACTGTTTCCATTGTTTCCCCATCTATTTGCCACGAAGTAATGGTGACCAGATGCCATGATCTTAGTTTTCTGAATGTTGAGTTGTAAGCCAACTTTTTCAGTCTCCTCTTTCACTTTGATCAAGAGGCTCTTTAGCTCCTCTTCACTTTCTGCCATAAGAGTGGTGTCATCTGCGTATCTGAGGCTATTGATATTTCTCTGTTACAAGACGGATTTTAACTCCATGTTAACTTTGTGAATGTATCCTTCTACACTTGACCTCTTATGCTCAGTATCTCTTCAAATTGATGTGTGTGTGTTTGTGTGCATGTGCGCACATGTACAATAGCTCAAGTTAGATTTATCATCTCAATAAACATTCCATGAACACTTCCTATGAGCCAAGTGCTGTGCTAAGGGTACAAGGGTAAAACATAGTCAAGTCTAGGGATCCTAGTCCAGTGGGAGGAACCTACATGTGAAACGAGTGTACTAAAAGCAAGTGTGGTGGATGCACAGGACACAGAGAAGAGGGAGTATTTCACCTGGGACTCGAGGGACTCTGTAAGCGTGGAGAAGAGAATGGGCCTCGTGAAGGAAATGTATGCTATCTGAGGATCAGTGAGCTGTCCACTGTGGCCGTGATTGATCTGATGATGTCACTTGCCTGCTTTAAGGCTTTCACTAGTTACCCCCAAGCTTTCAGTGTAAGGTTCGAATTCCTTAAGGTTAAAATTCCTTTAACAAATAAGGTCATCATGATTTGTCCCTTGCCTCCGTCTCTCGATTATCTCCCATCTAGGTATTTCAGATTACTTGTATACTTTGTATTTTCCCATATATAGAGAGAATGTTGTTTTTCTCTGTATAAATTTCTGTTCTTAAATATTTAAGAAGGGCAGAAAGGTATAAATTATACTATAATATGCACCTAAATACACACCACCCAGCTTTAAAAAATTACAAATATAGTAGAAGCTTTCCTTTTCTTAATTTAACTGTTTTGAGAGAATGATAGATTCATATGAAGTTGTAAGAAATTACACAAAGATTCTGTATACCTTGGGCTTCCCCAATGGCTCAGAGGTTAAAGTGTCTGCCTGCAATGTGGGAGACCCGGGTTCGATCCGTGGGTTGGGAAGATCCCCTGGAGAAGGAAATGGCAACCCACTCCAGTATTCTTGCCTAGAGAATCCCATGGATGGAGTTGCCTGGTGGGCTATAGTCCACGGGGTCGCAAAGAGTCGGACACGACTGAGCGCTACTTAACTTTCACTTTCACTTTCTGTATACCTATTACCCAGTTCACCCCCCCACCCCCGCCACTCCGCCCCGGTGGTAACATCTTGCTTAACTGTAGTACAATATTGCAGTGATGGAATTGACATTGATAAAGCTCAACAATCTTTTTTCATATTTTGCCAGTTTCTCATAGTTTATTTCTCTGAATATAGTTTTGTCACATGCACTTGCCATTATAGTCAAGATACAGAGCAGTTACACTACCACATGCATCCCTTTGTATTGCTCTCTTATCACCATGCCTGCCTCTTACCTTCCCCCTTTCTCATAATTACTGGAAAACTACTCATCTGTTATATAAATGAAATAATGTAATATGTAATTTGGGGGGATTATTTTTTCATTCAGGATAATTCCTTTGAGATGCATCCAAGCTGTTTTGTTCTTCATTACTGAGTAGTGTTCTGTTGTGTGGATGTTACACATACAGTCTCCCATTGAGGAACATTAGGATTGTTTTCAGTCTTTTGATATTACTAATAAAGCTGCTGTGAACATTCATGTACAGATTTCTGCATGAACATAAATCTTCCTTTCTCTGGAATTAAAGTCCAGGAATGAGATTAGTGGGTCATATAATCTGTTTTTAGTTTCAATAGTGTTAGTGGCTCAGTCCTGTCTGAATGACTCTTTATGACCCCGTAGACCGTAGCCTGACAGGTTCCTCTGTCCATGGAATTCTCCAGGCAAGAATACTGGAGTGGGTTGCCATTCCCTTCTCCAGGGGATCTTCCCAACCCAGGAATCAAACCTGCTGCTGCTGCTGCTAAATCGCTTCAGTCGTGTCTGACTCTGTGCGACCCCATAGATGGCAGCCCACCAGGCTCCCCCGTCCCTGGGATTCTCCAGGCAAGAACACTGGAGTGAGTTGCCATTTCCTTCTCCAATGCATGAAAGTGAAAAGTGAAAGTGAAGTCGCTCAGTCGTGTCTGACTCTTAGCGACCCCATGGACTGCAGCCCACCAGGCTCCTCCATCCATGGGATTTTCCAGGCAAAAGTACTGGAGTGGGGTGCCATTGCCTTCTCTGGATTAAACCTGGGTCTCCCGCATTTCAGGCAGGTTCTTTACTGTCAGAGCCACTAGGGGAGCCAGGGCATGGCTGCCCACTCCAGCATTCTTCCTAGAGAATTCTATGGACAGAGGAGCCTGGTGGACTACAGCCTATGGGGTCACAAGGAGTCGGACGTGACTGAGGGACTAACACTTTCATGGATTATGCCTATGGTGTCAAGCCTGAGAACTCTTTGCCCAGTGCTATATTTGGAAGATTTTCTCCTGTGCTGTTCTTTAAAAATCTTACAATTCTATGTTTTAATTTAAATCCGTGGCCTGTTTTGAGTTAATTTTTATATAGGGTGTGAGGTTTAGGTCAAGGTTCAGTTTTGTTTTGTTTCTTGCTTATGGATATCCAGTTGCTCATCCTCATTTATTGAAAAGACTGTTTTTCCTCTTCTTTTCTATGTTTTACATTAACATACAGTAAAAGCAAACTGTATAGATTCACGTAACCACCATGACAGTCAGTGTACAAACATCACCTTAGGAAACCCTCAGAGCACCCTTTTGTCATCAGACTCTTCCTCCTCTCTTCACCCCTGGCAACCGCTGATCTGTTGTTTGTTGCTATATTTTTGTCTTTTTTTAGAGTGCCATGTAATTATACAGGATTAACTTTTTGAGACTGGCCTCTGTTGGTCAGCATCCTGCCACTGAAGCATAATGCATCCAAATTGTTGCACCTATTGTAGTTCATCCATTTTGTTATTTTGACTTTCCAGTTGTTCACCGTTGGTAAGTAGAAATGTGATTGACATGTGTGTGCACTCAGCTCAGGTTGGAGAGAGCAGAAGCCCTTCCATCCCAACTGCTAACCTCAAACAGGCCTGCTGCACCTCCTGGCTCTTCTGGTGCTCCTCCATTCTCAGGCCATCAGGCACTTCCTTACTCTTGTGGCCTATACACCGATGTCATGCAGGTCTTGTGGCTGATCTTTTGTACCCACTGCCTGTACCTTGGGGTTTGTGGGCTACCTTGTCACATTAGCACGTGTTATTCTAAACGTTGTCCATGAGTTTTTGGTTTTGCTATCTAGTCATGCTGTTTTTTTTTCTTTTTTTTTTTTTAATTTAATTTTATTTTTAAACTTTACAATATTGTATTGGTTTTGCCAAATATCAAAATGAATCCGCCACAGGTATACATGTGTTCCCCATCCTGAACCCTCCTCCCTCCCCATACCATCCCTCTGGGTCGTCCCAGTGCACCAGCCCCAAGCATCCAGTATCGTGCATTGAACCTGGACTGGCGACCTGTTTCATACATGATAGTATACATGTTTCAATGCCATTCTCCCAAATCTTCCCACCCTCTCCCTCTCCCACAGAGACCATAAGACTGTTCTATACATCAGTGTCTCTTTTGCTGTCTCGTATACAGGGTTATTGTTACCATCTTTCTAAATTCCATATATATGTGTTAGTATACTGTATTGGTGTTTTTCTTTCTGGCTTACTTCACTCTGTATAGTAGGCTCCAGTTTCATCCATCTCATTAGAACTGATTCAAATGAATTCTTTTTAATGGCTGAGTAATACTCCATTGTGTATATATACCACAGCTTTCTTATCCATTCATCTGCTGATGGACATCTAGGTTGCTTCCATGTCCTGGCTATTATAAACAGTGCTGCGATGAACATTGGGGTACACGTGTCTCTTTCCCTTCTGGTTTCCTCAGTGTGTATGCCCAGCAGTGGGATTGCTGGATCATAACGCAGTTCTATTTCCAGTTTTTTAAGGAATCTCCACACTGTTCTCCATAGTGGCTGTACTAGTTTGCATTCCCACCAACAGTGTAAGAGGGCTCCCTTTTCTCCACACCCTCTCCAGCATTTATTGCTTGTAGACTTTTGGGTCGCAGCCATTCTGACTGGCATGAAATGGTACCTCATAGTGGTTTTGATTTGCATTTCTCTGATAATGAGTGATGTTGAGCATCTTTTCATGTGTTTGTTAGCCATCTGTATGTCTTCTTTGGAGAAATGTCTATTTAGTTCTTTGGCCCATTTTTTGATTGGGTCATTTATTTTTATGAAGGGTTTCAGAGATGTAGAAAAACAATATTGCTGACATTGCCATTTTCTCAGAATCCTTTCTTACCTTTTTTCTTGATCTAGCTAAATCCTGTGTATTCTTTAAAATTCAAACCTAAGTACAAAGAAACACTCATATATTTCCCACCATGTTGGTTGGGAAATAAAGCATTGCGAAGAGCCCTGAAGGTGCCTTGCTGGTTGCACCATCCTCCATCCACTTGGAGGTAGCTACTTTCTGGACTTGTGATTACCACCTTACTTTTCATTGCAGTTTTACCAAACATGTATGCAAATAAATCCCTGAACATGTATTTTTATCTTCCTGTTCTACAGCTTTATAAAAATGGAATCATGTCGCATGCCTTCTTTTGTGTCTTCTGTCAACATTATGGGCTTCCCTGGTGGCTCAGACCGTAAAGAATCTGCCTGCAATGTGGGAGACCTAGATTTGATCCCTGGGTCAGGAAGATCCCCTGGAGAAGGAAATGGCTACCCACTCCAGTATTCTTGCCTAGAAAATTCCTTGGACAGAGGAGCCTGGTGGGCTGTAGTCCATGGCATCACAAAGAGTCAGACACGACTGATTTGACTGTAACTGTATTGAGAGTTTTATCCATTTTCACTGTTGTATACAGTATTCCATTGCATCAACATACCACAGATTATTTATTGTTTTAAAAAATTTGTGTCATTTTCTCTTTTTACAATTACAAGCAATGCTGTACGCATATCCCCTTTTCCAAAATAGTTGTACCAACTGCACGCCCACCAACAGAATATGAGAGTACTTATTACTACAAATTCATGATAACATTTGATAGTGTGAGATTCTTAAATTTTGGGCTATGTATTTGGTATGTCATTGGCATGTGGTGTTTTTAATTTGCATTTCCCTGATTATTGTTGATGTTGATAACTTTTCAATATTTAGTGGTCATTTGGATTTCAGCTTTCATAAGTTCCCTGTGTATCTTCTTTGCCCACTTTTCTTTTGAGAGATACATAGATAGATGGATAGATATAGATAGATAACACACATGTACACACACATAACACTGGGGGGAGAGGATAGGGAGCAGGAAAAGAAGAAGAAATTATTAGAAAAGGGATGTGGCAAGACTGATAATTGTGAACACATATTATATGTTCTGATTTTTGAGGCTTATTGCCTAGATTAATCTTAAATCTGTGTTCCCTCTAACTAGGGCACCAAGATTCTGTGTTACTCACACATCCTCAACAAAACATGCTAGTGCCGAGCTGAAATTCTGGCACCTTCGTCAGGAGCAGCCAAGGAAGGATGTTGACCCTTTCCCACAAATGGCAACCCTCTTGCCGTTAAGACCCAAATCTTGCATTCCACAGCTACCTGAGATGCAGGTAGGTTGTCCAGCGATACTTTGATCTCTTAAGTTTGTACTAAAATGTCGATGCTTGGGTTTTGTACACTAGCCCTGAAGTTTTATCATAAGCTTTTAACTTTTTTTTTGTTTGTTTTTGTTAATGTGCATGCTGCAGCAATTGGGAAATAAGAAAATCTATGGTTTGTTCATGGAGAAGGCAATGGCACCGCACTCCAGTACTCTTGCCTGGAAAATCCCATGGATGGAGGAGCCTGGTGGGCTGCAGTCCATGGGGTCGCTAAGAGTCAGACACGACTGAGCGACTTCACTTTCACTTTTCACTTTCAAGCATTGGAGAAGGAAATGGCAACCCACTCCAGTATTCTTGCATGGAGAATCCCAGGGACGGGGGAGCCTGTTGGGCTGCCGTCTGTGGGGTTGGACACGACTGAAGCAACTTAGCAGCAGCAGCAGCAGCAGCAGCAGCATGGTTTGTTCTTCACCAGTCTGCCAATGTGATTTTTGAAAATGCACAATCATGTTGCTTCAGTTCAGTTCAGTTCAGTTCAGTCGCTCAGTCGTGTCAGACTCTTTGTGACCCCATGAATCGCAGCACGCCAGGCCTCCCTGTCCATCACCAACTTCCGGAGTTCACCCAGACTCAGCGTCCATCGAGTCAGTGATGCCATCCAGCCATCTCATCCTTTGTCGTCCCCTTCTCCTCCTGCCCCCAATCCCTCCCAGCATCAGAGTCTTTCCCAATGAGTCAACTCTTCGCATGAGGTGGCCAAAGTACTGGAGTTGCAGCTTTAGCATCATTCCTGCCAAAGAAATCCCAGGGCTGATCTCCTTCAGAATGGACTGGTTGGATCTCCTTGCAGGCCAAGGGACTCTCAAGAGTCTTCTCCAACACCACAGTTCAAAAGCATCAATTCTTCGGCGCTCAGCCTTCTTCGAAGTCCAACTCTCACATCCATACATGACCACAGGAAAAACCATAGCCTTGACTAGACGAACCTTTGTTGGCAAAGTAATGTCTCTGCTTTTCAATATGCTATCTAGGTTGGTCCTGACTTTTCTTCCAAGGAGTTAACATCTTTTAATTTCATGGCCGCAGTCACCATCTGCAGTGATTTTGGAGCCCAAAAAATAAAGTCTGACACTGTTTCCACTGTTTCTCCATCTATTTCCCATGAAGTGATGGGACCGGATGCCATGATCTTCATTTTCTGAATGTTGAGCTTTAAGCCAACTTTTTCACTCTCCACTTTCACGTTCATCAAGAGGCTCTTTAGTTCTTCTTCACTTTCTGCCATAAGGGTGGTGTCATCTGCATATCTGAGGTTATTGATATTTCTTCTGGCAATCTTGATTCCAGCTTGTGCTTCTTCCAGTCCAGCGTTTCTCATGATGTATTCTGCATATAAGTTAAATAAGCAGGGTGACAGTATACAGCCTTGACGTACTCCTTTTCCTATCTGGAACCAGTCTGTTGTTCCATGTCCAGTTCTAACTGTTGCTTCCTGACCTGCATACAAATTTCTCAAGAGGCAGATCAGGTGGTCTGATATTCCCATCTCTTTCAGAATTTTCCACAGTTTATTGTGATCCACACAGTCAAAGGCTTTGGCGTAGTCAATAAAGCAGAAATAGATGTTTTTCTGGAACTTTCTTGCTTTTTCCATGATCCAGCGGATGTTGGCAATTTGATCTCTGGTTCCTCTGCCTTTTCTAAAACCAGCTTGAACATCTCGAAGTTCACGGTTCACATATTGCTGAAGCCTGGCTTGGAGAATTTTGAGAATTACTTTACTAGCGTGTGAGATGAGTGCAATTGTGCGGTAGTTTGAGCACTCTTTGGCATTGCCTTTCTTTGATTGGAATGAAAACTGACCTTTTCCAGTCCTGTGGCCACTGCTGAGTTTTCCAAATTTGTTGGCATATTGAGTGCAGCACTTTCAGAGCATCATCTTTCCAAATTTGAAAGAGCTCAACTGGAATTCCATCACCTCCACTAACTTTGTTCGTAATGATGCTTTCTAAGGCCCACTTGACTTCACATTCCAGGATGTCTGGCTCTAGGTGAGTGATCACACCATCATGATTATCTGGGTCGTGAAGATCTTTCTTGTACAGTTCTTCTGTGTATTCTTGCCATCTCTTCTTAATATCTTCTGCTTCTGTTAGGACCATACCATTTCTGTCCTTTATTGAGCTCATCTTTGCATGAAATGTTCCCTTGGTATCTCTAATTTTCTTGAAGAGATCTCTAGTCTTTCCCATTCTGTTGTTTTCCTCTATTTCTTTGCATTGATTGCTGAAGAAGGTTTTCTTATCTCTTCTTGCTATTCTTTGGAACTCTGCATTCAGATGCTTATATCTTTCCTTTTCTCCTTTGCTTTTTGCTTCTCTTCTCTTCACAGCTATTCGCTTACTTGCTCAAAACTCCCTAGTGGCCTCCTCTTTCAGTCAGAATACAAGCTAGAGTCTTTATGCAGCTGTCCATGGCCCTGCTAGCTTCCCTGCCTTATTTCCTAGCATTTTCTCTAGCTTACACCACTCCAATGCTGTTTCTGGAACACACCAGACACCTGAGAGTGTTGCACTTGCTGTTTCCCTTCAGTTGGAGCACTCTTCCTCCAGATATGTGTGTGGTCGCCCCTCACACACCTCAGTGTCTGCCCTGGCATCACTTAGTCACAGAGGCTGTCCTTGATTCTTCCATGTAAGCACGCTCTGCAGGCCAGCACAGATTCCCTCCCTCACTATCCAAGCCCTCTGCTCTGCCTTATTTTGCCTCATCATACTTAAGACCATGCTGATTTATGTTTATTGCCTTTCACCTCCTACCAGAATATAAGGGACTTTTCTTTGTTAACTGCTCTCTTTCAGTGCCTGGAATAGTGCCTGGTGCTTAATAAGTATAAACTGAACAAATGAGTGAAAAATAGCAATGGCAAAATTAGAAATAGTGAGCATTATTTTCATAACAGGGAAGAATAAGATAGGACAAAAAATAGAAAAAGTCCACAAAGAGAAGAAAAGTTAACCAAATTTACAGAGAAGAAGTAAATAACCCTATGTGCTTTGGCACAGAGATGTAATAAATGTAGCTAAGACATACATTTCAGAAGTAAAGAGCCTTATTAATCTTTCCAGCCTTTAAAGGTGTCACAGAATGTTGTGTTATTGACCGTAGTCACACACGACCCCTTCAAAAATGAGTACTTTGTGATTAAAATAGCTTTTTTTAAAAGTCAGGAAGATGTATAATGTGACTTAAAATTCTGCTTCTACAAGTAGTGCTTTGGAGCTGCAAGTACCTTACAGTTTTTCTGCCGGTTGTTTCGTAACCCTGCATGCATTCTAGCATCACAGAGAGCTTTTAGACATACTGATGCCTGGGTCCCACCTTCAGAGAGTCAGATTTAATTGATACAGGCTGAGTGCATTCAGTTCAGTTCAGTCGCTAAGTCGTGTCCAACTCTTTCCAACCCTGTGGGCTGCAGCACAGCAGGATTCCCTGTCCATCACCAGACCGGGTGAGAGTCACTCTCTAAAATCAGGAGTTTGGCTTAAAATTGAGGTTCTCATCCTGCCTGAGCATTATTATTTTTGGCCACATCGTGTGGCATGTGGTATCTCAGTTCCCTGACAAGGGAGCTAACCCATGTCCCCTGCATTGGAAGGTGGATTTTTAACCACTGGATCACCAGGGAAGTCCCTGGAGCCACATTTTAGAACCTATATTTCAATAAGATTCCTGGGTGATTTGCTGCAAAGCACCACTACAAGTTGGTGGTTCTCAAGCTTCAGTGAGTCACCTGAACAGCTTGTTAGAATAGAGACTTGAGGGCTCCTCCTAAAGATCAAGATTCAGTAGGTCTGGGATGGGGCCCAAGGATTTGCATATCTAACAAGCTTGCTCCCAGGTGATGCTCCTGCTGGCCTGGGGACCACACCTTGAGTTAGTGTCATTATAGTGAACTGATGGTTTCTTAGCCATTATGCAGGCACTTTTCTGACCTCCTCTGCCCCAGGGCCTTTTTGTATGCCACTTAACTCATCAGCTGAGTTTCCTTGTTAGTCCATGTGACTGAGTCACTCAGTCACCAGGTTACTACAAATCTTAGAGACGTGGTGTAGTGAGCACACTTGGCTTTCTGAGTGCCATCATCACACATGTTATCATTGGTGTTTTCTAGTTGGGTAACTCATTTTGATCTCATTCTGTTTCTCCTTGGCAGAAAACAGTGTAAGCAATAGAACTTGATTCTATTTTCTTTATTTTTCCTATTTTAAAAGTTAAAATATCTTTTATACAAAGTAAAATTCACCTTTTTGTTCTGAAATTTTTGACAGATATATACATTGTGTATCTACCATCTCAGTCATGATATGGAACAGCTCCTTTACCCGCCCCCAGTTCTACTGTGCCCTTTTGACAGTATTTTTTTTTTTCTATCAAAAGAAAAAATTTTTTTTCTTTCGGGCTACTTTTCTAGCTTTCTCCCAAGCTAGAAAGCTCAAAAATACTAACTTGGGCCATCCTTTAATTTTATGTATAATACACTTAAATTATTTTTTTATATTTAGAAAGCTTTTTATAGTGGTAAAAGCACATGGATCACAGCCTTGTCTAACTCAAAGAAACTATGAGCCATGCTGTGTAGGGCCCCCCAAACGGATGGGTCATGGTGGAGAGTTCTGATAAAACGTGCTCCACTGCAGAAGGGAATGGCAAACCACTTCAGCATTCTTGTCTTGAGAACCCCATGATCAATATAAAAAGACAAAAAGATATGACACTGAAAGATGAATTCCCCAGGTTTGGAGGTGCCCAGATATGTTCCTGGAGAAGAGTGGAGAAATAGTTCCAGAAGGAGTGAAGAGGCTGAGTCAAAGTGGAAACAATGCCCAGTTGTGGATGTGTCTGGTGGTGAAAGTAAAGTCCGATGCCATAAAGAGCAATATTGCATAGAAACCTGGCATGTTAGGTTCGTGAATCAAGGCAAATTGGAAGTGGTCAAACAGGAGATGGCAAGAGTGAATATTGACGTTTTAGGAATTAGTGAACTAAAATGGATGGGAATGGGCAAATTTAATTCAGATGACCTTTATATCTACTACTATGGGCAAGAATCCCTTAGAAGAAATGGAGTAGCTCTCATAGTCAACAAAAGATTCCACAATGCAGTACTTGGGTGCAATATCAAAACGACAGACTGATCTCTGTTCATTTCCAAGGCAAACCATTCAGTAATCACAGTAATCCAACTCTATGCCCCAACAACTAATGCCAGAGAAGCTGAAGTTGAAAGGTTCTATAAAGACCTACAAGACTTTCTAGAACTAACACCAAAAAAAACACACAAAAAGATGTCCTTTTCATCATAGGGAACTGGAATACAAAAATAGGAAGTCAAGAGATGCCTGGAGTAACAGGCAAGTTTGACCATGAAATACAAAAAGAAGCAGGGCAAAGGCTAACATATTTACCAAGAGAACACACTGGTCATAGCAAACACCCTCTTCCAGCCACAAAAGAAACAACTCTACACATGGACATCACCAGATGGTCAATACCAAAATCAGATTGATTATATTCTTTGCAGCCTTAGATGTAGAAGCTCTATATAGTCAGCAAAAACAAGACTGGGAGCTGACTGTGACTCAGATCATGAACTCCTTATTGCCAAATTCAGACTTAAATTGAAGAACGTAGGGAAAACCAGTGGGCCATTAGGTATGATCTAAATCAAATCCCTTACGATTGTACTGTAGAAGTGACAAATAGATTCAAGGGTTTAGATCGCATAGACAGAGTGCCTGAAGAATTGTGTACAGAGGTTCTTAACATTGTGCAGGAGACTGTGACCAAAACCATCCCCAAGAAAAAGAAATGCAAAAAGGCAAAATGGTTGTCTGAGGAGACCTTACAAAGAGCTGAGAAAAGAGAAGTGGAAGGCAAAGGAGAAAAGGAAAGATATACCCATTTAAATGCAGAGTTCCAAAGAATAGCAAGGAGAGATGAGAAAGACTTCCTAAGTGAAATAGAGATGCAAAGAAATAGAGGAAAACAATAGAATGGGAAAGACTAGAGATCTCCTTAAGAAAATTAGAGACACCAAGGGAACATCCGGACACAACTGAGCGACTGATCTGATCTGATCTGAAGGGAACATTTCATGTGAAGATAGGCACAGTAAAGACAGAAACGATGTGGACCTAACAGAAGCAGAAGATATTAAGAAGAGGTGGCAAGAATGCACAGAAGAACTACACAAAAAAGATCTTCATGACACCAGATGGTGTGATCGCTCACCTAGAGCCAGGCATCCTGGAATGTGAAGTCAAGTGGGCCTTAGGAAGCAACACTACGAAAAATGTTAGTGGAGGTGATGGAATTCCAGTTGAACTATTTCAAATCCTAAAAGAGGATGCTGTGAAAGGGCTGCACTCAATATGCCAGCAAGTTTGAAAAACTCATCAGTGGCCACAGAACTGGAAAAGGTCAGTTTTCATTCCAATCCCAAAGAAAGGCAATTCCAAAGAATGCTCAAACTACCGCACAATTGCACTCATCTCACACACTAGCAAAGTAATACTTAAAATTCTCTAAGCCAGGCTTCAAGAGTACATGAACCGAGAACTTCTAGATGTTCAAGCTGGTTTTAGAAAAGGCAGAGGAACCAGAGATCAAATTGCCAACATCCGTTGGATCATCAAAAAAGCAAGAGAGTTCCAGGAAAACATCTACTTCTGCTTTGTTGACTATGTGAAAACCTTTGACTGTGTGGATCACAACAAACTGTGGAAAATTCTTAAAGAGATGGGAACACCAGACCACCTTACCTGCTTCCTGAGAAATCTGTATGCAAGTCAAGAAACAACAATTAGAACCAGACATGGAACAACAGACTGCTTCCAAATTGGGAAAGGAGTACATCAAGGCTGTATATTGTCACCCTGCTTATTTGACTTACATGCAGAGTACATCATGTGAAATGCCAGGCTGGATGAAGCACAAGCTGGAATCAAGATTGCCGGGAGAAATATCAGTAACCTCAGATATGCAGATGATACCACTCTAATGGCAGTAAGCAAAGAGGAACTAAAGAGCCTCTTGATAAAAGTGAAAGAGGAGAGTGAAAAAGCTGGCTTAAAACTCAACATTCAAAAAACGAAGATCATGGCATCTGGTCCCATGGGGAAACAATGGAGACAGTGACAGACTTTATTTTTGGGCTCTAAAATCACTTTAGATGGTGACTGCAGCCATGAAATTAAAAGATGCTTGCTCCTTGGAAGAAAAGCTGTGACAAACCTAGACAAACCTAGACAAACCTAGACAGTGTATTAATAAGCAGAGTATAATGGCAAAACTTTGCTAAAAAAATCCATCTAGTCAAAGCTATGGTTTTTCCAGTAGTCATGTATGGATGTGAGAGTTGGACCATAAAGAAAGCTGAGCACTGAAGAATTTATCCTTTTGAACTGTGGTGTTGGAGAAGACTCTTGAGGGTCCTTTGGACTGCAAGGAGATCCAACCAGTCCATCCTAAAGGAGATCAGCCCTGGGTGTTCATTGGTAGGACTGATGTTGAAGCCGAAACTCCAATACTTTGGCCACCTGATGCGAAGAGCTGACTCATTTGAAAAGACCCTGATGCTGAGAATGATTGAAGGCAGGAGGAGAAGGGGACTACAGAGGATGAGATGGTTGGATGGTATCACTGACTCAAGGGACATGAGTTTGATAAGCTCTGAGAATTGATGAAGGACAGGGAACCCTAGCATACTGCAGTCCATGGGGTCACAAAGAGTCGGACAGAATTGAAGGACTGAACAACAATAACAAAAAGCACATGAAAAAATTTATCATCTTAACCATTTTCAAGTGTACATTGCAGTAGTAATATAAGTATATTTGCATTGTTGTGTAACAGATCTTCAGAACTATTTTACCTTGCAAATTTGAAACTATATAACCATTCACCAACCCCTCTTGCATCCCCATTCTACTTTGTCTCTATGAATTTGACCACTTTTGTATGATACACTTTTAATAAGCCCCGTCTCCTGTGGTGCCACTTATTTACAGAGTGTTGCTTAATGTCATGCTGTGTTCCAAATTACTAAAACAGATGTGAGCCCTGATACCTAGGACATTATATGCAAAACATCAGTCTCAGTTCAGTTGATCAGTCGTGTCTGACTCTTTGCAACCCCATGGACTCCAGTATGCCAGGCTTCCCTGTCCATCACCAACTCCCAGGGCTTACTCAAACTCATGTCCATAGAGTTGGTGATGCCATCCAGCCATCTCATCTGTCGTCCCCTTCTCCTGCCACCTTCAATCTTTCCCAGCATCAGGGTCTTTTCCAATGAGTCCATTCTTCGCATCAGGTAGCCAAAGTATTGGGAGTTTCAGCTTCAGCATCAGTCCTTCCAATGAATATTCAGGACTGATTTCCTTTAGGATGGACTGGTTGGATCTCCTTGAAGTACAAGGGACTATCAAGAGTCTTATCCAACCCCACAGTTAATAAGCATCAATTCTTCAGTACTCAGCTTTCTTTATAGTCCAACTCTCAAATATCCGCACATGACGACTGGAAAAACCATAGTTTTGACTAGACAGACCTTTGTTGGCAAAGTAATGTCTCTGCTTTTTAATATGCTGTCTAGGTTGGTCACAGCTTTTCTTCCAAGGAGCAAGCGTCTTTTAATTTCATGGCTGCAGTCACTATCTTCAGTGATTTTGGAGCCCCCAAAATAAAGTCTCTCACTATTTCCCCATCTCTTTGCCATGAAGGGATGGTGACCGGATGCCATGATCTTCGTTTTTTGAATGTTGAGTTTTAAGCCAGCTTTTTCACTCTTCTCTTTCACTTTCATCAAGAGGCTCTTTAGTTCCTCTTCATGTTCTGCCATAAGGGTGGTGTCATCTGCATATCTGAGGTTACTGATATTTCTCCCGGCAATCTTGATTCCAGCTTGTGCTTCGTCCAGCCCAGCATTTTGCATGATGTATTCTGCACAAGTAATTAATTTTGTTTATAGAATTCTTAAAAAATTATTAGTAGCTGTTAGCTAGAATGCATATAAGATTTTATTGTTTGTTCTGGATAGTAAAGCATCACAAATATATTTCTTGCTGTCCAGCAGCATATATTACATTCTTTTGAAGCTGGCATATAGGAAGTGGTTTTTTTTTTTTTTTTGGTTTGTTTTTCAAATTATAAAAATAGTAAAACTTGGGATTCACCTGGTGGTCCAGTGGCTAAGACTCCACACTCCCAATGCAGGGGACACAGGTTTGGTCCCTTGTCATGGAGCTAGATCCCACATGCTGCAGATAAGACTTTGCGTGTTTCAACTAAAGATCCTGCATACTGCAATGAGGATCAAGAATCCTGCATGCCACAATTAAGACCCAGTGTGGTCAAATAAATACATATTAAATAAATAAGTAAAAGCATTATATTAAAAATAATAAAACTGTAAATTTGGAAACTTAGACAAGTTTTGAAAGAAAGAGACAAGTCACTCTGATCTCATCTACTTCTAGACAACTGTTAACTTATTTTCTCTTAGGCTTTTTGTGAATTTTTAATTTTAATACATTTATATTTTTGGATTCTGGTAATGTAACATCTTCATTAGTATTTTTCCAGGTGTTGTAATTTTGATAATCCTTACTTTAAAATATTGTATAATATTACATTTATATATATATATAAATATACATATATGCAAGTATATAATTGTTTCTTTCTCCTCCCTGGACATTTAGGTGTTTCTGCTTTTTTGATTCATGTGTGTAGCATCTCATGTTCTAGATTTAAATAATTAACTTTTACTGAAAAAAACATTTAAGAATGGGAATGATACCCATAAAAATAAAATGTCCAAAAATGGAAGGAAATAGTCTAAGATAGAGCCTCTTATGGACCAATGGTTTCCACAAGTCTTTTCCCACCCCGCTACCTGCATTCCCCACTTCACAACACGTACATTCGCTCACACACACACACACAAACACTCATATACACACATGTACACATACATACAGCACTAAATTCTTCCTCCAGGAAAGAGTCTTCTTTCGCAATAGTGGGGGACCTTTGGCCTTTTAAAATGCTCTAAATAGGTCTAGAGATTTCAGCCTGATGGCTGCTTTAAAGTTGGAGTTTGAGAAGAGGAATAAGAATATTTAATAGTTAAGAATTAAAAATAAAAATATTTTTATTCTCCTTCTTAAACATAGCATAGTAGGTGATAGAGTGAGGGAAGAAACCCTCTAGTGATCAGAGTAAATTTGAGGTATCTATGGAGAATGTGCTTTATTCTCTGTCCATTTTTCCCCACTTGGCCCATTCTTCACTTTGTTCATCATCTTACTACTTTTTAGAAAGAAGAATCCAGTTTACTACAACTTCCTAAATCTCCCAAGAAATCACCTAGAGTAAAGACAGCAGTTTATAAACCTTGGAAGAGTGAGTCTTTGAATCCAGTTTCTTCTAAGGATGATGTGATTGAGAAAGGGTAGGTGCAGCTTTCTGTGTCCCAGTGCTTTTCTGCAATGGTAAGATGTTTGAAAAATTTAAAGATTAAATAGAAATTGAAAATGAATACTTTTCTTTTTTTACATGGGTTCTTATATTTCAGGGATAGATATTAGAGTTATACTCCCATGCATACTCTAAATTAAGAGCAGAACTCTTGAGACTAGTAATATTTCTCAAATTTGAGAACTCAAAATACTAATAATATTCTGCTTATTTAATGTAGTATACTTTAAAAATTCATTTAGAGTTGCCCATCTGTTTGCCCTTTTCATTGTTCTTTATTTAAAATGGAATTCTTTTCCTTCAGCCTGAAAAAATACCCTTTGGTATTAACTTTGGTGTGGGGTCTGCTGGTGGATAGTTCTTTGTTTAGTGATTTATTAGCTCACATTTACTCTTTTTTACTGAGATAAAATTTACCTATTGTAAAATTCACCATTTTAATCACGATCAGGTATAAAATTCAGTGGTTTTTAGTTATGTTTACATGGTTATAAAACTATCATCACTATGTAATTCCGAAACAACTCATCACCCGAAAAAGCAGCTCCGTGTCTCTAGCAGCCACTCCTCATTCTCCCCTCCCCCAATGCCGGGCAATCACTCGTCTGCGTAGGCTCTGTGCCTCTCTTTTCCAAGGCCAGAGAGAGAGGGGCTCAGATACCAAGGCGGTGAGGCTTCCTTGGCGGCGAAATAGGACAGTTCTTCCTGAGTCAGAATGGAAGGAAATAAGGATGGGTATGAAAGTGAAAGTGACGTCACTCAGTCGCGTCCAACTCTTTGCAGCCTCATGGACTGTAGCCTACCAGGCTTCTCCATCCATAGGATTTTCCAGGCCGGAGTACTGGAGTGGGTTGCCATTTCCTTCTCCAGAGGATCTTCCCAACTCAGGGATTGAACCCAGGTCTCCCACATTGTAGGCAGACGCTTTTACCATCTGATCTACCAGGGAAGTCAAGGATGGGTATTGGTGGATATATTTGTTGATAGATAAATTTGAAATGCTTTCAGCTGCAAATAACAGAAAAGTTGATCAACAGTGGCTTAGAAAAATTTGATTTTTTTTTTCCCGCAGAACGAGAAATCTGAGTGTAAGCAACTGCCAGTGTCCATTCACCAGATCAGGAGTATCAAGGCTTAAAACTTTGTAATGCTCTTGGCCATTCCTTTGCAGTCAGTAGAGTCACAGTTCCTGACATCAGGCTTTCAAATCATAAAGAAGGAAGGGGGCAGTATCTATTAATTCTCTCCCTGTAGTCGGGAAAGCAGGCTTTCATAGAAGCTCCCCAGCAGACTTAACTTTTTATGTCATTAGTCACAGCTGGGTTACACAACCATTTGTCCCTCCCTGGTGTCTTTTTAAGGGAATATTTAGCTTTTTTAGTATTTCATGGTGCTGGTGATAGAATCATGTTGCTGGACATGGGTGTTGAGTTAGCTGGTCGATTAATAGTGTCTGCTACATGAGGGAGGGGAAACTGAAGCATGTTGTACCTACATTTTGTCTGAGAAGAAACTGCAGAGTAACCTGCTGGTGGGTTAGAGTTGAGGGAGATTGATGAGTTGGAAGAAGCATGTTTTATGGAACTGGAAAGTGAGGTTTGGAATGATTGCACTGGCCTGTGGGAGAGGGAACTGGATGAGAAAATGTAAAAAGATAAGGTCCAAAGTCATTAGGTCTAACTCCAGAGTCTTCTGTTATCTCATCTCAAGCTACCACATATAAACCCTTATGAGAGCCACCTGTTAGGAGGATTAAATATATTCATATGAATTATTTCTGGCACAGCGTTTGGCATGTAGTTTAGCTTTTAGTGTCCTCTTGCCCTAAGAAAATTAGTCAACTTTCTGCATTTTAAACAAGACTTTCTCTGCTTACCTTCATATATTGCTCACTATTCTCCCCATCTGAAGAATCCCTTTACACATAGAGAGAATGTATCTTCCACCAATTATTCAGGAAAAAAAATCTCATTTCTTTTTATTACTAACATAGCTCCAAAGGACTTCTCATTATTACACACCCATAGTTTTATTATCCATCCCAGACATTTGGCATTTGTGATACATTCACAAATCCATTCAACCAGCATTTATCTTATTGAGAGTCATCTTTCTGTATGACTATACTTCATTTTCTCAACTTCCTCTTGAGGGCTGGACTTGATGCTTATATATATATATGTATATATATATATATTTTTTTTAACTAGTTCTCACAGTACTTAGAAGCAGTCCTAAGATTTAGTACATGTATACCAAAGGTGCTTAAAATATTTGTTGATTAATTAGTTCTCATCCCTATAATAGGTCAAGGCACATGTCAGAAAGCAGCAAAGTTATTCGTTTAACATCTTTTACTGACATTTCTGAATGTCTGAAGCCCCAGCTGGATAGAAGATATACCTATACAGAAGAACCTTTGGTAAGTAATTGGAGGACTAATTTGACTCTTCATTTTACCTAATCAATGTCCCCTGACTTTAGAAAATTTTTATTTATTTACCATAATAATTTTTTCTTTATTGAACAAAAATTTATTTTTTACTTCCAAAAGGATTTTTATAAAAAGTTTCTTTTTAAAAATCTATTTATTAATAAATAATTTATTTATTATTAATAATTTTATTTATTTTAATTGAAGGATAATTACTTTACAGTATTGCATTGATTTCTTCCAAACATCACATTCTTATACAAAAACTTCCTATTTCCTTTTGTAACACCATGTTCCTATATACTCCATTGATTACTGTTTTCACAAACAGCCATGTTCTCGTTTTGGTATGATCACACCTCAGACACCAAATAAGACCCTCTAGGATATTTCATGTTATGTTTTAGAAGCTTAGAATTTTTATAAAGCTCAGTATTTCCAGACTATAATTACCTTGATAATGTGGATTTAACACACCAGTTCTAAATGAAAATTTTACATTCTCTAACAGTTACACTTTAGGGAGAAACCTTGGTAGTCCTAATATTGTCTGAACACTTAGATATAATTTTATACTATTTATTTTATTCTAAGCAAACAAGTCTCTTTTTCTTCTATTTAGTATTTTTCTTACCCAAATAATGGCTTTTTAGTTTTGGAATGCCAGTGGTTAAACATCATAAAAACATTAAATTTTTACCTCACAGTTTGTAATGTAGGGGAATAAAGGGAGATTATAAAGCAAGAGCAATCACCCACGCCACAGTTGTCTTACTACAGGGAAGTGCGAGTTTCGCACAACAAATAGAAAGAGCTCATGTGGATACTGGATACCCTTTCTTATTTTAGAGCTACTCTTGTGCTTGGAGAAATAGCCAGTTTTCTATGTTTCAAAAACGGTGTTAGGCTTGCCAGCATTGTTGGCAGAGAAGCCCATAAATAGCGAAGTTTTATGAGAATTTATACCGCCTTTCCACTTGAAGGCCATGACCTTATGGGGTGAGACTGTCCAGAGAGGGACCTCATAAGGACAGTTAATGAGTAGCACTGAGAGGCCTTGAAGATATTTCTTTTTATAACTCTCTTAGCAGCAACTCAAGGCTAAAATAACAGTAAACATGTAGGAAAGAGGCCACCAACGGAGATTTGGAAGACTCCTAAAATGGTATCACTGTGCCTGAAATATGAAAATAGTTGAGGTTGGGAAGTCAGTTTAACATTAAGTTTGAAATCAGATTGGTTTATAATAGAATGAACTCTGCAGCTAGAGTTGGCTCCGTAAACAAATTTTGTGTGACAGTCAGATGCAACATACTGCATTAATTACATATATGGTACAAAAATAAAATAAAACAGTCCCGTGGGGAAATGACAGCCTGGCAGAATTTGTGAAACTCTGTTGTTGTACAATGTCATAAAAAAATTACAATGTTTCTGGGTGAATAATTCACTTCTGTTTGGTTATCTAGATTAAAACCATGGGTGATGGTGCCTTGGGAGGATTTGACATGGAGAGTTTGTTGCAATCTTTGTATGTAGAAAATAGAGCTGGATTCTTCTTTACTAAATTCTGCGAGAACTCAGGGAACAAGGTAGAAGATAGTTATTTTAAATCTGATTTTCTACTTTTATTTAAAATGAGAGATTGAAATAGTTTAATGCTCAAGTAATTATATTTCATTTTAAATTCCCATTTCTTCTTGTAAAAAATTTCATGCTAAATTATCTAGTAAAAATGTAAATATCTTAGCTATAATTCTCTTTGGTTTACTATCCTACTAAAATTACAAAGAAAAGTACAGATAGATAAGGATTGACCTGCATTATTAACAATTGATTTCTTTCATGTAACTTTATTTCAATGTAATATATATAAACTTTAGAGCTAATTTCTATCAGTCCCTTAATTTTTATTTTTAATAACTCTAGCAATTACAATTGCAATGAATAGTGACAAACTTATTTCAAGGCTTTTTGTTTTGTTTGTTTCTTAGTCATCACAACAGCCTTTATTTTGTTCAGATAAGTATTTCATTAGCTCAGTTATTAGAGTAGCTTTTACTTCTGATATGATATACATTTGCCATGTATATCAAGATGCTTTCAGATTTTAGTTTCATGTCGTAGATATGTGATTACTCTGTATTTACTAGAACACTTAACTTTTTAAATGACCAATTATGTGAGAAACATATATGCAAAAATATAATTTAGTGACAGTACTCATATTTTGTGTGTTGCCTGTTTGTGATAGAAGATAAAACCATCTTAAACTGAACCTGATTTATAGTAACAGCAAAGAGCTAAACAATTACTTGTATTTGAAATTAGGGCTTTGTAGAGTTTTAATAATGATGGTAATAATTTATGTACCTTTTCCATCTGCAGTTGTGGAAGAACTGTGTGTACTTTTGGTTTGACCTACAAGCTTATCATCAGCTTTTCTACCAAGAAACCCTTCACCCTTTTAAAGTATGCAAGCAAGCTCAAGTAAGTAGTAAATAATGTTGGTTCAATGTGACATTCTCAGAACACAGAAATGAAAAGTTTCGTCCAGCCTCAAATAAGAGAAATCTAGGAGTGAGGGCGAAAAGGCAGTGGTTAAATTGTTTCCATTGAATTACTTTATTTAAATATCAGCAGAATATTGTTTTATAGTCTGATTTGTAGACTCTCAGTTTTATCTATCAATATTTTATTTGGTTTGCCTTATTTTCTCTTTGCTGCTGATTAATTGTTCTTCCAGTAAAGAACATGTTATCTTTTTTTTCTCAAGTATGTCTTTTTGCTTTGGTTGTGAGTGACTTAAAAGAGAACCCTGAGGGGGACTTGTAATGAATTACTGAAGTGATTGGGAGCAGCGGCGTTAACCAAAGCTACTCTGTGAGCTTCCTGCAGCAATCAGCTGTTGGAGACACTTAGGCTGTTGGCGTGCGTGTCTAATGAGGGGGAAAGGATGTCGACTGACTCCTTGTGTCATCACGGCCCTGTGTCATCACCTGGGCCTCTGTGCTACACACCATATAAGACAGATACTCAGAGCTGGAGAAAAGAGCATCTTTAGACCTCTTGAAAGCAAAATAGAGGATGAAGAACAGGATTCTCTGCAGAGAGAGAGAAACAATAGCCACTTTTTGAGGCGAAAAGGAAAGGGAATAAAATTATGACCTAAGCTAACTTGTCTTTTCAGTTTTTATTCTTAGGCTCTCCCGATCCTTTATGGAGAGAGGTCATCAAGCCTAGAAAACTGCTAATCTCTTCTATGTCCCTTTTCCACTTAAGTGATTCTTGTAATTCTGAAATAACCTCATTATAGAGGAACTTTCTCTAAACACTGCTGAGGAGATTAGCTTCATCACATTGTTCCTTCTCTTATCATAATCCTGTTCAGAACATCAGAGAGCACTGCTAGGCATTGGTTGTTAGCCACGGCCCTGACTTTGGTATTAGTAACTATGTTTTATGAATCAGCTGACAGAGCTTTGTACTTTTGTACCACAAGAATAAGGGCTTCAGTTCCTACACGGCCCAGATCTGGCCCCATGACATCATGAAGTTATATCTCTAATTTGCCAGCACCATTTTCTGAGACCACACAGTTGGCTCTTCTGCTTGTTAATCCTTCACCTGTAACTCTCTACTTATCCTTCTTCCCCTAACCTATTGCCCTGACAGTTAAAGTGCCACCTGTTATTTTTATTATGTTTTCACTACTACAAAACTTGCTCTTCCAAAAGTCTTCAGCTGCTCAAGTAAGGAGGTTTTTCTGTTGCTGTTGTAATCACAGTATTTCCATATACTTGTAGAAGTGGGAGTTCTATTTGAGTTTGGTAGATGTTAATTCTTTGTAATGGCATTCAACCAGCTATAAATGATTGTGAAACAAGATACACTCAAATTTTGGTTATTCTGAGATGGATTACTCTGTTTGGGGATTATCAAGGCCCATAAACTTTTTATCCTTCTCTAGCTTCTCTTTTGAGGAATCAAAACAGAGTGGGTGGAGGGGAGTGTTGGAGACATTGGTTTTAGTTTAATTGGGAGGAATAAAAGGAGCAAATCATGTGATCTTTTTGACTTGCTTGCTTTTTGCATCTGTGGCTATTTTATTTTTCTGTTAGTGGAGCAGCTGTCTAAATTGGCTTAGGTTTTAATTATCCGAGATTTCTGTGTCTCCAGATGTAAGAATTGCTTCTAATACCATAACCCTATATAGATTTGTTTCACAATATGAAACACCTTTTGTTTCTTTAGATTCAAAAATAGAAATGCTGTATAACTTCCTTCAGGGGTACATTTACAATACAGATCTCTGGATTGATCATGCCAGTGGCAGAACAGTTGGCACTGCGTTAAAGTTGCTGTGAATTTGGTTTTTGTACATCTGAAAAACTGTATAGTAAGAGACCAAGAGTTGATTATAAAAGACTTACATGCTTTTCTGTTTGCTGATCAGCAAATTACTTACCTTGAAATTTTATTACCTCAAGAAGTATTGGAGAAATATCTGCAGGCAAACTAGATGGGAGGTCAGTGACAGTGACTTAGCATGACGAGCTATGGTCCAAGAGTTTGAACTACAGTCTTGGGTACATCCTGAAGGTTTCTTTGCAGCACAGCTTCAAGACAGCATAGTTCAGTTAGAAACCGAATGAAATGGTCTTGGCAAGAGGGATTGGAATCACCACCAGGATTCAGAGATACAGTCTTTGATCCCAGCAACAACTTGCCAGGGGACCATCTGTCACTGCCAAGGTTAGGAGCCACCAGTAGTCCTACAGCTTTCTTTAATGTCGCATACTTGCTTCAGTAAGGCTTCCCTTGGGGCTCTGCAGTAAAGAATCCACCTGCAACGCAGGAGACTCGGGTTCAATCCCTGGGTCCGGAAGATACCCTGGAGAAGGAAATGGCAACCCATTCCAGTATTCTTGCCTGGGAAATCCCGTGGACAGAGCAGCCTGGCAGGCTACAATCCATGGGGTCGCAAATGAGTCGGACATGACTTGTAAGTGACTAAACAAGCACAACTTGCTTCGTGACAGAGCACTAGGACAGAACAGAGTGGGTCTCAGGTCCACTGTCTTTTGTGACTTCTTCCGTCTTTGTAGAACTCTTTAAAAGAAACTGTGTCCTAACAAAAACTACACGTTTAAAAATTACCACTTTCCATAGCATATACATTGAGATTTAAAAAAATTTTAGTAAACTTGTATGGTGCAGAAATATTATAAATGTTTACACATACACACACACAAACATGTTCAAAATTAAAAGTCAATGGGAAGGATGAAGAGAGAAAAAACAGTAAAAATAAAAGCATAGGAGAAAAGTTATTTGGAAATTGTAGGAACTAATGAGTAAAGAGAGTAGATAAGAATGAAATGGATGTGAGGAATAAGAGGATTGCTAGGTAAATCCACAGCACTTTTACCACACAGTACTGTTTAATATAAAGATATTCTTGCAGCAATGTGAGATTTTTGTCTTGAATTGAACATCAGGGTAACACATTTTTTATTGAAGTATAGTTTATTTATGATATTTCAGGTATATAGCAAAGTGATCAGAATATTATATATTAATTTGTCTTATACCACCAAGTAGTCTTGAGTATATTTTTGATTACAGCCAATGCTGTGTAGATTTATTCACGCACAGATATCTTGCTTACTCTTGGTTTTTGCATCACATTCCTTCGTTTGGGTTTGATTTCTGAACAATAGCTTTTAGTAGGTTTTTCGTTAGGATTTCCTAGTGGTAAAATATCTCTCAGGTTTTGTTTGTCTGAAAATGTCTGTTCTCTCGTTGATCATTTAGTTGAATATAGAATTCTAGGTGGGAAGTTTTCTCTTAGCACTTTGCAGATATTATTCTGTGTTATGGTTTTTCTATTGCTATTATTGAAGAGTTTGCTGTTGCTCCTCTCAGGGAGGATTTTTTAATCATTGCTTTTATAATCTTCCCCTTGACCTTGGGGTTCTATATGTTACCTCAATATATTTACTACAATTATCTTTCTTGGGTCTAAGTTGTTTCTAGAATCTGAGGAATCATATCTTTCATCAATTCTGGAAAATTCTCAGCCATTATTTCTCTCAGTCTTTCTAATTAGTTTTGCTGGATTCTCCGATCAATGTGTTCTCTGGATTCTTTGGTCAATTTTGGTGTTTTCCAGCCTATCTTATATCTCTCTTAGTCTCTCAGGTCTTTCCATCTTATAACATCTGTGTTATATGTTATAAACCGAACTAGATCAATTTTCTTTGATCTGTTGTCTGGTTCATGTATTATTTCTTCAGCAGATTTCAATTTGCTGTTTAACCCATCCATTGAGTTAAATCATTTAAGGAACTGCTTTTTTTTTTTTATTAGACATTCTACTTGTATTTTTAAACCTTCCTGTTGTTTTATCTTTTTGTCTTTTTCTTCATGTTTTTATTTCTCCTTTTATATCTCTAAGCATTTTAAACATGTTTCATAGTCTGTAGCTGTGTTATCTATTCCTGCGTGAGAATATTAATATAACATTGTAGCTTAAATAGCACACATTTATTACCTCTCAGTTAATACAGGTAGGGAATCTGGACACAGCTTTTCTGGGTCCTCCACAAGGCTGTAAATCAGGATATTGACCAGCACCGGTTGCTCATCTGGGGCTCAACTGGAGAAAGGTCTGCTTCGGTACTCACATGGTTGGTAGCATTCAGTTCCTTGCAGGTCACCAGAATAAGAACTCAGTTTTTGCTGGCTGTTAGCTAGCAGCCACTTCAGCTCTCTGACATGTGGTGCTCTCCACATGGCAGATCACAGTGTGGCAGCTCATTTCTCAAAAAACAGCAAGGATGATAGTTTCTTAGTAAAACTGGTATTAAGTAACATACCAGCATGTAATGTAATCATGTACTCATAAGCACATAAATCTCATCACTGCTGCTTTATTCTGTGGGTTAGAAGCAAGCCATATGTTATGCCCACACTTCGGGGGAGAGAGTTATGAGAGGGAATGACACTGGGTGACACTGTGTTTGCAGGAGCCACCCTAGAGTCTGGCTGCTATGGTATCCAGTAATTCCACAATTTGTAATTCTTGGGAGAACTGATTCTTCTATTTATTATTTCTGCTGACATGGTGGATTCTTTCTTTGTGTGTTTTGTAATTTTGACTTATGAGCTCTTATGGTGAGATTTTTGTCTGTGGCGCTTCTGCTAGGCACATTTTTAATGCCAATTTATCATCTTGGAGTTTCTTCATTTGACAAGTGTAATCTTGAAAACCAAACCCAAATGATGATAAACTCATGATAGTGAATCCTCAGGAGATATATTTTTTTTTAATATATATATACACAGTATAAGCCAAGACAAGCAAGCTTCTTTTTGTTTCTTGGGCTTGGTAGGCGTATATAGGTACATCTTTTCCCACTCTCCATTTCACTTTGTGTGTACCCTTCAAGGACCATAGTGTGTCTATGGGGGTCAGTGTCACATTTTCACTTTGTGAGGGCCCAAGGCTTTGCCTCCTGTACCCTGTGGCTCTTACCACCCACATCCTTAACTCACCCTGTAGTTGTCTCATCATCAGCTCATGTTTAGCACCCTGGTTTTCAGTACACTCCTTAATTTTGACCCATGGTAATTTTCCTAACTACCCCAGCTATGCATTTAATAGGATATTAGTTATACTTTACCAATATTTCTAGGCAGTTTATAGAGAAAAAATTTTCAAGTAATCTAACCTGGCAACATACCAAAAAAAGGTATGTTTTTTGAGTCTCTACAAGAGGTGGTCATGTATTTTCTAATTTAATACCCATAGTAAAAATGTGAAGTGAAAATGTTAGTTGCTCAGTCGTGTCCAACTCTTTGAGACCCCACAGACTGTAGCCAGCCAGGCTCCTCTGTCCATGGAATTTTCCGGGCAAGAATACTGGAGTGGGTAGCCATTCGCTTCTCCCGGGGATCTTCCTAACCCAGGGAATGAACCCGGGTCTCCTGCATTGCAGGCAGATTCTTTACCATCTGAGCCATCAGGGAATGCCTAGGATGTGAAGCATTTGTAACCTATTTTTATAGATAAAGAAGAATCTAGATCTCTGAAATATTACCCTTGCTAGTATTTCATAGCTGGGAACAAAATTAAGCTCAAACTTGAGGTGCAGAACCTACTTCATTGCTATACTTTGCCTTCCCCGCTCTACGTATAAAACCTCATGTCTATCTCAGAGGACTTGGTAAGGTCTGCATTAGATAATGTAGGTGAAAGTATTTTGTAGTTTAATGCAGAGCACTCTGAAGTAAGTAGGTATTATTAGAGTCACGACTTAATGTTAACCTCAGATATGCAGATGACACCACCCTTATGGCAGAAAGTGAAGAACAACTAAAGAGCCTCTTGATGAAAGTGAAAGAGGAGAGTGAAAAAGTTGGCTTAAAACTCAACATTCAGAAAACGAAGATCATGGCATCTGGTCCCATCACTTCATGGGAAACAGATGGGGAAACAGTAGAAACAGTGGCTGACTTTATTTTGGGGGGCTCCAAAATCACTGCAGATGGTGATTGCAGCCAGGAAATTAAAAGACGCTTACTCCTTGGAAGTAAAGTTATGACCAACCTAGATAGCATATTCAAAAGCAGAGACATATTACTTTGCCAACAAAGGTTCATCTAGTCAAGGCTATGGTTTTTCCAGTGGTCATGTATGGATGTGAGAGTTGGACTATAAAGAAAGCTGAGCGCCGAAGAATAGATGCTTTTGAACTATGGTGTTGGAGAAGACTCTTGAGAGTCCCTTGGACTGCAAGGAGATCCAACCACTCCATCCTAAAGGAGATCAGCCCTGGGTGTTCATTGGAAGGACTGATGTTGAAGCCGAAACTGCAATATTTTGGCCACCTGATGCGGAAAGCTGACTCATTTGAAGAGACCCTGATGTTGGGAAAGATTGAAGGCAGGAGAAGGGGACAACAGAGGATGACATGGTTGGATGGCATCACCAACTCAATGGACATGAGTTTGGGTGGACTCCAGGAGTTGGTGACAGACAGGGAGGCCTGGAGTGCTGTAGTTCATGGGGTCGCAAAGAGTCGGACACAACTGAGCGACTGAACTGAACTGAACTTAAAGTTCTATCAATTACCTGGTTAATGGGGAAGGAAGACAGGAATTTGAAGAAACTGAAGCAAATAAGATGGAAGAACAGTAATTCCTAAACCAATAGCTATTCATTCAACTAAATACTATAATTTATTCTGAGATTCAAAATATCACTTAAAACATTTTTCATAGAACTACAACCTTGTAAACTATATTTTATAATATTGTTACTTAATTAATTAGCAGAGAGCCTGCTATGTGCCAAGTAATGTTCTGTGAATACAGATATGATTAGGACAAAGTTCTCAGCTTAAAGAGCTTACTCTGTAGTGGGGGAGAGAGATAATTACAAATGGAGGTACATCAGCCAGGTTTAAAATAAAACGAGATAGTGGCATCTTAGGGGAGGGGAAAGTCACTCAGCTGTGTCCAACTCTTTGCAACCCCTCCTGGCATGTAGCCTGCCAGGCTCTGTCCATGGAATTCTCCAGGCAAGAATACTGGAGTGGGTAGCTATTTCCTTCTCCAGGGAATGGCATCTTAAGTGAAAATTACATAAGTTCCTTCTTTACCAGCAGATAAATGTTGGTTATCATTAAAAAAAAAAAAAATCAACTTCTTTTCAGATACTTGAAGAAGGGAAGGAGCTATTTACTTTTTTTTTTTCATTTTTGAGTCAAAAACTTATCCTTTGGTCATATTCCTACCCTGTGAAGCAATACAAAATAAATCTGTTTTTTGGGTGACAACTTTTCAAACAAAAAACTTATACTGTCCAGTTTTATTTATATCAGTAACTTTAGACAAAATCTCATATCTTTCCATCATCTTTAATCATACTACATGAAATCTTGACATTTGCAAGTTCCATTCCTGGCATCACCACCCAGTAATCTGACAGCTTGGAAATATGTGGCCAAATGCTTGTAGTAAGTGATGATTGACTCTTGTGCTTCTGTGTCCCTACAAAGCAATCAGCTGGTTGGTCCCCGGGCAAATAAGTCCATCTGAGTAACTACCCCTACGTGCCCAGGGTCTATAAGGGTTGGCTCTTACATTTAGAGAAAGGAAACCAAAAAACTAAGTTAATGTCATCAGACCCATACTGTCTGTTGATATTTTTAGGAAGCCATAAGTTACAATATAATAATAATGCAGAATTCATTAATATACTCATTTAACAATTATTTACTGCTATCCTTCTCATCCTCTCTGGCCCCCAATCATTTATCTTTTCCATTGGGTCATCTCAGGCACAGTGTGGATCCAAATGAAGTTCATTCCAAGTTGTGCCCTACCTCAGGATTCTATAGGAATGTCCATGTATTTGACCCCTTTGTTCCTGCTCCGTTTTCTATTACTGTGGAAACAAGAAATAAATGTGAACTGCATAGCACTTAGACCAGCAATTACAGGCACATTTGCTCTAGCCTAAAAACATTCTAGATATTTCCACAAGCATTTATCAAACAGTTCTATACACAAGGCTCTGATCCATGCTGGGAGCACTTTGGAAACAAAGCCCATACAGGTGCTATCACCCAAATGCTGTCAGAGTTCAAGAATGTGCTCTTTTTTGCCTGTTTTTCCAGAGAGTCCTAGAAAGATTGAGAAAGATGAGACTGTAGCTTTTTCTCTATAAAATTTTCATTATCCTGACAATGTTTTCCAATGAAGCCTGAGCTAATTTTAGGTAACCGAAACCTTGGGTGTTACCACAGATTCCTTTGAAAAAAATTTTATGGCATAAGAGAGGCAGTGTTGAAGATTTTTTTTTTTTTTTTGATAATCAGCTTAGTTTTTCCTTTGCTTGCTGTCAGCCATTACCTTAATTGTTTAGCTCCTCTCTTTGCCTGGCATTTGCAGGACTTAAAGACTTCAGGGTGGTCCTGACATTTTTATTAAAGTGCTATGAGCTAAGTGCTCCTTCTCTCGCCTCATGGTGTATTTTCAGGTGCACTAACAGAGATCATTATTTCTTCATACAGCGGCAGTATGAAGAATCAAGCTGTGTTTCTTGAAAGATGAATGGGCATGGGTGAGGGGGAAGGTTGGGGTGATGATTAAATGTGGAAAATCATGCACCTCTTTAATGGTCCATGGTAAATTTCAGTGTCTTTATAATTAGGTTGTTTGTGAGTGTCAGGGCTGTTGTTATTCAGGCGGTGTTACATTATTTGTTTTTGTTACCAGAGAGATGGTGTCTCAAGTAGCAGCGGGGCTTGGACTCTTTGAGCACTATGAGTCACTGAGCACGGAATCCACAGGGTTCTCGTCTTGCTTCCCATCTTGCGGCACTTGCTAGCGGACTCAGGAAGCACACGTGTGGCAGCCAGCTTTCTGACTCACAGTTATTCATTCGTTCCACCTGTTCCTGATGTTGATGCCAGCTACCTGTGTTCAGTCCTAAGAGTCTGAATATTATAGGATTATGGACCAAAAAACATCCTCTTTCAATCCTTTTGTTTCCAGAAAAATCAACACCTGAACTTCTCTAAACCATAATTATCAGTGTACCTGACCTTCATTTATTTAATGTTAACTATCTGTCGGGTTCTATGGAAATCACTTTACATGGGTAATTTTATTTAGTTCTTGGACAGTTCTAAGAGGTAGATATTAGTGTTTGTCCATTTTATAGACTTGTTAGAGAAGCTGAGTAATTTCCTAAGGCAAGACTTTCCGTTTGGTGGTTAAGTGAACTTGGAATTAGAACCAAGGTTTGACTCCAGACTCTATACTAAGAAGTCTCTGTTTATTTATTGAACAAATCTATTGAAAGTGTGAACGTGAAAGTGTTGGTCGGTAAGTCATGTCCGACTCTTTGTGACCCCATGGACTGTAGCTTACCAGGCTCCTCTGTCCATGGAATTCTCCAGGCAAGAATACTGGAATGGGTTGCCGTTCCCTTCTGCAGGGATCAAACCTGAGTCTCCCACATTGCAGGCAGATTCTTTACCGCTAGTGGTTACCGTGTTTAACTTTTCACTTTGATATCTTAAAATGTTGTCAATATTGAATATCAGATTTCACCGTTAGCATTTTCCGCCACTGGACTATAAGTTCCAAGAAGACAGTCTGCTTTCTTCACCTTGTGTATTCAGAACTGAAGCTGCATCATCTAAGAGGTGCTGTAGTATTTTTGAAGGACTGAATGAAGTCATTGGCAGGCTTACATTCTTAGCAATATATTATTAGTATGAACCTAATTATAGATAATAATTGATTATTTATAAATGACTACCAGCCAGGTGTTTTTAATTTTTTTAAAAAAATGTTGATAAAATAACTTAATGAGCCCCATGTACCATCACCCAGCTTCAACAGTGATCAAAATCCTGACTTTCCAGACATGCTATGTTTATAGTCTAAGATTGCTGTTAATAAGGAGCTTTTTACAAGCTTCACTGGAGCAACAGTGAAATCTCTGTGTCTCTTCCCTCCTCACTGAACTCAGAAACAAGGTTGCTTTCTGAAACTTAAACTGTTAAATCAGTGTGTACTAATTCAGAAGGGATATGAGCAGTTGTCTAGAGACAGAATGGCTTCATAGGTCTTAACACTTGTAATGAATGTACCTGTACATCTAAAGGAGAAGAGTCCCAGGTAAGAACAGGCTTTGGTCAGCAGCAGCATCCAGAAAGGGAGGTGTCACGGACTAGTCCTTGACCTTGCACTTGAAGTGCTGTACTCAGCCAGCTGCTCCTGTGTGCACAGTGTCAGCCTGATAGCTCCGGAAAGAAAGAAATTCATAGAAGCATAGTTAACTTCACTTATTCTGACTCGAAGCAACCTGCTACACTTGAGCTTGCTTTCCAAGGTGCTGTGCTGGTGAATGTCAATATCCCACCTGTTTGGTGGTTGATTTTCTGACTGTAAAGTAATTCCTCAATATGCTGGTTTTAGTATCAGTTTTTTATACTTTGTTGGCATGGATTAGCTTCTCTGTGAGGCAGGATTTTTAGGCCAAAAATGTTAATAATATAATACTTTTCTCATTGAAGTATTCTCTGTTCACTTTTCAAGGAATTATTTTTATTAAAGGCTAAATAATTCCATTAGTTTAAAAATATATATATATATTGCTTTTGTCTGTTAAAATGTTTTTTTTAAATGAATAAAAAATTATAGAAAATAAAATCCTTATTTGTTGCTTAGGTTTCCTAAATGCCGTAGTAATAATTCTTTTTGTGATTTTATTCCATCATATACTTAATCAGTTTTGCTTAAAATACCTTAAGCAATGGCCCAAATCAGTCTTAAGCCTAGTCTATTTTGTCCCTTGAGCTTGTGGTCTGTTTTTGGCTTTACTTACCATGTTGTTTTTCCTTTTGATTTTTCTTGCTGTCCAAAATGATTCAAGTTTGTTTTACACTTTTATCCTATTGGCATTTTCTTAGGTTCTCTTCTGCGTTGAATTCTACTTACTAGAGTCAGAGTACTTGCCAGAAATTCTCTGTTTGATTGTCATCACATTATCATTTTTGTGCAACTCCGTCTCATGTTGATCTCTGCAGTAGTTTGCCTCAGTATCAGGATGTTGCAATCTCTAGATCTCATCTTTAAGATTCCTAATTGAAAAACCCCAATGTCCTTCACATAAAAATCCATTTGTGGAAAGCTCCATCTGTAATTTATTCCCTCTCGGCATAGCTCCTCAGTAATGTTTTTGAGTTTCTTGTGGGATATGAGAGGTCATTAAAAATCATCATTTTTTCCTCCTTTTACAGAAAAAAAATTGGATTGCTTGAACTTGCTCGTTATTTTCTTTTTTCTGCCTCATATGAACTCAGATAATGATGTTCTATGCTGCTAGAGCTGTGAAGTTATGAAAACAGACTTTTCTTTTTGTTGAAGTAAATATTTTGTGATTTCTGAAAGTGTCCCATATCAAGGCATTTACATTCCTTTTATAAACCCCTCCAGGGACTCTTTGCCTTTAGCTTTTTGGAGCACAGTTTCATTTCATTTTTTTTATATGAATTCCAAGGATGGAATTATTGAGCTCAGTTGAGAAGATCCCACGTTACTTGCTGTTTGCCTTCAAGTACAGTAATATGGTTTTTTGTTGTTATTACAATGTAGTGGACATCTGTTCTGTTGTGTTCTGCGATTGTCTGTGAAGTGATCTTGGTCTCTTCGGGGTCCAGACACTACATCAAGATCCATTAGTACCAGTTTTATTTCTCATTATGTTTTAATGGTTCTTCTTTGTAGCTGCTCCTTGTACTTTCTCATGAGGACACATTAACAAGCTCTTCCCAACTAAACTCTTACCTATTCTGATTTACTAATCAGACTGAAGTTAAATTTAACATTTGAAGCTTAACTTTGCCATTTTCTAAATAAAGACTATTCAGAATGTAAACAATTTCAAAGAAAAACTTACTTGTCCTGCTCTTGTAGTTTGACTTTTAACTATGAAAAAGAACTTTACTGTAGCCTTATTTTTACAGATGGACACCAGTTAAACATTACTGAAGTAAACTGTGTTATAAATTGGCACATTCTGGCCTGAATTAGTATATTCTGGTATGTGGCTTTGCCTCCAGCATTTGAATTAGTTGGTGTCATTTGCTTTTTTCCAACTTTATTTCTCTTTCTTTAGTAATCCTGACAGGAAAAGAGAAATATCTTTGCCTTATAGTCAGTGGTATGATGATAAATGTTTAATAACCACCTCTCTGAGTGGCAGCGAAGCAGCCCTGATTTGTAGCATTTGCTGATCTCCAGGGTGTAAATACTGTCCCCGTGGATGATTTCAAGCTCCCACGAGGCATTACTGAGCCCAGAGTTGGGAGGAGAGGCCCAGCAGCCACCAGTATGTAGTATTCTCACCAGACAGAGTAGTGGTAAATAACCTCAAGAGAGTGGACAGTCCTAAGACAGTGAAATCATGAGGAAGTAATGGGTTTTGAGTATTTGTTATCTTTGTTTTTAATGTAATTTATATAATTGTAAGTTTGTACAATTTTTGATAGTGATTGAATTTAACAACCCCATTCAGTAAATACCTGAAAATTCATGAATTAGCTTTTGTGAGTTGGCTGCAGCACACAGTAGAGGAAGAGAGAATGACAGGGGAAAAGGATCACTCTGATCCTCTCAGCCTTATGTTTCTGTAATGTTATTCCTGGAGACCCTGACCCTTCACTGTCAAATAATTTCCTCTACCCGTTAGAGAATGCCTACGAACCCGTCGCCTGCACCTACCAAAGAGTATTATCTTTGCTCTAGACTCTGCAGAGCCCGCACAATTTCTTTAGTATAAACTGGGGGAAAGGAAAATCTTCGTATATTTCAGTAGCTAAAGTTGTTTTCGTCTTTTGAGTATATCTAATAGTGCCATGGGTTTTATGGGCTATTTCTTCTTCCCAGGGGCTAGCGAGGTCTTTGATACCACCCTGTTAGTCCATCTGGCAGGACCCTAATGCTACCTCCCAGTAAGTCGAAGGAAATAGCAACAGCAGACAGCTTTACAGTTCCTCCACTCTCTTGGTGGGCAGTTGGACAATTACTATTAATAGAAGACAGTGAAAGATACATATCTTTGTGTAGCTTTACATGATTAGATTTCCTTCTTTTACCACTGCAGTGGAGTAATGGATCTAAGAAAAAAGGACTTGCTAATGACACTGAATGCTGAAGCCTGAATGTTTTCTCCTAATTTTTGGAATACTTTAATAGGTTATTTTGAAAATCTACTTTTTAGATGTCCCTGGTTTTATTAACCTGATGGTATGTTCTGCTTGTTGTCCTGTAGTCAGGTGTTAAGATCTCACAGCATATAGGTTTTTACACATCTTGTATCTAGTGTACTGAGGGACTCATTTTACGTCATACAGTTCTGCAGTTGAAATTTTACATTTCTCTTTTCTCTTACTTCCAGCCCTGGCCTGGTGGTGACAGCAGAACATCATGCAATCAGTGTTACCAGGCAATCAGGGAAAGATACATATATATGATCATTAAAATAAATACATCAAGACGAATTATGTGAAACTGTTCCATTAACATAACTAACAGCTGAAATGTAACATAGCAAATCAACACATGTGCTACAACATTTGGTGTTAGTCTTGACTTTGCCTTTTAAGGCTACACAGAAATCGTTCTTATTTTCATTGGAACACAGATGAGTGTCAAGCTGCAGCTCATCAAATGGCCCCTACTTATGGAAAAGATGCTTTCCCAAAGACTGTGCTCACCTTTGGCACAGTGAGAGTACTTTGCTGGGTGCTTCTACAGCATGATAATTGGAATCTAACCCCAGAGCTGTCATCATTTAGTCTTTGGTACAAAAAGAAATCCAAATAGCACAGATAGTTTTGGAAGTTGTTTCATTTTTTTTTTTTTTTTTACACTGTAAAAAACAAGAATAAACTCAATAAACCCCAAATTCTCCTTCTCAAGTATGTTCATCTAGACTTTATGATGCAGTAAGAAAGCATCAATATGTTCCAGGGTCCATGAGAATCAATAAAATATTGGAATACCAAGCCTGGAATGCATTGTGATATATTTAAAAGGAGATTGGGGTCTACTTTCATCCAAGAATATGCTCATAACACGCTTGATTTTGAAAACTATTAAGTGGCAATTCTGAAATCTTGCACAGAAAATATCTTAGCATTGGAAAAAATATAAATTGCAACGGGAAATGTCATATTTTAATTTGAGCCATCTCCTATGTAGTGCAATACAGCTGTTGTGTTCAGGATATTAGCTCTAAGTAATGAAGCATCTGAGATTTCCTTGAAGAGGCAAACAGAAACATTTTTATATTTTTCCCTATAATTCCAAAAAGCTAATGTGTATTCAGAGTAAATCTGTTTGTCATCTCACTATCCTTTAGAAGACAAACATTTATCAAAATGTTTCCCTCCCTCCCCTTCCTCCCTTTCTCTTTCTCTCTTCTTTTCTCCCAGTTTGTTTCACCATTCCACTCTCCAATTCCATTCTTCCTCCTGTCTCCAAGGTATCTATCCTCCATCTATTTTTTTCATCATAGGCTTGAGAGTTTAGCTAAACAAGAAAATTAACTTCCAGAATTTCAAGACCCTAAGACATGTTTCAGGGGGAGGCGTTGATTTTTTTCCCCCATATCCGATACAGATGCCAAGAGAGTGAGTCACAGACACAGGTGTAGAGCAGGGCCGGGCAAGCCGCCCGTGGTGCATTTCCTGATTACATAACCTTTGAGTGTCTCCAGGAGAGATGAGGTCTAGAGAGAGCCATGCTGAGTGCAGTGCCAGGCAGTCTGATCACAGACAGGCAGTGCTTGTATCCCTTCTCAAAAACTTCCCTGCTGGGTTGTTAAAGCATCACAGGTTAGTGTTTAAATTGGAATCATGTAGGCCACAGCTGTGCCTTGAGTGAATCTCAGCTTTAATGTGAGTCAGAGTAGCTGACTCTGATATGAAGGGAGCTTTTTCTCCTCCAACATTAGCTACATTGTTATTTCCTCAGTGGCTAGAAAGGACAAACTGGGTGGCCAATAAAAAAGCAAGTGATCCAGGATTCTTAAACAGTGAGTTTCTAACCCATATGTGTGTGTTAGTCACTCAGTTGTGGTGGACTCTTTGCGACCCCGTGGGCTATAGCCCACCAGGCTCCTCTGTCCATGGAATCCTTTAGGCAAGAATACTGGAGTGGGTTGCTGTTCCTTTCTCCAGGGCATCTTTCTGACGCAGCAATCAAACCCAGGTCTCTTGCATTGCAGGCAAGGTTCCTTACCATCTGAGCCACCAGGGAAGCCTCTTCTAACCCATAATTAGACTATATTGTTTATTAGGTATAATAAACCATAATCTTTATATTCCATTTTAAAGTCAGTTTACATCAACTTAAAAATGATTTGCACCATCTTTATAGAGATCTTAAAGGTGGTGTTGGCTTCCCTGGTGGCTCAGCAGTAAAGACTTGGCCTCTGAATGCAGGAGACACAGGTTCGATCCCTGGTTGGGGAAGATCCCCTGGAGAAGGAAATGGCTACCCACTCCAGTGTTCTTGTCTGGAGAATTCCATGGACAGAGGAGCCTGGTGAGGTGGTGGTGGGGGTAGGGGGGGGCGGGGCCCCCAGGGGGGGTGCCCCCCACAGCCCATGGGTTCACAAAGAGTATGACAGGACTTTGCAACTAAACAACAAAAGGTGTCAACTTTTAAATTTTGTTTCATATATATGATTGTATCCCTTTGTTATATATTTTGTTATATATATGTGTTTGTTATATATTATCAGTTGGTCAGTTATCCACCTAAAGATTATCTCTGGATTATTAGAAACATAGAAAGACATTCTCAGATTTTAATGGCAAAATTAAGTTGAATGTACTATAGACTTATTGTTTGGCCTTATTAAGGACTGACAGATCAATTTTCTTCTCTTTACCCCCTTAACCGTCTTTGTCCCCACCCACCTTGGGAGGTGAGGAAGAGGGAGAGACCAGAGACCAAGCCTCAGAGGAAGCCAGTAAAGCTGCACAGTGTAGACTTCCAACCCCTTTCTAAGGCTTCCATTCTGTGATTTTATAATAAAACTGGTGAAGAATCTGGAAGGCGAGGGGGGTGTATTACTCGTCAGGATTATGCTAGCAGGGGATTATCATATGCTAGGGGATATCATTATGCTAGCTAGGATTATCATAGCAGGGGCTGATACTTGATCAAAGAAAAGTTATTTAGGTGATAATGAACAGTGTTCTGATAAACTAGCTGCAAGAAAACAAACAAAAAGTGGGAGGGCAAATACCTAGGTTTAGGTATGATCAGAGAGGGGCAGTGTTTTAAAATTCCTTTTAAGATTTTCATTTAGAGCATTTATTCTTAATAGGGAAGTCTGTAAAGCTTCAATCCAACTTTCACATAAAATATTCCAGTTTGGGGATTTTGGCTTTTGATATTCAATTCATAGCTTCAGTAGCTTCAGCTATTCAATTCATATGATTGCAAATTAGACAGATGCATGTTTCATAGAACGGAATATTCTGCCTTTCTTTATTTTTAGCTTTAAATAAGTGCTCAGCACTTCTGGGAATCTTGTTTCAGAGAAACTTTAATTTTATAAAACTGGTGGCAGTTAAATATGGAGAGACCATATAATTTATCATCTAAACCAAGATTCTTTTGAAAATAAAAAGGAAACTAGTAATAATTATACCAGGACAGTAGGCTTAAACTAGAATGAAGTCACATGGCACCCTAACTGTAGCTCCTTGAGACACTGAGATATGCAGTTAAATCATTTGTGAAAAACAGAGACTTACAGAAAGAGATCAGATTTGTGGTCATCAGAAGTGGGTGGTATGGGGAGGGAAAATTGGATGAGGGTGGACAAAAGGGACAAATTTCCAGTTGTGAGATAAATAAAGTCTAGGGATGTAATATGCACCGTGGTGACTGTAGTTAATGTTGCTATATAATATATATGAAAATTAAGAGAGTAGACACTAATAGTTCTCATCACAAGGAAAAAATTCTTTTTATTTTCTTTTTGTTTCTATCTGAGATGATGGATGTTAACTTACTGTTAATAATTACTGTAGTAATTATTTCCTGATATAGGTAACTCAAATCATTATGCTGTACAGCTTAAATTTTTACAGTGCTACGGGTCAATTATATCCCAGTAAAACTGGAACAAAATAGACGAAAGACAACATCAAGTGTACATGGACGCCTGTGGCTTTATAGAGCACAGTATGAGTTTGAGGTCAGGAAGCAGGAAGTGACCTGAAAACGGTCTGATTGAGCTTGACCAGAAGACAGCATTTTATTGTTTTTGGTGGGATGGAACTGCTGCCTCTTATTTCCTCTTTATATTTTTATACTTGTCAGTTTCTCATTGTTTTAGTGTAGAGAATTAAATTTATAGGATTGGCATTTGAGAGGGAGGAGAGGAAAGTGGGAAAAGGTCAAAGACGGTTCTGTGAATGATATGTTAAGTAATGAATACTCGAAACCCAGAGAGGCTTGGGAGAATAGATAATGAGTTGTATTACTCAGTCATTGAGTTTGAGGGTCCATAGGCTATCCATGTAGTTATAGCAAGTAGACAGCTCTTAGCCAAGGTTTTCAGTTCAGGAAGGAAATCAGGTCTAAAGTTGTATATATTTGGGTTTCTTCCACATAGAGTTGATTGTTAAGTCTATGAGAATGCATGAAGTCTTTCATTCATTCATTCATTCTAAATTTAGCATTATGGTAGCTGGTAGGGATACAGTAATAAAGGAGATCAAATATGTCTTCACAGAGTTTATGGTGCAGTGGGAGAAACATACAGATAGAGGTCCTATGAGCACACATAAGAATCATACCTAAGCCAGACTTCAGGAGTCAAGGAAGACTCAGTCCCTTAGGATAAATATTTAATAGAAGCTCAGCAAAGGGGAAGAGAAGATGAGGGTGGAGTACAGAGAAGTCATAGAGCACCCAAATCCTTTGAGAGAGTGCCTGGCATGTGTCAGAAACTGAGAGAATGTGAATTAAGAAGAAAATATATTAAAAGTTGAACATAGGACTTTAAAGAATGACTTCTTTGCAGGAGGCAGAGATATGGATAAAGAGGAATCAACACAGGAGCCTAAGAATGGAAATTGGCAGAGAATTTGGAGAAAGTGTTGAAGGCAGGGGAGAGTCAACCGTGTTAAAGCTGTGTAAGGAGTCAAGTAGGGTGAAGATTAAGGAGGGAAACTATTGAACTGGCAGTTACGTAGTTCTTTGAGGACTTGGGCATCAGTTTCATTGGCATGAGAACCAGATTGCAATTGATTGAGGAATGAGAGAAAAGGAAGGATGAAGTTTTGTAGGAAAGGGAAAGAGAGAAAGGGGGTGATATTTGTGGACAAAATAGGGAAAATATTTTAGAAGGGGAGAGATGCTTGGCTTGAACACCTTTGAAGCATTTGAAAAGAGATGATATCAATAGAAAGGTAGGTTAAGGGTGTAATTGGTGTTGCAGTGTTATGTGAAAGTGGAGTCAAGAGCACAAATGAGTAATTTAGCCTTGGAAAGAAGTCCATTGAAACATCAGAGGAAAGAGAAAGATTTTGAAGAAAGCTCTTGAGAGGAAAGTTGAGGACATTCATACCAGTGGTTTTCCCAGTTAAGTGGAAGATAAAGTCCACTGAACATGGAGAAGCATAAGGGTACAGTTGAGAGCTTTAAAGAGCATGGCAGAGTTGAGAAATAAACAAAATTCTGCCAAGCTCTGCAGTCACAGTTGAGGTTTTGTTGTTGCTTTTGTTTTTTAAAGTCTATTTATAATGGAACCAATTATCACAGATTTTATTGGGTTCTTGCGGATAGAATTGGAAAAATGAATAAATTATTAGGCTGACCCAGAATTGAGCCTTGGCAAAGCAGAAGATTGAGGTGGGAGAAATTGAGGGTATTTTAAGAGTGTGGGTGAAATGATGGCCAGTCTTTAGTTCCATCTACGTAAGAAAGTAGTGGTGGTGCACAATTTATTTAGAGGGCAAGAAGATGCTGCAGATTGTGCTAAAAGTAAAGGAAAGCTTGGTGAATAATGGTCAGAGAGGAAGCTGTGCTATTGATATAGTAAATGGTAAAGTGAAAAACTCAGCAGTGGCCACAGAACTGGAAAAGGTCAGTTTTCATTCCAATCCCAAAGAAGGACAGTGCCAAATAATGTTCAGACTACCATACAATTGCACTCATTTCACATGCTAGCAACGTTATGCTAAAAATCCTTCAAGCTAGGCTTCAGCAGTATGTAAACAGAGAACTTCCAGATGTACAAGCTGGGTTTTGAAAAGGCAAAGGAACCAGAGATCAAATTGCCAACATTCATTGGATTATGGAAAAAGCAAGGGAATTCCAGAAAAATATCTACTTCTGTTTCATGGACTATGCTAAAGCCTTTGACTGTGGATCACAACAGTCTGTGAAAAATTCTTAAAGAGGTGGAAGTACCAGACCACCTTACCTGTCTCCTGAGAAACCTGTATGTGGATCAAGAAGCAGCAGTTAGAACTGGACATGGAATAACTGACTGGGTCCAAATTGGGAAAGGAGTATGATAAGACTATATATTGTCACTCTGCTTATTTAACTTATATGCAGAGTACATCATGGGAAATGCTGGGCTGGATGAATCACAAGCTGGAATCAATAACAAATAACATCTTGTATTATTTGTTATTGTTGTTAAGTTGTGTCTGACTCATGTCTGATTCTTCTGCGACCCATGGACTGTAGCCTGCCCATGGACAGGTTCCTCTGTCCATGGGATTTTCCAGGCAGGAATACTGGAATGGGTTGTCATTTCCTTCTCCAGGGGATCTTCCCAACCCAGGGACTGAACCTGCAGCTCCTGCCATGTCTCCTGCCATGTCTCTGGCATTGCAGACAGATTCTTTACTGTTGAGCCACCGGGGAAGCCCTGGAATCAAGATTGCCAGGAGAAAAGAAATATCAACAACCTTAGATACGCAGGTGATACCACTCTAATGGAAGAAAGTGAAGAGGAACTAAAGAGTCTCTTGATGAAAGAGGAGAGTGAAAAAACTGGCTTGAAACATAACATTCAAAAAACTAAGGTCATGGCATCTAGTCCCATCACTTCATGGCAAATAGAAGGGGAAAAAGTGAAAGCAGTGACAGATTTTATTTCCTTGGGCTCCAAAATCACTGCAGACAGTGACTGCAGCCATGATATTAAAAGACACTTGCTCATTGTAAGGAAAGCGATGACAAACCTAGACAGCATATTAAAAAGCAGAGACATCACTTTGTCAACAAAGTCCATATAGTCAAAGCTATGGTTTTTCCCCTAGTCACATATGGATGTGAGTGCTGGTCCATAAAGAAGGCTGAGCACCTAAGAATTGATGATTTTGTTTTGTGTTGCTGGAGAAGACTCTTGAGAGTCCCTGGACAGAAAGGAGATCAAACCAGTCAATCCTAAAGAAATCAACCGTGAATATTCATTGGAAGGACTGAAACTGAAGCTGAAGCTCCAGTATTTTGGTCACCTGATGCAAAGAGCTGATTTATTGGAAAAGACCCTGATGCTGGGAAAGATTGAAGGCAAAAGGAGAAGAGGGTGGCAGAAGATAAGATAATTAGATAGCATCACTGACTCAATGGAAATGAATTTGAGTAAATTCTGGGAGATAGTGGAAGACAGAGGAGCCCAGCATCCATGGAGTAATGAAGAGTCGGACAGACATGACTTGGCAACTGAACAACAAGGAGAAGTGAAGGTCATTCTGAAGAAAATCATAAGGCAAAATTCCAGAAGGTATGATAGAGTATATAAACGGCATGTAGAGTCTCTTATAGGACTGTGGGTAGTAGTAGATCTTAAAAGACACTAGGAGTGAAGGCAAGACTGGGAATGGAAGGAAGTGATTTGGATGTCTTCCAGAAGCTGACAGCCACTTCTATCACTGTGACTGGAGTCACCATTTCAGCTGCTTTTGTACTTTATCCCCTTCACTGTTAATGCTTTTAAATCAAAGGGATCGCTCTGATGTCTATACAAAGAGTTTGGTATGTGGCATGTCAGTCTTCTTAAAATACAGTTTTGAATGTAGCTGACCCAGTGACAAAGAAGTTGCTTTATTTTGTCATTAGAAGATATTCCTGCGCCGATAATAAAAACTTTTTTTTCTTTTTTTGCTAAATAGGGAGTGATTTTATTTTATTTTAATATTTATTTATTTGGCTGCATCAGATCTTAGTTGTGACGCACAGGCATTTCTAGCCGTGGCGCTTGGGCTCCAAGGTGCCTGGGTCAGTAGATGCAGTGCACAGGCTTATCTGCCCCAGGGCATGTGGGATCTCAGTCCCCAAGTTCCCTGACCAGGGATGAACCCGTGTCTCCTGCACTGGAAGGTGGATTCTCAACCACTAGACCGCCCAGGGACGTCCCCAAGAACTGATTTTAACTTATGTAATTTGGGGAGTCAAGTTTACTTTCCTTTGGGTAAATCTGAAATTACTGAAACAAATTCTGGAGATATTTTTAATGTTGTTAATTTCATCAAGTTAGTCTTCGTTTCTTAACTTGCCTTAGTATGTGCTCAGTTGCTCAGTCCTGTCTAACTGTGATCCCATGGACACAGCCTGTCAGGCTCCTCTGTCCATAGAATTTCCCAGGCAAGAATACTGGAGTGGGTTGCCATTTCCTTCTCCAACCTTAGTATAGACATTATTTTAATTAGTACACTTTTTAAAACTTCTAATTTAGAAAAGTTTAAGAGTAGATTTCAATCTGATACAGTCTTAGCTTATTAAACAAGTTAGATTTAGGTCATTCTTCTAAACAATTCCCAAGGTTAGAAAAAAATTGTCGTGTATGTATGAAGAAATTTTCATTTTGAATATTTTAGAATCATTTGGAAGAGTATGGTTCACTTTGAACTATTAAATCCAGCAGGCTAGGAACCTATGTTTTAGGGAAGGGATTTTCCAGATTGCAAATTTAATTTATTATTTCTAACTAAATAGAATATCCAGAATGACTCTTAAGTATGCCCCTTCTCCTGTCTTTCACAACACTTAGGAAGAAAAAGATGTTCTCTGCTATGGTTCTGGTATCATCTTTTAATAACTTCCAAGAATTTTGAAGTCTATTGTCTTCTCATTTCCCCTCTCCTTAACCTCATTAATGTTATCTAAAGATCTTTTAAGTTCTCTTTATCTTCCTAGAAAATTTCAATACATGACTCATGAAATTTCTCCCTACTTTTTCTCTTTTCTCATTTTGAAGCTTTTTCAACATCCATACAAATAATCCTTATAATCTATATGCTAGAGTGTTCCCTTAACTTACCCAATATTAATGTCTTTTATCTCCATTTCTTCTAAGCTAACAATAGGGATTGCCATATACCAGAATTCAGGATAATTTGGAAGTACTCCAGCTTAAAATTTTTGAACTCTGAAATTTCCCTTTCAGATTGTAATTTCAGTTGAGACAACTATCTTCCATTCATTTATTTGGCAAGTATTATTGAATGCCTATTATATACTGAACTTTTTAGTCCTCCCTTTTAGCCATTTACAGTGCTTTTCCTTTATTTTTGCTTCTAGTTCTTTGATATCCTGCCTGCTTGTAATTGTATTACTACCCTGACTCTAACCTCATTTGCTTTTCTGCCTATAGCGAGCTTCATGGTTGGTCATTTCAATTGCACTTAATTCTGAACCTTCAATTCTGACTTCTTTTTCTTAGGCTCTGTTACTGTTTCCTCTGACCTTATTCATTATTATTATATTTTACAATCAATATGCATTGGTATTTCCCTAAATATTTGTGTTTTCTGCTGTTCTCTGTTCCATCCTGCTTTTGTCCAGGGCCTCCCTTTAATTAATTGATTGTATTTGTTTAGTGTGTGTCTGCTGGTGATGAATTCTGGTTTTGTTTACTGACTTATGACATCTTTATTTTCTTTTCATTTTAGAGGGGAACTTTTTCCTAGGTATAGAATTACAGGTTAGCAGTTATTTTCACTTGGCACTTTAAAGACTCTAGGCCAGAGTGTGTATCTGGCCCACCCCTGCTCTTAGGATGTTTTGAGAGCCTGTGGTGTTTACAGGGGCTTCCCCACTGGCAGGTCCTGAACTATAATCCCTGTCTTCTCAGCACTGAGAAACGTCCCCAAACTCTAATTACAGGTACTTATAAGGACTTCGGCTGCTGTACTTGTGAGATGGGCAGTCACTAGAGAGTTTGAATGGAGGAGTGATACACAAAAGAATTTCTCTGTTTGCTGTGGTCAGAAAAGACCATAAGGAAGCAAAGCAGAACCTGAGAGGACCAGTTAGGAGGCTATTGCAAAAAAGCAAGTAAGAGATGAAGGTGGCCTATAATTTTTTGTCTGGCTATTAAAATTTTTAACTTCCAAGCTGCCTTAAATTTTGATCTACTCAAACCATTTCATCCATATGATATTACCGTGATTTGTTTCTACAATTCATACCTAATAATGTCACTCCTCAGAGATTCCTCATTTTATATCTTCAGGTAAAAATTCAAAGTACCAAAAGATGACAGATCATATCCATGCTCTGGAGCTTATCTCCCTTTATAGCATCCTCTCTTATTCTACCTCTTTTTTTGTTGTAGTTCATTCACTAAGTCATGTCCAACTCTTTGCGACCCCATGGACCACAGCACACCAGGCTTCCCTGTCCTTCACTAACTCTCGCAGTTTGTTCAAACTCATGTCCACTGAGTCGGTGATGTCATCCAACCATGTCATCCTCTGTTGCCCGCTTCTCCTCCTCTTTCCTTTAGCCAGTTATCTACTTGAAGCCTAGATTCTCTCCATAGGTTATAAAACTTCCTCAGATCTCCATGCCTTGGGCCATATTTTTCTTCTTCTAGAATTATCCATCATCAACTCCCTTCTCTTGTCTGACTTACTCCAACTCATCATAAAGATTCATATTAAAGATTAAGGAAGAAGCTTTTTTTTTTTTTTTTGGAAGGGTTTCTGAACCTTTTCCTTCCCTATTCCAAGACAAAAATGATTAGTCTTTTCTGTGGAATCAGTACATTTATAGCATCTACTCTCTACCAAGAACAGTTTTAGGAGTTGGAGAATCACAGAAAACTAAGCTACAATATTTGTGCTCAAGGACCTTGTTCTAGAAGAGAAGACACATAAATATATAATTACATTGTAGTGTGATAGGTGTCCTAGTAGAAAGTATGATCTGAGAGAAGGATATGAGTGACGTGTTCCTAGAAGAGGATAAATCCATATCAGTTTTTAAAGAATAACTCAGAGTTTATCAAGCAGAAAAGGTGCATGGGTTAGGGCAAATATATAAGACTTAAAGAACAATATGTCCATCAGCACTGGACTCCAAATGGAGAGTGCAGCTCAGTTGGTGAGGCAGGTAGTCTGTTGGGTCTCTAGAGCTAGAACACTGATAGCCAGTTTTCAGCCCTGGTGTATTCTTGCCTCTTTTTTCCAAAAGGTATTTCAAACTACTTTGTAAAGTAAGCACAAATGTGTTAGAAATGTCATGAACATAGGGGAAAAGGAGATGCGTAACCCGAAATCAATCATAATAACACATAGTAGTAACCTGAGAAAAAAAATGGAGTATTCAAGTCATGTACTCTTACACAAGATCCACTGACTATTTGACTAGTTGCCAAAAAAGAAATAGGAAAAGAAAATGAAAAGCAAAGTCTTTGCTTTGTCTTCAGTAGTTTTACACGTCCTTTCAAGAAAGAAATTACTTGAGCTAGTTTGCCTTCTCTTACCTTTTGTAAAATGCCCTTGCTGAGGAATCCACTAACCATATGGTTTCTTCCAATATTCTCTCCTTTCTCCCCCTTCTCCCTTAGTATCTTTTTGCTACATACATTGCTCCTTCAGCCACTCTTGACATTGGACTTCAACAGGAAAAGAAAAGAGAAATTTATATGAAAATACAACCACCATTTGAAGACCTTTTTGATGCAGCAGAAGAATATATCCTCCTCCTCCTTCTTGAGCCTTGGACAAAGATGATAAAATCAGACCAAGTTGCTTACAGAAAGGTATCGTGGCACTGATCAGCTGTGTGTAAACCATTCAGGTTTACTGCAAAACTGATGATAGGCAACATTGTTAACTTGCAGGAGAGAAAAGCTGAAAAAGTTCTCACATGGGCCAGGAACTCAGAGTTAAGATTTGGGCAGACACAAATTTGGGGCAGGGAAAGTATTGATTCACTTAGTTTTTCCCCATTTCCCTGTTGTCTCCTAACAAAAGACGAAAATTGATGTCATTTTTAATTCTGTCTACAAATATGTCAGCAGAGAAAAATCTGAGTTTTGGATTCTTGTGAACCAGTAAAATGTGGCATGATAATATACTAGTTTTGTCATTTCTTGCCATTTCTCAGCAGCGGCTTTAAATAAATTTGATTAATGGAAGGAGCCTGTGTATTTTTATTCTGGATGAGTTACAGTAAATACTACACCCATGGAAAATGTAAACATTCCATATGTATTGTGGAAAACACATTCTGTGACTTAAAGCACTCTCAGATGTTCATCAGGTCAGACCGCTTGATTTGAGAAAAGTGCCAGCACACCTTTTTTCATTCCAAAAGAGCTGATTTTAAGTCTAGGTGCTTGAGTATTTTCACTATTCTTATTGATGTGTGGAAGATTAATTTGAATCACAAATGAAAGCCATTTGTGGGTATTTTTAATATTAAGTTACTGCATGTACCCTTACCTTATTGAATTATAACCAATATAACACGATGGCTTATTAAATTCATTGACCAAAATAATGAAAATTTCATTTCTGATTTCTTTTTGTCCTGAAAAATTAACATTCACATCCTTTCTACCACAGAAATGCATGTTTTACACTAGGAATATTGGGATATCATATGAAATTTTTGAAAACTTCTCTCCAGTCATGATTTAAATACAGTATATGGTATAGAGCAAAATGAATCTGAGATATGGTCCCACGATGACAAAAGTAATTTAGAATTATAGCTAACTTCCCTAACACCAAGAAGTTTCGGCATTAGCCGTGATTCTTATGAAATGCCTGGGACAAATTATATGCTCTTTTTTTAAAGGAAAAGTAAATTTCTCTTAATTCTACAAGCTTCTTAAATTCAGCCCAAAGGACCTCTGTAAAAGTTGGGCTGACTGGATTATGTGGACCCTTTCCCAAAAAGGATGAGCAAGGAGATTTAACCAAAATTAAATATTAAATACAGGAAGTTCTCCGTCAGCCAAACTGATTCTTGCCGGCAGTAGAGAAATGGAAAATGATCTTGTTCTCCTGACGGTGTAAAGCAGTGCAGCACACAGGCTGAAGGCTGGGTCCTGCTGTGAGGTTTAATTTCATGATTGAGTAGAGTCCCATCATTTTTTTCTTCTACTGTGGATTATTTGGTCCCCTAAAGCTAGCTGTGCCTATCTTCATGTCAAGTCGCTCAGTCATGTCTGCCTCTTAGCGACCCCATGGACTGCAGCCCACCAGGCTTCTCCGTCCATGAGATTTTCCAGGCAAGAGTACTGGAGTGGGCTGCCATTGCCTTCTCCAATCTTCATGACTATTATCCCATTATAATGAATAGAAGCTGGGAATGTGACCCACCCAATGTGTTTGCATTGTCTGTTATTTCACATGGGGTATCTAGAAAGGAGGAATGGTCTTTGGTGGCATTATATCATTACACAGAAGTGTATGCATCTTCTGTTTTATCATGTGCATTTGTAGTCTGACTTTGCTGTAACTAGTGTTTTTCACTATGTAGGTCTTCCTGCTTTTGCTTCCAAACTAACTTACTTTATTGGCAAGTGTATTTGTTTTTTAGCCCACTGTTATTGGCAAATTGTGCATTCTTTCCCCACTTTTTCATAATGCATATTCTTTTGATGTTACAAACTTTGTTATTGTTTTATTATAGGTGGAGCTGGTGGAAGAAACTCGACAGCTAGATTCCACATACTTGAGAAAGCTACAGGCTTTGCATAAAGAGACAGTTTTCAAGAAAGCTGAGGTAAGAAACTCTCTACTTAGAAAAACAAACATTTTAACCTGGAGAGGATTTTCACTGCATGTATTGGTGGTGTGTGGGAATAGGGATCATTGATTGAGGAGCTCATGTATGATAAAGTAGGGGGCAGGCAGTTCCATTTTCTGCTGCTGCTTTGCCTAACATGCTGCGTATGACAGGTATCACATTTTACTGACACGTTATTTAACAACAAAGCCAGAAAAAGAAAGCAGATGAAGTCGTGTAGGGAGCCAAGATACTCATTTGCCTTAGAGTCTTCAAGCCACGTTATATTCCTTTGGATGTTACTGGCTATTTTCTGTATGGCAGCAACTCTACTTGTTGTCAAGTTACAAAAAGAATTAACTTGAGTTTTCCAAACAGAAAAGGAAGTGTTATGTGACAGCAATAAGCAAAACAAGAAAGAAAAATATGGAAAGGCTTTAACGGAGTCAATAAAAAGATCATAGGATTGACTGTGATAGTCAGGTGTTGTTTTGATATATAAATTTACAAATTTGTGATTATCTAAGTAAGCCATGATAGATCCATAAGGCCGTAAGATTAAATGTGTGTATCTACATAAAAATGACAGTTTAGGTTCATATTTATTAACATGGAAAATGCCGAGGACATGTTATTATATAAATATGTGGGGAACAAACACTGGTCTGATGTAATCCTATTCATATAAAATTATACATGCATTTCTACTTGTATACATATATGCAAAGAGAGCTATTTGGAAAAATGTTCATCAAAATGTTAAAGATAGTTAGCTCTGAGTGACAAGATTTCAGATGATTTTTTTACTTTCTACTTTCTACTTATCTGAAATCTTTATTCTTTTAAACTTTTACACAGACAGTAAAGTTATTTTTTAGGTATATTCATGATTTTGCCTTATACATATAGAAATTCTTTATTTGAAATTCCACTAATTAATATCTGGAAAGGATACATAAAAATTCATGAAGATAGTATATTATAAAGTTATATCTTAAAATTTTTTTAACATATTATTCATAATACGTCTACCTATTAAAATTTTTTAAATATAGGAGTTTATCTCATGGTCTGATGTTTTTCAAAAACAAGTAGGAAAGTGAATTAATTATTCAGCAAGTTACATAGGAAGGATTTCTAAAGAATAAGCCTCGCTAGCTTTTTGCCATGAAGGGCTTATAAACTGTTCATGAAGCATCAGAGGTCTTAAAAATAACTTACAATTGACTGTTCTATGAGGGTGATTACATCTAAAGTATCTTATATTACTCTATAACTTAAAAAATTTTATAGGTAAAATAATGTTTTATATTCATGATCTATTATTAAGGAAAAGAACCAAGTTACAAAACCACACATAGTTGTATAGTACTATTTCCATATTTAATAAATTATGTTATGTGTAAAAAAAGACCAAATGGATACACATAGAAATGTGGTGGTTATCTCTGGATGGTGGTACTATGTATGCGGTTCGTTTTCTTTTTATTACAAAAGACATACTACTTCTATACCAACAAAAATAGTAAGATTAATATTTTATAAGCAAGTGTTTACTAAATGTTTACTAATGTTCCTGAAAAGAAGGGAATAGAATGGAAAGGACCAGAACAGAATTTGATGTGTTAGAATCACATTCTAGATTCTTTACCCAGTTCTACCATTGAATTGATAAATGCCATTGGCCTGATAATTAATTTTTATTTGTTTAACTTTGGAAAGTAATTTGTTGTATTTAAGAGATTTTTATGAAAAGTATTATTTCACTAGGACACTACTTCTGAAATTGGAACTGGTATTTCACCACTTCCTCATGTCTCTAAAAACACAGAATACTGGAATATGGTTCCTGAAGAATATAGGCATTTTAATTTTAATGAACTGCTTAACAACAAACTGGAGTTTGAACATTTCCGTCAGTTTCTTGAGGCTCATTCTTCAAGGTGAGAAACATAACCATTTTAAAATTTCTCGATTAAAACAATTTTCTAAGCTACTTATTTTTTTTTTTTTTTTTATTTTTATTTTTTTTTTATTCTTCCAATTTTATTTTATTTTTAAACTTTACATAATTGCATTAGTTTTGCCAAATATCAAAATGAATCCTCCACAGGTATACATGTGTTCCCCATCCCGAACCCTCCTCCCTCCTCCCTCCCCATACCATTCCTCTGGGCCGTCCCAGTGCACCAGCCCCAAGCATCCAGCATCATGCATCGAACCTGGACTGGTAACTCGTTTCCTACATGATATTTTACATGTTTCATTGCCATTCTCCCACATCTTCCCACCCTCTCCCTCTCCCACAGAGTCCATAAGACTGTTCTATACACCAGTGTCTCTTTTGCTGTCTCGTACACCGGGTTATTGTTACCGTCTTTCTAAATTCCATATATATGCGTTAGTATACTGTATTTATGTTTTTCCTTCTGGCTTACTTCACTCTGTATAATAGGCTCCAGTTTCATCCACCTCATTAGAACTGATTCAAATGTATTCTTTTTAATGGCTGAGTAATACTCCATTGTGTATATGTACCACAGCTTTCTTATCCATTCATCTGCTGATGGACATCTAGGTTGCTTCCACGTCTTGGCTATTATAAACAGTGCTGCGATGAACATTGGGGTACACGTGTCTCTTTCCCTTCTGGTTTCCTCAGTGTGTATGCCCAGCAGTGGGGTTGCTGGATCATAAGGCAGTTCTATTTCCAGTTTTTTAAGGAATCTCCACACTGTTCTCCATAGTGGCTGTACTAGTTTGCATTCCCACCAACAGTGTAAGAGGGTTCTAAGCTACTTATTTTTTAAGCTGCTTGTTTTGATTCAACATATGATAAAAATGATCTGATGCTTGGTTTTACCCATTTCTGTAAAAATTAATTAGCATAGTTATCTGAAACGTATATGGTTAACTTTTTGTTGGGAATTGCATTTTGATAATAGCAGCCTCCAGAATGTTATTTTGAGTGGTCAAACAATATTTGTTGATACTTTTAGCACTGGCTAAATTAAAACACCAGTATATTTCATTTTTCCCTATTTTGACTTTTCTTTCTTTTGTGTTTTTCTAGACAAGTGCTCTGATTACTAGTTCTGAGAAGCTTCTCTTTTGTATTTCACTGAGCTATTAAAATTACTGTGCTGCTTTGTGGCTTTTGTTAGTTAATACACAAATGAAGCATTGTAGTTCTGCATAGAATCTTGGTACCTTATGACACATTTATCTAATATAAAGTGAAGTATTCATCGTATTTTTCTCTAATAATTTTCTCCCAAGTTAGGAAAAACTGGCTAGACCTGGGAGCCAAATTTCACATACATAGTTTCCCTTTTTTGTGATGATAATTATTCTAAATTTAACATGTTGCCAAATAGACATGCAATAGGTGGGAATTTTTCCATCTTTGAAATTGATAATACTAGTCCATCATTAATGGAAGAACTCTGAGACCCTACCAGTATGGTGGTAGGTTCTTTCCTGATCCCAGTATTCCTTGTATTCATATATATATTTAGCCAGGATGGGACACAGTATTGTACTCATTAGTTCCATGGTCTAATCAGTTGTGTTAAACTACTCAACACAGCACTTTCTAAGTTCTGTCAGATCAATTACTTGTTTGGTGTTTAACAGAATTGAAAGAAAGAAATAAGATGGGCTGTACTTTGTTTTCATTTTAGCATGGACCTTATGTGCTGGACAGACATTGAACAGTTCCGAAGAATAACTTACAGAGATCGAAAGCAAAGGGAGGCAAAATCTATATATATAAAAAACAAATACCTCAATAAAAAGTATTTCTTTGGGCCCAACAGTCCAGCTTCTGTGTATCAACAGGACCAGGTATTAACATGGAAGCGTATTTTCTACATTTTAAGTATGAAAACTAGTAATTTATTTCTTTTTGCTAACAACCTGAAAGTCATCTTTTTTCTTTTGCTTTTATGACTTACCAGTTAGATACTTCTGATATCTTTTTTTATGTATTCATAATAATCTACAAATGTCTGCAATGTGGGAGATACTTTAAAACTAAAGTATTATATATTATTAAAACTTTGTTATTTATTAAGGTGATTTATTGAATAAAATTAACTATCATTCATCTACTCATCCATTCATTCAGCAAATATGGGTGCCTGTGAAATGCCAGACACTGTCCTAGGTGCCAGGACAAATGGCAAACAAGGTGAACAAAGTCCTTGCATCTTTCAGTGGGAGAAAAACGGCCACTATTAGCTGTTAAGCCTCATCTCTACCTCTTTTCTGTTCTTCTCTTAACTGATATTGCTCAAAACGTAATCAATCTTTGAAAAATCCTGTTTGCCATTGAATTGTCCTCCAAAACTATTTATGTTGACCAGGAACATAGATTTTCCATTTTGTTGAGCCAAAATCATAAGGCCTTAATCACAACTTATTAATAAGTGTACAAATGTAATGGGATTCAGCAATGGGTTTGAGTGTTCATGTAATTGATACATGAGATATGGCTTAATTTTAATGACTTTGAAATATAAAATTAAGTGTTATAATTTATTTAACTTGAAGTTTGCTAGTACTAGAAGTTTGCTAGATCAAATGTATAGCATTTGATTTCTTTATTTTCATAGTTTAAAACAATGCAAACCATATGCATTGTTCATAATTAATTAAGATCCTGCCTTCCCAGGGATCCAACCCAGGTCTCCCATATTGCAGGCAGATTCTTTACCAGCTGAGCCACCAGGAAAGCCCAAGAATACTGGAGTGGGTAGCCTATCCCTTCTCCAGCGGATCTTCCTGACCCAGGAATAACCCAGGGTCTCCTGCATTGCAGGTGGATTCTTTACCAACTGAGCTATCAGGGAAGCCCTATATCATAATGGCATCAGTTCAGTTCAGTTGCTCAGTTGTGTCTGACTCTTTGTGATGCCATGGACTATAGTACTCCAGGCTTCCCTGTCTATCACCAACTCCCGAAGTTTACTCAAACTCATGTCCATTGAGTCGGAGATGGTATCCAAAAATCTCATCCACTGTCATCCCCTTTTCCTCACGCCTTCAATGTTTCCCAGCATCAGGGTCTTTTCCCATGAGTCAGTTCTTCACATAAGGTGGCCAAAATATTGGAATTTCAGCTTCAGCATCAGTCCTTCCAATGAATATTCAGGACTGATTTCCTTTAGGATTGACTGGTTGGATCTCCTTGCAGTCCAAGAGACTCTCAAGAGTCTTCTCCAACACCACAATTAAAAGCATCAGTTCTTCGGCGCTCAGCTTTTTGTTATAGTCCAACTCTTACATCTGTACATGACTACTGGAAAAACCATAGCTTCGACTAGACGGACCTTTGTTGGCAAAGTAATGTCTCTGCTTTTTAATATGATGTCTAGATTGGTCATAACTTTTCTTCCAAGTAGCAATCGTCTTTTTATTTCATGGTTGCAGTCACCATCTGCAGTGATTTTGGAGCCCCCAAAAATAAAGTCAGCCACTGTTTCCACTGTTTCCCCATCTATTTGCCATGAAGTGATGGGACCAGATGCCATGATCTTCGTTTTCTGAATGTTGAGCTTTAAGCCAACTTTTTCACTCTCCTCTTTCACTTTCATCAAGAGGCTTTTTAGTTCCTCTTCACTTTCTGCCATAAGGGTGGTGTCATCTGCATATCTGAGGTTATTGATATTTCTTCTGGCAGTCTTGATTCCAGCTTGTGCTTCATCCAGCCCAGGGTTTCTCATGATGTATTCTGCATATAAGTTAAATAAGCAGGGTGATGATATACAGGCTTGATGTACTCCTTTCCCACTTTGGAACCAGTCTGTTATTCCATGTCCAGTTCTAACTGTTGCTTCTTGACCTGCATACAGATTTCTCAAGAGGCAGGTCAGGTGGTCTGGGATTCCCATCTCTTTCAGAATTTTCCACAGTTTTTTGTGATCCACACAGTCAAAGGAGTCCAAAATGCAGTACTTGGATGCAATCTCAAAAACCACAGAATGATCTCTATTCGTTTCCAAGGCAAACCATTCAATATCACAGTAATCCAAGTCTATGCCCCAACCAGTAATGCTGAAAAAGCTGAAGTTGAATGGTTCTATGAAGACCTACAAGATCTTCTAGAACTAACACCCAAAAAAGATGTTCTTTTCATTATAGGGGACTGGAATGCAAAAGTAGGAAGTTAATACCTGTCGTAACAGGCAAATTTGGCCTTGGAGTACAGAATGAAGCAGGGAAAAGGCTAATAGAATTTTGCCAAGAGAACACACTGGTCATAGCAAACACCCTTTTCCAACAACACAAGAGAAGACTCTACACATGGACAGCACCAGATGGTCAATACTGAAGTCAGATTGATTATATTCTTTGCAGCCAAAGACGGAGAAGCTCTATATAGTCAGCAAAAACAAGACTGGGAACTGACTGTGGCTCAGATGATGAACTCCTTATTTCCAAATTCAGACTTAAATTGAAGAAGGTAGGGAAAACCACTGGACCATTCAGGTATGACCTAAATCAAATTCCTTACAGTAGAAGTGAGAAATAGATTCAAAGGATTAGATCTGTTAGACAGAGTGCCTAAAGAACTATGGACAGAGGTTTGTAACACTGTACAGGAGGCAGGGATCAAGATCATTCCCAAGAAAAAAAATGCCATAAAGCAAAATGGTTGTCTGAGGAGGCGTTACAAATAGCTGTGAGAAGAAGAGAAGCAAAAAGTAAAGGAGAAAAGGAAAGATATACCCATTTGAATGCAGAGTTCCAAAGAATAGCAAAGAGAGATAAGAAAGCCTTCCTCAGTGATCAATGCAAAGAAATAGAGGAAAACAATAGAATGGGAAAGACTAGAGATCTCTTCAAGAAAATTAGAGATACCAAGGGAATATTTCATGCAAAAATGTGCACAATAAAGGACAGAAATGGTATGGACCTAACAGAAGCAGAAGATATTAAGAAGAGATGGCAAGAATACACAGAAGAACTGTACAAAAAAGATCTTCATGACCCAGATAATCATGATGCTGTGATCACTCATCTAGAACCAGACATCCTGGAATGTGAAGTCAAGTGGGCCTTAGAAAGCATCACTACGAACAAAGCTAGTGGAGATGATGGAATTCCATTGAACTATTTCAAATCCTGAAAGATGATGCTGTGAAAGTGCTGCACTCAATATGCCAGCAAATTTGGAAACCTCAGCAGTGGCCACAGGACTGGAAAAGGTCAGTTTTCATTCCAATCCCAAAGAAAGGCAATGCCAAAGAGTGCTCAAACTACTGCCCAGTTCCACTCATCTCACACGCTAGTAAAGTAATGCTCGAAATTCTCCAAGCCAGGCTTCCGCAATATGTGAACCGTGAACTTCCAGATGTTCAAGCTGGATTTAGAAAAGGCTGAGGAACCAGAGATCAAATTGCCAACATCCGTTGGATCACAGAAAAAGCAAGAGAGTTCCAGAAAAACATCTACTTCTGGCTTTATTGACTATGCCAAAGCCTTTGACTGTGTGGATCACAACCCTAATGGCATACATTTGTTAAGGGAAAAAAAAAATGAATCTCAGATTAATTCAGTAAATTAAAGAAAAATTCAGAGGTATTCACAAGTAGGGCATACCAAGTTTAAAATCTAGATCTTTGAGGGGAAAATAAACAAAAGTTCTTGGGAGTAAGTGAGAGAAGAAATTCTAGAATTAAGCAACCTTAAGAAGAATGTCTTGCCTTTGGTTCCCTGAGATACAAATCTGGGATGTATTAGCAAAAATGGCTGGGAGTATCTCAATAAGCATAAGTATGAAATAAACACTTGGAAAGTGTTTGTTTTCTATTTGGCTTGTGCTGCATTGCATGAGGTTTCATGGTATCTGATGCTACTGTGTGAACCTTCCATAGTAAAACTTGCTGAGAATTAAAAATGCAGTGGAAAAAGTCACCCATTGCTGTCATAGCAAATGGTTGGGCTTATTACAGAAGAGTTTTCCAAATGACCCTTCTTCCTCACCTTTGTCTTTCATTTTATTTGCCTATTTTATACTTAAGGATACCTGTATCACTTTATGCTTTATATAGACCATGCTAGTTCTAATTTTAGTTGTGGCCAGTTTGCAGTTTGATTAGCAAAGTAGTCTTTTATTCTCTTTTCTTCTTATTTTTATACAGAAACCATATTATTGTTTATACTATTTGATAAATATTGTTAAAAGATGGTGAAGAGAGTTTCTCTTTTTTGTTTTTATATAAAACAATATTATTACTAGGATTTAACCTTATTAATAAAAGGAGAGCTAAGAAGAGATAATTTTTCCAATGAGGAGTCTAATTTTTCTTCCTCTGTGCAAACAACTCACCGATTTTGAGTGATATGTACACAGAAACAGGTAAAAACCACAATGATTTCTAGTAGGAAATGGCCATTAGTATTTTTTAATTTATTAATTTTATGGCCATTAGTATTTTTGAAATCAGTAATTTTGTAGAAGATGTTTTGGCTACAGAGAAATTGTGTCTTATAAAAGGGCTACTGATGCATGTCAGCGACTATTGTCTGTGCAACCTGGCTTTTTTCTGCTTCCTATCATCTCTGTTTTCTTCTTTGAAGTTGTTGGAACAGCCCTACCTTGCTACCACCATCATTCCACTATCTCCAACCCAGTGTTTATTGGTAATATGCACATTTATAATACCTGAGTCGTTTGTCTCTTAATGAAGTAATGCCTTATTTTTCTCAAACAAAAGAAAATGCCTTCTCAAAGAAGTCCATTTGGGTAGAATCAGAGCTTCATAGAATATTAGACCTAGAAGAGAACTTAGAAAACTAAAAGACTATAACGGCCTTACTTTACAGTTGAGGAAATTGAAGCCATAGAGAAAAAAAAATGGCCTTGCAGTTGTCACACAGGATACAAAGCCCCGTGTCCTATGAAACAAGACTAAATTAGCAAAATCATACTTCTAAACAACCACCACATAAACCACGATTCTCTGTTTGATATTAGGGGAGTTATCTGTCTTTACTATACACAATAAAGCCAGGAGCTATTTTATAGAAAATGAAAATCATGGGCTCGACATATGGTTTTGGGGTGAATAAATTAATGACCATTAGTATTTCTTTGCTTATACAGAAGTTTGTTTCATTTTTTCTTTCTTAGATAATGAATTTAAGTGGTGGCTGGGGAAAGATTCTCCATGAGCAACTTGATGCAGCTGTTCTAATCGAAATTCAGAAGCATGTCCTAAATAGACTAGAAAATGTTTGGTTGCCGTTGTTTCTTGCAAGTGAACAGTTTGCGGCGCGTCAAAAGATAAAGGTATATAAGTTAATATAAACTTGGGATAGCAACTGACAGCACCTCTCAAAACATTAAATGTGCGTACCTGTTGACTCAGCTATTGTACTACTGTGGCATAGTGGTTAAGAGCTGAGAGTCACACTTCTCAAGTTTTAATCTCTACACTGCCACATATTAATTGTACAATACTACGTTTTATAAACCTTAGTTTTCTCATTTGGGAAAAAATGGAGTTAATAAGAGTAATAGCTTCATAAGATTGTTATGAAGAGGAAATGATATATGTGTAGTTTCTTAGAATGGTGCCTGGCACACAGCAAACAGTCACATATTGTCTTAATATAGTTGCTATTTTTTATATTATTATTGAGTCTTCATATAAATGGACAAGGGTATACAAATGGGAATAATCAAATGAATAATGATAATTCCATACTGTGGAAAACTATGCAGATTTCCATATAAAATGAGATTATAAAAATGAGATTTCTACAAATATTGATGATGAAACATGTTATTTACTGAGTGAAACAAGCAGGATCAGAGCAATCAAACATAGAAGACAATCCCATTATATATGCTTATATCTCTATACATGTCTATGCATTTCTCTCTCCTCTCTATCTCTATTTATGTTTAAAAGCAAAGATCAAAAAAGGATCTACCTCCTGGGAATGGGTATGGGGAGTGAGAAAGATTTTTACTTTGTAAAGTAGGGTTTTTGTTGTTGTTGCTTTACTTTGTTTAGTTTGTGTTTTATAAGAAGCAGGTATTGCTTTGATAATTTTAGATGTCATTATCACATCCAAAATCAGGCAAACCTGATCTTTACAAAATGAATACAAGGAGTAAAGAACATGTAATTCTGGAGTTTAGTGTGCAAAGCACATGCTATTAGTATTGACCAGGAAGGATGTTAAAAACCTGCCTTCCATATTTAACTTATCAAACACTTTGAGTCTTACTTATCTGGAAAGATCCTTAGTCTTCTGAGCACTTTAAGTTATGGAAAACACAGTACAGCTGGAAACATGGAACTTACAGTCTAATCAAGGCTATGGGTTTTCCAGTGGTCATGGATGGATGTAAGAGTTGGACTGTGAAGAAAGCTGAGCCAAAGAATTGATGCTTTTGAACTGTGGTGTTGGAGAAGGCTCTTGAGAGTCCCATGGACTGCAAGGAGATCCAGCCAGTCCATCTTAAGGGAAATGGGTCCTGGGTATTCATTGGAAGGACTGATGTTGAAGCTGAAACTCCAATACTTTGGCCACCTGATGTGAAGAGCTGACTCATTTGAAAAGACCCTGCTGCTGGGAAAGATTGAGGGCAGGAGGAGAAGGGGACAACAGAGGATGAGATGGCTGGATGGCATCACTGACTCAATGGACATGGGTTTGGGTGGACTCTGGGAGTTGGTGATGGACAGGGAGGCCTGACGTGCTGCGGTTCATGGGGTCACAAAGAGTCAGACATAACTGAGCCACTGAACTGAACTGACAGTATGGGGGAGAAGACCTGACTTGTTTTAAGCAGAAAGTTCATGGAAATAAGCTTTGGGACAATTCAGATTTCCTAATTTCCTTTCTTCAGCAAACTCTAATTGTCTATCCAAAGCCAAGTAAAAAGATATTTGGCTTACTAATCTTGTTTACCATGTTTTCTCACTATGATTACCACAGTAATATTTATTCTAATTTACAGCTCCTTCCTGATTTAGCAATTCTTTGGGTGGCCAACAGCATACACTGATTCTGGCAGCCTTAAGCAAAGACAAAGGGGAAGGGAGATCAAGAATTTGTAATAAAGTTATGCTGGAGCATCTCACACACTCAGGGGAAGAGTTGACACCCAAGCTTTATTTCTAAAGCTGGCCAGGGACCAGGACAGCCCTGGGAACTCAGCAAAAAGACTTCTCACATCTTTTCTCCACCATGTAGCTACCAAGAGACTCAGCAGCAGTGATTCCAGTCCCTGTCTTTCTATGTCAGCTCCTGGATCTACCTGCTATTGAGGAGAGTTGCTGAGCACAGACTTGGCAAGGGTGGTTCCCCCAAATGGAAAATACTGTGAACAGGCAATAACCTTAAGAATTGTCTACTGTGTTCCCTCCCTGTATTGAGTAACTTTTGTACTTTTTTTTTTTTTTAGTCCAGCCTGATTCTTTCTATTACAATTTTTACAGTGTTGTGTTGGTTTTTGCCATACAACAACACAGATCAGCCAGAATTATACATACCTGCCCTCCCTTCCTAGCCTCCCTCCCCTCCTGCCATCCCGTCCCTCCCAGTCATCACAGAGCCCCAGATTCTCACCAGCTATCCATTAGTTGTGGCTGGAGAATAGCACAAAAATTTGGGAAGTCTTAATTATCTTTCCAGCTTCAGTTTCCATGTGACTCAAAGTTGTCTACCTTTGGGGCAGTACACTCAGGTATCATTATCTCCATTTTGCAGATGAGGAAACTTCAGAGAATTTGAGTGACTTGTCCAAGGACCTGGGCAGGGCTTCCATTTCTAAGTCTTAATCCTCTTTCTCCTGTTTTCTGTCTTATCCACACTGACCTTTAAAAACAAATATTTTTGATTGCATCAGGTCTTAGTTGTGACATGCAGAATCTTTTGTTGTAGTATGGGCTCAGTAGTTACAGTAGCATGCAGGGTTAATTGCCCCATGGCATGTGGGATCCTAGTTCCCCAACCAAGGACCAAACCCATGTCCCCTGCATTCAAAGGCGGATTCTTAACCACTGGACCACCCACCAGAGAAGTCCCCCACACTGACCTTTACTGCATTTTTTAAAGCTGTTGAATCAGTGACTTCAACACTGTGGACATTCTGAATAACTGGATAAAATCATTGGTTTTGCTTCTAGGTACAGATAAAAGACATAGCTGAAGAGCTTTTACTACAAAAGCGTGAAAGGAAAATTGGAGTCTGGAAGGCAAGTAGTATTTGTTATATTCTTCCTTTTTTAAGTTCCAACTGTCAAAGTATTTTTCTTCCCCTTCCTATACAAAGATCTTCATTGTAGATAATGCTTTCTAAACCAGCAGATGCTGACACTATTCTTAACTGGCTGAAGGACTCTCAGGTAAAGTGTAATTCTACTAGAGCCCTCTTCTTAAAGATTTCCTTGACCTGCTCAACTCTGGAAGTGTGTGATTGGATTTTAAATATATATTTTTAGTTATTTTGCTTGTGATGGATTTATTGAGACAGGCTGTTTTTCCAGCATGTGGTAGCTTCTTTATTACTGGGAGTAGATTACACAAAAAGAATGAGGAGTATGCAGCGGAATCAGTAACTTAAATTATCTTACATTATCCTCTTCATTTAGAAGTACATTTTAACTTTAAAAGAATTAAGATAACTGTCATTTTGGTGATTATTTAAACCACTATAATATGATACCTTCTTAGAAATTGCCTATTTTTCTTCTTAACAAGAATGATAAACACAGTCTTCTTTTTGAGCCTACAAATTTATTTGTATTCATCCTTCTGTAGGTCTTGATAAAATGTCAAACTAGACCCAGGTGACCTTCTACAATCTAGCAAAGATATAATCTGTTAGACTACTAGAGGAGTATATGTATCAGTTAGGATGTTTTTTTTTCTGTGTTTTCTTCTCAAAAGGAAATAGTCTTATATTTGTCCCTTTTATATATTTTTCAAAATGCTAAATAGAATGGGCTTATATTTCATATTATTGTGCATTATATATTATGTTATTTTCTGTTTAGTTAAATTATGGGTTTTAGTTAAATTACTAAGTTTTAGTATCTTAAGAAGCAGGTCTTAAAACATTATTTGTTGAGTGGGTTTTAAATAAACATCCCAGTCTAATACATAGTTGTTCCTATTTATAGGGCTATAATTTTAATATGGACCATCTGGTAAGGGTCTTAACTTTTTGTCCTTGAAACTCCACATGTGGCTCACTAAAATTGTGATAGACATCTATTCAGTTTATCTGCGATGAAGGCACCACCATTCATCTCGACTGCCTGGAGCTGCGTTCACTTTGCAGTTTCCACCTCAGCAGTCACCCTCAAAGTCTTTCTCTGTAAAGCCCCTACTCCCCCAGGCAAAATTAGTTACTCCTTCCTTTGTGTTCCCATAGACTTTTTACATAGCTCTCTTAAACACTTTTATCGTTGGTCACATATGATTTGTTTCAAGAAACTTAGCTTACGCATTGTCAGTAACGGATATTTATTATGTATAATGGATATTTGTCATTGATTTTACTATAATTCCTAAGTTCATCCAAAAAATTGCCTTTAGAATGATGCTTCCTGGCATGGTTGTAGGCTAACCTCAGATTTTGGGAACTTCAATAAATTTATCAAATGTAAAAAAATCTATTCAGTAAATTGAATAAAACCTATTATGTTTTTTAATCTGAGAGGGTAAAGAGGGGGTGAATATGTGACCTAAAATGGTCAAGGTAAAAAAAGTAGACATAATAGGAGTTCCCTGGTAGTCTAGCAGTTAAGTATCCACCTGCCAACACAGAGGACTCAGGTTTGATCCCTGGTCCGGAGAGATTACACATGTTGTGGGCGAATAACCCCTGTGCCAGGACTGCTGAGCCTGCACACCCTAGAGCCCATGCTCCACAAGAGAAACCACTGCAGTGAGACGCCATCGCACCGTAACTGGAGAGGAGCCCCGCTCACAGCAACTAAGACCCAGCACAGCCAGAAGGAAGTAAAGAAAGAAAAGTATATCAAGAAAAGCAGACATCATATACTTCAAAACTGAGAAGATATAAAATAAGTAATGCCTTTATAAAAGTAATGCCTTTATAGTAAAATAGTATGTCTTTTCTGTTGTGTAAAGTGAATCCTGGGTCAGAGAAAGTTTATCATCAAAAATATGCATTAATAGTTTCATTTCTTCTTGTTATTAATTATTAATAGTAATTTATTATTAAAATAATATAAAGATGCCCCACCTAAAAACTTGGTCTTTTGGGAATTCCCTGGTAGTCCAGTGGTGAGGACTCAGGGCTTTCATGGCTCTGCCCCAGGTTCGATCCCTAGTTAGGAAACTAAGATCCCACAAGCCCACAGCCAGAATCCAAAGCCAAAAACAAAGACAGAAAACCCCCATTATCTTTCTAGGATAGAATTATAGTGAAGCTCCACAGTAAATTTCCTATTTAAATTATAATAGGATTAGTTGGTAATTTTTCCTACAATTTTTAAAAAAATATCTTAAATGTTAAACTGCTTTTACTTTTTGAAAGTCAGGAAAATTATATATTAATATATAACATCTAGTATACATAATTATAAAATAATATTTAATCATAACATCGTGATTACTTTGTTGTGTTTAAGCACAGAATTCATACTATATACCCAAATGTAGTTTTTCACCATCTCTCAAACTCTAATGATTATTAACATTCTCAGTCCTCTGTAATATAATCATATGTTCTAAGTCATCCAATCATTTCATTTTCTCCCCATCTCTTAAAAAAATGATGCCATAAAAATATAAAGGAGACAAAAGGGAGAAGAAAAGAGAGGGGAATTTGCCAAATTCTCTTTATCCATGCTATAAATTTCAAAAGCCCAAAACAAAGGAGATAGAAGTTGGTAATTTTTAGCCTAATAAATGATTTTATTATTAATTTTTAGAACACAGCTAATTTTATGTATTCTCTGATTTGGACAGCCTGTGGAGAGTAAGTGGATATCTTCGTCTTGTGAAATCATTGCTTTCCGTAAAGCTTTATTGAATCCAGTTACTGCAAGACAATTTCAACGCTTTGTGGCTCTAAAAGGAGATTTATTGGAAAATGGGGTGCTCTTTTGGCAAGAAGTACAAAAATATAAGGTATTGTATTAGAAGCTGGAGAAAACCACCTCTTTTAAAGGAGGAAGTGCATTAACATATCAGATTCCTAACTATATGGACAAGATTTGTATCCTGACTTGATGTCTTCATCAGTTAGTTCAGTTCAGTTCAGTCGTATCCGACTCTTTGCGACCCCATGAATCGCAGCACGCCAGGCCTCCCTGTCCATCACCAACTCCCGGAGTTCACCCAGACTCACGTCCATCGAGTCAGTGATGCCATCCAGCCATCTCATCCTCTGTTGTCCCCTTCTCCTCCTGCCCCCAATCCCTCCCAGCATCAGAGTCTTTTCCAATGAGTCAACTCTTCACATGAGGTGGGCAAAGTACTGGAGTTTCAGCTTCAGCATCATTCCCTCCAAAGAAATCCCAGGGCTGATCTCCTTCAGAATGGACTGGTTGGATCTCCTTGCAGTCCAAGGGACTCTCAAGAGTCTTCTCCAACACCACAGTTCAAAAGCATCAATTCTTCAGTGCTCAGCTTTCTTCACAGTCCAACTCTCACATCCATACATGACCACAGGAAAAACCATAGCCTTGACTAGATGGACCTTTGTTGGCAAAGTAACGTCTCAATATGTAAATACTGAGGTATTTATTGTCTGTATTAGATATATTTATTATTGTATAGTGAAGAGTAAGAGTTAGCCTTGAAATGATGGTATTAGATTTTTCAGGGTTTCACATATATTATGTTCTAATGAGAATCTTCCTGAAAAGTTTTAACTATGTTTTTGCATATTACTTATCTATAAATGTACATTTTTTTTCCTGAAGATACTCATATTCAGCACTTTAACCAAGGCTTCTTTACAAAAATTCCTCCTAACCATATTTGCAGCAATAGTGTTCAAAGATAATGGATTACAGAGAAATAAACCATCAGAAATGAAAGAGGCTTCTCTATCAGAATGGCCAAATTCTTAACAAAATAAGTGAAAGAGCAAGCTGTTAGCTATCAAAGCAGTTTATTATCAGGTTTAATTATTTGATGGAATCTCTGCATTGAAGAGAAGGAAAGGACTCTCTAGGTTATATAACCTAGATTTGAAAACAGGAATGTTGTCTCGAAATACATAAGAGTAGACATCCCTGCTCCCAAGGTAAGCAGGCTCATTACCTTGCCATCAGCCTGTTTAATCCCATTTTTATAAAAGTAGGGAGTAAAAATAAAACTGGAATTCAAGACAATAAGGCTTTCAGTTGAACTATGATCTAAGCACGGATTGCAGTGTGTGGTAAGTCGCTTTAGTTGTGTCTGATTCTGTGCAACCCTGTGGACTGTAGCCCACCAGGCTGCTCTGGCCGTGGGATTCTCCAGGCAAGAATACTGGAGTGGGTTGCTATTCCCTTCTCCAGGCAGGGATTATGCGACACTAATACTCTGCATCATGTTTATTCTATATAGTTAGTAGTTGCTCAATACCATTTTGCTTTCAGACTTTCTCCAGCATTCCATGAAACTGTTTTCTACTCTTTTCTGTTATCCACAGTTTTTGTACCTTTCTCAACACAAAAATTTCTCCAAGGGAAAAAAAAAAAGTATTTTGAGATATAAGTTCTTTCAAAATCTATCACAAGATAAATAATATTAAAATAATTTTTTTGAAAATTAAAAAGGGGGTAGATTCTGTTTTCCAGAACAGGAAATTATTATGGTCTTTAAGCTAAAATGAATACGAGTAGGTCCAACCCTGTTACGACAAAAGGTAAGGAGATAAGCTGTGCAAAATAAGCATTTAAAAAAAACAGAGACTCATACATAGTCAACCCTCTGTGACTGTCACTCCTCCAAAGCTGCCCTTGGTCTTCATTTAAATATCTTTTCTGTGGTGTAGAATGGGGGACATGTAATCCTATATAGTTATTAAAAATCATGCTATTGAAGTGAATGTGTTTATTCAGTAAGTATTTACTAAATGCTAGATTGCAGAAATAAAAAAAATGGATATAATATATTGTCTTCCCTCGAGGAGGGGAATCATCCATGAAAACAAAATATGATGAAATAACGTTGATTATAATCCATATTCTAACTGGTTATAATTTTGATACAGTGGAGGGGATGATTCAGGGATAGTGGTAGGTCAGGGAGGTCTCAGCAGAAGTGATGATTCTTACAGAGAACTCTACTCAGTCCTCTGTAACGATTTATGTAGGAAAAGAATCTTTAAAAAAAAGTGGTTATATGTATATGTATAACTGATTCACTTTGCTGTACTCCTGAAACTAATATAACATTGTAAATCAACTCTACTCCCAAGAAAAATTTTTCAAAAAAAGAAGTGATGATACTTGAATTAGGTCTTGAGGAAGTTTGCCAGAAAGAAACCTAGCAAGTCTTAACTGAGCTCATTTTTATATGGCTTACTCATACTAAGTGTTTATGTCTGTCAGAGATTATCTTAATGCTTTTCACGTGATACCTACCTTATCCTTTATAAGAATCCTAGGTCAAAGCTGTTAATTCTCACCATTCTACAGATGAAGAAACTAAGGCACAGAAAAGTTAAACTTCTGCGCCTCATACAGCTAACTAAGTAGTAGAGCTGGAATTTGAGCCAGACATTCTATTGCTAAAGCTTGTGGCCTTAACCACTAAGTTATACTCCCTCCCAGGGACGATTGTAATAATATGCAAAGGGGTGGCTCCTATGATCTTAATCAGAGATAGTTCTGAATTGTGAAAAGCTGGAAAGAACTATGATGTTGAACAGCAGGACATTGCTTACTTTAATTACAATACATCTATGCATGAGAATACTCTGAAGGCATTACAAATTTGCTGTTGGAAGATTAATCAGTGATGGGAAAAATATCTTCATCTTACTGATTTTTTAAAACCTAGCTACTAGAAAGCAGTATGATTTAATATAAAGTGTGTGTGTGTGTGTATATATCCCCAAAGAGAAAAGACTGGAAGGATATATACATCCAGCAAACACTTGCTGAGCATCTACCAAGGGCCAGGCTAAAACCTGTGATCAAGCCTTTCCTCTCAGGGCTTGCAGTGTTAGAGGAGGGACAGACAAGTGACGGAGCGGGTGGTTAAGCGAGTGTGAGCAGTGCAACGGCTGGGAGACGCACGGGTGCAGTGAAGTCCCTGAGCTGGCCACCACCTAGACCGAGGCAGACATGGAACGTTTATTAGAGGACAGTACAGTTGACCCTTGAACAGCAAGGGTTTGAACTGCGAGGTCCACTTATATCTGAGTTTTTTTCAACAAATTCAGACTACAGTACTTCACAGCCCACTGTTGTTTGAATCCACAGGTGTGGAAACACAGATACAGATGGCCAACTGTAAAGTTATGCGTGGATTTTCAATTGCAAGGGCGGAGTTGGTGCCCTAACCACCCGCCACCCCCGGCCCGTGTTTAAGGGTCGACTGTGTGCTTAAACTGAGACCTTAATAAGTAAAAGTGAACTCAGCTAATGGTAGAGTAGGGCATAAAAACCAGAAAAAATACCAGGTTGGATTCTGTCTAAATTCTGACTCTACACTCTCAAAATTAACATTGTATAATTTCACAAATTTGTTTTTATTTCACAATCCTTATATTTCCATAATAATAAAAAACCAGGATCATTGTAAAGCAACTGTACTCCAATACAAATTAATTTAAAAAATAATAATTAACTCAGCTCACCAAATATATGATAATTTCACTAGTAACAGCAAAAAATTTAATTTGGGGTAACATAGCAAGCATGTGTTATAAATAGGCATTTTCTGAGGGAATACTAAATTGCATAAAAATGCTAACTGTTGTCTCAGTGTAACATTTATATCAAGATTTTTCACATATAATTTATGCCAAACTTATAACTTATTTATGTAATGTTTTATATGGCAAACACCAGAAATTTTCTTTAACTGTCCTTAAGACCGTTATTATAATGCCTGTCATACAGTGAGCACTTAATAAATGCTGGCTAATTTCTGGCCTAGAATTACAAGTTTCCAAACTTTTGTGTTTTCTAGTGATTTAGAGAACAATATCTTTAGCAAAGAAACGTCATAATTCAAGCTCAGCTACCCTCTTTGTCTTAAAAAGTGATAGCCTTACATCTCTGACATAAAACTGGGTCTTTTATCATTACATATATCATTACTATATTTAAATTCTTTAGCTATAAAGATGATAATGTAATAGGTTATCTGAAAAAATATAGATACTGAGATACATAATAATACACCTATTAAATACAGCATTCCCATTAATATGCTAGCATTTTTGAGTCTAAATCACCTTGGCATAGAAGCAGTTACGGTGGAAAAAGCTTTTGCATCCACTTGTAACTTGAGTTAGGTGCTTGTTCTCCATTGTGCCACTTACTTAGCTATCTCAGATTGGAATCATGTGTTTTCGTGCTTCTCATCCTGTAGATATTGAGCCTTTAAAGGACAGGTACTGTGTCTTGGGGCTCACCTCAAGGTCTGGCATATTGCAGGTACTTAATATGAATTTGTTAAATGAGTCAAAGCAGACACTAAAGCTGCTTCTTTGCCAGGAGAAGAAGCAACCAGGATTAAAATGAAATCTGTGTTTACTTAAGGTATATGTGTCAAAGTCTCAGGTTCCTTTAAAAGGCAAAGATTGACCGAATGAGTCAATGAACATGACGCACAAAGACATGAAGACACAGGCTAGGAGCGAAAAAGAAAAACAGTCTTAGGTTCTTCAAGTCCAAGAAAAATGAAATCTCTGATTTTTAAGATAGTCTTGACATGTCCCAGTACTCTCTTGACCTGAAGTTACAATTATATTAACTTAAAGACATATTGATGTATTCTGTAAAGTGTTCTATTAATGCATAGAGTCGGACACGACCGAGCGACTTCACTTCACTTATAAAGTGTTCTATTAATGCATTAATCACGTATTGATCTATCTTTCCTCCTTGTTTAGGACTTGTGCCATTCTCATTGTGATGAGTCTATCATACACAAGAAGATTATGACTATTATCAACTGCTTTATTAATTCCAGCATCCCCCCAGCTTTACAAATTGACATTCCAGTAGAGCAAGCCCAGAAGATTATTGAACACAGGAAGGAGTTGGGACCATATGTATTCAGAGAGGCACAGGTAAGAAATCAGGGCATGTAGTAAGCATACTTTAAAATAGATTAGTAGTCTAGATATTCTTTTAAAGTTTTTGTATTATTCATATTTGGTAAGGTTTGAATCCTCCTAATCCTGGGATTTATTCTATTTAATTAGAAAAATGTTGCCAATGCCACATAACATAGAAACTAGTAACTTGCTATTTTGCTGATGGTAATATACAGCAAGTAAATTTTTAAAATTCTATATACTTTGACTTTGCATGGTTATCATTTTATTTCTAATTTATAAATCCCCAACTAATTTCTCCTTCCTTTCCCAACATTCATATTTCCTTTTAAAATATCTGCTACCACAAGAAATGTGTAAATTATGTGTGTCCCAAGATTTGTGTATTTTTAAAAGTTGGAATATTCACATAGCTCATAAAGTAAGTGAGAGGAGATTTAAGTACTCAACCAACATAAAGTACACAAGCTCATGAAAGGAAAATCATGCCTGTTAACCTGCTCAAGTTACTTCTCTTTAAGATAAATAATAGAAAACAGTGATTTGCTGAACATAGTTTATTTGCATTTTGAAAAGCCTTTTAGTGATGTTGTTCCTGAAAAATGATTAAGAAAAATAAATTATAATAGGGGTAATAGGGAAGGCCCTGTCATGATTTAAGTGATATGAAACAGAGATTTAGGGTATGAATGCCCTTGAGCATGGAAAAAGACCATTATTCCTTAACATTTTCATTTGCAAGCCAGCTGTGTTCTAAGTCCTAAAAGGAACCGAAAGCAGACTCACCATCCAAATTATGCATTAAAATAGGGAAAAATATAGACAAATGATTGACGATCTGCTAGGGAGAAACAGAAAACATGGTGTCAGAATTGTAGCATCTGTTAATGAGAAGATCACTTAGCCTAGCCCGGTCTCTTGATGGCCAGGCCAAGGCTTGCCCATCCAGATCACAGCCTCGAGGCTGACAGTGAGCGTCTTGAGCTGCTTATGTTGGTTGGTTCCGCCACACTGTCCAGGGAGTGCAGCCAGGGAACTTTACTGGAGTCCTTTAGTTTATGCCTCTGTCTCATTCCCCAAAACAAAGTCCCAGATATATCTTAAATATAATCTTTAGGGTATCAGAGAACAAGAGAATATTTAGGGGCCTCACCTCACCAGGTCTATTGTTTCCGTGTTCCCTAAGGAAGCTCAGAGAAGGACATACCTCCTACCCAGGTGTGCAAGCCAGAGATCCGGTTGCACCTTCATGTCTTCTCTCTCCTTTGTTCCCTGACCTTCGGTGATCTTCAGTCACTAACATGTATCCATTTGTCTCCTTCTCTGTTACTCTATCTACTTTTCTCCAACTCCATGCCACTACCTCAGTTTATGTCTGCAGTGTCTCACATTGATTACCAAAATTCCCTGCCCCTAGACTCTCTCGAAACCATTTAACTTACTGCAGATGGAGCCATCTTTTTCAAAATGTGTATTTGATCATGTCACTTCTCTGCTCTCAATTTCAACTACTCCCATTGTCCTCAGACTGGAGACCATATTCCTTCATCGATATCTCTCTAAGCAGATACCTTTCCACTCACTGCCATCTATCTCTGTCTTACTGAAATATTAGATTTTTCACTTTTATTTGTTTGTTTATTTTGGCTGCACAGCATGTGGGATCTTCATTCCCTGACAGGGATTGAACTTGCATCCCTGCATTGATTTTATTTTATTTTATTTTTTTGCTTTATTTTGGCCACACAGCATTCAGGATCTTAGTTCCCCAGTCAGGGATCAAATTTATGCCCCCTACAGTGGAAGTGTGGTGTCTTAATCACGGACCACCAGGGACGGCCCACTGAAATACTTGTACTTCCATAGAAAGGCAATAGTACCCCACTCCAGTACTCTTGCCTGGAAAATCCCATGGATGACGGAGCCCAGTAGGCTGCAGTCCATGGGGTCACTAAGGGTGGGACATGATTGACCGACTTCACTTTCACTTTTCACTTTGACGCACTGGAGAAGGAAATGGCAACCCACTCCAGTGTTCTTGCCTGGAGAATCCCAGGGATGGGGAAGCTTGATGGGCTGCCGTCTATGGGGTTGCACAGAGTCAAACACGACTGAAGCGACTTAGCAGTAGCAACAGCAGGCATTTCACCGGAGAGGGCAATGGCAACCCACTCCAGTACTCTTGCCAGGAGAATCCCGTGGACAGAGGAGCCTGGTAGGCTACAGTCCATGGGGTCGCTAAGAGTTGGACATGATTGACGAGACTTAGCAGCAGCAGCAGCAGAGAAGCCTTACTTTCTTCCCTCCAGAGCTTTTCACAGTCTCATCTTCTCTCCTTTATGCTTCTGTGATATCCTGTGTTTGTCCCTGTTGGAACACTTATCATACAAATTTGAAAATAGCTGTTCTCATGCTTGACTTTCCCACTGGACTGTAAGGTCTTTGAGAATAGGGACTGTTTCTTATTTGCTGCTGTGGCCTGCATGCCTAGCACAGAATAGACACTATCATTTTTGAAAACATGAATGAATGATGTGAGATCAAACATGAGAGAAATAGCTCAAATTGGCAATAAAGCAACGTTGCGTAAAAGGACTGAAGAGTAAATAAAAAGCTGTTGCCTCTTTTAGTATTGCTTTCACTTGTAACATCTGCCTTTCCCCCACCTGCAGTCCTAATAGCTTAGAAGTTTTTGTCACTCAGCCATATTTTCACTGACACTCTTCACTCATGCTGCAGCCATTGCCCATCCACTGGCAATGTGGGAAATAGCTCCATATTTATTAAAAAATTTTCTAACAGTCTGGTTGTCTTTTAAGGTTCTGGAGGTACAGGGCAATTTTCATGAATAACATGAATGTTATTAACTGCAACTTTTAGAAATAGAGCATTTGTTTTTCAGCCACCCTGTTCTGCACACAGGATCTTAGTTTCCCGACCAGGGATCAAACCCATACCCCCTGCACTGGAAGTGTGGACCCCTAACCACTGAACTTCCAAGGGATTCCCAGAAATAGAGAGATTTTATGTCTGCCTTGAAATATTGTGCCCTAATAGGGTAACTTTTACTGGGAAGCCTTCTAGGTGACAAATACATTTGAGAGCTGGAAATGACTCAGGTTTTGGAGAGAGAACTGAGAAGTAGGGTCAATAGTTGGTAAATGGAGGTGGAAGAGTGTTTAAGTTTAAGAAATTCATATAAAAACTACCGTGATCCTTTAACATTGGAGCAGGGGATTACTTAAAGCATGGCGTGCATGCTATGTTGCTTCAGTCATATCCGATTCTTTGTGACCCTATGGACCGTAGCCTGCCAAGGAATTCTCCAGGCAAGAATACTGGAATGGATTGCCATTTCCTCTTCTAGGGGATCTTCCAGACCCAGGGATCGAACCTGAGGCTCTTATGTCTCCTGTTTTAGCAGGAGGGTTCTTTACCATTAATGCTACCTGGAAAGCCCCAAAATCCATGGTAGATAAATGGAAATGAAAACTTTTTTAAAGCCTACACTTCGTCAAATAAAGTATCTTTAGCTTTTGTGTTCACAATCCCAAGAGGCTATAGAATTCAGTGACAAGATGGTATCGTAAAGGGAGTAAATAATTATAGAATTACTAATGATATTCATGTACAGAAAGGAGTGATGAAATGTATCACGATGTTCAGGACTCTGTTGATCACTGCAGCATTTACTTTCTAAAAACTCCACTTTCCTGCTGAAAAGTTGGCTTAGAGCCTAATGGGATGGTTCATTTTTCTCCAGGGCATTAGGTAAAGTCCATTCCCAGCAACAAGATGTTGGACTTGATCTGATGTGGCAAGTCCTACCTTCTTGGAAGTAACGTATGCCTCTGGAACTAATGGAAAAACTTGGCATGAAAATTTGAGCCAACAATTCTTATCTCTATAAATATCACAATTAATCACTTAATGTAGAGTATCCTCATAGAAAGCATTTGTCCATGATACCACTCTGCTTTTTAAATGTTACTTTTCTTGCTCTCACATAAAAGAGAGATTGTATCATTTAAAAGTTACTCAAGATTTATTCTTAGATCTGCAGCTTTGTTTAAGAGCTTTTCCAGAGGCAAAATGGTATTTCCTTTCTCTAAAAGAAGGGAAAGGAGGGGTGGAGAGGAGTCCCCCTTGATGAACTGAATATTTGGAATACTTGCATAAAACAGCCGAGTGTGTGGCAGATCAAGTGGTATAAGTTTTAAAAGAAAACATATATTTCTTATTTAAAAAGACCTAATGGATTCTTTATTAATACAATCAATTGGTTAGGGAAACATAAAGTATAAAGTGACTTTTAACTGTATTTAAGTGTATGTTTTTTTAAAAGAAAGACTTCTCGTTGGTAGTAAAAAAACATTGATGATAAGCATGTGCCAAGCTAAACTATACCAAGATGTCTGGAGACAATAAGTTGGAGGAAACATGCTGTATATTAAAGATAGAATAGTTAATCCATTATTATGGTGAATTAGAGTTAAAATTGGTACATTTGTATAAAATTGTAATCTGAGACATACTTTGTTTTTTATACAGATGACAATTTTTGGAGTTCTGTTTAAATTTTGGCCTCAGTTCTGTGAGTTCAGGAAGAACTTAACTGATGAAAAAATTATGAGTGTTTTGGAGAGAAGACAAGAGTATAGTAAGCAGAAAAAGAAAATGGCAGTCATAGAAGATGAAAAATTTGTAAAGGTGAGACAAGAATCATTTGGGGTTTAATCAGACTTTTTAAAAGGTATGTGATATTGTTATTGAGTCCAAGCTCTCTCTGCTCGCCACACGAAAGGCCAATGAATCTGAGGGGTTGAGGCAAGGAAGAGACATTAATCAGGGAGCCAGCTGACCCAGAAGATGGCAGACTAGTGCCTCAAAATAACCATCTTATTGAGGTCTGGATGCCAGATTTTTATAGATCAGAGACGGGGGCGGGGGGAGACGAGGAAGCAAAATAAAAAAGGCCATTAATCTTGCAAACATCTCCTACAGTGGAAAGCCTTGGGCAGGGGATGTGTTAATTTCTTCTTTCCTGCCGCCTACAGGTGGACAGGGTTCTGAACCCAAAGAACTTTAACAGTTAGGCAGAGGGGCAGGATTCTCTGAGGCAGTCCATTCTGTATGATTATAATAACAAAAGCAGCGAAAAGCAAGTCAAAGAAGTGGTTCCAATGTGGACTCAGAATTGGTTTCTTCTCTGCAAATGCTGTGTGTACATTTGTAGAATTTGGGATGAGCAAAAATACAGAGAAGTTATAAAGTGTGGATTTTAGTGACTTTTAAGCCTTCAGTCAGAAGTTTCAGACTTGTTTTGAAGTTAAAAAAATTATCTCAAAAATCATCTCATCTATGTACCTCTCTTGGAGAGCACTTTATATTTGTCTTATGAGTAAGTTTTTGCATCTGTCTTTCTCACTGAACTGAGATCCTCAAAGATAACATCTGTCTTATTAAATACTTCCACCACTATCCAGCACATGTTCAATTATTAATCATTATTTACCAAATAAATCTGGGAATGAATGAGATAGTATTATGCACTTGGGACAGCATTTTCAATATTAAAATTAGAGAATGATACACTGACTGTGAAACTTATGAGTCGTAAGTTGCCCAGGCTGCCTCTTTGTCTGTCCGTTATCAATTTATCTCTCTTTATCTATTTTTTTACTTGAGAAGGGGTAACAAATAACATATTTCATCTTATTTATAAGCTTTACCCCTATTCTCTTTTTTAAAAGAAATTTAAAATATATCTAAAGATATAAAAGTAATATAATTATAACCCCCATGTTTCCCCAGGTCAATATAAACACTGTTAACATATTTTACATTAGTTTTTCATTTTTCCTTTGTAAGTGAAATAGTGCAGAACACTGTACCTCTTAACCCCAGTCCTGAGTTCTTTTTTATTTTTAATGCATGATTTTATTTATTTACTTATTTGGCCGTGCTGGGTCTTCGCTGCTACATGGACTTCCCTCTAGTCACGGTGCGGTGGCTCTCTCATTGTGGCTCCCAGGTTCTAGAGCACAGGCTCAGTAGTTGTGGCGCACGGGCTCCGTTGCTCCGCAGTATGTCAGACCTTCCTGGATCAGGAATCAAACCCATGTCACCTGCACGGCAGGTGGATTCTTTACCACTGAGCCACCAGGAAAGCCCCCAACCCTGAGTTCTATTACCCTCCCCACTTCCAAGAGCAACCATTAAGTTTTGGATATGTTCTCAACAACTCCTTTTTAAGATAATGTTTTATATGGGTATATGGATTCATAAATGATACAGAGGACTATTTTGTATGTACTTTAACTTACATAAATAGTGCCATATTTTATTAGTCTGCTCAGGCTACCATACCAAAATATTACAGACTAGATGGCTTAAACAACAGAAATTAACTTTCTCATAGTTCAGGAGACTACAAGTCCCAGCTCAAGGTGCCAGCTAATAAGACTCTTGGTGAGACCTCTCCTGCATGCACAAGGCCCCCTTCTTGTTGTGTCCTCACAAGTTGGGGAGAGAAAGAAGCTCTCATCCTTTCTCTTCTCGTAAAGCCACAATTCCTTTGGATTATGACCCTACCCTTATGACCTCATTTAACCCTACTGCTGCTGCTGCTAAGTTGCTTGAGTTGTGTCTGACTCTGTGTGACCCCATAGACGGCAGCCCGCTAGGCTCCCCCGTCCCTGGGATTCTCCAGGCAAGAACACTAGAGTGGGTTGCCATTTCCTTCTCCCATTTAACCCTAAATACCTCTTAAAGGACACCTTTATTTGGTGTTAGCTCTAGAAGGTCTTGTAGATCTTCACAGAATCGGTCAATGTCAGCTTCTTCGGCATCAGTGGTTGGGGCACAGACTTGGATTACTGTGATGTTGAATGGTTTGCCTTGGAAATGAACCAAGATCATTTTGTCATTTTTGAGGTTGCACCCAAGTACTGTATTTCGGACTCTTTTGTTGACTATGAGGGCTACTCCATTTCTTCTAAGGGATTCTTGCGCACAGTAGTAGGTATAATGGTCATCTGAATTAAAGTCTCCCATTCTCATCCATTTTAGCTCACTGATTCCCAAAATATCGATGTTCAGTCTTGCATCTCCTGCTTGATCACATCCAATTTGCCTTGATTCATGGACCTAACATTCCAGGTTCCTATGCAATATCGTTCTTTATAGCATCGGACTTTACTTTCACCACCAAACACATCCACAACTCAGCATCTTTTCCACTTTGGCCCAACCTCTTCATTCTTTCTGGAGCTATTAGTAATTGCCCTCTGCTCTTCCCAAGTAGCATATTGGACACCTTCTGCCCTTGGGGATGCTCATCTTCTGGTGTCATATCTTTTTGCCTTTTCAAACTGTTTATGAAGTTCTTACAGCAAGAATACTGGAGTGTATTGCTGTTTCCTCCTCCAGTGGGCCACGTTTTGTCAGAACTCTTCATTATAACTGGTCTGTCTTGGGTGACCCTGCATGGCCTCGCTGATAGCTTCACTGAGTTATGCAAGCCCCTTCATCACGACAAGACTATGATCTATGAAGGGGGAAGAGAGGAGCCAAAGACAGAGAAGCTCTATACAGCCAGAAAAAAACAAGACCTGGTGCTGATGTGACTCAGATCATCAGCTCCTTATTTATTGCAAATTTCAGACTTAAATTGAAGAAAGTACGGAAAAACCAATAGGCCATTCAAAGTGAAAGTGAAAGTTGCTCAGTCGTGTCTGACTCTTTGTGACCCCATGGACTGAGGCCTGCTAGGCTCCTCTGTCCATAGAATTCTCTAAGGCAGAATACTGGAGTGGGTAACCATTCTCTTCTCCAGGTGATCTTCCCAACCTAGGGATTAAACCTGGGGTTCTTACCAACACAGGGATTGAAACCAGATCTCCCTTATCTGAGCCACCAGGGAAGCCCCAGTAGGCCATTCAGGTATGACCTGAATCAAATCCCTTATGATTATACAGTGGAGGTGACAAATAGACTCAAGAGATTAGATCTGGTAGACAGAGTGCCTGAAGAACTATGGACAGAGTTGGTAACACTGTACAGGAGGCAGTGACCAAAACCATCCCAAAGAAAGCGAAATGCAGGAAGACAAAGTGGTTATCTCAGGAGGCTTTACAAATAGCTGAGGAAAGAAGAGAAGCGAAAAGCAAGGGAGAAAGGGAAAAATAGATCCAAATGAATGCAGAGTTCTAGAGAATAAAGAGCAAGGAGAGACAAGAAAGCCTTCTTAAAGGACCAATGCAAAGAAAGAGAAAACAATAGAATGGGAAAGACTAGAGAGCTCTTCAAGAAAATTAGAGATATCAAAGGAATATTTCACGCAAATATGGGCACAATAAAGGATAGCAATGGTGAGGACCTAAGAGGAGCAGAAGAGATTAAGAAGAGGTGGCAAGAATACACAGAAGAACTATGTAAAAAAGGTCTTAATGACCCAGATAACCACGATGGTGTGATCACTCACCCAGAGCCAGACATCCTAGAGTGTGAAGGCAAGTGGACCTTAGGAAGCATTACTACGAACAAAGCTAGTGGAAGTGATGGGATTCCAGCTGAGCTATTTAAAATCCTAAAAGGTTATGCTGTTAAAGTGCTGCACTCAATATGTCAGCAAATTTGGAAACCTCAGCAGTGGCCACAGGACTGGAAAGGTCAATTTTCATTCCAATCCCAAAGAAAGGCAATGCCAAAGAATGTTCAAACTACCATACATTTGCACTTATTTTGCATGCTAGTAAGGTTATGCTCAAATCCTTCAAACTAGGCTTCAACAGTATTTGAACCTAGAACTTCCAGAGGTATAAGCTGGGTTTAGAAAGGCAGGGGTACCAGAGATCAAATTGCCAACATCCAGTGGATCATAGAGAAGCAAGGGAATTCCAGAAAAATATCTACTTTGCGTCACTGACTATGAGGAAGCCTACGTGGACCACAACAAACTGGAAAATTCTTAAAGAGATGGGAATACCAGACTACCTTACCTGTCTCCTGAGAAACCTGTATTCAGCAACAGTTAGAACCAGACATGGAACAACAGACTGGTTCCAGATTGGGAAAGGAGTATGACAATGCTGTATAGTGTCACCCTGTTTATTTAATTTATATGCAGAATGAAAAGTCTAGTTGCTCAGTTGTGTCTGACTCTACTACCCTATGGACTATATTGCCTGCCATGCTCCTTCATCACAGGATTTTCCAGGCAAGAATACTGGAGTGGGTTGCCATTTCCTTCTCCAAATATGCAGAATACATCCTGCAAAATGCCAGGCTGAATGGATCACAAGCTGGAATCAAGATTGCCAGGAAAAAATATCAACAGCCTCAGATACCCAAATGATACCACTTTAATGGCAGAAAGTGAAGAGGAACTAAAGAGCCTCTTGATGAGAGTGAAAGAGGAGATTGAAAAAACTGGCTTGAAACTCAACATTCAAAAAACTAGATCATGGCATCTGGTCCCATCACTTAATGGCAAATAGAAGGGGAAAAAGTAGAATCAGTGACAGATTTTCTTGGGTTCCAAAGTAACTAAGGACAGTGACTGCAGTCATGAAATTAAAAGATGCTTGCTCCTTGGAAGAAAAGCTACAACAAACCTAAACAGCATATTAAAAAGCAGACATTACTTGCCAACAAATGTCCAGATAGTCAAAACTATGGTTTTTCCAGTAGTCATGTACACGTGTGAGAGTTGGTCCATAAAGAAGGCTGAGTGCCAAAGAATTGATGCTTTCAAATTATGATGCTAGAGAAGACTCTCGAGAGTCCCCTGGGCTGCAAGAAGATCAAATCAGTTAATCCTAAAGGAAATCAACCCTGAATATTTATTGGAAGGATTGATGCTGAGGCTGAAGCTCCAGTACTTTGGCCACCTGATGCAAAGAGCTGATTCAATGGAAAAGACCCTGATGATGCTAGGAAAGATTGAAGGCAAAAGGAAAAGGGGGCTGCAGAAGACAAGATGGTTAGATAGGATTACTGATTCAACAGACATGAATTTGAATGAACTCCAGGAGATAGTGGAGGACAGAGGAGCCTGGCAAGCTGCAGTCCATGGGGTCACAAAGAGTCAGACCTGACTTAGGAAATCAACAACAGCCACCTCTTAAAGACCCTATCTCATGATACAGTCACAGTGAAAGTTAGGACATCAACATACGAATTTGGGAGAGACATAGTTCATTCTATAGCACATATTGTACTTTCTACATCTTGCATTTTAAGTTTAGTGTTGTTTTTAATTCTACCCACACTGCTCTACTTAGATAGATCTCATTTATTCAGCTTAATTGCTGCATTCCCATCATATGCATAAATATACTATTTTATTGAACTATTTCTTTATTGTATTTTTTCAATTTATACGTTTATAAATAGCACTGCAAACAACATTGCTGTAAATGCCTCCGTATTCACGTGATTAAAATGTTTTTGGAATGGTTAAGTAATAGAGTATGAGTGTGTGTCAGTCTATGTTCCTATTTCTCCTCATCTGGTATGTTCAGACTTTCAAATTTTTGTCCATCTGTTGATGACAAATGGTATGTCATCATACTAACGCATTCATTTCTATCCACCTAATTATTAGTAAGGGCTTCCCAGGTGGCTCAGTGGTAAAGAATCGGCCTGCCAATACCGGAGCCACTGGAGACTTGGGTTGGATCCCTGGGTCAGGAAGATCTCCTGAAGGAAAAAACGGCAACCCTCTCCAGGATTCTTGCTGGGATAATCCCATGGATAGAGGAACCTGGTGGGCTACAGTCCATGGGGTCATAAAGAGTTGGACATGACTGAGCGGCTGAGCATGCATGTAATTATTAATAAGATGGAACAATTTTTCACATATTAACTATTGAGATATTGTATCAGGATTGTAGTAAGCCTATAATTCAATTTGAGAATTTATGTCATAAATTAGAAAACATTTTGTTTTCTAATCCATGAACACAGTTTATTTCTGTTTAGTTCTTTAATTTCTTTCATCAATGATTTTGCATTTTTTGTGACATCTTGAATATATTTTGTGAAATTTATTCCAAAGTATTTCATATTCAAGATAATGTTATTGGTATTTTTTTAAATTTCAAATTCTAATTTTTTTAGAAAAAATTTTTATCTTGAGATAATTAACATTCATGCTACTGCTGCTAAGTCGCTTCAGTCATGTCCGACTCTGTACGACCCCATAGATGGCAGCACATCAGGCTCCACTGTCCCTGGGATTCTCCAGCCAAGAACACTGGAGTGGGTTGCCATTTCCTTCTCCAATGCATGAAAGTGAAAAGTGAAAGTGAAGTCACTCAGTCGTGTCCGACTCTTAGCGACCCCATGGACTGAAGCCTACCAGGCTCCTCCGTCCGTGGGATTTTCCAGGCAAGAGTACTGGAGTGGGTTGCCATTTCCTTCTCCAATGCATGAAAGTGAAAAGTGAAGTCTGTCAGTCGTGTCTGACTCTTGCGACCCCATGGACTGCAGCCCACCAGGCTCCTCCATCTATGGGATTCTCCAGGCAATAGTACTGGAGTGGGGTGCCATTGCCTTCTCCAATTAGGAAATAGCAAAAATAGTAGAGAGGTCTCATGTACCTTTCCCCCAGTTTCCCCCAGTGGCTACACCTTGCTATTACAATAGTAAAATCAGGAAACTAATATTGATACAAGGTGTGTGTATAGTTCATGCCATTTTGTCACATGTGTATATTCGAGTAACCAACACTCTATCCAAGATGCACCACAAAAATGTTCCTTGTGACTGTAAGTCATCTCCAACCAATTATCCTAATATTTTAGCCATGAATCTTTCCCCCATTTATATAATTTTGTCATTTTTGAGAATGTTTTATAAATGGAATCATACAATATGTGACTTCCTGAGACTGGCATTTCTCGCCCAACATAAATACCCTGGAGATGAGTCCACACTGTCATGTGTATCTGCAGTTCATCCTCTCTGTTGTTTAGCAGTGTTCTGTTGGGAGAAGGCAGTGGCACACCACTCTAGCCTCTTGCCTGGAGAATCCCAGGGACGGGGGAGCCTGAGGGGCTGCCGTCTGTGGGGTCGCACAGAGTCAGACACGACTGAGCGACTCAGCAGCAGCAGTGTTCTGAAGTACATTGTACCACAGTGCAGCCGTTCACTCATTAAAGGACATTTGGTTAGTTCCTGTTTGGGGCTGTTACAATAAAATGTTATGTAGTCACTCCCACCGCTGTCTCCTCCTCCTCCTCCTCCTTCTTATTTGAATGCTTTTATTTTATAACAGCTTTATTGAAATTTAATTCTCATACCATAAAATTTACACTGTTAAAGTGCACAATTTTATGGTTTTAGTATATTTGCAGAGCTGTGTGACTATCACCACTACCTAACTGTAGAACATTTTCATCACCCCAAAAAGAAACTGTATACCCATTAGCAATCACTCCCCTTTCCTTCTTCCTTCCTAGCCTCCGGAAACCACTAATCTATTTTCTGTATCTGGACATTTCATATAAAAGAAATAATACCGTATGTGGTTCTTACGCCTGGCTCCTTTCACTTAACATGGTATTCTCAAGGTTCATCTATTTGTAGCACGTGTCAGTACTTTATTCTTCTCATGACTAACTGGTATTACACTGTATGGTTGAAATGCATTTTGCTTATCCGTTCATCAGCTGATGTATTGGGTTGTTTCCACTTTTGGGCTTTATTAATAATGCTGCTGTGAACATTCTTATGCAACCTTATATATATAGACATGTTTTCATTTTTCTTGGGACCTAGAAGTTGAATTATTGGCTCCTTTTGAGGAATTGCCAAACTTCTCTAAAGCTATAGTATCATCTTGGTATTTTGATTTTCACATGGTATCTTTTTCCATCTGCTTACATTACTACCTATATCATTATATTTGAATTAAGTTTCCTATAGACAGCATATAGTTGGGTCATGGTAGTGTTTGGTTTTTAATCTACTCTACCAATCTCTTTCTTTTAATTGGTGTATTTAGTCTATGCATCTTTAATATAATTATTGATACGTTAGTTTTTAAATGTCATTGTACTTTCTGTTTTGCTTATTCCCTCTCTTCTTTTTTCTATTTCCTTGTCTTACACTCCTGTGTATGACTTGAACATCTCTTAGAATTTCATTTTGGTGTCTCTCTGTTTAGATGTTTCAGCAGTTACTTAGATATCACCTTATACAAGCATAACTTCTCAATTTATTGGTGTTGACATTTTACCAGTTTGGGTCTGAAAACTACCTCCCTTTAAGTCTCTTTCCCCTCACCTGTTTACAATTATCTTAAATACTTCTCAACATATATTGAGAATCCCATCAGACAGTTTTATAATTTTTGCTTCAACTGTTAAACATAAATCAGGAAACTCAAAGTGAAAAGTCTATTGTATTAACCCTTACTTTTGCTCTATTTTTACTCTTTTTTGATGTTCCAAGATTTGTTTTGTTCTTTCTTTTTCCTTTATGTAAGCTGTTATTTCTCACTGCTTTCAAGATTCTTTTCTTTGTGTTTAGTTTTCAGAATTTTGAATATGATATGTCTTATGCAGATTTCTTTGGGTTGTTTCTGTTTGAGGATTGCTCAAGTTCTTGATGCTGTATATTTATATCTTTTGCCAAGTTTGGAAGAGGGGGATTTATATTAATGCTACATATATTTGTGTATATGGGTCACAGAGAGTCAGACACTCAGTTCAGCGACTGAACTGAACTGAACTGATACACTTTCTTTATGATCCATATTCATGATACCGTGGGTACTTCATTTCTGAGAGATTTTTGGTTTTTTCAATCTTTTTTAAGTTCAGTAAACAGTCATTTTACATTTTCCTTTTAAAATGTTTTGATCTGTTTCTGTTCTGAGTTTCTGCATTTAGGATTTGGAGTTTTATGTCATATATGCAAATGTTTGTATAGGAATATTTTATCTATTTTGGGCTCCTATGTTAGAGTTTTATGATTCATGATTGGATTTCTTGGAGAGTACTGTTATCAACTAAAATATTGGACTTCTCACTTTGTTTTATTCTTGCAATGGTTTTATGGGATATCACCTGTTATTTTCTGCTCATTTTGAAATGTCTTATATTTTTCTCAACCACCAATAATAGGGAGTAGTTAGAATTCTAATACACTATGGATGAGAGTATAGATTGAACTTTAGAAAACAATTTTACTTTATCTGGTAAATTAAAAGATGCACTTAGCCTTCAATTTATCCAATCTACTTGTAAATACATATATCCTAGAGTAATTTATGGACACAGATATCAGGTCATATGCACATGGTTTATAGCACCCATGTTTTCAAAAGCAAAAAATCAGAAGCTATCCAAATATCAACAGGAGATTGTTAAAAATAAATTCATGTAGTAGAACCCTGCTGTGATGGAAAACAAATAAACTATACTACAATAATAAACATAGACATACATCAGGAATATACTGCTGACTGGAAAAGTTGCAAAAATATAACCAGTCAACTCTGCTTATATAAAGTTAAAATTCACATAAAACGAATCAATACAAATGCGATAAAATATAAAAAAAAGGAATGATAAACACAAAGTTCAGTACAGTGGTTACCTTTGTAGGTTGGGTGGAGACAGATGATGTGATTGGGCAGGCGACACAAAAGGGAGCAGAGGCGCTGGTAACGTGGCGTCTCTTAAGCTTTGGTGGTATTGTTATTATTCATATCCTATTGTTAGAATATTTTAATAAGTATTCAATATATAACAAAATTTTTATATGAATGATACTGCAAGAAGTTACCAGATTTTCAAAAGCTTCTCTTTGGTTGATGTTTTCTATCAGGAGGTTGAGGGTATTTCCAGTATAGAATGGGAATCGGGAAAGGCCTAAGAGCAAGAAAATAGGAAGAGGTGTCTGTAAAATCTTGCTTCCACTGAATCAGTTCTTCACAATACGACTTCACGTATTTTTGTTGATGTATTAAAAGTTCTTTAATCATAGGGCAAATATTCACTCATATACAGCTTATGAGCGACTTGTATCTTCTTCCCAGGTGGCGCTGGTGGTAAAGAATCCACCTGCCGATGCAGGGGACTCAAGAGACATGGGTCCAATCCCTGTGTTGGGAAGATCTCCTGGAAGAGGAAATGGCAACCCACTCGAGGATTCTTGCCTGGAAAATCCCATGGACAGAGGAGCCTGGTGGGCTACAGTCCATGGGGTCACAAAGAGTCAGACACAACTGAATGACTGAGCACAGAGCTCATGTATGGAAATGAAATGTTATTACACTTAAATATAATTAGTTTTGGATTATTTATTTTAAAAATTTCTGCAGTTATTTCCCTTCCAGTGGTTTGGGTAATAAGTGATAGATCATATAATACAAAAGCTGATTTCTCCCTCAAACCAACTATGCATCTGGCCCAATCTATATAATCTGACAAGAAACAGAGTTCACTAAATAAAAACCCTCATATTTACCTTCTTCAGACCCTTGAGGCAAGTACGTGTCTGACTGAACCACATGAATGTGATACTAATTTGGTAGGCTCAGAAAGAAAATATATTGAAGGGTTCATTTAGGGAGGAAAAAATAGAATGTTGTCTAACTTAAGTACAATTGGAGCTTTTTTCTGATTACGTCTGTGGCATGTGAATAACTTCACCAATCAGATGAGTCCTATGTGAGCCTGCTGCATTTTTTACTAATGTGGCCTAAATAGTCTCTCAAAAAGAGCTCCCTATCCTAATCCCTTTCTTCCTTCTTTCACCAGACTTTTATTGATTATCTACTACATAGAATTTTATTGATGATCTATTTATCCCTTTTATATATGCTAGGAACATAAAAATAAAATTTACATATAGTGTAAGGATAGAAAGACACACACATATACTTAACTGAAAAGAATATAAACAAAAAACTGAAATCCCAGAAATTTAGTAATTAATTATTTGTGGGGGGAAAGTAAAGGATCTCAAAGAAAAGGTTAATTTGAGTTGGTTTTAAATAGTAAGCTCTATTCAGGTCTCCCGCATTGCAGGCAGATTCTTTACCAGCTGAGCCACAAGGGAAGGCCAATAATACTGGAGTGGGTAGCCTATCCCTTCTCCAGCAGATCTTCCCAACCCAGGAATCAAACCAGGGTCTCCTGCATTACAGGCGGATTCTTTACCAACTATTCAACAAATAGTTCTAAATGTATGCATGTATGCCCACTCAGTCGTGTCTGACTTGTTGCGACCCTAAGGACTGTAGCCCACCAGGCTCCTCTGTCCATGGAATTTCCCAGGCAAGAATTCTGGAGTGGGTTGCCATTTCCTCTTTCAGGGAATCTTCCCCACCCAGGGATTGAACCCACATCTCCTGTGTCTGCTACATTGGCTGGCAGGGAGACTCTTTACCACCGTACCACTTGGGAAGTTATCTCAATGTACACTTATTGAATAAAGGTTATAGAAGTAAGGAGGATATAAAGAAGATCTCTTACAGTATCTCAAATTCTTAGGAAGAACGTCACAGCTCTCTGTCATCCCAAGTATTTTCTTTACCAAAGTTTGCTTTGGTAAATATATTGTCTGAAACAAAAGTTGGAACATATAGTGTGAATGAGAGTAGAGAAAATCTTAAATTACTATCTCTCCAGAAAATCCAGAGTGTGTTTGTATCATCCATATTACATTTCATTTATGGAAATGCAAGTGTCCATAAGTGATATTCTGATCTGTCTATATCTGTCAACTAGTAAATGCTAACATGGTTAGGTATAAATATTGACAATCATTTTGTAGGGTAAATAATCCTAAAGAAAACACAGGAATTTTAATTTAAATATTTGTACTATATACAGTAAATGTATTGCCATCACTTACTAGTGATTGCAGCCATGAAATTAGAAGACTCCTTGGAAGGAAAGTTATGACCAACCTAGACAGCATATTAAAAAGCAGAGACATTACTTTGTCAGCAAAGGTCCGTCTAGTCAAGGCTATGGTTTTTCCAGTGGTCATGTATGGATGTGAGAGTTGAACTATAAAGAAAGCTGAGGGCCGAAGAATTGATGCTTTTGAACTGTGGTGCTGGAGAAGACTCTTGAGAGTCCCGTGGACTGCAAGGAGATCCAACCAGTCCATCCTAAAGGAGATCAGTCCTGGGTGTTCATTGGAAGGACTGATGCTGAAGCTGAAACTCCAATACTTTGGCCACCTGATGTGAAGAGCTGACTCATTTGAAAAGGCCCTGATATTGGGAAAGATTAAGGGCAGGAGGAGAAGGGGACGACAGAGGATGAGATGGTTGGATGGCATCACCGACACAATAGACATGGGTTCGGGTGGACTCCGGGAGTTGGTGATGGAAAGGGAGGCCTTGTGTGCTGTGGTTCATGGGGTCACAAAGAGTCGGACACGACTCAGTGACTGAACTGAACTAGTAACAACAGATTTCTCACATGCATTTATTTTAACACAGAAAGTATAAGGTAAAGAAGACCAATAGAGTGTAAGTTTGTTCCAAGATGCTATTGTCAATGAATACATATGAGAAAATGTTGGAAAAAGTGAATATGGGAAACTCATGACTTTTTTGTAACATGAAAATATATCTTCTGAAAAAAATCACTTACTATGAAAAGCATTGGGTTTATCTAGGTAACCATAGGCATGACTCTTAACCCTCTTAACCTCAATTTTATCAACTGATAGTGATAATATTAACCTCATATGATGTGAGATGGATTAATTGAAATGATATGAATAAAAGAACTTGTAGGGTATTCAACTATACAATTGTAAGGTATTATTGATCCAAGACAGTATAGTATAGTAGATAGGAGTGCAGTTTTTAGAGTGAGCCTACCTAGTTTTGAATCCTGGCCTTACCATTGATCGGTTCTAATACCTCAGGGAAACCACTTCACTTCCCAAAACCTCATTTTTTTCCTATGAGATGGAAATAGTAAGAGAACTTACATAACAGAGTAGAATTAAATGTAGTATGTGAAGCATACTACATGTCATAAAGATATCATTATCTTATTGTAGTAGTAAGTGTCCTTAATAACCCCCTTTTTAGAATAATTTAATTTAATATAATTACAGGATGGAATCAAACAATATTCGAGTACTTCAGGATCTGTTATCAAAGCAGCTGCTTTAACTAGTGACCCAGGTTTAGGCATGCAAGCGTACGGCCGACAGGTAAGCAGGAAAGATATCAGAGATATCACTTCTTCTCTAGAGCATTGGATGGTGTCATGCAGTAGCTGAGTTATTTTTAGAGTAATAGATATATGTTTGTTTGAAAATAAGGCTAAAATTCCTTGAGGAGAGACTGGAATAGAGTTTCCTTGAGTCTTCAGAGAACATTATAATTTCGGCTGATCCTGAACAACATAATCAGAGAAAATAATTTCTGGATACATATGAAGAAGATTTTAGTGGCAGAAGTTGAGATAACTATCTTATTGGAAAAGAGATAATCATATATATAAGAATATATGTAGGTTGATATATTCTTAGGTCAAGAGAAGAAAGAAGAATGTCAAATGCTAGTATCAATTTTTAAAATTATTTGAAGTCATAAAATTGATCAAAAACTAATATATGTACATATATGATCAATAGCTAATATATCTTTTTGATAATACATGATCAGCAACTAATATATGTACAATTTTTATGTTTATATTTATAACATACATTAGTGTCCCAGAAATTTTATAAGTTTAACTTATGTACATTTTTAAAGACTGATATTAAAAGTGTTTATATCATAGGCTAATACTAGCTTAAGAAACAATGTTTCTGGTACTCGAAATGTCAAATGTGTTCAGCCTCCCAGCTAAGATAACTGATAGATTATAAAGCTATTATTGAGATAAATGTCCAATTTTGTAAAGCCATATATTGAAAAATATATATTTAAAAGTGTGTGATACCTAATGCCATTTAGAAGAACATTTATTAGGAAATGACTAGCATTAAGTTTCAGAAACACGGTATAAAAATAAGGGGAGAGGAAGTCTCTTCCACAAATGTTGCTGGGCAAACTGGATAGCTACATGTAAAAAAAAAAAAAAAAAGAAATTAGATCATTCTTTAACTCCACACACAAAAATAAGCTCAAAATGGATTAAAGACCTAAATGTGAGACCAGATACTATAGGATTCCTAGAGGAAAACATAAGCAGAAAACTCTTGGCATAAATCATAGCAATATCTTTTTTGGTCTATCTCCCAGAATAAGGGAAATAAAAACAAAAATAAACAAATGGGACCTACTTAAACTCCAAAGCTTTTGCAGAGTAAAGGGAACAGTAAACAAAATGAAAAGACAACCCACAGATTGGGAGAAAATATGCGCAAATGATGTGACTGATAAGGGATTGCTGCTGCTGCTGCTAAGTCGCTTCAGTCGTGTCTGACTCTGTGTGACCCTATAGACGGCAGCCCACCAGGCTCCCCCATCCCTGGGATTCTCCAGGCAAGAGTACTGGAGTGGGGTGCCATCGCCTTCTCCCAATAAGGGATTAGTCTCCAAATTTTACAAACAGCTTGTGAACCGCTCAGTTTCACAGTAATCCAAGTCCGTGTCCCAACCACTAAATGCCAAAGAAGCTGAACGGTTCTAGGAAGACCTACAAGACCTTCTAGAACTCACACCAAAGATGTCCTTTTCATCATAGGTAATTGGAATGCAAAATAGGAAGTCAAGAGGTACCTGAATAACAGGTAAGTTTGGCCTTGGAGTACAAGATGAAGCAGGGGAAAGGCTAACAGAGTTTTGCCAAGAGAACGCCTTGGTCATAGTAAACACCCTTTTTCAAGAACATAAGATAAGACTCTACACATGGACATCACCAGATGGTCAACACAGAAATCAGATTAATTATTTTCTTTGCAGATGAAAATGGAGAAGCTCTATACAGTCAGGAAAAACAAGATCTGGAGCTGAGTGTGGCTTAGATCATGAGCTTCTTATTGCAAAATTCCAGTTTAAGTTGAAGAAAGTAGGAAAACCACTAGACCATTCAGGTGTGACCTATATCAAATCCCTTATGATTATACAGTGGAGGTGACAAATAGATTCAGGAGATTAGATCTGGTAGACCGAACGCCTGAAGAATTATGGGCAGAAGTTTGTAATGTTGTACAGGAGGTGGTGACCAAAACCATCCCCAAGAAAAGAAATGCAGGAAGACAAAGGGTTGTCTGAGGAGGCCTTACAAATAACTGAGAAAAGAAGAGAAGCAAAAGGCAAAGGAGAAAGGGACAGATATACCCAACTGAATGCAGAAAAGAATAGCAAGGAGAGATAAGAAAGCCTTCTTAAGTGAACAATGCAAAGAAATAGAGGAAAAATAATAGAATGGGAAAGACTAGATATCTCTTCAAGAAAATTGGAGATATCAAGGGGACATTTCATGTGAGGATGGGCATGATAAAGGACAGCAATGGCAAGAACCAAACAGAAGCACAAGCGATTAAGAAGAGGTGGCAAGAATACACAGAACTATACAAAAAAGCCTGAGTGATGAAGAACTGATGCTTTTGAATTGTGGTGCTGGAGAAGACTCTTGAGAGTCCTTTGGACTGCAAGGAGATCAAACCAGTCAATCCTAAAGGAAATCAACTCTGAATGTTCATTGGAAGGACTGATGCTGAAGCTGAAGCTCCAGTATTCTGGCTTCCTGATGTGAAGAGCTGACTCATGGAAAAGACCCTGATGCCGGGCAAGATTGAGGGCGGGAGGAGAAGGGGGCAATGGAGGATGAGATGGTTGGATGGCATCACCGGCTCAATGGACATAAGTTTGAGCAAACTCCAGGAGATAGTAAAGAACAGGGAAGCCTGGCATGCTGCAGTTCACGGGGTTGAAGGAGTCAGACATGACTTAGTGACTGAACAACAACAACACGTGATGCTTAACAGCATCAAAACAAACAGCCCACTCAAAAAAATGGGCAGAAGAACTAAGTAGACATTTCTCCAAAGAAGATATACAGATGGCCATTAGGCACATGAAAAGATGTTCAACATTGCTAATTATAATGAAATGCAAATCAAAAGTACAATAAAATATCACCTCATACCTGCGAGAGTAGCTATTACCAAAAAGTCCACAAACAATAAATGCTGGAGAGGGTGTGGAGAGAAGCGAACCTTCCTGCGCTGTTTGTGGGAATGTAAGTTGATACAGCCACTGTGGAGAAAAGTATGAAGGTTCCTTAAAAAACTGAAAATAGAGCTACCATATGGTCCTACAGTCCCACTGCCGGACATATATCTGGAGAAAAACATGGTCTGAAATGATTCATGCATCCGAATGTGCATTGCAGCCCTGTCTACAATAAGTAAGACATGGAAGCAATCTAAATGTCCACCAGCAGAGGAATGGATAAAGAAGACGTGGTATATATTTACAATGGAGCATCACTCAGCCATTAAAAAGATTGAAATAATGCCATTTGAAGCAACATGGATGGACTGGAGAGCCTCTGTCTGACTTCACTCAGTATGAGTGGAAATACCATATGACACCCCTTACATGTGGGATCTAAAAGGATATGATACGAATGAACTTATCTGCAAAACAGAAGCAGACTTATAGACTCCAAGAATGAGCTTATGGTGGCTGGGGGGAAGGTTGGGGAGAAGGGACAGATAAATGTATATTTTAAATATATATTAAAATATAAACATTTTAATATATATATTTAAATATCTTTATATTTCATTTATCATTTTGTTAATTTTTAATATATATTATATATAAATATAAGTAATATGTTACAACTGAAAACTGTTAAGAGTAAATCAGACTTCTCATCATAAGGAATAATTTTTTCTATTTCTTTAATGTTCCATCTATATGTGATGAAAGGTGTTTTTTAAACCTCTTGTGATCCTTTCATGATGTGTATAAGTCAAATCATTATTATTATACACCTTTAGCTTAAACAATGCTATATGTTGATTATATCTGAATAAAACTAGAAGAAAAATCAAATTATTAAAATTTAGATCAAGGCTAAAGAGAAATACCTTTACTTCATCATAAATATATCTATATAAATGTAGATCAATTCCTATAATTATAAATTTATGAAATGTGCATGTTTTCTATATTCTGTTCTTTGACATTAAAAGGCCTTTAAATGAAGGGGCTGATAGAAGCTGTCTTACCTTCAGTTTATTTCCTGGGGCAAATATCTCTAAAATTAATTTTGCAAAATTGTTTTTGTAGCCAACCTGGTGCTACTCAAAGTACATAGAAGCCTTAGAACAGGAAAGGATTCTTCTTAAAATTCAAGAGGAACTAGAAAGAAAGTTGTTTGCAGGTAAGTTTTGCTCTTTGTTTTCAGGGCTGCTTTGTTGTCTTGAATCATAGGTTAATTCTAGAGGGTTTTGCTAATGATTCCTTCACTGTTTCTCTTGTTTCCGTGCAGCCACACCATCTTTTACAAATTTCAAGTCTACTGCTTCCACTCTGTCTTTGAAAAAGACTGTGTCCTCCCACAACATCCAGAGTGAGTGTCAAGTGACAGTCTGATTTCAGTTCTTTCTTCCTTATTGTTAGAACTCTACCTCTCACCTGGCCATCTGGAGAGGGCAGAAAGGGATGAGGACTGACTCCCTCCCAACTGCTCTGAGCCCCAGGTTAGGAGAATTTCAGAGTGTAGGTGTTCCATCTCTTTGTCTCTGTTTTCTTCTCTTGTGCTGAGGAGGATAGACTATGACATATACCCAACACTGCATACCATTTCCAGACAGCACTCACGGGAGCATATATCCTGCTGCTAGGTACAACGGAAGTTCATAGACTGAATTGATCAGTCCCATCCATGTCCCTCTGAGTCACACACTAATGCCCATGGACATCTGCACAATGCTCATGCACACGCACACACACACACACACACACCTACTTACACTTTCCACTAACAAATTAATAGGCAGGAGTGACTTGCCTCCCTTTTGAACGGCACAGTCTCCTGCACAGGAAGGCCCCTGGGGAATGATCATTTATTGCTCCTATCTACTCCTTATCTAGTTTTCTCTTATCTAGTTTTCTCTTCCACAAAGAATATTTATAGAAGAATGGGCTCAGTTTTCCAAGGTTTTGCAAGCTGAGTTTTTCTAAGTTCCATTTTCCCAAGATGGGAATACAAGAAGGAACTGATAATTAATAACTGAAAATCAAGCTGGGGTCCTTTTCTCATACAGATACTGATGTGATTATACAGTTTTGATCAGATACTAATGTTAGACTTTTTAACAATGCCCTAAGAAAGTAGTATTACTAGTGTAATGTAATATATGTGCAACCCATTGAACTAAAACTCAAAGGACCCAGTAAAAGTCCCATTTCTCTTCTATTTTGTAGCTTAGATTTTTGTTTCTAAAATCCTTAGTTTTCTGGTTCTTGGGAGGATATGATGATCAGGCCTTTATGCTCTTAGCCTGCTCATCTCTCTTCTTTTCAGATTTATCCTTAACCACTGTGCTCCTGTCAGTTCCCTTACTCCTTAGATCAACATCACAGTGCCTCCAACATTAGGGTGTGCTGACTTATTTGTTAACTGTTTGATCCTTCTTACAACTCTAAGTTTTTGTTGTTATTTTGGATTTAAATTTTCTCTCACTGATTATGTTTCAGTCATTTCTTCTTTTTTCTTTGCAGGAATTCTTTAAACCAAGTTTTAACTAACATGGAAGCACAAGTGGTTTTTTGATGGTCTTCTTTAGAGCAAGCCTGTCATCTAAATAAAGTTTGGCTTTACTTCCATAGTTTAAAAATTACAGCTCTTCTGTACACATAACGTGGTGGTGGTGGTTTAGTCGCTAAGTCGTGTCCGACTCTTGCGACCCCATGGACTGTAGCCCGCCAGGCTCCTTTGTCCATGGGATTTTCTAGGCAAGAATACTGGAGTGGGTTGCCATTTCCTTCTCCAGGGGATCTTCCCGACCCAGGAATCGAACCCAGGTCTCCTGCATTGCAGGCAGATTCTTTACCTACTGAGCTAGGAGGGAACACCTAACATATAAGACTATTAAAAAAAAACTTTAACTCATTTAGAATAAAACAAATTCTATCTCGGAAGAATCAAAATATTTTATCACAGACCTGAAGAAACCATGTTTTGCTCCTTAAATAGTCTTTTAACAAAAATGTTCCTTGAGCATTCAGTATACAGTTGACCCTTGCACAACATGATTTTGAACTATACAGTTCTACTTATATGCAGATATTTTTCAATAGTAAACGTTACAGTACTCCTGGATCTGTGGCTGGTTGAATCCACAGATGCAGAACTGCGTATATGGAGGAGCCATGGATACAGGGATCTGCTATAAGTTATACAGAGAATTTCAACTTTATGGTGCCCCTAACCTCTGTATTGTTCAAGGGTCCGCTGTATTTGGTTGGCAGATCCATTCAGCAAGTGGCTAGGGATATTCCTAGCAATAAATTGACCCAAAATATAGAGGGAAGAGCCTTCCTCATCTTGTCCCTATCCCTATTCCCAACTCTAAAGAAGCTGTATTTTAAATCTGTGTGGCTCTCAGACTTCAGTGTGCATGAGACTCACTGTAACATTTGCTAGCAATGCAGATTCCTGGGCTCACTCTCTGAGAGTTTGATTCTGTAGTTCTTGGACAGAACCCAGGAATCCCCCTCTTTAATGGACATCCTAGTTGTCCGTGTGATAAACTGTTAGGGTAGCAAGAGAAGAGTTTTAAAAGGCAAAAGCTCCCTTGTTAACTAGAGACAGTAACAAATCTGCCTGCAACGCAGGAGACCTGAGTTTGATCCCTGGGTCGGGAAGATCCTCTGGAGAAGGGCATGGCAACCCACTCCAGTGTTCTTGCCTGGAGAATTCCATGGACAGAGGAGCCTGGTGGGCTACAGACCATGAGGTTGCAAAGAGTCGGACACAACTGAGCGACTGACACACACACTCGTAGCAGAGGAAACCCAGACATACATCTACGTATCTTCTTTCCTAGAGGGAAAGGAGAATCTGTAAGAAATTATCTGGGAGGATGAACCTTCATCATCTGTTTGCCTTGGGACTCAGAAACTCCAAGGACTGTGACCTGGGTTAGCAGATTGGAAGCATTAGACTTCCACTTTACTATCATCCCAGAAAGTATATTCAAAGTGGAAACTACCATTCCTAATTCTTTAAAGAGTTAAGCATTGTATAGAGGGGAGAGCATCAGGAGAAAGACTTCAGAGATCCCACTTGTTTTCTAAAGCAGCGGGTTTGGACACCTTTTTTTTTTAAGCATCAGAACCCTATAGTTTCCTCTGTTCCCATACTCCCCAATACCCTATATTAGTCAAGAAGTTTGTATTTGTTTTCCATTCATTGCCTTTTTTTTATTCCATTCATTTTCTGCCTTTTGATTTTAAGTAAGCCACTCCAGTACTCTTGCCTAGAAAATCCTATGGATGGAGGAGCCTGGTAGGCTGCAGTCCATGGGGTCGCTAAGAGTCAGACACGACTGAGCGACTTCACTTTCCCTTTTCACTTTCATGCATTGGAGAAGGAAATGACAACCCACTCCAGTGTTCTTGCCTGGAGAATCCCAGGGACAGGGGAGCCTGGTGGGCTGCCATCTATAGGGTTGCACAGAGTCGGACACGACTGAAGTGACTTAGCAGCAGCAGCAAGCATTTTCTGTGATTCCATTTTCTCCTTATCAGTTATACATCTTTTTAAAGTTGTCTAGTTAGTTGCCCTAGAATTTGCAATATACATTTACAGCTAATAAAAGTCTACATTCAAATAATATTCTGCTGCTTCATGACTGCTTCATGGGTAATGCAAGTATAATACCTTTTAACAGAATTTTCCAATTCCCTCCCTCCTATCTCTTATCATATTGCTGTCAGTTAATTTCACTTATCTATAAGCTATAATTGCTGAATGCATTGTTGATGTTATTATTTTTAACAACTGTTTTCTCCTAGGTCAACTCATAATAAGGAAATAAAAGGTATTATTTTTCCTTCATTTATTCCCCTAATACGCTTTCATTCTTTGTTAGATCTGAGTTTCTGACCTATACCATTTCCCTTCTCTCTGAAGAACTTCTTTTAATATTTCTTTTAAGGAAGGTCTATTGTTTGCCTTAAAATATCTTTATTTCTCCTTTAATTTTGAAGGGTAGTTTCACTGGATACAAAATTCTAAGTATTTCTTTTTCTCTTTCAACCTTTCAAACACTTCACTCTCTTTTTGCGTGGTTTCTAAAGAGAAGGCAAATGCAATTCTCTTCTTGACTCTCAGATTCCTTCAAGATTTTCTCTTCATCTTTGACTTTCTGCAGTTCAAACATGATAGGTGTAGATTTTTGTATAAATGTCCTGCTGTAATCGCCGAGCTTTTTGGATCAGTAGTTTTGTGTCTTTCATTAATTTTTGAAAATTCCATCATTATTACTTCAAGTGTTCTGTTCCTTTTCTCCCTGCTATTTCATTATGTACATGTCACATCTTTTGTAATAGTCCCATAGTTCTTGGATATTCTTTTCTTTTTCATTGTTTTTTTCCTCTTTGCATTTCAGTTTTGGAATTTTCTGTTAACTTCTCTTTAAGCCCACTGATTCTTTCCTCTGCTGTATTTAGTCTATTGATAAACTCATCCAAGACATTCTTCATTTTTGTTTCAGTGCTTTCAGTTAGTTACTAGCATTTTCTTTTGATTCTTTGTTTGGATTTCTGTCTCTCTGCTTATGTTACTCAGATGTTCTTGCATGTTGTACACTTCTTTCTATTAAAATCTCTTAACACATGAATCATAGTGATTTTAAGTTTTTGGCCTGATCATTCTGAAGTCTCTGTCATACTGATTATGATTTGATGCTTGCTTTTTGTCTCTTCAGGTATGTTTTTATGCCTTTTAACATGCTTTGTAGTATTTTTTGAAAGTAAGATATGAGGCATCAGGTAAAAGGAACTGAGGTTTATGGACCTTTAGTGTGTGAGATTTTGTATTTATCTGACTAGGAGTTAGGCTGTATTTAATGTTTGCTGTATCTGTGGTGCCAGTGACTGAAATTTCCTCTATGTCTTTGTTATTTTCTTCCTGTGCTTTTGGGTTTTCTTAGAGATCTCTTAATAGGGTCTGAGGCTTGCAGTTCTTTTATCTGTAATCCCCGACATTATACAGGAGTGCTGTTGATGTGGTGATAGAATGCGGGAGGAGGAGGTGTTGTATAGTCCCATGATTAGATCTCTTTCCTTTAGTGAGCCTGGTTGCGTATTTCCCCCCTCCCATGTCAGTTAGGCTTTGGTGAAAACCACAGCCTGTTAAGCTGTCGCAGAATAGTTTCTGTTGAGGGCAGGCATTGTTAGGAAGAATGGATATATTGCAAAATTGTCACTCTGTCCTTCCCCCTAGGAGAAGCAGGAGAGGGGAGTTTTCTCCGATGGAAATTTTTATATTATAAATACTTGCATGTTCATTTTTGGCCTACCCTGAAAGCATCTCACAGCATGAGTTAGTCTCAACTTATGCCACTAGAGTCGGTTTCCTTATATTAGTGCTCAGGAAGAATCTTCTCATTAGCTCTACTGATTCCTTAACATGCCTTCAGTGCGTTTTCTCCTTCTCTCATCCCCCAGTGGATGGCTGCCTTATTTCAGATTCTTACCACCTTGGATGTGAGTTTTAATTAGTATCTCTAAAACAGAAGTGTTTTATTTAGCATGACATGTAAGGCCCTCCTGTCTTCTGATGTAAACAGTGCTTCAGATCAGACATTTGTTCCTCTGGGATGCTATCTTTGATATTCTTATTTCACTGCAGATTTCTAAACAGCTGCATGAGTTATCACTCACTCTTCTGTCCTAACACTATAGCTTGTTCATTACTCTATAATAGCACTAGTTACATTGATTGTAATTTAATTTCCTGGTTAAAGCTGTCATTTGAATTTCAGTATCTTACATAGAACATCTGTAAAATAGATGTTCTTTAAGGATTTGCTGAAATGAAAGAAATATCTGCACTGTAAAATCTCGGGAAAGTAAAAAGTCACTGCTCATTGAAGAAAGTCAGTATAATGCTATTCAAACAATGTTTTCATTGGTATTTTTGTAATTAGAAATGCACAGCAAAGTGGCTTGTTTGTATAAAGTATATTTAATAATCTTTGTTGTAACTACATCATTTTTTCATATTTATGAGAATAGATCTATGTGTCATTGGGTCTTTCAGAGAATAAATTAATACTTATTAAATCACATCCAATCACTTAAATCACTTTAGGCTTGGATTTCTCAGTCTTGGCACTGTTGACATTTTTGGCCAGCTAGCTCTCTGTTGTGAAGGACTCTCCTGTGCACTGTTGAATGTTTAAAAATACACCTGGCTCCCACACTGTGCGCTGGTAGCACCTCCTCGGTGATCGTGACCCAGAATATCTCCAGACATTGCCAAATCATCCCTAATTGAGAACTATTACTTTAGACTTTGGAGAGTTTTTATGTTTTACTTTTTGAAATCCCTAATTACAATGGAATCTTCAAATTATACTTATCTAGCGTATCATTTTTTTTAAAGTATCACACCTGCTAGCTCTGTAACACTGCCAAGAGTGCCTTCTAACTAATGACAGCTTATTTGTTCTAGTGGTATCTGTTTTACATCCACTTGAATTATTTCTTTTTTTATATCATCTTTGGAAGTATAATGCCTAAAGGAGATGCTCAACCAATGTTTATTGAATTAATAGAACATAAAATAAATTCCTTACTTAGATATAATGTCAGTGACATACACTATATTTTAGGTAATCTTAAAAGTGCCCTTAAATCTGCATTGGATTTGTACACATAAATAAATAAATTCTAACTGAGCTACATGTTTACATCTGATATGCTTCTTGATTTTATAAGTCCTCATAAAGAAAAAACAACTTACTTTTAGAAGTCTTACATTTTAAAAACACACAAATTACTCTGTAAACTATGTCAGCTTTACACCCTTCAATACATGGGAAAATTGAGGTTATACTTTCTTTATATTATTGTTTGCAGTGAACAACTATTTTGAAATAAATATAATAGTGCAGTAATCTATCAGTAATGTGGCCAGTTGAGTCAGATTCAGATTGTGAATATTATTTTTTTCATAAAAAATTTAGTTTTAAAGGTATAACCTAATTCATGTTACATTTCTTAAATGGGTATGTTTATCATTTATTACGTAATTGAAAATTATAGTATTTAGTGATGGCATCACTGACTCAGTGGACATGAGTTTGGGTAAACTCCAGGAGTTGGTGATGGACAGGGAGGCCTGGCATGCTGCAGTTCATGGGGTTGCAAAGAGTCAGACACAACTGAGTGACTGAACTGAACTGAACTGAACTGAATCTGTGAATAATTTGTTTCTTAATTGACATACCCTTTTTAAAAATTATAGTAAACTTTTTACTTCAAAAAGTATCTCAGTTGGTGTATATCCGAAGATTCAGTAGAAATTTGTTCTAATCTTGGATCTGTTACTGTCTTTCTGATATAGAGCCATTTATTTTTGCCTTTTTTGGTCTCAGTTTACTTATGTATAAGAAACAAAGCATCCTTTTTTAGCACTAATGTGTAATTCTGTGAGTTTATGATATTGGAGATTTTTTAATCTGTAACTGTATATAGAGTCTTGGTGTATTCCTCCATGAGCAGTTATTTCTGTATTTTAAATTAGGCATTTAGGTCAAAAGATGAAGTGGGGGAGGGTTCAAGATGACAGTGCAGGAAGATCCTGAACTCAGCTCCTCACACAGACACACTCAGCAGATCTACAACTGCATATGAAATAACTCCCTGAGAAAGGAACCTGAAAACTGGATGAATAAAGCTTCCACAAAAAAGGTTAAAAGAACACCAGCAAGACCAGTAGGAAAGGTAGAAATATGGGCTCACCAAGGAAAAACCCACACTCCAGATGTAGTAATTCACTATTGAGAGGGATCTCAAAGGCACAGATCTTTCTTCTAGATGAATGAGGGATTCAAACTCCATATCAGGTACACAAGCTTCTAGATACTGTAAAAGAGAGATAAGCACCCAAATACCTGGCTTTGAAAACCCAATTGGGAATATGCACAGGAGAACTATAGAACCAAGAAATGGGAAACCTGTTCTTAAAGAGCTTGTGCATAGACTCACTTGACCTGAAAACCATCACAAAAACACCAGTTGGAAGAGTTCATGAACCATAGGAAAAGGGACCCGTGTACTAATCTTGAAGCATCTTTTTAGAGAGGCAAAAATCAGTTGGGTTACTCCTTGAGGACTGAGTCACAGGCAGGAACCACTTATGCAATCTGAGGCTAATGGCAGTACTGGTGGGCACATACCTTGCTAATGGCAGTACTGGTGGGCACCACCTCTAGGAAGTGGATCCAAAAAGATACTGCTGCTATTTATTGTAGTATAGTCTGAAATCACGGAGAAGGCAATGGCACCCCATTCCAGTACTCTTGCCTGGAAAATCCCATGGATGGAGGAGCCTGGTAGGCTGCAGTCCATGGGGTCGCTAAGAGTCGTACATGACTGAGTGACTTCACTTTCACTTTTTCACTTTCATGCACTGGAGAAGGAAATGGCAACCCACTCCAGTGTTCTTGCCTGGAGAATCCCAGGGACGGGGGAGCCTGGTGGGCTGATGTCTGTGGGGTCGCACAGAGTCGGACACGACTGAAGTGACTTAGCAGCAGTCTGAAATCAGGGAGCCTGATTCCTCCAGCTCCATTTTTCTTTCTCAGGAAGGGACTGTATTCTTAAGTTCAGTTCATTGCTTAGTTGTGTCCCAACTCTTTGCGACCCCATGGACTGCAGCACGCCAGGCTTCCCTGTCCATCACCAACTCTTGGAGCTTGCTCAAACTCATGTCCATCGAGTTGGTGATGCCATCCAACCATCTCATCCTCTGTTGTCCGCTTCTCTTCCTGCCTTCAATCTTTCCTAGCATCAGGGTCTTTTCCAAAGAGTCAGTTCTTCACATCAGGTGGCCAGAGTATTAGAGTTTTGGCTTCAGCATCAGTCCTTCCTTTGAATATTCAGGACTGATTTCCTTTAGGATTGACTGGTTGGATCTCCTTGCAGTACAAGGGACTCTCAAGAGTCTTCTCAAACACCACACTTCAAAAGCATCAATTCTTCGGCGCTCAGCTTTCTTTATGGTCCAATTTTCACATCCGTACATGACTACTGGAAAAACCATAGCTTTGACTAGATGGACCTTTGTTGGCAAAGTAATGTCTGCTTTTTAGTATGCTGTCTAGGTTGGTCATAGTTTTTCTTCCTAGGAGCAAGCGTCTTTTAATTTCATGGCTGCGGTCACCATCTGCAGTGATTTTGGAGCCCAAGAAAATAAAGTCTGTCACTGTTCACATTGTTTCCCCATCTATTTGCCATGAAATGATGGGACTGGATGCTATCATCTTAGTTTTTTGAATGTTTTACACCAGCTTTTTCACTCTTCTCTTTCACTTTTATCAAGGGGCTCTTTAGTTCCTCTTCACTTTCTACCATAAGGGTGGTGTCATCTTCATATCTGAGGTTATTGATATTTCTCCTGGGAATCTTGATTCCAGCTTGTGCTTCATCCAGCCTAGCGTTTCTCATGATATGCTCTGCATATAAGTCAAATAAGCAGGGTGACAATATACAGCCTTGCCATACTCCTTTCCCAAATTGGAACCAGTCTGTTGTTCCATGTCCGGTTCTAACTGTTGCTTCTTGACCTGCACACAGATTTCTCAGGAGGCAGGTCAGGCGGTCTGGTACTCCCATCTCTTGAAGATTTCCACAATTTGTTGTGATCCACACAGTCAAAGCTTTGGCATAGTCAATAAAGCAGAAATAGATGTTTTTCTGGAACTCTCTTTGCTTTTTCGATGATCCAACAGATGTTGGCAATTTGACTTCTGGTTTCTCTGTCTTTTCTAAATCCAGCTTGAATATCTGAAAGTTCTCCGTTCATGTACTATTGAAGCCTCACTTGGACAATTTTGAGCATTAATTTGCTAGCGTGTGAGATGAGTGCAGTTATGCGGTAGTTTGAGCATTCTTTGGCATTGCCTTTCTTTGGGATTGGAATGAAAACTGACCTTTTCCAGTCCTGTGGCCACTGCTGAGTTTTCCAAATTTCCTGGCATATTGAGTGCAGCACTTTCACAGCATCATCTTTTAGGATTTGAAATAGCTCCACTGGAATTCCATCACCTCCACTAGCTTTGTTCATAGTGATGCTTCCTAAGGCCCACTTGACTTTGCATTCCAGGATGTCTGGCTCTAGATGAGTGATCACACCATCGTGGTTATCTGGGTCATTAAGATCTTTTTTGTATAGTTCTTCTGTGTGTTCTTGCCATCTCTTCTTAATATCTTCTGCTTCTGTTAGGTCCATACTGTTTATGTCCTTTGTTGTGCCCATCTTTGTATGAAGTGTTCCCTTGGTATCTCTAATTTTCTTGAAGAGATCTCTAGTCTTAATGGTACACACAAAATTTCACATGGTCTGAGTTCCACCACAGAGGCAGTAGTTTGAAAGGAGCCAGTGTCCAACCTGTTTATTGATCTTGGAGAACATCCTGGAGATGCAGGAGTCAGCTGGGACTTCCCTTAGGGATGGAGACATGGCAGCAGCCATTTGGGGAAGTCATTTTACTGCAATAAAAATGGTGATGGCAACTGCCACTTTGGAATAATCCCTCTAGCCTACTAGCACTGGGTGCTAATATGCCCACCAGCAGGATGGCTCCAGCATCAGGTCCTCCCGGGTCAAGCAGTCAGCTGTACAGGGACCCAGCACTACCCACCAGTAGGCTAGTGCCAGTCTCCAGTCCCCTCAGGCCATATAGGCAGCTGCATGAAGACCAGGTTCTGACTTCTGTAGGCAACAGCCTCTGAAGAAGACATCAGATCAGATCAGATCAGATCAGTCGCTCAGTCGTGTCCGACTCTTTGCGACCCCATGAATCGCAGCATGCCAGGCCTCCCTGTCCATCACCAACTCCCGGAGTGCACTGAGACTCACGTCCATCGAGTCAGTGATACGTATCATCCAGCCATCTCATCCTCTGTCGTCCCCTTCTCCTCCTGCCCCCAATCCCTCCCAGCATCAGAGTCTTTTCCAATGAGTCAACTCTTCGCATGAGGTGGCCAAAGTACTGGAGTTTCAGCTTTAGCATCATTCCCTCCAAAGAAGTCCCAGGGCTAATCTCCTTCAGAATGGACTGGTTGGATCTCCTTGCAGTCCAAGAGACTCTCAAGAGTCTTCTCCAACACCACAGTCCAAAAGCATCAATTCTTCGGTGCTCAGCCTTCTTCACAGTCCAACTCTCACATCCATACATGACCACAGGAAAAACCATAGCCTTGACTAGACGAACCTTGGTTGGCAAAGTAATGTCTCTGCTTTTGAATATGCTTAACCAATTCAGGGTCCAGACCTGCCTATCAGGGCACCCTGTGTTGTCAGCCCTGCCCAACCTAAGGAAATATACACAGCCCGTGTAAGGGGCACCTCCAGAGCAAATACCTCTGATGACCAGAGGGGAGCATTCTGCTGAGCCTCATACGGCATCACCCATATAAGATAATTCTCTAACATCAATAAATACAACCGATTGACCTCTGTCTAGAAATAAACAGTACTGGGCAAAATGAGGAGACAGAGGAATATCTTCTAAAAGAAGGAAAAAGACATAACTTCAGAGGAAGAACTAAATGAGGTGATGCTAAGCAATCCACCCAATATAGAGTTCAAGGTAAAAATCATAAATATGCCCACCAAACTTGGAAAAAAAAATGGAAAATACAGTCAGATTTTTCAGAAATGAGAAGAAGAATCTGACAAAACCAAAAAATACACTAACTGCAAAGATACAGTAGAAGAAATCAATAGTCTATTAGATGATACAGAACAATGAATCATCAATCTGGAAGACAGAGTAGTGGAGATCACCAAGCTGAACAGAAGAAAGGAAAAAAGAATTTTTAAAAATGAGGATAGTTTAAAAGACCTCAGGGATAACATCAAGAGTACTAACATTTGCATTATAAGGGTAGAGAAAAAGAATAGAGAGAGAAAGGGGTAGAGAAATTTTATGAAGATATAATAATGGAAAACTTCCTTAACCTGGGGAAGGAAAGAGACATCTAGGTTCAGGAAGCACCAAAAGTTTCAAAGTGAGGCCAAAAAGATCCAAACCAAGACAAATTGTAGTCAAAATGGCAAAAATGAAAAAGTTTTTTTTTAACAATAAGGAAAGATGTAACTAGTTATGAATAAGGAACTCCCACAAGACTCTTAGCTGACTTTTCAGCAAAAAGTTTGCTGGCAATAAGGGAGATACATGATATTTAAAGTGGTGAAAGGCAAAAAATCTACAGCAAAGTATATCTAGCAAAGTTTTCATTTAGATTTAAAAGAGAAAGAATTCTACAATCAAAACCTGAAAGAGGGGCTTCCCTGGAGGTCCAGTGGTTAGGACTCCATGCTTCCACCGTGGAACTGGGTGGGGAACTAGCATCCCACATGCTGCACAGTGTGACCAAAAAAACCCCACAAAAAACCAAAAACCCAAAACCTAATAAAAGAGTTCAGTCATCTATCATAAAAACACTCAACAAAGGGAGTATAAAGGGAACATTCCTTGGCATAATAAAGACCATATGTGACAAATCCACAGCCAATATACTCAACTGTGAAAAGCTGAAAGCATTTCCTCAAAGATCAGGACCAAGACAAGGCTATCCACTATCACCAGTTTTATTCAACATGGTATTGGAACTTCTAGCCGTAACAGCTAGGTAAGAGAAGGAAATAAAGGAATCAGAGTGGGAAGAAGTAAAACTATCACTGTTTGCTGATGGCATGATACTATCTATATACAGAAAACCCTAAACAGTCCACTAAAAAAAAATTTTGTAACTAATGAATTTAGTAACAGGATACAATATCAATACACAGAAATCTGTGACTTTTCTATAAACTAATAAAGAACTTTCAGAAAGAGAAATTAAGAAAACAATTCCTCTTAAAATTGCATCAATAATAATAAAATACCAGGAGTAAATTTAATCAAGGAGGCAAAAACATGCTTATTAAAAACTTATAAGACACTGATGAATGGAAGAAGACATGAATAAGTGGAAAAGTATTCTGTGTTCATGCATTGGAAGAATTAATATTGTTGAAATATCCTAACTATCTAAAGCAATCTACAGATTCAGTGAAATCTGTATCAAAATTTCAATGGCATATTTCACAGAAGTAGAGCAAATAATTCTAAAACTTGTGTGGAATCACAAAAGACCCAAAGAATCAAAACAACGAAGAAGGAAGAACAAAACAGGAGGCATCATGCTCCCTGATTTCAAGCTATACTACAAAGCTACAATAATCAAAACAGTATGGTACTGGCACAAATACAAACACACAGATCAATGGAACAGAATAGAAAATCCACATATAAACCCACACATCTATGGACAATTAATTTACAACAAGAAAGTAAAAATACACAACGGAGAAAAGACATCCTTCCAACAAATATTGTTGAAAAACTAGATCACTGTCTTACACCACATACAAGAATTAACTCAAAATGAATTAAAGTCTTGATGTAAGACCTGAAACCATAAAATTCCTGGAAGAAAACAAGCAATATCTTCATTGACACCAGTCTTAGCAATGTTTTTGTGGATACTTAGTGAGAGAAAGCGTGTGTGTCAGTCACTTAATCATGTGTGACCCTTTGTGACCCCATGGACTGTAGCCTGCAAGGCTCCTCTGTCCATAGGATTCTCCAGGCAAGAATTGTGGAGTAGGTTGTCATGCCCTTTTCCAACTTAATGAGAGAAGATATTTGCAAATCATATATTTGACAAGAGGTTAATATTAAAAATATACAAATAATTCATACAATTAAAAAACCCTGATTTTAAAATAGGCAGAGGACCTGAATAGACATTTTTCCAGTGAAGACATACAGATGACCAACAGATACATGGAAAAGTGTTCAGCATTACTAATTTTTAGGGAAATGCAAATCAAACCCATAATAAAATATCACCCCATACCAGTAGAATAACTATATTAAAAAGACAAGAAATAGCAAATGTTGGTGAGGATGTGCAGAAAAGGGAATTCTCATACACTGTTGGTGGGACTGTAAATTGGTACAGCTTATAGAAAACAGCATGGAGATTCCTTAAAAGATTATGACTATAACTCCCGTGCTGCTGCTGCTAAGTCGCTTCAGTCGTGTCCGACTCTGTGCGACCCCATAGATGGCAGCCCACCAGGCTCCCCCATCCCTGGGATTCTCCAGGCAAGAACACTGGAGTGGGTTGCCATTTCCTTCTCCAATGCATGAAAGTGAAAAGTGAAAGGGAAGTCGCTCAGTCATGTCTGACTCTTAACGACCCCATGGGCTACAGCCTACCAGGCTCCTCCATCCATGGGATTTTCCAGGCAAGAGTACCGGAGTGGGGTGATCCCACTATTCCACTTCCAGGTATATATCTGAAGAAAATGAACACACTAATTTGAAAAAATACATTCTCTATGTTCATTGCAGCATTATTTGCAATAGCCAAGATATGTAAACAACCTATGTGTCCATCAATGGAATGGATGGATAAAGATGCTGACACACACACACACATATATATAGGTCTGTATATAAGATGTTGACATATATATATGAGACATACAATGGGATAACAATACTATTCAACCATAAATGAATGAAATCCTGCCATTTGAGACAACATAAAGGACCTTGAAGATATTAAATGAAATAAGTCAGGCAAAGACAGATACAATATGATTTCACTCATAAGTGGGATCTAAAAGAAAGCAATGAACAAACAAAAGAACCCTCATAGATACAGAGAACAAATTAGCAGTTACCAGATGGGAAGGGGATTGGGAGGTGGGCAACATGGGTGGAGGGGATCAACTGCATTGTGATGGATGGCAACTAGGTTTGTGGGGGTGATCACTTTGTAGTATATATCGGTTCTGAATTAGAATTCTGTACATCTGACTCTTATATGGTTTTTAAAAGATTAAAAAGCTCCATACTGTTTTGTTTTCCAGAGTGAAATACTTAGTGTATAGGCCTGTCCTGAAATAGTTGTTATTTTAGAAACTTCTTGTTTAATGTAATTATTATAAAACTAGTTTTTAAAAAATTCAACAGTATGTTACTTTTAAGAGATAATCAGTCTTCTCAAACCTATTGCAATAGAGGTTGCTGTTTCCCAGCATCTATCCAACGCATTTCTTTTAGTAATGAAATCTCCAAGTTTTAGCTGTGCCCATGACTACTTGAGCGTCCCAGGTAGCACTAGTGGTAAAGAACCCACCTGTCAATCCAAGAGACATAAGAGACATGGGTTCGATCCCTGGATCAGAAAGAGCCCTTGGAGAAGGAAATGGTAGCCCATTCCAGTATTCCTGCCTGGAGAATCCCATGGACAGAGGAGCCTGGAGGGCTACAGTCCGTGGGATCACAAAGAGTCGGACATGACTGAAGCGACTTAGCACACACGTAGCTCACACATGACTACATAACTAAAATTAACTATCATTTCCCAGTCTTCCTCGTAGCTAGATATGGCCATATGTTATGTCCAATGTCAGGTCAAGGGTATGGAAGCAAAAGTGTGAAATATCCATTCAAGTCTTTTTAGAATGAAAATGCTTGCCAGTTATTTTCTCTTCCCTCTTCCTACAATCACAGTTGTAGTGCTGGCTGACAAGGTCCCACCAGATAGATGGGGCACTTTCCTAAGGAATTACATAACCTGGTCTCTGGATGACCTCATGAAGAAGTGATGCCTTGCTCTGGACTTTTAGGTGAGAGAAAAATCTCAGTCTTATTTGAGTCACTTTATTTCTGTGCTTTTTTGTTATTGTAGTTTATACTTCGGAGAAGGCAGTGGCAACCCACTCCACTACTCTTGCCTGGAAAATCCCATGGACGGAGGAGCCTGGTAGGCTGCAGTCCATGGGGTCGCTAGGACTTGGGCACGACTGAGTGACTTCACTTTCACTTTTCACTTTCATGCATTGGAGAAGGAAATGGCAACCCACTCCAGTGTTCTTGCCTGGAGAATCCCAGGGACGGGGAGCCTGGTGGGCTGCCGTCTACAGGATCGCACAGAGTCGGACACGACTGAAGCAACTTAGCAGCAGCAGCAGTTTATACTTTACCTTAACTGATAAAAAAAAAATTGCCATAACAAAAACTGAAAACGTGACATTCATTCATCCGTCGGTCATTGGGCAGCAAGGAAACATGTATTTGAAGGTAGAAAGGTGGTTACCTTTGCAATGTCATGGAAAAATATTTGGTGAATCTGTTACTTCTGACAACTTAGAAGGCAGAACAGTGCTTGCTGTGTCCATACTTTTCTTTTTTTCATCAAATGAATTTTTAAAATTTAAATTCTATTTCTTTATTTTTGGCTGTTCTGGGTCTTCACTGCTGCACGTGGCTCTCTTCAGCTGTGGTGAGTGGGTCTACTCTCTAGTATGCGAGCTTTGCACTGTGGTGGTTTCTCTTGTTGCAGAGCATGGGCTCTAGGCACGTGGGCTTCAGTAGTTGTGACATGTGGGCCCGATAGTTGTGGCTCGAGGGCTCTATAACATGGGCTCAGCAGTTGTGGCCCACAGGCTTAGTTTCTCTGAGGCATGTGAGATCTTCCCGGACCAGGGACTGAACCCACGTCCCCAGCATTGGCGTGCAGATTCTTAACCACTGGACTGCCAGGGAAGTCTCTGCTCATAGCTTTTTAAGGAAGTAGTCTCCCCAAAAAAGAATATTGGTGTCTGTTTATGTGTTGGTGGCTGTTTATGTGTTACAGTTTTATCAAGGTATCATGAGAGATATATCGGGCAAGAATTACCCCCATTTTCAATTAAAAAGGAAAGCTAAGGGAGTCACATTCTGTGAGTGTGGCTTGCAATTAAAACTGAGGTAAAATCTAATAGTTTGGGCCTGCAAAGCTGAGAATGTCAACTGCAACTATGCCTCATAAAACAAAGCCTTTGTTCAGTGCCCTTTTCAAAACTTGCTCATTAAGAGTTTTCATGTGGACAGTGGTGGCCCTATTACAAAAGTCAAAATCCAGCCTACTGTTTTAGATGACCATAAAATAGCCACCATTAAAATAACAGAGAGTGAAATGTGCTAAGCACAGAAGTGAATACATAAGAGTTGGCAGGCTTAAGAATCATGACAAGAAGAAATTTTGACATGGAACCAATAAATAGATTGAAATAGATTGAAAACGTACTAAATTTTGATGCAATTACATTCACAACAAAACCACAAACCTGGCCTGAAAATGCCTGTAATTTTTCAGTCTATTAAACAACCACCAGCTACCAAACTTACATCATCATCAGAAAGCAGGCTGTGAAATTATTCAACCTCCAAAGAGGCCCACTTTCCAATTCCAACTTCAGACATGGCTTAGAGGATAATAGATAAGGAAGCTCGTCTCAGAAGGCAAAGTCAGGAGCCCCAGAACATGAGGGACAATGGAGTTTCTCCCATACAGTAGCACCAGAATCTAACAAAGTGTCTTAGTTCAAGGTTCTATAAGAGAATACTCTTGACTGGATAGCTTATAAACAACAAACTTATTTCTCCCAGTTCTGGAGGCTGAGAGTCCAAGATCATGTTGTCTGTAGTTTCAGTACCTGGTGAGGAGCCTCTTGGTTTATAGATGACAGCCTTCTTGCTGTGTGTGTGCATATGGCAGAAGGGAGAAGGGAACTTGGGGGTCTATATGAGGTCTATATGATAAAGGCACTAATTCCATTCATTAGGACTCTACCCTCATGACCTAATAACCTCCTAAAGACCCTACATCCCGTAACATCACACTGGGAATTAGGATTTCAAAGTATGAATTCTGGGGGGACATAAATACCCAGTCAATTGTAAAAAGGTATCCTCACAGTCCTAACCAAGAAGATGAAATGTGACTACTATGCTTTGTCCTTTCAAACCATCATAATTGTTTCTTTTCTCCACCCTGGTTTATATGTCAATATGCTCCAGTAGCTTTCTCCCTTACAAATATCGTTAAAACCTCTGATCCTCTGATGAATTCCTTTCCAATCTTCAATACTGTTATATATTTATTCTCTTTGAGCTTCTTTACTATCACATCTGTAGGTTTTTCAGAAAGAAGTGTTAGAAAGCATATGCTTAGTTTTGACATATCAAATGTGGTGCCTTTAGCAACTTAAAAAAAATACTAAATTGCTAAGTAGGGTGGGACTTGTAGAATGACTGAGAAGTTTAGCAAATCATATCACCAAAAAGGAACAATAAAACTAGACAGAATTCTCAAAACAACTACTTTAGAATTCCAGAGATTGAAAAAAGACATATAATAAATTGAGAAACATTTATTCAGGAAAAACTACTGAAACTTAATAGAAATAGTTGGGAGTTTATGGAATCTTGGTCTAGCCTGCTTCCATTCCCCCAATCCTGTTCCGTAGTGGAGTAGTTCTACCAAAGTAAGACAGCCCTAAGGACCAGTAACCTTGCTGCCAAAGGGGGCTGATTTGATTTCGATTAGAATGTGGGGAAAAAACTCATTCCCAGGAGTTTTGTCAATATGATGGGACAATCTAAGAACAAGAGCAAAACATCCAGGAAAGTCAGTTTCACAGTTTGACTGAGACAGAGATCAATGTGATAGAATTGAGAATCCAGAAATAAATCCATGTATTTATCATCAGTTAATTTTCAGTGAAGGTGTCAAGGCAATTCAGTGAGAAATTATCTCACACTGTATGCAAAATCTCCCTCAAAATTGATAATAGATCTGTATTAAGCAACAAAACAGAAACCCTTGAAAGGAGGCAGGAGAAATATCCTTATGACCTTGAGTTAGTCAAAGACTTTTCCGCATAGCTCTATAAAAGAAAAAGTAGATAAATGGCAGTGTATAAAATTTTAAAACTTTGTGCTTCAGAAGATGCCATTAGGACTTACCTGGTGGTCCATTGCTTAAAGAATTCGCCTGCCAGTGCCGGGACACGGATTTGCTCCTTGGTCTGGGAAGATTCTACATGCCACAGGGAACCTAAGTCCGTGAGCCATGTTCAGCAACTGTTGAAGCCCATGTGCCCTAGAGACAGTGCTCTGCAGTAAGACAGGCCACCACAGTGAGATGCCCACGCTACACAAGACAGAGTAGTTCTCTCGCCACGCTAGAGAGAGCCCACGTGCAGCAACCAAGACCCAGGGCAACCAAAAAATAAAATTATCAGTAATAATAAATAAAAGTTTAAAAAAATCCCATTAAAAAATGAAAGAGAACAAAGGACTGGAAGAAAATATTTGCAAATTATTTATCTGCCAGAGGACTTATATTTAGAGCATATGAAGAACTCCTAAACTTCAGTAATAACCTGATTTTAAAATGAGCAAAATATTAGAATAAACTGTTCAGCAAAGAAAAATATATGAATAGCCAATAAGCACATGGAAAGCTGTTTAACATCATTAGTCATTAGGGAAATAAATGAAAACCACAATAAGATACCAACTCATACTCTCTAGAATGTCTGTTATCAGAAATACAGACAATGACAAAGAGTTGGACCATAAAGAAGACTGAGGGCTGAAGGATTGATGCTTTTGAGTTGTGGTGCTAGAGAAGACTTTTAAGAGTCCTTTGGACAGCAAGGAGATCAAACCAATCAATCCTGAATATTCATTGGAAGGACAGATGCTGAAGCTGAAGCTCCAGTACTTTGGCCACCTGATGTGAAGAGCTAACACACGGGAAAAGACCCTGATGCTGGGAAAGATTGAGAGTGGGAGAAGGAGACAACAGAGGATGAGATGGTTGGATGGCTTCACTGATTCAATGGACATGACATTGAGCAAACTCTGGGAAACAGTGAAGAACAAGGGAAGCCTGGAATGTTGCAGTCCATGGGGTCACAAAGAGTCAGACACAACTTAGCGACTGAACAATAACAAGCAAATGTTTACAAGGATGTGGAGAAACTAAAAACATATAGATTGATGGTGGGAATGTAACTGACACTTTGGAGAAATTTGGCAATTCCTGAAAAACTGCCAAATGGTTACTATACTACTCAGCAATTCTGCTCCTAGGAATCCACCCAAGAGAAATGAAGACATTTCCACACAAACATTTGTGTGCTAACATTCATAGCAGCATTATTCATAGTAGCCAAAGTGTGAATACTATACAAATACCAACTGACTGGTGAGCGTATAACAAAATGTTGAACTTGCATACAGTGAAATAGCATCAATGGAAAAAACACTGTTGTTTTCCTTGATGTAACAGACTTTGTACATTTTTGAATATACATTTTCTAAATACCAAGTCTGAATAACTATGATTTGTATGCCAGCCTTACCAAGTGAAATGGTGCTCTGTGAGAAGAGTGACTGGGTCAGCTAGCAACTCACGCAATTACACAAGTGCCTTTTCTGGAGGTAACCATTATACTTTGGTATGTGACGGGCATGCGTTCTGTTTACTTCCCATTTCATCAATTAGAATATTGTAATGGTGTGTGCTCAGCAATCAACATTAGTAAAGCTAATACTTTTAGGCATTCTTAAGCAAAACTCTTTCTTTTTTTCCTATAAATGAATTCAGTTGTTTCAGTGCCACTGAGGGCTTCCCTGCTGTCTCAGCAGTAAAGAATCTGCCTGCAGTGCAGGAGACATGGGTTCAATCCCTGGGTCAGGAAGATTCCCTGGAGGAGGGTGTGGCAACCTATTCCAGTATTCTTGCCAGGAAAATTCCATGGACAGAGGAGCCTGGAGGGGTGCAGTCCATGGGGTTGCAAAGAGTTGACTCACTGAAGTGACTGAGCACGCCGCCTTGATACATATAAAGGTGCCAACAGTTTTACCTACGATCACATTAGCATTATCAGCACAAATATCAACACAGTGAAAAAGGCACATAACATCTTAGCATTATTGTGAAAATTGCCTTTACCTCACAGACCTCCTGAAAGAGACCACTGAACAAATTACTTTTTTTTTACAGCTGACATATAAGTTGTAACTGTTTCATATTTGTTCCCTCTGCCTGAGAATCCCTTTTCTCTTCTACCTGCAGTGCCCCAATTCATATTTCACATGCCCAATTCAAACATTCTCTCCTCAGAGCTTTCCCTGATCCTTTTCTACCCCATCTGAGTTGCTCTTTACCTCTTTTGTCTTACACATATCTGCTACACATGCCTGCATGCTAAGTCACTTCAGTGGTGTCCAACCCTATGGACTATAGCCTGCCAGGCTCCTCTGTCCATGGGGATTCTCTAGGCAAGAATACTGGAGTGGATTGTCATTTCCTTCTCCAGGGGATCTTCCTGATCCAGGGATCAAACCTGCATCTCCTGTGTCTCCTGCACCATAGGTGGATTCTTTACCACTGAGCTACTGGGGAAACCCATGATATCTTGCTACAGTACCTACCAATTGTGTTGCATTTTTGTTTACAACATATGTTTTATTCATATCCTTATTAGATGCTGTAAGCATCTTGGCTGCAAGCATTTTCACCACAAACATTTTTACCATATAACTAATTGTCCTTAAGGCACTTTTGACATAAAAAAATAACTGGTTGACAGTTTAGTTTAATTTCTCTATTGATGCAGTACTCCCATTTTTATATTACATAAATCTTAGCCCTGGTAATGGTCTATAAAATGATGAGTAGACGTGGTGGTCTTAAAATAGTGAATGATAACTACATATATCAACTTAATAGATAACATGGTGATAAAACCTCCTGGAAGTGTGAAGTAAGACAGTGTAAAGCCAGACTGCATACATCTATACTAGACAATGATAACATCAGTTTGAAAGTCCTTCAGTGATTTGAAGATGTATCAGGGAACCCGCATTTCTCATAAAACTTTGGAAGGTCTATTAACAGACATGTGACAATACATCAACAACAAATAATGGTGTAGGAGGCTTTCAAAACACGATGCAAAGCTCAGTTGCAGATTTGCATCCTAGGATTTGGAAACTGATACCTCTCTTGACAAAGGAAGAAACTTTAGTGAAAAAGAAAAAGTGTGATGCCCAAAGAGGAGACAAATCAACAAACAAGCAAAATGTGTAGTACTATGAAAGACTGGAAGGTAAGTGCTTAGGTACAATTCACAAAATAAAATCAGTTAATTGAGCAGTATTGCCATGAATCTACATACATTTTAAAGGTATTCAAATATTTTGTACTTCACAATACTTTTCAATTCTGTTATTCATTTCTCATGTTTCAGTATATCCTTTTTAATGATTCTCTTATTTTTCATTATTTTATCTTTCACAACAAAATTGCCCAGTTATGTATGTGGTGACACATTTGACGCCAAAATGTCTACAAGCAAGAATACTTATGATCAAATGCTATGAAGCCATCATTATCCTGCTCCCAAAACCAGACAAAGATATAACCAAAAAAGAAAATTACAGGCCAATATCTTTGATTAATATAAGTACAAAAATTCTCAACCAAAATATTAGCAAACTGAAGCCAACAGCACATAAAAAGATGATACACCATGACCAAGTGGGATTCATTCCAAGTTCACAAGGATGATTCAACATATGCAAATCAATGTGATATACCACATCAACAAAAGACAAAAATCACATGATCATCTCAATAGATGCAGAAAAAGCATTTGACAAAATTCATTCACTATAAAATTCCATTCAGTATAAAAATGGGTATTGAGGGAACATATCTCAAAATAATAAAAACTATTTATGACAAACCCTCAGCCAATATAATAATCAATTGTGAAAAGATGAAAGGCTTCCTGCTAAAACCTGAAACATGGCTAAGAGGCCTACTCTTACCACTTGTATTCAACCTAGTATTAGAAGTCCTAGCCACAGCAATACTACAAGAAAAAAAAATAAAAAGGTATCCAAATTGGAAGGGAAGAGGTAAAATCCTTATATGCAGGTAACATGATATATATATATATATAAATGATATATAAAAACCCCCAAAGACCCCACACAAAAACCCTTAGAACTGATAAACGAATTCAGCAAGATAGCAGGTTACAAGATTAACCTGTAGAAATCTGTTGCATTTCTTTACACCAACAATGAAATATCAGAAAATTTAAAAAGCAATACCTTTTAAAATCACAGCCCCCAAAATAAAATACTTAGGAATAAACCTCTCCAAAGAGGTGAAACATTGAAAAGTATAAAACATTAATAAAGGAAACTGAAGATGATTCAAAGAAATGGAAAGATATCCTCTTCTCTTGGACTGCAAAAATGAATATCATAATGGCCATACTACCCAAAGCAATATACAGATTTAATACAATCCATATCAAATATCACTTTTCACAGAACTAGAGCAAACCTAAAATTTATATGAAACAATAAACAAACAGAATTTCCAAAGCAATCCTGAAGAAAACAAAGCAGGAGGCATAACCTTCCCAGACTTCAGACAGTGCTATAAAGCTACAATAATCAAAGTGGTGTGGTATAGAGAGCCCAGAAATAAACACCCACACCTATGGTCAATTATTTTTTGACAAAGGAGGCAAGAATATACAAGGAAAAAAAGAATGTCTTCAGAAAGTGAAGTTGGGAAAGTTGGGACAGTCACATGTAAATCAATGAAGTTAGAACACGCCCTCGTACCATACACATAAATAAACTCAAAATGGCTTAAAGACTTAACTAAGACATGACATCATAAAACTAGAAGAGATCAAGGGCAAAACATTCTCTGATATAAATCTCACCAATGTTTTCTTTGGTTTTTCTCCCAAGGCAACAGAAATAAAAACAAAAATAAACAAATGGGGCCTAATCCAACTGAAAAGCTTTTGTACACCAAAGGAAACCATAAAACAAAAAGACAGCCTTTGGAATGAGAGAAAATACATGCAAAAGAAGTGACTGACAAGGGATTAATTCCAAAAATATACAAATAATTCATACAACTCAACAACAACAGAAAAAAAAAAAACATTCTAAAAGTGGGCAGAAGATCTAAGTAAACATTTCTCCAAAGAATACAGATAGCCATGAAAAATACAGGCACATGAAAAGATGCTCAACATCGCTAATTATTAGAGAAATGCAAATCCAAACTACAGTGAGGTACTGCCTCATACCAGTCATTATGGCCGTCAATAAAAAGTCTACAAAGAATAAATGCTACAGAGGCTGTGGAGAAAAGGGAACCCTCCTATACTAGTTGTGGGAATGTAGGTTGGTGCAGCCACTATAGAAAAACAGTGTTGGAGGATCCTCAGAAATCTAAAAACAGAATTACCATATGATCCAGCAATCCCACTCCTGAGCATATACTGAAACAAAACTAGAATTCAAAGAGACACATGCACCCCTGTGTTCTCAGCAGCACTGTTCATAATAGCCAAAGCATGGAGACAACCTAAATGCCCATCAACAGATGAATGGAAAATGAGGTGTGTGCTAAGTCACTTCAGTCTTGTCCAACTCTTTGCAACCTATGGATGGCAGCCTGCTCCTCTGTCCATGGGATTCTCCAGGCAGGAGTACTGGAGTGGGTTCCTGTGTCCTCCTCAAAGAATGTGCTGCATGAATACAATGGAACACTGCATGCATTGCATGCTCAGTCGTGTCCAACTCTGCGACCCGATGGACTGTAGCCTACCAGGTTCCTCTGTCCCTGGGACTACCCCAGCAAGAGTAGTGGAGTGGGTTGCTATTTCCTCCTGTGGGGATCTTCCCAACTCAGGGAGCAAACCTGCATTCCCTGTGGTTCCTGCATTGGCAGGCGGATTCTTTGCCACTGAGCCATCTGGGAAGCCCACAGTGGAATACTACTCAGCCATATGAAAGAAAGAAATAATGCCATTTGCAGCAACATGGATGAACCTAGAGATTATCATACTAAGTGAAGTAAGTCAGAATGAGAAAGCCATACCATATGGCTGTAGTCAGAACGAGAAAGAGAAAGTTTTTCAGGCTATGTCAGAAAGAGAAAGCCAAATACCGTATGATATTATGTGGAATCGAAAATATGGCACAAACGAACCCATCTACAAAACAGACTCACAGAAGCGACTTATGGTTGCCAAGGGCGTGTGGCATTAGCAGATGCAGGCTATTATAGATAGGATGGGTAAACAACAAGGTCCTACCAGATAGCTCAGGGAACTATATGCAATACCCTGTGATAACCCACAGTGGAAAAGAATGTTTAAAGAACAGAATGTCTAGGGACTTCCCTGGTGATCCAGTGGTTAAAACTCTGCCTTTCCCTGCAGGGGGTGCAGGTTTGATCCCTGGGGAACTAAGAACCCACATGCCTTGGGGTGTAGCCAAAAATTAAAAAAAAAAAAAAGAATGTCTATGTGTCAAACTGAGTCACTTCACTGTACAGCAGAGATTGGCATAACAATGTAAATCAACTGCTTCAGTTAAAAGTAATAAAATGCATATGGTCAAAATAACTGAACACAACTTATTTGGGAGCCCTATTCATTAATTATTCACATACAGAATGTGACTCCATGGACTGTAGCCCACCAGGCTCCTCTAGCCGAGGAATTCTCCAGGCAAGACTAATGAACTGGGTGGCCATTTCCTTCAGGAGTTCTTCTCCACACAGGGATTGAACCTGGGTCTCCTGCATTGCAGGCAGATTCTTTACAATCTGAGCCACCAGGGAATTCCCATAAATAAATGTAAACCCATCTATTACAGTTCCCATCATAAGAGTACTGAAATTATGCATAGTATTTTTAATTAAAATTCTTATCAAAAGGCCCTTTTTTTAAGTTAAAGTAACATTTATGTACTGTTATCTCCCAGTCGTGTCCAACTTTATGCGACCCCATGCATTGTAGCCTATCAGCCTCCTCTGTCTATGAAATTCTCCAAGCAAGAATACTGGAATGGGTTGCCAATTCCCTTCTCCAGTGGATCTTCCTTACTTTTCCCATTTATCACTAAAAGAAGAAAATAACTTACATTTCTTTCAAAGAATAATTAATTTGATTCATATGAAAGACACTTTATAACAGTGATAACACTCCATCTGAGGATTTTAAGTGAATTGTTATTAAAAAATCAGTGTGCGTTTTTTTTTCATTTTGTATACTGTTCGTTTTTAAGGCTGTCAGCAGACCAAAAAAATGCACTTAATCCAATTGTGATTCTACTTGAATTTTTTTTTGTCCACTAAGACCATTATGGGCAAGGATCTTTTATGCCATATGTGTTTGAAGTTTCCATCTTGCCAGAAATATAATTTTTTTCAAATCAAGAGAATTATTTCTTCTCAGAAAAATATTCTTGCACACAGAAATGCAATCATCTCGTTAACTAGAATGTGAAATGAGACAAAGGACAGGACAAACAAGGAACAAACACATTGTCATACAGGAAGAATGTGCTAGCGTGTAACAGCTTATGCATTACTGTTGTTAAGACAAATAATGTGATATATCAACAAAATGTAATATATCATATAAGAATGTTTATAAGTGTCAGGGGTTGTGTGTGTTTGGAGGATGGCTATCCTTGTTGATATATATTCATTATTATGTTTCACCCTAAGCAGAATGACGGTTTTAATTCAGATGTAACTCAGCAAAGACCACTGTGTAATCATTATAGCCATCAACACACTGATTCATGTGCAGTTGGTCCAAAAGTTACAAAAGCTGTTTCTGAGTTCTTATTTGTACCCACCATCTTAAGATTACATCAGAATTAAAGCATGCAGGACTTGAACTGACTTCAAAGACTAAACTTAGACTTCTAGCTAGTTTAGCTTTTTTCTTTTATTGCTTCATGTTTTCCATTTGGCTTCCATATCCTGTTTTAGCTTGATGCCCCTTCTAGAATTTCATTTACAAATCTTACAGCTTTGGTTGGTGAAACACACTAATTAATGTTGTGGTGTAGGCTGAGGATTTTAGCAATCTTATCCCTCCTGCTTGGAAAAAAATATCTGTCGTTTTTCCACCCCATGTCTATTACCATACTGAACATGGCAAAATGCATCTTAAGTGGAACTCTAAATGCGTGTAATCAAAATGCATTTAAGGAGGACTGTTTACACTATCTGCTGCCAATACTATTAATCATGGAGCTCGAACCTTTCAATGCAACAGAAATATGAGATCTACTTTTTCCTAATTAGATTTTTTCAAGAAAAAACAATGAAGTAAAAACAAGTTATGATATTTTTGAAATCCCAAGTAATGCTTAAGCCAGCAGCATTTCAGCTTTATAAAATGGACAATTCCATGGGCTTTGTAAATCTCTTTTGAATGCATTAAGCATTACCAATTTAAGGGACAAATTCCAGCTCCAAAGGTCTTTGGCCAGCCTGAGATCCTGTACAGGCAACCAAGCTCAGATTTGCAGCTTTATGCTTGAAGAGAGTTTTCTGGTGACCAACTTCTCAAAAATTTTTTTGTTAATACTATGGCGTATCCGTCATATTTTAGCTGGAACTGAATAAAGTTAAAAATCCTTGTGTTAATATGCCTGCTATGATTTTAACAGATCCAAAGGTGCTGTATATTTTTGATTGAGTCTAATTAGGGTCATCTTATCTGCATGTCATCTTGTGATGGTATCAGTACACATCCATTCAGTGTTTTTTTTTTTTCAGTGTTATTTTGAGCAGCAGGTAGGGGCCAGGCTTTTAGTAGGTTTAAAATGTTAGAATAAATAGTTGAATGGTTTTATAAGCACCATACTTTGTAGCTCCCGAAGTTATAGTTACGTTTTCAATTCTTGGTAAAAGACAATGTGATCTTAAAATAAGTAAATAAATAATTTTGACTTCTGGATTTCTCCAACTCTAGCTAGCTGGTAAAGAGGAAAAACAAGCTACTCTTGAAACTCCAGTGTGCCTGGAACATAACACCCTTGTTTAGTGGGTTGACTTGGCCATGTTAGTTGGCATCTATAAACCAAGGGAGAAGGAAAGGATACTTTGTGAATTTGTGCTGTAGATGTAGCAACTTACACTGCCAAGTTCAAGCTCTGCTTGCCTGGTTACCTTATCCAAATCTTCACATATTTGAAAGCTTTATGTGTCCCTTGAGACATTTTGATGAATGTGATTCCACCATACTTCCAAGAACCCGGGGATCCAAGATTAAATAATGAAAAGATAATTTATAATGCATTTACCTTGAGCTCTGATGGTAGTGTTTGTGTTAACAGAGCCCCTGTGTTCCGTCTAACGTGTGTGTGCGCAAACACAAAGGAATGACGAGCTGGTTCCAAAACAACAGTTTAAAAATGTATGAGGAATCAGCCTGTATGTGGCTTGCTCAGGGCTGTTTTCCTCACAATTTAAAAATATCTCTTCAAAGATGGCATGCTCTGATTTTTGGACATTTAACTGAAAGTTTCTTTGGAAGTATAGAGAAACCTAGTGCAGGAATGTACTCCTTGACTTCTACTTTTATAACTACCACAATCTCTGTATGCCATTTCTAGTAATACTCCTATTTTATTAAGGGAGGTAAAAAGAAAGCCCCCAAAGGATACACACCTATTGCTTCTTATTCACATCCTTGTACAAAATGAATGACAAAGTTGTGGTCAGCACTGAATTTCCTTACTATAGTGATGATGATCGTGATCATGATGATATTTGCTAACATTTATTAAACGATGATTCATTACTGGCTTGTTCTACTACATTCCTTACAAGAACAGAACCATCACTAAAAGTGATTATTTTACAGATGAGATAACTGGGGCACAAACAGGATAACTTACGCATGGTTATGCTAACAGTTTATATCATTAAATCATGCTGACTTCCAGCATTGATTCCCTTTTTAGCCTAGCCAGTTTTGTATCATTCTGACACCTTGCTTCAGTGTCAAGGAAGAATTAAAGTCCAAGCTCTATATGAAGCAAATTAGTCTTCTCATTTGATATTAATAATAATAGTGCTTATTTCCTAGAAATGAAATATATGACTAAGCAGTAAAGGCCGATCTCATCACTCTGGGCAGATGGGTAGAATAAGCTCTTTAGAAGTGTTTGATTTTTCTAAAATGTGATGCTTGGCTTTCGTTAATTTAGACTCTAACACATGACCTAAAGATACTGACATTGATACAATATATTTTGATAGTACAATTCTTAGATTGTACTTTTGCATTTTTGGTCATATAAGAATGGATTAATCACTTGAACTCTCAACAGATGAAGTGAGAAAATACTTTTTTTCCCCTAAAAGATGTGGAAGTTACTTGTTGAATGATCTCTGAGATGTACTTTATGGTGTGGCAACTTAAATGTTTATATATGGGTATAAGTTTTCATCTAAATACTAATGCATATGCTCATGATGCTGTTGTTCATGGGTGATAACAATATGGATGCTGTATGACTTCCTTTTATTTATTAAAAATAGTTTTATGATATTTTTTGATTGGAACACTGGTCAAGCTAGGCCAGGCCATACTATTATAGCAAACCCTGAAATCTAAGTGACTTAAAAACACTGAATGGTACTCTGGTAAGACTTAGGTGGATTCTTGATGTTTTAGCTATGTTTTTATGAATTTGTAAATCATCCTTTCTGGATCCTCAGTGCAAGCTGAGATTACTAAAGTCATAGGAAGCACACAGTTAAGGATTGCCCATGTCTCCTAGCCTGTACAGAACTGGAAATCACACAATATAGGTTTCAGTTCAGTTCAGTTCAGTCGCTCAGTCGTGTCCGACACTTAACCTTTAGTTTCTTATTGTATAAATATAAGATTGACCTATGACAACAAGAAATATTTGTGAACTTTTGGCAGTGGACATGATGAAGTAACTAGTATCAGACCTCCCCTTTTGTCATCAACGATTAATCTTTTGACCTAAACAAATAGACTGCCGGTTGTTTCTCCAGCAAAAAAAAAAAGGGGGGGGGGATGTGGGGGGGGGGAGTTGTGTTCAGGGTCAGCAGAGAATTACAATTTGGGGTCTGCAGTCATGACAAGCCACATGCAACTTCCTGCACAGTAGGGGAAGGAGACTTCCTTTATAGAGGGAAAAGGAGCTTGGAAGGGCTATAGGAAACAGTATGACTTCTCACTAGCTGAGTTACTGCCACAGGAGTCTCTTCTTCCCATTGGCCTCTGCTATTGTCACAGTGTGTGAGAGCTCCCCCTTCTGGCCTCTTGGTTCTATTTAATTGAGGGTTTTGTTTATTTGTTGTTATTGTTCAGTCACTCAGTCGTGTCTGACTCCACGACCCGGTGAATTGCAGCACACCAGGCTTCCCTGTCCTTCACTATCTCCTGGAGTTTGCTCAAACTCATCTCCATTGAGTCGATGATGCCATCCAACCATCTTATCCTCTGTCAACCCCATCTCCTCTTACCCTCAATCTTTCCCAGAATCAGGGTCTTTTCCAATGAGTCAGTTCTTCGCATCAAGGGCCAAAGTATTGGAGCTTTAGCTTCAACATCAGCCCTTCCAATGAATATTCAAGGTTGTTTCCTTTAGGAGTGACTGGTTTGATTTTGCAATCCAAGGGACTCTCAAGAGCCTTCTAAAGCATCAGTTTGAAAGCATCAGTTCTTTGACTCTCAGCCTTCTTTATGGTCCAACTCTCACTTCCATTTGCTCAGTCCATACATGGCTGGAAAAACCATAGCTTTGACTATATGGTCCTTTGTTGGCAAAGTGATGTCTCTGCTTTTTAATACACTGTCTAGGTTTGTCATAGCTTTTCTTCCAAGGAGCAAGCATCTTTTAATTTCATGGCTTCAGTCACCATCCACAGTGATTTTGGAGCCCAAGAAAATAAAATCTGTCACTGTTTCCAATTTTCCCCTATCTATTTGCTGTGAAGTGATGGGACCGAGTGCCATGATCTTAGTTTTTTGAATGTTGTTTTAAACCATCTTTTTCACTCTCCTCTTTTACCTTCATCAAGAAGCTCTTTAGTTCCTCTTCACTTTCTGCCATTAGGATGGTGTCATCTGCATACCTGCAATTGTTGCTGTTTCTCCTGACAATCTTGATTCCAGCTTGAGCTTCATCCAGCCCAGCATTTCACATGATGTACTCTGCATACAAGTTAAATAAGCAGGGTGACAGTATGCACCCTTAATGAGTTACTTTCCCAGTTTTGACCCAATCTCTTGTTCCATGTCTAGTTCTAACTGTTGCTTCTTGACCTGCATACAGGTTTCTCAGGAGGCAGGTAAGGTGGTCCGATATTCCCATCTCTTTAAGAATTTTCCACAGTTTATTGTGATCCACACAGTCAAAGGCTTTGGTGTAGTCAGAGAAGCAGAAGTAGATGTTTTTCTTGACTTTTCTTGCTTTTTCTATGATCCAATGGATGTTGGCGATTTGATCTCTGATTCCTCAGCCTTTTTAAAATCCAGTTTGTACATCTCGAAGTTCTTGGTTCACATACTGTTGATGCTACATTTCCCCCTTTTAATCAAGATCTTTCTCTGAAAACACCACTGATCAGCAATCGGGTTTTCAGTTTCAGTGGCTTCTCATCGCTCATTGCCAGGAAAGACCTTTCCTGGGTGTAGTGTCTCACATCAGAGGGAAAGTACGCAGATTGGAAACCTATTGAGATCACATTTGAGTAGCAAGAAGAAGAAGGAGGGAGGACTCTTAGGTGCTTTTAATCCAAAGTCCTGTTATCAAGGTCACAGACACTGGAGATCATCTGAAGTGTTGTGTCATTATCAAAGGTTTCAAGCCTGATCAGCTATCTTGGAAAAGCTGTCTCATCAAGGTGTCATCAGCTTCAATTCTGGGAAATCTTTAACTCACCAGATAACGCGCAGATCCAGTCAGCTTTGGTGCTTCCTTTATGTGTGTCATGTAAACCCAAGCGTCTATTCACATTTCTGTGCAACCATCACAACTATCTATTTCCAGCTTTTTATCTTCCCCAAGTAAAAGGCTGCACCCACTAAAGAATAACACTCCCATCATCACCCCTCCCCCTGCCATCCTACAGCCCCAGGAAACCACCATTCAACTTGCTATGATTCTGGGTATCTCCTATGGGTGGAATCATACAGTATTTGTCTTTTCACGCCTGGCTTGTTTCACTTAGCATGATGTCTTCAAGGTTCATCAGTGCAGAAGCATGTGTCAGAATTTCTTTTCTTTTTAAAGCTGAGTAATATTAATGGCCTGTAATTAATATAATTATATATTGTAATGTAATTATATATATATCAATCACAGTTTGTTTATCAATAGACACTTGGGTTGCTTCCATGTTTTAGATACTGGGAATAACACAGTTATGAACATGGATGTATAAATCTCTCTTTGATATCTTGCTTTAAATTCTTTTGGGTATTAACCCAGAAGAGGAATTGCTGTATCATATGGTAATTCTATGTTTAATTTTTTCAAAGAAATATCAGATTGTTTTCCATAGTGGCTACAACATTTTATACACTTACCAACAGGGCACAACAGTTCCGAATTTTCCACATTCTTGCCAGTGCTGGTTATTTTCTATTAAAAAAAATAACATCCAACCTGATGGATGTGAGATGGTATCTCATTGTAAGTTTTGATTCGAGTTTCACTAATAATTAGAGCTATTGAACATGTAATTGACCGTTTCAATATCTTCTTGGAGAAATGTCTATTCAAGTCCAATGCCCATTTTTGAGTTTGTGTTTGTTGTTAAGTTGTAGGAGTTCTGTATGTATTCTGAATACTAACCACTTGTCAGACACAGGATTTGCAGATATTTTCTCCTGTTCTGTAGGTTGCCTTTATACTCTGATTTTTCTGATGCACGAAAGTTTTAAATTTTGATGTAGTTTATCTAATTTATCTTTTGTTCCTTGTGCTTTTGATGTACTGTCTAAGAAAACATTGCAAAATCCAATGTCATAAAGCTTTTCTTTTCTTCTGAGTCTTATAGTTTTAGCTCTTCCCTTTAGGTCTTTGATTCAATTTGAGTTAGTTTTTATATATAATGTGTAAAAAAAGGGTCCAAATTCATTCATCCCCATGTTTCCCAACACCATTTGTTAAAAGATTGTCCCTTCAAAATTGAATGGCCTTGACATCCTTATGGAAAGTCATTTCACTGCGTATGTAAGGGGTTTGGGGTGGGTGGGAGGGGTCCTCTAGTCCATTGCATTGATCTGTTTGTTTTTATGCAAGTACCACAGTTTTTGTAATTGGGAAGTGTGAGTCCTCCAACTTTGTCCTTCTTTTTCAAGTTTGTTTGGCTATTTACAGACACACACCACCTTAACCAAGTTGTAAAATGTTAACATCACAAGGAATGAGGAAGCTGGCGTTGTGCGCTTCCTGAAAGGACGCCAAGTAGCATCACTCCTGTGTTATTCCTGCCAAACTGGGGAAATGAGAATATAGCAAACAAACTCAAACTTAGTGACGTTTTTCAAAACAATTGGCATATTCTTTTCTAAAAAAATGTCAAGGGCGTGAAAGACAAAAAGAGGCAATCTTCCAGGTTGAAGGAAATTCAAGGGACATGAAAACTAAATGCAATATGTGATCCTAGATTGGATTGTAGACTTGTAAAGAACATTGTCAGGACGGTCAGTGAAATTTGAGTGAGATCTGTGGGTTAGACGGTCGTATTGTTTCAGTGTTAACTCCCTGAACCTGGGTCATTCATTATATCTACAGGTTACTTTCAAATGGTTAAAGGTTATATTATGTATAAATATAAAAAGTTAAGGATAAGTATATATATGTACACGTATCTGTATATACATATACAGAGACATAGGGACAGAGAGAGACAGGAAGACAGAATAACTAAGCAAATGTGGCAAAATGTTCAAAATTAAATGTTACCAGTTAACAGTACTTAGGAGTTCTTTGTATTATTGTAATTTTCTGTAAGCTTAAAGTAAAAATTTAAAAATAGGAAAATGATGGCTAAATATAGACATTTTCAGAAAAACAAAGTGAAAGAAAGTGAAGTTGCTCAGTCGTGTCCAACTCTTTGCGACCCCATGGACTGTAGCCTACCAGGCTCCTCCGTCCGTGGGATTCTCCAGGCAAGTGTACTGGAGTGGGTTGCCATTTCCTTCTCCAAAATATAGACATTTTCAGAAAAACAAAAGCTATGGAAATTTATTGGCACTAGACCTGCAGTGCAGGAAATACGAAGTTCCCAGGGCTGAATAGAAATGATTCCAAATGAGAGCCTGCATTTGCAGGAAGGGAGAAAAGCCCTGGAAATAGTAATATTTCTAAACTACACCTTCAGGCTTGTAATTCTACATAGTGGACTAACCACGTGTGCTTAGCTCCTCTTACTCCAAACCCCTAAAAACTACTGTAAAGGATATAGTTATAAACCTGCAAAAATAAAGACAGGGCTTCAGTTTATCAGAGGTTTCAATAAATTTCTGAAGACCGAAGGTGGGTGATGGAGTGAGTACTTAGTGAGGCAGAGAGGAAGAAACTGCACTTGAAAGAATGCAGGGTGGATCATTGTTGAGCAGATGGTACAACTATGATAGCTTATGAACAATGTCGGATTCGCGATCTCCAAAGAAGATTTAGCTTCAGGATCAGCGACCAGGCTTGACCACTCAGGGCTCTTGTGTGGCAAAAGTTTTATTACAGTGAAAAGGGACAGAGAAAGGTTCTGACATAGACATCAGAAGGGGGTGGAGAGTGTCCCCCCCCCGCCCCCCGCCCGCTAGTCTTAGCAAGGGAGCTATATACTTTCTCAATTGGTTATTGCAGTAAATCAAAAGAATGTCTCAAGGTTGTAAAGGTCTGTCTTACCAGAGTCATTCCCACAATATATATTTTAAGATAACCGGATTAGTCAGAAGGTTCTCAAGAAGGAGAAACATATCCTCAAGCAGGACACATTGCTATATTGACTAAGACAAAGCAATGTAGAAAAAAATGTTTGTCCTTTTTTCCTCCTTGAGAACTCCAGAGCCCTATCTCCTCCTCTAGAGCCTCAGACCCCTTTCTCTTCCTCGGGGGACCTGGACTTCTTATCAACCTGCCTAGGAATTGAGTCTCTCAACTACATTCCATAAACCTGGAGAGGCTGAGCACTCAGATGTGCCAGGTCTTCTGAGACAGCAAAATAGGCTTAAAATAGAGGAGTTACTGGAAAGTTTGTAGGCAAAATTAATATACACGTGTCTCTGTAAAGAATGTCCCATTCTCCCCCAGCAGAGGAAGAGAGGCAGAGAAGGCAAGGGTGAGAGGGAAAGACTGGTTGATTTCATTTTAAAAGAAATGGAAAGATACCATTTGTTTCTTTTATGTGTGCTGAAAACACTTAAGTTCCAGTCTCTTAGTAAATTTCAAGAATATAATACAGTATTGTTAACTATAGTTGCCATGGTGTACATTACATCCTCAGAACTGATCCCTCTTAGTACAAACTGAAAGTTTGTAACCATTAGCTAGTAGCACCCATGAACAGTAAACCCTGACAGGCTACAGCCCATGGGGTCATAAAGAGTCAGACACGACTTAGCAAATAAACAACAACAACCCCATTTCCTCCACCCCTCAGCCCCTGGCAACCACCAGTCTTCGCTCTGATTCTGTGAGTTTGACATTTTTTTTTACAATGAGATCATACAATATTTGTCTTTCTGTGTCTGGTTTATTTCACCTAGCATAATGCCCTGCAGATTTATCCATATTGTTACAAATGGGAGGATTTCCTTCTTTATATCTGAATAGTATTCCACTGTATATAATCTCACAGTGTACGTATATAATCTCACATTGCACACTTTAACGAGAACAAAAAAAAATTGCATTGTATAACCTAAATTTATACAATTTTTGTCAATCATACCTCAATAAAGTTGAGGGGAAAGAAATTTAAACAAATTCATAAGACCTAAAACCAAATACCAATAAAACAAAAGAAATGAATTGTCTGGTGAGAGATTGGTCAGTGAACACGTGAGCTGGTGTCCTGATCAGCACATGTGTCTCCTCATTTCATTTTTGTTGTTGTTGTTTAGTCACTAAGTCATGTCTGAATCCTTTGCAACCTCATGGGCTGTAGCCCACCAGGCTCCTCTGTCCATGGGATTTCCCAGGCAAGCATATTGAAGTGGGTTGCCATTTCCTTCTCCAAGAGATCTCCCCAAGCCAGGGATCAAGCCTGCATCTCCTATACTATAATAGTAAAGGTGAATTCTTCACCACTGAGCCACCGGGGAAGCCCTATGAGGTCTAAAACCTCAATGGTTGCTCCCTGTCTCTTCACCTAAAGTGACACCTGCTGGGTGACAGACCCTACCATGGACACAGAGCTGGAGATGAGCTTTTATGTTGTGTTATTCTTAAGTATGCATGGGCAACCAAAAATCTTCAGAGATAGAAATGTGCAACATTAAAAAAATACAAAGCAAAAATGACTCCCTAGGGCAGCAATGGAGATGAAGACATAGAAGACAGACTTGTGGACACAGTGGGGAGGAGAGGGTGGGACAAACTGAGAGAGTGGCATTGAAGCATGTACTTTACCATATGCAAAGCAGGAAGCTGCTATGTGACACAGGGAGCTCAAGGCAAACCTGGTTACCTGTGACAGCCTAGAGCGGGAGGACGGGGTGGGAGGTGGAAAGGCGGTTCAGGAGGGAGGGGACATGTTACCTATGGCCGATTCATGTTGGTGTATAGCAGAAACAAACACAATATTGTAAAGCAGTTATCCTCCTATCAAAAATAAATGAATAAAAATTACTCCCTAGGAGTTGATTCATGGGGAAAAAAAACTTTAAAAGTTTACAATTACTTGTAGACTTTTGTAATTGGGAGAATGGCATTGAAACATGTATAATATCATGTATGAAACGAGTTGCCAGTCCAGGTTCGATGCACGATACTGGATGCTTGGGGCTGGTGCACTGGGACGACCCAGAGGGAGGGTATGGGGAGGGAGGAGGGAGGAGGGTTCAGGATGGGGAGCACGGGTATACCTGTGGTGGATTCATTTCAATGTGGGGCAAAACTAATACAATATTGTAAAGTTTAAAAATAAAATAAATTTAAAAAAAAAAGAAAAAAAAAGTTTACAATTAGTATCCTCAGATATATCTATAGCTGAGAGTGAAAATAAGAGAGATCCCATAAAACAAAAGAATTGAAATTAGGGTCTCAAACTGATATCTACAACCCATGTTCATAGCAGCATTATACACAATAGCCAAAGGTGAAAACAACCTCAGTTTCCATGACACTGACACATCCATGAGCATATAAACAAAGTGTGGCATATATGTACAATGGCCTTAAATAGAAAGGCAATTCTACAACATGAATGAAACACCATATGATTCTACTTACATGTGTCAGTCAGTCAATTCAGTCTCTCAGTCGTGTCTGACTCTTTCTGACCCCAGGGACTGCAGCAAGAATACTGAAGGCAAGAATACTGGAATGGGTGGCCATTTCCTTCTCCAGGGCATCTTCCTGACCCAGGGATGGAACCTGTGTCTCTTGCCTCTCCTGCACTGGCAGGCGGATTCCTCACCACTTTGCCTCCCGACTACCCTTAGGTCAGTGCATGGAGAGTGTTTTTCCTCCCAGGTGAATGGTGGCAGCGTGGACAATGGGAAAGCCCAGGTTAACATCTCCAAACACTAACGGCTACACTGACTTAAAAAACAAGTCCATTTAAGGAAGAATGTTAATGAGTAATAGTATAGGGGTGTGCAGGTAAGCAAAGCTTGGAAACTTTGGGTTAAGCTGCAGGCACACTAAGATCCTGTCTCCTGGGGCTGCATTCACCTTTACTCATCCCGAGTCACTCTCTCTGTCTCTAAAAGGCAAAGAGAAAAGCACAGAAAATTGATACATGAGCTTAATTCTATCAATAATGAGAATCAGATCAGATCAGATCAGTCGCTCAGTCGTGTCCGACTCTTTGCGACCCCATGAATCGCAGCACGCCAGGCCTCCCTGTCCATCACCAACTCCTGGAGTTCACCCAGACTCACATCCATCGAGTCAGTGATGCCATCCAGCCATCTCATCCTCTGTCGTCCCCTTCTCCTCTTGCCCCCAATCCCTCCCAGCATCAGAGTCAACTTTTCCAATGAGTCAACTCTTCGCATGAGGTGGCCAAAGTACTGGAGTTTCAGCTTTAGCATCATTCCTTCCAAAGAAATCCCAGGGCTGATCTCCTTCAGAATGGCCTGGTTGGATCTCCTTGCAGTCCAAGGGACTGTCAAGAGTCTTCTCCAACACCACAGTTCAAAAGCATCAATTCTTCAGCACGCAGCCTTCTTCACAGTCCAACTCTCACATCCATACATGACCACAGGAAAAACCATAGCCTTGACTAGACGAACCTTTGTTGGCAAAGTAATGTCTCTGCTTTTTAATATGCTCTCTAGGTTGGTCATAACTTTCCTTCCAAGGAGTAAGCATCTTTTAATTTCATGGCTGCAGTCACCATCTGCAGTTGTTTTGGAGCCCAGAAAAATAAAGTCTGACACTGTTTCCACTGTTTCCCCATCTATTTCCCATGAAGTGATGGGACCAGATGCCATGATCTTCGTTTTCTGAATGTTGAGCTTTAAGCCCACTTTTTCACTCTCCACTTTCACTTTCATCAAGAGGCTTTTGAGTTCCTCTTCACTTTCTGCCATAAGGGAGGTGTCATCTGCATATCTGAGGTTATTGATATTTCTCCTGGCAATCTTGATTCTGGCTTGTGTTCTTCCAGTCCAGCATTTCTCATGATGTACTCTACATATAAGTTAAATAAACAGGGTGACAATATACAGCCTTGACGAACTCCTTTTCCTATTTGGAACCAGTCTGTTGTTCCATGTCCAGTTCTAACTGTTGCTTCCTGACCTGCATACAAATTTCTCAAGAGGCAGATCAGGTGGTCTGGTATTCCCATCTCTTTCAGAATTTTCCACAGTTTATTGTGATCCACACAGTCAAAGGCTTTGGCATAGTCAATAAAGCAGAAATAGATGTTTTTCTGGAACTCTCTTGCTTTTTCCATGATCCAGCGGATGTTGGCAATTTGATCTCTGGTTCCTCAGCCTTTTCTAAAACCAGCTTGAACATCAGGAAGTTCATGGTTCACATATTGCTGAAGCCTGGCTTGGAGAATCTTGAGCATTACTTTACTAGCGTGTGAGATGAGTGCAATTGTGCGGTAGTTTGAGCATTCTTTGGCATTGCCTTTCTTTGGGATTGGAATGAAAACTGACCTTTTCCAGTCCTGTGGCCACTGCTGAGTTTTCCAAATTTGCTGGCATATTGAGTGCAGCCCTTTCACAGCATCATCTTTCAGGATTTGAAATAGCTCCACTGGAATTCTATCACCTCCACTAGCTTTGTTTGTAGTGATGCTTTCTAAGGCCCACTTGACTTCACATTCCAGGATGTCTGGCTCTAGGTGAGTGATCACACCATCGTGATTATCTGGGTCATGAAGATCTTTTTTGTACAGTTCTTCTGTGTATTCTTGCCATCTCTTCTTAATATCTTCTGCTTCTGTTAGGTCCATACCATTTCTGTCCTTTATCGAGCCCATCTTTGCATGAAATGTTCCTTTGGTATCTCTGATTTTCTTGAAGAGATCCCTAGTCTTTCCCATTCTGTTGTTTTCCTCTATTTCTTTGCATTGATTGCTGAAGAAGGCTTTCTTATCTCTTCTTGCTATTCTTTGGAACTCTGCATTCAGATGCTTATATCTTTCCTTTTCTCCTTTGCTTTTCACTTCTCTTCTTTTCACAGCTATTTGTAAGGCCTCCCCAGACAGCCATTTTGCTTTTTTGCATTTCTTTTCCATGGGGATGGTCTTGATCCCTGTCTTCTGTACAATGTCACGAACCTCATTCCATAGTTCATCAGGCACTCTGTCTATCAGATCTAGGCCCTTAAATCTATTTCTCACTTCCACTGTATGACCATAAGGGATTTGATTTAGGTCATACCCGAATGGTCTAGTGCTTTTCCCTACTTTCTTCAATTTAAGTCTGAATTTGGCAATAAGGAGTTCATGGTCTGAGCCACAGTCAGCTCCTGGTCTTGTTTTTGCTGACTGTATAGAGCTTCTCCATCTTTGGCTGCAAAGAATATAATCAATCTGATTTCGGTATTGACCATCTGGTGATGTCCATGCATAGAGTCTTCTCTTGTGTTGTTGGAAGAGGGTGTTTGTTATGACCAGTGCATTTTCTTGGCAAAACTCTATTAGTCTTTGCCTTGCTTCATTCCGTATTCCAAGGTCAAATTTGCCTGTTACTCCAGGTGTTTCTTGACTTCCTACTTTTGCATTCCAGTCCCCTATAATGAAAAGGACATCTTTTTAGGGTGTTAGTTCTAAAAGGTCTTGTAGGTCTTCATAGAACCATTCAACTTCAGCTTTTTCCACGTTACTGGTTGGGGCATAGACTTGGATTACTGTGATATTGAATGGTTTGCCTTGGAAACGAACAGAGATCCTTCTGTCGTTTTTGAGACTGCCTCCAAGTACTGCATTTCGGACTCTTTTGTTGACCATGATGGCCACTCCATTTCTTCTGAGGGATTCCTGCCCACAGTAGTAGATATAATGGTCATCTGAGTTAAATTCACCCATTCCAGTCCATTTGAGTTCGCTGATTCCTAGAATGTCGACATTCACTCTTGCCATCTCTTGTTTGACCACTTCCAATTTGCCTTGATTCATGGACCTGACATTCCAGGTTCCTATGCAATACTGCTCTTTACAGCATCGGACCTTGCTTCTATCACCAGTCACATCCACAGCTGGGTATTCTTTTTGCTTTGGCTCCATCCCTTCATTCTTTAGCTGGTGATATAAAAGAGATGGAAAGCTTAGAAGGCGGGTCTTGGAGTTTAGAATGAGGAAGTAGGACTCTGGGAGCTCCCCAAAGTTTGAGACTGAGTCATGGTCACCTTTGCTTCCACAAAAACTGTGATGAAGTATGGCCCAGAGTAACCTCAGTAAATGTTTATAAAATAAGTCCCTTAGACTGAGAGGGAGTAGAGTTTTTATATTTCTTTATTTAGGGAAATGCTAGTTGTGGTCTGATTCCACTTAAAATAGGATGACTTGGGCTCCCCTGCTGGCTCAGTGGTAAAGAATCCACCTGCCAATGCAGGAGACACAGGTTCGATTCCTGGTTCAGGAAGATCCCGGATGCTGCAGAGCAACTAAGCCCGTGCACCACAACTGCTGAGCCTGTGCTCTAGAGCCTTGGAACCGCAACTACTGAGCCCGCATGTTGCAACTGCTGAAGCACGTGTGCCTAGAGCCGGTGCTCTGCAACAAGAGAAGCCACAGCAGTGAGAAGCCTGCTTACTGGAATGAAGAGTAGCCTCCACTCTCTGCAACTAGAGAAACAACCACAGGGCAGCGAAGACCTAGCACAGCCAAAACAAAAAAATCACTTAAGAAGAATGAGAGGACCAGAAATTGAAAATTAAATTTAAAAATTAAAATGTAGTTATGGATAATCTCAACATGGCAGTAAATAGAGGCCAAATGGCTTTCAGATGAGGTTGGCATTGGTTTTAGAAAAGGCAGAGGAACCAGAGATCAAATTGCCAACATCCGCTGGATCATGGAAAAAGCAAGAGAGTTCCAAAAAAACATCTATTTCTGCTTTATTGACTACGCCAAAGCCTTTGACTGTGTGGATCACAATAAACTGGAAAATTCTGAAAGAGATGGGAATACCAGACCACCTGATCTGCCTCTTGAGAAATTTGTATGCAGGTCAGGAAGCAACATTTAGAACTGGACATGGAACAACAGACTGGTTCCAAATAGGAAAAGGAGTTCGTCAAGGCTGTATATTGTCACCCTGTTTATTTAACTTATATGTAGAGTACATCATGAGAAATGCTGGACTGGAAGAAACACAAGCCAGAATCAAGATTGCCAGGAGAAATATCAATAACCTCAGATATGCAGATGACACCTCCCTTATGGCAGAAAGTGAAGAGGAACTCAAAAGCCTCCTGATGAAAGTGAAAGTGGAGAGTGAAAAAGTGGGCTTAAAGCTCAACATTCAGAAAACGAAGATCATGGCATCTGGTCCCATCACTTCATGGGAAATAGATGGGGAAACAGTGGAAACAGTGTCAGACTTTATTTTTCTGGGCTCCAAAACAACTGCAGATGGTGACTGCAGCCATGAAATTAAAAGATGCTTACTCCTTGGAAGGAAAGTTATGACCAACCTAGAGAGCATATTAAAAAGCAGAGACATTACTTTGCCAACAAAGGTTCGTCTAGTCAAGGCTATGGTTTTTCCTGTGGTCATGTATGGATGTGAGAGTTGGACTGTGAAGAAGGCTGCGTGCTGAAGAATTGATGCTTTTGAACTGTGGTGTTGGAGAAGACTCTTGACAGTCCCTTGGACTGCAAGGAGATCCAACCAGGCCATTCTGAAGGAGATCAGCCCTGGGATTTCTTTGGAAGGAATGATGCTAAAGCTGAAACTCCAGTACTTTGGCCACCTCATGCGAAGAGTTGACTCATTGGAAAAGTTGACTCTGATGCTGGGAGGGATTGGGGGCAAGAGGAGAAGGGGACGACAGAGGATGAGATGGCTGGATGGCATCACTGACTCGATGGATGTGAGTCTGGGTGAACTCCAGGAGTTGGTGATGGACAGGGAGGCCTGGCGTGCTGCGATTCATGGGGTCGCAAAGAGTCGGACACGACTGAGCGACTGATCTGATCTGATACAAAAAGGAAAATGAAAGGTATCAATCACCTCCAAGAATAATACCAAGGCTGAAGAGTAGTCTGAAACTTGTATATAATGCTAAAGATATTCATTTGTTGCAAATATTTTATTGAGGAAAAACATCAAACATGTGCAAAAGTAGACAGAATAGTATGATGAAATACTGTGTAACCATGATCCAGCCACAGTAATGCTTATTTGACCAGGGGGTCAGCAAGTTCTGGCCTAAGGGCCAAGCCTAGCCCACTAGTTGTTTTTATAAATAAAGTTTTATTGGAACACAGTCAAATTCATTCCTTTATATTGATATTTTGCCTGTGGCTGCAGTCACATTGGATCTTCCCTGGTGGCTCAGACAGTAAAGTGTCTGCCTACGATGCAGGAGACCTGGGTTCAATCCCTGGGTTGGGAAGATCTGGAGAAGGAAATGGCAACCCATTGCAGTATTTTTGCCTGGAAAATCCCATGGATGGAGGAACCTGGTAGGCTATAGTCCACGGGGTCGCAAAGAGTCAGACATGACCGAGGGACTTAACAGGATAGTTGGATACTGTCAGCAAAGACGTTGGCCCACAGCCACTACCTGGCTCTTCATAGAAACCATTTGCTAACCTCCGATTATTTCTCCCCTAGTCAACATCCCCGCCACTTTTCTCTACCTGCCTGCCAGCCCCACTTGTATTATATTGAAGGAAATAATCATCATCAAGCCATTTGATTGAGAAATATTTCAGTATGTACTTCTAAACCGTAAGGTCACTTTCATTCCAAAGAAGAGATTTTACAATAATTTGTTAATTTCATAAATAGCCAGTATGTGTTCCCATAATTGGAGAAATTAGGATCCCACATGCCTCAGGCAACTGGGCCTACACACTGCAACTGCTGGGCCCGCATGCCTGAACTAGGGAAAAGCCTGCGCACTGCAGCAAGGAGCCCCTGCACCACAACAAAAGATCATGCCTGCTGCAACTAAGGGCTGATGCGGGCAAAAATAAAAAAAATACATAATTTAAAAATAATAACTGAAAAGAAAAGCTATAGCTGATTCTTTTTTTTTCTCCAGGGACCCCTTACCCTATCCACTAATATTATCAGTCATTAGTCTAGTTATTATCTTAAAATATTGTGTGTCACAGCAGTAAAAAATGATCTTTTTCAATTACTTTGTCAGGTATTTGTGCATTTTAAAGTCCTTTGTCATGTACAGACAGTTGTTGTTGTATTCTGATACTTTTGCAAAAGTGCCTCATCTTCCAGAAGATTCATAGTAAGGACTTTGGGACAAGTACATGTTTCTGATAACTTTCAGATCATACAGCTGAATTTGGTAAGAAATGAAAGAATCCTAATGGAAAATCTGATGGTGTCATAAAACTATTAACAAAAGAATTGCTTGTTGAGTGAACTGGTAAATATGGTTATATTAATTTTCATGCTTTTTTGTCTGGAATATTATTGGTTTTGATCTGTGTTTTCCAGATATAAGGAAACTCTTCCCCTCATGCTAATTATGATTTAAAAGCAATTTGGTAAATTACATCTCTATGAGTAGAATTGAAACACTTATCTTTTCTCTCTACCTGATTCATTCAGAAATCAGAAGTTCTTAGGTTCTGAACAGCCTTATCAGGCAAACAAGAAAGGCTGCTTCCTGGAAGGTGCAGGAATCTATATATTTGAGGGACCTCTAGAAGAAAGAAATTCATCCAGCCCTTGGCATGGCTTTCCTGGCCTTGAGAGGACTATAAAAAGTTCAAAGACTCCTTATGTAAAGTTCCGATATAGCCAGTGTAAAAATCCTATGTAATCAGTTAACCAGACTTAATTTGTAAGCAAATTAGTCTCAATTTAGTTGTATGTGGTAAAAGTGAGGGTAATTTTAGAGAGAAAAAGGTTATATTTTAATGGCTATTAAATTCTAGTTCTGTTAATTAAGGTCTGTATTTACTAAGACTCACCTCCCAGATTGCTCAACTCCTAGATATATAGCAGTATGTCTTTGAGTTCTGCAGGAACTAAGGCCCTCACCCACCCAGGTGGAGGATGGTAACGCGAGGCTGCGCACCAGTCCCGGACACCGCTTGGTTTTTTCACCACCAGCCAATTGCAAGAAAGTCACACAATCTCCAGCCCTCACGGTAAAGTTTGCGCTTAAAAACTCTTCCCCACAAACTATCAGGGAATTCAGGTCTTTTGAGGGTGGGTGGCCTGTTCTCTCTGCTTGTTTGTGTGTGCACTTAGTCGCTCAGTCGTGTCTGACTCTTTGCTACCCCCTCAACTGTAGCTTGCCAGGCTCCTCTGTCCATGGAATTTTCCAGGCAAGAATACTGGAATGGGTTGCCATTTCCCACTCCAGAGGATCTTTCTGATGCAGGGATCAAAGCCCTGTCTTCTGCGTCTCCTGCACTGGCAGATGGATTCTATACCACTCCACCACCTGGGAAGCCCATAAACCTTTCTCTGCTCTAAACTCTGACATTTCAGTTTGTTTAGTCTGTGTCTTGGGACAACAATAAGTAGCCTGAAAAATGTTGCTGAGGTACAAATCTACTTTGACCTTCAGTAACCACCAATTATGACTGAAAGGTTTCACTCCCCAGAACCATCTGTTAACAAGTCTCTGAGAACAAAGAGTCCATGACCTGCTTCATGATCTGCCTAATAGCAGAGCCTGGTATCAATCCATATATGTTGAATCAATATTATGTAGCCTATAAATCCTTCACAGTACTTGCTGAGTTGACTTCAATAATGCAGTACCAATTCAGGTTATTTCAATAAAAACCAAGTCTGACACCCTGAAGGCACAAGAGTCTTACCTTTACAGACTACTTTCCATAAACTTCCAGATGTCTTCCTTTAAAAACACCAGTCTCTTACTAAAAGTCCACACAAGTACTTCCATCAAAATTTGTTCAACTCTGCTAAGCGGGTAATTGCTTCTGCAACAGCTAGGTCAGCTGTCCACTACAGCATCCACTGGTTGGGATTCATGATATTACTCTGTTTATGCCTGTCTCATTTGCTGAGCTGTGAGCTTCTGGAACTTGGCTGTCTGGTTCACTGTTTACCCAAACAAGTGGCTATATGCATAAGGATAGTCATAATGAAAATGTTCGTTTGTGCACATAGTCGGAGCAATCCATGCATGTCCAGGAAGATTTGTGCTGTATTTGTAGGGTATATATTTATTTAAATTCACACATTTAAAATCTTTGAATTCCTTAATCAGTTCATATCAACTCTGTGTATGAGTAAGATCAGTATGTCCAATTTACTAAAGAAACTGACGCAGAAGGTCAAAGTCTAAATAAATCCAAAGTTACCCAAGGAAGAGACTGAAAACCCTGGTTAACGTCAGCTGTGACCAGCGGGAGGCGCGCCGGAGGTTTTTTGGACTCTTTCGGCCACCGTAGCCGGGTCCCCTCTCCGTTCCCTCTATTTAGGCGCCTGCGCGCTGCGGAAACGCCGTCCATTTCTCCATCAGCCTGAGAGGACATCGCGGTTGAGGTGAGTCGTGTGCCTACCTCCTCCCTTGTTTGGATTCCCCCGCCTGCCGCCTCCCGCTGCCGGTCTGCCTCTCTAGCCGTTACTCTCCATCTCTAGGGGCGGGAAACCTCGGACCTCTGGCCCGTGTCGACCCCAGCTTCCCGGCGTTGCGGCCTCTTCGGGGAGGGTCTCCCGGGGACCCCGGGTTTGCTGAGGGGCGTGAGAGGGGCCTGGAGGGACCGCCAGGCTTCGGAGGCAGCCGGCCCGGCCCCGGGGACCGTTGCGTGTCTCACTGCGTTGAGCGTGACCTTGGCGGCGTCCTTTGACCTGTCCGGTCCCGGTGTTTTCACCTGCAGAAAGGGAGCGGTTTCCCCCTCCTCCGGGCCCCGGGCGGGAGGGGCGCCGTCGGCTTTGTGGTAGCCTTGGGGTTGGGGTTGGGAGGCTGGGGGCCGGGGGCGGGCCTCCCTCCCGCAGCCGCCCCCGCGCGCGCAGGGCCTTCCCTCCCCGCGCGGGCGGCGCTCGCCGAGGGCCCGGGGGACCTGCTGGGGGGCCCGCCCGGGTGTTAGTCCTGACTGCGCGACCTTGAAATGTTTCCTTAACCTTCGTGCGTCCAGGTTTTTGTCAGTAAAACGGGAAAACACCTGTCTCACAGGATTAAATGAATTGGTGGTAGAGTTGTTTGCACTTGTGCTATCAATCTAGAGCCACTGCTGATCTTTCCTGTAATTCGGAGAGGCCTGTGTCATTCTTGTTCCCCGGTTACTGTTGGGTCGCAGCCGTCTTGCTTATTTAGGGTGGTCGTTCAGCGTGTGAAAGGGAAAAAGATGAAGTCACTAAGCCCCTAAAGATCCTAGGTTTTGGTAGAGGAGTTGGTCCACTGTCCTGCTTGTGTCTCTAGGTACTAAAATGTATTGTGCATAAGAGTTCTAAGAGCTCTCTCTCATTCTAGCCGTCGAGAAGAAAAACTGCCATGTCCACTGCTTTGGCAAAACCTCAGATGCGTGGCCTTCTGGCCAGACGTCTGCGATTTCATATTGTTGGCGCATTCATGGTTTCTCTGGGGTTTGCAACTTTCTATAAGGTATGTATGTTTTATTTTTACTTTGTGCTCGCAGTCGAAAAATGTTTTCAATTTGAAAATATATTTCATTTTCGTAGATAGCTCATAGAAGAGTCTTTTAAAGAAATTCCCTCTGTAGGGTGCTCCCTTGCTCTTACCTTTCTCTACCCACTTCAGTGTGATGGGGACAGTATTTCTTATTCTCCAGATGGCTTGTCTTCCATCTTTAAATGAAGCTTAATTTGGTTGGGCTGCCATAACAAAATACCACAAAGTGGGTGGCTTCCACAGTAGAAAAAATTTTTGAGGCTAAAAATCCAAGATCAGGATAGCTGTCGGGGACTTCCCTGACCATCCAGTGGTTAAGACTCCAAGCTTCCATTGCAGGGGGCACGGGTTCTATCCCTGGTTGGGAAACTTAAGATCCCACCTGCCACAAGTGTGGCCAAAAACAACCAAAAAAACTTTGGGGTTGATTTCTTCTGCTGCCTCTCTGCTTGACTTTGTAGAAGATGGCTGTTTTCTCCCTCTCATCACATGGTCCTATATGTGTTAGTATGTTTCTGTCTGAATTTTTTCCTCCTGTAAGGATGCTAGTCAGATTAGGATCCATCCTAAAAAGTTCATTTTAACTTAGTTACTTCTTTGTTGTTTAGTTGCTAAGTCATGTCCAACTCGTGTGACCCCATGGACTGCAGCCCGCCAGGCTTCTCTGTCCATGGGATTTCCCAGGCAGGAATACTGGAATACTGGAGTGCATTGCTCTTTCCCTCTCCAGGGGCTCTTCCCGGCCCAGGGATTGAACCACGGTGAATTCTTGACCACCGAGCCACTAGGGAAGCCCTAATTACTTATTTAATAAAATAATAGGCTTCAAGGTGAACAGAAGCTTGGTCATTTACATTGTCTTTAGATATTGTTTCTAATAATCTAAAAAATAAACCCTGAATGTGATTGTTACCTTTTAGTTTGCTGTAGCTGAAAAAAGAAAGAAGGCATATGCAGACTTCTACAGAAATTATGATTCCATGAAAGATTTTGAGGAGATGAGGAAGGCTGGTATCTTTCAGAGTGCAAAGTGATTTGGAATATAAAGGTAATACGGTTATTTGAAGTTACTGTTTAAAACCTTTTGATTGTGTGTATACATGAAACATACAGTCTTAATTACGTACAGTTCAGTATTGTCAAGTACCTTTACATCGTTGCACAGCTAGTCTTCAGAACTCTTCATCTTGCAGATGGGGATCCATTCTGTACCCATTAAATATTTCCCCCTTCCCCAGGCAGTCACCATGCTTCTGTCTAGGTACCTCATGTTAAGTGGAATAGTGACTTATTTCATTTAATGTAATATCCTCAAGGTTTATTCATTACAGCTGTGTGAGAATTTTCTTCCTTGTTAAGGCTGAGTAATCCATTTTATCTGTATACCACATTTTGTTTTTCATTTGTTATTCATTCATCTGTTAATGGACTTGGATTCCTTATACACCTTTTGGCTCTTGTGAATAATGCTGCTGTTCTGTGTGCATATCTCTTTGATACCCTGCTTTTAATACTATTTTGAGTATATACTCAGAAGTGGAGTTGCTAAACCATATGATGTTCTGGTTTTAAATTTTTAAGGAACCACCATCCTCTTTTACATAGTGGCTGCACTATTTTACACTTCACTAAGTTTTGTGTGCAAGGGTCTCTCCATGTCCTTGCCAACGCTTATTTTCTGGTTTTTTGATAGTAGCCATCCTAATGAGTGTTAGGTATTGTTTTCTTTTGGTCTTCATTTGTATTTCCCTAATGGTTAATGATGTTGAGCCTCTTTTCCCATGCTTGTTAGCTGTTTGTATAACTTCTTTGGAGAAATGTCTATGCAAGTCTTTTGCCCATTTTTAATCGGACAGTTTTTTGTTGAGTTGTAGGAGTTATTTAAAAGGCCCTATCAGATATGATTTAGATATTTTCTCCCATTCTGTAATTGCCTTTTCAGTCTATTAATTGTATCTTTTGATGAATAGACATTTGAAATTCTGATGGATTCTAATTTTTTTTTTTGGCCTGTACTTTTGGTGTCATATTTAAGAAATCATTAACAAATTCACTGTCATAAAGTATTACTTTTTTTCCTGAAGTTTTACAGTTTTATTAGCTCTTACCTTTAGGTCTTTGATCTATTTTGAGTTAATTTTTGGATATGATGTTAAGGAAATGGTTTGCTTCATTCTTTTGCATGTGAATATCCAGTTTTCCAAACACCATCTCTTGAAAATATTTTCCCATTAGTTTTAGTACCTTTGGTGTTTTTCTCTATATGGACGGGTTTATTTTGGGACTCTAGTCTATTGCATTAGTTTATATTTCCATCTTTATGCCAATATTACACTCTTGATTCAATACCTTTATAGCAGGTTTTGAAATCAGGAAGTGTTAGTCCTCTAGCCTTGTTGTCTTTTTCAAGATTGTTTTGGCTGTTCATGGTCTTATTGATAATCCACATGAGTTTTAGGATGGATTTTCCTATTTCTCAAATGCTGTTGGGATTTTGGTAGGAATTGCATTATACAGATCATTTTGGGTAGTGTGAACATCTTGACAGTTACAAGTATTCTAGATCATGAACACAAGATGTGTTTCCATTTATTTGGTTCTTTAATTTCACCAATGTTTTATACTTTACAGTATATAAGTCTTTTACCTCCTTGTTGAAGTTTATTCCTAAGAATTGTAGTTTAATGCTAATATGAGATTGTTTTAATTTGCTTTTCTGATTATTCATTGTTAGTGTATAGAAACACTACTCAGCTTTGCTGAGTTATTCTAACAGTTTTGTGTGTGTGTGAGAGATCGATCAATCTTTGAAGGTTTTCTGCATATAAGATCAGATCATCTGCAGATAGCTTTACTTCTTCCTTTCCAATTTGGATGTCATTTCTTTTCTTCCTTAATTGCCCTGGCTAGGATTTCCAGTCAGAGAAGGCAATGGCACCCCACTCCAGTACTCTTGCTTGGAAAATCCCATGGACGGAGGAGCCTGGTAGGCTGCAGTCCATGGGGTCGCTAGGAGTCAGGCATGACTGAGCGACTTAACTTCCACTTTTCACTTTCATGCATTGGAGAAGGAAATGGCAACCCACTCCAGTGTTCTTGCCTGGAGAATCCCAGGGACGGGGGAGCCTGGTGGGCTGCTGTCTATGGGGTCGCACAGAGTCGGACACGACTGAAGCGACTTAGCAGCAGTAGCAGCAGGATTTCCAGTACTGTGTTGAAGAGAAGCGGCCAAAATGTGCATCCTTCCCCCACCCCACCCCACCCCCCCCCACCTTAGAGGAGAGTATATTAGCTGTGGGTTTCTCATATATCACTTTTATTATGTTGAGGTAGTTTTTCTTCCTATTCTTTATTTGAATTTTTTTTTTAATCATGGAAAGGTATTAAATTTTTCAAATGCTTTCTTGAATCAGTTGAAAAGATCATGTGACTTTTTGTCCTTCTGCGGTGTGTTGTATTTTTCACATGTTGAATCATCCTTGTTCATGGTGTGTAATCCTTTTAATGAACTGTTGAATTGTTGGCTAGTATTTTATGAGGGATTTTTGCATCTATATTTGGGATATTGCTCTGTAATTTGTCTTTAATATATTTGATAGTCTTATGTGTTTTGTTTTGTTTTTTAATTTTATTTGTGGCTGTGCTAGGTCTTTGTTGCTAAGTGGGCTTTTCTCTAGTTGCTGTGAGTGGGGGCTCTTCTTTGCAGGGGCTCCTCTTGTTGGCAGAGCACAGGCTCTTGGGTGCACAGGCTTCAGTAGCTGTGGCTCACGAGCTCAGTCATTGCAGCTCCCAGGCTCTCGAGCACAGGCTTAGTGGTTGTGGTGCACAGGCTTAGCTGCTTTGCAGCATGTAGGATCTTCCCGGATTAGGGATTGAAGCTGTATCTCTTCATTGGCAGGTGGATTCTTTACCACTGAGCCACCAGGGAAGCCCCAAATGTTTTGTATTTTTAAATAAGATGGTTAGTCAGATGTGGACATATGAAAGACACAGGAAAACATGGAAGGGCAGTCTCTCTCCCATACACAGGTTTAAGTTGTCATTAATATATGCAAGTTAAAAAATACATAGAGTGAATTTGAAAGTGTTCCCCTCTTCAGTTTTTTGGAAGAGTTTGAGGAGGATTGGGGTTAACTTTTTTTAAATGTTTGGTAGAATTTACCTGTGAAGCCATCTTATCCCAGCCTTTTGTTTGTTGAGTGTTTTTTGATTGTGGATTTAATCTTCTTACTTAGTTAAAGTCTGTTAATATTATCTGTTTATTTTTTGGTATATTTATAATAATCTTTATTTCCTGTGGCTTTGGTTTAGCTTGCTTTTCTTTTCTACCTTTTGAGGGGTAAACTTAGGTTGTTGACTTGATCTTTTAAACTTTTCTTCTTAAACCTACTTTGACCCATTGGTGGTTGGAGAGTATGTTGTTTAATCTCAACGTATTTGTGGATTTTTCTGTCTTCCTTCTGTTCAGTTGTGTCCGACTCTTTGCGACCCCATGGACTGCAGCATGCCAGGCCTCCCTCTCCATCACCAACTCCCAGAGCCTACTCAAACTCATGTCCATCAAGTCGGTGTTGCCATCCAACCATCTCATCCTCTGTCATCCCCTTCTCCTCCTGTCTTCAATCTTTTCCAGCATCAGGGTCTTTTCCAGTGAGTCAGTTCTTCGCATCAGGTGGCCAAAGTATTGGAGTTTCAGCTTTAGCATCAGTCCTTCCAATGAACACCCAGGACTGATCTCCTTAGGATGGACTGGTTGGATCTCCTTGCAGTCCAAGGGACTCTCAAGAGTCTTCTCCAGCACCACAGTTCAAAAGCACTCAGCTTTCTTTACAGTCCAACTCTCACATCCATACATGACTACTGGAAAAATCATAGCCTTGACTAGATGGACCTTTGTTGGCAAAGTAATGTCTCTGCTTTTTAATACGCTCTCTAGGTTGGTCATAGCTTTTCTTCCAAAGAGCAAGCGTCTTTTAATTTCATGGCTGCAGTCACCATCTGCGGTGATCTTGGAGCCCCCAAAAATAAAGTCTGTCACTATTTCCACTGTTTCCTCATCTATTTGCCATGAAGTGATGGGACCAGATGCCATGATCTTAGTTTTCTGAATGTTGAGCTTTAAGCCAACGTTTTCACCCTCTTTCACTTTCATCAAGAGGCTCTTTAGTAGTTCTTCACTTTCGGCCATAAGGGTGGCATTATCTGCATATCTGAGGTTATTGATGCCTGTCTTGGCAATCTTTGATTTCCAGCTTGTGCTTCATCCAGCCCAGCATTTCTCATGATGTACTCTGCATGTAAGTTAAATAAGCAAGGTGACAATATACAGCCTTGATGTACTCCTTTCCCAATTTGGAAACAATCTGTTGTTCCATGTCCAGTTCTAACTGTTGCTTCCTGACCTGCGTGCAGATTTCTCAAGAGGCAGGTCAGGTGATCTGGTATTCCCATCTCTTTCAGAATTCTCCAGAGTTTGTTGTGGTCCACACAGTCAAAGGCTTTGGCATAGTCAATAAAGCAGAAATAGATGTTTTTTGGAACTCTTGCTTTTTTGATGATCCAGCGGATATTGGCAATTTGATCTCTGGTTCCTCTGCCTTTTCTAAAACCAGCTTGAGCATCTGGAATTTCACGGTTCATGTACTCTTGAAGCCTGGCATGGAGAATTTTGAGCATTACTAGTGCGTGAGATGAGTGCAGTTGTGCAGTAGTTTGAGCATTCTTTGGCATTGCCTTTCTTTGGGATTGAAATGAAAACTGACCTTTTCTAGTCCTGTGTCCACTGCTGAGTTTTCCAAATTTCCTGGCATATTGAGTGAAGTACTTTAACAGCATCATGTTTTAGAATTTGAAATAGCTCAGCTGGAATTCCATCACCTCCACTAGCTTTGTTCATAGTGATGCTTCCTAAGGCCCACTTGACTTCGCATTCCAGGATGCCTGGCTCTAGGTGAGCCAGCATCGTGGTTATCTGGGTTGTTAAGATCTTTTTTGTATAGTTCTTCTATGTATTCTTGCCATCTCTTCTTAATATCCTCTGCTTCTGGCTTAGGTCCATACCATTTCTGTCCTTTATCGAGCCCATCTTTGCATGAAATGTTCCCTTGCTATCTCTCTTCCTTCTGTTAGGATTTCTAGTTTCATCCATTGTGACCAGCAAAGATACTTTATGTGATTTCAGTCTTAAAATCTGTTGTTCTATGACCTAACATGGAAATTAATCCATATGCACTTAAGAAAAAGTATACATATTCTCATGTTGGGTAGAATGAGATTTGATTGGTCTGTAGTGTTCAAGTCCTCTTATTTTCTTAATGATCTTCTGTCTGGTCATTTCAATTATAGCCATAGGTTTGCCAAAGAGTTTGTTTAGTTTTTCTGTAAGATTTTACATTCTAAGTCACCTATTGTTACGTAGAGCTGTCTATTTCTTCCTTCAATTCTGTTAGTGTTTGCTTCATATATTTCCAGGCTCTCATGGTTGGTGTATATATAATCTACCTTCTTGGTGGACTGACCTGCCATTATAAAATGTCCTTTGTGTTTGTAGCATGTTTTGACTTAGTCTGTTTTATCTGCTAACAGTATAGCCACTCTTGCTCTTTAGATTGCTGCCTGTATGGAGTCTCTTTTCATCCTTAACTTCAAAACTATGTGTATCTTTGGATCTAAAGTGAATCTTTTGTAGATAGCTTGTAGTTGGACCTTGTTTTGTATCCATTCCTCAGATCCATGACTTTTGGTTGGGACGTTTAAACCAACCTATAGTTATAGTCTATTTTGAATTGCTGATAACACACATACAAAAATTTAATCACATACAAAAATTATCTTTTACAACCCTGTTCCCCTACTTTGTTATTGATGTCACAAATGGCATTTTTAGATATTGTGCCCATTAACACAGATGTCTTTTTTTTTTTTTTTTAGTGCTTTTGCCTTTTAAATACTACAAAATTGAAAGTGGGGATATGAAACATGATTAACACTGGCTTTTATATTTATTCACATATTTACCTTTGCCAGGGAGCTTCATATTTCAGTATGGCTTTGAGTGATTGTCTAGTGTAATTTTGTTTCAAATTGAACAGTTCTCCTTGCAGATCTAGTAGTAATGAACTCCTTATCCTTTAGCTTTTGTTTATCTGGGAGTGTCTTAATTTCTTCCTGATTTTTGAAGGACATTTTCCTGAGAAGTCTACTGATAATCTTATAGAAGCTCCGTTATAGACGGTGAATCTTATTGCTTCCAGGATTCATTGTCTTTGGTTTTTGACAGTTGGATTATAATGTGTCTTGATGTTAGGAGACTTTGGGTTCATCTTACTTCCAAGTAACATGTTTGTATATACATTTCTTTCTTCAGATTTGGAAAGTTTTTGGCCATTATTTCTTCAAATAAATTCTCTGTCCCTTCATGCACGTCCACAATACAAATGTTGGTCTTTTTGATGGTGTCTCATAAGTCCCTTAAACGCAGTCACCATTGTCACCAGTGTTCGAGATAAAGATAGAAATAGTCCCTGGGGAGGCCCTCAGACAGCCCAGAACACTGTGTGCAAGGTCTGCTCTTTTCCTTCTTCTCTGAAGCACTGGAAACCTTTTATGGTTTGTTATTTGGATGTCCACAGGTGACTTGGTGGCTTTCTAGATTCTGGTTGGGTAGTCAAGGTCCACTGCCTCATGGACAGTGTGAATTAAGATTCTGTGTCTAAAATTTAAGGATAATTTTGAGTATAAATAACTTTTGCCTAGTGTTAGATTCAATTCTGTTACATTCCGTTTCTGTAGTTGCTTATATTAAGAAGTATCTGAGTCACAGATCGATACATGTATTAAGTAGCCATAGTTTAATATATGTAATATATAATAGTAGAAAAACAAGTTTATTCCCAGTGGTTGGAAAACTGATAGGAATTGTAATTTCCATCATGGACTGTTATGTCCGTTAGAATTGACAATCACAAAGTAACAGGAATTACTAAAATAGAAAACTAAGAATGTTTTATGTAAAGGGTGATCTGTGTTAAAAGTGCATAACAAAAAAGGCTGAAGGTAAAAAGATAAAGAAAATACTAGTTTCTTGTGTGTGTTATCTTAACACTGCTGTTTTCTCGTACCTTTGAAATTTTCAAAGCTTTCGCAGTGGTTATACTTTTCATAATCAGATGTTAACAGGCTGATTTTTTAAACACATTTTTTTTTTACCTTATAAGAAGTTGATTGCTTAAAAAACAATAAAAAGAGGAGCAGATTTGGAGACAAGAATACAAAAGTTTAGAACAAATGGACTGCTGCTTTTTAAGAACAGTATGGGTATGAGACTGGAACGGACGGGTGGACTTGAAGAAAAAAAGGTAGAACTTGGTACATGAAAGCAAGAAACCTCAGAAAAAGATGTGAATGCCCCAAATGGAATAGAGGTTGGACAGGGAGGTTAGGGAGCATAGGGGAGAATGGACCTGGAGCCCAGGCAGCCTGACTGGGGCTGCTCCTGGACTAAGGGTGAGTGAGCAAAACGTGGCCCACATCGTGGCAGTAGCGCTCAGGGGACCCAGCATGGTGCGGTATTAAGAGAATGATTGTCGTTAACTTGGTCATTTTGTTTTTCTCCACAGAATTTCTTTGGGTTGAGTTCCCTGGAAGTTTGTCACTTTCCTGTGTTCCTGAACTATGAAACTGTGACTATCTGGGGTGAGAAATAGTCTCTCAATAAATAAACAATTAACCTACTGTCGACACTTAAGTCTTTGTTCAGTTATTCTTACGGACATGTAGAGTTTGGGGTACTTGGATTAGAATTGGTCAGGGATTTTTTTTTTTTTTTTTGAATTTGGAAAGTAACTTTATTTTTTTTAATTTTTTTTTTTTTTAACTTTACAATATTGTATTGGTTTTCCCATACAACAACATGCATTCGCCACGGGTGTACATGTGTTCCCCATCCTGAACCCCCAGACTGTCTTTCCAATAAAATGTCTTTGGACTTCATTGTTATCAGATTGCCCTACTGGATCCAGCCATTGGACAGATGTAATAGGTACATTTAAGGTTCTTTATTCAGTTACCACTTTATTGAAGGCCTAACTGTATGCGTGTACAATATGAAATACACAAAGTTTTTTAATTGGAATTGAGGTTGACTGATATTTGCTAATTGAGAGTGTGGTAACATTTTTCAGAGGAGGGCTTAGGAGCTTTCTCTCCTTTAGTAATTGTTTTTGTTGTGATCAAAAGAGCTTTAAGAATTGTGTCATTTTAGCGAAAACTAACTGAATCCCCAGTTCTTTCATTAGGTTAACAAATTTTCTTGTGCAGAATTCTTGAGTTCAAGAATGTAAGCTGTAATAAACCTAGGTATCAGTGAAACCTGCATTTTAAGAACCCACGTTTATGTATGATCAGTAATTCAAGAATTTGTTTTATTTTAAACAATTTCATATAACAATTAGTAGTATGCAAATTTATCATAAAAGATACAAGACTTAATACATATTTACAAGCTTAAAAATAGTCACTCCTGTGGTTGACAAAACTGGCACTTTCCTAAATGAGTATGATACAGCAAAGTACTGGTGGAGCCATTTTTTTCATATTCAGCCTAAAGTGTCCATTAACAGTAAAAAACTATGCAGTGATCTCTTTCTTATGTCCAGTAACATATGAGGCTTAAGTTAAAGCAGACATTTGAAACTGAAATTCCTTAGTATCTCACAAGTGTAGGTATCAGGTTGTAGGCCCAAGTTTGGATGTAATAAGTAAAAATGTATTTTAGTTGGAGTATCAAATTTTTACTGAATGCTCAAGGTGTACGTGGTGACCTAGGATCTTGAGCCAAATCCATTTTTTAAAAACAAAAAATCATGGTAATATCTTTATGCTGGATCACGCTAAGTCATCAAAATGAACTATTGTTAAGGTTAGTGTTAGGGTCCTTGACTTGGCTAAGGCATCAGGGTGAGTCTGTCCATAAAAGTATCCAGTAGTGGGAGTTCCCCAGTAGTGTGTTGCTTATGGAACTAAAGAAACTCACCTGAGCACCCTGGATCTGTTTTTAGCAGTAGACAAAAAAAGATTTGCTTGCCTAGCAAAACAGATTAGAAAGACATTTTTCCAAAATGTACCTGGATAAGTCATCAGTAAAATTTCAGTAAAAGCTTAGAGTAGGAATGTACATGGCAGCTTTCACTTAAAATAGCATCACGTTTAAATAACATTAACAAGTTAAACAGTAAGATCTTAAGCATTGAATTTCATTTAAAGCTAAACTTCTGCAGAGAAGGATGTTAGGCAAAGATGATGTCTCATCCTAAAAAGAGATGCAGCAGGAGATAAAGTTTACATCTGTTTCCAATGCTTGACTACAGAGTTGACAATCTTAATTAAAGTCGAAATTTTAGCAAAAAGGAATGTATTTTCAATACACGATAAGACCAAACAGGAAAGGACTAAGTTTTTTAATCACTCAATTTTGAAGTATCTTAGTTGTAGGAAAAAGGAAGAGTTTGAATTGAACAGTGGTTTCGTGTCCACAATAGATGTTAAGAGCTCATTAGGTTTCTTTTTCAAAAATAATGGCACAAGCAGCAATCAACACCTTGGAGGGGATTCAAGGGAACCCTTTCCTCAGGGCTTTATTTTTCACCATGGTAAATTTACTAATGAAAACTTGGGCAAAATGTGGATCAACCATATAATGGTATGTTTTCACAGTGGAGGGGAGCGGTTCCACAGCCACCACAGGGCATGACGTCTGCACGGAGGAGCAGCCGGGGCCCAGGTGACAAGAGGTCTTTGTGATGTAGTCCACGAGTCTGTTATACTGTTGCTCTGACAGTCTCTCTCGAACTCCATCCACCTGCGACCCAAAAGAAGTTTTCAGTTTCCAAACCCTCTTAAGGACACTTCCATAACAAGATTACTCCTTCTCTTGCATTGATATACTGGATGTTTCGCCTTGTAGGTTACCTACTAAAGCCACTGAATAAGCGCTTGGCGTGTAAAAGTCCCATGTTTGACGGTTTGGGAATATTTTACTCTTAAAAACATCTGTCACTGTTCTCTGGTAGCCTAGTCCAGGAAAAAAGGAGAAAAGTATCTTTGCTCTGTTTCATTCTAATCAACATTAAACCCTGAGATAAAAGCTCTGCTTGTTTCTGGAAACCTCTCCAGATAGAACGTCTACCTCTTTCAAACCAGTGGCTTTGGACAGAGCATTAAGAAAACAAATACCTTTTGAACTGTAACATTTTCTGCTTTTATAAATATTAGGATTTAAAGCTAGAGAAAATTAAAAAAACTGGGCAGAGGAAGGGGAAGTTTTTATGGAGAAGAGGGAGGATGCACAGCGCACTCATGGTCCGCCAGGGTCTGGCACGTCTTCAGTGGAGCTCAAATAGAAGAACTGATGCGCTACCCAAACTCTTGAGAGAGATTTTCTCAGGAAGTGCCTATCAGGCAAGTGGAGCTATAAATTACCCCCATCCTGGAATTCTGTAGCGGTCCACTGTGTAAATCAAGTGGAGTGGGATGTTTCCAGTGTGAGCCGCTGGTCTCTGGGAATCAGGTAGCCGCTGACCTCTCCATGGCCTTTACCTACCAAACGTTGGCAAGACTACTCTGGAAGACTTACAAACATTTTAATGAGGACTTTGGAATTCTTGAAATAGTAGTAAAGAATGTATATATTTCTGTGTAGGGCACAGAGACAGCGCAGCCAAGGCTGTCTTACAAGCGGCAGAAAGCCAGTGGGATGGTAAAGAGAGGTCAGCCTGCCAGAAAAATAAGTAGGGCGTCCATTAGAGTTCAGTCTCATATTTTTAAATTTGGGAAAGAAAATAAAGGCCCCCAAAGATTCCCTGACAGATGAAAGCTGTGCACCACCAGGCAAAAGCCAGAACTCTGATGATATCATCTGATGGGGTCAGGATTCAGCTGGAAAGCTTCGAATACACAGGAGTCTTAATTGCTCCTCCTGAACAGCAGCACAGGAAAACCCGTGTTGTGAAAGGAACATGGCCAAGGAATAAATTGACCTTCTGACTCATTTTGAGCCTCTCATAAGGGATTTCAATAATGTGCCAGGCATATTAAGCAATTATTACCCTACAAATGGCTGCATTTAACTAAGAAAAGCAAATGCTGATTAAAAAAAAAAATCCTGCCGTATTTGAATATACTGAATGATGTCATCTACAAATTAATTCCTTCCAAAATTCAAAGGAGCTATGTTTGCTAGCATCTAGAGCAAAATCCCAGAAAAGCCATTTCATGTAAAGATTTTAAAATACTATTCTTTAGTTTTCACTGGAAGACGGTGGGTAGGCTTCCCGGCCCAGGTTTCTGCCCGAGGCTTAGGTTGGGCGCGGCCATTGAGGGAAACATACCGTCAGGCAGCACTGCTGAGCGACCCCCACTGCCATTTTGGAAAGACTGGATCAGAGCATTATTAAGGAAGCATCTACTGTCTCCAAAAAATATTTTTTGTGCATTTTTGTTTTGCAGCCTGGGTCTCCATTGGAGTGAGTGGGGGAAGGTTTGAACACAGGATGAATGGGGCAGTTATTTTTTGTTAATAAGGAGCTGGGGTTAGAGGTAAAGGGTGAGAAAGTGGAATTTAGAGGCTGAAGGGTTGCAAGTCTGCTGGTCTGCCCAGTGCCTCCTGCTGCTGTGTAAGCTGCCCTGCAGTGTTCCTGCTCCCAGTCATCTCTTCCTGCCTCTGTTGCAGCCATCCCTTCACCCTGACCCCTTCATCCTGAGCACCCTTGGGAAACGAGTGGTGAGCATGGTGTCCACAATGTCAGTGATCCCATGGTCTCAGGCTGGAAGACGTCTCGGGTGGTGACTCCACCTGCCATCTCAGTAACCCCCAGGGAAGCTGAGGTGTGTTCCCCTCCAGCTACAATTCCCCACAGTACTCTTCTCAAGCAGAAAAGCCAAAGAAGGATCACAGTTGAAGACAGTTTAACAGCAAATGCTGATTCTCTAGTCTCAATAGTTTAAGATCTGAAATATTTCCCAAGCCAACTGAAGAATAATGATGGTCACAGATACTCCTCAGGGCTTTGGAAGCTTCTCGTTAAGGACCAGGGACTTGAAGATAATGATACTATCCCCTGCCAAGGCCTGTAGCCAGATCATTGCTGCTTTATTGTCAACCGGATCAGAAGATTTTGGCAGATCTAATAAAGTCAGGCTGGACATCTGACCTCTGTTTATTCCCAGAAAGTCATCAACTCAAACCAGCAATGTAGTCTTAGTGCCAAGCCCCAGCTTAAAGCCTGACTGATTATGATCCAAGAAACTAGAGAAATCTCAGAGTTGTTGTGGTTGGCTGCCTTCCATCTTCTCAGATAATTTTACCCAAACGGTGGTGTGAGGGAGACGCAGGCTCCCATACCAGGAAGAACATAATGAAAGAAGGAATCGGGCAGGACCTGCCAGAGGCAAGGTTGGCTGTCCTTTCTGGGAGCTACTCAGACCCTATGTTAGGACAGGCAGGTTCCACTTAAACTCTGATCCAACCCCAATCTAGCTGTGTGGGAAAAGATGTCCGTTTCCGAGGTCAGCTCTCGGGGCCCCAAGGATCAGGCCATCAGCAGGGAGGCAGAGGCAGGGGCAGAGCAGGGTTCCAGTGGGTGCATGTGCTCACCCTGGTCTGGACGGCAGGAAGCCCACGATCACCTCTGGCCCCCGACTCCCAGAATGCACCCCCCCTCCCAGCTGTTGTGTGGCCAGGGAGCCTGCCCCCGGAGCCCACGCAGTGTCCCCAGGAGGTAGCGTGTAGTGCTCAGGGGGTGGGAAATGTCCTACGGGGAAGGGGACACAGAGCCGCGTGGAAGACAGAGCAGGGGGTGGGAGAGAGCTGGAGACAAAAGTTTGACCCCGAGCTCTCAGGAGCTGGGGCTGAGGGAGGCGGTGCCTGTGCTTGTTGCACGCGTGACGCCCCTCGCTCCTGGGTGGCCCTTTCTCTCTCGTCCCTGCTGGAGGGACTGGCTGTAGCACTCCCAGGCCACGCGCAGACTCGGGCCTGCCCTGTGGACTTCAGACCTGGAGGCCTGCTCTGTGGAATCGCTGCCCTGGTCCTGGCCCGGCTTGTTCAGACCCGCTCACTCTAGAGCTCCTGCACCCCGGCCCCACAACGACCGACCTTGGACTCTCGGGTGGCTGAGCCCCAGCGGTGAGTCCACCGGCCTCCTGCCGCCCCTGCCCCTGGCAGCCCTCCCAGTCTCTGGCGCCCACTGCAGAGGCTGCCGGCTCACAGACGCCCGGTACCTGTGCTCACCCTGGGTCTCAATGCTGCCGGCAGCTAACCCCAGGCACCCCGCTGTCGAAAAGTACCTCTGCGTCACAGGCCACTCTGGGCTGCTTGAGCTGCACGATGAGCAGGCTGCTCTGCTCGCGGTCCTGTGTGCAGTCGATCTCCGTGACTGGGAAGGCCTGCTGCTGGGTGTCCTCGCTGACGCTCACCACGAAGAGCACGTCTGACGTCAGCAGCAGGCAGCCCTCGTGCTCCTGGCCTGAGCCCCTCACCAGAACAACCTCCAGGGCCATGTGCACTTCCGGTCTGCCCAGAGACTGGAGCATCTTCCTGCATCAGAGGAGAAAGGTGAGGCCACAGCCAGCTTGGGAGAGATGCTCACCTCTCAGGGCTCACAGGTTGAACCAATGCAAGGGCCCTCACCAATCTGATGATTCATTTCATCTTGAAATGTGTAATTGTCACTTTAATTCTGATTCTGGTCAATCGAACCCAGCTCCTCCTGAAGACAAAGATACCCCTTGGTTTGGTGAGTCCTCTTCCCCCCATTAGAAATGTCACCCCTAATTGGGATACAGATGACCTCAGGCCCTCTTGCGGGCCCCGGCATCCCTGCCAATGGACATCCTGCCCTGAGTGGGACCTTCTGCTGCCAGCCCAGAGCTGTGGACCGGCAGCCTCTCCTGAAAACAGCTGCTCCTTTTGGGCTCCCCTGGAAGGGTGGCCCGTTAGCTGAGAGGAAGCCAGGCCCTGTTAACATACAGTGCACATGTACAGCTTAACCAGCGTCCAGATAATCTTACCAGACATATTTGACGTGGCTGTTTGGAGCCTGGTCAGCGTGCAGATCACTTGGCTGATAGCGCTGTTTGGGAAGCTGAGAAAGTCCAGCTCCGTGTAAAATACCTGTAGTAAGAGAAGTAAGGGGGTTTTACTAGTTGTTTTCTGGAAAACAGCTTCATGCTACAATGATGTCATCTGCTCAGAGGCATCTATAAAACGCTACAGATCCAAAATGATGTCACATCTCTGGAAGTAAGTGTATAGATAATCATTAAACATTGCAATGCTCTTAACCCAGGTGATCTTCTATTAGCTGCAAGCTGAAATATGAATGAGCTACAGTCCAAGTACAGGCGGGCAATTAGAGGAAGCATAATGCTCCTGGGAATAGTCAGGCCTGAGCAATAGCTTACACATCATTTACAGTTGATGTGACACAAAAGTCAAGACTGTTAGTTGACTTCCTTGCTTAATATTACAATATGTCTGTATCTGCGGTGTGGCTGGTCAAATAAAAAACACAACACAGATGCACACAAAGGCGTGTGGTTGCCTAGATACAGTATTTAAATGACTTGGTCCAGCTGTTAGACATGAATCCATATATATTTATGAGCGCTCGCGGGGCCTCTGGTTTATTACACGCTCTCCCCGGTGCCAGCACCAAACGAGGGCACCCAGCGGCAGCCACGCAGTCCTCCAGAGACGCTCCGGAACCAGAGATGGTACAGCCTGTGTGCTTTCTGAGGGCCTGTAAATGTTTATAAACGAGGCACAGTCATTAGACTAAGAGTTAGTGGTTTGTAAAACCTTCAGAGAGGTAATAAAACTTTTACAAGAATGATGGAAACCAATGAGGCCATGTGAAGCTCTGCTCTGAGATGCTCTTACATAAGGGAGAAACCCCACAGCCTTGGGAAACGCGCAGTGAGGGACAAGGGCGCTTTCAAGACCAGAGGAATTTATGAAGTCTAAGTTGACTTTATCTTGCTGCCATCCATGGCAAAAGGAATACTGTTTCTGTGAATGTGTAAGTATTTGATAAGGGAGCGTTTAAGTTTGTCCAGTTATGAGTTGCAGCAGTACTTTTTGTCAGTTTCCCTGTGAGTGAAAACGTCATTCATGGGAGGAGAGGGAGGCAGGCGTGAGGGGGAGGCGGCGAGGGGAAGGGGCGGGAACACATGTTCCTGTCTGTGTGGTCTCCTAAAGGAGCCGCTCCGGATGGCTGCCTGAGCGCGGGCATTCTTCCTGCTCTCTTCCTCTCAGACATGGGTTTTATGCCCTAATCTGGCTGCCTCTTGTCAGATCTAGCAAGGCGCAGAGCTGCAGTCAAATGTACCCTGCGGACTTTACGGCCAGATGCAGCTACATGTGCAGAGTGCCTGCCCATTGTTTGAGGTGCCAGCCAGCCACCACTTCATGACCAAATGATACCGATTTTAGGCACAAAGGTAACAATTCCAGAGCCCCTGGCGGTCCTGTTAGGACTCTGTGCTTTCACTGCAAGGGCAAGTGTTCAATCCCTGGTTGGGGAACTAAGGAAGATTCTATAAGCCTTGCTGCTGCTGCTAAGTCACTTCAGTCGTGTCCGACTCTGTGTGACCCATAGACGGCAGCCCACCAGGCTCCCCCGTCCCTGGGATTCTCCAGGCAAGAACACGAGTGGGTTGCCATTTCCTTCTCCAATGCATGAAAGTGAAAAGTGAAAGTGAAGTGGCTCAGTCGTGTCCGACTCTTCGCAACCCCATGGACGGCAGCCTACCGGGCTCCTCTGTTCATGGGATTTTCCAGGCAAGAGTACTGGAGTGGGCTGCCATTGCCTTCTCCACTATAAGCCTTGTGGTGAGGCCAAAAAAAAAAAGTAATTCCAGTTACCTATTTGAGGAGAAGGGGATGACAAAGGATGAGATGGCTGGATGGCATCACTGACTCAATGGACATGAGTTTGAGTAAACTCCGGCAGTTGGTGATGGACAGGGAGGCCTGGCGTGCTGCAGTCCATGGGGTCGCAGAGTCGGACACGACTGAGTGACTGAACTGACTGACCGTCACCATTTTGCAGTAACTTACACTGCAGACCTGCTGACACTCATTTCCACAAGCAAATGTCAAACTGTCTTCAAGGTAAAGTACCATATTTATTGTAGTATCTATGCATTTATTTCACTTTTAAAAGACTTCTTTTTTTATATTGGATGGTTAGATAGCATCACCAACTCAATGGACATGAATTTGAGCAAACTCTGGAGATAGTGGAGGACAGAGGAGTCTGGAGTGCTGCAGTCCATGGGGTCACAAAGACTCAGACATGACTTAGTGATGGAACAACTATTTATGTAAAGTCACGTAATGTGCTCTGCCCAGAATGCAGAAAATTAGCACAGGAAGAGGTGCTTCCTTTCCCACACCCCCACTGCGTGCACATGGCTTTGTGGAGAGCCCTGGCACCATCCTAAGGCGGTAGTTCCACGAGCCTGGGTTCTCTGCACCAGTCTGCTCTGGGAATGGTTTTCAGTGGCAGATGATGCGCCTGTGCTGACCTTGGCCGGGAGACTGGGCCTGGCTGCAATAGCAACAGAGTCTGATGGCGAGAAAGCCATGCCTGACGCCAAGCTGCACGGGCAGTGTGCATGCATCCACCGACACATGCGTGCTCTTTCATTTCTTCAAATTGCTCACCAGAAAAAGTAAGTCTACTCTCTGCTTCAATATATTCGACTTTCTGTCCTCAACCTCTAACTCGTTACTTTTCATTAAAGCCTGCTTTGTTAAATGACTATAAAAAGATTCCATGACACATATACACTGAAATTACTAATTGATTTCCTAGCTCTGTAATTTTATCATAATTCATTAGTAGTAGTCTAATTCTATTCTTTGTGTAGATAAGCCTAAGGAGGTGAGAAAAAGAACTATTATTTATAGCTTTATCTATTTTATTTTTCACTCCTTGGTCATGTGAGGGGCTAGATTATCTTAGGGAAACCTTGGTATAGTAACGCAAATTAACCAGTGACGTCCGAGTTGGCCAGTTCTCCAGGACTCACCATAGCCAGTCTGTGACACCAGCTCAGCAGCCCCTCCGATGGGCTTCGTGAACACCCCCATGATTCCTTTCCCCACGCCAGAGATAACACCCTTGGCCTTGTGTCCTGCTGAAGCTTGAGCCTCCGATGTTTTCTGGAAGTTCTGCATTGGCTGATCAACTATACCAGCAATTGCACCTGAAAAATAATGAAAGCCTGGGTAAGGACGGAGGCATGAAATCCTGAGAAAGGGAAAGCTTTCAATCTGGAACAGTTTTGTTTGGATTGAAAATGAAACCCCACCCTCATTATAAAGCGCTCTACCATGCACTCATTTACCATTTATCTAAGTACACTGAGGCTATTTTAGACATTTATTATTGCAGTATCTTCATCAAAACATGATGTTCTGACTAGGTTTGACCCAACACAGCCAGGATCTATGAAGTTCAGTTTAGAATTTAATAAACATGCCAGACTATTTCCAAGTGCACCCACACACCTTTCTCCAGAAATCAAGCAACACGGTTTAGAGAAAAGCAGGAACAATTCCTTAGGAGAGTGAGCAGAATATATTTTCACTGAATCTGGGGATGAAAAACCTGAAAAGGGCGAGCCTCTTTCTTGTTCGCTCTTTTATAAGAATAAGAGCAGTCGTTTAGTATAACATAATATTAATATATTAAGAATTACATAGTAAGACTAATTATTGATATCGTAATAATTATTTCTATTACAGTAAGTCTGTCTCAAGGGCTTACTGTATGCTAAGGGCTCACTTGTAGGAGATCGTTAATTCTCACAATCCTCAGGAGTCGTGGTTTTATCCTCAGCACAAGGCCGCCAAGGCACAGGGAGGTTAAGGAGTTTTCCCAAGGTCACACAGCTGTCCTGTGCTTGCGCCAGGATTTGGGTCTAGGGAGTCAGAGTCACAGCCTCATTCTTAACCACCAAGCTAGTCACTGATCCTGTTTATAAAACAAGCTTCTCTCCTTGACCAGTCTTGGAAAAATCTCCTTTTCTCTCACTTCAACTGAGGACTGGCCACTTAACTCTTCACTTGAGAACAGCTAGAAGCCCAGAACTCACGGCTGTCTGCTCTAACAGCTTTCCCAGTGGGCAGCCGGGCCAGGCGTGGAGCTGGCGTGTGAATCCCTCGGCCTCTGTGGGTCCCCTCCTTGCTCCTTGCACTCTGAGGGACCAGGGGTGAGTTTGAGTAAAAGGCCTCAAAAATCCAGATTTTTCTGCCACAACGGAGTGAAGGGTTCCCTAACCCAGCAAGAGGTAAAAATTTCATTACAATTCTTGACAGAATTCTGTTTTCAACTCAAACCTGCTAGGATTAATGAAAATGCACCATCCCTGGGTAGAAATTTTAGCTAATGTCAAATCCCATTATTCCAAATGCCACTAATTCAAAGTCTCCTGGGTAAAGGGAGATTTCCAGGTCGCAGTTAATGACCTGCTAATTTCAAGTCATATTCCATTGAACAAAATCCAGTAAAACAAAAAGGCCAGTTCCTTTGTGTCAGTTATAAAGGGAACATTCTTCATGGATTCCACTCTTCTAAATTTTGACAGCGCCATTTAAGTTTATATATTGACAGATTAACAGTGACCTGAAGCGAAGGGTCTGTTTCCCAGCCTAGACCACAGCTTCCCAAACCTCTTATTCAAATGATGCTGGAAGCAGAGGAGGCTGCTCATGGTTGGCCTGGGCCACCGTGGCGGTCAGCAACCACAGGCCACGGCGGTTCAGGCACTCTACGACACCCAGTCTCGGGGCCTGGGCTGGGAGCTCGCCTCGCGTCTTCAGTCTGAGGAATCTGAGGTTCTGTTCTCCATCTATGAGGTCAGGGCAGCTGGGAAGTATTAACGGAACCCGCTGCACTGGGAGGGGCGGGAACCCTGGGGTCTTCTCTTCAAATCATCTCACGGCAGGCAGGTCAAAATGAAAAGCATCATATAAAAGAATATAGCCTTTGCGATGTCACTTCCTGATTTCTTTGAAAGACGCCCATGCTGAGAGCAGAAAAGGTGGGGTAAATAATAACAAATCTACTATCAAATTAATTGCCTTTGCATTTTTCTGGTAGAAACGTCTTTTCTCAGGTGCAGATTTCCATTAAGACTATTAAAACTGAGTTAGGAGGGGGGCAGGTGAAAATCTCCCATTTTCCCTTAACATGTCAGGCCTGTGCCTGGGGCAGCCCCCACCCCGGGCTCTGACCTCCACCTGCCTAAGCGCAGAGAGGAACCGCAGCGAGGCTCCCCTCTGATCCTCCACTTTCTCCAGCCCCCGGCCGCAGTGAAGGCTCGGTTACTGGGGCTTTGATAGATAACCTCTTCTGGCCGTCCCCGAAGTGGGAAGCCTGAACACTGTGACAGGTGTTAGATCCTAAGAGGCAGAGGAGGAGCTGTGGGGTCCCAGGGTCCCGGGTGGGATTCTGGCCCGACGTACACACGGGGCCCGGTTGCCTGAGACCCCAGCCCCGCCCACGAAGCAGCTCTCAAAGAGGCAGAGGGGCTTTCTCCATAAGCCTGATCCAGCCAAATCCCAACACTGGTAAATTATTTACTGCTGTATACTCCAACTCTGCTCTGAGGCTTTAGGTAGTGGAAATGGATCCCAAAACTTGTCTGCTGGGCATCAGGCCATGGAGGGCAGCCATGTGGAGCTGGCTGTGATGTGACGAGGTGAAGCAGGGAGGGGAGGGGGCTTCCAGGGACCCTTCCTGTGCCGGCCAGCCTGGCTTCGCTTTCTCCTTTTCTTTTATTGCCGTGCTGCGTGGCCTGTGGATCTTAGTTCCCCAACCAAGGATCAAACTCATGCCCTCACGTGGGAGGGACATGCAGAGGCCTAACCACCAGACCACCAGGGAAGTCCCAGCCGTGCTTCCTTTCCTGCCCTTCCTTTGGTGGAAGAGGGGGGCTTGCTCTGTGAAGCAAGGAAACGAAAAGGCTCTCCTCACCTTTCTGTGACTCGCTCAGCTTTAGGCTTGGTCACTATTGATGTTCTGCCCGTGTGGCTGTTCCAGTGCTGCCGTGTTGCATGTTGTAATTTTATTTTGGGCTTTTTTGTTTTTAATCACGGTGGTGGAGGCACAGGCTGTGACACTGTTCCAAAGCTCACCGTTCCATGGACAAACAAGCCCCACAGAGTGTACTGGGTATCCCAGCTTGAGGCTCGCTTGTTTTTGACCAGAACAGATCAGCAAACCGAGAAGGAAGCATGCTCGTTGTTCCGAAACTCCCTTCTAATTGGAACGCAGGGTGCTGATGGCTGAGGGCGGCACCAGGGGGACCGCGGGCCAGCACCTTCTGGGCGCCCACGTCCTGACTCACCTGGTGGAGGTGTTGTGGCCGGGATTCTGAACGTCATCCCGAGAGTGGCCATGGAGATGGGGCGTGGCTGCTGGGAAATCCAGCAACTAACTCTTAAGTCAGAGAAGGGAGTTCTGACAGCCTGCCTTTGGTATTCATGAGAGAGAAGTCCCATCTGGGAGGTAACGTGCCCGGTAAGTGCCACATGGAGATCACATCTCCTCTCAGCAGGCTCCAGGCTGAGGTAGAAAGTGGGGCTGTCCGGGGAACAGAGCTGCTAAGTGTGGGCAATCCTGCACTTAGAGTTGACGCCAACTCTGCAGGCTGGACAGTTCTTCCAAAAGCCACTGCTTTCTGAAAACAGTTGTAGACCTCCTCCAGGAGCTTTGGTGGCATCCCTCTCTGCGCCATCATTTCCTTGCTGACCCGGGGCGATGGGCCTGGCCAGGCAGCTATAGATGTCCTTGGATTTTTCAAGAGCCTCATAACACTCCACAGTGTCCTCATGAGGGCTGAGCTGAGTCAAGAAGGCCCATCAAACTCATAAACATTTGGGGGAAACGTGTTTTTCCTACTCTGCAACTTTCAGTTGTTCAGTCTCCCCACATCCTGATTGTTTCCAGGCGTGGAGCCCTTCAGGGTGGGTGACATGTGGAAAGACCCAGGCTCTTGTCCCTTCTGGATGCACGACCTGGGCAAGTCAACTAACTTCATCCACATCTAGGGTTTGAAGACCAGACAAGATGACTCATGTGGAAGTGCTCTGACAACCCTGAATTGTTATTTAAATATATTTTTACTAACTAGGTCATTTATATTTACGTCATGTATGAAGTGTTATTTAAATATATTTTTACTAACTAGGTCATTTATAAAGGAAGAAACTGAGGAACTAGGTTTTTTATTTCACTAAGCGTGGCTATTATATATAAACAGCTCTAACTTCAGCTGGGCACTTACTGGCATGCAGCGGTTTTATACACCATTTCTGGGGATGTATTACATGGCGACAAATCCATTCTAGCCTCCCTTTTTTCTTCCTGCCATACATCAAGGACCAGACGTTTTGAGATGACCCAGTGATCATGTGGGATACAGTTATTGAACTCTTTCAAGAAAGGAAGCTGGTTGGGTCAACCTTAGTCTGAGGAGCACAGAAATGGACATACTGCTCATGGTGTGTTGCTGGGAGCGGAGCTCCTGGGGGCCCAGGGTCAGAGCACTGCTGGCAGGCGCAACCAGATTCACATCATTCCTGGAACTCCTAGGTTTGCGGAAATTAACTTTAGATTCTGAAAGACTCCATGAGCCTACTGCAATTTCCATAGACAGCCTAAATGATTCCCTTGCATGGAGGAGTATGTACAAAACATGATGACTATAGCAAAGTTCAAAGGTTTGGGATTATTTATCCTGGTTAATAATAGGAGCCATGCTCCAAAGGGTGACGTCACAAAGGCAGAATCACAGCTCCCCACATAAGTGATTTCTACCACCCCGCACAGTCTCAGACAGTGGAAAACAGGGAGTGGGTGTGGGCATCTCTGGGTGGGAAGAGCCCAGATCAGCCAAGATGGAAACAGCCACATGCCAGCCAGCTCAGGTCTCCTCTGCTGAGTGCCTCCGTCCAAGACCCTGGACAGTGGGGAGGAAGCACTCCTGCCCACAGCAGAGGGCATGCAAGGTCACAATTCTTAGCAGAAAGAGGTCCCACGGTTGCCAGATAATGACCCAAGGCCTCCACGGTAACCTCACAGTCACTTCCTATGGTTACAGCAACTGGACTAAAGCTAAAGCCAAGACGCCCCAGGCACTGGTCAGATGGCTCTCTTTGCTGAAGAGGTCTGGTCTCTGGTCTCGATGGAACCAGACGGCCCTTCTCGTTCCCCTGCTACCATAACATAATGAAGGTGCTGCTGACCAAGCACGGACGCTGCATCTGGCACGCAACGGACCACCACTACTTCTAGTAACGGCAGTGTCATTTCCAGCACGAATTTACAGAAGAGAAGCCCTGAGGTCACAAAGATAGGGACCTGGAACCCGAGCCCGGGGGTTGCTGACTCCTGAGGACCATGTCCCGCTCCTCCCCGCCCCCTACCTACACCAAAGCAGCCACACCACCAGTGAGGGGTTCGCTCCTTAAGCAGCTGCTCCACCCCAGGTCCCCATTCCCACACGTTATCACCGGCCATGCCCCACATCCCTGCAGGTTCGTTAGGACTTAAACAATTTCTGGTAACTGCACCTGAACTTGAAACATCTCACTGCTTCCTGTCAGAGCCTCACTCAGCTGGCTGCTGTGAGAGGAGGCCTTGTGTACAGAACTGCAGCCTGGAGAGAGGGCAGGTCCTTTCAAGCTCATCGTTTCTGACCTTTGGTCTCCCTGCTTTGGGCCCCTTTGATCTCCCAGAGATGCAAACTCCTTCAGATGCTCAGCGGGCAGGCGGCCAAGCAACACAGTTTTAAATTCCTTTGCAAACAAATAAACAGAAGATACCCTTGAAAATCCTGCTCTGCAAAATTTCATCTCTGAAGCTTCCTTTTTTTATAGATTTTTTTTTTTTCCCCCAGAGCAACTTGTTTTTCAAACGTTTGTAATATTTGGAAATACCCAGAGCAGTCTTCCCCTCTCCGTGTACCACTTGGCTGCTGGACAAATGGCAATTACTCGGAAAAATAAAAGGAAAGAGTGGGCTCCTCACTGAAGTTTACATGACATTTGCACATGGCTCAAGTGTTTCTCAAACAAAAGCAGGCGATTCGATTGCTGATTGCTCTATCTGAGGAGGAGAGGGGGTAAGGCTTCAGGAGGCTGGCCGGTTACTCCCTTGGGCAAGCAGGCAGCTGTGGGCTGACATTCTCCAGTTGACGCCCGGAGCGGGACCCTCCCGGGAGAATGACGCCTTAGGGATGCCACGAGGGAGCAGAGAGGAGGCAGCGGGAGAGGCGACTCCCACTAGCGCGCGGAAGGGCGGGGCCCAGGCCCCAGGATGGCCCTGAGCAGCCACACCAGGATCGGCGTGGGGACCAGGCTGCGGGCCTCTTCTCAGCCTCAGCTTTGTCTGCAGGAAAACGGAAGGGCCACACCACCCCTGGTTCCGGCCGGGGGTGGGTACCTGGCCCCGCCAGGGCTGTGAGCAGACGCCTGAGCGCCCCTGCCGCCTCCCCCGCCCCTTACCGAGCAGACTGATGCCCAGCCGGGACAGGCCCTGCCGGAGCCCCTCGCCCAGGCTCTCTGGGAGCTGCCGCCGCCACTCTTCCTGCCGGTTGTAGTGCTCCTCGTCCAGCGACAGCCGGTCCATGTTCCGGGCCAGGCTCGTGGCCAGGTTGGTGATGGACGTGAGGGTACCTGAGGACACAGAGGCACGTGGGTTTGGGGTCCTGGTCACATGGATGCCGGCCCCAGGGGAGGGGTCCCCGGAGCGCTGCGGGCGAGCGGAGTCCACAGCGGCCTTCTGGACTCGCCCGTGGAGAGTGAGGGCGGCTCCCCCCTGGGCAGGGTGAGGCCTCGGCCTTCGGAAAATGAGGTGAAGGTGAACACTTGCTGAGGAAAGGTGATACACTCAGTCCTAACAGAGGATAGGATTAGACCCTCCCTCACCAGAAAAATGCCTGCAGTCTCACACAGAGCTATCATGCGCTCATCTGACCGCCAGGGCTTGGCTTCAATAGTTAGTTTTGAAGTCCTCAGGGAGGCCCAGTTTTTTGAAGGTTGCAATTTGCCGGCTCTCATTTGAAAGGGTAAGGTTATGTTGCTGAATTTTAAACAGATTGTAAAGGAATGTTTCCACTTTAGAAGTAAGATCTATTCTTCCCCATTACTCTAGTCATAGTAAAGGAAGACACTCAACTTTATCATTTGACAGTCAGGAAATAATTATTATGCCACAGAGAATATGTGTAATTTTTATATTCAGGGTGTGAACTGGGAAAAAAAAAAGTGAAGACAATAAAGAGAGTAAGGCATGTGAAAGCCAGGATTCTATCTGGTTTTCCCAAGAAAGTCTATTTCTGCATCTTGCTCAAGACAGTCATAATCCCCTCCAGCAAGTCTGCATAGGTCTCAGTGAGCAAAACTGAAAGACATTAACGGACATATCCTGAAGCTAACGAATTAGTTCATCTGTTATTGGATGTCTAGGTTCAAGAAGAAATGGAAGATGTTTTTGCAGCTGCATCTTTACCAGTCATCTGAAAAGAAAAAAAAAAAATCCATGTACACACACACACACACACACAGACAAACCAAACAGATTTTGCTAAGAGGAAAGAACAAGTGTAAAAAAAATTCAGTGAGTCACTACGCTAAAATTACCACTGGAGTTCGATTTAGCAGGTGTTGGTTGTCTTATTTTAAAATAAAAACAACAGAACCACAAAGATTCAAGTGTCAGGAGTGAGAAATCTGCAGTGACTCACCCTTGGGTTCCTGCGGCTCAGCTCACAGGCCTCCCGGATGACCGGGGGCCCCGGGGGGAGTGGCCCTGTCACTGTCCATGGAATTTGGTTTATTGCTCTTGCTGTTCTCTTGCCAGTCCCCCCTCTGTGGATCATGGGTTCTCGTATTTCAAGCTCAAGTCTTGTTTGAAGCCTTCTAGAGACTTCTATAACCTGACCACTCATAAGAGAGTTGCAGTACTGTTGACTGTAAAAGGTCTTTTACCGGGTGGAGGGAGAAGGCCTTTGCCCTGTTTCCCCTGCCTCCCGCTGAGAAGAAACGGGGACTCAGATGGACCTTGTTAGTTCCTGAGTCACTGCCAACTTGACCAAAATATGGGCAAACAAACACGGATGAAAGGGAAGCACGCTGCTTCCCGAGGTGGGGGGTGGGGGTGGCCGACTGCAGTTTGGCTCCTGCGCCCGATGACGCGTCCTGGCCACAAGGTGGCGCTGTGTACGTGGCGAGCCGGGGGAAAGCTGGCCCGCTCACCTCCCCACCGGCTTCCACTGTCAAAATGTATCCTGCTCCTTAAGAAAGTTATGACAACTGTATCTACATTAAAAAATATATGTATATGATGAGGCAACACAGTGTAGGATTTCTGATGTTTAGCAGAAGTCCTGAACACCTTTAATATTTCTGCATTTATCACATGGAATAACAGTCGAGCCAATCCTTGTTTTCCCAATGGGAGGTTTCAAATTCTGAAGTTTCTGAAACATTTTCACACAACTACAGGCAAGCAGTGATCTGTTTAAAACATAAGACATTATATATGGGCTTTGTTACAAATCCAACATCTCACTGCCAGCTAACAAGCCAAACAAAGCTAGAGGCAATGTTAATTCATCGAGAACGTTTAAGACGTTCTCTAAAAAGACAGGGAAGTAATGAAAATCAGGCCTCATTACCAGGAACCTGAAGAGCTACCTTTGGAAATGTGCTTCACAAACGATGTAGTCCCTCTGGAAACCCCGCTCACGAAGGCTCCCGGGCCTCGGGTCAGCCCCTCGTACGGAAGCCTGAAGAAGTCGGCGATGCCGTTCCCGATGCTTCGCACCAGACTCGCCGGGCTGCCAAGGATTTCCAGGGATCCAACCACCCAGCCTGCGAGGGAGACCAGAGAGAAGGGGTGACTGAAACCTTAAATGCAGCACTTTCAACATTTGGGAAAAGTGACCCATTTTCCCTGCAATTCATTTTTCACACTAGAATTGAGAATGTAATAAGCTCCTCTGGAGCAAAATATGGGAAATAACTCATTCACTGTGAATTCATAAATGGCAAACTTTCATACTTTATAAATCAAAGTGATCCTTTTGGCAGCCTCACAAATAGCTTTAATATGACTTCCCTGCCTCCCGTATTCCTGCTAAAAGGGACCCGTGTGCAGGGGGATGACGCTCCCGCCCCCTCCAAGTCAAGGCGGCCCCTGGGGCAGCAGGTGTCCGCAGGCCGGGGGTTCTCCTTAAAGCTCCTTGGTGCAGCGAGGGGCCGGGACGCGGAGGAGGCCAGATGCTAAATGGGGTGCTGCAAAGGGGACGCGCAGCTCTGACAGGGACGGAGGAGTTATTTTTAGTCTTTCCCAATCCCACCAAGCTGAGCGCTTCCCTTTGGAGTGGAGCTGGAGCCAGAGAAATGTCTCCCCTTCCAGCCCAGCTTCAGTTGTGTAAACTCTAGTGACAGGGACATACTGATTAGCTTAGCGAGAGGGGCGTGTTCCCTGAGGGTCCCAGGCGGGGAGCTTGGGATCTGGTTTCCTATTTGAGCTGGGGCTTGCCAGGAGCCGGCCTGCTTGGCGGTCTGACTGCCGAGCGTTCGGCCCCGTGGGAACGTGGCTGAGTGTGGACCCCGGAGCGGCTCCCCGTCTTCGCTCCTGGGTGGGGGCTTGGGGCTCTCACTCAGAGGATGCAAGAGGCAGGCAAAGGCTGGGGGCTCAGGAGAGTATGAGTCCAAACACAGTGTCTTTGGGGAACATGCTGACCTCCCCAGCCCAGGGCTGAGAGGGCTTTAAGGGGAGGCTGTGGGGGGCAGGACCCAAGTGGGAGCCGATCCCATGTCCTCTGAGGCAGGTCCTGGGAGGCCAGGCCTGGGACAGAGACCACCCGCCCCCCCCAGTCAAGTCATCAACCCCAAAGGGTCCCCAAGCCCAGCCCTTTGGAGAGGAACATCCTTACATGTTGGGCCCCCTTCTCTCCTCTGGAACATTAGAAGACAACATCAGGGTTTAGGTGAAAAGAGGGAATTATTTCCAGAAGATGAGGATTATAAATGGAGGGGCCTCTGGGTGGCCAGGCATTCACCTCACTTACTTTGCCCAGCCACTCTGCAAGCCTTAGTACCTGCCTTCACGTAATTTCAGATTTAGCTAAGGACTAAGCCTCTCCCTGGCCGAAGGGACCGTGCCAGGCTCAGGGGACAGAGCCTCATGGGATGTCGTGTTGCCCTGTCACCAGTGTCTTGAGAGCGGGCGGGACGAGGAGGGGACTGTGGCTCAATTCTCCCCATCTCCCTGCTGCTTAGACACACGTGGGAGGGCTTCAAGGCCAGGCTTACCCAATTCCAAAGCCCACCCTCCCTCTTCCTGCAAGCCCAGGCCTAACTGAGTAGGCAGGCTACCATGGAAGGTTGTGGAATGTTCTCCCTCAGAGGGCCTTCTCCGGATGTAAAGAAACAACAGATTTCCTTTAGCCTGGAAGAGTTGGAAGGTTCACTTGGAGGCAACAGATTGGACTCGAAACAACTGCCCTTCTCTCCAAAGCTTCCATACAGAGATGAAGAAAGGAGAGTTAGCTACTGCCAAGCAGAGAGCACGCACTGTCCGATGGGCCTGGTCAGGCCGGCGCAGCGGGGCACAGGGCACATGGCAGGCAGCCAGCCCCACCTTCCAGCCCACAGCCTGGCCACATGAAGGTGAGGCGGACAGTCCTGGGTCGGGCCACTGCAGATGGGGAGTCTAGGTATGGACCAGAGCTACTTCTCAAGGCCCCTGAGAAGGCCAGAAAAGGACCAAACCACCCAAAGGCATTCTGCCTTTAATTATTTCTCTCCAAAAGCAAACATATCGTTTTGCTTACTGGGTTTGGAGATTTTATTGAAAAAAGGTAACTGTCTGGCTGCCCATAGAGCCAAGTCTTGGAAATAGAGAGGGAGCCCGGGAAATTAGAGAGTCCACACAGTCTCCTTCAAATAGGGTCAGTGGTCACTCATTTCTAATCACTTTATTGTACTTCCCCAGAAATGAGGTCAGGGTACTTCAGCCATTTAATCAAGTCCCATGGGTGAACCCTGACCCAAGTGAGACAAGTGAGGCAACCTGCCCACTCCCAGGCCAGCCCTTCCTTTCCCAAGAAGGCCAGTACATTCTCTCTGAGACGCTTCTACCCAGGGGAAACCTCCTACCCTCTTCCCATTCCCACTGCTTTCCTCCAGATAATCTTCAGACTGTCTGTAAGGCCTTTAGTGACAGAACTCCCAACAGGCCTAAAAACTTGGCTCTCTAGTGTAGAATTTGTTTCAGCATATAATGAGACTGGGACAGCAGCTTGGAGAACTTTTAGGTAGATTACCAAAAAATCCAAACAGAATGTTCCTGTGAAAGCTCATGAAAAATGAAAGAGAGGTCACTTTTAGCACAGAGGCTGCAGGACATGGTTCCCTGGTGGTGGTCACAGCTGGAGTTTCCCTGCCAGCTCACTACTCTGACGGGTGCTCCCACACCTTCGCCCAAGGCGATGACCGGGTAGTCGGGAAGCTTACTCCTTCCTAAGCTCCAGACCAGAGCTCAGTAACCTACCTGCCTGCTTCTCATGGGAAAAACAAAAACTGCCTGAAAGAGTAAAGCTTTTCATATACCTATTAAATTTGAAATGGTAGCTGCTTGTTTTAAAATAATTTCTTAGCAAGAGGGAAGTCTTTTCTTCCTTGTGGTACAGGCTATGAGAACAAGTTTCAGGGCAGGGACCTCCTCTGATCTGGCCATGCAGAGTTCTGGGTAGCTAAGGATTTTGTTCCGGAGAAAATATAATCTTACCAGTATGGCAACAACATGGGTGGGCTGGTCACTGCTACAATGTTGTCTTATCTGGGAATGCACTCACCAAGGACAATGTTACCACGTTCTGTCCTGCGTTAGTTTTAGAAAGTAAGACCTCCCTGCGCTTTACCAGAAGGGACTGCGAGACCAGCTCCGGTTGGTTGGTGTTGGTCGCCTGGAGTTCATAGCAACGTGAGGAGCCCGATTATCAGACTGAAACCGGAGAGTTTCAGGCGTGAGAGTGAATTTAGGTCAGGAAGGTGAGCTCTGACGCCCATTACCATAGGGAATCCGGAGACAACCTGGTCTCCAAAACCACCTTCAGCTCACAGTACTCCCCACACCACACTCTGTACACACAGCCAAACACCCCCCGCGGACTCTTCCCGCTCAAGTCTGTGGAGAGGCTGAGACACCTACAGCCTTCTCTTTGCCATCTGTCTAGACAGGCAAGGCTGCACTGGGTAGGTAGAAGGCTCTTTATGCATCTGACGAGCACACAAATCCTCTGAATTTCTCACCTAGAGCTATTCATGGGCCGTAATGAAGAAAGTTAACAGCCCAGAACTACATTTCTTTTAGGCCCAGGGGCTGAGAGGGCCTGGGCTGGTTTTCCTGGCTGCACTAGCTCCCTGATATAGAGCCTTGTGTCTTTAAGGAGCCGAAAAGGCACTTGCTAAATGGCAATCAAAATTCTGTTACATAAAAGCAAATTTAACGGCTGCTACTGCTTAAGGGTTCATTAAGCGCCACTCTAAATTCAGGGTACTTCACACACTTCCATTGTTTTCTTGTCAGAAATCTTAAAACCCATTTTACGGGTGAGGAAACTGAGATGTGGGAGGTTCAGTAACTTGCCCCCGCCTCACAGCCCGCAGTGGCAGGGTCTGCATTCCAGTCACTGCTGTCCAACTGCCCCTCACCCTCCCATGCCGCTTCCCTGTGTCTTGGAGTCAGGACCACCCTGAAGCCTTTCTTTCTCGCTCAGGCTCCCTCTGCTGTGTCCTCACCTGCTCTGAAGAGGGCCCCTGCGGCGTAGTGCATGGCCAGGGCGTGGACGAGCTGCCTGGCTGTGGTGAAGATGGGGCCTCTTTCAAACACTGAGAAGGAGAGCGGAGTGTGGTCAGAGGCGATGTACAGCTTGAGGGACGCGTGGATGCTGACGAGGAGGTTCACGGGCTGTATCACCAGCTTCTGCAGCTTCACGGGATGCACCAAGGCCCGGGCGTGCTGCCTCACCTGCGCGGGCAGCACCTGTCTGCCGCCTGCGAGAGCTGTGGGCTGAGCGCCCGGGCTGCTGCTGGGCAGGTAGGTCTCAAACAGAGTTTTGATGTAGTAGACAAACGTGTCTTCCACATATAACCGGGCAGGTTTCAATTCAAAACTGAACTCGTTCACATCAAACAGGACGTCCTTGCCTTCGGTTAACGTGAGGCAGAGTTTGATAAAGCAGTTTTTCTTGTATTCTTCCAAATCTTCGCTGGATACGAGGAGACTCTGCATCTTGGAGCACTGAGGAGATTCTGTTTTCTCCCCCTGGCAGACCAAGACAGCGAAGTGGAAATTGGACTTGTTGTACAGCTGGTTGTCCAGCTGCAGGTCCCCGCAGCAGACCTCCATGGAGTAGACGTGAAAGGGGGCGGCGGCCATCTCTTCCCCAGGGAGGTGACCAGCCACGGGGGCCATCTGGAGGAAAACGTGGTCCAGTGTGAGTCTCAGAAGCTCGGATGATGCTCTGTGGTGAGTGAGGTCATCAAACACCGCCAGGCTCAACTGAGTGATGAACATTTTAAATGTCACGATCTTCTCCAGAGTTCTGGAGGAGAAAGGGAAGAGAACATGAGCATTTCTCCTCCAATTTTCTTTTCTTTTCCTCCCTCCCTCCCTTCCTTAATGTCTTAGTAGATTTTCAATGACAGAGCCTTCTTAGAAACCTCCTGATGTCCCATCAGATTCTCATAAGAAACAAATTAAGAACTGAACTTCCAGTACATTGTGTCTGGACAGAGCCAGGCACACTCCAACAGCACTGGGAGATGTTCCCAAAGGGACCATTACAAGCTCTCGTCATGCTGCTCTATCCTGTTCCCCTCATCAACACCGGATTTTTATTCCCAAATCCTCTGAGTTCTTTGTGCACTAATTCTGTTGTGATCATCACGAGGCGAAAGGTCATGATAAAATAACCAAGGTGCCTTATATTGGGAAAAGTAAGAGCAAGCAAGAGAAAACTTCCCATGAACCTCCCGGCACGGCCCAGCAACCAGCATGGGCTGTGTGCGTGCTCTGCTCTCCCTGTCACGTTTAGAGCTGAGCAGACCGCGCTGCTCCACTAACCCCTCTGTCCTGAGCTAAGCCATCATGCTCTCACCCTCTTCAAAGTCACTGCTCTAGCAATTCACTCCCTCCTACACCATTTCTTCTTCCTTACCAGCAGCTTAAAAACATGCTATTATTTCTCTTATCTTAAAAAATCCCTCTCATTAACTAACTCCTCCTCTAGCTACCCTTTTCCTGATCCCCTTCACATAAACACCCCAAAGCACATACACCTTGTCTCCTGTTCCTCACTTTCCATTTTCTTTTAGCCTTGCTCCAGGCAGGCTCTGTCCCACCTCCTCTACCAGAGCAACTCCCATTAGGGACCCCAAGGGACTTCCTTGTTGCTAAATTGAACAATGAGCTTGAAGTCTGTGACTCACGCCCGTACTGTGGCATTCAAGTGGCCAACTCCCTCCTTCTGGAAATCCTTTCTTGGCCCGTCTGCTCTCAGCTCTTGTATGTCTCGTCACTCATCACCTATGGGGACTCCCTCCTCTTAAAGGGCAGGTGCCCAAGCTTCAGCCCCAGGCCCTCTTCTCTCCCCATCTCCACTCACTCCCCTTGGAGGGCTTCATCTGGGCCCGCGGTTTGGCATCTATATGCTGATGACTTCTACAGTCACACATTCAGCCTAGAACTCCCTGTGAGCGCGGATCTTGCATTTCTAACTGCCCATCCACACAGGAGTCTCTTACAGGTCTCAGACGTCTCCAGGGTCATGTGTGTGGTCATACTCATGATCTTACCCCCAAACCCACACAACAGTTGTTCTCATCTTAGTTTATGATGATTACATCCTACCAGTTGCTCAGACCAAAACTTTGAGAGTTCTTGATGCCTCTATTTTCAACCCACATCCAATGCATCAGGGAAAATTCCATTGGTTTCTTCTTAAACTGCATCGTGAATCTAACCATTTCTTACCACTTTCCCTGTAGTGTAGCCTAAGCCTCTAGTGTGAATAACTGTAATAGTCACCTAACCAGTCTCCTTGCTTCCTCCTTTACTTCTCTATGCTGCTACTGCTGCTGAGTTGCTTCAGTCGTGTCCGACCCTGTGCAACCCCAAAGACGGCAGCCCACCAGATGCCCCTGTCCCTGGGATTCTCCAGGCAAGAACTCTGGAGTGGGTTGCCATTTCCTTCTCCAATGCATGAAAGTGAAAAGTGAAAGTGAAATCACTCAGTCCTGTCTGACTCTTAGGGACCCCATGGACTGCAGCCTACCAGGCTCCTCCGTCCATGGGATTTTCCAGGCAAGAGTGCTGGAGTGGGGTGCCATTACTTCTCTATAGTTTACTTCAAAAGCATAGGGAACTATATTCAATATTCTGTGACAAACCATAATGGAAAACAACGTGAAAAAGAATGTATGTGAAATATATATATATATATATATATATATATATATATATATATAAACTATACTTCAATAAAATTAAAAGAAAAGGAGCCATGGTCTTCTAAAAATTTATGTCAAATCAGGTAACTTCTCCGTTCAAACAGATCCAATGACTTCCTCATTTCACTCAGAAGAAAACGAAGCCTTGTGCAACCTGTGCCCTCCTTCCAGCCATCCCCTGCCTGGCCCCGGGCCCTGGTTCCTCCTAGCTCACCCACTGCACTTGGCCCGCCCTGGCCTAGTCCCTGCTCCTCCAATATGCCTGTGCACTGCTTCCGACTTCTGAACTGGCTGTGCCCTTTGTCTGGAGAGTTCTCCCCAGATAATCATATTACTAACCCCCGCTGGGTGCTTTCAAGTCTTTGCTTAAATGTCAGCTTCTTGGTGAGGCTTACCTATACCAGTTTTTCAAAACTATCCTCTTTCTGTTCCTATAGCTGGGTAATTCCTGGTCCCAACCAGGCTTTGCTTTTATTGCTACAGAACTCCAATCTTCCACTAAACCATAAAATTTCCTTTTTTATTATGTTCATTCTGTCCTCCCATTGCACACCTATGAGAATCTGATCTCCTAGGGAACAGGGACTCGGGACTGTTAGGTCACAGGTAAGAATAGCACTGGCATCCAGTAAGCATTTGAGAAATACTTGCTGAACAAATGAATTAAGGAAATACCAGTAAATACTTAGGTCTTTCTTATTTCTGTCACTGAATGCATGGATTGTTGCTACTGCACAAGCAATGCCCTACTAATGCCCTATATAAAACATTCCTGAGCTGTGTGGGCTTGAAATCCTGGCTTATGCAATTCAAAATTTAGTCTTTGGTTTTATTACGCTATTAATTTGTTTTTACAAATTCTTCTGGTCAAAGGAAACCATCTACCCAACCTATTTACAATATTATAAATTCAAATTAATCATACTATGGCAAGGTCCAAATTAATGAGTTCTTAACCATATATGAAAAGCAAGGAATTTAGGAAAAAAAAAGGGCTTAAACAAATGTATAAAAGTTGATGACAGTATTTTATATTTTAAATTAAAATTTAAATAAATTAACTTTGATTATAAAATATGTTCTTATATAAAATTAATAAATAGAAAATCATTAAATAATCACTTATAACTGTACATCTATTAACAACTTTGATTCTTTTCTTTCCAGTGTTATTTCTAGGAATGTTTTCTGTATGTATGAGAATGTGTGTGCATGTATGTACGTAAGTGTGAATATGTGTGTGTGTACATAACTAGGATATATTTGTATATTCGAATTTATATTCCATTTGCTTTATTTTAGATTCATTACAAGTATTTTTCTATCCCACTAAAATCCTATAATGGTATATTCTGTGGATATACCATTTTTTGTACAACTGTGTATCATCTATTTCCCTGCTAACAGGATCTGTACTCTGAATATTTTGCCATTATAATTAGCAATGTGATAAAATCTCTCTGTATATCTTTGCCTACTTCTCTAATTATTGCTTTAACTCTTAAGCTCTTAAAACTCTTAAAAGCAGAATTTCCAAGCCAAAGGGATTTTAAAGCTCTTAATACATATTACTAAAGTGCTTTCTAGAAAATAGTAACAATTTACGTTTTTAGTAGGACTGTATATGACGGAAATGTGTGTTTTCGTCACTCAGTCATGTCTGACTCTTTGCAACCCCATGGACTGTAGCCCACCAGGCTCCTCTGTCCATGAAATTCTCCAGGCAAGAAGATTGGAGTGGGTTGCCATTCCCTTCTCCAGGTATATGATGGAACATCACTGTTAATTCAATATGTAATGTCTCATTTAAAGTTTGCATTTCTTTGGTTATTTGTGTTTCCACTTCCCAGAATTTTCCGGTTGTGTTTTTTACCCTAATTTAATTTTTGGAAGGAGGGACTATCTTCATATTATTCCTACTGAGTTATATGAATTCTTTTAAGTTAAGGATATTAACTCTGGTTCATATTTACAAAACCTGATGGCAACATTCAGGTCAAAGCGGGGGAAATGTGGCCCTAAGAGGCGACTTTACTTTTGCTGTAGCTCTAATTGATAAGTCTAATTACTGATTACTAGGTGGTCATGTGGATAGAGAGGCATTAATCTGTATTTCATGCTAACGATAATGTATAATTCTAAGATGCATGTCTCAGTCTATAAATCAGTTTGTTAAGCTTGCCAGAGAAGAATTGGAAAGCGTATCCATGGAAGATGATATATTGCTTCTTCTTATGGGTGTAACTAAATGCTAATAACCATATCCTTATGGATTACAGAATAATTAATCAAAAGCTTTATACACACACATATATATATGGATAACAAAAAATGGTGAATAGTAGATTTACAACTGTTTAATGTGACACTTACCCTGCTGCTACTTGGATACTAGTTAAGCCTACCTGTTGGTATTAGTTACGACAGGCCCAGCTTTTCCTTCTGGGGCCACGTTGATGAAGACTGTGCCACAGTGATGGATGGTGTCCACGTACACATAGCCAAAGCCAGTCAGAAACACAACCTGTGAAAAGAACATTCAAAATCAGGTTGGGAAGCAATACAAAACACTGCTGAAAAGGCTTCAAATGTCTTCAGTTCTGACTCAATACTGCAAACACTTGCTGGTTATATTTCTTTATATCCATGTATATAGGCTATTCAGGTGACTTGAAAAAAAATCAAATCCAGATTTTCAATATCCAGCTGTAAGGTTCATAGGAAAAAAATGATGGATGACAGGGCATGAGTGTCTTCATTCTCTGCTTCTCTGGAATTGGCAAATAACTCTGCATGGGCTGGAGACTAGCCATAGACCAGCTTTATGTGCGCATGTGAATCTCTATGGGGGAAAAAAATCCCTGAATTGAAATGAGATGTGCAAAAACCTTTCAGGCTTTTGAGTTTTGACTAAGCGATCATAATGATGCCCTTCTCTGCTGGGGACACAAAAACATACCTGAAAACCCACCAACAAGACACGCTATAATCTCCTCAAGGTCCCTCGCATAAGTTGGAACAAGAATGTCAGGTAACTTCATTTGCTTGGAGTAAAAATGATTTTTCTTCCATGAGGAGGTGGACTTAGACCTAAAAAAAAGTTCTATCTCAGAAGTCAGGTGCCAGGCTAGCAGAACAGATGTCCTTTCAGCATTAAATACCGATGTTGCTTAAATGGATAAATATTTGAAAACAGAACTATTTGAAAAATAACTCCAAGAACATCGTGTTCACAGCCAGCATTACCTGAGGGTAAGGGCAAGAACCTCCTCATGTTTGGGAACATTGATGCTGACGATGTGTATTATCAATTCAGTCCATGCCTGGGCCCTTTTTATTATTAGAACAGCAAATAAAAAGAAGACTGAAAATTCCTGGATGAAGGAACAAAGCTAGGTGTCTGCTTGGCATGGGATGAATGTGTTCTAATTTTGACCAAATGAAGAGGTACCTGAAAGAATGTACACAGAACCACAAGAGTCTCTGATTCTCACCCTTGGATGTGACTTCAAGGTCACTGGGCTTCTTTCTTATACAATGGCTCCTCCTTCAGAAATCCTGATCGTCTTCAATATCCAGGGCATCTGGAGGTCATCTCTGCCTCCACCTGTTTTCATCTCCTGCTCCGCTGACTCCTGCAATAGCCTTCTTTCTTATTCTACGGCTACTGCTCTAGCTCAGACCCTTGTCTGCTCCTCAGCACCATCTGTGCAGAGAAAGCACTGTTTCTCTATGCAAATCCTTTCCAAATCCTGTATATCTTTGCACATACAGGGTGTTGTTACTCAGTCACAAGGTTGAATCCGACACTCTTTGTGACCCCATGGACTGTAGCAAGCCAGGTTCCTCTGTTCTCCACTATCTCCTGGAGTTTACTCAAATTCATGTCCATTGAGTCGGTGATTCTATCTCACCATCTCCTCCTCTGCAGCCCTCTTCTCCTCTTGCCTTCAATCTTTCCCAGCATTAGGGTCTTTTCCAGTGAGTCAATTTTTGCATCAGATGACCAAAGTATTGGAGCTTCAGCTTCAGCATCAGTCCTTCCAATGAATATTCAGGGTTGATTTCCTTTAGGATTGACTTTTTCAATCTCCTTGCAGTCCAAGGGACTCTCAAGAGTCTTCTCCAGCACCACGGTTTGAAAGCATCAATTGTGTGGCTCTCAGCCTTCTTTATGGGCCAACTCTCACATCCATACATGACTACTAGAAAAACTATAGCTTTGAAAAGCTATACTGGAAAAACTATCATCAGCAAAGTGATGTCTCTATTTTTTAATACACTGTCTATGTTTGTCATAGCTCCTTCCAAGGAGCAAGTGTCTTAATTTCATGGTTGCAGTTGTTCACTATCCGCAGTGATTTTGGAGACCAAGAAAATAAAATCTGTCACTGCTTCCACATTTCCTCTTTCTATTTGGCATGAAGTAATGGGACCACCTGCAATGTGGGAGACCCAGGTTTGATCCCTGGGTTGGGAAGATCCCCTAGAGAAGAGAATGGCTACCCACTCCAGTATTCTTGCCTGGAGAATTCCATGGACAGAGGAGGCTGGCGAGCTACAGTCCAAAGAGTCAGATAGACTGAGCAACTAACACTTTCACTTTTCACAGTGGGACTGGATGCCATGATCTTAGTTTTTAATGTTGAGTTTCAAGCCAGCTCTTTTACCCTCCTCTTTCACCTTCATCAGGGACACCCTATTCAAGGAAGATATTCTCTGTTTTTTCTGTTCTTTTCCTCAGATTGATACCTATAGCTACATTCCAAAAGCACATTAACTATACTTCTGTTTCATCACTAATCTTATTGTTTGTATTACTGTCACCGGTTTTTATCATAGACTCAATCACTAGATTGTCAACTTTTTGAGGGCAGGAGTGGAGTCAGTTTGTATTCTCTATGGACATGTTTCCCAAATGGATCATTTTGCAAAAACATCTGTTTCAAAAGACCGTATCCTGAATTTGCCCTTTCTGTTCCAAGATAAGAACTGAACTTGCCTATGATAAAATGTGGAAGGCAGCCAACCTAAAAAATGGCTCAGCTCACGAATCTAAAACAAAACAGATATTCTTTGAGAGCCAGTCACATTTATAAAAGCTATTATTTTATATGATATGCAGAGTAAGTCAACTGCTTTGTTACTAGGTTTACAGACATGGGATTATTCATTTGACACAAGCCTTTTAAAGGTCTTAACACTCCCATCTCCATTCCTTCCTCTCAAGGACTGTCCTAACTTCAGAGGATACCTTAGGGTTTTAGCAGAGAGTGTTAAAAACCAGAACTACCACCACTCAAAGTAGGGAAGGAGGGGACCAGAAGAGGAAAATACTTAATTGTTCAGCTCATTCTCAAAGCAGTCTGCAGGCCTTATGAAATGAGGATTCATTTACTTCCTAAGATAGTAAAGATAAAGAAGCTGAGGATTTCCATTAACTTCCCAGGAGACTCTGAAAGCAAGCAAATTAACCTAAACCTTTAAGGTATTTCTGCTGGCCAAAACCTTGGACTTGGGAGAGAAATTCTGCTGGGTGTCCCTCTTAGTCATCAGTAGAATGGAAGGAATGCAGACTTTAATTCTTGGAGCCTACTCTTGCCTCCTTTCACATGGAGAGAAACCACTCGCAACATCAGGTATCTGGTACAAAGTGAGTTCTAGGGACTAGAGAGTTAGGAACTTCAGTGCCAGAATTAAGCGCCTACACCCTAGAAATTAAAACAAATCCTTGTCTTGGTCTGGTGGTTTGATCATTTAATCATTAATTAAATCAATGATCAGATATTTAAGGTGAACCCACAAAGAGCTCCTCACTGCAGCAGGCATTGAGAAGATAAAATCACACCCTCGAGTTGCTACCAGTTTGGTTGGTGAAAAAGCCAAGTACACAGATAATGAGATAAGAGCTAAAAGTTCCAGGACAGCAGTGTATATTTTTCCATCTTAGAGCATTATCCACCATGGTCTCTGTAAGTTCATGAGGGCAACACTTTGTATACATTTTCTTCAGTATTTACAACCAGTACTCAGTAAAGATCTGAATGGGCATCAGCTCAAGGTGGCTCTCGTGGTAGAGACTTCTAGTGTTCACTCACACCCAGCCGCAGTTGGGTGCAGAGCAGGCTTATTCCCGTTAGCCCCTTACAGTGAGACCAGCCTATGAGACCAGCTTTGGCCAACAAGCTAAAGGCAGCACTGACAGGTGTTAGTTTCGAGCCAAAGGTAAAAGGGCCAGCCTTTTCCCTGCGCTGCAGGGACTGAACAAAAGCTTTATGTTCCACATCAGTGTGGCCCATATCCAATTGGATGCTTGTCTTTTGGTAAACTTTATTTTGTATTGGAGCACAGCCTATTAACAAGGTTGTGACACTTTCAGGTGGACAGCAAAGGGGCTCGGCCATACATATACATGTATCCAATCTCCCTCAAACTCCCCTCCCACTCAGGCTGCCACACGTCATTGAGCAGAATTATATACAGTAGGTCTTTGTTGGTTATCCATTTTAAATATAACAGTATGTACATGCCTGTTCTTTTAAATACAGTTTTACTGGAACTTATTTACATATTGACTCCATCTAACAACAGAGTTGAAAACTTGTTGACAGAGACTATATGCTTTGAAAGCCTAAAATATTTACTATTTAGACCTCAAAGAAAAAGTCTGTTGATTCCTGTTCCAGGTGGTGGTTATGGTAGATTATTCTCCATTAGAGAATTGCACATCCCAGGGTCTATGACTTTGTTTAATCCCTTCCTATACTGATATGAAGCTTGGCTTTGTGACCTTCTTCAGATAATGGGATGTCCGCAAGGATGAGGCAAGAAGCGTGAAAAAAAGCTTGCTTTGGGGGATTTTCCCCCTTGGCAACCGTGTGAGGAAGCCTGGCTTAGCCTTCCTATGGAGGAAAGACCACGTGGTAAGAGAGTTACCCAGGCTTCTTAGATAAACTCTTCCCCTGCCAACCCTCCACCCAAATGCAGCTACATGGGCTCATCCTGCAAAAACACCACCCAACCAAACCCTCCAGATCACTACTGTTTCAAGCCTTCAGGCTTTGGGCTGGTTGTTACAATGGGGCAGACAGAAGATAATGAAGCCTCTGTCAACCTGGGTCCCTGACTGACCATGAGGACAAATCCCTTGATGACAAACATTGGGATACAGCAAGAGCAAAAAGTCAATGCTAGGACTGTGATAGACAGCATAATGTAACCTAAACTAATGGAGAGAGATATCAGTGATTCAAGTAGGGTTCCAGCAAAAACCTAAAACAGGAGTCTGCCTAATGCTGTGTACGTGTTCAGTCACTTTAGTCGTGTCTGACTCTTTGCGATTCTAGGGACTGTAGCCTGCCAGGCTCCTCTCTCCATGGAATTCTCCAGGCAAGAATATTGGAGTGGTTGCCATCCCCTCTTCCAGGAGATCTTCTCAATCCAGGGGTTGAACCTGAGCCACCTGAGTCTCCTGCATTGCAGGTTGATTGTTTACCACTGAGCCACCAGGGAATTCTGGCTTAACGGTAGCAGTAGAAATTGATATTGAAAGTTACAAAAATGGGAATTTATGTTGTGAGTGGCAAGACACTGAGTTGTCTAAGATTACTTGGGAGGCAGATTATAAAACCTAATAGATTTGTAGCTCTAGAAGATGAGGTTTGAAAACAAAACATCAGCAGTGTGTGTTGGCTGCTGCTGACTGCACCTGGCAATGCACTGTGAAGACGAGATGAGCTCAGGAAAGAACTGGCTGGTTTGCAAAGATAAATTAAAGAGAATAAAGACATTCCAGAAATTCAGAGCTTCGCAAAGGCAGTAATGCTTTTAAACCCCAAATAGTAAGAGATAAAATTTAATCTTTGAACATGAAGGCAGATTAATACTTAGACTTAGGGCTACGCATAGGCATCAGAACACACTGTTGAAATTTTTAATTGTTAAAGTTACTCAGAAAAAAATTTAGAACGACTGTTTACCATTGCCACAGAAGCTCCCTTAAATCCAGAGGGAGGTAAGGAAGCAGAATGGTACAGAAATATGTCATTAAAAGGACCAAGGATGTGATTATTAGCACATGGGATTCTCTGGAATCAAACAGATCAGAAGTCCACTGAGTTTCTGAGAAATTACTACTGCCTAGAGGAACTAAAAAGCCTCTTGATGAAAGTGAAAGAGGAGAGTGAAAAAGTTGGCTTAAAGCTCAACATTCAGAAAATGAAGATCATGGCATCTGGTCCTATCACTTCATGGGAAATAGATGGGGAAACAGTGGAAAGAGTGTCAGACTTTATGTTTTTGGGCTCCAAAATCACCGCAGATGGTGACTGCAGCCATGAAATTAAAAGACGCTTACTCCTTGGAAGGAAAGTTATGACCGACCTAGATAGCATATTCAAAAGCAGAGACATTACTTTGCCAACAAAGGTCCATCTAGTCAAGGCTATGGTTTTTCCAGTGGTCATGTATGGATGTGAGAGTTGGACTGTGAAGAAGGCTGAGCGCCAAAGAATTGATGCTTTTGAACTGTGGTGTTGGAGAAGACTCTTGAGAGTCCCTTGGACTGCAAGGAGATCCAACCAGTCCATTCTGAAGGAGATCAGCCCTGGGATTTCTTTGGAAGGAATGATGCTAAAGCTGAAACTCCACTACTTTGGCCACCTCATGCGAAGAGTTGACTCATTGGAAAAGACTCTGATGCTGGGAGGGATTGGGGGCAGGAGGACAAGAGGATGACAGAGGATGAGATGGCTGGATGGCATCACTGACTTGATGGACATGAGTGTGAGTGAACTCCGGAAGTTGGTGATGGACAGGGAGGCCTGGCGTGCTGCAATTCATGGGGTCACAAAGAGCCGGATACGACTGAGCGACTGAACTGAACTGAATAAACTCACGAACCTAGACTAAAAGAGCCTGTGATTGATTATTCGAGATTCGATACAATTTCAGATGGAGCCAAGGAGGGTCTCTGAGCATGGACCCAGGGACGAGAAGGATGATGGTTAAAGAGCTCTTCCATTAGCAGAGACACAACTTAGAGATTATTCCTTGCTTCCAAGATTAAAACCCCCAAAATATGTGCTTAAAACAATTTTGGAACTGTTATGGGTGAGAGCATGTGCACGTGTCTCATTCTTCCTCTTTCCAATCTGGAGGAGTTCTTACTATTTTCTGTCCTACAGTTTGGCAGGGTGAGGGGAGCCAGTGAGCTTATAGGTCTCCAGATGAAAAGGAGCTATATACACACTAAGAAAGCATCACTAAGAAATACTGGATTTCCACTGGGGTGTGGAGACTGGTTAGCAACCTGGGGAGGAGAGTTCTTCTGGGCAGAGGTTGGAGGTGGAGTTCAGTTCAGTTCAGTTGCTCAGTCATGTTCGACTCTTTGCAACCCCATGGACTACAGCACGCCAGGCCTCCCTTTCCATCACCAACTCCCCGAGTTTACCCAAACTCATGTCCATTGAGTCGGTGAGCCATCCAACCATCTTATCCTCTGTCGGCCTTTTTCAGTGAGTCAGGTCTTCACATGAGGTGGCCAGAGTATTGGAGTTTCAGCTTCAGCATCAGTCCTTCCAATGAATATTCAGGACTGATTTCCTTTAGGATAGAGGTGGGGTAGCGGTGGAGAATGAATTAAGTGATTGATGGCAAAGGGGATTTTAAAAATTTAGTTATCATTGCAGAAGAAGCTAGTGAGTCCTGTTCAGTGCTATCATTTAGTTATTTTTTACTTTCTTCACCTCACATTGGTAGTGTGGGGGTGTGTGTAGAAGGCTATAGGCAACAAATAGTGAATTGCGGCTTTAACCACAAAACATTTGGGGAATGGTCTGTGTTCTGTCACTCTTGCCTCTGTTAGCGCACCTAGATCAGTATGACTTTCTCTTACATGGTGTGGGTATAAGAAAACCACTGAGGCCTAGGTCTGCTGCCCACCTAGTATATTATCTTTTCCTACAATTACAAATAAGGAACAATGTAATATAAGCTGTGCTTTTTATATATTCAGTTACTTTTATAAATATTGAATTTATTTACTATATTTACTGCTACTAGAGATCAGTGGAGAAATAACTCCAGAAAGGATGAAGAGACAGAGCCAAAGCAAAAACAACACCCAGTGATGGATGTGACTGGTGACGGAAGCAAGGTCTGATGCTATAAAGAGCAATATCGCATAGGAACCTGGATCCATGAATCAAGGCAAATTGGAAGTGGTCAAACAGGAGATGGCAAGAGTGAACGTCAACATTTTAGGAATCAGTGAACTAAAATTTAGGACTGGAATGGGTGGATTTAACTCAGATGACCATTGTATCTATATCTGACTATATTTATATCCAACAAACATTTACAATTTTTACTTTACTGAGTAATTAGGTTACAAGGTGACACCTGGGAAATCACTGAAGGCGTTCTTGGAAGTCTGTCTCCTGCTCTTCTCTCCCACTCTCTCTCTCTTCTTCTCCTGACAGGCTATGTGCGATAAACCCGGGATAGTCAAGGGGGAGTTACACGGCATCCCAGCACTTCAGTTCAGTTAAACAACAGGCACTCCTGTTATTAAAAGTCCTTAAGTACCTCCTCCTCTGATTTGTCCTAATTCCCTCTGTCGCTGGGCTCCAGTCCCCATCATGGTACACTTGCTGGACTTCATCCCTCTTCAATCCTTTCTTTTACCTGATTCATTTTGCCCCACCTCACATGTTCACTTCTCTTTGGATGGTCAACTTGGTGTCAGTTTGATTGATCACTGGGTACCCAGATGAAAACATTATTTCTGGATGTGTCAGTGAGGGTGTTTCCAGGTGAGATTAGCATTTGACTCAGTGGCTCTGCAGACTGCCTTCCCGAGTGTGGGTGGGCATCATCCAGTCCACTGAGGGTCTGAACAGAACAAATGGTGGAGGAAGAAGGAACTTGCCCCCCTTTGCTAGAGCTGGGACATTTCATTGCATCTTTTCCTGCCCTTGGACTGGAATATACACCATGGTTCTCCTGGGTCTCTGGCTCGTCTATGGCAGATTGGGGGATGTCTTAGCATGAACTGATCTGAAAATGTGATAAATCAGGCATTGTATTTGTTCTGCTGATCTTTGGCAAAAATTCGTAAGACATTTCACCCTCTATTTTGGGAAGAAATAAATATAAATTTTACTAATTTTATGAAATTAAACTTAAACTAAAATTAATAAAAGGCTTCCTTGTAGCTCAGTTGGTAAAGACTCTGCCTGCAATGCAAGAGATCCAGGTTCGATTCCTGGGTTGGGAAGATCCACTGGAGAAGGAAATGGCAACCCATTCCCATTTTCTTGCCTGGAGAATTCCATGGACAGAGGAGCCTGGCAGGCTACAGTCCATGGGGTCGCAAGAGTTGGACACGACTTAGCAACTAAACCACCACCACCCAGATCAAATAGTTTGTAAAAGAGTATCATAAGAAGGAAAACCCTGGAATAGAAGAATTCAAGACTTGAAAGGGAAGAAGAGATTTCTACACATGCTATGGGATTGAACACTAACCTGCGGAAGGAATAAGGAGTGAGATGTGGTCTATCTGGTTGCAGGGAGTGATTTGTCTTTAGCAGCCAAGTGGCCTGGAGAGACTTTTCTGGCTGGACTCTATTTTACTCACCACTGTGGTGGCAGTTGTAGAGGCAGGTTTGAGGGTAGGAAGCTTGACAACAGAGAGACTCTTTAAGGGGCTGTTGCTAAAATCTGACAGAGGGATGATGAATAAAAGACTTGAAACAGACCCTGGTCACAAAAAGAAGGGGAAGATGCAGAGACCCTTCTTAGGAATTTCTGCCAGAACCTGTGGGGGAAGTGAGGGACAGGAAAGTACTGGGGTGCTGCAGGAAAAGATGGGCTTGGAAGTCAGACAGTCCTGGGATGGAATCCCAGGCCCACATGCTCTGTGCAAGTTAACCTCTCTGAGTTTCGCGTACCGTCTACCTGTGCAGACTAATGACAGTATTTGTGTAGAATGCTTGACAGGAAGCAGGCATTCAATACGAGTTCATATCAATGTTACTGAAGGTTTTAACACTGAAAAAATGGGGGTGATATTAATTAAAGCAGAGACTCCAGGAGAAGCTGGTTTGAGGGAACAGAAAATGAGTGCTCTGGTTTCAGATGATGACGGCGGTTTGATGTGTCTGTAGGTCTTTCGGGCAGAGATATCTGGTGGGTAGCTAGAAACACAGAGTTGGAGCTTGGAAGGGATGACATGGCCAGAGATAAGATATTTGGGAGTGACTGGATGATGGGAGCTAAAGCTTGGAGACAAATTAGCTCTCTGAGAGAGGAAAAGAAGGGGGAAGAATTTCCAAGATAATCAAGGCAGGAAAGACTGGAGGAGGAGAAGAAGGAAATAACAGATATTCTGGGTGTAAGTCTAGTCCAAAAAGGTCTGTCTAGTCAAAGCTATGGTTTTTCTAGTAGTCATGTGTGGATGTGAGAGTTGGACTATAAAGAAAACTGAGTGCTGAAGAATTGATGCTTTTGAACTGTGGTGTTGGATAAGACTCTTGAGAGTCCCTTGTACCACAAGGAGATCCAACCAGTCAATACTACAGGAAATCAGTCCTGAATATTCATTGGAAGGACTGATGCTGAAGCTGAAGCTCCAATACTTTGGCCACCTGATGTGAACAACCGACTCATTGGAAAAGACCCTGATGCTAGGAAAGATTGAAGGGGGGAGGAGAAAGGGACTATAGAGAATAAGATGGTTGGATGGCATCACCGATGCGATGGACATGAGTTTGAGTAAGCTCCAGGAGTCGGTGATGGACAGGGAGGCCTGGCGTGCTGCAGTCCATGAGGTCGCAGAGTTGGACACGACTGAGCAACTGACCTGACTGACTGACGTCTTCCTTCTGTATGTTATTGTTATTGTTCAGTTGCTAAGTTGTGTCCAGCTCTTTGTGACCCCATGGGCTGCCAGCATACCAGGCCTCCCCGTCCCTCACCATCTCCCGGAGTTTGCCCAAGTTCATGTCCACTGAGTCAGTAATGCTACCCAACCATCTCATCCTCTGTTGCCCTCCTCTCTTTTTGCTTTCAATCTTTCTCAGCATCAGGGTCTTTTCCAGTGGGTCGGCACTTTGCACCAGGTGGTCAAAGTACTGGAGCTTCAGCTTCAGCATCAGTCCTTCCAATGAGTATTCAGGGTTGATTTCCTTTAAGATTGACTGGTTTGATTTCTTTCTCTATTACTAAAAAATACTTTAGAGATATCCCTTCTACCAAGTATCTTTGGAAGAAATGGTGACTCAACTAGAACAACTATAAACACACAGAAGACTCCTGACCAGGATACTTGGCAGATGTCAGAAGTGGATGCCAATCTGGTGATATCTCTTCTGGCCCTGATAATGCAGGGGGGATGGGGAAGGTGACGGAAGTAAGGAAGAAGCCAAAACATCTGCCCCACACATTTTATAAGTCAGATAGTCCCTTGCATCGACAACTACTTCTCTATGTAAAAAGTTGGGGCTGGAGGCTAATGAAGTCTCTGAAGATGATCACATGCTCTTTGAGCATTAGTGCTCAGCGTTACCCCATCTGATCGGCACCAAATGGGCTGATCACACATTTAAGTCCTGGCTCATCGGGGCATTTACCAAAGTGTTTCATGATATTCTTGTAAGCAAGATAAGAAATACTTATACAGTACAGTTTAAAAGTGCTTTTATAGATGCATTTTATTATTGAAGAAATATGGGCGAGATGACAGTACAGTCTGGAGTGTTACTGGCTGACTGAACTCACGCATTAGGGAAGTGTCTCGTGATTCACCACAGCACGTAGACCTTGGACTTGTCCCGTTCAACATATTAATGACTTGGATGAACACACAGAATGCAGGTTCACCACATCTATGGATGACCTAAAGCTACTAGGGATACTTAATAGGGTGGATGACAGCATCACAATTTTTTAAAAGTGATTTCAACAAGTGGACTAGGCCAATAGCAACAAGATTTAATTTATTGGGGATAAATGTAAAGTCCTGTCACTGGGTTCAAAAAGTCAACTGTACAGCAAGTCATATGATAAAGACCTGGAGGATGTGGTTGACCACAAGTTCAATAATAACAAACAGTCTGAACTCATTAATAAAAAGCTAACTCAATCTTCTACTTTATTAATGGAAGCACAGGGAGGTAATAGCTGGTTAGACCACATTTGGAATAGTATGTGTAATTCTGGCTGCCAGATTTTTAAAAAGGAACATAACATACTAGTGTGTTCAGACCAGGGTAACTGTGGTGATGGGTCTGGAAATCACATTTACTGAAGGAATGATTCAAGGAACCAGAAATATTTGGCCTGGATAAGGGAACAGTTAGAAAAGATGCTGAAGCTGCCTTCAAATAATTGCAGTGTTGCTGTATTAAAGGGGAAGTAAATACTCTGTGATGCCTCAGGGGGTTAAACAAGGGTGGGTGAATGGATGCTACAGAGACACAGAGTATAGCTTGATACAAGCCAAGACTTTCTCATAATCACTGCTGGAATAAGCCATGACTGTGAAATCAACTCTGAATATTCACTGGAACAACTGATGCTGAAGCTGAAGCTCTAATACTTTGGTTACCTGATGCAAAGAGCTGAGTCTTTGGGAAAAGACCCAGATGCTGGGAAAGATTGAAGGCAGGAGAAGAGGACAAGATGAGATTGTTGGAGGATGAAGTGGTTGGATGGCATCATCGACTCAGTGGACATGAATTTGAGCAAACTCCAAGAGATGGTGAAGGACAGAGAAGCCGGGTGTGCTGCAGTCCACGGGGTCACAAAGAGTCGGACATGACTGAGCGACTGACCAACAATGACACGGGTAGTTTTCTAGGGTGGGATGCCACAGAAGGGACTCTTGCTCTAGGTTAAAGCGGGAATTAGAAAACCTCTTCTCGCCTGTGCTTTTACTGACTTTCAGGTGGCAATGTTTGTAGCCAGGGCTGGACTCCAAAGGACAGATAGTGACCCTAGTTTGGTAGAGCAAAAATTACTAGCCACATGTGAGCAGACCCAGGTTCCAGCCTGATGCTTAATTATAAACCACCTAGTAGATTACTCTTTAAGCCTGAATCCTCTCATCAGTAACATAAACATCAAAATTACTGCCCCGACTACCTTAGAGCTTTTGCAGTGATCAAAGGCTCTATCTTAGGATTTACTACACTTGACTGCATTAATTTAGTTACCCAGGTGCCTTGAACGTGGGAATTAAACACATTCAGAGAACAGGGTTTGGCCCTAGATAGGTCCTCAGTAAGAGTTTGCTGGATAAATGGATGGAAGACTAAAGACTGGAGGGGAAAGCACTTTGTAAAGGTCCAGAGTTTATCGGAGAAGAAAACGGCGATAATGCTGGCCCTACTAAACACTTCTGTTAAGACTCAAAGATCATGAGAATTTACTGGATCTTTGTAGAATTTACCTGCAAAGGGATAATTTTAACCAGCCTTTTGGGGTTTAAACTGCTGTTCTTTGGCTCAGAAATTGCTTTTCATAGACAATTCAATCACTTCCTGTGGTTCTTAAAAACCCAAGTCCTTGTTGGAGCTACAGGATCCTGCCAGATTGGGCCTTGAACCGCCTCACTAGCCTCCTCCCTGGCCCCCCTTCCCTCCTCTGGCCACAATGGCATTTAGATCGCTGGAAGCGATCCTTCTGAGCTCCCTCTCTGAGCACCAAAACTTTGAACCTGCTCGGTCTGCTAAGCAAGATTTCCATTCTCTTGTCTACTTATTGCCTGTTCCACTTTAAGGCTAAGATGTCAGGGCTCATACGCAGGGACACACCCTCTCAAACTATTAATTGTCCACTGTATCATAGCACACCTGTACCCACCTCTCCTTCAAAACTGATCAGAGTTCGTAACAGCACAACCACCTGGGACTGCTTATCATCTACCTCCTCCACAGGGAATCTCCTTGAGGGAAAGGGCCATGTTCCGTTTTTGTTCACTGTATTTTATGTAATCCCAGCTCCAGGTTATAATACAATGAGTGTCACATATTAGAAACTCAGTATTTGTTGATTGAACGATGGAAGCCTACTTCACTGTGTTTATATTAGTTAAAGGGTAAATACTGTGTTTTCTGTATACCTTATCTGTCTTGAATTTTTCAAAAGAATGTTGCCTAGCTTTGACAGAAATAAGGTTTTGGACTGTCAGCAATTGAAAGCCCATACACTATGACAGGATTCTAAAGTATTTCCCTCATAGGATCAAAATTATGACTTAAAATGATCAACATAGTGGCTGAGAGAGTAAAGAATCTGACTGCAATGCAGGGGACCCAGGTTCGATCCCTGGGTCAAGAAGATCCCCTGGAGAAGGGAATGGCTATGCATTCCAGTATTCTTGCCTAAAGAAGTCCACGGACAGAGGAGCCTGGCGGGCTACAGTCCATGGGGGTCACAAAAGAGTCGGTGAGTGACTAACACTTTACTGATTTTCCTCCCCTGTTGTCAGGCTCCCTGCACTGCCATTATGGATAAGAGCCCCAGCTGTCCCTGCAGGGCCTCTCACCTGGGGCCTCACCCAGGTGTGAGCCAGGGACACAGCCCCAGAAAACCCACACCTGTCAGAATTCTTAGGTCTTCTCAGTAACTCTTGATCCAAAGAACACTTCTTTGTGTAACTATAGTTATTCTCTGCACATTTCCTCTCATATTCCACCTCAAAATTATACAAGACGTGGTCTGATTTGCAAAACCGGGGAGGCACCGAGGGGTATCTCTGTCATGGACAAAAGAGGAGTTTTCTTCCCTGGGGCATAATGGAGACTTTTGGGGCTTTAATTCTGCTTTTGTTAGGTCAGCTTTGAAATCCACATCATGAGCCCGACACCCAGGGCTGAGGCAAGGCTCCTGGAAGACAAGCTTCCTCCTACAGAAGGGCTGCTTCCTTTCATCAGAGGACACAGCTCCCCACGCCCCGCCCCCCCCAGTGATTTATACGCCCTGGTGTGTTCCCGAGGAGACGTCAGCAAGGGTCTGAAACGAATCTTCCTCCAGAATAGGAAGTGAGCAATGGTCTGCAGGACATATGGCTCACAGCTCCTCCAAGATTAATGGGAACACGAGATTCTGCTGGGTCCTCGGACCGGGGGTGGTATGGGTGTTGGAAAGAGTACCTCCTCTCAGCTTTGAAGTATCCCCGACTACAAAGGTTTGAGGAAATTTAGAGTGAACAGGAACTCCCAAAATAAGGTTTGGCAGGCAGACTGCCTATTGTAAAGCATTCCCTAGACACACATAAGCAAGGCTTCAGACACCTTCACACGGATGCAGGGCAGTTCAGGGGCCTTTGAGAAGCTGGTGATGCTTATTCTGTAAAGGACGGAGACCGGGAATGTCTCCAGAGGTCGTGCCACCCCTGCGGATCTTCCCTGTTCATCACACGAGCGCTGCGGGGTGGACATCACACCCCTCCGCAGTTTGGGGCACCACAAGTGCAGGCCTCCCGGGTGAGCGGGGCCCCTCCTGCACCTGCCCACGGCCATGTCCTTCACTGTTTCCACAGCTACGCTCTCCCCAGGCCCCCAACCCTTTCCCTCCCTCTCTCAGCAGATGTTGCGCTCTACGTTCCCTGATAAACTTAGGGCCACTGGGTATCACTTCACTCCATTTCCAACCCTCAGCCCTCCAGAGATCTCTATCTACCCTTGTGCCCATCCCCACCTCTTTCCTACCATCAGAGAAGAGGGCGTGGCCCTCCTGTTCAAGGAGAATTATACTCCCTGAGTTTTGCACTTGTCTCTCTGGCGATTCCTTGCGCATGTTCTCACATCTCCTCCACTGACTCCTCTCCTGCAGCATATAAAAAGCTTCCTCTCCAGGGGTCTCATTTGCTTCTTGAAAAAAAAAAAAAATACCACTTCTCCCCTGTCCTTGCACTCCCTCTGGACTTGTAACTTCCAATGTGATCTCGCCTGCCCTCTGCCCACCATCTTCCATCCCGCAAACTCTCTCTCTCTGAGGGGCTTTCCTGTTTCCGCCCCGCCCAGCCCCTCCTCCTGCCACTCTCCAGCTCCTTCTCAGTCTGCTGCTGCATCACACTCACACGGCAGAGTTTCCAAAGTCAGGCCTGGCACCCTCTTCTCCTCCTTTACAAGACCTCTCTTGGTAGCCTCATCTTCTCTTTCATTCATTTATTTGTTTGATATGTCTTCAGATCTCACTGTGTTCGCAGGCATTCTGCCATAGGCTGTGCATGAATAAGGCAGGGGTCTGACTGCCAGGAATCTTGACTTGGTAGGAAATCATTTACAGAAGTAAATGAGATTAAATGTTAAAAATGTTATATGAGTATGTAGAGGGTCCTGGGATGGGTAGGGACTTCATAGGGGTATAGGGAGAGAACCTCTAGAGAGATGAGAAAAATGTGCCAGCAGGACTGGGGAAGTAGGGGAGTTAAGGAAGTTCAGGTAAGGAAGTAGCATTCAGAGCACAGCAGTTCACAGCACATGCCGTGGAGTCAGGTAGGTCTGGATAAAATCCTCATCCCTTCCCTCGTAACATGTGGGAATCAGACCATGTTTCTTCGGAGATCTCAAGTTTTCACTTCTGTAACATGGAAATGACAGTCCCTATCTTGTCTGCCTGTTGCATGGGTTAGAGAAGAATGAATATAAAGTGCTTAGCACAATGCCTGGCATATAGTAAGTGCTTATTAAATGATAATCATTATTATTACTGTAAACACATTTTTAATTTTAATATGTGTTTTATTACCATTACAATACGATCTACTTCATAAGCTAGTTGTGAAGATCAAATGAAGTAACAGATGTGAAGGGCCTTTTAAAAAAGTACAGCACAGTATTATTCAGCCATAAAAAGGAAAGATGTTCTGACACATGCTACCACATGGGTGAACCTGGAAGATACCATGCTAAAGCAAATAAGCCAAACGCAAAAGGATGAGTGTTGTACGTTTCTCCTTACGTGAGATGCCTGCAGCAGGTAGACTGAGAAAGCACAGAAGAGGTTACTGTGGGCTGGGGAGAGGGGGGATTGAGGAGTTACGGGTTTATAGTGTCTGTTCAGGACGATGAAACATTTCTGGAAATGGATAGGGGCTATGGTTTTACAACATTGTGAATCTATTTATTGCCACTGAATTGTACTGAAAAATGGTAAATTTTAGGTAGAGCAGAAAGGGAATGCTAGGTCCCTGAGCCATTTTCAACAAAAATATTATCACCAACATCTAGAGTAAGACAGGGACAAATCAGGACATCTGATCTGTTCAGGGTTTTAAAACTGTACTTATATTCACAAAGTTTCATGTACTGCTAGGAATAATATGTATATTTCAAAATTAGTAAATTTTCAAATGAGGTAATGAATCCAGGTTTGACATTATGATTGTCTTAAAATCTGGACAGCTGGATTGATCACCTTTTACATGAAGAAGATTAACATTTCTATTTCATTTATGATCTGGGTTTAGACCCAAGATGGGCTTGTTTTACCAAGTGTTCCCCTTTCATAAATAGTTGTATAGTATACTTTGGGGATGTACTTCCCAGACAGTGCTAGTGGTAAAGAACCCGCCTGCCAATGCAGGAGACGTAAGAGAGGCGGGTTAAATTCTTGGGTTGGGAAGATCCCCTGGAGGAGGGCATGGCAACCCATTCCAGTATTCTTGCCTGGAGAATCCCGTGGACAGAGGAGCCTGATGGGCTACCTTCCATGCGGCTGCAAAGAGGTCGGGCACACCTGAAGCGACTGAGCAGCAGCAGCACACTTTGGGGATACACACTTGTGTCTGAGAATTTATAGCCCATGAAGGTGTAAACGTAGGTACACATGTGCCCTCACACAGAGACAAGACAGTCAGCGTTTAGAAGCAGACAATCACCAAAACCTTAGGAAAGGGACCTTTTCCTCAGGCTTTGGCAGGAACATGTGGGTCGCTGACCTGTGTCCCCTGATTGTTGATGTCGATGGCATCACTCCACTCGGTTGTCATTTCCTCCAGCAATTCCACTCTCAAAAGGAGGCTAGGAAGGAGGTCTCTGGTCTTGCAGTCTGGATAACTGGAAATCTGATGATATAGCTCATGATGAATTGAGCACTCAGGAGGAATTTTTCTGCAATAAACCTCAAACTTTGGAATATCTAAAATTAAAAAAAAAAAAGCACATTCAGACTTAGGCCTTGAAGACAAAGACTTGGGGATATTAAATGTAATGTGGCAAGAGAGACTTCTCAAATAAGTTCACTCTTAAGGATCACAGGCAAATACTAAGTTAAAAACCTCCAGAAAGAATGTAAGTTTTATATTATTTAAATTCAATACTATATCATATACCTTTAGTATTTTCCTTTATAAGTATTGTCACTGGACATCTGTTGTGGAAAATTATTCGAGGACTAGGGTCTTCTGAGAGGGTTAAATAAGTCACTCCAAGGTGTTCTTGATATGTTAGTGCTATTGCCCTAGAATAGAATCAGATCAAATAACAGAAACAGCTTAGAAAAAAATGCGTGCTTTTTCTCCTGGTACATATTTATTTAGATTTGCAATATTCAGAACCTCTAGAACACCCTCCCTCTTACACATCAGAGAAAATGTTTTCCAGACAACAGAGGCCATCTGGTCCTCTATTACCTGCCAGACACTAATGATAGGTTTACTAATTTCTTTTTCTGATAGCAGTTACATTTTTTATCATAAAATATTCAAAAAATGTGTAAACTACTGTATAGCACAGCGAACTCTGCTCAGTGTTCCATAAACAACCTAAAAGGGAAAAGAATTTGAAAAAGAATAGCTACATGTGTATGTATAACTGCATCACTTTGCTATATACCTGAAACTAACACAACACTGTTAATCAACTATGCTCCAATATAAAAAGAATTAAAAACATAAAATTAAATTAAAAAAAACCCCATAACTTGTAGTACTCAGAGAGAATCACAGATATCCTTGTGCTAGCTTTTCCTTCTCTTCTTTTTCCCTCTATGTACATGTGTCTTAATCTCTAGAGATGGGGTGCCTTCCTCCTCAAAAGTGCTTGGTAAGTTTTGGTAAAGGAGGAGCCGATGTGCTTCTAGAAGGATGACTGGAGAATCTGTGTACTTGCTATTTTTAATTCTAAAGGTAGGCAGGTTCAGTATGTTTGCTGTCAATTTTCACAAATCACCGTACTTTCTAGGATCTCCATTTTGGCTATCAAGAGCAAAGCCGTATTTTCTATTTGGCCTCAGAGAAACTGCTGTGTGGGCATAGACTGCTCTCTGCAATGGACAGAGAGAAGGCTCCAATTTAGACTGCTGCTGCTGCTAAGTCGCTTCAGTCGTGTCCGACTCTTTGCGACCCCATAGAAGGCAGCCTACCAGGCTCCCCCATCCCTTGGATTCTCCAGGCAAGAACACTGGAGTGGGTTGCCATCTCCTTCTCCAATGCATGAAAGTGAAAAGGGAAAGTGAAGTCGCTCAGTCGTGTCCGACTCTTAGCAACCCCACAGACTGCAGCCTATCAGGCTCCTCCATCCATGGGATTTTCCAGGCAAGAGTACTGGAGTGGGGTGCCATCCAATTTAGACTGAGAGACTATCAAAAAATATTTCATATCAAATCAGGAAAAAAAATCTCTCTTCAGTTTAAATTACATGGACTGGTTGTTCAAATTAATCAAAGAAAACAGATTATTTGCCAAATGTGGCCCTCAGTTTACACTGATTATAAGCAGTCAGTAACTGGCACCCCACTCCAGTACTCTTGCCTGGAAAATCCCATGGATGGAGGAGCCTGGTAGGCTGCAGTCAGTCCATGGGGTCGCTAAGAGTCAGACAGGACTGAGCAACTTCACTTTCACTTTCATGCACTGGAGAAGGAAATGGCAACCCACTCCAGTGGTCTTTCCTGGAGAATCCCAGGGACGGGGAGCCTGGTGGGCTGCTGTCTATGAGGTCACACAGAGTTAGACATGACTGAAGTGACTTAGCAATAGCAATAGCAACACACTAAAGAATTTCCCATTCACTATCTATTCTGTTCGCCAGTGTGAGTTCTTCCCAAAGACTGCATTTGTCTGAAATGCCAAGGTGAACTGTTGATTAGTATTTGGGAAAATCACGTTAATAACACCATCTTATGTGCACTGTAGGACTGAGGGGAGGAGATGAAACACTTTCACAGTATAGTCTTCGGATCTTCTCTCAGCCTAATTCTGGAAGAGCCAGGCAAGCTGACCACAGAGAATGTCTTATTGATAACCAAGAGAACTGCAGTCAGGACTAAAATATGGTACTTCTAATATCATAACTGGGCTTCCATAGTAGCTCAGACGGTAAAGAATCTGCCTGCAATGCAGGAGACCCAGGTTCAATCCCTGGGTCGGGAAGATTCCCTAGAGAAGAAAATGACAACCCACTCCAGTATTCTTGCCTGGAAAATTCCATGGATGGAGGAGCCTGGCAGGCAACAGTCCATGGGGTCACAGAGGGTCAGACATGACTGAGTGACTAATGCTTTCACTTGTCACGTTCAATCTAATAACTAGCTCAATAGTTATTTACATTTACATTACAATAAACATTTACATTAACAAAATCTTCGAATTTTAAAAATAAATTCTAAGTGTTTATTATAAATTTTGTGTTTTAGTTTTAAAAATAAGTTTGTTTTCCATACATAGGTTCACATTGCTTTCAAAAATACTTCCTGAAACTTACCATGGAAATGCTCTACACACTAACTGCATCAACACCAACATCCTAGATGTGATACTAGGTTTGTAGGATGTTCTGTAAGAGGTTTCAACTGCGGGAACTGAGTAAGGGATACAGGGGACCTCTCTGAATTACTTCCTATAACTGCATGTGAATCTAAGATTATCTAAAAATAACACTTAGAAGACATTTTTAAAATTGATTTACAATACTGTATAAGTATATAGCTCAGAGATTCAGTTATATATATTCTTTTAATATATATATTCTTTATATACATATTCTTTTCCCTAATTGGTTACTACAGGGTACTGAGTATAATTCCCTATGCTATACAGTAGGTTCTTATTGACTATTTTATACACAGAAGTGTATATGTTAACCCTGGCCTCCTAATTTATCCCTCCCCACTGCTCTTTCCCCTTTGATAATGATAAATTTGTTTCAGTAACAACAACAACTTACCATACTTCTCCAATCAGGATACAAGGACAATCACTCCTCTTGAGTTGGGGATGGAAAGTGATTATAAAATCATGGATGCTTGTGAATGTTGTGAAAGAAGGGATGTGTGTAGGGAACAGAGCCTTAACTATTAAGGACAACTTGAGTTAGGAAGTTATCTTTTAACTAGAAATCTCTATATACATCAAAGTTAAGATGGCTAAAATCTTAAGTCTATAAATTCATAATCACAAAAAAGGTACCTCTCATAAGGTTACAATATGCTTTCTTTTGTACTTTTTATATATACCATAAGTAAGCTGTTCCTGACAGCTACAAAAAGGATGTACTGCATGCAAAACAACCACAAAATAAAAGTCCAGTATGAACGAACCATTACATGTCTCTGGCTTGATTCTGTGGTTGTTATTTGCATAATTGGTAATTGGTAATTGGAGTAACTTGCGTGCAGGAACAACCACAGAACAGAGTCTTCTGTGACTTGTGTTTATCTAAGTGATCTCTCTTAATGACTTGAGAAAAATTCCATTTTGAAATAGAAGTAAAATACGGGAAAAGAAAAAGGTTTTCCAGCTTGACTCTCTCATATTTTAACCCTTATTTCTTATCACCTGACAGAGGCTAGGAAGCCATAGGAGAAGGGCATCTTTTCATTATGATAGACTATGGCTACTCTATGGTACAAACACCATTTCCCCCAATAAAAGCCGCATAAGGGAAAAATCTCATCCGTAGTTCACTGGGACAACCCGTGTGTGATCCTCACATTTGTCCAGTTGTATGCAAAATACAGAACCATGAAAAATAAAAGCAAAAGTTAAGTTTATATGTGGTGAGCACTGCCAAGTATTCTCTTGTCTCTCCCAGCACATGGATGGGGCAAAGAAGGGCATTCACAGAATGTAAAATACCTGGTACAGAAGCCATCTTCCCTGTAGTTCCCCAAGGGCACTGCCACACTCTGTCTGGGAAGCTCCTGTCTGACTAGGGCTGGCAGGCTCCAGCACTGGGCGCTGTCGGCAACGGCGGTGGGAGAAAAGGCCAGCAAGACCTGCTTCTGCAGCAGGGACGCGTCCAGCGTGGACTGGCCGAGGTCGGGCATTAGGTCCCAGCAAGGAAGGGAGCTGGATCTCACGGCAGGCTGCTCGCCACCCGGGCAAATGCTGAAAGTAGCGCTGTCTGGAACGTGAAAATACTGAAGAAAGGCAAGACAAGGCGGAGAGAGCACAGTTACACAGTCCGACACAGAAGCTAAGCTTCTCTAAAGCACTGCTTCTAAGAAACCATGACACATTCTCAGGAGGGGGGAACATGGGAATATTAGATATCCTGTTCCCATGAGGAAGCCCGAATGAGACAATTACAAGCAGCAAGAGCAGGGTCTGCTTCTCTAGGCATAAGGAAAATGATAAAGCTGATGTGATCTGAAGGGGTGGGGGTTGCCAAGTTCTCCATCTCCCCCAGTTACTGCAAAAAAGCCAGATGCCATGGAGCAGAAATGCTGTGTGTTGGGAAGGGAGTCGTGGAGAGGGTGTGGCTGGACTGAAAGGGTGGCACCCCGGGGGGACTGTGGGCAGAAGCGATCAGAATAAGATGAACAAGGGGAAATCGGGAGCTTGGAAGACAAATGTTTCTGAAGGCTCATCCTGAAGGAGTAGGAGACCCTGACCTCTCGCCCTCAGCTGGAGTTCCACATGCTTTCTGGCACATGAGAGAGTCTCAGGAATTAGGACTTAAAGAGGACCTGGAGGGATAATTTATCTGAAGCTCCTTGTTCACAGCTGAGGAAGCTGCTTCCCAGAGAGAGGATGATGGCGTCTGGCATCACAGAGCCAGTGTGTGGCAGAGCCTGGCTGGAAGCCAGGCTGCCTCCTTTCTTCTCTGCGGTGTCTCCCACTGTTCCAGACCGTCTCCCTGAGAGGGGAGGGATGACCCTGTCTCAAACAATTCCCACACCTGCCCGAAGCTGGGTCAGGGCTGAAAAATGGGGCCCCCTCAGCTGCAGAAAGGATGAGGGCCCTCCCCTTCTCACGAGGAGCCCACTGGGATGCTGGTGTGGAGATGGCCGCCGGCAACTCTCTTTTACTGCGTGCCTGGACTTTTTTTCTCAGATTATCTCACTGAACCTTCACCCAGACCCTGCAAGGAATGCAAAATTATGCTGCTTTTCAGATAAGGCAGTGCTAGTGTAGAGGGCGCTGACCCAGTGCTTTGGGAAGCCCCTAGGGTGGGGAGAACTGGGAAAACTTTCAGGGCACACGCTGGTTTTTTCCCTCAAATCCTCACCTACCATGCAATTACTGTTGACCTCTATTTCCCAATATGGGGCTTCTGGTCACCTATGTATTTTTAATCAATACTTCAATGAACCAAGATGAAATTCTACTAATCTGCCATTTTTATAAATCCTATAATGCACTGTAGGCTTAGAAGAGTAAGACTTTCATCCTAGTGTATTGTTCTAATGTAATTTTTAGGAGCCGCAAGTACAGGCTAACAATAAATGAGGATGAAAGTAAAGAAAAATAATACTTTTCTGTGTGACGGTTTCAACAGCATAAAACAACAGCATACCACTTAACATATTCTGTTTGTAAATCCTTTTAAAATATCTCCTTACTCTCTTAAAATAAAACTATTCATCTGAACTGTATAAAGCATAGAGTAAAAAGAAAAAAAAAAATCCTTCTTGGATTCATTTTCCGCATATTCTGCCACAGAGATGTTAACATAAATGAGCTGGTACATTTTCACATTTCCTCTCCTCCTGGACACAGAGCTCAGTGCTCCCAGATCTGGGGCTCTGTTGGGGCTGAGCCTTCTGCACACACGGCTTCTCTGCGAGGCAGATGTTCTTTTCTGTAGCCTTGCAGCCAGCCCTCAGGCCAGCTTCCTGCCAGGGCGTTAGGAGCGCTGGCAGATGTGCTGGCAGCCTGAAGCCGCCAGGGCGTCCGGATCTGCTGCTTGGGAGCCTGTCTCCTTGTTAATGAGCTTGGAAGAGCTCATCATGACACAACGGTTTTAATGAAAGTACAAAGAAATGAATCCTTCACCTATATTTGGTGTTAGCTTTTGATCTGTTCTGGGTTTAAAAAAAAAAGTTGATCCTTACCATTACTGACTTAAGAAAACTTACAGATTAAAAAAATTCATGTTTGCATGGCTTACCTCCTTTCCAGAGTGGGGTTTGGTGACAGTTAACTGTGGCTTATAAAATATCTGATATGGTGTGTTATTGATTATCGTGGTCTTATCTTCAATCTGAATGATCTGTATGCCTTGCTGTACCATGGAGGAAATGCAGAACTGGCACAACTGCAGAACAATTGAGGAAAGAGCAATTCTTTAAATATCACATGGTATATAAAAACTTCTTTTTTAAATATATATTTATGTGGCCACTTCGTCATTTTGGCTGTCCCAGGTCAGAAAAAGAAGGGGTATTTCATCAGAGTAGTGCAATTCAGAGTGAATTACAGGGATCTGGTATCCATGTTTATGAAGATAAATGCAAAAAACATACTTAAATCAGTTATTTAACTAAATATAAGTGGGATGTGCTTTTCAACATGAATCTTTTCTAAGTAGTATATGGATGCCAGTTAAAATAACAGAGTAAGGAATCACATTAAACTATGTAGGAAGTACTGTCTAGAAATCTCGATGGTGCACACTATCATGATAATAATAATATGTTTAAAAGGTCATTTTATCTACTGGTTTGCCCATGATAGTATCAATTTTATCTTTTGTTCCAGAGTATTTAGTAGAGTTCCCTTTCAGTCTCAAAATTGTCTTGGTCACTAAAAGGGATCACTATTTACTCTGCAACAGGATGCCTTAGCACACCGGTTACCTCTACCTTAGAGTGACACAGACTTGTTTTCGAGTTATTTAACCTATTTCCTCACAAAATACTTATTTATAAAAAGCACTTACACATAAACAGATGCCACTAATCTTTTTCCACATAAAGCACTCAGGCCAGTATTCCCTGTCTCACACTCATGCTAGCAGCTATGTCACTGAATGTGTACAAGGGCCAAGGGGAGCACTTTAATGATGATGACAATGATGAAGGAAACAGCAACAACTCCCCTTATATATTGCATTCTTGTGCTCCTGTTTAAAGTATTTTATGCATATTAACTCACAGAATCCTTACTACACCTCTATGGGGTAGCTACTATTATTCTCATTTTACAGAAGAGAAAGAATGAGACACAAAGGTAAGCAACTTGCCCTAGGTCACCAAGATAAAGAGGGGCTAGGGGTTGGAATTAGAAACCATGTAGACTGGTTCCCTGGTGCTGCCCTTAGCCACTGTGTGTTTCATCTCACTGTCCCACCACATTGCATGAGGAACTGATGCTCAGAGAAGACATTATTTGCCTAAAGATACCCATCTAGTAAGTGGTAATGTTCTCCAAGTATGGTCTGGGAACACTCCTGACCTTTCAGGAGGCCCCAAGGCCAAAAGTAATTTAAAAATGACACCAAGATGCTATTTGTCTTTTTCACTGTTTCACATAAGCATACAGTGGAGCTTTCCAGAGGTCCTATGACATCATCATAGATATGTCATCATAGGATGATGTCATCAGTCTTATGGCTAAAGAAATATTTGTGAATTCTCATGCTTAAAATTTTTTATATTTTAATTTCTAATTTGACAAAATCAAATAGATATAATCCATACAAACAAAAGCGTTTTGGAGGTCCTCAGTAGTTTTTAAGAGTATAAAGGGGTCCAAAGACTAAAAAGCTTGAGAATCACTACTGAAGAAAAATGAGATATAATGATATTATATTTTCCAACAGCTCATTCATTCATTTGTTCACGAGCATTTATCTGTACGTGGCCACTTTGTGAGGTGCTGGAGGTACTGGGTGTTTGACTGTGAATCATAACTTTCCAGGTTTTGATGGTAGTTCTCAACTTGCAGCTATTCAACTTCGGGTGATTCACGCTCACAGCCCTTTGCCATTCACACCCATGTTACAGTATTTTGGCCGGCAGAGGATGAACATGCGTTGCCCAGACAACTTTGAGGAAATGGATACCAGCCTTCAGTACTGAAGATCAACTTCTTTGTATCAGAGAAATTTATTTTTAAGAAGTCATCAAATGACCCTAACCTTTTTTAAGAGGCTCTTCAAATATGCCTGTCAAAATCTGACTTCTCCTCAGAGAAAGAGCACTCTGAATTACACAACTCTGATGAAGTGCCCTTTCTTTTTCTGACTTGGGACAGCCACAATGACGAAGATACCATTAAGCACAGCACGAGATTTCTAGATAGTACACTATGGTGCTGCACTTTGTACATAGTTTAATGTGATTCGTTAGTCTATTATTCAGCTTAACTGGCCTTCATATACTACTTAGAAAAGATTCATGTTGAAAGCACATACCACTTATATTTAAATAACTGATTTATGTATCTTTTTTTTTTCTTTTTGTATTTATCTTCATAAACATGGGTACCAGACTCCTGTTCAAGAACACTACTCCCAGGGCTTTTCTGGTGGCTCAGTGGTAAAGAATCTGTCTGCCAATGCAAGACACACTGGTTTGATCCTTGGTCTGGGAAGATCCCACATGCCTTGGAGCAACTAGGCTTATGCCCAACAACTGTTGAGCCTGTGCTCCAGAGCGGGGGAGTCACAACTACTGAGCCCATGTGCTGCAACTACTGAAGCCTGAGCACCCTAGAACCCGTGCTCCTCATCAAGAGAAGCCACCACAATGAGAAGCCCCTGCACCACAATTGAGAGCAGCCCCTGCTTGCTGCAACTAAAGAAAAGCTTGCTCACAACCAACACCTAGGACATCCAAAAATAAATAAATTGTTGTACAGTCACTAAATCATTTTTGACTCTTTGTGACTCCATGGACTGCAGCACATCAGGCTCCTCTGTCCTCTATTATCTCCCGGAGTTTGCTTAAGTTCAGGTCCACTGAGTCAGTGATGCTATCTAACCATCTCATCCTCTACCACCCCCTTCGCCTTTTGCCTTCAGTCTTTTCCAGCATTAGCATCTTTATATATATGTGTATGTGTATATATATATATATATATATATACACACACACAAGGAGTGTATATATATATATATATATATATATATACACACTCCCTCTTAAAACGTTGGTTCTATGGGAGAATCAGATCAACCTACGTCCTTTCACTCAGGATACCCTTTCCAGGAATATAACCTTTCTTGCAGGAGCCTCTGTCCTTTCACTCAAAACCCAGAATGTTAGCAACTATACTTCCTGCTCTAAAATGAGGAGGCCAAGTACAATTTGTGGATATTTTGGAATAAGTTCTTTTTTCCCTCCACATACAATAAATCAAGTGACTGCTGAGTGTTCTGAAATAGAGTGGTTATTGGATAAATTATGTGACACAGCTTTTATCACTGGTAAAGGGAAGGAAAAAAAAACCCTGTAAAACAGAAAGGTCTAAGAAATCATGTGTTGCACTATTATAAACTGTTTGGAACATATAATACTAAAAAGGGATTAGAAAAGAAAAGGGAAGGCTCATTTTAAACAAGTTGAGGGGATGGCATGCTATCCCCAGCTCCACCCCGACCCCCCACTACTCCCTGTCCCAGCCAAGAGCCAAGCAGACTTTAAGAGACTTTGACCCTACCTTCTGATGTCCTGGGAAAGCACCGAGTCTTATTTCAGCATGAACAAACCCTTCTTCGTCCAAAGATACAACTTCACCGTTACCTCCCTCTTTCCACTTTGGAGACGTCAGGTTATGGACCAGCTTAACAGCCGCCGACTTGTGCACAGTGTTTGTATTTGCCCAGTATATTCCAATTTGAAAAGCTTCCTGGAAAAATAATTCCTCAATTATAAAATAGTTTTCTTAACTTTGATATTTTTACCTCAATTCATAGGAATTTTTTCTATTATAGGTCTACCTAGGCAACGACGTCCTTTTTACTTTTTTTTGGTAATGGCAACATACATTTTATTTCACTTCCCAATGCCTTCTTTGAATCACAGTGGAATTTGTATTTATGGAAGGAGGGAAAAAACATCAACCCAAACTGGGACTACCCTATAAATACCAAAGGCTTAGAAACTGAAGGTTTCATTTTGTTTGATAAAAGAATAATATGCAATATTAGGTACATGCAGGTCAACATTCCAATTCCATAAGGTAACATCATATGATTATTTAAAAAAAAAAAAAAAGAAAAAAATGCAATTGAATAAAGATGTTTATAAACTGGGGCTAAAAGAAAAGGACTCTCAAATTGTTCCATATCAGAAAAACATTTTATTTAGGAATTCCATGTACCCTATTCTCTTACAGATTTATATGCTTTCTTGGAACTGGGCTAGCCTTATCAAGAAAGTTCTCTTGTGATGAAATATAAAATCTTCCTATGAAGTTCTATTTTACAACCAGATTTTTCTCCCCTTGTTAGTAATGATTCTATGTTGTTATCAGTAACAGGTGGGCATCCATGATTATGGACAGGCAAGTCCACTTATAAAGGAAAAGGGGCCCGACAAAAATAGCTGTTCAGAAATCTTCTTATTCATCTTGCAAATCTATGAGAGTTTCTATAAAAACTACAAAAACATCTAGAGGGTAGGTGAGCACAGCATACAGCTCTATATTCTTAACATATTCTGAGTAGACCAGTCCTAATACTTGTCAAACATTCTGTTGAGGAATGGAAATGAGAATGCAACTAGTACAAGTTATCGAATTCAATGATAACTCAAGCATGAATACTGCTGACGGGTGGGAAAAAAAGAGACATCTGAGATGTCTTTAAATATCAAAGAACATTCCATACCCCTTACATATGATTCTAGGAGGACAGTTTTCCACAACTGATTGAGTCTGTTAAGAACATAAATGCAACCTTAGAATAAAAGATGGTTGTTGAAAGAAAGAATTCCTATTAGTTTAAAAGAAGAGTTATAGTACCTGAAAATTAGGAGGGATAATAATTTTGCCAGCAGGAACCTGTAGAACAATCTTCTCTCCCTCAAATAGCCAGAGGTCCCACTTGGACTGATTGATAAGCAGGGCCCAGGGTAGCAATTCTATCAATAAGGTCCTCACATATGGTTTCCAGGCTGACAGCTTCACTCGCATTGGGCTGTCCCACTGGCTCAGTTGCTCATTCCTGTGCCAAATACCACATCCAACAGACTCAATGAAACATGATTTCAGGACTCATGAAATGTGTTTAAGAATTCCAGACACACAACGCTCCTGTATGGTACCTCTTCACATCAGAGTCATGCAATGCCAAATTTGCATCCAGGAGGAAGAAACTTTTCATGCAATTATGTTCTAGATTAAGAATGAAGTAATTTACAGAATACATCTACTAGGAGATAAAAGGTCAGAATGTGACAGATACATGCAAACATCTTTTTTAAAATGTTTTTTAGGGTATCTAACATATTTGTGAACATTCATTCATTTAATATTGAGAACTGTTCATAGAAAACCGGGGCTGGAGAACATTATCTGTCAGAAAGTGAAAAGTTTAAATGAAAGTTGTTCAGTTGTGTCCAACTCTTTGTGACCCCATGGACTATACAGTTCATGGCATTCTCCAGGCCAGAATACTGAAGTGGGTAGCATTTCCCTTCTCCAGGGGATCTTCCCAACCCAGGGATTGAACCCAGGTCTCCCACATTGCAGGCAGATTCTTTACCAGCTGAGCCACAAGAGAAGCCCAAGGATACTGGAGTGGGTAGTCTAACCCTTCTCCAGGGGATCTTCCTGACCCAGGAATCAAACCAGGGTTTCCTGCATTGCAGGTAGATTCTTTACCAACTGAGAGGCTATCAGGGAAGCCCCTTACCTGTCAGAGTCCTTTTTATTATAGGGCCATGTGGGTTGAAGGAACTTCTCTGGCCCGTAGAACTCATCAAGGATCTGAGTAACTGTGCCTCCGGGGTGTATCTTAGTAGCTATCTGCTTAATGAGGGATGTTGAGATGGGAACAGCACAGTGTGAAGGGTCATCCTCTTCTCTAGGAAATGGAAAGGAAAAACAAAAATGATTATCAGATGTATTACAAACCAATGTGTGTTTGTTTTTTTTTTTTGTGAGAGCGAGTCAATTTTTGGTGCTTTAGGGATGAAACAGTTTGGGGAATGATCTGGGATTTCCTCCCTAACGCATGGGTGGACCGCTCTCATTCCTCTACAGAAATTATGTTGTCAATTAGATTTTCTGATCATCCCTCTTTTTCATTTCTAATGCGGCTGAATTTTATCTTCAACTACGGAAGAAAACAGGAGAACACTAGGCAAGGCAATTTAAAAATAACATTCTCATAAGAAATCACACAAAAAACTCTTATCTTTTCTTGCCCCCCCTTGACAGGGCAAGGTACTTTTTCTTCTGAATCTGAGGAAAAAGTTAAGGATTTTCCCAGTACCTTGCTTGAAATGTTAGGTGATGTACAAGGTCAGGTTCTATGTTTTGCAGTGGTTTTTCCTGTCCTTTTCCTGGAATAATTTGTGTTTCACTCAATCCCAGACTCCTTTTCTCCAAATGTATGATAATGGGGTCTGGAAGATGACTCCTCATGATAAAAAGAGGGCTGAACACAATCTATAAAAATAAAAGGACAGAACAACTTTCATATTTGCTTTGTTGCAGTATTCCAGCTGTTTGATGCTGAGACAAACTTGTAATAAATCTCTTCCCTGGGTCACTCTGACCTTAATTTATTTCAGAACAGGAAAGGTCAAAGTTGTATGCCATATTTTAGGATCTGAAAGCACTCACCATTCGCTGCTGCACTTGAGAGCTGGGTTCTAAAGTCAAAACTGTGCACCAGACATAAATAATGGAACTGTTTGAAGATGGCACCTGCACATGAGAGAGAAAAGAGTTCTATTAAACACTGAACAGTTTACTAATTAATCAAAATAAGGCAGAGATATAATATCAGTTTGAATGATAAAAAAGTAAAGTTATTGAAAAAAGCCATTAAAAAAAAAGAATACCTAAGCAAAAACAGACTTCACTATGGCATAAAGTGAATGTGCGGTGAGTCAATGGGGCCAATTATTTCCATAAAGATGAAGGGATGTGTATGTGGAGTGACTGATATAAGAGTGAGTGGGAGAACGAAAGAGAGATTTGTGCTTCGTGGGAATGAAAGTGATGATGGTGGAGATTGAGAAAGAGATAAAAAAAGTAGCAGGTCATCACAAAGCTTCTCAAGTGGGGAGGACACGCTTTTTTCCCTCCCATCCCTTCAAAGCCCTAGAGCAACAGAATCTTTTTCAAGATATAACTCATCTCCATCTGGAAGGGTAGAGTCTTGGCTACAGGAAGTACTGGAACTGATACAAATGTGTTGTCGTGGGATGGGGAGGAAAAAGTTTGAGAAGTAATATTTAAAGTCTTTGCATATTATTTCAGGCCTCCCCTCTTTTGTACCTATCATTTATTAATAAATTAAGTGCTACACTGAATAAAGAACATAATGAGAACTTTACAATTTTAAAGTTGCTCTGTTCTGGACTGTGCTACTACTTGTCACACCTGAATGACGACGCTATACTCAGGGGCCTTGGATTCCAGGCACACGTCTCTCGACCAGTCTTCATCTCCTTTGGCCCTCACACACAACTCAGTCAGTTCGCTGTTTTCTAGTATGTACGAAGGCAATTTCTGTTTGGCTGTGAGGCAGTCAAAGTGTTCCCGAACCACAGCTTGTCCATCTTGACCAATGTAATGCTGAACCACTTTTAATTCTATGCTTTGAGACAAGTAACTACAGATGATCTGTCTTCCACAGATGATAATCTAAAAACAAACAAACAAACAAAAAACAATCAATCAACCCCTCAATCAGTAAGACTTCCATCAATTTAGACTCCATGAACTGGAAACAGAGCAAACTTGGGAGATATCACAGGTTTGGTTTCAGACCACCCACAATAAAGCAAACATCTTAATAAAGAGTGCAATAAGTTGCACTCTTATGCAACACAAGATCTCTGTATAAACTGATAATACAAACAACTTTTAACTCATATGCTGAATTATATTTTATCTTATTCACATTTTTCCTATAGTGTAGAAGCATTTATATTTATAAAACACACAGAATTATCCATTAATCCCAAGAATTATTTAACTTTTCATCCAGTTAAGCATATAATTCAGGGCAGGCATTAAGAAATATTAATATCTCTTTTGGTGGAAACTGATGCAGTAAATACTTTTAGAAAGCAAATCCCTGTGTAATATGAGTTTTCACCATGGTTGAGGAAGACAGGACTTTCTGATACAGTTTTCCTTATTTGTAATATTTTTCCAGGTTATAAAATATATAATAAGTAATACATATATGCCATAGTTAAAGGTCTAAGGATATGATCTAGCTCTAAGGTCTAATTTTATATGTCAACTTGAATGGGCCATTCAAGATATTTTGGTCACACATTACACTGGGTGTGTGTGTGTGAAGGTGTTTCTAGATGAGATTAATATTCGAATTGGTAGACAGACTAAAGCAGACTGCTCTCCCTAACTGGTGGACCTCATCCTAGCAGCTGAAGACCTGAAAGAATGGAGAGCCTGGGTCAGGAGGCAACTCCTCCTGCCTCATGCTTGAGCTGGACACTCATCTGTTCCAGCCTATGGAAACAATTGAAACATCAGCTCTTCTTGGTATGCTAGCCTGCTGGCTTTTGGACTGGAACTTCACATCAGCTCTTCTGGTCTTCCAACCTGCAGACTGCGAATCTTAGGACTTCTCAGCCTCCATAATCATGTGAGCCAATTTATAGTAAATCTCTCTTTCCCCTTCTCTATGTGTGTATGTATATACATACATACAAGTATATGTGTGTGTACACACACAAACACAAAGACACACCCTTTTTGTTCTGTTTTTTTTTTTCCTTTTTGGAGAACCTAATAAGTATTTTCACAAATTATCTCTTATTTTCAAAACAACCACATAAAACAGGTGCTATAATGAGTCCTCATATTAATAAGGAAAAAAACAGAGGCAGAGAGATGTTGAATAATTGGCCTGATGTTACCCCGACTGTCTGGTCCAGAGTCTGATCACTACCCTGATAGTCTGTATCTCATAAAATCAATACCTACCTATTAAGAAAACAGAAACAATATAAAGAGAATAAAGCTTGCTCATCAAAAGGTAATGTATTATAGCAGAAACAAGTGGTTCCATTCCAAATAATTTCTTTTTCTTTGTTAGTCTTTCCTTTGCCTTTGCTGTCAAAATCACCAATTTGGTTTAGGCCTCAAGCAGCCCAGTCCTCAGGGAAGGTGGACACCTCGCAAGACCCCTAAAAGCTGTATCACAGTTGGTACATGCTAATCCTGGTAACTCCATTCCACCATTGCCAATGATTAGTGGTGAACATGGAGCTCTGTTTTGGCAAATAATACAAAAAGGAAGGCTGCTAAAAGTCTCTGGGAAAGATTTTACTCTTTGATAATAAGGAAGACAATTTGAGAAGAGAAAACCCTCCTTTTTCTCTGCCATGGAAGATATCAGGAGAGGATACAGATTTTGCAGCTATCTTGAGGCCAGGAAGGCAAACTCAAGAGGACAGCAGAGAAGCAGATACAGTACTGAGCGCCTAATTAACTACCCAACACTGAACCTGCCTTAAGATAGGAGCAATAGTATCTGCTTCATTAACTTGCTATCAAGATTAAAAAGCCTATTTTTGTAACATCATGGTGAAAGCATCCTAACTGATACATTTTTCTATGTCATTAGGAGCACTTTGTAACCACCATTAAAAAAAAAACTATTACTTATACAAATTAATATATTAACAATTATTTATGAACTATTATTTATCCCAGACAAATCTGCTAGATTGACAGACCAAAAATTAAAGTCATTGTTACTTCAACTTGCATTACTTGAGTAGTGAGGTTTAGCAATTTCTTGAACATTTATTTTCCAACAGTCTATTTCTCAGAATCTTCTTTAGAAGGAACACATCTGCAAAAACCAGGCTATGCTCAACTGTTATATTCCCCCTAGATACTCTGGCCATTATAATCTTTTAAAACAATATTTTCAAAATAACAAAACACACACAAGTCAACTGAACTATGAGTCCTAAATCAGCACACAAGATTTTCTTTAGCACATATAGGGGTTACGAGACACTTATGATAAGCCTTATGATGCCATAGCATTGCCTAATTTTGAATAAACATTTGGAAGTGCTGAGGCAGTATTTAACTCTGTTCCTCTTCTGGATGTGTCCAGGCCTGGCAATGTGTGTTCAGTGCTCTTGCTTCAGAACCTTTGGGCCCCATGAGATTTAGGAGAGAATTTGGCTGTCTCTCACAGAAACCACAGAATCTTTGCAACCATCTGGGACTCACTTTGTTTAAAGACAAAGATCCTCTTGGTGGGTTTTTATAGTTTCATTTTCAACCAAAAAGCCTGTTAAATAGGCTTCAAATTTGATAAAAAGAAAATCCTTAAAAGTGGCCAGGGAGGAAAGGCTACTAAGATGAAAGGAAATCCAAAATGGCTGCGCCTTGGAACTGTGCTCTACATGGCTGCTCCCTTGCAGGGTTCAGTGGCAGCCATGCCTGCGTTCCTTCAAAGTGGCAACACTTACAGTGCTGATATTTTGAAAATTATGGTTAGAATTTCAAGATTAATTTATCAGTTGAAGACAGCTACTTAATTTTTTTAATGTAGGGTTTCTCTTTAGTACACATTTCCAGGTTTCACACCACTTCCCCTTTTTCTCCAAAGCCACAAAGATGTGTATTGAAGATTTCTACATATGATTTTACTTAGCAGGTTTCTGAACTCTTATTAGATCAGTGCCAAGAAGAATAGCAATATTAAAAGAATAATTCCAGAGCACCAGATGCACTGGAAAATGATATCTTAACCATGATTAAAAGTGTATGTATAAAGATACAAATATATATACATACATTCATATATGTACATTAAAATTTTTAGAACGGTAAAGCTTTCCTCAATGAAGAGATGGAAAACATAGAAGCAAATATGTGTACATGAGTAGTTGTATAATGTACAAAGTTTCTGGGAAATTTTATGTGTGGTCAATTTTTATTGAACTGGAGAAATGAGAAGGGTCTAGGAAAGGAAGGGTACAGGCAACTAAACGTCACTGTTCCAACAAGCTTTAGCCGATTCTCCACTGTCCAGAGGCACGGTACACGGTTAAGGTACATCAGGGAGCTGCACACACTCACCTCCCCAAATGGGGTGTGGTAATTAGGCAGCTGTGGTTTCTTGTAACTTTCCAGGCCCAGGTGGGATAGAAGGAAAGAAGCCAAGATGTGAGGGAGGCAGGAGTCCACCACGCTCTTCTGGAAGGTTGATACCTATCTTCCTTCCTAACCTGGCCACCTGAGGAATCCTGTGTCTCTGCTGTACTTTAACTAGAGCTAATCTGAATGTTAGTTAATCTACCCTGACCATAGGAAAAAAAAAAATCCAGTTTAAAGGAAGTAATACTTTGTGTGTGGGAGGGTAGGGTGTGGAGGGGAGACGGGGTAGAGAGAGAGAGAGAGAGAGAGAGAGAGAGAGACAGACAGACAGAGAGACAGACAGACAGAGAGAGACAGGGACAGACAGAGAAGTGGGGGGAGAGAGAGAGAGAGAAAGAGAAGAAAGGCTGAAAAACACTGACTGGGAAGGTTTTTTACAACTTTGATACATGCAGTGGTAGGTCTGAGGTTGCCATGGTGGTCTGCTGAACCTCGTATTACCCAGGTTCAGTATAAACCACTTTCCATTTGCTTGAATTTTAGGTTAACGAATTGTTGTTTTTGTGTTTCACTTTTCCCTGCTCTGCTGAGTTTTTAAAAATGGCTCTAATATAGAGCACAGTCTCAGATAATGATGACAAGAAATGTTAAAACTCAAAATAAGTTACGTGTGTAAGGCCTCCCATGATAGCGGGAATGTAAAATGGATTTTCCCAGTTCCTGTGGGAGAAGAAGACACCTCTTCTCCAAAAGGTAAATGCCATGTGAGGGCCCTTATGCTTCCATTATTTCTTTCCACATATCCCTTTCCTGTTTGGCTAGACTTGACCTTTTTTTTTTTTTTTAAGAGTATTTATTATAAATGGGTAAGAAGCAGAGAAAAGTGTGAAAGGCATTCTCCCCCACACCCAGAAAAGGATTATTAACATTTAACAGTACAAATAACATTTGGAAAAGTCCTGAAATGTGATTTGGCACCAGATGCCTTAAAATCTATATTTGGCATTAACAGAGAGAGTGATTAAAAGAATTCCTTAAACTCTCAATGCACGGAAAATTTTTTTAGTTCTGATTTGAACCCTTCATAAATATTTAAGGTTTAAAAAATGCTAATAGTTTGAAAAACTCATGAAGTCGGCAGATGTTTTAGGAAAAATATATATTTAGTTATTTAAAAGATTAGCATAGTAGCAATAAGACTCTGGTAAGTCAAAACAGTGAGTTTTGTCTAAGAAATAAAGTATATCTTTTTAATTTGGAAATATGCATCAAGCATCACAAAAATATTCATATCCTTTGGGCAGGTAATTTAAATTTTATAGCAATTATTTTAAGGACAGATACAGAAATGTGGACATATATTTATTAAAAAGATATTTATTGCAGGATCTATTACAGTGACCAACTGGACATTAACTGAATGTTCAACAGCAAGGAAATGTCTAGGTGTATTTCGATATACCATATGGCAAATCACTAGGCAACCATTAAAGGGATAACTCCAGGAATTTTAAATAACAGGAGAAAATAAACATTACATAAAGTTAAAAGAAGAAACAAGTTGAAAAATTATGATTACAGTTCAATTTCACTCAGATGGTAAGGAATCTGCCTGCAATGCTGGACGACCTGGGTTTGATCCCTGGGTTCGGAAGATCCCCTGAAGGAAGACATGGCAACCCACTCCAGTATTCTTGCCTGGAGAATCCCACGGACAGAGGAGCCTGGTGGGCTACAGTCTACAGGGTTGCAAAGAGTCAGACACAACTGAGCGACTAAGTACACACAGTCAGATTTCGAGTTGTTTCAAAGAAAAAAAGGTACCAAAGTAATAACAGAATATATTTTTTGGTTGGTTGATTTATGAGTAAGTTTCATTTTCTTCATGAGGCTTTTTGTGTTTCCAGATATATTTTATAATAGTTAACATAAAAATAACAGTGTGAACTAGTATTTATTGGGTGTTTTCTATTATAAAAGGAATATGAAGCATAAAACAGTTAAGAAATTTGCTTAAGGTCATATAGGTAATAAGTACAAGGGCTGAGAGATCTTTTACAATCAGAAAAAAGGTAGGTAAAACTTTGTAAGAATTAAAAAAATGTATTTTTCATGACAAATTTTTTTGACTTATGGTATATACTGTTGCGATAGTATCTACTCAGGTACAGTGTATATACTAATGTATCCTGAAATCTAATATCAGTTCTTGAAAGTAATAATATCTATGGCAAGAATGAGGTGTCTATATGTAGCAACACAAAAACACATGAGTGTTGCTCATGCCTGGAAATATTTCATTACTGTAATAATAACTGAAGTTCATTGGGTTATGACAGTGGGCCAGGCACTAGTGTAAGCACTATACATATACAAACTTATTTAATTCTCACACCTACTTTACGAGGAAGGCACTATTATTATTCCCATTTTACAGATGAGAAAAGTGATCACAATGGTAAGTAGTAGCTAGCAAGGGTGCCTGTGACTTTAACCATCAGGACATATCTTTAAAACATTTCTCCACAGAAGGACCCTGCCACTCCACTCATTGGTAAATGTCCTCTGAACTCTGAACACAGAGCTGAACGAACTGGAAAACTTCAGACCAGAGCTATGGTAGTCAAAGCATCCGAGAACTTGTTAGAAATACAAATTCTCATGCTATACCCAAGAACTACTGAACCTGGAACTCTAGGGGTGGGAATCCAGCAACCTGTGCTTCATTCAACAAACCCTCCAAGGGATTCATTCAGACACATACTCAAGTTGAAGCCTAGAGGGAGAGAAACTAAGGGGAAATATGCTAATTCCTCATGTTTTTGGAAGGCTTAATATAGAGGAGAGGCAACAAGTTGCGTGCTTCCTGTGTATGCCTCTCAAGTTCTGAGGAATGGTAAAAACTGGCTAAATGGTAACAGATCTTGGCTCAAAATTAGGAAAGAATTTCTTATTTCATTAATATCTGGAAGTAACCGACAACGGAAAGAGCTGCCATGTGAGAGAATGAGACTCTCGTTCAGAGTATTCAAACAAATGCTCTATGACCATTTCTCAGGCACGCTGATGAATGGGGAGGTAGACAAGGCATTCTTGAGAGATCGTGAGTGACGGAATCAGAAAACCAGTGGGTGCTGGGCAGATGTTTGTTGAGATCACGTCCATGTAAGCAAGGTCTGAGGGCAGACGGGAGAAACGATTCTTGTTTTTAAGACTTTCCAGTTCAAAGCCCACACTAGCCATGCTGGTCTCTTCCTGAGTCCTTGGGTAAGATCCATTTGTCCAATATTTGTATCTTTGTTTATCCCATACTGCTGAGTGGGGATGCCCTCTCTTAATCTCAATTCAACATGCTTTGTAAAGCCCAGTTCAGGTCAAATCTTCTTAGTGAAACCTCTAAATTCCCTTCACACTTACTGTCAGCCGTACACATTGTTGGGTTTACATAAATTTATGTGAATTTACACTTTGAGAGCAAAGGTTGTGTCACATACTTAGGGTCTTCTGTTATACCCTGTTCTACAGGAGGCAATCAACAAATACTTGGGGAAATGGTCGGCTGATGGGGAACACTCTTCCACGCTTCTGAGACTCTGCTGCTACTGTACTCTTCTCACTTGTTGCTCTCAATAATGAGAGCGCGAAGTCCTGCTCCCTGATTAGGTGCAGACCAAGAATGCACACGGGACGGGTCCTACTGTTCACTTTACCGGTTGCCTCCTGCTTGCCCCCTGGCACACAGCAGTGAAGGGGCCCCAGGTGCTCAATACAGAAAGCTCCCTTTTTCCTTTTCCAGGGACTGGTGCTGTGTCTATCACATCTTCAGTTCACATAACCTTTGGATAGATTGTTACAATCCAGATGCAGATGTGTATGTTAAAACTCTTATGACAAATCCAGTTATTATGTGTGCAGTGAAGCCAGTTTTCAAATTTTAATACTTCCTTTTTTTTTCTTTCTACTCTTGTCATGTGCTCCATGGTTGAAAAACATCTTTTAAAAACCACATTTTCACATCTTAAGAACACAAAAAAGTGTCAGATACTTCCCCCCCCCCTCTTTGCAGTCTTAGAACTTCAAAAACAGCCAAAAGGAAGTTTTATAAAATACATAAAAATATGTGCTGAGAGCTGAGGTTTTATAAGCCAAGAGTTAGACTGCAGTGAATTTTTACTGTAGTTAATATTAACTCCTAGGAAAAGAACGCTTGCTGGAGACCCAGGCCCACTCTGCCATGGGAGAGAACCTCGATACTTTCTTGCAGGTTACTCTTGCATGCCTGAGAATCAACTCCTGGTTATCCACTGCTGGACTATCCAGAGTCCCCACCATCCTTGGCTTCTTTTCCTTCTCAATAAAGACCCTTTGGCCATTTCACAGCTCATTAGCACCTCCACCAGAAGGTAGGTGGTGACAGGGAGAAGAGGTGAAATGAAAATCAGTAAATTTTACTGCTCGTTAGCAGCTCTTGTAAAAGACCTGGGACAAGGGTACGAAGCCATCAGCATCATCAGGATCAACAACAAACAGTAAGTGTGCACGCGCATGGCTGGAGTAGGCACAGCTAGGAAGAGCTCTGCGATTTTTTTTATGATTGTTATTTTCATCTCTTTAAGTTTCCCTTCCATTATAACATCCAATGATTCAGAGTCGTCTGGGCCATGGACACACAAGAACTTACCTGTTTCTGCACGCCGCTGACTTGCTGAGCCTTGATGATGAGTGAAGCAGTTCGACCCTTGTACTGAATAGTTCTAATAAATGTCCCCGCATGGTCCACACTGAAGGGCTCTGACCAACGCCAGTTGCCCCAACCTTCAATACAGATGTGTAACAGCTGGAGAGAGAAACAAGAATTGTCATAATGCCAAAAGTGCCAACAAAAATCTAGTCCTAAAATGAAAGTCTCATTGCTGGAAAACCTTCCTATTTGTAATACTTAGCATCTGTTTTCTTTCTAACCTGCATTATTCATCCACTTCCAGCTTATTCAACCAGGCTAAGAATAGCAAATATGCCACATAGAGTCAATGCGGTTTTCCAGATCACATTTTAAACCTTCTTAAAAATAACTGTCCTATCAAATGGTAAAAGGGCCTGTTGAACATTTGAGGAAAGACTGTTTCATTCATCTGGAGGACAAGAAGGCTGAAATGTGAGATCAAAGAATCATGGTCTTGGCTGATAGCTTATTCCTTCCTCTGGCTAGACAGTAATTAAAGCTAAATTTGGTTTGTAGCATTATTTTTGACCCTAAATTGCCATTCTTTATTTTTCCTTTTGATAAAGAACAAAATAGCAATCTGAGAATGCAATTCATTTAATATATTCATTCTCCTTATGAGATCACATATATCATATTAGAAATACCTTTAACATTTTGAATGTCTGTTCTATTCTTTTTCTTAGTATGTATTTATTGTAATTTTTACCAGTTGAGTCCCTGATCCACATTCACGTTTATTCACACAGTATTGCCACTTTTAGTAATACTTAGATTTCTTTCATGGACATCAAATACTTTCTATTTCTACTGCTACCTATTAACTGCAATTAAGTATTCCAAACTTAAGTCCACTAACTGAAAAGGCATTCCAAAACAACAATGACTGTTTCTTTAGGATACATGTTTAAATGAAAATAAATAATGTTCTTGTTGTTCAGTCACTAAGTCGTGTCCGACGCTTTGCGACCCCATGGACTGCAGCATGGCAGGCTTCCCTGTCCTTCGCTATCTCCCAGAGTTTGCTCAGACTTATGTCCATTGAGTCAATGATGCCATACAGAAATAAAACTGACATTTTAGGAAAAAGGTTTAGATAATATATAAACAATATTTCCCTTCATATCATACATAATTTTTAAAAGAGCTAACCAAAGGTTAATCACATGAAACATTTTCCAACTAACAGAATAAATAAAACTTTGAAACCATTATATAAGAGCTATCATAATGGGCTCTTAAATACATTAAGGATTTCATGAGAATTGCCATAATAATAAAAGTCTTTTGATAGCAACATTATTTTTTAGTTTAAACATTAAGAGGAACCCTTATAAAGTGCTTAAACTTGAAAATTTCCCAAGGTCATTGTTCATCATAATGTAACATTTGGTGGAAAATTCAGAGAGAGATTTTTTGTTTTGTTTTTAAATATCTTAAAATATTTTTAAAAATCTGGTAACTCATCTCCCTGCTTTTAATATGGCCCCACTCAGTTCTTCTTCCATACAACTGCCAGTGATCTTGTGAAATCAAAAGGCTACCAGTCAGATGATTTCTAAAAAAAGAAGTCTAACAGCAAAAAAAAATTAAAAAAAAAAAAATCCTGGACGGCAAATAAAATACCTTTAGGGAAAATTTGGTTTTATATACAGTCTTCAACATAAAAGTACCAGAGTATCTTTGATGTTTAAATATTAGTTACAGGGAAAAAAAAAAGAAAAACAATAGTGGTGTTTGGAACCACTTCAGTTTTTGTAGCAGCAACTGGGAATACAGCTCAGGGTACACACAAAACTAAAAGAAACAAAGAAAGTTGTTTTCTTTGGAGAGACTAGTAGCTGGAAATGACAAAAACTAATGAGGCAAGGTACTTAAGGTCAAGCTCAGCTGTATTTTTCTTGAAAATTCCATAGCCTCTAAAGAAAGTTTTAATGTACACAGCGTAATTTTAATTAAGGAGTGTTCACATTTGCATACGAGCTCAATCTTAGGTAGCTGTTCACTCTGTGTGCACAGCGTTTAATGATGAATGTCACCAAGGAATATGCTGTCAGGTTTTGCTTGGCAGCTATTTGTTCTCAAAACGTTGGCACATATATCATATATATTGTCTTTGAATTACGAAAATTCAGATATGTTTGGAGTTAGTGCACACAGAAAAGTTAGGTGGGAGAAAAATATGATGTTTCTCCCCACCTGTATGACCAACAGAATATTTGTAATGTCTGGCCTGCAGTTAAAAAGCATTTAAATATCATTGGCAACTACATGTATATATAAGTTAATAGGAAAGGAATGACATTCCTTGGAGAGAAAAATCTACAAAAAGGAATTCAGGAGGCCTAGCAGTACTTCAGCTGTAGAACCCCAGTACTTCAGTACAGTGCCCAGTACTTCCCCTGGGCACTAGGCAGGGTGCTCAGGTATCCCTGGACATCAAATGAGGGTGGAAAATCCTGTACCTGTTGGACTGACTCACTAAATTTCACTGTTATAGGTACTGAGAAGTCTCCATTTAATAACAAATACCCATATGTCTATTTTTATTTCTATACCAAAGAAACTATAAAATCAGGCATAAAAATGTGAAATTTGTATTAGATTGCCTAATCCTAATGAGACTTGTTTCTATTATTCATCCAATGCATTTTTATTAGTCAGATACTATAAGGAAGGCAATATGTGAAAGACTATGGAGGGCATAAAAAAGAGCTTTGGTCTTTATTCCACAAGGAGCTTAAGATCTTACAGGAAAACTAAGGCCTGTATAACTAACCCACAAGAGGCATTAAGAGAGGTACACGCTGATACAGGAGTCTGGAAGAGAGAGGGCTTGTTCAGGTTGCTGTGATTATGAGAGCTTCCTAAAGCATTTGGGCCTGAGAGTTTGGGTAGGACTTCAATTGGTAAAGATGACAGTCACTGGCCAAGGAGGACAATCTGAGAGGTGAAGTCAGAAGGTTTGCTTGGGGCAAAGTTCATAGTCTCAATTGGCTGGAGAAGAAGAAATATGTCAAAAAAAGAGTGAGGATAAGGTCTGAGAAGCAGATCTAGATGGTGGCCAGCCCTGATGATTTGCTGAGCTACGGAATTTGTGCTTTATTCAGGAATTAGCCTTGTGTACAGATAAGCGATGTGTTGAAAGGATGGTGAGAGCCGAGTGTGGAGGGGTCTGGACAACTGCAATAGAATGAGAGCAATGTGGGCCAGAAACAGGAGAGAGGAAGTATTGGCCTTAACAAAATATCACTATCCATTCTGTCTAGAGCCCACGGTGTCTTTAATGTTCTCTTAACAATTTGGAAATTTTCTTTCCCCTTGTTTCCATTAAGTTTCCCTTTCAGATTCACTTCCTTCACCATCTTTCTTTTCCATTCAGCTTTTTCACTCTCTGTGGCCTACTTAGCTAGTGTCTAATTTTTTCCACTGGGGGGGAAAACAGTCAAATAAGAACCACTCTTGTTTGAACTTTTCAGTGGGAAATGAAATGAAGTATAAGGCAGGTTGTACAGTAGCCACACTCAATGGAAGGCCCCAAGGGGCTACACTGACATTTTTTTCTAGCAGACTGCCCTACTCCAGGGCCACATTGGCAGCAAGATCAAATTCCACTGAAGACTCCAAATGGGAGCACAGAACTTTCCACTCATTTTTTTCAATAAAAAATAAAACTTAAAACTGAATTACTGATCAGGGGCTTGGGGATCAGCTCTCAGGACCACCCACAGTCACATCCAAAGGGAGAATTCCTGACTCGACAGATTACAGAGGAAAGAAAAACAAAATGAAATCTAGGATAACAGGGTACACCAAGGAAGAGGAAGCGGGGGGGGGGGGGGTGTTAAGAAAAAAATTTAAATGATATCTGAAATATAAATGAAAGTACTAGACACTTTTCTTTGACCTTTATTTCACTATTCATTTAAAAATTGTTATCAAGATGCTTTGTACCTAATCAGAAATTGAAAATTTGTCTTCAGAGTCATTTGCATATTTTTTGTACTTTATAGTAATTTATTGTACAGTAATATGCAATGTTCCAAAAAGAAACTGAAAATCTAAATAATGTAAACATATTCCTCCAATGTATTTTATTCTTGACAGAAATTTTAGTTCTGAAAGTTATGTGAAATGCAAGTGAAAGAAACTACTGAATATATGCTTGTAGTAAATATATAGTATATAATATATATTAATATATACAAAAGCTTAAGCATCATATTTGTTTTTTAAACTTCTAAACTCATATTTATATCCTAAGAGCCTAGTGCACAGTAGGCACTGAATGAAATAACTGTTGAATAAAAAATCAGGATTTTTGAAAAATAACCAAAATAACCCAAAGCAGATATCAAAAAATTTTAGTGGTGATATTTGGGCATAAAATATCATAAAATGAGAATGAAATCAAAATATTCAGAAACAATTTCTATTTTGAGTGACCTTTTAATACAGATTTGCTTTACGTGGATAACAATACTAGATTAAGCTACACATCAATGAAATCCCTAAAATCTATAATTCAGACACTGCAACATGATACTAAAGCATAAAGTAGACCCTAAATGATATGTACTAGGTAAACATGCAAATGAAAATTAAGTTAAAATATGAACAAATTCTTGTCTATCCAAAATAACATATAAAAAGCTACAGATCAAATTAAATAGATCAAAGCTAGATTGCTTGTTTAGAATGCACAAGTGGAACTGACAGTACACTTCACATCAATAAACATGAAAACAAAATGAAATATGTTGCTCATTATTGCTTTTTTAAGGCCATTGAATTTCAGGATGTTCAGAGTATCTGAAATAATGCTAGAAAATATCTAGATAATTGCTAATCCTTGGTGTCACTCTGATTCAATATTAGAACTCTTAGGACTCTATATCTCCTTTTTATATTTATAGAGCACAACCTAAAAGAATGATAAAGTAGAAATAAATCAATTTGAATTATTTTCTAGTGGACAACTTGGATTCTTTGATGCAGTATATTTTGGAAGAAAGAGGAGAAAAAAAAAGATTTCCAAATCAACCTTTCAGGGTTGGTCACTGTCATCACACAAGTATCAATGACACAAAAGATGATAGCTTACACGTAGGTTTTCTCTCAAGACTGTTTGCATTACATGAAAGCTACAAATTCTGTGCAATTGCGTAAAGCAACCTCTTACAGGAGAAGGGAAACCTGGCACACTCAAAAAATGGTTAGAATGAAAATTGTACCTGGAGAGTAATCTTTCTATCAAAAATCTAAGCTTCAGATACTCACTGGACTCCTCAATTCTAAACAGGAATTTATCTTGATATAATAATTATAGACATGTGCAAAGATCTACCTAGATGTATGTTTATTCCAGCACTGTTTTAATAATGAAAATATGGCATTACTAGGTCATTAGTCAAATAAAATATAGCAAAAACAATAATAGCTATCAGTTATTAGACATATACTTTGGGCTTTCCTGGTGGCTCAAACGGTAAAGAATCTGCCTGCAATGCAGGAGACCTGGGTTCGAACCCTGGGTCAGAAGGGCCTCTAGAGAAGGGAATGGTGACTCACTCCAGTATTCTTGCCTGGAGAATTCCATGGACAGAGAAGCCTGGCGGGCTACAATCCATGGGGTTGCAAAGAGTCAGAGTGATGACTGAGCGACCAACACTCACTTTTTCTTTCACTTTCATGTGTCAAGCAGTGGGCTAAGTGCTTTTTATACATGCTCTTATTTATTCCTTAAAATAATCTTAGGTGGGAGATACTTCTATTTTATGAATGAAAAAGCAAGCTGAGCTACCGAGAGGCCACAGTGCTCAAGAGGGCAAGGTTTAAGATTTGAACTGAAGTGTGCTTACTAAGAATCTCTCTTCTTAATCATGCTTATACTATAGAATCCTCTGAAACTATTAAAAAAAAATCGCAGCATGAAAAAAATGAACAATTTTACTCAGCCAAAGATTAACCAGAAAAATTCGCATTACAAAAAGATATGTGCAATATATACCTCATTTTTATAAAATGAACAAAAAGTATACATGTCTATTCCTAAAGGGAGAAAAATGGCTAGAAAATATACCAGAATGCTAATAATGGTTATCTTGGGGATGTGAGCTTTAACTTTACTTTTTATGCGTGTGTTTTGTGTGCTTTTATGTAATTTCCAAATTTCACACTATAATATGTATTACTTTGCAATCAGATAAAAATTAATGTTATTAAAATCAAAAAAGTTCAACAGAAAGCATACAGAGCCTTCAAGTAAAACGAAATTAGACATTTCTATTTTAAAAACTCAAATTCAGCTTCCTGCATGAAGTCTCCCCACCTGTCCTGGTCAGTGTCACAGATTTACTATTTGCTCTGTTGGCATTTTGCTGAAAGGGTGACTGAGACTCAGTTCATTTCTGAGGCCTCCATCTCTGCTCTTCACACAAGGTCTGGCTTGCTGTATTACTTACTCATATGATTCCTCAGCAATTTAATGAAATTATTTGAGGGTTTTTTCCCCCCTAAAGCAAAAGGTTTTTCCCCTCAATTTAGCAAATATTTTCAGGATTCATATCTACTAAATGCTCACCATAAGCCAACTAACTGTACTATACATGGTGGTGGTGGTTTAGTCGCTAAGTCGTGTCTGCCTCTTTTGCGACCCCATGGACTGTAGCCCGCTAGGCTCCTCTGGCCATGCGAATTCCCAGGTAAGAGTACTGGAGGGACTTGCCATTTCCTTCTCCAGGGAATCTTCCTGACTCAGGGACTGAACCCATGTCTCCTGCATTGGCAGGCGGATTCTTTACCATTGAGCCATCAGGGAAGCCCACATGGTGGAGAGAGAGACAGATGAGATGCACACTAAAATTCTCACAGTATAGTGGGAGAGAGATTTAACAAGAAAAAGTATAGTGTAAAATTTATGAGAGGAAGAAAAAATTGTAGGACTCTAGAAGCGACTTAGCAGCAGCAGCAGCAGAGTTATTATGCTTGCGTGTGTCCTAAGTTGCTTCAGTCGTGTCTGACTCTTTGCGACCCCATGGACTGTAGCCCATCAGGCTCCTCTGTCCATGGGATTCTCCAGGCAAGAATACAGGAGTGGGTTGCCACACCCTCCCCCAGGGGACCTTCCCGACCCAGGGATCAAACTCTTGACTCATGTCTCTTGCATTGGCAGGGGGTTCTTTACTGCTAGCGCCACCTGGGAAGCCTTATTATGCATGGAGAAGTTAAACAAGTGACCAGAGATTGACATATTTTACTTATCCAAGGAAATAACATGAAAAAAGATACTGGAATAGAATAAAAGACATTTTTGTTATTTCTCATAAACAAAAGCAGGTGACAGCTTAACTTGGATTGGTTTTTTCCTGTACAAAATTCATGTCTTAAAAAACCACACTGACTGCATTACAAACAAGTCATAAAAGTAGCATACTATAGCTTTAAGTAGGGAAATTAGACCATTCAGGTATGACCTAAGTCAAATCCCTTATGATTATACAGTGGAAGTGAGAAATAGATTTAAGGGACTGGATCTGATAGATAGAGTGCCTGATGAACTATGGACGGAGGTTTGTGACATTGTACAGAGACAGGGATCAAGACCATCTCCATGAAAAAGAAATGCAAAAAAGCAAAATGGCTGTCTGAGGAGGCCTTACAAATAGCTGTGAAAAGAGAAGCGAAAAGCAAAGGAGAAAAGGAAAGATATAAGCATCTGAATGCAGAGTTACAAAGAATAGCACGGAGATATAATAAAGCCTTCCTCAGTGATCAATGCAAAGAAACAGATGAAGACAACAGAATGGGGAAGACTAGAGATCTCTTAAAGAAAATTAGATATACCAAGGGATCATTTCTTGCAAAGATGGGCTCGATAAAGGACAGAAATGGTATGGACTTAACAGAAGCAGCAGATATTAAGAAGAGGTGGCAAGAACACAGAAGAACTGTACAAAAAGATCTTCACGACCCAGATAATCACAATGGTATGATCACTGACCTAGAGCCAGACATCCTGGAATGTGAAGTCAAGTGGGCCTTAGGAAGGATCACTACGAACAAAGCTAGTGGAGGTGATGGAATTCCGGATGAGCTATTTCAAATCCTGAAAGATGATGCTGTGAAAGTGCTGCACTCAATATGCCAGGAAATTTGGAAAACTCAGCAGTGGCCACAGGACTGGAAAAGGTCAGTTTTCATTTCAATCTCAAAGAAAGGCAATGCCAAAGAATACTCAAACTACCTCACAATTGCACTCATCTCACACGCTAGCAAAGTAATGCTCAAAATTCTCCAAGCCAGGCTTCAGCAATACGTGAACTGTGAACTTCCTGATGTTCAAGCTGGTTTTAGATAAAGGCAGAGGAACCAGAGATCAAATTGCCAACATCTGTGGATCATGGAAAAAGCAAGAGAGTTCCAGAAAAACATCTATTTCTGCTTTATTGACTAGGCCAAAGCCTTTGACTATGTGGATCACAATAAACTGTGGAAAATTCTGAAAGAGATGGGAATACCAGACCACCTGATCTGCCTCCTGAGAAATCTGTATGCAGGTCAGGAAGCAACAGTTAGAACTGGACATGGAACAACAGACTGGTTCCAAATAGGAAAAGGAGTATGTCAAGGCTGTATATTGTCACCCTGCTTATTTAACTTCTATGCAGAGTACATCATGAGAAATGGTGGGCTGGAAGAAGCACAAGCTGGAATCAAGATTGTTGGGAGAAATATCAATAACCTCGGATATACAGATGACACCACCCTTATGGCAGAAAGTGAAGAAGAACTAAAAAGCCTCTTGATAAAAGTGAAAGAGGAGAGTGAAAAGTTGGCTTAAAGCTCAACATTCAGAAAACGAAGATCATGGCATCCGGTCCTACCACTTCATGGGAAATAGATGGGGAAACGGTGGAAACAGTGTCAGACTTTATTTTTCGGGCTCCCAAATCACTGCTGATGGTGACTGCAGCCATGAAATTAAAAGACGCTTACTCCTTGGAAGGAAAGTTATGACCAACCTAGACAGCATATTTAAAAGCAGAGACATTACTTTGCCAACAAAAGTCCGTCTAGTCAAAGCTATGGTTTTTCCATTGGTCATGTATGGATGTGAGAGTTGGACTGTGAAGAAAGCTGAGTGCTGAAGAATTGATGCTTTTGAACTGTGGTGTTGGAGAAGACTCTTGAGAGTCCCTTGGACTGCAAGGAGATCCAACCAGTCCATCCTAAAGGAGATAAATCCTGGGTGTTCATTGGAAGGACTGATGCTAAAGCTGAAACTCCAATACTTTGGCTACCTCATGTGAAGAGTTGACTCATTGGAAAAGACTCTGATGCTGGGAGGGATTGGGGGCAGGAAGAGAAGGGGATGACAGAGGATGAGATGGCTGGATGGCATCACTGACTCGATGGACATGAGTTTGAGTGAACTCCAGGAGTTGGTGATGGACAGGGAGGCCTGGCGTGCTGCGATTCATGGGGTTGCAAAGAGTTGGACACAACTGAGAGACTGAACTAAACTGAAGTGACTGATAGCTTTAAATCTTTGTGCAAACAATTTACTGTCAATATAATGTGGAAAGTTAACTTTATATTATGAACTCATTGGCTTACATTCTTCTAATAACCCATGGGATTTTGATCCTGCAAAGGAAAAGAGTCAAACTGGAACAAAAATCATTGTTTCACGTCAGATCTCGCTCTCAAAGCAGCCATGTGTGCAGATTCTTGGGGATGAAGAGAGGTGAGAGTTAGGGAGAGGACCTGCCTGAGAGAGGACGGTACAGAAAGGGAGGCTGAAGAGGCAGTGAGCTCTTAGGACAGGAATTGCCACTTATTTTCACAGCACCAGTCATCAATAACACCAGAGTGTGAAGCATTAAAGGCAATGAAACATAGTAACTGATAGACGTTTGGCTGTTTGAAATTATGCTGTTCACTATCTGGCTGGTCTTTCTATATATATTCAGAAATAGTAGCTACCAGGAAACAACAGATTCTAGCAGCACCCCACTGTTTATTTTTATGAATGGTTATCACAAGGCAAACACTGATGAAGGAAGAGTCAGGAAAAAATAAACAAAAAAACAGTTGCGTGAATGAAGCAAACTGTAGCTCTGCATGACTTTTGACAATTCACAATAACAAAGAAGCATGGGAGGATGTAGAAACTTTCACCTGTGTATACTTGAGATATTAGGAAATGCCAGCTGGAAAATGGGAAGTAGAACAGGAGTTGACTTTATTATCTGGCCTTGCAGCTGGAGAATAAAAATCACCATTCCTCAAATAATATAGTATAACAAAGGGCAATCCATAATATGATATAATCATTAATACATAGCAAAAAGGACATAAAAATAAGCCATGAGACCTTTGAAAAGATACTGCAAAGCAAAGGAAAAAGCATATGACTGACATTTACATACTAGAGAGAAAAATAAATTAAAAAAAACAAAAAGAAAAAGTCAGGTGAAGAGTAGTGGCACTTTTATATATTATCTACAAAACTATGATGCTTAATGAGTATTCCTTGCTAAAAAGCTACCTAAATAGAAATTATCTAAATTAGAGAAAAATAATTCACTTCACAATTTTTTTTTTTTTTCAAAAAGATTTAAGGAGCAAATTTTCTCATTAGTTAAAATACAATGCTATGTATAACTTTTGGGGAACATATTAATCGTGAAATCAGATATAAATGTACACAGTAAAAAAAAAAAGCATGAAATGATATATAGGCTTGTTTTAAAAAGGTCATTTCAACATTACACATATCTGTTGTTTTCATGTTTCTAAAGCACATGGGCTTCCCTATATTTAAACGACATACAACTGGAAAAACAGGAGCTGTGACACTAATAGCTGCCTTAAGTCCAGAACTGTGTGATAGTCTTTGAGGCTGTTCATCCTTAATGCTACCATAAGGGGCTGAAAAGTAAAAATTCAGAGAAATTTTACATGTATGCTTGTGTGTCTATACAGAAAAGGGTAGTCTGTCTATAAAATAGGAAATAATTCACTTTAAAAAAATAATTAAATAAAATAAATACAAACAATAATTGCTTAATTGAGTGACACTAATAGAAGATTTTGGTGCTGGGTAGACATACTCTTGACAGAATGATAGTGAATGATTGTCATGCTCATGGTTGAACCCAGCTCCTCAGTGAAAGAGATAAGGGTAAGTTGGATTGAAACAATAAAGAATACTTTAGGTAAGCTGAGAAATGGAAGCCAATAAGGTAAGCTGGAGACACTGTTTGATAGTCATTCAGACTTGGATAAATGTTCTGAGCTTGTGAGCCAGATTGTCAGTTCTTGTTTGTTTGAAAATCAATTTTGACTAAATACAAATATAAACCATGGAGGAAATCTAACAAAAATTTGAATAAAATTGTTCTTTTAAATTTTCTTTTAAAATGTTCATTCATCATTTAGCAAAATTTAGTTGAATGTAAAATAGAAGACATGCCAACATGTGTTCTAAGAAAAGATCAGGTAGTTCTATGCAATCTGTAACTTATTTTCAGTCATCATGGCCATTTAGACAATTAAAATTGTTAGGCCTAATTTTTAATTAGAAAAAAAAGAAGTCAACAGATGGGATACAAAAGACATCCAAAATTTTTACAGTTATTTATTTTCATTTAACTAAACTGCCTTGCCATACTAAGAAAACATTTTTGTAAAGGTTAAATAAAGTATTTTATGGCAACCGCTGCTTCTTAGTGCCTGTATAACAAGAAACATGAGCCAGCCAAAGTTGTGCAAGTTGGTTTTCTTTCCCAGTAAGGGAATGTGGTATCTAAGACCTTGTCCTAACTCATTTAATCCCCAAGTGTAAGTCAAGCAAGTCAAATATGAACTAATGCCTGAAGGGAAGTCCCTGACTCCAAAAGTATGGATTATTTCACATTTATCTTAAAAATCTGCTCTCAGAGTTCTTAAAATTCACTAACTTGGCAAGTCAGGAATTATCATGAGAAATGAAATAATTTCATAACTATGAAGTCATCCAACATTCCATGCATCTGACACTCATTGGGCTTGGCCATGTCTTGGGCATTATTCTGACCTTTAGATAATAAGCTCTTCAATATCCTGCTCAGCATGGAAATAATTAAAAAGTGCCACAGTGTAATAGGTATGCCATTGTCTTTAACAGAGTTAATGCTTTTGTTACACAGGCTTGTGGTAATACGTTATGATTAACCGCAATCACATTCTGAATGCTGAAATCTTTATAACATTCTTAATCAGTATTTCCCATTACTTACAAATGGCAAAATACCATGCTTTAATGGTCCAGCTGCATTCCCTTTCTCCAAGCACTCTGTATTAAAATTCACATTTCAAATTAGTTCAGTCAAGGACCTTTATGTTTAGACATCAAGAATTCACATTTGCAGAGCACTAGCTTGTGAAAAGCCTTTGAGTGTCTTGTAAAAAGCTTAAGGAAACCTCAGTACATTTTTCTCCAAAGCTATATTTCAATATCGAAAATTTACTGCCAGAGAAGGGATGGCGAGACCATTAGCAGCACCAGTAGTCACTCCTCTGGGTGCTTCACAGTTGAAACAATCCCCAGTTGTGCCCTTTTGTGAAGGCTTGTACAAAACTCTAGAAATCAGTCCTGGGACTGGATAAAGTGTCTTATCACAAACTGTCTTTGCTACTTTCTTGTGGAAGACTTCACAAGTCTTAACAAGGTCACAATGCAACCATTTCTACATAGTGACTGAAATATACAGGAAAAAGAAAAAAAAAAACTCGACTCCAAACTTCTTCCTCTCATTTAAATAGAGTAAATGTATTTACCAACAGAAAATGAAATTCCAAACATCTCTATCCACTAGATATTTAATGACCAAAACTGCCAGGGTCCCGTTTACTGGTGACTTCAACAAGGCACTATAACCTTCCTCAGAGAATATAAGTTTCTTGGAACCTCTCAGGAAACCGAAAATATTTGACGAGAGAGAGGTGAAGAGACAGAGTCTACAAGTCTTACTATTTTGCTGTTTCAATGACTGCTTAGAACTAAAATAAAAAAGCAGTTGATGGTGACTGGATAGTAGGTCCCGGGTACTCAAATGGAGTTAGTGTTTACAGAATATTTTGGATTGAAATCCTTGCCAGATGGTCCTAAGAACTGTTTACCTCACTGTTGATTTTAGCTATCTTAATGTCAGCAACAATAAAAGAAGCTTGTTACTGCCACTGGGGAGCAAAGGCACACAGTCCTTCCATCCCAAACGGAACTGCTCGTTGTGGACAGCTGTGCGCTACGCAACAGTAAGGGCGATAATGTAGTTTCCGGGAATCTATTTCCATGATTAGAGAAAGAGAAAATATAAGGCAAATTTAACCTGAAATAATGTCTACTTTAAATCAGTACTATTTTGTAATTGCACAACATACTTTCAGCTTATGATAAATAATACAAGTTTTTCAGAGTTAAACAAAAGCAGGCACAGTCGGATGTGCATGTGGACCTGAAAGTTGGTGTCCTTTGACGTATACTGCTGGTCCTCCTGCAGCATCTCCCTGTTTCGTAAGTTTCCATCAGAGGCCACTGGGAGGCCAAGGGGGCAGAGGTGGCGGAGACGAGCGGCTACTCTTGATTACAAGTCCAGTTGCACAGACAGCATACAAAAGCATGTATTTTGAACTCAGAGGACCTCTTTTTGTGTGCCTGTACAACATACATAAAAGCATCCAATATGACCCATACTGTTTACCGTGGTCATATTGTTAAAATAAGCTTTTAAATCTATGTTCTTGAGAAATGTCAGATGTTATGAGAAATCTCAACATTTATTTACTCAGTGTACACTTATCAAATGCCAATTATGAGCAGGATACAGGATTAGATATTGTGGAAAGTCATGTTCGAAAAAGCCTTCTACTTTCCTTCCCTCTTTTTACTTTAAGCAAATACCCACTACAACCACCTCAACATTTATAGTCAACCTCAGTTCTCTCTCCTGTCTCAAAGCAGGAGGAGGCTTTTGTGCTAAGTTAAAAATGATCCCCAATTCTCTCAGCAACTCACATCAAGAGGTTATGATTCTGCTTCTTATCCTCTGGATCTGGCCTCACCTTGTGACTTGCTCCACCTAGTAGAATGTGGGCAGCAGATTCTATAAGGGCTCTGAGCTTAGGCTCAATAGGTTTTGCAGTCTTTGCTCTCGTTCTCCTGTCTAGGCGAGACTGCTGGAAGGATCACATGGAAGAGAACCCTGGCCAGTGGTCTGCCAAGTACCAAATGTGTGGGCAGGGCCATTATGGACCACTCGGCCCCAGTTGGCCGACCAGGTGACTGCAGCCTCATGAGTGAGCCCAGCTGAGACTAGGAGAAGAACCTCTTAACTAAGTGCATCCAGATTTCTGACCAACACACTTATGAGCTAATAAATTTTCAAATAGAAGTTTTGGGGTGGTTTGTAAATAGTGGATAACTGATAATTCCATCCTGGGTCCACCCTTCCACCTGTAATCTGGATGCATTCTTCTTTTTTTCTGGGACCTTATGCCATTAATCACTCTTCCTGTCTTCTGCATCATCAACCTATCTGCTATTTACTCCTTTTCATATATGAACATGCCTAGTTCAGTTCAGTTCAGTCGCTCAATCACGTCTGAATCTTTGCGACATGAACCATGAACCACAGTACACCAGGCCTCCCTGTCCATCATCAACTCCTGGAGTTCACCCAAACACATGTCCATCGAGTCAGTGATGCCATCCAACCATCCTATCCTCTGTCATCCCCTTCTCCTCCTGCCTTCAATCTTTCCCAGCATCAGGGTCTTTTCAAATGAGTCAGCTCTTTGCATCAGGTGGCCAAAGTATTGGAGCTTCACCTTCAACATCAGCTCTTCCCATGAACACAGAGGCCTGATCTCCTTTAGGATGGACTGGTTGGATCTCCTTGCAGTCCAAGGGACTCTCAAGAGTCTTCTCCAACACCACAGTTCAAAAACATCAATTCTTCGGCACTCAGCTTTCTTTATAGTCCAACTCTCACATCCATACATGACCAATGGAAAAACCATAGCCTTGACTAGACGGACTTTTGTTGGCAAAGTAATGTCTCTGCTTTTTAATATGCTATCTAGGTTGGTCATAACTTTCCTTCCAAGGAGTAAGCGTCTTTTTATTTCATGGCTGCAGTCACCATCTGCAGTGATTTGGGCGCCCCCCAAAAAAGAAAGTCTGACACTGTTTCCACTGTTCCCCCATCTATTTCCCATGAGGTGATGGAACCAGATGCCATGATCTTCGTTTTCTGAACGTTGAGCTTTAAGCCAACTTTTTCACTCTCCTCTTTCACTTTCATCAAGAGGCTTTTTAGTTCCTCTTCACTTTTTGCCATAAGGGTGGTGTCATCTGCATATCCGAGGTTATTGATATTTCTCCCGGCAACCTTGATTCCAGCTTGTGCTTCCTCCAGCCCAGCGTTTCTCATGATGTACTCTGCATAGAAGTTAAATAAGCAGGGTGACAATATACAGCCTTGATGGACTCCTTTCCTTTTTGGACCAGTCTGTTGTTCCACGTCCAGTTCTCACTGTTGCTTCCTGACCTGCATACAGGTTTCTCAAAAGGCAGATCAGGTGGTCTGGTATTCCCATCTATTTCAGAATTTTCCACAGTTTATTGTGATCTACACAGTCAAAAACCCTCACCTGACCCTTCAGCTTTCTTGAGCTAACACTCAATCAGGATTTAAAAAAAATCATGCTCATTTTCCCCACTTCCTCACCTCCCATTCATTTTTCAACCCACTCAATCTGATTTCTATTCCTATGTAGCCACAGAAAACGCTTTCCTTGGGCTATCAATGAACTCCCCATTGCCCATACAGTGGTCTCTTCAGTTATTGCTTCACTCAGTCTCCTTAGGGCAATCTGAAGTGGGGGGGGGGGGGGCGGAAATTAAAACAAAATGAACAGAACTGCAGGCTCTTGTGATGACTGTGGTTCCAGCTAATGTCTTGACTACAAGAATCTTGACTTGTCAGAGAATCTGAGCTGGAATCACCCAGGTAAACTACTCCTGAAATTTTTGGCTAATAAAACTGAGAAATAATTTTTTATTTACTTAAGTTGTGGGCTAATTGTTAAACAGCAATCTGTAATAATATAGAGTATGGTATGTGTATGTGAGGTGCTACTATAACAGAAGCCTACGATGTGTGTGTGGGTGGGTGCTTTGGAGCAAGTAAGTGGGCAGAAACCAGAAGAACTTGAAAGTATTAGTGTCTGGGTGTGGATTTCTTTCGAATGCCTGTTTGGAGTTCTCTGAGCTTCCTGGGTCTGTAAATTTCTGTCTTTCACAAAGTCTGGGACATTTTCTGAGATGATTTCTTAACGGCGGGGGGAGTCCTATTCTCTCCTGTAATTCTTTGATTACAGTTATTCATATATTAGACCTTTTGATTGGATGGATTTCTACTGATCCATCTTCAACTGAGGTGTCAGCTGGGCTGAATTCTTTTTTTTTTTTAATTTGTTTTTAATTGGAGGATAATTGCTTTACAATGTCATGTTGGTTTCCGCCACACAACAAGGGCTGCATTCTTATCTAGAGGCTTGACTTGGGAAGAATCCTCTTCGAAGCTCACTTGGGTAGCTGGCAGAATTTATTCCCTGGTGCCTATATGAGGGGGCTTCCTAGATGGCACTAAGGGTAAAGAACCTGCCTGCTAATGCAGGAGATGTAAGAGACCTAAGTTTGATCCCTGGGTCAGAAGATTCCCCTGGAGGAGGGCATGGCAACCCACTCCAGTATTCTTGCCTGGAGAATCCCATGGACAGAGGACCCTGGCAGGCTACGGTCCATAGGGTCGCATAGAATCAGACTTGACTGAAGTGACTTAGCACGCATGCATGCCTGTCTGTGAGGAGGCATGTGAGGAGGGTTCTGACTTAATGACTAGCACTGGCAGCCACCTGCACATCTCCGTGGCTTCTCACACCTCCCTGCCCCATGGCCCTCTTCATAGGCAGCTATAACATGGTAATTTGCTTCTTTCAGGCCAGCAGGAATGCATGTTATCTTTCTCGCTCTCCTGATAAAAAGGATCCAGTACCTCTTTTAGGGCTTTTACCTGATTAAATCAGGCCATCTAGAATCGCCCTGTTTTGATTAACCAAAAGACAACTAACAGATATAGAGAACTAGTGATCACCAGTAGGGAAAGGGAAGGGGGAAAGGACTTGATAGAAGTAGGGGGTTATACACACAAACTACTGTGTATAAAATAAATAAGCAACAAGGACATATTGTACAGCATAGGAAATATAGTCAATTCAATATTTTGTAATAACTTAAAATGAAGTCTAATCTATAGAAATTTTGAATCACTATGTTGTATACCTGAAACGAATATATTATAAATCAACTACTTACTTCAATTAAAAAAGAATGTTAAAAATCAAATTAATTTAGGAATTAATTATAATAAAATCCCTTTTCTGTTGCCACAGTGGCTTTAAAGTATATGCATGATAATTTCAACCTCTGAGTCATCTTTACGTTGGCATCTGTTAATCATCTCTCCCTTGAAATTGAGTAATTCTTTTTTTTTTTTAAAGATTTTTGAGACCTGTCAAGTAATTTTGGGTCATAGTGTGGACACTATTAAATGCTCTGTGGTGAAGACTCTGAATTCTCCCATAATTCTTCCAGAGTGTTAATATTTCTAATAGGTAATTAACTAGTTTAGAATCAAACTAGTGGTAAAGAACCCGCCTGCCTGTTTAATGCAGGTTAGACGTAACACACACAGGTTTGATCCCTGGGTCGGAAGATCCCCTGGAGGAGGGCATGACAATCCACTCCAGTATTACTGCCTGGAGAATCCCATCGACAGAGGAGCCTGGCAGGCTGCAGTCCATAGGGCTGCACAGAATTGGACATGACTGATGCAACTTGGCACAGCACAAAAACTCTTAAACCTGGGTGAGTGGCAGTGCAGATAAATTCAGTTCTTTAAGGCTTGGGTACAATCTGCTTTCAGTCTGCCCCATGCATATGTGCTTCAGCAGGAAGCAGATAGGTGGGCCACATTTAAATGTATTTCCCTATTCTCTAGATTTACCTTTCCCAAGATTTTCTCTTCACCCTCTAGTGACCTTGGTTGCCTGAGTTCTTTCACCTGGTACCTTGGCCCAGAAAGACAGTGGGCCCCCCTTGCATGGCTGCAACTGCAGGTGACCTCAAACCAAAGCCACGACAAATGGGTGAACCGCTGTGCAGTTTACTGGCTCAAAGATCCTATTCCCCTCCAAAATCTGTCTGCCTCTGTTCATCTTTAGAGGTAGATGTTTTGTGTTTTGCTCAGAATTTATAGCTGTAATTCACAGGAAGATCAGTCTGTTAGGTATTTATACCAGTCTCTGACTTCTACTCTGTCTTGGCTCAGTTACTGTAATCTCTCACTCCTGGGTTATGCAGTGGTGTCCATACAACCACATGCATTCTCAGCCTCCTCTAGACTGTTTACACAACTGCAGGACAGGAACCTTTCCAAAATGCAACTGTGACCCTGTGATGATTCTACTTAAAACCCTTCTGTAGACAAAAGCTGCCTGTCACATACAGGTATATCTCCTCAAAATGCTCTTCAGAACATAACTCCTCCAAATAGCAATGAGGTGGCTCATACTTGTTTGTGAGAAAGTATTGCTAAATATTCAAGAATCTAGTGAGCTGGTTGCTAAATCATTGGTAGCCTAAAATCAGCTATGGTGGGAGTCCTTACCCCATGAAAGTTGGGCAACCCTACAAATTAGTTTTCCCATCACCATCAAAGAGCCAGTTTCCTAGCACACATCTCCTCAGCAAGGCCTGCAGTTTTAATGCCTGTGTTTATTCTGAACAAAACCTGAATTCCCTTGAACCTGACAGGCAGCCTGCCTGCCTGTCTGTTCCCTGGTTCTGCCTCATGTGCACAGCATACAAGGGCCCTCATGGCCTTCACTGACTTTACGGTCTTGCAATTCCACACATGTACTCTACATTGTAGTCAAATCAGTCAAGTGCTACCCTGCCATGTTCTTTCTTGCCTCTGTGGCTTTCACACACGTTGGTTCCTTTACCTGGGAACACCCCTTTCCCACCCTACTTCACTGACCTAGCACTTACTTAAACATGAAAATTCAATATAAATATGACTTCTACCAGGAAGCCTTGGCAGATTTCCCTCCTCATGTTAGGAAACATTTCCTTTGAGTCCCCATTAAGACCTTGTCCATATTCAGAGGCAGGTGATTTTACTTTCTAGTCCTCTTGCTTTTCTTCCTATGGCTGGTATTTTAACTCAGTCTCCCTGTCTGCAACTACTGCCACAAAATCCTCATAGATAATGATCATGTCTCTAATTTGTTTCCTTTCTGACTCCCTCATCAGACAACGTGTTTCTTAGAAGAATGTACACATTTACAACCACACAACAGGCCATAAGAAATTATTATTTGTTGATTAAAAATCAATGGGATATAATAAGCATCTAGATAGAAATAATAAGTCAGGTCTTAGATACCAGATAATTTGGGTACATTTAATAGACGACGGTTGTAAAGATTTTTGGACAAGAAAGTATCAAAACATCATTTAGGAAACTTACTTGAATTGTAGTTTGCAAGGTAGACTGAATTGGGGCAAAGATGTAACTAAGGAAATAATTGAAAAAAACTATTTCAATAGTTCCCAGAGAACCATTCTTGATATAGTATTATACTTGCCACTGTTCTAATTAGCTTTTGAAATTCCTCTGTCTATATATAAATATTTTCAGAGTTTTTACTTCTTTCTGACTTAATAATCTGTATTCTTTATTTTAAAAAGTTGAGAAGTATATAAAAATGTAATACATTGGAAAAAAATATCACCTTAAAAAATATACCATTCAGAGGCAACATTTTGACATATCTTGTTTCAGTATTTTTCTATGCATTTATACTTAAATGGTTAAGATCATATTGTATGTACAGAGTTTTATATTTTGCTTTTCTGACTGATATAATATGATAAGCTCCAATACTTTGGCCACCTGATGCAAAGAGTGGACCCACTGGAAAAGACCCTGATGAAGGGAAAGATTGAGGGCAGGAGGAGAAGGGGATGACAGAGGACTAGATGGGTGGATGGCATCACCGACTCAATGGACATGAGTTTGAGCAAGCTCCAGGAGATAGTGAAGGACAGGGAGGCCTGGTGTGCTTCAGTCCACGGGGTCACAAAGAGTCATCAACATGGCTGAGCAACTGAACAATGATATGGTAGCACTTCGCCTTCCTATGTAAGAATGTAAAGGTCCCATAATAGTTCATCTCATAGGTATGCCAGATTTCTCTTACCTATTTCTTTAAAATTGAGCTTTTGATGTTTAGAATTTGATAGTATGAATAAAATTATGATAAACATTTTTGTGTACACACCTTTGTATTAATTTGGACTGCTCCCTGAGAGTTGATCACTAATAAGAGAATTACTAGGTCAAAGGCTATGATCATTTTAATAGCTATGATACTTTTTATCAAATTGCTTTCTAGAAAGGAAATATCAATCCCATTTGTACCTTCTGGGTGTAAAAATGTCTTTTCCTTTGCCCTTTCTAACAAACTCTCATATGCATACCATGCTCCATATAATAGCAGAGGCCAACACTTGAAAATTTATCAGTGAGAACAGTTTGCCAACATAGAATATTCACCTGCCTCCCTCGTTCAGTTCAGTTCAGTCGCTCAGTCATGTCCAGCTCTTTGCAACCCCATGGACTGCAGCACACCAGGCCTCCCTGTCCATCACCAACTGCCAGAGCTTGCTCAAATTCATGTCCATCAAGTTGGCGATGCCATCCAGCCATGTCATCCTCTGTCACCGCCTTCTCCTCCTGCCCTCAATCTTTCCCAGCCTCCCTAAGTCTGATTTTAAATTTTAAAAATTGTGACAGTTGCAACAAGAACGTGCTCATTCTTTAGATATATGTGTACACATACACTATATAAAGGGATATAGAGAGAGTGGTAACTGAATAAGAAATTACAATCTAATAAAACTGACAGCTGACTGGAATTACCATAAGATAGCTAGACACTCAAAAACCCACTACTTTTTCTTTAGACAAGAGGAAAAATGATCAGATCTCACTTTTAAATATTTTCACATCTGAAAAAAGAACAGCAGAACTTTCTGTCTATATGGGCAAGAACAAGAACAATACAAATATTTTACTATTATGTGGCATGCTGCAGTCTATGGAGTCTCAGAGTTGGACATGACTTAGGGACTCAAGAACACTGTTATGTGGTAAGCACAGGTTGATTTTATGTGTTAGATTTAATATATTACCCGTCATTTCATAATTTCTGAAACATGTTACGAAGTTTTCAAGTGATGGGAATATCATTTACAGCAGAGCAAAGACACTTTTCTGTCAAGTCTTTAGTCTACTGGATTTTGTCAAGTGAGAGACCCGAAAGCAGGGGTTGACAAATAAGGCATGACTTCTGGGTCATTTGGTGCACTGCCTATTTCTATAAAGCCAGTGAGTTAGGAGTGTCTTTACCATTTTCAGATAGTTGAAAAAAAGAAGAAAAATACCACTTTGTGTGCAAATTATTGGAATTCAAATTTTCTTTTCTATAAATAAAGTTTTATTGGCACACAGTCACACTCATTTGTTATGGCTGCTTTTGTGCAAAGCTGAATGGCTATGAGAGAGGATCCAAGGCCCTGAAAGCCTAAAACAGTCACTGTCTGGCCCTACTCAAAAAAGTCTGCCAAACTCTGCCTGAAAGTAATGTCTGATTTATGTTTTCCTTCCTAAATCTGATTACTTTGATGAGTATTTCCCAGATGCTCTGCCGCTCTTCCAAATTGACTCTTGTTGCCTTTCTCATTTTTAACTATCTGCCATTTTCACAAGATGATAAAACTTCCTACTACATCCCATTTGGAGCAATCTTTTATTTTCTATAGCTCTGTCTGGAGCCTATTTTCACCTTGACTGATGGTTTGGTTACCAAATTAAGTCATTGGTAGTTGGAATTCTGCAAACCTTAAAAAAAAAAAAAAGCACAATCTATAAATTGTGCGTGTTTTAAGGGTAAAGCAAATGTAATTCCTTACATACAAGCTAGAGGAATTCTTGTTTCAAGAAGTTTAATTAGGCAACAGTGCTCTCTCTTTACCAGAACAGGAAGTTAATTTGAACAGCCTACACAAAAACCCTACTACGATGGACGTGTCACTGTATCCAGTTTGGTTAAATTAAACAGAGCTCCCCTTGACTCTGAGCTGCACAGACTGTCCATATTCCGGGGAAAGATTCCATAAACTCACACATGTATTTCAATTCCATATACTGTGAAGCCCTTCTCTGAAGACCATTCCTTCACTGGTTACTGTTCTTGTCCAACTGAAGTAAAGTCTCCTGGAGTGGGATATTTAAGGGCCCTCTGAGGTGGCATATACAGCTGTGCAGCTGAATATATTCAATTATCCCCTAGGAAATTGTTTTGTTCTTCCTTTGTTTGTTTAGGCAAGCAAATGTTGTAGGATAGCCAGCATTTTCAAGTGATTTTGCCTCAGAGTGTGTGTTAGAAACTATAGGGAGAATTTACAACTTTTCAACTCTGAAAAGGTTTTTCAGCTTTGGATTTCTGCAATTGGTTGTGTCTGTGTTTTTCCCTATCCCGTTGGGACTTACTATTGTTAGCAACCTCCTGTGTGGTTCTAAGACATGCTGACCTCTTTGAAACCTTTCCAGGTGTCATTGCTACTTTCTTGATCTCTGCAATATAAGCTACATTGTTTAGTGGAGTTAAGTTCTCTGAACTTTAGAAATCCTCCCTGAGACTATGAATTGACTAACACCCAAGGTAGCATAAACATGCAGACACAAATGTTCCTAAAACCAAGCCTGCTGGGCAGTGCAGGATATGACTTGGAGTCTGGAAAAAGGGAACAGTTAGCTTACTTGTGTGTCTGTGACCACCTCCAGGTGCAGTCTGAAGCTCAGTGGCTAGTTTTTCTGATCCTCAGATGTAATCTCTCATTAGAACACAGCAGAATCCGTAACCATGGACGTAAGGAATTCCATGAAGACCCCTGGGCCCATTAAGACCTCGCTGGCTTCAAAAGGTCCTAAAACACTTCCTTCAGCATACGTAGCTGTACTAAAGGGACACCTTTTATGAATATGATCTAAGTTTTAGTCTAAAGATTATTGACTATAGCTTATCTTAACATTTGTATCCAGAAGATGCAGTTACAAATTAAAAAGAGAAAAAAGTTTAATAGATACCTGTCTTATGTTTCCAGTTTGTCACTAAAAGGTTCTTATTGTTTTTTGTTCTTAAAGCTCTGCAAGGGTTCATATTGTACTAAGAATGCCATGTTACTCTAGCTTTAAATGTGGAGTATTATAGCAGCGATTTCTCAGCCCTTCTCTTAAAATCTCACAGTTTGGCTCTTCTAGCAGACAAATCCTGCTGCCAAAACCTAGGAGAGTTTAACAATGTTGTGGAAATAATAGTATATTGAAAATGCAAAGACATGGGATTCAGTTCCAACTCTACCACTATCTTAGCTTAACATTTCTGTATCCTTATCTATAAAATGTTCATAACAAAAATACAAATCACACAGGGATACTATGAAAATAAGACTAGTAATAAATACAAAAAGACCTTGAAAAAGTACAGAAGAGTTTAAATATGAAAGGTATAGTATGGCAGTGGTCGGCCATTCTTCTTTCCTGTTCATGTCCTTTCCATTCAGAAACTGTACATCTACAACATGAAGACACCTGTTCCTCCACACCCCTGAGCCCACTGTTCTTAGCATCATCCTTCCCGTCCTGGCTCCAGTATCCAGAGAATCTTGAGTCAGGGAGGGTCATGATAGTCTATGCAGCTTAAGATGACTTGGAAGGAAAATGAGCTTTCTCTGCTTTGCTTTCGGCTGAGGCCTGCAGCCTGCATGTATGAATGGGTGAAGTGGCTACAGGTACAATGTATGACTGCACATTAATACACCTTCTCAGAGGTTTCTTTCCTGTCACTACCAGTTCATCTCTGGGAATGCAATGATCATATAAGCCTTTTGAAGGTCTACACGGCTAAACAAGTCTTAACATGGATTGTCTCTGGGTGGTTGGAATTATAGGTTGTCTTTTCTGTCTCTCTCTCTTTTGGTTTATATATCTGGTCTATATTCTTACTTTTGCAATTAACAGGAAAAAATAACTGCTTAATTTTTAAATGAAACAACTGACCAAGTGTCCTTTAATGATGTTACAAGGAGCAAACAACCAAACAACTTAAAAACTCTCTAACATGGACATTTGTCAAAAGGAGAATTAGAAAAATAAGGACATGTCATTCATTCTAAAAATACAAGTGCAATATCATACCATACACATTTCTGAAAGAACTCTTATTAAAAAAGGATATATGGTGTTTTACCATCCTGTTAGATCAACCAGAATTAAATACATAGACTTAAGAAGAATTTTACTGTATCTACTTTGCCAAATTTGATACTAATAGTGTGGCAATACGATTAAAAAAAAAAAAAAAGGCAAGTAAGAAATCAGAATCTAGCTACTGGAAAAAAAAAAAAAAAACAGCAAAAGGGAGCCTGAGGATATAACATATCCTAAAGCTGGTCTATAGACCAGATGGGAAAACTTGTTCTCTAATCTAATGACTTTCTTTTAATCATAAGCAGACAGTAGTTTCCTTATTACCCAGGGTTTTAGAAATACATTATTCTTGAGAGTACTTCTTAGGATTTCTTTTACTCATTTAAGACCACATCTTTGTATTTAATTCGTCCTCAGTTATCCCTGCAGGGCACATCCCTCTAATTATTCCCATCTAAAGTGACAGGAAAATGGAATTACACTCCTTAGAAAACAGACATCCTTTGGTATATCTTTTCTCAGCGCTCCCTTGGGTACTCCCTGCAGTCTGTCACTGCAGTCACTCTGTCGCGGACCGTGAGCTGTCCTTGGAGGGTGAGGACTAAGACTTTTTTACCTTTGAATCTCCAGTGCCTATGCATGACTGGCACGAACTATACACACAGTAAGAATCCGAATACACAAATGGAAAATAACTCCCGATATACAATGTTTACAGTACATCAAGCACTCTTTTAGCACCTTTTATGTATTAACTTACTCAGACCTCACAATCCTATGAATCAGGTACTATTATTAGCCCCAATTTACATATAAGAAAACTGAAGCACGAAAGCAAAGAGAGGTAATCCAGAGCCAGGAGCCAAGTCTTCACACCGTGGCTCTGGAGTTCAACATCACTGTCACCACACTACCCTCCGCAGTGCCCACGTGAACACGAGAATGTCCACTTCAAGAGGAGCAGGGGTACGCGGTGCTCCCAGCTCTAAACATTTCTGGGCTTCTGTCAGATGGAACTATATATACTATGTGGCCGCTGGGGAGACTTAAAAAGGGAAATAACTGGACACAGGCATACAAATGTAGAAGAAAGGCATCCCCAACCTTAACAATTGCTGTGTTTGTAAGGCTGTTTCTCAAGTACCTGTGGGGATTTGTGAGAGCGCCAGCTGTACTGGTGACTGCAGAGACTGGCCAGCAGGATATTTTCATCAGTATCCACCTGGCCAAACCGCAGTGTCTCCTGTGTGTCATTACAGATCACAAAATGGCTGAAGACCAACTCCTCTACCTCAGGGCATTTGTTCTGAAAGAAAAAGAAGACGAAAGCCAACATGCATCAGATTAATTGCAAGATGTTTGGCAGCTGTCTGCCCAGTGGCGATTGTTACAACACAGAAATACTAAAAGATCTGTTGTCATTAGCTCTGGTATACAAAGTATTCTGTACTTCCAGGATAAGCACCAAAAAATACCTTAAAGAGACCTTAAATGTTCCAAGAATATGTTTTGATTTATATTCCTGCAAAATAAATCATATACACAGAAGAGGAAAAAGAACAATGAGATCCCTCAAACGTTTAATGTTTTAAAATGAATTAACATGCTACAAAGAATGCTGTACTGGGTAGTGCACGTTTTTGAGCATAGTACCAGAGGCTAGAATTACCATGTTCCTGGCCTTCTAAACTTGACAATCAAGACCAATTACCAAAGCCACAGTTTGTACCCTACAGAAAGCAAGGATCATTTAGGTAATACTTCCCCAGTTCCCTTAAGGGGGAGGGTGGCGTGTGTCTGTGTGTCTGTCTGTGTGTGTGTGTGTCTGTCTGTGTGTGTGTGTGTCTGTCTGTGTGTGTGTCCGTGTAAATCTGCTCAGGCAGAGATGTAAATAAAACCATAACTTTCCCTCTATTGTTAACAGGCTGAACACACACAACAGATCAACTTCAGAGTCTGTGTAAGCCAAGCTGCAGTTTTCAAGAGAAAATGTTAGTTGAAAACCAGTTGCTGATGTCTATTTCAGCTAATAATCAATCAGCAAATGTCTTTCATTAATCTACTGAGGCTCAGCAAATTAGTAATATGCTCCTAATGTGTGGATACCTCCTTCTCCACTGGTTGCTGTTACATCAAAGCACTGGCTGAGTCATAGAGCATTTCTGTGTTTACTCTTTTTATCACGCTGACTAGGTTATGGCTTAAAAACAATCAACATACCTTTGGTAAACAGAATAGCTAAATAAATGGCTAACTTGAGAATGCAAGAAAAAAATCTTTATTAGCCAATGATTTTTCAGATAATGGGAGGTAACATGTCACTGATAGGGCTTCCCTGTGGCTCAGATGTAAAGAATCCTCCTGCAATGCAGGAGACCTGGGTTTGATCCCTGAGCTGATTTCTCCAATTGGCCTCTATTTCCTGGATGTGGCTCTAAGTAATGTAACAAAGCCACACTCCATCATTTGCCATTTTACTAAGAGGAGGGAGAGTAAAAAGGGCTATATCATCATGAGCATGGAGATTTAAGTGACTATGTGGCCTGAAGCCTAGGAGTCTATGGATGAATGTACTGGAATCCAGCCTGGACCAAGACCTGATCTAGAACCTTATGAGAACAGTTATCCTGGGAGGTACAAGCCCCTCCTAATCAACCAGAAGGCCCTCCAAGTGTGCAGGCAGAGCTCCACGGCTGCAGTGAGTGAAGAGGCCTTGAAATATCTCATTCTTCTAGAGACATCCTTGAGGGACTTCTAAGCGCTCACTCTATCATCTGTATCTGTCTATTCTCATCAACCCTCTCTGTTCTCATGGAGTGGAACCTTGCCTGACAACCACACTAATCATACAGAGTCTCTGGGTAAGTGAGACTGAAGCAGTTATAACCAATAATTACCTGCTGTCTGCCCATACTCCTTTTTGCTGTGGCTTTTAATCATGAGCTGTGATTTCAAAACTGGACTGCCGGCGGGTTTCAGGCATTCTGCCTGGTCCGGCCCCCACCGCATCTTGAACCACTCTCCTCTAGACCCCAGCTCCACCAGCCCCTTTCAGCTCCTCCAACACCACAGGCCTTCTCTCAATTCATCCAACACGTCAAACTCCTTCCTGCTTCAGTGCCATTCTTTTGCTTGGACCTCTTTTCCTCCTTGTTCAATTAATTTGTTCCGACTCAGTTTTCAGGTTCCTGTCTTCAGGTCATGCTCTCAGAGTAAGCAGCCTCCTGAGATCCTCCCTGATCACCTTAGGTCCACCTATTTTTTTTTTTTAATAATATTTATTTTTATTTATTTGACTGGGCAGGGTCTTAGTTGCAGCATGTGGGATCTATTTCCCTGACCAGGGATCGAACCCTGGGCCCCCTGCATTGGGAGCATGGAGCCTTAGCCACTGGACCACCAGGGAAGTCCCAGGTCCACCTATTTTATACTTGCACAACACTCTATGTTTTGCCTTAACCGTACTGATCCCTGTGCTATGCTTAGTTCAGTTCTGTCTGACTCTTTGTGACCCTGTGGACTGTAGCCTGCCAGTCTCCTCAGTCCTTGGGATTCTCCAGGCAAGAATACTGGAGTCGGTTGCCATGCCCTCCTCCAGGGAATCTTCCTGATCCAGGTATTGAATGCAAGTCTCCAGCACTGCAGGCAGATTCTTTACCATCTGAGCCACCAGGACTGAGTAATTACTTGCATGATTTTAGGTCACTGTTGTCTCCATCATTAGACTCTATGCTGCATAAGGGCAGGATCCAGTTTGGTGTTATTTACAACTTCATCTCCTGTTCTCAGTATCATGCGTGACATGTAAGTACTCAACAAACACTTATGAAACAAATAAGTGAGCAAATTTAAAATTATAAATGTAATACAGGTTCCAGTAGAAAGAAAATACAGGAAGCACTGATTTTCTTTTTATAAAAAATCTCTAATTTTAGACTCAGAGATAACTGCTGTTAACATTCTAGAGAATTTTTTTCCAGCAATTTTTCACTTCTGGTATCCTGCTTGTTCTCATTCTGATCTATCCTATCCAATCCTATTTTATGTATCTTTTTTTAAATAGTGAAAATATACAGCTTTACTGATGAAACTCAAGAATCAAAAGACCAACTGGATTCCCATTCCCCAGAAAAGGGTTGCTAAGAGGATGCTAAGGAAACGGTTATATGCAAAACAGACCAATCCTATCTTATATATCTTATATATTTAAAGGTTTGTAAACCTTTAATTAAACTGGAGTCACAGTGTATAATTAGTTTGATGAGATTTTTCCATTTAGCATTATATAATCAACATAAACCGCTCTCCTTGTAAACATTTTTCTCCTTTAGGTCCAAGAGTACAAACATGAAGAAAGGGATATGATTCCAATGTCCCACTTAAGATAGTCAGCCTGAGACTGAAATTCAATTTTCTTAATGAATTGGGATCAATTTGCTGGTTAGACAAAGGTTAAGTTACCAGATGGGGACTGAGTAGGAAAAAAATAGTCATATTACTTTCCTCATCTCTAAAAACTGACCTTTAATAAATGATGAAGGTTTTGGGGAAAAATGTAAATGAAAGAATACAAGGGGGTTGTTTACATTTTTCTAAAGAATACTGAAAGTCCTGAGGGAACTGTTTCTCTACTGCTCCTTCATTTGTGGGGTTCATTATAACTGTAATAAGTTTAAGCATTTCTTGGAATGCTTAAATTCTAGTGTATTATAAAAAATTGGTACATATTGTATATGACATCATATAAAAGCAAAACCTCAGAACGGTTTTGTAATTAAAAGATGGCTTATTTACATTTAAGATTTGTGAGGGAGTGTTAGGCATTTAAAGAGGGATATCCTTATGGTCTAAGCTAAGACACATGAGCATAATCTTAACTTTTAAATAAAAATCTCCTTTATAATGCTATTTGGTCCAAATGTGGGAATGTGACATAGAAATATAAAGCAAACTGCAAGTGGCATTTTGGGTCCTTAATCTGGTTTCACAAAACATTAATCATTCACAAAAGAGAAAAAAAAATCTACAGCCAGAGAAATCAGACACTGATGAAGGCTTCTGTTAATCTTGAACTTGTGACCTAAAGGTGAAAGGTCAAATTGTTTCATGCTTCAACTGTCTGCTTCATCCACACTGGATACAAATGACTTGTCTCCGATACAAATCTGATAAAGTATGTGGAGAACTCAAATAACATATCCTGCTTATTAAATTCACATTTCTCATTGGCAATAATTACACTGTATATGAGCATTATATACACAATAAAATCCAAGCTTGGGAAGCTAAGTTTCCCTTCTAAAGGGGATAAATCACATTCAGAACATCTTAGAAACAATGAACTTAATAACCCCTCTATAAGACCATTTCAATGTCAAATGTCCTATAATTTCAAAGTAGTGCATTTTCGTATTTACTTTAGAATACACAGGGTTAGATGCCTACCACATTAAAACTTGGTGGCAAGTACCCTTGACATGGGAGGAAACAAGAAAATTACAGCAACAATTACAGAAGTATATCCTCTTGTGGCTCATGTTAACATTGCCAAATCCCTGTATAAATCAGAACCAACTATTCATAGAATGTACCTGTCAGCAATATGCTACGTGACATATGGCTCTACTTAATCAAATATACAATTCCATTTTTTAAAAAAACTCAGAATATTCCTTCAAGGCACTGTGTTAGCCAGTCAGTCATTCACACTCTGATGTGGTTTAAGACATTTAAATATTTATGCACCGTGTTTTATTTATATGTATAGCTGTGTCTAAGAGAATATTTTTATCCTGGGAGGAAACTGATGTTTCTGAGGGCCATTTTGCAGTAGTTGCTACACATGAGTCCTTTTATAATGGTCCTGATACCAAGACAAAAATATCCTGGGTTTAAATGCTCTATCAATGACTCTCTTGTATTCTCTAGGTTTGTTTTTTATTAAATGCATTGTTCAAAATATGACAAAAAACAGAAATTGGAGCCACAGAGGTTTTTTTCACATCGCTATTCGAACCAGCTGCAAAGATTTAGATCACACTAGCTCTTATTTTACGCATGTCCTCTGCAACAAGAAAACCATGGAATGCCCTTAAAAAAGAATTTTAAAATATGAAACAGATGTGTTATCTTCTTTCCCTTTGCTATTGTAGTGCCATGTTAGGTAATTAATTCCTTAGTCTTGTATAGGTCTTCATGCATATAAAGAAAAGAGTTCATTCCCATAAAAATTCTTAAGTTAGAGAACTCAGCCTCCCCCCAGTCCCACTGTCCATCCCCACATGAGGTCAGGGTGGAGCGAAGGACCATTTCTCTTGGGGAGTTAGTCTGCACAAATGCATGTAACGTACAAAATGTGGGGAAATGTCTCAGCTTAAATAACAACACGGGCTTTATGAAAATGCAATATTATACTGAAAATCAGTAAGGGAAGCAGAAACGATTTGTTATCCAATCACTAAATCACTGAGCATACTATGATCCAAATATTTTGTGAAATTATATTTATGATAGTAAACACAGGCAGGTTCCCCATTTTAAATGTCATTCAAAACAGACTTATATTCTACCTCTTTTCTAATACAGCTAATTTCTGACAAAAGATAAAAGTAAAACATTACTCATCAATAGTCTTTAGCTGGTTAAAAAATCTAATACTGAGCGCTTTTTTTAGTGAATCAAAATGGCAGAATAATAATGGGAGAAAAGCTAAGATTATATCATGCTCACATATTTCCTCTCATTGCCTTTTTGCTTTGAAAGATGAAATGCTTTTATCAGAAAGACTCACACAGGTTCTTCATTTCTGCAATGGCTGCTTAGACAATTTGATACATACCAAGTTGAAGCTTTGGCAAACTAAAGCCATAATACTTGGAAAAAATTTCTGGGAATATGTTACTTTCCACACAGATGTGGTACATTAGTCACAAAAATGTGGGCATGATCTCTGATGCATGTGTAGAGAACCCATATTCTCCAAAGGTTTTAAAAATAACATGCATCGCTTTGCCCAAACAGAAGAGGCCCCAAATATAATGATGCCCGTCAGATTCTTCATTCTCTCACATTTTTGTTTGTGCTTAATTTATTATTAGAAGTGATAACTCAGACTGTCTAGTAAAAGATCACACACGGACAAACTGTAAACTGTTCTAGAATGTGCATACCTGTTGCCAAGCTTGTACTGCAGTGTTGAGAGAATGAACTACATGTTGCCCAAAGTTTACAAATATTGAGTCAATGATGATGGAGCAATCAATCAGCTTTTCTACTGCATTGCTGGAAATTGCAGTCTGTCCAAAGATGCTGAAGGGTTTCACCAAGCTTTGCATTGTCACATTTCTACACTCTAGAAGTTTACAGTCTGCTTGAGCTGAGAACTGGATCTCCTGACAGACAGAACTATTGTTCCACTGTCGAAGATACATGTGTGGTTCTTTGAAGGAAATAACCATGTATTCTAGTTCAGATGGCACATTTTTATCAGAAATAAATGGCTGTAGGTATTTTGGTGGAGCTGTTGAGAAAAACAAACAAGAAATACAGCAGCTGAGATGAGCCAACACTTTATGGAAATATAGAGATGACATTTAAATTACTCACTTCTTGGTTATTGAATGCAATACTTGCTGGTTAATAAATTCAAACATTCTCTTGAAGATAATATAACATTTGAATTACCATTTGGCATTTGTAAACAACATTTTTGTTCAAAAAGACAAAACAAAAAAATAAATTAAAAAAAAAGCAAAAACAAACCAACAAAAATAAAGTAACAAACAAAACTGATTAAAAAAAAAAGCTTTGTTCAAACAGCAGGTCTTTTTCCAAAGGTTACACTTGCAGATAAAAATAAAATGAAGAGGAGGTAAATATTTAAGGCGTGTTTCACAAAAGTGCTTTGTATCTACCCACCAAATCTGAAAACCAAAAACATGACCCAGAATTAGAAAATACAGGTTAAACTCCATTTTTGCTGAAAAGGCAAGATGCTTAACAGCAGCTGTGTTTAGTTTTAATCTGATGTTTTTTTCCTTTTTCCATTACATGTAGGTTGAAAACCTAATACCAGAATCAAAATGTATTAAGGAGAAAAGATTTCGTATAGACTTTTAGGAATAATTATTCATGAACATGAGCAAATTTGTAAAAGGTCACTTTTGATATGTGGAAAAACTTACTCTTCTACCTTATAAACTTGTAAAAATGCTAGTCCTTTAAAATATTGGAGAATTTGTCCATTTTTGGTGGAAGGTATTCATACTTATCAAGATAAAGTAATATCAAGTACTTTTGGAAACTATTTGCCATTAATGTAATGGCTCAGAATATAAAACAAAAACAGATGTACTTCTTTCAAAAAATTCATAATTGGAGTAATAGTAAAAACCTGCAATTTTTGTAACTTCCTTGAAAATTCTCATTAGGAAGTGCACTAAATCATAGCAATTCACTATAACTGGTAACCTATATAATAAGTAAATGAGATGGTTCAAACATAAGGGGGACAATTATTATATGAAATAAAAAAACTTCAGAGTAACTTTGCTGGTGCTCATTGTTGAAGGAAATAAATGCTGCTTCTAAAAATGTCCTCTTTCCCCATGTGAGTGGTGGTCATTTGGGAAGGAGTTTTGTGTAGGGACAAAACAGTAAGTATTAAGTGGATGTTATTCTGATGCTAAAATAAAGAGTACCTGTGCCAAGCTGATCAAGGTGATGACAAAGATGGAACTCCAGGTGAGCAAACTGGAAGGAAATGCAAAGAGATGGGACAAACCATGGGGTAAAACAGGAGTCAACTCTGGTACAGGCAGCCAGGGCTGTTGGAGTTACAAGTTGGTCACAAGTGCTTTGAGAACCAGATTCACTTGCAGAGCTGTGGGAAATAATAAAAGTTCAGTAACCTAAAATTTCCAACATCATATAAATGAAACATCTTTATATAAGGGTTTTGAAAAGCTAGCTCCCATAATTCTATAGTCAGTATATTATCAAATCTTCCATATTTGTTCACATAATGAGTTTCTTTAAAAAATTAAGTTCTTGTTGATTATTCTCTATGAGCTATTAGCAGAAAAGTTTCATAGGATTACTGAAACCCCAGACCATATTGACCGCCAACCCAATTTTCTTCCATCCACATTTCATATGACTTACGGACAACTTGTTCTCATATTAAAGACCAACACAACTCAGAGTATGACTCTGCTGTTCAAAAGACCAAATGTTTTCAGCATCATAAATCTTTTGTTTTACTTCTCCAGATTGTCCATATCCATATTCCCATATAAGTTAGTCAATACTATTTATTGAATACCCACTGAATACTGTACTAAGTGCCATAAAAGTTATGACCATGTTCAGAAGAACCAAGGTCTCATGGACAATTACACTGCATGTATATTGAGTACACATATAATCAATATATGTATTGGGTCCTCTCTTTATTTGTCCATTCCCCTAACACATTTTATACCAGAAAAATTCGATTAAAATAAATGGTGAAGGCATCTGTAGGAGGGAACAAATTTTTTCAAAGTGGCTGCTGGTGTGCGTGGGAAATACGCAGCCTCGTTACCTCGCCTCAGTTTGCTCGTAGAAACATGGAGCTGGGGACTGGGAGATGCCAGGGTGCATTCTGGTAATTGTGGCTCATTGAACAGATGCAGCTCCAGTCCCCTTCACTGTCTTCTACCCTCTTCTTGCCAAATCTGAAATTTGCTTATAGCTGTGGTGGAGCCTGGCTCCCACATCCATGACGAGCTTAGAGAAGCAGCACTGGCTTATAGTGTCCTTGGGAGAGCTATGACAGGAAAAACTAAAGAAATAAATCCTAGGTTTTCAATGAAGTCACAGTCTATCTGGTGGTATGAAATATGTAGACATTTACAAACAGTATAAAACGGAACCACCACCAAGGAGTAGGAAAGTTGGAAGGGCGGCCAGAGCAGAGACCTAAGAGGAACTCAGGATGGCGTGGGGGAGATCATGGGGGGTTCTCAAGAGTGTGAATCTTCAGCTGGGTTTTGAAAGAAGTGGTGAAAAGGCTGGTGAAAAGAAAGCTAGGCTTAGTGAGTGTTTAACTTGAAGGAGTTTACAGTGTGGTGGTATTTACTGCAATGTTATGACTCTGTATGCAAAAACCCATTGTATACAGAGAAAACACAACTCTGGGCCAATATGTTTCTGATGAAATGTTATGCACGAAAACGCAGCTAGGTATACTCTTAACACTTCTATAAACGGGCATATTAATCCAAATAGCTTTCTAGGAATTTATTTGTGGAGTTATAAATAAAGATCTCATTTAAAATAAACAACAAGGCCCCACTGTATATAGCACAGGTAACTATATTTAATATCTTGTAATAACCTATAACAGAAAAGAATATGAAAATATATATATAATACACATTATATATATGTAACTGACTCACTTTCCTATATACCAGAAACTAACATAACACTGTAAATCAACCACTTCACTTAAAAAAAAAAAATCACAGGTAAAAAAGATCTCACTGGCAAGGTAAAATTAAAATTTATATTTATTCAAAAAGGCCAAACTGTATTAGTTGTATTAATACATGTATTTTACCCATGTGAACTCTCTCCCTTAAGAAGTTGTTAAAAATAGGGTATAGTGTTAGTCAAAATATTATTAAAAATCCAGGTGAGAGTACTTTGAGATCAGTTCTGAAACTGTAAGCACACAATTTGAGGTGTTTATCTGAAGAATTCTTTTTGCCAACTGCCATTTTTGACACTCTTGATATTTTCAAAAATTTACTTTTCTCTCTCCTGAGAGTAGCAAATACTGTAATAAATTGAAAAAGTTGCTAAGGTATCACAATCTTTATTTATAACAAGTTGATTGACTTTTTACTTTTCCCAAATTAAATGTACAAATCAATGGTTAAAACAATATTCTTAGGTCTTATAGCAACTCCTAACATATATATTCAAGCAGTCAGTACTCTTTCAATCTTGAAATCCTTCTAAAATGTTACTAATCTATATTTAAAAACTTGAGTTATAATAAAATTAAAATGTCTTAAACATAAAATATGGCACATGTAATATGAATATGCTTTATATTTTGAATCAATAAATTTGAAGTTTTTTGATGTTCACCTTAATTTGATCATCACTAATCAGAAAACTAAGATCATGGCATCTGGTCCCATCACCTCATGGGAAATAGATGGGGAACAGTGGAAACAGTGTCAGACTTTATTTTTGGGGGCTCCCAAATCACTGCAGATGGTGATTGCAGCCATGAAATTAAAAGATGCTTACTCCTTGGAAGGAAAGTTATGACCAACCTAGATAGCATATTAAAAAGCAGAGACATTACTTTGCCAACAAAAGTCCTTCTAGTCAAGGCTATGGTTTTTCCTGTGGTCATGTACGGATGTGAGAGTTGGACTGTGAAGAAAGCTGAGCGCAGAAGAATTGATGCTTTTGAACTGTGGTGTTGGAGAAGACTCTTGAGAGTCCCTTGGACTGCAAGGAGATCCAACCAGTCCATCCTAAAGCAGATCAGTCCTGGGTGTTCTTTGGAAGGAATGATGCTGAAGCTGAAACTCCAGTACTTTGGCCACCTCATGTGAAGAGTTGACTCATTGGAAAAGACTCTGATGCTGGGGGGGATTGGGGCAGGAGGAGAAGGGGATGACAGAGGATGTGATGGCTGGATGGCATCACTGACTCAATGGACATGAGTTTGAATGAACTCCGGGAGTTGGTGATGGACAGGGAGGCCTGGTGTGCTGTGATTCATGGGGTCGCAAAGAATCGGACACGACTGAGCAACTGAACTGAACTGAATACACTATAAATGGCTTGCCAGGTGGCGCTAGTGGTAAAGAACATGCCTGACAATGCAAGAGACATAAGAGATGCGGCTTTGATCCTGGGTCAGGGTCAGGCAGATCCCCTGGAAATCCAGGGTCAGGAAGATCCCTTGGACAAGGAAATGGCAACGCACTCCAGTATTCTTGCCTGGAGAATCGCCATGGACAGAGGAGCCTGGTGGGCTGCAGTTCATAGGGTCACACAGAATCAGACATGACTGAAGCGACTTAGCACTCATGAACACACATACACTATAAAAGTAGCATCTGTATGGTTACCTCTTATATAAGGATTAAAAATATCTATGTATAATAAAGCTAAACAGTCAAAGATGAGAACAGTGACGGTGCTAGGGACATTTATAGCAGCTTCATTTCCTTAATTATGATGGAGTTTGATCTGATCCAGATATCAAAAGGTAAAACATAACTTATGAGATGTGTAATAATTAGAAATAGAAAAGCAAAAATGGCTCCAAGGAGCAAAACCTCTCAAATAGTAATACACAGAACTCAAGATTTAATAGTTCAAATAATCAATTAGTTCCTAACGGAAATTCTAATTTTTAAAACAGAGGAAATATTCTAAAAAGTAGAAAGTATGGCAGGAGTTTTACATATCCATACCTTCATTTTAGCCAAAGAAACTTATAGGCTGTCCTAGGAGAAGGCAATGGCACCCCACTCCAGTACTCTTGCCTGGAAAATCCCATGGACGGAGGGGCCTGGTAGGCTGCAGTCCATGGGGTCGCTAGGAGTCGGAAACGACTGAGCGACTTCACTTTCCCTTTTCACTTTCATGCATTGGAGAAGGAAATGGCAACCCACTCCAGTGTTCTTGCCTGGAGAATCCCAGAGACGGGGGAGCCTGGTGGGCTGCCGTCTATGGGGTCGCACAGAATCGGATACGACTGAAGCGAGTTAGCAGCAGCAGGTGATCCATGGACGGGAATCAATTCCTTTAAACAAGGAGTGTTTTAGTAAGTCTGAATCTTGATTGATCCATAGGCACTGCAGGGACCCAAGCACAATCCTTAAAAATTCACTCCTGGACGTCACTCCAGGTATCCATCAACAATAGCTCTGCAGGTATCCAACAATGATCTGACTTGACTGGAAAAGCCTTGAGCTTTTCTCTGGATCCCTCTGTGGTAATAAGAGTTTTATCATACAGCATAGAGATTAAGCAGAGACTGATGTAAGAAAACCTAGATGAAAATGCTTGAACTGCTACCACTTAAATTGTGAAAGTGAAAGTGTTGGCTGCTCAGTTGTGCAGGAGTCTTTGTGACCCCATGGGCTGTAGTTCACCAGGCTCTTCTGTCCATGTAATTCTCCAGGCAAGAATACTGGAGCGGGTTGTCATTCCTTTCTCCAGGGGATCTTCCCAACCAGGGATTGAACCTGGGTCTCCCACATTGCAGGCAGATTCTTTACCATCTGAGTCACCAGGGAAGCCCCACCACTTATATTGTAATCATGGGCAAATCATTTCACCTTGCTAAATCTCAGTTTTCTTATCTGTAAAGTGAGTATAGTAATTGGACTTGCTTTTTGAGTATTAAAGGAAGTACTACATACAAATTGCTTGGCATACGGTCTATCACTCCATAATAGGGAAAAAAACCTATCCCCCTTTTCCTGATTGGCAAATAGGGTACCATACTGTCTACTTAGTTTAATGTTGTTAGTGATTACCCTCAGTTCCCAAGTGAAAGTGAAAGTCACTCAGTCCTGTCCAACTCTTTATGACCCCATGGACTATATACTAGAGTGGGTAGCTGTTCCCTTCTCCAGGAGATCTTACCAACCCAGGGATCGAACCCAGGTCTCCCACATTGCAGGCGGATTCTCTACAGCTGAGCCATGAGGGAAGCCCAAGAATACTGGAGTGGGTAGCCTACCCCTTCTTGAGAGAACTCGTAATATCATGCTGTCATTCATCCCAGCGCAGCACTATTCTCGACACTGGTTCACCTAAACTCTCTCTTGCCTACTGCAAAACACTGCCCTGTCCATTCCGGGAGAGCGCTGAGTGGACGAGAGAGGACGGGACAACGTGTGCGCCTGCCACACCGTGTTCTCTCTACTCCTTAGAACTGTCTTTCTGGGGGAAAATGTCTTAATTCAGACCCAAATAAGAAATACACTTCTGCTGTAACCTAGTGCACACATAAAATGGGAGGGGGGATTACTCCAAATATGATACTCTCTGATTTTTTTAAGTTGTGGTAAAATGTACATAATGTGAATTTCACTGTTTTAACCATTTAACAGTTTACAGTTCAGCGGCATTAAGTATGTTCACATTGCTGTGCAATTATCAACAGCATCCATCTTCAGAATTTTTTCATCTTCCCAAACTGAGATTCTATACAACATGGATGGAGCTAGAGATTATCATATTAAGTGAAAGAAGTCAGAAAAATACTGTATGATATTGCTTATAGGTGGAATCTAAAAAAGTGATACAAATGAATTTAACTTACAAAACAGAAACAGACTCACAGAAATAGAAAACAAACTTAGGGTCACCAAAGGAGATAGTGGGGGGAATGTCATGAGAAAGGGATAAATTAGGAGTTTGGGATTAGCTGATACAAACTACTATATATAAAATAGATAAACAAGGACCTACTGTACAGCACAGAGAACTAATCAATAGCTTATTACCAACTATGATGGAAAAGAATCTGAAAAAGAATATATCTCAAGCATTTTGCTATATATCTGAAACTGATACAACACTATGAATTAACTATACTTCAATTTTTAAGAAATGGTTAAAAAATTTCACCTGCAACCTGCTGTGTTGATTCCATGACCCACTAATGGATTAAAACTACATATGTAGTTTTAAAAAGATGGGAAGAAGGACTGCCTGGCAAAGTCCAACTCCTTGGCGGAGGGGTAAGGAGTTGTTACATTGAGTTTCATTACCAACTAAAGGGAAACAGTAAAAGGATTCAAAAAGATAATTGGGGAAGAATACAAGCATTCCTTACCCAAGGGGCAGAAGACAAAATCTCACATTTAGTCCTAGGAAAGAACTTTCTGGATATCCTGGATTACATCATTGTGGGAGCAGAAATAAGTGGCAAAGCACTTCCGACCAAGATTATTGTCTGAATGGTTTACGAAAGTCAAAAGGTTAAAAAAATGGTACCCAGGAAATTTATGCACAGACACTCAGTTGTGACTGACTCTTTGCAACCCTATGGGCTGTAGCCTGCCAGGCTCCTCTGTCCATAGGATTCTCCAGGCAAGAATACCGGAGTGGGCTGCCATTTCCTTCTCCACCCAGCAAATTTAGATACATCTAAAAGTACAACTCTAAGCAGCCAAATGGAGGGGAATGGTTATCTAGTGGTCCCAGTGATCTTCTGGTGGAAAGTCCAACAGTGAGAAGAAAGGAAATGATCCAGGGACTTTGCCATCACAACGTTCTTTCTCTGACTCCTGGACTACCTTTACATGTAAGAAAGAAGGCTGAGGAAATGAAGAGCATCTCTCTCTCTCTCACACACACACACAAAGTTATGGACCACTGTCTCAAAGTACATTGAGTATGAGCTGACAGTGACATCTTTTATAGGATCTTCAGGGAGTGGGAGAAAAATACTATTATTATTTGTACTCTAAAAACTCAACAGAGTTTTGATGTTCATTGCATGAAGATAGACTCTTTAAGCCACTTCTCTTTCCAGGATGCCTTCCTCTATGAATCTGCATTTTTGGGGTGGAGACAAACAGTTCTTGTTAGCAATCTACTCTCACATGTTTTAACATTGTGAGAAAGTGACCATGTAATATGGAGAAAAACACCAAAGACTTGGTACAGGTGAACAGAGTTTTGTTGTTGTTCACTCACTCAGTTGTGTCTGACTCTCTGCGACCCCATGGACTGCAGCATGCCGGGTTTCCCTGTCATTCACCGTCTCCCAGAGCTTGCTCAAACTCATATCCATTGAGTCGGTGATGCCATCCAATCATCTCCTCTGTCATCCCCTTCTCCTCCTGCCTTCTATCTTTCCTCAGCATCAGGGTCTTTTCCAGTAAGTTGGCTCTTTGTATCAGGTGGCCAAAGTATTGGAGCTTCAACTTTAGCATCAGTCCTTCCAATAAATATTCAAGGTTGATTTCCTTTAGGATTGACTGCTTTGATCTCCTTGCTGTCCAAGGGACTCTCAAGAGTCTCCTCCAGTACCACAGTTCGAAAGCATCAATTCTTTGGCACTCAGTCTTCTTTATGGTCCAAGTCTCACATCCCTACATGACTACTGGGAAAACCAAAGCTATGACTGTAGGGACCTCTGTCAGCAAAGTAATGTCTCTGCTTTTTAGTATGCTGTTTAGGTTTGGCATAGCTTTTCTTTTAAGAAGCAAGTGTCTTTTAATTTCATGGCTGCAGTCACCATCCGCAGTGATTTTGGAGCCCAAGAAAATAAAGTCTTTCACTATCTCCATTATTTATCCATCTATATGCCATGAAGTGATGGGACTGGATGCCATGATTTAGTTTTCTGAATGTTGAGTTTTAAGCCAGCTTTTTCACTCTTCTCTTTCATTTTCATCAAGGGGCTCTTTAGTTCATCTTCGCTTTCTGCCATAGGGTGGTATCATCTGCATATCTGAGGTTACTGATATTTCTTCCAGCAATCTTGATTCCAGCTTGTGATTGATTCCAGTCTGTTATTTCATGTGATGTACTCTGCATATAAGTTAAATAAGCAGGGTGACAATATACAGCCTTGACGTACTCCTTTTCCTATTTGGAACCAGTTGTTCCAAATTCAGATCTAACTGAACCTGTTGTTCCATATTCAGATCTAACTGTTGCTTCTTGACCTCCATACAGGTTTCCTGGAGGCAGGAAAAGTGGTTTGGTACAGAGTTTAGCATTATCATCAAACACCTTGTTATAAAATTAACTGGGTATATATACCTAGATCTTCACAGTTATTGTTGTGTAACACAACAACTGCCTGAAACTTATCTTTTATGTAGTCATATACTTCCAGAGTTAGCCATGTGGGGTGAAAGTAGGAGGGTGAAACCAAGCACAAAGTTGTTTTGGTCCATCCGAAGATATCTGGTTGATACCGAACTCAGAGAACCTAGCAGAATAGTCCAAAGCCTGAGACCTGGGTCCACCAGCTCATTTCTCATCTTTCCTCCCAGGTCCATCACTGGGTAAGAAACCATAAATTCCAAATACAGCATGTGCTCGCTGGCCATCCTGTTTGCTCTCGAAATCCACTTTCTACCCTTCCCTGTCCTATTCTCTGCCCCTGACTGTATCAACGAGCCACTTTGTTCTCAGTGTGTCTTTTTTTTTTAAAGATTTTTAAAAAATTATTTATTGTATTAATTTTGGTTGTACTGGGTCTTCGTAGGTGTGCACAGGCTTTCTCTAGTTGGGGCGAGTGGGGGCTGCTCTCTAGCCGCAGTGCACGGGCTTCTTACTGTGGTGACTTCTCTTATTGCAGAGCGCAAGCTCTAGGCGCATGGCTTTCAGTGGTTGCAACATGTGGGCTCGGTAGTTGTACACAGGCTTAGCTGCTTTGCAGTGTGTGGAATCTTCCTGGACAAAGGGTTGGATGGTTCAGCCAGTGGAAGGTGCCCACAGGAGATCAGAAGATGGGAAGAGACTAGGGGGACGGCCTCCATTCCCCTGGCTCCTTCTTAGTCACATTTCCTCACATTGCTGCTACAAAAACAGCTACAATCACGTGTTCTGGGTTAGTTTCAGTAATGGCTGGATCATCTGGCTCTTCCAGGACTAAGAATGGGATGGTTCCTCATGGTTTCTAGCCTCAGGTTACTGTCCTATCCTTTAACCTTGCCAACACTTTGGAAACAGTCTTTACATTAAACTCTCCTCAAGTAATCTGTTTGAGTGTGCTGGCTGTTTCTTGTCAGGACCTGACTAGTAAAAGGGGTTTATTTAAACTTCAGCAGTGGGTAATGGGGATGGGCAAATATATACATGATGAGATTCAAAATAAATAGCTAAAATGGCTATCCTGAAAGTGTTAGTTGCTCAGTTGTGTCTGACTCTTTGTGACTGCAAGGACTGTAGTCTGCCAGGCTCCTCTGTCCGTAGGATTTCACAGGCAAGAATACTGGAGTGGGTTTCCACGCCCTCCTCCAGGGGATCTTCCCAACCCAGGAATCGAACCCTGCATAGCAGGAAGATTCTTTACCATCTGAGGTACCAGGTATCCTCCAGGTCAGGCCTTAAAGACTGTATCTGCTGTTTCAGTCCAGTGCACCACAAATAGAAGTCTCATAAAGGTCAGTACTATTGTGGAAACTAAGACTGACCATTACCCAATATTCATTTTCATATGACCAAGCAAACCATTAATTAAAGACAGTAGAAAATAAGTATTACAAATACATGGGGACCGAATTAAAGAGTATATGCCTGTATGGGATACACAGACCAAGGTTTAAGAGACTGAATCTTTTTCCTTCAGTCCTAAGTACTGAAGGCTACCTGTCACCCTTCAGACTGGTTAGCTCCTACCCCTTCCTAAGCGTTCAGCTCACAAATCAGGTTCTTGAGGCCAAAGAGCTAGTTGGGGATGGAGCCAGGACATAAACCCAGGTCTCCTGACTTGGAATTCTCCAATAAACAGCGCTTCTATTTACACACACACGGTAAACCCAGGTCTCCTGACTTGGAATTCTCCAATAAAAAGCGCTTCTATTTACATACACACGGTAAACCCAGGTCTCCTGACTTGGAATTCTCCAATAAACAGCGCTTCTATTTACACACACGGGGATGCCGCTATCACCAAGTGTCCTACACTGCCGCACTTTTTGACAATTGTGGGCAGGATGCCTTTTTTTTTTTTTTTTTTAGATTAAGCTTCATGGAACTTATTTTTATGAACTTTCTTCTAGTAATGTACAATGGTCTGATGCATATCCATCTCAAACCATAAATATTACTTAAGACAAATTCTAATCATGAAAGTGTCAGGTTTTCGCTCAGTTTTAGATCTCTCATGACAGAATATATTGGATCTAATTATAGCAGTTTTATCTCTACATAAAATGTTGAATATTACCAAAGCACTGATGTTTTCCTTCAAGAAACTGGATGAAATTTATTTACTGTCCTTTTTGAAAAATGTCTTAATGTTGGTGTTTTATTATGTTGACTTTTAAACCAGCTCTTTAAATTTAATTTCACTAATATAAATTTCTACCTGAAAAATTTATGTCAAGCAATTTAAAGCAAGATCAATTATGAAATATTAGGCAAGATGAAAAATCCCAGGTGAGGACAAAAGACCTGTGATTACAATGTCAAAAGCCTGGTGAAAAATTGTCTAAATTTGACTGCATAAATTTCCATTCCCTAAAGATTCCACATTTCTGCACTGCTAGATTTTTATGAATGTTTCAGATTCAAAGGACTTAACCTGTTCAATTGATGAAAATGTATTCTTTCATTATTAGAATCAAGAAATGATGTGTAACTTGATACTAATAATAAAACAGTGGTTTGTTTTTAAATCAATTTCATTACCGATAGCTCTGTTTTCTGAGATTTCCTGGTTTCTAACTAGGTAATTTATGCTTAGAAGAGGCAATCTTTCTATCCACCTGCTAACTCCTCACAGGACGGGTGTTCTTTTCACAGCTGCATTTCATACATGTAAATCAACACCCCACTCCTCTAACATATTTTCACCAGTCGTACTTTAGTAGGTAATATACTAGGAAGGTAATTATTTTTAAAGAGCCCAAATGACCTAGAAATAGAGTATGTAAAGTATAAGACATATTATTATTAAGCAAACAAAGTAATTAATGAAAAAAAGACTGTGAGGCTACAGACTAAAATGCGAACAGAGGTTTGTATTGTGTGAATATGATGGGTAATGGTATTATTTTCTTTATTTCCCAAATGTTCTTCAAGGAACACATATTATTACTAATTACAAAAGAGAAAGTATTTACAACTATCTATAATATAAAATAGGAATCAGAATACAAAATGGTATGCTATGATTATGACCCTGTAAAGGCATACAATGATGGCAAAAATAAAGGTAAAAAAAAAGAGAAAACAGTTCAGCTGCAAGGTGTTGGAATAGTGGATTTTTTTTCTCTCTGTTAGTGTCAAAATGGTGCTTGGGAAAGAAAGGGAGGGAGGGATTATATATAAGGAATAAGATGATGCTAAAGCGAATCTGTCAGGAGAATTCAAAGGTAGGACATTGAAAGCGATGGGCAGCAACATCAATATGGGTCCACAGCACACATACCACATGACCCAAGAAACTGTTCCACTTATGGTGATTCAGTGTCTTTTTCTTGTCATTATGAGAGCATAACAGAAAGATATAACAGATATGTAATCTAGAAGGAGCGCTGAAGAACACATTGCTGAAGCCATTTTTTCTCTAATTTAGTGGATGTATTAAGCAAGCAAACACTGAAAGTGGGAACAATTTGTCTCTGTTTTGTCACTAACCAGATATCCTGCAGGAGGTGTGGAATAGGAAGTTCTAGGGACATGATTCAGAATACCTGAAGTCTATAGCTTTCAAGATAGTAATTCAAGATACATTACAGACAGATAGATTCAAGAGCTGCATAAAGCTCTGGCTATCTGAAATCCTTTGAGTATAAATTATTTTGGTTAGCCAAGTTTTCCTAATGTCTGGAGGTCTGTCTTTTAAAGGTTTTTTTTCTTTTAAAACCATGTAAGAAGGAAATATTTCCAAAATTTATCTTTTCAGAAGGAGACAATTATTTACTTAAACTCTCTTTTAATGCCCCATGGTTAACCATTTACATATACTGATGACTGTCATTAAGAGTCTACTGAAGTGTGTATGGCTCTTTTCGTCTACAGTTTTTAGTTCAGGATAACTGGATCTTTGTAGTTTGCCTTTTGCTCTCTTTTCCTTTTATAGCTAAGGAATAAGCACTCTGAGAGAGCTCACAGTAAAACAGAATTTTAATACACAGACTTTGAAACATCAGCTTCTACTTCGCTTCCTGGTTCTCATGCATAGTTTCGACAGATGCAGCTGCTAGAGAGCTGAGATACAGCTAAATGAGGGGCCACCAGACAAGATGATTTGACTATGATTTCCTAGTACAACACCACTATTTCATTTTTCACTTTTTTCAGAGTTACCTTTGGTCATCAGCTCCATTTTGGCTGCTGTTCAAGACAATTCTCCAAAGATCCGAGGATACCAGTTTCTTCTGGTCGTTCACAAGATTGATATCTGGCAATTGCAGTTCACAAACTTTGCTTTCAGACAGACTAAATTCTCGAAATGCAACAAAAACCTTCTGGAGTTCATCCCAGTATTCCAAACTACAAGGAATCTATATTAAAAGAAAGAAGATTTTAGAAGTTGCAAAGAGAAACTATGCTTTTGTATTTGTTGACATGCAAATCAAATCTTCATAAAAGTTACAATTTAAAAGGGGAAATAAGTAAAAAGGACAGTAATTTAGGATTTCTTTTCAGTTATATTCATCCTGTTTACCTACTTTATTTTAAAAGGCCCATTCAATAATAATATGTGAAAACAGTCAAGAAAGTTTTTAAATAAAGGAGAAAGAATGGGGAATTAATTCTACCAGATGTTAAATGTGTTACAAAGCTATACTTACTAAAGCTAAAGATAAGGTTGGAGTAGCAACATACAAATAGAAGAATAGAAACAAGAATAATAAAATATAAGTACAGATAAATTTTAGTATATAATGAAGGTACTATTTCAAACAAGTAGGGGAGAGACCGAAAATGAGGTTGCAAGGACTGGTTAGCCTGGTAAAACAAAGTGAGTCCCTACATGATTCCTATATCAAAGTAAGTTCCAAAAGGATCAAAATGTTAAGACTTTAAAGGCTAAAAACTGAAAGCATAAGGGGAAAAAAATCAGTTAATATTTATATCATAATAGGGTAAACTTTTCTGTGTGTGGCATGAAACCCAAGGATGGTAAGACAAACAAACCTCACAACCGGTAACATCAAAATTAATAAAAAGCAAACTAGGATAAAAACAGGTAATATTTAATGACAGATCTAGGGTCCCTGTTGTGATAGCAGAGAACTCTTATAAATCAATGAGAAAGTGATAAGTAAGCATATAGAAAAGTAAGCAAAGGCAGTTGTTGGAAGAGGCCCTGAATGTCCCTGCATATTCTTGCCAGGTATGCAAAGGATGCGAGGCCCTGAAAGCTATTAACTGGGGCCGTTTCTCAGGTTGTGTTTGTAGAAAGCATCCTTGAGCGATGAGGTAAAGTTTCTTTCCAGGACAAAGAGCAGACTTGCTCTAAAATGGGTGGATTTGACAAGGTCCAGGTTCCATGCTGTGCCATTTATCATGGCCCCTGTGGGACATGGGGGCAAGAGGAACCAATACAAAGATGATGTTCATGCTGTCTGCTGTGCCATAAGCAATGATATTCTTTGTTTCTGACCAAAGTCTAATATCTTCTGTAAGCATTCATAAAACATTAACAGGCTATTAGTCTGGATAAGGTAAAATCCCAGATGTGGACAGTAATTAATCCACAGAAGAAAAGATATAACCAGTCAGTACACATGAAAAGATACTCAACTTCATTAATACTTATAGAAATTCAAATTAAAGCAATAATGTAATATTTTTATTTATTAACGTGGCAGTTTGAAAAGACAGTTCTAATTTCTGTATAGGTGTAGGAAAAAAAAAGCATTTCTACCCAGTATCTTTGGAGAATAATTTGGCAATATATATTAAACGCTTGGAAGGACACATCTAAGGATTTGTTTTACAGATATTCCAATGCAAGGATGTGTGTATGTGTGTGGATTTACTTCAGTACTATATGAATAAGAAAGTGGAAACATTAAAATATCTGCCAATATGAGATTAAATATAACATGTAGGTCTATAGAATGGAATCTGTACAACCATTAAAACGAACAAGGAATTTCCTAATTATGACCATTCTCAGAGCTGATCTCTACCTTTCTTGTGTCACTTCCATATCTACCACACTCTTCTACCACAGAGGTCATTATACTTTGCAATTCCTTATTCGTGTGTGTCTCCTTTAGCTGACCCTGTGATCCTTGAAGCAAAAATTGCATATTCTTTTAAAACCTATTAGCATCTAAGAGTTTGGGGGACATAACAGTATATTTAGTAGATGCTTTCTGAATGAATAGACTTCTCCTTAATCTTTCTTTCTTAAATAAAGCAATTCTTAATCTTTGGGAATAAATTCTACTGTCATTTATAATAGTTTCTTTTCCTTAAACAGTGACTTGAGCATCCATGTATGGAGAGGAGCTAAATGGAAGAAAGGGGCACAAAATGGATATGTCTAAGAGGCTAACAGAGTGATGAAATGCAGCATATTTTGGTTGGTGATAAGGACAAGTGATATATCAATAAATTCTACTTTCAGTCACCATTTCTTGAAATTCTCCTTCTTGCTTTCCAAGACACACATATTTTTCTAACTTTCTTCTCGCTGGGTCTTTGTTCCTATATTGTCTCTCAGTCTGAAATATCTATAGCATCTTTGGTTTCTCATTGTCTAATGTTTAAATCTTTCCCATTTATCAGGGTCCAAATGAAATACCACCTTTCTTTGAACCTTTTCACCTCCCAGATGGAGAAATGCTTTCCCTTTTCTGAATTCCAATAGTTTTTTAAAATGGGAATCTGTTTCATAGCTCTTATCACTATACACCTCATGTTACAGTTATTTCTATACATGACATTTTCCCTGATAGACACATTCTTTGAGGGAATGATTTCCATTTGGCTAAGCTTTAGATTTTCACAGCACCTGGAAAACTGTATACAGTGAATGTTCAAAAAATGCTGCTGAATAAATGAATGAATAATTCATGAATGAACGAACGAATAAACACATTCTGAGTGATTCAGTCCATCTCTGGCACACTAAAAATTCCCCACAGAGAAGTATAGAAGATTAAAGCACAAACTTTGGAGTTACATCTAATGGGATTCAATTCCTAGCTCCATTAGCTATGGGTTATTGGGCTAATTAATTTTCCTAATATCAGTACTCGTATCCCTAAAAAGAGGATAATAACAGAACTGGCTCATGAATTGTTGTGAGGATTAAAAGAGACAAACATTCTATTTAATAGCACACAATAAAAGCTTAAGAAATGTTAGTTACTAAGTATTTATCCTTCTCATGCGCAAAGAACACTTCTTTTTTATGGATCTATTCCAACTCTCTCCTATACATCAAAACTTAGAAGCTTGGGCATTGTTAAAAGAATCAGGTAGGTTGTGAATAAGAGTCCTGCTTGTTAGATTTCTCAACAATGGGTTGGACTTGTGGAAAGAATAAACCTTGAATCTGGATGTTCAGGAAGCTTGTAATCATAGTTCAATATGGTTTTCTGCTGCATATCTATTAAGATGTGTTCCTGAATGATGGCTATTATTTGAGAGATAAAGGAATATCTCCTTGCTGAACCCCTTTCTAGACTGCCAGTAAGTCAGTCCTTTATCAGTTATGGATAAGATGTGGGAAGTGAGGTGAGACACATAAGAATCTCCTGGGAGAGGGCAAATGAGTTTAGAAAAAACATTTAACATACTTATTGTTTTTTTATTAGTAGTAAATTAACAGAACGTAAAGTTCAAAAATCATCTTCTTGATCGTAAGGTTATATACAAATGGGATGGAGAAAAGACTTGTTTCTGGTATTGTCTCCAGAAGTTCCCCATTAAAATTAACGCATAATAGCTTATGAGAATTGGCTGTCGCACTGGAAAGCAGAGTGAGACATCAAGAGAAAAGCACTACTAAGTTTTGATGTACAGGAGGGAGTTGGAATAGATCCATAATAAAAGGCAAACCCAGCCGGCACCCACCGTGGGAAGCCATCAGGTAGTTCAAGGGGAACGAAAGGGAGCTGCACCACACTGGGGCTTGGGGAAAGAGAAACTGCGCAAGTTCACAAAGAGAGATTTGGAAGAAAGCCAAAGAAAAATTTTATTTTGTTCACAATTTTGTGTCAGGCTGGCTCTGTGGTTATATACTTCAATCGCAACATTCCAGGCTACTCTCAAAATTAGAAAACAGTAGAGAACTTCTATAGACACACATCCTAAAATATGTGTTGTGTGTTCGTCAGGATTTTCCTTGGTTAATAAAGGGGTATTAATAAATGAAACTTCCAAATGAAACTCTGTTGAAAGTATTTAAAATTGTGTGCCTATAAGTACATTTACAAAAGTCATATATGAATCCTTTCCACCATTTTAAGAACATTTTTGTCTTGAAAACCTCAAAAGAAAAGCTGACAACAATACTCAGTACAATTAAACATTTTAAAGGTAATTTTAGTCAACTGTCTACTAAAATACATATTGAGCCACAAATTTATAAACCATATAAATATAATCGTCATTTTTAAAATTTCTTCATCATAAAAAGAAAAAAATCTTGGTATTTCATTGGATAAAATTCTGGCCACAACCCTTAATCACCACTCTGAGACCTTGAGCACCTTATTTAATGACTCCAAGTCTTAGTTCCCGCATTGGTGAAAAGTAAGTAATAAAAACAAAATTATTTTAGTCCATGATAAGGATTCTGGACTTTATCTTAATGCCTATGAGGTAACTTTGAAGGAACAATGCTTAAAGTCAAATTTATATTTTTAAAAGCTTCTGGATACTGTGTAGAGAATGTGTTAGAAGAGAATGAGGTAAGCAAGAACATGAACAGATAATAAGAGGTTAGGACAGTGGTCTATGCTACAAACTAGAAGGCTTATGGTATGGTTGGTGTATGTGGGAGATTCTTGAGACATAAAAACTTGCTGACTGATTAGATACTGGAGAGGGAAGAGTTAAGGATGACTCCCAGGTTTCTGGACCAAGCAACTGTATGGGTGCTGATGTCATTTACTGGTATAAGTAAGACTGATGTATCCTGTTGGGGAGTAGGTTTGTGGTACGTATTGGGTGGAGGAGGGGAGAACCTAAGTTCATTTTTGGACAAGCTGAGTTGGAGGCACCAATGAGCCATCTAAGTGGAAATCCTGAGTATGGAGTTGGCTCTTCTAGAATGAAGGAGAGGGAGTTAACTATGTTGATACATAGCTGTAGATTCAACCAGCCTTAACCTTTCATCAAGAGAATGCAATGGAAAGACAGCAAAGAAGCTTATAGTACTTATTCTCAAGAAGGTGTTTTAAATGATGAATTAAGAATATAAACTGTTTAGAAAGGGATGTGAGAACAGAGCAAGCTGATGGATAGCGAGAAAGCAGAGACTGTTAAGTTTCTATACATTAAAGTTTAATGAATGATGGTAGTGGGGTTTGCCAAGCGAGCAGACTGGAGAGACGAAAAGATTGCTAGTAAGATTAGGATGCTGGAATGAATGATTTAGGAGGAGGGGCAGTCTGGGATGTTGACAAGTTCCAGGGCTGGTGTGTGGGAGTGAGTACTTAGATGGAGCAGAAGAGGAGAGCACTAGAGTGAGGAGCTCAAGCTGGGGTCTGGCTGGGTCTTTTACATGGATGCTGACAGCTGTGAATAAAAAGGCCAGACACCAGGGGCTGAAGACTTCTGAGGATGAGGGAGAATGACCAAATAGTTAGCAGGTGGCTACAACAGAGAGGGGTGAGGAGGATACAATTTGGTGCCACAAGTATCCAAGAAGAAGGAGGTTTTTACAGGAGGGGAGAAGAGTGCAGGCATGTGGCACAGGTGAACAGCAGATCACTTTATCTCCTGAGCCCGAGGCAAAAGTGATGTGGGAGAATAAACCGCTTACACATCAGGGGGTTACAGTGGTGTACAGAGTCCCAGAGGACAGCAGAATTTCATTAAAGAAGGAGGAGAGGAAATTCTTGAAGATGAGGCCGAGGTTTATGAAAGTTCACTAGTCATTGAGCAAGTGTTCCAAAGGGCTCAATGGAAAAGTCTGGGAAGCAGAGGAAGGAGGTGGTTTGGGAAGAGCAGGAAAAAAGGGATACAAATCAGTTTCAAGACAGTCAGTTCAGTTCAGTAGCTCAGTCATGTCTGACTCTTTGCGAGCCCATGGACTGCAGCACGTCAGGCCTCCCTGTCTATCACCAACTCCTGGAGTTTACCCAAACTCATGTTCACTGAGGCGGTGATGCCATCCAACGATCTCATCCTCTGTGCTCCTCTTATCGTCTTGCCTTCAATCTTTCACAGCATCAGGGTTTTTTCAAATGAGTTAGCTCTTCGCATCAGGTGGCCAAAGTATTGGAGTTTCAGCTTTAACATCAGTCCTTCCAATGAATACTCAGGACTGAGCTCCTTTAGGATGGACTGGTTGGATCTCCTTGCAGTCCAAAGGACTCTGAAGAGTCTTCTCCAACACCACAGTTCAAAAGCATCAATTCTTCGGCACTCAGCTTTCTTTATAGTCCAACTCTCACATCCATACATGACCACTGGAAAAACTATAGCTTGACTAGACGGACTGTTGTTGGCAAAGTAATGTCTCTGCTTTTTAATATGCTATCGAGGTTGGTCATAACTTTCCTTCCAAGGAGTAAATGTCTTTTTATTTCATGGCTGCAGTCACCATTCACAGTGATTTTCAGTTCAGTTCAGTTGCTCAGTCGTGTCCGATTCTTTGTGACCCCATGAATCGCAGCACGCCAGGCCTCCCTGTCCATCACCAACTCCCAGAGTTAACTCAAACTCATGTCCATCGAGTCGGTGATGCCATCCAGCCATCTCATCCTCTGTCATCCCCTTCTCTTCCTGCCCCCAATCTCTCCCAGCATCAGAGTCTTTTCCAATCAGTCAACTCTTCGCATTAGGTGGCCAAAGTATTGGAGTTTCAGCTTTAGCATCAGTCCTTCCAATGAACACCCAGGATTGATCTCCTTCAGAATGGACTGGTTGGATCTCCTTGCAGTCCAAGGGACTCTCAAGAGTCTTCTCCAACACCACAGTTCAAAAGCAGTGATTTTGGAGGCCCCCAAATTAGTCTGCCACTGTTTCCGCTGTGTCTCCATTTATTTGCCATGAAGTGATGGGACCAGATGCCATGATCTTCATTTTTTGAATGTTGAGCTTTTAGACAACTTTTTCACTCTCCTCTTTCACTTTCATCAAGATTCTCTTTAGTTCCTCTTCACTTTCTGCCATAAGGGTGGTGTCATCTGCATATCTGAGGTTATTGATATTTCTCTCAGCAATCTTGATTCCAGCTTGTGATTCTTCCAGCCCAGCGTTTCTCATGATGTACTCTGCATAGAAGTTAAATAAGCAGGGTGACAATATACAGCCTTGACAGACTCCTTTTCCTATTTGGAACCAGTCTGTTGTTCCATGTCCAGTTCAAACTGTTGCTTCCTGACCTGCATACAAGAGGTCAGGTGGTCTGGTATTCCCATCTCTTTCAGAATTTTCCACAGTTTACTGTGATCCACACAGTCAAAGGCTTTGGCATAGTCAATAAAGCAGAAATAGATGTTTTTTCTGGAACTCTCTTGCTTTTTCCATGATCCAGCAGATGTTGGCAATTCGATCTCTGGCTCCTCTGCCTTTTCTAAAACCAGCTTGAACATCTGGAAGTTCATGGTTCATGTATTGTTGAAGCCTGGCTTGGAGAATTTTGAGCATTACTTTACTAGCATGTGAAATGAGTGCAATTATGCAGTAGTTTGAGCGTTCTTTGGCATTGCCTTTCTTAGGGATTGGAATGAAAACTGACCTTTTCCAGTTCTGTGGCCACTGCTGAGGTTTCCAAATTTGCTGACATATTGAGTGCAGCACTTTCACAGCATCATCTTTTAGGATTTGAAATAGCTCAACTGGAATTCCATCACCTCCACTAGCTTTGTTTGTAGTGATCCTTCCTAAGGCCCACTTGACTTCACATTCCAGGATGTCTGGCTCTAGGTGACTGATCACACCATTGTGATTATCTGGGTCATGAAGATCTTTTTTGTACAGTTCTTCTGTGTATTCTTGCCACCTCTTCTTAATATCTTCTGCTTCTATTAGGTCCGTACCATTTCTGTCCTTTATTGAGCCCATCTTTGCATGAAATATTCCCCTGGTATCTCTAATTTTCTTGAAGAGATCTCTAGTCTTTCCCATTCTATTGTTTTCTTCTATTTCTCTGCACTGATCACTGAGGAAGGCTTTCTTATCTTTCCTTGCTATTCTTTGGAACTCTGCATTCAAATGGGTATATCTTTCCTTTTCTCCTTTGCTTTTTGCTTCTCTTCTTTTCACAGCTATTTGTAAGGCCTCCTCAGACAGCCATTTTGCTTTTTTCCATTTCTTTATCTTGGGGATGGTCTTGCTCCCTCTCTCCTGTACAATGCCATGAACCTCCGCTCATAATTCATCAGGCACTCCATCAGATCTAGTCCCTTAAATCTATTTCTCATTTCCACTGTATAATTGTTAGGGATTTGATTTAGGTCATACCTGAATGATCTAGTGGTTTTCCCTACTTCCTTTAAGTTTGAATTTGGCAATAATGAGTTCATGATCTGTTTCAGAGTCAGCTCCCAGTCTTGTTTTTGCTGACTGTATAGAGTTTCTCTATCTTTGGCTGCAAATAATATAATCAATCTGATTTCAGTGTTGGCCATCTGGTGATGTCCTTATGTTTTTGGAAGAGGGATTTGCTATGAGCAGTGCGTTCTCTTGGCAGAACTCTATTTTGCCCTGCTTCATTCTGTACTCCACGGCCAAATTTGTCTGTTACTCCAGGTGTTTCTTGACTTCCTACTTTTGCATTCCAGTCCCCTGTAACAAAAAGGACATCTTTTTTGGGTGTTAATTCTAGAAGGTCTTGTAGGTCTTCATAGAACTGTTCAACTTCAGCTTCTTCAGCATAGACTTGGATTACCGTGATACTGAATGGTTTGCCTTGGAAAAGAACAGAGATCACTCTGTCATTTTTGAGACTGCATCCAAGTACTGCATTTCGGACTCTTTTGTTGACTATGATGGCTACTCCATTTCTTTTAAGGGATTCTTGACAAGACAAGAATCCAGAGAAGCGGGGGAGAAATCTCAGTTCAGGGAGTGAGTAGGAAAGAGAGAAGTGAGGCATGTGTTGGAAGTGAGATCTCATTTAGGAGGTAGGAACAATGGTTATGACTTCAGGAGTAGCCTATTGTTCCTTCCTGAGGCCTGGTTGCATTCTGTGTGTTCTTAATGAACTCTAGCTATTTCTCCAATAAACTCATGGCACAGAGTCTGCACATGGTATATGTTCAATAAATAATTTTAAAATTTACAAATGAAGATAGGTGCTGAAAAAACAACAATTTTTTTTTTGTTTACAGTTTTCTACTCTAAAAAGGTCTTATTTTATATATTGAGCTCTCCTTTCAAATTATTTTGTGATCACATCCAATTTTACCAAACTTTTCATTTGCTTACTAATCTTCCTTTACCATTCAGCTGGAAGTAGACACTGCTAATCTCCAGGTTAGAAGTAACATAATTAAACTAAAAATCTAATGTGGTCACACTGTGCTTCATATGGCAGCAATTATTCCCTGGTGGCTCAGGGGTAAAGAATCTGCCTGCCAATGCAGGGGATGCGGGTTCCATGCCTGGGTTGAGAAGATCTCCTGGAGAAGGAAATGGCAACCCACTCATATTCTTGCCTGGAAATTCCCATGGACAGAAGAGTCTGGAAGGGTATACAGTCCATAGGGTTGCAAAAGAGTTGGACACAACTTAGTGACTAAACAACAACTATTCTCAGGAATAAATCTGTGGTCTATTTTGTGTGATCTATTTAAAACAGCTTTATTTTGTACTTTTAGCTTTGAAAGAGATGATGTGAATGATCTTTAGTTACATATCAAAACTGAGGATTTATTTTAATGCTTGCACTGAATAACTTGAAGGAAAGATGACTATTCCAAGAACGTTTGGTTGCCAAAAAATAGTTTAGAGAGCCTAAATATCTAGTACTGAGTCATGGGAAGTGGGAACGAGTAAATTGGTTTCACTGGAAAACATTGCATATGTAACACATGGTACATTTCAAATGACTGTCAAGATTATATATATTTTTATTACATTTTGTTTTCCTATCCATTATTTGACAGGACCTAAAAAATTAGCCAGCCATACATAATAAACTGTACTCTAAGCATATGTGGTCTTTGCATAGAAATATATTTTAGGTTGTATATCTGCCAGTTGGTAAAAGCACATGTATTCTTGCATTTAAAATATGATTCCACGATTTGTTTCCATTTGATGGCTAACTTGGGAAGATTTGCATGTGTGTTGGCCATTTAAAAATATTTTTGGTACAAAGAATATTTTGGCACTTAATTTGTTTTTTATTACTTAATAGTACTGCCAGGACTATCAGCAGTGTAGCAACTACCCATCTGTCCTCGTAGATAAACAGTTCTGAATTCTTTGTCCAGGGGTTGCTAAAGCTGGGCCATTCATTGTCCCTTTGCCCACTCAGTGCCACCAGTCAACCTAAGAAAAGGATACAGAGGAAGTGCATTCCCTGTAATTATGTACATATTAAAGAGATGGTAGTATTAGCAAGTGAAGTAATCTATCAATCTGATTCAACTGTCCTTTCCATTATCTTACAACAAGACAGAGAGCTTAGCTGACTGTGTAGGGCTGGTTAGTGAGTACAAAGCTGGAGCTGCCATTCAGGAGTAAGTTATTAAGGCTTGGTTACAACAGAGGATACTATCTTAATCATTCCTTCCACCACATATCCAGATTTCCTGGGATACCAATTAACAGGAAAGCATAATAGGGCTAAAACAGTTTGCTTTTCCCATCATTACTCACGATTTTGGTAGTATGTTAGTCACTCAGTCATGTCCAGTTCTGTGACCCCATGGACTGTAGCCCTCCAGGCTCCTCCATCCATGGAATTTTCCAGGTAAGAATTCTGAAGTAGGTTACCATTTCCTTCTCCAGGGGATCTTCCCAACCCAGGGATCAAACTTAGGTCTCCCACATTGTGAGCAGATTCTTTACTGTCTGAGCTACCAGAGAAGCCCCAGTAATAAAAATACTGATGGAAGATGTAGTAGAAAAATAACCTTTTACAATTTACAAAGTTTTTTCTTTTTGTATATTATCTTAGCGAGGAATACATTATTCCCATTTTACAGATAAGTGAACTGTAGCTTAGAGAAGTTAGGTAATATGTTCAAGGTTACACACTTAGTCAGTGGCAGACCTTTTGCCTATAAATCCTTTGCTCTTTAAACTAATTACCTTTAGGTTAAAGAAGAAAAACAGACCCTATAATGAATCATTTACAATTTCCAGTTGCAGTTTCTTTACAGTGGATTCTTAGAAAGAAATCTGAATGCAGAATACATTTTGACCCTTACAATTTATCCAAGTTGTTTATAGTTACTTAATTCGGCAATCATTTTCTCTTTAGCCGTCTTTTACTTTCAGCACTTTGAATATGTTATCTCTCTTCCTCTGGTCTCAAGGTTGCTGATGAGAAATCAGCTGTTAATCTTAGTGAGATTCCTTATATGTGGTAAGTCACTTCTCTTCAGTTGCAGTCAAGGTTTGTTTGGTACAGAAATCTTTGAGTTTGTCTAAGTTTACTAAACTTCCTGGATGTGTAGACTGATGTTTTAAATTAAATTTGGGAAGTGTTTGGCCATTAGATTTTCAAACAGTCTTTATTCTCCTTTCTCTTTTCCTTCCAGGCCTCCCATCATACACATATTGATAAACTTGATGGTATTCCACAGTCTCTAAGGCTCTGGTCATTTGTTTTCATCCTTTTTTCTTTCTGTTCTCTACACTCAATCACCTCAGTGGACTTATCTTTAAACTTACTGCTTCTTTCTTCTGCCTGCTCAAATCTTGTTATTGAGCCCCTCCAGCAAACTTTTCGTTTCACTTACACTTTTCAATTCTGGGATTTCATTTTTTTCTTTACAATTTCTATCTTTTATTTTAAAATGGATACTCTCTATTTTGGGAGACATCATTCTCATATTTCTCTTTAGTCCTTTATACAAGGCTTTCTTTAGGCTTTTTTGAACATGCTCAAAATAGACAGTTCAAGTCTTTGTCTAGGAAGGACGATATTTGGGCGTCTGAGGGACAGTTACTACTGATTGCTTTCTTCCTCTGTATATGGGGCATACTTTCTTGTTTCTTTGCAAAGTGCATACTTCTTTGTTGGAAACTGGGCATTTTAAATGATAGAAAATTTTATTATATCAATGAATATTATTAACTATTTTACTATTTATTATATTATTAATAAATAATGGCAACTGTGGAAATCAGATTCTCTTCCTCCAGGGCTTGTCATTATTTGTACTCATTTTGTTGTTGTTACCAACATTTATGAATTAATTCTAAAAAGTCTTTTTGTCATGTGGCCACCGAAATCTCTACTTGGTGAGCTTAATGATCAGTTAATGATTAGACAGAGACTTCCTTAAAGGCCTGGAAACAATAAGCACATCTAATCTCTTCCAAGTGGGTGTGTGTGCCTGTTAAGGAATGCCTTCAACTCTGCCTTGACCTTCCTTTCCTGCTTATACAGAGCCTTAAGGTCATCCAGAGGTGAGAGCACAGGCCTTCTTAGGTCATTCTTGGCATGTGCAGAGCCTGGGTTAAGTGCATAGACCTGAGCTTGGACAAATCCTCCTAGTTTCCCAGGAATCTGCTGGAACTTTTGAAGTCTGTATGGACATCTCATCCCCTGGTTCTTCCTGTTGAGCCTTTTGTTCAGCTTACAAGTTTTCTGCTATCTACTGCCTCAAGTATCAGTTCATTTCAGTTCAGTCGCTCAGTCCGTCCGATTCTTTGTGACCCCATGAATCGCAACACACCAGGCCTCCCTGTCCATCACCAACTCCCAGAGTTCGCCCAAATTCATGTCCATCAAGTCGATGATGCCATCCACCCATCTCATCCTCTGTCGTCCGCTTCTTCTCCTGCCCCCTATCCCTCCCAGCATCAGAGTCTTTTCCAATGAGTCAACTCTTCGCATGAGGTGGCCAAAGTACTGGAGTTTCAGCTTCAGCATCATTCCTTCCAAAGAACACCCAGGACTGATCTCCTTTAGAATGGACTGGTTGGATCTCCTTGCAGTCCAAGGGACTCTCAAGAGTCTTTTCCAACACCACAGTTCAAAAACATCAATTCTTCGGCGGTCAGCTTTCTTCACAGTTCAACTCTCACATCCATACGTGACCACTGGAAAAACCATAGCCTTGACTAGACGAACCTTTGTTGGCAAAGTAATGTCTCTGCTTTTTAATATGCTGTCTAGGTTGGTCATAACTTTCCTTCCAAGGAGTAAGCATCTTTTAATTTCATGGCTGCAGTCACCATCTGCAGTGATTTTGGAGCCCAAGAAAATAAAGTCTGACACTGTTTCCACTGTTTCCCCATCTATTTCCCATGAAGTGATGGGACCAGATGCCATGATCTTCGTTTTCTGAATGTTGGGCTTTAAGCCAACTTTTTCCACTCTCCTCTTTCATCAAGAGGCTTTTTGGTTCCTCTTCACTTTCTGCCATAAGGGTGGTGTCATCTGAGGTTATTGATATTTTTCCTGGTAATCTTGATTCCAGCTTGTGCTTCTTCCAGCCCAGCGTTTCTCATGATGTACTCTGCATAGAAGTTAAATAAGCAGTGTTACAATGTACAAGCTTGACATACTCCTTTTCCTATTTGGAACCAGTCTGTTGTTCCATGTCCAGTTCTAACTGTTGCTTCCTGACCTGCATACAGGTTTCTCAAGAGGCAGGTCAGGTGGTCTGGTATTCCCATCTCTTTCAGAATTTTCCAGTTTATTGTGATCCACAGAGTCAAAGGCTTTGGCATAGTCAATAAAGCAGAAATAGATGTTTTTCTGGAACTCTCTTGCTTTTTCCATGATTCAGCGGCTGTTGGCAATTTGATCTCTGGCTCCTCCGCCTTTTCTAAAACCAGCTTGAACATCTGGAAGTTCATGGTTCATGTATTGCTGAAGCCTGGCTTGGAGAATTTTGAGCATTACTTTCTTTCTGACCTACACCCCTGGGTGGGAAAAGGGCTTTTCAAACTGAAACATTCCTAGTTGATAACTTTTGAAACAGTTAATTGTTGTGAAACCCTTGTTTTTTTTAACAGAAAGTTATCTTATCTCATTAAGCAAGTAAAAAGATACACTACATTTATCATAAGGTCAATATATTTGGTGAAAAGACCAAATATATTCCCCAGTGTGGAATGCACTAGAAAAAGTAGAGGCAGATAGATTAAAGAGATTTAAATTGATGACTAGAGAGTAGGTAAGTGGATAGTTAAAATACAGAATGTGAGGTCAAAGCATAAAACAGTGGATTGAACCACAACCAAAAAAAAAGAGAAAAAGAAAAGAAAAATAGTGGATTGATGGGTGATTGAAAGAGACAATATATAATACATTGTATTATTACATAAATTAGAATAATTTTTATATATTACATTAATTAGGATAAATAAATAGCAATATAAACATTAAAACCATAGCAAGCTAAAAAACCAGCTTTCCCTCTATAAAAACAGAAGTGGTTTCTATTTATGATTATTACTGGACTTAACTGTCCTTTTAAACATGAAGAATATTTCTACAATCAATTATTCATAAGAAGACAAACATATGCATTACACAAAACAAAAGCACCCGAGTAGAGATACTTTTCAATAGTTAATTAAAATAAAATTGTGTTAAAAATAAAATGTATCCTGATAATGGTATGTCAGTTTTTTGTGCTTCTACTTCAACATATAAACCTATTATTTAATAATGATGTAAAATACAAATACATATGTAATATAAAAATTTTTTAGCTTATAATACCAGTTTTTATATGTATCTGCTATTTAGTTGATTTTGAAGAAGGAAAAGAAAAGCTTCTATACATCTTCAACTAATAGAAGTCATACAAAAAAAAAAACAACCTTAAAATATTGGAACCAGTTGAGAAACCACAAGTATTCAAATGCAGGAAATCATGATTTTATAACATTTTAATGTGATCTACTCTTGGGAAACAAAGTTAACCAAACCCCATTTCTGTACAGGAAATATTCCAGCGTACAGTTGTAATACATCGTGGTGAAGGGGTACAGCTGCAGATTTTTCACCTGTAATGCCCCACTGGTATTCTGGCTTACTGCATTGTATCAAGACTGCCTTCCTGTCCGGAAAACCCTCTAAGTACAAACAAGACTCTAAGTCCAGATTTTATTTTCCCTTGGTATCAGAATATGGTAATTTAAGAGTCCTGAGAAATACTTTTTCAGCCTTTAAAAGGAAATGTGTAACATTCTTTTATTAGGATCTATGTTTGGGTTGGTTTTTCAAAAAACTTAACATATGACCCAGTTATCTTATCAATTTATCAAGCTACCAAGTTTCAAGCAAACGCAGGTGTGTAATATGACATCTTTCAATATAATATTTTCCACAAAGACAAATAATAAAAATATATTAAGAACTTCTGAGTCAAAACTAACTTGGACCAAGGGCAACTTTACTATTTTATGGTTTTCTTTTAATGAGGCTACGAACCGTAAACTCACTATAGTGTTCTAGTCTCAGCTCTAATTGTTCAGGTATTTCACTCACTGTATGGAATAGTCAAATGTACATGGTCTATTGTAAAGAACAGTAATTGGGACTCTGACCTTCTGAAAGTGAAGTTTCTCAGTCGTATCCGAGTCATTGCGACCCCATGGACTGTAGCCTACCAGGCTCCTTTGTCCATGAGATTTTCCAGGCAAGGGTACTGGAGTAGTTGCCATTTCCTTCTCCAGGGGATCTTCCCAACCCAGGGATAGACTGGGGACAGCAGGCCACTCATGAATGCCCACTAGAAAGAGTTGTTTCCAAGGTCCCTTAGGGCAACATATACAGGTAACAGGTTGCATACACTACCCAGGAGGCTCCTGTCTGTAGCCACTGCACACTGGGCCCCCATGGGGAAAAGAGCACAGTCAGCTTAATTGGCTGCAAAAAACAGAGAACCAAGAAACAGACTAGCTGGACTCAGGGGGACTTAATTCTAACCTAAATTCAGTTGCAAACTAGTTTTGTCACCTTGAGTTGAAGTAACATAACTAATCTGAGCCTCAATACTCTTACTGGTAACAAATTCGGAAGATGTGGAATAAGGAGGAATAAGGAATAAGACTACTCTAGCTCTTTAAAATTCTAAAGTATATATAAATATAGGACTTGATTTTTTACTTTACATTTTAGGAAGAGAGTTTATATTTTAAAGTGCATACTGTGTGCCAAGATTTTCATTATTTTATTCAATCTGAATGGTAATTAAGTTAGAAGAGTATACCCATTTTACAGATGAGGAAAATGAAGGGTTGAACAACTTGCTAAGGTTCTCAATCAAAAGCTACAGAGCTGGGAGTGTAGGATTCTAGAACCCAGGGAGCTCATTCACTTATTTACATTGATTCCCATATGTTAGTTACTTGGTTGTGTCACAGGTTTGAAAGCATGTAACCTGACAAATAAGCAATGCTTACAAACCAAATACTTGTACAGTGATACTCTGCTATAAGACTGTTTTTAAAACTAAAAGAGTTAAGAATACAGTAATTATTGATAATTGTTCTTAACAGCCCTTTGTAATAAGAAAAACTATAGTGCAGAGTGTGCTCACTCAGTCATGTCTGACTCTTTGCAACCTCATGAACTACAAGCCACCAGGCTCCTTTGTCCATGGGATTTTCTCAGCAAGAATACTGGAGTGGGTTGCCATTTCCTTTTCCGACAGAGACAGTAATCTTTAATAATTGGGAAGAAGCCAGTTGGGATCACAGAATAACTGAAAAAAAAAAATACAAATAGTTTAGAACGAAAAGCAAGCCTGAAATGTCTTATGAAGGCTTGTCATCAAGTTAAATGTTTCGATCAAGAGGTCAAGAAAACTATTCTATAAAAGGCTAAACAGATGATGGCAAACACTGGAGGCTTTCTGCATGATACGTTCTGTGTGGCAACTACTTGACTGCCTACTGCAGCAGGTGGATCACAACAAACTGTGAAAAATTCTGAAAGAAATGGGAATAACAGACCACCTTACCTGCCTGTTGAGAAGCCTGTGTGTAGGTCAAGAAGCAAGAGTTAGAACCAGATATAGAACAACAGACTGGTTTAAAATTGGGAAAGGAATAGGTCAAGGCTGTATACTGTCACCCTGCTTATTTAACTTATATGTAGAGTACATGTGAAATGTGGGGCTGGATGAATCACAAGCTGGGATCAAGATTTCCGGGAGAAGTATCAATAACTTCAGATATGCAGATGATACCACTCTAATGGCAGAAAGCAAAGAGGAACTAAAGAGCCTCTTGATGAAGGTGAAAGAGGAGAGTGAAAAAGTTGGCTTAAAACTCAAAATTCAAAAAACTAGTAGGATCCCATCACTTCATGGCAAATAGATGGGGGAAAAAAGGAAACACTGACAGACCTCCTTTTCTAGGGTTCCAAAATTATTGCAGACAGTGACTGCAGCCATGAAATTAAAAGACGCTTGTTCCTTGGAAGAAAAGCTATGACCAACCTAGACAGCATATTAAAAAGTAGAGACATTACTTTGCTGACAGAGATCTGTACATTCAAAATTATGGTTTTTCTGATAGTCATGTACGGATACCATAAAGAAAGATGAGCACCAAAGAATTGATGCTTTCAAACTGTGGTGCTGGAGAAGACTGTGGACAGCAAGGAGATCAAATCAGTCAATCCTAAAGGAAACCAACCCTGAATATTCATTGGAAGGACTGATGCTGAAGCGGAAACTCCAATACTTTGGCCACCAGATGTGAAGAGCGAACTCACTGGAAAAGACCCTGATGCTGGGAAAGATAGAAGGCAGAAGGAGAAGAGGATGAAAGAGGATGAGATGGTTGGATGGCATTGCTGCCTCTGTGGTCATGAGTTTGAGCAAGCTCTGGGAATTGGTGATGGCAGGGAGTGCTGCAGTCCATGGGGCTGCAAAGAGTCAGGTATGACTTAGCAACTGAACAACAACACTGCAGTATGTAAACAATATCTAAATGAGTATGTCTGTGTTCCAATAAATTTTTATTTACAAAATCAGGTGGTAGGCTGCATTTGATGGGCAGGCTATGGTTTGTTGATTCCTTGATTACATGAACAGTGTTGCCCTCATAGAGGCCCTTTAGAGTATACGTCTCTTAAGAAATACTCCTCCATAGGTCTATCACATTCCCACATATCTTAGAAAAAAGGCATTATCTTTGCTCAAGATCATCTTTTCAAGTTCACATGCATAGCAAACAGCTACAGAAGACAGAGACAGTGTCTCTCTACAAAGGGCAGGCATGCTAATCTCCCATTTCAAACGATTCAGTTTCCCCAAGTTCAGGGTTCCAATCTTGTAATGTAACCCACTATGTGTTTAAGTATCACCTGGCTCTCTTTATCACCCTTAAGGGAACAGAGGCTTGGAGAGCTGGCACATATGCAGACACACTGTTGTAGGTAATAAACTGTCCTTCACCTCTGATCCAGCACTCCCATATGTTCTACAAGCATCCAAGGGACTCTGGCAGGCTAAGCTGTTAACTTGCAAATGCGGTAGAGCTCAAACCCTTCACAATTTTGAGTATATTTATAGTTTATTTAGGGCTTCCCTGGTAGCTCAGCTGGTAAAGACTCCACCTGCAATACAGGGGACCCAGGTTCGATTCCTGGGTCGAGAAGATCCCCTAGAGAAGGGATTGACTACCCACTCCAGTATTTTTGGCTCAGACAGTAAAGAATCTGCCTGCAGTGTGGGAGACCTGGGTTCGATCCCTGGGTTGGGAAGATCTGGAGAAGGAACAGCTACCCACTCCAGTATTCTGACTTCAAGAATTCCATGGACAGAGGAGCCTGGCAGGCTACAGTCCATGGAGTTGGAAAGAGTCAGCGACTTTTTGCGACTTTCAAAGGGCTGAATGACTTTCACTCACTTGTTCACATACTTTATTTAGTATACAGTTTCATATGTATCACACATATCATACATATATGTAAATGGATATGTACAAGTGAGATTAATTAGCTTGTAAGTATTCTTAATTTTAGAAAGGGCAGAGGAACTAGAGATCAAATTGCCAACATCTGCTGGATTGTCAAAAAAGCAAGAGAGTTCCAGAACAACATCTACTTCTGCTTTACTGACTATGCCAAAGCCTTTGACTCTGTGGATCACAATAAACTGTGGAAAATTCTGAAAGAGATGGAAATACCAGACCACCTGACCTGCTTCTTGAGAAACCTGTATGCAGGTCAGGAAGCAACAGTTAGAACTGGACATGGAACAACAGACTAGTTCCTATTTTCCAAAAAATAGAAAAAGGAGTACGTCAAAGCTGTATGTTGTCACCTTGCTTATTTAACTTATATGCAGAGTGTATCATGAGAAACGCTGAGCTGGAAGAAGCACAAGCTGGAATCAAGATTGCCGGGAGAAATATCAATAATCTCAGATATGCAGATGATACCACCCTTATGGCATAAAGTGAAGAGGAACTAAAAAGCCTCTTGATGAAAGTGAAAGAGGAGAGTGAACAAGTTGGCTTAAAGCTCAACATTCAGAAAATGAAGATCATGGCATCTGGTCCCATCACTTCATGGCAAATAGATGGGGAAACAGTGGAAACAGTGGCTGACTTTATGTTTCTGGGCTTCAAAATCACTGTGGATGGTGATTGCAGCCATGAAATTAAAAGACGCTTACTCCTTAGAAGGAAAGTTATGACCAACCTAGACAGCATATTTGGAGGAGGCAATGGCACCCCACTCCAGTACTTTTACCTGGAAAATCCCATAGACAGAGGAGCCTGGTGGGCTGGAGTCCATGGGGTAGCTAGAGTCCGACACAACTGAGCGACTTCACTTTCACTTTTCACTTTCATGCATTGGAGAAGGAAATGGCAACCCACTCCAGTATTCTTGCCTGGAGAATCCCAGGGACGGGGAAGCCTGGTGGGCTGCCGTCTATGGGGTCGCACAGAGTCGGACACGACTGAAGTGACTTAGCAGCAGCAGCAGATAGCATATTAAAAAGGAGAGACATTACTTTGCCAACAAAAGTCTGTCTAGCCAAGGCTATGGTTTTTCCAGTAGTCAAGTATGGATGTGAGAGTTGGACTATAAAGAAAGCTGAGCACCGAAGAATGGATGCTTTTGAACTGTGGTGTTGGAGAAGGCTCCTGAAAGTCCCTGGGACTGCAAGGAGATCCAACCAGTCCATCCTAAAGCAGATCAGTCCTGGGTGTTCACTGGAGGGACTGATGTTGAAGCTGACACTCCAATACTTTGGCCACCTGATGCAGAGAGCTGATTCATTGGAAAAGACCCTGATGCTGGGAGGGACTGGGGGCAGGATGAGAAGGGGATGACAGACAATGAGATGGCTGGATGGCATCACTGACACAATGGACATGAGTGTGGGTAAACTCCAGGAGTTGGTGATGGACAGGGAGGCCTGGTATGCTGCGGTTCATGGGGTCACAAAGAGTCGGACACAGCTGAGCGACTGAACTGAACTGATCGATTCTTAATTTATTCACCGAACATGTATTGTTTCTATGTTAAGGGCAAGCCAGGGATCAAATGGCCAGAAAGAGAGAGAGATGTGGTTCGTGACTTCACAGAACTTACAAACAAGTAATACATAAATAGTTAAGTACCGCTATTGCCAGAATTATTTAAAGTATGATTAAGAAAAAAATTTTCACAGAATTACTCCATACTTTCCTGCTAAATTTTAATCTATCTTTACAGTCCAAATTAATGTGGTTTAACTATTTATCCATGGGAAAGTTTATCTTTTCAAAGCTTTAAGTCCATAACTCCATGCTATCTTTTCACCAGATCTTTTATAGAACTGCTAATAAGTGTTCAAGAGTGACTCGTGATTTTAACTCTGCATGGAGGTAGGTTGGGAAGAAGAATTATTTGTAGGCAGATAGCTGGAAGAAAAAAGAAGAAAAAGTATGAAGAATTTAAAAAACCAAGCCTGTATATAATCAAGCCCTGTGTAAAGGGCAGGCTGTACAATACAGTTTTCAAAACAGTAACCTTGGTTGAGCTCTGGTATTCTGGATTAAATGTCCTAAGGAAAGAAATCTCAATGTGGTGAAAATGAAATTCTGCACAAATTCCATTAACATTCCTAAAGAACTATGCTCCAATTCTGGCCCTTTCCTATCTCCTCAACCTAACCTCCTACTTTTATACCACATACCACCTTAGCTGTCATTAGTTTGTCTCCATCAGTGCTTCCTGAAATCTCATTCATCTTTCAAAACTTTTTGTCTTTTTTCTAGAGAAACAAAACAAAAAACTCTTCTCTAATAATCAAAGTTAGAAGTGATTTCTCTTCAGAATTCCCCAAAGACACACGACTTAAACTCTTCTTACTGGCACTTAACAACAGTACCTTTTCTTGTAGTTATCTGTGTGTATCTGTGTGTATACAACTCCAGCTTGTGTACCTATGTAAATCCCTAACTCTTCTGTGCAGGCTTAGGCTGTAAAGAATCTGCCTGCAATTTGGGAGACCTGGGTTCAATCCCTGGGTTCGGAAGTTCCCCTGGAGAAGGGATAGGCTACCCATTCTAGTATTCTTATCTGGAGAATTCAATGGACAGAGCCTGGCAGTCTACAGTCCATGGGGTAGCAAAGAGTCAGACATGAATGAGTGACTAACACTTTCACCAGCTTCTATACTCTGTTTAATCCTCTTAGCAGAAATATTACAAGGGTCTCCTTGTCTTCAGCCTGTTCATTCAGGAGGCTTCACAGATCTACCAAACCAATCATGACAACAGCATACAGAACCCAGACTACAACAAATATGCAGGCAGGGCCTTACTTTGGCAATTCCCTTTCAGGAGACAGTCTCAATACATTAAGCTAAGCTTACTCTATTTTTTTTTTTTTACTCTATTTCATTTAAAGTTTCACTCAGTCACAGTCAGCTTTCACTAAGTACTATGTTAGGCACTGGAGAGCAAAGATAAACATACAAATGCCCTCAACAAGCCCAATGTGAAGGAAGGAGTCAGTAATAAAAACAGGCCCAAGGTGTCCTAAGGAAGGGCAACTTTCCCATCCTGGGTGGAGACAGAGTATACCACCTGGAGGTCAAGAAATGAACAATGTATAAAAGGTCACTATAAATATAAAAATAATAAAAATTCACATGTATACAAGATATATTTCATCTTTTCAGGATTCCATTTAAAGTCTTCTTTACCCTTCTCTACCAAAATATTATGACTGAATACAAAACACATATCATTAAATAAAATGTGAACTGTCATATTTCAAACATACACAAAATCTAGTTGACAAGAGATGACAGGTCATTGGCAGAAATCATTTTTAAAAAATGGGTAAGATTTGACTTGAAAATCATATAAACTTGAAAATCAGCAAGCATTAATTCTTCTTTTATCATTAGGTATACAGCTAAATTTTGTTCACAACACGTAAGACTATTTGGAATTTCAAATATATGTTCAAATCTGATGCAGCAAAAATGAGCAAACTGTATAGCTTCCTGGGGCAATCATGCTTGCAAATGGCCACCTCAAAACTACAGTCCCAAAGTGACATACATGCAAAAGGAAAGCAATCAGGCACACAGGTGATTTATACCCTTAGAAGGAAACATGAATGGCTTTGACACTGACTGTGATTCTTTCCTTATTTCATGTCATGTCAAATTTGCCTGAAATGATGACTTACAGTAGTAGTTCAGTGCCAATCACTCTTAACCTTATACTTTTCCGATTTACCATTAAGAACAGCCACAGGGTGTTAGAAAATATGTCTATTTACATACCAACTGAACATATCAAACCACAGCTCTGTTCAGCTGGTTTGTTTTCAGGTTTCAGGTGGCTAAGGGAACAAAGAAGTCTCTCATAGTTATCTATAATTTTCTAAGTCTTGCAAAATCATCTCAGAAAATCTACAGAGAGGCAAATTTCCTGGGCTGGAATGACTGGCTCTTTCTTCATAAATCTGCAGATAGAATTTCTGGCTGTTACTGACCACCGTTATTTGGTGGTGACCTATGTCCTGTTAAGCAAATCATCATGTAGAAAGAATGTAATGTGGAAAAGATGAGTTTGGGGAATGCTTTTTAGACAATTTAGTTACATTCATAACACATCATAGACTAGAATAAAAGCCACAGACACCTAATTTGTTGCTTAGGGGTACATCACAGACTTTATGGGACAAATTTTTCTCTTGAGATTCATGGAAAGAAAAAAAATGTAAAATAGAAAATGAACAAATAGTATGGGTGGGATTAAAAAGAAAAACAACAACAACCCAGCAACAAGCTGTGCCCACAAAACAGCTTTTCCATCCACACAGAATGACCAAGCACCTTCTTGGGTGTTCCCTACAGAATCCTCTTCCTCTGACCCTGCTGCCCAAGGGAAAAGAGTATTTTTGGAACACGTCACTCTCAAAAAAGTAAAAAACCACAAAGAACAAATTCTTTTATATTCCCCAATACAACCACTTCTTAAAAATTCAGTAACAATTAAAATAAATGGTAGTAATTTTAGAAATGTTTCCATATAAGATAAAGAACAGCTTACTTGCAGGGTTAAACAGCGTAAACATTTCTGTCATATGTTATATAGTTAAACAATATTTTAAAGATTTTTATTTTCATTTGTAATTTTCGATATGCAAATACTGCTAATTCCAAAGACCATCGGAATGATTTTACTCCTGAAGGAAAAACACAGGATTACAGATTCTCTAAAAAGTACAATCTGGCACAGGTCTGAGGAACTGAGAGTTGGTCTGTATTTCCTTGAGTGGAATGAACTATAATTTTTTCCCAACTACACATCCTCAACCACAGGACTGTATTGTACCTCAACTGAATATTATGGCCTAATAGTTTGATTTAAGTATCAAAAAAAAATTCTTTTGGCTAAAGGCCAAATTCAAAACATTTTGTGTGTGTGTGTGTAGTGGGGGGAGTACAACAACATATCTATTTCTGACTCTTGGCCTGCTTCTTTCTCCCTTTGGACCTCATCCCTGACAGACATCTGTATTTTGTAACTTTTCCTACATGCTGGCTCTGAAGATACTCTGAGTTTTGGCCTAATAATCCTTCTCTGTTTGAATTCATTAGTGTGAGAATCACAGGACTAGAAAGGACTTTGGGAGGTCATATAGACATCAACTTGCTCTGGACAAGACTAACTCCAAACGAGGAAGACAAATGATGTTTAAAGACTTGTAGACGAAATTTCAAGATTTCTCTCATCAACACTGCAGTGCTTTGCATGCTTCACTATTAGAAAATGTTTTATGATATAGTTTTCATTTTATAAAAATGTTACTTGGCAGACATCAGGACTTTCTATAAAATGAAGTACCATATAGCTTACATTTTTAGTCCATTAAAGGGATATTTAAGACTGAAATAAATTATTTGTTGGACTCCAATGGACCATAACTGGGACAAAGGAGGTACCTAGCTTATGTGACACTGACATCATTTACTGATAGTACTACAAATGCTATAGATGTTTTCATTCAATTTGGTCTTTATATTTAATCTATCTTGCTGCTGCTTAGCCACTTCAGTCGTGTCTGACTCTGTGCAACATCATGGATTAAAGCCCAGTAGGTTCCTCTGTCCATGCAGATTCTCCAGGCAAGAATACTGAAGTGGGTTCTCATGCCCTCCTCCAGGGGATCTTCCTGACCCAAGGATTGAATCCGGGTCTTCCACATTGCAGGCGGATTCTTTAGCATCTGAGCCACCAGGGAAGCCCTAATCTATCTTATCTACTTCTTAATGTAAATAAGAATTAATATTTTCTTAATATATATAAGAATTAATTTTTTCTGTAAAAATTCTTCCTAAAACGAGTTCAACTAGGTCATTTATTAGCTATATGATTTCTCTATTTGCAGTAGCTTAGATGGTAAATAATCTGCCTGTAAAGCGGGAGACTCAGGTTCAGTCCCTGGATCGAGAAGATCCCCTGGAGAAGGAATGACAACTCACTCCAGTATTTCTTGCCTGGAGAATTCCATGGACAGAGGAGACTGGTGGGATATAGTCCATGGGGTCGCAAAGAGCTGGACACAATGGAGCAACTACCAAAACACTTATCTATTAAACTATAATGATGATTACAGAATGCACAAAATTTGGGGAAGGACAAATGAAAGAATGTAGGAAAACTGCCAAGCAAAATTTCTGGCACACAGAAATTGCTCAGTAAATGAAAGCTGCCTCTTCCCTCTTAGTGAAAAATAAATCACTGATTTTAATTTCTGTGCATTGAGGACCTTGCTGACAAACTGCACAAATCAATGAATGCTAAAACCAATGTGTAAAAGGAGAACTTGATGATGATGACCTGATCCATGTAAATACCGCTCAGAGTGAAATATGCAGATGTCATGTGCCTCCCATTGATATAACAGGAAGACTACCGAGTCACTTTGGAAGCTTTCTTTACAAGAAGGAAAAAAGCAACTAAAATCTAATCAAGCTTCCATAACAACTACTTACTAGATTACAGAAAATATGGAGGATAGAGGGTAATGTTAAACAACATTATAAGGATAAAGTGAGCCAGAATATAGGAAATTCTATAGGTCAAATGATCTAATTTCTTCATCAGATAAATGACATAGGGGAGAAAAAGGAGATAGGGGACTGTTACAGACTAAAAGAGAGTTAAGAACCGTATTAATCAAGTGTACGTGTGGACCTCAGTGTGCTCCTGACTGAAACAAACCAACTCTAAAAGAGTACTTTTGAGACAATAGGAAGAATTAAATATAGACTATTATATGATAGTAAGGAATTTTTGTTCATTTTGTGGGCTGTAATAAAGATATTAAACTTACGTTTAAAAATATTTACTTGTTGGCAATGCTTGTACGTATGTGTGTGTATTCAGTCACTCAGTCAAGTCCAATTTTTTGCAACCCTATGGACCATAGCCCGTCATGCTCCTCTGTCCATGGTATTTTCCCGGCAAGAATAATGGAGTGGGTTGCCACTTTTTCCTCCAGTTATCCTCCAGATCCAGGGATTGAACCCACGTCTCTAAGTCTCCTGCACTGCAGGTGGCTCTTTACCCCTGAGCCACTGGGGAAGCCATAGCAATGTTTACTGAACTATTAATGGGTGAAATAAAAGGATGTCTGGGACTTCCTTTGGAATACTCTAGAAAAACAATGAGGATCAACAAAAAGTGGTGAGAGGAACAGATGTAACAAGGATAACAGGACATCAATAATTACTAAAGATGTGTGAAAGACACACAGAGTTTGTTATACTAGTCTCTTTACTTTTGTGTATGAAAATTTTTCATGATGAAAACTTGGAACTTTTTTCAAGGGAAATCATCAGATTTTTTTCCCCCCTCACCTAAAACTTACATAATAATAGATGTCTTTGTTAGGAATAATATTGTATCAATCAAGAAAAATTTACATATTGCTTGAAACTTCCTTCAATATCAGTTTAAGAATCATTTTAGAAGGCAGAACTCATAAAACAAGTAATTGCCATAAAACCATGTACATATCTCAGAAAAGGCCATATTTGTACTCAATCCAAAAAAAGAAAAAGAAAAGGGGAGAAAAAGAGTTAAAAAAGCGCCATCGTCAGAGAAGATATTTGCAAATTATGTATCTGACAAGAGGGTAATACCTAAAATACAATATACAAAAAACTCATACCACTTAATAGCAAAAAAAAAAAAAAAAAAAAAAAATTCTGATTAAAAAGTGGGCAGAAAGTCTAAGTAGGCATTTTTTTCCAAAGAAGGCAAACAGAGCGCCAATAGGCAAATGACAAGGTACTCAGCATTACTAATCGTCAGGGAAAAGCAAATAGAGGTTATTATAAAAAAGATAAGAAACAGCAAGTGTTGTTAAGAAAAGAGAACCCCTGGGCACTGCTGGTGGGAAAGCAAATCGGTCTAGCCACTATGGAAAATAGTGTGGAGGTTCCTTAAAAAATTAAAAACAGAAATTACCATATGATTCAGCAATTCCATTTCTAAGCATTTTATCTGAAGAAAATTCAAAGACTAACAAAAAGATACATGCACTCCCACATTCACTGCAACAATATTTATAATAGCCAAGAAATGGAAACAACTTAAGTGTCCATCGATAGATGAAAAGATTAAGAAAATGTGGCGTCTATATACACAGTTGAATATTATTCAGCTTTACTACATAAGAAGGAAACCTTGCCATTTGTGACAACATGAGTATCCCTGGTGCTAAATGAAATAAGTTGGACAGAGAAATATAAACACTGTATGACCTCACTTATATGTGGAAGCCCAAAATCCAAAACACAAAACCAAATACACAGATACAGAGAATAGACTGGCGGCTGTCAGAGGCAGGGGCGGAGGGGTGGGGGAAAATGAGTGAAAGGGAAAGTGAAAGTGAAGCTGCTCAGTCCTGTCCCACTCTTTGCAACCCTCTGGACTGCAGCCTATCAAGCGCCTCAGTTCATGGAATTTTCCAGGCAAGAGTACTGGAGTGGGTTGCCATTTCCTTCTCCACGGGATCTTCCCCACCCAGGGATCGAACCCAGGTCTCCCACATTGGGGGCAGACACCTTACTGTCTGAGCAACCAGGGAAGTCCTGGGGAAATAAATGAGTGAAGGGGGTCAAAAGTTACAAACTTCCAGTTACAAAATAAGTCATATGGATGTAATGTATAGCAGGGTGACTATAACTGATACTGTATTGTATAGCTGAAAGTTGCTAAGAAAGGAGATCTTAGTTCTTATCACAAGAAAAAAAAATTTATAACTGTCTGGTGACAGATGTTGACCAGACATTTTGGGGAACATTTTGCAAAATATATATAAGTACCTAATCATTATGTTGTATGCATGCCTGCATGCTCAGTTATGTCTGATTCTTTGCGACCCCATGGACTGCATCCTACCAAGCTCCTCTATCCACGGGATTTTTCCAGGCAAGAATACCAGACTAGGTTTCCATTTCCTCCTCCAGGGGATCTTCCTGACCCAGGGATCAAACCTGTATCTCCTGCACTGATAGGTAGATTCTTTACCACTGAGCCATCTGGGAAACCGCATTATGTTGTATACCTGAAACTAATGTTATCTATAAATTATACCTCAATTAAAAAAATGCCATCACCAATAGATACTATCAAATGATAAATTTTAGTGTATGCAATATATACTTGAGAAATTGCCTGATCAACTGAGGTTCTTTATCCTATCACTAAATGACAGAACTGACTTTAGTGATTTGGCTATTTTATTGGTCTACGCTGGTATATCAATGATATGGTATGTTATGAAGGTCTACTTTATACTTGATGGTAAAGTATCTAGTGGAGATTTTCAACATAGTATATAAATTTTAAAGAGATGAAGGTAATACTTGTGGGAAAAAAGTAGGGTTGTATATCTAGATGGAGCCAAATATACAGTAGAAAATTATAAGAAACCTAATTCTTCAAGAATATGCTAAAATACACTACAATAATCATTGAGATTACATCAAAGTTAAGCTTTGGATTTTCTTAATGTGCTCAACAGAACATTTTTCAAACGATAAAAAATTCAATAATCAGAGGACTCATTTTTTTAAGACAAATTTTTAATGACATATGAAGCTTGCTGAAATCTGAAAGCTTGCTACTTCACACACACTTAGCTAAAGAGAAAAAGATATTGGTCAATGTTTGGAAATGACTTTTCCTCATGGAGTAAAAAAGAGATGTCACAATAGGGGAGTAAAAATATGGGTAAGATTAATGAAATCATTGTTAACTTTCAAAGAATGGTTCAAAGTTGGCTTATACAGCAAATACATTTCTAAGGCTAAATATTTTCCAATCAACAAATGTAAGATAAAACTGTGAATGCAACTTTATATATATATTTCAAGATCACTGCACTGAAATGAAGTTTTAGAGTTGTGTTAAGAAAACTGGTTGTAGTGAAAATGAGTCCTTTGAGAATCCTGGTTCAGTTTATAAATAGCAAGACCCACAAAAGTAAAGAACAACTATATTGTTGTCTCGTCACTGAAAAAGGCCTTTGATGGTTATTATTTAGAGGCTGTCCCCTTGCACACTGGAAAAGCAACCACTCTAGTCCAATATATAAGAATTATTATCAAGAAAAAAACACTTATCAAAATTCCTTGTAATAGAAGGCTAAAACTGATATATTTCTTGGCTGCTTTGGAAGCATTCTGAGCATCCCTCTCAGTGATTCATTATTATATGGATGATAAAGCAGTGAAAAAAGAATTGCCATCTGCAGTGACTTATTAAGTCTAGGCTTTTAAAACATTGCGACACCAAGATAGAGAAAACTGTCTGACATATACTTTGGTTTCAGTTTTATAAAATGTAAGAGGATCTCTCTCAGTAACTAGTTGTACAGGTAATGAAACAGACAGAATATCCTTTTATAATAATAGTAAAACTAATAAAAATGTACTGTAGAGTGGAATATAGAATTTGGTTACAAAGTAAGAGTTAATTTCAAGAGTCTGTGTTTGAAGGAGGCTGCTTTGGACCATCCCATGGATGCCAAAATTTAAGAAACAATGATCTCATGTAAAAGTATGTTTCACAAAGGGCATCTTTTAGTAGATTATCTTCAGTAGGTTATGGCTCTCTGAGCTGTAGCTTCCTTAGTAAAATATGAATAATAGCTTTTGTAATGTTGTGAGAATTAAGTGAGGTGGGTTTCCCAGATGGCTCAGGGGTAAAGAATTTGCCTGTGACGCAGCGACGTGGGTTTGATCCATGGGTTGGGAGGATCCCCTGGAGAAGGAACTGGCAACCCATTCCTGTATTCCTGCTGGGAAAATCATATGGACAGGATGTAGCCTGGGGGGCTACAATCCATGGGGTTGCAAAGAGTTGGCCATGACTGACTAAATAACAACAATCATATAATGCTCTTAGCAATGGCTGGCACTATATAAGAAAACAATAAATGAACAATGAATGAGAGGAAAAAAAGTAAAAAACTACCTTTTCCAATCCTGAAACCTTAAGGTCTTTTTCCAAGTTTGTTTTTAGTCCTTGGAATACTACAAATATTGATACTTGTATCAATTGATACATGTTTATTTTGATAAATAATATTTATCAAGGATTGTTGGCTAGTACACAAAAGCATATAGATACTGACCAAACCTTCATTTATGGCTTGTCATTTTCATCTTACAACCTTGAAAAACTGACACCTTGCCTCTAATTTCTTCTATCTCCAAGGAATGAAACTTATCACTCAAAAACTCTCTACTTCTAAGTCCTCCGACCAATAGCTTCCTCCACAGAATTCAGTTCAGTTCAGTTCAGTTGCTCAGTCGTGTCCAACTCTTTGTGACCCCATGAACCGCAGCATGCCAGGCCTCCCTGTCCATCACCAACCCCCAGAGTTTACTCAAACTCATGTCCATTGAGTCAGTGATGGCATCCAACCATCTCATCCTCTGTTACCCTCCTCTCCTACTGCCTTCACTCTCCCAGCATCAGGGTCTTGTCCAATGAACCTGAAGCTTTTTGCATCAGGTGGCCAAAGCACTGAAGCTTTAGCTTCATCATCAGTCCTTCCAATGAATATTCAGGGTTGATTTCCTTTAGGATGGACTGGTTGGATCTCCTTTCTGTCCAAGGGGCTCTGAAGAGTCCTTCATTTATAAAACACTTTATTGCTAAAAACTGCTAACCATAATCTAAGCCTTTAATAAGTTGTAATCTTTTTGCAATAGTAACATCAAAGATCACAGATCACCATAACAAATATAATTGTAATGAAAAAGTCTGCAATACTGTGAGAATTACCACACAGTGACACAGAGACAAAAAGTCAGCAAATGCTGTTGGAAAGTGGTGCTGATAAACTTGCTTGAAGCAGGATTGCTACAAACCTTCACTTTATAAAAACTGCAAACCTGTGATATGCAATAAAGTGAAGCACAGTGAAAACAAGGTATATCTGTAGTATCCTCTAACTTGCCTTTCCCTCTGTAATCAGCCGTGGTTGTTGCTCAGCTTGATAACCTTAATGACTACCCTCACAGGACAAAGTGCTTGTGGGATAAGCCCAAATGTCTCAGCATAGCCTTTAAAATCCTCCACCACCTGGCTTTAAGCCTACTTTTCAAACTCATCAACTACTGTACGAACTTCCTTCCCTGTACATCCATTAACACTTAGTGCATAACACGGGGTGATAGTTGCCTATGTGTTTGTTTCATGAAGCTTGGATTGTACAATCTTAGAGATAACGCTTATAAGAACATCCTGTAAATAGTATTAATCATTGTCACTACTTTTTGGTCCTTTCCCTCAAGTCCACCAGACAGTACAGAGACTAAGTGAATAAGAATTCAAAATGTGCTAATACCCCACTTTCATTACAGTATAAATTATCGACAAGAGACCCTATGTCATGGCCACTATTCTTGTTGACGTGTGGCCCACATCTTCCTGTCCCTTCCCAACCACACCTAATTTATTGCTGTATATCTCTGCCATTACCTTTCTGTACCTCTGCAATAAAGGTTTTTGGTTTTAAAAAAAAAAGGTGCTAACATCCAAATGTTCAACAACTGATGAATGGTAAGTAAGGAAAATGTGGTAAATCCCCAAAACATATTACTATTTGGTAACAAAAAGTAACAAAACACTGATTCATGATTTAAATGGGTGGACTATGAAAACAATATGCTAAATGATAGAAATCAGTCACACACAAAAAATCACAAACTATATGATCCCATTCACCTACAATGTCCAGAACAGGTAATATACAGAGACAGAAAGTAAATTAGTGGTTGCCAAGGACTTCTCTGATGGTTCAGAGTCTGCCTACAGTAAACGTCTGCCTACAATGTGGGAGACCCGGGTTTGATCCCTAGGTTGGGAAGATACTCTGGAGAAGGAAATGGCAACCCAGTCCAGTACTCTTGCCTGGAAAATCCCATGAACACAGGAGCGTAGTAAGCTATAGTCCATGGGGTCGAAAAGAGTTGGATACAACTGAGCAAACTTCACTCAAGGGCTGGAAGAGAGGGAAGACTGGAGAATGACAGCTGAAGGGTACCAGGTTTCTTTCCAAGATGATAAAAATATTCTGAAATAGTGGAGATAACTGTACAACTCCATGAAAACTGCTAACATCGAAAAAACAAGAGAGTTCCATAAAATCATCTACTTTTGCTTTACTGACTATGCCAAAGCCTTTGACTGTGTGGATCACAATAAATTGTGGAAAATTCTTAAAGGGATGGGAATACCAGACCACCTGATCTGCCTCCTGAAAAATATGTATGCAGGTCAAGAAGAAACAGTTAGAACTGGACATGGAACAACAGACTGGTTCCAAATAGGAAAAGGAGTACATGAAGGCTGTATACTGTCACCCTGCTTATTTAACTTATATGCAGAGTACATCATGCGAAATCTCAGGCTGGATTATGCACAAGGTGGAATCAAGAATGCCTGGAGAAATATCAGTAACCTCAGATACGCACATGACACCACCCTTATGGCAAAAAGCAAAGAAGAACTAAAGAGCCTCTTCATGAAAGTGAAAGAGGAGAGTGAAAAAGTTGGCTTAAAGCTCAACACTCAGAAAACTAAGATCATGACATCCAGTCCTATCACGTCATGGCAAACAGATGGGGAAACAATGGAAACAGTAAAAGACTTTATTTTTTGGGGCTCCCAAATCACTGCAGGTGGTGACTGCAGCCATGAAATTAAAAGATGCTTGCTTCTTGGAAGAAAAGCTATGACCAACCTTCAGTTCAGTTCAGTTCAGTCGCTCAGTCGTGTCTGACTCTTTGCGACCCCATGAATCGCAACACGCCAGGCCTCCCTGTCCATCATCAACTCCCGGAGTTCACTCAAACTCACGTCCATCGAGTCCGTGATGCCATCCAGCCATCTCATCTTCTGTTGTCCCCTTTTCCTCCTGCCCCCAATCCCTCCCAGCATCACAGTCTTTTCCAATGAGTCAACTCTTCACATGAGGTGGCCAAACCTAGACAGCATATTAAAAAGCAGAGACATTACTTTGCCAACAAAGGTCCATCTAGTCAAAGCTATGGTTTTTCCAGTAGTCATGTATGGATGTGAGAGTTGGATTATGAAGAAAGCTGAGCACCGAAGAATTGATGCTTTTGAACTGTGGTGTTGGAGAAAACTCTTGAGAGTCCCTTGGACTGCAAGGAGATCCAACCAGTCCATCCTAAAGGAAATCAACCCTGAATATTCATTGGAAGGACTGATGCTGAAGCTGAAACTTCAATACTTTGGCCACCTGATGTGAAGAACTGACTCATTGGAAAAGACCCTGATGCTGGGAAAGAATGAAGGCAGGAGGAGAGGGGGATGACAGAGGATGAGATGTTTGGATGGCATCACTGACACAATGGACATGAGTTTGAGTAAACTCCGGGCGTTGGTGATAGACAGGGAAGCCTGGTGTGCTGCAGTTCATGGGGTCGCAAAGAGTCAGACAGGACTAAGCGACTAAACTGATGAAAATACTGAACCATTGAACCGTTCCCTTTAAATGCATGAATTGAATAGTTTAATAATTGTATCTCAAATAAGTTGCTAAAAAAAGTGCTAACACTTTAAGAGAATCAAAATTCTTGACTTTGATGTTACATTTAAAATGTTGCTATAGGGGCTTCCCTGGTGGCTCAGTAGTAAAGAATCTGCCTGCCAAAGCAGGAGACACAATTCCTCACAATTCCTCATCTGGGAGGATTCCACACATTGCAGAGCAACTAAGCCCCCTCCAGGGGATCTTACAGAAGTTATTATATCCTTCCTTTAACCCTTGTTTTATTATATGTGTGCATGTGTATACAAACAAATGCATGTAAGTGTGTGTGTGCATGCTCAGTCACTAAGTTGTGTCTGACTCTTTGCAACCCCATGAACTGTGGCCCACCAGGCTCCTCTGTCCATGAGATTTCCCCGACAAGGCTACTGGAAGGGGTTGCCATTTTCTTCTCCAGGGTATCTTCCCAACCCAGGGATCAAACCCGCATCTCCTGCACTTGCAGACAGATTCTCTACCACTGAGTCACCTGGGAAGCCCCCTAACCACTGGACCATTAGAAAATTCCCAGACTCTTTGCTCTTAACAACTAGGCTATATTACTTCTTTGGACCTTACTTTTCTCTTTCTGTTTGTTACTGTCTCAACATTGTAGCTTTCAGGAAACAACTCAAATTTTTTAAACAATGGTTTTTACTATGACTCTCATAGGGAGAAGTACTTCTATTTAGGGAAGAATAATTCATAAAAGAGGATCATACACCATCAGCTCATATTTACTGTCCTTTCATTTTTTTATACCTCAAACATTTTTTAATACTGACCAATAAACATCAAACACGCTGATTGCTAGGCATAGTTCTTCACTTCCAGGAAAAAATAAAAAACTTCCCCTCCCTCCTTTTTAAATGCAGGAGTATTTAATAGGAAAAGAGAAATAGGCTAATAAAATTTCTACCACCAAATAAAGTGACAGGACAAAAATGACTTCAGTATTCTTGCAGTTTGCAAATGTTTTTCATTTGCTTTAAAAGCACGTCTTACTGACAGATTCCTTCTCCACCTCTTATTCTTTTGAAGCGCAAGGAATGCTAGCATTTCAACTACTTATTTATATATTTCAAAAATCTCATTTGCTTTTTAAGTTTTCTCCACAAATTCTGCCTCAGCAAACTATTCACTCATGGACTAGAAAGTGAGTTCTCTTACTGCAACGCAGACTGAGTGATGAATGAGTTTCACAAGCAGGCCAGAGGCAGAAGCAGGTCACAAGCTGGCTAGCACAGCAGGCAGCACGGACCTAGATCCCTGGGGGGGTGACAGCTGTGACGCCAGCAGGCACTTCCAGTGTCTCCCAAGACCTCTCTCCTTCCCTTCCTCCTCAGCAAATGAGTCCCAGGTAGCCCTTAGGAGTAGTCACGTGATATACAGTTCTGGACTCTGGGATGCTGGCAGCACAGTGTGCAGGGTGTGGCTTCCCAGGAACAGCCTTTTCTCAGCTCTTTGGTTCCCTCCTCTTCCTCTGGCTGGACTGGGGACAGGAGGCTTCACGCTCATGCAGCCATCTTGGACCATGAAGGAAGAGCAAGTGCTGGGGACAGCAGAGCAGCAGAAGCAAGAAGACATCTGGGCCTTCATGACTTTGTAGAGACACGTACAGCCCTAGACCATCTGCCTTCAGGTTATTCTCATGTATGACAGGAAAAGAAGCTGGTTTTGCCTAAGCTGTTATTGTTTTGTACTTTCTATCACTCACATCTGAACCTAATCCTAATGGGCACAGAGGTCCAGTAACTCTGGCAGGATTTCTTGTTGGGATTCTTCATCAAAGACTCATACATTTTACAGGCATCCATAAACTTTTTGAAACTATATGTGAAGTCGTGCGTGCATTCATGCGCTTTTCAGGGAGAAGAAGCCTACAGCAACTCAACTTTTCAGATCCTCAACTTTCCTATCTGTAAGAAGGGGAGAACACTGCTCACTTCTGCGGTTGACTTCAGGAGCAGATATAAACTGCATACAGAGTAGCATGGTGAATAGTGCCTAGCATGAGAGGTACTCCTCTTATTTCCCAAATTTTGTAAATAGTCTTATCGTATTTCCTATGAAGCTGAAGTCTAACTGACATCTATGCTATGACTTCTCTTACTCTCATTAAATTGCGATACTGGTTGTCAAGAACACAGATTATTTCTCTACGTCTCCTGCATTCATTTCTTTTTCTCCATACCAGTTATTATCCCCCATCTCCTCACACCCTATCCCTCCAGTTACAGCTTTTGCCATCTCTTCTCTGAGACCCCTAACAGGTCTTCTACTTTTTTTAAAAATTAATTTTTTTTGTGTGTGTGTGGCTATGCCACATAGCTTGTGGGATCTTAGTTCCTCCACCAGGAATTGAACTCTGCAGTAAAAAGGCCCTGGCAGTGAAAGCACCAAGTCCTAACCACTGGATTACCAGAGAATTCCCAGGTCTCATTTTTGGTCTCTTCTCACTCCATTCCACTCTCTACCTTAATTTACCTAAGGTCCTGGACTGCCAATGGTTTTCCAATGCTCATCAAACAAAATACAAACTCCATACTCTAAAAGTAGTCAAGCTGTACAACACAGAGGAACTTATGATTAATAAAAACCTAGATTTGAGTCTCTGTTTTACCTCCTTACTTGCTTTATGATCTTGGAAAGACTAGGTAACTTCTCAGAACGTAAGTAACCCCAGCTCTAGAGATAACAGGACAAACTACACAGGGTTACAGAGAGGATACAAGAGATATGACATGTAAAAGGACAAGTTTGGTGCCTGGTACATACTAGATGCTCAGTAAATGTGTTACTTTCTTTCTCTGCATGGAATGGTCGTAGACTAAAAACCCAAGTCTAAGGCTTATCCCTTATCCACTAATCTGTTACTTTCATAATTTGTGCTGGTCAAACCAGATTATTTGCAAACCCCCAAGCTTAAATTCTGTATTCTTTTACTCAATTTTGAAATTTTGCTCAGGCTCATCTTTTCTTCCTATACCCTTTCCCCTCATTTTATATGTTGAAATCCTATTTGGCCTTTAAGGATCCTCTCAATTGCCATCACTCTCCTTGCTTTAAAGCCATGTTCTCCAGGTGTCTCCCATATCAAATCAGTTCTGTCTTGCCTTATTCTTTGTACTTGTTATCCCTTCTAAAGACTAGAGGTGCCTTGACAGCAGAACTAGAGCCCTCTCCTCCTCTGCGTATTTAATGGCCTTAGCTCAGATCTTTTTATCTGTATTTACCGAATTAAAGCTCAAAGTTCTCAGGCGGAGCTCTTTTTAATGTATTCCTAGATCTTTTTTTTTTTTTTTTAAATACTTTTACAACACCATGAAGACAGGATGATTTAAACGTATCCAGGGAATACTCTATTTTAGGTTCCCTTCATTGTCCAAAAAAGGAGGCAATGGCTTCTGGATGCAGAACACTTAGTAGTCGATCCAGCACTGTTACCCATCATTCAAAACCATTTATTTTTGTGTCCACTGAGTATGCATGACTTTTTCCTTTCCTTTATTTTCTAAGAGTCTGGCTCTGCCTCTTACTTCCTCAAAGCCCGCAAGGCTTCTTTTTCTTTTCTGTATTTCAGCAACAATGAATCTCCTATCTGGCTTTGAGCACCCCTCCTAAAGATGATGGATAGGAGCAAGGCCTTCTGGGACACATTAGCACAGCTGCCAGTGGGCAGGAGGTGCTTATAAAATAAAAAGGCTCGGGATTCTGGGAACATATGTGCAGCTATAAGTGAACCGCCCAACACAGTTGAAAAGAAACACCCAAGAACACTTCCTTTTATTCTTTTTAAGTTGTGCGTGGAAGAGGCAAATCATATTAGATTGCAAGTAACTCTCAGAAGGATTCTTTTCCCCTCGTGTCACCATGTGCTAATATCATAACCTTTGCCTATCAGGTCCATGTGCTTTAGAATCATAGAAAGCTTGTAAAGTCAAGTTTAAAGCAGCAAAAGTCTAGTTTTTAATTTATTGGGTAATACTGAGTATTACTCTCTGACTTGGAACATTTTTGCATGTAATTAAAAAAAAAGAATAAAATCCACACAACTAGAAGGTTTAAGGAAGCTTCAGTTCAAGCTGTGAATAAGTAAGATGTCATTAGAAAAGCCAAACAAATCACCAAGCTACAGACATTAGGCATCACATTGTAAACTCAAACAGAAAATTATTTTATAGGTAAAGATCTCATACATCACTAGAACTGAGAGTATTTATAGAAATCCGTGAAGTTGCTAATGTGTTACACAGTCATTGCACTTAAAAACGAAGCACCGATCAAGATAGATACTTGGGGAAAAGAAAATATCTCTTATGTATCTGTAAGATATAGAAACCTGCTTAATCTATCTTTTGGGAAGACACCTGGGGAGGAAAATGAGAAGATTTAAAAAGCTTGTGATGTATAGAGAGAAACAGCTTTGCCAGATATTTGCAAGAGGAAAAGCTGGAGAAACCATAGCAAAAAGAAGTAAATTTCTTTTAGTGAGGCAGTCTTTCTTGAGACCCTGCTGGCAGTGGCGACTCTTCTCCAACACCACAGGCCACATATAAAAGGGTTCCCTCTTGCAAGAGCAGAATATACTGTGAAGATCTTCAGAGGTGGTCAGACAGGAAAGCAGCAACCGTCAGCAGGAGGCCAGTATTGACCATGAGCTGCGCCAGGCTAGCCAGGGTGGCGAATGAGAACAGTTAGAGCTATGACATAGGATGACTCCCTCTGCGGGTATCTGCAAAGCTCACAAATGACCCCTAATTCGCAGCCATGTTGGGGAATTTGATTCCACCCCTTAGCTGAATGGGCCAAGAGTGCCTGATGACAAACGAGGCCCATCAAGAATGTGGAACTGGACCAGAGGCTGGACTTGTAGGTGTGACTCTGAGAGCCCTGAGAGTTGTGGGGAGACTACCAGGTGGCCTGAGAAACAGGGAAAAAAGAAGCTGATGCTGCTGCTGCTAAGTCACTTCAGTCATGTCCGACTCTGTGTGACCCAATGGACAGCAGCCCACCAGGCTCCCCTGTCCCTCGGATTCTCCAGGCAAGAACACTGGAGTGGGTTGCCATTTCCTTCTCCAATGCATGAAAGTGAAAAGTGAAAGTGAAGTTGCTTAGTCATTTCTAACTCTTCGCGACCCCATGGACTGCAGCCTACTCGGCTCCTCTGTCCACGGGATTTTCCAGGCAAGAGTACTAGAGTGGGGTGCCACTGCCTTCTCCGAAAAAAGAAGCTAGTCTGCTGAAAAAGAGTAAAGCAAATATGAGGAAAGAAGCAGAGAGAGGAATATAGCAGGTCAATACTCCCCTGGATTTCCTGTCTTCCATTCTTGGCCCTGTCCTTTACTAAAGGCCCAGACGCATCTTGCCCTTGGCCTCTAGGACTCCCCCACTATCTCTTGACACGAGCTGTCGCCTCTGTTTTTCGCTAGGCCAGCTTCAGGGGTTTTCTGCTATCTGCTGACCTGCTACCTTGCAGGCACTGTTGGTGTAGCTGGGGGAAGGTTGCACCTCCTCTAACAGCCATTCTCAGTCAGTGGAAGCATTTCATTAATCACATGCAGAGCCATCACTCTCAATAAGTACTATGACAGACTATAACCAGAAAAGTGCCTTTCTCAGAAAATAGGGCTTTCTTGGTCTGTCCCAGTAGAGCTGAGGGCCTCTGATCAGTTGAGGGGACAACTGATGAGGATGGTGACATCATAGTGACAGCAGTTACTGAGTGCTGTAACAACTTACTGAGCCTTTAACTGCGTATGACATCATAGTGTGTGAGTGAAAGGTGCTCAGCCATGTCTGACTCTTTGCGACCCCAGGACTACACAGTCCATGGAATTCTCCAGGCCAGAATACTGGAGTGGGTATCCTATCCCTTCTCCAGGGGATCTTCCTGACCCAGGGATTGAACCAGGGTTTCCCACATTGCAGGCGGATTCTTTACCAACTAAGCTATCAAGGAAGCCATGCCTGGTGCTTAACATAAATTGTCTTTCCTCCTCCCAACTCTTCAAGGTAGTTAAGAGTGGGGTTTTGTTTGGAAAGGTTTATGACACACTGTACAATAGAGACGTCATCCAGGAGAGGCCAGCGTGCTGGGAAGGCAGGTGCCACGGGAGGGTACTTAGCATGACAGATTCATCATGATTTACGACCTGGCCATGGGTCTTGCAGTCTCAAAAAATGCCCACGGTGTCCCAGGACTGGCTAGATTTAGGAATGCTGAATCATGTAACCAAGTTCACTAGAGACTGATATATAAACCAGATGCCAAGATATTAATTTACCACGAGATGTATCACTGCCAAACAGCCTGGATACTGATGCTGGCCTGAGAAGTGTACGAAACTCTCTTTAGACAGACTGCATCAGGAGTCAAACTATTAGAAGGATATTTGGGTGGTTAGATGATTTGGATGTTAGGCCCAGAGATCTGACAGCTGCTACATTCATCTCCATAAAGGGGATTTAAGCTACCAGGTGAACCAGACACTTAGGCACCGTTTCTTTGGACGCTATAAGGACGGCTTCTTCCAACAAATGCTTCTATGACCATCCTAGGCTTCTAGAACTGACCAGTTCTCCTTATGAAGGAAAGGTTCTTTATTTAGATATCGTAATACCCAAACAGTCTTGTGTGTCTGGGAGTCCTTTTATTTATTTAAGGTGATTTTGCATTTTGGTCCGATTCATTATTTCATGATTGAACAGTCTGAAGCCAAAGAGTAATTTTATTTTCTTTCCATATTTCTCAACAGAGTTCCTAACTATCACTCATATGTGTCATTTATAATATGAATACTGTACTGTTTTACAAATACAGTAAAGAACATAAGTTTTGGAGTCAGAAAGACCTGGGATGAAATTCTGGCTCTTCCATTTTTTTTTTTTTATTTAATTTTTAAACTTTACATAATTGTATTAGTTTTGCCAAATATCAAAATGAATCCACCACAGGTATACATGTGTTCCCCATTCCATTTTTAAGTTTAATGATTCAAGACCATTTAATTTTTCATGGCCTCAGTTTCTGCACTTATAAAATGGGGATACTCCCCACCACCCACTGCAAAAATGAGATTTAATGAGGCTATGTACTCGAAACACCTGACACAGAGCTGGATGTAAAAAACAAAGACGATCAGAACACTTTGGAGCAAAAACAACATAGATCTCAACCATTTAGACTCGCCTTGGCTTCTAACTATGCATTGTTTTGTTTGTTATTCTCCCAATGTGGTTTCACTTCGATTTTTATAATCATATTAGTGTTATTTTAAAAACTAATTTCCCTGACTTTTGAGTTGGATAAATAAAAACGAACTGGGCATGAGTACACTGATTTCTTTGGCATACCATTCTCTTTCTCCACCAGAAATAAACAAATGACAGAGTCTGCTTTTTGTCTTTTTTTTCCTGTTATCCTAGAGAAGATATCTTTTATGAACACTGGTCATTTTTTTTTTTTTCATGTAAGAGATTTGGACCTAATTCTGAAGCTTGAAAATGCCTTAACTGTGAAAGTGCTATGAAATTATAGAGCTTTAGTAACAAACTTATTCTTTTTTTTGCCAATTAATTCAATTTACTCTTCTAAATGTCATAATTCCCCAAATTACATGATTTCTCCTATATAAATGTGTCTATCCTAATACATATTCAGCTATTCTATCTCCTGAATTTGCATATGTAATTATGGCCTCTCTTTTCAATTAGATTATAATCCCTACAAGAGTAAGGGCAGATCTTCTGTCTCTTCATATCTTCATTGTCATATGCTATATTGAAAAGGTATTCAACATTTATTGATGATAAATGCTACAATGTGGAAATAAAAGTAACAGATATATATGTTTATCTTCTCATTTGTTAATTATATTCACATTTTCTGAAGGTACAGATCTGATTTTAAATGTCTATTTCATTTTTCTAATGTAAGGTTTTGTGAACCTGTGTTCATTTTTTCTCAAAATTACTTAAACATTTTCTTTCCCTTTTATCTGACTTTAACACCAGTAGTCTTATGTATACCCTAGATATTTTCTACATTAAGAGAAACGTCTGACTTTAGCTCTTATGTCTGTACTTTTAATCCATACAGTATGTTATCCTTTATTTTACTTCTTTAACTTTACTTCACATCTGCTTAAATTGCTCCAGTGATTCCAACCCAATACTGAATGTTTATCTTGAATTGTAATGTTCAAGCTTTATACTCTTGAGATCCTTGGGGAAAGATGATTATTTAGTTTGGGCTACTGTCATATACCTAATGAAGATATCTAAACATTTAGTACAATATATAAATGAAAATAAATATTAAAACCAGAGTAATACAGTACCAAGAGAACAAGAACAAGCACCATGACTGAACTATGTGACAATTAAAATCCCCATTACCAATTCCACTACAAAGTATGAATTAAAATTTCACAATCTGAGAACATGGGTATTTCCAAAATGGAAACCTCAGTAGGCCGTATACACACAGGATGAGGAGAGAGGAAAACCCACAGTATATGCCAGACACAGTGCCAGAAGTTTCTTACCTTTCAGCTCACTTCAATAGCACATCTATTCTAGTAGGTTGCTGGTATTACTCTACCTTAAGGTGGCGATAGTGGCAAAGAACCTGCCCACCAACACAGGAGATTCAAGAGAGGCAGGTTTGATCCCTGGGTTGGGAAGATCCCCTGGAGTAGGAAATGGCAACTCACTCCAGTATTTCTGCCTGGGAAACCCCATGGACAGAGCAGCCTGGCGGTTACAGTCCATGGGAACGCAAAGAGTCAGACACAACTGAGCAATTGAGCACAAATACACTACTAACACTTAAATTTAACATGATAAAATTGAATGCAAAATATGCTCCTTTTGCTTTTTGTGAACATTAATTTCAGGGTCTTTATTCTGAACCTATGGCTAGTTTAACATCATAGAACTGTTTTCCATATTTTTCAGTACAATCACAAAATAAATTCCATAAAGTCATATGAGGAGCCTGGTTTATAAATCCCAATATTAATCATGGAAAGACATATAAACAAATACATTTAAGGAGTCTATGTAAGGTCAGTTTTTTTATGAACCAAATAATACTGAAGGAAAAAAAAATCCAAACTCGATTTTGTTTTCAGGACTAAAACCAAGGAGATTAACTTACTTTTGTACTTAGGAACTAGCCCCTGCCTAGGGGCAGTGGACTTGGCAGAATATTCAATGATCTCACCAAGAGCCCATGTAACGTAATGACATTAGACTGTGTGTTTATACTAGGTAATACCACTGAAGCATAAAACACAATGCATCCGGACATAATTCAGTTTGTAAAACCAAATGCATTCAATAGCCCCATAAAATAATGGCAAACAATGGAATATGTCTGAATTACACAGACCAGGAACATAGATATCCATGTACTCATCCACCCATTCAATATACTGAGCATCTCGACAGCAGTGGGTACTATAAGGAACATAATGACAAATCAGATGTGACCATTTCCTTTGGAAACCTAGGTGGGAGACAAGATATGGATGACTAAAACGTGAAGACTAGGTGAGAAACAGCATAAACTTGATGCCATGAAGTGTTACAGGATGTCAGAGAAAGGCAGTATCATGGGTGGAGAGGGTGTCCAGGAAAGGCTTCCAGATGGCACTGGAGCTGTCTGGAAGTATGGACTGGATTTCAGCAAAAAAGAGACAGATGCCCAGGCAGAGGGAGTGGTCCAGTCATGGGCGGCCACCAGCCCCTTTGACCAGAGCAGAGATTGTGTATAAGGGAAGGAAAGGCAAAGCTGGGCCTGGAGGTTTAGCAAGGCCCTCAAAGCCGGTCTAGCAGAGTGACTGGACCACTGAAGGTTTTCCTCCTGGAGAAGGAAATGGCACCCGACTCCAGTACTCTTGCCTGGAAAATTCCATGGATGCAGGAGCCTGGGAGGCTACAGTCCATGGAGTTGCAGAGTCAGACATGAATGAGCGACTTCACTCACTACATCCAGGTCAGTCTAACAGAGTGACAGGACCATGGAAGGTTTTCCTCAGGGAATGACACAATCCACCTTTTCCTTTAAGAACTCAGTAGGGCAGGTTGGAAGAAGAGACTGAAGGCTGAAATTCCATTTCAGTTCAGTTCAGTTCAGTCGCTCAGTCGTGTCCGACTCTTTGCGACCCCATGAATCGCAGCACGCCAGGCCTCCTTGTCCATCACCAACTCCTGGAGTTCACTCAGACTCACGTCCATCGAGTCAGTGATGCCATCCAGCCATCTCATCCTCTGTCGTCCCCTTCTACTCCTGCCCCCAATCCCTCCCAGCATCAGAGTCTTTTCCAATGAGTCAACTCTTCGCATGAGGTGGCCAAAGTACTGGGGTTTCAGCTTTAGCATCATTCCTTCCAAAGAAATCCTAGGGCTGATCTCCTTCAGAATGGACTGGTTGGATCTCCTTGCAGTCCAAGGGACTGTCAAGAGTCTTCTCCAACACCACAGTTCAAAAGCATCAATTCTTCAGCACGCAGCCTTCTTCACAGTCCAACTCTCACATCCATACAAGACCACAGGAAAAACCATAGCCTTGACTAGACAGACCTTTGTTGGCAAAGTAATGTCTCTGCTTTTGAATATGCTATTTAGGTTGGTCATAACTTTCCTTCCAAGGAGTAAGCGTCTTTGAATTTCATGGTTGCAGTCACCATCTGCAGTGATTTTGGAGCCCCCCAAAATAAGGTCTGACACTGTTTCCACTGTTTCCCCATCTATTTCCCATGAAGTGATGGGACCAGATGCCATGATCTTCATTTTCTGAATGTTGAGCTTTAAGCCAACTTTTTCACTCTCCTCTTACTTTCATCAAGAGACTTTTTAGTTCCTCTTCACTTTCTGCCATAAGGGTGGTGTCATCTGCATATCTGAGGTCATTGATATTTCTCCCAGCAATCTTGATTCCAGCTTGTGATTCTTCCAGCCCAGCGTTTCTCATGATGTACTCTGCATAGAAGTTAAATAAGCAGGGTGACAATATACAGCCTTGACGTACTCCTTTTCCTATTTGGAACCAGTCTGTTGTCCCATGTCCAGTTCTAACTGTTGCTTCCTGACCTGCATAAAGATTTCTCAAAAGGCAGGTCAGGTAGTCTGGTATTCCCATCTCTTTCAGAATTTTCCACAGTTTATTGTGATCCACACAGTCAAAGGCTTTGGCAATTTAGGCAATCCCATTTAAGAGGCTTTATTTTGGTCCAGGCATTTGAATATGAAGGAGAAGTGGAGGGAAGGAAATTAACATTTATTAAGAGCTCACTTTGTGTAAGGCATTTGTTTTAGCTTTAATATTTCACTTAAATCTCATGGAAAAAACTCTGAAAGGTAAATAGTGTTGACTCAGATGTTCGGTTGAGGAAATTAAGTCTCCAAGAGATGAGCAGTTTGCCTAAGGTCACTGAATTAGTAAAACACAAAGGGGGAGGGGACAGGAGTCAGCAGCTGAGACTTTAATGTCCAGGTTACCTACACTAGACCAGGTTGATAAACAGACTTCTTTTCACAGGTTCCCTGCTATTCAGGATCGGGAGTTCAATATTTTAGCTGTGTCTCTGGTACAGATCTAGAGATACTTACACAGACTGGGAGAAGGATTCTGACAAGACAGAGGTTTAACGCTGAATACTTGAATGCTTAAATTATGGAAACTCTTCTGCCCCAAACAACCACAGAAACCTGCCTGCTGCACAGATAGCTTCTAATGACTGAACAGTGTCTCATCCATCTCTGACCCCCTCAGGAGTATGCCCAGGTTCTGGCACTGCCAGGGCTCAAGAAAAAAGCTGTCATATTTCCACAGATGAGGTCACCCCAACCCCTGGGATGAATTTTGCTCCTCACCAGGTGAATATAAGGCTAGGCCAGGAGCTCAGTAGCATTCTTCTGTCTCAGCTGTTAGCTTTGGGTGTTCTTGATCAGCACTGGGATCTAGCCTTCCCCTTCAGCTTACAGTAGGTATAACCCTGTCTTGCTTCTTAGACCAGCAGCCTTGTCTTTGAACTCTGCCACACATCAGTTCCTCTCTCTCCAAGAAGATACGAAATATAGCAGGACTTCTCTGATATCAACTCTTGTCTTGTTGAAACCTGCCAGGCTTCCCTCACGCAGTGCTTATGCGCCAAGTCTACTGTAAAGGCCCCCGGACTGTCCCAGATCGCCTAGACTACTTCCGCTGGTCTGGAGAGCCATTAGACCCCAGCTCTTTCTGGTCTAGCCTGTGCTTCCGCGTGATGAAAAGACTTTTGGCGACAATCATTGTAACAGTACTGGTAGTCCCCATACTTATATAGCATTTACTATGTGCCAGGCATTGTTCTAGGTGTCTTATAAATATTCATTCCTATAGCCATTACATTATGAATAGCCTCATTTTATTGATGAAAGAAAAGCAAAATAGAAAACCTGAGGTCGAGAGACTACTTTACTTGTCTAAGGTGACACAGCTTGAAAATGGCAGAGCCAGAATCTGAACCCAGGCATTCTGGCTATAGTTCATTCCCATAACCACTCTGCTCTCCTGCCTCTCCAGTGGCAGTGAGAAGATGAAGAACATGTCATTAGTGAATGTACTTTCTAACTTAAATGCTCTGTTTAATACAACTGGCGTAATACTGCTTGCTACCAATGGTTATCAGGCTTAGGATAATTTTTAACTATAAATCTGAACCCTAAAATCAGTTACAAAAAAAGCCCTTTACATGATGCTGAAACATTGATATATGAGTATTTTCATTGTGACTGAAAATACTACAGATGTTCTGCATTTAGGCTAGTCGAACAAGACAGTAGGATTCAAAGACAATGCCACTTTGTTCAGCAAAAATAATCCAAGAATACTGGTAGAGAAGATAATCATGAATATGACTCTGACAGATGGGGAAGCAAATGTGAACATTTAAGAATCAAAGTAGAGTTGCTACGAGGACAGATCTTAGAAGTCTTCATCACAAGGGAAAAAAATGAAAGTAGAGACAGTTGACATTGTGGCAAATTGGATAGTTCTGCACACTCTGGTTTATTTGACAAAATGACACATTTCATTGTTATCAATTCAGAAGGTGAACATCTGATTATATTATAATCAAGAATCTAAATAAGAATTAAATAAGCCTATAATAGGTAGTGTGGACTCCTCTGATTTGTATTATTATTCTGACTTAAATATAGATCAGTCATTAAAAAAAACAAACTGGTTTATATTTATTTATGAGGGGCTGGAGATAAGTGATCAGGACATACCAGAGAGGTGGGCAGTGCAGAGACGATAGGTCCTTGTGGGCCAGAGTAAGATACTGAATTCTGTTCTCAGTATCAGAGGAAGGTTTCAAGTTAGGGGAGTGAGGTAATCTCATCTACATTTTTAAAAGATCACTGTGGTTGCTATTTGAAAAGTGCATTGCAGGGAGTCAAGGATGGGTTCACAGAGACCAATTAGGAAGCTACTGTATTAGGGGATAGAAGATGGTGGCTTGGACTCAAATTGTACCAGTAGAAACACAGAGAAGTAGATGGAATAGGGACATATTTGGAGGTAGAGCTGACAGGACATGTTGATGTGGGAAGTTAGAGAAAAAGAGCAATCAGGAATGCCTTCAAGTGAATGACTGTGTGATTGAGCAACAGGTGGAAGACTAGGAGAAAAACAAATTTTAGGAGAAATTCAGGTCTGTAGAATTAATAAGTAGAATAATAATACAGTGATATCTGCACTCGAGGAAATGATGGACAACAAACTTTGCACAGAATCATAGGGAATATAATCACTCATTAGATGGCTTTCCTACAAGCCTACCACTGGTCCAGGACCATTTTCAACTCTGGAAATGAAATGAAAATTGTCACCCTTTCCAGCCTTATGGGGGCATATATTATTTCATAGAACAGCTCTAAACATGCTGAAGGGTGTGAGCACGTGCTAGGTTATTCAGAAGATGTGTGGTGGGGGCCTCCCTGGTGATTAGTGGTAAAGAATCTGACTTCCAATGCAGGGGACATGGCTTTGATCCCTGGTCTGGGAAAATCCCACATGCCCTGGGGCAACTAAACCTGAGCGCCACAACTACTGAGTCAGTGCTCTAGGGCCTGGGAACCACAGCTACTTAGCCCATGCGCTCTATATGTGCTCTGCGACAGGAAAAGCCCCCGCAATGAGAAGCCCGCACACTGCAATGAAGAGCAGCCCCCACGCACCACAACGAGAGAAAAGCCTGTGCCACAGTGAAGATCCACCCCATCCATAAAAGAATAAACCTTAAAATAAAAGAAAAAGAAACTGTGTGGTGAACGCAGTGACACTGCTTGTCCCATTACAGCTGGAGACCATGTAGGCTACAGGTCAAAGAGGAGAGCCAAGAACTCTCAAAACTGCTATGTACCATGAATCTGAATACCTTCATTCCCTTATTTTAACATTTCTAGTGTGCATGTGTCTTGTGTGTATGTGTACATATGTATGTTTGTATGTGCACATACATGTATATTTCTCTGAGACAACTGGCGGAAAAGATAGGTATGCTCCCAATATTTTTCCAAGTATCTGATCAGCACCTTCCCACAGTGTTTTTATTTTGAAATGAAGAGTCATTCCAAACCTGCAGCATGTCACCAAGGTCTGCTGTGCTAATGTCTGGATCCTCGGTGGTGTTGAAGGGCACAGGAGTTATGCGTACAAGGGTGAGCACTCTAGGTTCTGGGTATCTCCATAGCATCATCCCTGGGCTATCTTCGGTTTCATTGTAAAACAAGACTTCATAGACACCAGGCATTTTCAAAGGTTCTGTTAAATGAAAGTATAATTAATTGTATGCTTCTGAAGTGGGACATGTTGGTTCATTACAGCAAGAAAAAATTATGAATATAAAAGAAAAGAATATAAAGAAGCTGTCTGATCATGTTTATATGGTTTAAGAGAGGAACAAATCAAGAATCTTCCCTTAAGAGAGACTGAAAGGCAAAGTACTGTTTTGGTACTGCAGGTATTCTATGCACTTAGTTTTCAAGTGATGTTGAACTGTTATCATTTACCTAATATGGAGGTAAACACACAGTCATAGTGAGGCTATCGCTACTTACCAGCATCCCGTATATACTGAAATAGACCTGTCCGTAGGTCATCTGAACTTTGTTCACTTTTAAATATCTGATTTTTTTCCAAAGGAGATGGCATTTGTGGAACTGCTTCAGAAACTTTCGCTTCAAAATTTCCTTCCTCGTTAAGGTATCCACTGAGTAATTCATGTAGAAGAATTAAGCAATTCAAATGTTCTTGACCCCAGAAAACCTTTAAAATCATATGAAAAATTTTACTGGCTTTAAATACAAATATCTCATGAGGATAATTAGGTACGATCATATTTGAATTAGTTCAAGACTATAATTACATTTAATTACTGATAATAACCAACCTGTAATTTTTAAGCAATTCACTTTTGGGATGAAATTCTATTATTGGGGAAATACATAGAAACAAGAAAATCAAGCAAATCCTATAATGTGTGGGTAGCAATCAATTTTAAATGCTGAATTGATAATAAAATTATGTAGATGAGAGGTAATGTTTATGAATTAACTTAGTTAAGTGGGAAAAGAACATTGAATACAGTATGAGAGAAGCAATGAAGATCCTTTCAGGTCAAAATGTTAATAATAACAGGTTTGTAGAATAGCTTCTATTTTGTCACGAGATTACATGAACACATCCTGCTATTAGGGTTCCTTTCTTTGTACTTTGACTTTCAGAGAAAAAGAGAAGGAAGATGCTCAATGAGCTTGAACTTAAAAGGCTCCCAATTTCAGTGTTTAGTGAGAAAGTACCAACCAACACAGCCCTTGAGAACCAACTGCACAGGAGCTACAGTAGAGTTTCAGAACAAACTCTTGCTACTTCATCTAACAGAGAGGATCACCTTCCCTTTTTCTGCAGGCGAAGACTGTCTATAACAGAAGGATGACCAGTGGGGAATAATGATTAATGTCAGAGGACTTAAACATTTAATAAAGTTGAATTTCTCCAAATATTTCAGGTGAAAGCATTACAACTGTAATTTTCTAGAGAACCAGGTAATACAGAAAAGAAGAAAAGAATATACAAAGGTAGAAAAGAATAAGCCTATGCTTTGTGGGCAAGTTTTAAACCCTAAGTTTAAGTCCTACCTCTGGAATTAAGGCATCTCAGAAATGAAGGTAAGAGATATGATACTAAGTCTATTTTTCCCTCATCAATCTTATTTGTATTGAATCTGAAAAAAATAGTGATAGGTGAAAAGTCAAGTTGGCGAGTCAAATACCATGCTCCAGCTCTTAAAATGTCAAGAGGCTTTATAATATAGAGATTATATACTTTGTTTTGCTTTTATTCTTGTTTTTAATGTGGATTTACTTTGCTTCCTTGGAAAAATGGTAATGCAATTAATATTCTTGACAAAACAACACATAAGCACAAGCTTAGTAAATATATGAAGATTTATAACAGATACTAAAAATCTCCAGACCAATATAAAGCAGTAAGTTATTAGGCTCTGCCCACATCGAGCTCTGTGTCAGTAAGAAAACTGGTGAAACAGTGGAGGCAAGACAGCTTATAGATTAAAACAAGAAATCCATATTTAATATGCCTCAACTATTAAGAAATTAGTCATTTCCACTTTCTATAACTCTGAATTTCTCAAGCTCTTTAGATCTGTGTCACATTTGGGGGACATCAAATCATACCAAAAAAACCTTCAAATTCTATCCAAATAGAAAATTATCAAGAAATAAATTGGATAACCTCACATATTCTGCACTTGGCTGCAAATCAAATGCATAAAACACTGCAGTGTGAAGTTGTATGTCATGTTAGTCATCAGACAGCATAACAGCTAAACAACATGTCATTAGGAAATGGCTCATGTATTACTGATGACACTGCCTGAGACAGGCTGACTACTTTATAGTAGAAAAGTCTACACATTAGGAAAAAGTTTATTGATTCAGCAATTCCAAACATGTCCTCACAATACTTATACACAAATATTTATAGCAGCATTATTCATAATAGCCAAAAGTGGATGGAATCTAAACGTCCATCAACTGCTGAATGGATAAATAAAATGAGGTACATCAATACAGTGGAGTATTATTTGGTTGTAAAAAGCATAAAGTACTGGCACCTGCAGAAACATGAATGAACCTTGAAAACATTATGCTAAGTGAAAGAAGCTATTCACAAAAGACCGCATTTCATATGATTCCATTTATATGAAATGTCCAGAAGAGTCAGAGACAGAAAATAGTGGTCTCCTAGTTCTGGGGAGGGGATCAGAGGATGATGGGGAGTGTGAATGGTTGAAGGGTTTTGCAAGTAGGTGTGTGAGAATATTTTAAAATGGATTGTTGTGATGACCACGTGACTCTGTGAATACATTAAAAAAATCACTGAATGCTATACTCTAATTAGGTGAATTGTATGGTTTGTGAATTATGTTTCAATAAAGCTGTTAAAAAAGTTTAGTAAGACACCAATCCGACAATACCCTTTCTCACCACACTAAGTTTAAAATTTAATGAAACAGTTCAAAAAAATGAACAAAGGCTAGTTTAAAACTTGTGGGAAAAAATGGGGCCAATCCCCACAGACCTGTAGCAGACCTCCTCTTAAATCAATGGATATTTTTGGTATGGACTGTTCTGGGCCTGGATCGCCACTGTGTTTACACCACTTAGCTTCCAAATTGGCAGTAGCACAACACGGTCCTATTAGAATCCGACTTCTTTCTTTGAGACACGTTTTAAGGAGAAAATCATTTACGCTGAGTAGAAAAGATGACCCAAGAATCACACCTAGAGGGTAAAAAAAAAGAAGAGATGGAGAGAGGTAGATAATGTAAGTCTTCCTTGTCAAGAAAAAAAGTATGATTGGGCAAGAATTACCTGTATTTTTTAAGAGTGTCAACTCATCCTTTGTCAGAGTTTTCTTTTCAGTTGGCTTTTCCCCACAGTTTCATGCCATTTATATAGAATTCTAGCTATGAAGCAGGTATACCTTATTCACATTCCTAACAAAGCAATATTTGCCAAAACATTATGACTTTTTCCATGTGTGAGCATTTTAAGTTTTATGAGTAGAGACATTTTCATTAAACTGTGCAAGTTTTTCAAACTACATTAAGAATGAGAACAGCTGCTTCATTTGTCTATTGTTAACATGATGGGAGAGGGCAATTTTCTGTGATTTCTTAGAGTAACAGAGTACAGTATATTACTTTGCTAGACACTCAAGTTTTTGACTGGCCCATGTTAAAATTCAAAACAATCAAAATATATAACATGTGTTTTCTAAAAAATTTAGTTTAATCCAAACTTCACACATCATAACCACTTGAAGTTTACAAAGTTTTAAAAACAGATAGTGGCAGGTTAGATTTATGGGAAAAACTATATGCTATAGTTCAAAGTAAATATATCCAGAAAAGGAATACACTTTAAAATGGAGCTTTTCTTTTGAACTTAACTAGAAGTGTAGATCAAAACCTTTTCATAAAACCAATGGCACACTTTAAGATATTTGGATGAAAAGTCAGAGTGGTGGGTTAACTTTCCCCTAAGGAGTCCATATTCTGAATTGTCATTGTGAATATTGAATTTCACCAGACCACATTTGTAATGTCTATGGCTTATTTTTCTAATGATATTTGATCCTTAAAAGAGATGAAAGATTAAAAAACACCTTAGACCCACAGTATACATGTTTCAAAGTACAATACCCACATTGGCTTTTTTTAATTCTGTGGAGAGTTGAAAATTGCATATATGTTGTATGTTCCTACTTTAGAAATAAGACACACCATGCAACTTCTAATCTTCCACGGAAGACAATCATATTCACAAGAATGTTAGGGTTAAAGACTTTTGTTAAAAATCGTGACGGTGGAAATCAATTTCTTAAATTTGTTCATCAAATGTGGCAATAAGACTTCTGTTTCACTTACATAATTTTCTATACTTCGCTTAAAAAAAATAGAACAGTAAATTAAAAAATTCAGAACAGGCCCTCGAATACACAAGAATCAACAATCATCTTTATTAACGGAGAGATAGAATGACTTCTGATTTACCTGCATTATATTTCCTAAAATATTTAATTCTCAACAGTAAGTACTTGCTAAATGAAACATATCAATTTCTTATTCAGAAATTTGTCATAATGGGATTATAAAGGTAGGGCTTAATTGAGTACAATCATCTAGCAAATGAGCATTAAAGGAATGTCAGAATTACAATACCCATTATTCTCAAATATGAATACATTGATCTTCATACTACCCTACAATGAAATATCCCATTATCTGGTGGAGAATTCCATGGACAGAGGAGCCTGGCAGACTACAGTCCAGGGGGTCATCACAAAGAGTCGGACACAACTGAGCAACTAACAACAACAATCTTAATGTGAATGCTCTATTGGTCACTCACACAGGAAGTGTTAAAGGTCTTCTAGGTTTTTAAATCTTAGTGTTTATCATTCTTATCAGGCACCCGGATTGGATAAATCTGGGGCCCACTTTGAGGGCTCACTCTTAGATATGTTTCTAACACTTATCAATTTCTATATCACTCTATTCTTCTAAAGTCCTTCTTCTGATCCAGGATCCAATCTAGAATCCTTAGTTTTCTTTAATTAGTGACAGATCCTCTAGTTTTTTTTTGTCTTTCATGACCTTGATTCTCTTAAACAGTCCAGGCCATTATCTTGCAGAATATCTCTCAATTTGGATTTACCTGGTGTTTTCTCATTAGAATGAGGTTATGCATTTTTGGCAAGAATACAAGAGAAGTGATATCTTTCTCAGCGCATCATAGTGGAGCGATACTGATGTTTTACTACCTGCTGGTAATATTAATCTTCATAACATAGCTAAAGTGGTGTCTATCAGGTTTCACCACTGTTGTTTTTCCATATGTAAATAATAATTATCTTGTGGAGAGGTATCTGGAGATTATCCATGTATCCTCTTTTACATCAAACTTTCAGTCACTAAGTTAGTAGCATTCATCAATGGTGCTTGCTTGCAACAGTTATCACTGTGGGGTCTGGTAATGTTAATCTTCAATTTCTCTTATTCTTCTACATTTATTAGCTAATTCCCTGGTGGCTTAGATGGTAAAGCGTCTGCCTACAATGCGGGAGACCCAGGTTCAATCCCTGGGTCGGGAACATCTCCTGGAGAAGGAAATAGCAACCCACTCCAGTACTCTTGCCTGAAAATCCCATGGACAGAGAAGCCAGGTAGGCTACAATCCATGGGGTCGCAAAGAGTCAGACACAACTGAGCGACTTCACTTTCACTTTCATTCTACAGTAAAAAGAGCTGTCCCTTCTACCCTCTTTATTAGTTCAATTATTTATTTATACCAGTATGTATTCATGAATATCAATTTTATGAGCACTAATCTAATACTTTCATTATTTTACTTTTTTGCTTAAATTTTTGGCCATTGGGAATCCCTTCAAGTTGATTCCCATGTCATTCTGATATATCCCTATCATTTTTTGATAACTTCTTTATTTTCTGGCCACAAGATGTTTCAGGCTCAATAGTATTTTTTTCCCCATCCCATCTCTAGCATTAGTCATTTCTGCAGAATTTTGATTTCTTTTGCTAAAGAACGGTAGCTAGAAACCAAAATCTGGGTGGTAGGTACGCTCATTGCTGCTAAGGTGTCACTGCTCCTAGAGCCTCTCAGCAGAGTGGCTAAGAAGTATATTTATGTTTACTGCACATGTATACACACCATCAATATTTCTGTATCAGTAAATACATTAAATGAATTCATACTGATACCTCTAGTTCTAATCCAAAACCACAGAATTTGGTTTCTAGCCTATTCTCTCTTTTTTTAACTCTTTATTTTGTATTAGTGTGTAGTCAATTACAAACAATGTTGTGATGGTTTCACGTGAACAGCAACGGGACTCAGTCATACATATACATGTATCCATTTTCCCTCAAACAGCCAGGGTGCCACATAAAATTGAGCAGAGGTCCTGTGCTATTCAGTACATCCTTGTCGGTTATCCACTTTAAATGCATAGTCCCTTTTTTTATTTGTAATCTCTTCCTATGATAGTGAGAAACCTGCAGAGTACTCCTTCAGATGTACTCATTTCTAATCATCCCCAAAACATCACTTGGAGAGAGTGGTCAAAATTAAAGCAAAAGAACTAAGACAGACATAAAGGACAACTTTATTAAAGCAAAGGTAATCATCTACCAAAAAAAAAAAAAAAAGACTATCAAAAGGAAGGGCTGATATTTATCCCTGAAAGTCTAAGAACGGGCTTGACAACATTTTGTCTGGAGCATACAGATGAATATTGCCTTTCTCACTCTCTCTACAGCACTTTTCATTTATACAAAGATATTTGTAAGTACATAAAATTTTCTTTGTAGAAGTAACTTCATACATATATACAGAATTTGAACCTTACTAGTTATTTCTAATATGTAGCAATGATCTCAAAATACTGATACTATACGGTCTAAATTAGTTTCTGTGGTTTTGCCTTAAAAAAAGAGTAGAACTGGAATGACAAAATTTACTATGTATTCCTCAGAAAGTGCCTACCTCTTCTCAAAGAACGCAGTGTTGGTGGAAGGTTTTTCTTAATTCCCTAACATTACACAACTAGAAGTATTTATTGCTAGAGTGAGGAGGGGATGTAAGAAAAAATTCTAGACTTGCATTTTTACATTAAAAAAATCGAAATGTTGACAGCCTTTGTGTTACTGTGTATGCTGCTGAACACATGAACATTTTCCTACTGTCATACAAATTCTATTCTTTTTTGCTCAGGTAGAGAGAACAAGACACCTAGAATTCCTGGGCAAGTAAAGATAAAGGTAGGGACTGAGATCTTGGGAAAATGGCCCAGATATAGTGAATGAACGGCCAGGCAAACATCTGGGAACCTGAAACAGGAAGAAAGGGGGATCAGACTCAGGAGCACACTGAGGAAGGAGGGAAGAGACACACTACGACTGAAATTCAAGAGACTGTGCAGTTGAGTCAGGTGCTGACTCAGCTGCAGCTATATTTTAGCAATGGCAGAATTTGATAACTGGTTTTCTACAAAGTAGACTCGTAGGGCTAGGAACCTGCTGAACTTTCTAGATTTTCAGCTTTGAGTCTCACTGGAGTTTGATCTGGTTCAAGAATGAACATAAGATTTAATGAAAAACAGTGAGGCTCAGCTGGTAAAGAATCTGCCTGCAACACAGCAGAAAAGGGAGATGTGGGTTCAATCCCTGGGTTGGGAAGATGCCCTGGAGGAGGAAATGGCAACCTGCGTGTGTGCACGCACACACACACACACACAGTGAGGCACAATACTTTGGGGAAAGAAACCGTTTCTCTTGCTTTCCGGTTTTGAAGTCAAGAAAATGAAGGCTGCTGGCAGCCACCTTGTGCAGGATATTTCAGTGAACTTCTTTACTATCATGGCTTTAAGGATAATTTCTTAGGACATTATCCATAACTATGCCTCATTTCTTAAATAAGTGCTACTCCCATGCTTCTAACTTGTCTATAGAGAATTTGGATATCCTGGAAAACTTCTAACTTGATATTTATGCAGGTATGTATTTGTCATTGAACCAAAATTTACTGGTTATCTACCATACAGTGGGGTATACACAAAGATAAAGTGAATGATTTGCCATTCTCTTTTACATCACAAGATATTGTCATTTGTTAGCCTTAAGCCTCAATTTGTCAGCTTCAAGTTCTGAGATCTCATTGAGAGGGGAAAAAAAAAGACAATCAACAATATGTATAATATTGACTCTGTTAAGCAAGGGAACTGTTGAAAAACACAAATACTTCCCTATTATCATACAAATACTTTGTTTTTGCTTTTTATTCATTTTATCTGCTGTCTGTTCTTTCACTCTAAATCAAATATGTAATTGAACACCTTTTTTGTAAGGCCCTGTTATTTTCTTTCCCTCTTCATTTCCCCTCCCTCTATTCTTACTTTTTCTAATCCTTTACAGTCTGTACATACACATATACTGAGTCATTTCAGTCATGTCTGACTCTTTGCTACCCTATGGACTGCAGCCTGCCAGGCTCCTCTGTGCATGGGATTCTGCAGGCAAGAATACTGGAGTGGGTGGCCATGTCCTCCTCCAGGGGATCTTCTTGACTGAGGGATTGAACCTGCATCTCTTAATTCTCCTGCATTGGCAGGTGGGTTCTTTACCAGGAGCACCACCTGGGAAGCCCCTCCAGCCTATTTCTCAAGTCCACCAGCACTGATCATGAGTTTGAACTCACAGAGGATACTGAGAATTAAGACGCTAATGTTGACAGTGAGGATGTAGGAACAGGCATTGCCTAAAGGTGTTATGCAAACACATGACCTGTAGACATAAATGTGCCCTACCTGGTCCCTTCTGTCTCCTTTCTTCTCTTTCATGTCTTACACCTACAAGGAAATTAGGTGTGGTTTACTCTTGAAACTTAAGCAAGTAATTGAACTTATCCCCACGTGCCTACCTATCCACTACACCTGCTACACACACCAAAGCTGTGGCTTTGCTCCTCGATGAGGAGATCCAGTTACTTGTGGGATCACAGAAAGGTTAACCCACAAGTACCGTTTTTTAAGTTTAAAATAGAGCCTCCATTTCCTTCTGAACATTTCCTGCTACATTTTTAAAAAGCTACAATAAAATAAGAGAAAAATATATTAGTTCAAGTGGTTTTAATCTTAGTGTAAATGACCAGTAATAAGAGATTATGGTGATCACTTCATAAGAAAGAGTGGTGATAAATTTCAGAGTCATTTATAAATGCTAAACCAAAGTTCACACTTTTACCACAAAATATGAAAATAATCCCTGGGACTCAAGACAGGGTTATTAATTCTCTTTTCCCCCTTCTTTTACTCTGTGAGAAGCTGGCCTACGGGACATTATCCCTTCCTTTTTGTTTTCTTTGTTTTTTTCCATCAGGAAACATACTAAATATCTTTCTTGGGATGAAATGAATCTTATTTTATATTATCACCACACATATAAACCCAAAGCCACAAAGAATACTCAGAGTTCATTTAAGATGGATACTTATCCATTCAAAATCTGGAATAAATGGCAACAGAAAGTGAGTTAAAGGCATGTGTTAATCTTCTTCCTAATGGACTAATGCAAGGTGGGACAAAATGACTACAAGTAAAAATAATAAACAAACAAACAAACCCACCAAACTTCTTAGCATTGAAACACTGGAAAAAGTTGAATAAATGTGGAAGTTTTACCACTCCCCTGCACCTGTGTGCATGTTCACATATAGCAAATATGACAAGATGCTAACATTTGTTCTAGCTCAAGAGTATATAGGCTTTTGATGTGTTATCTTTACATTTTCCATACTTTTAATTTTCCCGTAAATTTCCAAAAATAATGAGAAAAGAAAATAAAGAAATATGCTGCAAAATTATAAGATTTAGAATGATCATAAAATTTAAAAGCATGAATATTTTAAAAAACATGGATATTGTTAAAGCTATTTATGCAATCACTGATCAGGTCATTTTGTAAAATTTAATTTTGAAATAATTCCAGGCTTTCAGCAAAATTGATGTCTTTCATTTAGTTTCCCTTACTGTTAACAACTCATATAAACTATAGTACTATTCTCAAAAGCCAAAAAATTAATACTGATACAACACTACTAATAAACCTTATATAAATTTCACCAGTTTCTCCCTTCATGTCCTGTTCTTGTCCCAGGATACAACCCAGGATCCTGTCTTGCTTTCTGCAACTGTGGGATCAGGTCATTTTTGACCAAACATATCCCCTCTTCTCTCTACCTCCTTACATTCAATAGAATACTTCTCTGCCTGACTCTTCCACTGGCCTTGTCCAAAGATCTGTATTTATATATTTAATTTCAGTTGTAGCAAACTAATGGCAGATACTTAATTAAAGTAAATGAGGTGTATCAACACGGAGAAGTTAATTTCAGAACCAACTGGTGTGATAAACAGAAATAATCTTGGTTTGTTTGCATATTGACATACTTTTTCATTGAATGTAAAAATTCAGTTCAAGGAACAAATAGTTTCCTGACCTTTAAAATACTCCTTCAGAAGACTAATAAATGCAAACCACTTGCTTTGGAGAATGTTTACAAAATGCTGCCAGCCCTACATCGTCAATCTCTGCTAGATCTTTAGCAAGGCGCCTACTATCTACATGCTGACTGTGCAAAGTGCGGTCTACATCAGGCTTCTGTACATCAACAGAAAGAGTACTCAGTGATGACATGTGCTAGCAAAGCATATCCAGGTATTTTTATCCAGCTGGAAATAATCTACGGTTACTAGAAAATCAGCAAGCATTGTTAGATACATCCAGAAGTCAATTTGCATAATAGTGAAGCACGAGGATTACTCAGAAAGTGAGAAAGGAAAAATTTTTTAAGTGATTAGATGACTAGGAAAAAAATTCTGTAAGTCTGGTCCACGAAAGAAGATGATTAGAAATCTTTTCATTTCTAGTTCCTTCAACTAATTATGTTGAAGCATAAAAAAAAAAAAAAAAACCGGCACTTGAGATTTTTTTTTTTTTTTGGCTGCACCATGTGACATCTTAGTTCCCTGACCAGGGATCAAACCTGTGCACCCTGCAGTGGAAACACGGAGTCTTAACCACTGGACTGCCAGGGAAATCCTTGCACTTGGGTATTCTAACCATGAAAATAGCTGGTTTTCCCCCTCTTGATCAGAATAGGTAAGTGGTTCAGATCTTATTTAATTACATCCTATTTTGTAATATGCCTATATCTGTATCTGTTATTAAAGTTGTAATATAGGACAAGATTAAGGTATGAAACAAAATATAGCAAAACTGTTAAGAGAACTACATGGACACCACTGTTTAAGCTGCAGGGATGTTCTTCCCAACAAAGTTACTAAAAAGTCTAGCTCTCAAAATGAAAGTCCGGTTGGCTAGTCGACCTGCTAACACATATCCCTTCTCTGAAGCACCTGATGGTTTCCCATTGGTGAGATTTCCAGGAACTCTCATCTAGGCCTCATCAATAAGTAAAAGCTGGAACTTCTAGTCTAATCCAAACGTATTCTCTGGACATGAAAAAATGATAAGCAGCAGGAAAAGATTTTATTTTTTTTTTCACATAAAGAAAGGCAGAAAGGCTATTTATACTTAGCCTGGGAAAGGCTACCCACTCTAGTATTTTGGCCTGGAGAATTCCATGGACTTTATTTATAGTCCATGGGGTTGCAAAGAGTTGGACATGACTTTGACCTTCACTTGTCTGGAAAAGGTATTTTTTTGAGAAATGTTTTAGAACTCTTGGATCCTAGAAAAACTAAACTGAACATACCAAAGGAAAATGCTGGATATGCTTTGCCCCTTTCTTCCCCTCCAATCTGCCACCATGCTTGCTGTTTTTACAGTGGTGTCAGTTTGTTAGGGAAGTAAAACTTCACTGGATCATGTAGCTTTACTTAAAAAAAAGCAGACTAAGAAATCTGTGCATACTGGAAAGTGTGTAACAACCTGCTTATAGAGGAAAGAATAACTGTAAATATATACTTTGAAAGTTTCTTAGATGAACACAGTAGCTAGTTAACTTAATGAGGAAACTGCTGGTGGATTAATTTTTTTTAAGTCAGTCACATGAATAGAAAAACTGGTATCAAAACACTGTTGAAAACAAAATGGCTTCCTAAGCAATTCACTGCAATGGTTTAGAAACTGATATTCATCTACGTGATCCAGGTTTTTAAAGACTGGTTTAATAGAAACCAGAAGCTAGGAGATGTGTTATCGCTCCCCGTGCACCCTGGAGAACCCCTGGACAAATCACTTAATCTCGGCATCCTTAAGTAAGGGAGTTCAGACTAGCTCAATGGGCCTCAACCTAGGGTTCTCTGATACGCAAGGAATCCCATATAGTAATTCTGGTCCATGAGGGATGTTCAGTATTTCAAAAATCCTCAAAGAAACTTAAATGAATTTGTTGGAGACAGGACTGAGATATACTAAGTTTTTTGGTTACAGTCATATCAACTCGGTACAGTCAAGTTAGCTATTTTATCCTAGATACAGCATGTGTGGATGATGGAGCTGGATAAAAAGTGTTCCTGATAAAGGAGAGGATGATCTCTCAGACAGTTTTCAGCTCTAAAATTAAATGCTCTACGACCTCAGCATTCATGGGGTATGACTGAAGTGAAGGGTCATGGGAGAGTGAAGGGGAGGAAGATACAAAAACACAAATATTTATTGAGGAATTTAATAAATTTGTGCCAAGGAATGTGTGGAGTACTGTGTGTACATTATCTCACTTAATCCGCTCAACAGCCCTGTGGATTAAGTGTTTTTGCCTTTATTTTGGAAATGAGCTGTGTTGTAACTTTTACCAGGATCAACTGCCAGCAAGTAGCAGGGCTGGGATTAAGACTGTCTGCCTCTTTCCAGCACCATGTTGCTTTATAAAAACTACTGCTGTTAGCTAGCTCTTAGTAATTTCATTTTTCCAATTGGTAACAGGGTTGGCAATAAATGCTTTTTCCTGTCCCCTCTCTCTTGCTTGGTCTCGGTACCTTAGGCCAACATAGCCTACAGGTCCAGGGGCCCAGCCAGAGAGCAAAAGAACATCTAAGATGTGTCTTCAGTCACTCATCGCTGGCAGGGTTGCTATGCCAAAAACTTTCCTAGCAAACAGCCTTCTGGCTTATGTGGATGAGAAGGCAATTTGCTGTGACCACAGGCAAAACTAAATACTGTCACAAATTCAGTGGAGTGGGAGAAGAGTAACTTCTAACCCTCTTCTTTTCCCACAGTTCCAGTGCTATGGGCGACAATAATTCTGGTCCATTTCACCTAATACTAACTTATAAGGTGCCACTGTTAGGATGCAAAGGAAACATTATTAAGAAAGAGATGTCTAGTATCTAATTACTAGGACCGGAAACTTTCTTCTCCAATAGCATTTGCACAGTGAGATATCCTTCTGTTAATTAACAGAATTTTTGTTGTCTCAAACACCCTTTTCCCTCCTGTCCAAGAAACACTGTTTTAATATGTGTATATGAGAAATTTTTATTAGTTGTCCCCTTTACTCCCTCAAATATATCTAAATCTAGAAGAATGGTTCTTTATCATATCTTTGTTAAAGCTAGGAGAAGAAATAAAAAGCAGTGTTTTTTTTAAAAGTATTTTTTTTCCTATAGTACATAAGACGCACAAAGTTTAGTGCGATGGGACACACTTCTAAAATACATAACCCGAGGCCAACAGTTTTCTAGAATCTAGATTAAGTTTGGGATTTAACTAAAAACAATAGGGAGGAAGACTACTACCTGAAGACAAGATCTGAAGGTGAACCTACTTGGAAGAGTATAATAACTATGCCAGATTTCTCATTAGAAGGGAGCAGAGCCTTACGAAGACTCCACATTCCCCAAGAAAACCATATTTACACAATTAACAATTCTTTTGTTGAAAAAAAAAAGCTTTCCTTATTGCACGCGGACACATGTGGGCTGTGTAAAAATATAAGAGATGTGTAACCCACGGTAAACACAAAGTAATGATCTTAAACAGGCCAAATCCTTGAACTCGTCATTAATAAATGTCTCTCCTGCATTCAGCTACCCGGGCTGCTGGGAGCCTGTTTTCTTCAAGTACTTCAAACACGGAAATCCAGGAACATTTATTATTTTAATCCATTACAGGCAGTGCTTGATTTAACTTTATTGGTTGTGGTGGTGGTAGTGGTTATAAGTGGGGGTATAGCAATGTTCTTTTACACATCATTTCAAAAGGGCTTAATTATATTTTATAGTTTGGGCCAGGAATTCTGCTTGTTTTTTTTGTCTAACAAGGTTCAAATGGAGTTCAGGTCGGTGATTAATCAGAAGAAAAAGTCGGAGATGGCTATCTGTCTGAGATGAGCTCATCTCCGTCTATGAAAGGCTGGGCAGGTACATGGTGTTCGCTGCGCCACAGCCCATGAGCATGCTCAGACATCTGAAGATGGCTGCTCATGGGACGAATTTTACTTTTCAGGCAGCCTGGAAATGAACACATCAGAAATCTCACCCAGTGGTTTTCTTCTAAATTTCTGAAGTTACTATCCTAAGGTATTTAAAGGCTTCCCATTAAAATCCAAAGCAGTAAACTTAGTAACCTCACAGCACTAAAAAAAGTGTACCTGAATAACAAAAATCACGCGACAATAAAAAAAAGAAACACATAAACCCTTTAGCAGAAAAATTTTAAATATTCCAAATGAAAGATGTCAACTTCATATAATTTGGTTAAGCAAAATAAAAAAATATGACCATAGAAATATGCCTGAACATCATATATCTACTAGTAAGTTTTTTTTTTAATATCATGAGGGGGTGAAAAAAGATAATTTCTAAGATAGCAGTACTAACATTATTTATTATTGTCCAAAATTCTATCTAATCATATATTATTGATAACAATTACAGCCAAGAGAATAAAATCTGTATGTTGGGATTTCTTTTCCATTGCATATAATTTCTAAGAGAGAGGACAAAAAAACTACTCACCAAGAGACTTAGGCATTTACCTTTTTTATTTCCCACTGTATTAGAGGAAAAAATAATGGGACATTATTTGGAAGAAAAAGTTATGAGAACTTTACTTTTTCCACATATTTCCCATTCAATTTTTAGAACATCCTATGGGTTTGTGAATGTCTCAGTAGGTGACCATTATGCACAGAAAAATCATCATTGAAAAAAAAATCAGTAATTCACAGGTAATTTAAGAGCAAAAAAAGGAGGACAGGCCAGTTCATCAGTAGCAACTTTGAACCTTGTTATAAAGTAATAGGAGGGAATCTGACCAGGATTAATAGTGGTCCTCAGTGCTGGGATGAGGGGTGTCAGGTTTCACAGACTCTAGGCCATCTGTTCTGCCTGCCTACATTTTACTTCTGCAAAACCATAAACGTACCTCTACCTCAGGGACTATAGAGAGGCATTAGAATTCTTCTGCTTTTCATTATCACAAGATTCAGTAACTCATTTCATTGTCAAGATAATCCCCTTTTACTCTTTCTTTTGCGCTTGCTGGGTATGCCAAAATGACAAATAAAACCCCAGATGTTACAGACCCAATGAGGTCTCCACCTTTCCTTGAGTGTTGGGTTTAAGCTACTTGAGACACGGTGTCAAATATGACAGGACCCTGATGCCCACACCCAATATTCATTAAGGTTTGTTAGTGATTTGTATAGCTGTCTACAAGCTGTACTTCCACTTCAATCCTCAGTGGCTGTTTAAAAGTTAAGTGTGTCCTCTGGCTTTAACTGTTGAAGAATTCATTTCCTATTGTTCAGGCATTGGAAAAAGATGCTATTTCTTTCTAAAAGTAACAAAAATCTTTGGGGTGTTGTAAATGGCTTGTTATTGCAATATATTATTTTAGGTAGTCATATTTAATTTAATGTTTTATTTCCCCTCAGGCTTACTTGCATTTCTGCAGCATCCACTGGCTATGACAACGCCTTAGGAGATTGTCCTCAGGAGAGTCAGTTGACTCTGGAATGAAAAGCTGGAGCTCCGCTCTGTATCAATTAATGACCTAGTTTCACTTTTCAGGACATGAAAAGGAGCTTTAGTTCTTTACATTTTTATTAGTCCTGAATGCAGTGAACATGAGAAGAGGCATTTGTATCCGTGAAGAATAATGTGGTTATGCTTGCTTGCTTTCTACTTTTTGTTTATACACAAAGATAAGTACATATGGATGACAGAGGCTGGGGTAGTGAAAGTTATTTAAACCACAGTTCTTTGACTAGGAATTCAACTTATTGCTTTCTGCATGGATGAAAGTCCCCTAAGTCCCTATGGAAAGGGGATTTTTGCAATTTTTCCTTGATTCGGACTAACATGCCAGCCAAGATGGCCTCACTCAGGCTCTTCCCCAGCCCTCTGTGCCACCTAACTTGTTCATACCCTATTCTGCCTTTTCCTCATCTACAGGGAGCTTGCTAATAGACATGCCCCTAAGAAAGAGCAAGGCAGCTTAAAGCCCAGCTATTTCACAGCCTGAATTGTGTACCCTTGTTTGCCGAAATCTAAGAAGTGCCGCCCTAATAGAGCCATAATTTACTCTGACAAGGAGAGCTAAAGTCTGCAGCTCACTCTCCACCCTGCCTGTGCAAAGTTCTATACTGTTGGTTCGGAATTTATAGCTATATACTTAAGGTTTCTCCAAAACGCCATACTTCAAACAGCAAAAAAGACGAGATGTGTGTGTGTGTATGGGGCGGAGGGTGGGGGGGCGGCGGGTTGTTATATTTTTTTAAGAAGAACATACTACAGAATGGGCCAGATTTAATGGACAGTAAAAGAAATGTCTGCCTTAAAATGTTTCAGGAAATAAGATAAAAATTTAAAACAAGATTAATTTCGTTATCAATAACATAATCATAGAAAATTTTGCAGCATTATACACAATCATAGAAATTTTGGGGATTATACACCAATTTAAAAAAATACAAGCATTACATCTTGTATGTAAAGTTCTAAAATCAGAACTTTAGGGCCATTTTACCAAAGACACATGGGAGAATATAAGTATTCTAGCAGAAATATGAGTTGGGTTATTATAAGTCACTGCTACACTAGCATCTGTAGAATGGAATTTTAAAAAACCCACGTCCCTTGAAACTCGGATAGTTTAGGGCCACGGAATAGTACAGAAAGCTAAGAAGAACTCACAGACTTTCTTTTAAAGTGGAAAATATTTAACCATTTCATTCTGTTTCAAATGATGAAAACATTTCAGAGAATAATCTGTACATATTTTGTTGTAAAAACCAGTAAATGAACATAAAAGCATTTCAGATTTAAATGTACTGAGAATGTCGTGGGGGAGAACATTAACTTTTCTCTCTCATTCTTTTATTATTTCCTTTCTGCACACACTTCCCATAAGCTTATGACGGTTTAGATGATTAAAAAAAATATAATCATCAGGCAAACTCAAATATTTTTTGTACTTTTCACAAGTGAAGAAACATGCCTACGACACATTCCCAATTGTGTTTCTCTAAATATTACTTAGAATGTAAGATTCCTCTAGCATTACAAATCTATTTCAGCTCCTAAATTAAAACTCATCTGGAAAGGACTGTTTTACCCTGTTTATATAACATTGTCACATAAAGAGTGTTAAAAAAAATATTTCGCTAAAAATAGCTTGCGTAAGTTAGGGATTAGAGTAGTTTCTGCTGCTATAATTGTTCCTTTGTAGTTTTTTCCATGATGTTTTTGCACAGTGTTTTTGACTGTGTTTATTAAAGTCAGCACATCAAAAAGGATCAAAGAGAAAGTGAGTGAGAACCAAAGAAACCCCAAGTGTGCTGTCTCATTGGGGAGTTATGCAGATTCGCATAAACAAGTGCAAATTGTTGAGGTTTTAATGAAAATTTTCTACAATTATTTTATCTTAAGTCATTCTATACAATAACATCTGTACAGCAGATGGCTATGCTGTACCAAGGCAATGCTCCTTTTTCTTTCTCTGTTTAATAGTACATCTGAGATGACTACTTTTGTCACTGTGCTCAATTTGGTTCAGCAAATAATTTGAAAAGTGCAGCTGCTGCAGATGGTCACAATAGTTATATAAACTGTAAAATCAAAGACACAGTTAAGTATTTCTGTATTAGATTCAAACTATAAAAATCTGACATTAACTCCATTGGGCTCAAAGATACACTATTAAAACTTTTGGTTGCGTACAGAACGATGTCACTGGAAAATACAAAAAGAAATACGACTACTGGTAGGACATTTTTTTTTGGCTGGAAAATACTTTTTACAACTTACCAAAAATAAACCTTGAATATATATTTGCATATATTTCATCCAAGTTGCAAAGCATGAATTTTTAAGATAGGTAAATATACAATTAAATGAATGTTCAGAGCTTAAATTATATTTCACTTCTTAAAAATTTTCCTTGGTAGAAAATCAATGTCTGAAAAATACATAGTAATCTCTTAATTATAATTTCCTAGAAATCAACCTACAACAATAACTAGAGCTTTCAATCTCACTTCATTTAATCATAATTTATTATTATTTTGCCAACTTTGTTTTCTTTTTTTTTTCGAGCATGCCATCACATTAAGCAGAAATGTAGATAAAACAGATTTGGTGTTTGTTACACTCATACTAAAACTATTTCTATCCATATTAATTAAATGGCTAACTTCAATCTGATTGATTTGTTGATGCAAGTAACTACTTAAGAACATTTGCTGCACACTACAGATTATAGTTATATAAAGTATTTCTTAGTCAAGGGTATAGTTTCTACTGCATTTAACTAGATTTAAGAGTTATAACTATAAAAAGAATGGGGTACTAAAGGGAAAAACAAGTTACACAACCAGAATGCATCTACTACTTTGAAAAGGTCAGTGAGAAGATTTTAATTATATTTTAGAGAAACTTACTGAGAACAGACACTACTGAATATGAATAGCAAATGAATGAAACAAGAAATGAGGATGACTGAGCACAGTATATATTAAATGCTTTCATTCTACTTCAGTCCTAACCTTTCCTTGCTATGATTCAGGGACAACTGGAAAGATGTGGGAATGGTCCCAGTGTGGTCTGGATTGTAATTTATTTGTGGATAAATCAGACATTGCAGCCTTCAGTGCTTCATAGTCTTTCATGTACCATGGACCTTACATTTTTCATTTCTAACTTTTAAGACAATAAAAAAATACAGTGCTTTTAAGCTGGCTTGGTCACAAATACTTCTGGTAAGAAAGAAATAAATCATTTATTTTTTGGCCTAAAATTCATACTTCTCAACTACAAAACTGCTTCTTTATCTCGTCAACTACTGTGCCCAAACTGACTATACAATTAGTCCCAGCTGCCACTTTTTAGTAAGCAACTGAGTTGCATACAGTTTCAGGATTTACTTTATCCCCTATACTACCCCTCTAGCCCCACTTCTTCCCTCCAAATAAAAGTGGAAAAAATGTTTTCCTTTTGCTACTTTTACTTTCAGAGCGGAGTTTCTGGCTTCAGTGCACTGAACTTTAACAGTAGCAGTTTCTGTAATTGAAAATGGTTATTCCCCACTTTTACCTTGTTTTTCCTCTTCCTCTCCTCACATTCCTTCTACCTACTCTTTTTGATTCAGTGTGAAAAAGCACCAAACAATGTAGGCATGGTAACAAAAGAGGACAATGTAGATGTCACTGCCCATTAATTTCTCACCTCTCCACTCGTCAAGGACATTCAGTTGCCAGGTCCAGGCTCCTTTGCTCAGCTAGGCACTGAAGCAGGGCCTTTCCTTGCAGGTGTTGCTGTCTGAGAATCTTCAGTGGCACTGTCTCTGCAAAGTTGAACCTTGGCTTCTATTACTTTTGGTGTAGCATTTCTGCCACCAGAGCAATTTTTTTTTTTTTTTAATAAATTGTTACCAATGACTTAATGGAGCACATCGGAATCACCTGTAGGGTTTGTTGGAAGACGTATTTCTGGGCGCCATGCCCAGAATTTCTGATTCAGTAGGTCAGTAGAGTCAGAATTTGCGTTTCTAACAAGCTCCCAGATGCTGCTGGTTCCGAGACTACACTTTGAAAGCTACTACTTGGATGGTTTGCAAAACCTGATGCTTACTCTGTTCTTCCACTACAGCTATGTTAGGTAAAAAGAAATTTGGGAATGAACAGTTTTAAAGAAGTCTGTAGGAACACGCCTGAAGAGGTAGACAAGAACACTTTGGGGCATAAAATACTTAGGCTTAAATAATTTGTTGTAGCACTTTCTTTAAAATAAGGCAAGAAACCAGAAATGTACCCATCTCTAATGGTTCTTGAAACTTTTTGCCCCTACATAATACAAACCTTCAACATTATGCAGTTTTAGATGTTAACAAGTCATTGACATCTCTCTTGCCCCTTTACTGTGACTTACCAGGTACTTTCTGCGCTGCTTTGACATTAAGGCTTCCACTGAGGGTGGATAAAGATGCCAACAGGCATGGTTTATTAGGATGGGGGACAGTTTCCACGGAGACCACAATCTGAGTAGTATGAACAGAAATTTTTTGAAAGCAGGAAATCGTTCTCCATATGTTTTCTTGAAATGGAATCTTTTGTGCTCCATCACCATGAACTTTAAGCTTGGATAACTTCCCACGGTAACATTTGGAGGCTGGAAGCGCATCCTTACTCAGCACAGTGTCTGACGGTGCTGAGGACGCTTTGCTGTGTACATTTTTTATCTTCTTCAAAAAATGGTTTATTTGATCCAACTTGGTAAAACTCAGGTTTGCTTTCAAAGGCTTTGATATATCCAAGTTGATGTCTGCTGTAGAAGTGAAAAGGGTAAGAAAATTACTGAAGCTCTCTTATTGCAAATAAGCCTTTACTTCCCTGTCAAACTCCTATTTCAGTTTCCCGACACCTGTACTGTGGACTCATTAGGATGCCAAGATGTTGTAATTCTTTTACTTACCACCTATTCTTTCCATGTAGTTACTTGAAGGAACACTTTTCCTGCACTACTCTCTTGCCTACATTCCTGTTCCAATCATGTGACTGTCTGTTCCTAAAGACTGAAGGCCACACATGGACATCTACCCTCTACCCTCTACTTGGAGGCAAAGTTGAGCAGCCTTTCCAGTTTGTTACTGGACTGACATTCTTCCTTCTGGGGTTAAAAGGACCTGCCTTAGTACCCAGCACAATGTTTGACACAAATACTGGTATTAACAAATAATCTGTCCAACTGATTAACTGAAGTAGCCTCCCCACCACTGTCTGATAAAGTATATACACAAAAACGTTTGTTTCTCCTCTTCAACCCGCTAAAACCCAGAAAAGTCCCTACATATTTCCCTGTATTCTGTGTTGAACAAGTTTCAAATATCTCATCCAATGTAACCTGGGTAGACTGAGATCTCTTAAACTCCATTTTACGTGTATCACACACCAGATGTCGTCCTTATCTGTCACTTAATCAACTGACATTAAGACGTTTCTGTTTTTGCGTTCTTGCTTCCGTTTCTGTCATCAATAAGATGTAAGACTATATGGGTCGTGAGAGCAGAGTATGGCACTCATCTTTATACCCAGTGCCTGGCACAGTGCGTTTCTGATATGTATGTGTTCAGTAAATGGCTGAGTTTAACTGAACCTAATTAAGTATTCTTTTCACTGGAGCCTGATATAATACAAGACATAATCATAGATGAAGCTAGGAATAGCAAATTATCAAGCAGACAAAGCTCATATTCTGTTTTCAACAGGAGGACCTCTGTTCATCTTCTTCAGATTTCAGCACCTTAGAGTTTCCTCCTGGCTACCCAGGCTTGCTCCTGGTACCATTCCTCTTGTGTGTCTTTCCTTGGGTTTCTTTAATCAGACTAAGCAAAATTCTGAGAGAACTGCTTCTAGCTAACTGTCCACTGGAAAGGGTCAGACAGTTGAGTCAACCTTCTGCAATATTAAAATATTCTCTGTTCCCTATATTTATTTAAGCAGGAAAAAAACACCCTAATTTAAAGAAATTATTTTTAACATCTTTATTGACATATTAACTCACATATACATACAATTTACCTATTTAAAGTGTACAAATCAATAGTTCTTATTATACTCACAAGATTGTGTACTAATCACTACTATCTAATTCCAGAACATTATCACCACCAATGGGGGAAGAAATTCCCATGCCGTTTAGCAGTCCCTACTCGTTCCCCACTTCCAACCCTCAGGCAACCAATAAGCTAATTTCTATCTCTATAGATTGCCTATTCTGGACATTTCATATAAACTGAATCACATAAAATCCTGCTTTTTGTGTCTGGTTTCTTTCAGTTAACATAATAAAAATTTTTAAGGTTCATTTGTGTTGAATCATATGTCATCAGTACATCATTCCTTTTTTTATGACTGACTAATACTCCGTCATGTGGATATACTGTAGTATACTGCTTATTCATTATCAGTTTGTGGACATTTGGGTTGTTTCTACTTTTTGGTTATTAATGAATAATATTTCTGGGGCTTCCCAAGTGGTGCTAGTGGTAAAGAGCCCGCCTGCTAATGCAGGTAGACCGACATAAGAGACACAGGTTCGATCCCTGGGTGGAGAAGATCCCCTGGAGTAGGGCACGAGAACCCACTCCAGTGGAGAATCCAATGGACAGAGGAGCCTGGTGGGCTCCAGTCCATAGGGTCACACAGAGTCAGACACGACTGAAGTGACTTAGCACACACGGATAATACTGCTATGAATGTTAATATGCAAATTTTTATATGAATGTTTTCAATTCTTTAAGGTATCTACCTAGAAGTGAAATTGCTGGGTTATATTTGATTACGGCAATCCTAGTGGGTGTGAAGTGGTATCCCGTTGTGATTTTGATTTGTATTTTCTTAATGATTAATGTGGAGAAGGCAATGGCACCCCACTCCAGTACTCTTGCCTGGAAAATCCCATGGACGGAGGAGCCTGGTGGGCTGCAGTCCATGGGGTCGCTAAGAGTCAGACACGACTGAACGACTTCACTTTCACTTTTCACTTGCATGCATTGGAGTAGGAAATGGCAACCCACTCCAGTGTTCTTGCCTGGAGAATCCCAGGGACGGGGAGCCTGGTAGGCTACCGTCTACGGGGTCACACAGTCGGACACGACCGAAGTGACTTAGCATAGCAATGATTAATGATGTTGAGCATTTTTTCATATGCTTATTGGTGATGTGTATATATTCTTAGAAAAATGTCTATCACCTTTGTTCATTTTTAAATTGGGTTTTTTGTCTTCTTCTTATTAAATAGTATGAGTCTTTTACATTGATATATTCCAGATACAAGTTCCTATCAGATATAGGATTTGCAAATATTTTCTCCCATTCTGTGAATTGTCTTTTCAATTTCTGTGATTGTGTCATTTGCAGCACAAAAGATTTTAATTTTTGTGAAGTCCAACAGATTATTCTGCTTGAGCTTCTGGTGACATCAAAAAATCATTGCTTTATCCAAGGTGATAAAGATTCAGTTATGCTTTCTTTTACAAGTTGTATAGTTTTACCTTCTTACATTTAGGTCTATGCTGCTGCTGCTAAGTTGCTTCAGTTGTGTCCGACTCTGTGCGACTCCATAGACAGCAGCCCACCAGGCTCCCCCGTCCCTGGGATTCTCCAGGAAAGAATACTGGAGTGGGTTGCCATTTCCTTCTCCAATTTAGGTCTATAATTACTCTCAAATTAACTTTTGTGTTTTGTGTGAGGTAGGGGTTCAACTTAAATTTTTTTTTGCATAGGGAAATCCAGTTATACCAGCATCATTTTTGAAAGGCATTATTTTTGACTTGCAGAACAGGTTGGTGGGCAAAATATTTTAGGGTACTGCATGATTCAAATGACTCATACATTGTCCTGCTCTGCCTGCAAAGTTTTTTATGTGGGCTTCTAAATTTTGTGACCTCGCAGAAAATAATACCACCTTTTACCACAATGAAAAAAATGAGCAATCTTAACAGATGATAGCAACAACAGAAAAACTAAACAAAGCCAAAGTGGAAAGAAGACTCAGATACTGGGGCCAGAAGCTATCTGCTTTTGCCTGGATTTATGAGATTTAAACTGAGGGTCAGAAGTAGCCATAAAAACAATTCACTGACCTACTCAGGAGTTTGCCCAAATATCTACCTAATCAACTGCTGAGCCTAAGGGATCCACTTTCCCTGACTGTAGATTGGCAAAACATCCATAGAATGGTATGCATGAGAGCTGCTGAGTGCTATCTCAACATGGATTCTTGTATCTCAGATATGGTGGTCCCAGGGGCACAAGAAAAAACAAGAAAACCCAAACTATTTATCTTTGGTTATTTGCGTAACTTGTCCTTTTAGACTCTTTGAGTCATTTCTTCCCGAAAAACCTTTCTTGATCACTGTGGCGGACTGAGAGGCCTCTCATTCATTGCTTCCAGAATATCCTGATTGTGTCATCATCAGATATCTATTTATTTTTATAGCTACTGCTTAGAGTCCAGATAACTATGAGCTCCTGAAAAATAAGGGCTGTTCTACATCTTAATATTCTGAGTGCCTAGGTGGTGCTAGTGGTAAAGAACCCACCTGCCAGTGCAGGAGATGTAAAAGATGCGGGTTCAATCCCTGGGTAGGGAAGATCGCCTGGAGGAGGGCACATGGCAACCCACTCCAGTATTTTTGCCTGGAAAATCCCATGGACAGAGGAGCCTGGCAGGCTACAGTCCACAGGGTCACACAGAATTGGACATGACTGAAGTGACTTAGCATGCATGCACAAGTACAAAATGGATATTTAATGATGTAATGAAGGGGGAAAAAAAAAGGAATGGATTTTTTCTTCCTACTTAACTCCCACAGGCTCATCAAGTCAATTCATCCAGAACAATCCATCACATCCTCTCATTGTTGGTTCTTCTTGTTTAGTCACTAAATTGTGTCCAACTCTTTTGTGACCCACTGGACGACAGCCCGCCAGGCTTCTCTGTCCATGGGAATTCCTCTCACACATGCTATGTTCTCTGTCTCATTTAATAACTCTAATCTACCAACTGGCTCAAATAAAAAAATCTGACTTTTTGACTCATTTCATTCCCTCTTTTCCTGGTCCAAATCTACTCAATGATTAAGTTCTGTCAATTTTATTTCCAAAATAATTGCCTGAATCCAATCTCTTTCTCTCCAGCATTCCAACCACTCCCCATTTTTTCCCCTTCATGCCTTTGATATTCTTCAGCTAATATAAAGCCTCCTAAAGGTTTCTCTGTCTAGACCGATTCCTGTTAATCCAGGCTACGGAGTAATTTACAAATGATTTGTTTCAAATGTGATCCTGACTGGTTTACTATTGCTTAAAACTGTGTAATGGCTTTTACCTATGGGATAGAAGATGAAGCTCCTTAGAATGGAAAAAAAAGATCCTGCCTTTTCTTATCCACAGCCATTGCCTGCCTCAAATATTAAAGCTCCAGAAATATCAATGAGTTTACAGAGCCCACATCCCCCAGCCCGTGCGATGTCATACCATTAGGCCTTTGATCACATCGCTCCTTGGTCTAATGTACCTTTTCTTTGCCTAATGCCTAATCTCCAGGAAAATGCTCAACATTTTCTCCAAGTTGTTCCACAAAGCTGGTCCTACATAAGTATCTTTTGTGAGATTATGTCTCCCACCAATAGAGAAGATCCTTGAGTATACATTTTTCATCTTTAATACCTAGTGTTGGGCCTCAAACTCAGCATGAAGCATTTATTTGGTCACTTCATGTTGGAGCACGCCAGAACTCTCTAATCTGGTTCTGTGGGAGGCAGAATTCTGAAGATGACCCCCTTCTGTCAAGATTCCTATCCCCTGGTTATTGACTCAAACACTAAGCCAGGTACTGCTGTGCTGGAAGGGATTTTATAGGTGTGATAAACATTCCAGGTAAATTGAATTTAAGCCCAAGATTACCTGGTGGGCTGATCTATTACTCAAGCCTCTTACAAAGTACAAGGAAGAGGCAGAAGGGGAAGTCAAGAGAGATTTGAAATGGGTCTATGATCTGTCATTGCTAGTTTGAGGATAGTAGGGATCATGTGAGAAGAAAAGGGTGCCCTAGAGGTGAGGGATGGTGGCACTGGGCACCACTAACAAGGAATTAGGGACCTGAGTCCTACCACCACAGGAAGTGGATTATACAACAGATGCAATGAGTTTGGAAGTGGAATCTTCCACAGAGCTTCTAGATTAGAGCCCAGCCGAACTGACATCTTGATTTTGGTTTTGTGAGATTCTGAGCAGAGAATACAGCTAAATTCAAATGGACTTCTGACCTAGAGGATTGAGACAATAAGTTTGCGTTGCCATAAGCCACTGTATTTGTGGTAATTTGTAATTCATCAATAGAAAACCAATACAAATTCCATATGCTAATATGGAGTATTTCCAGTTTCTAATGTGATTATAAATTAAGTTTCAAGGCCTAGGAATGTTTGCCCTAGTTTCTTTTACCTTTTCCCTCCAAAGCAAAAAATTCTAATATAGTTTGCTTTTTCTCTTTGTTAGTTTCCAACTCCTTTTCTTTAAATATTATTTCAGGGTTCCAGGAAAGATGGAACTATAACATCTGGAGATATTACAGCTTAAAAAAAAAAAACCTACAAAGAGCAGCTATTTGAAGACTCTGAAAAGTAAATCGTAACAGGTAGATTGGCGAAGATGACTAAATTTCAAAATACCACCAAAATGGTTTGTTTTTTCTGGCAATATTCTATAGTCTGGGGCAGCCAAAAACCTGAAGGTGGGCATCAGGTGTGGATAGAGGGAGTAGTCAGAAAAAGCCTCTATTTCTGGCTTCAGTAATGGGAAGGGAATTCCTAATGCCCGTAGGGACTATGAAGATCCCTCATTTTTTTCTTCTTATTCTTGTACCACAGAAAATAGGAGACCATATATATACTTAAATCCATTTTATGAACCTATCATTACTGATACCAAAACCAGACAAAGATAACAAAAGACAACTACAGACTAGTATAGTATCCTTTAATTTCCCAAAGCAGTATCAAGAACAGTCCACATACATCATCATTAGGAATTAGAACAGTACAAATAAAAGTGACAATGAGATATCTACTAGAATGGTTAAAATAAAAAAAAAAAAACACTGACAATATAAGCTGCTGGAGATGATACGGAACTGGTGGGACCCTCATACATTGCTGGCGTAATGTCAAATGATACAGGCAATTTGGAAACATTTTAGTAGTTTCTTGTGTGTGTGTGTGTATGTGTTATTCACTCAGTCGTGTCCACCTTTTAGTGACCCCCATGTATAGCACCCTGCCAAGCTCCTCTGTCCATGGAATTCTCCAGGCAAGAATACTGGAGTGGGTAGCCATTCCCCTCTCCAGGCAATCTTCCTGACCCTGGGATCAAACTTAGGTCTTCTGTACTGCAGGCAGATTCTTTACTGTCTGAGCCACCAGAGAAGCCCCTTCTTAAGACTTATATGACCCACCAATTCCAAGCCTAGGTATTTATCATAGAGGAATGAAACTTATAATCACATAACTACTTGTACACAAATGTTTAAAGTAGCTATATTCATAATCACCAAAATTGGAAACAACTTCTATGCCCTTCAATGGATGAATTCTTATATGGCACATCTATAAAATGGAACACTACTCAGCAATGAAAAGGAATGTACTACTGACAGATGCAACAAATCTCAAGGATAGATGTGACTTAAAGAAGCTAGTCTGAAAAGGTTACATGCTGTATGATTAGATTTGTATGACATTCTCAAAAAGACAAGACAAATAAAAATCCTAAAGTGACGGACAGCAGTAATTATCAGAGATTGGGGCTTAGGGGCGGAGAAGGCAATGGCACCCCACTCCAGCACTCCTGCCTGGCAAATCCCATGGACGGAGGAGCCTGGAAGGCTGCAGTCCATGGGGTCCGCCAAGAGTCGGACACGACTGAGCGACTTCACTTTCTCTTTGCACTTTCATGCTTTGGAGAAGGAAATGGCAACCCACTCCAGTGTTCTTGCCTGGAGAATCCCAGGGACAGGGGAGCCTGGTGGGTTGCTGTCTATGGGGTCGCACAGAGTTGGACACGACTGAAGTGACTTAGCAGCAGCAGTAGCAGGGCTTAGGGGCAAGTGTGATTACAAAGGACTACCATGAGAATTTAAGGTGGCAGAACTGTTCTGTATCTTGACTGTGGTAGTGGTTACATGAATCTATTCATGTATTAGAATTCACAGAACTATGTACCAATGAAGGACATTTTAATTTTTTTCTTTTATTTAAAAAATAAAAAAGAAACAAAATTCTTTCAATGACTTTGTCATATGCATGACAGGACAGTTTTTTCCACCCCCTTTACTTTTTACCCTCACATGTAAAGGGCTGGACTGTGTGTGCCCTTATGTCTAGGGGAGGCCCACTTTAGACCTAAGTGTTAACCACCTGTGTACTGGGCCAGTTTTTCAGGTTTACTTTCCATTCTCCATGGCCCTTCCAACAGTGTAGTAGAACACCTACACTAACACCTTTAATGGTGAGATCAGGGTGCCCTTTCTGCAGAAGGTGAAAAAGACACAATGCTACTCCTAAATGTTACAGAAGCCATAGGATAATTTCTAATCTTACTGACACCAAATACTGTGGCACATGAAAATTAGAGGCTTTAATTAAATAGTGAGACTAGAATCAGTTAAACCAGTAAAACTGAAAAGCACAGGTCAGTTTGGCACCATCTCAAGTAGTTTTATTAGGAAAGAGAATATAGTCCTTCCTAGGTCATGGCTCATATTACAAAATAAGTTTTAAAAGAAGGTTCTTTTTTATCAGTAGAAGTCAAATGCTGATAATTCAGAAAAATAAATGTGTGTTAAAAGCTAGAAGCTAAATGTGTATAAAAAGCTAATCATATTTGTGAATTTCAACTATGAATCTATTTGAGTTACATTATCAACCTTATTCTACCAAATATGAACTTTAAAAAGTTTAAAAATCAGAAAGATCAATTTCCCAAAGCAACATCAATAATAGCTCACAATATTTATTCAGTACAAGTTTAACAGCTCAAAATGGGTTAAACTTTTTGCGCTGTCTCCTGCATCTTCTGCACTGCAGGCGGATTCTTTATCACTGAGCCACGGGAGAAGCTACATACAAAGCACAGTCTACGCACAAAGCACAAGACAAGTGTTATGTTAACTTTTTGTAAGAGATGACTAGATATTGAAAAGATTTAAATAATTTCCATTTTAGATGGTTTCTGTATGTCTGTCTGCATACAGTGCAACCTTTATGCATGGTTGCCCTCCGCTGGCCCACAAAGTCCCCCACTCTCAGCCCCCCAGAGCTGGAGTGTTGAACCACATTCTTTGCAAAACACAGCCTGTTCTATGTATAAACAGAGGAACTAGGGCAGTCCATTGGACAAGTCAGACAATACTGCAGGTCAAGAGCCCCCAAAGCAGAGCTTACAATGAAGCTATTCCTTTCAAAGTACCAGGTCCACGAAGAGATCTGTAGCATGTACCAGAGTGAGAAACACCACAAATGCAACAGCACTCTTTATTGCTTATAAAGTCCATCAACATGTGTGACTCCTTCAACTAAAATCACAAGCTCACTGTCACATCTGATAATTAAACAAATGTGTAGTGTTAATTCTATTTCCTAGTATAGAATTAGACTTTGACATCCTTTAACTAGTCAGGTACTTTTGGGGGTAGAAAATTACTGTCATTATTATAAATATTTGTAGTTTCATAATGGTAGGAAAACTTATTTTTATAAATGGGAAAACTATGCAAAAAATCTGGTATTTTAAATAAAAAATTGAACAATGATTTTCTCATCTTTTATACTTTTAAAAAATGATGAAAAACATTATCTTCACTATTAAGATGAAAACATTAAAGAAATGGACTATAAAAGTTTTACTCAAAAGACACAGTTGTAACTATATAAAATGATGATTTACAAGAACTGGAAATATAACTAGATAAAGAACCAGGCATAGATTGTTAATGTGAATTTTATTCCACATTTATCCAATTATTATCAGATTCTTGTTTTAAAGGGTTTAGAATTTTTTTTTCTAATCCTCAATGAACTTTAATAAATGGATTATTTTCAATGTTTAGATTTTAAGAATGTGTAGTAATAGTGAATTTCCCAGCTGAGTCATCCATTTTTCTGCCAGATCTAATTTCTCACCATCTCCAGAACACATTCTATATCTTTAAGTTACCAAGTAAACCCATGCCTGTCAATTATTAGACCTTAATTACCCTTCAAAACTTTCCTAAAGCTACCAGGAAACAGAATGATGGAATGATTATTGAGTTAAAAGGAGATTAGACAAATACAAATAAATTATACTTATTTTATGCTTCCATCACCCTAGGAGATGACTTAATAGGGAAAGGAAAAGAATCATATTGTAATAATGAAATCAGAGAGGGAATTCAAGCCCCAGAGGTGATTCCCCTAAGTTTATGTTAAAGCACACCTTGTGGGGGAGCAAACACCAACTGGAAAAGTTTCCTGAAAACTGTTCCAGCTATTTTCTCATTTAAAATGTTCCAACTTTACTTGACCCATTAGTCATCATATTACTTACATTTATGATGTATTTTGAAATCTATTACCCAAAACCCAATGGATTCAATATGGCTTGTTATACCCAAATCATAACATTTATGAAAGAAAAAATTCTTTGTTAAGTGCTTCTTCCTTTGGAATTTTATTTGTAAAAGACAACTTTTTTTTTTTTTTTTAAAAGACAAGTTGGGCTTGTGAGGAAAACAAGTCAGCAGCCATGGTGGCTATGTACAGACATAGGAATGACTGCCCCCCTCCACCACAGTAAATACAAATCAAAGAACAAATATTTAATCAAACTTGACTTTATGTGTTATTGTAACTCTAAATATTTTTTATTATTAGGTCATGGTTCATAGTACACTTCTTTTTCTTATTCAGCAATTCAAATTCAGATTTTTGTTAGTGTTCAAGTAAAGGTATTCATGATGATAATGGACAGTGGAGACTGAGTATTCACAGGTGTGAGAGCTAGAAAACTTGGAAATCTGCCCTTGACAATGAGATCAACATGTTTTCATTGAAGGTGTGAAGTGTAAAGATCTCAGTGGTGGCAGACATAAGTGTGTCAGTTAACAGTGGTACACCAAATGGAACTGGTTGTAGGCTGACACATGCACCGCTGAGGAGCCTCAGAGACATGACTGACACATGCCCTTGGGTCAGCCAGCAGCAGTTCATTGTGCTTATCACTGCGAACTGGACATCATTATTACTAGCATAATTGCTCATGTACATATTCTTATCATCAAGCATTGACTTTTTTTTGACTATACTGTCCTACCCCAAAAAATCACAACACAAAAGTTCTGATTAAAGGGTAAATGAATGGGTTTTCTAAAATGAATTTATCAAACTGAGCTCATCTAAATGAGCTTCTCTCCCTCTAAGTAGCTATCATAGAACACTAAGTACATTCCATTACTCCAATCATTGTGGCAGTGTTTTTGGTACTCATTTCCTTTTTTTTTCTTCCTGTTTTCAATGATGGCATATACTCATCCTTGGAGACAGCATATCTGAATTTTAGGAACAGCCAAATGTTTTGATACAAGGAAGCAAAGATTCCAGACTGAGGAAAGATTAAAACATAGAGAAGACAATTTATAGAGACTACAACTGCCAATGAGGAGACAATTTGAGCATTATTAAAAAATAACGAATTCAGAGTAACAGCAAATAACAACTATTGATAAATGGCCAACAAGGGAATATTTAGAAAACTAACTCATTTCTCCCCAGTTTTATTGATATATGATTGACAAATAAAATTGTAAGATATTTAATCTGTACACTATGATGATTGATGTACACTATATACTGCAAAAAAGTTCCCCCCCATCTGGAAAACCAAATTTTTTTTTTTTAATGGGTAAATAAAGGGAAAGAAGTAAGCATTTATCCTACCTTTCTTAGGTAAACAGTTCTACTAAGCAATCGAATTAAAATGTTAGTTTGCAACCTCCAATGACTTTACGTATTTAGCGTCCGTAACTATTAACATCACAAGAAGAAACCTTTAGACATTATGTGACTCCTGATGGAACAATATAAAACCTTTTATAAAACAGTCTTGCTAAAAATAAATAAATAAAATAAACAACCTGAATCAGATTGAGCCATCTACGGGTTTATATGCAGGAAATATACAGAATAGGGACAGACAAAATTCAAACTGTGTAAAATTTACATGATAACTGACTTGGTTTCTTTAATATATTTGAATCATGCTCTCTGACTTTGGACTATAGTACAAAGCTACAGTAATCAAAACAGTATAGTACTGACACAAAAAGAGACACATAGACCAATGGAACAGGATAGAAAGCTCAGAAGTAAACCTATGCATTTATGGTCAATCTAAGATAAAGGAGGTAAGAACATACACTATGGAGAAAAGACAGTCTGGGAAAAGTGCACAGCTGTGTAAAAGAATGAAATCAGAGCACTCTCTAACACCATATATAAAAATAAACTCCAAATGGATCCAGTTCAGTTCAGTTAAGTCACTCAGTTGTGTCCGACTCTTTGTGACCCAATGAATTGCAGCACACCAGGCCTCCCTGTCCATCACCAACTCCCGGAGTTCACTCAAACACACGTCCATTGAGTCAGTGATGCCATCCAGCCACCTTATCCTCTGTTGTCCCCTTCTCCTGCCCTCATCCCTCCCAGCATCAGGGTCTTTTCCAGTGAGTCAACTCTTCACATGAGGTGGCCAAAGTACTGGAGTTTCAGCTTTAGCATCAGTACTTCCAAGGAACACCCAGGGCTGATCTCCTTCAGAATGGACTGGTTGGATCTCCTTGCAGTCCAAGGGACTCTCAAGAGTCTTCTCCAACACCACAGTTCAAAAGCATCAATTCTTCGGTGTTCAGCTTTCTTCACAGTCCAACTCTCACATCCATACACGACCACTGGAAAAACCATAGCCTTGACTAGATGGATGTTTGTTGGCAAAGTAATGTCTTTGCTTTTGAATATGCTATCGAGTAGCGTCTTTTAATTTCATGGCTGCAGTCACCATCTGTAGTGATTTTGGAGCCCCCCAAAATAAAGTCTGACACTGTTTCCACTGTTTCCCCATCTATTTTCCATGAAGTGATAGGACCAGATGCCATGATCTTAGTTTTCTGAATGTTGAGCTTTAAGCCAACTTTTTCACTCTCCTCTTTCACTTTCATCAAGAGGCTTTTTAGTTCCTCTTCACTTTCTGCCAAAAGGGTGGTGTCATCTGCATATCTGAGGTTCTTGATATTTCTCCCGGCAATCTTGATTCCAGCTTGTGCTTCTTCCAGTCCAGCGTTTCTCATGATGTACTCTGCAGAGAAGTTAAATAAGCAGGGTGACAATATACAGCCTTGACGAACTCCTTTTCCTATTTGGAACCAGTCTGTTGTTCCATGTCCAGTTCTAACTGTTGTTTCCTGACCTGCATACAGGTTTCTCAAGAGGCAGGTCAGGTGGTCTGGTATTTCCATCTCTTTCAGAATTTTCCACAGTTTATTGTGATCCATACAGTCAAAGGCTTTGGCATAGTCAATAATGCAGAAATAGATGTTTTTCTGGAACTCTCTTGTTTTTTCCATGATCCAGCAGATGTTGGCAATTTGATCTCTGGTTCCTCTGCCTTTTCTAAAACCAGCTTGAACATCTGGAAGTTCATGGTTCACGTATTGCTTAAGCCTGGCTTGGAGAATTTTGAGCATTACTTTGCTAGCGTGTGACATGAGTGCAATGGTTGGTAGTTTGAGCACTTTTTGGGATTGGAATGTAAACGGACCTTTTCCAGTCCTGTGGCCACTACTGAGTTTTCCAAATTTGCTGGCATATTGAGTGCAGCACTTTCACAGCATCATCTTTCAGGATTTGAAATAGCTCAACTGGAATTAAAGACCTAAATATGAGACTGGGCACTATAAAACCCTTAGAGGGAAACATAGCCAGAACACTCTTTTACATAAATCATAGCATTATTTTTTGGGATCTGTTTCCAAGAAAAACAGAAACAAAGGCAAAAATAAGCAAATGGGACCTAGTTAACTTAAAAGCTTTTGTACATCAAAGGAAAGGATAAACAAAACAACCTATGAACGGGAGAAAATATTTGCAAATGATGTAATCAATAAGGGTTTAAGTTCCAAAACATAAAAACAGCTCATACAATTCATGTTGAAAAAACAAGCAACCCAATCAAAAAACAGGAATACCTAAATAGACATTTCTCCAAAATTAACAAGGAAACACAAACGTTAAACGATACAATAGACCAGTTAGACCTAATTGATATCTATAGGTCACTTCATCCCAAATCAATGAATTTCACCTTTTTCTCAAGTGCACATGGAACCTTCTCCAGGATAGATTTCATCCTGAGCCATAAATCTAGCCTTGGAAAATTCAAAAAAATAGAAATCATTCCAAGCATCTTTTCTGACCACAATGCAGTAAGATTAGATCTCAATTACAGAAGAAAAACTATTAAAAATTCCAACATATGGAGGCTGAACAACACGCTGCTGAATAACCAACAAATCACAGAAGAAATAAAAAAATAAATCAAAATTTGCATAGAAACTAATGAAAATGAAAACACAACAACCCAAAACCTGTGGGACACTTTAAAAGCAGTCCTAAGGGGAAAGTTCATAGCAATACAGGCATACTTCAAGTAACAAGAAAGAAGTCAAATAAATAACCTAACCTTACACCTAAAGCAACTAGAAAAGGAAGAAATGAAGAACCCCAGGGTTAGTAGAAGGAAAGAAATCTTAAAAATTAGGGCAGAAATAAATGCAAAAGAAACAAAAGAGACCATAGCAAAAATCAACAAAGCCAAAAGCTGGTTCTTTGAAAGGATAAATAAAATTGACAAACCATTAGCCAGACTCATCAAGAAACAAAGGGAGAAAAATCAAATCAATAAAATTAGAAATGAAAATGGAGAGATCACAAGAGACAACACAGAAATACAAAGGATCATAAGAGACTACTATCAACAATTATATGCCAATAAAATGGACAGTGTGGAAGAAATGGACAAATTCTTAGAAAAGTACAACTTTCCAAAACTGGACCAGGAAGAAATAGAAAATCTTAACAGACCCATCACAAGCATAGAAATTGAAACTGTAATCAAAAATGTTCCAGCAAACAAAAGCCCAGGTCCGGACGGCTTCACAGCTGAATTCTACCAACAATTTAGAGAAGAGCTAACACCTATCCTGCTCAAACTCTTCCAGAAAATTGCAGAGGAAGGTAAACTTCCAAATTCATTCTATGAGGCCACCATCACCCTAATACCAAAACCTGACAAAGATCCCACAAAAAAAGAAAACTACAGGCCAATATCACTGATGAACATAGATGCAAAAATCCTTAACAAAATTCTAGCAATCAGAATCCAACAACACATTAGAAAGATCATACACCATGACCAAGTGGACTTTATCCCAGGGATGCAAGGATTCTTCAATATCCACAAATCAATCAATGTAATACACCACATTAACAAATTGAAAAATAAAAACCGTATGATTATCTCAAAAGATGCAGAGAAAGCCTTTGACAAAATTCAACATCCATTTATGATAAGAACTCTCCAGAAAGCAGGAATAGAAGGAACATACCTCAACATAATAAAAGCTATATATGACAAACCCACAGCAAACATTATCCTCAATGGTGAAAAATTGAAAGCATTTCCTCTAAAGTCAGGAACAAGACAAGGGTGCCCACTTTCACCATTACTATTCAACATAGTTTTGGAAGTTCTGGCCACAGCAATCAGAGCAGAAAAAGAAATAAAAGGAATCCAAATTGGAAAAGAAGAAGTAAAAGTCTCACTGTTTGCAGATGACATGATCCTCTACATAGAAAACCCTTAAGACACCACCAGAAAACTGCTAGAACTAATCAATGATTATAGTAAAGTTGCAGGATATAAAATCAACACACAGAAATCCCTTGCATTCCTATACACTAATAATGAGAAAACAGAAAGAGAAATCAAGGAAACAATTCATTCACCATTGCAACGGAAAGAATAAAATACTTAGGAATATATCTACCTAAAGAAACTAAAGACCTATATATAGAAAACTATAAAACACTGGTGAAAGAAATCAAAGAGGACACTAATAGATGGAGAAATATACCATGTTCATGGATTGGAAGAATCAATATAGTGAAAATGAGTATACTACCCAAAGCAATTTATAGATTCAATGCAATCCCTATCAAGCTACCAACGGTATTCTTCACAGAGCTAGAACAAATAATTTCACAATTTGTATGGAAATACAAAAAACCTCGAAAGCCAAAGCTATCTTGAGAAAGAAGAATGGAACTGGAGGAATCAACCTACCTGACTTCAGGCTCTATTATAAAGCCACAGTTATCAAGACAGTATGGTACTGGCACAAAGACAGAAATATTGATCAATGGAACAAAATAGAAAGCCCCGAGATAAATCCACGCACATATGGATACCTTATCTTTGACAAAGGAGGCAAGAATATACGATGGATTGAAGACAACCTCTTTAACAAGTGGTGCTGGGAAAACTGGTCAACCACTTGTAAAAGAATGAAACTAGAACACTTTCTAACACCATACACAAAAATAAACTCAAAATGGATTAAAGATCTAAACATAAGACCAGAAACTATAAAACTCCTAGAGGAGAACATAGGCCAAACACTCTCCGACATACATCACAGTAGGATCCTCTATGACCCACCTCCCAGAATATTGGAAATAAAAGCAAAAATAAACAAATGGGACCTAATTAACCTTAAAAGCTTCTGCACATCAAAGGAAACTATTAGCAAGGTGAAAAGGCAGCCTTCAGAATGGGAGAAAATAATAGCAAATGAAGCAACTGACAAACAACTAATCTCAAAAATATACAAGCAACTCCTACAGCTCAACTCCAGAAAAATAAATGACCCAATCAAAAAATGGGCCAAAGAACTAAATAGACATTTCTCCAAAGAGGACATACAGATGGCTAACAAACACATGAAAAGATGCTCAACATCACTCATTATCAGAGAAATGCAAATCAAAACCACTATGAGGTACCATTTCACGCCAGTCAGAATGGCTGCGATCCAAAAGTCTACAAGCAATAAATGCTGGAGAGGATGTGGAGAAAAGGGAACTCTCTTACACTGTTGGTGGGAACGCAAACTAGTATAGCCACTATGGAGAACAGTGTGGAGATTCCTTAAAAAACTGGAAATAGAACTGCCACATGACCCAGCAATCCCACTGCTGGGCATACACACTGAGGAAACCAGAAGGGAAAGAGACACGTGTACCCTAATGTTCATCGCAGCACTGTTTATAATAGCCAGGACATGGAAGCAACCTAGATGTCCATCAGCAGATGAATGGATAAGAAAGCTGTGGTATTTATACACAATGGAGTATTACTCAGCCATTAAAAAGAATACATTTGAATCAGTTCTAATAAGATGGATGAAACTGGAACCTATTATACAGAGTGAAGTAAGCCAGAAAGAAAAACACCAATACAGTATACTAACGCATACATATGGAATTTAGAAAGATGCTAACAATAACCCTGTGTACGAGACAGCAAAAGAGACACTGATGTATAGATCAGTCTTGTGGACTCTGTGGGAGAGGGAGAGGGTGGGGAGATTTGGGAGAATGACATTGAAACATGTATAATATCATGTATGAAATGAATTGCCAATCCAGGTTCGATGCACGATGCTGGATGCTTGGGGCTGGTGCACTGGGACGACCCAGAGGGAGGGTATGGGGAGGGAGGAGGGAGGAGGGTTCAGGATGGGGAACACAGGTATACCTGTGGTGGATTCATTTCGATATTTGGCAAAACTAATACAATACTGTAAAGTTTAAAAATAAAATAAAAAAAAAAAGAAGACAGATAGCTGATAAGTACATGAGAAGATGCTCAATATTGCTAATTATTAGAGAAATGTAAAGCAAAACTACAAAAGATACCATCTCACACCACTCAGTATGGTCATCACCAAAATGTCTAGAGAGGGTATGGAGAAAGGGGGACCCTCTGACATTGTTGGTAGGAAGGTAAACTGGTATAGACACTATGGAGAAGAAGATGGAGGCTCCTTAAGAAACTAAAAATAGAGTTACCATATGATCCAGCAATCCCATATCTGGAAAAGATGAAAACTCTAATTCAAAAAGATACATGTTCATAGCAGCACTATTTACAATAACCATGACATGAAAGCACACTAAATGTCCATTAACAGATGGATAAAGAAGATGTGATATAGGTATACAGTGGAATATTATTCAGCCGTAAAAAGAATGAAATAAAGCTATTAGCAGCAACATGGGTAGACCCAGAGATGATCATACCAAGTGAAGTCAGACAAATACCATATGATATCACTTACATGTGTTCTAAAAAAATGATACAAATGAATTTATTTACAAAACAGAAATAGACTCACAGACACAGAAAACAAACTTAATTACCAAAGGGGAAATCAGTGGGGGGATAAATGAGTAATTTCATTTAAATGATACACACTACGCACATTATATAAAATAGATAAACAAGGACATATTGTATACCACAGGGTACTATGTTCATTATCTTGTAATGACCTATAATGGAAAAGAATCTAAAAAATAATATATTAAAAATATATAGAAAGTTGAATCACTTTGCTGCATATCTGAATCACTGTAAATCAACTATACTTCAGTAAAAAAATAAAATAAATTGCAAGAAATGAAAAAAGAGATGGGGAAACCTATTGATTTTGAAAAAAATTTTTTTTACAAAAGAAATTCAAAAGGCATAACCAGTAGTGATGAGTAGATCTTATCTGGCTCTAGGTTAAGAAAACATACAAACAATAACCATACATGCCTACAAACACTGACACACACTATGACATTCATGAGATAATTAGAAATTTGAATACTGACTAGATATTAGATGATAGATGATGCTGAAGAATTATTCTCTCTAGGTTTGATAATGATATTGTGGTTATGTTTTTAAAAGTTCTTATCTTTATAAATACAAATTGAAATATTATAGGTGATATGATGCATGGGATTTGCTTCAAAATAATACAGAAGGTGAGGAAATGGATAGGGTTATATAGGAAACCATATATTGGCCATAAGTTGACAATGGTCTAGGCAAGAGTTTCTATATTCTATTCAGTCTACTTTAAAGTTTTTTTTTATTTTTTAAGCTTTATATTTTGTATTGGAGTACAGCTGATTAACAATGTTGTGACAGTTTTAGGTGAAGAACAAAGGGACTCAGTCATACATACACATGTATCCATTTTCCCCAAAACTCCCCTCCCAACCAGGCTGTATTTGTATATGATATTTTCCATAATAGATAGTTTTTAAAAGGCATAGAGATGAGAATGAGTACAGCATAAGAAGAAGTCATATTGGAGGATGACTTCAAACCATTTGCTTCCAAACTCCTCTCTTCAGGGTCAATCAGTGACTCTGCTTCCAGTTTCAAGGAGAAAGAGAAACTCATTAAATTTCTCTTGGTTTCCTACTACCAAACTGAAAAAATACTTCCATATGCCATTTTCCTTTGCTTCCTTAATTTGTTAAGGTAACACTGGTTCTTTCACATGTACGTTGGATTCTTCTCCTTCACTTTGTCTAAGGAACCCACCTTTATCTTTTCTCTTTTTAGATTATCCAGTTCTTCTCTCAACTGGATTCTTCTGGCTGATATTTAAACATGAGAAAATTCAGGTCTCTTTCATTATAAAAATAAAGCCTAAAACCACCCCCTTTCATTTATAATAACTATAAATGGAGTACAACCTTTAAAAACTGTGAATCACTATATTGCCACTATCTTGTACATCTGTAACTTATATAATAGTGTGTATCAACTATACTTCAATTAAAAAAATTGGAAGGAAAAACCAAAACAAAATGCTCCTTCATATTCTTCTTCTTCTTCACAAACAAACTTCTTGGAAGAGTTATACTCTCTGCTTCCATTTATTTTCCTCCTGCTTACTCCTCAATGCACTGTAGACTACAGTCAATCCAGGTTAATCCAATGGGGTGAGGGGGTAATATTTTTAGCCATGATGTCTATAAATTCATTAGCTATTTTCAATTTCTCATTTTTCCGTAGTTTGTATCACTACCTGACACTGTCCAGTACTTCTACGCTTTTTTCTCTTGGCTTCATTGACGTAGCACTCTCCAGATTTTCCTCTAAGCTATGCTTTCTTTTAAGCCTCCTCCTTTTCCTCCTGGCCAGTAATTACTGATTGGACTTCTTCAGTATGAAGTCTTAGACTCTTTTTTCCTACTTCTTCTCTTTTTCTTCTTCCTCTTTTCCCTTCTGAGTAATAATCTCATCCAGGTCTGTGCCTTGAATCAGCACCCATATTTTCCCAAACTTTCAAAACATTTAATCCTTTACCACTAGTCAGACTTTTGTGTGACCAGCAGATACGTATGCACAATTACCAACACAGAACTCATGATCTCTCCCTACTCTCATACACAAACATAACAAACAAAATATACCTTTTCCAAAGCATTTTCTATAACATATCAGTCAATAAGACACCAGTTTGGGATGGCATACTAAAATACCACAAACTGTGAGATTAGACAACAGAAACTTATTTTCTCACAGTTCTAGAGCTGGAATTCTGAGATCAGGGAGTGAGCGGAGGTTGGTTTCTGGTGAAGGCTGTCTTCTGGGCTTGCATGGCTGTGTTATTACTGTGTCCTCACATGGCAGGGAGAGACAGAATGACAGCAAGTTGTCTGGTGTACTAATCCCACCATGAGGGCCTGACCCTCATTACCTCATCTAAATCTAATTACCTCCTAAAGGCCCAGCACAGCGGGGACTAGAGCTTCAACATATGAATTTTGTGGGGACACAATTCAGTCCACAACACAATATTCCTTCAGTTAGATCAGTCAGGAACCCTTAAGTCATCCTTAAACCTCTCTTATACAACATCCCCTCTACTCCAGTACCAGTCTATGGATTCTCCCTCCATATTTATCTACCAAATTGCTCACTTTTCTCCATTTCTATTACCATTCCATGACCCAACTTATTATCTCTCACCAGTACTACTGCAATATTCTGCTAATTTCTTGCTTGCCTCTATTCTAGCTGTTTTTATCTATTCTTTATCCTCCAACTAGAATAATTTTTTAAAAAAATGTGAATATAACCATATCAATAAACACTCATACTTCTTCTCTCCCCATCATATATATGTCCTACTTAAAATTCTTCAGTGGTTTCCCAGTGCTTTAAAGATAAAACCCCCCAAATCCTTTATTGTGGCCTAGAAGGCCTGGCTTCTACCTCTCTCTAGCCTCACATCCTCGGACTGTTCCTTCTCTCTGATTTGTTTTCATTTCCTTCGGTGTGCCACGATCCCCTTCCTCACAGGGTCTTTTGCACACATTCTGTCAGAAGACTGCCTTTCCCTCCATGTCTTTGGATAACTCCCTTTTATTCAAGTGTCTGTGGAGAAGGCAATGGCACTCCACTCCAGTACTCTTGCCTGGAAAATGCCATGGATGGAGGAGCCTGGTAGGCTACGGTCCATGGGGTCGCTAAGAGTCGAACACGACTGAGTGACTTCACTTTCACTTTTCACTTTCATGCATTGGAAAAGGAAATGGTAACCCACTCCAGTGTTCTTGCCTGGAGAATCCCAGGGGCGGGGGAGCCTGGTGGGCTGCTGTCTATGGGATCGCACAGAGTCGGACATGACTGAAGTGACTTAGTAGCAGCATTCAAGTGTCTGAACTCAGCTCAGAGAAGCTTCCCTAAATCTCTAATCTTTTACAAATCCATAAAAGTTTATGACACTTATATTAGCTTATAATTATATAATACTCTGGGTGACTACTTGCTCATCAAATCCTGTCCTTTCTACTAGATGGTATGCATTTCTTGAGAGAAATTACTGTGTATCTTTTGCTTACCACTGTAATTCCAAGGCTTAGAAGATTACTTGGAATATTATAATTGCTCATAAACACTTGTTGTGAAAAATAAATGAAGAGTTCCATTGGGGATTACGGACGTCATTTTAGAATTTGCAGGAATCTTAGGACAACTCTCTTATGATACAGAAGAAAATACTAGGGTTCAAAGAAGAAAAATGATCTCACTTAGAATTACTTTCTTAGTGACAGTAAACCTGGATTGTCCAGATGACACCAGGTTAGATTCCTGAGGTCTGAGGACAGTTATGATTTGATTAACTGAGGGAGGCGGGTGGTCAAGATTCATATTAGTTTGCAGAGGAGAGAAAATGATTGAGTAAAAGAAAAATCTGAAATGAAGATCACCAGTAAATACACCGAAGAAGTAATTAGGGCACAGGTAGGTGGCAGGTATAATGAAGAACCATTTCAACGGAAAAACTAAAAAGGCTTGAATGAAAAAGGGATGAATTGACGGTGACAGTAAAATTGTGAGAAGACCTGAATGGAACAATGTTGCCATCACTAGCAAATGTAAAGAAATTCGAAGACTGTACTAAGAGAAGGAGTGAATAAGAAAAAGAAACAATTTTTGACTTAATAAGTGAAAGTGAAGTTGCTCAGTCCTGTCTGACTCTTTGTGACCCCATGGACTGTAGCCCACCAGGCTCCTCCATCCATGGAATTTTCTAGGCAAGAGTACTGGAGTGGGTTGCCATTTCCTTCTCCAGGGGATCTTTCCGACCCAGGGATCGAACCCGGGTATTTTAAATAACTAAACGCATCTCACAGGGAGATGAAGAAATAGTCCTGAAGGTGGACAATGAATCAAAATTAGAAATAGATGCATTGAAGGTTGTAGGCATAGAAGAGATAGCTGAGGTTATTGTCTGTACAAAGAACAGAAGACTGAAGACAAAATTCAAAAACTTCATGATAAAAACACTCAAAGTGGGTATAAAGGGAACACAAAACACTCAAAGTGGGTATAAAGGGAACACATCTCAAAATAATAAAGTACATTTATGACAAACCAACGGGACTTCCCCAGTGGCCCAGTGGTAAAGAATCTACCTGCAATGCAGGAGACACAGGAGACGTGGGTTTGATCCCTGGGTCGGGAAGATCCCCTGGAAGAGGGCATGGCAACCCACTACAGTATTTTTGCCTGGAGAATTCCATGGACAGAGCAGCCTGGCAGACTACAGTCCACAGGGTCACAAAGAGTTGGACATGACTGAAGCAACTTAGCACTCATGCGTGCATGACAAACCCACAGTCAACACAATACTCAGTGATGGAAAGTTGAAAGTCTTCCTACTAAATTCTAGAAGAAGACAAGGGCATCCACTCTCATTGCTTCTATTTAACATAGTATTGAAAGTCCTAGCCAAAGCAATAAGAAAAAGAGGTATTCAAATTGGAAGGGAGGAGGTAAAACTATCAGTATCTGCAGATGGCATGATGCTCTGTACAGAGAACTGTTAAGTCTCCACCCAAAAACTGTTAGAACTAGTAAATGAATTCAGCAACGTTGTAGGATACAAGATTGATATACAAAAACCTATATAGTCATAATGAAATATCAGAAAGATAAGTAAAAAAAAAAATCCTATTTAAAACTGCATCCCCTTTCCCCCTCCAAACAAACAAACAAAAAAACAGCCCAATTACCCAGGAATAAACTTAACCAAGGAGGTGAAAGACCCATACACTGAAAATTATAAAACACTGATAAAGAAAATTAAAGATGATTCAAAGAAATGGGAAGACATCTCACGCTCTTGGATTGGAAAAACTAATATTGTTAAAATGGCCACACTACCCAAAGCAATCTACAGACATAATGCCATCCTTATAAATATCACCCATGATATTTTTCATGGAACTAGAATAAATAATCCTAAAATTTATTTGGAGCCACACAAGACTCAGAAAATTTCCAAAATAATCCTGAGAAAAAAGAACAGAGCTGGAAGTATAACCCTTCTAGACTTCAGATTATACTACAAATCTACAGTAATAAAATAACATGGTATTGGAACAAAAACAGACACAGAGATCAATGTAATAGAATAGAGGGCCCAGAAATAAACCCACACATCTATAGTCGACTAATTTATGACAAAGGAGGCAAAAATATACAATGCAGAAAATCTCTTAAACAAGCATTTCTGGGAAAGGTGGTCAGCTTCATGTAAAACAATGAAATTAGAACATTCCCTCACACTATATACAAAAATAAACTCAAAATGTTTTAAAAACATGAATAGAAGACATAACACCATAAAACTCCTAGAAGAGAATACAGATGAAACATTTTTTGACAGAAATCATATTCAGTTCAGTTCAGTCACTCAGTCGTGTCCGACTCTTTGTGACCCCATGAATCGCAGCACGCCAGGCCTCCCTGTCCATCACCAACTCCCGGAGTTCACTCAAACTCACGTCCATCGAGTCGGTGATGCCATCCAGCCATCTCATCCTCTGTCGTCCCCTTCTCCTCCTGCCCCCAATCCCTCCCAGCTGATATCAGTCTTTTCCAGTGAGTCAACTCTTGGCATGAAGTGGCCAAAGTACTGGAGTTTCAGCTTTAGCAGCATTTCTTCCAAAGAAATCCCAGGGCTGATCTCCTTCAGAATGGACTGGTTGGATCTCCTTGCAGTCCAAGGGACTCTCAAGAGTCTTCTCCAACACCACAGTTCAAAAGCATCAATTCTTTGGCACTCAGCTTTCTTCACAGTCCAACTCTCACATCCATACATGACCACTGGAAAAACCATAGCCTTGACTAGACGGACCTTTGTTGGCAAAGTAATGTCTCTGCTTTTGAATATGCTATCTAGGTTGGTCACAACTTTCCTTCCAAGGAGTAAGCGTCTTTGAATTTCATGGCTGCAATCACCATCTGCAGTGATTTTGGAGCCCCAAAAAATAAAGTCTAACACTGTTTCCACTCTTTCTCCATCTATTTCCCATGAAGTGATCAGGGAAATAGATGGGGAAAGAGTGGAAAAATCATATTAGGTTGGTGCAAAAGTAATTGCAGCTTTGCACTGTTGAACTTTGACATTTGATATTAGAATATATTCTTAAACAAATGTGGTTATGTTATACATCATTTTAATGTGTATTTCTCACTTTATTTTTTTTGGCTAATGACATTACTTGCTGTTTATTTTAGACTATAGAAATGATGTTGGACAAAAAGCAAATTTGAGAGATTTTTTAATTTGAGTTCAAAATGGGTTGTAAAGCAGCAGAGACAACCTGCAACATCAATGACACATTTGGCCCAGGTAATGCTAACGACTGTACCATGCACTGGTAATTCAAGAAGTTTTTCAAAGGAGACGAGAGCCTTAAAGATGAAGAACGTGGTGGCTGACCATCAGAAGTTGACAACGACCAATTAAGAGCCATCATCAAAGCTGATCCTCTTATGACTATATGAGAAGCTGCCGAAGAACTCAACATTGACCATTCTGTGGTCATTTGGCATTTGAAGCAAATTGGAAAGGTGAAAAAACTTGACAAGTATGTGCCTTCTGAGCTGACTGAAAATAAAAAAAAATTGTTTTGAAGCATCGTCTTCTCTTATTTTATGAAACAATGTACCATTTTTCAATCAGATTGTGAAGTGCAACAAAAAGTGGATTTTATGGCTGACTAGCTCAATGGTTGGGCTTTCCTGATAGCTCAGTTGGTAAAAAATCCACCTGCAATGCAGGAGATCCTGGTTTGATTCCTGGGTTGAGAAGATTCGCTGGAGAAGGGATAGGTTACCCACTCCAGTATTCTTGGGTTTCCCTTGTGGCTCAGCTGGTAATGAATCTGCCTGCAATGTGGGAGACCTGGGTTCGATCCCAGGGTTGGGAAGATCCCCTGGAGAAGGGAAAGGCTACCCACTCCAGTATTCTGGCTTGGAGAATTCCATGGACAGTATAGTTCATGGGGTTGCAAAAAGTTGGGACATGACTGAGAGACTTTCACTTTTCACTTTCAGCTCAATGGTTGGACTGAGAAGAAGCTCCAAAGCACTTCCCAAAATCAAACTTGCACTAAAAAAAGGTCATAGTTACTGTTTGGTGGTCTGCTGCCCTTCTAATCCACTACAGCTTTCTGAATCCTCATGAAACCATTACATCTGAGAAGTATGTTCAACAAATTGATGAGATGTACCAAAGACTGCAATGCCTGCAGCCAGCACTGACCAACAGAAAGGGCCCAATTCTCTACCACAACCCCTGATTGCCCATTGTACAACCAAAGCTTCAAAAGTTGAACGAGTTGGGCTAGGAAGTTTTGCTTCATCCACCATGTTCACCTGACCTCTCATCAAGCGACTATCACTTCTTCCACCATCTTGACAACATTTTGCAGGGAAAATGCTTCCACAACCAGCGGGAGGCAGAAAATGCTTCCCAAGACTTTGTTGAATCCTGAAGCATGGATTTTTATGCTACAGGAATAAACAAACTACTTCTCATTTGCAAAAATACATTGATTGTAATGGTTCCTATTTTGATTAATAAACATGAGCCTAGTGATAATGATTTAATATTCACAGTCCAAAGCTGCAATTACTTTTTGTACTATTAGGTTGTATACTATTTCTTAGATCAGTTTTCTGAGGCAAAATAAATAAGAGCAAAAAAAAAAAAACAACAGATGAGACCTCATCAAACTTAAAAACTTTTTTTCACAGCAAAGGAACAAAATGAAAAGACAACCTATGGAATGGAAGAAAATATTTGCAAACAATGTAACTAATTAAGGGTTAATATCTAAAATATACAAACAGGGACTTTCCTGGTGGTTCAGAATTCGCCTTGCAATGCAGGGGACACAGGTTCAATCCCTGGTCAGAGAACTAAGATCACACATGCTGAGGAGCAACTAAGCCTGTGCGCCACAACCAGAGAGCCCTTTCACTCGGGAGCCCATGTGCCACAACTACAGAGTCCAAGCAAATGAGAAGTATGGGGTTAACAAATACAAACTACTATACATAAAATGGATAAGCAACAAGGATATAGTGTATAGCACAGGAAATACAATAACTGACAATGGTCTGCTAAAAAAATGCTGGATCACTATGCTGTATACTTGAAATTAACACTATATTGTAAATCAACTCTACTTCAATTTAAAAAATTAAGCAATAAAATAAAATTCTTGGTCTACTCTCTATTTCACACCCTTATTTCAAGTTTATTGTTTTATTTTGATAAATCATAGGGAAAATAAACTATGATAATACAATGCTGCCACTGCAAATTGAAACCCGTAACACCTAGGAAATGTAAAAGTCAAGGTTCTCACAGTTTTATTAACTAGTTTACATTTCTTAAATGTAGAAGACAGCTTGCTAGTATGGCTGTAAAACTAAAATAGAGATAGGACTCCAGTGATCAAGGTGTGGACCTTGGCCCTATTTCTGGAAAGAGAAAAGAATAAGGGGTTAACTATCAGGGTTACAATAAGAAGACTAAATTAATTAAAATTAGCTTTTTAAGATGCTTCCTTTTACTTTGCATCTTCTTGTATATAAAAATCATATTGCCTATTCTTCATTTTCTACTCCAGAAAATGTCAGGGGGCTATTTGTATTTTTTCAGGTTATCTTAATTTCCCTGAGTCAGTCATCTTCTACCTATGTCTGGATTAATTCCCAATAGTAATGAATTCTGTAAAAACAGAACATAAAAGCAGATATCATCATGAAAAGTAAACACATTTTAAAAATACACAAAATTGGCAGTAAACAACTTAGCATTTCTACTTTATATTCATTATAAACAAACCTATTTGAATGGTGTGTTACTATATCTGAGAAGCTTTTAAAGTAGTATTTCACATTATTCTAGTATGTATTTTCATTCAAATCAAAGAGGCTGTGGAAATGGGAAATTCTAGGATGGTTAGGAATTTTTTTAAAGTGAAAATTAAAATCCTTGCAACCTATAAAACACTAAATTTATAAAAAATGGACTACAAAAAATTAAAAGTCAAATAATATCTTAAAAATTAAATAAAACCAATCCAAGGCTTGAATGAAATTAGGAAAACTGAAAATGACATAGATAAATGAATTAACAGGTTAGTTAAGGAGAGAGTAAATAAATGATTTTATTATGAGAAAAACTATCAGTGGCTATGTGTTTCAACAAGTGACACCATGTATATTAAAATAAAAGAAACAGGAAATTATAGTCATAATTTGATATAACCATGTTGCCTAAAATTATATGAAAATTGTGATATACTATTTATAATAAAACATAAATGTGGAAATGTTCTCCCAATTTGGCAAGTTTTTCTTTGCTGTCTTTTAAGTGTCATTTAGTGGCTACAGTGACAGTATTCAAATACATGTCTGCAAAGAAACAATGAAAAAAATACCAGGGAGTTCAAATATTTCTGTAAATGACCTTGAGTTAATTAGAAAAATCTGCACCCTTCCTAGTTCTTCTTCTCACATGTCAGCTCTCATTAAATTAAAAAAAAAAAAAAATTCATTTCAAAGTTAAGAAATCCTATAGTTAACAAACTTTTAAACTGGGATCAAGGGGGCACATTCCTAAGTTTCTGTATGATGTCATATGAAGCAGTTCACAGCTGAATTTGAATTTGCAAAAAGTATGAATGAATTTTCAATATAAGAAGTATCTAACAGTAATTTCTTCTCTATAGGCTAACTGTGCTGGGAACAGGTGGCCCTGCTTTCAATTACGGAGGGCTAGCATGCCAGTGTGAGGCCTGGATTAGTTCACCTTCTCACGGGGAATTTTCCTCGGTTGGGAATGGATTTATTATGGCTTCACACATGGAATAGAGCTCATGTCAGCTGAGGGCAGTGACACATCATATGATTCAAATTAACCTGCTGTGGACTGTTCCGCGGGCCTTAGATTGTGTATTAAAATGACGACATTTTAAAAACAGCTTGAAAGAAACCAGGATTGCTGAACTGCAATGGTTCCAATTTGTTCCAACTAATCTATCACCTGCTGGATATATTATTCTAGTGGGTTTCTGGTAGCTGCTGTTTTCCAGGTTTCTCCAAACCAGTGACCTTGCTAATGGGTACAATTGTTGCCTCTGAAGGAAGGAGGTGGGGGTTGAGAGAGCTTTGAAGGGGTTTTTGATGTACAAGTTGGGACCTACCATTTGCTCTAAGGTACTATTAAGTGAACAGAGGAAATCAGGGAATACTCAACAACACTGCGTTATTTTCCCAAAAACAAATGCTAAGGAGTAGCATATGCATCACCTTGTTTAGATAAAATAATCCCTAAAAAAAATCTGAAAGGCTGAATTCAAAAGCTGTTAAGTTTGCACTTTAGGAAGAAAATTTAAGGTTAGGTAGTTATAGTCAGCATTTCCTCTACTCTTCAGGGCCATAACTTTTATTGCTACTGAAACTTTAATTCAAGAGCAAGAAAGGAATAAATGAAAATACACTATTTTAAAGTTGTAACATAAAGCATTCTTTGGGAATGATACTTAAATAAGATGTGCATACAGATTAAACTAATGGTATCAAAAGATTCTTAATGATAGTACTGCATAATACTTAAAAGCATTATTTGAACAACACTAAAAAAAAAAGGGGCTTTTTATTTTTCAAGGGAAGAGAATGGTACTGGGGAAAAATATAAAGCTGAATTTTGTTCCTCCAGTCTTAGCAAAAATAATATTGCTCTTAATATACTATTTCCTAAAACCTGGAAAAATATTTTTTTCCTTGAGTTGCCAAAAATCTATAAAATAATACATAACCTAGAGCCAGACATCCTGGAATGTGAACTCAAGTGGACCTTAGAAAGCATCACTACGAACAAAGCTAGTAGAGGTGACGGAATTCCAGTTGAGCTATTTCAAATCCTAAAAGAGGATGCTGTGGAAGTGCTGCACTCAATATGCCAGCAAATTTGGAAAACTCAGCAGTGCCTACAGGACTGGAAAAGGTCAGTTTTCATTCCAATCCCAAAGAAAGACAATGCCAAAGAATGCTCAAACTACCACACAATTTCACTCATCTCACACACTAGTAAAGTAATGCTCAAAATTCTCCAAGCCAGGCTTCAGCAATACGTGTGAACTTCCAGATGTTCAAGATGGATTTAGAAAAGACAGAGGAATAAGATGTCAAGTTGCCAACATCTGCTGGATCATCAAAAAAGCAAGAGAGTTCCAGAAAAACATCTATTTCCGCTTTATTGACTATGCCAAAGCCTTTGACTGTGTGGATCACAATAATCTGTGGAAAACTGTGAAGGAGATGGGAATACCAGACCACCTGATCTGCCTCTTGAGAAACCTCTATGCAGGTCAGGAAGCAACAGTTAGAACTGGACATGGAACAACAGACTGGTTCCAAATAGGAAAAGGAGTATGTCAAGGCTGTATATTGTCACCCTGCTTATTTAAATTCTATGCAGAGTACATCATGAGAAATGCTGGGCTGGATGAAGCACATGCTGGAATCAAGATTGCCGGGAGAAATATCAATAACCTCAGATATGCAGATGACACCACCCTTATGGCAGAAAGTGAAGAAGAACTAAAGAGCCTCTTGATGAAAGTAAAAGAGGAGAGTGAAAAAGTTGGCTTAAAGCTCAACATTCAGAACTAAGATCATGGCATCTGGTCCCATCACTTCATGGCAAATAGATGGGGAAAGAGTGGAAAAAGTGGCTGACTTTATTTTTGGGGGCTCCAAAAATCACTGCAGATGGTGACTGCAGCCATGAAATTAAAACATGCTTCCTCCTTGGAAGGAAAGTTATGACCAACCTAGAGAGCATATTCAAAAGCAGAGATATTACTTTGCCAACAAAGGTCCATCTAGTCAAGGCTATGGTTTTTCCAGTAGTCATGTATAGATGTGAGAGTTGGACTATAAAGAAAGCTGAGCACAGAAGAATTGATGCTTTTGAACTGTGGTGTTGGAGAAGACAAGTCTTGAGAGTCCCTTGGACTGCAAGGAGATCCAACCAGTCCATCCTAAAGGAAATCAGTCCTGGGTGTTCACTGGAAGGACTGATGTTGAAGCTGAAACTCCAGTAATTTGGCCACCTGATGCAAAGAACTGATTCATTTGAAAAGACCCTGATGTTGGAAAAGACTGAAGGCAGGACGAGAAGGGGACGACAGAGGATGAGATGGCTGGATGGCATCACCGATTCGATGGAGATGAGTTTGAGTGAACTCCGGGAGTTGGTGATGGACAGGGAGGCCTGGTGTCCTATGGTTCATGGGGTCGCAAAGAATCGGACACGACCTAGTGACTGAACTGAACAGCAAAAAATGCTTTATTATGTCCCATTATTCCTACTGATCTCTTAATTAGAGTAGCTGTTTGCAGAGAGATAAAAATTTTTATTTAATAACACCTATGTACATATTTTACATGACAAACTATTTATAATAAGGAAATCTTCTCTTAAGGTGGCAAATTCTGGAGTAGTTCAAAGCTGTTAGCTTAATGTTCTAGTGGAATCCCACAGAACTGACATATAACTCAAACTAATCTCCCCTCAAATAATTTATGATAGATGGTTCTCTTGTTTAAAAAATATTTTATACTTTGAAGAACTTAAACCATTTTATATTTGATATTGTATTTTATTTCTCATAATAAAATATTATTTAAAAAAAAAATCAGGGCCTTCCTGGTGGGCCTACACCCTGGAACTAGAGAAGCCAGCACAAGCAGTGAAGACCCAGAGTAGCCAAAATAAATAAATAAGATTTAAAAAGTCATTCTTTGCATCATTTCCCACTCTCCTATGCCCCAAAATATCTGCAGTTTGAGTCTCAGTAATTGTATTGATGGTATTAAGTAACCATATATAAATATATATTATTATGAGTCATATAAAATCTTGGTACAAAAAGTGTAGTCTCCAGATCCACAGTATTCATTTTACCTGTGAGAATGTTAGAAACATAGAATTTCATCCCTATGAAACCACATTTGCATTTAACCAGAATTCCAGAGATGTTCAAATGCACACTAGTTTGAGAAGCACTGCTGTAAAATAACTATTTCAATTCATTAATTTAAAAGTTTGAACCCCCATATAGGCAATCTTTATTACTGAATGGGCATAAAATTAGAAATGGCAAATATGTAGTTTCCAATGTTAAAAAATATAATAAACACAAAGTACAACTGTTGTAAAAGTCATATATAGTCAAATTGAATGACAGAATGATAAACATATAAATTTTCATTTGCTCATTGATATTTCTCAAAATTCAAATTATATGGCAGCCACAAAAAATATGGTACACAATTTACCATTGACTTGAAGATCCCATCCCTTTTAGAAACAAATCAATCAAATGTAAACTAGAAGGGAACTTTCTAGCCAAAAGGTGAAAGACTGTGCCTAAAACCAAAAGAAATCTGAAACTAAAAGAGAGAAAAAGGAAGTAAATGCAAGTTTCCCTATCACTTCTCCATGAACTACTCATGTTCTTACTCTATTTCATTCATTCTGGCATGTTTAGTCTTCTGTCCTGCAACTGATGAAGTAAGAAAGCTACCGACTCTCTGCCTCCCTATGGACTGTAGTCTGCCAGGCTCCTCTGTCCATGGGATTTCTCAGGCAAGAATACTGGAGTGGGTTGCCATTTCCTTCTCCAAGTTGCAGGTGGATTCTTTACCACCTGAGTCATCAGGGAAACATCATATACATATATATATCATATATAAATATGATATACATATATATATAAATATATATATGTGTATATGAAACATCATATATATATAAAATATAATTTATTTATGATATATATGTATGTATATATAATATATATATATTTAATAGCTTAAATAGCAGGGTTTTTTTTTTCTTAGTAGTATGTAAAATGTTTTTTCCTACATTGACGGTTGCTTGAATTCAATGAAATATGGTACTTCCCACTCACTAACCGAGGACTCACACTCTTTTTCAACCATCCAGCATTCCAAAGGATGCTTCCATCTTTAATGAATCCTTTAGACTTCATCATCAGCTTCTTCCCTTCCTTCAACTCTTTGAAACCACACCTATATACTAAATCTGGATACTAAAAATTAGAACTAATTCTTCATATATCTATATGTTTTAAATTCCAGCATCAGATAAACATGTACAAGAAGAACTGAGCCCCAGTGAAAGGGCCAACTGAGGTGATTTCAGGCTCTGTCTACTTTAGTCCTGATGGTGGGCCACTTTCTCTATTTGTAGTCATGAATCATAATTTACTGGCATGTTATGGCACACAAACTGAATCAGGTCCACATAGGGATAGCTTTCAATCACCAATATTCATGCCTTGCAGTATATTGCTAGAGATCTTAAGACAGTATAACGCCACAGTTTTAAACTCCTAATGAAGAAACTAGTATTCTTTTAATGACTAACATGTTCTGCAGCACTGTGAGTATAACAAAAGGAAAATTTAACTGTAGTAATTTTTGTTAAATAAACAGCTCAGATCTCAAACAGGTGATGTAAGAGTAACAAAGAAAAGAAGAGGAATTATCCTCCAATTAGAAATTTAAAAATTAATTAAAAAAACATGACATGAAGGAGGAAGAAATAGAGCAGCAAAAAGAAAAAGCGTGAGGAGGAGATAGACAAGAAGAAAAAACCTTTAATTATACTAAAATTAGTGCAGTATCGGAGAAGGCAATGGCACCCCACTCCAGTACTCTTGCCTGGAAAATCCCATGGACGGAGGAGCCTCGTAGGCTGCAGTCCATGGGGTGGCTAAGAGTTGGACATGACTGAGCGACTTCACTTTCACTTTTCACTTTCATGCATTGGAGAATGGTAACCCATTCCAGTGTTCTTGCCTGGAGAATCGCAGGGACGGGGAGCCTGGTGGGCTGCCGTCTATGGGGTCACACAGAGTTGGACACGACTGAAGTGACTTAGCAGCAGCAGCAGCAGCAGTGCAGTATAGACGTGACCTAGGTCTTTGCAGTCATAAAGACCTGAGTTTGAATGGCTCTTTTGCTACCGTGATCTTAGGCAACTGACTTCATTTTTCTAAGTCTTAACTTCTTTATTTGTAAAATGGAAATAATTATAGAGCCTACACTTTGGCTTTATACAAGTATATAAAGTACCTAGTACCTGGGACATAATAAGCACTTAATACCTTTTGATATCTATATCTATCTATTTAAAATTGAGTGTTAATATGTCCCAAGCACTTTGCTAAGCATTTGAAATGTGTAAGTATTTACCTAATCCAATCTACCTATGTGTATTATCTTGTGTAAGTATGTCATGTATCCTATCCACCTATCTATCCATTCATGCTCCCACCCATCTATCCATCCATTACCTATTTTATCTCTTCATTTACAGGTAAAGAAACTGAGGCACAGGAGATTAGACAACAGCCTAAGGTCCCACAGTTACTTAGTAGAAAAGGCAGAAATAAAATGACAACTACTTTTTTAATTGATAACTACTTTTTGTCAAACTAATGGTAAATTTTAAGGCATATTAATATTTGCCTTTTGATCTCTAGAATGGCTAGACTGAGAAGAGTACACATCTGGAAAACAAATTACTCATGGTTGGCAAAGAACGTCAAGATTACTAGCAGACTCCATGTATACATTAAGAGACTCACAGGAAAAAAAGAGTTTGAATTATGACTTTCTTACCTGGTCCGTTAAGAAAATCTTTAATTTGCAGCGTTACGAGTGAAGGTGGAATACCACTTTTGCTGTCTATTTCTCCAGGTACCGTCTGCAGCCAAACTGTGCAATAATCCAGGGCTTCAGGCAAAGTCTTCCCAGGATCTGAAGAGACAAAATTAAAGCTGAAAATGTCGATTACAACAACATCAATTCTGGTGTAAGAGTTTGAGCTGATAACCAAGAGAAAAAAGTTGAAATATTGCATGTTACTTTCATTACTGCATTTGTTTGTATACATACAGTACATAAATATTAAAGAAAGCCCTCTCTGTACAAGGTAGACTGAGGAAACTATGTTTTCCAGAACCGGGCCAAAGAGGAAAAAATATTTCAAATCTTAGCTCATATCACCATTGAGTAAAGGTAGCTTCTGTACTGAGCTGCTGACTGTTAACAGTTGAACAGATAGATTTCTTTTTTAAAGGGCTGTTGGAAACAAGTTAAGGGAAAAAAAAAAAAAGGGCAACCTTTCCAGCTTAAAAAGAGGCATATACATGTTCAAAGATGCAGTGGATTAGTACTACTTACAGGTTATTCGATCTGTTTCAGTTTTACTGACATTACAATCCCTTTTACTGCTAGGCTTTTGAAGTTAACTTCAGTAGCTTTCCCATAACCTTTTTTAATGATAAAATAGGTCAATCTTTCAACAGTTCCAATTATGACTAAAAGTGGAATTTTTCAGTTTTGATTTTTCTATTAAATATTGTTCATTTTAAGCTTTTTTAAGGTTAATATTGTATATTTTTTTAAAGTTTCTTTCAGTTATTGGTGATGGCAAATGGAATTTACTTTTTAATGCTTGGCAATCCAGTTTTTATTGAAATAGCTCTTTAAATAAAAACGACTGCTATATCTTGGCATGCAATGTAGTAGGCTTTTTAAAAACTTCTAAATATTCACAGTTTTTCTTTAGTTTCAAGATTGTTTTACTCTCTGTGTTTTAATGGCCTTTCAATGTCAATTTTATAGGGATGTTCTTGCCATAGAGTCCATCTATTCCATTTTCAGTTGATTTGAAATGTGTTATTAAAGTGTTATTTATTTTAGGTTTTATTGATTGGATTGCATTCAAGAAGAGCATTTACATACTGTGTATTATATTCAACATATGGTTATACAGTATTACTGTCATATGTGAACTGGGCATATAAATTCTGCCTTGGAATTTGTATTTCTTGACCTTATCATGTGATCCTTATGAAACCTGGCACATATGAACCTTTATGTGATTTCAAAGAAAATACTAAAAGCAACTGATTGTGATGTTAGATCTATGTGGTAAAGATCAAACACTAAACTAGTGCATTCTTCTTTTTTATATAATCAGTGAATTTAAAGCAGTGAGAATATGCATAGTAGAGCTATTACACAGTAACACTATACTCTTCTGTTGTTCACATATAATGGTCAAGTCTGGTGAAAGGATGGCAAAAGTCTATTGCTGGTAGGATCTATAATCAGTCTGTAAGCTCTATGTAGCCTGTCAGGACCTGAGCATCTATTTCTAGGTCTCACCTATGTAGCCATCATTAAGAAGAAATCATTATTATCAAGTAAGTGATATTGTGCCAGACCTATATGAGGAGACACAGTTCTTGATTTTGCAGATGATACAGTCTAGAGAGAAAACAATGATCTAATGGAAAAAACATATAAATGATGTAGCTGAATAAATAATGAACAGGAATATATTAAACTGATGTAGAAATATTAATATGATGTGTAAAAACCTGGCAAGTAAAAATTAGGATGATATGTATAACAAGGTATAAAAATCATATATTTAAACTTGTATGGCAGAAAAGGGATATCATGACTATGTAAAGAGTTTGTATAATCAATACAGATACTAACAGAAAAATGGGTAAAGGGTAGAAAAAGCACTTATTTATCAAGAAAATAAACAAGTAATAAATGAAGAAAAACAAATGGCATAAAGCAGTTAAAATATAAACATTAAGAGATACTACATCTTAGAAATAATTAAAGGAAAAAAAAAAACCTTTTTAAAATAAGTCGAGTTTTCTACCTACCAAGACTAAAAAATCTGATAATGTCTATGCAAGAAGAGAGTGAAAAAGCTGGCTTAAAATTCAGCATTCAAAAAACTAAGATCCATGGCATCCGGTCCCATTACTTCATGGCAAAAAGATGGGGTAAATATGGAAACAGTGACAGATTTTATTTTCTTGGGCTCCAAAATCGCTGTGGACGGTGACTGCAGTCATGAAATCAAAAGATGCTTGCTCCTTGAAAGAAAAGCTATGACAAACCTAGACAGCATATTAAATTAAGGAGCAGAAACATTACTTTGCCAACAAAAGTCCACAAAGTCAAAATTATGGTTTTTCCAGTAGTCATGTACAGATGTGAGAGTTGGACCGTATAGAAGGCTGAGCACCAAAGAATTGATGCTTTAGAACTGTGGTGCTGGAGAAGACTTAAGAGATGACCTTGGACAATAAGGAGATCAAACCAGTCAATCCTAAAGGATATCAATCCTGAATAGTCATTGGATGCTGGAGCTGAGGCTCCAATACTTTCACCACCTGAAGTAACAAGCCAACTCAAAAGACAGTGATGCTGGGAAAGACTGAGGGCAGGAGAAGAGAGTGACAGAGGATGAGATGGTTGAATGGCATCATCGACTCAATGGACATGAGTTTGAGCAAACTCTGGGAGATAGTGAAGGACAGGGAAGCCTGGAGTGCAGCAGTCCCTGGGGTCCCAAAGAGTTGGACATGACTTAGCGACCGAACAAACGTTAACACACACACATACAAATTCATTGTAGAATTGTTTATCATAGCAAAAAGTAGAAAAGAACTAAGATATCCATCAATGGATTAATATTTAAATAAAAAACAATAACCCATACAATGTTTAAAAGAATCAAGATTTATACGTATTGACATAGTAAGACAACATTTTATGCTAATAGTAAATAACAAAGGTTGAATATTTTTTCATTTATTGGCCATTTAGGATTCTTCTTCTAAAAATAAATACTCATTTTGCTATTGGGTTTTTTTTCTTACTGATTTGTAGAAACTCCTTATGTATTATGGGTGTTAATGATTTGTTTGCCATGTGTAGCAAGTGTTACTTCCTGGTATGTTAGTTGCCTTCTAGTTATATCCTGATGCTTTTTACATACATACTTCTGAATAGATGAGGTAAAAAATTATTAACATATCTTACGGATTTATCCCTAGGTAGAGTATATATTTTCCCATAGTCTATTGAAGGATTTCTAAGATCTGTTTTTACCTTTAGCTATTTAATCCTTCTGGAGAACACTGTTTTATGAAAAAGGAAAAAAACTCCTCAGTCTCACTATTAATTCAGTTCGGTTGCTCAGTCGTGTCCAACTCTTTGCGTCCCTGTGAACTGCAGCACGGCAGGCCTCCCTGTCCATCAGCAACTCCCAGAGCCTACTCAAACTTATGTCCACTATTAATTAAGCTTATTTAAAACAAGAAACACATTTTTTTTCACTCGATAGATAAGCAAAACCTTAAAATGAGTAATATCTTGTGTGGGGGAGAAAGAAAAATTGATATTGATAACCATGTATGATAGGTAAGAGTGTGTCAGTTGCTCAGTCATGTCCGACTCTTGTGACCCCATGGACTGGAGCCCATTAGGCTCCTCTGTCCATGGGATTTCCCAGGTGAGAACACTGGAATGGGTTGCTATTTCCTTCTCTGCAGATTTTCCCGACCCAGGGACTGAATTCCCTCTCTTACATATCCTGCACTGGCAGGTAGATTCTTTTCTCCTAGCGCCACCTGGGAAGCCATATATTACATCCCCGGTTTAAAATGTAAAGCTGCATTCAGACGGCTGATACAAGAACAGAATAACTGAAATTAAGAACATTCAGGAAAACACAGGGTCATGGTTGATGAATACTGAATGTATGACAGGGCTGGTGGCTACTCCCTGAGTTTTGGCTAAAACCTCTACTCTGGACATGCCTATAGTCACTGTGGTGAGATGAAGCAGCAGCAGTAGCAGAAAGGTGTATGAGAATCCCAGAGGATAGACAGCTCAGGTGTGTAAATCACTATTTGGTCCCTCTGGCTCTCACGGCTAGATGATGTGGGGGATGACTTCTAGACTTCCTGAACTGTCTTAAATTTAGCTTCTCCTTAATTACATCATCAGGTCTAGAAAATAGGATTCATATTACACATTCCTTGGGGTTAATATATAGCTGGAAAATCACCAGAAAAACCAAGATTAAAGGAGCCTGTGAATATGATACAAACGGAGTGACAAATAGGGATGACTTTATCATTCTGGAAGCTCTGTTAGACTTTGCCAGCTTTCTTCTTCATACTCAGCGAACACCTATTTATTTAAGTAAAGGAAGCTCTCAAAAAGAATAAGCCCCTGCTGATGTTAATGAGCATGTTTACATTTACACTGTTGTCCCTCGGCCAAAGAAACAGGAGAAAGCCATATCTTATTATGACTAACAGACTGTGGGAAATGGGTCAGGAACACACAATAATCTGCTCACAGCCATAAATCTTGTTCAAAGTCAGTTAGCATTCACTTCCATGAGACACTGGTATTGACAAAGTTATAATATTTGTTTTTCTTCTGGGTTGACCTGGACTTCAAAACAAAATACTTCATCATATCATGTCACAAAGAACAAACACCAAAGGGAAGATTCAGAGCTTAAAGTCCACTCCCAGATGGACCAAGGTACCGCTGGCTTTTATAGAGCTTGATTCAGATTATGTTCCTTGTGCTTGTAGATTACTTTGTCTTCTTCACAAAACCTACATTTCACTTAACTGCTTAGGAGGTTTTTCTGTTTTTCTCTGATTCTGATAAAGTCATCTTTCTAGTGCTGCTCATTATTGTTATTTTTTGACCCTTAGCAGATGTTCACAGAGTTAAGTATGTCTTTGCTTAACATTTGAATTACATAAAATATAACATGACTCATGTGTTCAGCTCACAATGAAACTTTAGAAATGAATTTATTTTCTTTGCAATCTTTACTTACAAAAAACTTATTTTCCAAGCTTATATAGAACAGCTTAGTGCTGCAGACTTTGTAAGCTTCACAGTTACTCGGTTTTGTTTTATTAATACTATGTGGCAGGATATTTCTTTTTTATAACTAAGCTGAATTTTCAGTAAGGTCCCAATGAGGAAACATTTTCCCACAGATTTCAGTTAGGATTTCCTCATTTTAAGATTGATATAATATTGAATATATAATGAAGTCCATTTACTTTTGTACCAGATACTTCAAAGAGACAAACCCATTTTGGTTTTTTTTGCCTTGAGTAAAAACTTTGAGTTTTAAAAAGCTTTGTGTCCTAAGAATCTCTTTATTTCCAAGCTACATAATGATTATAAAGAGAACCAGAGTGAGACTCCATACCAACATCATTTTCTTCCTCTTTCCCCCTCTCTCTTCTGCCACAGTTACTTTTACCAACCACAGGTTTCAATGGAGTTGATAATTCATGTCTGTTTCTGCTTTATCTTCACTACTTTTGTGCTCAAGAACACCTCTCACAACTGAACTGGTTAAAGAAGGGCAGAAAAAGAAATTGGTCCATCGGTTATTTTCCCTGAAAGTTCCAGGCAAAGTTTTCATGGAGGAAGACGCAAGTAACTATAGTCACCATAATGTTTCTGACTCTTTGATTCAATTTTCTCATGATACCCTTGTCTTTTACATTCTACGGAAGATGAATGCTAAGTTATATAGGGAGCAAGGTCAAGAGAATCAAATCTCCCCATGATAGAGAGTTCCTCTAAATTTATGTTACCAGAAAAAAATATTATTAATTGAAATTTGGGGGATAAATCTTGAAAAATAAATATGATTAATTGAGTTTTGGTGTGCTTCATTTTAAGCATGTTTTCTTTAGTAAGCAAATAATCTATCGTCTTATTTCTGTATTAGCTTCTTGCTGTACTAATGTAATCCTGTTGCTATTTGCAATCCCAACCAAATCCTGCTCAGTATTATCAAATACTTTTGAAATTATATCATGCTTTAATTTTCAATCCTACTGATGCTTACTGATGATATATAATTAAAATTAATGTGATCCCTAAACTATTACTGTAGATTAAAATTTCAGCAACTTTTGGCTTTGATTTCATATTGCACTGAGTTTCCCTTCCTTTTTCCCGCCCACCCTGAATTTTCTGATAGCTGCACATCATGAAAACATCACAAATTTCTCAGTGGCACAACACAAATACTTGTACGATGTAGCACTGCAAATAGCCGCAAGATTTTACTTGTCTCCATTTTACTAATTCTAGAAAGTCTTGAAAGATCTACTATTTGGTTTTTAAAAAGGAAAAACAGATTATATATTTTATTCACTTTAAAGCCACCTGTTATTATGTCACAAGCATGCTGAAGTCTGCTATCAGCATATCAGACATATCAGCATATCAGGCATATCAGCTATCAGGCATATCCCAGGATGCCACAGAACCAAAGTGGCATCTGTGACTGTTTAGGGAGACTGGTTCTCTCTGGCCTGAGGTATCCAGAGCCATCATGTTTATGAAGTGAAGTGAAATGAAAGTTGCTCAATTGTTTCTGACTCTCTGTGAACCCGTGGCCTATATAGTCCATGGAATTCTCCAGGCCAGAATTTTCCAGGCTGAAGTGGGTAGCCTTTTCCATCTCCAGGGGATCTTCCCAACCCAGGGATCAAACCCAGGTCTCCTGCATTGCAGGCTGATTCTTTACCAGCTGGGTCACAAGGGAAAGCCAAGAATACTGGATGGGTAGCCTGTCCCTTCTCCAGCAGATCTTCCTGACCCAGAAATCAAACTGAAGTCTCCAGCATTGCAGGCAGATTCTTTACCAACTGAGCTATGAGGGAAGCCTCATGTTTATGAAAGAGCACGTTAAGTGACTTTTGATGAACTCTAGAGGCACAACTGATAAGTGGTAAGATACTGTCACATGAAAGAGGTTTGTGAAACAGTTTATTATTGACCCAGGACTTACTGAAAACAGCCTTTATTCCATGGAGCTTTCTAACATTTTCTTAAAGAAGAGTTTACATCAGTCTGAAGTGAGAGCTGCTCAGTAGCGTGCGAATCTTTGCGACCCTGTGGACTATGCAGTCCATGAAATTCTCCAGGCCAGAATACTGGAGTGGATAGCCTTTCCCTTCTCACCCCAGGGATCGTATTGTCAGTGGATTCTTTACCAGCTGAGCCACCAGGGAAGCCCAAGAAGGTCACTGGGCCCAGGACACCATCAGGGACTCAGTTTGTAACAGGAAAAAAAGTGTGTAGGGTAATGAAAGAACATGAACTCTGGAGGTACATAGTGAAGTGAAAGTGTTAGTTGCTCAGTTGTGTCTGACTCTTTGAGACTCCTTGGATTGTAGTCTGTCAGGCTCCTCTGTCCATGGAATTCTCCAGGCAAGAATACTGGAGTGGGTTGCCATGCCCTCATCCAGGGGATCTTCCCAATGCGGGGATCGAACCCAGATCTCCCACATTGCAAGCAGATTCTTTACCGCCTGAGCCACCTGGGAAGCCCTGGAGGTACATAGATCTGGATATAAATCCTGACTCCTTAAACTGGGTAAATTTAATTTTAACTTCCCTGAGTCTCCGATTGTTTTCAAAATGGGGATAATAAACTAAATTATGGGGATGTTGAGAATATTATATTAGATAATATATGTACTGTGGTTTGTATGGACATGTTATGGTAGACGTTCAATAAACAGTCACTATTTTGTTTCTTAAACACAAACTCTAAACAAAATAGGAGTATATGTGTGGTATACCTTTCAAGTATCATTCTTCTTAGTTTTTTGTTTTTTTAATTTTGAAAAATCTTTACTGCTTATATAAAATAAGAGGAATATAATGTAAAAGGTAAAAAAAATAGTGGAAATTATACTCAATTTTGGGCTTCCCCTGTGGCTCAGATGGTAAAAAATCCACCTGTAATGCGGGAGACTCAGGTTCGTTCTCTGGATCAGGAAGATTCCATAGAGAAGGGAACGGCAACCCACTCCAGTTTTCTTGCCTGGAGAATACCATAGACAGAGAAGCCTGGAGGGCTACAGTTCATGGGACAGCAAAGAGTCAGACACGACTGAGCGACTGTCAGTTCACTTCATATGCCCAATTTTAACCTTAAAAGCTACTAAACTTCTTAATATTTAGCTTTTCAAATAATAATTATTCAAGTCTGAAATATGAGTCAACATATTTTACTTCCATATAAAATAATCTTTGCTAAGGAGAAATTACAGACCTGACAATATCTTTGCATTTTGGTTCTGAGAGTTATCAAAACTGTATTCTCAGCTTCTTTCTCATCCTTTAGAAATGATTGGCCTACAAGTGAGTCTAGGATATGCAATTTGCAAGCCAAAGTTGATTTCTTTTCATTTTTTAAACTAGAAGTTAGAGACTCCTTTTACAAAGGTGGCTGGGTATATCAACCTTTATACAAAGAAGACTGAAATGACACTTTAAAATAATTTGTAAGTAGATATAGTGAGTCCATCAGGATTTCCATTTCACAGGGCTTTATTTTTAAGGAAGATCAAAAAGAGTTCATAACTAGCCAGAGGAGGGAGGGTGGGAGGAAATACCTAAAGAGGACTCAGGGTAACTAACAGGCAAGGGCTTAGAGAGTCCCTACTCTCCTTTCCTCTCTCTGGCTTTATCGACTACATGTAGTCCTAGATGGTTCTTTAGTGGAATCCTTTTATTACCAGTCAAAAATACACAAAAGTTTCCCTTAACATAAATGGAATGAAATGTCAAGGAAAGCATTTTGGGAGGATCTACTGTATGTGATCAATTTGCCTCTATGTATGAAATTCATCTGGGGACAGCTCCCAAGGGCCTCCTTCAGAAGTCATGGTTATACTTAGTTTTGGTATGCTCAAAAATGACTGGAAGTGTAACTCCTTTCAATCAGTGATTACTATCAGAATAGTCACCTTCCAATCACTAGATATGCAAAAGGCAAAGCTATAGGTTTATTGAGTTGCTTATTTTTTTTATATTTATTTTTTGCTCCTTAGCTTAAAGGCTGTCTTATTATTTTTCTTTTTTTAAATGTAGCCACAGAAACAAATCTAGTCCACGAGGCTTCTACAATACCTGAAAACTAAATCATGAAGGAACCTATATCCATAAAACACAGTAACAATTCAATGAAAAAACAGCAAAATCAACCAAAAATTCAATTCTAAATTGCTATATAAATGGTCAGTGGCACCGTTTCCTTGTCAATATTTAGGCATTTGACTAACTCTAACCATTTTGACTAACTCTAAGAATTTTTTTCACCTCTTAAGATGTGACAGGAAGGGGAAAAGGAGATTTCCAGGTTTGAGATTACAAACCTGGAGCCCATAGGAAGGAAAAGTGGAAAAAATTAAAATGCCTATTGGCGTGTTTGATCACCAGGGTCTACTGGTTCTTATTTTTTGAACCAAACTTGCCATACCTTGGTAGAAGAAAGTGCATTCTTCCCACTTAATGATGCTAATCAGCAGATAATATGTGAAGCATCATCTCAATTAATTCCTTTAATTTTCTACACCGTTTCATGTTGTGATTGATCCCTTTACTATTTTTTTTGTTATTTTAATGTTGAATTCTAATGTTGGTGACTTCCTGGTGGCCCAGTGGTTAAGAATTTGTCTGCCAACGCAGGGGACACTGATGGATCCCTGGTATGGGAAGATTCCACATTCCTTGGGGCAACTAAGCCGCAACTACTGAGCCTGTACGCTAGAGTCCATGAGCTGCAACTGCTGAGCCCATGCACCCTAGGGCTCATGGTCTGCAACAAGGGGAGCTACAATGAGAAGTCCGTGTACCACAATGAAAGAATAGCCTCTGCTTGCCACAGCTAAAATAAGCTTGCAGACAGCAACGAAGACCCAGAGCAGCCAAAAATAAATAAATAAATTCCAATGTTGGTTTCAGATACTTTATATGACATGTGATTAATTCAGAGCAAGGACACAGAGGAAGCTATTTACTCAAAAAATGTAGTCATATAAATTCATGGAAGATCAAATTCATCTGAACTGTAAGCCTCAGCTCCACTCTGTTTGGGTTCTATAACACTGAAGGCAAATCCAGTGACTATAAATTATTCTTCTCATTTTTCCTTCACTATGAATATATGCTGATGATTACAATTGGTGTTAAAAAGGGCCAGGACACTAATCTTTTTATCATGTCCAAAAAGGAAAGTCTTATTACCATTAAGCTCTCCTTTCTAATGCTAATAACTACAGAAGTCCCAATTTACAGCTGAATATTTCACAGTTCCAAGGTATTTCACAAACATTATTTGGAGGTCAGACTAAACCATCAAACTACAAAAAACACATATTATTATAGAGGTATACCTTGTTTTATCACGCTTTGTAGATATTGACTCTTTTAGAAATTGAAGGTTTGTGGCAATTCTGTCAAGCAAGTTGACTGGTGCCATTTTTCCAAAAGCATTATCTCATTTTGTGTCTTTGTGTTATCACATGTTGGTAAGTTTCTGATATTTCAATTTTTTCATTATTATATGTGTTATGGTGATCTGTGATCAATGATCTTTGATGTTACTATTCTAATAGTAGAGCATGTGGGCTCAGCAATTATTTTAGGGCACCACAAAACATGCCCATATAAGATAATGCAGTGTTGTATGTGTTCTGACTGTGCCACTGACTGGTCACTCCCCCGTCTCTCTCTCTCCTCTGGCCCCCCTATTCTCTGTGCTCAGCTGCTACTATCATGTCCGCCTCTTTGTGACCCCATGAAGGTAGACTGCCAGGCTCCTTTGTCCATGAAATATCTCAGGCAAGAATACTGGTGGTGGTGGTTTAGTCGCTAAGTTATGTCTGACTCTTGTGACCTCATGGACTGTAGCCTGCCAAGCTCCTCTGTCCATGGGATTTTCCAGGCAAGAATACTGGAGTGGATTGACATTTCCTTCTCCAGGGGATCTTCCTGACCCAAGGATTGAAACCGCATCTCATGTGTCTCATGCACTGCAGGTGGGTTCTTTTACCTGCTACACCATCGGAGACGCCCCATTCCCTGAGATACAACAATACAGAAATTAGATCAATTAATAACCCTACAGTGGACTCTGAATATTCAAATGAAAGGAAGTGTTGTACATCTCTCGCTTTAAATCAAAAACTAGAAATGATAAAGCTTAGTGAGGAAGGCACACTGAAAGCCCAGACAGGCCAAAAGCTAGGCTTCTTGGACCAGTTAGCCTAGTTGTGAATGCAAAGGAAAAGTTCTTGAGGGAAATTAAAAGTGCTACTTCAGTGAACATATAAATAATAAGAAAATAAAACAGCTTTATTGCTGATAGGAGAAAGTTTTAGTGGTCTGGATAGATGATCAAACTAGTCACAACATTTTCTTAAGCCAAAGCCTAATCCAGAGAAAGGTCTTAATTCTCTTCAATTCTATAAAGGATGAAGGAGATAAGGAAGCTGCAGAAGAAAAGTGTGAAGCTAGCAGAGTTTATAGTTCATGAGATTTAAGGAAAGAGGCCAACTCTGTAACATACAAGTTCAAGGTGAAGCAGCAAATGCTAATTTAGAAGCTGTAGCAAGTTATCTAGAAGATCTGATATCAAGACCCAGAAGCTAAGATAATTAATGAAGGTGGCAACACAAAACAACAGATTTTCAATGTAGTCAAAACAGCCTTATACTGGAAGAAGATGCCATCTAGGACTCTCATAGCTAAAGAGGAGAAGTCAATTCCTGGCTTCAAAGCTTCAAAGGCTGATTCTCTTATTAGGGGTCAGTGCAGCTGGTGACTTGAAGCCAATGCTCATTTACCAATCTGAAAATCCTAGGGCCTTTAGGAATTAAGCTAAACCTACTCCGTCTGTGCTTTATTAATGGAACAAAACCTGGATGACAGCACATCTGTTTACAACACAGTTTCCTGGATATTTTAAGCCCACTGTTGAGATCTACTGCTTAGGGAAGAAAAGATTCCTTTCAAAACATTACTGCACATTGACAATGCACCTGGTTACCTAGGAGTTCTGATGGAGATGTACAACGAGATCAATGTTGTTTTCATTTCTGTTAACACAACATCCATTCTGCAGCCCATAGATCAAGGAGTAATTTCAACTTTCAAGCTTTACTATTAAAAAAATACATTTTGTGAAGCTCTAACTGCCATAGATAGTGATTTCTCTGATGAATCTGGTAAAGTAAATTAAAACCTCCTGGAAAGGGTACACCATTCTAGATGCCATTAAGAACATTTGTGATTCATGGGAAGAGGTCAAAATATCAACAATGGGAAGACGTTGATCCCAATTCTCATGAATGACTCTGAGGGGTTCAAGACTTCAGTGGAGAAAGTAACTGCAGATGTGGTGGGAACAGCAAGAGAACAAGAATTAGAAGTGAAGCCTGAACATGTGACTAAACTGATGCAATCTCATGATAAAGCTTTAACGGAGGAGGGATTTTTTCTTATGGATGAGCAAAAAAGTGATTTCTTGAGATGGAGATGCCACGAAGATTGTTGAAATGACAACAAAGGGCTTAGAATATTACATAAACTTAGTTACAAGGTAGTGGCAGGTTTTGAGAGGATGAACTCCAGTTTTGGAAGAAGTTCTACGTGGGTAAAAGGCTATCAAGCAGCACTGCATGCTACAGAGAAATCACTCATGAAACGAAGTCAATCAACATGGCAAACTTTACTGTTATTTTAAGATGCTGCCACAGCCACCCAAACCTTCAGTAATCACCATCCTGAACAACAAAGAGGCAAGACACTATACCTGCAGGAAGATTAGGACCCACTGAAGGTTCTGATGATGGTTAGCATTTTTAGCAATGAAGTATTTTTAAAGTAAGGCATGTTCATTGTGTTTTAGAAATATCACTATTGCACACTTAAGGGACTATACTATACAGTGTGAAAATAATTTTTATATGCACTGGGAAACCAAAAAGTTCTTGTGACTTGTTTTACTGCAATATTTGCTTTATTGCAGTGGTTCTAGAACCAAAGTCACAATATCTCTGAGGTATGCCTGTACCTATCTTAGAGAAAAGGAAATTAAAGCACCAAGAAGCTCAGTTTTCTGCATGAAAGAGCTTTGGCGTTAGAGCCATGACTAAAAGTCTAAGCTTCTGATTTCCATTCCCGAACTCTTCACCATACATAAATCCTCCCACTGGCTGGGTCACTTCTTTACTTAACTTTCTCACCACCAACTCTCCCTGAGTGACATACAATAGTGCCTCCCATTTAAAGGACCAACTTACTTGTTGAGTCCTGTCAAAGCAATAATTTCATTTCACATTACTGGCCAGCGAGAAATTTTCCTAGCAGCTAAATTTTCAGATAAATGTTCAAGTTGTGATCATTATGACATTAAAGTCACAGGTTAATTCTAAGCCTTTCCAGGGATATTAGCAACACTGTTAATTCTAAAGAGACATGTAATTCAAGCTTTCTCTTAAACTCACAAGAACTAAATGAAATCAAGATATGATTTATGAGGTGTTACAAGCCAGTTTATGATTTTCTAACTGTTGGTTTACTCAAATGTCTTTGGCACATTTTCTGCAGACCTACCCATGAAAGAGCAAAAAGCCAATTATTATAACTGAAAATCTTCAAACTATACAATAGCTATAATTGAACTGAAATGATGTGAAGTTTTTTTTAGCCGATTACAACCACTGTTTTAAAATCAGCTTAAAGATACTAGCAGTGATGAAAAAAAGCAACAACAACCTTAACATTAACATCCACTGAGTTCTGTGCTACACACTTAGCTAAAAGCTTCATATATACTGTTTACTCCTTACAGCAACTCCAGGAGGTTGCTACCAGTATATCCCCACATTAAAGATAAGGAACTGAAGTTTAGAGGGGTTAAATGACTTGCCCAAGGTTACACAGTAGTATGCAGTAGAGCTGGGATCAGAACTCAGAACTAACTCACTCCAAATCTTGACTGCTTAATAAACTATTCCATGTCTGCCTCTTAACTGAACCTCAAGTCATATCTGTAATGTTATAAAACCTTACAGTGAAGAAAAGGCCCATTACTAGAGGTATTATGACATGGATTTTACACAAGAGTTGTGCTATAACCTGCTTTTTCAGTAGGGTAAGTTTTTTGTTGTTTTTTAGTCTCTAAGTCGTGGCCAGCTCCTCGTGACACCCCTCAACTGTAGCCCACTAGGCTCCTCTGACCATGGGATCTCCTAGGCAAGAGGAGTCCTAGGCAACACTTGGAGTGGGTTGCCATTTCCTCCTCCAGGGGATCTTTTTGACCAAGTGATCAAACCCACGTCTCCTGCTTGGCAGGCAGATTCTGAGCCACCTGGAAAGCCCCAAGAAAAGTTCTAATCAACTGTAATTTCTGTATTTTAGTTTGGCTAATGCCTGAAAAATTACGTTAAGATAAAAAGGTTGCAAGAGGGTGAAAGTAATGTTTTCAAACTACTTTGTTAGTTTCTAGCACCCATAAATGAGTAATAAGATCCTCGAATGACTGCATACTGAGGAAGTATAGTTGGGGTGGGGCAGGAATAGTGAAGTTCCCTTAGAATGGTTCAAGTCCTTCACAATTGACCAGATGGCAGAGTCATTTCTTCAAAAACAAACAAAAAGCCCCAAACAAACAAGAAGAAAAATGACTTTTTGAGGCTGCCTTGGGCTGCATAGTCAAGATATGAGGCAATTTCCAATCTGGACTCCATTACCTTAAACAAAACAAATACCAACTTTTAAATATTTATAAACACAACTAATATGATTATGTTAAAACAACTACATACATCTTTATTTAAATGAGAATTGCCAATAATACAGCTGCTACATGTAAAGGTGCTGGCAGAAGATCTCGTTTCTGTTAGAGGTTGCTCTAAGTTACAAGGGCATGGAGAAAGGCCATATTTTAATATTTTAAAAAGAAACCTGTTGACTCACAGATGTACTATCTACTTGAACTAGATGGGCAATCATTTGTAGATTATTAGTACCAATATTTATAAAAGAAATTTAAGTTGATAATTTATACTTCAAAAAATTTTCCATTTTTTAAATATTATGGAGAATAACACAAAACACTGCATAATTTAAAACCTGGCAGACTACAGTCCATAGGGTTGAAAGAGATGGACATGGCTGCAGCGACTTAGCATGCATGCTACTCAAGATCACTAAATTATGTAGAATGGGGATTATATTTTATTAATGACACTTTCAAAATCATAAGCAATTCTCATCACTCTTATTTCACTTCAGTTTTCTCAAACAAATGCAGATACAGGTATACATGTAGATTCCATTTTATTCTGCTGGCATCTCATATATAATTAGGTTTTTAAATATATATGTGCATAAAGTATATATGACACACACATATGTGTATATATACAGCCACATCTGCTGAGAAGGCAGACTGACATAAGGAACAATGAGTTTTACAGCATTTCCTCTTTTAACTTGATTTTATAATATATGAAAGAATATCCCTAAGAAACACATTGAGAGAACACTATTACCACCCTTTGAGTTTTGGGGTATGTTCTTTGCTTAATGGTGACATGGGCAGGATCAAGTTAATGCTGACAACTCCCTGGGAACAGTTATTACTCACTACAATATATTTAACTGATCTGTGCTCATAGATGTAAAGATATTAAAGTATCACTTTTAGAGGAAATCCTGTATTAAGTTTCTCAGAAAACCATGTCTCTGCTAATGGACCAGAAAATATTTTCATTATCTTAAAATTTCAGGATTTCTGGTGCCAGCCAAAATTGGAATAAGCTTACTACAGTCCAATCCCCATGCTGCTTAAATTAACTCAAGAAAAAGGACAAAACACAAATACCTGACAACTCTGAAAAGTAAACAAGAACAATAGAGACTGGGGACGGGAGTTAAATTGCAGATATGATCCAACGGTGGTGAATTTTCCATTTGTTTTTCATCTTTTTCCTTATAACTCTGATTTGAGAGTGAGTTCTAAGTTGTGGTGCACAGTGATGGCAGGAACAGCCAAAAGTCCAACAGAAACCTCGTCTGGCAGATAAGGCCCATGTGGTTTTCAAGACTGCTGAGGAAACCAGCTGCTTTTTATTTTTCTTTTTTTCTCTTCTGGTTTTCCCCCTAGGGTAAGGTGTGTGTGTGTGTGAGTGTGGGAAGTAGTGCAGTGGCTGTTCTATGGTGGCAGTGACACAAGCATTTAAAATTTTATGGAGGTACTATGTTTCATGAGATACAGGTAAACATGCTTGAAATGAATGGAAATACAGAGGTTTTCAGAAGTGAAGAAGAAACTATAAAAAATAATCAAATGGAAATATCACCACAGAAAAATCCAATAGAAATTATTTAATATGAAGAACAGAGAGGGGGGGGAAAATGAACCATGAATGGAGTCTCAGGAATCTGAAGAATAATATAAAAAAGTTTAACCGTGGAGTCCTAAAAGAAGAGGAGAAAGACTGGTACAGAAAGAAATAATAGCTAAAAAGTTCCTAAATTTAATTTTAAAATATTTACAGAGTCAAGAAACTCAGAGAACCTCAAACAGGATAAATTTAAAGAAATCTAGACCAGAAACATCATATAATAAAACTCAGGAAATCAAAGGTAAACAAAAAAAATCTTAAAGACAGCTAGAGAAAACCAACACGCTACATTTATGGAAGCAACAGTTGGAATTATCATGCATTTCTCATAAGAAAGCAGAGGGGATAGAAGACAGTGGAACAATATTTCTGAAGCACAGAAAGAAATATTAACCTAGAATTCTATATCTAGCAAAAATATCCTTCAGGAATGAGAGGAAACAAATACTCCCAGATAACAGAAAACTCAGAGAATTTGTTACTAGCAGGTCTGCTCTCAAAGAAATGCTAAAGAAGTTCTTAATGTTGAAGGAAAATGCACCAGAGAAAAACTCAGAACTTTAGGAATGGAGGAAGATCTCTGGACACGGTAAATACCTGGGAAATATTTATAAAACATACTAGTTTTTTCCTCTTTAGTTCTTTCAAGTATATAAGATTACTGACACAAAGGTCAAAATTGTATCTGGTAGGATTTTCAGTAGGTGAAAAGTAATATATATGATAACTATAACATAAATGGGGAAGGGGAAAGGGACCTTTATGATTATAAGGTTCCTACATTTTCTTGAAGTGATAAAATATTACTACTAAATAGACTGTGAAAGATTAAGAATGAAAAGATGCTAACTCCTTGGATGAAAAACTATGACAAAACTAGACAGTGTATTGAAAAGCAGAGACATCACTTTGCTAGCAAAGGTCTGTATAGTCAAAGCTATGGTTTTTCCAGTAGTCATGTACAGATATGAGAGCTGGACAGATATAAAGAAAGCTGAGCACTGAAGAATTGATACTTTTGAACTGTGGTGCTGGAAAAGACTCTTTAGAGTCCCTTGGACAGTAAGGAGATCAAACCAGTCAATCCTGAAACAATCAACCCTGAATATTCATTGGAAGGGCTGCTGCTGAAGCTGAAGCTCCAATACTTTGGCCACCTGACACAAAGTCTGACTCACTGTAAAAGACTCTGATGCTGGGAAGGATTGAGGACAGGAGGAGAGGGATACAGAGGATGAGAAGGTTGGATGGCATCATCAACTCAATGGGCATGAGTTTGAGCAAGCTCCAGGATATAGAAAAGGACAGGGAAACTTGGCAAGCAGCAGTCAATGGGGTCACAAAGAGTCAGAGATTGAAAACCGAGCAAAAGATTGACTGTGAAAGATTCAGTATGTACACTGGAAACCTCAGAGCAACCACAAACATTACAAAGAAACACAGACGAGAAGCAGGCAGGTAAATTACACAGAATACTAAAAATTATTCTGAATTGTAGATAGAGAGAAACCTTGGTGTTGTTTTGTTTAGTCACTCAGTTGTGGTGTCCAACTCTTTTGTGAGCCCGTAGACTGTAGCCTGCCAGGCTCCTCTGTCCATGGAATATCCCAGGCAAGAATACTGGAGTGGGTTACTATTTCCTTCTCCAGGGGATCTTCCTGATCCAGCGATCCAACTTGCATCTCCTGCATTGCTGGGTGGAAATGTTTACCACTGACCCACCAGGGAAACTCAGAAAAAAATCTACTACTGTGAAAAAAAAAAAATGAGTATTCTTATTTCATTCCTCAAAATTCAAGCAGTTTTCCTTAAATCATCCCATTCAAATGATACTAAGCTTTCCTTGGGGCTTCCCAAGATCATGGGGGCTTTTCTTGGGGCTTCCCAAGTCAATGATCAAGTGACTTATCATTTTTATGACCCTACTGAATAAGAGAATCAAAATCTGAGAGGATCAGGGCCTACAGGTCTCCTGTATATGAATTTTTGGTAACATTCTTATTGGTTCCCTCATTAATTAATGAACTAAGTAAAATCTCTGACATCTTCATTTTATATTTATAAAAGAATTATGACTTTTTGAAAAATTATCCTCTGAAAATGGTATGTTTTTAAAGAGTGAAACAAAATTCTTTGTTTATTTTAAATTCCATATGATTTCCACACAAAGGAACATTAGCACATGTAACAATGGTTTATGACTTTCACATAAAACAGTAAACAATTACAAGTTCAACGTTGTGTTATAAATTTTTAAAAATCAAATGTTTTTGTCTTCTTAAAGAAGAAAACACATTATATCCATAACAACTTAAGGCATTTCTGAAATGCTAAAATTGGGCAATCACTGAAATTCATATATATGCTAAAACTGCTAAGGGCTGGCTGCCACTTGAGTTTCCTTATTAAAAAGGATTAATTTTAGTATTAAGAGAGAAAGCATGAACACTACAGAAAGACATAATATATTACTTCTTTAATTTTTAACTTATGATGCCTTTAACTTTTCCTTGACCTAATTTCTTAGAAAGTTGCCTGGTGACACCCTTTTTTGTCCCTCCAATTAAGACACTGTAAATAGTCCTTCACTTCAGAATCCAGGAATGCAACTGGTCACCTTTACCTTACTAATTCTCTTCCCCATGAATGTTAATGCTATGGTTATTCATATTTTCTCTGTTTTCTTACCCACATGGTTACTATTTCAAGGCTTCAAAAGAATCCTGGACATGGAACATTGCTTTCTTCGGGATAAAAAAGTGCTACATGAAGTGTTTCTGGATAGCTAAATTGATAATGGGACTTGCATAGTTCATTCAAGTGGACCAATTTAAAACAGATATTCCTCACATCAGTATTTGAAAAATAACTTCATTAACATTTTTTAAATTTATGTATTTAAGTATTGAATAAACTAATGAATGGTCCACTAAAATATCAAATATGCATATAAATATGCATCTTTAAAACAAATTGAAATATACTGTAATCTGATACAGTAGTGGCTTACAGATGTCAACTCTCTGAGGCCAAAGCTAGTTTAAATATTTTTAGAGAAAAAAAAAACTTTTTTAGAAAGGTAAGTGTGGGGAGATGAATTCCAAATTACAGAATGAGAAAACTCTACACCTGGAATGAACCTTGTTGGTATCTACTATAATCATTACGTTTTATACAAAAGGAAGCAGAAACTCAAAGAAGTGAAATGCTTGGCTAAGATCACTCTGCTAATAAATAGTAGGGCCAATTAAATTCCAGGCTTTCTACTTTGTAATTTCCTTCTCCAGGGGATCTTCCCGACCCTGGGATTGATCCCAGGTCTCTGGATTCCTTACCACTGAGCCACCTGGGAATCCCAGTAATCTTTCTACTATATATTAATAACTAAAACAGTAGCAGCAAACATTTGTGAGTTTGTGAGGGTGCAGTACTTGCATAGCCTGAAAAGTACTTTTGTTAGGGGAAGCACACTGATTGAAACCTCCCACCCTGGCCAGGCACCATAGTAACTATTTGCATGAGTTGTTTTATGACAGGAGATCCTGATAAGGAATACGGAACTAATAAGCCACCACCAACCAGAAGAGTTCGGGAAAGGTCTAAAGGAGACACTGCGTGTCCCTCCACTTCCAAGAATCCCTTTCGCTAGCATCCATCTTGGCTGAGCAAGGTGTGCACCACTAGGAAAGACTCTGAATTAGAATGACTGGCCAAAGACCACCGGGAAACTAATACCATCACCATAAAACCCGAGACTGCAAGCCACGCAGCAGAGTAGTACTCCTGGGTTCCCTTACCCTACTGCTCTCCACCTGGGTGCCCTTTCCCAATAAAATGTCTTCCTTTGTCAGCACATGTGTCTCCTCGGACAATTCATTTCCAAGTGTTAGACAAGAGCCCAGTTTTGGGCCCTGGAAGGGGTTCCCCCTTCCTGCAACACTTTCATTAATGATCTCTTTTCAGTTTCATAATTGCCCTATGAGATGGATGGGTACACGTTTCCTAAGTGAGAGTTAGAATTTCAGCTCAGGTTGTCAAAGTACTGAGAGAGGCTGTATTCTGTAGTCACATGGACACATATATACAAATTCACCAGTTAAAACAAAAAAAGGGAACTATTTGCATGGTCTGGAGAAGGACAATGGAGGTTGACTAAAAACTGAGATTCATATTTTTCTCTCCACTCTAAGGATCCATACAGGTTGAGAGACCGGACTCAGAAAGTCCAGAAAATCTTGGTTTTGTATTTTAGCTCTGTTTATTTGTCATCTTGGAGAAGTGATTTCTCCAAACTTCAGTTTCTTTACATATAACATGGGAACATATTTCCCACAGAGCTGTTAGGAGGATTAAATGAGATAATGCATTTAAAGCAGTTATTACAATGCCTGGCACAGACTGAGTACACAATAATTGCTAGTCATTTTTTTTTAGCTGTTAAATTTAACTACTTGTTTCTGACAAATTTCACTAAATTCATTTTAAGGAAATACGATGACTTATATTGATGACTCTATTTGGACAATGTAAATGTCCAAGGAGATGCTTTTTGTGTAAAGCAAGGTATCCACAAGAATATTATGTGAAGAAGCTCCTTAGGAGGTAGGTAAGACTTTTCCTCCAACATGTAAATCTCCTATACTCAATCTGGTATATAACCTTGTAAACTTCATCTGCTAAAACTGGGTTCCACATTGGTCTATGCACAAGAAAGTTTTTTTTTTAAGATACTTTATCATTTCAAGCTAGGAACCTATTATAATTCCAATGTACACCTTTGCTATCAGCCCTGATAACTCTGCTGAACTCAGTTATCAATATCTTTTAGCAGAAGCTGCTGAAGCCACCCACCCATAAAGCAACCGCAGCTGAAAGCCGTTAGGGAGGGATGTGGATGAACTTTTGTTCTCCCAGTCCTACACCTAGTTTTTGCCAGTGCTAAGCAGATACCCAAACAGGTATCAGGTCTGTAGGCATGAGTCCTTGAATAATATAACATAAACTACCTCAGCACCTCTCTCATCTCCATTGAATAGAAGGAGCCATTATATTACAGGTGCTCAGTAAATGAAAGCATGTTTGAAGAAGGGAGGCAGTGGTTACTGATAAATGTTTAACACTGGCTCTCAGAGTAGGAGAGCTGATTGACAGCATTTGCTAATATCTGTTTTGTAAATACTCTCACTATAGTGATTTAAACTAGCAGTGGTTTAACAACTGTCTTTCAAAGTTCCTAAAAATTTAACAATTAGCTCTTCTGAGCCAGTATGATCCAGCACAAGCACTAATGCAGAGACGGCTAGCAGGCAGTCTAGAAGGTAACCCTAGGCTATTCCTCCTTAGCAACTGGTCAGTTACCACTTTCTAAAGTCAAGGACTTGAACTATTCCTCAGCAAGAGCCCAGGGTTCCTCTGACTTATTTCCTGGGGCTCTTCCTCAGGAAGCCCCAGGATCTACTCCTCAGGAGCCTGTTGTATAAAATGACTATCCTTAGCGCCAAGAACGAACCAGCCTGACTTCCAGAATGGACAAATCATCCAAATGCCTTACTGCTGGCGTTCATCTGCTAGATGGGACCACCTGAGAGCAATAAAATGCCTGAGTTATACCTGAGCTTGTGAGGGCCCTCTTCCAATACCAGGTCTTAGATAATCCTGCTACCCTTTCTGGGAAGTCTTTCCTGACAAATCTCTAATTCTGCATTGCTGCTAAGTCGCTTCAGTCGTGTTCGACTCTGTGCAACCCCAGAGATGGCAGCCCACCAGGGTCCACCGTCCCTGGGATCCTCCAGGCAAGAACACTGGAGTGGGTTGCCATTTCCTTCTCCAATGCACGAAAATGAAAAGTGAAAGTGAAGTCACTCAGTCGTGTCCGACTCTTCTCGACCCCATGGACTACAGCCTACCAGGCTCCTCCATCCATGGGATTTTCCAGGCAAGAGTACTGGAGTGGGTTGCCAGTGCCTTCTCCGAATTCTGCATTAACTCTGGGAAAAGCTCTCTGTACCTGGTCTGGCCCTGTTTTCATTAGCTCTTATTACTTAACAGCACATATGTCTTAAATCTGAATCCCTGATCACTTTCCTAGTCTCAACATGTAACAAGCTTCAGACGTTCAATATAATTATTATAATATATGGCACTCTTTGGTTTTAGGCAGGCACGGATGGGGCAACAAGAGGCAGTTGGCTGACACCCACTAATAAATGTTCTTGTTGTAGATGTGTAAAATCGTTGTCATCTTATTTTGCTAATAAACCTTCTCAAATACATTTAATATCAAGCTTTTACAGCAAGATGATTATGGCAAAAGAATACCAAAACAATAAACTTCATTTTCTAAAGTTTTTCTTTTTTTAACCTTAGCAGCAGCATTGATATGGAAAGCAAACCTAAGGTCCATTAATACGAAAAAAAAAACACTTTGCTTCCTAATCATTGGAAATTGTTAAGCATTTCAATAGCCCAGAAAGAGCCCCTGTTTCATTCAGCTCCTGGAAAAAAAATTCAGAGGCACAGTAAGAACACCAAGGCTAAATCTTGTTACTTTTCAAACATTTACTTAAACGTGATTCAGCTGTGGGACATGAACTTTACATATTTACATATTCGGTAGAGGAAAGAAGTTTTGTCTGGTTTGCCAGCTGTTTCCTGTTTGATCAATCTTAAAACTTTGGGAATAAAACTTAATATGTACTAGTGGTTATTAGCACCCTAGTAAATTTGAAAGCTCTTACCTGTACATTTGTAATCAGAGGCAACCCCTTTAAGCACAGCATCAAAAATGGATATTTCCACCCGTTGCTTCCTGTGGTGACAACTCAGAAGCAAAGAAGGCTGGGATACAATAAAGTACAAGAAAGGTTCTAGTCGAAGGTCACCGGTTCCTCTTCTTCCAGGCTGCCGAACGACGGTCATGCCGAGGGCTTGTCTAGCAGATGACCTTGTGGATGCATGCAGACTTTCGAGAGAGATGACCCCTATTTTTTTCCCTGAAGGAAAAGATATGTTGCTGCTTAAGAGATCTTCTGCTGTTACCATGGAAATACACGCCTGGCTGGGCTTTGCGACATCTGAATCGACTTCTGGCAGGTTTAATGAACTCTTGCCTGTTTTTTCATTATCCTTTTGTTCTTGTGATTTCGATTTGGGTAAGGCCGTACAGGAATAGGTCATTAGTGAGATTCTACTTGCAGTAATAAATATGTCAAAAGGAATAAAATTTAGATTTTTTACAATTGACGACTGGCGTGAGGGACGGGCGATGCGGTGCTGACTGGCACCGCTGTGCTGCTCTATCTGTACTATTCTGATTTTAACGCTGTCACTGCCGATTCCACTATCCTGGGCACCACTGTACCGAGATGAGCTATCAGCCATGCTTCCATCATATGTATCCATTTTTTTCTGTTCTTGCTTAGTGATCTGCAAGGAAAAATGATAAAATATTTTAAACTAATTGTATTCCAAGTGTTACTATGTAAATGTTATAGAAACATTAAAACTGGGTCTAGTATAAGAGTAATCATAAAAATAAAGTAGGTGCCCTTTCAAGAAATTATACATATTAAAATGCCAAGGCAATCCTTGAGAAAAACATCATATGTGCATTTCTATCATTAAAAGATACTTTTCAGGGGAATTCTCTGGCAGGCCAGTGGTCAGAACTTAGTGCTTTCACTGACAAAGGTGAGGGGGTGAGGGTTCAATCCCTCGTTGGGGAACTAAGATCCCAACAGCCACGTGGCTCAGCCGAAAGAAAAAATAAATAAAATATACTTTTCAATGTCAGACTTTACTTTCTTTGGACTAACACAAAGTAGTATGTGTGTACATATAATGCCTCAGTTAGTATCCTTTATGGTGATTTTCCAAGTAGCATAATAAACTGTTTCCAAATCATGATTACTATTGGTTGAAATTAATTTTAGGCAGGAGTAGATTATACTGTTTACTCTATCATTGTAAAACTGATTTACAGGATTTTGGATAATAGGAGAGGGAAAAGTCAGTAGTCCTAAATTATGAAAGACAAAGAAAAGTAAACTAAAATAAATGTGTGCCATTCAAAATGATGTTTATTTTCCTTTACTACAATAGGACTTGAAACAAGGATAAATGTAAGTTGATCCAACAAAATGTAAGTAATTAAAACCCTTAAATGTGGATTTTCCCTTTGTGCACTAAATGTATCCGTACTTTCTCAAATACTTCCACCAACAACTGCCTATGTAGAGAACAAAGAACAACGTGGCAGCGGCAGCAGTCATGACTATTTCGTCAGCACAACTGCAAGACCTCCAGTTTGATTCTTTGGTTCCCTTTTCTTAGTCCCCCAAAACCATTAATTAGTTTCTAATACACTAGTGAGTCCTAGATACTCACTTGCTTTTTCACTGAAGTAATTCAGATTTATTAAAGCACTCGGGCTTCCCTGGTGGCTCAACTGGTAAAGAATCCACCTGCAATGCGGGAGACCTTGGTTCGATCCCTGGGTTGAGAAGATCCCCTGGAAAGGAAATGGCAACCCACTCCAGTATTTTGGCCTGGAGAATTCCATGGACTGTATAACCCATGGGGTTGCAGAGAGTTGGACACGACTGAGTGACTTTCACTAATGATTGAAGAACTCATGGAAAATCTGAGAGAAAAACAAAATCTTCCCAATTCCCTTCTTACTACCAGATGCTTTACTGTCTGAGCCACCAGGGAAGTCTTTTTTACTGGAGTGGGTAGCCTTTCCCTTCCCCAGGGGATCTTCCCAACCCAGGGATCTAACCCAGATCTCCTGCATTGCAGGTGGATTCTTTACCAGGGAGCACCAAGGGAAGCCCCCTCTTACTAGCAAACACAACCAATGCCAATCTTTTAGTGTATTTCCTTTTGTCTTTTTTCCTTACTTGTGCATAGGTTCTCCTTACCCCTACCCTTTAGGGTTATAATAATATTGGAGAGACAAATTGGTAATAAAATTTTTAAACATATTAATATACTCTTCAGAAATGTCATTTTTAAAAAGCTGCATAATATTTAATTCAGTGTTAGGTGCAATTTGTTCAACTATTCCCATATAGCTGGACAATTAGGTATTCAATTTTTGCCAACAAACATCTATGACAAACATCTAAATAAGATTTTCTTAAGACAGGATCCTAGAAGTAGAATTACTAGGTAAATGGTATGAAAAAGTTTTAAGGTTATCAAATATTGCCAGCACCTTTCCAAAAGGGTGCACTAATCTGTATTCCCTTTTCACTTTCATGCATTGGAGAAGGAAATGGCAACCCACTCCAGTGGTCTTGCCTGGAGAATCCCAGGGATGGGGGAGCCTGGTGGGCTGCTGTCTATGGGGTTGCACAGAGTCGGACACGACTTTAGTGACTTAGCAGCAATCTGTATTCCCATCAGCAGTGAAAAAATATTCCCCACAGTACTGGGTAATGAGCTTCATTTTGTAGGCTCTTCCTTAATTTGGTCAATATAAAATCAGTTTTCCACATTATAAGTTGCTTGTGAAAATGTTAAAGGACAGTTCATTCAAGGCAATGATGTAACAGTCATTAAAAATTTTCAAATAATTTTTTGTTAATTTATTTTAATTTTGTGGAGGAGCGCAGAATGTCATTAAAAAAATATAGTATTTGAAACAAAAATAGCTAATCCCTTTTCTCTGAAGACACCCCGTTCTTTTAAACCCTTCTCTGTATACCATGCTGCTTCCCTGCTTGAGCCTCTTCTGAAACTGCTATAGCACACCAACACTGAGCTCTCCATGAAAACTCAGAACAATGACACCTGTCTGGGCATTGCGCTAACTCTTTTCCTTCTTGGTGTTCCTGGTACTTAATTCATACTTTTATTTTTGTTGCTGTTCAGTTGCTCAGTTGTATCTGACTCTTTGCAACTCCATGGACTGCAGCACACCAGGCTTCCCATTCCTTCACTTTAGGATTTATTATTTTCTACTAGAATATTCTGGGCTTCCCTGGTGGCTCAGAGGTTAAAGCGTCTGCCTCTAATGCGGGAGACCTGGGTTCAATCCCTGGGTGGGGAAGATCCCCTGGAGAAGGAAATGGCAACCCACTCCAGTGTTCTTGCCTGGAGAATCCCATGGACGGAGGAGCCTGGTAGGCTACAGTCCACGGGGTGGCAAAGTTGGACACGACTGAGCGACTTAACTTTCACTTTCACTAGAATATTCTAGAGTAGTCTAGGATACTCTGTGGTGGCAGATTCAGATAGTGTTAAAACAATCTAAAGGTCTTGGAGTCAGACAGAAGCAGGGTTAAGTGCAACACTTTCTTGTTGTGTGCTACTGGATAAATTACAATCCTCTTTAAGGCTACATAATCTCATCTGTAAAATGGGAATAATAAGCCTGACCTCAAGGGGTTAGCATAAGGATTCAATGAATTAATGTACCTGAAGAGGTCAGTGCATTCATTGCCTGGCATACAGTAAATACCCACTAATGGGCAGCTGTCATGTTTCGGTCTTTTTTACCAGTTGAAGGACTGCTGGAAGGCCTGTGCCATATTGTTTTGTTTCTATAACCGAGGACTATCTCATCAGTGACTAGCACACTGAAGAGAGGATCCATAAAAGTTCGATGAGATGTCAGTTTCTGATACAATGTTAAATGAAAAAAAAATTGCTCTGCAGACAAGAAATATTTAATTGTTAATATGTAAATATATGTGTACACTGTACTCTTTAAGGTCTGTCCAGATATATTCATGAACTTTCCTTATCGGCATCCTCGATGCTGTGTGCTGGTCACACTTCAAGCAGTCCTCTGTCTCTAACAGATGCTCGTCCTCACACTGGGGACACTAATACCCAACCGACAAAGTTGCCGCAGGATTGCATGAGCTAATGTACTGATCACCTGTAGTAGGCATTCAATAAAGGGTAAGTTAAAAAAAAGAAGTCACCTTCCTTATGAAGACTTTCTCAACCTATCTAGATGGTGCTTGCATTTTTAGCTTCTATGCTTTCATAACAAAATAACGTTTTCACAGCACTTCTCAAACACTGGTTTGTCTCAAAGGTTGGGAGCAACAGAAGATAAGAAATCAGATACCACTGAGTATGTTTACTAGGGCTTTCCAGGTGGCTCAGTGGGTAAAGAATCTGCCTGCAATGCAAGAGATGCAGGCAGACACGGGTTCAATCCCCAGGTTGGGAAGATCCCCTGGAGGAGGACATGGCAACCTGCTCCAGTATTTCTTGCCTGGAAAATTCCATGGACAGAGGAGCCTGGTAGGATGCAGTCCATGTGGTCTTAAAGAGTCAGACATGACTGAGCACGCACACACCATACCAGGCCAAACACAGGCAGCATATTACATACATTTTCTTTACTAATTGTTACAACCCTTTAAGGGGTACTGTTATCCCATTTTACATCTGAGGAAACTGAGGCTGAAAGAGATTAATCAATAGGTACAAGGTCAGACAGCTAGTAGGCAATGAGGAGAGAACATCATTAGTATTTGTAGAATACACCACGTTGCTTTAAACAATGTTAAAGTTCAAGAAGTGTGTGCTGACCAAACAAATTAATGAACATATTTAATTTTAAAATTCAGTAAAATAAAAATGACAATTATCAAAGGGATAACTAAGTTGGAAAGATTTTAGTTACCTATTATAAAAATTTCAAATATACCTCCAAATCTAGTATGAGCTAGGAATTCTCAAATAATATGTGAAAAGATAATAAAATCATTTACATAAGTAATCTAGGATTTACTGTGCAAACTAAATATATCTGTGTATAGCATAACTGTAAAAAAATCCTCTAAGTGGCACAAGAAACTCACATCAAGAACTCAACTGTTTTTATTCTCTCAATCAGGAAAGACAATCATAATCAACTACATGAGTCTATACCTTCTATGCACAGAGCCTTATATTTTCTTTTCCTGATGTACAGATTTGCATTTAAAAATCTAGCTTCTCTTTCTTTAAAGTGTTCCCTATCAATGTTAAACATGATAAAACAAGCCACTTACAGGTAAAGGTAAATAAATGTAGTGTCCAGCCCTATTACCTGTTGACATTGCCACGTTAGACTCTAGCGAATGGCAACTGGCGTGATCTTGCAATATAAATAACCAGCAGGGGCAGGATGGCAGCTATCAGCTCAGGTCACACGGGTTACTGAACAGAAGTCAGATGGTAACTAATTCTAGTCACTACTGAGCAGAATGGAATTTGAACCAATGACCCAGAGATGAAAGACTGTGACTCTCATTGGAAGGAAAAAAAAGTACAACTTTCCCAGTATTAGAAGACTAAATTCTTAAAAATGGGTTAAAAGCCAAGATTTCCTTCATCTGTCTAAGTTTCCGCACTATTATGTAGAACTGAAATAAATAAGCTGATGATTTTGAGACATATTTAAAAATCCATAGGTTTGTCACCAGTCCACTGCAGATTTATCTATTATATTGAAGACCATCTGGCCTATCAAGGAAGTTTTATAATTAATTATGTGTGCTCAGCTCGAAACTTAGGCATCAATTTACTATTCCTTTGTGGAGAAAGAAAAGTTCACAATGTAATAACTCTGAAAATAACTTTTCCTTTATTATTGTCCAAGGGGAGTAATAATTTAAGTTGTCAAAAATAGCAATATCTGCTTGCTGTTAGTGAGTGCAGCAGAAAACATGTATCTCTGGGCAGAGCTATTACATCAGCTCTCCCACTCTTTACCTAACTCATTTAAAATGAACAATAAAAGTTTTCTTTAATTAGCTACTGGTGTGCATTAACATGATCATGATTAAACCATAAAAACCAACTGTACATTACTCTGGTCCCCTCTTCCATATGTTTTGAATTATTCTGTTTGAAAATGTACTTTGCGTCCCTTTTAAAAGTTCGACCTTCTGCTTTCAGAGAATTAAATGCATATTACTGCAGAGAAGAAGATAATGTTTCAGACCTCCAGGCATATATTAAACACACTGGCAGCACTTGAGACAAAATGCTTTACTTATTAGATACTTCCTATTCTAAACAGTGTCATCAAAGGCTAAAAACAAAATCCATATAAAAGCTGCACAACGCTTCCACACAGAACCTGTGCCAAAATCCCTGTACTTTCCAACTAATGAGGAAAGGATGTGTACTCTTAACATATGAATGTAAGATTTTCCAAGCATTCACTTTAGGAAACTGGGCTATTGATTCCATATGGGTTATGTTAAATGAAACTCTATTGGTAAAATAACCTTTAAGATATCTGGCATGATAACTATAATTAAACAATATTCAAAAGACTAAAACAAAAGGGAATTTGGTTCCACAATGGCTAATTAAAATAAAATGAAAAAACACAGCATGCCATCTATCAAGATAAATTGTTATTGTTTAAGAACTATTTAAATACTGTTAAAATATACTTTCAGATAAAATCTGAAAGAGCTGGAAAAATATTTGTGGCTTAAAAATGGATAGTTTGGTGAAGAAAAAAATATAGGACTCTGAAATTTTATGCAGAGATAACAGCTTTAAAGCCTTGAGCACAACCAGATGGTACTTAAATCAGAGGAATTCTCGTTTCACTATCAATGGGTTTCAATATGAGAAGGTTTTCAATAGCTAGGGAAACATGTCAAGTTGATAGTTTACTTCTTAGATCATTTCAGCGCATCTCCCCATCCTTTCACAGCTATACGTGGTACAGTTATTAGCCACCATGGAAAAGGTGCTGAAAGCTGACTAGTAGCGAGGGGAACTGAAGCTAATTCCTCTGTTTAATGGATTGAGATAGGTAAGTTTACTTGCTCACCCTGGAGTCTAGTAAGAGCCACAATCTCAGGAGTAGTGGCTAAAATCACACTTGAGTAGGCAACAATACCAAAAAATGCATTAAAATAATTTCAAATAATTAATTAGATGTTCTGCAGTAGAAGTCTGGAGTGAAGAAAGATAAACTTGATGGATTTAAACTTCTTGTTTGGCCATACGAACATTTTTACAGGCATATTAGGAAGTTAGCCATACTAATAAGAATGCTGCAAATAAGTGGATATTTAAAATTTTAAAGAAAAATATGTGGAAATCAACTTTGAGAATTAACAAAGACTAAAACAAATATAATTTCTGTTTTGATGGCTGCCAAGAAGGGATAATTCAGCACCTATTCCTGTATTTTAACTCACACTATTTCTTTTAACTTGTCTTTTTAAGGAATCTTTATACACCAAAAACAAACATATCAACATATCTGGCACCTTCTCATCAAAATTATGGTTATGTATCACTAGCAGTTACACTTTGACCTTGATCAAAATATCTTTTGCCAGTCACGAGCTCACTTTTCACATCTTATAAATTATGATAGAGTCAAGTGTGAAACCACAAAATCAAAGTGACAGTCACTTCTTCATATCACTGTGACGTTTATTATATTTTTGTTGCCCTTGCAAAAAAAATGTAGTCATGTTTTCAAAGAAGTAAACATGCTGCCTATGATACCAAAAAAAAAAAAAAACAAAAAAACAAAACTTGGTTACAGTATTTTAATGGTTTCACATACTGGAATTAAAAAGGAGAATTTTAAGAAACTTAACAGAATTATGTGCCTCATTGTCTAAATATTTGTAAATACACCCTTCTAGCTGTATCAAGAAAGAGTTTGGTTTTGAGGATAGGGTAGAATGGTTCTGCTGGGAAAGGCTGTTGTATGCCTTTAACACAGAACTTTAGACAAAGAGTAACTTGTTGTACCAAAGAAACTTCATTTCAACTTGATTAATTTAGTCAAGTGAACAATAAAAGTATATATTTAAGTCTCAAATTTTCAGCAATATCAGCATTGCACTTCATGAACTTTTATCATTTTACAGACAAAATGCCATCTCAACTCAGTGAGTGATACACCAGATAAAATTTATCTAAGCACATTAAATTAAAAAACATTATAAAGAATAAATTGACTTTGATATGAAATGCCTCCTTCAATGTTACCAATCCACGTTATTTTTTACTTATAAAACTTGAAAAAACCCTCTACGTACTTGGGTACTACAGAGTGCTAGAAAACAAGGGTTTTTTTTAATATTTTATTTTTCTAAGCCAAATGTTATACAAGAGCCCACAGGATATAATTGTTCCCAGTTGGATGGCAAAAACTTTTCACAGTACTGCAGTAATTATGCAAAAGAGCAGAACTAATGATACCCATCACTGCTTAACCGATAGAATGCTAAAGAGTACTGTAGTTTCAAGTTTTCCCTTTCATGGAGTTACTTTTCCGGCTCTTTGAAGTAACAGTATGCGGCCACTGCTGCCTGCTAAGTATCATTTCAAATATTCACATTTCAAACCACTGCTAACTGCAAGAAAAGAAGCATGGAGATAGTTCAGGCAAGGTTGTGTTTTACTGTAATTGTGTTTGGTCTATTGTCTTAAGTTGTAAATTATGAAAAGGGACCAATTATTGTGCTAAGCTGACTATAATACCTAGATTATTATCAGTGTCCATTTCAATATGATAAACCAAACAACCAAAAAAAAAAAAAACCAAAATTTTACACACCAACCTATCCACGCAAGTTCAAGTCCTACTTACTGAGATTTCATCAACACAGCTGACCCTGAAGCCTTTTGTGCCTGTCTGCCCATTCAAACATATATGATTTTACAGCATATGCTTATTTTCAGGGGCTTTTAAATTCATGAAAAGAAAAAAATCAGTTCCAGGCAAGACTTCACATATGACTTCTTAACTCAGAAACAGTTCTCTCTCCCTCTCTTTCTCTACATCTCCCACATATATAATTGGAATGGGTTGGTCATTTTTGTTCAAGGAAACTAGATCTAACTGATTTATTCCAACTCCTGAGTTTAAGTTTGACTTGTTTGCTTTTGATAATGAATTTAGTTTTGTTTAACAATAAAACCTGACACATTCTGGGAACCTGGATCTTAATCTAAGTAGATGCCTCTATATCAGAAACAACCTGCTTTGAAATGGCCATGATGTTAACTCCTAAAAAGTGGCTACTACGTGTACAAGGTAGCAACTCTTCATACCAATGAAATCCAAGGTTCATTCCACAGATGTCAATGTGGAAAACATTTTGTCCCATAGCTGCTTAAAGATTTTCAATAGGATTAAATCAGCTGCAAGACCTCATTATATCAGGGTTTACAACTGTGTCTGAGTTAGAGTCTGTTTCTCATAGAATTTTACTTAGAGACTTAGATTGGCTCCTTAGAGCTAGTCGGATTTTACTAGAAACAACTGTATCACATCAGCCACTCTCATAAACTTGCAGTAAGATTGAATCAGCCCTGACCCTGAGCAGATGAAAGTTTACCCAGCCTAGGCTTTCTCTGTAAGAGTCACAGAGAAGCTTGCATTTCGTTTCTGCAGCAATGCAGGAGAATATGCTTATTAACTATTCGAGTAGGCTTTTGCCTTGCAATTGTGAACCTGATTTTTCTGATAAGAAAACTAGAGTTGACCTTGGAGAAATTTCCATCGATAAAAAGCTATATGAATCCTTGACTATTTTATCCCTCAAATCACATATGCCCTTTTAAAGAAACTATGCAGAGATTATGGAAATGAAGCAAAAGCATGCGTTAAAAATTTCCTCTAACATTCAGTACTGGTTGCAAAATAATGGAAATGGTTTAAGTAATCCATAATTGACTTTAATAACCAGTAGCTGATTTTCATTGCCAAACAGAATATAGTTATTTAACAAAAATATTAAGCTGCTTTTTATTATTATATGTTTTATTTACTAGATCTGAACAAACCTGGTTAACTGCAGATTTTCTTCAAAGTAAACCTGAATATCAGTATTCTCTACATTGTATCTGATTTTATTGAAGCACATCAAGACATTATAGAATATAGGGTCATTTACAAATTTTTATTGGCTACCCTTAAACTTCATGATGGCAGATTAAATCTAAATTGAACTAAAGCTACATATTGATTCTCTGTGTCATATGTTATCAATACCTTAATGATGCAACAGATGTGAGATGCAAAATAGTCAAGATGTTAGAGAGAAACATTTATGCCCTGCAGCCATTTCTTCTTTTCCATTAGAACAACTTTGTTCTTCTCTGCTACTCCATAAAAATCATCACTAGGCCAAAATGACCTTCCACACAAACTGCTTTGATCATATTAACTTCTCACTTCAAACCTTAGAAATGTGAAGTATTCTCAAAATCAGGTAAATATTCCTAACTTTAGCTCTGGTCATCTAGACCTACAACACTGGTTAATTTTCAAATGCTGATACTTTCCTAGTAATTCTTGCAGTTCTAAAAGAAAAACTTCCTGTACATTAATGAAGGTAATTCAACCTATTACCTTAAGGATATTCCCAGTCATGTGGGACTGCTTAAATAAAAGTTAGAAAATGTACATTGCTGCTGCTGCTGCTAAGTCGCTTCAGTCGTGTCTGACTCTGTGCGACCCCATAGACGGAAGCCCATCAGGCTCCCCCATCCCTGGGGTTCTCCAGGCAAGAACACTGGAGTGGGTTGCCATTTCCTTCTCCAATGTGTGAAAGTGAAAAGTGAAAGGGAAGTCGCTCAGTCGTGTCCAGCTCTTAGTGACCCCATGGACTGCAGCCTACCAGGCTCTGCAGTCCATGGGAGTTTTCAGGCAAGAGTACTGGAGTGGGGTGCCAATGCCTTCTCCGAGAAAATGTACATTACTCCCTCCCAAATATTAAGCATCATCTCTACAAACATTCAAGTAGTAACCAAGTCTGGAAAAAACGTACATCTCTCTAGACTAGCTAAGGAATAAAATTTCTATTAAAAATATTATATTTAACTCTTCAATAAGTTTAAACTGTGCGGGTCTTCTTATATACAAATATTTTTCAATGGTAAATACTACAGTACTACATGGTCTGTAGTTTGTTGAACCCATGGATACAGAGGAAGCCTGGATACAGAGGGTCCACCGGAAGTCATACACAGATTAACCCTTGCACTGTTCAAGGGTCAACTGTATTTTTAAGGTAACATTATTTAGTGAAGTATGGTTAATGTTTGGACTTTAGCTATAATAATTTTATTGGGATAAAATATTTCTTGAGTTTCCTCAACACAGAACCAAAGTTAAAATTACTGAGCAAAACATGGAATAATAATTTTATTTCACATTATCAATTCACTTAAATTCTTACCAAACATCTACCATGTTCTAGGCACTGGCTGGGGATATAGCAGAAATGAAGTCCTTACCTTCATGGAGTTTATTTACATTCTAGTGGGGAAGTCAGTTAGTAAAAATTTATAGGATACCACACACACTCACAACCCCTGTTTGCTGATGGACAGGATGTTGTGTATTATGAGAGAAAGGCAGGAGTCTAAAATGATTTGTTTTTTGGCCAGTCCACTATAAGAATTTAAAAAGATGGTTTTCCAGGCTATCCAGGCAGCTGCCCAATCAGTTTACTTGTTATGCCAATGATTAAAAATCTGCCTGTCCAAACTTAGCCTGTTTACCCAAAAACCATAAATGACTGCTGTCACTGTCATACAGGGAGATGATACACTACCATACCCCATTTTTTTAAATTTATTTTTTATTGAAGGATTTATGTTGAGTTTTGACAGAAAACAGCAAAATTCTGTAAAGCAGTTACCCAATTTTAAAAGACTCTCTGGTTCAATTACTACGTCTTTCAAGTTCCTCCAGCAAGCGAAGTCCCCCATCAGTTAAGAACCATTTCAAGAAAGGGCACGATCAGTGATGGACTTTTGGAGTTGGGCTGAGGCGTCATCCTAGACAGACACCTGGAGAACAGGGAAATGGGGCCAACGCATGGAGGCATGTCACATCTTCAGAAAATTAAATGAGTGAGACACAGACTATCTCTTGGGTGGATTCTGGAACAGCTGGGATTGAAAAAAACATTGATGAGTTGAGCTGAAGAAGGGAAAAAGGAGAAAGGATTGGGCTCTTCGAAGATCCCCATATTTGTAGTTGCTACTGAGCATTTCTATTCAGATGTCCCAATATCATACCTCCAAAAGATCACCGTAACATTTAAAAATACCCCTTCCCCAAATACTACCTCTACATCTTAACTTTGTACTTATTTGTTCTTTCTCAAAATGCTCAAATATTAAATATTCCTTCCTGGCCCCCACCAAGTCATTCCTTTATTTCATTAATTAACCTTGCTATCTCCTTTGTATCTTCTGTTCTCACTGACCCTTCCCACTCTACACTGGCCAATTACTAGAATTCCTTAATTAGTTTCTTTCAATGGTCTCTTTCCCAAAGTATTCCATATAGCACTGACAGACAACTCTTCTCAAAATACCTTCAATATTTACTTTAAAATGTTTGACCCACTAGAAGGAAAGGTCCATGAAAACAGAGACTTTTAAGGTGTTTATTTTTCTGCTTTATCACTAGCACTTAATACATAGTAAGCATTCAATAAATACTTCATGAATGAATTAAGAAAGGAATAAATTAACTGAATCGTTTGAAAAGTGCTTATTTAGGCCCCTGCATGGGGGAGTAGATATAAAATCAGTTAAACGTGAACTCTGCCTTCGAGGTTAAAGATACTTAAAGATGGTTCAACAAGACTGAAAGAAGCCACAATCTGGACTTGTTGAAATGGCAGTAAGGATACTGAGGCTGAGGTAACCACATAAAAAAAGACAGAGAAGACAAAAATAGGTTATGGGTAAGTGTAGAGAAAAGGAAATGTCTCCTTTTGCTGAAACTAAAGATGTATTAATGAGAACAGAGAAAAATGAGGCTGGATAAAACAAGATTCTAGGTGGCAGGTTAACAAACCTGCACTCTTAGTTTTATGCCAGTCTTCCTCAAAGCAGTGCCACTTGATCACCTGAATCAGAATCCCCTAGGGTTTGAGCAGATTCTCAGGCCCCATTCCAGAAGTATCCTACCTGAAGGTGAGAGGCGAATTGCACTTGCGATAAAATCCCAGTAATTTTATGCACACTAACAATTGAGCAACTGCTGTAGACAAATGGGAAACTAAGAACATTCTAAGCAAATAAGTGACAAAAGGAAGTTTGAGAAAAATTAATGTCACTGAAATGTGCAGTCGGAGTAGCAGATTGGGGGGCAGAGAGATTGTAGGTAGCACCACCAATTAGAAAGCAATTGACTAGACGATGATGATGTAATGTGAAAGAAAGTAACACATGAAGCAGTGGGTCTCAGGAGACAAAGGAGAGAAGTTTTATTTGATCACTCTAGCTCAGAATCCGGTCATGGCAACCACTGCCTACTGAATAATTTAACCAATATTCTGAGGCCTCTTTTCTTAAGCCACCCCTCGTTACTCCTCTATTCAAATTCTCCATTCTGGAACTTCACGTTCACCTTCTTGCCTCCACATCTTCACTCATGCCAGCCTGGAATTTCCTCTTTCTTAAGGGTCTATTTCCTCTACGAAGCCCTTTCCTTTATGAATCCATAATGACTGTTCTCTCTCCTTCAGTCCTACAGGATATACTTGATCTTTTATCTGGTACTTAGCATTTGCTGTTTTCTGTTACTATTTTCTCTTAATTCTTACACTCTCTTAATTAGATTGTAGGATTCTTGATTTCAGAAGCACACCACATTCCATTTTTGTAAATCCTGTGCACAGAGCACGTATATATGATGAGATATGTATATGTAGATGACAGCGATGAAGGTAATTAATATAGCAGTGGCGATAACCTAACTAGTTGATGACCTAATGTTGTGTAGGGCAACACTACCAACACGCAGGTAACACTTACCAGATGCTTAGAATGTGTCAGGCACTTTCCTATGTGCACTTAGTATATATTAGGCATTATTCTATATCAACTCACTTAGTCCTCAGAACTCTAGGTACTATTATTATCTCTCTTTTAAGATAAAGACACTGAGGCCCAGGCAACTTAATTTGCTCAAAATCACATAGCTAGTAAATGGTGAAGCTGGGATTTGAACATTGGCAATATGATTGCAGAGCTCCTTTTAAAATCATAACCTACATAGTCTCGACCCCAGAACTTCCTTCCTTTCTTTCATAGACCTTATGATAATGAAATTTTAAAACCTTCTATGTTGCAAATATATTTCTCTCTAGTAGATGGCAAGATCTATAATGGTAGGGATGAGTTCATTTTGTTCAGTGCTGAGTACCTAGTGCTGGGTCCAGAGCAGATGCTTCATAAATAAAAGCTTTGTAAATAAATAAATGAATGAATGAAAAAATAAGGAAGGAGGAGAAAGGATTAGAGGAGTGAAGCAACAGATACTATGGTGAATATATAAGGTCTAGGGAAGTTTTTTATTGCTGCAGATTTCAGACAGATGGCTTCCCAGAGAAAGCCTTCATCAATATATATATATATATTTTGAAAGGCTGAAAGAAAAAAAATCCATCTTGCAAGGTGCTGGGACCAGGTGCCTCTATTTTAGCAAATCACTGTATTCAAGAACAGGAAGCAGAGCTCAGAGATAGAGCACTACACTAGGGAACCGAAGACCTGGCTGAGTTCCACAGTTTCCACTAAGTCACACCTGTGTGCAGCTATGTGGGGGAAAACTGTCTTTGTTCACAACTTTCCATTTGTTGACATGGAGCTAAAATGGGGTAATCTAGGCCAAATTCAAATTCTTGGTTTGGTGCATTGAAATAATGGCTTCTTAGAGCTGGAAAAGGTTCTGGAGTTCATTGTTTCCAGAGCTCTTCACGCTACTTTTACACATAGTCCAAAGAAAATCTTACAGGGCAATGGGGCAGTAAAAGGCAGGAAGGGGAGGATGGATGCACAATATGTAAAACATAACAGCAAAGCTGCCCAGGATGGTGGTGTCATAAATATACATGTGATCTGAGGACCACAAAGCTCCAATCTGCTACAGATCAACTAGCCCTTGATGTAATTTTTAAATATATGCTTGATAACAGTTCACATACTACATAATGAATCCATGCAAAGTGTACCATGTGTTTTGATATATGTGTAGCTGTGAAACACTACAATTATTTTTTTCATATTTTTGTCACTCTCAAAAGAAACCCCATATCCATTTGTGGTCACTTTTCTTCATAACCTCATTTCTCCCCCACCAGCACCTGGGAACTGCCAATCTGTTTTCTGTCTGTACAGATTTTCCTGTGCTAAACACTAGATATAAACGGAATCATGCAATATGTGCGTGGTCTTTTGTGACTGGCTTCTTTCACTTTGCACCATGTTTATAAGATTTCAACCCTGATGTGGTGTCAGTACTGCATTCCTTTACATGGCTAAGTAATAGTTCACTGCACAGAATCAGTACATTTTACATCTTCATTCATTAGTTGATTGATGGACATGGGTTGCTTCTATTTTCTAGGTAGTATGAATTAAGCTATATCAGCTTAATATAATATTCAAGTTTTTGTGTTGACATATATTTTCATTTCACTTGGTTATATAACTAGGAGTGGAATTGCTGGGTTATACATACAGTAACTGTATGTTTAATCTTTTGAGGAACTGTCAATTTTCCAAACAGATTCAACATTTTATTAATATAGTCCCACCAAATATATGAAGGTTCCAATTTCTCCACATCTTCAACAATACTTGTTATTATCTTTATCAATGTAGCCATCCTACTGAGTGTGAAGGGGTGCCTCATGGTGGGTTGATGTGCATTTTACTGATAGCTAATGATATTTGATCTCGGAGAAGGCAATGGCACCCCATACCAGTACTCTTGCCTGGAAAATCCCATGGATGGAGGAGCCTGGTAGGCTTCAGTCCATGGGGTCGCTGAGTCGGACATGACTGAGTGACTTCACTTTCACTTTTCACTTTCATGCATTGGAGAAGGAAATGGCAACCCACTCCAATGTTCTTGCCTGGAGAATCCCAGGGATGGTGGACCCTGGTAGGCTGCCGTCTATGGGGTCGCACAGAGTCGGACACGACTGATGTGATTTAGCAGCAATGATATTTGATGGTTTTTTCATGACTCACTCATCATTTGTACATCTTCTTTGGAGAAATTTGGAGAAATACTACTCAAATACTTTGTCCATTTTTAAATTGGCTGCCTTTTTATTATTAACATGGAAGGCTTTTTAAAAAAAAATAAATTCTAGATAAAAGTCTCTTACCAAAAAGGAACCCTCATACACTGTTGGTGGGAATGCAAACTAGTACAGCCACTATGGAGAACAGTGTGGAGATTCCTTAAAAAACTGGAAATAGAACTGCCACATGACCCAGAAATCCCACTGCTGGGCATACACACCAAGGAAACCAGAATTGAAAGAGACATGTGTACCTCAATGTTCATCGCAGCACTGTTTACAATAGTCAGGACATGGAAGCAAACTAGATGTCCATCAGCAGATGAATGGATAAGAAAGCTGTGGTACATATACACAATGGAATATTACTCAGCTATTAAAAAGAATGCATTTTGAATCAGTTCTAATGAGGTGGATGAAACTGGAGCCTATTATACAGAGTGAAGTAAGTCAGAAAGAAAAACATCAATTAATTATATATTAACGCATATATATGGAATTTAGAAAGATGGTAACAATGACCCTATATGTGAGACAGCAAAAGAGACACAGATGTAAAGAACAGATTGTTGGATTCTGTGGGAGAACTCGAGGGTTTGAGATTTGAGAGATTTGATTTGAGAGGATAGTACTGAAACATGTATATTATCATATGTGAAACAGATCACCAGTCCAGGTTTGATGCATGAGGCAGGGTGCTCAGGGCTGGTGCACTGGAATGACCCTGAGGGATGGGATGGGGAGGGAAGTGGGAGCAGGGGTCAGGATGGGGAACACATGTACACCCATGGCTGATTCATGTCATGTATGGCAAAAAAACACCACAATATTGTAAAGTAAATAGTCTCCAATTAAAAAAAAAAAAAAGTCCCTTACCAGATATACAATTTGAAAATATTTTCACCTGTTCTGTGGGTTATCTTTTCACTGTCCTAATTTTTATGAAATCCTATTAATTAATTTGGCTGCTTGTGCTTTTTGTGTCATATATAAGAAATCACTGTCTAACGTAAGATTACAAAAACTTGTTCCTATGTCTTCTTCTAAGAGTTTCTTTGTTTCAGCCCTTTTGTCTAGGTCTTGATCCATTTTATGTTAATTTTTGTATATTGTGATGACAGTATTTTCTTTTTATTTCTATAAGGTCAGTATTAATTTCCTTCCTTTCATTCATATTTTAGTAACCTGAGTTGCCTTTTTCTTGGTCAGACTAGCTAAGAGTTTGTCAATTTTATTATTTTCAAAGAAGTTTTGGTTCTGTTGATTTTGTCTATTTTTTTCCAAACTCCTCTTGTTATTTTACAAAAATGTTATAGAGAAGGAAGAGTTTGGGCTGAAGGAACAGTAGCTTCCCACCCATCCCTTTATTCAAATGGCCACACATCAGGGATGCCCAAGCCAGTACTATTTCACACCTATTATCTTCTTTATTAATAGTGTCCACTGCAATTCTCAAAATTTTCCCGATCAGATGGTAAGTTATACGGTCACTGTACCATGAACCCTAGTCTGAAACTGGACTTCCTCCAGGTTCTACCTTCCTTCTAGTCCCTATCTGTTTGAGTGTTCCTTGTAGTCCTGGACTCAGGCATAAAATAAAGTAAGAAATTAAAATAAGGACAATATAAACATCTGATCAAAGAAACACACGTGCAGTCAGATCAGCAGGAATAAAAAAAAAAGGCTTCTGAGAATGCTTGCCAACTAAGAAAAAAAAAAAAGTAAAAGAGTTAAAAGAGTTAGTCTTCACTTGTCTCTTACTCTGTTCTTTTTATTCTTTTATAAACAAGTATAAACTGTGGTTAAGGTCACAAGGAAATATTCCCAAGGACTGCTGTGGATAAAGCAGCCTGACTTTCCCACGGAGCCAGGCCCTGTACTCTATTCTCCAGCCATGCCTGTGTATGTGCTCTTCCTTAATGGGAGATGGCATGACCCAGTTCAGTGACACTCTTCTGAAAGGACAGTGATATCCCTTCCTTGAAAGAGAGGTTCCAGGCTGAAGGTGCTTAAGAAATCACAGGGATCACACTACTCTGTTTTACCACCTGCCTCCCACACCATAATCAGTATACCCACATCTATCAGATGTCAAGAATTCATTTCCATTCTATCTGTCCATTCCCACTCTGCCTTGGACCCATACTCTCAAAGGAGAAGATGGTTCTGTGATTCTACCTACCCGAGCATCGTGGATTTCCTACTAACACAGTTGAAGGCATTTTATTAATTACTGGGTATAGTTCATTTGCAATAGAAGCCAGGCAATTGTACTTTCACCATTTATAGAAGCACTGCGCACTAACACATTTTTAATATACATTGTTTGAATCCTAAGATTATTTCTATGTAGTTTATTAATCTAGAAATCCGATCTGCTCTGTTGGCCTGACTACTCCATGTTACTCACAGAATTTCATTTTATGTTAACCCAATGTGCTTTCTTCCCCCAGCTAAACTGGTCTTTAAAAGAGGATATTTTAGGAACTGCAGTTTTATAATATTTTACAAGAACTTGTTTGTTAATAAGAATTTGCTTGATATCAAAGTTAAATCACAATGAAAAATCTGGTATGTTCAGGGTTTTCAGTGGAACAAACTGCTCATTAAAAGTCAGAGAAAAATACTATGGCTGTTTTTGGCAATAAAACACAACGATGAAACAAAGCTTCCTGAACAATGTAAAGAGAGTGGGACAGAGACTCAAAGCACTGTCAGACATTTTATTTTGAGACCTAACATAGTTCACAGAATAGCAGTTGACTTTATTCTTAGGAACACATTTAAAAATTGCAGTGATTAAGTTTCAGGCCTGGTGACACCTACCAGGAAAATGACTCGACCATTGTTCACCTCTCCAGCTATGGCTTTACCGTCATCTCCTATGAGGTACACTCTGGCACTCTTCTAAACATCATCGTGCCACAAGCTCAGTCTAAATCAAATATTTTCACAAACTAAACAATCTAGTGCTAAAAAATGACCCAAGTTACAAAGACCCTGTGCTGTTTCCGTTCCAAGGAATGGCCTCTTTTATAGGGAAAAAAGTGCTTACTACATGAAAAGAGAAATAGTACTTTAACCCAAGAGAACCAGACTGGACAGAACATCAGAAAAACACTGCTAGGATCAAACGTCCACTGGCCACCAAATGACAGACATACCCATTAGTGACCTTTTCCATTCTCTGTATCTCACGAGACCTCATAAACGGACTATCTAGGAAGGCTTTAGTTCATTTAGTATTGGGTTAGTTAACTTATATTCATACAGGGAAAAAAAATTGTGTTTCACAGACATAGCCTATACTCCTAGTTCTGGCTAATACTTTTACAAATGTGAGCCACTATTCACATTATCATTATAAAAAACAATTTCAAAACCAAGTACATGGCCTACTGATGACAGGTAACTAGCATTGTCTCTGTATGCACAGAGCATCTAATTTTCAAAAAGTTGAAGGGAGGCATACAAGCAATGCTGGCAAGCCAATCTCACAAACCAGTGCAATTTTCATTTTTCTACATTAAATACAGATACGCTAAAATAAACGCCTTGCAGTTGCTGCAAGTTTCAATTTGAAACTAGTTACCTAGTGCCTGGCACATAATAGTTAGTTATATTGAAAAAACACTGTTTGAATGAATGAATAAAGAATATCTGATATCTTGCAGATCTGGGAAAACCATACCAACCATACCACGTGAAGTGTTAAAAGTAATATTTAGGAAGCCATAGGCAATTTCATTATACATTCTCTTTCCCCTTTAAAAGCAAAAGACTGCTACTCTTGATTTGAGTAGCTTTGTAATTAGACTAACTGCTCAGCCCTACAGATCTCCCTCACTTCTGTTACCTCTATCAGTAGTATTAACACATGGGGCTTTATATCGGTTAACTGCCTTTGGAACCAGCACAGTATTACCTCCTCAGCAACTGTACAGTCTTTGCTCACAGGCATTTATTAAATACAACCATCATTTACGCATTTAACAAACTCATACTGAACTCATACTATGTGCCCAGTAATTTTAGGCACTGGGGCTACATCAGTGAACAAAAAAGATTAAGCCAAAAACAATTCCCAAATCTATCTTTGTGGGGCCTACAGCCTGAGGAGGAAGAGAAGAAGAAAAAAAAAATGTAACAAGAAAGTAAATTACATAGCATGTTAGTTAATTAAGTGTGGTATGAGAAAAACAAGAACAGGGTAAAGGAGAACAGAAGTTCTAAGAAAGGACTGCAATTGTGAATGGCGTGGTCATGGCAGGTCTCATTAAGGAGGAGACATCTGGGTAAGGACTTGAGGAGCCCCTAGGAAAGAACCCCTGTAAATCCTGCCAGGCATTTCAAGGAACAGCAAGGAGGCCACTGTGACTGCAGTGGAGTAAGAGAGCAGATCAGATGGTAAGGCAGGGGCCACAGCATAGAAAGCCTGGGAAGCCATCACTGTAAACACTTGGACTTCTCTCTGAGAGAAACATGAGCCAGTGAAGAACGCCTTGAGGGGTCAACAGAATCATTTAGCTTAGGTTTTGAAAAGGGTCATTCTTGCTGGGGTGTTGAGAATATGAAATAAGGAGAATAGGATGGAAAAAGGAGATGAGTCAGGAGCCTACCTAGTGATTTAGCTGAGAGATGACGGTGGCCTGGACTGGGCAGAACAGGGAAGGTGGTGAAAAGAAGCTAAATTCTGGATATATTTTAAAGGCAGAGCCAACAGGGCTTCCTGACAGATAAGATGTGATGTGTAATAGAAAAAGAGGAGGTGAGTATGACTTCATAAATTATGGCTTCCGCAACTAGAAAAATGGGACTTGTTAATGACTGATATGAAAAAAGATGATGGGTGGAGTATGTGTAGAGGAAGGAAAGATCTGTTTCATTTTGAAGATGTTAACCTTATAGAGTGAAATGGCATAATCCTCACTTTACAACCCCAGTTCATTCTCCTTGCTGCTGCTGCTGCTAAGTCGCTTCAGTCGTGTCCGACTCTGTGCGACCCCATAGATGGCAGCCCACCAGGCTCCGCTGTCCCTGGGATTCTCCAGGCAAGAACACTGGAGTGGGTTGCCATTTCCTTCTCCAATGCATGAAAGTGAAAAGTGAAAGTGAAGTCGCTCAGTCGTATCCGACTCTTCGAGACCCCATGGACTGCAGCCCGCCAGGCTCCTCCGTCCATCGGATTCTCCAGGCAAGAGTACTGGAGTGGGGTGCCATTGCCTTCTCCTCATTTTCCTTAGCATATACTTATTTGTAGATTAACAATAAATCTTTGGCCTTTTATTCTTTAAGTACTTGAGCTATGGACTAGATAGCTTTAGGTACTAGAACTATGTTGAAGACCGTACAAAAAATAACTTTTATCCATTAAAGCCAACATTTCACTCACGTAGGTCAAATATTGGCTCTTCCACTTATCTATGATGGGACCTTAACATCTTTAGATTTATTGATGACAACATAAATGGAGTTTACAAGGATGGTGTGAGATTAAATGATGGAAGTGAAGAAGTTTCATGTTATACTAATGTTAGAAGCTATTACTAAAGTAGTAACACTGCTTTAGCAATATAGAAGTATATACTAAATATATATATACTACATATAGTATATATATAATATATACTAATAAATAATATAGAAGTATATACTAAAGAGTGATACTGTTAGAAGCTATTAATATTATTGTCCATAGCTTGTCATAGCTTTTCTACTGCCTTTAGTTGTTCATTTATTCATTCATGCATCCCATCATCTTATAAAAAAGAATGAATGTGGATAAAATTCTTCAAATTTTCTCTTAAACTGGTGGAAGACTTCTGAGAAACTTTTAGGGGGTTTCTTCACCATTTTCATCTTGCACCCTTCAAAGAGCTGCCTAGACAATGGTTACAAAAATGACTTATCTTACATGGGTCTGATTCCATTACAATGAATTCTGCAAGAAAACATTAAACTGAAAGGACAAAAAAACCCAGGTAAAGTAATAGGAAGCAGCATGGTAAAGCAGAAACAGCAATGAAAAGTGGGCCGTGTTATTATACATTAAAGGAAAAGTCTACTGGACTGCGCTGGGATAGGAACAGAGCAGACTCTTTAGGCATAATCTGTAGAAGATGAGAATGATGACATAAGGGAGGAGAGGAAAAGAGATGGCAGTAGAGATTAACCATAAAGGGCTTGGCCCTAACTACTGTCAGTTTAGTTTGTAAGAACTCTGGCCTGCCCTTGATGGCCCTCCATTCTTATTATTTGAAAAAGTGAAGGCATGCAGGTAATCCTTCTCAACTATATCACTATATGCAGAGAGACTGGGAATTCTATTGACAAAGGAAGGTAAGTGCCCAGTTTTTGGAGGAGGAGTCTAGTTTTCTTATGAATCTTAGCGAATTAGCATTAGAACAGACAGGGTCCTGTGTTCTTAAACAAACCAATGAATAAACAACAAAACCCTGTGGGAAATAATGTCAAGGTTTAACAGCTTTCCCCTAACTGACTGAAGGAGTTTGGAAGACCCAGGAGGATTCTTTAGTAATTCTTTCTCCACCATGCTCTCACACTCAATTTTATTAAGGCACTTCTATTACTGGGTTTGGGTAACATAATTATTTACTGATGGGGATCTACTGACACAAGGTATGAGCTCCCTCAAGGGTGGGAAGATATTTTATCCATCCTTGTAAAACAGACTCTGGCACAAACATAACACCAAGTCAATAAAAGTCACTTTCCTGACGCCCCTTCTGCATACTGCTTTCCCTCCCCAATCTATTTCCGAATTGCTAACTCCAGAGCTCTCTCAGTGAACTCTCATATATACTTCATTATCCTTTTGTGTCAAAAGCTGCTCATATAAAACCGTCAAAAAGGAGCAATTTCAAGGCAGGAAACCCAAAATTTCAGACCATGCATTTTCTCAAAGTGGAACGCTTGCAACATAAAGGGACAATATCATTTCAGCAATTCATCTCAATTATTATCTAGGCTGCACTAGTGTTCTTGCCTGGAGAATCCCAGGGACAGGGGAGCCTGGTGGTCTGCCATCTATGGGGTTGCATAGAGTCAGACACGACTGAAGTGACTTAGCAGCAACAGCAGTGATATCTTGAGAAGAATAAGTTTGGCTTCTAGATCTTCTGAGTCACCTTCAGTGGTTTTTATTTCAACACCATCATTCTAGGAAACTCCTTTTTTTTTTTTTTTAAACAAGCCATCATGAAAATATTCAAATGCACAAAAAGGTGAAAGTATTTTATAGTAAGCATCTGTATACTTACCACCTAGATTCTCTAGTGAACATTTTCTTATTTACTTGTTTGAATAACTATCTAGGGATGAAATGGGTCTCATAATAAAAGGCACTTTACTTTTACTTATTGTCTATGATTTAAGAAATCAACAAAACTGTTAATAACAACCATAGTTATTTATTGCATCTTTGTGTGTCTTGCCTACACTACTTTTAATCCTTAGAAAATTCCTACAGGGAAACTGAAGTTTAGAGGATTAAGAAACTTGGCCAAGTCCCAGAGCAGGTCTCTGGAAGCTAGACTTAACACTAAACCTCACACTCTTTAATATTCTATTCTGATCCTAAAAGACAAAGGAGGGAAAAAACCAAACAATTGAAGGATGCATTATTGGCTACCTGCTCATCACTCACTTTAGTTTCCCCTCATCCTAAGGGAAATTAATTTTTCACAAAATCCTCCTCCCTACCCTCAATGTCTCCAAGATAGTTAAGCATACCCCCCAGTTCCCAGGGATGTGGGTCGCTTTCCTTTGACTGGTTCAGAAATTCAGTCCGAATCCAATGAGATAGAGAACTGCCTTAATCACAGGGCTTGCTTCAAGAATGAGCATGTAACCTAAGTTGGTTTCCACAGGAAAAAGTTTTCTCAGGGCTTCTGGGGAAAAGCTTCCTCGCCCCTAGAAGGTAGCTTTGGGAACAACTGGATGCCATGAAGTGCAGACATGGAGCCACAAACTATGACAGTCATGGTGCCACCATGAGGAAAGCAATCTCAGGATGGAGCCAACATATCAGCAAGAACAAGGCAGTGGGAGTCAAGAGAAAAGAAACGATTAGACTGAAATAACTCTTAAGTCTCTCCTACTTGTGGAGTTCAGGGTGTAGGTGGCAACACATTTCCTTACTGCAAAATATGCTTTGGGTTTTTTGTTATAGTATTTCTAGTTATAGACCTCACAGATGATAGGGAAAACCACTCCCAAAAATACTGTAAAGAAAAATGTAATAGCTAAGAGAGAACACAGTGGAAGGGATTTATTCATGAGGGAAGAGGCTGCAGTGAATGGCAGGCGTTCTATGGAATTTCATTTCCAGGGTGGGTTCAGCAATAGTAGCAGTAGCTTCCTGAGACTGTTCACACACAGAACCCCGAGGCCTTCCTTGAAGAACGGTATTTGTATTTCCATAAAAGATCACAAAGGAATGGATTCTAGCCAAGCTTTAAAAAGTCTAGATGAGTTCTCATCCCCACAGGCAACCATGTTGTCACCCAGGCCCCAAACTCTTCATCCCACTTTTGACACTGCAGTAACTAGGCGTCTGCAGAGCTAGGTTCTAATTCAGACTCCCATCAACCACTCTTATCATCATTTTCTAGGATTACATTTCCAAGCAGAAAAGTCCTAGGTTTACTCTCAGGAGCTACTGATAGACTATTTGTGAAATACAAACATGAGAAATTATTATTAAAGATATATATAGTATGTTAGCTATTGCTCATTAGTATAGGACTTTTTATCAGTCACTATCAAATTAAAAATCATGCTAAGAAAATTGCCAAAATGTTATGTAGAGAAAGAAGTAGATTATTTGCCCTTTTCCTCTTCTCTTTCCCAGATGGTTGGTGCTCATGGAACAATGTAGTTCTCCAAGGAGTTATGTCATTAACATCACTGTTAATATTTACTGCATTGGAAAGTAAAGGGCAGCTTACCAGATGCGGACATTTTGGGGAGAACAAAGTATCAGAAAAGAAGGCTGAGTGCCGAAGAACTGATGCTTTTGAACTGTGGTGTTGGAGAAGACTCTTGAGAGTCCCTTGGACTGCAAGGAGATCCAACCAGTCCATCTTAAAGAAAGTCATCCCTGATTATTCATTATTGGAAGGACTAACGCTAAAGCTGAAGCTCCAATACTTTGGCCATCTGAGGCGAAGAACTGACTCACTGGAAAAGACCCGGATGATGGGAAAGATTGAGGGGAGGAGTAGGAGGTGACAGAGGATGTTATAGTTGGATGGCATCACTCTCAATGGACAAATGGAAGGAGGGTTTTGTGAAAAATTAGATTTCCCTTAGGAGGGGGTAACCCAATGGACATGAGTTTGAGTAAACTCTGGGAGACAGTGAAGGACAGGGAAGCGTGGCATGCTGCAGTCCATAGGGTCTCAAAGATTAGGACAGGACTTAGCAACTGAACAACAATAACAGCTGAGAGACTATCAGCTGCCAGGGCTGAGTATAAAGTTGGTAACAAACAAAAATGGCAGAAGAGAGGGAAAGGAAAACATATTTCTTCTGCATGACAGTTTTCCCTGAGTTGGGACTAACACTATTTATTTACTTTGCCTTCTTAAAACAACAAAGCCTAGAAGAAATGAGAGTAGAAAGTTGTTTATAAATCTTTCAGTGTGATGGATGTTTAAGTCCAGGCTCATACTGTCCTCATTTCTTATAAGAGTTACACCCAACTCTATTCAAAGCAGGTTATGTGTTAAAACAAAAAAAAATCTAGGTCCTACTATTCAAAACACTGTTGTTTGTAAATATCTCATACCTTCAACTTTTGTTTTTAGTTTTAAATTAGATTTAACATGTAAAGAATTACTTTTGAGATACAGGAGAGATGTAATTCTTAACTCCAAATTGATTAACTTATCTGAGTTACCAAATGTTATGAGTCTTCAAGGGTTGTTTGTGCATACTTGTGTTAAAAACTTTTTAAAATTTAACATCATAATTTGCCTTCAAACACTAAAATATTTTACCACTTTGCATATAGTCTAAGAATCTTTTAACAGTTTACTCCAATTCCTCTTCTCTTAGCTTTTGTATTAGTACAGTCATATATTACACTTTCACATATGTTATAAAGTCCCAGTTACAGGTATTACTTTAGTTTGTACAGTCAATAGTCTTTGGGAGAGATTTAAAAAGCGGGGGGTGGGGGGGGCCTCCTTCACAGTTACCCACATAATTATCATCCTCAGTGATTTTGTTCTTTTGGATAGAGACAGATTTTTATCTAGTATCATTTTCCATCTTTCTAAAGAACTTCACTTAATATTCTTTGCAATGTAGGTCTACTGGTGATGGATTATTTCAGTTTTGTCTGAAAAAAAAAAATCATTACTTTGCCTCAGTTTTTGTTTGGATACAGAATTACAGGTTGAGATGTTCTGTTGTTCTGTACCTCAAAGATGCTGCTTCACTCTCTTTTGCTTCCATGTCCAACAAGCAGTCAGCTGCAGTTAATTTATCTTTGTGTCTTTTTTCCTTGGATTACTGTTAAGATTGTGTCTTTATCAAAAGTGGCTGTAAACAACTCGGCATCGGTACAGTTTTCTTCCTGTGTCTGGTGCTCAGGGTTCTCCTTGGATCTCTGAGGTTTAGAGTTTTCATAAACTTTGAAAACTCTTCAGCCATTATTTTTTCAAGAAAGCTTTCCTGTCTGCCTCTCCTCTCCTTTTGGTGCCACAACCACACACCCACTAGGCTGACTGAAGTCTCTCTCAACAGCTTACTGATGCTCTCTGTTCCTTTTATCCCCCCATATTTTCTTCTATATGTTTTATTTTGACCCGTTTCTATTTCTATGTCTTAAAGATCACTGATAACTGCCAAATCTGCTGAGAATTACACTCAATGATTTTAATCTCAAATACTGAACTTTTATAGAAGTTCAATTTTAAAATATCTTTCAAGTTTTTCCTCTATATGTTCCTGGTTTACTGTCTTGTACAGAGAACATGATTTATAATAACTGTTTTAATGACCCTGTATAATAATTCTATCATCTTTGCCATTTCTGGGTAGTTGTGGGTCACGTTTTCTTGCTTCTTTTCTTTCCAGTTTTTACTGGATGCCAGACATCATGAATTTCATTTGGTCTAAATAAAGGTGCTTTTCAGTTCAGTCGCTCAGTGGTGTCCAACTCTTTGCGACCCCATGAATCACAGCACGCCAGGCCTCCCTGTCTATCACCAACTCCCGGAGTTCACCCAAACTCATGTGCATCAAGTTGGTGATGTCATCCAGCCAGCTCATCCGCTGTTGTCCCCTTCTCCTCCTGCCCCCAATCCCTCCCAGCATCAGGGTCTTTTCCAATGAGTCAACTCTTTGCATGAGGTGGCCAAAATACTGGAGTTTCAGCCTCAGCATCAGTCCTTTCAGTGAACACCTAGGACTGGTCTCCTTGAGGATGGACTGGTTGGATCTCCTTGCAGTCCAAGGGACTCTCAAGAGTCTTCTCCAACACCACAGTTCAAAAGCATCAATTCTTCGGCACTGAGCTTTATTCACAGTCCAACTCTCACATCCATACATGACCACAGGAAAAACCATAGCCTTGACTAGACGGACCTTTGTTGGCAAAGTAATGTCTCTGCTTTTCAATATGCTATCTAGGTTGGTCCTAACTTTCCTTCCAAGGAGTAAGTGTCTTTTAATTTCATGGCTGCAGTCACCATCTGTAGTGATTCTGGAGCCCAAAAAAATAAAGTCTGAGACTGTTTCCACTGTTTCCCCATCTATTTCCCATGAAGTGATGGGACCAGATGCCATGATCTTCGTTTTCTGAATGTTGAGCTTTAAGCCAACTTTTTCACTCTCCACCTTCACTTTCATCAAGAGGCTTTTGAGTTCCTCTTCACTTTCTGCCATAAGGGTGGTGTCATCTGCATATCTGAGGTGATTGATATTTTTCCCGGCAATCTTGATTCCAGCTTGTGCTTCCTCCAGCCCAGCGTTTCTCATGATGTACTCTGCATAGAAGTTAAATAAGCAGGGTGACAATATACAGCCTTGATGTACTCCTTTTCCTATTTGGAACCAATCTGTTGTTCCATGTCCAGTTCTAACTGTTGCTTCCTGACCTGCATACAGGTTTCTCAACAGGCAGGTCAGGTGGTCTGGTATTCCCATCTCTTTCAGAATTTTCCAGTTTATTGTGATCCACACAGTCAAAAGCTTTGGCATAGTCAATAAAGCAGAAATAGATGTTTTTCTCGAACTCTCTTGCTTTTTTGATGATCCAGCAGATGTTGACAACTTGATCTCTGGTTCCTCTGCCTTTTCTAAAACCAGCTTGAACATCTGGAAGTTCACGGTTCACATATTTGCTGAAGCCTGGCTAGGAGAATTTTGAGCATTACTTTACTAGCATGTGAGATGAGTGTGCAATTGTGGGGTAGTTTGAGCATTCTTTGGCATTGCCTTTCTTTGGGATTGGAATGAAAACGGACCTGTTCCAGTCCTGTGACCACTGCCGAGTTTTCCAAATTTGCTGGCATATTGAGTGCAGCACTTTCACAGTGTCATCTTTCAGGATTTGAAATAGCTCACTGGAATTCCATCACCTTCACTAGCTTTGTTTGTAGTGATATTTTCTAAGGCCCTCTTGACTTCACATTCCAGGATGTCTGGCTCTAGGTGACTGATCACACCATTGTGATAATCTGGGTCGTGAAGATCTTTTTTGTACAGTTCTTCTGTGTATCCTTGCCACCTGTTCTTAATATCTTCTGCTTCTGTTAGGTCCATACCATTTCTGTCCTTTATCAACAGAAAAAGGACAGAAATCTTATCCTTTATCCCATCTTTGCATGAAAGGTTCCTTTGGTATCTCTAATTTTCTTGAAGAGATCTCTAGTCTTTCCCATTCTGTTGTTTTCCTCTATTTCTTTGCATTGATCGCTGAGGAAGGCTTTCTTATCTCTTGCTATTATTTGGAACTCTGCATTCAAATGGGAATATCTTTCCTTTTCTCCTTTGCTTTTCACTTCTCTTCTTTTCACAGCTATTTGTAAGGCCTCCTCAGACAGCCATTTTGCTTTTTGCATTTCTTTTCCATGGGGATGGTCTTGCTCCCTGTCTCCTGTACAATGTCACGAACCTCCACCCATAGTTCATCATGTTCTCTGTCTATCAGATCTAGTTCATTAAATCTATTTCTCACTTCCACGAATATTAGGTCCATGAATCAAGGCAAATTGGAAGTAGTCAAACAGGAGATGGCAAGAGTGAACGTCGACATTCTAGGAATCAGCTAACTAAAATGGACTGGAATGGGTGAATTTACCTTAGATGACCATTAATATCTACTACTGTGGGCAGGAATCCCTTAGAAGAAATGGAGTAGCCATAATGATCATCAAAAGAGTCTGAAATGCAGTACTTGGATGCAATCTCAAAAATGACAGAATGATCTCTGTTCGTTTCCAAGGCAAACCATTCAATATCATGGTGATCCAAGCCTATGCCCCAATCAGTAACGCTGAAGAAGACGAAGCTGAATGGTTCTATGAAGACCTACAAGACCTTTTAGAAGTAACACCCAAAAAAGTTGTCCTTTTCATTATAGGGGACTGGAATGCAAAAGTAGGAAGTTAAGAAATACCTGGAGTAACAGGCAAATTTGGCCTTGGAGTACGGAATCAAGCAGGGCAAAGGCTAATAGAGTTTTGCCAAGAGAATGCACTGGTCATAGCAAACATCCTCTTCTAACAACACAAGAGAAGACTCTACACATGGACATCATCAGATGGTCAACACAGAAATCAGACTGATTATATTCTTTGCAGCCAAAGATGGAGAAGCTCTATATAGGCAGCAAAAAACAAGATCGGGAGCTGACTATGGTTCAGATCATGAACTCCTTATTGCCAAATTCAGACTTAAATTGAAGGTACTTTTATACTCCCTTAAATAGCTTTATTTTCTTTAAATATCCCTTTAAATGTCTGCTCTAAGATGCATTACTTGAAAAGAGTTGGATCCCTTAGTTTCTGATTTGAAGCTTTGCTGGATGAGACGAAAAGACACCTAGGCATATGCTCTTTCAGACTGGTCTCCATAGCATTTTTTGGGGTCTGTCTCCTCAGGCAAGGGAAGCAAAAGCAAAAACAAGTGTGAGTACATTAAACTAAAAAGCTTCTGCCTAGGGAAGCAACATAACTGCACATCAGTAGATGATTCATCTATATATATATAGATGAATATATATATATATATATATATAGAAAATATATATACACACACACACACACACACACACAATGGAATATTACTCAACCATAAGAAGAATGAAATCTTGCCAATCCCAACATGATGGACCTAGAGAATAGTATGCAAATGAAATAAGTCAGAAAAAGGAATACTGTGTGATCTCACTTATTTTTACTTCTCTTGATTTTGCATATCTTTTGTCTGTTTATCTATTGGGATCATGGTAGATGTTTACAGTAATATGAATAATCCATAAAGATTATTATTAACCGTTGATCATATTATTTGTCTATTTTTCTAATGTTAGGTTCTTTTCACTTAGAGAAAAGTGCTGGTTGGACTCAGAACCTCTAGAATCCGGTTCTGCATCTTTCAGTCAGTAGCTGTAATAATTTGTAATCTCTCTGAGTGTCAATGTCTTCACCTGTAAAGACAGCATTGTTAAATAATATTTAAGAGCTCTTTCAGCTCTAAGATTTTAAGAATAACAGTAATTTCAGAGTGGTTCTAATACTTAAATTAGTCTAATGAATTTTTCTTTGAGACAGTGATAGGTGTATAGCTGTGATTCTACACAACACAAAAACATAAGCTAATATACTTCGCTTATGAAATATTTTTGAATGACTGAAATGTATATCCAGTCACTCAAATTAAAAAATCTGGTAATCTTTTTGGATTCATCTATGTCTATCAACCCTCATATATTTAAGATACCACCAAGTCCTTGAAAATCTATTCTATATTATTCTCTTTTCTTGCCATTTCTAGTCTAATCATGGCCCTTAGAATCCTGAGTAAACAAAAGAACAATAATAATGGAAGAAGCTAACAATGACTGAGTCTTATTGTTGGAACTATTTCAGGTGCTTTAAACATATTATTTTATATCAACTTCACAAGAATTCTGGGTGATAAGTAGTAGAATTATGTCCTCATTTATACAGGAGAAAATTTATGAACCTGTAAGTGACAGAACCAATATTTAAAATAGGGTCTCTACCCTTCAGAAATATTTACAAGGTGTAACACCTCTGCTATACATCTTGGGACACTCAAAGATCAATCAGAGTTTGAGCCTATCTTCAAAAAGAATGCAGGGTAATGAAATATCTTCTTCAATTAAAAAAAAAAAAATCTAGACCAGTGTAAAGAGTAAAGAGCCTCAAGAAGTAAACATTTAAAAAGTGCAAGGGTAGTTTAGGTATGAAGTGAAAGGATCTGGGAATATAAGAGAGTTAAGCTAAGGGTTAAGTGACAACAGCCACGGATTTAGGAGAGGTAGACAAGTTCAAATAAACAGCAGGATAAAGGAAGAATGATAGGAAAACAGGGAGTAAGTAGGAAGAGCAGCAGGAAGAAGAAATGTACTCCCCACACTCGGGTGGGACCATCTGTGTGAGACTGTTGCACTCACGAAAGGACTTGGGGCATTCCTCACCTCAACACTTAGGTTGTGGCTCCACGGTAACTTCAACAACCTTCTAAGATACTTCTAAGCAACTCTATTCCCATCCCAAATGAGAACTACTCAAGTTTTTGTGTAGGAGAGAGAAGTTGGAATCCTCAGTATCAGCCATAGTTCTTACTTAATTCACTAGCCAAAGAAAAAGCATTGAAGGTTTTGAACAAAGGAATGATATGGCCCTAAATAAACTTTTGGATAATTACCCCTGGCTGCAGAGTCGGACACGACTGAAGCCACTTAGCAGCAGCAGCAGCAGCTATGTGTATTGTACTGGTTTAAATTTAGATAGAAGGTAAAGTGAGGTAGGAGAATACTGATAGATAGTGCTAAGAGCCATGGGTGGAAATGAGGCACTCAACAAGAGAAACTTTATTTCATTATTTCACTGCCATAGACATTTTCATCTACTCAGCACTTTTGTGGACCAAGAATTGTGCTGAGTGCTTTACTTTCTCATTTATCCTCACAGGCCTCAAAAAGCCTCCCAAACTTTGTGTGACCTTAAAAAAGTTATGAAAAGCAAAGAACCACTACTCTTAATCCCATTTTTTAGATAAGTATACTGAAGTGCAAAGAAGAAATAAGCCCAAGGACATGATTAATAAGTGGAAATGTCAGGATCAGGAATCCTGATTGTTAGACGAAGGCAAATGCAGGACATACAATCTGGATTGCAATCTTGGCTTTGTCACTTATCAATTATATGATTCTGGGAAAATAACTTAAAAAACCCCCATGCTTCAGGTTTGTCCCTTTGAAAAATAGGAGTAGTAATAGAATTTGTATTTTATGGGTTTTAGAAAGAACTGAGATAATGCTCATATGGTACTTACCATACCTAGCTAACAATAAGTATACAATAAATGCCTGTTGCTGTGGTCATCATCATTATCATTTTGAGTCCTCAGGTATGCTGCTGCTGCTGCTGCTAAGTCGCTTCAGTTGTGTCCAACTCTGTGCGACCCCATAGACGGCAGCCGACCAGGCTTCCCCGTCCCTGGGATTCTCCATACAAGAGTACTGGAGTGGGTTGCCATTTCCTTCTCCAAAGCATGAAAGTGAAAAGTGAAAAGTGAAAGTGAAATCGCTCAGTCGTGTCTGACTCTTCCCGACCCCATGGACTGCAGGCCACCAGGCTCCTCTGCCCATGGGATTTTCCAGGCAAGAGTACTGGAGTGGGGTGCCATTGCCTTCTCCAGTCCTTAGGTATAAGCTCCTAGAATTCTTATACATTACCTAGTATCCTTCCTCAATTTGTGTTTTTTATGAAAAAATTCAGTCAAACCTATAAGAACACTATTTCTGGAAATATTCTTTTTTTAACTTACAGAATGACTAGGAGACCTTTGAATCCATTTTACTAGTGTTAAAAAATAGAAACTAAAGTCAGATTATGCTAAGAAACTGACTCAGAAACAAAATAAAACATCCACCACAAAACAATTCTTGCTCAGAAATAGAAGACTACATGGAAGACTGCTTACAGAGTTGTTTTAGGTTAGTGAAATTATTCCTATGACAAATATATACATGTCACTGATTACTGAACCCAAAGCCTTGTTTTTGTTTGTTCTTTTGTGTCTTAATTCTTAGTGATATCAGTAACTTTCTAACTTAGCTATTTAAGAATTAAAATGAGATAATGAATGCAATAACACAGCATAGTACCTGCCACATAAGTGAAGTTGCTCAGTCATGTCCGACTCTTTGCGACCCCATGGACTACAGGCCACCAGGCCCCTCCGTCCATGGGATTCTCCAGGCAAGAACACTGGAGTGGGTTGCCATTTCCTTCTCCACCTGCCACATGGTAAGCAGTTAATGCCTATTATCTATCTCTTGCCATCACCAGCATCACTACTGGGAACATCTGATTCTTAAGAATTTTAAGATAAATATTCATTTTAAATGTCTTCTCAATTATATGATTTCTGCTAAAACTGTATCACAAAGTACTAACAAAAATCAATCAGCTAATAAAATATCCATTTGATATTTATTTGATGTTTATTATATTTTATATAGAAAGTTAACATGTAGATTTCTATATACCTAATTCATTCAGTTTATTGCAAAAGTCTTATGTATATCTATAGCAATAAGAAGTTTTATAACTAAAGGCACATTTCATTTAAAAAATATTTCTTTAATTTGTTTCAGTTCAGTTCAGTTCAGTTCAGTTGCTCAGTCATGTCCAACTCTTTGTGACCCCATGAATCGCAGCACGCCAGGCTTCCCTGTCCATTACCAACTCCCGGAATTTACTCAAACTCATGGCCATAGAGTCGGTGATGCCATCCAGCCATCTCATCCTCTGTTGTCCCCTTTTCCTCCTGCCCCCAATCCCTCCCAGCATCAGAGTCTTTTCCAATGAGTCAACTCTTCGCATGAGGTGGCCAAAGTATTGGAGTTTCAGCTTTAGCATCAGTTTAAATGGTTTCATTTCCCAGAGAACAGTATACAGGGGAATTTACCATGAGAGTGTCAGAATGTCAGCATAATTCATAATCAGTTTGTAATCCAGGAGTATTTTTTACAACTTTAAGAAGATAAAATTGACAGATAACATTATATAAGTTCAACTTGTACAATGTGATGATTTAATATATATTAAATATATATACACTGTGAAACAACCACCATCAGTAAGAGTAGTTACCACATTCTTTCTCTCACATACTTAACAATTTCTGTGTGTGTAGTTGAGGACATTTAAAATTTACTCTCTTGGTAACTTTCAAGTATACAATGTTAACTACAGCATATCAGATCTCCAGAACTTGTTCACCTTATGACTGGAAGTTTGAACCCTTGGACCACCACCACCCATCCCCCTCTACTCCTTTCTAAAAGAACATCATTGCTTTTGAAGCTTGAAAAATGATTATTTTAAGATTATTAAACATAACAGGCAAATTAAGCATACACTTTGGACTTTGCTTTTTTACTTTTAAGACATCATGATATTTTACATAGATTTTATAGTGAAACAGCCTATAAGAAACTACAGTACTGTAGTTAAGAATCAGAAGGCTTGGGTTGCAACTTAAAATGTACAGCAAGTTAGTTAACTTGAGACAAATAAAGGTTGATTTCCACTATTTTTCATTTTCAAATGGTAGACACTGTTTACTTTCAAAATACCTTTAGATTATGGAACTACCAAAAGCAGTGCAGATAGAAGAAATAAGATTTTAAAAAGTATCCAAAATAACAAAACATATTTGTTTCTATAAAAATGGCATATGGCTTTTTATTAAGCTTCTGGGAAATATAATTTTTTAAGAAGGAAAAACAAAGCTTAGTGTCTGAACAATATTTCTCAAAGCATGGGCTATGGACTCCTTTAAGTTCCTAGAGACCCTATCAGTGAGACGGGTACCTATAAGTGTGACCTTAAAGTCAACACTAACATTGCAATAAAGCTAAGACATAATTTGTCTTTTTCACTATGTTGACAATTGACTGATAGTGTAAAAGCAACGGGGTTACTTTAGCAGGAACACAACTACAGCAGTAGTGCTCCACCATACCGTTACAGAGTAAAAAATGAATCAAGTAACAGTTCCACATAAGAATGTTCTTGATGAAACAGCAAAAATTATTCATTTTATTAAATCTTCACCAGTAAATAGATATCTGTTTAATATGCAGTATGATGAAACGGGAGTTGTCCACAAAGCACCTGTGCTACAAAAGAATGCTAGCTGTCTTGAGGGAAAGCAGATACACAGCTGAAGTGCATGTTTTACTAGCTTATTTCTCCATAAAATTTTTTAATTTGAAAGACTGATTGACAGAGCTATGGTTATTAAGAACTGGGTATTTCACAAATATTTTCTCTAAAATAAACTGTCCCTTAAAGAAAACAACTGAAAGAATTAATTGCCAATAAGGAAATTTAAACTTTCAAGAAAAATTGGTAGCTTCCCAACATTTAGACTTTTCTAATGAGATCAGTAGTAACATTTAAAAATATGCATTTGGGGGCTCAAGTTATTCTATATGGGATCACCAACTCCAGGGACATCAGTTTGAGCAAACTCCAACAGATAGTGAAGGACAGGGAAGCCTGGCGTGCTCCAAGTCCATGGGGTGGCAAAGAGTTGAACACAACTGAGTGACTGATCAGTATGCATTCAGTGCATGCACACGGGCTCTTACAATGCTTCTAGGAGATGTCCCAGGGACTATCCAGTGACCTCTGTCTTGAGGGATACCAAGAGAATCACTACTTAATCTGCTGGACCAACTTATGATGGGTTAGAAGATCATGCCAGAGATATGCCAAGCATCAGATCTTTTATCTAGCTCAGAGTCAGAGAGGATCTCCTTCCTGAAGTCAGCCCACACTTAAAATTTTACACCCAGGTGATAGAGAGCAGGTAAGGCAGGTGAGAAACAAAATGCTATCATTTGCTATATTTTATCCCAGACAGGACCATTTTTGAACACAGAAACATTAAGACCTCTTCCTAAGAATTTATATAATTTTTACATTCCCAGTTCACTCTAGGGTTTTGGCATGAAGAACTACATCAAGCCTTTTAGTTAACTTAGAAGCTTGTGTGGAGCCTGTTCTACCTGTGTGGGTACCTGAGGCCATATGAACAGGACAGGTAAGAGATCAATGCTGTCGGAGACACTAGCACTTCATCCATCCTCCCATCTACCTATAATACTTACTGAGAACCTACTAAGTACCAGGCATGCTATTGTCATAACCATAACAAAAATATGCATTCTGATGTTATATAATAAAATGAAAAACATCTATTTCTGCTTTATCGACTATGCTAAAGCCTTTGCTTGTGTGGATCACAATAAACTGTGGAAAATTCTGAAAGAGATGGGAATACCAGACCACCTGACCTGCCTCTTGAGAAATCTGTATGCAGGTCAGGAAGCAACAGTTAGAACTGGACATGGAACAACAGACTGGCTCCAAATAGGAAAAGGAGTACGTCAAGGCTGTATATTGTCACCCTGCTTATTTAACTTCTATGCAGAGTACATCATAAGAAATGCTGGGCTGGAGGAAGCACAAGCTGGAATCAAGATTGCCAGGAGTAATATCAATAACCTCAGATATGCAGATGACACCATCCTTATGGAAGACAGTGAAGAGGAACTAAAGAGCCTCTTGATGAAAGTGAAAGAGGAGAGTGAAAAAGTTGGCTTAAAGCTCAACATTCAGAAAACGAAGATCATGGCATCCAGTCCCATCAGTTCATGGCAAATAGATGGGGCAACAGTGGGAATAGTGGCTGACTTTATTTTTCTGGGCTCCAAAATCACTGCAGATGGTGACTGCAGCCATGAAATCAAAAGACGCTTACTCCTTGGAAGGAAAGTTAGGACCAACCTAGACAGCATATTCAAAAGCAGAGACATTTCTTTGCCAACAAAGGTCCGTCTAGTCAAGGCTATGGTTTTTCCATTGGTCATGTATGGATGTGAGAGTTGGACTGTGAAGAAAGCTGAGCGCTGAAGAATTGATGCTTTTGAACTCTGGTGCTGGAGAAGACTCTTGAGAGTCCCTGGACTGCAAGGAGATCCAACCAGTCCATCCTAAAGGAGACCAGTCCTGGGTGTTCATTAGAAGGACTGATGCTGAGGCTGAAACTTCAATACTTTGGCCACCTCATGCAAAGAGTTCATTCATTGGAAAAGACCCTGATACTGGGAGGGACTGGGGGCAGGAGGAGAAGGGGACGGCAGAGGATGAGATGGTTGGATGGCATCACCGACTTGATGCACATGAGTCTGAGTGAACTCCGGGAGTTGGCGATGGACAGGGAGGCCTGGCATGCTGTGATTCCTGGGGTCGCAAAGAGTCGGACACGACTGAGTGACTGAACTGAACTGAACATGTTACAGGAGCAAAAGAAAACTAATACAGTGGTAATGTCATTTCTCATCCACAACTGGTTGAGAGAGATTTAGCATAAAGTTAATAGAAAGTTTCAGCTTCAAGTACTTTTGCCTGCATAAGACATTAAACCTATTTTTATATTTGTAATTTGTTCTTTCTAAAAAGGGCCAAATTCGGATCCCCAGAAACCTATATCCTCCCCTTGAAGAATGGTAAAGACAATATTAGAGGAACTTCCCCATTAGAAATACATTCAAATTCCACAGGTTCACAATATAGTCTAAGATTATTTGGGGAAAAGGCAAAGTAGAGTTCATGTGAATATGTGTTCCATGAGAAGAGAGACACTATGTGGAAAAAAAAATGAAAAAGATGGCAAATTATCTTCAGAAACAGCTTACGAAAACTAAATGAATGACTGAAAAAACTACTAAATTATTGCAAGAAAAATCATTACAGCAGAAGTGATGTTTTCAAGTGATTATATACAGAATCAGAATTACCTATATGTTCACAGAAAGAGTTCAGACTCATTTCTTTCCAAATGGCTGAAATTCCAAAAGAACAGAAAAAGACATTCCTGGGTCACTTTTAGATAGAAATTAGTCATATCATAGAGAAGCTGAGACTTGCAATCAATTACTAATAAGTGAAGAAAAAAACTAGAAACTGTCTTGCTTGTGAGTGTTGCTTTAACTATCTGTTTCAACTCATCTCAATTAACAGGCATTTATTTCTCACAGAGCAGTATGGGTTACCACTGGAGGTCAGCCTTGGGCTTTTCCCCAGGTCAACGAAGACATCAATGAAAGACAAGAAAGGGAGGTGAAGGTCAATTGCACAGTCTAAACCTCTCATTCTGCAGATGGAGATACTAAGTTGTAAGAGTTCTAAGATAATCAAGAAATGCTGGCTTATGAGGGATTAACTACAGTTGCAATCTATACTATTTAATTGATTTTTCCAAATTTTCAGTGGGTGAATAGACAATCTCCAATACAAAGAATTCCCAAATGATTTATGTGGATATACCCTCATCAACATTAGACAAATCCAAATTAAAGGACATTCTACTCCTGACTACTGCTCCTCAAGACAGGTCATCAAAAACAAGTAAAATATGAGAAACTGTCATAGTCTAAGGAGTCTTTGGACACATAACTAAATGTATTGTGGTATCCTTGACAGACGCCAGGAACAGAAACAAGACATTAGTAAAATCTTCTTAGTGAAAAATAGGGAAATCTGAGTAAAGAATATATTTTAGTTAATAATAATAATTATAAATAAACCAGTATTTAAACTGGTTCATAAGCTGTGACAAATGTCCATACTAGGGACACTTTTTGTTGAAAATAGAGAAATTTAGTGCAGGGTATATGGAAACTATATTTGCAACTTTTCTGTACATCTAAAACTATTTTAAAATATAAAAATTATTTTTAAAGATCTATACATTCCAAAAATCAGTAAAACTTTTAAGCAATTTATTAGTATCTGATTTTTTCTGTTTTGGCTGCCAGGAAATTAAGAGCCTAATCCGAGGTTCAGTCCTTGTGGCTCAAATTTATGTTGTGTTTTTGTTTCTCTGGTGTTACTTTAAGAAATCTTTATATTTCACTATTATTTGTATGCATTTTTAAAGATCCTGATTTATATTTACTAGGTAAAAAATTAAAGTTTCAAAGGAATACGTAGCTTCCAGGCCCCCATCTCAAATTTCTGAACCCTGCACCATTCCTAGATGTCCTTTCGTTGTTGCTGTTCAGTCTCTCAGCTGAATCTGACTCTTTGCAACCCCACAGACTGTAGCCCACCAGGTTCCTATGAGGACTTCCCAGGAAAGAATAGTGGAGTGGGTTGCCATTTCCTTCTTCAGGGGATCTTCCCGATCCAGGGATCGAATCTATGTCTCCTGCTTGGCAGGCAAATTCTTTACCACTGAGCCAACAGGGAAGCCCCAGTAGATGTCTTTACATTCTATTGCATGGAGTGAAATATCAAATGAGCACCTCCTCAACTCCCAAATCCGTATTATTAAACTTTTAAATCTTATATATGTGACCATCCATTCTATCTTTCCTTCTGCTACATTAGAAGAGGTGTCAACTCCTCTACCTTTTTCTCATGAGATATTATTTTCTTGTTATTTTAGGAATGTTACACTATTGATTTTCCCTTCTCATCACAACATATTTCAACCTTTCTTCCAACTGAATCTTTCTCACTGACATTTAAACATACTTGTCTTTTCCATACTTAAAAATAGAATCAAAAAGCACAAATAATAGTCTTCTCTTGAACTTCTAAAATGACAATAGTTCAACATTTTTATTTGGGGGCATATATGAAAATAGTGAGCTGAGTATTTGAGAGTTCAAGTAGGTGCAAAGTGAAGGGAGATTCCAAACTGTGGTCTTTGAATTCAAGTAGAGCTGACACCTATAAGCAAACATGTAGCAGGAGAGTCACTTCCTTTTGTCGTACAATTTAAAAGAGCTGGGGAAAAAATTATCTAGAGCCCTATCTTTCCTCTAAAACATGTGCTGAGACAAACCACCCCTTTATCATAGTTTTATTCTCAAAGAATAATACTGAATTAGCGAGAACCTGTTTTCCTAGGACTTTCCTCCTTCTATACGTCCTTTCAAGCAAATGCAGTTAGCCCAATAGTGGCCTTCCTCCTCTTCCCTAAACCGGTGCTTCAGGTTTGGATTCTCATTGTCTGGAGCTGCCACTGGTCTCCCAGCCAATCCACCTCCCAGTATACTCTGATGATGTCATGCTCTTGTTTTAGATCCGTCAGGGGCTTACTATACAATAAAAGGTACATTTTATATAAGAACAAATAAGGCCTGTATAAACAAGTTTTTGCTTAATTCTCCCTGTTGAAACACCCATATTCATACCAGTTAGGTCACTGAACTAACAGCACTTTTAACCACTATGTTCTCAAAGCGGGGGGTAGGGGGAATAGTTTGGTTCTGATACTGATTAGTTATACAATCTGGTGCAAATCATAGGGCTTTCTTGACATTTATTTCCATACCAGTACAGTTTAAGAAAGAGCCCCAAACTCACAGGGTTACTGAAGGACTAAAGGAGTTAAACTACCTATAACACTTAGACCACTTGGCACATGGTGAGCACCCAGTCAGTGTTAGCTGGTGTTACAGACACTGGGCAGCCACGTCAGTACTCCAGTAATAGACATTCTGTCACTAATAGGGATCACTGCTGCTAGTCGATTTTTGTGTCCTCCAAAGCTGTGTTACTAAGTGGTCAAATGTTTTTAAGTCAGGTTTACTGGCAGGTAATTTGCTGGTAATAAAAGTCACTTTTTAAAATATAACAGTTAATGGTCTTTGATGAGTGTCTACAGTTGTGTAACGACTGCCACAAGCAAGATACAGAATCCTTCAGTCTTCCCAGTGCACTTTAAGGTCTTCCAATGGTGCATTACTGAATGGGCCAATTTTTATAAAGAAAGGTATAAAGGCACCTATGGCACATTTGCTGAAGTCCAGGAATCTTGAAAAAGGGTAGAAGGAAGATTATTTGATTTAGGTTTTGGTGTTTATTTTATATATCTCTATACTCTGTGAGAGGGTTTTTAGTCATTTTCTACAGAAAACCTTTGATGAAAAGCCAAAGGTCTAGAAATAAGCAATTTTAAAATGTATGAAATCTTAGATGAGAATTATATACATTCCCATGGCTCTGATGTTAATATTTTTTTAAAGTTGATTCTTCCATGTAAAAGTAATTGAAAGTCCAAAAGTCTGCTTGTTAGAAAAGTACAGACTGTCAGATATGAAACCAAGGAAATCACTGACTCTCAGTTATTTTGAACAGCTAGCTCTTTTTATCATATTTTTACTCAGAAGAGATAATAATTAGCTATAACCTATTTTCCTAGAGCTTTCTTTCACCTTACAGATGAATACCATGAGGAATAAGGTATTAAAAGGACAGTGTTGGAAACTCAAGAGAAATATGTAAGAAAGAGAGAGATTTCAAGATCAGAGAGAAGGCATATAACTTAGCACAGACAGGAAGAAATATAAACACAGAACAGACAAGGAGGCCTAGGGAGAAGCACAGATGAGAGGGAAAAGAAGTCTTTAGATAGAGCTGTAGCTAAGGGACCTTCATCTTATCTGACCAGTTTGATTATAACTTTTTTTTTAACTGTAATTTTATCATGCTTCATCAACAGCTGGATACACTGCTTTATGGGGTTCTTAATTCCTTAAATAGGTGTGGAGGAGTCAAATACAACAAATAAGAGGAAATTTCTTGGCGAACAGTAACCTTATTTTGGTGGAAATATCCATTATTTTAGAAATCTGAAGAAATACAGACTAAGTACTATTTATTTTATGATCATTAAAGTTAACTTTTTGGGTAAATAATATTTTCCTTTAAAAAAAATTTAGAGCTGTCAGAGTATAAGAAAAGGTACTGAAGCAGGCATGGAACAGGTTACTAAGTGAGTCATTGCCAGAGACTGAAAAGAAAGGAGAGCTAAGGAAGTGCCTAAAACCAAGTGGTTAAGTGGAGGAGGAAGAGGAGGAAGGCGAGTAGGCAAAGGAAGAAATGCTCAATTAGTTTTAGAAGTTGTCTACATTCCTCGCCAGGATCTGTAGTGTGTGGATCAAAGAACCTCCACCTTCAGATCCCCAATGATGTGGTTCCATTCTTTACCCCTAAAAATATGGTTTTTATTTTGCTACAAAAGTTTTCTTTACTCTAAAACACTGATTTGAAAATGAGCATGTGTTACTCCTTACATACACTCCCTCGGTAAGTAGGCTTAATAAGATGATTACTTGCTATTCAGGAATAACGGAGTAATTACTGCAGCCATATGAACACAACTCAGGGCAGTCTTAGCCCTCTCACCCTTCTATTTAGTCCATTTTAAAAGTGTGTCCTTTAAAAAAATTTTTTTTAATTTTATATGTGTATAGAGAGAGAGAGAGAGAGAGAGAGAGAGAATTGTAGCTTCTGGAAACAATAGGTGATATTATATGCTACAGCAATTTCAAATCCTAACTGAAATAAACTGATACTGTAATAGAACATAATATATTGTTATGTTAGAATAAAAGAAAATATAACTATAATATTTGTGTTTGAAGATCACATACCTCCTATCAATGTGTGAGTACAGTTGATAGGTTCAGTCTAAAATGAATCTGAGCTTCAAAGCACACCTGTAAAGAGTTACTCTTTAGCTTAGCTTATTTTCAGTTACTCTCTACTGCCTAAATTACTTAAAACATTACAGTCTAGTATTCAAAGCTTTCAATATATACCCAGCCTGTCTCCATCAAACATACGGTTAATCATCAATTTCTTCCAGTTTTTTTGATATATATGTGTCATGTTCTGTGCTAAGTTCCTTCAATCATGTCCAACTATGTGACCCCATGGACTGTTGCCCTCCAGGCTCTTCTGTTCATGGGATTCTCCAGGCAAGAATACTGAAGTGAATTGCCACGCCCTCCTTCAGGGGATCTGCCTAACCCAGGGATCGAACCCGTGTCTTTTTCATCTCCTGCACTGACAGGCAGGTTCTTTACTACTGGCACCACCTGGGAAGTCCTGTAGGCGGCATACATCTTTGCTATTTCTATGAACAGAAATAGGACTTCCTGTGAATTAAGGAATTCATTTACTAATTCATACTACAAGCATTTATTCAGCATCAAATTCTATTCTGTGCTCAGTACTTTCCTTGGGTTTTATTATCTCCACCTTAGAACACTGCAGTATTGTCTGAATCAGTGAGTACTGAGAAGAGAAGACTTATTCTTCCCAGTGTCTTCATATGCAACACTGCACTCACCAGAGTAAATTGCCCATATTTGGACCAATAACTAGGTCAGGGAGATTGATACGATAACTAACCAGGCCTTTGTCTCATATCTACCCTGAAATGGGAATCCCTATCAAAACCATATAAAGTATTACTAGGAGAATGTTGTTTGGCCAAAGGAAGGGGAGTTCTATTAGCAGATGAGAGTTAGAAATGCTGAGTAAAGACAATACTTGTCCCTATAACAGCACTGAACGACCTGCAAAATTATACAGCGTAGAACTTTTTAGGATATGTTCAAAGTATTGAGGAGAGAAAAGATTGCTTTCTGAGGACTATCCTAACTTTGAATACCAGGTGACCCTGAAGTCTCTGTGGCTTAGGCTGTCAGTTGTACCCCAATATTCATTATCTTCTTCTTTCATGATAAAATGCTTTTTATAGCAGGGCATATGGTCTTGTATTAGAAAGACTACATTTCCAGCCTCTCTTACAGCCAGGTGTGACCACATGACTAATTTTGGGCAAATGGTAAGTAATGAATGCAACAAGTTATGTGCATGGATAAGTTTGTACATATGTATACATGCAATGTATATATGTATGTTTATATGTACAGTCATATATCACTAGTTATATAGGTATCAATATATATTGATCTAGTTCCAATTATTCTTCACCTCTGAATATATGAGCACCAGAATAGGAAATTCGAAACTTAACCTGTTTTCTTTAATGCTGTTACCCTAGTACCATAACAGCGTTTGACACATAGGAAGGATTCAATATTTACTGAGTACACAAGGCAGGTCACGCTTCTCTATTTAAACCCAACTTCTCTATGAAGCCAGATCTCTGACCACCTAGTTTTCTCCTTATTCTGAGTGGTTATTACAGCACTAGTTTTAAAGAGAGCTTATTTGACACTTTTTGTTTACTGCTCTGAGCTCTTAGTTATAAATGTATGCTTTATTTTACATGCACATTATAAAATCCTAGAGGGCAGGGGCCACAGTATGTTTATTTTTCATACCTCTATCTGTTTGTAGCCAGTGTGTCTGGTATAGAGTAATCCCTCAATGAATACTGCTGAAAAAGACTAGGACAATAGTTCAATAGTGCCTCAGGAAAACTTGGTGCATTCACTGGACTTCTGGTCAGGAAATCTATATGGGATAAATATCAGAATGGCTGGAAAATTAAATTTTTTCTTGCTTTCTTGATGTTTACGATCTACCTTGAAGTAACTACAGTGTGTTTCTTTCTAAGAATAAGCTTTTTATTGGGAGAAAATTATACTATTTTTAACACTGACAAGGTCTAACTTATTGAAACAGGTGTGACAGCTAAGTGTACCTAAGAAGCCCTTCCCTTGGAGAGAATAGGTAGTAATATACTTAAAATCATTTCCAGGTCTACAGTTGAAGAAATTCAAGGTATTTCCTCCCAGGGCCTCATGTCCATTTAAGGCTCTGCTTGAATCCATATTTTACTGGGCTTGGGTTTATTGCCTGGTTACAAGTGGTCCATCCAGATGCCTCTGAAGGGAAACAAATACTCAGCATAGTAATGCTAATGGAAAGACACCACAAGCGTGTTATCCAAAACCCCTATGTCCTTTTCTAATGAGAAAGGTTACAGAAATACGTGAACTCTGAAATGGCCTCTCCCATTCATGTCCACCTCAAGACAGGAAGCACTGAGACAGACCCAGAACATCAACATCCTCTCCCAAACCAGCCTTAGTTCCTGCTTTCAAACCCTACCTCCACTCACATGTGTTCTCAAGGTACATTTGCCTTTGTTTTGCTCATTTTGCCTAAAGTTCTATTCCAGAAAACATCTGCTATAACATCACCACTCAAAGTCCATTCTCCTCTTCTTTACTTCTAAGTTCCAAGTTCTAACGACCTCCAGAAATCCTTAGGTTAGTCAAGTATGTCTTGTAAAAATTTTACACCGTTGACTAAAAAATTCAGAATTGCGATTCCTAAAATGAATCAACTCCAAAGCAGATGATTTCCAAGTTTAAACAATAATAATAATAATACCAAAAAACAACCGCTGTCACCACTCCTAGGGCATATACTCAAATCACTGCTCAAAAAAGTCCAGGCTATTACATCCTATTTTACAACAAACTGTAAAAATACCCAAGTAAACTATATTAGGCATGTGTAATGAGTCATATTATAATATTTTTCTATACCATCATTATTTCTATAGAGGACTCAAAATATCTAATATTTTAGAATGGTGGGATAAAGATACTGGTGATTTTACTAATTTATATTTACAGAAAAAAAAACATTACTTACTTGATTACCTGTAATTTCCCAACGTTCTACCATTACCCTAAAAAATCACAACCTTCTCTCAATTGAATCAGTTGTGTCAAGTCTGCAGCAAGTTGAGAGGACTACTGGTCCAGGAAGAAGGCAGTAGTGAAACTTTAGGAAAAACAGTTTTAAAGGAAAAGCAGAGATGGCATTATAAGGCACAAAGTGTAAAAAATTAAATTATACACCAGGTATTACGTATTGGTGAGAGTTGGGATCGGAGTAGAGAGAGAGAAGACATAGAGATTTAGCAACAATAAAAAACCTGAGCAAATAAAAAGAATGTGGCAATGATTAACTTTAGGGAAAACAGAAGAATATAGGAGAGGAAATATAATCATATTATAGTCTTTATGACGAAAACAATTCATAATGACTTTAAAAACATGAGAATATTGGGAAAATGTAGGAGTGGAAGAGAAGTGTAAAAGAGATGGAATCTTCACCTACAGTAAAAGAAAATAAATAGGTAATACTAAAATAAGTAAATTAAGAGATGTTGTGGTGGTAGTTTAGTCACTAAGTTGTGTCCAACTCTTGCGACCCCATGGACTGTAGCCCATCAGGCTCCTCTGTCCATGGGATTTCCCAGGCAAGAATACTGGAGTGGATTGCCATTTCCTTCTCCAGAGGATCTTCCCAACCCAGGAATAGAACCCAGGTCTCCCGCATTGCAGGCAGATTCTTTACCTACTGAGTTATGAGGGAAGCCCCAGAGATGTTAGTCTATTCATTTTATTCAGAAAGATGGAGATAAATACCAGAAGAAAAAGCTTATAGAGTTAAAAATGGCTGCTGCTGCTGCTAAGTCGCTTCAGTTGTGTCTGACTCTGTGTGACCCCACAGACGGCAGCCCACCAGGCTCCCCCATCCCTTGGATTCTCCAGGCAAGAACACTGGAGTGGGTTGCCATTTCCTTCTCCAGTGCATGAAAGTGAAAAGTGAAAGTGAAGTCGCTCAGTCGTGTCCGACTCTGTGCAACTCCATGGACTGTGCAGCCTACCAGGCTCCTCCATCCATGGGATTTTCTAAGCAAGAGTACTGGATGCTAATATACTGACACTATCATGATATATGTAGTTTAGCAACATTTGGTTGTTAAAATTCATGCACTACTTTGAGAAAAAATTAGCATTACATTAAAAAATTAACCATTTCAAGTAAACAGGCCAGTTTTAGTATCTTATCTATACTGTTTATAATTCTATAGACTTCAGATAGATTATTCAGCTTTCATCTCAGCTTAAATCATGTAATACTTTGAAATTCTGTACAAATTATCTTTTTTATGGTATATTGTGTGTGTATGTGTGTGACTGCAACTAGAATAAAATGTTTAAAAAGTATCCTCCAGGCCAGAATACTGGAGTTGGTAGCCTTTCCCTTCTCCAGGGGATCTTCCCAACCCAGGGATCAAACCCAGGTCTCCTGCATTGCAGATTCTTTACCCACTGAGCCACTAGGGAAGCCCAAGAATACTGGAGTGGGTAGCCTATCCCTTCTCCAGAGGATTTTCACGACCCAGGAATCAAACCAAGGTCTTCTGCATTGCAGGCAGATTCTTTAAATGCTGAGCCACCAGGGAAGACCTTAAAAAAAGTAGATTTTTTTGTTTTATTTCTTATCAACTCCTTATAATGTCCTGAATACCAACAGCTTTAGGAATACTTAAGATGATGTTTAGTTTCCTTTTATTATCATATAAAATGGTCTGCATTACTAGCCCATAAACAGACCTAGATAAATTAAAGTTAACTCTGTGTTTAGTCATTGTCTCCTTCAAAAGTTTCCTGACACTGCTACGAGTAGTTAAAGTAGCTCCCTTGTTAATTCTTCTTTCATGGATATTATGATTATATTACTAATAACCACTTTTATACAATTGGACCTTTATGGGACCTAGACCACCTTATGAAAAGGTAAAGAATCTTCTAAAAAGTAAACCAATTTTGCCCTGCTAAATATTAGAAAAGAAACCATGGATGAATCGTAGAGATCTATTTTTGGAAAAAAATTAGAACTGTACATTTAGATTTCATTATGAAGTTATCTCGGAGGTGAATTTCCAACCTCATGTGAATGACAGTGAACTAAGATATAAGAAACCAAATAACATTCCTAGTGCTACAGAGCCAGATGTTATCATCGAGACACGAACTACGGAATGTAGAAGGACATGTACTTTGTAATGTGGAACTGATTGTGGCTTTTTAAATAATGGCTTCCCTGATAATTCAAATAGTAAAGAAGCCGCCGGCAATGCAGGAGACCCCCGTTTGATTCCTGGGTTGGGAAGATCTGCTGGAGAAAGCATAGGCTACCCACTCCAGTATTCTTGGGCTTCCCCTGTGGCTCCGCTGGTAAAGAATCCACCTGTGGAAGACCTGGGTTCGATCCCTGGGTTGGGAAGATCACCTGGAGAAGGGAAAGGCTGTTTAGTCCATGGGGTCACAAAGAGTTGGACACAACTGAGGGCCTTTCACTTTTGCTTACTACATGTTTATTTTTCTTGCATATTTTCTCAGCCTGTCATATATGCATAGAAAAATAAGAAAAGGTTAACTTACAATGAAGAAACTGCATATTCTGGGAACTAGAAATCATGGAAGTCATAACATTTGAAGGAAACACTGAAAATCAAAGTGTACAAATACACACTGTTTGACCACTAGGGAGGAAGTACATTTTTAGAGTGAAAATACTGGATTGTAATCAGCTGGTCATTTTATTACCTGAAAGGCTTCTCTTTTAGCTATATACTTGAAAGTTGCAAGAGAGTTCCAGAAAAACATCTATTTCTGCTTTATTGACTATGCCAAAGCCTTTGACTGTGTGGATCACAATAAATTGTGGAAAATTCTGAAAGAGATGGGAATACCAGACCACCTGACCTGCCTCTTGAGAAACCTGCATGCAGGTCAGGAAGCAACAGTTAGAACTGGACATGGACCAACAGACTGGTTCCAAATAGGAAAAGGAGTACATCAAGGCCATATATTGTCACCCTGCTTTTTTAACTTCTATGCAGAGTACATCATGAGAAACGCTGGGGCTGGAAGAAGCACCAGCTGGAATCAAGATTGCAGGGAGAAATATCAATAACCTCAGATATGCAGATAACACCATCCTTATGGAAGAAAGTGACGAGGAACTCAAAAGCCTCTTGATGAAAGTGAAAGAGGAGAGTGAAAAAGTTGGCTTAAAGCTCAACATTCAGAAAACGAAGATCATGGCATCTGGTCCCATTACTTCATGGGAAATAGATGGGGAAACAGTGGAAACAGTGTCAGACTTTATTTTTCTGGGCTCCAAAATCACTGCAGATGGTGACTTCAGCCACAAAATTAAAAGACGCTTACTCCTTGGAAGGAAAGTTAGGACCAACCTAGACAGCATATTAAAAAACAGAGACATTACTTTGCCAACAAAGGTCCATCTAGTCAAGGCTATGGTTTTTCCTGTGGTCATGTATGGATGTGAGATTTGGACTGTGAAGAAAGCTGAGCACCAAAGAAGTGATGCTTTTGAACTGTGGTGTTGGAGAAGACTCTTGAGAGTCCCTTGGACTGCAAGGAGATCCAACCAGTCCATTCTAAAGGAGATTGGCCCTGGGTGTTCTTTGGAAGGAATGATGCTAAAGCTGAAACTCTAGTACTTTGGCCACCTCATGCGAAGAGCTGACTGATTGGAAAAGACCCTGATGCTGGGAGGGATTGGGGGCGGGAGGAGAAGGGGAAGACAGAGGATGAGATGGCTAGATGGCATCACCAACTCGATGGATGTGAGTTTGAGTGAACTCCGGGAGCTGGTGATGGACAAGGAGGCCTGGCGTGCTGCAATTCACGGGGTCACAAGAGATGGACATGACTGAGTGACTGAACTGAACTGAAAGTTTTATTATATGTTAGTTGTATAAGTAAACATAATATTAAATCTTGGTTCTAGCAATAATCCTTAGATTGGTTCACTGTTTTCCTTTCGATTTTCAAAGACCTATCCATCTTTCTTCCTCTTTGTTTATACTGTAGATATGTTTCCTCTAGGAACAAAGTCACCTTTTCATGCTTCTGAATAGTTTTTAAAACTAATGTTTCAAGTGAAACCTTGTAAAACATTTTTTGAAAATATTAACACCATTAAAAGTAAGCAGGGAAAACAAAATAATAATGAGAGCAGAAATCAATGAAATTGAAAACAGGAAATCCAAAAATGAAAATAAATAAAACCAAGAGTTGATTCTTTAAAAAGATCAGTAAAGTTGACAACCCTCTAAGCCAGGCTAACCAAAAAACCAAAAACTAAAAAACAAACAAAAAACCCAAAGACAGGAATCAAATTACTAACATCAGAAATGCAAGAGGGGACATAACTACAGCTCCTACATAAACTGAAAGAATAATAAAGAAATACTATGTCCAGCCCATACCATTTGAAGGAAACAAACCAACTCCTTGAAAGACAGACTCTAACAAAACTCATATAAGAAGCAACAGAGGATCTGAATAGGCCTACAAGTATTAAAAGAAGTTGAATCCATAATTAATCAACTTCAAAAATAGAAAGCTTCAGGTCTAGATGGGTCACTGGTGAATTCTATCAGATATTTAAAGAAGAAATTATACCAATTCTTTACAATATCTTTATGTATCAGATATGAGTTGTGTTACTCATTTATGAATAGAAAAATATTCTAGTTCATGGAAGATATTTTTTTTAATAATGAAATTTCACAGACATACCTTACTGAGGCGGTGGAAAGGAACGAACTGTCTTCCCTCATTGGAGTTTGTACTTCTTTTTTTCCAATTGTGGTAGAACACACATAAAATAAATTTTACCATACTAATCATTTTGCAGTGCACTGCTTACACTGTATTTCAGTATACTGTCTGTACTTTTTTAACATCATCTCCAAGAAGGAATAAAGGGCCACAGACATATTTTTAAAACAGCAAAACCAATCCTAGCTTGTTTATGGAACTGTGAGAAAAGACTTGACATTCAGGAAAGAGTTGTTAGTAATCTAACTCTGAGTGGGCCTTATTTACTAAAATCAGATCCTACCAATAGATTTTAGAAATAGGTAGGTAAATAGTTAGCAACCAATTGCTAAGTTCTATAAATTCCTAAAACACATCAGAAATCCATGAGTTAGATTTCACATGACAGATTCTGTCACATGAAAGGTTCATAAAATTGGCACAAAGAATATAACAGTTTGTTTCCAACCTAAGTTGCTTCAAGGATTTCATTGAAAATGCCATGGGGAAAATTTTTTGCTCTGCTTAGTTTCATATCATATATTTATATTCTTTTGTATTGTCTAAAATATATTGGGGGAAAAAGTCAATATTTTGAAGAGTATATAGCTTTATAGTCCTTTTAAAAGATACTGAGCAAACAAATCATGGGTGGTAAAAGATGATGCAGTTAAGAGAATCTTTATGAAAGATAACAGCTTTTATCATTTTTAAATAATTTCTTAAAAAGGTGATTGAGACTAATGTAACAGATATAGTACAGCAACTGTGGTAGAATGAAAAAAGCACTGACTTGAAAGATTTAAATACTCTGATTCACCATTTTTTAGTGATGTGTGTATGCTGTCAGGCAGGTCCCTTACTGTCTCTGAGCCCCAATGTCTTAATCTGTAAGGTGGTGATAATGCTCACATCTGGTTCACAGAGTGGTTGTTAATAACATGCTTGAAGATACACAAGTTAACTTACATGAAAATACCTGGCACACTTGCTTAGTATCAAGAGGCTCTCAGGGAACACCTCCTCCTTCCCTTCCTTCTTAATAAACAACACTTAAGAGACTTCTGCGTCTAACTCATGACAAAAATATAAGCAATGCCATTTTCATAGATAAACAGGTTCTTCATTACAGATTTTATAAAATAATTACTGTAAGTACAGATGTGATTATAGCAGTAGGGAAACAAAAAGCAAAGAAACAGTATCTTGAGAAGCATCTAACAAGCAGCTTTCTTTGTTTCATGTTGACATGCTTTGTGGTTACAATGCAGGCTTCCAATGAACACTGGATCAAAATTAAAATTCTAGGCAGGCATTCAAGTTTTTTGATTATGTCCATTCTTCACTCAGCATGGGAAACAAATGCTTTAGAAGCTATTTTTTGAAGCTATTCCCACTGTACTCTTACAAAGTTCATTTCCAAAAGGGGCCCCATCCCTGTAATGGATCTGAGTAAGGGAAAGCTACACCAGGTTTTGTGCACTGTACTTTAAAAACTGCAGCAGGGCAATAAAATCATGCTTTTAACAGTGACTTTTCTGGGCCTGGGCCACAGCAATTCTGCAAAGGTGCATATGAATTATGGGAAAAGAGAACAAGCAAATTTCAAAAATAAACAACACCAATCCAAAATGATTTATATACATATTTTGAATAAACTTAAATATAGAATAATTAGCAGAAAGCATTTAATTATTGTTTTTTCTATTATCAATGTAAAGTTGGCACAAATGCAGTAAGCCTAATCAAAATCAGGTAAGAGTTACCTCTGTGGCTTTGTTTGATGGTTCCAGGCCAGTCATATTTGCTACTATTAACTGATGTAAGAGTTGAACTTGAGCCACACTTAGGAAGAAGTCCAGGTTTGTGGTTATATTCACTTCCAAGGAATGGCCACACACTAAAATCTCCTGAAGGAAAAAAAGGTTTAATATAGATAAAGAAGCATGATGGCATTATATGATAATTTATCATTCCTACTTATTTGAGCTTTATGAATGTTGATGAATTCTCCTGGGACTCAAGTTCATATGTTAATGAGAATAGCAGATATGGTGAGCACAGTTACTTGACACAGTTTAGTGGATTAAATTAATAAACATTTATGAAGGCCTGTTGTGCAGCAGGCCATGTGCTAGTTACAGGGAAACCCACTATAAGAAGAATTTTTCACCATTTCATATGCATTTGGCTTTTCACATCTCAAACTAATATCATTATTTCAATATGTAGGCAGTGATGTATGTAATTCTTTAGCATAATCTTGCTCATCCTCTCAAACGGACATATACTTAGCATTTCATAAGCACCATGCAGTATACTAGAGTGCTAGGAACATCAGACAGAGTGAGACTAGTGTTGAAGGGCAATCTGCCTTTGAGAAGATTACAATCTAGGTGGGGAGACAGGCAAATTATAGGCACCAATTACAGTCACAGGTGGTATGGTCTGAGTATTCTCCAAAGGATCCATTCCAAATGATTCATAACAAAATGGAGCGCTAAAGCCAAAACCAGCTAGACTAATTAATTTCACTTCTTTAACCTGCTAAAATCTTGGCAGTATTAGGTAGATGTCCACTTAACTGATGCTGTTCTGCATAACAGTCACTTGAACATCTACTGTTGGAAAACCATTCAGCGAAGGAAAACAGAAATGAAAACCAATTCAGAAGTTTCACTTAATAAGCAGAAGCCCTGCCTCTTGTCATGAAGTGCATGCGGACAATGTTCAAATGCTTGGAAATGTCCAACAAACCTTCTCTTTATTAGTGTCATCCAAGAGAACGGATTTAAGGAGACTTATGATGGGTCCAAATACAAACTACACAGCTTAGAGCAGCTTTTAATAAAGCCATAAAGAACAGCATGTCGGAAATGATCCTCCCCCTCTTTTTTTTAGTTAAATAAACTTTCTCTCCAAAAGTTTCCAGATTTTATTCATTATAGTTAGAATTCTTATTTTATTCCTTAAGTAATGATGAAAGCAATACACTTGTGTATTTTAAACAAATTGTGTTACTAAGTAACTGAAAGATATTAGTAGACTTACTTAATTTTTATACAATTTTTGTGGATATAAAGATATCCTGTCTAACCTAACTTTCCCTAGTAGGCTCAGTCATGTCTGACTCTTTGCAACCCTATGGACTTTGGAGCCTGCTAGGCTCCTACTCCATGAGATTTTCCCATCAAGAATACTGGAGTGGGTTATGTTCCCTTCTCCAGGAGATCTTCCAGACCCAGGGATCGAACCAGCATCTCTTGTGTCTCCTGAATTGCAGGAGGACTCTCTAACTCTGAGCCACTGGCTTTCCTTATTAGGGTTATTACAAAGATCAAATAAGATAACACAAAATACTGTTCTTTAAAGACTCAGAGAAGGATGTAAACTTTTGTCTCCCTAAAATAATAATACATTTAATTTGTACATATTTCCGAAGTTTTCATAACAACCGCTTATAACTCTATGAATGATCAAAAATTTATAGTTATCAGCATAACAAATTATGTTATAAATTAACATAACATAAAAAACATAACATTAAACATAAAGGATCCCACTATTATTACATTTCTATTCTAGGCATAGAGGCAAAATACAGCACAGTGATTAGACTTCAATTCTGGATCCGTTAGTAACTGGTTAGTAATGTTGGTCAAATTACTTAATTTCTTTTGATCTCAGTTTCCTCATCTATAAAATACGTATACTCATAATGCTGAGAAGAGTAAATAAGGTAATTCGTGTAGAGCTCTCCTTGTAAGGTAATCCATGTTGCCGGGAGCCAGCGTGAGGAACTCCGCCGTGGCAAAGGTCATGAGGAAGGAGGCTCCGCATACGCAAAGGCATCAAGCCTCAGGAGTCCCCCTGGAAATTCTCGAGCATCTACCCCCAAAACCAGAGTCTGCCTACTTTACTGCTTTGTGCTCTCACCTACACCTCTGACTTTATGGAGGGCTGTCCTGGGCGTGACAAGAGTGTTTTAGTTCACAACTGTGAGAGGCATGAGATGTTCTAAACTGTCTGAATACAGATTCCTTTGAGGAGTTAAAAGATTGATTAGAAATTGTATTGGTGAAGGGTTTTTCACTTGTTGGGCCAATGTTTGCTGCTAAGTTTCCATATCCCTTACCTGCTGTGTCCCTGGCAGTGTATTGATTAATATAATTGGTGTAAGTAGTAGCTTTAATGTTTATAACCTTGGACCCTTGAGTTAATTCTTTTCTTGTTATAGCCCACTACACCTTTGCCCTATAGGAATGCAACTTTATCTAATGCTTTTGGAGGGTGGCGCCTGACTTTTCACCTTTAGAGAAAAATTAGTTTCTTAAAATGTTAACAGGCCTCTTGGCCAGAAGATGATGCAAATCACCTAAACTTTTGCATATGATAAGTTTGCAGGAAGAAAGCCTGGCTTACTGCATGACTCTATCCCTTCCCCCATTATCCTCTATGCATAACTTAAGGTATAAAAACTACTTTGGAAAATAAATTGCGGGCCTTGTTCACCGAAGCTTGGTCTCCCCATGTCGTTCTTTCTCTCACCTTCTGGCTGAATTATTCAGCCTCTTTTCTCCACTAAATTTTCTCACTGAGCTATCCTTATTCTATTACTCTTTATATCCTTAATTAACATTTAATTAAGCAATTGTTTCCTGATCCTCGCCAACGCCGTCCCCGCTTCAATTCCCCGGATCCACTGGGGCTGGACCCCAGCACCATGTGAGAATGCTAAGTAATCTTGTCAGTATTATTGCTACTTTTATTAGAAAGAGGTTGTGCAGATCAAGAGTATATGGCTGGGAACCAGACCAGTTGGGTGCATACCATGTTCTGCTTCTACTTGTGAAAATTTAGACAGGTTAACTCTCCATGCTTTAGTTTCCTCATCTACAAAATGAGGACAGTAAGAGATGCTAATGCTGCTGCTGCTAAGTCGCTTCAGTCGTGTCCGACTCTGTGCGACCCCATAGACGGCAGCCCACCAGGCTTCCCCGTCCCTGGGATTCTCCAGGCAAGAACACTGGAGTGGGTTGCCATTTCCTTCTCCAATGCATGAAAGTGAAAAGTGAAAGTGAAGTCGCTCAGTAGTGTCCGACTCTTAGCGACCCCATGGACTGCAGCCTACCAGGCTCCCCCATTCATGGGATTTTCCAGGCAAGAGTACCGGAGTGGGGTGCCATTGCCTTCTCCAAGAGATGCTAATAGGATTTCTAATAAATGAGTTATTACATGAAAAAAGAAAATAACAGTTAAAGTTGCTCAGTCATGTCCAGACTCTTTGCGACACCTGGACTACAGGCCTCCAGGATCCTCTATCCATGGAATTCTCCAGGCAGGAATACTGGAGTGGGTAGCCACTTCCTTCTCCAGGGGATCTTCCTGACTCAGGGATAGGACCCTGGTCTCCAGCATTGTAGGCAGACTCCTTACCGTCTAAGCCAACAGGGAAGCCCAAATATTACATGAAAGCAATACATAAACAGTACTATAAAATGAAAGTCGCTCAGTCGTGTCTGACTCTTTTTGATCCCATGGACTATACAGTCCATGGAATTCTCTAAGCCAGGATACTGGAGTGGGTAGCCTTTCCCATCTCCAGGGGATCTTCCCAACCCAGGGAATGAACCCAGGTCTCCTGCATTGCAGGCTGATTCTTTACCAGCTGAGCCATAAGAGAAGTCCAAGAATACTGGTGTGGGTAGCCTATCCCTTCTCCAGGGGACCTTCCCGACCCAGGAATCTAATTGGGGTCTCCTGCATTGTAGATGGATTCTTTATCAACTGAGTTATCAGGGAAGCCCTAAACAGTACAAAAAGTGCTCAATAATTATTAGATAAAATAATAACATTAATAATAAGCTAATCTGATATCCTGTGCACGGAAACTATGAAAACTCTAAACACACAAAGAAAAGATGCTTCAATATTCAGACTAAAAAAAAACCTAAATTAAGTTCTAACCTCAGTGTGCATATTTTCCGGAGAAATTATTTTGGTGAAAATGATGGCAGGTGCTCCAGTTATTCGTACAGAAAAATCTGTTAAAATGGGAGTCAAAATTGCTCTTCTTTCTTGATGCCGCCGTATGCTAAAAGATAGAGTAAAAAATAATTAGCCATTTCATTTTTAAGGATAATTTTCATTACTTTTGTACAAGTTTCTGTACTACAAACATGTATGCCAAAATTTCATTATGTTGAGTGTGTCTATTTGTGTATTTTATAGTCATAGTTTTGTAAAGTCAATTCCTAACTTCAGAGGCATAAAAGGAAAAAAAAAGTAATCAAAAAATTCAGATGTAAGCAGTCAATTTCCATTAGTACTATCCTGCGCATGTGCATACTAAGTCACTTCAGTTGTGTCCAGCTCTTTGCAACCCTATGGACTGTAGCCTGCCAGGCTCTCTGTCCATGGGACTATGCAGGCAAGCATACTGGAGTGGGTGCCATGCCCTCCTCTAGGAGATCTTCCCGACACAGGGACCGCACCTGTGTCTCTTACGTCTCCTGCACTGGTAGGCAGGAAACCCAGTAGTATTCTAGGATCTTTCAATAAATTGCTTTTTCTACTTTTAATTCCTTTGGTTTCTACAAATAGTTTAGTATCTCTTTTGTTAAAAAAATACTCTTATTCTTTTGTGATCATTTTTAATTTCCTAGTTTTAATATTTCTGGCATTCTATTTGACAGCTGCCTCCTTTTCAGTTTCTTTAGTTTCACAAGCATGTTCATTTAACCTTTGACTTTTCTTTTTTAAACTCTAAGAACCATCTGAGTTCATAGATTATAACTTTCTGTGTGTGTGCGTGTGTGCTCAGATGTGTCCAACTCTTTGCAACCCCACAGACTGCAGCTCACCAGGCTCCTCTGTTCATGGAATTTTCCGGACAAGAACACTGGAGTGGGTTGCCATTTCCTACTTTAGAGGATCTTCCTGACTCAGGGATCGAACACACCTCCTGTGTCTCCTGCACTGGCAGGCAGATTCTTTCTCACTGCACCACCTGGGAAGCCCTATAAATGCCTTTACAGTTTGTGAAATGCTTTTTGTGACTTTGGTCCTGAATTCTTCATCACAGCAACCCTGTACATGAAGTAAGGACCACTATTAGCTCCACATCACCTATTGGAACAAAGGTTCCACAGTTATAGGTCTGCAGGGCAAATTTATACCAGAGCAGCTTTGACCTCTATCTTAATTTTTCTTTATACATTCTTATCTTTTGAACAGTTATCTAGCACACTATTTCTATACTACATTAAAAATTGCTAATTGCTAATAATTTTAAATATTATTGAGAAATCAAAACTTGTGCTAGTACAGATTTTCAAGTTTATTGCAGTTTTTTCAAGTTATTTATTCATATTCTTAGTTATCATTTTATGAGATAAAACAGTTCCATGTTTTACTAGCAAGTCACACCTCAAAAGTTACTGGAACCATTAATTTTATATTCTTTATAAGTATGCCCCTATTAGTCTCTGCTGCTGCTGCTGCCGCTAAGGTGCTTCAGTCGTGTCTGACTCTGTGAGACCCCATAGATGGCAGCCCACCAGGCTCCGCCATCCCTGGGATTCTCCAGGCAAGAACACTGGAGTGGGTTGCCATTTCCTTCTCCAATGCATGAAAGTGAAAAGTGAAAGGGAAGTCGCTCTGTCGTGTCCAACTCCTAGCAAGCCACCCCATGGACTGCAGCCTACCAGGCTCCTCCGTCCAGGGGATTTTCCAGGCCAAAAGTACTGGAGTGGGGTGCCACTGCCTTCTCTGCTATTAGTCTCTATTATTATAAAATAATCAAGGTGAGATCAGAGAATTGGCATAAGTTATCTCATGAAAAAGCACAGATAAAACTCAAGTCTGTCTACATCTTTTTCTACCAGAGTAGTCTAGAGAGTACTTGCATCTTTTGTTGAACTGGGCAATGGGCAGAGCTTTATTTGCTCTTTGCCAAAAAAGCAAATCAGATTATCTGGTTCTGTGACACATAAGTACTGGATTTCAAGAAAGTCAATTTTAAAGAATTAAGAGATCTGGTGAATAGAGGGTAGCAGGAAGAAGTATTACAATCTGAATACAGAGGAAGAGTTGAGATCCTAAGAGACACCACAATTATAGCTTAATAGCTCAAATTCCATAAAATGACCAATGTGAGAAACATGTAACATCTGATGTGCTCTCATAGGGGAATGCTAAAATATATGATATATTAAAAATACCTTAAAATGGAAAAGGTGGCAGGGAACCAAATGAAAGCAAACTTTAACTGAAGCACTGATGGGGGAGTGCTTCTTCATATTCTAATTATTTCCCATTGTGTGAATTAAATCAGTAACACAACATATGAAAGACCTATGACGTTAGAAAGTTTAAAAAAAGTTTAATAAGTCAATGGTCATAAAACTAGAACTTTACTGGTATATAGAGTGCTAACTTTTCTTTTGTATTATCTCTGGTAAATATCTGAGTTAAGGATACATATTTTTTAAATCATAAAACTTTTTTTATAGATTCAAATATTTTCAAGGATAAATTCAAAAGAAGGAAAAAAATACACACTGCAGAAATAACTGCAACAAGAATTATATTATGCTAATACTTTACTAGACAATAGTCTAGGGTTTAAAATAACAAGAGGGAAGTAAAACTCAAAGTATTAACTGACATCATTAATGACTTTAGGGTCTTAGCTACTCTCAGTAAGCCAAGGGAATAGATCCCCCCCCCAACAACCTGCACCTCAGAAATAGATTTTTAATGGTCATATGGAGACAAAAGGCTAATCCTTACACCCCTGACAGGCAAGGATTTTGAGATGAGAGGTCAACTTAGATCTGGGGCCCCTAAAAGGCCAGAAAAACAACTTCCAATCAGAAATAGAAAAGAACAAGGAAGTCTGCCTGTTTTGGAAAGAGAACTTATTGAAAAAACAGAGATCTTTCTCTTTTTTCAACTTAAAAATAAAAATAATTAGAAAATGAAAAATAATGGGAAATATCCCATGTGTGTTTGGAAGCTGTAATTTATATTATGTGTGTTGGTCCAGGAATACCAATATTAAGTTATTTATATAAAAGTGGCATCAGACCTTTGATAACCCCAGGGCATCAGTCAGAAATAGATACAAGTCTCTTTGGAAAACATGCTTTCAAACTGACAAAAAGGATTCTAAGGAACAAAGACCACTGAAGATAAACTCCTAAATACAGATTTCATATATACTTCAAAATCATTTTTTTATTAGCAAGAAGAGAATTCAATCCCATTATCAAATTCATGATCAAGAACTTCTGATAATGGAATTTTCACATGTCAACAATATAATAAATTTCTTTAAAATCATTAATGACATATAGGATGGAATGAACCACATGAGGGAAAAAAACCAAAGTATTAATACCATAAAAGAAGGCAAAGCAGATTTGAAAAACAATCAAATAGAACATTCAGAAATAAAAATATAGTTACTAAAATTAAATATATAATAGATGGATAAATAGAATTTTAGATATAACTTTACAAATTAGTAAACTAGAAATACTACCAAAGATAGACAGACCAGAAAATACTTAAGACTTGTGGCAATCAACAGAGATAATCTATTTCAGTAGATATTCCTGAATATGAAAAACAGTACTATTCACACACATTTTTATAAACAATAAATATATATAACATACTTTTGGAGAAATTATTCATTATAATTTGATTCACTGTACCTATTTATACAGATTCCTCTCATTTTTAGAGAGTCACAAGGATAAATCATTTGACTAGTTAAGAGTTGCTGGAGAAGGCAATGGGAACCCACTCCAGTACTCTTGCCTGGAGAATCCCATGGACAGAGGAGCCTGGTAGGCTGCAGTTCATGGGGTCGCTAAGAGTCCGACACAACTGAGCGACTTCACTTTCACTTTTCACTTTTATGCATTGGAGAAGGAAATGGCAACCCACTCCAGTGTCTTGCCTGGAGAATCCCAGAGATGGGGGAGCCTGGTGGGCTGCTGTCTCTGGGGTCGCACAGAGTTGGACACGACTGAAGTGACTTAGCAGCAGCAGCAGCGGTTAAGAATTGAAGTCCATTTTAGTGTGTGTGGTGTTTTTTTTTTTCCTTCCAGAGTAACATTTTCTGTTGAATTTCTAATGCAATTAAAATAAAATTATATGGTATATTACTATGATGATTATATTCAACTTAAATATTTTCTGACTTTTTGAGTACCTATTGCCTGTTAGTAACTATGCTTGTGTGTGTGTTCAGTTGCTCAGTTGTGTCCAACTCTTGGCAACCCCATGGACTGCAACCTGCTAGGCTCCTCTGTCCATGGAATTTTCCAGGCAAAAATACTGGAGTGGGTTTCCATTTCCTACTCTAGGGGATCTTCCTGATCCAGGAATCAAACCCACATCTCTTCTATCTCCTGTACTGGCAGATGGATTCTTTACCACTGTGCCACGTGGGAAACCCTATGACGGCCTTTACAGTTTGTGAAATGTCTTTTGTGACGTAGATACTGAATTCTTTACAGCAACCCTGTACGTGAAGTAAGAACCATGCTGCTGCTGCTGCTGCTGCTGCTAAGTCGCTTCAGTCGTGTCTGACTCTGTGCAACCCCATAGTCGGAAGCCCACCAGGCTCCCCTGTCCCTGGGATTCTCCAGGCAGGAATACTGGAGTGGGTCGCCATTTCCTTCTCCAATGTGTTAAAGTGAAAAGTGAAAGGGAAGTCGCTCAGTTGTGTCCGACTCTTAGCGATCCCATGGACTGCAGCCTACCAGGCTCTGCCGTCCAGTTTTCCAGGCAAGAGGACTGGAGTGGGGTGCCATCACCTTCTCCATTATTAGCCCCAAATCACCTATGAGGAGATGAGTTTCAGGGACTGGGCTAAGGCCACTCAGTTGGAACAAAGGTTCCACAACTGGACCTCCAGGGCAAGTTGATACCAGTAACTACAGAAGAGTCAGGATGAACAAGACAGATCTATGTCCTTTAATCTCTGTGCCACCTTTTCAAGTTGCCAAGGATATCTTCAGGTAGGAAATATCTGCTGGCTGTTGGGAAATACAAACTGGCTGCTTCTTCCTGCTGCACCAGGATCCCTTTTCCCTTCACACTCAGTTCCCAGGTACTTTAAGCAGCAGGAGAAAACATTCTCTCACATAAAGTCATGAAAAAGTTACAGGATTATTATAAAATCACACAAATCAAGAAGGTTTAGGTGATCCCAGGCATTAATCTATAAACTATGGGAATCAGACTAACTTCTAGCCTATAAATTTGCTTAGGCATTAGCTTGATATCCTCACAAATAAAGACATAAGTGATGGTTTTCAAGGTGAAGAGCAAAATCAAAGAAAATGCTTTCCTTCCACATTCCTGTTTATAATTTCCAGGAACAATTTTGGAAAAAATCTGTTTGATCAATCATAAATCAAAATAGGCAAAGACTCCTATGAACATGTGGGTAATCACTTTTAAAAAATAAAAATGTAAGAGATCAAAATACAGACAGAACAGTCATGATCTCTCAGAATTAAGCCAATTATTTATGCTTCAGGTACTTTAACATCAACACAAAGCTATACTTCCACACAGTCAATGCTACTAATCTTGTGAATCATAGAACTGAGTTTAAGAATGTGTCAAATTCAAATTCAGCCTGCTAAGAATTTTTAAAAAATCCAATGTGTGGGGGAAATAGTCCAAAGGGCAATACATGTAATTTGATATATGTTTATCAAAATACTCAAACAAATAAATGTGTTCTATTTCCTCACAATAAAGTCAGAAAGATAAATTACTCAAGGAAATAAAACACAGACAATGAGAGGGCCAAATAAAAGTACTTGGTATAAACGATTTATTTTTTTTAATTGCAGCTTTCAAGTCTGTTCAAATTATATCTTTAAGTATTATAAACAAGAAAATCAGACTCACTTGGAGGATTTAGGCTTACTGACATTTTCAGGAAATTATAAGATAAACTTTCTATACCATCCCCCTACCCTCACTGCACCCCGACTCCAGACACCCTCAAAGTTCTAATCATCATGTACAACAGCACTGGTGATTTTAATGTGTAACCTGCACATCAGTATGGGCTATTTTAGTTCTTAGCACTTCTTTTTCTCAGATTATAAAATAAGCCCAGATGTAGTAACAATGGTTGCTAAAAGAAAAAGAAAAAAAAGCCATTTAATAACAATGAACTTTAGCATAAGTGTAAGGGGTCAGAGAATTGAGTACAAGAAAAGTAGTTGGCTAAGAGGAAGCAAACCAGGGTTCCACACTTAGCTGTATTTTAAGTGACATTGGACAAGTGAAGAATCTCCTCAAACTTAGTTTTCTGTAGTGCTTTTGTTCTATAGTGTGCTAAGAATAGTTCAGAGTTTAGAAAGAAGTTTGCATGAGAGTTGGAATGTGGAAGAGAAATAGATAATGGACAATATTCTCTGAAAGTTACACTGTTTTAAATAGTAGAGAAAACGTGATGCAGAAGTGCCAACAGATTTCAGCCTGCCCTCACTCTTTCCACCTTCAAGATGTTTTCCTGCCTTCTGGCTCTGCTGGGCAATAGCAACTGCAGGCTGAACTCCAGAAGCACGAGTAACAGCCTCCCACAGCCCTGTCTACCAGCCTTCAGTGGTCCCTGTAGCCACTAGACAAAGCTGGCTTCCCAGGCTTCCTGGAGTGCAACAAATTTGTTATCCAGGATACCCAGCTTCTTCTACAAATGGATAAGTTATTATTCCTAAAATAAATCCCCTTTGTTATAACACTTACAGTTATTGTTCTGACCTGATTGAACCCTGATACATTCTGTCAGCTAAAAAATTAAGGTTTTAAGAGCAAAATATCTACAAATTTTAAAATCTGATGATTCTTTATGCTTAACTTCCCTGCTTCTTTCTCCTGATCATACACACTGAAACACATTATGATTAAAAACAAAATGTGAGTAACATGTCAGGAGGAATTCCGAGTCAAGTGGAATAATGCATTATAAAGACTGTCATTTAATAATGGGTCGGGGGAGTAAATTAGTCTTTACTGTGTATCTTTTGAATTCTACTGGTAATACTTATTGAAAAACAAAAAATGTAATGACATTAAAGCTCTGTATTATATTTGTCAAGATTAATCAGCAGAACTAAACAATATCAGATATATCTTGTCTTTATTTGAATGAGTATCTCTCAGAAACACTCACATTCAGTCACCTGATTTGCTAGCTCTAGTTAATCATCTTGTAATTCAATTTCTCAGTTCATTCAAATCTTCACTAACTTCCTATTATGTGCCAAGCATGATACTCTGTGATTGGTATTTAGAAGTGAGAAAAACAGGGCAGGTTTTTAAACTGGAGTATCTTTCTTAGCTCAAACTGCTCCCTTCCTTCTCCTGTCATTCATGCTTTGTGGAAAAAAATTCATCATAAACATAGTGAAACCTTCCCTGAAAACCCACACATAGAGTTTCTTTCTTTTAATTTTCTATTTGTACCTACATCAATTTTAGAGTAATTTATCGTTGTATTTATGTGTTATGTCACATCTATCTGCCTAAGATGTCTTATGTGCATGAAATGTGTTTATCTAAATTTTTATGTGCCTTAGTTTAATCCTAAGTATCCTTTATTTATGTCTATCAGAATGGTTTCCACACTGTACTTGAATATTTAATTAACCAGTCTGTCTTTTTGATTGGGAGATGAGCTCTGTAAGGGATGGGCACATATCATAAGTTATTTTACTTTGTATCTTTAGTGTAAAAGATATTCCATGGTGTATACTTGATATTAAAATAGTCTTTAATTTCTGACAAAGGTGCAAAGACCATTCACTGGGGAAAGAACAATCTCCTCAACAAATGGTGCCGGAACAACTGGATATCCAATATGCAAATGAATAACTCTACTCTATACTCTATTAAAAAAAAAAGCATTAAAATAACTGAATAACCGAATTATAAGCATTAAACCCATAAAACTCCTAGTATACTATAGGCATAAATCTTCATGACCTGGCTCAGATCAAGAAGGCAGAACAGAAGGATGTAGAGCTCACCTCTTCTCATAAATACATCAACAATACTTCTACATGTGACACAACTATCACAGAATACCTACTGAATGCTGGCAAAAGATCTCATAAAAGCAAAGCTGCAAGAAACATCACTATGTAACCAGGAAGCACAAAGGAAAAATAAAGGAATCAGGACAGGACCTGCATTCCTGGAAGGGAGCTATGGAAGAGGAAATTTCTGATCACCATGAGAACCTCCTGCATTGCCTAGGAATCAGCTAGGACAGAAAGGCAGCCTGAGAGGCTCAGAGGAGACAGTGTAGCAGCCAGAATGCCACATGTACAACAGAAAGAGACCAGCACAGATGGTCGTGGCTACCTTGTTCCGCTCCTAAGCCTCAGATGTGTGCTGGCTGGTGTGTGTAGGGACTAGGGTGCTAAAACTGTAGCTTCAGAAGACAGACTGGAGAAAAGACTGGGGTTGGCTGGACAGACACAGCCTGAGGGGCTGGAGTGTGGTCGAAGGTGCAACATTCTACGTCTGTCATTGCTAAGCTAAGCTAAGCTAAGTCAAGCTAAGTCACTTCAGTCGTATCTGGCTCTGTGCAACCCCATAGACGGCAGCCCACCAGGCTCCCCCATCCCTGGGATTCTCCAGGCAAGAACACTGGAGTGGGCTGCCATTACCCTCTCCAATGCATGAAAGTGAAAAGTGAAAGTGAAGTCGCTCAGTCGTATCCGACCCTCAGAGACCCCATGGACTGCAGCCCACCAGGCTCCTCCGTCCATGGGATTTTCCCATGCTGATTCCCAGGGGCTGCATTATTTCAGGGGATTTACTCCACTGGTGGCTTTGAGACTGCAATGCCTGCACTACACCCAAGGGGATTAATAGCACTCTAGAGGCTGGGGATCAAACCCAATCTACGAGCAATGAATAGCAAACTAAATGACACAGAAAAATGATTAAGTTATCTAGAAGAGACAGAATAATGCAAATCACTCAATCAGAAATGCAGACAGAACGACAAGGCAAGAAAAAATGCCAGTTCAAGTATAATAGGGCTTCCAAAAAGAGAAGGGAGAGAAGGGGATCAAGCATGTATTTGAAAAAATTATCGGTGAAAAATTCCCAAACCTGGGGAAGTAAACAGATATTCAGGTAAAGGAAGCACAGAGGGTCCCAAATAAGGGAACCTGAATAGATCCACACCATGACATATCATATTTAAAATGGCAGAAGTTATACAGAGAATTCTAAATGCAATAAGAGAAAAAAGAAGAGTTAGTTCCAAGGGAACCTCCATAAGACTATCAACTAATTTCCTACAGAAATGTTGCAGGCTGGGAGGGAGTCATAAGATGTATTCAAACTTCTGAAAGGAAGGAACTTACAACCAAGAATACTTCACCCAGCAAAATTATCATTTAGAATAGAAGGAGAAAGAATTTCTCAGACAGGCAAAAGCTAAAAGACTAGATCAATATTAAACCTATCCTAAAAGAAATATTGAAAGGTTTTCTCTAAATACAAAAGAAACAATAATCTATAGGACAGAGAGAATCACAATTAGAAAGTAAATCACTTAAATAAGCCAATACACAGATTTGAAAAACAAAACAAAACAAACTTGAGCAAGTGACAACTACAATGAACAGCAAAAGGGTAAACATGAAGATGTAAAAGATGATACCAAAGTCATAAAATGTGGGAGAAGCGAGTAGAAAAATGTAGATTTATTTTCCGAATGTGTTTGAGTCTATGAGTATCAGTCTAAAGCAAACTATATACTATAAAATTACAGCAATAGTTTAACATATCTGAAAAACGGGAAATCATAAATCAAAAACATACGATTGATTCACAAAAACCAAAAGGAAGAGAACGTAAGTATAGTTCAAAAGAAAATCATCAAACTGCAAAAGGAAAAACAAAAAGAAAGGAACAAAGAAGAAATATAAAATCAGCTAGAAAACAAGGTTAAACATGCCATAAATACATATCTATCAATAATTACCTCAAATGTCAATGGATTAAATGCTTCAATCAAAAGACACAGAGTGCCAGACTGGATAATGAAACAAGAGCCTGCGACATATGCCACCTAAAAGAGACCCAATTAAAGGTGAAAGACACACACAGAGTGCTCACAGTGCTGAGATAGAAGAAGACGGTTCATGAAAGTGGAAATCACAAGAAAGCAAGGGTAGCTATACTCATATCAGACCAAACAGACTTTAAAAATAAAATTAAATTAAAAAAACAAAACAAACAAAAAAAATAAATACAATGTAAATACTATGCAAATATTTGCTAAAAATAAAAAAATAAAACAAAGGCCATAGAGAAAGATAAAAAAGGACAGCACACAATGATAAAAGAATCGATACAAGAAGTAGATACATACTTGTAACATACACACACCCAATACAGGAGCACCTAAATACATAAAACAAGTATTAATAGACATAAAAAAGAAATTAAGAATACAGTAATAGGAGAATTTAATATCCCACTGACATTAATGGACAGATCTTCCAGACACAAAAATCAATAAGGCAACAGAGGTTATAAATGACAAAACAGAACAGATAAACTTAAGTGATATTTTCAGGAAATTACATCCAAAAAACCTCAGAATATGCATTATTTTCAAGTGCACATGAAACATTCTGTAGGATGGATCACTTAGTAGGACACAAATTATAGGGCACAGAAAACTATTTCAAGTATCTTTTCTGTCCACATGGGTGTGAAACTAGAAATCAACGAGGGAAAGAGAAACAAGAAAGAAATGACAACAAGGAGACTAAACAACACACCACTAAAAAACTAATGGTCAATGATGAAAAGAAAAAGGAAATTTTTAAAAATACCTTGAGACAAATGACATTGAAAAAACAACCATTCAAAATCTATGCTTTCTTGCTTGCTAAGTTGCTTCAGTTGTGTCCAACTCTGTGCAACCCTATGAACCATAGCAAGCCAGGCTCCTCTGTCCATGGGATTCTCAGGCAAGAATACTAGAGTGGAGTGCCATACCCTCCTATAAGGGATCTTCCCAACCCAAGGATCAAACCCACATCTCTTCTGCCTCGTGCATTGGCAGGCAGGTTCTTTACCAATAATGCCACCTGGGAGGCCCATCAAAATCTATGGGATGCAGCAAAAACAGTTCTAAAAGGAAAGCTCATGTGTGCCTTCTTCAAAAACAAGTACATCTCAAATAAATATCCTAACCTATCACCTAAAACAATTTAAAAAAGGACAAACAAAAGCTAAAGTCAGCACAAGGGCGGAAATAATAAATATCAGGGAGGAAATAAATATAATGGAGATTTTAAAAAACAGAAAAAAAAATATGAATGAAACCAAAAGCTGGTTCTTTGAAAGCATAAAAAAAATTAACAGAGTCCTGGCCAGACTCATCAAGAAGAGAAGACCCAAATAAACAAAGTAAGAAATGAAAGAGGAGAGATAATAACCTATACCACAGAAATACAAAAAACCCTAAGAGCATACTATGAACAATTTAGAAGCCAGTAAGTTGGACAACCTAGGAGAAATGCAACAGGTTTGTAGATACACACAGCCCACCAAACCTGAATCACATAAGAAATAGATAATTGGAACAGACTGATCAATAGAAATGAAACAGAATCTGTAATAATACTAGTAATAAAAAACATCCTTGCAAACCAAAGTCCAGGACCAGATGTTTTCACTGAGAAATTCTACCATGTACAAAGAAGAACTTATGCTAATCCTCAGGTTTTTCCAAAAGACTGAAGAGGAGGAAACACTTCTAAAGTCATTCTGTCAAGCCAACATTACCCTGATACAAAATCCAGAAAAAGACACTACCAAAAAAGAAAATTACAAGCAAGTATCTTTGATGAATATAGATACAAAAATCCTCAACAAAACATTAGCAAACTGAATGCGACAACATATAAAAAAGATCCTACACCATGATTAGGTTGGATTCATCCCAGGGTCACAAGGATAGTTCATCATATGCAAGTCAATCAATATAAGCAAATAAAGAAAAGATGAAAACCACATGATCATCTTAATAGATTCAGGAACAATATTTGACAAAATCTAACACCCACTCATGATAAAAACGCTTATCAAAGTGGGTACAGAGGGAACATATTTCAACATAATAAAAGCTATTTGTGACAAACCCACATAATAGGGTTAAATCAACATGATGCTCAATGGTGAAAAGCTGAAAATCTTCCCAGTAAAATCTGGAACAAGAGAAGGATGCCCACTGCGACCCCTTGTATTTAACAGAGTATTGGAAGTCCTAGCCACAGCAATCAGAGAAGAAAAAGAAATAAAAGTTAGCCAAATTGGAAGGGAAGAGGTAAAACCGTCATTATACACAGATGACATAATACTATATATAGAGAAAACTGTAAAAACTACACAAAAACAGATAGCACGGATAAATTCAGCAAGGTAGAAATATACAAAATAACATATAGAAATTGGATGCATTTCTGAATGGTCACAATGATATATCAGAGAGGGAAAGCAGAAAACAATCTAAGACTGCATTAAAAAACTTAGAAATAAACCTCACCAAGGAGGTGAAAGATTTATACGCTAAGTCCCAGCACTGTTAAACTGATATTGAGGGAAAAGAAAACCCTCCCAAACTTCAGACAATACTACAAAGCTACAGTAATCAAACCAGTGTGGCGCTGGCACTAAAACCAGATATACACATCAGCAGAACAGAAGAGAAAGCACAGAAATAAACCCACACATCTATGGCCAATTAATCTTTGACAAAGGAGGCAAGAATACACTACGGAGAAAAGAAAGTCTCTTCAGCAAGAGGTGTTGTAAAAGTTGGACAGACGCATGTAAGTCAATGAGTAGAATACCCCCTCACACCCTACACAAAAATAAACTCAAAATGTCTTAGAGACTTAAATATAAAACATGACACAACAGAACTCCTAGAAGCAAACACAGGCAAAACATTCTCTGACACAGATTGTACTAATGTTTCAATATTTTCGTAGGTCAATCTCCCAAGGCAACAGAAATAAAGGCAAAAATAAAGGACTCAATGGAAGTAAAGGAAAGCATAAACAAAATGAAAAGACAACCTAAAAACTGGGAGAAAATATTTACAAACAATGTAACCAACAAGGGCGTAATTTAAAAAATAACACAAACAGCTCATACAACAAATTAACAGAACAAACAACCTAATCAAATACTGGGCAGAAGACCTAAATAGACATTTCTCCAAATAAGACATACAGATGGACAACAGGCACACGAAAAGACATTCAACACTGCTAACTATTAGAGAACTGCAAATCAAAACTACAATGAGGTACCACTTCACACTTGTCACAATGGCAATCATTAAAAAGTCTATACAAAAAAGAAGCAAAGAATATATTTCTTTTTTCCCACATCTGTTTAGAGAGAAATGAGGTTTTGCATCCTAAATTTAGTACAGAGAATCTCATTTGATAAAATCTTAAGACTTTTCACAACAATCTTATTTTCTTGCGGCACAGGAAAACTTGTATGAAAACTTACATCTATTGCTAACTCATCTATTATTAATAAAGTAAATCTATACTTGAAAGTATGATTTGAACAAAGCCCCTCACAAGACTCTAAGACTTACAAATTATTGCCATGTTCTGTGGGTACAACTTTCAAAAGAAAAGTGAAATTGACTGGTTGTCCTATTAGTTATATGTTGTACTAGGAGTAATGGTGCAATTGGAATCTACTTCTAAATTGTATAAATTCTTGTAAGTTTGTTCTATATGAAAAGAATAAAATAACTGGCACCTCTCCTCTGCCCTCAAAAAAGTCTACACTTAATAAATGCTGAAGTAGGTGTTGAGAAAAGGGAACCTTGCTATATAGTTGGTGGGAATGTAAACTGGTACAGCCACTATGTAAAACAGTATGGAGGTTCCTTAAAAAACTAACAAAACAGTTGCCATATGATTCAGCAATCCCACTCCTAGGCCTGTATCTGGACAAAACTAATTCAGGAAGACACATGCACCCGCCCCCCACCCCATGTTCACAGCAGCACTAGTTACAATACAATCATGAAGCAAACTAAATGTCCATTGACCAGATCGATGGATAAAGAAGATGTCATACATACATACAATGGAAAATCACCTAGCCATTAAAAAATGAAATAATGCCATTTGCTGCAACATGGATGGACCTAGAGATTGCCATACTAAGTGAGGTAACTTCAGATCAGATCAAATCAGATCAGTTGCTCAGCTGTGTCCGACTCTTTGCGACCCCATGAATCGCAGCACACCAGGCCTCCCTGTCCATCACCAACTCCCAGAGTTCACTGAGACTCACGTCCATTGAGTCAGTGATACCATCCAGCCATCTCATCCTCTGCCGTCCCCTTCTCCTCTTGCCCCCAATCCCTTCCAGCATCAGAGTCTTTTCCAATGAGTCAACTCTTCACATGAGATGGCCAAAGTAATGGACTTTCAGCTTTAGCATCATTCCTTCCAAAGAAATCCCAGGCCTGATCTCCTTCAGAATGGACTGGTTGGATCTCCTTGCAGTCCAAGGGACTCTCAAGAGTCTTCTCCAACACCACAGTTCAAAAGTATCAATTCTTCGGCACTCAGCCTTCTTCACAGTCCAACTCTCACATCCATACATGACCACAGGAAAAACCATAGCCTTGACTAGATGAACCTTTGTTGGCAAAGTAATGTCTCTGCTTTTGAGTATGCTATCTAGGTTGGTCATAACTTTCCTTCCAAGGAGTAAGTGTCTTTTAATTTCATGGCTGCAGTCACCATCTGTAGTGATTTTGGAGCCCAGAAAAATAAAGTCTGACACTGTTTCCACTGTTTCCCCATCTATTTCCCATGAAGTGGTGGGACCGGATGCCATGATCTTCATTTTCTGAATGTTGAGCTTTAAGCCAACTTTTTCACTCTCCTCTTTCACTTTCATCAAGAGGCTTTTGAGTTCCTCTTCACTTTCTGCCATAAGGGTGATGTCATCTGCATATCTGAGGTTATTGATATTTCTCCCGGCAATCTTGATTCCAGCTTGTGTTTCTTCCAGTCCAGCGTTTCTCATGATGTACTCTGCATAAAAGTTAAATGAGCAGGGTGACAATATACAGCCTTGACGAACTCCTTTTCCTATTTGGAACCAGTCAGTTGTTCCATGTCCAGTTCTAACTGTTGCTTCCTGACCTGCATACAAATTTCTCAAGAGGCAGATCAGGTGATCTGGTATTCCCATCTCTTTCAGAATTTTCCACAGTTTATTGTGATCCACACAGTTAATGGCTTTGGCATAGTCAATAAAGCAGAAATAGATGTTTTTCTGGAACTCTCTTGCTTTTTCTACGATCCAGCGGATGTTGGCAATTTGATCTCTGGTTCCTCTGCCTTTTCTAAAACCAGCTTGAACATCAGGAAGTTCACGGTTCACATATTGCTGAAGCCTGGCTTGGAGAATTTTGAGCATGACTTTACTAGCGTGTGAGATGAGTGCAATTGTGCAGTAGTTTGAGCATTCTTTGGCATTGCCTTTCTTTGGGATTGGAATGAAAACTGACCTTTTCCAGTCCTGGGGCCACTGCTGAGTTTTCCAAATTTCCTGGCATATTGAGTGCAGCACTTTCACAGTGTCATCTTTCAGGATTTGAAATAGCTCAACTGGAATTCCATCACCTCCACTAGCTTTGTTCGTAGTGATGCTTTCTAAGGCCCACTTGACTTCACATTCCAGGATGTCTGACTCTAGGTCAGTGATCACACCATCGTGATTATCTGGGTCATGAAGATCTTTTTTGTACAGTTCTTCTGTGTATTCTTGCCATCTCTTCTTAATATCTTCTGCTTCTGTTAGGTCCATACCATTTCTGTCCTTTATCAAGCTCATCTTTGCATGAAATGTTCCTTTGGTATCTCTGATTTTCTTGAAGAGATCCCTAGTCTTTCCCATTCTGTTGTTTTCCTCTATTTCTTTGCATTGATCGCTGAAGAAGGCTTTCTTATCTCTTCTTGCTATTCTTTGGAACTCTGCATTCAGATGTTTATATCTTTCCTTTTCTCCTTTGCTTTTCACTTCTCTTCTTTTCACAACTATTTGTAAGGCCTCCCCAGACAGCCATTTTGCTTTTTTGCATTTCTTTTCTATGGGGATGGTCTTGATCCCTGTCTCCTGTACAATGTGACAAACCTCATTCCATAGTTCATCAGGCACTCTATCTGTGAGATCTAGGCCCTTATATCTATATGTCACCTCCACTGTAAAATCATAAGGGATTTGATTTAGGTCATACCTGAATGGTCTAGTGGTTTTTCCCTACTTTCTTCAATTTAAGTCTGAATTTGGCAATAAGGAGTTCATGGTCTGAGCCATAGTCAGCTCCTGGTCTTGTTTTTGCTGACTGTATAGAGCTTCTCCATCTTTGGCTGCAAAGAATATAAACAATCTGATTTCGGTGTTGACCATCTGGTGATGTCCATGTATAGAGTCTTCTCTTGTGTTGTTGGAAGAGGGTGTTTGTTATGACCAGTGCATTTTCTTGGCAAAACTCTATTAGTCTTTGCCCTGCTTCATGAGGTAACTTGGACTAAGACAAATACCATATATCACTTACATGTGGAATCTAAAAATATGTACAAATTAACTTATTTACTAAACAGAAATTGACTCATATACAAAGAAAACAAACTTACAGTTACCAAAGGGGAAATGGGGAAGGGGAAGGATCAAGTAGGATTAGCAGATACAAGCTACTACATTTAAAACAAACAAGGTTCTACTGTATAGCACAGAGAACTAAATTCAATATCTTGCAATAAATCCTAATGGAAAAGAATATGAAAAAGAATATGTATGTACATGTGTAATTGAATCACTCTGTTGTACACCAGAAATTAACACAACTGTGATTCAATTATACTTCAATAAAAATTTTTAAAATTCAAAAAATGAAATAAAAAAAGAACTCCTATAAACCATCACAAAAGGACCTCTCAATTTAAAAATGGGCAAAAGACTTGAATAAACATTTTTTTATAGAAGATCTACAAAGCCAATAATCACAAGAATCTGATAAGGATAGAGTTAATATTTTTTTGACTTGGAATATAATGGATTTTAAGGGAAATGTGAATTAATCCTTAGTCTGAAGTGGAATTTTTCATCAAATAACAAGCTTAAAAAAAATTCTGACACTGACCATAAATTTGTAATAACTGCAATGTAACAGGAGAAGGTAATGGCAACCCACTCCAGTATTCTTGCCTAGAGAATCCCAGGGACAGGGGAGCCTGGTGAGCTGCCGTCTATGGGGTCGCACAGAGTCAGACACGACTGAAGCGACTTAGCAGCAGCAGCAACAGTGGTAGGACTCACAGGAGTCCAAGCAACAGTATCAGCTATAGTTACAAAATATATTTTATGAAATGCAGAAACAATACCGAAACACTTAGGCTTGGCATGCTAAAGAGCGTATTAACTGTTCTTCTGGCAATGAAATATTAGAATGTGGAAAAAGTTTCTCAAGCATTTCCTACCTGCTGGCCATATTCCACTCAAGGGCTGGATTCTGTGAATTTCTTTCAGTCTCTGTTAGCACTCCTCCTGTGCCATTTTCCTTTTCTGGTTTCAGTTGATCCCACTGAGCAGTACCAATATTGATCGACTGCAGATCTATTTGGTATTGTCGGTCTTCAATCTCTGACCCAGGGTCTCGAAGAATTCCTAAATTCAAGGCTCTTCTGTAAAGGCAGTGAAGAAAAGTAATCAGATAAATTAAGTATTCTATGCTTATTTTGCTCACTAACATCTTGCTATTACCATTTTTCCCCACTTTGGATTATTAAGTTAATGAAATCTATGAAGCAGGTATTATAAACTTACCACATACTAATGATTTTAAAATGTATCAAAGAGTTAGTACTTAGTGTATCTACTTTATAAGTTCTTACATTATTCTCAGCACTGTTATTTTTCTAAATAAATACTTTTACATATATGATTTAAATCCTTGAGCTGTTGTGAGGTTGTACTACCTCCTTTTTTACTAAAGAGAAAATAATACAGAGTTGTTGAAAGACTTAGCCAAAGTTAACTGAGTTAGTATGTGGCCAAAACTGCAAGTTAAATCCAGGTTTTGCTTCAAAACCCTGTCTTCTTTCCAATGTTAAACATCTACTTTTTTTCCTCAGTACTTTGATGTCTTGTTAGGAAAAGTGTTGAAGCTTTGTGAATTTACTTAATTCCCCTACCCTTTGCCTTTAGTCCTTTATATAACCCACTACCACATAGACTAAATTATTGACAAAACTTCATTGCTTACTGATGTAGAAATACAGTAAGGATTACTGGCCGATATAGAGTTGGAATTTTCATCTTATTGGACCCAAGGCTAAGCAAATGAATAAAATTATCAGCAGCTTAAAGCTAGATTAGAGAAAGTAAATGGTTAAATTTTTTCATGAAGGTTTTAGAATGAAATAGCAAGGCAGTGTGATAGGATAAGAAGAACAGGATTTGGGATTTGCAAGCCAGATAAGTTTAAGTTTGTGAGAGTTGGGAATTTTTTGGTTATGTTGGTTCATAAATTCTTTAAAATGAGTAACCAAAACGAAGGTAACATTTTTCCTCCAAGAAAGTTTCAATCAATAAAAACTGAAATTACATAGAGGATAAAAACAGTTGTTACAAATATAGACACAACTGTAGAGATCAGAAAAAAATACAATTAGTTATATCAATTGAACACTAATGAAACAAATTAGTGGAGGGAGAGGGAAGAAATCACCTGAGTCTTAGTGTGAAAATTAGAGAGAGACAGTATGAATGTGATCAAGACTATATCTTGGCTAAGTCCACAGTGAGGGTCAGACCATGTCCAGAAGTTGGTCAAATACTGATGGAAGGTGGACGACTACTGAGACTCAAGATGGCAGGTGTCCCCAGACACATAGGAATGGAGATGGCATGCATCAGGCCAGGCAACAGGACGGCTGAGACTAATGAATTCAAATGAAGAGCAGAGGAGGGAGAGGACTGCAAATGAACAATCAGATAGCTCAGGTAGGGAAATATTAATATAACATGGTGTTACAATAAGGAAACAGGAAGGAAACAGGTGTTGGTCAAGAAGTCATAGTGTGAGGAAGAGAAACACAGATGGATGGAGTCTCAGTATTATCCTAAGGTGAGTGCTGATTCTAATTTTCATCTTCTTTTTTCTAACTTAGAAAAGTTCTATCTAGGAAAGAGCATGCAAAGAAAGGAGGCCTAAAGTTTTACATGAACCCATAAAATGGGTCGTGAACATTTTCATTTTGCCTTAATGAAGGTAAAGAAAAAGAGTGAATGCAGGTGCAGGTTGTGGGGAGAGTAACCTTGTGAGTACCCCTATTTTGGCAAAATGTTCTTCATTTGAATACTGGTGTAATTCTGTGAATTCTGAAGATCCATCTCAAACTTCACTATTTTAAAAATTGTATTTATCTATTTTGGGGTCTTCGTTGCTGCGCGCTGGCTTTCTCTAGCTGCAGAGATCTGAAGCATCTCCTTAGTTGTGGTACATGTGCTTCTCAATCATTGTGTGGCTTCTCCTGTTGCAGAACAAGGGCTCTAGAGCACATGGGCTTAAGTAGCTGTGGCTCATGGGCTTGGCTGCCCCACAGCATGTGGGATCTTCTTGGACCAAGATCGAACTCGTGTCCCTTACAGTGGCAGGTGGATTGTTAACCACGGGACCACCAAGTTAGTCCCTCAGACTTCACTTTCTAAGAAGCCTTTCCTGACCACCCTTTCTTCAAACTCCCTTTTCCCTAAATCTGTGCTCTTAGGGTCTTTCTAAACTTAGAAGTACAAGAACATCACAATCACCTGTCAGTCTTCCTCAAAATAGCATAAATTTCTTGAAGTTAGAAACTACATCTCTTATCAATTGATTAGTAAATGTTGTTTCAAGTCACTGATTTGAACTGAAACAAATCTTTGCAAACCTCAACTGGAAACAGTGTCTGTCTACAGCAACAAGAACACCCAGTCTTTACACACAGTAAACTTCTGCTCTACAGCCACACAGACTCTGACATACAGCAAATGTCTTTGGCACTTGGTAGCCTAGCTTATTTCCCTAGATTATTATTCCCATATAAAAATTACATTTACTCAAACTAGCCAGTGCTTTCTGTTGTTGCTTAGTTGCTCAGTTGTGTCTGACTCTTTTCTGACCCCACAGACTGTAGCTCGCCAGGCTCCTCTGTCCATGGAATTTTCTAGGCAAGGATAACTGGAATGGGTTGCCATTTCCTTTTCCAGGGGATCTTTCAGACCCAGGGATCAAACTCATGTCTCTTGCATTGGCAGGCAGTCTTTACCACTGAGCCATCAGGGAAGACCCCATACTTTCTACATTTTACAATAAATTCCCTAAGCCTACTTTTAAAGAAAACCAAAATATTTTTAAGAATCCCTTTTTAGAAAGAAAAGGTATGCTTGGAAATAAAATTAGTGCTATATTAAAAGATAACCAAAGCAACCTAGCCCAGCATTAACATCAGCCTATTTCTCTTGGCACATGGAGAAACTGCAAAATCATGAGATAAAATCAGAAAAATACTGAAGTTTTCACCTATGCTTAAAATGTCCCATATTTAGCCTTGACCTTAAATCAAGCTATTTTCTTCTTACCATCTATCTGTGGAAAACATGACTTTCCACAGGTTCTCCTTCTCAACACAAAAATGGACTGTATATTGAGCAATAGCTTAATACTTTTAACATGCCAATTTCAAAATTTTAAGAATCAGGATTTGAGATTTTACATTTTTTTCTTTTTTGTTTTCCTTTAAAATATATGTCATTTTAACCTGATTTGAAATTTCAGAGAAATGTACAATATTTGGGTATATAAATCTAACTTAAAAGTTAATTGCAAAACCACTTAAATGTGAGTTGTAGAAAATAGGATAAGCAAATGACTCATATGAACTCTGGTCTCAAATTTTCCAATGACCATGAGCTTGGAGAAATTATTTAACTTCTCTGTTTTAATTATGTCAATGTTAAAAGTATTATAGAAATAAATACAATGTATGACTGAAAATTAAACCATTCATGTGCTCAGCCATGTCTGACTCTGTGATTGCATGGACTGTAGCCCGACAGGTTCCTTTGTCCATGGGGATTCTCTAGGCAAAAATATTGGAGTGCGTTGCCATGCACTCCTCCGGGGGATCTTCCAAACCGAGGGATTGAATCCAGGTCTCCTGCATTCCAGGCAGATTCTTTACTGTCTGAGCCACCAGGGAAGCCCATGAATACTTGAGTGGGTAGTCTATCCCTTCTCCAGGGGATCTTCCCAACCGAGGATTCGAACCAGGGTCTCCTGCATTGCAGGTGGATTCTTACCATCTGAGCCACCAGGAAAGCCCAAACCATTCAAAAAGAGGTTCCATTATAAATTTAATGACCATTCCTGGAGTACATTATCTCACATGGTTCTGAATGAATAATGAATAACCACCAGCTAATCACAGATGCACAGGCACCAAGAGATAACAAAGTCAACTTTTCTAATTATGAAAGAACTATTAATGAAAACTATAAAGACAGATTCTCTTTAATATTTCCATGCTTACCTATATCCAAAATATGGCATATTAGAAAATCTGAGTGAATCTTTTGAATGCAATAACTAAAACGCTTGAAGACAATTTAAAGCATCTTTTAAAATACATTTCAGAGCTGGCCAGAGAATAGAAGGTGCAAAGTGCAAAAAATGTGAGAAAAGGAACACTAAAAAATGAGCACCTGCCAAAGCCAGCTTTTCCTCTTAGGATTTCTGCTGAATCCTACAGTGATTTTCTGCTAAGTGCATAGGAAGTGAAAAAGCTCAAGGCCCACCTAAGGAGATGGATCAATCTACTTAATAGGAGACTGCATAGAAAGCTGGGGTTATGAAGGTCTTGAAAGGGTGATTTAAAAATAGCTGTCCTAGGATGACCTGTGACAGAACAGTTCTGAGTCTTGTGATGGTGGTTACATGAATGTACATATGTGATAAAACAGCACAAAACTATAGTCACACATATAGACACAAATGGTTAAGAATACAACTGGTGAGGGAATTCCCTGGTGGTCCAGTGATTAAGACTCTGAGCTCCCAATACAGGGAGCATGGGTTTGACTCCTGGCTGGGGATAACAACCCATATGCTGTCTGTTATGGCCAAAAATCCAAAGAAGAAACAAACAAAAAACAGGAAAAAAAAAGCGGGTGAAATCTGAATACAACTGTGGATTGTACTGATTCAATATCCTGGTTTTGATATTGTACTATATACAATGTTTTCTAGGTGGCACGCAGTGGTAAAGAACCCATCTGTCAATGCAGGAGATATGGGTTTGAACCCTGGGTCAGGAAGATCCGCTAGAGTAGGAAATGGCAACACAAGCCAGTATTCTTGCCTGGAGAATTCCATGGACAATTCATGGGGTTACAAAGAGTTGGACACAACTGAGCATGCACGCACTATTACTATAGTTACACAAGAAGTCATGCAAGATCTAAAACCATAAAACTCCTAGAAGTAAAAGGGATGTATGCTCTATGACATTGGTCTTGGCAATGATTTTTTGGATTTGACAAGAAAAACAAAGATAACAAAAGCAAAAATAAACAAGTGTTATTACACGAAACTAAAAATCTACTCAGCAAAGAAAACTATCAACAAAACGAAAAGGCAACCTACAGAATGAAAATATTTCCAAATTAAATGTCTGATAAGAGGTTATATCCAAAATATAAGAGGAATTCATATAACTCCATAGAGAGGAAAAAAGAAAACAAAAATGCCCAATTAAAAAATTGGCAAAGGATCTGAACAAATATTTTTCCAAAGAGATGTAATTGGCTAAAAGGTACATGAAAAGGTCCTCACTAGTCACAGGAAAAATGCAAATACAAACCATAATGAGATTTTCACCTCATACCTTTTAGGATATCCATTAGCAATAAGACAAGGTATAATAAATGTGGGAAGGATATGGAAAAAAGGAAACCCTTGTACACTGTTGTTTGGAATGTAAACTCAAACAACCCCTATGTAAAACAGAACAGAGGTTCCTCAAGAAATTAAAAGCAGAATCAGCATATGACCCAGCAATCTCATTTCTGGGTATATATCCAAAAGAAATAAAAAATCTCAAGGAGATATCTGTACTTCCACGTTCATGGCAGCATTGCTCAAAAGCCTCTTCCATATCCTGAATGGAAACAACCTGACTGTCCCTCAATGAATGAATAAACATATCAAGAAAATATAGCATATGCAGTTGACCCTTGAACAATTTGGGGTTTAGTGGCACCAACTCTCTATTCTATAGCCACAGTTCTTCCTTATCAGTGGCTCTACATTCACAGTTATTTACTATTGAAGAGTGTATGAGTGGATCCATGACACAGTGTTGATGGGTCAACAGAATATACAATGAATTTTTATTCAGCCTTAAAAATTCCCGTCATTTGTGAATTTCTGTTTTATCTACATTTATATTATGCTGAGTGAAATAAGCCAGAGAAAAACAAATATTGAATAGTATCACTTACATGTGGAAATTTTTAAAAAGTCAAATTCATAGAAACAGAGAACAGAAAAGTGGTTGCCATGGGCTAAGGGGTTGGGGAATTAGGAAGAGGTTGGTAAAGGGGCACAAATTTTCAGTTATAAAATGAATAAGGTTGAGGATCTAATGTATCGCATCATGGTGACTACAGTGGACAACACTATTGTAAAACTGGAATTTGCTAAGAGAGTGGTACTTAAATGTTCTACAGACACAAAAAAGGGTAAGTATGCCAGGTGATGGATATGCTAACTCAATGAGGGAATCCTTTCACAATGTATACATATCAAATCATAAAGTGTACACTTTGAATATCTTACAATTTTATTTGTCAATCATACTGTAAAGAAGCTGGGGAAAAGTTTACACTGAAGGGAGAGAGTTAAAGGGGACACAGCAGATGTATTTACAACTGGTGGAAATCTGTAAGTATTTACATCTTAAAAATTTTTTTAAAATGGAAAAAAGCCCTGCTAAGGTCCATGTTAAAAAAGACAAGGTAACTTATAACTTACCCATCTTGACCTTAGCATTAGCACAAGGTGAAGAGGTAAAAAAAAATTCCCTCTAAGACTTTGCCATCATAAGACAGCACCTTGTGGTCTGAATTGCTAATGTGGCATGAAACAATTTTAATTTGGAGAAGCTTGTCCCGGGTAGATAGTGCCACCAGATGACAGGTAAAAGCAAATTCTCTTAAGATGAACTCAATCTCAACTCAAAGAATTTTCACAGATTTATTCCAAGTGAAATGAGATACTAACTGGGCAGAAGAAACAGACACTCAAAGACTTCATGAACTGGATTAGTAGACATGAAATGTAACTGTTTATAAAGAAGAAAAATGGTTTTCAAAGTATGAGCAGGCTCACGAAGATATACAGATGGCAAATAAGCATAATGAAAAGATGCTCTATGTCCTATTTCATCAGGAAGAAGCAAATTAAAACAAAAAGATATCATTACACACCTATTAGAATGGCCAAAATCCAGTCGGCTGACACCACCAGGTGCTGGTGAGGACGTGAAGCAACTGGAAATCTCATACACTACTGGTAGGCATGCAAAATGGGATAGCCACTTTGGAAGATAGTTTGGCAGTTTCTTAGAAAACTAAATATACTTCTCACCATATGACCCAATAATTGTCCTCCTTGGTTTCTACGCAAAGGACTTGAAAACATGTCTATACATGCAGGTGCACATCAATGTTTATAGCAGTTTTATTCATAATTGTCAAAACTGGAAGCAACCAAGATGTCCTTTTGGAGAAGGACCTGACAATCCACTCCAGTATTCTTGCCTAGAGAATCCCATGGACAGAGGAGCCTGGTGGGCTACAGCCTAGGGGGTCTCAAAGAGTTGGATGCGACTGAGCAACTAACACACTGGTGGCTCAGACAGTAAAGAATGTTTGCAGTGTGGGAGACCCAGTCTTGATCCCTGGGTTGGGAAGATCCTCTGGGGTAAGAAATGGCAATCCACTCCAGTATTCTTGCCTGGAAAATTCCATGGACAGAGGAGCCTGGCAGGCTATAGTCCATGGGGTCGCAAAGAGTTGGATACGACTCAGCACACAGGGAGATTACACAGTGAATTCCCATTCATGGGGGTACTACTTGCAGAGATAACATTCTTCTATAAATGTTGAAAAATGCCAAACCTTAAAAGAAGCAGCCCAGGGAAGCCCCAGAAATAATAAGGAAGAAACTGGTAAATATATGGGTAAAACTAAACAAACAGTATCTTTAAAATATTAAATAATGCCCAAATTATAAGGGAAAATCAAGCTAAAAATAAGACTCTGGACAATGATAGTGTATAAACCAGGGGATCAGGTAGTTTGACGTACGTGTGTGTGTGTGTGCTGTGCTCAGCTGTGTCCCACTCTTTGTGACCCCGTGGACTGTAGTCTGCCAGGCTCCTCTGTCCACAGAATTTTCTAGGCAAGAAAACGGGAGCAGGCTGACATTTTCTACTTCAGGAGGATCCTCTCAACCTAGGGATTAAACCTGTGTCTCTTGTATCTCCTGCATTGGCAGGCAGATGCTTTAATTTGAAGTAAAGTATTCTAAATTCCTTGCATTTGAGAGGGAGGGGGATAAAGACAAAGATATTTAACTTCAGACTTTGTTAAGCACACCTGCTAAAATAGCCAGAGTAATAACGAAAATAATAGACATGGAACGCGTAACTTTAAAATGAGTGAGATCAGAATGTAAGAAAAGAAAAACAGCAGAAAAAGTTGGACAAATATCTCATAATAAGAATAAATCCAAAAATAACTACTGTCAGAGTAAATATAAATGATTTAATGAAAATGAAAAGATAAAACTTCAGATTGGTTTTAACAAACCACCCTTTTATTCCGTTTTTAATGAAATATACCTCAACCTTAAGTGCACAGGAAAATTAAGAGTCCATAAATGGAAAAAAAATATATGGAGGCCAAAAGAAAGATGGAGTAGTTATACTGACATCTGACAACATAAAATTTAAGGAAAAAAATTATGATAGGCTTATTACCTAAATTTAAAAGATCCAATGCCTGGAAGTTAAGACAATTTTAAATTTATTTGGAATGATATAAACTTGACACAGAAAAACAGACACATCGTGAAAGAGAAACTGACAAATGTATCCACTCATGGTGGAAAATTTTAACCTACCTTTCTCAGTAATGAATTGACTAAACACATTATGAAAAAATTAAAATACAGAAAATTTTAAAAATACAATTAAATAAATCTGATGAAATGGACATTTATATAGCACCGTATCCAACAGTAGAATCATAATTTTTGTCAAGCCCAAAGGAACATTTTTTGAAACCAAGTACCTGTGAGGCAATAAAACTAGCCTCAACACATTTCAGTAGGTTAGTATCATACAGACTAAATCCTCTGAGCATAAAACAATGAAGTTAGACATTTTATTTTAAAGAAAGAATTTGGAAAATTGATTGTATTTTTAAAGATACACTTCTATGTTAAGTCAATCCCTGGGCCAAAAAAAAAAAAAAATTAGAAATACTTAAAAACAAAATGTGTATTAAAGGTTGTGGGATGCAGTTAAAGTGGCACTTTGAGGGAAATTTATTGTTTAAGATGTTGTTTTAACAAAAAAATAAAGGCTCAAAATCAATGAGTTAAATATAAAATGCCAAAATAAACTAAAAGGGTGGGGGTAAGGAGGGAAAAAAAGAGCAGAAATAAATGAAACAAAAAAGGCAGAGAAAATCAACAGAGCCAAAAATAGACAAACTTAGCATTCAAGGGGAAAAAAAGAAATAAAGAACAAAGTCTAATAAATTATATTTGCAATAAAAAAGGAAACATAACTATGATGTTCTGGAGATTAAACAGATAATAAGAGATTAGGAAGATTTGAAGCAATAAAGATTTTACAACTTGTTTTGGAAAAAAAATCTATCCTACTTATCACTGTCCCTGGAAGGCAATTGCTTATCCTTTTCCCCAAAGGGATGAACATAAACATTGTCCTCTCATTTCTTCCTCCAAATATAATGTTATTTCTAATATAGCTCTTTTTTCTAGACAAAACTGATCATTTAAAACCTATATCCTGATAGTATAAAACTACTGGCAATATAGTAACTGGTGAAAGACAACCAAGGTCTTCCCCACCCCGACACTCTTTTTTTTGGTCTCAGTCAAGACTATCAAAACTACATCCTCCTACCTAAATAGCCCTGTCTCCAATGAGCTAAGTTGCATTCGTTCATATAAAGACTATTCAGTGGGCTGCCTGCTAGGTCCTCTGACAGGGCCTGAGGATACTGGGTCTCCACTCTCAAACAGACAGAGGCAATTACAATATTGTCAGTGTTAAACAAGGTTAGGTAGAGAATACAGTTGGAAACACACAGAGGGACACCTGACCCAGATCTGAGGAGCCCAGGAAAGAGGAAGCAGCATTAAAAGGAGCTCAAAAAGCCCAATCTCATTTACCACAAGGAAGAAAGTACTTAAAAGCAGAAATGAGAGGTTCAAAATTGTAAGAGAGCAGTCCATCCAGAAACCCTGAAGAGGCTCTGAACGGCTGTAAAGCCATAAGGCTGGAGAGCCTTTAAGCCAAAGACAAGCCATTCTTCACAAAGTGTGAGGGGCCTGTACCAGGTCCTGCTTTGTGGATAAAGAGGTATGGCCCACAGGTTAGGCTTGCCTAACAAAATGGCATTTTCTCCTCTGTCAAAAAGCTTATAGAAATTATGCAGTAGCAGGGTAGTCAAGAGCAGAGAAAGAAGTGGGTTTCTGTCTTGATTATAAAAATTAAATGAGATAATATACAGAGAGCCTAGCACAAAACTAGACACACCATAGAAACCTCAGTGTTAGGGAAAAAACCATCCACTCTTATTCTCTAAGCCTTTACAAAACATGTCAAATAGAAATGAATTGCCTGGAAAGTGAGAATAAGAGAGACTTGTCCCAGACGAAGGACATATTAGGATTCTAAAAAACAAATTCCTGAGAAAACAGAGCACCATGGAGCCAGAATTTAATTAATCCAACTGAATAAATTCTACCTACATTTAATCTATTTCATCAATCTAAGAATATTTTAACATTAATAGCAAGCTCATCAGTATGTAATAAAACCCTTTAGACAAAAAACATTTTATCAGGGAAAATCTAGGCCAATTAAAAATATCTTTATTTTGTATCTTAAAAAAAAAAAAATCACTTCCCCAACAAATTTTTAGCCTCCTGAGAGATCAAATGCAGTAAATAATGTATCTCCTCTGCAGACAGTTTTCCAAGTATAAAAATTTAAATTATTACTATAAATAATAAAGGTAGGCCATTTGATTTATCAGTTTAATATAAAGATTAAATATATTTCAAAGCTATAGCTAATATTTACAAACTGTACAAGTTTAGTTTGATTCTGCTCTGATAAAAATAAAGGATAACCATTTCAAATGTAGATAATAAAATCTAATTTTTCTTTCTTATTACATGATCCATATTATTTTTAATTCTTTATAGTCAGAAAATATACAGAGGTGCATTGATTTACTTCATTATCCAAAAAGCACCTGATTTTTTTCCTTAACTTGAAATAATCACTAATTTTTATTCTTTAAAGTATAAGATATGCCCACTTTGTTGCATGCATACTTAAAACGAATTCCAGTAATTAAAATATAGAATATTCAAAGTACTATGTTTTTCAGTACTAAATTAAGAAAACATACTCAAAATGTTTTCACTTAAATATCATGCACTTTTATCAAGCAATATTAGAACAAGATGTCTTAGGAAAGATATATTTCACATCTCATGGTACACTAGATATTTAAATACAAATATATAAACAGTTACAGACATAAGATTTGAAATAATTTAATTTTTTTCAAAGACTGGAAATCATTGTACAACTTTTAAAATGCTATTTTCCCTAAGTGAGGACTTTATAACTAAAAATAGCCTAAAAGTGAAAAAAAATTTGACTGCAAAGCCAAAAATTAAAGTATATTTTATTCAACAGAGCTTTGAATTTTCACATTTTCACAAGAAACAGTTATAAAATTATTTAAAAATTCTAATAGAATGCTACTTTACTAGGGAAGCAATCATAGGAAAAGAACTTTATGGCTTTGGTGAAGACCAGAATGCTTAATACTAACAATATCTGCCTCAAAAAATACAGTCACAATTCTTGATAAGAAAAGCTGCATATTATTTCCTAACCAACTTCTTCCTAGAAATATTTGACATAAACAAGAACCAAATTTTCTTGTCTCAACTTCACATCCCTCTAAAAGCTCTATGAACTTTGCTCTCCCTCCTTATTGTAGTCTTTAAAACCTTTTAGCAATTCAAATCAGGAAAGGGAGTGAGTCAAGATGCCCATAACTTCCTTACCCTTAACACAAAAAGCTGCTTTATTAGCTAAAATGTAGGAGTTATAATTGTAATTGCTTTGCCCTTCCGAAACTCATCTCCCATACCATTTTGAACCATTCAGCAGGTGGTGTAGGAGGATAAACTCAAGTCTGAAATAGTTGGTCAATGGTATAATCATAAGGAACCAAAGAAGACTTTAAGTATATAACAGGAAACATAGCTTTAATGTTTTCCTTTTTAAATTGATTTAGTCTGGGTCAGGCCTTTTGTATGTTTACATAAGAAACAGCTCATGTTGAACCATTTACTGCTTACTGCTGAATAGGCATATCTTGAGAACTCACTGTAAAGAAGCAAAATTCATTACTTACAGCTCAGTTGAGATCTACAAAATGTTAAACAAGCCAGAAAATAGGAATGTAAAGAGAAGTAAAATTTATATGTCTTGATTAAAATAAATGCTTACTTTTTTATCATCAAGTCTCCATAAGTGATAGTAATCTTAAGAGCATATAAGGCAGGGGGTATAAATGGCTGACCATCAAGCTGAGACCGACTGCTAGTGACTTAGGGCAGGGGTTCTCATCTTCAGAGTGCAAAAGAATAACCCAGAGTTTGTTACAACAGTTAAGTTTCCATATCTACAGAAATTTTGATTCAGCAGGTCTGGACTAGGGCTGAGGAATATGCCTGCTCTCTTAATCTTTTTTTTTTAAACAACCTAAACCAGCACCCTTATTGATTCCAAAAACCACTTTCTGATACTTAGAACATCATATCTCTTGAACAGCCTATCTCTGCTCCCTGAATGGAAAGGAGCAAAGACAAGGACAAATAAATCTGAGGCTACTTTACTTACAGAACAGGGAAATTTGTATTTGTGCTGCCTCTTTCACCAAACTGTTCAGGAGAGGCATCTCTTCTCTTCAAGGCCAAGATCTCTGTTAGTTCACTTCACTCTTGAAGTCTAGGTCAGTGTTTGTTTTCTCAGCAGCTTGTACTCAGCCATACGACTTGGTACACGGTAGGCTTTTCATATATTAAAGTTAAATAAATAACAAATATTCTTCTTTATTCCCTTCACTTCCCTTGAAGACTTTACTCAATTCTTTTTTTCTTTTTCTCACTTGCAACTTTACCATTCAAGCTAAAATATATTCAAGTTTTTCTCCTTGTAAGAGAGAAACTCTCTTCTGTATACCCCTCTGGCTACCACCTTGTCACATTCCCTTTTAAATACAAATTTATTTTTCTCTCAGTATTTCTATTTCCTTACTATTTATTTTCTCCTCTAACCGAAAGCAATCAGGTGTCATCCTTATTCTTCCTTTGAAATCTTCCTGGAGAAGATTTTCAACTTTTAGATTTTCTAATTACCAGAGCCAGTGAACGATTTTCAGTCATTAGCTTACCTAACCTTTCGTGGCATTTGACCATTCAAAATGGCAGTACAGCATGCTGGTGAAAAGCAGACGGCACAGTTAGCATGCCTGGATTCATAATTCCAGCTCTGCTATCTACAACTGGCTGCCTTTGGCTAAATTCGTTTCAGTGCTTCATTTTATTCATCTGAAAAGTGAAGTCATTGAGGAGTCAAGTGATTTAGGCATGTGTGCTGAGTTGTGTCTGACTCTTTGCAACTGCATGGACTGTAGCCAGCCAGGCTCCTCTGTCCATGGAATTTCCCAGGCAAGAATATCGCCATTTCCTTCTCCAGGGAATCTTCCCGACTCAGGTATCCAACCCATGTCTCTTCCACCTCCTGCATGGTAGGCAGATTTTTTTTTATCAGCTGAGCTACCAAATAACTAATATACATAAAGCTATTCATACAGTCTTGCTTATTCTTAAAATTTCCCTCATGAGTTTCTATGGTTTCATACTGCCTCAACTGTCCTTCCTTAATCTCCTTTACTAGATTATTTTCTTCTGCTTGCCCCTTCAATTATTAGTGATCACCAGGATGCTATCTTCAGTTTTATTTTATGCTTTATATGCATTCAGTAGCACAACTGACTCACAAATGCCAGCACATGTACTTCTCAATTGTATCTCCAAAGAAGAAGATAGGTTTCTCAGGATTCCTTTTATATCTTCTGGTCTAGTCCATTCTATGATGACTGGTATACATCTGTAAGGCGGTTGGCTACCATTAGGGTTCATGGTCAAAGAAAATGCAGTATAATGATACTGTATTAAAAGCATGCATTTTAATGTCACAATTATATTCAAATTCTGATTCTACCACTTACAGGCTATACATTTATCCTTGGAGAACTAAACTAAGCCAGTGCATATCAGATTCCTCTATAAGGAGATAATCATTCCTAGCTACACAGGCGTCCTTGCTGAGTAAACGTGTAACTGTAAAATGCTTAGTATATTGTAAATGCCACCTGGTTATTGTTACTACTACAGTGGAGAAGAAAGAAGCTGACTGGCCTGGTTTTGGACTGAATCCGTTGGTCTCACTTACTCTGTATTATAAAATCCAAAAGTACACTCAAGATGCAGAGACTTCAACTTAAGCAAATTGGCCCTAAAATAATTCCTTGAGCTGAAACAGAAGATAAGGCAAGAAAACAGTGTCTCTACATTTCTAATCTAAATAAAAATTAATCATGTATTTCATATTTTTAAAAGAAGGGAGTTATAAACGTAAAGGAGCAAAAGCAGAGTAATTCAGTTATTAAATCATTTTCTAAGAATTTCATACCTTTCAGAAACTAAAATTAATTTTTAAGTAAACTTTTTAATAGATAAGCAATTTCACATTTTCTAATGGAGTAACACTCATTTTAAATGATTCATGTTTACAAATCCACATAACACAAGTATAAAATAAAAATGACATGACAGCAGTCTTTACCAATTATTTTCCTTTTGATGGCTACATTAATATGCAACTTCATTAGAATATGAAATATTTATCTCTTTCTCTTGATGAGTCTCAAAATATTCTCATTGATAAGCAAATAAGAAACTTGATTTTCATAATCTATCTTCAGGGAAACATGAGTTTTGAAGTTTTTTTCAGTTACAGATTTGTACTGATCAGTCCTCATTTGTTCACTCATGTTATAGATGGGGTGTATTTATAAGATGATTTAAAAAGCTGTAAGATATACAATGTATGACTTATGTGAAAAGTATATCAAACTATACCAAATAATTCTCATCTCATTAGAAACATGTTCTATAGAAATGCACTAAATGAACAGGCACTGCATTGAAAAATGTGTTGATGTGATCAAAGAAACAATGTTTGACCTCAGAGAAAAGACTAATAAGGAGACTTTCTAGAATATATAGAAATGGAAATGCTACTTCAGCTTTATAAAATAACTTAATTATGATGTTGACCTTCAACAAAATTGGTTATTCATTCATCAGAAGGGTTTTGAGCCCTTGGAATAGAAAGTGGTATATATTAGAAGTTATGTGAATTAAGTAAGAATAAATCAAGCCAAACTAAACCTATTTCCATAACACCATGGCAAGTGAGAAATAAGCATCAGTGTTATGGAACTTGATGTTATAAAGATGTGTAACTAAGTTTAGATAATTTTTGAATGTAAGAAAGAAATATGGACTTGATGACAATGTAATAAAATGGATTTAGAGCTGGTTTAATAACTGATCCAAATAATATCTATTTGGAGTCATTTCTCTAGTAACATGCCAGAGGATTTGGCTCAGTAACTTTTATCCTTCAATAATTTTAATGAATTCATATAAATCTGTCTTATCAAATTTTCAAATGACAAAGTTGGGAAGTATAGCTAACACAGTGAATGAGAGAATCAAGGTTCTAAAACATCTCAAAATATTGGAACAGAGTCAAACTAATAGGATGAAATTTAACAGGAACAAATGCAAAACTCTACATACAGGTTCAAATAGCCAGTTCTATATGTACAATACATGAAGGGCTTCACAACACTTTAGAAAATAAAGGACAACAACAAAAGAAAGCCTAGAAAAGCTAGGCTGGTTTATGAGAAAGAAAAAAAAAAAGAACAAAAGCATCGCCAAATGTCATTCTAGCCTTTTAATTTTTACAGCCTAACATATACCACACACATACTATAAAACTTCACAGGGATTAGGCAATCTCTTCCTTCTTATACTAATAAAATAATGCAATTCTTAAAATGCTATTTTTCATTAATATTCAAACATTAAATCTTTAAATGAATTTTTATTTGGATCACTTCATTTCAAATAATAATAATACATAATCATTCATTGACAATATAAAATCAGAAAGCTTTTTCCAGAATGTTATAATAGTATATTACAGGTGTGTTTACATAAAATCTTCATGGACATCTAAAACGTGCAAGTTCTTGGCATAAAAGTTAACTTCTTTTATATATTAAGAGTCCAGAAGGGTCTTACTGAGCAATGAAGTTTAATGCAATTTCCACATAGGTGACTTTGAAAGGCTAACTGTAAATTTAGTAAAACCTCTGCATTCTGTAAGTTTCCTCAGATTTCAATGCTTTAGGTTTCTAAAGATGGTAATAAAATAGAACAAATTTATAATGTGTCCTCATTAAAAGATAGTCAGACCTCCTACTTGCTTCTAATGTTTCTGCGACACATCTTTGGCAACACTCCTGATTTAGGATTCTTCTATTAAATCTTCTGCAAGTCAACTCCTATTATATAAATCATGAACCACCCAGACTTTATCCAACTATGTTAGCATCCTTTCTCATTCCAATATTTTCTTTCCATCTTATTCCATTTTTTTTCGTTTCATTTACTTAGAACAATTGGTTTTCGTAGTTAACCAGATTTCAATTTATTTCCAAATCCAATTTGAAATTCTTATTTGAAAATTTCTATGCAAGTCTCATGTATAACATTCCCTTTTTCTCTACTAATCAATCATTACCCAATATCTCCTACTCCTAAATTATTTTTACAAAGAATACTTCCTTTCAAAAAATCACCATTTAAATCAAGATTCAGAACTGGTTCCCCTTTATTCAAAATCTCAGCTAAAGACTGTCAGCAATAATAATAATATTTAAAGACACTGGTGAGTAATTAGAAATGAGGTTTTGAAAGACTATTTAATTACATAGAGAAATGTTCATATGTATTATTAAATAGGAAACAAATTCTTTTAATTTTCTAAATCTGCTACAATAAGAAAACAATCCTATAACCCTAACAAGCATTTATATAAAGCACACTGTAGGTGAATTATTTGGATTACAAGATTTCCTAATTCTAAATTGTGTGGGAAATCTCTAAGAAAAAATGTTAAGAAAGATATCTTTCTTTATCTCTTACCAAATGCATTTTGATTAGTATGCTTCTTATTCTATTATTTAAACCTTCTTTTATTTAATTTCATTCTTATTACTCTCCATTATTCCCATCTTCTTACCAAACTATAAAGTGTTTCATCATGCAAAACACAAAAATATACACATTATATGGTAACATTAATAATACTTTAAAGTTTATATACAGTTAAATGGTTTGCAAAGGGCTTTTCAATATCATCTCAAGTAAATTACCAACCACAAGGTGTGACAGGTAGACTCCATTTTATAGATGCTGATGACTTAGGTAAGGAGACTGACAGCAGAGTCTATACTGGAAACCACACCTTCTGACTACAAGTTCAGTCTTCTCTCTTACCTCCTTTCTATACTTAACATGGGAACTGGTTTTCAAAATAAAACATAAGATTATACTTCATTAAAACAGTGTGATATGGACATATATGTGTATATATGTGTGATATAGTTGGGTAAACAATTGAGATGCCAAAATAAACTTAATATTTCCAAGATAATTGATTAGAGTAGACAGAAAGAGTTTGGGGGTTAGATAATTTGGATAAGCAATGTTTAGATTTGGTATATAACGAAGCAACTTCTTTACAAACATGTTGCCACATTATTTTATATAGTTTATTATGCACTGAGTTGCTTCAGGCCCACAAATGTTATAGAATTGGTCAAAGAAAAATAGGAACAAGAACTGGAGATTCTCAGATTTGTATACAATAATCATTAAGCAACTCTGGTATTTGTAAAGCAAAATTAGTAGTTTTTAAAAATACAGGAATAGTTCAGAAAATATCTTAATATGTGACATCAAACCATGAATATCTCAACATGCAAAATAATCAGAATAAAAGTGTTTTAGGAAGAGGTACCAATCAAGAGTCTTCTAGTCAGCAGTAAGTACAGTCTCATATTTGACTTAAAAATCTGGTATAAATCCCTGTTGTATGGTAGGGTAGTACCCTTCTAACACCATACATGAGAGGGGACACATCTGTGTCTAATCTTGTTAGGAAATCACAGCATTGCTTCCAGTTGTAGAGAGCAAATATTCTTCTCTAAGAGTCTTCCACTTACATCCAGTCCCAAGACAGTCCTGTTGGTGGTGTCTAATATAACAGTATTAATGGCAAATGTCTGCCAGAACGTGGAGCAATGGCAGCTCTCACCTCAGCCCCTGGGAACGTAAATCTGATAAAATCACTTTGAAAAACAATACGGCAGCACTGAAGCTGTGCTTCACCTGTGACTTGATTCCACTATCTATATAACTTAGAGACATGTTGTCCAGTACAACAGCCACTAGCTGCACGTGTTTACTGAAAATTAAGTTACCTAAAATTCAATACAACTTTTAAAATTTAGTTCCTTAGTCACAGTAGTCACATTTAGATATGCAACAGCCCATCTGTCCAGTGGCTACTGTACTGGACAGGGCAGAAACAGAACACTTCCACCATTGAGGGAAGGCATTCCTCTAGAGAAACCACATCTTCTAGGAGAAGAGTGAAAAATATTCATTTTAACACTATATGTGATAGAAAAAAATTTTAAATGTTAATGTCCATTAGTAGAAGGAAAGATTAACAATCTGGAATATTCACGCTATGGACTATTAAATAACAATCAAAATCTAAATGAATGAGATTACGAATATTTAAGTGATGATTCTAATATGTATAAGGTACAGTTAAAAAAGCAAGTTATAGAACAGAGGTAGGTGGTAGGTATAGAATCCATTTTCTCATCCTCTATATTATTCTGATGTAGTTGTTTTCAAAATCAAGGCCAAGAAGAATTATAAAGTAGTGGGGTTAAGAGCTCAAGCTGGCTGTGTGAACGTGGGCAACCATGAGCTTGGTTTTTCTCCCCTGCAAAATGCAATTCATAGTCTAAAAAGTGCTAAGGGCTGCAGTGAAAAGTAAAGGAGGTAAAATATATGAAAGTCCTCTGTAAACTATAAAATGCTATGAAAAAATAGCTAGTATTAAGTAGGGCATAAAACTACAAACTGAAAATTATCTGGGAATTTTAAACTGACACAAATCCCTTGAGTAGGTAGGATTAGGTGGGATGTGTTTTTATGTGGCACATAAAAAATTACAATTTCATAATTTGTCAGTGATATTTATTTCATCTTGCATAAACAAGGGCTAAGAGGTGGAATCATTTCACAAGTTAATCAGTACAGTATGGCCAGATTAAGTAATTATTTCAAAAATATTCCATCAGTTATAAAATTTATGACAACTAATACAAATAGGTATTCAGTAAATATTTTTGAATACATACTATATGCCACTCAAATTCTACATGCTTTGTATGCATTAATTTATATAATCCTCACAACAACCCTTCCCTGGTGGCTCAGAAAGCGTCTGCCTGGAATGCAGGAGACCCAGGTTCCATCCCCGGGTTGGGAAGATCCCCTGGAGAAGGAAATGGCAACCCACGCCAGGACCCTTGCCTGGAAAATCCCATGGACAGAGGAGCCTAGTAGGCTACAGTCCATGGGGTCGCAAAGAGTCCGACCCAACTGAGTGACTTCACTTTTACTTTCACAACAACCTTAAAAGGTAAGTAGTATTCAGTTTAGTCGCTCAGTCGTGTCCGACTCTTTGCAACCCCATGAATCGCAGCACACCAGGCCTCCCTGTTCATCACCAACTCCCGGAGTTCACTCAGACTCACGTCCATCGAGTCAGTGATGCCATCCAGCCATCTCATCCTCTGTCATCCCCTTGTCCTCCTGCCCCCAGTCCTCTCAGCATCAGACATAATAGGTACTTAAAGAGCACAGATTATGATACCAGACTGCCTGGATTCAAGTCTGAGCTTTTCCACTCACTTGCCAACTGCCCTTGGCAGCGTAAGGTACTTAGCTGCCTCAGTTTGGAAACTGAGTGGAAAAGCTCAGACTTGAATCCAGGCAGTCTGGTACCATAATCTGTGCTCTTTAAGTACCTATTATGTCCTTAGCACTGTGTTTGATCTTCGAAATACAGTACAAACCTGACTGAAATACTCAGGACCTCCCCAGTTCACCAAGGCAGTGAAGCACAATTTTTAACTTGAAATTCAAAGCTTCTACAGTCTGACCTCAATTGCTTCTCCCTGCCTCTCTCTCGTTATGCCCCTAAGACCAATCCTTGGATACTGAGAGAAGCCTGCTTAGGTCTCTAATTTTCTCTCTCTCTCTCTCTCTTCTTTGACCCTTTTTTCCTCCTACCTGATATATTTGCTGCAATTCAACACATCCTTTAAGGGTGTCTTACCTAGTTCTAACAGTTCCATGGAGATTCCCTCTGGTTATCATAGCACCACAAGGTTTCTCTATGAGAAAATTTCCCTAACTTACCATCTATAATGAAAATGTGATTAATTACACCAATCTGATTAGGATACTACGTGACAGTAAAACAGCAATGCTACAGGAAGGAAAATCTTAAAACATTCCTATTAGCAATAAATGGATAAACTGTCAAGACATGTGGTAGTGGCTTTCCAAGGTTTGGGATTAGAATTTTCTTCTTCTGAAAAAATTTCCCTATACAAACTGAATCTCATGAAATGAGATTTTAGAAAGATTTCCATTAACTCTAGTTTGAGTTAATTTTTCTAATGATTAAACACTATCTAGATTTAAACAGAAATAATTTAAGAATTTAAAACATTATATACTACTAGAACACCACATAAAGTATTTTATCCCTGCAGTCAGTATAATGAATCTGAAAATAAATCACTACCTAGTTCACTCAGGAAGGGAGACACTATCATGCCATTACTAACATGAAGACTTTTTTTCTTCAGGAAAATAACATAAAAATATTCTGCCCTATCTCATCCTCCAAAGTACAGAGATATTTTTATTTACTTTGAGCATAAATTTAACATGGGAAGAAATTTAAAAACGGACTGATTTTTGTTGATTAAGTATCATGTCATAACATGCAGTGTTGACTTGAGTCAACAAAATATGAGCTATCTGATGAAAATATTTAAGTTATACTGATTAAGAATACATTTTATATAAGCTTTAATTGATACCTGAGAAAAATGTTCTTTTATAATTTTAAAATATGATAAATAATATTACTCTACAGAATAGTTTCTAAATATATTGCCCTTAGACATATTCCAAGCTATAATTAAAACAGAAAAACAAAAGGGAGAATTAAGGCAACATATGAACAACCTAATAATGTGCATTTGGCAATTTTTTATAAACAGAATAATGACTACAAAAAAATTCAACCTTTAGAAGTTTTGATTCTATACCATGACATTTTAAGAAAATAGCCTTGTAATAGAAAATGTTGAGCAATACCAAAGACAAACATTTAAAACATGAAAGTACAATTACTCAAAATAGGGGCTCAAGACCACAGTAAAAATTCAGAGAACAATTATGAAACTTTTAGATTTTGGTTAAAAAATAAAGGTAAAAACAAAATGCTTTTGTATCTTTCGAAGGGAATACAAAAGAAACTGATTTATGTAAGATAAAATTTCTTTTTACCTGTAATTCAAATTCGAAATTTCATTTCTGAAAAAGACATGGTCAGAGGTAGGGGAAGAGCTAGGAAATTATCAATAAAATTGAGAAATAAAAGAGGTGGAAAAAAGGATGTTTTTCACACCTTAGCATGTGTTTTGAGGCACAAGTATTCAAACTAAAATTTATGAACTGAGAAACAATGAGGTCAAACAGCTGTTAAAGAGATGCTACAAAAATGACTCCCAACATAGCTGGTGATTAATTTTAAATCTCTTTTCTTACATACACTGTAAGTATTCCTTTAATATGCAACTGTTTATATATAACTGCTCATACAGAAAATATATTTTCAGATTTAGTGTATCAAAAAGAAGAGATTATACCTACTCTCAGAGTAGCTGCTTCCAAAAAGAGGAGACATTATTATACTTACTTCTAAGCATCTTTTCTATCAACAATTTACCTAACAATTACCTATGACACATTCATATCAGCTTTATTTTATTATGTATAAATACTTCCTTTCCCAAATATTCACAAAATCTGCTATTCATATTGTGTGTGCATAAATTCACACTGATATTAAAATACAGAATATTCATTCAACATTAACATGCTTTTGAATTATACATGTTTTATACCATTATCTTAACATACTATAGAAAAATACAAAAGAATGTGCTGCAAATTACTGCATCTTTCTTTAAAAGGTCAACTGAGTAATTGTTCACAAATATTGGTGAAAGTTGTTATTTAGTTTTTTAAATTTTGTACACTATTATGCTTAAAATTTAACTGTGTTTATGGAGAAGGCAATGGCACCCCACTCCAGTACTCTTGCCTGGAAAATCCCATGGACGGAGGAGCCTGGTAGGCTGCAGTCCATGGGGTCGCTCAGAGTCGGGCATGACTGAGCGACCTCACCTTCACTTTTCTCTTTTCATGCACTGGAGAAGGAAATGGCAACCCACTCCAGTATTCTTGCCTGGAGAATCCCAGGCACGACGGAGCCTGGTGGGCTGCCGTCTATGGGGTCGCACAGAGTCGGACATGACTGAAGCGACTTAGCATAGCATAGCATTTTGATCTTGAATATTAACATCATAAGCCATGGCCTGAAAGTGACTTGTTACAACTAAGACTTTAAATTTCAAAACTAGGAAAGCATTTCTTACAAGATAAAATAAAGAAGATGCTACAGTAATATATACTAAGAATATTAAAAAATTAACTGAGTTCTTCCTTTATATTGTAAATGTACCATTTATTTATCAAAAAAAGATGATTAAAAAAATCAGTCAGCTGATACACTTTAAGCATAATTATAAAGATGGTTAAACTATGTTCCATGAAGTAAAGACTGTGGATATTTTATTATTACTTTTTAGAAGTAGATTTATGGGGTTGCAAAGAGTCAGACACGACTCAGCGACTGAACTGAACTGAACTGAACTGATAGCCCAACATCTAGGAAGTGTTTAGTAAATGGTAAGCACTCATAAACATTTTTGAGAAATAAATGACATAATAAAACTGATTTATTATGTAATGAAAAACAACAACTTTATCATTTCTGTATTTTAGAAACAACCTCTTTGGCACCTAGTAGATTGTGTACCAACGATGCATCCAGCACCAGCACTTGGAGAGAAAAGGCAACTACAGAAAATATTTGGATGCTCATATGTGGGGAAAAGATTAAACTAGTTCCTCAAATAAATAAACAAAATAACCTTCAATACACACTCATTCATTCACCCATCCACCCAGAATAAAGCATGTATTTCTTCAGAATCACCACGGTCAAGTGGTCAATGATGAATGGGTAAGCGAATAGTGAAAGTGAAAGTCGCTCAGTCATGTCAGACTGTTTACAAGCCCATGGACTATATAGTATCATACTAAAAATAAAGTTTAAAACACCCAAAAAGCAAATATAAAGGTTATAGAGAGGATGAGTATGAAAAAATAAAACACCTATTTTCATATAGCTTACATTGAGTGAATAGGAAAAAACCCTAAAAACGTAAAACAGTACTTTAAGATTTAAAGACAGAATGAGTATAAAACTGCCATTTTCCCTACTTTTTAAGATGGTAATTAATCACAGTTGAAATTAGTCTAAAAATCAGGAAATTATCAAGAAAAACAATTTTTATATACTAGTAATCACAGGTAACCTTTGACAATTTGGTGTGTAACCATTCAGGCTATCTTCTGTTCACATGTAAACATATATATAGATAAGACCATATTATACATGCAGTTTTAAAAAGTTTGTTTTACTTAACAAATACCTAAACTACATTTCATGTTAATAAACAGGCACCCATACATCCTTTGTCATGGTTATTTCTAATTTCACTGCATGAGTATATTATTATTCTATTAACCAATCCTCTACAGTGAACATTTAGATTGTTATCAAACCTTTGCCATTACACTACATTAGCTAGCCCCTGTTGCTCATTTGTGTTTACTTATGTTGAAAACACAGCCTAAATCTACAGCCAATTAGCACTCAACTGCTTTTGAACATGTACTCTTTGAAAAGTAAAGAACATGGGTAACTGTCAACTTTGTTTTATTAAAAGTATGTAATATTGCTGACAGAGATTTTGTCAATGCTTATTGCTTGTAAGACTCACACTCCCAGGAAAATGACACTATAAAACTAGATGTAATGTACAACATGATTAATAAAATTAATATTGCTATATGTTATATATGAAAGTTTTCTGAATAAATTCTGAATTCTCATCACAAGGAAAAAATAATTTTTTCTCCTTCTGTGTCTATATGAAATGATGGAGGTTCACTAAAAATTTTTGTGTAATCACTTCATGATGTGTGTAAGTCAAATCATTATGCTGCACACCTTAAACTTACACAAAGCTGTATGTAAATTATATCTCAATAAAACTGGAAGAAAAAATTAATTTTTAAAATTAAAAAAAAAATAAAAAAGCTAGTCCCCAGCGTGAACTTTACATGCTCATAGGAAACTATGGGAAGAAAATGCTGATTTAAACAGCAGGTATACAAGATAAAGTAAGGAACCCTAACGAGCATTCAGCTACATTTTGTTAGTATTGGCAGTTTCAAACACTGAATCATCTCTTTCATGAAAATCAGTCTCTAGGAGGGTTATCCAATTATGAAAAATAAATATTTTAATGAAAATGAGAGGTGGTTATTTAAAAGAAAACGGCATCCTTAATTATAATAATGCTGCTAGGTATAGTTAATGACCCCACACACTGAGGAAGGTCAAATTTTAATGACCTGGACCACACCAAGGTCACAATTGGTAGCAGAACACTGATCAACATATAAAAGCCACCAAACACATGAAAGGAATTACAGTACATCACACATCAAACATTTTGGCCTGGCGCTTCCTTCCTCTAATCCTGCTGGCAGGAAATGCTCTACATATCCTTTGAGGTGACCATACACATTTAAAAGTGGTCCCTTGTTAAAAAAGCTCTTGGATACTGCAATTTTCTCCAAAGGGAAGAGCAGCTTCTGCTCAGCACTGATGCACTACGTTTCTACCTGCAGCACAGAGATGGAGCGCCACTGATGAGGTACTGTAACCGCTTAATCTAATTTCTTCTTCGAAGGGTTAGAAGCACAGAAAATAAACTTGGAAAAGTATTTTTTCACATTTTATATGATATAGTATCAGGCAAGTTGACCCATGTTACAGCTTGAACTATTTTGTTATAGCTATATGTAAATAAAGTTAAATAATATACAAGAAAACATGTTTTGAACTATATCACCTTATAAGTTAGAGATTTTTACCAGAATATACTTATGGTACTAAGAATAAATTTTAAAAGAATATATTAAGATGCCTATACTTAACTGGAAAATGTACAAATGATTCAGTTACACTATTCAAAATGATGGCTGCTAAGTTTCTGAGAATGAATAGTTTCAAATAAAATAATTATATGAAGTTGGAAAAAATTAGTGTCCAATTCAGATTGAAGGATAACTTTCCCACAAGAATATCTGTTGTGATAAGAACTAGGATAGGAAAAAAAGCATTTAATTTTATTATTTTTCTACAGCATAAATATGTTTACAGTATAAAAAAATGCTGTTTATTAGAATGACAGGATATTAGGTAATTACTGTATATTTCATCAAAATTCATTCAGTCAGCTAACTAAACCAATGACACTGTAATTCGTAGCTATGCGCATTATTGTTTTTCCTAGTTTTTGGATAATTCTTAAAGTTTAGTGGGACTATACCTCAGTTTTATCAGGTGTTATTTAAAATCACCTGGAAATACTGAGGTTGTGTTTCACTGAACATGAGCTCCGTGACTTCTATCCAGAACTTAAATGACTGGAAATCTTTTCAGTGCCAAAGACGTGCTGTCCACAGTGTGTTTGATAAGCTGACATGGGACAGGGACTCTTTTCACTGTTGTGTCAGTTTATCAAACCCATACGTGGATGACATTCAATTCAGTTAGAGGACAATAAAGTCCTGGAATACAAATAATTATTTCTTTTTGAGAAGCAGTATATTCTTTAATGTACAAATGCTACAGACATGTATAATGTATATGACAATCTGTACCAAATAACTGTTCCAATAAATAAAATTCATAAATTGGTTCAAAACCTCAATTATAACCAGAGTTATTAAGCTATATCCTTGGAATGTGTCCAATGAATAGAGGTGCATATTAATAAAAATTTTAATATTCACACTTGACACTTTTATTTTCCCTTATATTCATTAGTGACTTACATGGAAAATATCATAGTGGATGAATATATAATTTGACATTAAGATATGACAAACTGAAGTTAAAAATTTTTTTTTAATTCTGATCGAAATCACTTATTTTGAACTGTGATTTGACACTGACTTGACTATGTCGAGTAGATTTACATATGATAAATTATGCTGAGAAAGTATTTTTTACAACTTAATTCATTTTAACATTTAGTTATGTCAAAACTGTTCAATGGCTATAGAGGTAAGAACAGTGGCTATCTATGGAGTGCAGGATACTGTATGGGCCAGGAAGAGTAAAGTTTCTAGGGAGCTGGGTGGCTGGAACATGGCTACACATATATGCGAAAGTCCATCATGCTATATACAATTAATGTACTTTCCTGACTATAAGTTGTAACTCAATAAAAAATAAAAAGATATGGAAAAAAGTTCAAACCAGCCTTGAAAGCTAAAAAATTAGCTTTGCACTGATCTATTTTGTATCTATTTTTACAATCAACATTTGTATTTTTCATTATCCTTGTCAATGTGGAATGATTTTCAAGTAAGTTTTTGTTCACAGCTCAGTGTGAGAAATGATGTACCAGAAAAGTATTTCACATTGAAGAAATACCTTTCTTCCCAGCAGAGGATGCAGAGTTTCCAAACAGACAGCAAGTATTTCTAGCATACAAAACAGTTAAAATTATAGTTTACTTCACGGCAGTGAACTAGTGGACACAGAATAAAATAAGATATAAAGATAAATGCAAGTATTAATAGCTATTGTTTAAATTGGCACTTTAGAAAATAATAGCTTCTTTGTTCTCATGTTAAAACGACAAGGGGCAGTAGCATCTCATTATTGGTTAGCAAGTTCTCTTACACAACGTGTAATTTATTATTAGTTCTACATATTAAATGAATGCATAGATGCTTGCTTCCTACCTTGCTTTCTAATTAGCTTCTGTATTTGTGGAGGGGATTGGAAGGTATTGGCTGAAAACAGACACTAGTCATGAAAGGGTTAAATGGGTCTTCCTCAAATTGAAGTTACAAAGCCACCATTGCAGTACGCTTTACAATATTCTTAAACTCAAAGCTGAGCAAAGACTTTTATCAATCAATCAATCATCTTAGCTCTCCTGTTTAATCCATTTAGGATGTTGAGCAGGGTATACCTGAATAACTATAATAAGCATGTGATGGTTTCTGAAGGGAAAGGATGGGAGGACAGGATAGTTAGGAAGTTTGGGATGGACCTGTACTTAACGGCTATATTTAAAATGGATAGCCAACAAGGACCTAGTGTATGGCATATGGAATTCTGCTCAACGTTATGCGGTAGCCTGGATGGTAGGGGAGTTTGGGGGAGAATGGATGTATGTATATGTATCACTAAATTCCTTTGCTGTTAACCTGAAACTATCACGACATTGCTAAGCGGCCATACTCCAATACAAAAATAAATAAATAAATAAACATTCAGATTACTTTTTAGTTACAATAACACTTAGCACAACGTTTTACTGTTTTTTAAAGAGCTGTCTTATATGTCGGTGGTTCTAGTGAACATTCATCATATCCCAGAAACTCACCTGTCTTTAAGCAGAAAAGTGTTTAGGTTATAATTTCACGTGATGATGTTACTGCCTCAATTAAAACCCACAATCAGGAATGTACATAAGATATTACATATCCAGTGTACCTTATATAACCAGAATGTACTTAAAATAAGTATAAGATAGACTTTCTAAGTTCACAATAAAAAATTATGATGTAAACCCCCCAAAATTCTATCATCCTGTAACATTTTTTTCAACATGAATTTCTACAGGAAAACATCAAAAATACCAATAAAAAGGGTTAAACATATTTAATATAACATTCTGAAATGTATGACAGTAGAACTTACAGTCATTTTCAACACTTATTGAGGTAGCTTTTGGCAGCAAATAGAAACACATTCATAGAAACCTACATCCTGCTACAGGAAGCCACAAAAGACGCAGTTACTTTGGTGAAGGCCAAATCCAAATCCAAAGCCTTCACACTAGATCAGCTAAAGAACACGACAGGGACTAAAAGCCTGCCAACAGTATTTTCAAACAAAGCTTTCAGGCAAGCTATTCTAAATACCTACTATCCCAATATCTCTGATTTGCTAAAAGGGAGTTATTTGAAACCAACACTATGCATTATAGGATTAGGAACCTAACATCATGAGATATGAAACATACCTTGCCAAAAGCCAACACAATGGTTATTTTGAGAACATTTATATAGAAAGAAAATTAGGAAGAAATTAATCATTGGGGGAGGGTGTGGTTTTGTAGAATTTAATCTCTGCAATGTATTTTGGAACTATAGCTCGGTGTTAAAGTAGATGATAAGACAGGTTTTAAGAGAAACTGTAAAAACATATAGTAGAGCAATATCTCATCCTAAACTGTACATTCATCAGGAATAAAGAAGGGCTATTATTAATATTTCTAGAAAAGCACATTTTCTCTGTTTTGAAATAAAGATAATTTTTCAAAGCATAATGTACAACTGTTGGTGATGTTAAGCTTATCTGAAGGATGTTAATCTCATGTATGAATTTCTGTAGGTCATATGCTTCAATTGTCAGTTGTCCAGGCCTATATAAATTGTTGAAGTACACTTGGAGAACAAAATTTAAAAATTAAGTCAATCTCAACCATGAATTTCACTGGTTCTATCAATTTAACGTTAGTTCATGTTGGGAATATTAACCCTTTGAGAAATTAAGACACCCATAAATCATAAGACCCACAATATTAAACAATATTGTCAAAGTTTTGTGTGAAGGAATTGTGTGACTTGCAAATCTACATTTTGAACTGTGTCAAGGTCTACTTATTTAAAACTTTTAACAAGGTACTTAATTGAGTTTTAGTAAATTATGATTTAAAAAAATCTTAGTATAGTGATTATACATCAAAGTCAATAAAAAATCAGAAGACAATTTGTAGTAGTTAAAGAACAATCTGCTTAGTTTTAACAAGCTTCTAGTAAAACTTCTATTTAGGAAATATGCATTTTTTTGTGTTGAATGTTTATACTTCTGAAATGTTAGTCATAAAGTTAGTTTTTATAAAGAATGTAAACTTTTCTCATCAACTAGATAGGAAGAAAACATGTTTTTCCATTCTTTCTGTGTTGGTGGCATCAAATCAGGTTCACAGTGAGAAATGGAGATCAACCACTGTTGTGAAAGTTGCCCATAAAAAAAGCAATAAAGACACAGAAAACAAATTGTGCATATAATGCTTGAAGAACTCTACTAATGCAAGTCTTTTAAAAGTAAAAATGAATCATATCCCCTAACCTTTATATTTCTTTGAAGGTAAAATTCCATGACTTAAACAGCTACACCCAGGGTACACCTGTCAGAAGACTCATTTATAAAAGGTGTCTTTAAAACCTTTGCCAAAATCACCACGGATTTTTCATATAATGATGCTTGTGGGCAATTTTTAAGAGAATGAAATTCTCTGTGGAGAAAAGCTGAAACCCAATATTAGATTCAAATCTATTAAGTACTGAAAGCACTAAAAAGGATTAGCAGATGTCTACAAAAAAGAAGTGGTTGAAAAATCCAACAACTGACAAAGTTTTTAAAGAGCTATGGGATAAATTAGTCACAGATAAAATTCCATAAGGGACATAAGAAGACCCACAAATATTTATGGCATGAACCAAAAGCTGTATGTAGAAGTTCACAAACGTCCAATTAGAAGAAAGATATAGTCCCTCAAGTAAAACATGAAAGTTTAGAAACTTTGTAATTAAAAATACTACAAAAGCAAAGAGTTCTGCTTTTCTGCATTTTAAAATTCTTTTAATGTACAGAATATTTTGGGAAAAAAGCATAAACTAAATTATTTGTTAAAATCACTAGTTTATTTTTTAAGTCTTTTAGCATAGGTATTAAAAGACTGAACTTTAGACAGTGTGACAGAGCAGTTATCAAGGGAGACAACATATAATCTTAAATGGCTTCCAAATTTATATATCTAATTCTATAAACTCTATTCCCAGTTAAACACTATATTTCTCAACTGTATAGGATTATAGAGAAAAAGCCCAATTTTGAGAAACCCCATGACATATTCAACTTTGATATAATTTTGGTGAATGAAAAATACCTGTGAACACACAGTATGTAGTTGCTTTAAAATAATAAAATCAGTATTTTCTCCAATATAATTAAGAGAAAAATAATAATGTGCAAGAATACTCTGGGTAGAAGAGAGCATTAAAACAAAGAGAAATAGTTTTAACTTATCTCTTTTTCTTTCATAACTTTGGGACAGAACCAGAGTAATCACTAAATTATACTGAGGCAAAAAGAGAAAGATATTTCTTAGGAAATAAAAATCACAAAAATATATTGAGTTTATTATTCTGCAAAACTTTGTTAATATTTGTATCTGATCATGATTTACTTCAGAGTTTATAAATGATGTGAGAAAAAGCTAATAATCAAAATCATTAGCTAGGTATGCTACTGGGAGCTATTTTCTGAACAGCAAATGAGTATTAATTACAACCTAATGAGAATTCTTTTAATTTCCAAGTATCCTCAAGACTGAAGACCTCAAAACACTAGGGTTATCAGAGTTTTCACCACAAATAAATTATGGCTCTAATATCTATAATATTAAATCCATCCCAATTTGGAATATTTTACAGAACCTAAGGAAAATGCACTAAAAATTCAACTTGGTACCAGTTTATTCACCATTAACAAGAATGATGTTAGGAAAAAAAAAAAAAAAAGTCTACCACATAAACAGCAATAAAATTTAATGGAATATGAATGTGAAACTTCAAAAAAAATCAACCCTCAAACTTACACTGGTTAACTAGAGTTAGTTAAATCAAAGTCAGTCTGTCTTAAATTCAGTTACAGGCAGCAAGATGTATTTTGGCAATTATACAATGGGAATGGGAACTGGTTTTGGTCTTCACTTTATGTGTGGCTCAAGATAAATTATTTAATATCTACAGACTCAGTTTTTTGTCTTTAAAATACAGACAATCTTAATACTTGACTCTAAAGGTTATTGTGATGCATAAGCACTGCACTGAATGCATCAAGCAGAATCTTCAACACACAAAAAAACATACATTATAGTTAGCTATTACTGCTGCTACCACTACTACTTCTGCTACTGTTGTTACTATTATGTTATAATTATAGAAGGTAGGTCAGATACTGGTAAAGAAGGCCAGTTTACTTCTAAGTAGAGTGATCATGAAATGTTAAAGAGAGTGGGATTTAAATGACACATGAAAATACAGGTGTGATTCTTAAAAAAAAAAAATTAACAATGCTGAACAGGGAAAAAAGATTTTTAAAGTATCTATAACCTCACCAATGAAAAGTTTCATAACAAAAACTCTTTGAAAGGCTAAGCTGCAAGAAAGCTTTACTTCAACAAAGTTGAAAATTCATACATAAATAAGGGCCATAGAATAGCATTACTAAGCATTACTGGGACAAATAAAATATTTAACTTGAACAAATGTCTTATGTTAGAAAGCAATTAGTGGTAAAATTTGAAGTCTAGGCTGAGGTCAAATCACCAAAGAAGATGCATACTGGGTTAATAGGGATTCTGTCATGTTAAAAATTGAGCACTGTTGACACATGTTAACAGAGCTGCTATAGTCAAATAATGTTTCAAAGTGGTATGCTAAAGCCAAAAAAGCCTAGAACATTTTAATTTACACAATAGTGTTGAACTGTGAATCACTTGGCCTTTGTGATTCAAATGGTAACAGAGAATACTTAGGCTATACTAATTTCAGTTTCCTTCTGGTACTGATTTGTTCTTCAAGGACCACCCTAGCAGCTATTTCACTGAAGGAAAAAACAATTTTCCTTTCACATTTTCTCAGGTATAATAAGGTTTTGAAGTCTGGGAAGTCTTGGTCACAATATGTTCTACAAAAGTTAAGTTTTCATGGAGCTTTTTAATTATGGAGAATATTTTGTTGGTTAGAAACAAAAAAGTAGTCTTTAAAGAGTCTTTTGATCTATGTCGTCTAAAACAGTTAGTTCAAAAACAGACACGTGTTTCTGAATACGATGACACTAAAGGATACCCACAAGCAAGTTGCATAACAAACTACAGAGTACAAACCCATTATTTAAGACAGAGACAGTCACACACACACACAACACAGACACACAAATGGCCTAAAAGACTGTCAACCTAACCATTAACAATGGCAATAGAGTAAAGGAGCAGTCAGAATAAGCCTTGGAATTCCATTTTCTATGCACACACTTTGGTAATATTTACTTTGAAAACATAAACACTATTACACTTTTATTTTAAAAACTTACTAGTACTAGTTTATCAATAGATTAAAATAAAGGTAGATTTGATATTAAAAAGTCATTCTACCAGTTGACATATAAATTATTTTTAATCTTATATTAACCTCTCATATTTTCATTTGATAACAAGATGACCAAATAATAATAAACTAAATTGTAAACAATATTTTTTAAACTAGGAATATAAAGTTTTTAAAGATACTTAGAATGTACTGAAGAGTGACATATTTTACTTACAGGGCCTCATGAATAATTAAAGTTACAGTTTCTATTCTCTTGGCTACTTTTAAAAAGAAAAAAATATTTGAATAGAATTGAAGAACACTATTCTCTATTTTTTCCTATGAAAACTGCAAAACTAGATGGAACTTCTGGAGTCATTCTTTCCACACACAGTAATTTACAGAAGACGCAGGACAGAACACATAAGGACACTTTATGGGACCATGAAAAAAAGTTTAGGGCACAAATTCATAACTTCTGATATTGCTTATTTCATCAATTTAGGCATTGTGGGAAATGTTATAGAAAAAGTATAAATTATTAATGTTATCAAATCTATCAGAGCTTTACAATGTAATTTCACTGACTCAAATGACATGGTTGAGGTTTTAAGCTCCATGGAGGGAGGGACCATAGCTCTACTCAAAAATATATATTTATTACTAGAGTCAAATACACTATCGGCACTCAACAAATATCTGTTAAATAACTGAATTAATCAATGTATATTTAATAAATAAATGAATTAATGACTGAATTAATGCATCCAGTCATGTAATGAATGGCATAAATGTCTCAAGGATCCCTACTGTACTAATGACTCTATATAGCTGTTTATTCTACTTCTGATACAGAAAGCTATTTTTGAAAAATTATTTAAAACAAAACTCACATCAGCTACTTACAGAGTATTCAGGATCACAGTCAAATTTTTAGAAAAGTCTTAGGAAGAGAATAATATAAATCCAATGTAATTTTTTTAATAGCAGTTATACTATAAAATGGCTTAAGATCCTAAGTGAGACCTATTTTCATTTTTTAATAAACAACCAAAACCACTATAATTAATGAGCTGTAGATGATGTACCAGCATTTGTAGAACAAAAAGTTTCTAAAAATATATACATAAACCATTTATACAAGAGTAAGCAAATTTATTAAATTCTTTTAAAATCTTTTTTATTAATTCTTAATATATTTAAAGTTACAAAACATTTAGGCATTTTAATTATACTTCTTTATAATCCCTATTTTATTTTCATTTCCTTAAGTCAGTCTATGAAGGAACACTGCCAGCATAGGTAAATTTTTAAAAAGTCTGCCTTTATAACCTCATCCTTAATTGTTTCTCTGTTTCTCTTTTAGCCTGAGACAAGAACTTGAATTATGGCTCGGGAAAAGAGGCTGGGCAAGATAAAGGGAAAATCTTAATGTCAGGCCAGATTGTCTGTAATTCAGAATTTCTGTGTTAAGTCAGGGAAATGGTTGAACATTACACAGAATAAGAAAATCTCATTGGTACTGATAAACCTATTAGAAGGGCAGCAATGGAGATGCAGACATAGACAACAGATCTGCGGACAGAGGGGTGGGGGCAAAGGAGAGGGTAATGCGCAAACATATACACTACCATATGGAACACAGATAGCCAATGGGAATTTGCTGTATGACTCAGGGAACTCAAACCGGGGCTCTGTAACAACCTAGAGGGGTGAGACGGGGTGGCAGGTGGGAGAGGTTCAAGAGGGAGGGGACATATGTATACCTATGGCTGATTCATGTTGATGTATGGCAGAAACCAATACAATGCTGTGGAGCAACTATCCTTCAATTAAAAATAAATAAATTAAAAAATAAAGAAAATCTCAGATTGAGTTGAACTGACTGGGAGATTGGCTTTTCCAGGAACAAGCAGTTGCAAGCTAGGTAGATTGGTAGGCCAGGAGGAAGCAGGCAAAGAGCATAGACAATTAGGAAAGGAGCTCAAGACTATACACAGCTCGGCTTGAACACTGAAGAAATAACATGTACTTTCTGCTGTTTTCTAGTGGATCAGATGCTTTTAAGAATAATAATAAAGTATGAATTCATATAGGGTGTTAGTAACTTAACAGAAGTTTTATTTTACACTATCAACTGAAAAGTTTATATGAATTATGAAATTTAAAACAGACTCCACTGAGTGATTCTGTTAGGAAATGGGTAGGAAAGCATGGGAGTGGAGAATACTCAGCTTTTGTGGTATCACCTTTCATAATGTTTGAATTTTTAGCAGTAAAATGATTAACATTTCTTAAATCTGTATTTTTTTTTAAATCCTTTTTTTAAAAAAACTTTTTTGGAAATTGTTGGACCGCAAGGTGCGGTCCTTGAAGCAGCACATTAGCACGAGGCAGTATCAGTGTCTTTCCCAATCACTCCTGATAGAAATGTTGAATTTCAGGCCTCATTCAACACCTCTGAAGTCAAAACCTACATTGTAACAAGATCTCCAGGTAATTTATATGTACATTAAATTTAAGAAGCACTGGTCTAACTCAACATAAATCATAACCCCCTCTCAACCTTTCATGTAGTTGATCAGCAATGGATAGCTTAGAACACCCTGAGACAGTTAACATTTTCAAAAATAAATTGATCTCCACCTGCCCAGCCTCCCAAAGTAAATCCTCCCTCAGTTTTCCTTCCCTTGGTTAATTTTATCCTTCTAGTTGCTTACACCATACAACTGAATTATCCTTATCTCCTGTCTCAAACCCCATGTGTAATCCATTTGCAAATTCTTTTGGCTCTACCTCTAAAATATTTCCAAAATCTGACCACTTTGCACCACCTCCACACCCACAACCATGGGCCAAACCACCATAATGTCCTGCCAAGATTGCTGCAACAGCCACAGAACCTTGTCCTTCCCTAGCTACAGTCTAATCTTCCCGTGTTGACCTGAATTATGTGCCCAAATACAAACTGAATCACACTACTTCTCTGCTCAAACCCTCTGAAGGTTCTCATGTGATGAAAAAATCAACTCCTTAATAATCAAAAGAACTCCATATCACACATATATTTGACTCAAATAATAGAAATAATCCTTAACATAACTTCTTTAGATAAATATCAAACTCCCATTTGCTTTTTTGAAGTTGACTGTTTTTGAAGACAGATTTCACCTCTTTTGTATATCTTTATTCCCTGCTGGTGAAGCTCTTCATTTAATAGGTTGATACTCGGAAAACAATAAAGGTAAGTATTTTTAAACTGTGCATGTGTGAACTATTTCCCCCCACAACTACATCTCACTCAACATAATGGCCAAAGCCCCCACAATGGCCTAGGTGGCTCCTCCGTAATGTCTCTCCCTCACAGCCTAGCTGTCTCCAGGCACACACTGCTACAGCTGCCACTGGCTTCTCCCTTGCACTCCTATTTCAGGGCCCCGAGCTTTCTCAGGGAGTAGACTCTGATCAGGGCCATGCTGTCCACCTCCAGTTTCCTCCTTCCTGTCTTCTTCCTTGTTAGACTGCCTCAGTAAGCACGTCTTATAGTTAATATACTTGAATATATATTTATTTTTAACTGTCAGTCTGGGCTTGCCTGGTGGCTCAACAGTCACACATGACTTAGCAACCGAACAACTGTCTCTCTCCTTCATTAAATTTAGTAGCAGGGATTTTTCTTTGTCTTCCACACTGATTTATACTCAATACCTAAAATAGTGCCTGATGCAGAGTGGGCTCCTAATAACACATTTATTAGATAATGAAAAGTGAGAATGTAAGTTTAGTCCCTCAGTCGTGTCTGACTCTTTGTGACCCCATGGACTGCAGCCTAACAGGCTCCCCTGTTCATGGGATTTTCCAGGCAAGAGTACTGAAGTGGGTTGCTAATGGCTTGTGAACAATAGTCCCCAGGTCTCCTGCACTGCATGCAGATTCTATACTGCCTGTGTCACCAGGGAAGTCCCATTCATTATTAGACATATAATTTGAAAGATCTTAATAACACTGAGCTGCAGTTAGTATATTATTATATCAACTGCAGTTGATATTGTTGATATTAAATCAGTTGATATAATATCAGCTGCAGTTAGTCATTATTATATCAACTAATTTAATCATTTTAGGTCTATTCTTAGTCTCAGAAAGAATGACACAAATAGGCCAAGTATTTGAAGACTGACACCATGGCCACTAGGAGTTTTCTCATCTTCAAATTTAAGACCTTCCTTTATTTCAGTATTACTGTTTTCTTCAAAGGTAACATGTCTTTTTATCTATGTATATATATTTTACTGGCTGAATTTAAGATTTTCTCAAACTTCAAAAAAGACAAAGGCATCTCATTTCTCCTGCAATCTGTGTTAGGCCTTGAAATCTGTTGGGAGAGAAAGACATGGTTGTATTCTCTCTCTTCTTACTCAGCATCCTGTCTCAGTCCATCAGGAAGGGGTCTCTTTATCTTGTCTCTCTGATTTTCAGTCATTTGAACATGCTTCTAAGTGTAGTTTTCTTTGCATTTATTTTTGCTTGGATTGAAGATAGGCTTCTTGGGCCTGCTGGTTAATGATTCTTGACAAATTTGGAGGAGTCACGAGGTCTATCTCTTTAATTATTTCTTTTATTCCATTCAATCTTTCTTCTACTTTCTTTTACTTCTTGTACTCTCTTTACACATATGTTAGACCATCTGACTACTCCACATGGTTTTCCTTTTGTTCTCTTTTACGTTCTTTTCTTCTTTTCTATTTCGTCCCTCCTCTCTCTCTATGCTTCAGTTTGGATAATTTGTCTGAAACTATCTCCAAGTTTACTAATCCTTTCTTCTACTTTGTCCATCTGGTATTATGGCTATCTAAGGAGTCCTTAATTTCAGATACTGTATTATTCAGTTTTGGAATTTACTTTAAATAGAGCTCATTTATATGAAATCTTCCATCTTTTCAACATATTTCTTTACAGTATTAATAACAATTATTTCAAACTTCTGTCTACTTACTTCAAATCTCAGTCATTTGTGGGTCTTTTTCTATTAGTTAAATTTTCTCTTAATAATGGGTCAAATCTTTCTGCTTTTTTGGTATCTTTTTGTCTTTTTTTTAATACATATCAGATACCATGTATAAAGACTATGGAAACAGAAGTCAATGTTTTTTTGCCCAGAGAAGGCACATCTTTTTCCATAAGGCAGTGTGGATAAGGAGTGGATCATTTCTGTCCAGTCTTTGGGGTTGGTTTGCAACTCCAACTAAAATCAATTCATCTTCCATTTGAAATGTCTCAAGGGTGACATGTCCTGTATTTCTTATGGGCCTCCCTACAGTGTTGCACTGTTCAATAGAAATATAATGCAAACCACAATCAAAGCCGCCAATCTAAATTTAAAAATGCTGGCAGTCACACTGAAAAAAGGATTTAAAAAAACAGTGGAAAATAGTTGTAATAATATATTGAACTCAATATATCTATCCTTCAATTATTGAGCTCTAAGAGTTCTTTATATATTCTGAATACAAGTCTCGTGATTTGTAAATGTTTTCTCCCATTCTGTGGATTATCACATTCTTGACAGAGTCCTTTGCACCACAGAAATTTATAATTTTGGTAGAGTTCATTTTATCTTTTTTTCTTTTTTCCCTTATGCTTTTGATGTCATTTTAAAGAAACCATTATCTAATCAAAGGTCACAAAGACTTACTCTTACCCTTCCTCCTGTAAGTTTCAGAATTTTAGCTCTTAATTTTACATTTCTGGTCCTTTTGGCTTAATTTTTATACACAGTGTCAGGTAAGGATCCAACTTCATGTGGATATTCAGATATCTAAATACCATTTGTTGAAAAAAGTATTCTTTACCACTGAGTTGTCTTGGCTCCTTTATCAAAAACCACTGACGGTAAATGTGGTGGATGGTTTATTTCTGGACTCTCAATTCTGTTCATTGGTCTAGATATCCTACTTTCGTACCAGTACTCCACTAGCTTGATTACTATTGTTTTGTCGTAAGTTTTGAAATTTAGCAGTGAGAGTCCTTCAACTTTGTTCTTTTTGAAGACTGTTTTGGCTATTTGGAATCCCTTGAAATTCCATATGAATAATTTCCTTATAGATCTTAGAAACTTTGCCAATTTCTACAAAGAAGCTAGCTGGAATTTTGATGTGGATCATATTGAATCTGCAGATCAGTTTAAGAAGGATTGACATCTAACAATATTAAGTGTTCTGATCAATGTACTTGGGCTATAATTCTGTGTATTTAGATTTTCTTTAGTTTCTTTCAACAACGTTCTGTAGTTTTCAGAGTGTAAGTTTTCTGATTCTTCTGGTAAATTTATTTGTAACAATTTAATTCTTTTTGACGATATTATGAATGGAATTGTTTTCTTACTTTCACTTTTGGATAGTTCTTTGCTTATTACTGTTGTGAACTGGTATTTACACAGTCGTTCCTTGGTGCCTGTGCAGGACTGACTTTAAGACCCACTGGGAACACCAAAATCCAGAGGCATCCAAGTCCATTAGTCAGCCCTCCACATCCCTTCTGTATCTCAGATTCAACCAACCATGAGCTGTGTGGTAATGTATTTACTATTAGAAAAAAATCCACATATTTTGAACCTATTGCTCAAGGGTTAACTATACACTGACTTTTTTTTTATATCTTGCAACTTTCTTGAACTAGTTTATTTGCCCAAAAGTTTTCCAGAGGCTGCCTTAGGATTTTCCATATATAAGATCATGTCATCAGCAAAAAGATATAGTTTTTTTCTTTCTTACCATCTGAATGCTTTTTATTTCATTTTCCTATTTAACTTCCCTGTCTTCAACCTCTAATACAATGCTACACAGAAGTGATGTCTTGCTCCTGATATTAAGGGGAGAGCACCCAGTTATTGATTATAAACTATAATAGCTGTGGGTTTTTTTTACAGAAGCCATTTATCACATTAAGGAAGTTACAAAAACAAGAAAGAAAGAAGAAACACAAAAGGCAGATTAAAAGAAAGAGGAAGTAAAAACATATGGGAAGGGAACAAGAGAATGAAATTGCTAAATCACATAATCAGGGGAGGGACTAAATGATAGAAGTATGAATTTAAAAATAACTGAAGAGGATTCTAAGATAGATTCTGAAATGCTCCGCGACTGAAGCATATGCTTTTGGAAAAATACATAAATATTCTGTGTGCGCCTTGGCTTTTTGTCAATTAGAAAAAGAAAGTAAGAGCATTTATTCTAGAAACATAAAACAGCCATTATGTACTTTCTGTGTACATATTTTTACATATTTTCTGTGAGGCAGGATGTGAGGCACTGAAGATCTAAAGAGATAATGCACATTTTCAGACTTAATGTACTTTTTGGCATTGTAATTCCATATCCTATCAAATAAGTCAGACTATTAAGACAGTGAAACAGGGAAGGAAGTGAGATATAGTGAAAGAAGGCAGAAAGTAAAGAAAGAAAATATGTGTAAAGGGAAGAAAGGTAAAGAATGAAGAAAAATACAGAAAGGGAATGAAAAGTTAGGTCTCGAAAAAAAATCAAGAAGTGAATAAGGAGAGAGACTGATGGGAAAAGAACATTCAAGAAGGACAAAAGGGAGGAAGCGATGAATCAGGAAGACGAGAGTCACATCTTCATAAATGACGGCTGGAGAGCCAGAAAGGAGAAAGGGTAGAGGAGGAGAGGAAGTTAATACCTTTAGTGACTCACTTTATTGATGGTGACAGGGTCTTTTAATAAGAAACATATTTCTTTCACCAAAAGTAAAGTAGAAAACTCTTTGAGGACCACTTATTTCTGAAGTGGAAAAGAAAAGATAAATACACCTGACAGAATTTCCAAATGTTAGAAAATGAAATTGCTTTCACCCACAAAGGATTCTACTGTAATCCTTTCTTTAGATACTAAGGAAGTCAAAGCATGAGTGGTGATATTGGCTCTGTCATTACTTGACTAGGGACAGTGATTCTTTTGGCTCCTCAATTTCCTAATCTATAAATAAGGAAACCAGATTAGATGATTCCTAAAGCCTACTTAAAGCCTACTGTAAGCTACCAGAAAAAAAAGTAACACAACAAAGTAAGCAAGATATAGAATTCAAAGGCAAAAAAAAAAAAAAAAAAACCAACAACAAATCAACTCTAATAATAGAAAAAATTGAGAAAACAAAATTCATAGGTCCACTTAAAGTAAAAATAGTTGTCATCCTCTAGGTGGTAAATGCATTATAAAAATCAGAATCTTTCCTAGCAGTAACATTTATTGGAGAACAGTAGAAATGTATTTCTTGTAAGAGTAAGAGAATATAACATCTGAAAAACAGACCAGCAGGAAAAATAAGACACTTGTTCATCTGTATTTCTGTGACTTTTCTCACTTGGTATTATTTGCAACTGTACTTTTGTGTCTGGCAGCTGTGCCAACTTCAGTATGAATGATATATTATTTTTATCATGTTGATTACATGTGTTCACCAGTTTAGTTCTCCATATATGCTTGGTGTGGTTTGCAAATACTCAGTGACAAAATCCAGAGCATGGCATTTTCACAGAAAGTGTTTACTGTGAAATTTCTCCTTAGAAGTTTGCTTTTCTTTACAGCTTTGATCCATATGACATGCACAGTCCTAAATTTCAAATAATGGCTTATAGCTAAATTAAGAAAATGCTTCAGTGTGATACAATATGACTACACTAAGATGTGGTAGTTCTAGAAAGGACCTCATTTTCTCATGTGATTAGAGATTTGGTCAAATTTGAAGTCTGCTAAAATTTTCCAAACTGCGCTTCTTCAGTTTTATGGTGACTTGGTACTTACATTCTGTTATTCATCAACACTTCACAGAAATACTTGATTTGTCTGAATGAATTTAAAAACCCACAACTGAAGAAAATCAGAAAAACCTGGTTTTAAATATCAAAAGATCCTGAATGAAAAGTATTTCTGCAGGCCACACTATACAAGTTTTATTGATCAGTGTATTTCTTCGCAGTATGAAACTGTTGGCAAAATTGGACATAAGAAAATAAACTTACTGGTAAATATCTTTCCTGAGGACGGATCTGCCAAGGGGATTGTCAGCCTGGGGAGCCATAGCAACAGAGCCAATCTTCAGAACCATGGTATCTTCCTTTGCTGTCTGATTAACTGTAACGAAAAAAGTAGATTCATGAGGAAACAGTGGATCTGTGCACAACCTCATGTATAAGGAGAAATTTTGAAGAATGGGACAGACATACATTAAGATAAGACCATAAATGAGGACAAGAAAAAATATGCTTAAAATAGAAATATTCAATGCTCTGTCCATTGTTTCTTTTATATCCCACTAAGTACTTCTCTGCACAGACAATTAAAAATGGCAATAAAATAATTCACCCAACATAAAAACATGCAATATTAATTATATATAAGTAATACTGAAGTAGCGTATTTATCTAATTTCATGATGTGATACTACTACATTTTTCTCCCAAGTGATTTTCAACCTTTGGTTTTCAACACTGTACTGTTGCTTACAAATACATTAAAGGATATCAAAAAGTCAGTAACAAATTCTCCAAGTTGTTTGAATTTACATAATTGTACTAATACAACACACATATAGGAACACACAAGAGCACTTTAAGGTGTAACATGTGAGCTGAAGGCTGCAACAGTAAAGAAAGAAAAAAACAAGTAACTGATTAATATATAAGGGCTTTTCAACTTGCTATTCTAGGCACTTTTTAATGTTAATAATTTCTACTGTGGAACTGCTTGAGAAATAGTAATTTCACACTTGTGTAAAAGTCCTATTTCCTAATGGAACCTAAAACTAAGGTAAGTATTTTCAGAAAACAAGAAAAGGTAAAAGGGTATATTAATTCTGATTCATTAAACTGAATTAAAAAAAATTTATCACATGTTCTCATGTTACAAAGCTAAACAATTCTATAAGCCATTGGCTAATTCAATGTCTTTTTAAAAAATTATTTGGAATAAAGAGCTTTTTTGGATGCCCTCATTAATTTACATTAAATTTATTCCTTCTTTCCCCACAGATGAGTCTACTGCAGTAGCTGTTCAAAATTGTTTAAAAATTGTTAACAATATACAATTTTCTGGGTTTTGAAGAAAATATATAGTAAAATTCATAATTTCTTTCAAAGAACTATCATCTGCCACAAATGGAACAGAAAAGGACTGGCTCTGCAAGACCTCAGGAATATCCTGAACAGAACATGCCTACAAAGGCATACAATCCATATTTCCCAAACTGTGGTGCCCAAAGAATGCAAAAGCTAAGAGATTATTTCCAGCTGCTTCGACAAAACACTTGGTATGGTCTGACTTAGATTAGTCTAAAAAGGAAAGTCAGAATTAGGAAAATCAGAAAAAATAAGAAGAAAGATATTCAGCGAGGAAAAGAAGGAACCAGAATAAGACGTACATAAGGGAGAGGCAAAATGGCAGGGGAAGTGGAAAGACAGCAAAGGGGGAAGAAAGAGATGAGCAATCATAATAAATATCAGCATGTGGATGCTGCAACACAGATGATATTTTTGAATGTCCACAGCAAAAAAGATCAAATTAAACACTACTTCTCATGAAGTTACACTATTTTCAAATGACTAGAGGTCTGGCTTGATTATAGGTGCTTATACTATGAAACCTGTTTACATTTCACAGATCCTGCATTTTATGTCAGGCTTATCAAATAGTTTCATGTGGGTAAAACCTCTGATTAAGCAGAAGGCATCAATTAAATCAATAAATAGTAAGCCTGGAGAACAGACCATACCACAAAAGTGCGATTAGTGTACTTGCTAACTGTTCTTCCAGGCTACAGATACTACCCACCATATGAAAGTCTAAAACGTAATAGAAACACTGCAGTAAATGAGGTACATATGGAAGAAAAATGACGTCCTTAGTGTTACACACAAAGCCAGATCCAAGAACAGAATTCTGTTTCTCTTAGAGCCAAAAGTATTCTCACTAGATTAAACTGACTACAAAGTTATATAATAATAATAAAAAGCATTTAATGCATATCATTCATGAACTAAATTAAAATAATCAATTTTATTATAGAAAGTATTCAGCTTATCAAAATGTATCCAGAGATACAAGAAAAACTAGTAAAAAATAGGTATTTATACAAGAAAGCGCCCTGAGTCATGTCTTTAGTTATTTGATAGCTGGGGGGAAAAAAAAAACAAAACAGGCTTCCCTTTTTTGGTTTATTTCACCTGCATTTAATAGTTGGACCAAATGAGGAAGTGTTCCCTCTAGAAGCATTTTCAACATGAAAATGAATGCCTTCCTTCTTTGCTGTAACTGTATTTTTAAAAATTGAGCCTCATGAGGAACTACTCACTCTAGAAGACTCATATCAGATCCAAAAAACAGCCCTCTGTTATGAAATAAATAGCTTAAGCTGGAAGTCAAACACCTGTAGATTCAGAATCTTGATAATAATCGCACATAAAGCAAGCAATATTCATGTCGAAAACCAGACTTTAATATAACTTCTTTAAATATTAGAATGTTAAATATATTTTTATTATTAATTGAATTTTACAGATGAACTATTCGAAACTTGTACATTTCATGTAAAATGAAACATACGTCTGAAAGACTTTATCTTTTCTTGAGGCAAGAGAGTATGTATTGAAAATGAAAAGGCTAAGAACAAATCTGAAATTATGAGCTTGATTAAGTAACCAAAAGCTTAAAAGAGCAGAATCTTCATGAAATTGTCAGACAATAAAAGACTGTTGTTCATAGCTAAGTTTTTTAAAAATTCAATATGAAATAAAAACATTTTAGAGACTTTAATTTTCCTTTAAGATTCTCAGTATAAACTCTATATAATAAAACATCTAAAATCTCAAAGGTATTTGAACTTGCCACTGCAATGTTAAACTTTTATAAAGCCACAACTATAATGACAACCTCACATTAAGCTATCAACAAAAGGTACTATTAGTTATTGACATATTTTCAGCTGAAGACACAATGAAGGCTCAATAATATGTAACCCAGTGATTATGTACATTAATGGGAAATACAGTCACATTCAGTTTGACAATCATCTCTGAAAGACACAAACTGCTTGGAGATAGTTTTATAGTTTCTGCTAAGAAGTATGAAATGGCAACATTTCAGTATGCTATCACACTCAATAAGACATAATTTCCATTCAGTTTAATTAATCTGATTAAAAATATTATGCTCATTTGAATTACAGCAGTAATGAAGAAGATAAAGTGGCCCCAAAATTTAACATAATATGTCAAGACATTATATATATATGTGTGTGTATATGTGTGTGTGTGTGTGTGTGTGTGTGTGTGTGTGTGTGTATAGTGGATAGGCACATGTTTTGGCAATTGATAGTATCTCAGATACAGATATGAGAACAGGTATAAGCAAAGATATACATGCTGATATAAATATAGGGGTACACATAGACACACATACACACACACACACACACAGAGTCAAATAGCAAAAAAAAACACAAAACATGAAAAGACATGTGCAATACAATGCAGGTGAAACAACAGGCTTCACACAGAGTTCTTAATAAATGACGAAGAACAGATGAGCAACTCTTTAGGAAAAAAGTATACTTTTCATTAATGAGACTGACAAAAGACCAAAAAGCATGACAGATCTCTATTACAAGGACACCAAGGAAACAGTATAAACTGGTCAGGCAATTTATAGGAGAGCATTTTGACACCCCTTAACATTTTTAAGGTAGATACCCTTTGATCTAGCAATCCTTTTGCTAGAAATTTATTCTATATATACTCACCCAAGTCATGAAAAATACCAGCAAAAGGTGTTTATTACACTAAGTGTTCATATAAGCAAAGGATCAAAATTAACCAAAAGTCCACAGAGAAATGTGGCAGACAGTATTTTCCAAAGATGGCTGTAACAAGGTCCCTTCCCTAACTTCCACCTCATATGCTCTTATTCAAGGTTACATGCTTAGCAGGTACTTCAGGGTCACAATTTTGAAATTATACCTTAAAAATCCCACCACAAGCAGCACCAAAAAAGAACAAAGGAGCTTGAAAAATAAACTAGGAAAAGTCTAGAAACCTTCTGTAATTACAACCAATTGAAGATTTTCCTAGTTACAGCAAGAAAATGGGAAACTTAAAGCAGTATCAACAAAACTGTGTGATACACAGTATTCATTATAAAATTTAACTAAATGTTCATAAAACAATAAGCCAACAAACAAAACAAATACATGCACAAAGGAGAGAAAGTTTTTCCTTTCCCTCCCTTTTCTCAAATAGCCAGGTGAGTATCCCTTTGGACATCTATACAAATCAATGAAGCACAGAACCTGTTTTGATGAACCACCACTGAGTATGACAGAAAAATGAGGCTAGGGTAAACCCATGAAACCCCTGACCTCTGTCTATCGTGAAGGTGCTCAGCCACAGGTACTACCACCTTTACTAACAGGGAGCTCCCTTCATGCTTCCTGTTGACTCAATACTATCATTCAGAAACTACTACAAATCCTGCCTCGTCAAAAAAGCTTCAAAGCAGATTGGTGGTTAATCAACACCATAGAATTCTCAACAAAGAAATGCCATATAAGCCAGCAATTTAACACCGAGGTACATACTCAAAAGAATCAAAAATGAGTTTGAACAGACAAGTATATAGCAGCATTACTCACAACATCAGTGGAAACAATCCAAGTGTCTGATAGAAGACTGGATTTAAAAAATGGGGTATATCCATACAATAGATACTATTCTACCATAAAAATAAATGAAATTATGATGCATGGTATACAACATGAATGAACCCTGAAAACATTATGCTAAGCGAAATAAGCCAGACACAAAAGGACAAATATTCTCTGATTCAACTCATATGAAATACCTACAACAGGCAATTTCAGAGAGACAGAAAGTAAGCAAGGGGGAGTTATTCTTCAGTCTGTAAGGTACACAGTTACTGCTTGGGGTGATGAAAACATTTTGGAGATAGAAAGTGGGAATGGCTGCACAAGACTGCCAATATAATTTATTCCATTAGTGCAGTATGTGGAGTGTTGGCTAATTTTATAAAGCAATTTTTAGTTATCTTAGGTATATAGAACACAATATTGGAGGTCAACAAAACAAATGACAGAAAGTATAAGCTTTATTAGCAAAAGACCTAAAGAAAAACATTTCCTATTTCTTACTCTAGTAATCAGCAGAGTCAGAAACACACACAGTATTTAAAAGTTATTTAAAATAAGACTGGAAAAAAAAATTCTAAAAAGAATACCTTCAATACTTGGCTGCATTTCTTCTGTTTTTGGAACAAAAATTCTGATTACGCTTGTGTTGATATAAATCAAAGGTAAATTGCGTGAAGTCAGTGTATGGGTCCTCATGGGCTGACCTGGAGATTTTCTTTTCTCTGTTTGGGTCCTTGGTAGTTTTGCTTGAAATATACTTGCAATGGCATTAAGTAAAGGAAAACAAAGGACAATATCAAAGGCTTGTGCTGAAAGAAGTATTTCATGAAGAAAATGAGGGGAACCATCTGTTAAACCTTCAGATAACTTATGAAAACTTCTTCGCTCATTTCTTGATGTTAACTTGTGGCGAACATTTTTTGTTACAGCTTTTGTGTATGTCAAAGACAGAAATCCATGCTGCTGATGAGAGCCATCTAGAAGCTTTGCAGTTGTCTGTTCCAGAAAGAGGAAATCACAATACATATTTTATTCAAAAAGAAAAAAAAAAGAATTTGAAAGCAGAAAACAATCTAGGTTGGTACTATTATATTTTGTTATTGTCAATATTTTTCCCCATGATTAATCAGATGTTTAATATAAATAAAAAAATAAAAACACACTTAACGAGCACATTACTAATCAATTCTATAGACAGGGCAAAAGCCTCTAAGACTCAGAATGACTGAACTCAGGTTAGGAGTCCTGGGTTGTAGTTCTAGGTCTTGAGAGAGGTAATTAACCTCTTTGTGCCTGTTTCTATAATTTCTACATTTTCTACAACACTCAGAATTTGGAACAGTTCATATATAGATTTATCTTTTCATTCTTGATAATTTTTCATTAAAAGTAGCAATACGCTGTCATAATTTGGGTCAGACAGGGTTTATGAAAGAAAAATTGAAATAACCATGTTATGTATTTTCATTGGTGATCAACAACCTGAAAAGTTGATTGACTTCACTTGACTTAACATTTATAAAAACAAAGATTTTCCTCTGTAATCTCACTAATATATATGAAGAGCCCATAAGACAAGCATCACTGATATCACACTTTGATAACTGAATTAACCATTTAATGCATATAAAGAAAAAATGGTATCATGAGACAAAAATAGCTTTCTTTTAGAACTTGTCTATTTTCCGGGACTATCATATTGTTTATAAAACCTACCTAAAAACTCTCTTTCAACTCATATTCCCTGGATTTAATACCATATTAACACACATAAATATCTGATTAAGACTGAAAACTGTATCATAACAACTTCAGTACTTGTGACAAAACTTGTCCAATAAACTTATATTCAAATTGAAAAGAGCATATTTTTCAGGGTAAAATAAAACATGTAATTTGAATTTCTCAACATATAAAAAGGATATTTTTGAGTAAAGTTTTCCTGAACCAATTAATGTACATAAAATTCTATTCTGCAAATTAAAGTATAATTACTCAAAATACAACCCCTCTTCCCAAGGCTTGATAAAGATTTTTAGTTATTGGAGTTCAAAGAGTGATGTTAAGAGAGGAAGTGAACCAGGAAAAATGAAAAAGAAGGAAATACATTCACATAAACAAGAAAAAAGTGAGAAGGAGCAAAGCAACAATATGTCAGAGCCTACGTTATTCCATCATCAGTAAACCTCTTCTTCTACTTCTATTTTCTGCTTCTCATTTTGTTGCCTATCACACAATGAGAATAAAATAGTATGAAACTCAGTGCTCTGTTAATTTTGTTTTAAATTTGGATTTTATAGTGAAGAAAGACAAGATAAAATTTACCTTTGCAAAAGTATCTCAAAATCAACTTTTTGACCATTAAAAAGAGCTTGTAAAGTAAGCATTAAATAGATATGCAATATAATAACTTTTCATATAATTGTCCTGCCCTCAGAACATCTTTTACTTTGTCCAACTTTCTCACTTCATTTTATCTTATTTCCCTCTCTTTTGGCTTTCTACCCTCAAAACAAAAGGAAATACAGTAAAACAAGAAAAAGTGATTGCAATCTCATCACTATGATGCTGAACTGCGGGCAAACGTAGATGGACCTGGGTGCTGTGGGTGGCTGCAACGGGAGAGGCCACAGCAACACTGTCTCTAGGTGTCTCAACTGGGGATTAAGGTGTCGAGGGGTAGAACCAACCATAATCCAGATGAATCACCTCAAAGCTTAATTAATGGCAACATTTGAATCCTGGAAATAGTATAAAAGGCATTTGAAAGTATAAATGTTTTGATTTGGTAAAGATAGTTTTAAACATGTTGACTGTAGGTATTAAAAGGTAAATACCCATGAGAGAAAGTGTGTTAAAGTGCTGCATTCCTACCTGCGCTAGTAGAATGAGTGAAAAAACATAAAGTATGGATGAATACTAGCTAGAATTGAAATAAGTATTACCTTTCATAAAGTAATAATAATATTTTCTACTACTTAAAATGAAAGTCAGGCCAATGATAATTATTAAAATGTTAAGAAAATTCAAAATTTAGAAAAATTGATAAAATTCTAAAACACATTAACAATAATTTTGGTTTGCTTTCATGAATACATGTTAAAATTGTTAAGAAAGCTTCTCATGGATGCTAATGAACATTTAAAGAGAAGAAAATAAATCTAAACAGAATGTCCATTAATACAAAGGCCACATTTAGGGACAATTTTTATCCAGACTAGACTAGAAAAAATTAAAAAATCAAATCAGAAACTACTATTTGCTATGCAATTACCGCGTTAAACACTAAATCTAAGAACACAATTATTTAAAATATTTGGCTAATTTTTACACTTTATTTTTAAAGATATATGTCTTAATTCCTTTTAAGTTACAAAAAAAGGGGAAATAAATACTAGTTTTCAGATGCTGAGAAAATAATAACATTTGCACTTAATAGTTTCTTAAGAGGATTTCTATTACCATTGTGAAAATCTACTCAATATTTAAAATTTACATGTGTTTTTATTGACTTAAAAATATCATTTAAAAGAACTAGCTTAATAATATATTCAGATATTTTATACCACCAGGGGAAAAAAAAGTTTTAAACTTCTAAAACCCACTGGTATACAGTCTAGTATTCCTCTTTCATCTAGTAATTGACAGATGTACAACCTTGTCCAGACTTAAGAGGCACCAAATAAATAAGGCACTTGGAGTTAGTTCTGAGAAGGAAACAGCATAATAATAGGGGAAAAAGCAGTGCAAGGAAGAATCATAAAAGGAATAACGAAAGCAGTATGGTCAACTCTTGATCAGTCAGTATATGTACAATTTAACAAACATACATAACATCCCACTTTGATTTTCCAATGATGATGATAAAATTAGTTTATATTCAATAAACCAGCATATTCAAGTAACCCAGAAACAAACTGGATTATAGTGCAAACAGTCTATAATTTAAGAATACATAATAGTTCATTTATAAAGCGAAAGATACAGAGGAAGATAAAAATCAAGAGTTGACTCTATGGATAGTTCCATTCCTTCTCTGGGTTCCTGTTAATGGGAGTTCTGTAGCGTAATTTAAAAATGATTTCTTACAGAAGGAAAGAAGCCAGAGCAATTACTGAAAGGGTCCTGGTTGCTGATGGGTCGAACCAACAAGGTGCGTCTGTTCAGCTTGTCAGTACAGGAAAGGAAGACACCTCCACATTGCCCCAGAGACCAACACTCTTCCCCAAGGCTTGAGGTGATGGACAGGAGCAAAGAAGGTGGAAAGACAAAAAGCAATAAAAGCCATAAGCAAAAAAAAAAAATCTGGACAGTTTTAATTTTGCTCAAGTTTGCAAAGGTTTAGGTTTGAGCCACTGCTAGGTATGGCCTCTGTCTGCACCATCTTCTGCAAAAGCATTGTTAATGGAAGTAAACAAAAAATTGTTGCTTTTAGTGTAAATGACTACTTTTAATTTATAATAAAGGACAATCCAACATGAACTCACTTATGGAAAAACTTAGGAAAAACTTCTAGAAGATCAAAATACTAACACATTAATGACAAAGTATATTAATAAAAGCAATCCTACCTTGATCTTATTAAAAATTTACTTAATTGCTATAACAGGAAAATGGTTACAAAACAAAAGCAACTTAAAGGAATAGTTTTACTTTGTAATGTAATTTTGTAAGAATAGGTCAAAAAGAATTTGCTGAGCTCTAATTCTTGTAACCATTAGCCCCACTGCATGAAAGAACAAAGATAAACAGTTTATAATATATTTTTAAAAAGTCATAATTACTAAATGAGTCTCACCACAGGTTTTTCTTTGCACTGTAGAAATACTCCTTCAAAATGTCCTGACTGCCAACCTTCCCCTGGCCTGGAAAACATAAGTTCACCTTATCTGTTCTCTTCAATTTTTCTGAGTTAAGAAATTGAGCATATACAACTATTTCAAGTCGTTATGATGTAAACAGTACTACACCGAACTAAAACGTGAAACTGACAAAGCAATCAATAGAACAATTCACATTAGCACCACACCCTGGTAGTTCTGCAGAGAGCAACTGTCTTAATGGTAAATTATATATTTACCAAGGTTATTTTTCTATCTCATTCATGTGACTCTGGGCTCCCCTTGTGGCTTAGACTCCAGTACTCTTGCCTGGAGAATCCCATGGACAGAGGAGCCTGGCGGACTACAGATCATGGTGTCGCAAAGAGTCGGACATGACTGAGCAACTAAGCACAAGCACATGTGACTCTAAGGTCCATAAGGGTATGGTTTATGTCTATTTTTGTTGAACACTATATCCCTAGTGCTTAGCATAGTGCTTGGGATATAATATACACTTAATAAACAGTTTGATTAAAAGAATGAATAAACGATCTAAATATTTAAAACTTACATAAAATTAACAGCAAAATCATTGATAATCTACAACATAAATTGTAATATTCACATAATCAAGAAATTATTTCAGCAATAAAATAAAATTCACATATATTTGCTAGGATCATTTTGATATGGAGATATACCATTCAAAAGGAACTGAACCACTGCATTATCAAAAATCAATCACTGATTCACTGTTATTCCAACAGAAACAATTATCATACACTTGGGAAAATAATACTATTATAACAGGTCTTAATATATACCCAGCAAAATATTTTTACCATCGAAATTTTGACACAATTTTTGGCTTTGACAGAGTTGAGAGTTATTTACATAAATGATATACATAATAAAGAATGAAAACTCAAATGTTTAAATGTAGAATTAGAAATCTCTTATAAAAGACTTTGGTTTTTAGAGTATATAATGCATTGATAAAGGTACAGAAATGTGTACTTTTGCAGACACTTAATTGTTGATGAATAAATATGAAAACGGGAAAAAAAAGGACTTTAAGGCTGTTTCTTTGCCAAAATACTATGAAAATGAAAATATGATGCTGTTTAGAAAACAGCTTTTAAAAACTATATGTGAGTTTTACAGTATATAAATCATATTTCAATTATTAAAAAAAACATTTCAGGGTAGTGTTATAAAGCAAAATAACCCCAAAGGCATCTGTATTTTTATTTGGGAAAAACTGATGATAAGTTGTTATATATGTATCTTTATGAAAATATCTAAAACTTTATTTTTTTACTACCATCATTCAATATTATAAACAAATCATACTTATTTATAATCTCCTTTTGGTAGAAATTTATTAGAAAGGAAAAATATAGTTATAGGAACATCTATTAATACCATAGGTACATTAATCTTCTGTGAGTTAGGAAGTCCTCAAAGTTGTAAGGAACATGAGAAGCTGCTCTACTTCTATAATGGTATAGGGAGTGGATGAGGAGTACACAGCAAAACCCAAAGCCATTAGCTGTGTCCCAGGCATCTTAGCAAATACACAACATGCACAACAAACTGTCAAGTGATTAGTAAAAGCAGCTTATTTCATTCAATATGACAAGGTAGATACTTAGGAACAGATTTGCCCTCTTATAAAATAAAACTTTATTATATTCCATATATGAATGATACTAAGTAAAATTAATATATCTGTTAAGAACCATCTTTGGGAATTACTACAATATTTTTTAAAATAACTAACCAAATTAAAATATAAAAATTCTTTCACAGACTTTGGTCAAAGAAAATAGTTTTTCCCATATTCATTATTCATTACTTACCTGCTTCTATAGTGATCAATATTGAAACTTTCTACTTTACATTTCACTTTAGTGTACACATCCTGGACATCTATTGAAGCACTGAGATCTTCTAGTTCACTGACCATACAAAGTTCTGCAATAGGAAGCAAATACTAAATTAGTATAGGGCTCACAATCAACATAAAAACTTTCAATTTTACATTTAATGTTGCCATATATATCCTTGACATGTACAGAGGGACTGAGAGTTTCTGTTCACTAACCACATAAAAATTTACAATAACTACAAAATTAATATTAATATATGCATCAAAATTAATAAGATAGGATACTTATTTCAAAATAAGGGAAATACCAGTTAATGTATGAAGTATTACATCTAATATCAGTCAACAATCTCTGCAATATTTTCAGTGATATGACCACTGAAGAAAGTACAAATACAGTTAAAATAATATGTTTTATATTGGTGACTTTTACCACAATAAAAAAAAAAATTACCTCATGGCTTTTGGAGTGAATTTTAATACAAACAAGACAGAACTGAGGTAATATAGGCACCACGTTAGTACTGCTAACAGAAATCACTTGAATTAGATCTAATGATGTTTGACTTAAATGACAGTGATTAAATAAAACAAGGTCTCCAATTTCTTCTAAAAACAGTGTTTAATATTTTATCTGTAGAGTAGAAAAGTAACCCTATACCTATGCCTTTATTGTCAGGATCTGGAGCAAAGAGCTTTACAGTAATTTTGGGGAGCACCCACTGCATCCATAGACTAACACGACCACTGGATCCACCAATGTTACTTGTAGTCTGTTCCAAGGTAACAGAATCTGAGAATGGTGAATCATCAACAGCTTGGACAGAATCTCCCTGGGATAAGAAATAACAACAACAATAGTTTTTAACTTGAATAAATATAAGTAAAAATTTACCATTTAAGTAAATATAAGTAAATATAAATAAACAATAATGTTTATATTTATATATTAAATAATACACATTCATATTTATAAAATATTTATATACATATAAATATAAGTAAAAATTTACCACCTGCAATTATTCCTTATAATTTATATATGATAATGCAAATCACCTAAGTGCTTATATATGCCAATAATATAAACATAGACTAATCATATCATTTTCATAGTTTCAGTGTACATGCATGCCATTCCAGGTTCCTCTAAACAAGTTAGGATCATACTAATGAGTATTTTCTTATAGAATAGCTATAGCCAAGGGCCAAATCTGGCTCTATTTTTGGAAATAAAGTTTAACTACCTCACAGTCACATCACTCATTTATCTATTGCCTATGACTACTGTTTAGCAGAGATATGTAGTTGCTTTAGAGATGCTACGATCCACAAAGCCTACAATATTTACTATCTTGCCATTAAAATGTCTGTCTAACCCTACTAAGGCACATTTATGTATGAATCTACAACAACCATAGAAAAATATACCATAGTTAGCATGATTTAAAAAACAGCAAAGCATGCATCATGCCTCATATAGTTTAATAGTAAGAGGACTTTTAAAAGTTAGCAGATTCAATGCCAGACTTTTTAAATGACTTATGTGGTTAGAAGTCTCTTAATTAGAGGTAGAGAACATAAGCTTATTCAATTCAACAAATACATAATGAATTCCAGTTATGTATAAGGTCCTAACTTTGGTACTAACAAACTTTCTGAAGAAGTCTGTTGGATGTTTTTTTTTGTTGTTTGTTTGTTTGTTTTTTTAATCTTTTCAACAGCTGAAAATAAATCCTGGTTTGAAGATAAACAGCTTCAGTCTCAAAGGTAGGAAGAGATGGTGCCTGAAACAGTGATTACTCATGGATTACCTAATTAAGGATTTATTTTTAAATCCCAACCTTGCTATCCATTGAAAATATTCAAAACAACTTGACAACCTAAACCCATTCTCTGTGAACTGATCAAATACACCATAGCATGCTTCCTTAAAGACGTATATATATTTAAATACTCGTTATATGCACTTAAGTTTAGTTTGGCAGGCAACATGCTGTACTAGGATAAAGACTTCGGACACTAGTCATGTAATCTGACCTCTCAGAATTTGTTACCCACCACTTCAAAATGGTTATTAGAATGATATTTATTTCTCAATTATGATTAAATAAGAACATGATAGAAAAGTGATTGCATATAATGCATAATTCACAAATAGCATGTACAATTATCACCATCAAGTGGACTACTTTAGAAACCGATACAATCCTATAGAATTTGGTATGCTATACCTTCTTGCCCTTCTCATTCTGTCATACTTATAACTTCAGCACATTTACTTTGCCATAAACATTGAATCTATAACACTTAGTTGATGCTTTGAGTGTCAAAAAAATATTCACTTCCAATGCTAAGGATTCATGACGAGTAGTGAACTATCAGCACAAAACATCCCTTAACGTTTAATAGAAGACAATACAAAAATACTCTTTTTTATGGGTAGTTTTTTGGAGCAGAAGCCACTAATCTCTTAGCCAAGGCATTAGACAGCCCCTAAGCATATTGAAAAGCAGAGACATTACTTTGCCAACAAAGGTCCGTTTAGTCAAGGCTATGGTTTTTCCAGTGGTTATGTATGGATGCGAGAGGGACTGTGAAGAAAGCTGAGCGCAGAAGAATTGATGCTTTTGAACTATAGTGTTGGAGAAGACTCTTGAGAGTCCCTTGGACTGCAAGGAGATCCAACCAGTCCATTCTGAAGGAGATCAGCCCTGGGATTTCTTTGGAAGGAATGATGCTAAAGCTGAAACTCCAGTACTTTGGCCACCTCATACGGAGAGTTGACTCATTGGAAAAGACTCTGATGCTGGGAGGGCTTGGGGGCAGGAGGAGAAGGGGACGACAGAGGATGAGATGGCTGGATGGCATCACTGACTCGATGGACATGAGTTTGAGTGAACTCCGGGACATGGTGATGGACAGGGAAGCCTGGCGTGCTGCGATTCATGGGGTCGCAAAGAGTTGAACTGAACTGAACTGAAGAGAAGAGACAAGTAAAACTTCTTACAAAACCAAAGACCCTATATTCGTTACCAAAGACGTGACCTCTACACAGGTTAACAGTTCAGTTCAGTCACTCAGTCGTGTCTGACTCTTTGCAACCCCATGAATCGCAGCACACCAGGCCTTCCTGTCCATCACCATCTCCCGGAGTTCACTCAGACTCACATCCATCGAGTCAGTGATGCCATCCAGCCATCTCATCCTCTGTCGCCCCCTTCTCCTCCTGCCCCCAATCCCTCCCAGCAACAGAGTCTTTTCCAATGAGTCAACTCTTCACATGAGGTGGCCAAAGTACTGGAGTTTCAGCTTTAGCATCATTAGTGCATCCTATATGAAGTTTTTCCCTTGACCTCAGTTCTACAACAACTTTCAATCAGAAGAAAATTCAATTTCCTTGAATCTCCGAAAGGAGATCAAATAGAGAAGATTTTCACAAAACAACAGGCACATGTTCACTAGGCACCAAGCACAGCAAAGCAATAGTGTCCTGTGATTCAGTGTGACAGAAAATTATAGTCTTAACACCTGAAAACAGTATAATCATTATTTGTTCAATTACACCAAGAAAAGCAAACTGCTCATTGCTGGTGATGTTTGCATCTAAACATTTTCCCCAAAATAAATACAAATGTTTTCATCTAAACGTTTTCCCCAAAAAAATAAAAAATAAATTTATTTTTATTTCCCCAAAATAAAAATAAATGGTCCTAAATCTACTAAAATTGAAATTCCTAGAATTTGAGAAGCTATATACAAATGAAGATTTTTCATTAGCTGTCTAAAGTACCACAACATCTAATGAAAAGCACAAACTAATACCAGAGAAAGACACATTTTACAAAGTCAAATTCAGTAAAAGACTACATAATGTAGTCAGTATGCCTTTCTCTATGAATTGGTTCTTTGAGCAGAAGAACTCAGAGATTAAATTCTCGCTCTAACACTCAGAAGAACATTATAACCTCAAGAATGGAAATTACAGGGGAAAAAAAAAAATCTCAAATCAACAAGACCTTGATTTTTAACACTACTAAGTATACTGAGCAGGAACGCTAAGAAAACTGTGGCTTCAAATTCAATAAGCAAGCACTCCTAAGAGAGAGTTTTGCTCTCCTTCTTCATGTAGTTTCAGTTTTCATTTTGGATTTATAACATTTTGTGTGGTATTGTTAAATATGTCTGTGCACTCATTTTCTGTTCAATTTCTAAATGTACAGCAAAAATTGAGCCAGAATTGGAGATGCTGACTATTTTCCCACAGGTCTTTATGCCAAGGTTTAAAATATACAGTTCAATTCTTTCACCATTTTGTTGCAAATTGACTAAAATACTGAGTTTATTTTGCTAACTGAATTTATCTTTGTTCATCTGGAAGAGCAAACGCTTCAGTTCTTCATCCTTGGCCTGTTTCAGAGCTCAGGGATGATCAGACTTTTGGCTACACTGCGGCTCTCTTATCAAAATAACTCCAGCATTCTTGTTCAGTCACAAAGCTTCCCAAAGGGCTATACACTTCCACTGCTGTTTGTACTTAAGTCAACAGTACCAAGTGGCCTGCTGTGGTTTCCACTACCTATGCTCTCATCATTCCACTGTGAAGGGTGGGAAAAATTAACTGTTTTAAGCTCAGTACTTAAGCCTGTCACTCATATTTGTTCCTCGACCACCACTCAGATCAGGATTCAGGAGGCTAGGACTATATCCACTGAAAAGTATATTGCTCCTTATCAACATTTCAACATAAAAAGAATGGCTCAGTATTTAAAGTATAAATCATCACAGGATCATACAATCAAATACTTCTCTTCTACTTAATACAAACAATTGTTAGGAGTGAGCTTTTTTAAGCCAGATTCATTTATAGTGAATTCTTTATAGTCAAAATATTTTAAAAATAATAGTAGTTTTGACCCTACTTAGACAGAAATACCTTAGTGTTTTTAAACTTTATATATTTTTGGAATGCAAATAATTAATTAGAAATGTAAATATACAGAAATATAAATAAGCACAACAAATATAAGGTGACCTCAGATTAATGGATTATATTTATATAATAAAACTATTTGAATTAAAAAAAATAAGCCAACAATTGAAAACTTAAAGACATCTTCTAGGACTTCCCCAGTGATTCAGTGGTAAAGAATCCACCTGCAGTGCAGAAGATATGGGTTCAATCCTTGGGTCAGAAGATCCCCTGGAGGAGGAAATGGCAACCCATTCCAGTATTCTTGCCTGGAAAATCCCATGGACAGAGGAGCCTTGCAGGCTACAGTCTATGGGGTCACAAAGAGTCACACAGGACAGCAAGAGCTAGCGACATCTTCTGGCATGATTATTTTGAAACGACAAAAGCGTTTCAAACAACAAACTATTGTGCTGATTTACATGCGAAGGCTAACCAATAACCTCCTATACGTACCGCCTTATTCAATTAAGTAGATGACATTAAAAATGCTAGAAATTTTACATTTTAAATAACATTTTCATCCTAAATGTTGAAGATAAAATCATTTAAAGACAAACATTTAATGAAATAAGTTTATTTTGAGGAAGAAATTTAAAACTACGAGACATTCTTAAAATAGTACTTGAGTAAAAAAGTTCAAACTAAACTTCCTTTTTAAAAGTTTGTCAAAAATAGTAGTTGGAGGTAGATTACTGCTTAGGTTACCTGCATTTAAATAACTGAAAAACTAACAATAGTTTTGCTACATTAGTTGATACCAAACAACTTCTCTCTCTGTGTTTTGGATATATACTGACATATAATAATATAAGTTTCAGGTATAAAACATAATGATTCTATATTTACATATACATTGTGAAATGACTACAGTAAATCCTGTTATCATCCATTTTCACAGTCATAAATTATTTTTCTTGTGATGAGAACTTCTAAGAACTATAACTTTGAAAATTCAATACGGTACTATTAAATACAGTTACCATAGTGCACATTACATCACTATAGCTTATTTATTTTATAACTGGAAATTTGTACCTTTAGACCACCATCAATCATTTTTTTGCCCTAGCCCAAATTTTCACTTTGGATTTAACTGACAATAAATGCATTTTAAATAATTACTGGAGTCTATGAATCACTTCATGATGGATTGTTTTCTGGAAATATATATGTTTATAACTGGAGTACAGTTGATTTATAATATTATATTAATTTCAGATATACAATATAGTGATTCAATATTTTATAGATTATACTCCATTTAAAGTTATTATAAAATATTGGCTATATACCATGGTATACAATATAGATCATGCTGGATTTTTTTTAAAAATCTAGGTTGCTGAAGTAATTTTAATTCCAGAATCAATTAAAAAATACAATTCAAATTTTTACATGACCCTAAGATTTCAACATTAGTGGTTAATCTGTCAATTTTTACCTTTGTTGAACTCTAAAATCAATATTCTAGCATTTATTCAGCATTCTATATTTTTCTAAAGCTTCAAAATTGTTTCTTTAAAATGCTGTGGATAAAGATGACATTTCAAAGACATTATAAATAAATAAGAGAAAGTAAAAATGAAAAAATGCTTAATGGTTTGCCTAAAATCACAACTGGGAGAAGGCAATGGCACCCCACTCCAGTACTCTTGCCTGGAAAATCCCATGGACGGAGGAGCCTGGTAGGCTGCAGTCCATGGGGTCGCTAAGAGTCAGACACGACTGAGAGACTTCACTTTCACTTTCATGCACTGGAGGAGGAAATGGCAACTCACTCCAGTGTTCTTGCCTGGAGAATCCAAGGGACGGCGGGGCCTGGTGGGCTGCCGTCTGTGGGGTCGCACAGAGTCAGACATGACTGAAGCGACTTAGCAGCAGCAGCAAAATCACAACTTACTTGGAGAGATTTAATTTCATCAACACAATGTTTGTTGTTTAGTTGCTAAGTTGTGTTCCACTCTTTTGCGACCTGATGGACTAGCCTATCAGGTGCCTCTGTCCATGGGATTTCCAGGCAGAAATACTGCAGTGGGTTGCCTTTTCCTTCTCTAGAAGATCTTCCCAACTATACCTATTCATAATAGCTGTCCTTCCTATTATACTTTCATGGAAAAAACTGAAAAGCCAGATTCAAATTAACATTTTATATAATTAGGACAGCTTCCAATATAGTTTATGTATTTATAAGGGAACTATGCAAATATGTATTTGTGTACTGCATGTATATTTGCTTTGTGTGTGTGTGTGCGCTCAGTAGTGCCCAACTCTTGGCGGCTTGATGGACTGTAGGCCACCAGGCTTTTCTGCCCATGGGATTGTCCAGGCAGGAATACTGGAGTGGGTGGCCATTTCCTTCCACAGAAGATCTTTCTGATCCAGGGATCGAATCTGCATGCACTGTGTCTCCTGGAGATGTTAGCAGATGGATTCTTTACCACAGTGCCGCTTGGTTGTCATTAAAAACAAATTATCAAACTACTAGCACTTTTAAAGGCACTTTTTATTGTTGGGGTGTTGGAGAAGTCCCTTGAGAGTCCCTTGGACTGTAAGGAGTCCAACCAGTCAATCCTATAGGAAATCAGTCATGAATATGCATTGGAAGGATTGATGCTGAAGCTGAAACGCCAATACTTTGGCCACCTGATGTAAAGAACTGACTCACTGGAAAAGACCCTGATGCTGGGAAAGACTGAAGGCAGGAGGAGAAGGGGACACCAGAGGATGAGATGGTTGGATGACATCACTGACTCGATGGACATGAGTTTGAGCAAGCTCCGGGAGTTGGTGATGGACAGGGAAGCCTGGCGTGTTGCAGTCCATGGGGCCGCAAAGAGTCCGACATGACTTAGTGACTGAACTGAACTGATTTTGCAAGCTAAACGGCATAATATTTCAAAAGATGATTATATAGTTTTTGAACATCTTCCTGAACACAAATTTCTGACAACCTAAACCAGCTGAAATACACTGAAGTATGTTTTTCAAGTATACAAGTAAAGTCTTACTTTGGGTCCCTGGTAATAATTACTGTCCCAGGGATAACTTGTTATATAGCAAATATTTGCTCCCCCTTCTGTGTAATAAGGAATTTTCTCTGGGAAGCAATAATGAAGTTATGGGTTAAATTTCCCAGTCCACCTATGTATTATGAGTATGTACATGTTCATCCTCCAATTTAAATATTCAATATTATAAAGTTCTTTAAGGATAAAAGACTTGAGTATTAAAAGCTTAATTTTTAAAAAATGCTGAACACTATTAAGTATCTGCATCTATATTAGCATGATTATTTTATAGAATAATGAAAAAAAAGGTTTTGAAGTATGATAGCCCTTTTATGGCCCTGGGCAACTTTCTTTTAAAAAACCAGTTTGAACAGTGGGCATTATTTTGTATATATAAAACTTCATGTACATGCCCATTATACCATGTATATTTATGTTATGTTAACTCTCTCTAGCAACTCTCTTTCTCTGTTCTGAACTGCAGTTGTATTTCTGGAGCCAACCTGTTGCTTTCCTCCCTTTCTCCCACCCTTCCGTCTCTTTTCCTTCCCTCGTTTCCCCCCTCTACCCTTCCTTTCATCCTTCCATCCTCCTTTCCATCTTGCCATCTCGGTGTTTCTCTGACAAAAGGCAACTCAAGGAAGAAAGACTTTAGCAGCTGGTTCAGTATTTTTGGAACTTGAATTGTGAGAAACCATGTTTTTCTAAGAGTCCATTACATTAAGATGAGTAAGTATAAAGAACTGAGTGAAAGTACTAATCTGGGAAATGAACTTTGGCAATTATGAATATGAGTTTCAAAAACCAGACTGCTTCATTATTACTTGTTCCAGTGTGCCACATAAGAACCTTGTTGATAAAAAAAAATTATCAATCCTAATTGATAAAGTACTAATTTCATCTGATGGTAAAGGTCAATGCATGCTTTGGGGTTTCCCTGCTGGCTCAGTGGTAGATTCCATCTAACAATACAGGAGACATGAGTTTGATCCCTGGGTCAAGAAGATATTATGGAAAAGGAAATGCAAGCCACTCCAGTATATTCTTCCCTGGAAAATTCCATGGATAGAGGAGGATGACAAGCTATAGTCCGTGAGTCATAAAAAGAGATGGACATGACTTAGCAACTAAATAACAGCAAATTAAGTTAAGTACCCAATTTAAGAAACTAGAAAAAACAACAGAACAAACCCCCCCAAAAAGCAGTATCTGTCTTAGCCTAAGTAGTAGAAAAAAGTTACCTTTGAGACTTTTTAAACACAACTCTGGGTTACACATAGGTTTGAGGGCATGACTTCACACTACAAAAAAGTTTCAAAAAACATCCAACTAAGAAGTTAATAATTAAAGGGTCTCAGGTTAGTGATGGCCTTTTGAGTCCCTCAGAGAAGGAAATACATGAAATCCCTATTGGGGAACAGGCCCTCAAATACTATGAAAGAGTCTCATGAAGTCCCACTAGTGGAAGAACTCTGAATAGAAGAGCACGAAAAACATAGAGAAACAGTCTACTAAGAGCAAGAATTACAAATGTAACAGTATGATTAAACTCTCAAGATTCAGATAAAAGATTTGATAAATAATATAAAAGAATTTTACTGGACATGGAACAACAGACTGGTTTCAAATCAGGAAACGAATGCATCAAGACTGTATATTGTCACCCTGCTTATTTAACTTGTATGCAGAGTACATCATGCAAAATGCTGGACTGGATGAAGCACAAGCTGGAATCAAGATTGCCGGGAAAAATATCAATAACCTCAGATATGCAGATGATACCACCCTTATAGCAGAAAGTGAAGAGGAACTAAAGAGCCTGTAGACGAAAGTGAAAGAGGAGAGTGAAAAACCTGGCTTAAAACTCACCATTCAGAAAACTAAGATCATGGCATCTGGTCCCATCATTTCATGGAAAATAGACGGGGAAACAGTGGAAACAGTGAGAGACTATTTTTCTGGGCTCCCAAATCACTGCAGATGGTGACTGCAGCCATGAAATTAAAAGACACTTGCTCCTTCGAAGAAAAGCTATGACCAACCAAGATAGCATATTAAAAATCAGAGACATTACTTTGCCAACAAAGGTCTGTCTAGTCAAAGCTCTCGTTTTTCCAGTAGTCTTGTATGGATGTGAGAGTTGGACTATAAAGAAAGCTGAGCGCCGAAGGATGGATGCTTTTGAACTGCAGTGTTGGAGAAGACTCTTGAGAGACCCTTGGATAGCATGGAGATCCAACCTGTCAATCCTAAATGAAACCAGTCCTGAATATTCACTGAAAGGACTTACCCTGAAGCTGAAACTTCAATACTCTGGCAATCCTGATGAGAAGAACTGACTCATTTTAAAAGGCCCTGATGCTGGGAGGGATTGGGGGCAGGAGGAGAAGGGGATGACAGAGGATGAGATGGCTGGATGGCATCAGCGACTCAATGGACATGAGTTTGAGTAAGCTCCAGGAGTTGGTGATGGACAGGGAGGCCTGGCGTGCTGCGATTCATGGGGTCGCAAAGAGTCAGACACGACTGAGCGACTGATCTGATCTGATCTGATGCCCTGTATCATAATAAATCAGATTTCATTTGGTCAAAATGAGTTGATTTTCTAAATCATTTAATATCCACATATTAAAAGAACCTTTTAAGTAGCTTTTAAGTAGTTTCAAAGCTATTCTATACCACGGGTACAAAGTTGGTACTGGTTGTTTAAATTATAGTCATGCTACGATAAAAAAGATAATAGGTAATAGGGTGACAGTGGAAAGTTTATACCCCACATCAAGTAGGGATGGTATTGAAACAATATAATCATCATTTAGCATTGTTTCTTCTCAGTTAATGAAAGCCTTTCAGTGAGAGGTAAATTACCTCTAACTCATAATGTTTGACTTAACATTTATTTCAGATGAAAAAAATAGCATAAAAAGCACAACACATAAATAGAAAAAAACAACAGTGCCAAATTTTCATTACATCTCTTGCTATTTGAACAAAATCAGTTAGACCTGAAGCCTGCTAGAAGTTTTCCTTCACACAGAATTATTATCAACCGAGAAAATTATGTTCAACCTAAAAAATATTACCTAATATTGAAAAAGTTAGGTGAAATACTTATTCAACATTATTACTGAAAATCCTAGCCAGAGTAATTAGGCATGAAAAAGAAGTAAAAGACAACAAAACTGGATAGGAAATAGCAGAATTATCTCTGTTGATTAACAACATGACCTTGTAAGTATAAAATCTAAAAATTCCACAAAAAAACTGTTAAAACTAATAAACTCATCAAGATACAAACTCAAACATAAAAGTCAGCTGTGTTTTTATACAATAACAATGAGTATCAGAAAAGGAATAAAACAGTTCTATTTATAATAGCATCAAAAAGAGTAAAATACTTAGGCATAAACCAGGAAGTGAAAGACTACAAAGTATTGCTAAAAGAAATAATGCTAATGCTAAGTCACTTCAGTCGTGTCCGACTCTGGGCTGCCCATAGAGGGCAGCCCACCAGGCTCCGCTGTCCTTGGGATTCTCCAGGCAAGAATACTGGAGTGGGTTGCCATTTCTTTCTCCAATAAGAGAAAATAAATGCACATATAAATGCTCCATGTTTATGAATCAGAAGACTTAATGTTAAAAATGAACAGTATTTGGCAAAACTAATACAATTATGTAAAGTTTAAAAATAAAATAAAATTTAAAAAAAATTTAAAAAAATTAATAAAATGAACAGTTGTTGTTTGATACGTACCACATTTCAGTTGGGAAAATTTTTTTTAAAGTTCTGGATACAGTTGATGGTGATGGTGGCACAACAACCTGAATGTACTCAATGTCACACAATAGTACACTTAAAAATGGTTTAAATGGTAATTTTGCATTGTATATTTTACCAGAGACAAAGCTTTGATATAAAAATCTTAATTGGGACGTAAAATCATAATCTCATAGTATCAAAAGAATACCAGTGTATTTATTTAGCATTTGTAACATATGTTCATTAGTTTTATTTTATACAGACTGGGTTACTAGAGTGGCATACAAAATATTTGACCATTAAATATTACTTTATCAATGAGCAAAATAAAATTTTCTATGAATCAGTTCAGTTCAGTCACTCAGTCATGTCCAACTCTTTGCGACCCCATGAATCGCAGCACACCAGGCCTCCCTGTCCATCACCAACTCCCGGAATTCACTCAGACTCACATCCATCGAGTCAGTGATGCCATCCAGCCATCTCATCCTCTGTCGTCCCCTTCTCCTCCTGCCCCCAATCCCTTCCAGCATCAGAGTCTTTTCCAATGAGTCAACTCTTCGCATGAGATGGCCAAAGTACTGGAGTTTCAGCTTTAGCATCATTCCTTCCAAAGAAATCCCAGGGCTGATCTCCTTCAGAATGGACTGGTTGGATCTCCTTGCAGTCCAAGGGACTCTCAAGAGTCTTCTCCAACACCACAGTTCAAAAGCATCAATTCTTCGGCGCTCAGTCTTTTTTCACAGTGCAACTCTCACATCTATACATGACTACTGGAAAAACCATAGCCTTGATTAGACGGACCTTTGCTGGCAAAGTAATGTCTCTGCTTTTGAATATGCTATCTAGGTTGGTCATAACTTTCCTTCCAAGGAGTAAGCATCTTTTAATTTCATGGCTGCAGTCACCATCTGCAGTGATTTTGGAGCCCCCCAAAAAACAAAGTCTGACACTGTTTCCATTGTTTTCCCACCTATATCCCATGAAGTGATGGGACCTGATGCCATGATCTTAGTTTTCTGAATGCTGAGCTTTAAGCCAACTTTTTCACTCTCCTCTTTCACCTTCATCAAGAGGCTTTTGAGTTCCTCTTCACTTTCTGCCATAAGGGTGGTGTCATCTGCATATCTGAGGTTATTGATATTTCTCCCTGCAATCCTGATTCCAGCTGGTGCTTCTTCCAGCACAGTGTTTCTCATGATGTATTCTGCATATAAGTTAAATAAGCAGGGTGACAATATACAGCCTTGACGTTCTCCTTTGCCTATTTGGAACCAGTCTGTTGTTCCATGTCCAGTTCTAACTGTTGCTTCCTGACCTGCATACAAATTTCTCAAGAGGCAGGTCAGGTGGTCTGGTATTCCCATCTCTTTCAGAATTTTCCACAGTTTATTGTGATCCACACAGTCAAAGGCTGTGGCATAGAGAGTATTATTATTGGAGTTGGAAACCTGGAACAAGATGTGCACCTATACTCCCTTTAAGGCTTCCCTGATAACTCAGCTGATAAAGAATCTACCTGCAATGCAGGAGACCCTGGTGTGATTCCTAGGTCAGGAAGATCCACTGTAGAAGAGATAGGCTACTCACGCCATTATTCTTTGGTTTCCCTTGTGGCTCGGCTGGTAAAGAATCCACCTGCAATGCGGGAGACCTGGATTTGATCCCTGGGTTGGGAAGATTCCCTCGAGAAGAGAAAGGCTATCCACTTCATTATTCTGGCCTGGAGAATTCCAAGGACTGTATAGTCCATGGGGTCACAATGAGTCAGACAGGACTGAGCAACTTTCACTTTCACTCCCTTTAAGGATGATAACATTAGTGTCTTTTGTCTATCCAGTCCTTACCTCTTTCCTAATAGTCTCCTAAGCTAAAACTTCTTCTATATGCAAATAATGCCTAACTAAGACCCAGTTTAGATAAGGGGTGAGTGGTACCCAAGTGCCTTTTCAAGTAGGATTACCTTGTTGACTAACTTGTTGATTATTATACAGCGACTGTGGAATTTCCACACAAAACAAATTTTCTGTAGATAAGTAAAACAAGAGGGAACACTTCCTATATAATTTTATGAAGATAGCATAGCCATGACACCAAAATACAACAAAGTTTTTATGTAAAAGAAAAATTAAAGGTCAGTATTACTGATGACTATACAAACTCAAACCCTAAACAAAATATTAACAAACACAATCCATCAAGATATAAAAAAGAAACTATACCACAGCCAACTTGGGTTTGTTCCAGATGCAAGATCAGCTTAATACTGAAAATCAGGGGCTTCCCTGGTGGTTCAATGGTAAAGAATCTATCTGTGAATGCAGGATTCATGGGTTTGATCCCTGATCTAGGAAGATCCTACATGCTGCAGAGCAATTAAGTCTGTGCAACAACTATTGAGCCTGGGAGCCACAACTACTGAGCCCATGTGCTACGACTACTGAAGCCTGTGTGCCCCAGAGCCCGTGCTCCACAAAAGAAGCCACTGCAATGAGAAGCCTGAGAACCACATTTTGAGAGTAGCCCCCGTTCACCACAACTAGAGAAAAGCCTGCAGAGTAATGAAGATCCAGCACAGCCAAAAATAAACAAAATTTTTTTAAAAAGAAAGATAATCAAACAAAGTTACTAGTCACCTTAAAGGAAGAGGAAGAAACTAGTATATAACCATATCAACTGAACAAAAGTTCCAAATACCAAAGAATACTTCTATAATAAAATGGGAAAGATTTCTAAAAAGAAAACAAAAATCTTACTGAAATTAAGAAAATACAAATAGAGGAATGTACCATATTCATAGATACTCAGTTAATATTTGTACTAACATATTGAGATGAATATTAATATTATCTCCACTTTTAGAGATAATGAAACTAAAGAGAAGAGGTTAAATAATGTGATCACAGGGCTTCCCAGGTGGCACAGTGGTAAAGAATCTGCCTGCAATTCAGGAGATGCAGGTTTGATCCCTGGGTCAGGAAGATCCCCTGGAGGAAGGCATGGCAACCCACTCCAATATTCTTGCCTGGAGAATCCCATGGACAGAGGAGCCTGGTGGGCTACAGTCCATGCAGTACAAAGAGTTGGACACAACTGAAATGACTAAACACAATGTGATCATAAACTTTAGAGATAAAAATTCAAACTGTCTGCTTCCAAAGTGTTTTCTATCGACTGCATTAACTTAGAATCACACTTGGATGAGTCGGCCCAGTACCTGGTTTGTGTGACACTAGCCGAAATTCACTACATTTCGATTTTCTAGTAAATGAGATTTCCAACAATCCCTTTCAATAGAATAGCTATAAACTGATGGAATTAAGAGAAATATCTTTGCTCACTTGTCAAGCTCTGTAAAATTGTTATCCCAAATTAGAGGGAGGCAATCCTTAAAGCCGACAAAGTAGAGTCTATGACAAAAAGTGGGGAAGTAGCAGAAACAATTTAGCTGGTTTTCCTCAGGAGAAAAAAAAAAAAAAAAACACCTTAGAGAAAATAAATTACCAACACTCGATTTTTTATGTTTGCAAAGTTACCATGAAAACCAAGTAAATGACTTCTAATTTTCACTTTTTTTCTCTTTGGTACTACATTTTCTGGCAAAATTAGAAATATGCTTGAATTCATTCAGGGATAGTATTATATGCTGTCTTAATTCTGTACCATCCATATTGGTAGTAAGCAAATCATTAAAACCACAGAAATGTGCTCTTCTTAGTAAGAAAATCAGTACTAAATAAAGAAAATCAGTACTAAATAAAGTATATTGAATGATTCTACATTCACTTTCTTCTACTCCTTAACTTATGTAATAAATAACTCAGTTATCAACATATTTCACTAAGTAAAAAAAATTAAAATAGCATTTCTAGTATTAGTTTTGAAATGGTTTCTCAGGCACAGGTCATATAAATTGCATACAATATCTTCAGGACAAAATAACTTCATTAAGAATTAATCAACCTTTATATATCAGTGTTCATACAGCATTATTCATAATAGCTAAAAGGTGGAAATAACCCAGATGTCCATCAACAGATCAATGGATAAATAAATACGCTATATCAGCAAATGGAATATCAGCCATAGAAGGGAATGAAATTCTTATACATGTTACTATGTGAATAAATCTCTAAAACATTACACTACGTAAAATAAGCTATACAAATACTTACAATTCCTCTTATATTAGGTTCCCAGAATAGATGAATTCACAGAAACAGAAAGTATTAATAATGGTTATCAAGGATGGTGATGGGAAAATGGGGAGTCACTGTTTTATGGGAGAAGACTTTTTGTTTGAAATGATGAAATAGTTCTGAAGATGGATAGTTGTTATGGCTGGGGCATTAAATATCATTTAATAATGCCACTGAATTGTAAATATAAAAATGGTGGAAATGGTAAATAATGTTACTTATATTTTACCCACAATAAAAATATTCAGCAAAAAAAAGTTAACCATTGATTTTGAGAATCTAATATAACACATACAAGACAGAATGAGGAAAACAAAGATCCCAAAGACCAGTTCTCAGTACTCAAAGATGTTAAAGAAATTTAAATTCAAGTAACATGGCAGATCAAGTTGAAATGCATGTTTTCCATTTCTACCACAAAAGCACTGAAATTCTAGATAAAACACAAGAATTTTGTCTTTTCTTTTATCTGTTCTTCTTCAATCATTAATACACTGTTTATCTGGGAGGCTAACCTATGTGAACAATATGTACAAATATTCTTGTCCTCTGGTTTCTAGTTGTTCTGTGGAACAGCAGCAGGAGACAGGAAGGAAGAAAAAAATATGAAGTCAGAGTATTAGTCCATTTCCCACGCCTTTAAGCCTATTTATAGCAATAACATCCTAGTGTTACTGCTCCAGGTACTACACTATCTCCAGTGGTTTCCCTTCCTAGTCAACACCTTTGTCCTTATGAGAATGTCACTTTCCTCTGATTCATAAAATAGTGAAACTTGAAACAAATAAAAGGAAATCTCAAGATGTCAGAAATGGAAGAGGAAACACAAATCTGAGTAATGAATGGGAACTGAGTCTGTGGTGGTAAATGGAGGTATCAAACTCAAGTAGAGGTTTGAGCAATGTCATTTTAATTCTCACTCAGGGCAATGGCACCCCACTCCAGTACTCTTGCCTGGAAAATCCCATGGATGGAGGAGCCTGGTAGGCTGCAGTCCATGGGGTCGCTAAGAGTCAGACATGACTGAGTGACTTCACTTTCACTTTTCACTTTCACGAATTGGAGAAGGAAATGGCAACCCACTCCAGTGTTCTTGCCTAGAGAATCCCAGGGACGGTGGAGCCTGATGGGCTGCTGTCTATGGGGTCGTGCAGAGTCGGACATGACTGAAGCAACTTAGCAGCAGCAGCAGGGCAAACTGAAGTCTAGGTTGGAGCCATTTACATAAAGCCTGGACCCAAAAAACAGCTGCTTTTTTAGTCAAACAGACGACTCACATGAGGCTTCACTAAACTATAGAAATGTCGTGAATGTTTTCCATATGGGGCACCAAAGTAGGGATGGAACAAGAAAGAAAAACACCAACCTCTCTCTTCTCTCACCTTCCAAATCCCTACTTGCCTCACTGATTGAAACTAGGTTGATTAGATAGTTTAAGGGATACTTGCTAAAGTGGAATTAAAAAAGGAATTGAGAAAATGCCTTGGAATGAAAACAAAGCACTAATGACAGTACAGGAAAAAAGAAAACAAATACAAATCAACTAACAAATAGTGGTGCACAGACAAAGAGAGAGAACATGAGAAGTTCTAGAAAATAAGACTAATGGGAATGTAGAAGAATTTTCCTGCTGTTGTCTGAGAATTTTTTAGAACTGAATAAAAATACTCCACAAAACCTCAAGCCCTGAGCAGGATAAAGGAGAACACACCTACACTTGGTGGCAACAGTTTACTTTTAAAAGAAAAATTTATCAATGAATCAAGTTCTAGAATTCATATGATAACACACATTAGGGACCCTGGAGTTAGAAGGCAGAAGTTTTCATTTCAGCTTTGCCACTTACCTATACAATCTCAACCAAGTCACTTAACCTCTGTAGTTACAAATTCTTCATTGTAAAAGGGAAATAATACCACCAATTCATAATATAGGTTTCAGAATTAATAGAAACAATGCTTACAAAGTGCTCAGAGTTGAATGATTGCAACAGATAACATGGCATGCAAAGACAGCGTTTACTGTCTGGCTCTCTACTGCAAAAGATTGTGACCTCTGCTTGAAGATGGTACTTGCTTCTGGGCTACCCCATTGTAACAGAGCTGTGGGCAGTTGCCTTCTCTCTTATGTGCTCTACCTGGCAAGAACACTTCCATCAGAGCCATATTAGGGCAATGGGCAGAGACACCACCAGGAAGGCAAGACAGGCCTTGATCAGGCATGAGGTGGGGCCAGCCATGCCAGCTCTACTCACAGAACTCTTCTAAATATTTAACATGCCACCTCTAAGTGAGTGAGTGAAGTTGCTCAGTCGTGTCCAACTCTGTGACCCCATGGACTGTAGCCTACCAGGCTCCTCCATCCGTGGGATTTTCCAGGCAAAATACTGGAGTGGGTTGCCATTTCCTTCTCCAGAGGATCTTTACAACCCATGGATCAAACCCGGGTTTCCCGCATTTTAGGCGGATGCTTTACCAACTGAGCCACTAGGGAAATCATGCCACCTCTAGGAACACACAAAACTTTTAATTTTCTTCTTAGCACTGACTACATGAAGAAGACTTTGTTGAACTAATTAAATGGTATACCACAGTAGCACTATGCTGTTATAAAATGATTTTGTTACAATGGGGAAGGGATAGAATATAACTATAGGATAATTTCAATGTGACAATTATATTTAAATCCATCAACATCAACACTTTTTCTGAGGCAATTATAAAAATATTAAAAATATATTTATAAAAGTAATACTATGACTCAGAGTTTACTAAGAGACACCAGAAGATGTGTCAAAACTTTGCTGGGACATGGAACTCTTGGCCCTCAGGGTTTTAGAGTAGAGCCTAGAGTGAATGGAGCTTTCAATGACTGAGAGATTCTTTTGATTACTCCAGATGCAAACATCATCTTCTATGTATGTAATGACATGAAAATGGTAGGGAAGCACTACTGTAACTAACTACAAAATATATACTATGTATATATTTTTATAGTTAATTACAATGTTGTGTTAGTTTCTGGTTACAGCATGGTGATTCAGTTTTATATATATATTCATACACACACAAATATGTTTTTCAGATTCTTTTTCATTATACCTTACTAAAAGATACTGAATATAGTTCCTTGTGCTATACAGCAGGTTCTTGTTGTTTACTATTTTATATATAGTAGTGGTATATGTTCAGAGAAGGCAATGGCACCCCACTCCAGTACTCTTGCCTGGAAAATCCCATGGACAGAGGAGCCTGGTAGGCTGCAGTCCATGGGGTAGCAAAGAGTCGGACACAACTGCGCGACTTCACTTTCACTTTTCACTTTCATGCATTGGAGGAGGAAATGGCAACCCACTCCAGTGTTCTTGCCTGGAGAACCCCAGGGACAGGGCAGCCTAGTGGGCTGCCGTCTCTGGGGTTGCACAGAGTCGGACACGACTGAAGCGACTTAGCAGCAGTAGCAGCAGTGGTATATGTTAAGCCCAAACTCCTAATTTGTCTCCACCCCCACACATTATCCCTTCTGGTAACCAGTTTGTTATCTATTTCTGTGAGTCTGTTTCTGTTTAGTAAATAAGTTCATTTCTATCATTTTTTAGATTCCACATATAAGAGATACCAAAAGCTCTTGCAGTAAAGTTCTTACAATGCATAGTGTTCTTACAATGCAAAAGCTCTTGAGACCAAGAGATTACTGTATTGAGCAAGTCAGACAAAGACAGATATAATATGGTTTTGAAAAATGAAGAACTTCAACTTTCTTTAATGTAGTATTTTCCAAACTTATTTAACCAAAGACTTCTTTTTTCACAGCCAATATGTTGACATTGCACAAAATACACTTTGTGAAAAACTTTGGTAATCAAAAGCTTGCGGTGATACATTGATAGACAAGGATAATACAAGGGAAACTGATAAAAGAAGTTAAATACTCTGGGCACTTCACTGGTAAAAAGGAGAGTGTCCCACTAAACAGCTGTTTACTAAGTACTGTATTAAACAATGTTAAGATGAGCATGAGGACGCACGTATTTTGGGAGTAGTCTTTTAGAAAGAAATATTTAAAAAACATCACAAGTTCAGAAAAGACAGGGCTCATCTGAAATGGACACCTGCTGGTCATACATCTAGGACCTGCCATTCACACAAAGTACAATTTAAATGGTACTTTCTAAAACTGTGCTGTGTCCAAGCTAAACAGAAGGACATGGTAACCCTGATTATGAGATTTAATACAGATGAACATGCCCTGCAATTTCCAGAAGGAAGTCAATGTTTTTACCCCCAAAGGGTATGTCCCATTGACTCCATATCCTGAACAGTTTTAGATTTTCATTTGGGGAGAAAAAAAGTACTTCTATCACTTAGGTCATTGTGATTCTTAAGATTTGGAATAAGCAGGAATAGAGGATAGAGAAGTTGCTTATGCAGGGGTCAAATATCAATAGTACTACTCCAACATGCAGTACTTGGGTGCAATCTCAAAAATGACAGAATGGTCTCAGTTCACTTCCAAGGGAAATTGTTCAACATCACAGGAATCCAAGTCTGCCCCAACCACTGATGCCTAAGAAGCTGAAGTTGATTGTTTCCATGAAGACCTACAAGACATAAAACTAACACCAAAAACATATCCTTTTCATCATAGGGGATCAGAATGCAAAAGTAGGAAGTTAAGAGATACCTGGAATAACATCAAGTTTGGCTTTGGAGTACAAAATGAAGATGGGCAAAGGCTAAAAGAATTTTGTCAAGAGAGCAACAACCTTTTCCAACAACTCAAGAGACAAATCTGCACAAGGACATCACTAGATGGTCAATACCAAAATCAGCCAAAATGGAGAAGATTCTCTGACAGTGATTGAAGTAGGTGAAAATCCTGTTTATAAGTAAATATTTGAGCATTAAATTCTGTTTTAAATCTAAAAACAGTATTTTTTGTATTTATGCATGATTTTAGTATATATTGGAGAAGGAAATGGCAACCCACTCCAGTATTCTTGCCTGGAGAATCCCATGGACTAGAGGAGTCTGGTAGGCTGTGGTCCATGGGGTCAGTTGCAAATAGTCAGACAAGACTAAGTGACTGACACTTAGTATATATTAAGAGCTCCAGAAATGCAACTACTGAAAAGAACAAAAAATTTCTTTTCTTTGAAACTTTATCAAGTTTGCATTATTTCAGAAAATCACACCAACAATGGTCCCACTTGCAGCATTTAATAGTCCTGTACAAGTATGTTTGCATCAGATACATTCACAGTAATTATATGTACCTGGCAACTGCATTTCAACTTCTTTTTTTTTTTTTTTTTTAATTTTTTTTTTTTTTATTCTTCCAATTTTATTTTATTTTTAAACTTTACATAATTGTATTAGTTTTGCCAAATATCAAAATGAATCCGCCACAGGTATACATGTGTTCCCCATCCCGAACCCTCCTCCCTCCTCCCTCCCCATACCATCCCTCTGGGCCGTCCCAGTGCACCAGCCCCAAGCATCCAGCATCATGCATCGAACCTGGACTGGCAACTCGTTTCCTACATGATATTTTACATGTTTCATTGCCATTCTCCCACATCTTCCCACCCTCTCCCTCTCCCACAGAGTCCATAAGACTGTTCTATACATCAGTGTCTCTTTTGCTGTCTCGTACACCGGGTTATTGTTACCATCTTTCTAAATTCCATATATATGCGTTAGTATACTGTATTTATGTTTTTCCTTCTGGCTTACTTCACTCTGTATAATAGGTTCCAGTTTCATCCACCTCATTAGAACTGATTCAAATGTATTCTTTTTAATGGCTGAGTAATACTCCATTGTGTATATGTACCACAGCTTTCTTATCCATTCATCTGCTGATGGACATCTAGGTTGCTTCCACGTCTTGGCTATTATAAACAGTGCTGCGATGAACATTGGAGTACACGTGTCTCTTTCCCTTCTGGTTTCCTCAGTGTGTATGCCCAGCAGTGGGATTGCTGGGTCATAAGGCAGTTCTATTTCCAGTTTTTTAAGGAATCTCCACACTGTTCTCCATAGTGGCTGTACTAGTTTGCATTCCCACCAACAGTGTAAGAGGGTTCCCTTTTCTCCACACCCTCTCCAGCATTTATTATTTGTAGACTTTTGGATCGCAGCCATTCTGACTGGTGTGAAATGGTACCTCATAGTGGTTTTGATTTGCATTTCTCTGATAATGAGTGATGTTGAGCATCTTTTCATGTGTTTGTTAGCCATCTGTATGTCTTTTTTGGAGAAATGTCTATTTAGTTCTTTGGCCCATTTTTTGATTGGGTCGTTTATTTTTCTGGAGTTGAGCTGTAGGAGTTGCTTGTATATTTTTGAGATTAGTTGTTTGTCGGTTGCTTCATTTGCTATTATTTTCTCCCATTCTGAAGGCTGTCTTTTCACCTTGCTAATAGTTTCCTTTGATGTGCAGAAGCTTTTAAGGTTAATTAGGTCCCATTTGTTTATTTTTGCTTTTATTTCCAATATTCTGGGAGGTGGGTCATAGAGGATCCTGCTGTGATGTATGTCGGAGAGTGTTTTGCCTATGTTCTCCTCTAGGAGTTTTATAGTTTCTGGTCTTACGTTTAGATCTTTAATCCATTTTGAGTTTATTTTTGTGTATGGTGTTAGAAAGTGGTCCAGTTTCATTCTTTTACAAGTGGTTGACCAGATTTCCCAGCACCACTTGTTAAAGAGATTGTCTTTAATCCATTGTATATTCTTGCCTCCTTTGTCGAAGATAAGGTGTCCATATGTGCGTGGATTTATCTCTGGGCTTTCTATTTTATTCCATTGATCAATATTTCTGTCTTTGTGCCAGTACCATACTGTCTTGATAACTGTGGCTTTGTAGTAGAGCCTGAAGTCAGGTAAGTTGATTCCTCCAGTTCCAATTCAACTTCTAATGTAACCATGCCTGAGCATTTACATATTACAATAATAATTTACTATACTTTAATTCTTTATATTTTATTCAGAATACTACTTTTGAAAACATATATATATGCAGGTTATGTTTATTTTCATTTTAGGATAGTAAAGGAGGGGCTTTGAAAATATTTGTTATAGAAAGGGCACAGATATATTGGGTGAGGTCACAATGTGAAAAATGTAAAGGAAGATTTCTATGATCAGGAGAGAACTTTGCATTGGTCAAGACTGAAAATCACAATCTAAAGATAATAAAGACACTCTGGTTCTGAGCCTCTTTTGCAGTCAGCTTCTAAGTTTCCATACTTCTGAAAAACCCTGCATTTACTGTGCCTTAGTTTTTGCCATTTCACAGAACCTCTACTTTCCTGAACTATCCCACTGTCTACTGAAAGTGATGAAAATCCTTGAACCTAAGAGAAACAGGAACACACAGCCATAGCTACCATAGTACCTCATGAGCCTCTAAACTCATCAGCTTCCACAGAGGTAAGGTCATCTTCATTCTCAATCCTGACATAGAACTCTGTGGTATATATATATCACCCTTCATTTACTAACACAATTTTTCAGAAACACTTACCTCAGTAGTAGTTCCAATGTCAGCAGATGGGCTACATGTGCTATTATCTGGAGGAGCTGTGCCTATACTGCTTCTAACTGGAGAGCTAGGGAAAGGCCCCACCACGGACTCCGGGTAAGCTGAAGAAGAACTGAGACTGCCTCTCTTCTGAATCTTATTCCAGACTTTATTCATGATATCTGTTAACTCATATAAGAGCTGAACCTAAGCAGAAGGAAAAAAATAAAAAGCAAAAACAAATCTTTCAACTTCTGGTCAAAACTGACTAAAATACTCAATGTGAGAAACTTAAAACTAAGTCCACAGAAATAAGAATACATGAAATAAAAATCTATCAGTAAATCATTGATTATAGTACTATATCATGATCTATTATTATATATTAATATATGCTATTATATACATATCATGATACCATCATTCTGATGATATAGACAAATAATCCAAATATACAATATTAAACATTTAACCATGAATTTGAGACAGATATAATAAATTTAATCATACCTAAAATTGGTCCCATATTTATAACTTGATATTTTATAGCAAGTTAGCATTTTTGTGGGAAAATCATATAATAAAATTAAATGCTAATACAACAGCTTATGATGAGACAGATTTCTTTCAATAAATGACTAATAGAATCACAAATAAATGCCTCTTAAACAGAGTCCTCAGGATCAAAAATTAGAAATCAAATATATCCTATTATATATGACTATTTAGTAATATATAATTGTCATTCTTATTTTTGAATTATTTACAGTTTAAATTTTCTCTATTTTCTGAAGAATAAATCTGAAAGTGGATTTCTTACCCAGCAAAATACAGTAAAGAGAAAAGATATAACAGAGAATAGTAAAAGGAAAATGTTATATGAGACTTTTCTATAGATAAAGAACATAAACTATCCAACCTACTATTCCCCTCAGATTTGTCATTCCTATATCCAGGAAAAAAAAAAAACAAAACTGTTTAACTTGCACGTTGTTTGACTAAGTTCTAAGATATTTACATAAGATTTCATAAATAAGCATTAATCATGGAATTTGTATGACAACATATTGCCATATACTGTATAAAAGAAGCCTAGGGGGAAAAATGCAAACACAATATATAAGCAAATCCACAGCTGGATACCATATTCTGCTTGCCATTAAAAAAAGAAAGAAAGAAAGAAAGAAATTCTCATATTTATAAAAAGTTTCAGCCCCAGGACACATCCAGATGATAAAGCTGGCTTCTTATGTGGGCAGAACAGATGCCTAAAAACAGTGTTGTCAATCCTTATTTGATATAAAACAGTACATGGGTTACAGTTTTTTCTTGCTTTTTGTGTGGTGAAGTCTCCAGTCTCAGGTTATAGCTCTTTTTGTTTAAAAAAAAAAAAAAATCTAATGGCTAGCATTCCTGGAAAAGAGCTGTTAGAAAATTTTTAGTTTAATTCCTTTTGGCTTTCATAATCATTAGTATTCTCTAAAAAGAAATCATTTTCTTCCAAACCAAATTTTTAAAAAGATTTTACTTTTTCTTAAATAATTAGAACTGACACATAAAGAAAGTATAAATGGTTTCTAAATACTTTTCAGGGCATAAACTTTATTTACTTAAGAGAACAGATGCTGCCTTTATTGTCACTACTTCTGATTTCCTTTAACTCTAACCATTAAATAATTGTATATGAATGTCACCAAGTATACTGTGTATTCAGCATGCCAAATAAGCAATGAAATAAACTTGAAAAGTATCATTATTTTCAAAGAGGAAACTTACAATCACAGAATCCAGGCTTCCTCAATTCAGAGGTTTAAAAAAATAAGGCAAAAATTCTGAAGATAAATGTTCAACTCATATCCTTCAAGCTGTACTGAAAAATATACCCACAAAAGCCACAATGAGCTACTACTAACGACCTATTAAGACATCTGAAATTAAAAAGTATAACCAGACCAAGTATCAGTAAAGATGTAGAGTATCTAAAATTCTCATTTACTCTGACAAAAAACAAAATTTAGAATACAGTTTGTCAGTTTCTGAAAAAGACATATCTACCGTATGTGTGAATCATTTCCTAAGTTTCCCCAAGAAAAATTAAAATCTATGTCCACACAAAGACCTATAAAAAACTATTCATAGCAGTTTTATTTCTAAGAGTCTAAACCTAGAAAAAATCTCAAATGCTAACTAGTAAGTTAACCAACAGTACAACAGAATACTTAGGAATAAAAAAAATAAATTATAGATTCATGCAAAAACATGGATTAATCTCAAAATCACAATACTGAATGAAGGAAGCTAGGCAAGAGAGAGCAAGAGAGCACACCTGTAATGATTCCATTTATACAGAATCCGAGCAAATGAAAATTAATCAGTAACAGTATCAGTGATTACCTGGAACTAGGGGAGGAGTAAAAGGGAGAATAACAAAGGGGCACAAAGAAACTTTTGAGGATGATGCATTATCTCGACTGTGAAGGTGATTTCATGGGTACACTAGCCAAATGTTATCAAATTAGGTAACCTAAGCATGTGCAATTTATTGTATTTATGCTGCTGTAATTTAGTCGCTTCAGTCATGTCCAACTCTTTTGCAACCCCATGGACTGTAGCCTGCCAGGTAATCTCTGTGCATGGGATTTCCCGGGCAAAAATACTGGAATGGGTCGTCATTTCTGTCTCCAGCAGATATTCCCCACACAGGGATCGAACCCACATCTCCTGCATTGGCAAGTGGATTCTTTACCACTGAGTTCCTAAAGACATTAAAGGAAATGGAGTAACTGGTAAAATATTTAAGATGCAAGTCAAGGTTGATGGAAATCACTCCTATGAACAAATACTTTGATTCAACCAGGTTAAATATTTATAGTGTCCAAGGCTTTGACTGGCAATGAATAATTTCTAGAACTTATACAGAGGTTTAGGTCTCTGCAGCTGATACAAGGATCTACAACAAATTCAGACATGACAATAAATCTGTTTTAGGTGTGCCCTATATACAGAGATTGCACTATATTTTAAAGTATATATACTCAAGAGCTCTAAGCAATAATGAACCAAATTAATGTGTATTGCAAACACTTCTGATGTCATTCTAACAAATTAAAAAATGGTATGGAAGGAGGAATTGAATAGAATCAAGAAGCGTATACACTGGGCTATAATCCAAAGTCCACAAAGTTTCTGACAGTGCATGTAAAATTTAGTAGACATATACACTGTTCTGGGGGAAAGGCTTTTATAACATTCTCAAAGAAGTCCATAGCACAAAAAAGGATAAGAAGTACTTCAGAAAAAAATAAATGGGAAACTAACACACAAAAAAACCCCAGATTAGCTAGTGAGAAACCTCTCATAAGAAACATGTTTATTTAGGGTCATTAATCTTAAAATAAAAACAGTAAAAGAAATTTTAGGGATCTTACACGTATTATTATAATACAAACACGTGTTTGTATTTTAGGGCCCACAACACTTTAGAAGCCAGGACACCCCCCTCCAAAAAAGTTTTATAGGTATACTTCACTAAGAAAGATTAAAGATTTTTGGCCAAAAATGCCATAAACGTTAAACCAGTATTACAGGGTCTGCATTTATAGAATATAAGGAGGCTCTTCAAACTGCTAAGAAATTTAACAGAAAAATTAAGTAAATGATATGAAATAACTCATAAAAGAGCAAATTAAGTGGCCAATAAACAATGAAAATCTGTCCATCTGCATTAATAATTAGGAAAATACAAATTAATGTAAACAAAATGAACTATCAATTTATAAAAGAGCAAACTCAATGGCCAATAAACATTTGAAAAGTTGCTCAAACATCTGGTTTCATTTCCCTTCAGCATGAAGGATTTCCTTTAGGATTTCTTACAGTGTAGTTCTACTGGTGACAGATTCTTTCATACAAAAACTGCTTTTATTTTGTCTTCATTCATAAATGTTACATATTTTTTATTTAGAATTTTGAGTTGAGAGGCTTTATACAAATTTTTCATAATTTAATGATGTTGATCTTTTGATCCCTACAGTTTCCTATGAGAAGTAAGCGAACAATAAAAATTCAGTCCTCTTGCATGTAATGTGTCATTTTTTCTCTTTTTCTCATACCTTCAAGATATGTTCTTTATCTGTGGCTTTCAACAGTTGGATTATGATGTGCATAGGCATGGCCTTCTTCATGTGTTTATCTTACTAATCTTTCCCCCCTCATTTCTAGCCTATATGTAGCACTCAATAAATATCTGCTAAATGCACTGCTAAAGGGAAAAAAAATCAAGTCATCATCTGTAATTTTGACAGAATCCAGAGGGAGCCTGGAATACAGGCTAAAGCAATCACTCACAAAAAGGGGTTTATTTGGAGTCTCATGTTTTACCATTAAAATTTAGGTTAATCTGGCACACAAGGATATCAAATAGTATTTGCAAAGATTTTGAGTATTTATAAAATAATAAAATAAATAATTGTTAATAAAATTACATTTCCTTAGTATATGTATTTCTGAAAACTGCAACTGTTAATGGCTCAGTAGTGTCCAACTCTTGGTGACCCCATCTACTACAGCCTGCCAGGATCCTCTGTCCATGGAATTCTCCAGGCAAGAATACTGGTGAGGGTGGCCATTCCCTTCTCCAGGGGATCTTCCCAACCCAGGGATCAAGACCCGGTCTCCTGCACTGCAGCCAGATTCTTTACTATCTGAGCCACCAGGGAAGCCCATTTCTGTAAAGAGTTTTCAAGTAAATCGTTCAGCGATTAGACATAATGTGTTTGCCTTCATAGATTTCTAATGAAGCAATTTCCAGAGCTATGGAGATGTAATAGGCTATGCTGCTGCTGCTGCTAAGTCGCTTCAGTCGTGTCCGACTCTGTGCGATCCCGAAGACTATGTGATCCCAGAAACAGTAGCCCACCAGGGTCCGCCATCTCTGGGATTCTCCTGGCAAGAACACTGAAGTGGGTTGCCATATCCTTCTCTGACGCATGAAAGTGAAAAGTGAAACTGAAGTTGCTCAGTTGTGTCCGACTCTTCACAACCCCATGGACTGCAGCCTACTAGGCTCCTCCATACTTAAAAACTACATGTAGTCTCAAATTCAAACTTGTACCATTGGTTCAGTGTATTAACCAGTGTTTTATTGCTTTATCCTCTCAATACATGTTTGACAGTGTGGTTTAAAATTTTAAGTCAAAGACTTATTAAAATTGGAAAGAAAAGAAAAAACAACCAAACCTTCCTTATCTAACTTATCTATTTATTATGCAGATGTCTGTTTAATCAGGCTTCCCTAGTGGCTCCATGGTAGAGTCCACCTGCCAAGCAGCAAACAGAAGTTCGATTCCTGGGTCAGAAGATCCCCTGGAGAAGGAAATGGCAACCCACTCCACTATTTTTGCCTGGTAAACTCCACCGACAGAAGAGCTATGGGGTCACCAAAAGAGTCAGACAGGACTTAGCAACCGAACTACAAAAATCAACAACAAATCTTTGAGTAATTGATTCTTCAAAGTGCTGTACAGTTTTGTAGCTTCCAGTCCCTTCAGGAATACTGCCACATTCCATCAGGGATATTCAAGATAATTGACATACAGGATCTCAAATTTTATATCAGAGTCAATCTAAACTATCAAAATGACATTTATACAAAATGACATTTATACATTTATTCAGAACTTGCAAAGTTATTTTCATAAATATCTCACTTGAAGTTCCCAACAACCTTGTGATCAATTTTGGATATAGCAGTTGGTAGCAGTTTAACAGAAGTTGGTTTGTTAGGACTCATCAAGAAAGAAAAGTGGAATTAAATTCATAGAATTCATTACATTTTGGGTACAAAGGGATTCTCAGGGTATGAGGTTCTTTCAGCCTTCATTTATTTCTCAAAAGAAAAAAAAAGTCTTTGGTGTTTGGGGAGCAGCAGCAAGGAGCCCCTAGATATCAAGTGATTGAGGAAATGCAGAAAGAAAAGAGCAGACATAATAAGGGAATACCAGGCCAAAAATAAGTTATTTATGTGATGACTTGGCTTAGAACTGCTTTAAACAACAATAAAACATGAGCTTAATTCTAAACAAGGTGAATATCTAAAGGAGAGATATTCCAGAGCTCTAGTTTTGAGCCACAGTCTTACCTTTAATAAGACTCACAGAAATCACCATACTATTCCATGTGAAAGTGAAGTGAAAGTGAAAGTCATTCAGTCGTGTCTGACTCATTGTGACCCCATGGACTATACAGTCCATGGAATTCTCCAGGCCAGAATACTGGAGTGGGTAGCCTTTCCCTTCTCCAAGGGGTCTTCCCAACCCAGGGATCAAACCCAGGTCTCCCACATTGCAGGCGGATTCTTTACCAGCTTAGCCACAAGGAAGCCCAAGAACACTGGAGTCGGTAGCCTATCTCTTCTCCAGTGGATCTTCCAACCCAGGAATTGAACCAGGGTCTCCTGCATTGCAGGCAAATACTTCACCAACTGAGCTATCAGGGAAGCCCCGCTATTTTATTTTTTTTTCTTTTACTTTGATATATATACTCATATATATATACTCACATATGTATACTCATATATATCAAAGTAAAAGAAAAAAAATTAATAATAATAGTAGTTGCTGTTGTTGAGTCACTAAGTCGTATGTGACTCTTTAGAACTCCATGGACTGTGGCATACCAGGCTCCTCCATCCTCCATTATCTCCCAGAGTTTGCTCAAATTCATGTCCATTGAGCTGGTGATGCTATCTAACTACCTCATCCTCCACTGGCCCCTATTCCTTTTGCCTTCCATCTTTCCCAGCATCAGGGTCTTTTATAGTCTCAGGCTAAAACACTAACAGGAGCAGAATTCATCCTTAGATGGGATAGCTATGGATAATGAGATTATGTGGAGTAGGATAATCCTTCCAAGGCTACAATGAATACTAAAATAAGTCTTCAAAATATAAGGTCTCTGGTAGATAACTCCAAGTAGCAGTAAGCTTTTTTTTTTTTTTAATTTTTAATGGGAGAGTAATTGCTTTACAATGCTGTATTGGTTTCTGCCATACAACATGAATCAGTCATAATTATATATATATAAATTATATATATAAATATATATATCCCCTTCCTCTTGAGCCTCCCTCCTACCTCCCATCCCACCTCTCCTGGTCATTACCAAGCATCAGGCTGGGCTCCCTGTGTTATACAGCTTCCCACTAGCTAGCTATTTCACATATGATAGAGTACATATGTCAATGCAACTTTCTCAGTTCATCCCACCTCGTTTCCCCTGCTGTGTCCGCAAGTGTGTACTCTATGTCTGTGTCATCATTCCATCCCTGAAAATAGGTTCATCACTACTATTTTTCTAGATTCCATCTCTCTCTCTCTATATATATATATGTCTATTATGTAGGGATAGAGTTACTACTGGGCTTCCCTTGTGGCTCAGCTGATAAAGAATCTGCCTGCAATGTGGGAGACCTGGGTTTGATCCCTGGATTGGGAAGATCCCCTAGAGAAGGGAAAAGCTACCCACTCCAGTATTCTAGCCTGGAGAATACCATGGACTACAGTCCATTGGGTCGCCAAGAGACAGACATGAGTGAGCAACTTTCACTGAGCTGCTACTAAATATAAACTATGAATAAAAAACTTTCTTATTACAGCCAAAAGTTTCTTCATATCCCTTTATAATCTATCCTTCCTATCACTCCCTTCTCCTTCCCTATTCCTGCCCTACCTTCAGGCAACAATCAACCTACTTTCTGTCACAATGTAGTGGTTTATTATCATAACATTATATGTAAGTGGAATTATACAGTAAGGACTTTTAGGTCTGGGATCCTTCACTCAGTGTAATGCTTGTAATACTCTTCCATAATTTTACATTTTATCAATAACTTGTCTTTTTTATGGCTGAATAGTATTACATTGTATGGATAGGATAGGATAGAATTTAATTCACTTCCTAATGAACATTTAGGGTCTTCCCTGGTGGCTCAGAGGGTAAAGCATCTGCCTGCAGTGCAGGAGACCTGGGTTTGATCTCTGGATCAGGAAGATCCCCTGGAGAAGGAAACGGCAACCCACTCCAGTACTTTTGCCTGGAGAATCCCAAGAACGGAGGAGCCTGGTGGACTACAGTCCACTGGGTGGCAAAGACACGACTGAGCGACTTCACTTTCACTTTCAATGAACATTTGGGTGATGTTTGGTTTGGGGCTATATAAATAAAGCTGTTAAATACACCAATGTAAAAGTCTCTGCATGCATGTATGTTTTTGTTTCTCTGAAGAAATACTTAGGAAGGAATGACTGGGTTGGTTGTATAGTAATTTTCCCCACCCTCCACCCCCCGTAACTTTCAAGTTGTTTCCGAAGCTGTTATTAATTCCCATCATTAGTACACAAAGAGCTCTAGTTGGTTCACAATACTTCATCTTTTAAATTTCAGCCAATCTAATAGGTGTATACTGTTATGTCTTCTTGTTTTATTTTCCCCTGATGAATAACGATAAACATCTTTTCATGTGTTTACTGACCAGTCATACATCTTGTGTGATACTAATCTTTTCCCCATTATGTGTACTGATATTATTTATTGCCCTATCTTTATGTTATCGATTAGAAAGGATTTCTTAAAATTCTGGTAACAGTTTGATAAAGGTGTTGCTATACTTCTTCCAAATGTCTGGATTTCTGCTATCTTAATGATACTTTCAAGGAGAAAATGTTTTTAAACCTGATTATACCCAATATCTAGGTCAATTTCAGGATAGCTGCCATCTTAACAATGTTGTCTTCTAATCTATGAACAGGTATCTCTCTCCAGTTAGACGTTCAAGTTCTCTCAGCAGTGTTTTGTGGTTTTCAAGGTAGAGATCTTGGACATGTTTTGTTAAATTCATTTGTGTACGTTTACTGGCATCAATGTAAACGGAACTGATTCATTATTCCATTTTCCAATTTTTGGCTGCTAGTACAGAAAAATACAATTGGTTTTTAGACATTAATCTTGTCTTCTACAATCATAATAAGTTTATTAGTCCTAGTAATAGCTTCTTAATTCCTCGGGGAATTTCTATAACATATTTGATCATATGAAAAAAGGGAGAGTTTTACCTCTTTCATCTCTAGTCTTATTATTTCTTTTGCTTGGTTATTTCTTTTTAATTGCAATGGCTAAGATGGTCAGTATGACATACAGGTGATGAAAGAAGGCATCCTGTGTTTTTCTTGATCTTAGTGGAAAACAATTCAATATTTTGCAATTACGTGTGGCATGTGGTTTCACCAACTCAATGGACATGAGTTTGAGTGAACTCCGGGAGTTGGTGATGGGCAGGGAGGCCCGGCGTGCTGCAATTCATGGGGTCGCAAAGAGTCGGACACGACTGAGTGACTGAACTGAACTGAACTGTGGTTTCTCACTTTCCTTTATGAGTTATTGTTTAATGTCCAGATATTTATAGTTTTCCTAGTTAAGTATTGATATCTAATACAATTCGACTATGGTTAATATACTGATTTTAATTCTCTTCATACAATGAGACCATGTATATATGAAAATAATATGCATTCCATGGTTGTTGAATAGTGTTCTATAAACGTTAATTAGATGAAAGTGGGTTCACAAGTATTTTTCATATCTTCTATATCTCCAATTATTTATTTTTCATCTAATTCTTTAACAATCACTGAGAGACATGGGATAAATTCCTAATATGAATAAATAGAATTACCTATTTTTTCCTTTAATTCTGTCCATTTTTCTTTCATTTCCTTTATCTCTGAGAACACTCCTTTATGTTTATTTTATTTGGTGTTAAAATAAACAAATCCATCTTTCTTATACTGTTTGTACGTTTTCCTATACATGTATTTATATTCTGTTTCTTAATATTTCAAGTGTTTCCCTATTATGCAATGTATAGTAGAGTGCTGCTTTATCACTACTCTATTAGGAGCAGCTAGACCAGGAATCAGCAAATTTTCTGTAAATGGCCAAATAGTAAACATTCTATACTTCTTAAGCCATAGTGTTCTCCCTTGCTGTTACTTCATTCTGTGGCTGTAGTGGTCCCACCTGCCAATGCAGAAGATGTAAGAGACTTGGGTTCGATCCCTGGATCCAGAAGATGCCCTGGAGGAGGGCATGGCAACCCACTTTAGTACTTCTGGTGTGGAGAATCCCATACAGAGAGGAGCCTGGTGGGCTATGATCCAAAGGGTCGCAAAGAGTCAGACACCACTGAAGCAACTTAGTATGCACGCACAGTATGATGGCATTCTTGGACAATACGTAAAAATGTGGGCGTAGTCTAATTTGCCTACAGGCCTTAATCTGCTGAATCCTGGTCTAACACTCCACCAGTTAAGATCATAACCTTTAACATAATACTTGTTAAACTGGGTTCAGCCCTGTAATTTTATTTTTTTGTTTTCTATTTCCACCCTGTGTTATGTAACTCTGTTATCATGTCTTCCTTTCTTTAGATTATTTGAATTTTTTTTAGTATTTCATTTTATCTATTGGTGTTTGGCTGTATTTCTTTGTATTTTTACTTTATTTTAGGCTCAGCTGGTAAAGAATCCACCCGCACTGTGGGAGACCTGGGTTTGATCCCTGAGTTGGGAAGAGCCCCTGCAGAAGGGAAAGGCTACCCACTCCAGTATTCTGGCCTTGAGAATTCCATGGACTGTATATAGTCCATGGGGTGGCAAAGACCTGGACACGACTGAGGGACTTTCACTTCACTAAGAAACTAAAATACATACATAAAAACTTTCACAATCTAAAGTTACACTGTAACACTTCATGAGATATTTAGAAATTTAAAAACCACTATAGGTTCCCTTAATGATGAAATTTTCTTGTATATTATATCTATATACATTGAAAGCTCTAGCAGTCAGTGTTATACATTTGCTTTCAACAGTCATACATATTTTTTTAAAGCAGCTTTTAAGAAAGATTTATTAAGCTATTTATTATTTCTGGTGGTTTTATTTCTGAAGATTCAAGTTTTCATCTAGTATCATTCCCTTTTAACATATAGAACTTCCTTCAGTATTTCTTATAAAGCAGAGCTGCTGGTAGCAAATTTTCTTAGTTTTCCCTCATCTACAATGTCTTTCGGAGAAGGCGATGGCACCCTACTCCAGTACTCTTGCCTGGAAAACCCCATGGACGGAGGAGCCTGGTGGGCTGCAGTCCATGGGGTCGCTAAGAGTTGGACACGAATGAGCGACTTCACTTTCACTTTTCACTTTCATGCATTGGAGAAGGAAATGGCAACCCACTCCAGTGTTCTTGCCTGGAGAATCCCAGGGACGGGGAGCCCGGTGGGCTGCCGTCTATGGGGTGGCACAGAGTCAGACACAACTGAAGCGACTTAGCAGCAACAGCAGTACAGTGTCTTTATTTCACTTTTGTTTCTGTGGACACACACACTGGCTTGAGAGTGCTTTTCTGTAAGCATTTTAAATGTATTATTCCAATGTCTTCTGTTGTCTATCATTTATAATGAGAAATCTGCAGTCATTCAAATCATTGTTAAAGTGTATATATGTATCTTCTTGTAGCTGTTTTCAAGGTTTTTTTAAAAGTTTGTCTTTCTCGGTTCAGTATTTTAATCACAATGTCTCCAAACAGGTTTTCCTTTGAGTTTATTCTCAAAGATAAACTTGAGACTAAGTGAACTTCCTGAATACGTAAAAGCCTACCTCTTTCTGAAATTTTGGACAATTATTTGTTAATATTTTTCAGGCTCCAGCTTTTTCTCCTTACCTTCTGGAATTCCAATTACATATATATTTGAACGTTTTGTCCCACAGTCACTAAGCTTTGATCTTTTTTAAAGTATCTTTTTTCTGTTTTTCAAATTCAATACTTTCTATGCTCTATGTTCAAGTTCAGTGACTCTTCTGTCACATGCAGACCACCTGTAACCTTAGACAGTATTTTTTTTTCATATATTGTATTTTCAATTCTCAAATCCAATTTGTTTTTATACTTTACTTCTCCATTATGAATTCTTAACTTTTTCTTTCAGTATCCTTTCCTTTACACCTCATTAAGAAAATTTCAATAGCTGTTTTTAAGTCCTTTTTGCAATTCAATTATTTAAAAAACAAATTGGAAACATCAATTTATATTGTTAGTTTTTGCTTTTTTCCCCTGGAGTATACAGAAATAATTAATAGGATAGATAGGCCAAGGTGGGCTTCTGTTACTATGGTAGAACTAAACTAAATCTATTTTCCCCCATTTAACACCTTCTGTGATAAAGGATCTACCAAAAGTGAACCTGTCTCTCTACAATCTGCTTGCTAGAGCCGGCATATGAAAGTATCAGAAAGTGAGTGGCTTAAAACAACAGAAATTTATAGTTTCATGGTTCTGGAGATAATAGAGAGTCCCTATACAAGGTATCAGCAGGGCCATGATCTGGGACTCAGAAGACTCCTTCATGCCTCTTATTTTTTTGATTGTAGCCAACAATTCTGCTGTTCTTTGGCTTTCAGCTGGATCAGTCCAATCTCTGTCTCCATTCACAAGGCACTCTCCCTCTGTATCTTCACATCAACTTCCTCTGTTTATCTAATTTTCCCTTTTATAAGGATATCAACAGTGTATGAGGGCTCACCCTAAGGACTTCATTTTAACTTGATTGCTGCTGCTGAGTTGCTTCAGTCGTGTCCGACTCTGTGTGACCCCACAGACGGAAGCCCACGAGGCTCCCCCGTCCCTGGGATTCTCCAGGCAAGAATACTGGAGTGGGTTGCCATTTCCTTCTCCATTTACTTCTGCCTTGACTTGATTATCTCTATCCAATTAACAGATAAGGTCACACAATGAGATACTAGATGTTAGGAATTCAACATATATTTTATGGGGGACAAAACTCAACCAAGAACAGTTTTTCTTCTGCTAGGAGATGAGTTTCAAGAACCATCAGAAGCAGCATTCAAAGAATAATTTGAGAGGGTAAGTCATTTCATAATTATTCTCTTTTATTCCACTATGGGTCATAATAGAATGGCAAATGGCTATTAAACTGGTGTATTTACTAATGTTCAAAGAGATTTATTCAGTTCAGTTGCTCAGTTGTGTCCTACTCTTTGCGACCCCATGAATTGCAGCATGCCAGGCCTCCCTGATTATAAAAGAAATTACTTTTGTAATATTGGATAAGCTATTAGTTTAATATATCTGCTTTATCATAATTCTAACTATATGCATTTTTATAAGGCCATCACCAAGATATTAGCAGGTCTGATTTTGTCAAAATGCACAAATATATATAAAAATTAAGCCAAACTGTTTAATATATAGTATGTGGAGTGAGGCAAAGAGAAGAGGAGAAAGGAGGAGAATGGTTATCAGTAATGAGGCTCTATAAAACACAGAATAATATTTGAACCCACTTTAAAAGACACTTATATTTTTTTGATGACCCAGGGGAACACATGTACACCCATGGCAGATTCATGTCAATGTATGGCAAAACCAACAGAATATTGTAAAGTTTAAAAAAAACTAATTAATTTAAAAGAAAGACACTTTTAAAACTGGCTTGTAACTACTAATGCTGGGATAAACAAAGATTTATCAACATTAATCTGTCAAATGCAATAAAAATTTTAAAGCATTGTTTTAAAAATATAATTTCAAATATTATTCAACATTGACAATCTGAGTGGAAATTATATTAGAGTTTGCTTGGGGTCAAAGAAACAAGTATTAAATTGTATGCAATTAATAATTTGTACAAACCCAAGAAACCTGAGCTCATACTAAATTATAAAACTGTCAAATATACATGTTTGGTCTATTCCAACTGGAATGTTAAATGATTAACAAATGCCTTTTTTAAACAGTCAACAGTGATTTAAAATAAAAATACTACATGTTGAGCAAACGAAGTTCTGAGTGAGAATCTGATTAGAAATTACATGTGATCACTTCAACAGACTCTTCCAATCTGACAGTAAAGTAGTTCTTCACTGTTTAAAAACCTTACATCTGCAACTGATTTCATTCCATCAGCCAAAAAATGCATTTATGCTGCCACCATTACATTTTCAGAAGAGTTTAAATTACAAAACTTGACAGAACTTCAAAGCAATACTTAATCTAACCATTCTGATCTTGATGGCCTTCTTAAAAATAATTTAGGACACTTAACAGAAAGAAACCCTTCAACAAAATGGGTAACAATTGTTCTTAAATCACGTTATTTTAAATTTCCTTTCATAAATCAAATGTACCTACCTGGGGGTTTGAGCATTTTATCTCAAGTGACTCTAGGTCAACATGCAGACAGACAACAAATGAATGCCTCATATCAGGTCCTGTAGCAAGCAATTTTGGGGATGTAACAGCTAGTGTAGAGGTACAACCCATGGGTTCAACTAGGCAAAGTGTCACTTGTTTTCCAAAAAGGGTATATATGCTGAAATGATGCAAGCTGATTGTCCAAGGAAAAGCATCACCTGATAATAGGGACAAAAGGGGTTAGGGAGGCAGACATACAAAAATATAGTTAACTGTCATTTGATATTAAGATGTCTACTATCAATATTATCTACTATCAAATATTATCAAATATTGTCTACTATCAATATTTGAAATCGAAAACACTTAATATGGCATCATAAAAAAACATACATTGTATCATAGACCAACATGTTAAATAGTTCACAGGCTATAGAAGGGTTACTTCTTAATATTTGTATTATACATACTACTATATCAATAATTAAGGTACATTATAAAAGAAAAAATAGAAATTAAGGAATGAGATAAAAATGTAAACACAAGTTCTAACTTTGTATTCCCTCACTGGTTTACTAGTGGGTTGCACAGTGCAACTTGTGGGATGTATGTACCTTGGAGACCATAAAAAATGTGTTAAATTAAGAAAATGGACTAAATGTGGCCCATGATCTGACTGCAGAATAATGAAAAATAAATAATTTACTATGGTCTGTTGGAATTTCTGCATCAGAATCATGAAGATGCTGATATAAAATACAGATTCCTGGTTTCTACTTCAGACCTACTTAATCAGAAATCTCTGCAGGTTAAAACTCAGGATGCATATCCACATCTTCAGTTGGATACCCTTACATACGTATAAAAGGATATATACATACACACACACACACATATTTGATTTAAAAAATAAGTACTCATACATTTCAAGGTTAAGAGCAAAATTTTTTTGTTTTAAACTTTTTTCTTTTATAAATTTATCAGAAAAAAGAACTGTCAGTATAAATTAATGAGATAAGCCATCTTTTTTACAATTGTGGCTACCAGTAAAATGCTTCATGAAATAGAATTTAAAAGTGTACTTGTGTTAGAACATTTATATACACTGAATACTATGATGCCAATTTGATGGAAAATATGTTCATATGACTTGTCTTTTTGACTCTGAAAAACTACTAGCACTTGTTAGTATGTTGTTGTTGTTGAGTTGCCAAGTTGTCAAACTCTTTGTGACCCTATGAACTGTAGCCTCCCAGGCTCCTCTATCCTTCACCATCTCCTAGAGCTTGCTGAAACTCATGTCCATCGAGTCAGTGAGGCTATTTAACCATCTCATCCTCTATTGCCTGCTTCTGCTCCTGCTCTCAATCTTTCCCATAATCAGGGTATTTTTCCATTGAGTCAGTTGGCATCAGGTGGCCAAAGTATTAGAGTTTCAGTTTCATCGTCAGTCCTTCCAATGAATATTCAGGATTGATTTCTTTCAGGATTGACTGTTTTGATCTCCTTGCTGTTGGAGGAACTCAAAGAGTCTTCTCCAGTACCACAGCTCGAAAGCATCAATTCTTTGGCACTCAGCCTTCTTTATGCTCCAACTTTCACATCTGTACATGACTACTGAAAAAACCACAGCTTTGACTATACGGATGTTTGTCGGCAAAATGATGTCTCTGCTTTTAGTCATAGCTTTCCTTCCAAGGAGTAAGAGTCTTTTAATTTCATTGCTGCAGTCCTGCAGTCACCATTCGCCATGATACTGGGGCCCAAAAAAATAGTCTGTCACTGTTTCCACATTTCCCCCTATTTGACATGAAGTGATGTGACAAGATGTCATGATCTTAGTTTTTTGAAAGCTGAGTTTTAAGTCAGCTTTTTCACTCTCCTCTTTTATTCTCATCAAGGGATCTTTAGTTCCTCTTCACTTGCTGCCATTAAAGTAGAATCATGTGCCTATCTGAGGCTGTTGATATTTCTCCTGGCAATCTAGATTACAGTTTGTGCTTCATCCAACCTGGCATTTCCCATGATGTACTCTGTATATAAGTTAAATAAGCAGGGTGACAGTATATAGCCTTGATGTACTTCTTTCCCAATTTTGAACTCGTCTGTTGTTCCATGTCTGGTTCTAACTGCTGCTTCTTGACCTGCATACAGGTTTCTCAGGAGATAGGTAAGGTGGGCTGGTATTCCCATCTCTTTAAGAATTCTCCACAGTTTGTTGTGATCCACACAGTCAAAGGCTTTAGCATAGTCAAACAAGACTTGTCAACAGAAATAGGATAATACAGACTTCAAGAATCTGGATTGTTTCAAAACAAATTAAAAATATTTATCTTCTAATTAGAGAGGTACTAGTACCTCACTGAAAATAACTTAGAAAATATATAAAGGAAAAAAAGTCAAAACCAGTCATAATTCACCTTCCATCTTGCTACTCCCAGGAATATACACTATTACCATTATTCTATGTCCTTTTTTTCTCCCTTATAGTGTTGGCCATGAGTACTGAGCCATGAAACTGGCCTAGTTTCAACTGAGTTGAAACTAGGATCATACTGTACTTTTAGGTTCATATTATTTTTTTGGTAAGGAAAAAGAAAAGATTAAGTGAATAACTAAGTAGATCATGTTCAAGATATGTATATTAAAATTATAAATACGCATTTGAATAGTGAATGGTGATATTGAAGGGGTACTACAAGATAGATTCTCGTAGGTTTGAACATTCAAAATGTCTTAATCAAGAAGCTAATACTATTAAACCTGGAAACTTTCAAGTTGAGACTCGAATAATAATATAATTGTAGCTACACAACAGTCCACAATAATTTGGAAATGATGAAAACTGCATAATAATATGTGGTTAGCACTGTGGTACTCTGCCTGTCATAAGACTTAAAATATTTTGCCCTCAAGAAGAATGACCAACTTTAAATCATCTGTAACTAATTCTGAAATTGTTTAAAAATCTACACAAGTTTCCATGCTATTTACAAAATAAAGGCTTTGCCAAATTGTCTTAAAATATTTTGGAATTATTTCAAGCTACATATTTTAAAATTGGTAGAGAGCTATATATAGTCTTTCAAATTTTATGTTATCCAAGAAATGCTAAATGATGATTATGTTGGATTAAAAAACACCACACTTAAATTCATGAAATTGAAAAAAAGAATTCCAAATGACACTGGTACTACCTTAGATATGTGTCTGCTTCTTCTTTGGAATCAGACCATAAGTTGAAATTTGGTATACCATTTTCTAAGTCTTAAACAGAACCTTTTAACATAATACTTTACATTCATTTATTTAGCAAGCAGATAATCTATTTTAAAAAGCACATTTTACCTAGAAGATGAGATCTTAATGTGTAATGACAAACATCCCCACAATTAATCACTGTGAAAAAATAACCAAAACATAACACATCATTATTGCACAACTATTCCTTTTAAACACACACACACAATAAAAATAAATAAATAAATAAAAGCACCTCATCTATTTACAACACTGGCAATATACTGTATGAGGAGTTGTTAAAATATGACAGATCATGACAGACCAGGACCATGTACTATTCTGAGACCTTCAAGATTATTTCAGAAAAATTATTTATTGCTGGAAGAATTCAGAAAATGTCTAACAATTGTCTAAAAAACAAGAAAAAGAAAAAAGGCTGACAGTTCCATTTCTGTGTGAATTTGTAAAACGTCTATATTATCAACAGAGAAAAGATTAGTCATAAATTAATTCTCAGAAAAATGATAATCAAATACTGAACTACTTTGTACAAAAAAATGTAAAAGAGAGTGAATATGACAAAGCTTTAGGACAAAATTAATAAATAAATTCAATGTGAGACTATGTGATACATGTCAACAATTGGGAAGGGGAACTTGATTAGATAATAGTAACTTAAAACTAAGTGAAATTATAAAAATTACATGGTATGGATTTCCTTACACAGTATCACACATTGCTGGTTTTGCACAACGCAAAGCGTAAAATAAAGGACCGATTTGGATAACAAAAGAAAGCACTATCTAGAGCAAAACAAAAATAAAAACAAAAACCTATATATGTACATTTTGACAATCTTATTATCAATGTTGGGGTCACTGAACAGTGACTATTTATATAGACCTGATTATATACATGTAATTTACAATCTTCAATATTGGTGGGCAGGGATCGATATTCTGGAAAGAGAATCAGTCTTTCCCTTTCTAAAGATACTGTACTTTCCTACAGGAAAAAGTGTATATACTTTGTGCCTAGGTAAATAACCTTATAAACATCAATATGGAAAATGAAGAAAGTTGGTTAATATTAGAGACACTCTCTCTGTTTTCTTTCTTCTCATAATCTTCATCAAGTATCTTTAGAAACAAAAACAAAAGTGCCTTCCTCTACTCCTTATGTCTTTCCCCATGTCCAACAATACAGTACCACTCAGGTAGATTTTTATTTCATATATGATTAGTGGAATCAGGAATATCTTATTGCTAATTGCAAAGGTTAACAATTTGGAAACAGATACACTGTTTTCTACAAACGTAAATAAGCCAAAACTGCTGACACTTTTTCCCCAAACCACTTAGCATTAAATTGATTTAAAGACAGTTGATTTGCATTTCTCTGATAATGAGTGATGTTGAGCATCTTTTCATGTGTTTGTTAGCCATCTGTATGTCTTCTTTGGAGAAATGTCTATTTAGTTCTTTGGCCCATTTTTTGATTGGGTCATTTATTTTTTCTGGAGTTGAGCTGGAGGAGTTGCTTGTATATTTTTGAGATTAGTTGTTTGTCAGTTGCTTCATTTGCTATTATTTTCTCCCATTCTGAAGGCTGCCTCTTCACCTTGCTAATAGTTTCCTTTGATGTGCAGAAGCTTTTAAGGTTAATTAGGTCCCATTTGTTTATTTTTGCTTTTATTTCCAATATTCTGGGAGGTGGGTCATAGAGGATCCTGCTGTGATGTATGTCAGAGAGTGTTTTGCCTATGTTCTCCTCTAGGAGTTTTATAGTTTCTGGTCTTACATTTACATCTTTAATCCATTTTGAGTTTATTTTTGTGTATGGTGTCAGAAAGTGTTCTAGTTTCATTCTTTTACAAGTGGTTGAACAGATTTCCCAGCACCACTTGTTAAAGAGATTGTCTTTAATCCATTGTATATTCTTGCCTCCTTTGTCAAAGATAAGGTGTCCATATGTGCGTGGATTTATCTCTGGGCTTTCCATTTTGTTCCATTGATCTATATTTCTGTCTTTGTGCCAGTACCATACTGTCTTGATAACTGTGGCTTTGTAGTAGAGCCTGAAGTCAGGTAGGTTGATTCCTCCAGTTCCATTCTTCTTTCTCAGGATCACTTTGGCTATTTGAGGTTTTTTGTATTTCCATACAAATTGTGAAATTATTTGTTATAGCTCTGTGAAGAATACTGTTGGTAGCTGGATAGGGATTGCATTGAATCTATAAATTGCTTTGGGTAGTATACTCATTTTCACTATATTGATTCTTCCAATCCATGAACATGGTATATTTCTCCATTAGTGTCCTCTTTGATTTCTTTCACCAGTGTTTTATAGTTTTCTATATATAGGTCTTTAGTTTCTTTAGGTAGATATATTCCTAAGTATTTTATTCTTTCCGTTGCAATGGTGAATGGAATTGTTTCCTTAATTTCTCTTTCGGTTTTCTCATTATTAGTGTATAGGAATGTAAGTGATTTCTGTGTGTTGATTTTATATCCTGCAATTTTACTATAGTCATTGATTAGTTCTAGTAATTTTCTGGTAGAGTCTTTAAGGTTTTCTATGTAGAGGATCATGTCATCTGCAAATAGTGAGAGTTTTACTTCTTCTTTTCCAATTTGGATTCTGCTCTGATTGCTGTGGCCAAAACTTCCAAAACTATGTTGAATAGTAATGGTGAAAGTGGGCACCCTTGTCGTGTTCCTGACTTTAGAGGAAATGCTTTCGTCTACAAATAATAAATGCTGGAGAGGGTGTGGAAAAAAGGGAACCCTCTTACACTGTTGGTGGGAATGCAAACTAGTACAGCCACTATGGAGAACAGTGTGGAGATTCCTTAAAAAACTGGAAATAGAACTGCCTTATGATCCAGCAATCCCACTGCTGGACATACACACTGAGGAGACCAGAAGGGAAAGAGACACGTGTACCCCAATGTTCATCGCAGCACTGTTCATAATAGCCAGGACATGGAAGCAACCTAGATGTCCATCAGCAGATGAATGGATAAGAAAGCTATGGTACATATACACAATGGAGTATTACTCAGCCATTAAAAAGAATACATTTGAATCAGTTCTAATGAGGTGGATGAAACTGGAGCCTATTATACAGAGTGAAGTAAGCCAGAAAGAAAAACACCAATACAGTATACTAACGCATATATATGGAATTTAGAAAGATGGTAACAATAACCCTGTGTACGAGGCAGCAAAAGAGACACTAATGTATAGAACAGTCTTACGGACTCTGTGGGAGAGGGAGAGGGTGGGAAGATTTGGGAGAATGGCATTGAAACATGTAAAATAGCATGTATGAAACGAGATGCCAGTCCAGGTTCGATGCACAATGCTGGATGCTTGGGGCTGGTGCACTGGGACGACCCAGAGGGATGGTATGGGGAGGGAGGAGGGAGGAGGGTTCAGGATGGGGAACACGTGTATACCTGTGGTGGATTCGTTTTGATATTTGGCAAAACTAATACAATTATGTAAAGTTTAAAAATAAAATAAAAAAAATAAAATAAAGACAGTTGAGATAAAAGACTTTCTTTAATTCTACATGATGTTAATTTAAAAATTGGAAATGTCTGAGTAATGAAGGCATTTAAAAAATAGAAAACCTAATCAATTCTCCTGGCAGAAGGGAACTGCTGAAATGCCTGGAAGAAAAGGAAATGAAAATGGGCAAGGTATAATTTTATTTGCTCTGTAACCAAATTTCTACATTTAGAAGACAACATTGCTTTCTATTAGAAAATGTAAAGTGTATTGAATGTATAAACTAATGAAAGTTAAAAAAATAATATTTATATTTAAAACCTGATTATTAAATAATGAAAAAATAGATAATTCATTTCAAATTAGAGAAGTATTTTCTTTACATCTAGAAATCCAAGCATTCAATGCTAAGTACTATTCATTTCTGAAAATTATTACTGATTTAATAATAAATTAACCATCAACATTTCATTACTACATAAAGACATATAATACTTGTTGTTTTCTAAGTCTTTAAAACCTATGATTGCAATTATAAACAATGCAAAACCAGAACAATTATTGCTTTTAAAAAACTAAAATAATCTCAAAGCTTCACGCTGTCCTTCCAGCAATTAATATATTAGTAACTACTTAACAGTTTTAAAAGAAATGTCAAAATTATAGCAATGCTCTGTTTAAGGTCATATGGTCAACTAACAAGATATACCCTCAGTTTATATAGGTTGTCAAGAGATACTACAATTCTATGTATTTTCTAAAGGGATTTACCACTAACTAATGGTAAGCCTCACCTCAATTATTATATAAAGACAACTACATAATTAAGGAAGCATTATCATAAAATATTTCTTGGGTCTCAACTCTCAGTGATATATAGATTATAACTTAAAAATAAATATAGGGTATTGTTTTCTATGGTTAACTGGTTGTTTTCTATGTTAGGTTTTTCTTAAATAACTGAATAGTCAATTATCCTTTATTAAGCTATTTACTTGAATACGTATTTTACCAAAACTGTACTCTCAAACTTAAGACATGCTTAAGACATGATTCATTTTTCAAAACATTTTCAGATATATTTACAACAATAATAAAAATATTTAAAAGATTTACAACAGACATTCTAAATAGTGAATACATTTACCATTTTCCTTAACACAACGCATAGTACATGTAGTCATCTTAGTCAATTTGAGCTAAATCTAGGACCTTCCGAAGACTTCTACAAAAGAATTGTTTACTGCTATTAGATGAAAACCAAGACTGACTAATACAGAAAAGATTTGCTAGTCATTTTAGTCAATTTGACCTAAATCTAGGACCTTCCGAAGACTTCTACAAAAGAATTGTTTACTGCTATTAGACGAAAACCAAGACTGACTAATACAGAAAAGTTATTTGCTACATAGCAAATAACTCTCCTAATAAATAAGCATTTGTTAGGAACAAAAGATACACATGTGTGTGTTCATTTTACACGACTGACTTTAAGAGTAGGCATATCAATTTACTTAAGTTAATAAACTGGTTTCTTGACAATACTACCTGCACAGAAGAATGAGCTGGATTTCGCACCAGAGACTTCAGTAAGAATGAGCGCTCTAACTACCCCTTTTTGTTAGAGGAGAAATTATAATTCCTAAATTCTTTCCTGTTTCCACATGAAGCGCTAAGCCAACCCATTCTGTTTCCATTCACTGCAATTGAGAGGACTACTTCACTATAGTAAAAGAATGAACTTAGTGACAAAAGGAAAGACAAGAATAATGAGTAAAGTAAGGAGAAAAAAGTATTTTGTAAAAATCTGAAAAGTAAAGCCTTGATAAATTTCACTTCTTTTAATATTTAGTATTACTGTTTAAATACTTTTTTTGAAAGGTAGGAAGTTCATGGATGACATACTCTTTCAGTTCAAACAACTATTCCAAATTCTAAATGAAGAATCTGAATCAATGACTTTGTGAAAATCTCAAAATGAAGGGAACAGTATGGAGGAAAACCTGAGTCCTGGAGATCATGTTTCTCCATAACTTGGCACCTCAAATATGGCTCCATTCTCTGGAGCTCAGGTGAAACCATTTAAAAACATGCTAAAGCTGACAGGTGTGATCAGGGACTTAGCTGTGAAATTAATGAACAGAGCAAATTTTGAAAATAGCTGTTACTCTCTAACACAATATTCTATAATGTTTTCACTGCCAGCTGATGGACAATCTAGGTCAAACAGATACCTAAGGATATAAAAAAGAAACAAAGAAGTCAGATATGTGAAAATCTTATAGATTTGTAAACCATCAGTGAAAAGGTGATAGGTTAAGTATAGACCTAGATAAGAATATCTACTAAAGCTATACTTGTGAAGAACAAAGTATATAGAAAAAAGAGCCCACAAAAGATATTCAAAAAAGCAGCAATTATTCACAGAAAATGAATCAAGGCAAGTGGTTATTCCAGAAGTTAAGAATTTCAAAAACGAATCAATGAATATCAACGGTTAAAAGTCTTCCATTGGATTTCCATGTAACAGGTTTATTCTGTTAACTGAGTAAGCTGAAAGAAATGTTAGCATTTTTATATGACAGGCATTTAAATACGAAACATAATTTATGAAACAAGTTACTTAAAAATATAGTGCATAGAATATAGTATGCACTCAATAAATATTTACTTTATGAAGGAAGGAGGGAAAGAAGCTAGGAAGGATAGGAGAGAAGGAGGGAGGGATGGTTGGACAGAGATGGACAAACGAATAAAAATTGGTTGGTCCTAAGCAATGACAGCAGACTAAAGACTTATTTCAGGTAAGGTAGATTCACTTGTTAAACAAGTTCTTTACTGAAATAAATATATACTAGATGTTATTCAGGAGACCCCAGTTTGATCCCTGGGTCAGGAAAATCCCTTGGAGAAGGGACAGGCTACCCCCCAGTATTCTTGGGCTTCCCTTATGGCTCAGCGGTGAAGAATCTGCCTGCAATGCAGGAGACCTGAGTTTGATCCCTGGGTTGGGAAGATACCCTGGAGAAGGGACAGGCTACCCACTCTAGTATTCTGGCCTGGAGAATTCGATGGACTGTATAGTCCATGGGGTTGCAAAGAGTTGGACACAGCTAAGCAACTTTAAATGTAAAAACAAATGTTATTCAAGGACCTAGGGAGAGAGCAGTGAACAATACAGCCTCACTATTTTCATGGATCTTGCATTTTAGCTGTGGAAAGAAGGATAATAAACTAATATCTTAATGAAATATAGTATTTTGATAGTTGTAGATGTTCTACAAACAATTAAGCAGGACAATAGAACGGAGTGCTGCCAGTTTAAGATAGGATAGTCAAGAAAAGCCACTCAAGTAAAATGGCATTTCATAGAGACAAAAGGCATGAAGTTACTTAGGAAAAAAAATATTCTAGAAGGTGAATTTTAAGTATAAAGGTCCTGCATCAGGAACCTCTTTGGATGGGAAATGGTCAATGCTTTCATTATTTAGTGAAACCTTTCATTCTTTAATAACCTTGAGAAAAGCATGAAAGTGAAAGTATCAGGCACTCAGTCTTGTCGGACTCTCTGTGACCCCATAGACTGTAGCCCACAAGGCTCCTCTGTCCATGGAGTTCTCCAGGCAAGAATACTGGAGTGGGTTGCCTTCCCCTTCTCCAGGGGATCTTCCAAATCCAGGGATCAAGCCCAGGTCTCTGGCATTGCAGGCAAATTCTTTAACATCTGAGCCAGGAGGGAAACTGGTCTCTAACAGCTTTTATAGGGAGTGGAAAGGCATTAAAGGAATCACTAAAAGTTTACAAAATTATCAATGAGGGCTAGAACTCATTTAAAAAAAAAAAACAACCAAACACACTGTCAAGAGCTTCAGTAAAGAAGCTTAAATGTCAAACAGTTGGAATAATCCAAGGCTACATTCCTTCCAAGAAACTGCGAATCCACAGCTTCCAAAATACATGAACAACTCAAGTAACTCTATCATAAAAACAATCTAATTTAAAAAGTGGGCAGAGGACCTGCATAGACATTTTTCCAAAGGAGACATACAGATGGCCAACAGACACAGGAAAGGATGCTCAACAAAACTAACCATTAGGGAAACGCAAATAAAAACTACAATGAGATGACATCTCACACCTGTCAGAACAGCTGTTATCAAAAACACCATCAATAACAAGTGTTGGGGAGGATGCAGACAAAAGGGAACCTTTTGTGCACTGTTGATGAGAATGTAAATTGGTACAAACACTATGGAAAATAGTATGAAAGCTCCTCAAAAAATTAAAAATGGAACTACAACACAATTTAGCTGTTCCACTTCAGGGTACTGATCCAATAAAAACAAGACCACTAGAAAAAGATACGTGTACCCCAATGTTCAGAGGAGGATTATTCACAATATCCAACATATAGAAGAAAGCTCAGTGTCTATCAATAGATGAATTAAAAAACGTGGTATTCGAGGAGGATATCAAACAGGATGGAAGAGTAAAGGACACTGAACTCACCTTCCCCAACAAACATCAAAAATACATCTACACGTGGAGCAGCTCTCACTGAAAACAAACTGGAGACTGGCAAAGAAAAGCAGTTAATTACACAGAACAATAGAAATAAAACTATACGACTGGGTTACAACACATACAGACATAATATTTCTATGAACAGAAAGGAAGAGAGAACAGAACTATGTTCAAATAATTATTTTATAATTTAGCAAAATTAAGTTGAAGTATATCTGAGGTTGAGTGTGATAAATTCAAACGCACAAAATAATTCTTAGATCCATCATTATTTAATACATAGTAAAAAAAAAAATCAATGGAGGAAATGAAATGGTATACTATAATACCCATGAATCAAGGCAAATTGGAAGTGGTCAAATAAGAGATGGCAAGAGTGAATGTAGACATTCTAGGAATCGGAGAACTAAAATGGACTGGAAAGGGTGAATTTAACTCCGATGACCATTATATCTACTACTGTAGGCAGAAATCCCTCAGAAGAAACGGAGTAGCCATCATGGTCAACAAAAGAGTTGGAAATGCAGTACTTGGATTCAATCTCAAAAACGACAGAATGATCTCTGTTTGTTTCCAAGGCAAACCATTCAATATCACAGTAATCAAAGTCTATGCCCCAACCAGGAACGCTGAAGAAGCTGAAGTTGAACGGTTCTATGAAGACTTATAAGACCTTTTAGAACTAACACCCAAAAGAGATGTCCTTTGCATTATAGGGGACTGGAATGCAAAAGTAGGAAGTCAAGAAACACCTGGAGTAACTGGCAAATTTGGCCTTGGAATACGGAATGAAGCAGGACAAAGACTAATAGTTTTGCCAGGAAAATGCACTGGTCATAGCAAACACCCTCTTCCAACAACACAAGAGAAGACTCTATACATGGACATCACCAGATGGTCAACACCAAAATCAGATTGATTATATTCTTTGCAGCCAAAGATGGAGAAGCTCTATACAGTCAACAAAAACAAGACCAGGAGCTGACTGTGGCTCAGATCATGAACTCCTGATTACCAAATGCAGACTTAAACTGAAAAAAGTAGGGAAAACCACTAGACCATTCAGGTATGACCTAAATCAAATCCCTTATGATTATACAGTGGAAGTGAGAAATAGATTGAAGGGACTAGATCTGATAGATACAGTGCCTGATGAACTACGGAATGAGGTTCGTGACATTGTACAGGAGACAGGGATCAAGACCATCCCCATGGAAAAGAGATGCAAAAAAGCAAAATGGCTGTCTGTGGAGGCCTTACAAATAGCTGTGAAAAGAAGAGAAGCAAAAAGCAAAGGAGAGAAGGAAAGATATAAGCATCTGAATGCAGAGTTCCAAAGAATAGCAAGAAGAGATAAGAAAGCCTTCTTCAGCGATCAATGCAAAGAAATAGAGGAAAACAACAGAATGGGAAAGACTATAGAGATCTCTTCAAGACAATCAGAGATACCAAGGGGACATTTCATGAAAAGATGGGCTCAATAAAGGACAGAAATGGTATGGACCTAACAGAAGCAGAAGATGTTAAGAAGACGGGGAAAGGATACACAGAAGAACTGTACAAAAAGATCTTCACAACCCAGATAATCACGATGGTGTGATCACTCACCTAGAGCCAGACATCCTGGAATGTGAAGTCAAGTGGGCCTTAGAAAGCATCACTACGAACAAAGCTAGTGGAGGTGATGGAATTCCAGTTGAGCTATTTGAAATCCTGAAAGATGATGCTGTGAAAATGCTGCACTCAATATGCCAGCAAATTTGGAAAACTCAGCAGTGGCCACAGGACTGGAAAAGGTCAGTTTTCATTCCAATCCCAAAGAAAGGCAATGCCAAAGAATGCTCAAACTGCCGCACAATTGCACTCATCTCACATGCTAGTAAAGTAAGGCTCAAAATTTTCTAAGCAAGCCAGGCTTCAGCAATATGTGAACCATGAACTTCCTGATGTTCAAGCTGGGTTTAGAAAAGACAGAGGAACCAGAGATCAAATTGGATCATGGAAAAAGCAAGAGCATTCCAGAAAAACATCTATTTCTGCTTTATTGACTATGCCAAAGCCTTTGACTGTGTGGATCACAACAAACTGTGGAAAATTCTGAAAGAGATGGGAATACCAGACCACCTGACCTGCCTCCCGAGAAATGTGTATGCAGGCCAGGAAGCAACAGTTAGAACTGGACATGGAACAACAGACTGGTTCCAAATAGGAAAAGGACTACGTCAAGGCTGTATATTGTCACCCTGCTTATTTAACTTATATGCAGAGTACATCATGAGAAACGCTGGGCTGGAAGAAGCACCAGCTGGAATCAAGATTGCCTGGAGAAATATCAAGAACCTCAGATATGCAGATGACACCACCCTTATGGCAGAGAGTGAAGAGGAACTCAAAAGCCTCTTGATGAAAGTGAAAGAGGAGAGTGAAAAAGTTGGCTTAAAGCTCAACATTCAGAAAACGAAGATCATGGCATCTGGTCCCATCGCTTCATGGGAAATAGATGGGGAAACAGTGGAAACAGTGTCACAATTTAGTTTTTTGGGCTCCAAAATCACTGCAGATGGTGACTGCAGCCATAAAATTAAAAGACGCTTACTCCTTGGAAGGAAAGTTATGATCAACCTAGATAGGATATTGAAAAGCAGAGACATTACTTTGCCAACAAAGGTCCATCTAGTCAAGGCTATGGGTTTTCCTGTGGTCATGTATGGATGTGAGAGTTGGACTGTGAAGAAGGCTGAGCACCGAAGAATTGATGCTTTTGACCTGTGGTTTTGGAGAAGACTCTTGAGAGTCCCTTGGACTGCAAGGAGATCCAACCAGTCCATTCTGAAGGAGATCAGCCCTGGGTCTTCTTTGGAAGGAATGATGCTAAAGCTGAAACTCCAGTACTTTGGCCACCTCATGCGAAGAGCTGACTCACTGGAAAAGACTCTGATGCTGGGAGGGATTGGGGGCAGAAGGGGATGACAGAGGATGAGATGGCTGGATGGCATCACTGACTCGATAGACGTGAGTCTGAGTGAACTCCGGGAGTTGGTGATGGACAGGGAGGCCTGGCGTGCTGTGAATCATGGGTTTGCGAAGAGTAGGACATGACTGAGAGACTGAACTGAAGTGAATACCCATTTAAAACAAAGAAGGTATAAAAAACAAAGGAACAAAAATACAAGAGAAACAATTAACAAATAGCAAAAGACCAATTAAAATACATCATTACCTGATACTGATGGTCAAACATGCTACTTAAAAATAAGAGATTGTCAGATTGCACAAAAAATCAAAATCTCAGTGCTGCTGCTGCTAAGTCACTTCAGTCATGTCTGACTCTGTCCGACCCCATAGACGGCAGCCCGCCAGGCTCCCCCGTCCCTGGGATTCTCCAGGTAAGAACACTGGAGTGGGTTGTCATTTCCTTCTCCAATGGGTGAAAGTGAAAAGTGAAAGTGAAGTTGCTCAGTCCTGTCAGACTCTTCGAGACCCCATGGACGGCAGCCTACCAGGCTCCTCCGCCCAAGGGATTTTCCAGGCAAGAGTACTGGAGTGGGGTGCCATTGCCTTCTCCGCAAAATCTCATTAAATTATATTTAAAAGGAAAACACGCTGCATATAAAAATTAAAAGTTTCCCTACTAAAACAATCATTCACCAGTTCTACATGGCTTCAGTGGTGAATTCCATCAAATATTTAAATAAATGATGCCAATCCTCCACAAAGGAAATATATTTCAGAAACATAGGTAGAGAAACAACTTCCCAGCTAATTCTATGAGACCAGTATTAGTGAACTGGAGTCACTCAGTCGTGTCTAACTCTTTGTGACCCCATGGACTGTAGCCCACCAGGCTCCTCCATCCATGGGATTTTCCAGCCAAGAGTACTGGATTGGGTTGCCATTCCCTTCTCCAGGAGATCTTCCCAACCCAGGGATCGAACCTGCTTTGTAGGCAGACACTTTACCGTTCTCAACTGGTAAGGAATCCACCTGCAGTGTGGGAGACCTGGGTTCAATCCCTGGATTGGGAAAATCCCCTGGAGAAGGGAATGGCAACTCACTCCAGTATTCTGGCCTGGAGAATTCCATGGACTGTATAGTCCATGGGGTCGCAAAGAGTCAGACACAACTGAGTGACTTTCACTTCACTGTGTGTCAATGAGACCAGTATTACCCTGTACAAAAACCAAAGACACTGACAGAAAACTGTAGACTAAAATCCTTTGTGAATATAGATTAAAAAAATTAAAAGGCAAACTATGTTTGGTGTCATATGAAGAGATGACACACTACAGCCACATGGTCTATATCACCAAATCCAAGATTAGTTTAATAAGTTATGCAAAACTGATTAATGAAATATATCACATTATAGCATAAAGTGGGGGGAAAAGACACATCATCTCATTAGATTCATAAAAATATTTGATAAAACTCCAAACTACCTCATGATAAAAAGTCTCAATAAACTGAGAAGAAAGTGATTCTTCTCAACCTGATGAAGGGCATCTATGAAATCCATAGCAAGAGACTTCCCTGGCAGCCCAGTGGTTGCTGAGAGCTGAGACTCTGAGCTTCCAATGCAGGGGGTCCAGGTTCAATCCCTGGTCAAGGAACTAGGTGCCATATGCCACAACTATAGATCTCGTGTGCCTCAAGAAAGACTGAAGATACTGCATGCCGCAACTAATACCTGGAGCAACCAAATAAATAAATAAATCATCTTAAAAGATTCACAGCTACCATCATACTTAACAGTGAAAGTCTAAAGTCTAAACTCTCTTACTTTTAATAGATTAAAGATGTTAAGTACATATAAAATGCTCATGATAAAATAGTAAAAGCAAAATCATGACTGAATATTTTTCTCAGGCATTATTATCTTAATTGTATAATAAATATAATAATTATTTGTTTGTTCAATCGCCAAGTCATGTCCAACTCTTTGTGACCCCATGGACAGTAGCTGGGGTCCAATCTTCCCTGTTCTTCACTGTCTCTTATAGTTTGCCCAAGTTCATGTCCATGGAATCGGTGATGCCATCCAACCATCTCATCTTCTGTCACCTGCTTCTCTTTCCTTCAATTTTTTTAAGCATCAGAGTCTCTTCTAATGAGTTGTCTGTTCTCATCAGGTAGCCAAAGTACTGGAGCATCATCTTAAGCATCAGTCCTTCCAATTAGTATTCAGGGTTGATTTATTTTAAGATTGGTTTGATCTTCTTACTGTCCAACAGTATCTCAAGACTCTTCTTAAGCACCAGAGTTCGAAAGCATCAATTCTTTGGCACTCTGCCTTCCTTATGGTCCAGCTCTCACATCCATCCATGACTATTGGAAAAATCATAGCCTCGACTACATTGGACCTTTGTTGGCCAAGTGATGTCTTCTCTTTTTAACATACTGTCTAGGTTTGCCATAGCTTTCCTGTGAAGAAGCAATCATCTTCTAATTTCATAGCTGCAGTCACCATCCGCAGTGATTTTAGAGCCCAAGAAGAGGAAATCTGTCACAGTTTCCACCTTTTCCCCTTCTATTTGCAATGAAGTGAAGGGACTGGATGCTATGATCTTTGTTTGTTTGTTTTTTAATATTGAGTTTTAAGCTGGCTTTTTCACTCTCCTTTTCCACCCTCATCAAGTGGTTTTTTAGTTCCTCTTTGCTTTCTACCGTTAGAGTGGTATCATCCCCATATTTGAGGTTGTTGACCATTTCTCCCAGCAATACTGACTCCAGCTTGTAACTCATTCAGCACGGTGTTTTGCATGATGTGCTGGGTATATAAGTTAAATAAACAGGGTGACAAAAAACAACCTTGCGGTACTTCTTTCTCAATCCTGAACCAGTCAGTTGTTCCATACAAGGCTCTAACTGTTGCTTCTTGACCCACGTACAGGTTTCTCAGGAGACAGGTAAGATGGTCTGGTATTCCCATCTCTTTAAGAGTTTTCCAGAGTTTTTCATGATTCACACAAAGGCTTTAAGGTAGTCAATTAAACTTTTCTGAATTCTCTTGCTTTCTCTATGATCCAGCAAATGTTGGCAATTTGATCTCTGGTTCCGCTGCCTTTTCTATAACCAGCTTGAACATCTGGAAGTTTTTAGTTCATGTAATACTGAAGCCTAGCATGCAGGATTTTGAACATAGTCTTACTAGCATGGGGGATGAGTGCAATTGTCTGGTGGTTCGAACATCCTTTGACACTGTCCTTCATTATACATAATGAATATTATATGTGTATATATCACGAAAGTTGAAAGAAAAAACCGACAATGGGAAGAAATTAACAAAACTAAACTGTTAAAAGTAATTATCAAGTGATTTTTATTTATTTTTAATTTTCACCTATATATGTTACTAGCTATCCAAATTTCCTTTAATGAGTGCATTATGCTGTTAGATAAGCCAGACAAAGTAAGACAAATACTGTGTATCACTTGCATATGGAATCTACAAAGTCGAACTCATAGAAATAGAAGAATGGTGGTTACCTGGGGTTGGAGGGTGAGGAAATTGGAGAGATACTGAAGAATTAAAGGGTGCAAACTTGTAAATAACAAATTTGAAGATTTAAGGCCTAGCATTGTGATTATAGTCAACATTACTATATTACACACTTCAAAGTTGCTAAGAGACTAGATCTTAAATATTCTCACCAAAAAATGTAACGATAATTATATGCCCTGATAGAAATGTTAGTTAACACTACAGTGATAATCATATTGCAATATATATCAAATTAGCATGATGAATACCTTAAACTTATATAATTTTGTATGTCAACTGTATCTCAATTTAAAAATTCCCTTTAATTAGAATGTTACCTTGGTATCACTCAAAAACTGTATTTTTAAGATCTTAAGGCTATAAATTTTACAGTTTATTTTTAAAAGGTGAGCAGGATAATAGATCTGCCATACTGGCTTTTGTTTTTAAAATAAATATTTGTATGAATGGAAATGCAAAATTGATTAACAGCAAATAAAGTAAGGTTCCTTGTCTGGCCTTTAAAAGTCACAGAATCCCCAGGTAAACAAAAGATTGAGCAGGATGAATGTGAGTTACTGATGAATGTGAGCTACTGAGAAGAGAACAATGTCTGTAGCAATTATATTAAATATGTTTAGGCAGCTCAACAGCTTAACTTCGTTTGTTATACCTACAGGATGGCCTTCCAAGAAATTTATTTAAAAACAACATCCTCAAGAAAAAATCTATAGCTCTTTTCTGGGCTTTCTCTTTTCCCTAGGCCATCTCATTTACATAAGGTTTAAGAATTAAAGTCAAAATTATTGAGTCAAGCTGGGGGAAAAAAAAACTATTGCAATAGTACATCACCATCTTTCAGAATAAGTGGAAATTACAATAATCAAACTATGATATTTAAAAAAAAATCTATATTGTAACAATACATATGAACCACTGAGGTGACCAGAATTACACAGAAAAATAGCTCTCATGTTTTCATATCAGTTTTTATTAAAACTCACTAAATCCAACAACAGCAGAGTTTTAATTTATAAATGATCTCAATATTCCAAGTCTGTCAAAATATTTTAATAAAGTCACAGGCAACTCCTTCGAAGAAGGAAACACAAACTTCTGCTAGGCACAGGGTAGAAACCCATCTGCTCAGAGGTGTGAGCTGGATGTAGCAAATTACATCTGCAAGCCTCACTGCAAATGCTCTCTAATGAAACCCAAGATGTTGATTTTGACCCAAGCAGCCTACACAGATTGGATCTGGCTATATTAGCAATCATCTCTCCCTTCCACGGCAATTGAAATCAGATGACACATTTCAACAAACAGTTCCACATTCTAAACTTTAGAAGTCTAAGTTCAGTATAGAAGAAGGCTCAGGTCTATATAATGAGAACCCTTTTGCTCATTCTATTGATCATCTTTTCGTGTAATGCTAAAGGATTTTTTTTTCATTATGTTCATATGATTATTATGTTTGCACGATCTACTCTATAATTAATGACTAACTAGATCACTGTATTTTGAATCTAAACACTAGTTTCAAAAATAAAATTTTTAACAGAAATTTAGCACTCCAGAATGATAACCAAGGAACACCAAAGACAAAGAGGAAGAGAAAAATAACTTTGCAGGAGCTACAAGTTAAAAAAAAAAAAAAAGATTAAGAAATAAAATTTCTTCTTAATGAAGAACTTATAAAGACCCTGGTCTTCATAATCATTAGTCAAATGGTGATGAAATATCAAAATTTTAACTAAATATCCAAAGTTGCTTTCTATAGTGGGATATAGGCAATGAATCAGTGTTTCATTTTTGCTTAAATTACCCTGATTTGGTTTCTGTTGTTTACAACCAAAGAATATCACGGTATACGTAAACTTCTTTCTGAAGTATTTTTTAAAAGATACTATAAATTTGTCCTAATAGTTTTTCACTTTCCATTTAGTCCTTAGGGCACTATCACCTGACTTGCATTAACACTAGTCCTCTGAAAGTATGATGGTAAGACAAACCAATCACCCAAAACTGTCAAATTCCTTTCACATCTTTTAATCCTCATCTTGGGATACCCTGGTGGCTCAGGAGGTAAAGAATCTGCCTGCAATTTGGGAGACCTGGTTCCATCCCTGGGTTGGGAAGATCCCCTGGAGGAAGACATGGCAACCCACTCCAGTATTCTTGCCTGGAGAATTTCGGTCTTCTTTTTCCTTTTCAGTCAACATTACTGTTCTCCCCTTTTTCTATATGGATTATACATTTCTCTCTATATAAGTGACTTCAGGTGATGACATCTTTTTTCATCATTTTCCCTGCTATCACATTATATATCTCTAACAATGATTCCTCTTTTGAGCTCCAGACCTAAATATGCAATGGCTTATTAGATACATTTACTTGAATGTCCCACAAACACTTCACAGTATGCACCAAGCTAAATTCATCATTCCCATCTTTCACATCCAAAACTAAATGTTTTTATTTATTATCATAATATTAACCATATAAACTTCTACATAGATATCCAGGCTAGGAACTATGGAGTCATTCTACATATTTACTTCTCTTTCACTATCTATAACTAATACAGTCACAAAGTTGAGCCAACTTTTTGTTAATCTCAATTATGTCTCTATTCTTTCCCATTTTATCCATTCCTACCACCACCATTCTGGTTTAAATAGTCATGTTTTTATACAACTATCATAGCTAGCTGCAATATCTAATCTCCTTGCCCCCAGTTTTCTTATCTTCCCCTGTGCCATGTCCCCCAGACCCCCACCAAATCCACTGACTACATTTATCAAAAAACAGTTCAGTTCAGTTCAGTCGCTCAGTCGTGTCCTACTTTTTCCGATCCCATGAATCGCAGCACGTCAGGCCTCCATGTCCATCACCAACTCCCAGAGTTCACTCAGACTCACGTCCATCGAGTCAATGATGCCATCCAGCCATCTCATCCTCTGTTGTCCCCTTCTCCTCCTGCCCCCAATCCCTCCCAGCATCAGAGTCTTTTCCAGTGAGTCAACTCCTCGCATGAGGTGGTCAAAGTACTGGAGTTTCAGCTTTAGCATCATCCCTTCCAATTAAACAAAAATGCCGTGCTCAGTTGCTCAGATGTGTCCAACTCTTTGTGACCCCTCCATGGGCTGTAGCCTGCCAGGCTCCTCTGTCCATGGGGATTCTCCAGGCAAGAATACCAGAGTGGGCTGCCATGCCCTTCTCCAGGGGTTCTTCCTGACCCAGGGATCGAACCCAGGTCTCCCTCATTGCAGGCGGATACTTCACTGTCTGAGCCACCAGGGAAGCCCGAACAAAAATGAACATGAAACAACAGTAACAGTGGAAGAGACTGGAAAGGAGTATATTTGGAGGGTGGTATATAGATTTAGACACATTCCGTATGTGGTTGAACATGAATGACTGAAAATATTTATCTACATTCTGAAACCAGGAAATCGACAGTGAAAGAGAAAAATAGCATTATAAATCAAAATGAGGATGAGAACAGAAGACAAAACAGCAGATGTGTAACATGGATTTTTTTTTAACTTATAAATATAGCAAGTGACTGAGGCACAGAGAAATAAACTATAAAGGTTCAATCTGATTCATGACATCCATCATTCAACAGGTTCTAATACTCAAATATGTTGGAAAAAAGACAATGCAGAGTGACACTGAAACCAGGACTGGTTGAAAACTGAAAATGAACAGACCTCCGGATTCTTTCTCCATCTATGCACAGATACAAAGATACAAAGTAAAGTACTCTTTACACATATGCATCAAAGGGTTCTATGCAAATATTTTTACAAACAACTTTTAAAATGAAAAAAACGTATTTGTGGTATTTCATAAGAAGTTAGTATCTATAATTTTCTAATATCTGAAAAAGTTTTAAATATCTTGAAATAATCTCCTTTCTTCAGGGTAGGGTAGGCCAATGCAATAACCAGGTGGTTAAAAAACTGTTTCTACTTTAGGTTTCCATGGTGATTATGTAGTCACTTAACTTTCTATTTGATTCTAGTTCTCTCCATCTGGTAAATGATTTTTTTTAAGTTGAAAATAAACTAAGATTCTAGAAAAAAGAATCACAGAATATAATAACATCAAATGCTTTAAAAAGGGAGATTTCTGTAGTTCTTAACTCATTCATAATATATTGGAAAAACAAGATAAGAATAAAACAATTTATCAAATAAAAAGGACAAACAGTTGAAGTTGGCAGGAGTGTTATAGAAAGAAGGATTTTAAATGAGTATTGAAGAGATACCAAATAATACAGTAGTGCATATATATTACTCCTTTCATAAAATCCATTGTGGGGGGGGGGGGGGCAGCTATAATATTGTCATAACATCTTTAAATTACTGAGGGATTCTACTTCCAGAAACAATGGCAGATTTAGTGCCCTGAATGACTTTTGCACTAAAAACAAATGAAAATCAATGTATTTATAAAATGTTACTATGCCACACATACCACGATTAAAACTCACATCTGTTAACATAAACACACACAAGTACACACACTCCATAAAATCATTAATTAGCTTCTCCCAATAGTAAAGATTATTAAGGCCAGGGAATAGAAGAAGCCAGAAATTAAGAGATAAGCAAAACAAATAGCCTGAGGCATTTCTAAACAGGTAAAATTTGAACACTCTCCTGTTCACACTAAGGCAGATAAAGACAAAGCCTTAGACCAATTTGCAGTGTAGAACTTAACAGGACACAAGGCTTCCATGCAATTCACTACGATAATAACGTTAGGGTAGGTGAAGGTGAAGTCGCTCAGTCGTATCTGACTCTCTGTGATCCCGTGGACTGTAGCCTACCAGGCTTCTCCGTCCATGGGATTCTCCAGGCAAGAATACTGGAGTGGTTTACCATTTCCTTCTCCAGGGGATCTTCCTGACCCAGGGATTGAACCCGGGTCTCCCACATTGGAGGCAGACGCTTTAACCTCTGAGCCACCAGGGAAGCGTTAGGGTAAACCATAAATGAAACTGTCCCATTTTTCCCATTGATTTATGGTTTTAGGTATCAAGATATAGGTTAAATCTGAAGAAAAAGAGGCTCTCAGGGGACTACAGAAGATCATCGGTAATATTTTTGATCTTGATTTAGATGTAGGCAACATGAGTAGCTTTAGTATAAAATGTACCAAGCTGTGTACTAAAAATTGCACAATTTTGTATATGATACAGTTAAATTCTAGCTCATTAAAATTAAATGAACAACTTTAACAGCGTATCAGACACAACTTTAAAAAAGTAATGAAATGAAGGATCAAAGAAATTACTGAGAATGCAGGTCATCAAGTCAAAGAGAAAAAACACAGAAGTATAAAGAAGATACAAGAATGATGCAGCCAAAAAAAGTGAAAAATTCTAAAATATATAAGAGAAAGAATAAGACACAGGTAATACGCAGGTCAGGAAGCAACAGATAGAACTGGACACGGAACAACAGACTGGTTCCAAATAGGAAAAGGAGTCCATCAAGCCTGTATATTGTCACCCTGCTTATTTAACTTATATGCAGAGTACATCATGAGAAACGCTGGGCTGGAAGAAGCACCAGCTGGAATCAGGATTGCTGGGAGAAATATCAAGAACCTCAGATATGCAGATGACACCACCCTTATGACAGAAAGTGAAGAGGAACTCAAAAGCCTCTTGATGAAAGTGAAAGTGGACAGTGAAAAAGTTGGCTTAAAGCTCAACATTCAGAAAACGAAGATCATGGCATCTGGTTCCCATCACTTCATGGGAAATAGATGCGAGAACAGTGGAAACAGTGTCAGACTTTATTTTTCTGGACTCCAAAATCACTACAGATGGTGACTGCAGCCATGAAATTAAAAGACGCTTACTCCTTGGAAGGAAAGTTATGATCAACCTATATAGCATATTCAAAAGCAGAGACATTACTTTGCCAACAAAGGTCTGTCTAGTCAAGGCTATGGTTTTTCCAATGGTCATGTATGGATGTGAAAGTTGGACTGTGAAGAAAGCTGAGCGCCGAAGAATTGATGCTTTTGAACTGTGGTGTTGGAGAAGACTCTTGAGAGTTCCTTGGACTGCAAGGAGATCCAACCAGTCCATTCTAAAGGAGATCAGTCCTGGGTGTTCTTTGGAAGGACTGATTTTAAAGCTGAAACTCCAATACTTTGGCCACTTCATGCGAAGAGTTGACTCACTGGAAAAGACTCTGATGCTGGGAGGGATTGGGGGCAGGAGGAAAAGGGGATGAGAGAGGATGAGATGGCTGGATGGCATCACCGACTCGATGGACAAGAGTTTGGGTGACCTCCGGGAGTTGGTGATGGACAGGGAAGCCTGGCGTGCTGCAATTCATGGGGTCACAAAGAGTCGGACACAACTGAGTGACTGAACTGAACTGAACTGAATATCTGAATAGATCATGCCAGAAAACTTGGAGAAATCTTTATGGCTTTTATAGACACCAATATAAAAACTTTAAAACACAAAGATTTAAAAAATTTTTAAAGTTGCCAGAAGGAAGAACAAAATATCTTCAAGGAAACATAAACTGCAAGTGGATCTCTCAATAGGACAATGAAAAGCAAAAGAGTCAGCACAACAGTATCTTTAATTGGTGGTGGTTTAGTTGCTAAGTCGTGTTCAACTCTTGCAACCCCATGAACTGTAGCCCTCCAAGCTCCCCTGTCCATGGGATTCTCCCGGCAAGAATACTGGAGTGGGTTGCCATTTCCTTCTCCAGGAAATCTTTCTGACCCAGGAATGGAACACAGGTCTCCTGCATTGCAGGCAGATTCTTTACCAACTGAGCTACAAGGAAAGCCTCTGTATCTTTAATAGGCTGGACTAAAATAATAAGAAATTACATACCTAGCAATAAATCTGGATATATAAATTATATATCTAGTGAAATTAAAAAATATTCAAACAAAATTCACTTTGATAACCACGTATCATCACAAAAAGGCAAATGGAAAATGATCTGCCATAGGATAGAGGATTGAATTATAAGAAGGCATGTCTAGAAAGGCACTAGTTCAAGAGTCAGCAAACATGGCCCAAGACCGAATCTGACTATTAGATTTTATAAATAAAGCTTCACAGATACACAGTCATTGACTTATTGTCTATGGCTGTTTCTGCATGCCAAAAGAGGGTTCAGAAGTGGCAAAAAGACCAAGAAATGGATAAAATTGAAAACATTCACTATCTGACTCTTGATTCCCTGGTGGCTCAGACAGTAAAGAACCTGCCTGCAATGCAGAAAGCCCAGGTTCAATCTGTGGATGGGGAAAATGCCCCAGAGAATAGAATGGATATCCACTCCAGTATTCTTGCCTGGAGAATTCCATGAACAGAGGAGACTGGGTGGTTAGAGTCCATGGTTGCAGAGAGTTGCAGGGTTGCAGAGGGTGGGACACAACTGAGCGACTAACACTTTTCTGCACTAAGTAAGTGTTCCAAACCCTGTCCTGATTATATACTCACAATAAATACAAGCAATTATTCTTTAAATGATAGCCTATTAATCCAGATAGGATGAATGAATTCAAGTATTTTCAGACCTGTGTGTGTTCAGAAGCACAGTAAATAGCTTGTTTTAATGCATAATTTAATACACTAAATATGCAAGTTAAGATTTCTAGACCTAGAGTTGACTTTAATCAAAAAGTGCTAATTTCTAATATAAAAAAGAAAAAGAATAGTTAAGGGATAATTTCCAAAACAGCAGGGGATAAATGAATTACAATTAACATATATAACAGTATAAAGGAAACATTTTTATTTACATAATTAAATTCAAACAATTAATTAAGATAATGAAAAGACTGGGAGGATGGGAGAGAATATTTGCAAGTTACATATTTATTAAGGGTCTGATATCAGAATATATAAAGAACTCTTATAACTCAACAATAAAGAGAAAAATAACTAAAACATAGGCAAAGAATTTGAATATAAGAAGAAAATACAAAACAAGATCTACAATGGCCAATAAGCACATGAAAAGATGCTCAACATCATCAGACATTAGGGAAATGAAAATCAAAACCATGAGATAACACTTCACAGCAACTGGTATGGCTGGAAACAAGACAGTAACAATACCACAATAATAAGTGGTGACACAGATACGGATAAATTAATGTTGTGCATCAACTGTACTTCAGTATAAAAAATTAGAACCTCCATTCTCTGATGTGGGATTGCAAAAGGGAACAGACATTTTGATAAACAGTCCATCAGTTTCAAAGATAAGGACAGAGTTACCAAATGACCCAACAATTCTACTATATGCATCTAAAAGAAATGATGCTGAAGCTGAGGCTCCAATACTTTGGTCACCTGATGCGAAGAACTGACTCATTGGAAAAGACCCTGATGCTAGGAAAGAATGAACGCAGGAGGAGAAGGGGTGACAGAGAGAGACAGTTGGATGCCATCACGGACTCGCTGGACATGAGTTTGAGCAAGCTCCGGGAGCTGGTGATGGACAGGGAAACGTGGCATGCTGCAGTCCATGGGGATGCAAACAGTTGGACACAACTTAGCAACTGAATTGAATGGAATTGAATAGAAATTAAAACATATGTCCATGCAAAAAGTGTACAAGAATGATCATAGCAGCATTATTTATAATCACTAAAAAGTAGAAACAACACAAATGTCCATCAAATAATCAATGAATATATGTGGTATATTCATAAAATGAATTTTTATTCAGCTATAAAAAGGAATGAAGACATACATACTACAACATGAATCAACCTTGAAATTTATGGTAAGTGAAAGAAGCCAGTCAGAAGAGAACACAAGTTTTTTTATTCCAATCATGAAATGTCTAAAACAAGCAAATTCATAGAAAGACAGTTCCTAGGGGACTTGCGGGATGGGAGCAGAGGACTAAGTGCTAATGATGTACCAATTATTTTTACAGTGATAAAACTATGCTAATATTAAATGCTGATGTTGCATAAAAACTAAATACACTAAAAATCATCTAATTATATACTTTAAAAGGAGGAATTTTACAATATGTGAAATTTTAGCAATGAGTTTTAACAAAAATCAAGATACAAATCAATTTTTAAAAAATCATTCCAGAGTTTTTTTTTTTTTTAAGAGGAAGCACTCCCCAGCTCACTTTATGAAGCTAGCATATCCTTAATAGGACACATAACACCTATTGTGATAATAAGGAATTTCCTGTAACCAAAAATGAATAGCAAATAACAGCTATGCCCAATATGCTAGAGAAAGAATCAAGACAAAGAGCACTTCACAAGAACTCTTAAGTTCCTTCTAAGTACTAGAATTCTATGATTTTATGATAATAGTATTCATGTCATTAAGTACCAACTCTAATTTCTGGATAAAATCATGCTTACATAAACCTAACAAAATTAGATTTCAATGGAAATCGCAACAGAGAAAGGGAGACAGAAATCAACATTAAGTCAAAGTAAAAAAAATTGAAGACTTCACTAACTTTTCAATAACAATATGTGTGGTAATCTGAACGATGTCCGGATTTAGACACTTACATCCTAATAATATGAACAAGGTGTTGACCTATTTAGCACTGTCAAAAATCTGAGGCTTGTTATTAAAATACAGATTCACACTACTGACTTTGTGACTCAAAACTTTTCCAGGTTCACATAGTTTGAAATGAATGCATCCAAGTTCAAAGGGTATGAACCTGCAACTGAAAACACTGCAACATCAGAAATCCAGTATTTATTAAAGAAAGAGCCTTGGTTCCAATCCTCACACAATTATCTACTTTATTTAAATAAATGAGTAATCTAGAAATATATCAAACTTGATATAAATGGTGTAAACAATAAACACATAGACAATTTCTGTGTTTATGATACATCTATTTGTAAGTCAAGTGGCTTAAGTTAAAATAAACCTACTTATAATTCTTACTTCAGCTTAATGCAAACATCTGAAAACAACTTTCTTCTCAAGTTAATTTTATTTGTGCTTAGCATTTCAGTGATTATACTATATACCATATAATCTTTGGCAGATAGTCTCTGTCTATATATATATGTATGTTGTTTTCATCTATATATAATAAAAGGTGTGGCTATCAATAAACAGCATCACTTAGTTCATTTACTTTATACATCTGTCTTTTCAGAACTACTTTGTAGATCACTTAGTTCATTTCCATTAAGTTCTTCCAATGAGAAGACTGATTTAGAGATGCACTGGCATAATTAAAAAAAAAAAAACAGTAAAACTGAAAGTATCAGTATAAAATATAATAACCATAGGAAGACTTTAAAATAAAAATGTACCTTCTTCAAGGATGGGTCGTGGGATGACAAACGGAATCTCCTGGAGAGGGTCCATATACTTGTGGCCGGCACTAACAATCTTTATTTGAGGCAAACAGAGGGCAAGCGTTCCTGGCATGCTCATTTGTCCATGGTACCAACTTCTTACTGTTCCAGGAATGTCACCAGATACAATTGTACTAGGAGAAGGCAAACTATCATTTGGGATAAACACACAACAAGACTGTACTTCAAGCTAGAAAAGAAAAACAGAATCAAAATATTTGGATCAGATTAAGTTTGAGAATAAACAAATCTCAATCACCTAATGTCTTTACCAGAATACACAGGCAAGCCCAAAAAAGAAAATGTCCCATACTTATGTCTTCATCAGTTGATTTTACTAAAGAATACGACAAACACTGGAAAAGGTATTGTTTCTTGCTATAAATTTGATCAAAAGAGCACAATGACATGAAATGAAAACATAGCTGCCTTTCCACAGTTCTTTCCAAGAAACATGATTGAGTTAGAAAATGTGCTGGCAAAAAAAGGTGAGAAAATCCTACTTTTTTTGCAGTTCATTACATTTTGTTAACACCAGCTAAGGGGTTAGAGCTGACTAGCATTTTGCTGCTCTTACTTTAAAAAATAAAAAAACCACAAACATCTATTTCTATGTGAATTTGTCCCTTTGTCTTTCATTTTACAGATAGAAATTTAAGAAAAAATACTTTAAATGCTCAGATTATATCTCTAGATAAACATTAAAGGAGAACACGTTAGTAACATAGTAATGAAGAAAATTCAGGAGACTTAAAAATCAGAGCGCTATTCCTTACTTTTATCATATGTTGATTTATTACCTAAATTGTGATTTCATGTGAAATTTTTATGCTTCCTTATCCCCAGTGTACTTACTTAGGTTTCCAGCCCCTAACAGAGTTAAAGTAAGACTAAGCAAGACCAAATAAAAAACTGAGTACATCATGAGTACTTAATTCAAAAGGTATGCTTAAGTTAAAGCCTATTAGTCTAAGTTGACTTTATTACAAGGTAATATTCTGTACCTGGCTAGTAAACTGCCCCAACGGTGTAGCATACTTGAATTATTTTTAATAAAATACAAAATATAACCTGCTAATTTTCTATAAAATAATTGGCATACAAAGCTATTACCTGAACGTATTATCTAATAAAAACTAAACTTTGTTTGCTTGATAAATGTTTGGATAGTCTAGCAACTTAAAATAACAAAGAGACCATATTTTACAAAAGATAACTAAGACTACAGTCATAGATGTACTCCTGGGGTTAATATATTTCTTAGTGAGAGCATGGTATGTAACAGGTCTGAATTCCTTGATATGATAAATAATTTGCCAGTCTTATAAGTGCACTTACTCATTTTCCCTTCAGTATTTCTGTGCATGGATAAACCAATGAATTCAGTGAAGAAAAATGTAAGTAAAAATTTACAAAAATAAGTACACCGGTTCATACAGTATGAAAATTTTTAGTTCTAGAATTTAATCTTGTAGATTACATGATTTTAAAATGTATATGTTAAGTAGTTCATCACTGACTTAAGATCACATTTCTAACTTCTGAAACCGAAGTGTATGTTGTCTCAAATATGTTACATTTTGTTTCAAACATGTAACATAATTCATTAGTGATGCTAAAGTGCACAAGTTAGAGTGTCACACTGACAGCATATTCTCCTACATTAACTATGGTTATAAGCTCAAATAATGACGGGTCAGTATTTAACATTTTATTGTAGATACTGATGCTATGTTGACAAATGCTTTCAACAATGTGAGGTAATTAGTTTAATATGTCACTGTATACAAATTTATACATAGATGTCTTGAGAAACAAATTTAAATTGTGCCAAAATTTCCATAATCACAATATATTCTAAGTTTCTACTAATTCAGATATAAATTATTTAATCAAATCAAAACAACCTGAGCAATGCATATAAAACCAACAGTATATTAATCTGATACACATAACAACATTAAAAAATAAGCTTTCTAAAAAATGATACATGTTGTGGGGATTCTTTTAATGATAAGAACTAAAACATATAATCCAAATTGCTCAAACTTGTTATAATGTTACATCTATTATATATACTAAAGCTAACACATAAATCTTTTTACACTTTTAAAATAACTGTTAAACTGTATGTCTAAAATTTTGGTTTTAATGTAAAATGTTGAGTGATTTATGTAAGTGAATATAAATCTGCAGCAGTAAATTTTGCATTAATGTAAGGATCTGACAATCCAAGGGAAAGAAAATGAAGTAATCTGCCAGTAAGAAGTCCTCAAACCGGGGGTCAGATCATGTTCATGGAAACCATCTGGTTGGGACCCTCTGAGCCACACCAAACACAAATGATCTTTTAAAAAAAATATCCTATTCATTAATGCATCACAGCTGCACTGAGTGTTACTTCATTTTTCCATGGCAACATCCTTTCTGTTTCAAGGATCTTATTTCAGTTTTGGTAGCAACATGTTCTTTCGCCAATATTGAACACATTCATGTGTTAAAGTGAAGGGATTATTACAAATTCTTGAAGTAGAACCACCTCTATTTTGATTCCTATTAGGTCAAGGGCTACATAGCTAAGTATCACATCCTGAGGATAAACCACTAAAGTAGAAATTGTTTGGTATTATTTCAATAAGTGAAATGATTATCATGCAATTTTTCTGAAGGTCCAAGTTCTATTTTTTCCTGAAATTTCAAGTGCTGCTTAAAAAGATATATGACATTGTGTACTCCCTATCCTCTATAAGTACAGTTTGGTAACCTTTGATTTTTCTAATGTATGCACTCTACAACTGTGATCACAACTCAGTTAAAAAGAAGAAACTAAGACGGGCTTCATTTATGCATTAACATAATAAGCATTTTAATTAGCAAACTGTCCATCATATAGACTAACTTTATATAAATGCTTTACAATGTTATACCATATTTTCTGCTCTTTAAAACAATGCTCCTATTTCCCAAATGTTTTCCTTTCTTCAAAACTTAAAAATCTAGTGATAATTGTATTCAGAAAATTTATATAGAATAAAATGTTCTCTGAATGAATGTATTTACTCCTCAGGACACAGTTTCAAATAAAAAATAAGAATGAAGAAACAATGCAGTTTGTATTTTCATTCACTTTTTCTTTCTTTTATTCATGCATTCTTTAACAGTCACCATTTACTGAGCTTGAAGTCAGGACTATAGAGAAAGGACACAGTTCCAGCATTTAAAACTAGTAATAGCCTTACATAATTTTCACTAGAGCACACAATCTATACTGTCAGACACTGTGCCTATTCTGTTCACGCTACAGTCTCAGTACACAGTACTGCACCTAGTATGAAAGAGGTACTAAGTAACTGTTAAAGAAGGGAACACAATTATTTTTATTAGCACTAGATAATGATGTTAATTAAAATAGTTGTTTAATACATGTTGTTCATCATTTCATTTCACAGAAACCTAGTAGAGTGATTAATAAAAATGACTTGTCAGCCAGATGGGTTCAACTCTAGCTGTGGAACCTTTGACAAGCTATTTAATCTTTTCATGACTTCAGCTTCCTCATCTGTATATGGGGGGAAAATCAGCTTTGAAATAAAGGTTAACATATTAACTGTCACCAAAATGTTTGCTAAATAAAGTCAATGAACATACACTAAGTATCTACTATATGCCAGATCTATATATTAATTCTCAAGGATTTGTAAAAGACGCTCACAATCCTTCTATTTTAAAATGCTATTGGCTTATGGTTTAGCTATTTATGCATATAGAGACTACCAAAATAAGTAGTATTATATTTGCACTATGAAACATAAATAAACTATTGCCCAAACCGTTTCCTATTCTATAAATTCACAATACATTATGAAACTATTTGGAATATCCTATTTATTTAGTACAAATTTAAATATATACAGTTCAGGACATTAGCTAAAAACCTTGAAAGTGCACCTTGGTTATCTTCTTTTCCACAGTGAAATGTTATAAATCTCCATATTTTTCTCATAAATACTTGTCAAGGGAAGACAAGAAAAAAATTCCTAGACTGTAATAAGGATTTCCTCTTTCTAACAAACTATCATGCAACTGATGTTACTTTCTCAATGCCTATAAATAAAACTATAGCCTTCTATGCAAAATTTTAAGCATTAAATGTAGTTGATTACTTTTAACATTAATGTGACTGACAACTGATATGTCTAATATCTACTCTTATTTAATCCTGCAAATAAGCCAGGAAGTTCACTGGACTTGAGAGCGTTAGGTGTATCATGTAACATGATTACTACATCTCTTCTTATACATATATAACTTTCTGGGAGGAAAAAAAATTCAATTGTTCTAGCTTATCTGACTTTCACACTCATACCAAAATCTCACAGAATGTGGGAAGTTGTCTCCTAAAAGGAATAAAACATTATTAGCAAAAGAAGGAGCTCAGGATCTTGCAAATGGAAAATAAACTGTCCATGACATTATGCTGTCCATTGTCAGAAACTAGCCAAAACACCCAGGAAATGCCATAGGACAGCAACGCAATCTTCAATGTAAAAGTCAAGGAGACTGACTTTGGCAAACACAAGAGTAATGTTCTCCTTTATTAGTGAATCCTAGGCCAGAGTACTTCTATTTTGTCAACTGCATGCCATTGCCAATTATGTCGTTCTGGAACAAAAACGTAATAGACAGAAACTTTGCTGGTGAGTGAACAGAGGAAAACTACAAAAACAATGAGTTTATGCTAATCTATCTTGAAAAGGCCCTCCAATTCAAGTTCATTTTAAAAACTGTTCAAGACTACATTTAGTACTATAAAACAATTGAATTATTATAAAGTATGAAATTCTTTTTCCCATTGAAAAATAAATAGGTTATCATAAATACTGTTGATGTCTTAATGCAACATACATCTTTCTAAAATAATAAAGTACATGAACTTAGCAAATACCAACTTTGGCTCCAAAATCAACTTTCCAGAAACTCTGATTCCAAGCACATTTACTTGTTCAAACTTCCATTAAAAGAATAATCCTTTGATGACTTTAAGTTATGGTGTTTTGTTTAATCTGATGACAACTTCAGGGTTTTCTTTTTTATATTTGGCTCATAAAATGTCTTGGAGAGTGGACACAACTCTTTTAAAAACTCAGTTTTAGGGCCTAGATTTTGATCATTGAATCAGAATCTAGTTTTATTCTGAAGTTTTTCAGAATATACAAACAGTTGAAAATGTCTAAGTATATGGTATGTATAAGACAGGACTGGGACTAGGAGTGAGGTAAGAAAGGTGCCTTGATCATTTTCAAAATAATTTATACAAACGTAAATCATTTAGTACTCCTTTAATTAAATGTTAATTTATACACAAAAAGCTTAGTCAACAAGGAAGATCAGACTAAACTACACTTAAACATGGTTAAGAAGGTAAATGTTATATGTGTACTTAGCCAAAATTAAAAACGAAAGAAATATCTTTACTTGTAACTAATCCAGAATGACATACCAGATTAAGTTTATTGTTTGTAAAGCTAATGAAGGCACTGCATCATTACAAAACAAGCCAAAGAACTAAAAGAATCATATAAGAACATGAGAATCGTGCATACCTTAAATATTACTTAATTTAACCATTTCATATTGCAAATATGCCAAGTAAAGCCCATAGCAAACATTAAGAATCTGACACTGTTGACAATGGCTCCTTGAACTCTTTGACCTTTCCTCCAACATTTCTAATCTTTCGTTTAGGGTTTTCTTTAAGGAGACATTCTCTTCTACCGACTACTTTAGAAATGGTATTCACTTGGCCCATTGCTCTTTCAACTTAACATACTTTTTTGAATTCTCCTAGTTTTAACCATCTGTAGATGATTTCTAAAATTATATTTATATGGTGCATCTCTTCCTTAAACTCAATTATGAATATTCAGTGTAAGAGATAACTGGGTATCTCATACACATTTCAAATACACATGTAAAGTCAAACTCTCAATTTGCCACTAACCCTGAAAGGATGCTGCTCCTATCATATGATTGCATCACTATCTACCCAAACCAGAACCTGGAACACCAACTAGATTCCCTCCTTTTATTCTCCAAATGCATAAGTCACTGGTTCCTGGTGATTTTTACCTTAAGTCTCTCAGGGTTTGCTGTCTAACTTTTCTTATTGCCTAGTGTTTTGAAACCATTGTTCAATATAATTCGCCCATTTCTTTTTTGGTTGTTTGAAGCAGCAAAATAAATCCAGTTCCCGTATCTTCATCCCGGGAAGAGGAGTCTGTTTTCCAGAATATCTTACGTTGTGGAGCATGCATGTATCTACTTTCTGTCATTCAGATGCCCAGTCTTGGATGACGCTTTTCGACCCCATGGACTGCAGCACACCAGGCCTCCCTTTCCCTCACCATCTCCTGAAACTCACCCAAGTTCATGTCTGTGTATCTACTTAATGGCTTACAAATATTATAAAGATTTCTTACACTTGGAATTTTACCTGGAAGATCTTCTTAGAGCCATCAAATAATCAGGTAACCCTAATACTATCTTTCTTAGCCCCCATTACAGTAACTTCTCAAAATGGGATCAAAAAAAGGATATACTAAACTAGTCCACTTTTCTATAGTATCTGAATCGCTAGAAATGAACTACTCTTTGTGAAACGATTGCTCCCCTGTCCATGGAATTCTCCAGGCAAGAATACTGGAGTGGGTTGCCATTCCCTTCTCCAGGGGATCTTCCCAACCCAGGGATGAACCCAGGTCTCCTGCATTGCAGGCAGACTCTTTACTCTTGGAGTCACCAGAGAAGCCACCAGTTTTCTAGTGGAATGGATAAGAGAGAATGAGGTTATTTTTAATACAATTACTTACATCATCATGAAATAATATTTAGGACCAAATTAAACTTCAAACAGCTATACATTTTTTATCACTATTATAATCTGGAGAATGCTATCATGTCATCTAATTCTAAAGATCAATAAATATTAATCTGAGATAGTATCCAAATTCATCACAAACCTGGCAGAGCCTGCCCTAGAAATCCTTTCAATAGATGACATTTACCCTGATAACTCCATTTCTCTTTTGGATGGCAAGAGTTTTATTAGGGATCTATCTAAGAGACACTCCCCACAAGATGCTTCAATACAATGGATATTTGTCTTTTTCCTGCTAGACCAAGAGAACTACTATATTTCTTTTGTCTACTCAGGATCTACCATAATATATAATAAAATTGAGTGCTGAATATGATAATGAATGAAAGAATAATAAATGGAGGGAAACAGAACACTCCATAATGTATTACTAAGCAGCTAGATGTTTAAAAAATAAACAAACAAGTTTATACTGGGGTACTAAAATGTTAACATGCCTCTGAATGTTAAATAAATACTTATGTGCAACAGGAAATTTTTAGAAATACAATGTTTATCAGAAACTATGTATGTACTTTTTTTAACTATGTACTTTTTTTTCTCAAAAAGTAAAGGAGGACATATTAAAGAGCAATAGGGCTTTGGAACTAATCCTCAAATTATAGTACACATCTTCATCAACTCTAGTGCCATTTCTGAAAAAAGTACAAAGTACCTAATTTTAAAAAGAAACCTGCTGCAGTCCCACTACATTAAACTTTTATTTCTATACAAACATACTGCATATGTGTATTTCATACATATGAAATGATTACGATACAAGCTTATTTTGGTATCAAAGCATTTTCACTAGAATAGAGAAGGAAAACTGAGCAAAAAAAAACAAAGGAGTTGTGTTGCCCGGAAAAGAAAGTTGTAGTTAGGTGTCAAAACGGAAGAAATTTTTTGTATTAGGATAGACATCAAAAGTTAAGAGAAGTTAGTATCAAAATGAGAAATTAATATTAAAGTTACTTTAAACAAAATCCCATATTTTTGGAAATTAAGTGTCCATTTTTAAGTGACGGGTGTACCTAAGAAGGCATAACAAGGAGAATTAGAAACTATGTCATAATAGAAATGAAAAGAGAATTTACCAGAATTTGTTGTGTGCAGCTGAAGTTGCTTGATGCAATTAAATACAATATGGAGTTTTGAAATAAGGTATAAAAACAAATAAAAGGGACACCAGCACAAAATTTTATGAAATTTTAATAAAATATGTACTTTACTTAATAATACTGTATCTTTCTTCTCTGTAATCACCCTATGTGTTTTTCTCAGTCTAACTTTACTGAGGGTTTCAATGGCTAAGTCAAAGATCTCTCGGTAAATGTCAAATTGCACTAGAAAATATAAACGTTATTTATAAATATGTTTGTATTGATTTCTAACATTATCTGATAGTGATAAGAGAACAGACTCTATGTAATTTAAAAACCTTTAGAGTACAAAATTTTTGCACTTTGTTTTATGCCCCTGGATATGTTTTCAGTGTCTCCTAACTTACAGTCTATGGGAACTTGAATAGAATTTATATCTTACTATGGTGTTAAAATTATATAAATCTTAATTATTTTGAATTGTATCACAGTGCTTTTCAGGTCTACTATGTCCTTCTACTTCTCTGAATATTCGTCCTATTAATTTTTGACAGTTTGATATTGAAATTCCATATAAAGTCTTAATTTATCTAATAAAAAATTGTAATTTATAGTGGAACTATATGTAATCTTGCTCTGTATTTTTCCAAGTCTCCTATAAATGTGTTCTTATACTTTCATTATTAAAAAAAAAATTAAAAACAAGAAGAAAAATATTAAGAGATGGCCTTGAAAACCTATTATACACTGAGTCTCAGAAAAGAAACTAAGAAAACATACCTTTCCAACCAGTTTTTAGTCCCAGTTTAATGAAATCAAAACACAACTAACTCCTGAGTACAAATGACTTAAGGTACGGTGCTAAAGAAAAACATGATATGAAAGATAAAATGCTAGAGATCTAATAATATTAGGATTATTCCTTTTTTACATGAAGTATTATTTGCATCATACTATAATTTAGAACCTCAGATGGAACCATAATTAAATAAGTTCACGGTTATTTATAAAATTATAGTAGAAATATGTGTGCTCAAATTAGTTACTCATCTTAACTTACTAATCACTTCAGTATTTATATTTATTGACTACCACACAATAAACTGTGGAAAATTCTTAAAGAGATGGGAATAACAGACCACCTTAACTGTCTTCTGAGAAACCTGTATGCAGGCCAAGAAGCAATAGGTAGAATCGGATGTGGAACAACAGACTCGTTCAAAAATTAGGTACGGAGTAACCTGCTTATTTAACTTATATACAGAGTACATGCGAATGCCAGGCTGGAATCAAGATTCCTGGGAGAAGTATGAATAACCTCGATATGCAGATGATACCACCTAATAGCAGATAGTGAAGAGGATCTTAAGAGCCTTTTGATGGAGGTGAAAGAGGAGAGTAAAAAAGCTGGATTAAAACTCAACATTAAAAAAACTAAGATTACAGCATCTGGTCCCATTACTTCAGGGCAAACAGATAGAGAAAAAGTGGAAACAGTAACAGATTTTATTTTCTTGGGCTCCAAAATCAGTCGATGGTGACTGCAGACACAAAATTAAACGATGCTTACTCTCTGGAAGAAAAGCTATGACAAACCTAGACAGCATATTAAAAAGCAGAGACATCACTTTGCTAACAAAGGTCCACAGTAATCAAAACTATGTTTTTTCCCAGTAGTCAGTCACGTACAGATGCGAGAGTTGGACCATAAAGAAGGCTGAATGCCGAAAAACTGATGCTTTGGAATTCTGGTGCTAAAGACTCTTAACAGTCCTTTAGACAGCAAGAAGATCAAACCAGTCAATCCTAAAGAAACTCAACCCTGAATGTTCACTGGAAGGACTGATGCTGAAGCTGAAGTCCCAATACTTTGGCCACCTGACGCAAAGAGCCGACTCACTGGAAAAGACCCTAATGGGAAAGATTAAAGGCAAGAGGAGGAGGGTAAGACAGAGGATGCAGTGGTGGATGGCATCACTGACTCAATGGACATGAGTTTGAGCAAACTCCAAGAAACAGTGAAAGACAGGGAAGCCTGGCATGCTGCAGTCCCTGGAGTCACAAAGAGTTGTATACAATTTAGCAAAACAACAACAAAATATACCACAGACTACTCTTTTCAGAAGATTACAAAATAACACATAAAAAGATGATGGGTATTACTCATCAGGGAAAAAAGCATATATTTCATAGGTCACTTAAATAGTAGAAATAATGTGTTAAATCAATCAGTAAAATTAGAGGAGCACAGAACGGTTAGTAAGGCATTAAACAGAAAAAGAAGAAATAAAAAACTTTATTTTCTTGTGACCACAGACCAGAGTAAGCTAAGAATACAGACTGAGGTTGAACAACTTCAGAAAAAATGAATAAAACTGAGATACAACTGCCCAGGTATCACCCTTATTCCCATCAGCAATGTATCTCCCCTGAGATTAAAGATTTTATTGTAAGAAAAGCTACATATAGTTAAGTGAATAAATACAGTCATCAGAAGCAAAACCACACCTACTCTAGCTTGCTCTATCATGCGTCATAGTTAAATATTAATACAAGGACTGGGTGATACACAATGAAAGAGAACCTAAGGATACAGTCTTTTACTATAGACTAAAGAAAGTAACATTGACTATAAATATTCAGCAACATCTTAGGAGTACTGTCTATTTTCTGCTTCTATAATCAATCTCAATCAATGTAAGTGAAGTCTCTCAGTCGTGTCCGACTCTTTGCAACCCCATGGACTGTAGTCTACCAGGCTTCTCCATCCATGGGATTTTCCAGGCAAGAATATTGGAGCGGGTAGCCATTTCCTTCTCCAGGAGATCTTTCCAGCCCAGAGACTGAAACCCAGTCTCCCACATTGTAGGCAGATGCTTTACCATCTGAGCCACCAGGGAAGTCAATGTAAAGACACTGAATATTTCCTGCATTCACGGAATCTCACCTTCCTGTCTCATCTGATGCCCCCAATGCATCAGAGGATAGTAGAGAGGAATACAACTAAGTCAACAAAATGAGTTACTAGGATAATATTAATAGCATAAGGCCTCAGGCTGGCAGAGACTGTAGGACACAGCTGAACCTGTGGACAAAGTCATTTTTCCTTTAAGCTGAGAGTTAAAACAATAACAAAGAATCACAAAACATACTTTCTCTCTCCCCCTCTTCTCTTAATTTTATGTAAGTATCATACTCAAAAAAGAGAGGCTGTAATAGATTGCCAAAGTCACCGGATCTTGTATTAAACAGTACTTTAAATACAGTAGACCCGAACAGCACTGATCCCTTGCAGCAGAAAATCCATATATAACTTTACAGTCTACCCTTTGTATTCACTGTTCTGAATCCACGGGTTTAAGCAACCATAGATCACGAAGAACTGAGGTATCCAAAAAAAAAAAAAAATTCACGTATAAATGGACCTATACTATTCAAACCCATGTTATTCAAGGGTCACCATGGGAATTAATCATATTCACATACTGATACCAGATTTTGGATATGTTTTAGACGTTATTTCTAAAAAGTGATTTTAAAAGTTTTCATTATACTTATCAAACTGAATTATAGCTAGGCATAGATGTTTGGATCACTTTTCTACACAGCATAACAAATTACCACAAACCTAGCAGCTAAGAACAGCACATATGTATTATCTTGCACTTTATGTGGGTGAAGCATCCTGGTATAATTTTGCAGATCATTGACCTTACTCTTTGTTTTTCATAAGGTGAGAGCAATATTCTTCTGCAATTCTCAACATCTTGAATAGAAGTAGAAGGTCCCAATACTTAGATATTACTGTCTGGTACACATAAAATTCTATAAAGATGCCTCTGTTATCAGTCTGTCATATCTTATCTCAAGGAAAAAAGTCTATATGAAAACTTAAAAATGGTTGCAGCACGCTTACCCAGTTTCTATTAAATGGAGATAAGCATTTAATTGTATATTTCCATCGTTAAAACATGATCTGGAAGATGTGTAATTCAGTAAGATTAAATTGTGTATATTTAAAAGTGAAAAGTGATAAAATTTAGTAACAATAGTTATAATTAATATTTTCATATTTAATATGTAGTCAGGTAGGAAAAATAAATAGGTAATCATTTTAATTTAATTTAAGCTTTTATTTCAGTACTGAAATAGGTATGCTATTGGTATATTGACCATTATTGCATAATTTTGTAACTCTATCAGGAACAGCATATGCATTTCTTATCATTTTGTTATTAATCTGCAAAGAGCACCAATAATTTTCATTTAAATTGTGAAAGTGAGGTTGTATATGTGAGTGTCACCAATGAGAAAATTTTTATTGATCTTAAAACCACTGAAAATTAAAAGGCAACAGAGAAATTAAACCATGGTATTTCTAACTTTCATTTTACCTGCAGTGTTAGACTCTTAACTGCATTCCATACTACTCCAATGAACTCTTTCATTCTTTCTTCAGGACTTCTACAGCCTTCAGTTATGGTCAGCACGGCTTTAACAGGAACTGACAATGGTCTGGATTCTAAGAATAAGAACAGGTAGGATAATTTAATAGAAATGTACCATGTAGTTTCACATAAATATACAGAAAATATTTCTACTATTACTTCTTCCCTTGTTTAAAATTTTAAAATATATGAGATTATAAAATATATTAGATCATATTAACTGAAAAAATTATTTATTTTTACAATTACTCCAAATCAAAAAAAACAATCTGTTAATAGTCAAGAGAGTGAAGATGACTCTTTTTCAGAGACTGATGACTGGGATGTCGGTTTACGGAGTAACAGTAATGCTCTATTTTTTGAATACATGGATGTGTTTACATTGTGTAAATTTACTTAATTATAACCTAACAATCCATGAATTTCTCAGTATGAAGTTAAAACATAAATAAAAATGTTATTGAAAAAGAAAACTGAACTTCCTTCACCCAGAATTAATAGAAAATGTGTCTTCCCAAATGTGAATTTTCCTGAAAATAAAAGCTTACTCATAGTATCTCTCTACTGAAAACACTGGTTTTGATAGTAAACAAAAGAAGCACTCGGCTTCCTCGGTGGCTCAGACAGTAAAGAACCTGACTGCAATGCAGGAGACCCAGGTTTGCTCCCTGGGTTGGGAAGATTCCCTGGAGAAGGGAATGGCTACCCTAATACAGTATTCTTGTCTGGAGAATTCCATGGAGAGAGCAGCCTGAAGGGCTATAGTCCATGGGGTCACAAAGATTTGGACATGACTGAGCAACTGACACTTTCATTTTCACTTTCAAAAGAACTGATCACATGAAAACCAGGTAATGTTACAAGAATTTTCTTTGTCTAAAATGAAGAACTTAGAGAAATTCAATAATTTTTATAATGAAAATTTCAGAAATCAAAGAATAACTTATAACAATATATGTGGACATATATATATGTTACATTTTAGATGGAGAAGCTCTATACAGTCAACAAAAACAAGACAGGAGCTGATTGTGGCTCAGATCATGAACTCCTGATTACCAAATTCAAACTTAAATTGAAGAAAGTAGGGAAAACCACTAGACCATTCAGGTATGACCTAAATCAAATCCCTTATGATTATACAGTGGAAGTGAGAAATAGATTGAAGGGCCTAGATCTGATAGAGTGCCTGATGAACTATGGAATGAGGTTCGTGACATTGTACAGGAGACAGGGATCAAGACCATCCTCATGGAAAAGAAATTCAAAAAAGCAAAATGGCTGTCTGGGGAGGCCTTACAAATAGCTATGAAAAGAAGAGAAGTGAAAAGCAAAGGAGAAGAGGAAAGATATAAGGATCTGAATGCAGAGTTCCAAAGAATAGCAAGAAGAGATAAGAAAGCCTTCCTCAGCGATCAATGCAAAGAAATAAAGGAAAACAACAGAATGGGAAAGACTAGAGATCTCTTCAAGAAAATCAGAGATACCAAGGGGACATTTCATGGAAAGATGGGCTCGATAAAGGACAGAAATGGTATGACCTAACAGAAGCAGAAGATATTAAGAAGAGATGGCAAGAATACACAGAAGAACTGTACAAAAAAGATCTTCACAACCCAGATAAACACGATGGTGTGATCACTCACCTAGAGCCAGACATCCTGGAATGTGAAGTGGGCCTTAGAAAGCATCACTACGAACAAAGCTAGTGGAGGTGATAGAATTCCAGTTGAGCTATTCCAAATCCTGAAAGACGATGCTGTGAAAGTGCTGCACTCAATATGCCAGCAAATTTGGAAACGCAGCAGTGGTCACAGGACTGGAAAAGGTCCGTTTTCATTCCAATCCCAAAGAAAGGCAATGCCAAAGAATGCTCAAACTACCACACAATTGCACTCATCTCACACACTAGTAAAGTAATGCTCAAAATTCTCCAAGCTAGCTTCAGCAATATGTGAACCATGAACTTCCAGATGTTCAAGCTGGTTTTAGAAAAGGCAGAGGAACCAGAGATCAAATTGCCAACATCCGCTGGATCATGGAAAAAGAGCATTCCAGAAAAACATCTATTTCTGCTTTATTGACTATGCCAAAGCCTTTGACTGTGTGGATCACAATAAACTGTGGAAAATTCTGAAAGAGATGGGAATACCAGACCACCTGACCTGCCTCTTGAGAAATCTGTATGCAGGTCAGGAAGCAACAGTTAGAACTGGACGTGGAACAACAGACTGGTTCCAAATAGGAAAAGGAGTATGTCAAGGCTGTATATTGTCACCCTGCTTATTTAACTTATATGCAGAGTACATCATGAGAAACGCTGGATTGGAAGAAGCACAAGCTGGAATCAAGATTGCCGGGAGAAATATCAATAACCTCAGATATGCAGATGACACCACCTTTATGGCAGAAAGTGAAGAGGAACTCAAAAGCCTCTTGATGAAATTGAAAGTGGAGAGTGAAAAAGTTGGCTTAAAGCTCAACATTCAGAAAACGAAGATCATGGCATCCGGTCCCATCACTTCATGGGAAATAGATGGGGAAACAGTGGAAACAGTGTCACAATTTATTTTTTGGGGCTCCAAAATCATTGCAGATGGTGACTGCAGCCATGAGATTAAAAGACGCTTACTCCTTGGAAGGAAAGTTATGACAAACCTAGATAGCATATTCAAAAGCAGAGACATTACTTTGCCAACAAAGGTTCATCCAATCAAGGCTATGGTTTTTCCTGTGGTCATGTATGGATGTGAGAGTTGGACTATGAAGAAGGCTGAGTGCCGAAGAATTGATGCTTTTGAACTGCGGTGTTGGAGAAGACTCTTGAGAGTCCCTTGGACTGCAAGGAGATCCAACCAGTCCATTCTGAAGGAGATCAGCCCTGGGATTTCTTTGGAGGGAATGATGCTGAAGCTGAAACTCCAGTACTTTGGCCACCTCATGCGAAGAGTTGACTCACTGGAAAAGACTCTGATGCTGGGAGGGATTGTGGGCAGGAGTAGAAGGGGACGACAGAGGATGAGATGGCTGGATGGCATCACTGACTCGATGGATGTTGAGTCTGAATGAAATCCGGGAGTTAGTGATGGACAGAGAGGCCTGGCATGCTGCGATTCACCGGGTCGCAAAGAGTCGGACACGACTGAGCTACTGAACTGAACTGAACTGATACATGTAATTGATAGGGTGCTATTTTAAATACTATAAAATAAATGACTCAGATCTTGGTTTTCAAGACTTTTACTAAGCTGAATTTGGTAATCATTGAACAGTCTCCAAACTAAGTGCTACCACATCATCACTATGAGAATGACAAGTTCTATTATCTACTCATACTTTCCCTTTCCGCTCTATTTGGTTCACATATTTGCATTTATAGTAGATTCAAAGTATCTTAAGGGCATGGAACATAAACCTTTTATTCTCATGCTAATAATACCACAGTATACACATTCAGTTCAGTTCAGTCGCTCAGTCGTGTCCGACTCTTTGCAACCCCATGAATCGCATCACGCCAGGCCTCCCTGTCCATCACCAGCTCCCGAAGTTCACTCTGACTCACGTCCATCGAGTCAGTGATGCCATCCAGCCATCTCATCCTCTGTTGTCCCCTTCTCCTCCTGCCCCCAATCCCAAGAAACATTCAAAAATGTTTGTTAAAAAAAAAAAAAGAAGAGATCCATGGAGAGAGATCCATGGAGGTGGAGCATTCTAGGCAGATGGGAACAACACTGCAAAGCACCAAGATGGGAGTGTACTTAGGAATTTTCAAGAAACCATACAAAAGCAAGGATGGTTAGAACAAAGTAAAAATGACAGAAGCAAGAGACAAGGTCAGAGGTACCAATAGGGACCAAATCACACAGGGCTTACACAGGCTGTGGTAAGGAGGTTGGGTTTTATTTTGAGACAGGATATGACTCTAAACAGTCTTGAAATTAATGGACATATTTTGAGAGAAGTCTCTGGTTACTATGTAGAAAACGGTCTACATAAATATTAAAACAAGAAGACAGGTTGTGAGAGGTGGTAGTAGCAACAGAGCTAACAAGAATGGAGAATTTCTGTATTGTTTTCAAAGATACAGCCAACAAATTTACTGATGGATTATAACTACAATAAGAGAGAAAAGTAAAGCAAGGATAACTCCAAGGTTTTATATTTGATCAACTGGAAGAATGGCACTAGAGGGGAGAGGAAAAGGAAATATAGTTTTATACCTATCAGGCTAGGATTTCCATTACAAGTTCAAATGAAGATATCAAAGTGTCATATGGATAAATAACAAAAAATGGAAAAAATATGAACAAATAATTCATACAAAACATAATTTGGCCAAAAAACTTACTAAGATATGATCAACTTTCCTAATAATAAAATAAAAATTAAGGCAACAATCAGATATTCTTTTCAACTGTCATGTCGGCAAACATTTTAAACAGTTAATTTGTATTTTTAAAAACATCTGACATCATTAAAGCCCTTTGTTAGAATGTTTCATATACTGGGACTATAAGGATAGCCTGCAGAGTGAAATTACAAGACAGGATATTTAAACATGCAAGTTTTTCTACAAACTAATTCCATTTCTAAAAACCTATGCTACAGAAATACTAAAACATATGACATGTGAGATTCAATCAATAATTTGAAAAATGTTTAGTATCAGCAGTATTATTTGAAATAGTGAAAAAAAGGGAGAGAAGGAAGGAGGAGAAAGGAGAGGAAGAAAATGCTAAGCAATTAATATCAAAAAAGATATGGTTAAATTAACTTTGAAATACTTGTGATAGGATTGTATTTCAAACATTTAAAAAGAGGAACAGTTCAACATATGACAGAAATCATATTTTTGATACACTGTGATGTGAAAATATATGTATTTCTGTAGAAGAATCCACATGTTTTTAAAACAGTATGTGAGGTTGAGCCTGTGTTTATCTCATTAACACATAGTTATAGAGAGATAAAATACAAACCCTTCACAGAGGTTACCTTTGAAGACAGTAAAATGGAATTGTATGAGGGGTAAGAGGAGAGGAGGTTTTTAACTTTTTACTGTATATTTCAGAATTAATATTTTACAACAGCAAGTCACGTCTGACTCTTTGCGACCCAGACTGTAGCCTGCCAGGCTCCTCTGTTAATGAGATTCTCCAGGCAAGAATACTGGAGTGGGTTGCCATGCCCTCCTCCAGGGGATCTTCCCAACCCAGGGTCAGAACCGAGGTCTCTTGAATTGCGGGTGGATTCTTTACCATCTAAGCCATAAGGGAAGCCCAAGAATGCTAGAGTGGGTAACCTAACCCTTCCCCAGGGATCTTCCCAACCCAGGAATTAAACTGGGGTCCTCCCCCATGGCAAGTGGATTCTTCAGCACCTGAGTTACCAGGGAAGCCCCATTTTAAAATAAAACACACCTTAATTTACTTTCCACTCACCTGGACCTTATAGTTATTCTTATATCTTAGCAGGTATGAGAAGAATATGGCAACATAAACTTATTGTAGAACTCTGCCGATTTAAATAACTAAATTAAATGTAGACCAACCATATGCATGCACACAGATGCTACAGAAGCTTTACTCATAACTATCAAAACCTGGAAGCAACCAAGATGTCCTTTAGAAGGTGAGCTGCCAGATAAACTGTGGTACACTTAGAAAATGGATTATTATTCATTAATAGAAATGAGCAAAAAAAAACACATGGAGTAAATTTAAATACATATTTCTAAGTGAAAGAGGCCCATCTGAAAAGGCTACGTACTGAATGCTTCCAACTATGTGACAATCTGGAAAAAGCATAACTATGGAGATAATAAAAAGATTAGCAGAGAAGTTAAGGAGAGAAGAGCAATAGGCAGAGCAAAGAGAATTTTTGGGGCATTGAAACTACTCTGCATATCACTTTATTGGAGTATGTATGTTGTTATATACATTTGTTCAAACAGAAGAATATATTACACCATGAGTGACCCCTATTGAGAAATAAGGACTTTGGATGATAATGATGGATCAGTATAAATCCATCAAGTATAACAACATACCACTTTGGTGGGGTTTTTGATAATGAGGAAGACTACACACGTGTGGGGCAGTAGATACGTGAGAAATCTCTGAACCTTCCCCTCAATTTAAATGCAAGCCTAAAACTGCTCTAAGAAAATAAATTCTAAAAATATAAATAATTTTTTAAAATGCAGGCCAAATTTTAAAACTCCTTGAAACCATGGATACCAAAGGTTTCCACAAAAGCTGCTTACGGTCAAATTTTAAAAATCTACTGATAGAGAATATTAGTGTTGTATAAATAATGTTATTACAATTTTAAAATAAAACCATCTAATAAATGTTAATATTATCAAGCAGACTGGACACCATTACCTGACTGTTAAGTGATAGATATTTCAAGTCACTACACACCAAAAGCTGTATTTGCTGATATTATGATTTAAGAAATTATACGAGGTGTTGAAATCTCTATGTGGCTTAAAAGTGTTTCCAAAAAGCTATGAAAAATATAATCAGTTTAAAAAATCTCTTTAAGTAGACTGACCTGGCTATTAGAAGTATAAAAGCACCTATTTTAGATACACTAATTTTCAATCCATCATATTCATATTATCAAAAGACAACAGAATAGGAAGACAAGCTTGTATTTTCAAAAGATAATTTTTTTTGTAATTATGTACATTTTACAGGTAGCACAGTTATACTCTATAAAACTGCCAATTTTGAACCATACTTTAACCAAAATGTCTGTAACATCTACTACATGCTGGGGACTAATCTAATGTCAGAAGTTAATGATAAGTACATCTAAAGTCAAGAATACTACTCATATTAAATGCTGCATTGTGTAATAAGAAGTTCATTAAATTACTTTAAATATAGAGAATAGTAATTAAAAATTAACTGATATAAGACAAGGTACAGAAGATATAGAAAAAACTTGAAGATTACCAGATCTGAAACAAAGTGACTTTCCTTTTTTAATCACAATAAACATATTGTTTTAGTTCTACCTTAAACATCATTTCCTGAGAAACAGTCACTGAATTCTCCAAATTAGATTTGGCCCTTTCTTTATAATCTCATAGAATTCTGACATAATTCTGTATTTTTAATTCTTCATGGTATAATGCAAAAGTCTGAATATTTGTTTCTCCAAAGGAAGCAGAAGAGCACAGTAATACTGTACAACAATTATATGCAGTGGTTAATAGTTGGACTTCAAAGATACATTCTGCCTGCCCCTCCCCCTTACTCTTTCAATGAGAAATGATCTTTATGTATGTATTTATTAATCTAACACCACCTAGATAAAATTGGCTGAAAAAGCATAAGGCTTGAAACTCCAAGCCGCAGAAGTAAATGTCTATATTTTTTTGCCTCTGTATATCACTCAATGATTTACATCAGAACATCCTTTTACCTTCTCATGGCTGAACTAGAACCTGGTAACAATTACTTAAAGTCAGTATGTCAAAAACCTCCGTTCTTATTTTGAGGATTTAAATAATGGTGTCAATGGCTAAACGGTAACTCTGAGCATCCTATAGTATATCTAGAACAATGGCACAAAATAATGACATTTGATACCAAATGGTTTATGTTCCTGAAGTTCAAGATTCTCATCATAACAAGGTTACTTAGTGATACCAAGGAATCAAAAAACATTTGTTCAATGACGGTAGAATTCAGCTCTCAGAGTAAAGTGTTCCTCAGAATTAAGTCGTTTCTGTTTCAAACTTCTAACATCTATTGCATAAGAGTCTTAGAGAGGTCCTGTAACAAAAGTTGGCCAACTTTGGTTTTTGGTCGATAAGGAAGGAGGACTTCTAATGGGAAATTAAGAAAAAAAAATTCCTATAGCAATTTTTCCTTTAAACATAAGACTTCTAACCACCAATTTATATAATTATGTACTTTATTCAGTAAAATGCAATTCAGTTTTCATAGTGCTAAAACCAAGACAATATTCATTTCATTGCAAGGACAATCCATGTTTCCTATATTCATTTCATGTAGCACCATGAAATAATAAGAATGTCTTGCTCAGTAAGCATTAGTTGAAATCAATCATTAATATTTTAAAAACAGAAAAAAATCATATGTGTATCTTCTTTAAATAAATCTTTCCCTAGTAGTGTAGTGACATTGTTTTTAAAAAGTACCTTTGTGTAAGGTACATATTTATGATTTATAGTTTCATTTAAGTTTTAAATATTCACCAAGAAAAAAAACTGTGTCAATCTTTAGTTTCCCCTTTATGTTATTGGGAAATCAAGTTGTTCAGTCATGTATTTACTCTTAATTTTACTGGCCCAAGTCCTTAAAATGGCTCATAAATTCCTACAGGATCATGATCCCCACTGTCCTTTTCACTTCCCCTTCAATCCCTCTTCCCAGGACTTTCTGCTTCAGATTGTCCTCCTTGCTATTTCTTGAAGGCAAGACTACTGGAAAAACATACTGGATTGAAGAACACAGCAGAAGAGGAATCATACCACTTGACTCTCAATCCCCCAATTTCTTAATCTGAAGGAGATCTCATAAGGATTTAGGGAATCACAACACAACAAAAATAAAAGCAGATTTGTGTATCTTCTTATATTGCTATTCTTCCATTCCACTGGTATGGCTTAGAAAACACTTGAAAATGCGATAGAGGAAACTGCTATCCCCTTCCAAGACTTATGAGCTATGGAAAGTTGCTTAGTTCAATTCAATAAGCATTACTGAGTGCCTAGTTTTGCAAGGACCTTCAGAAACAAAGATAAAGATAAATAAAAGATGGAGATTATGTCTTTGAGGAGTTTACAGTGGAAAGACAGAAATGAATGAATAACAAATTTACTAAATGGATAGGTAGGCACAGACCTATTTTAGAAAATTTTATCATTATGTGGAGAAGGAAATGGCAACCCACTCCAGTATTCTTACTTGGAGAGTTCCATGGACAGGAGCCTGGCAGGCTACAGTCCATGGGGTCACAGAGTCAGACACAACTTAGTGACTGAGCCTGCACCACAAACGCATAGCTACAGCGAAGAATTGTTAACTCACTCATAATCCTAATAATGACTTTGATGTCACTGGAAAGAAATACACTTTTTGCAAAAGGTAAGAAAAATAAAAGCTGTTACCTCTCCCAAATATTTGAAAAATATCCCTGGGGAATGTGGAAACAAATTTGAAAAGTTACAGGATGTCAATTTAAATCAATAAAAGATGGAAGATAAATAAGGCTAAGGAATGTGATTATTAAGTCCCTAAATAAAAATAACTAAAGAAATAGAATTTATTCATTCATGAAGCCATTATTTACTCAGTTTGCTCAATGCCAGAAATAGCTGTTAGATTCTGGGAATACAAATGTGAGTAAGTCAAACACAGTATGATAAGCATTATGAGGACAGAAAAGAGGTACTAAGGTAGAGAAGCTTGGAAGAATGGCACAGACCTATTTTAGAAAGACTGAAAGGGAAAAGTTTCTTTATTGAGAAGACAACATTTAAATACAAACTTAATAGTTATGAAAACAGCAATAGAAGCAATAGAAACAGAACATGCAAAAGATCCCAGGCAAGAAAAAGCACGCAGTTTTTGAAGAAGTGAAAGATGATCGATGTAACGCAAAATGACAAAAGATGAAATTAAAGAAGCCTAGAGAGAGAGGATCAGGTCAGACTTTATCAGCCTCGGTAAGGAGTGTGGATTCTACCTTAAGTGCAACAGGAAGTCACAAAAGCATTTCAAGTAGGGAATAAAATGATCCAATTTAGATTTTTAATAAGATGACTCGTGCTGTCATCTAGACAACAGATGATAAAATAATCTGGAAATGACACTAGGGAGACTAATCAGGATACCCTTACATTATCCTATATAAGAATTATGCAATTCTGACTAGGGAAGCAGCATACAAACAGACTGAAACAAAAACACTAAGAATAATTTGGAGGCAGAACAGATAGAGCAAGGAGATACTAAAGATGAGTCCTGGGTTTCAGCCTTGAGCAACATGGTCAATGGTGGTAAGGGGAGGTACAGAGTTGGACAGATTTGATACAAGTTTGGCTTTAAGGACCTGTAAGATACCCAAACAGAGCTGTCCAGGGAACTGAACCTGAGACACCATAAAAAAAAAAGAAGAAAATAGAAGAAAAGAAGCAATAAAGCAAGTTAGTTAAAACAAATGTAAAATAGAAAGATCATCAGTATGAAATAAATGTTATTATATAGACATAAATGGAAATATTGGGTTTTAAGTCAGCTGTAGAATGATTGTCATCAAATAAACAAGAAAAAATAAAACTACATTGCAGTGTCAAAACCTAATGAATAAAATAAGCTTCACTTTGCTTGAAGTCTATACCTTTCCTCTTAAAATGCAAACATAAAAGATGTGATCGTATGTTTTATCTGAATTGCATTTTACCATACACATATACAGAACTTTCACATATCTTACTTAAGACTTAAAACTGTGAGATAGTTGGGTACACTTATTACCATATTATAAATGAATAAATTGCGGCTATCTGAGGTTAGCTTAACATGGGAGGGGAACTGGGTTAAAACCGTTTATTTTTGCCACTAATCTACTGGTTTTCCTACTATACCTTCATAATTCTTGATCTATATTGCACACTGATCATGGTTTTTGGCAACTCTATTTGGCAATGGCGTTTCCTGGTGGCTCAGCTGGTAAAGAATCTGCCTGCAATGAAGAAGACAATTCCTGGGTTGGGAAGATATGCTAGAGAAGGGATAGGCTACCCACTCCAGTATTCATGGGCTTCCCTGGGGGCTCAGCTGGCAAAGAATCCACCTGCAATGTGAAAGACCTGGGTTCGATCCCTGGGTTGGGAAGACTCCCTGGAGAAGGGAAAGGCTACCCACTCCAGTATTCTGGCCTGGAGAATTCCATGGACTGTACAGTCCATGGGGTTGCAAAGAGTTTGACATGACCGAATGACATTCACTCACTCACTGTTTGGCAATATAAAATTAAATAACCTAGAGAAAAAGTGACCTTTACATAGTAATGTTATTTTAAAATTTCTGTAGTTTGGATAATATATAAACCTTTAAGCAACTTGCCATAAGAATGGCAATGATGCCTGAGACTTTTCTTTAAAATACAAACTACATTTGATACTATCACTCCTGAAAGCCCCTTGGGAAATAATGGCTTTTGGATTCTGCAAGGCAGCGTGACATGGCATGCAAAATTGCATCTCATGCCGAGCCAACCAGGAAAATATATGTCATCACTATGTGACATTCAGAATTTCATCTGGAAACTATAATCTTGTTCTGACTGCAAAAGAAGGGAAAAAAGACTGCATATAGAACAATTTGGTTGAATTTTTGCTGAATTCTTGCCAGTTTGTATAAAATATTAGAATAACTCATTTCCAAAGAAGACCATACATTTAAAAACCTTTCCATGTACTTAATATCACCATATATCCTCAAAGAACTTCAAAATTAGCTGACAAATTTTAAATTGTGTAATAATTCGAATTAATGAATCTGCTTAAAAACTGTTTATAATGATAGTTTCAAAATTAATAAATTCTGCAAGGTAGAACTTTATTTTCAAAACTATATATAACAGAACATCTCCTAATTCCTTTTCCCCATGTGAATAAACTATAGGTTGAGAAACAAAACAAATGAACACCTGCTATAAAGTTTGCAATCTTATGCATCCCATGTCTTTCTCTTCTAAATTATTTTTCACCCTTCCCTCCATTCATGGATGCACTACCATCAAAATTCACTTACATTATTCCTATCAAAACAGAAACGCATAAATGTGATTTAGTCTAAATGTTATGCAATCAACATTTTGCGTTTTAAAACTACTGTGATTAAGCATAAAATGAAAAATTAGTAGATGTGAATTGAGATAGATGATTGTCTTTCAAAAATTATCCCCAGGAGCCATGTTTCTGCTATTCCTACATTTTCTGGTATCCATATCTCACACCCTTGAACACAGAGGTTGGACATTTGACCCAAGCTGGGCTGCCACTGGCCAAGTCATAATGACTAACGTCCTTGACCACAGTGATTGTCTAAGATGTGTGCACATGAGCCAAGAAAGCCCAAAGAAAACTGCTTCTGATATTTTTTCAACAGGTTCTGGACCATATCACTGTCTCCTTGATCAGAATTAAGTATTTGACTCCAGAGGTACCACAGCCATGCTAGGTCAAATACACACACACACACATAGTAAGAGAGAGATAAATCAACATGAAAAGACAAGAATCCTCACAGTGTGGAATTGAATTCTAAGCCATTCCAAAGACAAGATTTGTATTGTATTTGTCTTTCTTACCATTTTGGTTATCAGAATCAATCGATTTCCCCCCTCCCCTTTTCTTATAACTTAAAATTACTTGAATACAGTTTTTCTCTCTTGCTATCAGAGAGTCCTTCCTAATTTAGAAATGTAAATTCCTTCTCCAGTAAGGGAATGTCCTATCAGTTAGGAGAAAATGAGGCAATGTTAGTAGTTGTACCTGAACAGACCTTGTAGTAACATTACATAGCCTACATAGGCTGCAAAGTGCTACAACATGATTTAAACATACCATTGGGCTTACTTCCTCAAGAACTATTCACCTTCATGCCCAGCCTAGCTTATCTGGCTCTCACTTCTTCCATTTCCACATTTACTGGTCATTACACCAATGACTTTCTGCCTAAGCTGCATGTTTGTGGAGATGTTATTGATTTTTTTTTATTCCTTTAATCACTTCTCCATCCCAGAATTCTTGAACTATATTACCCAATAATTTGTTTAGTTTAATTTGGCTCCTTGGGACCCTCCCACCTGGACCACATATGATGGACTCTCTCTGTTTTGTGTTTTGGATCCCAATACAGCAGTGTCCCCAAATGTGACGCATAAAACTACAAGACCATCTACTGAGCTACAGGGGATGTATATGAGAATACTCACTCATACTTACTTTTATTCAAAAGTAAGGACATGCACTTAATATTTAGTAAAGTGGAAAAACACTGTGTATCTTTCCCATGACAGAAGAAAGCACGTTAACACTACATTGAATACACTGAAGGAAGAGAAGACATTCAGTAACGGGAAGGAACTGGTACTCTTCTGTTTCGGTTAACTGATGCATATTACAATTTACATACACACATTTAATCAAATTGACAAATTTTAGTATCTACACTTAGTGAAATTAAATTATCTACTTTATCTACTATAAATTATTCCTCACAATTTGGGTACTTTTAAAAGATTCCTGTAAAACACAAAGGGCCAAACATATGAGTTAAAGATACCACTAACAAAAAAATAACAAATAAAGATGCCACTAACTTATTTAAAAGAATAAGGCAACATCTTTCCACTAATTTAGAAGAATATCTTATTTATACAAGCAAGACAGAAATGTACTAGACCTTTTTAAAATGGATGAGAATGAAAAATAAGTATCCTGAGTACATCATTAAAGACATTTCCAGTCTCAGGTCAACGAATCTCAGTGAGGGAGCTTTTCAGTTATGTCAGCCACTAAAATTAACTACTGAAATAAACTGAATTAAGAATTAAATCTTTAAGTTGTTATAATAATGAAATATTAAACTATTTTTTCAATGAAGCATAATATTACTCTGACAACAATATTATTGATGTATTACTAAAATTCTATCAAAATAATAAGATTCAAATGTTAAAATTACAATTATCTTACATGTTCTATGTTAATATAGTGTTAAACATATTTAATGCATGAATCAATAAATGATACACTATGAATGCTTCCCTGAGATTTTTACTGATAGGAAAGTACTAAGAAAAAAGTTTGAAGGCTAATACTCTAAAGATAAACTATTTTCAAAGAGTTCGTGTTCTCTGTACTTGTTTTAACTCATTCTCTTACTACTGAAATCAAAATGTGAGCCTGTATCAGTTGTGTTCAAGGAAACTAAAAATAATAGTTTTGTTAGTTTTCTCTACTTTATTCTGTTTTGTCCCACACTTGGGTTAGGACATTTAAAAGGCAAAGGAGTAAGGTAGTGAGGACAATAATTAGTGAGTTAGTGAGTAAACTAACTCGAATATGATGGAGAATGTAAAAGTACTTTCTCAATATTTAAATGATTTGCCATCTATCTTCTCTGGAAAGTGGCACTGAAATATATACAATGCCGTGTATAGAACAGATATCTAGTGGGAAGTTCCTGTATAACACAGGGAGCTAAACCAGGTCCTCTGCAACAACCTAGAGGGGTGAGACAGGTGTGGAGGGCAGAACGGAAGGTCAAGGGTGGGGGGACCTATGTATATTTATGGCTGATTCACATTGTTGTATAGCAGAAACTAATACAACATTGTAAAGGATAATTCCTTTACAATGGAATTGTAAATGGAATGTACAATGGAATGAATTGTACAATGGAATTATCCTCCAATTAAAAAGAAATTTTTAAAAAGCTATCTCCTCTGACAAAATTCACTGAAGTCTACATTCTACTTTCAAAGTAAAAATAAGAGTGAAACTTGGACATATTAAAAGACACTATACATCAATTTCCTCTTACTGTCTCAGAAAACTTAAAAACAACAACAAAAAAGGAGGTAAGGAAACAAGTATTTTTTTACATTAAATATGAAATGATGACTGGTCTAATCCTTGAGAACTGAGGTTTCAAGAAGAAAAGGCATTACGAGCATGCTATACAAACCGTAGTACTGCTGCTGCTGCTAAGTCGCTTCAGTCGTGTCCGATTCTGTGCGACCCCATAGATGGCAGCCCACCAGGCTCGGCCATCCCTGGGATTCTCCAGGCAGGAACACTGGAATGGGTTGCAATTTCCTTCTCCAATGCATGAAAGTGAAAAGTGAAAGTGAAGTCGCTCAGTCGTGTCTGACTCTTTGCGACCCCATGGACTGCAGCCTACCAGGCTCCATCATCCACTGGAGTACTGGAGTGGGGTGCCACTGCATTCTCCAAAACCGTAGTACACTTACATATAAAAATTAATAAACCTAGATGTTTAACAAACTTAACACATTCTTGAAATGAATCAGCAAACATTAGAAGCATTCTTCTGGACACATCAGATCAGTCCCTCAGTCGTGTCTGACTCTCTGGGACCCCATGAATCACAGCACGCCAGGCCTCCCTGTCCATCACCAACTCCCGGAGTTCACCCAGAATCACGTCCCTCGAGTCAGTGATGCCATCCAGCCATCTCATCCTCTGTCGTCCCCTTCTCCTCCTGCCCCCAAGCCCTCCCAGCATCAGAGTCTTCTCCAATGAGTCAACTCTTCGCATGAGGTGGCCAAAGTACTGGAGTTTCAGCTTCAGCATCATTACTTCCAAAGAAATCCCAGGCCTGATCTCCTTCAGAATGGACTGGTTGGATCTCCTTGCAGTCCAAGGGACTCTCAAGAGTCTTCTCCAACAACACAGTTCAAAAGCATCAATTCTTCAGTGCTCAGCCTTCTTCACAGTCCAACTCTCACATCCATACATGACCAAAAGAAACACCATAGCCTTGACTAGATGGACCTTTGTTGGCAAAGTAATGTCTCTGCTTTTGAATATGCTATCTAGGTTGGTCATAACTTTCCTTCCAAGGAGTAAGTGTCTTTTAATTTCATGGCTGCAGTCACCATCTGCAGTGATTTTGGAGCCCAGAAAAATAAAGTCTGACACTGTTTCCACCGTTTCCCCATCTATTTCCCATGAAGTGATGGGACCGGAGGCCATGATCTTCATTTTCTGAATGTTGAGCTTTAAGTCAACTTTTTCACTCTCCACTTTCACTTTCATCAAGAGGCTTTTGAGTTCCTCTTCACTTTCTGCCATAAAGGTGGTGTCATCTGCATATCTGAGGTTATTGATATTTCTCCCGGAAATCTTTGACTCCAGCTTGTGCTTCTTCCAGTCCAGCGTTTCTCATGATGTACTCTGCATATAAATTAAATAAACAGGGTGACAATATACAGTCTTGACATACTCCTTTTCCTATTTGGAACCAGTCTGTTGTTCCATGTCCAGTTCTAACTGTTGCTTCCTGACCTGCATACAAATTTCTCAAGAGGCAGATCAAGTGGTCTGGTATTGCCATCTTTTTCAGAATTTCCCACAGTTTATTGTCAGCCACACAGTCAAAGGCTTTGGCATAGTCAATAAAACAGAAATAGATGTTTTTCTGGAACGCTCTTGCTCTTTCCATGATCCAGCAGATGTTGGCAATTTGATCTCTGCTTACTCTTCCTTTTCTAAAACCAGCTTGAACATCAGGAAGTTCATGGTTCGCATATTGCTGAAGCCTGGCTTGGAGAATTTTGAGCATTACTTTACTAGCGTGTGAGATGAGTGCAATTGTGCGGTAGTTTGAGCATTCTTTGGCATTGCCTTTCTTTGGGATTGGAATGAAAACGGACCTTTTCCAGTCCTGTGGCCACTGCTGAGTTTTCCAAATTTGTTGGCATATGGAGTGCAGCACTTTCACAGCATCGTCTTTCAGGATTTGGAATAGCTCAACTGGAATTCCATCACCTCCACTAGCTTTGTTCGTAGTGATGCTTTCTAAGGCCCAATTGACTTCACATTCCAGGATGTCTGACTCTAGGTCAGTGATCACACTATCGTGATTATCTGGGTTGTGAAGATCTTTTTTGTACAGTTCTTCTGTGTATTCTTGCCAGCTCTTCTTAATATCTTCTGCTTCTTAGGTCCATACCATTTCTGTCCTTTATCGAGCCCATCTTTCCATGAAATGTCCCCTTGGTATCTCTGATTTTCTTGAAGAGATCTCTAGTCTTTCCCATTCTGTTGTTTTCCTCAACTTCTTTGCATTGTTCGCTGAGGAAGGCTTTTTATCTCTTCTTGCCATTCTTTGGAACTCTGCATTCAGATGCTTATATCTTTCCTTTTCTCCTTTGCTTTTTGCTTCTCTTCTTTTCACAGCTATTTGTAAGGCCTCCCCAGACAGCCATTTTGCTTTTTTGCATTTCTTTTCCATGGGGATGGTCTTGATCCCTGTCTCCTGTACAATGTCACGAACCTCATTCCATAGTTCATCAGGCACTCTTATCAGATCTAGGCCCTTCAATCTATTTCTCACTTCCAGTGTATAATCATAAGGGATTTGATTTAGGTCATACCTGAATGGTCTAGTGGTTCTCTCTACTTTCTTCAATTTAAGTCTGAATTTGGCAATAAGGAGTTCATGGTCTGAACCACAGTCAGCTCCTGTCTTGTTTTTGCTGACTGTATAGAGCTTCTCCATCTTTAGCTGCAAAGAATATAATCAATCTGCTTTCGGTGTTGACCATCTGGTGATGTCATGTATAGAGTCTTCTCTTGTGTTGTTGCAAGAGGGTGTTTGTATGACCAGTGCATTTTCTTGGCAAAACTCTATTAGTCTTTGCCCTGCTTCATTCCGTATTCCAAGGCCAAATTTGCCTGTTTTCCAGGTGTTTCTTGACTTCCTACTTAGGGCACACTAAAAAATGTATAAATTACATTTTTTAACAGAGCCTATGATTTACATGAGGGCTCCTCATATGAACACTTGCAATGCCAGAAATTCAGGTATGCATTCGTGCCAAGTGAGTAGTGCAATTATCAGACATATCCATAAAAGATCATCATCAAGTGATCAAGGGATGTTCATGAAACATAAAAATCAAATGTTAAAAATCTAGTCTATAGTTAGGGCCATCTGGACGATGGCTAAAATACCATATGATCATCTGACAACTATTGGAATCCTTTAGCAAAGTAAGCTTACAAATTGTCTCATTATAAATTACTGCCCAGAATAGCACAGAATAGTTTATTACCCAAGGTAGCACAGAAACAACATATGAGTTAATGTGAATATTAAGTAGAATTTTAAAATCTACACACTGCTAATATTTTCCCCACGAATTTCAGTTTTACAAATAAATTCTCTTACAAAGTAAAAAAGGGAAAATAGCACTTTAATAAATGTATATTTCATTAAGTTCTCTGATTACTTTTTGAATAATATTTTTATTTTATTTTAAACATACTTCATTAGATAAACTTCATTTTATTTTAAACCTTTCTCTATTCTACAAGAGGAAAATTTTTGAGATCTACATTTTACTCCTGAGACAATAAAATCAATTACACATTATGCATTAGTGTGTATTCTCACACTTTAGTATTTTCCTATGAAACTAAATATCTAATTAATCACAAAGGAACAGAATTTTATGCTGAATGACATGATTAAAGTCAGCAACTTCTAATATACATAAATCCACAAAAATATATTTCTTGTACTTGAATACTAATTCCATACTATAATTAGGAACATATCTGCTCAACATTCAAGCTTAATCATATTAAGGATGACTTAAGGAAATGGCAACCCACTCCATTACTCCTGCCTAAAAAATCCCATGGACAGAGGAGCTTGGTGCAGGCTACTGTCCATAGGGTTGCAAAGCGTCAGGCACGACTGAGCGACTTCACTTCACTTAAGCAGATTTAGATGAATAACTATATTGGTGTGCCCCATTTTACTTACATTCAAAAATTATTACAAAATTAGAATCCAGAGTATATCAGCACCTTCAGGAGCACCTAGTATTAGCAAAAATTAGAAATGTCCCTCCTTAAAACCATCCTACAAGTTATACTGCCTTGGATAGAATGATTTTTTAGATGAAGGAATTTCAATCTTGGAGTAAAATGTTAAACTGATAAACTAATAAAAAATATTTAGCAAAGTGTAATATCATGTTGTATTTTCTTATAAGGAGAGTATTCCTTGTATGTGAAAACCAAGGAGCTTGCCTTGAAAAAAGTATACATTTACTAATCTGTTACATTCTCTGAAGCAATGCAAGGAAACCAGTACTTATCCTGCATCAATACTTATTTGCAGAGACAATTAACTAAACTGACATATAATGATATATACTTTATCTTCTTACCTCTTTCTCAGAGTAAGCGGAAATTCTCTGTTAAATCTTATACCTGCTTATAAGATCTTATATTCTACTTTACCTGTAATCTCACTGTATAAATTATTATAAACTTTACTGTAGCTCTAATTTTTTCTTCTCTTCCACTTGCCTCACTATAACTATTGACATACCCAAGTTTCAGTACAGTCAGATTTCATGAAAGAGTGGTATACAGAGACTGTCTCTACATATTCAACTTCCATTAATTTGCTAAAAACTAAAGCTTCTCTGGCCAACAAACATTGGCCAATTAGTTTTTCACCTTCATTGTTCTTGGTAGTATTTAAGGAGTCAAATTAAAAGTCCTTCTATTATTTTAACTGTGTACTTACACAGTTGCTAAGTCGCTCAGTAGTGTCCGACTCTGTGCGACCCCATAGATGGCAGCCCACCAGGCTCCGCCATCCCTGGGATTCTCCAGGCAAGAATACTGGAGTGGGTTGCCATTTCCTTCTCCAATGTATGAAAGAGAAAAGTGAAAGTGAAGTGACTCAGTTGTGTCCGACTTTTAGCGACCCCATGGACTGCAGCCTACCAGTCTCCTCCGTCCATGGGATTTTCCAGGCAAGAGTACTGGAGTGGGGTGCCATACATGTAAGATGAAAATGGCTAGTATTTTTTAAAGAGCTATCATTTATGAAGGACACTGTTTTTTAAAGTTTTCATCTCCATTACAGACATCAGACAATTTCATCAAGAGTTCCAAATTAATGTTCATAACATTTCCAAAACAAAGGATAGACAGATGTCATAACTTTGAATGGTTTCTTTGTTTTGAAGAATACACAGATTCTCTAGAAGATTATTTAGAATTCTGTGATAATATCTTCATGAGAAACATGCTTTTATTCTGACTTGGCCTGCCCTACGTGCCTATCTCACTGCAATTGAGCTGTTCTGCTGTCAACACATCTCCAGCCATCAAGTACATGTTCCCCCTGCAGCCAACTACTTAAGTCAGTTTCACTGAGACTGGAAAAGGATGTGTGCTTCTTGATAAATAATTAAAAAGCAAAATCAAACCCAGTGCAGTATCACCAAACCTTGGTGTTCACGTGCCAGAACTGCTACATAATGTGTATGCTGTGTGTGCGCTAAGTTGCTTCAGTCGTATCTGACTCTTTGTGACCAAATGGACTGTCTGCCAGGCTCCTCTGTCCATGGGATTCCCCAGGCAAGGATACAGGAGGGGGTTGTCACTTCCTTCTCCATGGGATCTCCCTTACCCAAGAATCGAACCTGCATTTCTTGTGTCTCCTGTGTTGGCAGGTGGGTTCTTTACCACTAGCACTACCTGGAAAGCCCTCATAACTTGGGGATGAACTTAAGACCAACTTTGGACCTTAGGTTGCAAATACAAAAACAAAAAGATTACTTTAATAAGAATTCAGGCATAACAGAGCTACTTGTAAAATTCAGTTAAATAATTAAAATGTGCATTTCACAACACTGTGAATAAACATTCTCCTCAACATATGATGGGGTTATGTCCTGATAAACCCATCATAAAGTGAAAATATCTTAAGTTGAAAGTGCATTTAATATACCTAACCTACTGAACTTCAGAGCTTAGCCTAGCCTATCTTAAATGTGCCCCAAAGACTTGTATTAGCCTACAGTTAGGAAAAATTATCTAACACAGAGCCTATTTTATTATAAACTGTTGAATATCTCATGTAACTTATTAAATAGTGTACTGAGAGTAAAAACCAAAATAGTTGTATGGCTGTCAGTCTATTGGTTCTTTACTCTGGCGGTTAGAGAGCTGACTGAAAGGTGTGGCTTACTACCCCTGCCCAGTATTACCAGAGTATTCTACCTCACATTGCTAGTCTCGAAAAAGATCAAAATTCAGATTCAAAGTACAGCTTCTACGTAATGCATATGGCTTTCACAGTATCATAAAGTTGAAAAACCTTAAGTCAAAAACTATTGTGAGTAGGGTACCGTCTCTGTACTTAACACAACTAAACTGTACACTTAAAAAGGTTAATATTAAGATGGTAAAAGTAACACAAAAACAATAAGAAAAAAGGTTTGTAAAAGTATACGAAAAACTTAACAAATTCGTTACAGCTTATGATACAATGTAAATAACAATTAAAATAGTGGTAACTACATTTAGAAGTAGGTACACATTTTTTTGGGCTCCACAACCACTGTAGATGGTGACTGCAGCCATGAAATTAAAAGACGCTTACTCCTTGGAAGGAAAGTTATGACCAACCTAGATAGCATATTGAAAAGCAGAGACATTACTTTGTCAACAAAGGTCGGTCTAGTCAAGGCTATGGTTTTTCCAGTGATCATGTATGTACATGAGAGTTGGACTGTGAAGAAAGCTGAGCGCCAAAGAATTGATGCTTTTGAACTGTGGTGTTTGAGAAGACTTGAGAGTCCCTTGGACTGCAAGGAGATCCAACTGGTCCATCCTAAAGGAGATCAGTCCTGGGTGTTCATTGGAAGGACTGATGCTGAAGCTGAAACTCCAGTACTTTGGCCACCTCATGTGAAGAGCTGACTCACTGGAAAAGACTCTGATGCTGGGGAGGGATTGGGGGCAGGAGGAGAAGGGGACAACACAGGATGAGATGGCTGGATGCCATCACCAACTCGATGGACCTGAGTTTGAGTGAACTCCAGGAGTTGGTGATGGACAGGGAGGCCTGGCGTGCTGCAATTCATGGGGTCGCAAAGAGTCGGACACGACTGAGCAATTGAACTGACTGACTGACACATATAAAGGACTCAATTTTTTAATTAAAAGCAATATAAGAATTGTCTACTCTAATTTACAATAAAATAGAAAAGTATTGTTATTTTTATTTTGTATTGGGATATAGCCAGTTTAAAATGTTGAGATAGTTTCAGGTGAACAGCAAAAGGAATCAGCCATACATATACATGTATCCAATCTCCCCCACCCTCCCCCATCCAGGCTGCTACATAAGACTGAGCAGAGTGTCATGTGCTATATCCTAGGGCCTTGTTGGTTATCCATTTTACATAGCAGTGTGCACGTGTCCATTCCAAACTCCGTTAATATCCCTTCCCCCAACCCTCCCCGCAGCAAACGTAAGTTTATTCTCTAAGTCTATGAGTCTCTTTCTAGAAAACAGAAAAATTTGAAACATAATTCTAAGCAAAGAAAATGATTAACAGAGCACTCAACCAAAACGAGAATATCAACAAGGTTTCCAGAGAACCGAAAATGGTGGGCATCTAAAGAGCACGATACATTGGTCATAAAGTAGAAAGGTTATATCCAGAGCTTTTTACCACCTATACATGCCCACAGTTCATAAACAAGGCAAGCCCAGGCATTAGTGTGATAACTGCTAATTGTATGGCTTCCCAGGTGGCATAGTCATAAAGAATCTGCCTGCCAATGCAAGAGATGTTGGGTTTGATCCCTGGGTCAGGAAGATTACCTGCAGTAGGAATTGGCATCCCACTCTGGTATTCCTGCCTAGAAAAAATTTCATGGACAGAGAAAGTTAGTGGGCTATAGTCCATGAAGTGGGAGAGTCAGATTTGACTAAACCACACATATGCACACACACAATTTTTATGCTAGCTTGAGTAGCTGGAAATACAGACATCATTAACTACAATGATACAAGGATATGGAAATAAAGGGTTCCAGAGATGAGGGAACACTAAAGACAGTAAATGCAAATATCCATATCCACAACTCAAATGCAAAGAACCACAACTAAAATGCAAAAGTTCATATTTATAATTTGAAATAAAGAATATTGTATTTGGTTGATCACACGGTAGTTTTATTTTTAGCCTTTCAGGGGTGCTCCATACAGTACTCTTGCCTGGAAAATCCCACGGATGGAGGAGCTTGGTGGGCTGCATTCCATGGGGTCGCTGAGAGTCGGACATGACTGAGCGACTTCACTTTCACTTTTCACTTTCATGCATTGGAGAAGGAAATGGCAACCCACTCCAGTGTTCTTGCCTGGAGAAAATAAGGGACGGGGGAGCCTGGTGGGCTGCCGTCTACGGGGTCGCACAGAGTCGGACGTGACTGAAGTGACTTAGCAGCATACTGTTCTCCATAGTGGCTGCAACAATTTACATTCCTACCAACAGTGTAGGAGGGATCCCTTTTCTCCAGCCCCTCCTCAGGATGTTACTGCGTTGTAGACTTTTTCAAGGTGGCCAATCTGACCAGTGTGAGGTAATATCATATGATCCAGTAATCCCACTCTTTGGCATATATCCAGGGCACAATTCAAAAAGATAATGCACTCCAATGTTCACTGCAGCATGTTTATAATAGCCAAGACATGAGAGCAATCTAAACGTCTACTGACAGAAAAATGGATAAAGAAGATGTAGTACATACTTACAATGGAATATCAGCCATAAGAAAGAAGAAAATAATGCCATTTGCAGCAAGGCAGATGGACCTGGAGATGATCATCGTTAGTGTTAAGAAAGACAGGGAAAGACAAATATTGTATGATTTCACTCATATGTGGAATGAAACAGAATTTTTAAAAAATGAGATAAATGGATTCATTTATAAAACAGAAATAGACTCACAGATTTTGAAAACAAGTTTATGCCTCCGCAAAGGGGCAACGTGTGGGAAGAGGATAAACTAGGAGTTTAGGATTAACACACATAATAGACCCCCACAAGGACCTGCTATATATAGCACACGGAATTGTAATCACTATTCTGTAAATAACCTGTATGGTAAAAGAGTCTGAAAAAGAATGATTATATGTATATGTATAATTGAATCACTATTTAGTACATGAGAAACTAACATCTGAAACACTGTAAATCAGTTATGCTCCAATAAAAATTTTAAAATACATTAAAAATTTTTTTAAAAGAATAATGTGTTGTTTATGTTTTCAGACTCTAAAAAGTAATTACTGATGAGAGATTATGATCAAGGTTTTTCTTAAAATATTAATTCCTTGTAATTAAATGGGAAAGTGTAAGAAAGCAAAAATGGGGCTTCCCAGGTGGCGCCAGTGGTAAAAGAACATGCCTGCCAGTGCAGAGGACTTCAGAGACACAGGTTCAATCCCTGGGTTGGGAAAGATCCCCTGGAGAAGGGCATGGCAACCACTCCAGTAATCTTGCCTGAAGAATCCCATGGACAGAGAAGCCTGGTGGGCTACAGTCCACAAGATGGCAAAGAGTCAGATACAACTGAAGCAGCTTAGCACCCACAAGAGAGCAAAATAAACTTCAGATATTAATATCATTCATGAATTGATAGACAACTGATGAAATGTGAATTTATCTATAAAACTTCTCCATGCACAGTAAATATTTTCTATATAGTTCTATGTCATGCAATTTCATATAAATAAGTATTTTCTATCATCTTTACTCATCCTTAACAATTACTTTAATTATTATGTGGCTTAAAGAACTGGACTAAATATAGTAAAGCAGGAGATTAATATGCATTATAAAATTAAACTTATCAATTGATACTTAATGGACATTTACTAACAGCTGATATTTATAAACCGTTATGTAAATTACCAGATCAAGCGATTTAAAGTACAAAACTTAGCATGGTATCCAAAGGAAATGTCTAATTTTATATTAAAAAATCAATTCAAGTTACAGACCATCTTCCTATGATACAAAAAATAAGCATAGTCATTTTTTATCAATTGGTAAAGAAAGTCTCAACAGAGCAAAAGGCCTGTGAATACTGATAGGAGAAGTCGAATGATTCCATAAAATAAATATAACATACTATTTTAAGAAACAGAACACAAAGTAATAGCTACGAATAAACTCCACAAAAATGTATGTTAGTATTTTTACTGTTGTTGTTTATAAATATGGTAAGGAAACTAACTTTTCGTATAAACAAACACTAGCGTGAACCTTCTTGTGTATACCATCATATTTTAAATTCACCAAGGGCAGCGATAATGTCTTATTAATATTTCTACCCTCAAAATTACTTACAACAGGGTCTGGCCCATTATAAATACTCAATAAGTGTTTTTTTATTATTAAAAATATAAAATCTTTTTTATATGGTCAGGGATATATGAGTTACATGGAATAAAGCTGAATATCTAAAGGATAATATTTGAAATTTAAAACACTACTTGAAATCACCAAGTGGGTTTTTTAAATTACATAAAAGGAAATAAAAGATAATGTTTTATGGAAGAATATTTATGCTTTATATTTGCATAGCTCATATAGCTAACAAAGTAAGCAAAGGGGGAGGAAAGAGGATTGAGATGTAGGGTGGACTGCAAGGATTCATTTTAAGAAGAAACATATTACTGGGAGATGATTCTCCAAGGGTCTCTTGTTTTTGCCTGTTTTACAAGTAGAGGCAGAGAGTACCTTTGTTTCCAGTGCTATTTTCAAGGATATCTGCACAGTGTACAGCTTTAGAAAACAAACATATTGTCTTTCACCTGAGCAAGCAGCAGATTTGCTTACAATCCTACAAGATGCATATGCAGCCGTCCTCCCCCAGAGAAAATGCAGGCATAGCTTTTACCCATTTAAAGCTTAAGGTTTCCTTCCTGTAACATAATCCACTTTATACAGGTATCACTTACCCTCTTCGTGCCAACCTGAGGGAATAAGGCTTAGGGCAGGGACACACACACAAATGCTAATATTTTGGTAAAACTGTTAATGCTATAGATAATAAAGTCTTTTGTCTCTATTCCAGGAGTCTTGTGTCTTTGGTCAGCATTCATGAAAATATGGCCTGGATAACTCCTTAGCTAGGAGGGAAGGTGAAATCACAGATCCTTTAGAGTTTTGACACATACCTGTTACAGTTTTTGTTTTTACAGGGCTGCTGGCATACTCAGATGCCTGATATGACTGTTGCTTTGCCAAGGGTGCACTTCCAACAGACACCTCATCCTCTTTCCTTCTGCTAATTGGCATAACAAGAGGAACAGCAATTACAGGCTGTTAAAGAGAGTCAAATGAAAAACTGAATTATTTACTATTTCTTAAGTATAAACATAGCATCACTGAAGAAAGTCCTTCACAAGTTGGGGTTAATGCTTTACTATTCAGTATTATTTTTTTAATCAATAACCACCCATAATCTCCACCTTCAGAGATAACCATCATTAGCATTTTCCCCTCCATGTCCACATATTTTGTTTTCAACTGAAGTATAATTGAGGTACATTTTATTTTACTTTATGTGCACAAGACAGTGAGTTAATATTTCTGTACATTACAAAATGATCATCATGATATGTCTAGTTATCATCTGTCACCATACAAAGATACTCTGACATAACGGACTCTATACTCCATGCTATATACATGGGGTTTTATTATTTTAAATCAATCAATCAATCACTCTTGCCCTCCCTTTTCATCACTGTCTCTCTCACATATACCCACAGGGACACTTCACAATTTCAATTCTCAATCAGAATTCTGCACAAAAACCAAGAGCACTTGGAAGTAATTAAAATTTAATGTAAATTTTAGTAAGTAGTATAAAGATAACATGGCAGAAGCAAATTGAAACTAAAATTAACTTTGAAAATTATGATCACTAGAAAATGAAAAGTTATCCTTATAAAATCATATTCAGGGAAATATTTCTATAAACTGATTATGTCCACTATTAATAAAGACAGCCCAACTTTGGGGAGAATTGCTAAAAATCTCTATATTTTGTCTTACAAAGTGATATCCACAGCATATTTAGAAAGCACAGAAAAACATCTATAGTTAGAGAAAGCTGGAAAACATTATGATCTTATATTGAATGCCTGAGTGCTGATCTCGACAATAAAGCAGCTGTTTCATCTTTATTCACTGAAATAAAGTCTGATGTTACTGCTGATGACGCCCAATACAATCTTGTCAGATTTTTGGCAACAAAAAAAAAAAAGGTATTTTTAAGTTTGCTGTAGGATCAAAGATCAACGTTGAACTGAGTGGAAAACAATCATCAAATGTTGGGTTTCAGCCACAAATTGAGAAGGAAATTGCAGTTTGGGAAACAACAGATGATAACTGTGATACAGCTGCATCAGATGATGAATCTGGAGAGGGCTGTTAGGCAGCAGTGTGATCTAATGTTACGCTGTTACATCCACACTTTTACAGATCCAACGTCAAGCTTCACCAACTTGATGATTATTTAATATTGCTTAAATTATAAATTAATATTTCAATGAGAACATATGCACATTATATAACCATATGATATAATAGGAAAAAGCCAAATCATGTTACAAACTATTACTTTGATTAAAAGGACAAGACAACTGATAAACACAAAATGAAAAAATTACATGCATTGTGGGAAACATCACAACACAGAATATCTACTTTCCTGTTAAGTATTTAGTCAAACTGATAATATTTATACAAATCTAAAAAGGAGATAGTATTTAACACCTAGATAAGAAATAGTGAGTCTAAATGTACTGATCTATAAAATAAGGGGGTGGAGATGTCTACTAGAAAATCTCTTTATGCTCTAACATTTAGTGATTTCATAATCCTTTGAATTTCCTGGCCATCATTTATAAGCATGGAATATGATGAAACACTCTAAGAAGTTACAATCAAGTTTAGAATCAAAATTAGTATATGAGAAAAATTATGTGCTATATAGTGTGATATTTAACTCATGCACAATAGTTGAAGATAAGACTAATGGAAGCTATGGTATTGTAAATACCGAACAACAACAACAAAATCTTTTATGTTCGTGGTTGAGACTCTGGGTGCAAGCTTCCCTGATGGCTCAGTGGTAAAGAATTTGCCTGCCAATGTGAGAGACAGGGGTTCAACAGATTACATATAGTATATAAAATATGTAAAATATAATATATATATATATATATATATGCAGGGTAGATTGGGACAAATATAAGTACTTTCATTTTGCATATGTCCTTAGGAAGTTGATTTTTATACTAAATATAATTTTGAGACTTTCATACTAAAAGCTATTTAATAAATTTTAACAATAAAATAATACATTATGTGAACGTGCCATGCTTTATTTACCTACTGCATTAGAGACAGTCATTTAGGTTGTCTCTAGTTTTACACCATTGCAAACAATCATGCAGTAAGAGGCTTATACATGACTTCACAGGCTCATATAAATGTCACTATAAGAACACAGCTCTAACAAAAAGTGGAATTTGGGGGTTATAGGGTACAGTGATGGGTAATTTTATTAGATACTGCTAGATTTATTAATTTTCACTCACAAGAGTAGCAAATGAATTCATCCATTTTCTACATTTTCACTAGTTCTGAAGTTATTGAAACTGAACAATAAGATCACAGGGTTCAGCTATACTATTCTCTCAATTCTCCATGTGAAAGAAAATGTAAGACTAAAATACTAGATTAAAAGCATTTTAAAAAGTATATTTTTGAGATATGCTAAACTGTAGCAAAATAGGAATACTATAAAGTGCTGATGAAAACAGACTGTACACCAATTCTGGACTCAAACTGGCAGTATAACAAAAGCATTAAAATATGCTAAACCACATGCCTGAAACTACTACACTTCTAAAAATATATTCTAAGTGAATAATTAAAGAAAAATGCAAATATAGAAATGTTTATCTCAATATTATTTGCATCTGTGAATGAGGACTGGATATTTGTAGTTTTAAATGAAATGCAATAGCATTGAAATTAGAATACATACACATATATATATATATATGAGTGAAAGTCGCTCAGTTGTGTCCAACTCTTTGCGACCCCATGGACTATATGGCCTGCCAGGCTCCGTCATCCATGGAATTCTCCAGGCCAGGATACTGCAGTAGGTAGCCATTCCCTTCTCCAGGGGATCTTCCCAACCCAGGGATCAAACCCAGGTCTCAAAGAATTGCAGGCGAATTCTTTACCAAATGAGCCAGGGAATATTTAACTAAAATCTATTTATAAAACACAGTAATAAAAATAAATATCTTTGAAGGTGCTTGGTATCAAACAAACATTAGTTTACTTAGGCTGCTAGAACAATAACTGGCAATCATGCATATCTATGGTGAAATGGAGATAATCACATCAGTTATAAGATAACCAATGAAAAATTTATAATTCAATGAAATATTATTCAGACTTAAAAAAGAAGAGTCTTGATATTTGTGACAACAGGGATGGACCCTGAGGCCATTTTGCTAAGTCAGATAAAGAAAGGCAAATAACCACATTTATATGTGGAATCTAAACAAAATAAAACAAAACAATACAAAAAAAAACCCCAACACATCAAATTCATACATACAGAAAAGAGAAGGCAATTGCCAGAGACAGAGGGGTTGGGGAGAAGGGGGTATAATGAGTAAAGGCAGTCCACAGTACTAACTTTCAGTTAAAAAACATCATGAATAATATCAGGACTACAGTTAATGCGTGTGTGTGTGTGTGCGCGCACAAGCGCGTGCACACTAACGACTCATTCATGTCACCTCCTTGCAACCCCATGAACTGCAGCTTGCTAGGCTCCAATATCCATGGAATTCTCCAGGCAAGAATATTTGAGGGGTGGCCATTTCCTTCTCCAGAGTTAATGATATGCATTGTATATTTGCAAGTTAAATCTTCAATGTGCAAGAGTAAATCTTCTCATCACAAGGGAAAAAAATGTTAACTATGTGTGGTGATGGATGTTAACTACACACACAGTGGTGATCATTTTGTAATATACGCAAATAATGAATTATGTTGCTATCTGAAATTAATATAATGTTATATGTCAATTGTACCTCAGTAAGAAAAACGTTTACAAATTTTTCTCAAATCATCCCTGTCATTATTCTTAATTTCTCCATTACCCATATTTTTTATTTTGTTAAACTTTCTAAAATCCAAGTCTATATTAGTTTCCTATACTTCATCTGAACCCTTCAGGATAAAGTTTTACCATTACAAATATAACATTTAAACGTCTGGTTTACAAAAAACCAAACATTTACCATTAAAATAAAATATTTTATGAATTGGCTTTCAATTTCTGCTACTCTCTATAAGAACACCTGGCTCATGCCTGGAAACACTGAAGGCTCCTTTCTTGCCAAGTTACTCCATGTTCTTTGCCTCTGCTGATAAACTTTAGTTGAGAATGATCTTTTTCTGGCTTGCTCTTATGATACTCATCTCAATTGTCAATTTCCTCTTTTAACACCCACCCTTCACCTGATATGTTGCTTTTATATTTTCATGTCCTCCAGTAAATACATCTAACACAGCAATTATACTAAGCACTTTGTGTGGATCTGGAACCTGAGAATACAAAGGGCTATTACACCAAGGGACATATGTATCCTGGATTTTTATATCTATAGGGGAGGGAGGGCCCGAACCAATTCTCTATGGATACAAGGGAGGTACTAAGAAGGGGGTTACTGCTATATCTCTTCATATTCTTAAATACACTAAATACCTCTAGAGGAAGGAATATTCTCAGCCATGAGTTTCATTTCTGTAGCCCCAGTACCCAGTATATTGGACTCAATTCTGTAACTACCTGATAAAAGGAGGAGCTTCTCCGGTGGCTCACATGGTAAAGAATCTGCCTGCAATGCAGGAGATGTGGGTTTGATCCCTGGGTTGAAAAGATGCTCTGGAGAAGCGAATGGCTACCCACTCCATTATTCTTACCAGGAGAATCCCATGGACGAGGAGCCTGGTGGGCTACAGTCCATGGAGTCACAAAGAGGTGGACACGATTGAGTACTAACACCTTGATTTTTCACTTTGATAAAAGGAAGCATGAAATGGGAGAGGGATGGTAGAAGTTTCAAATGAAATTAGGACAAAATGAAAAGAAAAAAAAAAACTTAAAAAAATGCTTCTTGAGACATACATTGCACATTTTTAGTTCAGCTTTTATATTCTTATGTAAATATGAAATTATACATTTTTTCCTATCAGCTAGCTTTAAGTTTCTTCAGAAAAAAATACAAAGCTACTCCAAGTAGAGTATTACAAAACTTCAAATAAGTCAATGGGAAAATACAATTCAATACCACATAAATTTGGCCTCAAAAATTCTTCAGTTTAGTTCAGTTGCTCAGTCGCGTCCAACTCTTTGCAACCCCATGATTCCCAGCATGCCAGGCCTCCCTGTCCATCACCAACTCCCGGAGTTCACCCAGAAGCACATCCATCGAGTCAGTGATGCCATCCAGCCATTTCATCCTCTGTCGTCCCCTTCTCCTCCTGCCCCCAATCCCTCCCAGCATCAGAGTCTTTTCCAATGAGTCAACTCTTCACATGAGGTGGCCAAAGTACTGGACTTTCAGCTTTAGCATCATTCTTTCCAAAGAAATCCCAGGCCTGATCTCCTTCAGAATGGACTGGTTGGATCTCCTTGCAGTCCAAGGGACTCTCAAGAGTCTTCTCCAACACCACACTTCAAAAGCATCAATTCTTCGGCACTCAGCCTTCTTCACAGTCCAACTCTCACATCCATACATGACCACAGGAAAAACCATAGCCTTGACTAGATGAACCTTTGTTGGCAAAGTAATGTCTCTGCTTTTGAATATGCTATCTAGGTTGGTCATAACGTTCCTTCCAAGGAGTAAGCGTCTTTTAATTTCATGGCTGCAATCACCATCTGTAGTGATTTTGGAGCCCAGAAAAATAAACTCTGACACTGTTTCCTCATCTATTTCCCATGAAGTGATGGGACCGGATGCCATGGTCTTCGTTTTCTGAATGTTGAGCTTTAAGCCAACTTTTTCACTCTCCACTTTCACTTTCATCAAGAGGCTTTTTAGTTCCTCGTCACTTTCTGCCATAAGGGTGGTGTCATCTGCATATCTGAGGTTATTGATATTTCTTCCGGCAATCTTGATTCCAGCTTGTGTTTCTTCCAGTCCAGCGTTTCTCATGATGTACTCTGCACAGAAGTTAAATAAGCAGGGTGACAATATACAGCCTTGACGTACTCCTCTTCCTTTTTGGAGCCAGTCTGTTGTTCCATGTCCAGTTCTAACTGTTGCTTCCTGACCTGCATACAGATTTCTCAGGAGGCAGGTCAGGTGGTCTGGTATTCCCATCTCTTTCAGAATTTTCCACAGTTTATTGTGATCCACACAGTCAAAGGCTTTGGCATAGTCAATAAAGCAGAAATAGATGTTTTTATGGAACTCTCTTATCTCAATAATAAGCATCAGTTTATTCATCTTTAAAATGGGAATGATAAAACCCACCTGTCAGAATTATACTTAATATAACATACAGAGCTACATTTAAGTATTCTGGGGACCATAATTAGCCCCTCTCAATCCAGGGATCAAACTTGGGTCTCCTGCACTGCAGACAGATTCTTTACCATCTGAGCCACCAAGGAAGCCTAACTTTGTAATTTAGACACCTTTTAAATAAACTCATACTGCAAGTCTTTCACACCAACCATACCAACACTAGGGTTAAGCACACTCAATACATGTTTGTTGAAAAAAAATCTACAGATGAAGAAAGAAATACAGAGACGATGAAAATGAAAGCTAACACTTCGTGAACAATTCTTATGTACCCGAGAACATATATATACTCTGAGAAAAAATATGTAGGCACTATGAGGGAAACTAAGTCAGTAAAATAGGCCTATCTAACCTGTTTTCTCTAAAGTATCTCCTTTACAAGCAATTGTAGAGCAAGTCCCTTTAACATTCAAGCAAGTGTATTTTGAGCTGTAATTTCTTCTATAGAAATTAAAGAGCCAAATTGCTTGAAACAGATAGAGTAGGGGACAGAAGAATTCTGGTACCTCCATAAACAAATCAAGCTAAGAAATATATAACTTTATTAAATAAGAAAAAGGTATTTAGAGAATTATAAAAACTTCTCACCTGCTGCATATGTTTACTGCTTCGCTTCTGAGGTTGATAAATGAGCCAGGTGTATAAGATAGGGTCAATATTAACTGCTAGTCCTTGGACATTACAAAGGAGTACGGCACCTAAAATACAAGATTTTTAAATTATTCCTCCTAAAAACAATAAGCTTGATATCATTTTACACCTATTGCAGATAGCCATAATAAAAAGAGAAACAACAATAAGTGTTGCAAAGGATGTGGAGGAATTATACCTCCATACATAGTTGGTGGGAACAAAAAATAGTGCAGACCATTTGGAAAGCAGATTGGTATTTCCTCAAAAAGCAAAATAAACAGTTACTGTGTGTGTGTGTGTGATAGTCGCTGAATCCTGTCTCTTTGTGACCCCATGGACTGTAGCTCACCAGGCTCCTCTGTCCATGGAATTCTCCAGGCAAGAATACTGAAGTGGGTCGCCATTCCCTTCTCCAGGGGATCTTCCCAAATCAGGGATAGAACCTGGGTCTCTTGCATTACAGGCATATTCTTTAAAATCTAATCTACCCACAGAAGCTCATAAAGTTACAATACGACCCAACAATCATATTCCTCGGTATATCAACAGAACTAATCAAATATCCATGAAAAACCTGTCCACAAATTTTCATAGCCACATTATTCACAACAGCCAAAAAATGGGAAAACATGAATGTCTAAGAATCGCTGAATGGATAAACAAAATGTAGTAGAACCACAGAATGGAAAACTATTTAACCACAAAATGGAATGAAGTACTGATACATGTTATAACATGAATAAGCCCTGAAAACATGCTAAGTGAAATAAGCCAGTAACAAAAAGTCACATATTACACAACTGCGCTTACATGAAATGACCGGAACAGGGAAAACCATAAAAGAAAAAGTATATCAATGCATGCCAGGGCTAGGGGAGAAAACAAAGGGAAACAAATGCTAATAGAAAGGTGGTTCCCTGGAGAGTGATGAAAACATTCTAATCAGAAAATGGTGATTGCTGCACAACTTGCAAATACACCAAAAACCACTAAATTATGTACTTTAAAATAATGTGCTTTATGGAATGTGAATTATAGCTTATTAACTGTGTATTTGTCATTAAAAATATAATAAACTATTTTATTACAGTTTTTTATTATAAAATCATAAACTATTTTCTAGGGAAACAGCAGTGTCTATATTGGCCATGAGAATGGAATATTATCTCCTTCTTTTGTTTATATTATAGAACTAAAGGAAGCATCATTATAACCACTTAATAAATCACTGTAAATTACAGCTTTAAATGTTCAGAAGCAAAGAGAGAGAGCTGTCTAGATGAAATGCAGGCTAACAGTCTGACATAAAACACAAAGCTGCAGTGTAACAAGTTTCTATCCCATCCTACTAACTAAAACATTTTTGTCCTCTGATAAAAGTAGCTCACATAAACTTAACTAAACTAGAATGTCCCATTCTTAATATATGTGGGGCAGGTCATGTATATCTGTAAATAACATAGTAAATTTCTTTACATATTTTTTTATAAAAATAGTATTAGCTCCATTAGGACGAACAGAATATGAAGGAAAGAATATGTCAGTTTTGCCCTCAACTCTATCTTCAGCATCTAAAAAAAGTACCTGCCTCATGGTAGGAGCGGAAAAAAGAAATCACAATAAAGGGTAGATAGACAGGTTAGTTGAAAAAAGTCCATGTTGAAAAAGTTATGTTGAAAATGTTTAAAATACTAAAGTATGGAATCATGATGAAGAACTATTAGAAAGTATTAGCAAAGAACATATTTTAAAGAAAAATGGAAAGTAGAGAAATGACAGATTTAGCTGTTGAAGTAAAAAACTCATTATTGTTGGTTTTGGTGTTTAGTCAAAGTCCTGTCCAACTCTTTGCAAACTCATGAATTGCAGCCCCCAGGCTCCTCAGTCCATGGAAGTCTGGAATACTGGAATGTGTTGCCATTTTTCTCCAGGGGATTCTTCCCACACGAGGAATGAATCTTCATCTCCTGCATTGGCAGGCGGATTCTTTACCACTGAGCCACCAGGGAAGCCCCCCAAAACTTCATGGAATTCTCCAGGCCAGAATACTGGAGTGGGTAACTGTTCCCTTCTCCAGGGGATCTTTCCAACCCAGGGATCGAACTCAGGTCTCCTGTACCGCAGGCAGCCCAAGAATACTGGAGTGGGTAGCCTATCCCTTCTCTAGGGGATCTCTCCAATCCAGGAATTGAACCTAGGTCTCCTAGCTGATCTACTAGAAAAGCCCCCTAAAACTCATTGAACAGGTTAAATAACAGATTAGATATGTGAAGAGAAAATTGATAAAATAGAAGAAATACAATAATTTATAATGTATCAGAAATAGAAAAACAAAAGAAAACAAAATGATATTAAGAGATAAGTGAGTAAGAAGAACAAGCATATATCTAATTAAATTCCAGAGTAACCAAAAAATGAGAAGAGCCAATACTGATAAAAATTAATTACTGAGAATCTTACATAACTGCCAAGATATATGTACATACATAACTGCCTCACACCTAAGAAGTCCAATGAACCCAGACTGGATAATCAAAAATAAACCTACATTAAACAAACAAAGAAGAAACAAAACACTAAAGAAAAAAGAAGATCAGAAAAGAATCCTAAATAGAAACATCTCCTGAGGTGTAAAAAAGCAAATAAACTGACTCAACTTCTCAGCACATATTCAATGATATTTATTATATTTTACTTCAAAACAACTTCATGTATACCAAGTGTTACAAATAAAAGATGATAAAGAAGAAAAAGAATAAATTGATTTTTAGATGTAAAAGTCAACTTTTTTATTTTTTGCTTTTATTTGCATTTATTTTTTGCAGCATTTATTTCTGGGCCATAAGTTTTCATTTCTTCAGTTTTTTCTGGGATATCTTTGTCTTCTATGAAACCTTCTCTTCTGGTTTAGAAACAATTTGATCTTTCTCAGTAAGGATCACCTCAGTGTGGAAGGGATAGCTCATGTATGGGTTGATCTGACCATGAGCTCTGTAAGTCCTGCGCCTGTATCTTTGAGGCTCTGTTCACCTGGATGTGCTCAATGACCAGAGAATCTACATCTAAGCCTTTACGATCAGCATTACTCTCTGAATTTTTAAGCAAAGGCAGTAAAAATGTAGTACTCTTTTTGGGTCACCAACCCTGTGTCCAGACCCACTGTTTGGCCTGTGCACACCTACCAACTCTAAGGAAAACTCATTGGACAAGTCAAGTAGCAGATAAGCTATAGGTGAAGACAAAATTAATAAAATAGAAGAAATACAGTAAGATAATTTAGAATGTATCTGAAATAGAAAAATAAACCAATCAAAATGGTGTTAAGAGATAAGAGAATAGAGTAAGAAGAACACTCATATACCTAATTAAATCCAGAGAGAGGAACCAAGGAATGAGAACAGGCACCAGAAGGAATGGCACACATGGCTGCTTTAAAGCAATATCCTTCAGATGCTTGGTGGCTTCTCAGATATGCATACGTTTAATGGCCTGGGCAGTTTCACGAGTGTTCTTAAAGTGAACATGAAGATGTGAACCTCTTGATTTGCAAGATTTAGGGTAGTTTTCTGGGTTAAGCAGAATAGCATATCATTTGTAGAGGTCACCTCGAGCCACTAACCAGAAAAGAACTCAGGACAGTTTTGCTCTAATAGCATACTTTCACCACCTAATGTGAAGAGCAGACTAATTGCAAAAGACCCTGATGCTGGGAAAGACTGAGGGCAGGAGGAGAAGGGGACAACAGAGGATTAGGTGGCTGGATGGCGTCATCAACTCAATGGATGTGAGTTAGAGCAAACTCCAGGAGATAGTGAAGGACAGGGAAGTCTAGTGTGCCACACACAGTCCATGGGGGTCGCAAAGAATCAGACATGACTGAGCAACCCAACAACAACAAAATACTATACATCTCAAGTACAAGCCATGTACAAACTTTTTCAAAATTATGATAAAAATACAGAGAAAAATCTATATAAACAAAGCAGTTATAAATTTAAAAGTATACAAACTTGAGAAAAAACTAAATTACGGAATTATAGAATTATCCTTATTAGGCAAGTTATTTTAATAGTCTTTTCATATGCCCTAAAAACTGAACAGGTTGAGTAAATGTTTAAAAATTTTCCCAGTAAGTTATTAGCACATCTTTAAAAAGGGAATGATAGAGAAAGGGAAAGGAAAACAAATGAAAATAGATACATTTTTTCACATGGACAATTAATTTTGAAAGTCTTACTATATTATAATGAAAAAATTAAATACTTCACCCACAAATATTCATGTTACACAACTGCATTATACCAAAAATGACTAAATGACAAAGAGCCAGGCTTCAACTTCATGAGTGCTAAACACGTAATAAAAGAGAACAACTTATTAATTTAACAATTTAGTTGAAACTATAAATTAGAGATAACATTCTTTTACATTTAAAGGGATATTTTTATATTATATTCAATTTATGAGACAAGACCTTTAAAAATAAAACACAAGTTTTACATATAAGTGTGCAGACAATTAGTCTGATACTGAGTTGACTCAGAACAGATGCCCCATACATCACTAAAACTTGGCAATATATTATTCTGTTTAATTTTAGCCTGGGAGACAACTAATGAGAAAAGTGTGCTTTACTCCTCTGTTCACGACCCAAATGGCTCACTTATACACATTCCATTCAGGCTTCACCAATTAGTTAAACCAAGGCACCACTGTCATTTTCAGTTACATCCTAAGCTAAAAATGAGAACTGAAATAAGGGTTAGAGACCAAAGTTGCAGAGCATGAAATTAAACATACATGCTTATCAGTAACAGAAACCTTGCCAACCAATGAGACTGTCTTGCAAAATATCAAGTTATTAATAGGAAAAAGTACTTTACATTTATCATGAACCAATGAATGACACAAAAACACAGACATATTAATCTTCATCTAAGTTTAAGTAGCTAAAACTTACTATTTTTTTCCCATGAAACTCATCACTGACTCAATGGACATGAATTTGAGGAAACTCTGGGAGAGAGTGAAGGACAGGGGAGTCTGGCATGCTGCAGTTCATGGGGTTGCAAACTCAGACAGGACTTAGAAACTGAACAACTACAATAATAAAGAACACTTCAGATTAATATGGCTCTTAAGAAATTGTTACCCTGATTTGTAACAGTAATTTCAAAACTTTTGACTACATAATTAAGTAAACAATAAGGGAAGAATAACTACTTCAAAAACAAGGGTAGGGAATAAAGGCAAGAGAGAATCAGACACTAAAAAACAACAAGGCAGGGATGAGCTGCCAACTACTGGCAACCTTATCCAAGATAGCAGTCAAATTTAGTGTAAATGAATCGTAAGATTTTTAGATGTGTGTATGATACCTCATGTTACTTAATAAATATTTCCCTTTCTCATAGGATACAAAAATCACAAGAGAATTCTATCTCATTGTAACAATAAGAGGAAGCCAGGTAACCTATCAAAGCTTTTCAACATTCACTAGACAGATTTTTATGAACAGAAATCATAAAAGTGAAAGGTGCCCCTCATAGGGCAAAAGGAATGAATATGGCTTTTATACCTGAGAAAGCAATAAGAGGAGGAGAAGAAAAGAAGGAAACAACTGAACTTTTAACAAATATATAAAGAGCTAGTTTGAGACAGACTGACACTTTAGGATCTATGAAAACAGTAGAAACAAGAGTAATCTACCCAAATGCCACCCTTTTTCAATAAGCCTTCATCAAATGCTAATAAGAAAAACGGGGGATGGAACTTGAGAGACAAGAAAGATCCCACAAAGTTTCAGGTGCATGGAGCCTGAGGAAGTCAGGGCAAAGAAAGAAAACTCAGAGAAATCTTCCAGCCACTCTAAATATTTCAGGGAGAACCAAGCAAGGCAATCTGTGCTAGAAGAAATGAAGATACCTCCCAACAGGGATTTCTCAGGATTGCATCTGGTAACATGAATGCTGCCTTTATAGAGAATATTTGGAAGAGGAGAGGACCCTCTGGCCAATCTTTGAGAGCAGGCGCCAGTCCCTACCCACCACGAAGTCAACACAAGCCCCAGGACAAACCTCACCCACCAGGGAGCAGACAGCAGAAGCACAATGAACTATGACCTTGCAGTCTGTGGAAAAGGGACAACGAACACACTAAACTAGACAAAATGAGGCAACAGAGAAATATGTCTCTGTAGAAGGAGCTAGGTAAAAACACACAAGACGAAATAGAGGAAGCAGGCAATCTATGCAGGTTTCCTAGGTGGTACTAGTGGTAAAGAACCCACCTGCCAATGCAGGAGACATAAAAGACATGGGTTTGATCCCTGGGTTGGAAAGATTCACTGCAGAAGGGAAGGGCAACCCACTCCAGTATTATTGCTTGGAAAAGTCCAAGGACAGAGAAACCTGGCAGCCTATACTCCATGGGGAAAGAGTTGGACACGACTGAAGCGACTTAGCACACATGTACACAGGCAATCTACCTGAAAAAAAATTCAGAGTAATGACAGTAAAGATGATCCAAGATTTTGGAAATAGAATGTATGCATGATCAAGAAGATGTAAGAAATGTTTAATAACGACAAAAAAGAACTAAAAAACAAATGAACAGTGATGACTAACACAATCACAAATGAAAAGTACAAAAAGGGAATCAATAGCAGAATAACTGAGGCAGAAGAACAGATAAATGGCATGGAAGACAGAATGGCACAAATAACTTCTATGGAGTAGAATAAAGAAAAAAGGAATGAAAAGAAATAAGGACACTCTCAGGGATTTCTGGGAGAAATTAAATCTACCAATATTCAAATTACAGGGGAACCAGAAGAAGAAGGTGAACAAGAGAAAAGGTCTGAGAAAATATTTGAAGAGATTATAATCACAACCTTGCCTAAAATGGGAAAAGAAATAGTTATCTAAGTCCAAGAAACACAGAGAGTCCCATATAAGATAAACCCAAGGAGAAAGACACCAAAACATATATTAATCAAACTAAAAAAAAATTAAACACAAAGAAAAAATATTAAAAGCAGCAATGGAAAAGCAACAAAAAACATACAAGGAAATCTCTGTAAGGTTATCAGCTGATTTTTCAAAAGAAACTCTGTAGGCCAGAACAGAGTGGCAGGATTTTTTTTTAAGTGATAAATGGGAAGAACCTACAACCATTCTTACTCTACCCAGTGAGGATCTCATTCAGATTCAATGGAGAAATCAAAAGCTTTACAGACAAGCAAAAGCTGAGGGACTTCATCACCACCAAACCAACTTTACAACAAATGTTAAAGCAATTTCTCTAAGTGGGAAACACATGAGAAGAAAAAGACCTACAAAAACAAACCCAAACGAACTAAGAAAACAGGAACATCAGTTCAGTTCAGTCACTCAGTCATGTCCAACTCTTTGCGACCCCATGAATCCCAGCACGCCAGGCCTCCCTGTCCATCACCAACTCCCGGAGTTCACTCAGACTCATGTCCATCGAGTCAGTGATGCCATCCAGCCATCTCATCCTCTGTCGTCCCCTTCTCCTCTTGCCCCCAATCCCTCCCAGCATCAGAGTCTTTTCCAATGAGTCAACTCTTCGCATGAGGTGGCCAAAGTATTGGAGTTTCAGCTTTAGCATCATTCTTTCCAAAGAAATCCCAGGGCTGATCTCCTTCAGAATGGACTGGTTGGATCTCCTTGCAGTCCAAGGGACTCTCAAGAGTCTTCTCCAACACCACAGTTCAAAAGCATCAATTCTTCGGCGTTCAGCCTTATTCACAGTCCAACTCTCACATCCATACATGACCACAGGAAAAACCATAGCCTTGACTAGACGGACCTTTGTTGACAAAGTAATGTCTCTGCTTTTGAATATGCTACCTAGGTTGGTCATAACTTTTCTTCAAAGGAGTAAGCGTCTTTTAATTTCATGGCTGCATACATACCAATAATAACCTTAAATGTAAATGGATTAAATGCACCAACCAAAAGACACTGGTTGACTAAATGGATACAAAAACAAGACCTGTATATATGCTGTCTACAAGAGATCTACTTTAGACCTCAGAACACAGGCAGGATGAAAATGCGAGGATGGAAAAAGATACTCCATGCCAATGGAAATTCATAGAAAACTGGAGTAGCAATACTCATATCAGACAAAATAGACTTTAAAGGCTATGATAAGAGACAAGGAAGAACACCACATAATGATCAAGGGATCAACCCAGTAAGAAGATAACAACTGTAAATATTTATGTACCTAACATAAGAGCACCTCAATACATACTGCTACTGCTAAGTCACTTCAGTCACGTCCAACTCTGTGCAACCCCATAGACGGCAGCCCACCAGGCTCCGCCGTCCCTGGGATTCTCCAGGCAAGAACACTGGAGTGGGTTGCCATTTCCTTCTCCAGTGCATGAAAGTGAAAAGTGAAAGTGAAGTCGCTCAGTCATGTCCAACTCTTTGTGACCCCATGGACTGCAGCCTACCAGGCTCCTGCACCCATGGGATTTTCCAGGCAAGAGTACTGGAGTGGGGTGCCATTGCCTTCCCCTCCTCAATACATAAGGCACATGCTAAAAGCCACAAAGGAGAAATCAACAGTAACACAATAAAAGTGCGGGACTACCTCCCTACTAACACCAATGGACAGATCATCCAGACAGAAAATTTATAAGGAAACCCAACCCTTAAATAACACATTTGACCAGAGAGATTTAATTGACATTTACAGGACATTCTATCTGAAAGCAACAGAACACACTTCCTCTAAAGTACACAAGGAACATTTTTCAGGAGAGATCACATACTGGGTCAAAAATCAAGCCTAGGTAAATTTAATAAAACTGAAATTGTATCAAACATCTTTTCTGATCACAAAGCTATGAGATTAAAAATCAGTTACAAGAAAAAAAGTGTAAAAAACAAAAAGACATGGAGGCTGAATATGCTACTAAATAACCAACGGATCACTGAAGAAATCAAAGAAATTAACAACAACAAAAAAACGAGAAACAAATGACAATGAAAGCACAATGACCCAAAACCTATGGGATAACCCAAAAGTAGTTATAAGAGGGAAGTTTATAGCAATAAAATTCTACCTCAAGAAACAAGAAAAATCACAAATAAACAAACTATCCTTACATCTGTTTTAAGCAGTAATGTCCAACTCTATGCAATCCTATGGGATACAGCCTGCCAGGCTCCTCTATCCATGGGATTCTCCAGGCAAGAACACTGGAGTGGGTTGCCATGCCCTTCTCTAGGGGATCGTCCCGACCCAGGAATCGAACCCACATCTCTTACATCTCCTGCATTGGCAGGAGGATTCTTTACCACTAGTGCCACATAGGAAGCCTGGGAACGTAGATACAATGAAGAATTACTCAAACATATTTGGCAAAGCTAATACAACATTGTAAAGTTTAAAAATAAAATTAAATTTAAAAAAAAGAATTAAATAATGATATTTGCAGAGATGTGGATGCTCCTAGAGACTGTTTAACAGAGTGAAGTCAGAAACACAAAAACAAATATTGAATAGAATCATGTAAATGTGGAATCCAGAAAAATGATAGAAATGAATTTATTTGCAAAGCAGAATAAGACACAAATGTAGAAAGAAACCTGTACAGATAACCAAGGGGGTAAGAGGAGTGAGATGAATGGGAAATGAAGATCAACATATGTACTCTATATCTATAAAGCAGACAATTAATGAGACCTAATATATAAAGAACTCAATTAAAAACTCTGTAATGACTTTTATGGAAAAACATTCTAAGAAAGGGTAGATATATGTATAACGGATTCACTTGCTCTACATCTGAAACTAACACAACATTGTAAAGCAACTATACTCCAATAAAAATTAAGGGCATACACACTGAGGAAACCAGAAGGGAAAGAGACACGTGTACCCCAATGTTCATCACAGCACTGTTTATAATAGCCAGGACATGGAAGCAATCTAGATGCCCATCAGCAGATGAATGGATAAGAAAGCTGTGGTACATATACACAATGGAGTATTACTCAGCCATTAAAAAGAATACATTTGAATCAGTTCTAATGAGATGGATGAAACTGTAACCTATTATACAGAGTGAAGTAAGCCAGAAAGAAAAACACCAATACAGTATACTAACGCATATATATGGAATTTAGAAAGATGGTAACAATAACCCTGTGTACGAGACAGCAAAAGAGACACTGATGTATATATCAGTCTTATGGACTCTGTGGGAGAGGGAGAGGGTGGGGAGATTTGGGAGAATGGCATTGAAACATGTATAATATCATGTATGAAACGAGTCGCCAGTCCAGGTTCGATGCACGATACTGGATGCTTGGGGCTGGTGCACTGGGACGACCCAGAGGGATGGTATGGGGAGGGAGGAGGGAGGAGGGTTCAGGATGGGGAACACAGGTATACCTGTGGTGGATTCATTTCGATATTTGGCAAAACTAATACAATATTGTAAAGTTTAAAAATAAAATAAAATTAAAAAAATAAAATTAAATTAAATTAAATTTTTAAAAATAAAAAATTTAAAAAAATAAAATAAAAATGATAATGTATTACTTAAGAGTGTGAAAAATCATTTAAGTATTTCCATTTTAGAAAAATTTGTGTTCTAATGTCATTCAATAAGAATTTTATAATAAAATTATGAATAAAATTCAAAAAAAAAATCAGTGCTAGGAGAAGAAAATAGAAACTAAGATTCCTCCGTAAGCATAGATTTTCCAGGCATTATACACAAATATATATATATAAGCATATGTTTATATGTAATATTTAAGCATAAAATAGTGATTGTCGAGGTGTCTGTAGGTGAATATACAAGTGATCTATTATTAAAAAAACAGATCTGCAAGTATATTAATCAAGCTATATATAAACCAAGGTAGAACAAACATATCATTTCATGTTATAAAAATAATATATTATAGTCTAGAACTATGAAACTATACCTGCATTTTTCCTGATCAAAGTTCTGAATTTCAATGAAAAATTCGGTTGATATAAGAAAAAAAGCATAAACTTCATTGATACCAAGTAAATACCATTTTAAAAATTAACAGGTCTCATAAAAGTCTCTCTTTTATTTATCTTCAGTGCATCATTATTCTTTATTCGGGATTTTCATTATTCAGAAACCCATCCCAAATCCTGCACCAAATCAATATAAACAAACACAGGATTCTAGAACTAAAAAAAAATTTTTTAAAGCAATTCTTCATTTTAAACTGGATTTTACAGAATGACCATATGATTCCCCAATCCCACTCCTGGGCATGTATCAAAACAAAACTATAATTCAAAAAGATACACACGTCTCTATGTTTATGACAGCCAAGACATGGAAGCAACCTAAACATTCATCGACAGATGACTGGCTAAACAACTTGGGGTAAACACACACACACACACACACACACACACACACAGGAATAACACTCAATCACAAAAAACAAAATAATGCCATACACAGCAATGTGGATGCAAGTACAGATTATCATACTATTAATAACTGAAGTAAGTCAGAAAGATGAATACCATATAACATCACATATGTGGAATCTAAAATATGACACAGGACTTTCTTGCTGGTACAGCGGCCAGGAGTTTCCCTGACAATGCATACAACATGGGTTCAATCCCTGGTCCAGGAAGATTCCACAAGCCACAGAATACTTGGTTCATGTGCCACAACTACTGAGCCTGCCCTCTAGAGCCACTGAACCTGAATTACTGAGGCTACCCACTCCAGTGTTCTTGCCTGGAGAATCCCAGGGACAGGGGAGCCTGGTAGGCTGCCATCTATGGGATCGCACAGAGTCGGACACGACTGAAACGACTTAGCAGCAGCAGCAGCACGCTCTAGGGCCTACGAGTCAGAAGAACTGACCCTCCTAGCTGGAACTGCTGAAGCCTGTGCACCTAGAGCGCGTGGGCCTCGAGTCCGTGCTTTTCAACAAGAGAAACCACTTCAACACTTCTCTGCGCCACTGCAACAATGAGAAATCCATGCACCGCAACGAAGAGTAGCCCCTACTCTCTGCAATTAGAGAAAACCTGCAGGAAGCAACAAAGACCCAGTACAACCAAAAATAAATAAACAAATTATAAAAAGAGTAAAAAAGGACACAATAGAACTATCTATGGAACAGAAAAAGAATGACGGATATTGAGAAGAAACTGGAGGTTCCTTGGGGGAGGGGGCTGGGAAACTAATGGTTTAAGAGGTTGATGTTATCAGAGGTAATCTTTCAAACATAGAATAGATAAAAAAGTTTGCATTGTATGGCAAAGAGAATTATATTCAATACCCTATGATAAACTATAATAGAAAAGATTGTATTAAAAATGTATATATATATATATATATGTATAACAGAATCACTTTGCTGTAGAGTAGTAATTAACACTGTTCAATTCAGTCACTCAGTCATGACAAACTCTTTGCGACTCCATGGACTGCAGCATGCCAGGCCTCCCTGGACATCACCAACTCCCGGAGTATACTCAAACTCATGTCCATTGAGTTGGTGATGCCATCCAACCATCTCATCCTCTGTTGTCCCCTTCTCCTCCCACCTTCAATATTTGCCAACATCAGGGTCTTTTCAAATGAGTCAGATCTTCGCATCAGATGGCCAAAGTACTGGAGTCTCAGCTTCAAAATCAGTCCTTCCAATGAACATTCAGGACTGATCTCCTTTAGGATGCACTGGTTGGATCTCCTTGCAGTCCAAGGGACTCTCAAGAGTCTTCTCAAACATCACATTTCAAAAGCATCAATTCTTCGGCACTCAAGTTTCTTTATAGTACAACTCTCACACCCATACATGACTACAGGAAAAATCACACCCTTGACTAGACGGACCTTTGTTGACAAAGTAATGTCTCTGCTTTTTAAGATGCTGTCTAGGTTGGTCATAACTTTCCTTCCAAGGCGTAAGCATCTTTTAATTTCATGGCTGCAATCACCATCTGCAGTGATTTTGGACCCCAGAAAAATAAAGTCTGACACTATGTCCACTGTTTTCCCATCTATTTGCCGTGAAGAGATGGGACCCGAGGCCATAATCTTAGTTTTCTGAATGTTGAGATTTAAGCCAACTTTTTCCACTCTCCTCTTTCACTTTCATCATGAGGCTCTTTAGTTACTCTTTGCTTTCTGCCACAACAGTGGTGTCATCTGCACATCTGAGGGTATTAATATTTCTCCCAGCAATCTTGATTCCAGTTGGTGCTTCATCGAGCCCAGGGTTTCTCAGGATGTACTCTGCACAGAAGTTAAATAAGCAGGGTGACAATATACAGCCTTGACGTACTCCTTTTCCTATTTGGGACCAGTCTGTTGTTCCATTTCCAGTTCTAACTGTTGCTTCCTGACCTGCATACAGATTTCTCAGGAGGCAGTTCAGGTGGTCTGGTATTCCCATCTCTTGAAGAATTTTCCACAGTTTGTTGTGATCCACACAGTCAAAGGCTTTGGCATAGTCAATAAAGCAGAAATAGATATTTTTCTGGAACTCTCTTGCTTTTTCCATGATCCAGCAGATGTTGGCATTTGATCTCTGGTTCCTCTGCCTTTTCTAAAACCAGCTTGAACATCAGGAAGTTCACGATTCACATATTGCTGAAGCCTGCTTGGAGAATCTGGGGCATTACTTTTCTAGTGTGTGAGATGAGTACAACTGTGTGGTAGTTTAAGCATTCTTTGGTGTCGCCTTTCTTAGGGATTGGAATGAAAACTGACCTTTTCCAGTCCTGTGGCCACTGCTGAGTTTTCCAAATTTGCTGGCATATTGAGTGCAGCACTTTCACAGCATCATCATTGAGGACTTGAAAGAGTTCAACTGGAATTCCATCACCTCCACTAGCTTTGTTCATACTGACACTTCCTAAGGCCCACTTGACTTCGCATTCCAGGATGTCTGGCTCTAGGTGAGTGATCACACTATTGTGATTATCTGGGTCGTGAAGATCTTTTTTATACAGTTCTTTTGTGTATTCTTGCCATCTCTACTTAATATATTCTGTTTCTGTTAGGTCCATACCATTTCTGTCCTTTACTGACCCCATCTTCGCATGAAATGTTCCCTTGGTCTCTAATTTTCTTGAAGAGATTGCTAGTCTAATTAACACTGTAAATCAACTATATTCAATAGAATTAAATCAATCAATTAAATAAACAAAACCAGATTTGCTTTTACAGTAAAACATAATCAAAATATAGATTATAAATTAACATATAACATGTATTATCATTAGCTCATATACATCCATAAAATCTTCTCTATTGGTAGTATTATGACAGTTTTTTCATTTCAAATATTTCTGTATCTCTTACATATAGGCCCCAAACTCCAAAGTATGTCTTAATCATATTTGAATATATTAAATAACCTAAGGCTATAAGCACTGCAAACATACTGCAAACACTTATATTTTGAAATAATGAGACATAAAATATGAATTAAGGTACAAAGCAGTATTCAGTTTGGTTTACATTTTTTAAAGCCAACACTGATAATCTCGGATCATGTTTAATTCAAAATAATTAATCATTAATTGACTTAGCATTTTAATCTTACTGACTCTATGAAGCTACATCTGGCTTAAATTTTAAGCACACAGAATTAAGGATCATAGGGATGTATCTTTTTAAACAGATACTAGCAGAAAACAGTATTTTTTTATTACAACTTAAAATCAACTAGAGAAGGATCTTCAAAGTCATCCACATTAGACCATGTATAGTTTTAAAATTCCATGGACCAGCTCTGGTTGGAAAGATCTCTTTCAAAATTATGATAATATTCAGCAAACTAACTAGGAGACAGAATATACATTTTGATTTAATTATGAAAGCTTTAAATACTAAGTATGTATTAATAATAAATCTTAACTTGGAAACTAAAAGCAATGTTGTTCTGACTGAAACCAGATAAGCATGTATTTTCTGATACTTAATACCATTATTTCTCATTTCATCTAAAATTGCATGGCATAAATCACAGGATAGACTGCTAGCATTCCTAAGTCCAAGACACTGCCCTCCATTCCATCAGTCATTCATCAACAGCCCAGTTATTTTTCTCAGTTTTTTTCAGAAATTAAGGCTGCTTTTTTTAATATAAGAACCTTTAGGGTTCAGTTCAGTTCAGTTCAGTTGATCAGTCGTGTTCAACTCTTTGCGACCCCATGAATCCCAGCACGCCAGGCCTCCCTGTCCATCACCAACTCCCGGAGTTCACTCAGACTCACGTTCATCAACTCAGTGATGCCATCCAGCCATCTCATCCTCTGTCGTCCCCTTCTCCTCCTGCCCCCAATCCCTCCCCAGCATCAGAGTCTTTTCCAATGAGTCAACTCTTCGCATGAGGTGGCCAAAGTACTGGAGTTTCAGCTTTGGCATCATTCCTTCCAAAGAGATCCCAGGGCTGATCTTCAGAATGGACTGGTTGGATCTCCTTGCAGTTCAAGGGACTCTCAAGAGTCTTCTCCAACACCACAGTTCAGAAGCATCCATTCTTCGGCGCTCCGCCTTCTTCACAGTCCAACTCTCACATCCATACATGACCACAGGAAAAATCATAGCCTTGACTAGACAAACCTTTGTTGGCAAAGTAATGTCTCTGCTTTTGAATAGGCTATGTAGGTTGGTCATAACTTTCCTTCCAAGGAGTAAGCGTCTTTTAATTTCATGGCTGCAGTCACCATCTGCAGTGATTTTGTAGCCCAGAAAAATAAATTGTGACACTGTTCCCACTGTTTCCTCATCTATTTCCCATAAAGTGATGGGACCGGATGCCATGATCTTCGTTTTCTAAATGTTGAGCTTTAAGTCAACTTTTTCACTCTCCTCTTTCACCTTCATCAAGAGGCTTTTTAATTCCTCTTCACTTTCTGCCATAAGGGTGGTGTCATCTGCATATCTGAGGTTATTGATATTTCTCCCAGCAATCTTGATTCCAGCTTGTGCTTCTTCCAGCCCAGCATCTCTTATGATGTACTCTGCATATAAGTTAAATAAGCAGGGTGACAATATACAGCCTTGACGAACTCCTTTTCCTATTTGGAACCAGTCTGTTGTTCCATGTCCAGTTCTAACTGTTGCTTCCTGACCTGCATACAAATTTCTCAAGAGGCTACCTCACCCTAAATCATTCCAGCAGTTGCAGGGGTGAACAGTTCTACGCGGCTTCCTAAGCAACTCCACACAGGAAAAACTGACAGAGCCTGTGTCCATCCAATATGTCTCTTGCCTCTGAACTCAGAGCTTGCAGTGTATTCCTATAGTATGGAGTAGTACAGCTCTTCACTTGGTGCCCATAAATATACACAGAAGCTACATGAGCAGCAAAGGCAGTCCTGAGAAGTAGAACCTTGAACAATGGAATATGTAGAAAAGTGGGAAAAAAAGAAAACTCCAAGGAAGAATGGTTCTAGAAACTTGTGACTAATTCGATTATACACCCAAATACGTCTCCCTCTGCTGACTCATAACGTTAATCCTTCAACTATAATCCATAATAACAGTAGTACATAAGCCTTTGTCTTAGGTTTTCCTTTCTGAGAAACCCCTACAAATCTTTTGTCTCTTCTGGTAAAGCACTCAGGTTACATTGGAGAATTATCACAGTCCCTCCCCTGAAATCATATATAGTTTAGTGGGATTATATGAAAGAATTGCTCAAGTCACTGAGAAGATACAATTATTAATGAAATGGACTAAAATAAGAAAGAGGTTTGAAGAGAAGTGAAGACAGCAATTTGAAAAAATGGGGAATTCAGGGTGTCTGTGAGATACCAGTTCAGTTCAGTTCAATCAGTTGTATTTGACTCTTTGCGACCCCATGGACTGCAGCACGCCAGTCCTCCCTGTCCATCACCAACTCCCGGAGTTTACTCAAACTCATGTCCATTGAATCGGTTATGCCATCCAACCATCTCATCCTCTGTCATCCCCTTCTCCTCTCGCCTTCAGTCTTTCCCAGCATCAGGGTGTTTTCAAATAAGTCAGCTCTTCGCATCAAATGGCCAAAGTATTAGAGTTTCAGCTTCAACATCAGTCCTTCCAATGAACACTCAGGACTGATCTCCTTTAGGATGCACTGATTGGATCTCCTTACAGTTGGAGGGAGTCTCTCAAGAGTCTTCTCCAATATCACAGTTCAAAAGCATCAATTCTTTGGCTCTCAGATTTCTTTATAGTCCAACTCTCACATCCATACATGAAGTGAACTGAAGTGAAACCGCTCAGTCGTGTCCGATTCTTTGCAACCCCATGGAGTGTAGCCGACCAGGCTCCTCCCTCCGTGGGATTTTCCAGGCAAGAATACTACAGTGGGTTGCCATTTCCTTCTCCAGGGGATATTCTTGACCGAGGGATCGAACCCGGGTCTCCCGCATTCCAGGCAGACGCTTTAACCTCTGAGCCACCAGGGAAGCCCATTAACACATCCATACATGACTACTGGAAAAACAATAGCCTTGACCAGACAGACCTTTGTTGACAAAGTAATGTCTCTGCTTTTTAAGATGCTGTCTAGGTTGGTTATAACTTTCCTTCCAAGGAGTAAGCGTCTTTGAATTTCATGGCTGCAGTCACCATCTGCAGTGATTTTGGAGCCCCCAAAAATAAAGTCAGCCACTGTTTGCCCATCTATGCACCATGAAGTGATGGGACCAGATGCCATGATCTTAGTTTTCTGAATGTTGAGCTTTAAGCCTATTTTTTCACTCTCCTCTTTCACTTTCATCATGAGGCTCTTTGGTTCCTCTTTGCTTTCTGCCATAAGGGTGGTATCATCTGCACATCTGAGGGTATTGATATTTCTCCCAGCAATCTTGATTCCAGCTGTTGCTTCATCCAGCCCAGCGTTTCTCAGGATGTACTCTGCATATAAGGTAAATAAGCATGGTGACAACATACAGCCTTGACGTACTCCTTTTCCTATTTGGTAACAGTCTGTTGTTCCATGTCCAGTTCTAACTGTTGCTTCCTGACCTGCATACAGATTTCTCAAGAGGCAGGTCAGGTGGTCTGGTATTCCCATCTCTTTCAGAATTTTCCAGTTTTTTGTGATGCACAGTCAAAGGCTTTGGTGTAATCAATAAAGCAGAATAGATGTTTTTCTGGAACTCTCTTGCTTTTCTGACGATCCAGCGGATGTTAGCAATTTAACCTCTGGTTCTTCTGCCTTTTCAAAAACCAGCTTGAACATCTGGAAGTTCAGAGTTCATGTATTATTGAAGCCTGGCTTGGAGACTTTTGAGCAGTACTCTACTAGTGTGTGAGATGAGTGCAATTGTGTGGTAGTTTGAACATTCTTTGGGATTGGATGGGATACCAAGGTAAAGATATTTATCAGCAGTCATTAATACACAGGCCTCTATTATTTATGGAAACATTATTCCTGGGCCTAAAAGTGTAACCATGGAAATGACAGGTTATATTTAATTAACAACCATAAGGTAACATTAAATACACACAACTTAAATATGATACAACATAATACACAATGAAATAACAGATACAAATAGTATAGTCATTATATATTAAAATGTATTATATATACATGTAAATAAACACAGCTAAAACCATAGTAATCAAACGAAAAAAAAAAAAACCCTCAAGTTTATGTTCATCAAGGAAATGAGATGATTATGGAGAAATGAAAAAAGAAAACTAAAGAATGGTTAGAAAGATGGAATCAGAATACAAAATAAGAAATCAAGATATTATACATCTTCTCTCTTTTTCTTCAGTATTTCCAAAGGAATGGTCCAAAGCACCAAATGCTAAATCAAGCTTAATTTCTATATATATATATATATAAAACAACAATTTTCATACTGAAGCTTGCTGGTTCTCTTTCCTCTAAATTGATTTCACTGTTTTCAGGTAAAGTGTTATAAATAATGGCAAGTGACTACAATTAGGTTTAAGATTATAACCTACTCACTTGGAAACATGATGATAGTTTCTCTTTCACAATAATTTCAACAGAAATCTTAGAAATGAATCTCCCTGCATTGGCTTGGCTTATATGATCATCCTTGAACAAAGCCTCTTTATAAAAGTGAAAGTGGAGAGTGAAAAAGTTGGCTTAAAGCTCAACATTCAGAAAACGAAGATCATGGCATCCGGTCCCATCACTTTATGGGAAATAGATGGGGAAACAGTGGAAACAGTGTCACAATTTATTTTTCTGGGCTCCAAAATCACTGCAGATGGTGACTGCAGCCATGAAATTCAAAGACGCTTACTCCTTGGAAGGAAAGTTATGACCAACCTACATAGCCTATTCAAAAGCAGAGACATTACTTTGCCAACAAAGGTTTGTCTAGTCAAGGCTATGATTTTTCCTGTGGTCATGTATGGATGTGAGAGTTGGACTGTGAAGAAGGCGGAGCGCCGAAGAATGGATGCTTCTGAACTGTGGTGTTGGAGAAGACTCTTGAGAGTCCCTTGAACTGCAAGGAGATCCAACCAGTCCATTCTGAAGATCAGCCCTGGGATTTCTTTGGAAGGAATGATGCCAAAGCTGAAACTCCAGTACTTTGGCCACCTCATGTGAAGAGTTGACTCATTGGAAAAGACTCTGATGCTGGGAAGGGATTGGGGGCAGGAGGAGAAAGGGACGACAGAGGATGAGATGGCTGGATGGCATCACTGACTCAATGGACGTGAGTCTGAATGAACTCCGGGAGTTGGTGATGGACAGGGAGGCCTGGCGTGCTGGGATTCATGGGGTCACTAAGAGTCAGACACGACTGAGCAACTGAACTGAACTCAACTGAACCAATCACTTCAAAAAAGGAAGAGAACTGTATTTTGAGGCACAGGTCACATGTTCAGTCCTGGAACTACCCTGTGAGATCAATCCCCCTTGAGCTATATAGCTTGCAAATATCAGACAAGGAGGAAATGAATGCTGAAAAGGCAAAAACGAAGGAAATGTCACACTTCACACCTAGAAGTGATCATAATATTGTAGTTCTTTAAAAAAATGTGATAGCTTTAATATAATTCCAAGCTTCAATGCTACAAGAATAGTACAAGGAAGTTCAAAATATCTTTCAAGCAAATTCTCCAATTTTTTAAATTTAGACTCACATATGCCAACACATCTGCATATGTGTGTCTGAGTATGTGCATAAAACCCTTTATGATCAGTTTTAGAGTATACTGGATACATGGTACACATATACCTCTAAATATGGCAGTGTGTATTTATTAAGCACAAGGACGTTCTTACACAAATGTTGCATTTTTGAATAAATATGGTGAAAATTTTTTAAATCTTTCTTAATACTGAAATCTCCTTAATTTAACAACAGCAAAAAAAGAGGTCTGTGTCACAAAGTCTCTTAATATTCCTGGAAAGAAAATATATTTCCATTACAAATAAAGGGAAAATGCAACATCACTAAAACAAAGTATTTCTTGGTCCATTTCTTTTAAAACATGTGATTTTCATTACTGAGAATTTTTCAGTTCTTGCCAGTAGTCATAGAAGATTCAAATTTCATTTACAAAGTTCTCCACTCCCAGGTGAATAATAATCAATGTCTACAACCCCTGACAAAGTAAACCAATTGATTATACACTTTACCCCCACAAAAGTCTGCCAAGTCCAGCCAGTAGACTGCCAAAGCACAAATGTTTGACATCCGAGATAGTGAGGGTACATGGAAAGATGACATGCATTCTTCACAGGAATCTCAGCAGAGTTAATATGAATTTGGCATACTCTTAAGTCTTATTTTCTCCATTTTAAAGATGAAAGGATTCCACATCAGGCTAAGTTACAGGACCAGATTTACCCTCTCGTGTGAAACAATCAAAATATTGGTTTGGGGGGGGGAGGAATATATGAAGTGAAGGTATGCAAGACACAGGAAATCAGGCAACAGAGGACTGTGGACCCTACCACACAAAAAACAAGGGGAACACTGCAAATTATCCCAGCTGACTGCCTTGAGAGAACTTCCAGGATCTAGTGCAGAGAGAGCAACCAAGCAAAGATTGGCACTCTCTCTGAGAGACAGAGCTGACAGTACACAGAGATGTGCCCAAAGTTCTCAGGAAAGTGTACCAAAGAAGATAGAGCTACACAGAGAGACAACTCCATAGAACTTCAAAGGATCTTCTCGAGAATTCAACAGAAAGAAGAAAGAGGTATGGATATGTAAATGTTCAATAATCACATTAGAAACTGTTCAATGTCATAAACCCACTGCTGCTGCTACTGCTAAGTCGCTTCAGTCGTGTCCGACTCTGTGCGACCCCACAGACGGCAGCCCACTAGGCTCCTCTGTCCCTACTAGGAAGACAATACTCAAAAAATTGAAAATAACAAATATTGACAAGGATGTGGAAAAATAGGAATCATTTAGTACATTGCTAGTGGAAATAAAAAATGGTTCAGCTAATGTGATAACAGTCTGGAGGTTCCTCAATAATATAGATTTATCATATGACCCAGCAATTCAACTCCTAGATATATTCACAAAATAAGCAAAACCAAGTACTCAAACCAATATATGTAGTCATATATTCTAAATATATATACATATGTTCATAGGAGCATTTATTGATAATTTCCAAAATGTGGAAACTATTCAGATGTCTATAAAGGATGAATGGATAAACAAATAATAATGTATATACACAATGGAATATTATTTGACCACAAAAAAGGAATAAAGTACTGACATGCTATAACGTGGAGAAAGAAATGGCAACCTACTCCAGTATTCTTGTCTGGAAAATTCCATGGCGACAGGAGTCTGGTGGGCTGCAGTTCATGGGGTTGCAAAGAGCTGGACAAAACTGAGCACACGCATACACACATGCTGTAATGTGGATGAACCTTGAAAATATGCTAAGTATAAGAAGCCAGGTGAAATAGGTCACATAATTCAAGTGGGAAATGAAGAGGAACCAGACAATAAGAACAAGAAACAGAGAAAAAAGAGAAACCCAGAGAAGTGGCATATGGAAGAAAGTATTTCAAGGAATAGTGATCAACATTTAAATTATTGCTGCCAAATTAAAAAAATAAGGACTGCCAGCTGAATGTAACAATATTTAGATTACCAGTAATTTGGACAAGCTCAGTTTCAATGGAGTAGGGGGAGCAAAAGACTGAATGAAATGCATTCAGAAACAGGAAGAGAAGAAATGGAGATGATACGTATAAAACGATTCTTTTGAGAAATTTTATTGCAGAGGGCAAATAAATATAGTGGTAGCTGTTGAGGAGAAAGTGGGATCCAAAGAAAGTTTTGTTTGTTTGTTTGCTTTCCTAAGACAAGAGACAGCAGGTTTACAGCCTGGGAAGAATGATCCAGCAGAGAGGGAAAAAGTGAATGATACAAGTGAATGAGTACAGATTTACTGCAGTGATATTCTTGAATAGGGAGAAGAGGGTATCTAGTGACTCACCGTTAGATAGTAGCATGGTTATTTCATCTATAGTAACTTGAAAGCAGAGAACTGTAAAGATACTGCAAGGGAAGTTATGGTTGTGCACTTGAGTGTGTGTATGATAGCTTCTTCTCATAGCTTCATTTTTTTTTTTTTTTTCAGAGAAGCAGGAAGCAAAATCATTATCCATGAAAGGGATTTCAAGGAGCTGAGTGTCACTGATGGAGAACAGTTTGAGGAAAGGATAAAATGAGAAACAGTGGTTTAAGGACAGTGCTTCTCAAATTTGAACGTGCTTAAAAGTCACCTGGGGAACTGCATTAACATGCAGGTTATGATTCTATGGATCTAGTGTGTAGCCTGAGATGGTGCAGTTCTAACAAGCCCCCATATGATGCTAATATAAGCAAGAATAGGAGAGCACAGGATAAAGAGACTAGCGGAGGAAAAGGAACGATTACAAAGAAGCAGTAAGATCCTTTTTAGATGCTGCTGCTGTTTAGTCACTGAGTCGTGGGCAACTCTTTGCCACCCCATGGACTGCAGCCCCTCCAGGCTCCCCTATCCATGGGATTTCCCAGGCAAGAATACTGGAGTGGGTAGCTATTTCCTTCTCCAGGAGATCTTCCACACCCAGGGACTGAACCTGGGTCTCCTACGGAGCAGGCAGACTCTTTACCACTGAGTCACCTGGGAAGCCCGCTTTTAGAACAGTGGTCACAAAATTACATTAAGACAGTCAACATGACTATGTATTTTTCTGATTTCAAAGAGTTGTTACCTGGAACAACAACAACAACAAATCTCACTTTAAATGGCTATTGTTTTCATTATATATAAATGTAAAAAAGGGTTAAGCTATGATTCTTAACTTTCAGGTGGCAAAATAAACATAATTGCACTTTTCATGTACTAGGCACTACTCTAAAAACTTTTAAGGCTTTGCTGCTAAGTTGCTTCAGTTGTGTCTGACTCTGCGCGACCCCAGGGACTGCAGCCGACCAGGCTCCTCTGTCCATGGGATTTTCCAAACAAAAGTATTGGAGTGGGTTGCCATTGCCTTCTCTGTTTAAGGCTTTACCTCATTAATTTTAACAACAACCCAAGGAAATAAGTGATACACTAAACTCATTTTATAGATGTTAAAATTGAGTCCTAAATAACACATGTTGAAGATCACAGAAGCAATTAAGCTCAGAAGATAGGATTTAAAACCAGGTCTATTTGACTATACAGCCCCACAATTATAATCTTGGGTCTATAATACTTCTCAAAGAAGTCATCTCTTCCAAGTATCCACTAACGGGTTTTTTATAAAATATATAATTCAACTAAATAGCCTATTTTCCCCATAACACTTAAGTTTTAAGTCTTATTATTTCTTCCACATACACTTAAAATTTTACTGGAACCTCCTCTAGCTTCTGTCTTTTTTAACTGTATGTTTGTTCACATTATTTTCCATTTTCTAGTGCTATGCAACAGGCTGTGACTAGATTTTTTACTATTTACAGTAAATATTTTTAAATGATAGTGAAAAGACATCCTATTTTGGAGTCAAAATAAAGTGTAAGTCTGTATCTATTTTGAGCTAAAAGCCTTATTTATAAACAGTCTGTTAAACTATAATTTATGTTTCTTTAAAGCTACTCAACTAAACTATGATTGGTAAATAGGGTAATGAGATCAGCATACATAACCAAAAGGTTATATTGATTCATACACAACTTTTCTCAGTACATTTCAAGGCTATCAGCTTTCTCACCATGAATGAGAAAGCTTCAGCAACATTATGATGTGAAAAGGCTGATAATTCCATGGAAGAGCTTTTCTCCCACACAGACAGTGAGTGATTCAGAATCTTCCTGATCACTAGATCTTCCATATGTTAAGCTATCTGAAGATGGGAGTGCAGATAAAGATGCTAAGACATTTATCCTAAGCATAAAAAAATATAAAAGTCTACATACTGATTCAGAGTTTTTCATTTTGAGGAGAATGGTCACTCTTAAAAGCAAATTTTCTCAAAGGTTTACATCTCAAACAAATTATGAGACCCAAAACTTGAGGCTACTTTGACAATGACACTGATTACAATTGCCAGAGGAGACTTAACGATGGTATTCTCACCAAAACTTTTAGTTTGGTAACTCTGGTTACCAGAGTAACCAGTACTCTGGTTATAAAGTTCTATATACATGTACACACACATATGCACATGTACGTAACTGCTTCTACTCCAATTTTCCCTAAAAGCCCTTTTAAAAGTATATGCCAAATGGAAGATTTCTTTAGGAATGAGTGTATGGCATTGTGGCAGAAATGCTTCCGCTGTAGAATGCCTTTACATGCATGCATTTGCATGCCCATGTCCCATACACAAACACATGCAAATGTATATGTGTGATATTATTTGCAGGATCCTCTGATAAATTTTCAATTTATTTCCCATTTCAATAATCGTGATCTATTAACTCTGAATTACTTGTAATCTTAAATATATATACACATATGCATACATACATATGCATATGTGTACGACATGTATATATGTAAATGCAGAGACAGAAAAAAAGAGTAAGAAAAGGGAAGGCGATAGGGAGAGAAAGACAGCAGACACTTACTATGTATCTGTCACTATTCTAGGCCTGACCATGAGATAGTATTTCAAAAGGATATGATATTAAAAAAATCACCTAAAATGATAACTTTATATATCTAATGATTAGATAACAAAGATAGTCTCAACAGACAATAACCATATATAATGGCACTAGAACCATCAAATGGTTCTTAGGGAAGACTCACTCTACATTAAATGACCCTCTTTACTCATCGTACATGATTAACAGGGACTTCCTAATTTATATGTGACCATTCTTCCCTTGTTTTTCCATTAGACCGCATAGCTATCTTCAATCACCCATTCAATCAACATTCATCAGGCACTACAATAGGAGCTGAAGTTACAAAGACATACTTAAAACAGAATCACTGCCCTAACCAATTGTTTAGTAAAGAAACTGTAGTAAACAAATAAGAGCAATGCCCAAGAATGTACAAAGTTTAATGAAAACCAAGAGGTACAGAAAGCTTTGAAGTCAAAGGTGTAGGACTGAATCAGGCATTGACACCAACTTTAAGTTCCTGATGTTATCATTTCACTGCATATATTTTCTTAAAGTAAAATGAGATTAACACCACATAATGTATAGAGCTGTTCTGAAGACTGAATGAGACACTTTATAAAATTACTGGTACACAGAAAACAAAAAGTGACAGTTACTGCAATCATTATCATCGCTGTCATCAAAACCACAGCTTAGGGATGAAATGAGATGAAGAACTAAAAATAGTTCTGTCTTTAGATTTTTCAGAACTAGACATGTCATTTACCAGCAACAAAAGCTTCTTGAATTACCGGGTTAAGGTAACAAATCCCACAAAATGTCTTCCAAGAAACAGATGTACAGGAAGAAAAACTCAGCATCTTGGGGGTTGGGGTGGGGTGGGGATACAGTACTGATAGGTACATTCAAGAAATGAAAATCCTGTAGAATCAAAATTACTAATTGTGAGGAGTTCCTTAATCAAGTCAGTCTTTATAGGAGGGCCTGGAGGACACCAGTATCTACATATGCCCAAAGGCAGCTTCCCTGGTGGCTCAGACAGCAAAAAACCTGCCTGCAATTCGGGAGACCCAGGTTTGATTTCTGGGTCAGGAAGATTTCCTGGTGTAGGAAATGGCAACCCACTCCAGTATTCTTGCCTGGAGAATTCCATAAATGGAGGATCCTGGTGGGCTACAGTCCATGGGGTTGCAAAAAGTTGGACACAACTGAGTGACTAACACTTTCACTTTCAAAGGCAGCCATACCAAATAGCACACCTTTTCATCCACTTGTATTCAATGTATGTCTTCATGATAGTTGAAGGAGAATTACTCTGTCCCTAAACTGATAAAATCTGAGTAGGCCAATTCTGCATGTTAGGAAACCAGGGTGCACAAACCTCACTTATCTAATAAGCCAAGGATGCAAAAGACTGACAATCCTGGATGTTATTCTCCAAGAGTTGTCTTAATTAGGATCAGCATGGGTTAACAGGTGTACCAGAAGTACAACTCTGATATCCCTCCTTCATGGGAGATGCTGTTCTGATATTCTGCTATAGAGACTGCCTGCAATCCTGACCCTCCCCACTCTGTGTTTCCGTTCTAAGAAGGGGTCAGCAAATACAGTCTGCAAGCCAAATTCAGTGTATCTTCTTTTGTACAGATAAACTAAGAAAAACTTTAACATTTTTTTTAAAGTTGAAAAAGTTCAGAAGAAAATATTGTTTGAAAATTATACTAAATTCAAATTTTGGTGTCTGTAATAGCGTTTGACTGGAACACAGCACATTCATTTATTTACATACTGCCTCCAGCTGCTTTCCTGTTACCATAGCAAAATCCAGTAACTGAAACAGAGACCTATGGTCTGCAAAATCTAAAATGTTTATTACGTGGCCTTTTGTAAAGAGTCTGCCAACCCCTGATGTCAGACAATGTATGAGAGGTATGGCTCCGAACCCCAACACTGAGGGGCACTGAATGCCTATCCATTCCTTATAATGCAGTGAGTGTCCAGTGGATTTCATAATAAGACTCTGTTGGTAAGATCACTCTGAAGTCCATTTCCGATAATAATACCAGGTCATAGCCATCATTTGCCAAGCATTTACTACTATATGCCAGGTATTATCATTTTCATTATATGAATGAGGAAACTGTATGAGTGGTGGTAATTTGTTCAAGTTAACTATAGATAGTAAATCAATCCTAGTATTATCGCCCGTAGGCATAAACAACTGCCTGAAATAAGAGTACAGAGAGTAAAAAAAAAAAAAAAAACTGGAAGTAATGATCTGCCTCAAAACAAAATAATTTTCCACAATGATGTGGAAAATGATGAAATAATGAATACTTTATGGAAAACAAAATCAATGTCCCTGAGAGGAAGGGACAATAACCAATGAAACCTTTTGAAAGAACAAACAAAACTGGCTCCCATTGTTTGTTTCCTTATTTCTGTTGGTGGTACCACAATTCTGCCAATTTTCTAAGTAATATAACAGACTACTTACACCACCTTTTGCTCTTACCAGTAGATCATATCCAAGTAGTCATAAATCTAGAAGAAAAAGATCATCAGAAAAGAATATATATCTTTATTCTCAAATTATACCCTTCCTATTCTTAAAATATTAAAATTTTCACATTTTGATTTCTGAATGAAGGAGATTTTAAATAGTAACTTTAAACTTTTTTCTTATTTGAAAAAGTTAAGAAACTTGGTATCGAAAAAAAGAAAGCAATATAAACTTATAGTAAGAAGTCTTCATTGTCTTAGTTATAATATCTTCAAGTTTACAAAATAATGTTTTGAAAGAATAAAATAGTGTTTTTTTCCGTGTAGGCAAGTAATACTAATGTGTGACTTTGATTGCACAATGATTCATAACCAAGAAGCCCAGCTTTTCAATTAGAATGAGCACACTGCTAAATGATTAACCCACATATTAAACTAGATACATTCTATTTAACTCTGTACTTATTCTTTATTTCTATTACAAATACTCACTGTTGAGCACAGTCAACTTTGGTAATTTACATTTAAAAAATAAGTGTACATTTTAAAATCACCCATAGGACTCAGTATATCTAGTATACCTTCATTATGATACCCACGTTCTTGTGCTTCTTATCCTTTATATTTATCCATCATCATTAGCACGGCTTTTTTTTTTTAAGAAATTACACTGAATATAACTGATATATTCACTTTACAGCCAAATTAGAAAAGCCTAGATATATTTTAACAGAGAAAAATATTAAGGATCCAGCTGTTCAAAATAAAAAAAAGTATAAAATAAATCATTGGGAGAAAATATTCTAGCTTTTAAGAATATGTTACTTTAAAAAGTCAGTGTTATCTCATGATTATAAAATTTTATTCAAGAAATAGCAAAAATATTTTAATTTGCAAAGAACTATATTTTTAAAGTGAGTTTATATTCTACATGTTACAAGAGTAATCAAGACAAAGTTCAACAAATACACCATACGTAAATACTTATTTCTAAAGATATGACTTACTTTATAATAATATTAAATAATTCACAAAAAAAGTATTATCTACCAGAGTAATCTCAAATATTATTACTACATACTATAAAAACTATTTTGTTACATATGGCCAAGAATTTGAAGTACTTCAATCTATTATTATCACAACTGGAAAGATCTCAAATTAAAAATTTTACTGGGATGCTAAAGATTAGATAGTAAGTATCCAATGATGAGAATGTGTATTTGCTTTGGAAAGATAACTACCAAACTGATGTCTTCCTTGCTTATCCTCTCCTGATGATCAAGATGTATATAATGACAGGACACTAATAGTAAATGGCACAGTACAGCAAACACCACAAGGTGGTGCTAATATCCTCTCATAACTGGCTGGATAGACCACTTTGCTCGTCTTCAGATGTGGGCTAAGGTGATGCTCTGCAACCCACAAGGTGGCTACCCAACCAAAACATTCTCTGGTCTAAGAGAAAAAGCAAATCATTAACAATTCACATGGTTTTTATTATTTGTTGTAGAAAAAAATTTGAATTTATAATCCTCTAGACTTAACATCTGGACATTTTTCCCATTTAGTTACAATATATTACATGAAAAGAACGTAAGTCTATGAGCAACTACATTTACAATTGCTGTTTAGTCACTATCTTGTATCTGACTTTTTGACCCCACGAATTGTAGGCTGCCAGGCCCCTTTGTCCATGGGATTTTCCAGGCAAGGAGACTGAAGTGGGTAGCCATTTCCTTCTCCAGGGGATCTTCCTGACCCAGGGACTGAGCCTGGATCTCCTGCACTGGCAGGCAGATTCTGACCACTGAGCCACAAGGGAAGCCCCAAAGCATGCACTGATTTTACACTACTATCAGATAAAATTAGTACTTTATCAATTAGTAACTTTATCAGTAAGTTTCTTAGGTGGACACCAGCACAAGTGACAACGAAACAGTTCAGTATCTGAAAACCCATATTCATAATTGCCAAAATCTGGTTCCCAAATTAGCACTTTCCCTCATTTCTGAATACATACTCATCTTAATGTAATGGACTCTTAGAAAAACAGTTTCCCACAATGTAGGTTCTAAAAACACTAAACCAATTGCTAAAGTCTCCCTTCCTTGAATTGCCTTTAGTCAGACAAACACACAGATGGATGGCAAGCTGGAATGGAGGATGAAAGAATGAAAGGAAGGGTAGAAAGAGCGAGGGAGGGAAGGAAAACAGACGGAAGGGTGAGAGAAAGGGAGGAAAGCAACAGGCTGGCTCCAGAAATACAACTGCAATTCAGAATAGAGAAAGAGAGTTGCTAGAGAGAGTCCACATAACATAAATATATATGCTGTACTGGGCATGTATATGAAGCTTTATATATACAAAGTAAGTAGTGAGAGACTTTATTTTTGGGGGCTCCAAAATCACTGCAAATGGTGACTACAGCCATTAAATTAAAAGATGCTTACTCCTTGGAAGAAAAGCTATGACCAACTTAGACAGCATATTAAAAAGCAGAAATATTACTTTGCCAACAAAGGTCCATCTAGTCAAAGCTATGGTTTTTCCAGTAGTCATGTATGGATGTGAGAGTTGGACTAGAAAGAAAGCTGAGCACCAAAGAATGAATGCTTTTGAACTGTGGTGTTGGAGAAGACTCTTGAGAGTCCCTTGGACTACAAGGAGATCCAACCAGTCCATCCTAAAGGAAATCAGTCCTGAATATTCATTGGAAGGACTGATGCTGAAGCTGAAACTCCAATACTTTGTACCCCTGATGCAAAGAGCTAACCCTGATGCTGGGAAAGATTGAAGGAGGGAGGAGAAGGGGATGACAGAGGATGAGATGGTTGGATGGCATCATCGACTAGATGGACATGACTTTGAATAACTCTGGGAGTTGGTGATGGACAGGGAGGCCTGGTGTGCTGCAGTCCATTGGGTCACAAAGAGTCGGACACTACTGAGTGACTGAAACGAACTGAACTGAAATAATGCCTGCTGTCCAAATGGGTTTTAGAGAAGAAAGCTGCCCAAGATCATAAAAGGATTATCAGACTTCAAAGACTCTTTCATTATTCCATAAAATAATCATGCTAATTTCGATGAAGATAGTGTAGCAACAAAGTAGCAACTATGTGCCAAGCATTTTATGTTTCTCAGTTAAACCACACAACAATCCTAAAAGCTATTATTGTTTTCTATGTTACAGATTAGAAAACTACAGCACAGAGAGGTTGAGTGACTTTCCCAACGTCCCACCACTATTAAATGGTAAAGCTAGGATTGGAATCTAAGCAATGTGGCCATAATAAGTCTGCCACTTACCCACTTCACAATATTGCCACTCATAAAATACCAAATTATTTCCTTTGGGAATAAAATAAATGGCTATTTAATGAGGAGTAAAAGAAAAAAAACTTTTATTAAGTATATAAAATGAATAAAAAAAACCAATGCTACAACAGATCCTATGGACAGGGTCATCGAAGAGCGTGAAATTGCAATAGGAACATACAATTCATCAGCTTGAAAAACATAAAAACACTTAAAAACCACAAAATAAGATATAAAAAAGTAAACTGGTTAATTATCAATGACTAAAGAAAACTAAAATAACTATAAAAACAATATAAGATATCAGAAAGGGTAAAGTATGATTAATTACAAACAACAGCTGACATTAAATGTTTTTTAAACAGCACTCACTTCAGATACAGCAGACTGGGACAATCACTAGAGAAAAGGTAGATTTTACCTGATTCTTTTTGGACAGAGAGGTTTGGAGAGGTGAGAAGGAGGGATAAAGGACATCCTGAGTATTTTAATATATAAGCAAAAAGTATGGATGCAGGAAAGTGAAAATTGTATTCAGGAGTAGTGTTTTGCATAGAAAATGTTAACAGAGAAAAGCTGAATAGGCTTTACTCTTCTTCAAATAGTCCTCAAAGCCTGGAGATGAGTAACATATCCATGTTTCTAGCTAGTTAAAAACATATTCTATAAAAAATACATCAGAAAGCATAAAAAAACGATTACAAATTATATGAAAAACCAATCAAAATAAAAATTGGCTGACTGGAACAGAAAGGAAAGAGAGAGAGACAGAAATGAAAGAACTAATGGGGAAAACCTGGAAGAAATTATTAAGTCAACCAATTTGCCATTCATAAAATACTCAAAAGCTGCATTAGAGATTCTCTAAGGTATTTAATTTTAAGTCATAGCTTCATACAGAACATGTAATAAAATTATAAAACTAAAGTTCATATTTTAAAATTACTTTATCATTAAAGGTAGGTAAAGTTATTTGATATCTTTGTGGGGGAGAGAGGATAATGGAGAATTTATTAAAATAATCAATGTGGTACTTCATAAGAAACTCCTAAACATACTATTTCATTTAAATCTCAAACCCCATGAGAAGTTACTTTACAGAAGAAGGAACATAGTCAATGAAGTATAGCGACAAATCCTAATTTATATTAAACCTGAAAATGCTAAGATTCAAAGCTAGTTTTCCAGACTTCAATCTGAAAACACAATTTCACTGTTGCCATTTGGTTTCTAATTTCATTACAAGAAAACTTATAGGGCAAGCAAGTGGAGTTTCTAAAAATTATGAACAGTAGCACTTGGACAAAATACACTAGTATTACATGGATAGCACACCTAGCCCTAAAGCAGTGACTGATAAAATCTTCCATGCAATAGGTAAGTACTGGGTGTCATCTATATGCTAACCACCACTGTAGACACTGGAGATATAGTAGTTAGTAGAGAAATAAACAAAAACAGGAAAATATCATCTAGTGATAAGTATAATTCAGAGAATTATAATAAAGTTATAGGGGAAAAATGAGTGACTCCTTAATACTGAGTGGTCATGGAATACCTTTCTATGAAGCTGACCTGTAAGCTGACACAGAGGCAGCCAACTGCAAAGCAGGAAGACCACCATTCCAAACAGAAGGCACAGCTAGAACAGCCCTAAACAGAAATATAAAGGCAGTGTAGCCAAAACAGAGTGAAAAAGAAGCAGAGTCACAGATTTGGTGAGAGGCAGGTAGGGGATTTTTAAGTTAGAAGAAGCAGTTGGAATTTTCTATTCTCAATATGATAAAAGAGGGTGGAGAATAGCATTAATTTATTATTAAGGAGGAAAAAAATATCAATTGTGTATAAAGAATACAGCAGAACAAACTTGGAAGCAGACACACCAGGTAGAGTTATAGTAGTCTAGGAGCTCTTAACCTTTTCCCCACCCCAAGTACCTGAAGGAAATTACACACTCCAACAAATAGCAGCAGTGGAGAAGAAATGCTGATAAAACTGCTTCCTCTCTTTCAGAGGATCTACTCTAGAAGGACTAGAGTAGGTAGTGTAGGTCGGTAGCATTCTCCACTGTTAACTCTCAACTTCCCTTCTCTCATGACGGGACATTTTCTCCTTTCTTTGTTCTGTTCTTTTCCTCTGCCTAGCCTAAAAGTCCACTTTGGATACTACTCCATCAGAATTAGATTTTTGTCTCAAAAGACCACTGAAATTACCTGAATTCAACATTCTTGGTACTTTAATAAAGTTCCAATTCTGGACAGAGGCAACTAAAAAAAAGACATCTTCACAAACAGATTTCTAATTTGTCTTATATAAGAAAACTCTAAAGATAATGTAGACTATAATAGGCAATTTTCATGTAAAAAATTCAATTTTGACATGCCTTCTGGATGCAGGCAAATTTTTATCCAGTTTCAAAATAAATATTTAAAGATGAAATTCAAATTCCCAGCATATGAACACACTAAAAACATCTATGAAAATTAAAACCACTCTCCGGAATCTGATGAAATATCCAATTTTAGTTTATTTCATTTCTTTGAATCCTAAGATATCTATTTGCTATTGTTTAGAAAGCACAGACTTTGAAATATACAATGAAGAGAAGTAGCAAGCTCACAAAAATGATTTTACCCCAAAATTGTAAGTTCTCAATTACTAACAGTAAAAATTCTCATTTTTCAGCTTAACCAAACGTTTCCTAACACTAATTCTTAGAAAGCAATCTGTGTTGCTATATCTATTTCTCTTAACAAAAACTCTTTAATTGTTACGGCATGTTCATTAGGAAACTAAACTGTGGGCTGAAATGACTTTTAAGTCAAATCTCATTTTCTCATACAAACAACGTTAAAATAACAGGGATTTTCTTGATCATGAAACTGATAATTTTGGAAATCAATATAATCATTTAATCAATTATAAGTGACATACCTATATACTATAAAACTTTTTAGAATTAAAAAAAATCACATAAAATCAAACATAATATTATACAATAACATAGTGTACATTTCTAAGATCTTTTCTTGTTCTTCATAGTTGTTTTAACTGCCACAAATCATTAAGGAGCCTTCCACAAGAATATGGAATCCAGGACTTTTTTGGAAATATTTTCAATCACTTTCAAAAGAAAGACTTTGGGGGAAGACTCAGGTCATGTAAATGAAATGACAAGAAACAGATTCAGGAATGCCTTTAGTGCTATCTTTTCTTAATAAGTGATAACATTAGCAAAGGAGTACTGTGTATTCTGATGTTCTCAAAGATGTCTGCTATATTAAGACTGTCTCCTCAAAACAAGTTCTTCAATTTAAATCTTAGGTAGGCAGGTCTGCCTTTAAAATCAGTGAACTAATCTTTATTTATCATAAAATCAATCATTTTCCTTTAACCTCTTCATTACATGCTGCTATATAATGTCAAAGAACTAGAATCAGATCAGATCAGATCAGTCACTCAGTCGTGTCCGACTCTTTGAGACCCCATGAATCGCAGCACACCAGGCCTCCCTGTCCATCACCAACTCCCGGAGTTCACTCAGACTCACGTCCATTGAGTCAGTGATGCCATCCAGCCATCTCATCCTCCATCGTCCCCTTCTCCTCTTGCCCCCAATCCCTCCCAGCATCAGAGTCTTTTCCAATGAGTCAACTCTTCGCATGAGGTGGCCAAAGTACTGGAGTTTTAGCTTTGGCATCATTCTTTACAAAGAAATCCCAGGACTGATCTCCTTCAGAATGGACTGATTGGATCTCCTTGAATACTAAAGGCTATTTCTCCTAGTTTCATATGATTAAATCTTTTATTATAAGGTTCTGTCATTCAGTTTTCCCTAGAATACTCATTAAGACTGCTTTTCCTTTTTAATCAGCTTTTTTGCAGTACTGATATATGTGTGACTATCAAGAACAGAAGTATTTTTGTTTTTTTGCTTTTCACTAAATATATCAGATTATGCTCTTACTGCATAAAAGTATTGTGTTTTTTTTTTTTTTTTTTTAATGTGGACCACTTTTAAAGACTTTACTAAATTTGTTACATTATTGCTTCCGTCATTTACATTCTGGGTTTTTGGCCATGAGGCATGTGGATCTTAGCTCCCTGACCAGGAATGGAACCCACACCCCCTGCATCAGAAGGTGAAATCTTAACCACCAGACTGTCAGGGAAGCCTTTGCAGAAAATTTTTAGAATCTGGCTTTTGGAATTTCTTAAAAGAAAAATCTGTTCTTCAAATTACATAAAAAATTATTTTCTTTTACTTGTTAGCCAAAGCAAGGTCAAGTTTTCTCAGTCATATATAATTTTTATCTTTTTAAGATTTAGCTTGTTTCTTATAACTCCCCATTTTTTCTAATTACTCTAAAAAGCTATTTGCAAACCAAGAGGTCCCTATTTCTATAGGAAGGCTGCAGAAATAAACTAAGGCTGAAAATAAGTTGATGAAACTCTTCAGAAAAGACACAAGACACTGGATGGTAACTTTATGTGTGTGAGGCCTGCCTTCTACCAGTAACAGAGGAATGACAGGGCGGTGTAAGCTGTCAGCACCTAAACATCTGAAATTATTGGAAATAAAATCACTTAAGGGAAAGGCTGCTTATAATCTTCTGGGATAGCTTTGAAATCGGATGTTTTACACTACAGAGGTAGATTTAGTTACTTCTACCATGTTTCATTTATAAATGTTGAGAATGCTAAGATGGCATCCACAATGAAGATGGCAGGAAAGAAAAATTCATCTGGCCTGTTATACAGAGTGAAACAAGTCAGAAAGAGGAAAACAAATATCATATATTAACACATAAATGGGGAATCTAGGAAAATGGTGTGATGAACCTATTTGCAGGGCAGGAACAGAGACTCAGACCCAGATAATGGACCTGTGGGCACAGTGGGGGAAGAAGAGGGTAGGACAAATTGAGAAAATAGCACTGACATATATACACTACCATGCGTAGAAGAGATAGCTAATAAGAAGCTGCTATATAACACAGGGAGCTCTACCTGGTGCTGTAATGACCCGGGGTTAGGGGTGGGGGCCGTGGGGAGAGCTTCAAGAGGAAGGGGATACATGTATACTTATGGCTGATTAGCACTGCTATACAGCAAAAACCAACACAACATTGTAAAGCAATTAATTTCTAATTAAAACTTTTTTTTTGAGAATTTTTAAAATAAGTTTTTACAAATAATGTATCCAAAGATTTTTGACCCACTACATACAGTAAGAATCTCGTTAAGAAAAATATACAGATTTTGATGAGAGTTTAAACTCTGAGAGAAAATTTAAAGCCTGATGCCAAGTCCTTAGATTGCTACTGCTTCAATTTCAAAAGACCAGTGGACAGAAATTTTAGTACACAGGCTCCACTATGCTGTGGAGTTCCTTTTTTCCTGGGTCAGCCAGCTTTATTCTGCTTCATTAACCCCTTCTTTGCTCTTTGATGGATTTTGGAATCCAGTTTCCAGATTTTTGGATTTCCTTTAATAGGAAACTTCACAATCATTTCCTGGGGATTTTTTAAATTAAAAAAATCCATCTGACATAAGAATGATGGATTATAACCTTATACTAAAATGTGTTAAGTGCAGCTGAACTCCTCTATAACAAAGAACTGATCCCCCAGTCAGAACTGACCATTCTTTCAACAACACTTTCATCCCGTATAATACTACTACAGTGATTTGTAATAAGACATGTATTTTTCTCTCTGGATATTAAGATAGTCAAAGACTTTTCAATCATTACTATTGTAACAGGACTCATAACAAAAGTTTATTGACCATCACTTGCCAGTTCTCTTGAACACGCACATTTAATGTGAATAAATATTTAAACAATTAAAGTACATGTGATATTATGTAGTAAATATATAAATAAGCTGCAATGAATATTTAGAGAAATATGATAGAGGAAACCACTAAGTTTCTCAGCGAGTGGATGCATTTTAAAGGAGGTAATATCTGATCTGGATCTAAAAAATTCAGTAAGGTGAATTCCCTGGTGGTTCAGTGGTCAGAACTCCACATTCTCACGACTTAGGGCCCAGGTTGATGCCCTGGTCAGGGAACTAAGATTCCAGAAGCCACACACTATGACCAAATAATAATAATAAAATAAGATACCAAGGTATTAAAACACACAGACACACACACATACACACACGTATGGTTCAGGACCAAGACAAGCAATGAATGTAAGCCAATCAAGAGAGTGAAAGTAAATAGGTGATATCACTCAATTAAATTTAGACTAAAATCCTGTGGGCAATAAGGATCCATAAGGTGAAAGAGTTACTGATCAGAACCTCTGTGGGAAGATGGATAAGTAAGTGAAAGGGATTGATCAACAAAGGACAGAGAAACCTAACAAAAGGCTACAAATACTGTGGAATAAACATTAGAAATAGTAACAGCATGAATACATTTAAGAACTCATGGTTGGCAAGTCACCGTATTTCAGAATGGTATTTTCAAATCAAGAATCTATTTTTCCAATAGAATAAATTATTTAAAGTACTGAAAGAGTGCGAGGCCCTTTTGTTCGGATGAGGGGAGGGCAGTTGGCCTGGGCCAGGTACGTCTTCAGGGAAGGGGTTCGACCAAGGTCACTGGGCTTGTTGCTTCTCTGGTCGCCACTCCCCTGGCTGGCCAGACAAGACTCGCCAGCAGTGCAGCAGCCATTCCTCTCGTGCTTGTGGGCGCTGCTCTGAGCAGTGTCACCCTTTATACCAGAAAGTTTGCGGGCACTATGGGGAAAAAGAAAACCAGATGAAAGTGGAGGGAGGTGCTAGAATAAGAGAAAGAAAATCTGTGGTGGAAAAAGTTCCAGACTGCCCAGTGGTACACGGCAAAGTGGTACACCTCCGAAGTGGAAGGGGTTCTCAGAGGACAATGCATGGAGCAGAAGAGAACCTGGAATGCCCTGGCCTCATTGCCAAGTTTCTGCATTTACAGAAGAAAGCACACAGGACAAATAAATCAGAGAGAGGTAAGCACAAAGCTGATTCTGATTCTGATTTGGAAAATAAGGTGGAAGACAGCAAACCAAACAAGAAGAAAGAAGAGTCAGAAAACCCATGAGGCTTTGCCCAGGGTTTGGAACTGGAACAGGCTACTGGAGCGACAGACTCCAGTGGAGAACTCATGCTTCAGATGAAATGGAAAAACTCTGATGCCACCGACTTGGTCCCTGCCAAGGAAGCCAAGGTCAAGCACCCACAGATAGTCATATACCTCTATAAGGAAAGGCTGACTTGGCATTCCTACCCTTCAGAGGATGATGACAAAAACAATGACAGGAATTAACTCTCCTGAGTACCAGACCCTCTCACATCTGACTGTGGGTTTCAAGTGGGGGCAAGGAGGAGTTCTACTTGTCTTGACACCATAAAGATGGCTTGAAAAGATGTCCCTTGACGAGCCAGTATAGTTTCTGTGCTCTACAGCAGGCCAAGTGCTTTAAAGCTGTTCCATGCTACATAGTTTGCACGCCCATCCCTGTGGAGGGAAACAAGGGTCAGTGTTTCAAGGCAACCGATTCTGAACTTTGTTAAGAACAAAGGCCTTTCTATGAAGGACAAAACTTGCAGGATGGGATGTGGGAGAGCAGGAAACATCCACAACCCACAGCCCCAATAGTGTGAATTCTGCAATTCTTACAGCAAAGCATGTGTACAGTTTTTGGCTAGTGTATTACTACTAGTGTATTATTTGGGGTGGAGCGGATGGGGTGTGAAAGAAGGGAGATAGGTTAGGATCACTTTTGTAAACATTTGGGAAAACAGTGAAACAAAGGAAAGAACCACTAATGATGACTGGATTCTGTGTCCAGTACTGCAGCCTTTCAAAAAACGTCATTGGCAACCTGAATGAGGATAGTGAGACACTGTTTAAAAGCTACAAATGCCTCAAACACAGAAGCTATGGTGTTCCCTGCCTGAGCTTAATGCTGTTCCCAACAATGGACTAATCCAGTTAAGAAGTTACCAAAGCTGCCACTTGGGGGATGGAAACTGGTTGTGGAGGAAAAGTCTTGTGAACACTGGCAGATCATTTTGTCTTAGAGGTGTTCATTCTTGAAACTGACAAGAAGACCCTTTCTTTTCCAATTATGAAGTTACAAATATCAGCTTCTCCATCCAAGCCACTGGATGAAATATTTTGGGAAGGGAAGAAGGTGGTATGGGCTTGCCTGGTGGCTCTGACAGTAAAGAATCTGCCTGCAATGCTGGAGTCCTTGGTTCAGTCCCTGGGTTGGGAAGATCCCCTGGAGGAGGGCATGGCAACCCACTCCAGGATTCTTGCCTGGAGAATCCCATGGACAGACGAGCCTGGCAGGCTACAGTCCATGGGGTTGCAGAGTCGGGCATGGCTGAGAGACTAAGGAGAAGCTCAACAGGGTGGTATAGGAGGTAGGTGAGCAGAGAAAGACAAGGGCCAGTGCTCATAGGGTGGAAACTCTTGGAGCCTCTGTTTTTGAACTTTGAAACTATTGGGGCACGGTTCAGTTACTGACAGTACAACTTCAAGAGTAGAACGATTTCAAAAGCCCTGGTCTCAGGAGAAGATTTAATTTTCTTACTGGGGCAGTGGTTCACTTTAAAATAAAATAAAATTTTTAATCATAAGAATTAACTAAAACCCAAACGCTGTCTTGAATCATGAGATCCATCAGTTCCTGACATCATTAGAGACCTGAATCTAGAAACCCACTGTTAACTTTTAGGCATCTGTTAGGTTTCTGTGAAAATTTTTGTTTAAATGTAAACTTCATATCAACACTGTCAGTTTTTGTCTTAATAAAACTATAGATTTATTTCTGTAAAAAGTACTGAATATATCCCTAAGAAAAGCTGAGAAAGGAACTGCTACTTTTTATTTTATAATTATCATTATCATAATTGTTTTGTCACAAATACTGAAAATTAAATGACTTCAAAATAATTTCAACTGCATGTATATGAACATGAACTACTATTAAATGACCAAACTTAATTTCAAGGTAGTAGTATTTTAAAATACTTTCATATTACATATGAAATAATATTCATATTATATATAAAGGTGCAGATCCACGCACCTCCTACTATCATATATAATTTCAAAAATTCCCCACATAATTTCATTTTAATTGCTAACCTTCCTCTCTAGAGAACTCTCTTAAATTTTCATTAGCTTTGCTATTACTTTTAATTGCATTTACTGTGCAAGTCAGAAACCCAGATATTATCCTGAAAACCACTTCTCTCTTGATGACAGCCATACATCATTAAATACCAAAAAATTAACCTCCTAAATAATCCTCAAATCTTCTTCTACTCCTCTCCATCTCCAGCCTCCCTACCAAGATCGACTCCTATTTATCTCTCATAAGAATTCCTGTCATATCATCTCTCTACTGGTCTACCAACATCCTCTCTCATGGCAGCACCCACCGATCACAGCAGTTCTCCACAATGCAGCAAAAATGATCTTTTTAAAACAAAAAAAGATCCTGTCAGCACCACCTGTATCATAGCCTTCAATGGCTTCACACTGTGTTCAGGAGGAAAGCAGGGAACACGGGTCTCGGCAGAACGTAGCCCCTTTCTTTCTTCTCTCCAGCCTCCTCTTGCGCTGTCCTCCCTCTGCTCTCTCCCCTTCAGTTTCTCCCACTCACCAAGTTACTTCTGACATATCATTCTGTCAGAAAGGCTAATCTCTTCACCGCGTTAATGCCCACACTAACTCTTTCACACTGAAATTCAAACTTCACTTCAAGAAAGCTTTCACTAATTTTTCAAACCAAGTCAATTTTCCTGTTGTATAATCTCATAATATTATAATTTTTCTTTTGTGAGACTACTGTAATTTCTATTTTCTATTTACTTGTGTGATTACTTCTTCCTCCATCTTACAAGTTCTATGACAGTACCCATCAAACATTTTTTATAATCCAAAGTATGTTTACCACTTATATCAAAATTTGTTAAGTATGAAAAAATAGAACCATGCTGCAATGTATTAAAGCAATACAGAGTATACAGAAAGAATGCAAAATCTTCCCTCCTCCTCTCTAATCACCAGAAGTAACAACCATTACTATTCTATTCTGTATTTTTCAAGACTTTTCTCAAGAATTATAGTAAAGTATATATCTAAACATTATACTTTTTATAAAAACTGAATCACATTTAGAGTTGCCATATTTAGCAAATAGAAATATAGGTTGCTCAGTTAAATTCAAATTTCAGATGAACAATGAATTTTTTATCATACAAGTATGTACTAAATATTATTTGTTGTTTATCTGAAGTTCAAATTTAACTTGATATACTATATTTATCTAACAACTTTAATCATACTGATTATACCTCCAATAAGGAACTATGAAACTAAATAGGAAGAAAAAGGCTCGTTATTCTCAAATATGTAAAGCATTCTACATTCCTTAAAAATAAACTTCCATTTTCCTTTCCATGAGACAAAAATGGTCCATTTTAAGTATGAAAAACTGGAAGCCTGCTGAGAGTTACAAATTTTCTCAAAGTAACACTCAAAGATGGGTATTCAGCAGAAACTTTTCGTGGTATGAAAAGACTCCTGTAATTCAACTTTGTATGTATTTCAAATATATAAACTATATATCACATTTTATCATTAAATTTACAGGATAAAAATAATTTATACTTAAAAATAAAACATTCAAATCATTCTATGAATAAGTGAAAAACAAAGACTTTTAAAAAAGCTTCCTCACAAGTAATGAATCATGATGACTGAACTTTATTATTCTATGAAGATAAAATGATATGACCATTCTTACATCATTTAAACCAAATTTCAAAATGTTAATACCAAGCCTCGTTCTCTGATCAAAATCACCTTGACATTTAGAATAGAGTTGTTTTAAATGGTTCCACAGGAGAAACAGCACCATCTAATTATGTCCATGGTGTTTAGCATTGCAGAGGTAAAACAAATAACTTCTGCATGTCATCTGAAAATATTTATCTCCATAATCACTTTATTTAGCAATCATGATTTCATCTATGATCAGAAATGTGATAAACATGGGCTATAAATAGAGTTTATTTTGTTAGATACTTTAAAACATAAGACTATTTATTTGTTAATTATACTTCAAAAAAACCCGAAGGGGAAAAAAAACACCACTATAAGACCATAAAATTAATCTTAGCACCACATGGAGAAATCTTATGACATGTACTTCAGAGGTATTATTGGTTCAAGTTTGACCACAGTCAATCAGCAGATTATAAAAATAAAATGATAATTCTCAGGTACAGACAATAATACCAGTTCAGTCAATCCAAATGAACAGGGGCAAGTTATATAATGACCTGAACAACATTTCCTAACATAAATTGAGGGTTATTTTTTTTTAACAGTATAAACAGTTAGACCTAAAGTTAGACCTAAAACTTAAAGGATTATTGAAAAGTCTTGCATGAGTAAATAAGGAAACATGCACAAGATAATTCATGAGAGCATGATTTGTAATTTAGGGCAACAGAAAACTACTAAAAAATGAAAAAACAAGGGGTACACATTCATATAATGGATTAATATAATCAGAGAAAAAAATGAATGAACTATAGTTATACATAAGTTGAGTAAGAAAATGAAGCTGGAAAAAGAATATAAATGAAATGATATGTGTGGCAGCTAACATTTGCTCAGTAACATGCCACCCGAAAACTGAAGAGTGTCAAAACAATTAACATTTATTTGGCCTCTTATTCTGCAGGTCACCCACTAAGGGTACCCCAACTGGGAAGTCCACCTGGAAGCCTTGATGGATCTCAGTTGAGGCTGATTCTGAGACCCGTGATCAGTTGCCAGGTTAGAAAGAGGCTGACTGCCTGCAGAGTACAGCACCTTACCTTTCCTCAACATGGTCTGTCATATTCTTCTTCAAACTTGTTCACATGGTTGTCTCAGGGTTCCAAATGTAGCAGAAAAGCAAGCTTCAAAATGCCAAGTGTTTTTCAAATCTCTTTGTCATGTTTGCTAACGTCTTTGTGGCCAAAGCAAGTCATATGCACCAGTCAAATTAAAGAGATGTCCCTTCCACTTTATGGAAGGAGCTACAATGTGACAACTTGCAAGAATAACAGGGATGAGAGAAATTTGTATCAAGCTTTATAATTTACCACAATATCACTTATACAATATTACACAAAAGAATACTCTGTGTACTGCTAAATGACACATGCATACACATGCTGCTGCTGCTGCTAAGTCACTTCAGTCGTGTCCAACTCTGTGCGACCCCAGAGACGGCAGCCCACCAGGCTCCCCCGTCCCTGGGATTCTCCAGGTAAGAACACTGGAGTGGGTTGCCATTTTCTTCTCCAATGCATGAAAGTGAAAACTGAAAGTGAAGTCGCTCAGTCGTGTCCAACACTTTGCGACCCCATGGACTGCAGACACCAGGCTCCTCGGTCCGTGGGATTTTCCAGGCAAGAGTACTGGAGTGGGGTGCCATCGCCTTCTCCAATGAATATATGTACAGTAACACTAAATGCCAGGTTCAAGACAGTGACTACTCTTGGCTGGAGAAGGGAAATGAGAAAGGGAAAAATAAAGAGAGAGCTTTAACTAAATTTATAGTTTTTCCCTGCATTAGCTAAAAGAAGGGTTTATGAATATTCTTAAAAAAAAATAAACTATTACACCTTTTAGCATGCTTAAATAAAAGGAAATTCCCATAAATTAAGGGACTTATAAAAATCCATCAACACATATTACTAAATACAGACTGTAAAATAAAATCCAGCATAATTTTTTAAAAGCTCAGTGAATTAGAGGATCAATTTTCCATAAACTGCATAATCAAAAAAAACCACAAAGACATTAAAACAGACAGATAAAATCTGTTTAGAAATAAAAGCTGTTAAAAGATATAGATGCTCAAAACAGGTTAAAAAATACCTCCTTAGACAATTCAGTATCAAATATGGGCCAATAATTCAAAATCACAAAAATGACAAAATAAACTATCATGATCCATGATCAAAAGGAAACAACAAAAACAGACCTGAGAAAACTTTAAATAAAGAATTATTAAGTGCAGATGACAGTATGATAATGTTTGAATTAAAGAACAAAATGATGGCATGGAAAATTTAAGAATCAATTATAATCAAAAAGCCTAGAGAGCTGAAAGAAGTTCAAAATAAATTTTTACAACACTGCCTTCACTGAAATTAAAACACAGAGGATAAGTGACAACAGCAGATCATACAAATTAGAAAGAATTCATACCCTGAAAAGTTATCAAGAGAAATCACTCAGAATATGACACAAATTACAAAACATTAAAAATATATGAGGGATATAGAGACAAGAATGACAGAATAAGAGTATCCAGTGTATGTTTTTATCAAAATTGCAGAAAGAGAAAAACTGGGAAAAGCAATATTTAAGGAAATAACAACAGAGAATTTACTGGCATTGCTGAAAGACAAAATTTCAGATTCAGAAAGCAAAATGATTCCCAAGTAAGATAAAATGAAAACCACAGCTAAATGAACTGGGGTTAGATTACATAAAATAATGGCAACAACAAGATAGGAAATGAAGAAGAAAGAATAGACACATTACCTAAAAAGGAATAACAATCAGATTAACAACAAGCTTCTCAAATGAAAAAAGAAAGTAATTATCAAGGCAAAATTCTATAACCATATAAACTATCATTCAAGTCTGAAATAATGATAAGTTAAACAGGGCAAAATTTTCTGGGTGACTTCTTAGAAAAAATAAACTTACGAAAACTAATTCAACAGAAGTAGGAAATATGAATACTGAACCTTCTATAGGTTTCCCTGGTAGCTCGATAAAGCATCTGCCTGCAATGCAGGAAACCTGGGTTCAATCTCTGGGTCGGGAAGATCTCCTGGAGAAAGAAATGGCAACCCGCCCCACAATTCTTGCCTAGAGAATTCCATGGACAGAGCAGTCTGGCAGACTACAGTCCACGGGGCCGCAAAGAGTCGGACACGACTAAGTGACTAATACATACACACACACAAACCTTCCACAGGAATTGAAACAGTAGTTTAAAATTATTTTTAAAAGAACAAAGAAGAGGAGGAGAAAGAAGAGGAAGGAAAGGAGGAAGGGTATGGAAAAGGGGTTATAACAGCAGAAAGACAAAAACACAAAGAAAAAAAAAAACACCAAGGAAAAAGGGAGGGGAGGTAAGATGGATGGGAAGAAAAGTGGCAGGCAGGACTGAAGTTTTCTAAGGAAAATTCCACAAAACTTTTTAAGGCCATTCCAATCTTTTACAAAATCTTTCTAAAAACCAAATTTTAAAGTTTTAATTATTCAAGTGTGTACAATAAATTTCTAGGTACTGCCTTAGCTATCTCTCGCAACATTTGACATACATTATTTATCATTTAGTAAAAATAAAAATAAATCATGATGAAGATGAGTTTGTTGCAGGACTGCAAATATAGTTTAATAGTGGAAATTTCACGACCTGATTAAGATATCAGCAAGATAGATATATATATATATATATTTATATCACATCATATTTAATATAGTTATATATCACACTCGGGGATTCCCAGGTGGTGCTAGTGGTAAAGAATCCTCCACCTGCTAATGCAGGAGACACGAGAGATGTGGGTTTGATCCCTGGGTCAGGAAGATCCCCTGGAGTAGGAAGTGGCAATTCACTCCAGTATTCTTGCCTGGAAAACTCCATGGACAGCGGAGCCTCAAGGGCTACAGTCCATGGGGCTCCAAAGAATTGGACATGACTGAGCACCTATCACACTAAATGGGAAAGTATTAGGGCTCTTTTAAAAATCATGAAAAGAAGATGCCAACTACCACTTCCAATGCTGGAAGCCTAGACAGTGAATTAAAATACAAATAAGAAATAAAAGATACTAAAATTATACGCACAGGGTACGATAAAAGAGACAACCGACCATAAACTCACTCACATAAACATAAGACAAAAAACAGACAAGTTCGATAAAATTTCCATTCAAGACCAAATACACATTTTTCTGGAACATGAAAACCTAAATTTTAAAAAATGTATATGTATGATATGATCTCATCTTCGTCAGTCCAGAAAATAATGCCTATTATTGACCCAGGTGCAGAAAGCCCTAAGGTGTGCAGCATTATCATGTGGCATCAGCCAATCAGCCAAGGGGAACATATGCCAGTCTGCGACCAATGAGTACATCCACTCTGACCTGCTAGAGAAAAACACTGTTTACAACTGACTGAACCAATCCTTGATCCTCTCAAGAAGACTGTATATAGAAACCTGAACGACCCTAGCCAACCATGAGACTTGAGCTGGGTAAGCTATATGTATGGCTACAGCCCAACTGCAAGCCAGGCAGAAATGCCATGGCCCATATGATTCATCAGCAGTGGGGTGCCCCAAATCATTATATCATCTGCCATTCACTGTGACCACCTCATCAAGGCCAGCTAAGGGGAGACAAAGATCCATACCAGGCTAAGGACATAAATCAGGAAGAATACACATTCCTGGCAACCATGGCTTGGGCCTCTAGAGGCCTGGATCCAGAATCACTCACTGTATCATTTGGGAAAATCGCATACCCTGGGATTCTTCTGACTGGCACTTACTCCCACGTACCCAACAGTGGTGACCTATGGGACGTCTGCAATGGAAATGGGGGTGCTGGAGCTCTGGATGGCACATTTGGAAGGCCACTGAAGTTCCCCAGGTGACTGGTGTGAAACTGATAGGCATGCTCTCCAGTTACTCCAATGTAACTACTAGTGTCATTTATGCTTATGAGAACATCACAGTCTATTAAAACAAAGAAGCGCCTCACCAAGGAGTCTTAGCTGCCCTAAAGTGATAAACTGTAATATTCAAATAATGTTGCTACAACGCTGATTACAAATAGGCTCAGCTAAAATCCTACTGTGGCAATCATTTCACAACATATGCTCAATTATGCTGTACTCAGATTTATACAGTGATATAAATTATTTATCCAACAAAAAGGGGAAAATATGAACAATGTTGATCCCCAAAACAAGGCTTTTTAAATACTTTATAGGACCAATCCATGATAAAACAAACAGTAGCTAAGCAAACTGTCAGTACTTTACACTTAAGTTAATTTTTCTTCTGTAAGCCTTAGAGTGCTGAAGAATTGATGCTTTTGAACTGTGGTGTTGGAGAAGACTCTTGAGAGTCCCCTGGGCTGCAAGGAGATCCAACCAGTCCATCCTGGGGGAGATCAGTCCCGGGTGTTCTTTGGAAGGACTGATGCTAAAGCTGAAACTCCAATACTTTAGCCACCTCATGCGAAGAGTTGACTCTCTGTAAAAGACTCTGATGCTGGGAGGGATTGGGGGCAGGAGGAGAAGGGGACAACATAGGATGAGATGGCTGGATGGCATCACCGACTCAACAGACATGAGTTTGAGTGAACTCTGGGAATTTGTGATGGACAGGGAGGCCTGGTATGCTGTGATTCATGGGGTCGCAAAGAGTCAGACACAACTGAGCCACTGGACTGAACTGAACTGAAGCTTTATCATCTCCTGTCTCAAAAAGATAAATGAGTTTAATCATACTATCTATCCTTACTCTGAAAAGGTTACAAAAAATTAGAAGTTCAATAGATGTACAGTAACATTATCTATGATTAAAGATACTGAATGAAAGCATTTTTAATGCTTTAGAAATAAAACTGAAGGAACAATTCTCACCAGGAATAATATAAATTTTCTTTAAGACACTGAACTTCATCTAATGACATAACCAAAAAGAGGACTGAAATAGTCCTAAATTGCTTCTTAAGGCAAGGGAAGAAAAAAGAAATTTCTGACTATTGGCTTTTAGTCAGTTACCATGGGAACTCGGAGATTCCTTTTTTGTTTTTTCTTTAAGTTTTCTCTTAAAAGCCACTAAAAGAAAAAATATTGATGGTTTCTGTTCTGTTTAGAGACAATGACTAGGATAATTAATATTACGGTAGCAGCTTGTATCACTAGGATTTCCTTCTAACTCCTTCTCTTTTAACACAGCACTCCATTTTCCCACAACTTAGATGTTAGGAGACAATCAAAAATCAAAATACAGGTGATAATAGTTGAATATTTAAAACGAAGGAATAAAGCAGGGAATATTCAGGAAGTACAATTAATTCAGACTGAGGATAGGATTAAGGGAAGAAAGAGGAGATGACAACAGGAGAAATAATGCAGGAGCTTGTGCCAAGGGGGAAGAAATAAGGATCTTGAGTGCTGCTAAGAAAGATCAATCCTGGGACTTCCCCGGTGGTCCAGGGGCTAACACTCCATGCTCCTGATGTAGCAGGGACGTGTTTGATCCCTGGTCAGGGAACTAGATCCCACATGCTGCAACTAAGAGTTTGCATGCTGCAACTAAAGATCCCAGTGCACCTATTAAATAAATAAAAAATCAATACTCTTCTGATTCCGTCTACTCAGTACTTGACACTTTGGGAAAGGCACTTGATCCTTCTGAGTGTCAGTAAAATACCTACTTCCCTGCATTGTTTTGGGCTTCACAGCTGGCACAGTGGTAAAGAACCCAATGCCAGTGCAGGACACTCAAAGAGACGTGGGTTTGATCCCTGGGTCAGGAAGATACCCTAGAATAGGAAATGGCAACCCACTCCAGTATTCTTGCCTGGAAATCCCCACGGCAGAGGAAACTGGTGGGCCATAGTCCATGGGGCCGCCAAGAGTTGGACACGACTGAGCACAGTGTTGTTTTGAGGCTTAAGTCAGATAATGGAAAGGACGTATAGGACAGTTTGCTCAACAAATAATTACTGAGTACCTTTATGGGATACAACAGTGAAGCAAACAGATAATTTTGGTGTTCATGGAGTTCATATTCAGGAGGACCAAATAAATACTGATTTTCAATCAGAGAAGGCAAAGAAATCCACATATACACTTGTATATATAATAAATTCCCAAGATTTAATTCTCCTTTCTCTTGCAAAGTCTCATCCTTCAAATAAGATAACTAATTAAACACACACAAATTCCATCACTGGGCGCTGACTAGTACTTGATATTCTCTATGTATGACCATAAAAATATAACAATGCAGACAGTATATCATTGTTTGGCATTTTATGTGTGATCTAAAGGTTTTAATATGGGATACTTTTACTTTTAAAAAACAATTCCAGCACAGTTACATTCTGAAACAGTAGCCCTAATATAACTATTCCAAATAATCTGTCCATATTTTAAACCCCTTTCTAAAATCCTAGGGAAATACTTTAAAATAGGCATCTCTAGTAAGTTAACATAAATTACAAAATAAAACACACATGCTGAAGCAGTGGTTCTTAAATATTTTGGGTTGTCACAGTTTGGAAGGTATGACTGGTACCTAGTTGGTAGAGACCAGGGATGCTGCAAAACATACTAAATTGCATGAGACACTCCCCAGCAATAAAAATTACCTGGTCCAAAATGTCCACAGAACCACTGCCAAAAATTATTTTGCTCTAAAAGAACACTGAAGGTTAGTAAATTATTTACTGACAGAATCTCTGTGCTGCAGTATGTTATCAGACTAGTCACAATGATAAGAGAGACATTATTTAGTGAAATCCCATAGGAAATATTGTCAACACAGAACAGGAAGCTAAAGATCACTGAGAAAACTTAATGGTCAAATTTAATATAATCCACTACAGCTGATGGCTCAAAAAGAAATACATGGCTTCAAAACTTAAACTGGCAGTAACACCGCAAAAAGATCAATTTTATTTATAATCTGGAACTAACAGGGTTTTTCCCCTTAATGCAGATGGATTTCCTTGAACCACTAACAACATGCATTGGATATCAAAGCAAAAAATGTAGACATAAAATTTATATCAGCATTCCCTAAGGTGATTTTGTCAAGCAAGCAAGAAATATAGATCACACTGTTCCTTAAAAATATATCCTTTCAAAATTAGTCCTTCATTTTACTAGTAGTATAGAATCTAATTACAGTAGCTGCTTAAGTAGTATTTATTAAAATGAATGATATTTAAAACAATATGCCCCAAACTAAATTACAGGGTTTAGAACGCTCAAAAATGTCAAAAGATTGAAATTTTCACTCAATATGTTTCACATAAAACTGGTAAGATAATACTGCCCAAGGAGAAAAGTCCTATAATCCAAGAACAGCCTAACTGAATGAAAATTTAGAAGTCATCCCAAGCTAAACTTCTCAAAGGAGGGTTTTTCCTCCTAATTATATACCTAATTAAAGGTGAGCATTCTTTGGCATTGCCTTTCTTTGGGATTGGAATGAAAACTGACCTTTTCCAGTCCTGTGGCCACTGCTGAGTTTTCCAAATTTGCTGGCATATTGAGTGCAGCACTTTCACAGTGTCATCTTTCAGGATTTGAAATAGCTCAACTGGAATTCCATCACCTCCTCTAGCTTTGTTCATAGTGATGCTTTCTAAGGCCCACTTGACTTCACATTCCAGGATGTCTGGCTCTAGGTCAGTGATCACACCATCGTGATTATCTGGGTCGTGAAGATCTTTTTTGTACAGTTCTTCAGTGTATCCTTGCCACCTCTTCTTAATATCTTCTGCTTCTGTTAGGTCCATACCATTTCTGTCCTTTATCGAGCCCATCTTTGCATGAAATGCTCCCTTGGTATCTCGAATTTTCTTGAAGAAATCTCTAGTCTTTCCCATTCTGTTTCCCTCTATTTCTTTGCATTGATCGCTGAGAAAGGCTTTCTTATCTCTTCTTGCTATTGTAAAGAGACATTACTTTGCCAACAAAGGTCCGTCTAGTCAAGGCTATGGTTTTTCCTATAGTCATGTATGGATGTGAGAGTTGGACTGTGAAGAAAGAGGAGCGCCGAAGAATTGATGCTTTTGAACTGTGGCATTGGAGAAGACTCTTCAGAGTCCCTTGGACTGCAAGGAGATCCAACCAGTCCATTCTAAAGGAGATCAGCCCTGGGATTTCTTTGGAAGGAATGATGCTAAAGCTGAAACTCATGTACTTTGGCCACCTCATGCAAAGAGTTGACTCATTGGAAAAGACTCTGATGCTGGGAGGGATTGGGGGCAGGAGAAGGGGACCACAGAGGATGAGATGGCTGGATGGCTGAATGGCATCACTGACTCGACGGACGTGAGTTTGAGTGAACTCCGGGAGTTGGTGATGGACAGGGAGGCCTGGCGTGCTGCAATTCATGGGGTTGCAAAGAGTCGGACATGACTGAGCTACTGAACTGAACTAAAGGTGAGCCATTCTTAAAATTCTCTTCTCTAGATAGCTCAAAGATGATGTTGGCTACATTTTTTTAGCAAGATCTGAAAACTGGAAGTGAAGCGGCAGCCATGTATTCTTCACACTCAGGTGATACTGTTATTCATGCATGTTGTTGCTTATCTGCTGGCTCATCGATCTGGCACAGGCAGCAGCTGCCCCTTAACCCCAGCTTTTACCAAACCTCCTCTTTCAACTTCTCTGACTCCTGGGCCAGGAGCATTATTCATTGTGAGCTACGAGAAGAAGGATATAATATTCTCTCACAAGATAACTATATTCATGAAACTAGGAAAGAGTGAGAGGGCAGCTTCCAGTTATCCTCACAGGTTCCCTTTTGTCCTTGCTTCCCTTTACTTCATGTCAACATTCCCTTATTGATTTTCTGCCTTGATGACTTCGGGTAACAGCACCAAACACAGAACGACCAACTCCCACAAACTGTTTAAACAGCTCCCAAAACTGAGTATGGAGAAGTCTTTATAATAAATCCTTCAAATGTGTATCTCCTAGTGGTCTGCTTCTCTGATTAAACCTTGACTAACAGAGGATTTCTGCAAGGTGCCCTTTATGTTGTTCAAGCATATTCAATTACAGTATAAGTCCAGGAAAATAAGATGTATAAAACTCCTAAGAAACATTAACCATTTGGATAGTAAATTTTAAAATATCTTGAGATACAAGTAGAACTCATAAAATATGTGAGGAAGCAAGAAGCTACTGAAACAGAATTTGCAAAATATTTTAAATATAGGTAGCAAATTAGCAATCTGTTAGGGTAGGGGAGAGAGAAAACACATAAACGTTGCATGCCACAGGATACAGGATGCAAGCAGTGTGGACTGTCCCACTTACATTTTGACCTATGCATGCTGACTGACTTATGTTTTGAGAAGCCTTTTGCTTCTCATTTGTGTTCTAATTAATCTTGACAGTGTTCTGATGCAATATTTTACCTTTATTTGACTTGTAACCTGCTTTACAGACTTTATTGAATATTTAGAACAAAGTAAATAGGTGTGCAAGGACTTTGTTAACCTGATGTTTTAAGAAAAGACAACTACACACTGTAAGACCTCACTTAAAAAAGTCTAATCACCAAGTTTGTTTTTTTAAGATGCTCAATATGGTTCTTCTATATTGAGAAAATCTGAAAAAAACTTGGTATTTTGATTCTTTTTTATTTCTTCCAAGGATCTATTACTATTAGAGAAGACATAATTTATGAGCTGATATTTAGAACATATTTATATCAACTCCCTCTTGATTTACGTGAAGTTTAACATTTATTAGGATGGACAGAATCAAAGTAGAGAAGTTCAATACTGATATTGTGCCGTAGCAGGGGACATACACAAAAAGTCAATACCACTTAAGAGCTTTTAATACAATCTGGAAATGAGTAATTTCATTCAAGATATTTAAGGGAGTGAAACAAATGATTTATATAGGTATTACACCCTGAAGAGGATGCTGTTGGCTCCTCTCCAGCGGCCACGCTTCTCTTCCTTCTGAAAAGAATCCCAAACTTTATGCAAGAACCCGGAAATGAATGCTACCTCCACTTTAGGTCTAAGCTTGTCACAGCCATTCCATCCCACTTTACAGGTTTTGAAGAACCTGAACTAAAGCTGATCAACACATGGTATTCCATGGCAATTACTGGTTTAAATGTGGGCATGTGGCTGAAGTCAACCCAATCACATTGAATGAAAGAAGAGGGTTTTATTCCACAGGGGGGTAAAAAAGTATCTGACTGTCTATCTAGCACAAGTATAACATTAATTTAAATTAACAGAAGTTTCTTATATTCAAGGTAATGGTTCTTGGAATTTAAAAAGAATTAAAATTTTGTAAAAAATAAAAAAAGGATTGAATCTACTAAACAGAAACCTGTCTTCAAAGTATGAGACATTTCAAATTTGAGAAAATAATACTTTTCAAAACTATGGATATAGTTAATACATTAAGGCTGAATAATCCACTAGTGCAATTTCCATCTTGAAAGAAAAATCCCAGTATTTTCATTTAGTCACTGATTCAAACTGAACTGGGCTGACTCAATTTCACACTGCTACTGTTTTTACCCATTTATGTTGGTTATAATGCTGTATTTCTTATCAAACACCACCAATTATGATATACTATTATTTCATACATCCATAGAGCTGAAGCACCCCAGGAGTACATCTTTGTATAAGACTTAAGATAAAATAAACCCTCTTAGTTTATAGAAAAAGCAATAAAGCTCATGAAATAGCCTTTACTCTGAGTGAAGGGTAGGGGACACAATCTCTGGAAAAAATTTAAACCACAAAACAATACTCACACTGTGAAGACAGTCTGAGTTTATACTAACAATGAAATTCAAACATCACCTAAGAAATAACTAATATAAAGTGGTCTCAGGTTGATCATGTCTGAGATGACTGGAAGATGCAAAAACAAACTCCCTTTATAGGAACTAGACTTCAACTGAGAACAAGGGTAAAAATAAAAGACCACTTATTTTAAGAAATGCTAAAATCTGGGGGAGCGGGGGGAGGGGAACTCAAAAGTAACTCAAAATTGATGAATTATGATATGAATTCTGTATGATAAATGATACATCTGTAACAGACAAATACATGAAATTTAATTATAAATATGGGGGCCTATGCAAATACTTTCAGTTACTGCAACATGTAGCTTTAAATCTGGCTGCTGATGAAGTCATTCTCACCATCTATTTTCAGCAAAATAACCATTTCAAAATAGATGAATTTCTAACATGCATTCACTCGAGTCTCCTTTTTAACCATCTTGAACTAACATATGGCTAAAAGCAGCTGAGTTTTATCCTACATGTTCTTCTCTTTGTAACTATAAGATTCTGGCCAACGAAGAGTGAAATGTTAGGCATCTATTTGTATATAATTTAACTGTATTATATTTTCTAGATATTCTCTAATCAGAATTTATTTCTTATTAGAAAATTTTAATTCCAAGTTCATTTTCAACTCTTACAAGTAATACCTTGGTTTGTCAAACTGAAAATTTCCATTTTAAGCAAAATCATTTTCCCAGACGAATCTGCTTTCAACCAACTGGGTAGGAAGAAATTCTGCCTTATTCCTAATTATTTAAGCTTTTCATAAACTACTTACTTACTCAACAACTGGAAACATTCACATATCAGAGAAGACACAGTCTTTGCTCTCATGAAGTTTAGAAGCAAACTGAAAACAGGTTATACGTCTCAAAGCTTATATGTGAATAACACAAGTTTATTCACTCAATATATATACTGAGTACTTGTTGTATATATGTCATGGAACATTTAAGTGTTTTTAACCAGGATTTCTCATCTGAACCATAAAAGACATAAAATTATTTGAGACATTATCTTCTCAGTACTTCCAGGTATGATACACAGATGCACAGAAGGGAATCCAGTAGAGAATAGATGAAAAGGAAAGATGATGACTAAGATATATTTTTTCTTTCAATAAAATTAGTGGAAAAGGTAAGTAACCCAATCATTAAAGTACACTATAGGAACATGGGAGAACAGTCCCCAAAACCATTTCCTATGGGCAACATGTAATTTAATGAGGGGGAAATATCCAAAGGAAAAAAGATTATTTTCTTTGAAATAGAAAAGACCTTTAAACAAATGTGTAATTTAACTATTTGGAAGGTAGACACAAAAGGATAATATAAAAGTACCATAAGAACGACAGGCACTTGTATAAAGATCACCCCAGAAAAACAGGCTGATAACTTGAAAGTTGAGACACCATGTCCTACCAAAAGTGGTCTTTTTTCTACGAGGAAATAACATCTTGACTAAGGTACTTGTCAATCATTTAAAATAACGCTCTTAAGAGAACATGATCATAACTTTCCCGAGATATCAGACTTATGTTGATTGAGATTTTAACCTAAACCATACATAAACAGGTTAGAATTACTCTGCTATAACTATTCTTAGCAATAAATTTTACAAAACTGCCTTTGAAAAGTAGACTGAAATGTCAATACCTTTTAGCCCACAGAGTTATATTTTGAAGAAAAACTGAGGCATAAAATTAAACTGGGATGTTTCACTATGTTAGATAGTACGTGAGCAGTTGAAAAGGTTGAAACAATGCATTTCACCGGATAGCCATCAAGGAATCACTGTGTGGTTTTCAAGTGATAAAATCAGTTGACAATTTATGTAGAATGAATGAAAGAAGCAAAATTAGAAAGAAAACAAACTATCCAAACTGTTCTGTGATTAATGCTGCCAATCTAGTTTAAATTATGGGAAATAAGAATAAAAAGCAAGGTAAAGTTGAAAGAATCTTAAAGACAAAGAACCCTTAAGACCTGTTGACTAACCCAATAAACAGCAAAGAAGAGCACAGATTAAAATGTTATTAGGCTTTTGACAGTAACAATACCGGTTTACATATTCAGAACCTAAATGAAAATACGGATGGTTACTAAAACCTCAGGTTTTACCTAAAAGATATCTTAATAGTTTATCCAGTGGGAGGAAAAGGCATTTCAATTAAAAGTATTAAAACATAAAAAACAATTATTTTAAAAATCCTTCTAATCTCTGCAACTAAAAATAACCCTATGAAGCTGATTAAAGTAACAAATCTGAAAAGTTCCCCTCAACCAATAAACAATCATTTCTCTCCTTTAGAATACATGATTCAAGGTATCTGCATATAACAAGTGCTCTATTACTTGAAGTGCAATCACAAAAATTTTGAAAATACATTTTAAGATTAATATCCTGTTTGCTGAACTCAGGGTAAGCAAGGCGAGCTGGGGAAGCTGGAAGAAACTCAAGGGGCTGTAGGAACTGCAAACACATTTATTCTCACCTGACTGGCAGCAACGGTAGCAGCAGACACACTATATTCTTTCCTCTGGTGGTTGACCCAGCAATCAGAGCCGTTAACGCAGCATCACCACCATAATGCAGCCATACACAAAACAACACAGCATTCCTTCAGGACTTTTCCAGGTGGAGCTTGTATATGCTTACACAACAAAAGTAGCCTGTGGCCAAGCGAGTACTTTGTGACTCGCATGCGCAGTGCTGTAAGTACATGTGAAAGTCACTCAGTCCTGTCCAACTCTTTGTGACCCCACCACGGACTGTCACTCCATGGAATTCTCCAGGCGAGAATATCGGAGTGGTTAGTCTTTTCCTTCTCCAGGGGATCTTCCAACCCCAGGGAATTATTATAAGTACATAATCATTCAAAAAACGTGGGGCAAGAGAGCCTAACCACACCATCTGGCTAATTTGCTCTTTCCCTACAGCAGCTAAACATGAGTCTTTAAAAGTTTCTTAGCAGCGGAATTCTTTACTCAAACAAAATTTTAAATAGTAGTCCAACAAACTAATCAGAAAAAAATCAGTTACTTTTATAGATACAGGTCTAGAGCCTTACCCAATGTCAACTCTAAGAAATCTTGGACTCTGTAGAGTGCAAGTTTAAAATAAAATTAAATGGAAAAGAAAACACTATATATCACTTTGTCCAGTGGAATAAAATCTACACAAAACTAAAATCAAAATAGTTATCTTATTGACAGATTGAGATATACAAGTGAAATAAGCAGCCCTTGAAAGCTGAATGGACTAAAAAGGCTAATATTTGGTTAGAGGAAATAAAAGTACTCAGTAATTATTTACTTCAATACTTTGAGAAAATGAAAATTATCATGAGAGATTGCACTTGCTTAACTTTAATTACTTTCCCATGTTCATTCCACTGCTTGGCTTCTAAATCTAAATTTCAGAAAGAGTTTGATCAACTGCTGAGTTAAAAAGCTCTCCTACTGCTTTTATCTTTGAGTAAAGCTACCGTCTCCAAAGACCTCCCCCAAGAATCATGGGCTATGAACTATAGGAGGGCTCACGCCTAGTTGCTGGTGTCTCAGCCTGCATTCATTACTTCACCCCATTAACATTCCATGCTGGGAGTCCTTTGCTAGTTTTATGAGGCGAAACCACAAAATGTCAGGTTAACAAAATCCTCACACAGCAATTTCACCTTAAAATACTGCCTGTCAAGCACTTGCTTCCAAGATATTCAATAAATCACTAACTCTATAAAGCAGGTTGCTAGTCAAATAAAGGTAAAATTTGCATCAGAGTACAATAAAGACTAATCAGAACACAAGCTGATTATTTAGAACTAAAACCTTTGGGGAAAAGCGAGTCGAGCAGTGTGATTCAAGTGTACTTGAATCATATTGGTAACCTCAGTTTTTAATTGTGTTTATAGTTACACAGATATACTTGCCTCTCTATTATAACCAATTTCCAATCATTCAGATACCTGATTTCAGAAACTCTGATAGGCAGTAGAGAGTTTTGGAGACATGAACATGTTGGGTCCATTCCTGGTTCGCCACTTGTTAACTATGTGTCTTATCTCCTTAAATCTTGTTTTTTCCATGTAAACATGAAGAAAATAATTTTCTTCATTGAGTTATTCTGATTTAAAAAGATGCCAGGTAAAAGCACTAAGCATAGCCTATAATAGCCGTAATAACATGTTTAATAATGGTAATAACAGTAAATGTTCATATTTGTTAGTTTTCTGCCCTCTATCCGCTGTAGAGATGAAAATTGCCAACTTAAGTGAGAGTTACTGTTCAATTTCTCTACAAGCTCTGAGGATACCATAACGAAGAGATCTTATCTCTGCATGTGCAGTCATGGAGTCAAGAAAGTCACAAAGGGAAAAAGAAAGTGAAAGGAAGACTTTTAGGCATACATGTAAGTGAAAATACACCCATAAACACATATGTCTACACTCCTTTCTCCTTCATTCAACAGGAACGAGACAATATAAACTGGCTAACCCCTGTGCACCCACCCTCTAAGATGATGATCCCTGTCATTGCTAGTATGTGGCTGTCATGACAATTATAATATTAAACCCTGTTGGATAGCAAACTTCAAAGCAAGTATCTTTAAGCAGAACAGCCTAGGCTTAAATAAATCTTTACACTCTCTGGATGACCAAGATACAGACTCTTTACAGTGGACTTTGGTTTGAGATTGCCAAAATGGACACAAATTAATCCCAGTGAAATTTGAAACCTACATTCTATTCTGGGTTGAAATTAATTGCCTGACGGCTCCCTCATTAAATATTTATTAGACAACTATTAACTACCAGGCGTTACAGCTTTCTCAGAACTATCATCAGGATCTAGAAAGGATGACCACTTTTTCAAGTCTGAAACTGTTTCTACCAAGAAAATGAGTAGAAAAGGCGAAGTATGATTATACTCAAACCATATAATGAGTACCTGTATAGTCTAGGGAACTGACATGAAAGCAGGTAAAATTCACACTGTCCAACACTAATTTCCCAAAGGAAAGTAATTCACACTCTGATTCTGTTCTATACATAACAGATAAAAATTATTCTAATGCTAATGACCTTTGTAAATATAAAGTGAAGAGGATAACATACATCAGTGAACTATCAATGAATTATGGCAAAAATATTTAAGAACCATCACTGCATGATTTTCACATGTTCTCCTTACTATCCTAGTAATAAATATTATTTCTTTTCTTTGAACCCATTTCAATTTCTTTAAGTCCCTTTGTAAATGCACATAACAAAACAGAATAGGAACCAACATAGGACTGTTGCAATAGCTAACTCCTTGCATATACTTTCCACTTCCAATAATAAAAGACAAATCCTTGCCACTGACATGTGGATTACGTTCTTATTAAATTCTTAATACAAAAGTTAAATGAGCATTCATGTTCTCAATCGCATAAGCAAAATAAATCTAAAAGAAAATTGGTTAATATTAATAATTCAGATTAAACACTATAATCACTGTTCACAGTAGACTCGTATGATCAAAAACCAAAACCAATCCTCAAATTAAAATTTTACTTCTATTTTCCTCTAATGTTCTTTTAAGATTCCGTTCAATTCAGCTGCTCAGTCATGTCCAACTCTTTGCGACCACATGAAGCGCAGCACACTAGGCCTCCCAGTCCATCACCAACTCCCTAAACCCATGTGCATCGAGTCGGTGATGCCATCCAACCATCTCATCCTCTGTCATCCCCTTCTCCTCCTGCCCTCAATCTTTCCCAGCATCAGGGTCTTTTAAAATGAGTCAGCTCTTCACATCAGGTGGTCAAAGTATTGGAGTTTCAGCTTCAACATCAGTCCTTCCAATGAACATGCAGGACTGATCTTTAGGATGGACTGGTTGGATCTCCTTGCAGTCCAAGGGACTCTCAAGAGTCTTCTCCAACACCACAGTTCAAAAGCATCAATTCTTCAGCACTCAGCTTTCTTCACAGTCCAACTCACACATCCGTACATGCTGCTGCTGCTAAGTCGCTTCAGTCGTGTCCGACTCTGTGCAACCCCATAGACGGCAGCCCACCAGGCCTCACCGTCCCTGGGATTCTCCAGGCAAGAACACTGGAGTGGGTTGCCATTTCCTCCTTCAATGCATGAAAGTGAAAAGTGAAAGTGAAGTCGCTCAGTCGAGTCCGACTCTTAGCAACCCCATGGACTGCAGCCTACCAGGCTCCTCCGTCCATGGGGATTTTCCAGGCAAGAGTATTGGAGTGGGGTGCTATCGCCTTCTCCCTCCATACATGACTACTGGAGAAACCATAGCCTTGACTAGACGGACCTTTGTTGGCAAAGGAATGTCTCTGCTTTTTAAGACGCTGTCTAGGTTGGTCATAACTTTCCTTCCAAGTAAGTGTCTTTTAATTTCATAGCTGCAATCACCATCTGGAGTGACTTTGGAGCCCAGAAAAATAAAGTCAGCCTCTGTTTCCACTCTTTCCCCATCTATTTGCCATGAAGTCATGGGAGCAGATGCCATGATCTTCGTTTTCTGAATGTTGAGCTTTAAGCCAACTTTTTCACTCTCCTCTTTCACTTTCACCAAGAGGCTCTTCAGTTTTTCTTTACTTTCTGCCTGCCATAAGGGTGGTGTCATCTGCATATCTGAGGTTATTGATATTTGTCCCGGCAATCTTGATTTCAGCTTGTACTTCCTCCAGCCCAGCATTTCTCGTGATGTACTCTGCATATAAGTTAAATAAGCAGGGTGACAATATACAGCCTTGATGTACTCCTTTTCCTATTTGGAACTGGTCTGCTGTTATATGTCCAGTTCATATTTTTTAATATGCAAATTTACATTTGTACATCTAATACAACATAAAGAGAGGCAGCATAATCTTGGGTCTCCCAAATCTCAGAAAACATTATTGTTTTTGTTCAGTTGCAGCTGCTAAGTTGTATTTGACTCTTTGTGACCTCGTGAACTGCAGCACACCAGGCTTCCCTGTCCTTCACTATCTCTCAGAGTTGGCTCAAAGGCATGTCCACTGAGTTGGTGAGCTATCCAGAAAATATTAGTGATCTAGTAAAACCCTATATCTAATAATTTAATTTAACTTTACTAATAACTGAATACATTTTAATAGAGCCTTATATATTTTAGTGATGTAGAGATCTCAAGTATCTCACCTAAAAAGATGGCTCTTCTGCTCCACACTCTTAGTAAAAACCAGTCAATAACAAAGAGCTCTAAGAAAAGAACAAAGTCACAAAGTCAAAAGCAAGAAAACCAAAACTCGAGGATCTCATCAAAATGATACAATTAAAGGAGAACACAGTCTTTGGACACAGGCAAATACAGAACACAATAAAACCAGGGCCTAACACCTGAGAAAAGCCTGTTTGGCTTCCAACAACAATTGTGTCACAGAAGACAAAAAAAAGCCTTCCTAGAAATTTACAATTTGATCAGTAATTCTAAGAACATGAAAGTCCCACCTTCTTTCTTGCATATATAAAAGGTATCTATGAAGTCTACAAACCCTATGTTCCAAAGAAATAGAAATGAGATTGAATAAATTATTTTTTATGACTAGGTCTTAATCAACTGGATATCTCATATCACATTCCTTGTACAGCAGAACTTAAATAAATGGTCCAGTAAGCTTATTAAGAAAAAAAAAAAATGTTATTTGGAAGTAAACTGAACTATAAATAATATTCAAATGTAAATTTAAAATTATTCAACACAGCACCAGAAAGGAATAAAAAGCTCATCTGATATAAGTGTGATAACAGAACAAATTAAACAAATTTTAAACTTTTTATAGGAAAAAGAAATGGTCATTACCCAATATTGTTATACACCTTAATTATTTAAGCAGAGTTATATAATTGTGCATAAAAGAATCTTCAGATTTTAAAATAGCCTATAACCATCTGAACCAATCTGAATTTAATCAGATGAGTTTTCCGTAATTTACAGCATGCTCCATGCTTAGAATTTGATAACAGAATCTCGAACTGGCAATAGTTACTCTTTGTGTGGAAGTAACTGAATGTTTAAAGACAAATGGTTAAAACCAACAAATATAAAACATTTGTTTAGTTGTATAGATTTAAGCTCTCACTGGCTCAGAACCAAACTTAAATTCTGAGTAACTAAAGGTCAAGGGTAAGGGTAAGCTTATTTGCAAATCAGCAGTGCTGACTGAAAGGTGACCTGGAGGAATAAAATGAAAACAGAAAAATTTACTTTTTTTTCATGCTGTAAACACCAAAGCACGGTGACTATTTTAAAAAGTCATATTCATAATGATCATCATATATTTGGGGGAGTTAAAATTTTTTAACAAACATTTAAGGAGAGCTTCAATACTCATAAGGTTCACCATTTTATAAAGTGTAGAACCACATTTACAAATTAAATGCTTCCTCTCTTAAATAAATTGTATGGCAATTTTAAAAGGAAGACAAGGGTCCCTTCTAACATTTTTCTTTTAGTAAATGCTTCATTTTATATTATGGTGAACAGATGCGTGTATAGGGTGCAGGGAAAAGGTATGACTGCCCCGGGCTCCGGGCAGGGACTAGTAGCCTCCATAGTCCTTTATGAGCTCGTAAACAGTTTGAATAATCATCAGGAAGCCAGTGGACAAAATGATGATGTGGACGATAATCAGGAGGAGGCCCAGGATCAGGATGCAGGTGCTCAGGCACTTGGCAGTGAAGTCATAGCTCTAGGCCCCAATGATGTTGCCCACCATCTTCTGGTCGCTAGACTTCACGGACTGGATGAATGCCATGAAGCCCAAGCAGCACCAGTTCATGAAGATTGTGTTGAACAGGGATCAGATGATGTGGTCACGCACCAAGGCCTCACTGCAGATGTTGATCACTGTGGTCGTCACAAGCACTGGGCTCTGGAAAGCCTCCAGCACGGCCACCTCATTCTCCTCCTTGAGCATCTTACAGGCTGGGGGGACCATGCTGTGGGCACCAGCGGAAAAGGGCTGGGACATGAGGTTCATGGTGGGGATGGAGCAACTGTGGTCCAGATGCCCACTTACGACATTTTCAATATAATTAGTCTCATTAAAATAGCCAGAAGTAACTATTCAATTGCAGTCTGTTAGTAAATGGTTTCGGAGAAGGCAATGGCACCCCACTCCAGTACTCTTGCCTGGAAAATCCCATGGACAGAGGAGCCTGGTGGGCTGCAATCCGTGGGGTCACTAAGAGTCGGACATGACTGAGCGATTTCACTTTCACTTTTCATTTTCATGCATTGGAGAATGAAATGGCAACCCACTCCAGTGTTCTTGCCTGGAGAATCCCAGGGACGGGGGAGCCTCGTGGGCTGCCGTCTGTGGGGTCGCACATAGTCGGAGACGACTAAAGCGACTCAGCAGCAGCAGTAAATGGTTTGAACTGATCGAGATGAAAGATAAACAAGTCAAATAACTGGACAAAGTTACAAAATATTTACTGAGAAAATAAAATGTGTAAACTTCAAATAGTCATAATGACAGGAAGAAAAAAGATAAAAATGCGAAATTATTGATGCTATATTTTAAGAATCTGTGTAACAAAGAACAGGATTACAAGGAGCTAAAAGTCCTTACCCTCTTACCGCATCTCCCACTAACACTTTGACATTAGCAAAACAACATAAATAAAAAAAATTAGTATTCTGGAAAATTAATATGCTTACTGAGATAGACTTATCGTATAGGTTTCTTTCAAACAGAAAGCAAACCACTGCATTTCTAATTTAATACTCTCTTGGAAACCAGAGGCTATAATCCAAAGAGCTAGCATTCTCAACTAAAATTCACAAAGACCCAAAACAAAAGAACAGAGACACACATGATAGCCCTCAGTTCAGTTCAGTCGCTCAATCGCGTCCGACTCTTTGCGACCCCATGAATCACAGCACCCCAGGCCTCCCTGTACATCACCAACTTCCGGAGTTCACTCAAACTCATGTCCATCAAGTTGGTGATGCCATCCAGCCATCTCATTCTCTGTCGTCCTGCCCCCAATCCCCCGCAGCATCAGTCTTTTCCAATGAGTCAACTCTTCGCATGAGGTGGCCAAAGTACTGGAGTTTCAGCTTTAGCATCATTCCTTCCAAAGAACAACCAGGGCTGATCTCCTTCAGAATAGATGGGTTGGATCTCCTTGCAGTCCAAGGGACTCTCAAGAGTCTTCTCCAACATCACAGTTCAAAAGCATCAATTCTTCAGCGCTCAGCTTTCTTCACAGTCCAAGTCTCACATCCATACATGACAACATGAAAAACCATAGCCTTGACTAGACGAACCTTTGTTGGCAAAGGAATGTCTCTGCTTTTGAAAATGCTCTCTATGTTGGTCATGACTTTCCTTCCAAGGTAAGAGTCTTTTAATTTCATGGCTGCAGTCACCATCTGCAGTGATTTTGGAGCCCAAAAAAATAAAGTCTGACACTGTTTCCACCGTTTCCCCATCTATTTCCCATGAAGTGATGGGACCAGATGCCATGTTCTTCGTTTTCTGAATGTTGAGCTTTAAGCCAACTTTTTCACTCTTCTCTTTCACTTTCATCAAGAGGCTTTTGAGTTCCTCTTCACTTTCTGCCATAAAGGTGGTGTCATCTGCATATCTGAGGTTATTGATATTTCTCCCGGCAATCTTGATTCCAGCTTGTGCTTCCTCCAGCCCAGCGTTTCTCATGATGTACTCTGCATAGAAGTTAAATAAGCAGGGTGACAATATACAGCCTTGACATACTCCTTTTCCTATTTGGAACCAGTCTGTTGTTCCATGTCCAGTTCTAACTGCTGCTTCCTGACCTGCATACAGATTTCTCAGGAGGCAGGTCAGGTGGTCTGGTATTCCCATCTCTTTCAGAATTTTCCACAGTTTATTGTGATCCACACAGTCAAAAGGCTTTGGCATAGTCAATAAAGCAGAAATAGATGTTTTTCTGGAACTCTCTTGCTTTTTCCATGATAGCCCTAGGGTCTATTATAAGCCACCCCTCCCTCACATGTTTTTAATACTGGAATACAGTGTGACATATAAGAGTTAAATAATAAGAGTAAGCAAATATTTATTAAATGCCTCCTAGTATTGGCATTATTCCAATATTTTGGCCAACTGATGTGAAAAACCGACTCATTGGAAAAGACCCTGAGGCTGGGAACGATATAAGGCGGGAGGAGAAGGGGACGACAGAGGATGAGAATGCTGGATGGCATGACCAATGCAATGGACATGAGTTTGAGCAGGCTCCGGGAGTTGGTGATGGACAGGGAAGCCTAGTGTGCTGCAGTCCATGGGGTCGCAAGGAGTTGGACACGACAGAGTGACTGAATTGACTGACTAGTATTGGAAAGTAACGTGCTAAGTCAGACAGAAACAGTCCCATCCCACATGAAGCACAGGTCAGGTACCTAAAATATATTGTTTTATCCACTTAATAACTCCATAAGATATTATCTTCCCAGTATTTTAGAAAGGGATCTGAGACTATAAGAGGTTAACTAACTGGCCCAAAAAACAAAGTCCAAAGAAGAAGGATTTAGAATGAAATCCAAGGCTGTGACTTCCACCTGTAACCCATGATCTTTGTTCCATATTCAGTAGATTCATTATGAGGGTTGTGGAAAAGCCGGCTAAAAACTCAAAAAAATAAAAAATAAAAAAACTAAGATCAAAGCATCCAGTCCCACCACTTCAAGGGAAACAAAAGGGGAAAAGATGGAAGTTGTGACAGATTTCTTCCTTTAGGGTTCTAAAATCACTGCAGAAGGTGACTGCAGTCATGAAATTTAAAGATGCTTGCTTCTTGGCAGGGAAGCTATGACAAACCCAGACAGTGTCTTAAAAAGCAAAGACATCACTTTACCAACAAAGGTCTGTCTAGTCAAAGCTATAGTTTTTCTAGTAGTCATGTATGGATGTGAGAGTTGGACCATAAATAAGGCAGAGTGCCAAAGAACTGATGCTTCTGAACTGTGGTGCTGGAAGGGAGTCCCTTGGACAGAAAGGAGATCTAATCAGTCAATCTTAAAAGAAATAAACCCTGAAGATTTATTGGAAGGACTGATAGCTGAAGCTCTTATACTTCGGCCACCTGATGCTAACAGCCCAATCATTGGAAAAGACCCTGATGCTGAGAAAGATTGAAGGCAGAAGGAGAAGAGGGTGACAGAGGATGAGATGGTTGGATGGCATCATGGATTCAATGGACATGAACTTGGGGAAATGCCCAGAGATGGTAAAGGACATGGTGGCCTGGCATGCTACAGCACACAGGGTCACAAAGAGTTGGATACACCTAGTAACTCAGAGGTAAAGCATCTGCAATGCAGAAGACCTGGGTTCGATCCCTGGGTTGGGAAGGTCCGCTGGAGGAAGAAATGGCAGCCCACTCCAGTATTCTTGCCTGGAAAATCCCATGGACGACGGAGCCTGATAGGCTACCGTCCATGGGGTTGCAAAGAGTCAGACACGACTGAGTGACTTCACTTTCAGTAACTGAACAACAATAAACATCCTCTAGGGGCATTTTTGGAAATTATTGTTTCCAGCTGTCACAATGATTAGGAGATACCACCTGACATTTGGCATCAACCAAGACATCAAAGTTGTTGAACACTCAAAACAGTCTCTTGTACAACAAAGAATGATCTCACATTCCATAACAATTTTAAAGTGTCCTGACAGTCATGTGAGTGAAAAAATCTAGTCATAATTATTTGAACCTAGAATGTCTTTTACATTTAACATACAGGAGCTTTCACACCTACTTTAATGAATCTGAAAGGTCCAGTAATTTAACTATCAGGAATACAGAAGAAAAATTATGAATCATTGAGAATTTGACCAAGAAGTGTTTGCCATTTCAGAAAAATCACTTCACCCATGGCTATCCCACTGGACTACTAGCAATTTATCAATATACAGGCAAGCAAAGTGTATAACTGTGCTGATGTAATGCATGTGGCAGGCTAAGTGTCTTAACCTGAGCAATTTGTGCCTTCTAGTCTAGTTACACTCTAAATACTGAAGAAATTACTTTCCTTTCATTTTCCCATTCCTACAACTATGGCATTATATTGATTTCTCCATAAGTTACCAGCTTAAAAATATACCTTAACTATGAATTTTATATCAACACAGTAAAGAGGCATCAGAAAATACATGCTATCAAAAGAAGCATGAGATTTCGGTGCTAAGAACCACTACTATCATTGTGCCCCTAACAACGGTACTAACTGTGCCATATCCTTGGCCTAAAAATAATACAATTGAAACCACCTTAATTATAAGATTCACCTCTACTCATGAAGACTTTCACACAAGTTATTCTCAATGGCAGAATATTTTCTTGTATTGAACTAAAGTACCTTATTTAACATTTAAATATGTTTACTATTTTCTCTGTTCTAAAATAAGATCTGGGTAGGACAAGAATAGCTCAATAAAAGCACCATATCTGATCAGATCAGATCAGTCACTCAGTCGTGTCCGGCTCTTTGCGACCCCATGAATCACAGCACGCCAGGCCTCCCTGTCCATCACCAAGTCCCGGAGTTCACCCAGAGTCACATCCATCAAGTCAGTGATGCCATGCAGCCACCTCATCCTCTGTTGTCCCCTTCTCCTCTTGCCCCCAGTCCCTCCCAGCATCAGAGTCTTTTCCAATGAGTCAACTCTTCGCATGAGGTGGCCAAAGTACTGGAGTTTCAGCTTTAGCATCATTCCCTCCAAAGAAATCCCAGGCCTGATCTCCTTCAGAATGGACTGGTTGGATCTCCTTGCAGTCCAAGGGACTCTCAAGAGTCTTCTCCAACACCACAGTTCAAAAGCATCAATTCTTCGGCGCTCAGCCTTCTTCACAGTCCAACTCTCAAATACATACATGACCACAGGAAAAACCATAGCCTTGACTAGACGAACCTATATTTTATCAGTGGAATGTGTTTATCAGTCTCCCTCTTTCATTTACCATATTTCCCAGTATGTTGTGTTCAAAGACTATCTATTCATAGAATGGTAATTCCACAGTATTCCTATTCAATACAGTATATCATGAACTGAAGAATCAATCAACCACTGTATAAATGCTTTCTACTCACAATAAATTTTTATTGAGTATAGAGGTGTAAATATTACTCCCATCCAATATAAAAATTCACAAAAAAAATGCTCAGTTTGCACAGGTAGTAAATTAGAGAAAGCATACAATGGAACTGGCTTACTATTTGAATTTTTTTTTTAAAGTCAAGGTTTAAAACGTTAACTGTGAATTAAGGTTTTCCAAGGATCCCATACTTTTCTAACCAAAGTACAAATAGTTGTTTGGAAACACATATTAATCTACAGGAAACAGACATCCTCTACTAGTTATGGACTTTAGAGAGATGACTTTGGTGCATACACCTAAATTCAGGACAAAACTTTAAAAGAATAAGTTCAATAATTTTTGCCCTATTGCAAATCTTTATTAATAGTAAACAAATCCTCCAATATCTCTTACCTCAAAAATAAGAATGGGATGCCACTGGTTAAATAATAATTGAATGGCCCAGCTTCTCTAGACCTTTTACTAAATTTCACATCAAGGGTGCTCACTAAATAATCTTGCGAGGTACAGCACTGGTAAACTGCCAGATCTGGGACAATATTCAAAGAGATCTCAGACAAATACAAACCTTAGGGAATTTGAATCATGAACTGATATTCACACAGATTTGCAGTATGGACTCACATTATCAAGAAAGTCCAGAAATTTCACAAGCAGATATTTAACTTGTAGTTCAAGTTGCAGTGCCCCTATACGGGCAGCAGAAGCAAGCAGATAATTTCTCTGACAGCCTTTGACCTCAACTCAGGCTATGAGCAACTGTAAGATATCATTAACTATACAAGGACTCCTAATTTCATAGATATTAAAGTATGAAAAATCACAAAACCAATAATAATTGAGATAGCACACAGATTTTTCAGAATTAAAAAAAAACTAAATTATACTTAGGGAACAGAACAAAAGGAACTACCTATCTCAAAATTCAGAGATTTTTTTCAAAGAAGAAAAAGACAAAGTTCTAGTTAGGGAATTACAGTTTCCTGTTCACAAACTGAAAGCAGCTTTTTTTTTAATGATAAGGAAAACGTTTATATTTTAAAAGAATGATACTGAAAGCACCTCTTTCTTAAGGAGTATTTACAATAAGAAGGGAGGTCTCAAACCTCTTTGCTTTTACACCTGTCAGTAAAATTATATTAACTACATAAGCTACAAAGCCCAAGGACAGTAATCTGTAACAGTTTTTAAAAGAACACAACTAACTGAAAGTTAATATTTTAAAACACAATTTAAAAGGAAGTTTAGAGCTTAATCTCATTATCTCTGAAGTTAAATAAGCATACGTGAAAGTCATTCAGTCATGTCCAACTCTTCGCAACCCCATAGACTGTAGCCAGCCAGGTTCCTCTTTCCATGGGATTCTCCAGGCAAGATACTGGAATGGGTAGCCACTCCCTTCTCCAGGGGATCTTCCCGACCCAGGGATCAAAACTGGGTCTCCTGTATTACAGTCAGATTCTTTACTGTCTATAAACATCTATACACACACACACACATAAGGATACATATATATGTATGTGTATACCTATATAAAGATACTGAAAACATACATGAAACCCTAAATTATTGCCATTTTTTATCACAGAAGATTAGTGACAGGTGAATTTTTGTGTGCCTTTCAGTGCTAATCAGATTTAGATTCACAATTTTATCAGTACTGAACCCATTATTACCAACTTGACAGATGCATGAGAGAGTGTACTTTGACTCATGTACTTGTTTAATTGAGTTAATTAATCACAGCCTAACCAAAATATCTCAGACAGACCTCACACAGCATTCAAAGTGTAGCTTGAAATCTAACCCACCCTCCCTTTTCTTTAAACTGGCTCAGGGGATGAAGTCAATAAATTGTCAATTAATAACATACTTGCTTTGATGATTCTTCAGTAATTTACTGTCATCCCACTTCATAAATTTTTTTAGTAAAAGTTGTGGGATTTCAAGAAAGATAACTCTTCCATGGGAAAACTCAGTTTAACAGTTTTCTGCTGCCAAAAAGCCAATAAGACAAACTAGCTGATAATCCTCCCACACTACACCGTGTGGGTATAACCACTCAACCAGTGAAAGTTTAATTTGTTCCACCAAGGGCACAGAAAACCACTCAGATTTGTTCACTAAACCGGTATCAACATTAGTCTCTAGCTTTTCGTTAAGGGCAGGTTGAACTAGGTTATTCATATTCATACTCAAAAATATATACTTTTGTACCTAGTAGTATCAGTACAATAAACATAAATGGTATCCCACTTTCAGAGTCCAGGTGTTCCACTGTTTATACGCTTTACAACTTCTAATGGGAATTCACTGCTACTCACAACCAGTCTCCTTCAAACAGCATTCTCCTTGCACTTAAAAGCCAGATACCCCTACATAATAATTAAAGACATATAAACCCCTAACATGTTGGCCTTTCTGGCACTCGAGATATCACTTTTACCTCCTATCCCCATAGTACTGACCTCCGTGTGTGCAGATTCTAAGCCTCTTATCCACTCTCAGGAAAAACTCCCTAACTGACATAAATTTACCCTGGCCACACATTTCTCTCACTTCTTGTCCTGTGAATAACAGATCCATGTTTCATGCCCTCCAAGGGCGAGTCCTCCTAATCAATTTGTCAGACTCCCTTAAATAGCTCAATGAATCCACTTCACATTTATGATAATAAATATGTAAACTATGGGGGAAATGTGTACTTCTGGTCATCTAATAAAACAAAAATAAACAACATTAATTAAAAGTTATGAATTATAAGTAGATGAAAGGTACTTTTTGACAGAGTGACTAGTAGTAACAAGAAAAATGGTAACACCAAATAGTTATAGCCAAAGTGGTAAATAAATAAGACAAACTAACAGAATGACTGATTTCAAAGGGGCAGAAGCGTTGGGTTCAGTCCATTTTTGCCTCCTGAGAATAATTACTAGGAATTAATCTCATTATCTTCCATTAAAGACGAGTTTACCATGCAAATGTTACCAAGGACTTGGTTCTCATTCAAATTCATTTATTAATTCAACAAACTTTTATTAACCACTAACCATTTGCCTAAAACCAAACATTAAGCATTCACAGATATAAAGAAACAGTCCTTGTATTTGAGCTATTATAATTCAATGGAAAATGCCGACAAAAATTAATCATCATAATTTTTGATAAATGGTTTAACAAAATTTCCTAAGGGGTTACAGAATGTGGGGGTGGGGGAAAGCAAACATGAAAGGGCACCTAACTTGTCTTGGAAGGTAAACCTGGGAATGAATTTTTAATTGTAGTAATGCTTTAACTGGAGAGTGGACAGCAGCAAACCATGGTGCTTCCTATGCCCTGAAAACTACACACAAATGAAGATGGTAAGGGAGAACGGCATGTTCATGGAATTCAAAATAGTTCCACACAGTGTAGTGAAAACATTACCTAAGAACAAATCTGTATATTTGGCTAAGAAGTCTGTCCTTTACCAGAAAGATATGAGAAAGTCACTGAAGGGGTATTTTAAAAAGAAGGGAAAGGATCAGATCTGTCTTACAGAAAAGTTTTATAGAAAAGTCATGAAAAACTGATTATTGCCCAAACAGGAAACATCGGAAATGAAGGAAGGGAAAAGTTTAGGGCAATTACTAGGTTTCTGACTGGACTGGTAATACTACCATTCACTGGTTACGGTGCAGGGTTGGAGTAAAACAGTGAATTTAAAGTGAATTGGAAGGGCTGAGTATAATATGCTTGTAAATTATTCAAGAGAAAATGTTTCACAGATAACCAAAAATTCATCTGCTGATCAGGGAAAATGTTGGTACTCCAAACAGTAGGGAGCAGCATAAATTTAAGAGTTTCCTTTACGGAAATGATTATAATTATCTAATGCTAGACACATAATATTAATTCATTTTACACACGGGATACAAAGTTTTATTTCACGAAAAAAAAAATTGAACTTAATTAAAATTTTCCTTCTTATACCTAAATATCTTTTCACAGGCAAGTAATTTCTGATTAACTAGAAAATAAATACTAGTTTATTTCTGTTTGGGGAATTCTAGTCACAAACTTTTACCATGACAATGATAACCACTGAAGTTTGTATGTGACAAATCTTACTCTAAAATAGTTTCCCCACTTGAAATCACTTAATCTTGTGACAACCCTGCAACACCAACACTATTATTATCTCCGTGTTACCAATGAGGAAACAAAGTTACTGAAGAATTCAAAAACTTGCTCACGATCACAGAGATGGTATGCAACAGGATCAGGAATCAGTCTGATTTCAAAGCCCATGCTTTTAACTACTATACAATCTATCATTATGCTGTCATAAATTACTCTAATAAATTAGGATCATGGAAACATTAAAATTTATTCAGAAGTTGTAGAAAATTACAGATAGACCAAAAATAACTAGATTTGAGTGTAAATGAAAAAGCAGCTCTCCTTAGTGAGACATCTGTTGTATAAATTTCTTTTCAGGCACTGAGGCACACTCGGCACTAAAGTGGTCGCAAACAAGAAACAAGCACTCTAAAGCTCCATGGAATGTGGAGCTATGCGCAGAATTCTGCAGCTGCTTCGAAATCCTTCTACTACTGGAATTTCGCTTTTGGATTCCTGATCCTGGAATGCACTGGCCTTTAAAATACTTGAAACAGATTTTTCTTAATGCCACCTCAATTCCTTCAATGGTGGCATCACTATAGAAAAAAACATGTAGTTATAAAGTTAAAACACAGTATGAGTTATGGGGTAGTCTGCACCTTGTCAGAAATATGGCCCACTGCCTCTAGCATCGATTTTGCAAAATAATGACGCTTTAGGTCTTCTCTTTCTCAACTGGTTTCAAACAACAAAGTAAGACCTTTTCATAATGTTAATTACCGTATTTTACTGGTATTCAGCATTAAAATATCAATCAGTTCAGTTCAGTCGCTCAGTCATGTCCGACTCCTTGCGACCCCATGAATCCCAGCACGCCAGACCTCCCTGTCCATCAACAACACCCGGAGTTCACTCAAACTCACGTCCATCGAGTCAGTGATGCCATCCAGCCATCTCATCCTCTGTCGTCCCCTTCTCCTCTTGCCCCCAATCCCTCCCAGCATCAGAGTCTTTTCCAATGAGTCAACTCTTCACATGAGGTGGCCAAAGTACTTGAGTTTCAGCTTTAGCATCATTCCCTCCAAAGAAATCCCAGGATTGATCTCCTTTAGGATGGACTGGTCAGATCTCCTTGCAGTCTAAGGGACTCTCAAGAGTCTTCTCCAACACCACAGTTCAAAAGCATCAATTCTTCGGCACTCAGCCTTCTTCATAGTCCATACATGATGAAAGGAAAAACCACAGCCTTGACTAGATGAACCTTTGTTGGCAAAGTAATGTCTCTGCTTTTGAATATGCTATCTAGGTTGGTCATAACTTTCCTTCCAAGGAGTAAGCGTCTTTTAATCTCATGGCTGCAGTCACCATCTGCAGTGATTTTGGAGCCCAGAAAAATAAAGTCTGACATTGTTTCCACTGTTTCCCCATCTATTTCCCATGAAGTGATGGGACCGGATGCCATGATCTTCATTTTCTGAATGCTGCGCTTTAAGCCAACTTTTTCACTCTCCACTTTCACCTTCATCAAGAGGTTTTTTAGTTCCTCTTCACATTCTGCCATAAGGATGATGTCATCTGCATATCTGAGGTTATTGATATTTCTCCCGGCAATCTTGATTCCAGCTGGTGCTTCTTCCAGTCCAGCGTTTCTCATGACGTACTCTGCATAGAAGTTAAATAAGCAGGGTGACAATATACAGCCTTGACGTACTCCTTTTCCTATTTGGAACCAGTCTGTTGTTCCACGTCCAGTTCTAACTGTTGCTTCCTGACCTGAATATAAATTTCTCAAGAGGCAGATCAGGTGGTCTGGTATTCCCATCTCTTGAAGAATTTTCCACAGTTGATTGTGATCCACACAGTCAAAGGCTTTGGCATAGTCAATAAAGCAGAAATAGATGTTTTCTGGAACTCTCTTGCTTTTTTCATGATCCAGCGGATGTTGGCAATTTGATCTCTGGTTCCTCTGCCGTTTCTAAAACCAGCTTGAACATCAGGAAGTTCACAGTTCGCACATTGCTGAAGCCTGGCTTGGAGAATTTTAAGCATTACTTTACTAGCGTGTGAGATGAGTCCAATTGTGTAGTAGTTCGAGCATTCATTGGCATTGCCTTTCTTTGGGATTGGAATGAAAACGGACCTTTTCCAGTCCTGTGGCCACTGCTGAGTTTTCCAAATTTGCTGGCATATTGAGGGCAGCACTTTCACAGCATCATCTTTCAGGATTTGGAATAGCTCAACTGGAATTCCATCACCTCCACTAGCTTTGTTCATAGTGATGCTTTCTAAGGCCCACTTGACTTCACATTCCAGGATGTCTGGCTCTAGGTCAGTGATCACACCATCATGATTATCTGGGTTGTGAAGATCTTTTTTGTACAGTTCTTCTGTGTATTCTTGTCATCTCTTCTTAATATCTTCTGCTTCTGTTAGGTCCATACCATTTCTGTCCTTTATCGAGCCCATTTGGTATCTCTGATTGTCTTGAAGAGATCTCTAGTCTTTCCCATTCTGTTGTTTTCCTCTATTTCTTTCTGCATATCAATATTGATATGCTAATCTGAAGTCCTACAGATTACTACAGATTACTAGAGATTGCCCTAGTAACCTAGCTGTAGAGAATAAAGTAATGGCCAAATGAGTCTAGTAATAGACAGAAAATTCATTATCTTGAAACTTCCTGATGATGACTGGATAGCAGTCTTAGTGTAGCAAAAAATCTAGAAGGCCCTGTATAAGCGATAAACACCCAATAAAGACACAGCTGAGACTGGAACCCAGCTCTAGAATAACACAGGCAAGCTCTCTTGAATAGGTTAAGTAAAGTAAAAGAAATATAAGTAAGCGAACACAGAAAAAAAAGACCCCATCGTATTTCCCAATAAAAGCCCTTTCATCATTAACACCAAGAATGGTAGAAACAAACCAATAATGATCTGGAAACCTATACTGTACTCTTAACCAAACAAATATTACAGTTGGTCACAGACCGATCAGGGGGTACAACAACAAATTTAAGCTACAATTCATTGGGTTAAGAAAGATCCAAAGAGATTTCAAGGAGTGTTTTTGTTTTGTTTTTTAGAATACAGAAGACAACCCACACAGCAACCTTACCATGCTCCAGTTGCATACTATTTCAGTATTTACTCTACAACCAACACTTTGCTTAGAAGTTTTTTTTTTTTTTCTAAATTGACAAGTTATTTTTCAAATGTTGACATAAAATTATTTAGAATAAGCAAGCTACTATTTATCAAAGAACAAATTAATGCTGCATGTGTTATTCACGTAGGTATAACCAAAGATAAAGCCCAGGAACTACTTCAGAACTGGAAATAAGAGAAGGGCATAGGAAACAAACAACAGTATATGAACTGATACCATGCTGGGGGCAGTGCTGCAAAACTGCTCCCTCTTGGGACTTTCCTGGTGGTCCAATGATTAAGACTCTGCACTTCCAATGCAGGGAGTGCAGGTTTGATCTCTAGTCAGGGAACTAAGATCCCACATGCTGTGCGTTGTGGCCAAAAGCAAACAACATACACACACACAAAAAAAACAAGTAACTGCTCACCTTTGGCTAAACACACATATGCACACAAATACAGGTTTGTTAAAAGGGGTTTAAATAAAAAACAGCCATAGAGAAAGATATCAAGATATGTTTAAAAAGAAGATTCAAAGATTCAGAAAAACAAACAACTCAAATTTTGTAGATAAAACTTTTCTTTGAAGCATGTGCTACTTCCAGACAAGTAGGATACAGTTACAGAAGCATGTCTTGAAACAGAGCAAAGCAGGATCTCCCTGGTGGTCCAGTGGTTAAGAATCCGCCTGCCAAGGCAGGAGACATGGTTTCAGATCCCTGGCCTGGAAGATCCCACATGCCATGGAGCAGCTAAGTCTGTGGGCTGCAGCTACTAAAGCCCAAGCAGCTCTAGAGCCTGTGCTCCGCAACAAGAGAAGACACCGCAACGAGAAGCCTGCTAACCACAACGGAGAGGAGGCCCTCCTCCCCACAACTAGAGAAAGCCACCTTGCAGCAGCGATAACCACAGCCAAAAATTAAAGAATTAAAAAAAAAAAAAAAAAAAAGGCAAAGCAAACTACTTAGCTCATGTTAACTACAGATTGATTTTTTTTTTAATATCCATATAATGATAGTTACTATGAGTATGTGTAAAATGTTCTCATTATTTCACTGGCATAATACCTGTAAATATAGGATCATCAATTGTTAGTCAATGGAGATGATATCTTATATAAACACTTTTTAAGGGTGAGAAATACTTTTAACAGACCAACTTAAAAAAGAAACTGGTTAAACATGGCAACATTAATATTATCTATAGTTTATTAACTAGTCACATGCTACCTTCCTTAATTTTACTTCCATCTGTTCAATAGTGTCATAACATGCTAAGTTTGTAAGAATATAATTTTACTGTCCTCTGAAAATCCTGAAATAAATAATAAAAATAATATTAATTAGCAAATACACTTGGTTTATGACATCAACGATGACCTCTTTAAAGGGATGTCTCTGTACAGTGGACAATCCACAGAAAACTATTCAGTGCCTGGTGTTGCAATCACGTAATGGATTAAGACACATTCAAAGTGATATCACATGATTTATACAAAGATAAGGTTCCATAGTTAAAATGCAAGTAACAGCTTCAAAGTTATAGATCCATTTCTTCCTTCATGTAACAATCTTGTCTTGGCCTATCCTTTATCATTCCATGTTTTCTAAAATTGTTCTCCTAACTAGACACCAGATGGTAGTAAAATGATGACAAATAAGAAGTTCTAATAATTAGTTGTTTTGTTTATAAGTAATTCTGATTTAAAATAGAACCATATCCTGCATTTTAGGAAATATATATAAAAATTCTGCACATGAATGGATCGAATATATAAAACTTACCCAGAATAGCAATATGTTGAGCATATTTTGTGAATCATGGAGACAAAAACATTGCAGGATTCATTTAAAATAAACAAGTAATATCTATCATGTCATCTAAAATATTTCAGATATTTAGTAATTGGAGTATATGTGATAAGTTTGAGCAAAATAAAATCATCTATGTGTTAGAGTTCTGTAAATTTTAAATACACTGTACTTAAACACGATCTTTTAAGTTACAAACTTCGGAGGTTGACATCAGAGGCTATCATCATTAAAAGTAATGAATAAAGCTGGTCAGTAATTACACTGATCACATCTCCATGAAAACCAAAAACCTAGTAGATGACAATGGAGCTCAACATTTTCCAGCTGCTGAGAGTAAAGGCTTTCAACATTTGGATATATGCAGGCATCTTATTTTCCCAGGATTTCAAAGTCCACATGCAGGCTGCTGTTCAGCTATTATAAATGAGTAATTCAAGTAGGGCATGACTGCTTCTTGTATTAACTTGATAAAGATGTTTCACTCCAAATGCATCAACAGTTGTGTTAAGTCATCCCTTTCACAGGCTGACTAAGGCTTACTTATGCTATGGCTTGTTAACAATGCACAGAATTAAAAATTTTATTAACTTCTGTTATTTCTTTTTCTAAAGTTAAAAATGAAGTTCTACTTAATATTAATAATTAACTTCAAGCAAGGCCACATAAACTAAATACAATCTAATGATCCAAATATTTAATTTTTAAAAAGTGTCTTAGGAAACAAAAGCAGTAATAGCAAGTATTACAAATATTTCATATTGTATAATCACACTGTAAAATTTGAAAATTTTAAATACAATTTTGATTCTAGTTATCTGAATATACTGAAACACTTTAGAAGAAAAACTCCATTACCATAAATATATAACGTACACTTTTAAATAAACTTTAACAAAAATATACTTTTAAACTTTATAAAAATACGGATTTATACTCATAAAAATTGTCATTCCATCACTAAGTCGTGCCCATCTCTTTTTGTGACCCCAATGGACTGTAGCCTGCCAGGCTCCTCTGTCCACGATTTTTCCAGGCAAGAATACTAGAGTGGGTTGCCATTTCCTTTTCCAGGGAATCTTCCCGACCCAAGGATCAAACCCACGTCTCCTGCATTGGCAGGCAGATTCCTTATCCATGAGCCACTGGGGAAGCCGACTTATAATAATTACCAAACATTTAAAGTAAAACAATGTAGGAACTGAAAGTATTTGCAATGTTTAAACAGTAACAATTTTCAACTCATATGTAATCTTCTATCATTCCAGGTTTCAATATCTGTCCTTATTTGAGAAAACTTTCCTAGTATCATCCAATCCTCCTTCCCATTCAAATTAATCTCTGCCATCTATTTTCAGATAGATGTAGTTTTCTCCCAATCAATTATAGTATCTGTTAAGCTTGTTTTCTAGAATTAGTTATAGGTGTATATTATTCAATGGGGACTGGTATCTAATACATTTTTATACCACCCTTTAGCAGTTTCATGCATGTAGGTAACAGCCAATAAATGAAATTAAGCAGAATGAAATGAGCTGACTAATCAATTTTGAGGGATCTGCATTCTTCCCTACTCTTTGCTCTTGGTGTAATGGGTAAGTGTATGAGTTCTAGAGATGGACTGCTTCGGTTCTACTTAAAATGCTTACCAAAATATCTGGTGCATGAGAAGAACCAGAAAAATATTACTATAATACCAAATGGCTGTGTGTATGTGTGTGTTATTCGCTCAGTAGTGTCAGACTCTTTGCGACTCCAAGGACTGTAGTCTGCCAGGTTCCTCTGTCCATGGAATTCTCCAGACAAGAATACTGGAATAGGCTGCCATTTCCTACCCCAGGGATCAATGTTCCCGACCCAAGGATTGAACTCGGGTCTCTTACATCTCCCGCCCTGCAGACCAAATGTCTCTATCACCCAAAAACAAACCTGATTCTCATTTCTTTGGACCTCATTGTAGGGACAGGCATTGTACCTAGCACCCAGCTCTCCAGCTTTTTAAACCAGACACGGGATACTGGCCTACTACACCCTTTCCCTTGGCCATCATATTCAATGATCCATCAACTTCTGCTGATTCCAACACATTACAATCCCATCAATTTGTGAGATTCTATTGACAGTATCAGTTTTTTCACTGCAACATTCTCTTACTGTCCCTGCTTCCTGTCTTTTACTATCATCCATACTACTATGTGGATTTCTAAAGCATAAAGATGATGATAAAAATTTTCGAATGCTCCGTATGGCCTTCAATCCAAAATCTTTACAATGACTTCCGAGGTTTTTCATAACCCGAGGGAGCTTGCTGATCTCAAAAGACATTAATTCTTATCATGCTTCCCCTTCCATTCCAAGCTGATACAGAACTTAACTGCAGTTTCCCCAAACCTGACCCATTTTCTTTCTCCTCCAGCTCATAATTAATGTCTCATCTTGCACTTGACTGATTCCATGAAAGCTTTCCTAACCTCCAGGCATGGGTAAACGGTTTCCCTTTCTACGCCTTCTTTTATGGCAATGTTTAAACCACCTTTTAATTAACTGCTTACCTGTAAGTGTCGCTCATGAACTATAACCTCAAAAGAAATAAAAGGGTTTTTTCAACTTTAGATCCCAAGTTTTGTGCACCAAGTAAATACGTACCTGATTACTTAAATTATATAATAAAAACACCAGACAAGAAGAGTCACCTTTACCTCTTCTACTCTCCAGCTGCTTGACTCTGATGACATCTGACCATCTATATAACAGGCTTGCTTTAATCTTTTCTTCTGGACTAGAAATTACCCGGAAAATCTCTCCTCCTTAAAACATATGTATTCTTCTACAAATACTCAGGTATTGCTTTTCTTTCTCCAGAGCTCCAGATATGTTTCTGATGAGCAGTCATGTTTATTTTTTTAATACAAATTTATTTATTTTAATTGGAGGCTGATTACTTTACAATATTGTATTTGGTTTTGCCATATATTGACATGAATCCGCCACAGGTGTACACGTGTTCCCCATCCTGAACCCCTCTCCCTCGTCCCTCCCCACACCATCCCTCTGGGTCATCCCAGTGCACCAGCTCCAAGCATCCTGCATCATGCATCGAACCTGGACTGGCGATTCGTTTCACATATGATAATATACATGTTTCAATGCCATTCTCCCAAATAATCCCAACCTCGCCCTCTCCCACAGAGTCCAAAAGACTGTTCTATACATCTGTGCCTCATTTGCTGTCTCGCATACAAGGTTATCATTACCATCTTTCTAAATTCCATATATATGCGTTATTATACTGTATTGGTGTTTTTCTTTCTGGCTTACTTCACTCTATATAACAGGCTCCAGTTTCATGCACTTCATTAGAACTGATTCAAATGTATTCTTTTTAATGGCTGGGTAATACTCCATTGTGTATATGTACCACAGCTTTCTTATCCATTCATCTGCTGATGGATATCTAGGTGGCTTCCATATCCTGGCTATTACAAATAGTGCTGCGATGAACACTGGGGTACACGTGTCTCTTTCAATTCCGGTTTCCTCAGTGTGTATGCCCAGCAGTGGGATTGCTAGATCATATGGCGGTTCTATTTCCAGTTTTTTAAGGAATCTCCACGCTGTTCTCCACAGTGGCTGTACTAGTTTCATTCCCACCAACAGTGTAAGAGGGTTCCCTTTTCTCCACACCCTCTCCAGCATTTATTGCTTGTAGACTTTTGGATAGCAGCCATTCTGACTGGCGTGAAATGATACCTCATTGTGGTTTTGATTTGCATTTCTCTGATAATGACTAGCAAACAGAATCCAACAACACATTAAAAAGATCATACATCATGACCAAGTGGGCTTTATTCCAGGGATACAAGGATTCTTCAATATCCGCAAATCAATCAATGTAATACACATTAACAAACTGAAAAATAAAAACCATATGATTATCTCAATAGATGCAGAGAAAGCCTTTGACAAAATTCAACATCCATTTATGATAAAAATCCTCCAGAAAGCAGGAATAGAAGGAACATACCTCAACATAATAAAAGCTATATATGACAAACCCACAGTAAACATTATCTTCAATGGTAAAAAATTGAAAGCATTTCCCCTAAAGGGTGCCCACTCTCACCACTACTATTCAACATAGTTTTGGAAGTTTTGGCCACAGCAATCAGAGAAGAAAAAGAAATAAAAGCAATCCAAATTGGAAAAGAAGAAGTAAAACTCTCACTGTTTGCAGGTGACATGATCCTCTACACAGAAAACCCTAAAGACTCCACCAGAAAATTACTAGAGCTAATCAATGAATATAGTAAAGTTGCAGGATATAAAATCAACACACAGAAATCCCTTGCATTCCTATACACCAATAATGAGAAAACAGAAAGAGAAATTAAGGAAACAATTCCATTCACCATTGCAATGAAAAGAATAAAATGCTTAGGAATATATCTACCTAAAGAAACAAAAGACCTATATATAGAAAACTATAAAACACTGGTGAAAGAAATAAAAGAGGACACTAATAGATGGAGAAATAAACCGTGTTCATGGATTGGAAGAAACAATATAGTGAAAATGAGTATACTACCCAAAGCAGTCTATAGATTCAATGCAATCCCTATAAAGCTGCTGCTGCTGCTGCTGCTGCTAAGTCGCTTCAGTCGTGTCCGACTCTGTGCAACCCCATAGACGGCAGCCCACCAGGCTCCCCGGTCCCTGGGATTCTCCAGGCAAGAACTCTGGAGTGGGTGGCCATTTCCTTCTCCAATGCATGAAAGTGAAAAGTGAAAGTGAAGTCACTCAGTCATGTCCAACCCTCAGCAACCCCATGGACTGCAGCCCACCAGGCTCCTCCATCCATGGTATTTTCCAGGCAAGAGTACTGGAGTGGGGTGCCATTGCCTGCAATCCCTATAAAGCTACCAACAGTATTTTTCACAGAGCTAGAACAAATAAGTTCACAATTTGTATGGAATTACAAAAAACCTCAAATAGCCAAAGCAATCTTGAGAAAGAAGAATGAACTGGAGCAATCAACCTGCCTGACTTCAGGCTCTACTACAAAGCCACAGTCATCAAGACAGTATGGTACTGGCACAAAGACAGAAATATAGATCAATGGAACAAAGTAGAAAGCCCAGAGATAAATCCACACACCTGTGGCCACCTTATCTTTGACAAAGAAGGCAAGAATATACAATGGAGAAAAGACAATCTCTTTAACAAGTGGTGCTGGGAAAACTGGTCAACCACTTGTAAAAGAATGAAACTAGAACACTTTCTAACACCATACACAAAAATAAACTCAAAATGGATTAAAGATCTAAATGTAAGGCCAGAAACTATAAAACTCCTAGAGGAGAACATAGGCAAAACACTCTCCAACATAAATCACAGCAGGATCCTCTATGATCCATCTCCCAGAATACTGGAAATAAAGCAAAAATAAACAAATGGGCCCTAATTAAAATTAAAAGCTTCTGCACAACAAAGGAAACTATAAGCAAGGTGAAAAGACAGTCTTCAGAATGGAAGAAAATAATAGCAAATGAAGCAACTGACAAAGAATTCATCTCAAAAATATACAAGCAACTCCTGCAGCTCAATTCCAAAAAATAAACAACCCAATCAAAAAATGGGCAGAACTAAACAGACATTTCTCCAAAGAAGACATACAGATGGATAACAAACACATGAAAAGATGCTCAACATCACTATCAGAGAAAGCAGTCATGTTCAAAAAAAAAACCAAAAACGGCTATATGATGATCTTTTATCTATTTTGTTTCACTTTTTCTATTTCATATTCAGTGCTCCCATTTCATTAAGTTTATGTTCTCCATCTATTTTTGTTGTTGTTCTTTCTCAAGCCTTTATCAAGTGTAGTACAAAAACTTAAATATGTATAATATATATATTTCAGAAAACTTAAAAAAATATTTGCCTAACTAAAAAAGTTACAGTTTGATTCCACTTGTTTGATTTAGTATAATCAGAATGCTAGATTTCAAATTAAAAAACAGATATGCAACAAGCAACAAAGGTTTACTCTATAGCATAGGCAACTACAGGCAGTATCTTGTAATAAACTATGATGGAAAGTCATTTCAAAAATAATATATGTGTATTTGTATAACCAAATCACCTTGCTGTGCACCTGAAACATTGTAAGTCAACTATACTTCAATAATACAAAAAATAAATAAAATACATTAAAAAACATGTATTCTTCTACCCTGCATTACTGATTATAACAAAATTTTATTTTAAGGATACTTGACAATTAATGATTTAAAGAATATAAAATCAATATTTTAAAACTCTTACCTAATAACTGCTTGTTGTCTACTCTTCCTTCCCTCCTCCTCTCCATTCAGTGACTGCTCATTACCATATTAGAAAGTTTCAGGCCCATCAATTTCCCTTTTTCCCAAAGACAGTTCACCAAGCTCTGTCTGCCTTTCATCAATTAGAACTCATAACTTCAGAAAATTACCAGTCGTGTCTGACTCTTTGAGACCCCATGGACTCTAGCTCACCAGGCTCCTCTGTCTATGGGATTTCCCAGGCAAGAATAGTGGAATGGTTTGCCATTTCCTATTCCAGAGAATCTTCTCAACCCAGGGATTAAACCCACCTCTTCTGCATTCTTTCCAGTGGCAGGTGAATTCTTTCACCACTGAGCCACCTAGGAATCCCTAGAAGTAAACTTAATCATGTCTAATAATCATAAATTATGCTTGAATGAAGAATAAAATTAACTATTTGGAAATGACAGTAAAACAACAAAAAGCAACATTGTTATCAACCTCTAATATCTGTGAAATGCCAGTGAATATCTTTAACTGTCTCTCTAAAAGTATCTTTTTAGTATTCTATTTGCATAAGTCTACTTTTACCTGAAACAGAACAATTATAGATACGAAGATTTTTTTTATTTATTCTTCCATTAAAGTACTACTTTTAGAGTACTCATTTATACTAGTTTTCACTAAAAAAGAGTATTTCAACTTCACTGTGAGTTTAAGAAGAAATTTATTGAGTTGGCCTTGAATTTTAACTATGACAATTCTTTGATCTTATGTGTTCAAATATTCACATCTGTATTCAAATATCCTAACCATTCAAATATTCAAAGAGCTAATTCAGAAGTTCAAGCTTAAATCAAATTTCACTGCAGCGTTTTTGTGTAGAATGATCCCAGATACGGCTGAATAGGAAGACACTTAATAAATACAAAACAAGTTAAAGGAAAAATAAAATCATTTCAAACATTTTAATCACAAGACTGAAACTATTTGAGAAATGGAAATTATGCCCTCTTAAAATCTGTTATTTTATTCAGCTATACACTAACACCCCCCAAAGTATCTATAAAAACTAAGCTGTAAACTCTATATTTTAGGACACACATGTTGTTTTCAAAGTGAAATTCTATTTATATATCAAAGATTGTATATGATTTAATGTGTAAGAATGCTTAATTGTGAGCAAGATAATAATCCATAAAATAGTTGAAAATAAGCATTTTCAAAAAGAAATATTTAAGCATACGGTTGGCAGAAAATACCAAATACTCTTCCTATGACTATAAATATTAATGGGAAATGACTCACAATCCCATAAAACACTGATAATCATTATTAAAAATTAATTTTTGTAATATATGTAAATATATATGTATATACACATATTAAGAGAAAAATTTTTAAACCCAAATTTTATTATATATAGGTTTAACATTTTTCCACATAGCTTTTATTATAAACATTTTTCTATGATATATATTTTCTATTGCTTGATTTCAAAGATGCTCTTCTTTAAATTTATCTTTATAATTTCCCTACTATTGGACAACAAGAAAAATCTGTGATTATTATAAGTAAGCTGATATGATTACGCTTATGTTTTAAATACAAGTCTTTAAGTGCATCTGGGATTACTCCTTTAATGATATAGTCTTTAAAGTATAATTATGACTAATAATCATTTTTAAAGTCCTTAATAACTTTTGCTAAATTGATTTCTGGAGAGTTTGCACAAATTAATAGTCCCACCCCATTTTCATTTAAGTAAAAATGAAATGTAATCATTTAAATGTAAATGAAATGAAATGCCATCTTCCTGTGATGAATTTTTTATTTTCTTTATTGCTATTTATTTATAACTGAGTTCTGCACAACTCTGTCTACTATATTCTTACAAACACTTTCAAAGTATTTCAGAATCCCATCTCTTCAGTGGAAAATATCAGATAAGATGTAATTTTCACATTTGAAGAAAGGCTTCTTATAATTTAGATAATACTGTATAAAACATTTAATTCTTAAAGAAAAAATACAATTGTCCAGTAAAATAAAAATGTCATAATCAAGCAAAGGTTACTTCTGTGAGGTTCAACAACTCCTCTTTCCTCCGTGTTTGTGTGTGTGTGTGTGTGTGTGTGTGTGTGTGTGAAATCATCTTTCTCAATACTTAAAGCAGTATGAGATAGAGAGAAGGTATTCAAATTTTTGTTGTATCAATACTTTGACCAGGAAAGCCTTTTAATAAGTTAGAACACGTTATTTACTTTAAAACCAGATCAAAATATCTTATATATTAACAAAATAAATAAACATAAGGCCTTTTTTAGTTGCAGATACTAACAAAGCACCTGGTTGAAGGGAACTTAATATGACAAGATTTCAAAAGTTAAATTCAAATTAAGGTCTGCAGAATTAGCCCAGAATTCTTCAACAATCAATGTATCCTTTGATGAGAGGAAACTGTTAACTTCATCACTGCCCTCTGCCGGTGGTATTATTTTCCTTTACTTTTTCTTCCATGTACTGAATATTTGCTTCACAAAATTACTTCTGACCTGCCTCTATACTTAAACAGTCTCAGCTAAAAATAGCCTAGCCATCTGGAATTCCATAAGGCTTATAGGGAAAAAATTGTGTTTCAATGAAGAGCTCTGCATTGTTCGGAGTACACCTTCAGAGTTTATCTGAGGCTGATTTTAGAGGGACTCTGTACCTATCATTGCCTTTGAGTTCTCTTACAAATCTCTAAATGATAGATTACTGATAGCAATGCAAAAGAATTATTCACTACAAATGCAAATAAATTCTGTCAGGTAGAAATACAAATGACCTCCCTCCCTCACTGCAGAAGGAGCCTGTTTTGTGTCCTTTCCAAATTTATTACAGTAGTAATGATCTAGAAATGTCTTTTTATAAACTCTTCTTTGATCTAGTTGTAACACCTGACTGGTTCTCTCATTGACAATGATGTTAATAATCTTTAAAATTCATTCATTTTATACCTATATGAGATAATAATCTTTAACATTTGTCCATTTTATATCTATCTATATATATATATATGAGAGACAAGATTTCACTTTTTAAAAACATTCTTTAACAGGGTGAAGCCAGACTAAATTTTCCCCCCACAGATCAATTTAGAAATAAAATGATGTGGACCTGAAGACAAAAAGATTATATCAAAAGGCAAAAATCATTTCCTTAGGACAAGTCTGTATTTACCAAATACTTATATGTACTTGTTATGATCCTGACCAGTTTCATGCGGAAAGAATCCTATAAAGAATTATGCCTGTTTGCCCTGTGATATGGTGCTGCTTAGAAGGAGGTTATTACTAGGAAGAGAGGAGACACAGAGAGAAGAAAGAAGAGGAGGAATGAGGATAGAAGTTAGAAGAAGGTGAAATTAAAATAAAACAATCTTAGATAAGTGATTAAATTCTTAACACATTAATGGACAACTATCATCATTTATTTACAAAATGAATTAACTGCGTAAGGATGATTGCTGTGAATACTGTGCTGACAGAACAGATGCAAAAGCTATCTCTGGAATCAAGTTTCTTCTAGAAGGGATACAACAATTAGGGGAAGAAGCAAGTAGCAAAAAGTGATAGGTAATTTACTCCTGCTTTGTAAATCAACTCGTAGTGGTTCATTAAGGCTTCTACATCTCATTTGACCAATATGACAGCTACTATACAGCTAACTTCAAAATCTACACAGAACACATAAAAATAAAAACTCGTTTTGCAGACATCATTATCTAAAATATAAAAATAAACTGAAGTAATAATGTTAGCTTTTTGATCCATTGAAAATACACAAAACATTATGTATTTTACGTTGAAGTTCCTTAAAGCTCATTACAATGTAAAATACTTCTTATATAATAATTTACAAATGAAGCTATCACTTACTCAGAATACCAGTTTCTTTTTACTACACAAGCAGTAAAAAAAATACAAATTTTTGAATTTGTGCTATAAATAAGGAAAACAACTGGTCACCCACAAGGCTCAAGAGATTCCTTGCATTGCCTTTCTTCCAGAATATGGGACCTTTCAAAGAAGCAAGCAAAGTAATTTCCTGTTGCTATTGAACTGTTTCTGACTCCTACTATTATGCCATCCAGCAGACATTTCAATCTGGAAGAAGGTAGAATCCTGGGACTAGGTAAAGGATCTGCTTGTAGCTTCAGAAACACAGGTTTACACAGTTAACTTGGAGGAAAATTTAAAGTGAACAGGGATCAGCTGACATACAGAGAACATGATAGGAAAGAAAAGGATTCAAGAGAAAAACCATGAGCCTTCAATAAAAATAATGATTAACAAAGATTACTACTTTGGACAGAATAAAGGTAATACTTAGAGTTTGCATTATGTTTTACAATTACAATGGACTTGAAGACAGAGTGTGTAATTTAATGTACATAACAATCCTAACAATCAGATAAAAATACACTCATCTTACAGATGAGAAAGCAATACTCAGGAATTTAATTTGCTCAAAGTAATATAGCTTACAATGGGTAAAGCTGCACTCAAAATATAAGCTGTTTTAGTAAGTCATTCATTCATTTATTCATTGATTTACTCTTGGTGTTTATATGCCTATCTCCTCAACATATCATACATTTCTTTACCGTAGAGATTTTGATGCACTATTTTATTTCTATACGCAGAAAACTTGCAAAAAAATTTGTTGAATGAGTGAATAATTTAACTTAAAAAAATAAAACGTAAAATATGAGTAGTAAAGAAATATGGGAGTTTTCCTTAGCTAAAGATGAATCAACCATAAGACAAACTTCATGATTTGAAAAAGAAAACAAAGTTTTAAATGTATATCTGCTGTAATACAGATAAACATATGATTTATATATGTGCAAAATTCCCTTAATTACTATGCTAGATAGAATTTTTTTTTCTTATACTTAAAAACCTTGGGCTATGTTAATATAAAATGTTTTTTTAAACTTCTGCCCCAAAAGTTATAATGAAAACGCATTTGGCAAAAATTTTATCAAACCTTTCATTGTATATATATGTGTATCTGTGTATCTGTCTAAATGAAAAAAAAAATGCATAATCCTTAGTAGGATAAAAAATTCTCTGTGCTACAAATGCAACATTCTCAAAAGGCTATGTCCTGGTAACTATCATAATCCTTTAAAAATTGTTTATATTCTGATTAAAAATCACCATGCTCCTATATTCCCACAAATAGTTCATATGGTAAAGAAATCAGTAAACTTACTTTTATGCGTAACATCTTTAACATTTGCTCCCCTTTCTGTGCTTGTGATTAAATGTAACATTTTGAAATCCCAAAGTTCTGAGAAAAACATAAATCCTTGTCTCACAGCTGCTGTTTGACTCTGGAAACACATGCATTTTCTTTTCAAGCATCTACCATCAAAACTCCCAAAGGGCTTGGACTGGAGAACACCTGCATCTCTTCATTTAGTTCCAATAACAGAGCCTAAACTCCAAAATTACAAAAATAGACGCTCTGTTCAGCTGTAGTTACATTTTGCCCCTAATTCCCGTGAACAAAAATGCTAGGAGCATGAAATCATTCAGGCAAGCTCTGTCATCAAGAGGATAAGATTTTTTGCACCAGAAGCCCAGTGGGAACATGATAGAAAACTGGCAGCAATCACAGATAAAGTACATAGTAAAGTCCTCGGGGAGCAGAGAGGAAATGTAACAAGATAGATGGGTATAATTTTTACACGTTTATGCCCAAACCACAAATGTGAATTGTCTTTAATTGCTACAATATATAAGCATTCTGACTCATGTATCCTGCCAAAAATACTAAAAATATAACTTCAAGGCAATTTACTTAATTCTACATTATGAGAAGAATTTTTTTGAGCAACAACAAAAAACATTTCTCCCAAATTAAAATTTACAATCCAAAATATACTGTCTTCGTTTTAAAGATTACTTAACAATCCATATCCTAACCAACCAACTAAAAATGGTGAAAGAAGAGTGTGTGTTGTTTGCTGGTATATTTTAATCAGGAAAGAAAACTATATCCCCAATTTAAATATGAGTTTCCAGAGAACAGAATTGTGACTGTCCTTCCAAAAAACTACAAACAAAAGTATATATTTTATGGGTAAAATATAAAATAACTTTTAATACAGGCCAGTCTAGTAAAGATAAAATAATTTCTGAAACTGATTAAAACCAGGGAATAGAAAGTTCAGCTTAAACTATGTTATAAATTAAATGACATTTTAAGGTACAGTTGTTTTAAATGATTTTTTATATATCCTCAAAATCATTTAATTCTGTTTTTCTAGTACTAGAAAGAAATAGTTTTTTTGAGTTTTCTATGTTAAAAGCAAATACAGCATGTTCATCTTATTTGCAAAAGTAACTACAGCCTAATTTTAAAAGATTATCATCTTCCTTAATGGTGAACAAAATCAATTAGATGAAATTTTCTAGGAATAAATGAAATTAATAAATTTATTAACATTACAAAATACAGAACAGTGTCTTAACAGTAGCTTGTGTGAAAAACTCTAATTTCCAGCGGCACAAAAGTTCAAGACAAGTAGTAACTAAATAGAAGTTCATTAATAAATACCTGGAAAATACACCATAATTTGTGCTATGTGAAGGATTGTGTTAAATTTTAAAAGAGACTTTTTCAAACATGGCATGGAAGTATGAAGGCAAATCACATGGAAGTGACTAAATTTATTCTGTTTATCCTGGACTACTCAGTTTAAAAAAAAAAAGTTTTGTGGAACATCTACCATATGCAGGGGAGAAAGAAGGTGCAATTAACCTAGTGCTTAAATTTTCATCATTAAGAGGTATGTAGTGCCATTAACTGGAGAAGGCAAGGGCACCCCACTCCAGTACTCTTGCCTGGAAAATCACATGGACGGAGGAGCCTAGTAGGCTGCAGTCCACGGGGTTGCTAAGAGTTGGACATGACTGAGCGACTTCACTTTCACTTTTCACTTTCATGCACTGGAGAAGAAAATGGCAATCCACTTCAGTGTTCTTGCCTGGAGAATCCCAGGGATGGGGAAGCCTGGTGGACTGCCATCTATGGGGTTGCACAGAGTCGGACACGACTGAAGCAACTTAGCAGCAGCAGCAGTGCCATTAACTGAAAGTGAATGATGTAGTATCAGGTGGGATGAGGGAAACTACACTGAGTTTTGCTTTAAACATGTTAGGCAACAGTAAAATATCTACTGGGCAATGTTCAAGAGGCGGTTAAAATTTGGAGTTTGGCTCTCAAGAGAAAATAAATGGACACAGAGATAAACACATAGGGTTGGCTGCTAAACACACACACACACACACACACACACACACACAGTTGGTTAAATCAAATAAACAGAAGAGGACTGGTCACACTATCAAAAACAACATATACTCAAGATACAAAGGAAAGAAACGCATCTGAGGAAGGAAATGAAGATGGTTCAGTAAGGAGAACCAACAGACTATATTGCACTAGTGTCAAGAATTGTGAACTATAATGAATGACGTGGAAGACAGGAGACTCCTGAGTCAGACAAAGGACTATATTACTCATGGCCCAGCAAGCAGCATGAGTATCAACATATATATTTATATAAGTTCCTTTTGCCCTCCAGTTTCACAGAGAAACAACAAAGATGTATCCGGGTAGATGACTTCACATGCAGTGGAATGCATTATAAGAAATGAATCCTGTACCTGAAACTAATTCAACACTGTAAATCAACAGTACTTCAAATAAAAAAAGGAGAAATGAACCCTGTGTTGAGGAACCAAATCTTTTATAATGGGCAGTAAGCAGGCACTCCATTGGCTCCAGAGGGACACTGGATCTATCTCCCAATACTGTTCACTATACAAATATCCTTTAAAAGCTAGTCCAGAATAAAGAGCAGTCATTGTCGCCATTCACAGTATGTACAAAAAAGCAAAAGATATCAGGTGTTATAACTTCTGAGGGCCAAGAGAGATGAAGGTTTCAATGGAAAAGGTATGATCATACATAAATGCCAATGAAACATAAGATAATAAGTTCTGTCAGGTATATATAGGGTTGATTCCCAGGTGGCTCAATGGTAAAGAATCCGCCTGCCAATGCAAGAGATGCAAGAGACACAGGTTTGACACCTGGGTTGGGAAGATCCCCTAAAGAAGGAAATGGCAACCTGCTCCAGTATTCTTGCCTGGAAAATTCCAAGAACAGAGGAGCCTGTCAGGCAGGCTATAGTCAATGGGGTTGCCAAGAGTCAGACACCACTGAGCACACATGTGCATGCACATATACACACACGTGTGTGTGCACATACTACACACACACACACACACACACACACATTATTTCATGTCACTTATAAGACTAATAAATGGAAACTTCAGTCCAACAAACTGAGGACATAATACTAATCATATCTGTTTACCAAAGAAAGATACTGGTAGGTATTCTCTCCAATGGGGGGTGGGAGGTGTGTGTGGGTGTGTGTGTTGGTGGGTGTGTGTGTGTCTGGAGAAGAGGAAGAAACAGGGAGAGAAGAGGGTAGATGGTTAACATGTATTATATTAAGAACCTACTATTTATCTGTCAAATATATTCATACCCTTGACCATCTGTCATAATAATCCATTTATTCATTCACTCAATAAAAGATTTTCTAAGAATTTCCTATATGTCAGGAAATTTTAGGTACTGGAGATAAAATGATAAGCAGCCAGTGACTAACTCTGTCCTCGGAGAACTGTCAAATGGTAAAGACAGACAGCATTCAAATCACACAGCTACATAAATACTACTGTCATTAAGTGCTATGAAAGAAATATACAGTGAATTATGAAAATGAATGTAACAGAAATACTTAATCAAACTGGGAAGGCGAGAAGAGAAAAAGCAGCCTTCGGGCTTACTTGAAGATATCGTAGGTGAGCTAAGACCTCAACACTAAGCTGAAATTCAAAGAGGGATAAGTTAAAAGGGTAAGGACCGTTTTAAGAATCCCAAACAGAAAAAAAAAAAAAAAAAGAATAGGCAAAATCATAATCACCACTGAGAAATTTAAAGAAGGCCAAGAGATCTGAAGCACAGAGAAAAAGAGGGACATAGCAAAAAGGCTGCTAACACTGACTCATAAATTGGAATGACTGTCCTGTCAGTTCCCTTTGATCCTAAACTGATAGTATTTTGTAGTCATTTTATATTCCTAAATAGCAGGCACTTGAAAATTTATCTATACATTAGGATCAGATTAACAAAGACTAAGAAAGAACTTTTTAACAAGCAGAACCTGCTATAAATCATAGGCAAAATATAGCATATAAAGAAGAGCTAAAGTTTATATTTAAAAAAAGAAAAGACAAACTGTTGAGAACCTATTTTAAAATATTTTACATACACAACTTATAGTCACCACATACTTCTACTTCTGAAGGAAGTGAAGAAGAATCTAGTCTCTCTATTTATCTATACAAATGTAAGTAACAGAAGTGCCACTGATTCCTGTGAATAGTAGCAATGAATTCAGAAGGTGGGCTGCACTGGACTCCCATAGGAGCTTTTAGCTCCTTTGCTGGAATCAGCGCCAAATAGAGAAAGTGATCAAGAGGGGAGAAGGAAAAGATAAAATGGAGCTGCTAAGACTTCAAAGACAAAGCACTCCTGTGACATCATGGAAGTGTGGCTCTTTTGATAGTATTTAAGATGAAGTCAGGGCTTTCCAAGTGACTAAGCCATAGAGAATCCAACTGCCAATGCAGGAGACAGAGGATGAATCCCTGGGCTGGGAAGATCCCCTAGACAAATAAATGGCAACCCACTCCAGTATTCTTAACTGGAAAATCCCATGGACAGAGGAGCCTGGCAGGCTACAGTCCATGGGGTCACAAGGAGTTGGACACAACTTCTTGTGACTAAACAACAATAAATATGAACTAAAGAAGGAGATTCTCAAAGTGAAAGTGGAGAGTGAAAAAGTTGGCTTAAAGCTCAACATTCAGAAAATGAAGATCATGGCATCTGGTCCCATCACTTCATGGGAAATGGATGGGGAAACAGTGGAAACAGTGTCAGGCTTTATTTTTAGGGGCTCCAAAATCACTGAAGATCGTGACTGCAGCCATGAAATTCAAAGACACTTGCTCCTTGGAAGGAAAGTTATGACCAACCTAGAGAGCATATTCAAAAGCAGAGACATTACTTTGTCAACAAAGGTCCGTCTAGTCAAGGCTATGGTTTTTCCTGTGGTCACGTATGGATGTGAGAGTTGGACTGTGAAGAAGGCTGAGCGCTGAAGAATTGATTCTTTTTAACTGTGGTGTTGGAGAAGACTGTTGAGAGTCCCTTGGACTGCAAGGAGATCCAACCAGTCCATTCTGAAGGAGATCAGCCCTGGGATTTCTTTGGAAGGAATGATGCTAAAGCTGAAACTCCAGTACTTTGGCCATCTCATGCGAAGAGTTGACTCACTGGAAAAGACTCTGATGCTGGGAGGGATTGGGGGCAGGAGGAGAAGGGGACAACAGAGCATGAGATGGCTGGATGGCATCACTGACTCGATGGACGTGAGTCTCGGTGAACTCCGGGAGTTGGTGATGGACAGAGAGGCCTGGCATGCTGCAATTCATGGGGTCGCAAAGAGTGGGACACGACTAAGCGACTGAACTGAACTGAAAGAAGGAGATTCTCAAAGTTAAGAATGTATAAGGCTGGGTGGTACAATGTTTACAATATGGATGTTAAGAATAAAAGACACAATAATAAATAACCTGTGGAATAGACAGTGGAAAAATATTACATTTAGAAGACCCATATTCAGATTCTTTGCTTCAGAAACATTTGGACAATTTCAAGCCTCTTTGGTGGAACAGACAGTGGAAAAATATTATACAGTTAGAAAACCCATATTCAGAATAAAAGTCTGACTTGTTAAACATTTGGACGATTTCTGAGCCTCAATTTCCTCCTCTGTTAGACAAACTAAATTTGTTGTGCTGAAAACAGTCTTATTTTGTAAACAAATTGAAAAACTTACATGCAAGTGATTTATAAGTTGCAAAATACTGTGTCCATAATAAGTTTTATTAATACTGTTAATACTTCTTTTAGTCAATTATATTTAATCCCATTTAAAAAGTTGTTCATTTTCTCACATTCTGAAGTCACAGTCGAAAAACTCTGCCTCTTTATCCTGAGTGAGCTTCTCTCAAAACTCACTTCCTAATATATTCAATAATATTCACAACACTATCTGGTCCCCAATTTCAATAACCCCTTTCAATTTAGGAGCATATGCACAAAAGCAGTTGTCTTCCACACAGGATACCGTGATAATCAGAAGCCAATCAGAATGATCACCAAATTCCTCTAAAATACACCATCTGCCACATTCCAAAACCTCTCATTCAAATTATATAAATCAATCGAAAAGCACATTAACAACCTCTTTTGGACCGTCTGTCTCTAAAAAAGACAGCAGGGATTACTTGTGCTTCCCTTAATTGTTCATCTAGAAGAGTTCAGAATTCTATCCAGAATCTTTTCCCCCTCCTGAAGCAAACATCAGTAATGACTCATGGGTGCTCCAGCCTCAAAAACCAAAGAAAAGCAAATACAATCATCACTTACTTGCTCATTCATTCAGTAAATATTCGTTGATAGCCTACTATTTGTGGGATATTGTTCTAGACACTAGGAATACATCTGTGATCAAGAAAGACAAAAAATTCCAGCCATAATAAAACATTAAATTCTAACAGCAGGAAAAAAAAAAGCTCAACAAGACAAATCAGTAATATATATATTATGACAGAGTGTGATAAGAAAAACTTTAGAATAGTAAGAAAACAAAATGTGTTAGCGTGAATGTGTGTTTAGTCGCTAAGTCCTGTGAGACTCTTTTGCAACCCTATGGACTACAGTCTGCCATGTTCCTCTGTCCATGGGATTTTTCAGGCAAAAATACTGGAGTAGGTTGCCATTTCCTTCTCCAGGGGATCTCCCTGAACCAGGGATCGAACCCGCATCCCCTGCATTGGCAGGAGAATTCTTTACCTCTGAGTATGCACAAATATGCAAACAAGAGAGAAAAAAGTTTTTATATACAGTGGCTAGGAAAGAACTTGCTGAAAGGGTTATATTTCAATAAACTTGTAAAGGATTGTTAATAAATTATTTCTTCATTTAAAATTTATTTACAACTTGTTTATACCATCAGTCATATACACACACACAGATAAACACACACCCTCTAAACTTTTTTACAGGAATGTGAGATTAATATTATTTTAGAAATAGCTTTTAAAAATAATACTTATGAGCTCTCTCATAACCATATCATAACTACCATATCATAAATACCTAAGCCATGAATGTGGGTGGCAGTTCCCAAGATGGATGGAAAATTTAAATTTAAAAATACCCTAAATAAAGTATGTGAATGTAGTTTAACTAAAAACACATTTTAGGATTAAAACACACCCAAGGAATATTTTCAAAGAACCAAATGCATGATCATATTAAAATTTTACATGCAAATCCATAAACATATCACTAAATGTAACACTTATATTGAACATTAGATGAATCTCCTTAAAAGAAGAAAAAATAAAAAAGTTTATCTTAGAAATATCATATGTATAATTTTTACAGTACTTTACTTTATAAAGGTTCAAAATGCAAATATATATATTGAGATCCCGAATATGCATTTAGATTACAAAAAATAATACAAATACTGTTATTAGAAAGATCAGAGTATTATCTAAATATGCTTGATTCGGTTCATTCTAGTGGTACACATGGCAAAACAAAAAAATGAAGAGTCCCTATCCTATGTAGGAACACACAGTAGGGACTTCCATGGTGGTGTGGTGGTTAAGAATCTACCTTGCAATGCAGGAGATACAGCTTCAATCCCTGGTTGGGGAACCAGAGATCTCACATACTATGGAGCCACTAAGCCCATGAGCCACAATGAAAGATCCCATGTGACGCAACAAAGCTCCTGCATGCCTCAACTAAGATCTACATACCCAAATAGATAAATTATTTTTATTTTTATAAACTATTAAAAAAAAATGTGCAATAGATTTTAGTAACCTTAGTTCCTTCTTAGGTATCAAAATTCTAACCAGATGGTCTGGTCATTCTAATAACATTTTAATGATTTAATGATATGAAAACAAAACCTACCAAAAACTACTATTTGGACAATCATAAAAAGGAGATTCTCCAATAGCATATTCAAAGAATATGATTAAATAGGCATTTAAAAAAAGCATGATTTAACCACTAATCATTTTTCCCAATGCAGGGGTAGATGATCCACAAAGGCTAATTCTTGCCCACCTCCTGTTTTGTGAATGAAGTTTTACTGGAACACAGTCACACCATTCATTTACCTATGGCTATCTTTGGTCTTCCCTGGTGGCTCAGTAAAAAGAATCTGCCTGCAGTGCAGGAGACCCAAGTTTAGTCTCCAGGTTGAGAAGATTCCCTGGAGAAGGGAATGGCTACCCACTCCAGTATTCTAGTATTCTTGTCTAGAAAAGCCCACGGACAAAGGAGCCTAGCTCTGCAGTCCTTGGGGCTGCAAAGAGTCAGACAGGACTGAGCAAAGAGTCAGACAGGACTTTCACTTTTTCACGGCTTTTTTTGTGTGCTAAAACAGCAGAATGGAAACAGAGCCCATATGGCCCACAAAGCCCAAAATGTTAGTAAAATGTTTAGTAAAATGTTTACCACCCCCTACCTTAAACTACTGGTAAAGTCTTCAACCCGTAAGGGATGGGTAGTGGCCTCATCCTTACATTTTTTTCCTTAGGGTTCCACACTCATCCTCATCAAGATGAAAATGTCTTTGTGAGGAGTTCTCTTCAAAAGAATGTTGATTCAGGGGTTCTCAGACTCACCTTTCAAATACTAATTTCCAGTTTCTAGTGTGGATGTCATTCAGCTACAAAGGCTACTATATCAAATTCTGCTTTCAAATGGTTTTGCATCCCTGCATATGTGCACTGCTTCAAACATTCAGTCCATATAATCTCTGTCTTCAGTTCAGTTCAGTCACTCAGTCGTGTTCGACTCTCCGCGACCCCATGAATCAGAGCACACCAAGCCTCCCTGTCCATCACCAACTCCCGGAGTTCACCCAATCTCTGTCTAGCTAATTACAAATCTTTTCATGGTTTCTGCTTTGAACTTAGTCAAAGTGAACTTACTTTGAACTCAAGTTTAATACATTTTCTATAAGCTACAGTATTTGTTACATATTATTAATTGAGTCCTACTCTTAACGCAGCTATCTGAAATCACCTCACTGGCCAATTAATTCTAAAGAAGAAATTCAGACCACTGATCCTTTAAGAATATCTATCTAGCTATTTTATCTCCAGCATCATTGTCTTGGCTTTACTAACGACATAGTGACTAACTGAACTCACTGCTGACGTCAGGCTCTCCTTACCAACCTCTTTATCCCCAGGCTTCACTGATCCTTCTAATATCTCCTCTCATCGTGAGAGGTGTGGATCTGCTATTACGGTAGTGAATAAAATGAAATAGATTCTAGGCAAAGAATTTCTAAAAAAAATTAATTCTAAGAAATAAGAGCCTTACTTCTGTGTGTTTTTCCTTTTTTTACACCATCAATATCTTTTCCCTCTTGTAAATACACAGAACGCTCAAACCCCTATTTTAACATGGCAAACTATGGGTCACAAAGTGCTACTATCCCAAGAAAAATATTTTCTCTTTGCAACGTTTTAAATTTCTTTTACTCCTTTCTATGTATTACATGATATATTTTAAAATTCAGTTGGATTTAGTAGTGGCTGAACCTGAAGTTAACTGTTATACATACAAAGAAATTATCTCTTAATAAAATAGAATAAAATCATTATTGTTTGTAAATACATCATTTATCAAAAATGATACAAAATACTTCATTTGAATTTTCAAAGAGGATAACTGCAGGGTGTATCCCAATGGACACAAATGAAAAAAAGAGGAAGAATGGATGAAAATGAGGGGTGGGGGGGAGGGAAGGTAAGGAAAGGAGAGAAGGAAAGAAAGTGCCTTTTTTAAAAGTCTTGCTGGAAAAGAAAATTCAAAACAAGTGAATAATGGTGTACTTACCGGAACTGTGGCAGTAGTCCATACACTGTGGAACCTGGACTGTGAAGGCTATCAAATCTGGAGCTAAAAGGGATTCTGGCTTTCTGCTCTCATTGAGCCACTTGCTGCTATGAAGGTCTTTAGTGTCAGAAGGACCCTGAAGCAATGGAATCAACTTCTCTTTTCCACTGTCACCTGAACAGACAGATGTATGAAAAAGAAGGTTATCAAAAAAAATATATAGGAGTAGCCTGGGGATGCTTGATTTTAAAGTATACTAACAATATAAAATTTCTATTTACACTTGATAATTTTAGTTGTACATTTAGTTATATTCTAAAAAGTATGACTGATAAATTAAATGCACTTTTAACTCTTAAAATGTTTTAGTATTTACTTGATGAAGGTAGAACACATTCAGAAAAGCTTATAAAATAAAACAACATGAACACACTGTATTGTAAATATTCGAGGGAATCTGTACCTCTTTAAACTTATCTAGACATTTAATCCACATTGGAAAAAATTAAATAACAAATAGTTTAAGGAAAATACTATGAAATAAAGTATTGGAAGGAAGGCAAAGTCAATTACAACCTTAAGTTGAAAAACAGCTGCGGTTTCTGTTTAATTTCATTATACTAGCAACATTTTAATTTAATTTTTAAGTGTCATATACATCTATACCTCCTATTCTACCCCAAAAAGTATAAGAATAAACTTTTCTTTAATTTTTCTTCCCTCATAACCATTCTTAAAACCATGCAATATATTTTTTTCTTAAGTAAAAATTAATTTATTAATGTCAAGAAGTATCATCCTGGCACAATTAACAATTTTTTTCAAGTAAAATAAAAAATTTAAAACCTCTGATTCATAGGAACAATGAGTAAATTCTTGTTTCAGTAACGCTCCTTGTAAAACGCAAGGCCAATTCTCCTATACAGGCAATAAAGTTTTACACGGTCCAGCTGCACATACCTGGGGCTTTGGCACAAATTTTTATTGATCCCACGGTCCCAGAGGCACATTTGACCAATGATGTGCTGCAGTACTTCAATTCAACATTCTGGATTGAGCCCTCAAGAGTTGGCAGGGGATTCTTAGATTTCACACCTAATAAAAGAAAACTGCAAATGTACTAGCCGATTGAATTTAAATAATTTTTATACTCCTTCACCGAGGCATTTAAACTTAATTATACTTTAATTATCTACCTCAGATGTTCTTACAGTATTTGTGTCAGGCTTCACAGTTTAGTGTTTAGGAGGTAAAATGATGCAATTTTAAAACAAACAGGTTGAACTCTTAAAACTATACTTATGCAAATTTTAAACAAATAAGTTGTTTAAAAATATGGATACTAAAAAAAGAATCACATTTGGTTTTAAAATATAGAGTAAGATTTTCAATTTGAAACAAATTTAACTTATAAACTGACTTTCACTTATGCAGAGACATTAATTTTAGCATGAAACTACCTGTATAAACAGACTCCTCAAAATACCTTGGTCAGGTAGGATGCAAAGAGAGAAACAAGATAGCTCAAAACAGCTCCTAAGTTAAAATACAATAGCTTATAAGCAAAATCGATATGCCAACTGTAGCTAAAAGAAACTAAAGGGATTCTATATCAATTAATAAAAAAAAGTGAGCATTATCTTTTCTACTGTATGCTACTTGCTGAAGGACATAAAGCATAGAAGCAAACAATTACCAAGACATAACTGGTAGGGAATATGTAATTCAAAGAGGAGAAACTCATTTTGGCCCTGAAGCCTAGGTAAGAATTCAAAAGGCAGAGAAACCTTAAGAACATTACACTAACATTATTGTAAACAACAAAAAATGATGATAATGTGAAGAACTCTAATCCATTAACATATGCCAAAGGACTGTATGTTATCCACACATTTTATTCTATCCTCAAAACAGGGTGGTAATAAAAATGCCATTGTTCTCTCATTTTTACAAATTGGGATACACTGGATTAGAGGAGTTCAGTAATTTTCTCTCTGCACAGTCCTACAGCAGAGGAAGAACTGAGGTGTTTAACACAATTTGATCTTAACACAGAAAACTTCATCACTCATTTCACCAATACTCATGAAAAGAGGCTTTCTTTTCCCCATTCCACATTCCAATCAAATATGTATCATCCTTCACATGTGAAACTTCATGAAGGAGAACTAAGTATGAAGAATTAAGAAAACTATGAACTTTTATGACAGATATATTAAACATTATACCAAAATCTTTGATTTCAAACTCCCATGTGTTCAAGAAGCCTATAGAGTCTTTGTGAAATGTGGCCCAGGAAGCCTGCAAATTCACTAAAACACTACATGGTTATGCACTAGTTAAAGGACATCATCTTGAGAAACATCTCTCATATACTAATCTTTGCTTCAGAAGAAACTCTAAATTTGTTCATTTCTATTTGACTGTTACAAGAACATGTAACAATTTGGTTGCTATTTCCCAATATTCACCACTTGAACCTATTATCCTCATAGCAGGAGTCTAAATGCTATGTACTTACATCTTTTCTATGATTTTATCAGCTTTTATCAAATTCTCAAAATCTATGAACCAACAAACTAAGAAGTTGTATTTCAGAAAGTTAAACGATGCCTACAATATGACATAAACAGAGCAGTAACAGTAATAATAGTAATAGCAGTAGTAGCAGTAGTGCTAATTACAGCACCTAACATTCATTGAGCACTTAAAGTGCCATGCACTACATCTAATTTGCTATTTTTATTCATATCAAAAGACAGAAAAAAAGACGTAGCTATTACTATTCTATCTCATATTCAGGAAAACCAAAGTTTAGAGAAGTAAGGATTTTGCCCACGCTCAAGTCAGAAAGTGAGGAGGCTTGGATCACTTCTCTCCTCATAAGAAAGGAAGCTGAGCTACCTCAGTGTATTTAACATCTACTGTGGATGCACAAGTTATAATCAGTGATAATTTACCCTGTTCCAATCATTATGTTAAGTGATGAGAGGGATACAAAATGGAATAATACCTTATTCTAATTCAAACACCCAGAGTCAGACTCTTATTCTACACCAGTTTTTTGGGAAAAATAAATTGAAGAATCTAGATAATAATCAGGAGGCAAGAGCAAATGAAAGATTCTCTCAAGGGCGAGAACTGAAATAGTTCAGTTGGCTGCAAAACTAAAAATAGACAAACATGGCTTTTTTAAAAATTACTTTATAAACTGCTTCTTTTACAAAGTTTACACCAAGTTTAGGGCTCTACCTTGAATCTCAAACGAAAGGTCTAAGTCTTTGTTAGTATCTATTCTGTGCTGTATATATTGATAAGATTCTGAAGAGTATTATCAGAAGAGCTGTAATGTATAGCACAGGGAATCATACTCAATATTATAATAATCTATTATTATATTATTACAATAATCTAATAATCTATATTATAATAATAGAAAATAATATATATTTATCTGCATCACTGTGCTATATACCTGAAACACTGAAACAACACTGTAAATCAACTATATTTCAATAAAAAATAATTTGAAATCTCTTCTGATAAGAATGACATACATGTATAAAGCATCTTATTTTAGATTATAACTATCAAGAATTTATTTTGCTTTTTAATTATCATTAAATTTCTCAGATATTTTTAAATGTTTTATAAACTAAAACATCCCGTATAGTTTCTCTGTAAGAAAATTTTTTTCCTAAAGTAATTTTCTTTTAATTGCTCAACCTCAGATTTTTTAAAAGATAATTATAGTCATCTCTTGATACACTTCAACAATGGAGAAAAGCTGCTAATAAAAAATAACCTTAGTAATATAATTTCTGAACCTTAAGTGATACGATGTTCAACATGGTTCATCAGTTGTGACAAATATACCACCCTGGTGAGGGATGTCAATATTGGGGGAAGCTATGTAAACTGATACAGAGGCAGAAGCTGTATTGAAAACTTCAGACTTCCCCTTCAATTTTGCTGTGAACCTAAAATTGCTCTAAATAAGAAATAGTATTCATAAAAATAATTTAAAAATAAACTTGGCTTATTTCCACTCTACCATCAAACCAAAATTTGTAAAATACCCCAAACACACGCACTAGGAAGAGATAAAGGAAGAGTCTTGGCAATGAACAACTCAGGGCACCCCTCACATTGTTTTCAAGCTACATGAATGCTGCTTCCTAAAATTGTGAAAGGAAATCGTCCTGTTAGGAACACGAAATGGTGAAACAAAAAGGCCAAAAACTCTGAAACTGAAAAATCAAGGCTTCAGATATAGGTAGTATTATGTATTTAGTAGTTATGTGGCTTAAGGCAAGCCACTATTAATTACTGTTTCACGTGGAGGCCAAAGACTGCAGTTATTCTTCAAGGTATTTGACTCTGAGAAATCTGAATTTTATATGGAACTTAATTAAAGGGAAGAGGTGCAAAATTTTGGAAAGTTGTACAGTCATCTGATATGAGTCAACAGAACAATTACAGACAGTGACAGTATCTTATATTTGACATAATGACTTCACAAAGCAGTGTCGTATGCATTTACTCAAATATTGCTATCAAAATCTACTAGAGGAAGGGAAGAAGGAATCCTTAAGGTACTGCAATTGAAATACAATTTCACATGGTATATACTATCAATAGAATAACCTAAAAATACTGAATTTTCATAATACAATTTAGTATAAAATAATACACTGTTATTTCTTGTCCTTTTAGTATTTTTCTGAATGATATTAACTCAACACACAATCTCAGTCCTGTGGTACACCATTAATTCAGATTCTCTTCCCATCATCTTTCTCTTTTTTAAATTAATTTAATTATTTTAATTGCAGGCTAATTACTTTACAATATTGTAGTGCTTTTTGCCATACATTGACATGAATCAGCCACGGTATACATGTGTCCCCCCATCCTGAAACTCTCTCCCACCTCCCTCCCCATCCCATCCCTCAAGGTAATCCCAGTGCACCGGCCCTGAGTGCTCTGTCTCATGCATCAAACCTGAACTGGTGATCTATTTCACATATGCTAATATACCTGTTTCAAAGCTTTTCTCTCAAATCATCCCACCCTCACCTTCCACAGAGTCCAAAAGTCTGTTCTTTATCTCTGTGTCTCTTTTGCTGTCTTGCATATAGAGTTATCGTTACCATCTTTCTAAATTCTCTATACATGCGTTAATATGTTGTATTGGTGTTTTTCTTTCTGACTTACTTCACTATGTGTAATAGGTTCCAGTTTCATCCACCTCATTAGAACTGATTCAAATGAGTTCTTTTTAATAGCTGAGCAATATTCCATTGTGTATATATACCACAGCATTCTTACCAATTCATCTGCCGATGGGCATTTAGGTTGTTTCCGTGTCCTAGCTATTGTAAACAGTGCTGCGATGAACACAGGTACACGTCTCTTTCAATTCTGGTTTCCTCAGTGTGTGTGCCCAGCAGTGGGATTGCTGGGTCATATGGCAGTTCTATTTCCAGTTTTTTAAAGAATCTCCACACTGTTCTCCATAGGGCTGTACTAGTTTGCATTCCCACCAACAGTGTAAGAGGGTTCCTTACCACCACACCCTATCTAGCATTTATTGTAGACTTTTTGATAGCAGCCATTATGACCAGCGTGAGATGGTACCTCATTGTACTTTTGATTTGCATTTCTCTGACAATGAGTGATGTTGACCATCTTTTCATGTCTTTGTCAGCCAACTGTATGTCTTCTTAGAAGAAATGTCTGTTTAGTTTTTTGGCCCATTTTTTGATTAGGTCGTTTATTTTTCTGGTATTGAGATGCATGAGCTGCTTGTATATTTTTGAGATTCTTTGTCAGTTGCTTCGTTTGCTATTTTCTCCCATTCTGAAGGCTGTCATTTCACCTTGCTTATAGTTTCCTTCATTGTGCAAAAGCTTTTAAGTTGAATTATGTCCCATTTGTTTATTTTTGCTTTTATTTCCATTACTTTGGGAGGTAGGTCATAGAAGATCCTGCTGTTATTTATGTCAGAGAGTGTTTTGCCTATGTTTTCCTCTAGAAGTTTTATAGTTTCTGGTATTATGTTTAGACCTTTAATCCATTTTGAGTTTATTTTTGTGTATGGTGTTAGAAAGTGTTCTAGTTTCATTCTTTTACAAGTGGTTGACCAGTTTTCCGAGCACCACTTGTTAAAGAGATCGTCTTTTCTCCATTGTATATTCTTGCCTCCTTTGTCAAAGATAAGCTATCCAAAGGTGCATGGATTTATCTGAGCTTTCTATCTTGTTCCACTGATCTATATTTCTGTCTTTGTGCCAGTACCAAACTGTCTTGATGACTGTAGCTTTGTACTATAGTCTGAAGTCAGGCAGGTTGACTCCTCCAGTTCCATTCTTCTTTCTCAAGATTACTTTGGCTATTCGAAGTTTTTTGTATTTCCATACAAATTGTGAACTTATTTGTTCTAGTTCTGTGAAAAATACCATTGGTAGCTTGATAGGGATTGCATGGAATCTATAGATTGCTTTGGGTAGACAGTACACTCATTTTCACTATACTGATTCTTCTGATCCACGAACATGGTGTATTTCTCCATCTATTTGTATCATCTTTGATTTCCTTTATCAATGCTTTATAGTTGTCTATATACAGGTCTTTTCTTTCTTTAGGTAGATTTATTCCTAAGTATTAGAGAAGGAAATGGCAACCCACCCCAGTGTTCTTGCCTGGAGAACCCAGGGACGGCAGAGCCTGGTGAGCTGCTGTCTATGGGGTCACACAGAGTCAGACACGACTGAAGCGACTTAGCAGCAGCAGCAGCAACAGCATTCCTAAGTATTTTACTCTTTTCATTGCAATGATGAATTGTTTCCTTAATTTCTCTGTTTTTTCATTGTTAGTGCATAGGAATGCAAGGGATTTCTGTGTGTTAATTTTATACCCTGCAACTTGACTATATTCATTGATTAGCTCCAGTAATTTTCTGGTAGTGTCTTTAGGGTTTTCTATGTAGAGGATCATGTCATCTGCAAACAGTGAGAGTTTTGCCTCTTTTCCAATTTGGATTGCTTTTATTTCTTTTTCTTCTCTGCTTGCCGTGGATAAAACTTCCAAAACTATGTTGAATAGTAGTGCCCACCATCTTTTTTATCCAACATAATTCTCCTAACCTCACAGACATGTTAACCCCTCAGTGTTCAGTATGATCATTCAGATAAATTAAAACACAAACTAATGAGAATAACCTGTATATCTGAATGGAAGTAAAACATTAAGGATCAAGTGATACATAAGTTTATTTCTGTTTCTGCCTTAATTTTTAGGGTCCAATACCAACAAAGAAATGAAAATGGAAAGATAAGAGCTAAAAGTGAAACTCTCAAAGAGACAAGCAGTGTCATCAAAATTTCAGAAGATCGATACTGATGAACAAGTAGCAACAGGATGACTTACAGAAAAGTGCTTGTGAGTTACCATATTAAGAAGCAAGTTGATTGGCAATAAGCCCAGGAAAGGTAAGAATTAAAGAAGCCAGGTAGTTCCGAGGGCAGGAATGCAGATGAGGCCAAAAAGATGAGCAGTGACTGAAAGTCTATCTAATGACCACAGATCCTTTGCCTTAATCCATGCAGCAATGCAAGTATCCCACTCACATCCCAACAATGGAGAAGTTGAACCAGAAGAACAATGAACTAAGGGACACTAAAAAGGAAAGGGGTGCATACTAAAAATGGGAGACTATCTAAAAATGAATATAAAGTAGATGTAATGAATAATGAAATCTTTTCTTTTACTCTCTAAGAACCGTGAATACTAGAGTTAAAACCTGCAGCAAGGAAATGGAAGGATTTCTATGAAAACTGGCCACTCCAAGAAAAGTGAACCACAGATACTGATAACTCATTATCCCCTCACCTCCGAAAACATGAATAAGTGTCCAATACTCCTAAAATGACACCTGCCATTCAGTAAGCTTCAACCTTACAAACAGGTTTCCAATTTATTTTCCAATTTTAGCTATATAAAATTTATTCTACAATATGAGGGATCACCAGAAACTAGGCATAAATCACTAAAATGAAAAGTAGAGATAAAAAAACAACAGAAAAGGAACTTCAGGTAAATAGATACTGGGATCAGAAAACTTAGGTAATAATAATTATACTATTATTTTATATTTATCATGATAAATATATTGTTATTAACCCCAAGGATAAAATTACATAACAAAAACATTTAGACAGTATATTTCATATATACATGCCCATAACATATTAACACTGAATATATACTTAAGCAAAACCTGTGATATAATTAGATGACTTAGGAGAACAGAAGAACAGAGCCTATAGTAAGTACTGCCCATAAAAGCTAAATCCTCTTGATAGGCTGGATAATACCATCCCACCATCACTCAAGAAGCCCGAATCCTAATCCCAGGATCTGAGAATATGCTATCTTACATGACAAAGGAATATTAAGGTAAAAAAAAAAAAGAATTAAAATTACTAATAAGCTACTTTGAAATATGGAGAGTATCCCACATTATCCAGGAGGAACACATGTAAACATCAGAGTTTTTAAAAATATTAAAAGAAGGCAGCAGAAGATAGGAGTCAGAGAAAGACATGTCATGACAGAAGCACTACCAGAGAAATGCATTTTGCTGGCTTTGAAAATGGGGCGTAAGGACTAGACCAAGGAATGCTGGTGGCCTATATAAGGTGCAAAAAGCAAGGAAATGGATTCTCTCCTAGAGGCTTCATAGAACACAACTCTACTGACACCTTGATTTTAGTACAAGAACATTTTAGACTTTAAACTACAGAACTGTAATAAAACAGTAAACTTATGCTATTTTAAGGCATTAGGGTCATTGTAATAGATAGTATGTATAGATAGTATTATAAAATCTAACTAAACATGAAAAGATAAGAAAACTTCAGTATAAGCATTTTATTTAGAAATTTAGAGGTAAATAACTAAGAATCACCCATTCCAGTCCATTTTAGTTTGCTGATTCCTAGAATTTGCCTTGATATCAATAACTTCAGATATGCAGATGACACCACCCTTATGGCAGAAAGTGAAGAGGAACTAAAAAGCCTCTTGATGAAAGTGAAAGAGGAGAGGGAAAAGTTGGCTTAAAGCTCAACATTCAGAAAACTAAGATCATGGCATCTGGTCCTATCACTTCATGGGAAGTAGATGGGGAAAAAGTGGAAACAGTGTCAGGCTTTATTTTTTTGGCTCCAAAATCACTGTAGATGGTGACTGAAGCCATGAAATTAAAAGACACTTACTCCTTGGAAGGAAAGTTATGATCAACCTAGATAACATATTCAAAAGGAGAAACATTACTTTGCCAACAAAGGTCCATCTAGTCAAGGCTATGGTTTTTCCAGTGGTCATGTATGGATGTGAGAGTTGGACTGTGAAGAAAGCTGAGTGCCAAAGAATTGATGCTTTTGAACTGTGGTGTTGGAGAAGACTCTTCAAAGTCCCTTGGACTGCAAGGAGATCCAACCAGTCCATCCTAAAGGAGATCAGTCCTGGGTGTTCACTAGAAGGACTGATACTGAAGCTGAAACTCCAATACTTTGGCCACCTCATGCGAAGAGTTGACTCACTGGAAAAGACTCTGATCCTCGGAGGGATTGGGGGCAGGAGGAGAAGGGGATGACAGAGGATGAGATGGCTGGATGGCATCACCGACTCGATGGACATGAGTTTGGGTAAACTCCGGGAGTTGGTGGCGGACAGGGAGGCCTGGCATGCTGCGATTCATGCGGTCGCAAAGAGTCGGACATGACTGAGCAACTGAACTGAACTGAACTAAGAATAAGCCACAAATGATTGCCTCTAAAAAAACAGTGGAGATTTTAAGGACCCACAGAACTGCCCTTTTTGTTACAGGCTTTAAAAAATGATAATTTAATAAAATAAAACAAAAGGTCACTCAAACAGGCTGGACTCATTCCAGACACACAAAAATAAAAAGAATCACAAGATAATGAACAAAGAGTAAAAGTTTCTGTAGAGGAAAAAGGCAAATTCTTTTAAAACACACACTGAAAGAATTGTCATCTTAGCAAAGTTATTAGAGCACATTTTATAGTAGCGAAGAGCTTCTAAATGGTTGATAGTGTAATAAAAACTAAGCATTATCATTTCAGGGGAAGAATAAAAGGAGAAAGCAAGAAAGCAAGATAAGAGGGAGATTTATTACATGAGAGGAAAGTGGAAGTCTCAACAAGAGTGCGCAAGCAAGGACAAACAGGTATACCAAGAAAGCTAGCTAGTTCTTGGTAATTTGGGATTCTGGGTTTACATTTCTAAAGGCTTTCTTTTTAAAAAAACATTGCCAGAGTTAAGGGTATATGCCAGAGCAAATATTAATATTTGTGTTTACTATTAAATACCCAGAGATGTAACCAGTCTACCCAGGATCACATTTTAAGTAAACTTGTTAGTTTGATGGTTCCTAGACCATGAAGAAATTAAGATCTGAGCGCTGACAGGACTGTGGTTACAAATTCACAGGTAAAACACCCACCGTCTTCCACATTAAGGCCAAAACAAAGAAGTTTCTTTGTTAAAACGAGAGTGGGACAGATTTTTAAAACAGTCCATCTTTCTACTAGTCCTTAGAAGTTATGAGCTCAGGAAAATGGAAATCACTTCCCAATTCCTCCTTTTTGGTCTCCACCCCTTTCTGGTGATTAAAGGCCAAGCCCACTGGTAACTGAGTTGCCAAAGCCCATTAGGATAGTCAAAGCATGAATACCTGTTTCCCAATCTAGTTTTCCATTCCTCCTTGTTAGGGGATTTTTTTCCTTTCTTTCTCACAGGTTCAGCAGTTCACTTACTAATAAGAGTTATATGTGTTATACATTTTCCAGCATGGGTGTTCAAAAAGGAAAAGGATTTCAGGTAATTATCATACCATGCTACCAGGCATAGAAGTCACATCACGCTATGCCTTATGTTTCTTAAGTAAATATACACCATAATTGAACATTTTCCTCCCTAGGATTACACCCACGCTAGATGAGGAAGCAACAAGTAGTTTTTGAGGGAGGTTATGCAGAGATTCAAAGTACATTATAAATCCCAAAATGTACTAGTTTAGCAATTTTGTTTCCATAATTACAAAGTGGGTATAATTCACTAGCTACCTTACAGAATAGTCCTTGCAGAAATTATAGCAGAGTATCTGGCATGTTAGGATTCAATAAATGTTAGCCTGTATATTCTCACTGTTACTATCACTACCAACAATACAAGCTTATGGGGGAAGCTCAGTTTATACATAAGGAGTAATAAGGGAGTTTAATAAATCACTACACTTTTATTCTAGTATAAATTCCGCCATCAAATAGCTGTATAATTTTGGATTTAAAGTCTCTATGATTCACTTTCTTCATGTGAAAAAAAAGAACTGCAAGGAGATCCAACCAGTCCATTCTGATGGAGATCAGCCCTGGGATTTCTTTGGAAGGAATGATGCTAAAGCTGAAACTCCAGTACTTTGGCCACCTCATACGAAGAGCTGACTCATTGGAAAAGACTCTGATGCTGGGAGGGATTGGGGGCAGGAGGAGAAGGGGACAACAGAGCATGAGATGGCTGGATGGCATCACTGACTCGATGGACGTGAGTCTGGGTGAACTCCGGGATTTGGTGATAGACAGGGAGGCCTGGCGTGCTGGGATTCATGGGGTCGCAAAGAGTCGGACACGACTGAGAGACTGAACTGAACTGAACTGAACCTTTCTTTAAGCTTTAAAAGCCTATGATTAGCTGCAGTGTAGGAAATTAAAGATTGTATAACAGGACCTGGAAAGGAAAAGTGGCCTTTGACAGGAACAATATTGTGATATACCATCAGCATTTTTTAAAGGCAAAGAAAAATTACACTAAATGGAACTGTTATGTTTCTGTATATATGATAGAAAAACTATGAAATAGGTAATGTCAGCAACTTTAATGAAAGATGAGAAAAATAAAATTTTCAAAAATACAATTTACAGATTGATATTGCAAGAATAACTTTTGAAACATTTTCTACTTCCCATTAGCCTCTAGAGCTATACTGTCAGATAAAGAACAATAATTATTACTTTTTGAGACAAATAATAAAGTGGTACATTATTATATTTGGTTATTCTATACATAAAAGTTCTTAGTTTGAATAATAAAATAATTTCTGTTATGATCATTCAGTATTATACCCACAAAAGAACTTTAAAAAAAAAAATCTGCTTCTTGGATTAGGTATTTCCTAACACATATGAGATGGAAATACATGAAAATAAATTCTCATTAATAACCACTGGTAGAAATATCTAAAGAAGGACTTCTGTGTAAAAGTCATAAAGATTTTTTAATAAAAAATTTTTAATTCTGGAAAAGGATGCTAAATTACTAGCTGGCAAAATAAAAGACATCACAGTGAAGGGCAAAGTGTTAGTCACTCAGTCATGTCCAATTTTCTGAAACCCTATAGACTATAGCCCACCAGGCTCCTCTGTCCATGGAATTCTCCAGGAAAGAATATTGGAGTGGGAAGCCTTTCCCTTCTCCAGGGGATCTTCTTGACCCAGGGATCGAACCCAGATCGTCCTGCATTTCAGGCGGATTTTTTTCACTGTTTTAAGGAAACGTGTGTTTGTGCATGCGTAAGTGTACGTAGAGGTAGGTGGTAAAGGGCACACCAATATGAAAATAAATACAACATTCACTCCCTCTGCACAGGAAAAGATCGTTCTTCTTCCTTTAGTTTAATTCTGCCATAAGGCACTGTCAATTCTACCACAAGTAAAAGTGCCCAGCCAAATATCCAACCACTATGAAACCTTGACTCTATCAAGCATTCTTTTACTGTATGAACTCTGACTGCATGCAACCAAGATTCATTCTTCCTATTTCAATCACTCACCTCCAAGGACAAAATCAAATGCCTACTACGTATACCTCTGAACGTTTCTCACTGTCAAAAGCAATCACTCAGGCTTGAGGATGCAAGCTTTTGTCTGCATCACCAAAGGATGATCATCTATTAATGGTTCTTCATGCACAGCACTGACTCTCATGTCTCATTCACTCACTGATTCACTACATTTTACTAAACACTACTATACACCATGCACAGTCAAGGATTATAGGGATAAACAAGATCAATTCAGGCTCATCTCTCATGAAATCTACAACCTAGCTGAATGAATAAATAAATCCATGAATCAGTGAATGATAAAGAATACAAAAGAAAATTCACCTAAACAGGAAATGTAAGCAATAAAAAGAAATATGACAAAAGATCAATTTTGCTGTAACTAAAGAAAAGTGAGTTAAAGGAAAAATGAAAATTTAAGCAACAGCATTTAAAGTTGTTGAGGTTTTATTAAAACAACCATTATCCTTCATTACCAGTGGCATTACATATTCATGGAATAATTTGAGAGAGAAATACATTACTTGTTAAGGTTTATAATCCATAACCAAGTAATTCACTCCTGGGAATTTATCTCAAAGAAATAATTAAAAAGAAGGAAAAATGCTGTATAGCAATATTAATTACAGCAGCAAAAGTCAGAAAACACTTTAAATGTCAGAAGAGGAGAATAGTTAAGTGTATTATGAAACAACAATATCTCATTATTAATTTAAAAACCTGTGTTACTTGATGTTTATGTGAAATATGCAAAATGTATCTATATGAAATGTTAAACAATAATAGAATATAATACAGTGCATGCAACATGGTTACAACAGTGAAAATAACACATGGAAAAATATTAGAAATTAAATAGAAAGTGGCAAAAAACTCCATATATAATCTAAAAATTGACCTACTAATCAGTTTCGAAGCTTTAATACCTTCATATAATAAATAAGGGTTCGTATTAAAGATCGCAAACAAATCATACTCTACAACAACTGTAGGTAGACCCTGAAGACGATGACAAAAAAAATCCCCCTACTAATTCTGGCATTTATATCCAAAATTACAAGTTAAAGGAAAGGCAACAAACAGAGGTCAATATGTAAATTTACAAATAACACTAAGCTTTCCAATAAATAATCCAAATACAATAAAAAGTAAGTAACTGAAGATCTCAAAAGTCTAAGAAAAACATTTTTAAATACACAAGTAGAGTATAGTGTATAATCTATAAAAATACTGAATCATTATTTTGTATGATTGTAATAAAAAAGAAAGAAAAGGAGGGAGATGAGTTACTTTACACTGTTTTGTTAATGAAACACAAACAAAAAATACACAAGTGGAGGAGAAACAGAAATGATAGTCCAATCTATACATAAATTGGACTCTAAGTTATTCCATGAATCAGTGCAGGCCACATCCCTAAATAACAAACATTACTATTGCCAAATTCAGAGTAAAATATTCTGTCAGATAGTTAGATATGTTCAGATAGTTAGATATGTTTAGGCTAGGAAATAATAGCATCGACTCATAGTCACATTCACCCTTATTCTAACCAAAAAGAAACATAATCAAGACTTTTTTAAAGATATTTCTCAGTTCATTATAGAAACAAACTAGTTTCACTTACAGGAAGACATAATAGATTTTCTCCTATTTCTCATGTGAAGCACACCTAAAATCCCATTATTATATATAAAACAAAAATAAGACTCTGAAAGATGGAAAGAAGGCAGCCCATCAGTTAGGGACCTCAGGATCCAAAGACAGTCACAGTGGTGAGGTGCATAAGCTTTGTTTTTGCCTCACATATTCCAGACTGGAAGCTGAAGAAGCCAGCAACCCATGAAGGCCAACAGGTACACATAAAATTTATTAACAAAATTTCACTCTCCCTAGCCAAAGTAACTGAATAAACAGCATCAGCAGCAAGACAAAAATCTCACAGATAATAACTGCTCTACTCCAGGTAAACACCAAAAAAAAAGCTGTCATCCCAACTCCCACCATACTAGCAAAGGTCTACTAGACTTCTACTTTCAACATGCTCTAACAAGGAAACCCAGTGCTCCAACCTGAGTAGTACAGAGGAGACTTAATAGGGAACATGGACTTCCAACCCAACCCAGCAATAAGGAGGCACCCCTCAACTTTCCAGGGTGGGATCAAAGAAGCCCTTGCAGAGAGTTAGGACTTTCACCAACCTCCAGCAATAATAAGCAACTCTACTACCACCACCACGGTATCAGTAGAGACCTCATGCAGAACAGCAATGAGGTCTTGTGATCCAATCACTGCAAGCCAGAGAATTATAACTGGAGTTCTGTATAAGAGCTAGAATTCTCACCCTGGGCCAGAACTTACTGTCCACTCCACCAGCCTTAGATACCAATGGAAGTCTAATGGAAAACCCGGACTTCTACCTCCACCAGTGAGTAACAAGGGTACACATTCCCTTCCACAGTTGGAGCATCATCAGATGAAGCTGTATAAACTAGAAAGTTTAAATAAGATCTGCTGCTGCTGCTGCTGCTGCTGCTGCTAAGTCGCTTCAGTAGTGTCCAACTCTGTGCAACCTCACAAACAAAAGCCCACTAGGCTCCTCTCTGCTGCTACTGCTGCTGCTAAGTCTCTGCAGTCGTGTCTGATTCTGTTCAACCCCAGAGATGGCAGCCCACCAGGCTCCTTGTCCCTGGGATTCTCCAGGCAAGAATATTGGAGTGGGTTGCCATTTCTTTCTCCAATGCATGAAAGTGAAAAGTGAAAGTGAAGTCACTCAGTCATGCTCGACTCTTAGCGACTCCATGGACTGCAGCCTACCAGGCTCCTCCGTCCATGGGATTTTCCACCCAAGAGTACTGGAGTGGGGTGCTATAGGCTCCCCTCTAGTGCCTGGAAAATCCCATGGACGGCGGAGCCTGGAAGGCTGCAGTCCATGGGGTTGCTGAGGGTTGGACACGACTGAGCGACTTCACTTTCACTTTTCACTTTCACGCTTTGGAGAAGGAAATGGCAACCCACTCCAGTGTTCTTGCCTGGAGAATCCCAGGGACAGGGGAGCCTGGTGGGCTGCCATCTATGGGGTTGTACGTCTATGGAGCAGGGTCTCAGAAAACAATTTACAAATTTTTAGGTTTCAGTCAAAAATCAACTGTCATACCAAAAACCAAGTTCACAAAGTGAATGAAAAAGACAATTAATATATGCCACTGATATGACAACAGATGTTAGATCCAACAAACGCTTTTTAAAAGGCATCATAAAAGTATTTCAACGAGCAATTGTAAGCATGCATGAACAAATGAAAATGATAATTAACCAAAGGCAGGCAGGTAGGGATGGTAACGAAAAAGGATTCAAAAACAAATTTTAGAACTGGAAAATTCAGCAAAAGAAATAAGAAACTCAATGAATGGGTTCAACATCAGAATGGAGAAGATAAAGGAAAGTATTCATTAAACGGGAGATAACACAATAGCAATTATCCATTCTGAATCATAAAGAAAAAAGGAAACACACACATACACACACACAACAGAATCTCAAGTACCTACAGGATCATAATAAAAGATCTAACATTGATGTCACCAGGGTACCAGAAGTAAAGGAGAAAGGTGGGGCTGAAAAAGTACATGAAGAAATAACAGCAAACAACTTCTCAAATTCAGCAAAAGACATAAGCATGAAAATTAAGAAGTTACACTAACCCCAGAGTAATCAAAGAAATCAAAACACAAAGATAAGCTACTAAAAACTAAAGACAAAGAAAAAAAATCTTAACAGAAGTAAAGGAGAAGTGACACCTTACTCACAGGGGAAAAACAACTCAAATGACAGTAATTTTTGTTTTTGTTTTTTTTACTTTAAACCACAGCGGGAAGTGGCACAACATTTTTCAACTGCTGAAAAAGACTTCAGGATTTAAAGGGAGAAACCAGACATTCTCAGATGAAGGGAAAGTAGGAAAATTTGTAACATGTAGACTTTTCCTAAAGAATAAAGTAAGTTCTCCAAGCAAAAAGGATTTAAAATAAGGACCTGTGAAATATTAGGAAAAAAGAATAAAATAAAAATAGGATACATATTGACAGACTTTTATTCATTTCTTGAGTTTTCTAAAATGTTCCATGTCGAAGCAAAAGTCATATCTGATGTGGTTTTCAATATACATAGAGGAAATAATCGAAGACAACTATATTATAAACAGGAGAGGTTTAAGAAACAAAGGTAAGTATGCTTTCTGCACATCAGTTGAACTATAAAAATGACAATACCAGTAGACTACAGTAAGTTAGATATTTGAAATGTAAACCCAAAACAACCATCAAAAACCCTTCACAAGGTACACTCAAAATGACTACATGTAAATCAAAATGGCATTCTAAATAACATTCAAGTAACAAAAGGCAGGAAAACAGAGACATTAGAAACAGAGTAATCAAACAGAAAGTGAAACCTGAAAACTAAAACGGCAGACTTAAGGCCTAATCAACCAAAGGCGACCTGAAATGTACATGGTCTAAATCTAGCTAATAAAAGACAAGATTGGTCGAGTGGACTAAACACGATCCAACCATATGCTATCTATGAAATCTCATTTCAAAGATGAGGTAAGAGTGTTGAAAGTAAAAGAACAGAAAAGGGTAGATCACAAAATATTAATCTAAAGAAAACAGAACATAGTGACACATAATTTCACACAATTACGTGGCTAAAAAGAGAGACAATCCAAAGTACAGGTGAGGAAGTGGAGAAATTTTTGACACACTTACACTGCTGGTGGGAATGTAAAACGATGCAGCTGCTATGGAAAACAATTTGGCAATTCCTCCGAGAGTTAAAGAGGTAACACATGGTCCAGCAATGCCACTCCAAGGTGGCACACGAGAATTCAAAACACACATCCACTCAAAAGCCTACCCAAGGATGTTCCCATAACAGCACTGCTGTTAATATTCAAAAATAAATGCCAAGATATGGATGACCCTTGGAAACACCACACTCAGTGGAAGAAGTCAGCTAGAAAAGGTAACATGTTGCATGATTCCACTCAGAAAATATTGAGAATAGATAAATCCATAAGAACACATAAATTAGTGGTTGCTGGGGGCTGGAGTTAAGTGGAATGGGGAGTTATCAATAAAAGGATATGGGTTTCTTTTCAAGTGATAAAATATGTTTTAAAAGTAGACAGTGGTGATGGTTGCACAACTTTATGAATACAATAAATACCTCTAAGTTGTGTGTTTAAAAATGGGTAAATGGTAAATATTGTGTGTGAATTTAATCTCAATTTTTTTTAAAAAATAAAAAAGCAGGAATGCTTAACATCAGATACAATAGACTTAAGAGATGAAAAAACAGTAACATAGGAGATACTCCAAAAATACCCAGCAATCCTAAATGCATACGAAACTAACAGCTGAAAAACTGTAGTACACAGCTGATAAAAAGAGAAATAAATCCGCATTTCTAATTGAACACTTCAACAGTTCCTTAACAACAGAAAGAAAAAACTACAATATCAACAAAGCTATAGAAGATGGAAAAAAGTATTGCCAATCAATAAGCTCTCTGTGATATCAAAGAACAAAAGAAGAAACGTTCTTTGCACGTGTCTACAGAATACACACTTCAATAGACCATAATACGCTGAGCCATAAAGAAGCTCAATAAATTTAAAAGAACTGAAGTCAGAGTTTCTTCTTTGACCACAAGTCATTCAAATTAGAAATCATAAGAAAAGAATAATAGGGAAATCTCCAATTACTTGGAAATTAAGCAGATCTAAATATTCCATAATTTAAAGAGGAACACTCAGGAAAAATTAAATTTATACATAGAACTGAGTAAAAATATGACATATCAAAATATATGTAACACAACTAAAGCAGTACAGAAAGGAAATTTTATAGCAGCAAATGTACACACTGGAAAAAGTAAGTAAGTCTGAAGTCAATAATCTAGGCTCTCACTCAAAACATAGAAAAAGGAGAGAATGATAAGCTGAAAGCAGAGCAGAAATTAATGAAGTTGATTTTTAAATAACTGTTTTTTAAAAAATAATTGAAATTGATAAATTTGCAAAAGGAGGAAAAGAGAGAAAGGGATCATAAATTGCCAATATCAGAAATGAAACAAGGTATCACAACAGACTACAAACATCAAAAGGTTAATGAAAAATACTACAAACAAGCCTGCATACAACATGTGACAGCTCTAATGATACAGATCAGTAAGTCAAGAAAAATGCAAAAAACACCAAATGGTAAATCCGGGACACATGGAAAGTTTATCAAATCTTTGACGAAGAACTGGATGTCCCTTCAAAACAATCTATTCCAAAATAAAGAACAGAAGGAAACACTTAATGAAGCTAGAATTACCCTACTTCCTAAAAAAAGACATTGCAAAAAAAAAAAAGGAATATTATATACAACTATTCCTCATTAATATACATGTGAAAATAAACAACAAACCATTACAAAAGGAATTCAGCAATAAGTTTGTCATTATATAACTATAAATAAAAAATATAAATAAATAATCATGACCAAGTGGAATTTATTCCAGGATTGGCTTTTTAGTTCAATATCGAAATATCAATGTTATCCTCCATAGTAACTGGCTAAACAATAAAAATCAGAATATCATCTACTGATGTATAAAATTACATTTGACAAAATTCAACACCCACTCATGATAAACACTTTCAAGGAAACAGGAATAGAGAATTTCTTAACATTAGAAAGAGCATCGACAAAAACAACTTAAATTACTTAACAGTGTAAAACTCAACGTTTTCACACAAAGATTGGTACAAAAGCAAGGATGTCAGCTCTCACCGCTGTCTTTCAACATAATGGTAGAAGTTCTATCTAGAGCATTACAAGAAAGAAAAATAAGAGGTACAGATGAGAAAGGAAAAAACTGAAAATGACTCATATGTCCTTCAATAGATAACTGGCAAAACAAACTGTGATAAACTCATACCATGGAATATGATGCAGCAGTAAGACTTATCTAATTATACACACAACAATGTAGATAAACATCACATGATTCCTTTTTCTTGGTATCTCCATAATAGGCAAATTCACTGGAAACAGAGAGCAGATTAGAGATTATCAGGGAATGAGGCAAAGGAGAGACTGTGAAGTGATTACTCCAAGGGGAAAAGATGTTTTGAGAGAGTGATGAAAAGGGTCACATTGTAGATACACTAAATACCACTGAACTATATACTTTAAAATTGTTAATTGTATATTATGTGAATTTCACTTCAGTAATACAGAGAAAGAGAGGAGAGAAAAGTCAATCAAAAGAAAAGGAAAACCCACTGGCTCACATATTTAAAATTGAAAGGAAGTTTGAAAAGTACCCATTTATTATCTTTTCCATCTCCCTTTTACTTCATGTTTATGAAAATTCATTTGTGGAAGAATGTTCAGTGTTTAAACTATTAACAGGTGCTTATTCTAAGAGTACAAGTTAAGAGAAACATAGGCATTTGTATATGTAGGTGGAATCAATAGAAATCTTTACAGACTAATCAATATACTTTTTAATCACTCATGATGTTCAGCAGTTTGTTGTAGAGCTATCCTAAAAAGAGTTATTTTATATTCCAAAGGTTTATCACATTTTTAATGCATATAAAACTCTACAGTTCTTAAAGAAGGAACACTAAAAATACAGTGAACTATTACTTAAGAAATTCTTTGAAAATACTTTTAAAATACACTTATCTTTAAAAATAAGTTTGTTAAGTGGTGTTTCTTTATCATTAACTAGATAAAAAGAAAAACTACAGAACTATTCCAATGTGTCCCTGAAAGTAATTTTTCATAAGCAAGTCAGAGAAAAATTTCACATACTATGTAACACTTCTGACAGGTTATTACATCAAGAGAATATTAACCTTCACTCCCTGACTCATTCAAGAAATGTTTGCAAGAATACTTTGAGCCTCTTTATCTGGTCAAAGCACTAGAAGCTAAGTGGTGTCTGTACAAACCAATCATTTCACCAGCAGTTTTATATTTCTTTAAAGCCTCATATAAAAAGCACCTGCCTGAAGTGAGTAATGGAGTTTTACATTCATTGCACTTAGGAACAGCGTATGTAACCTATTCCGTTTTCCTCCCTGGTGGAATATATTTCAGCTTATATTGCACAACACATTACCAATGCATATAAAGACTCTCTGATCAGCCATTTGGACTGCAGTCAGCAACCTGCCTGAGTGCTTTTTTTCCCCTGCCCTAAATAACATACTCACTTAATTCAACAACTCAAATGAAAAAATCTTTTTAAGATGGTGATCTTACTTTCTTAATAAATACATAACACATGTATATGAATTGACTGTATTTGGAATACAAATGGTGAGACACAAAACTTAAAGTTTGTGAAGTAACAGCTGAAAACTAGTTGAATAAATCAATCCAGGGGAATAAAACAGAAGCCTGTATGGGATGTCTTCCTGGTTTTTTTTTGTTTTTTTTTTTTTTTGCCTGAGCAACCTACAATTTTAAAATTACTGTAACCACACTAAAAACTTAACTTAATTTTGACCCATTAACGGTCTGGAAATAGGGCTAAACTGTTATTAAAACTGAATCACTTGCATATCTGCCAGACCCCAAAGCATTTTCAAGACATACATACCCCAATCATTGTTGAAATTTGCTGAATATGAATGAAGGCAAATTTTTAAAAGAGCAACAAGGATAAAAATGTCATATGCTATTTAGTAGCCGTTGTTGTTTACTCACTAAGTTGTGTCTGACTCTTTTGCAACTCCATTAACTGCAGCCCACCAGGCTCCTCTGTCCATGGGCTTTCCCAGGCAAGAATACTGGCATGGGTTGCTATTTCCTTCTCCAACGGATCTTCCGACCCAGCGATAGGATTCTTTACCCCTGGCCACTGGTGAAGCCATGTTATATCTGAGATAGATTTAAAACTCAAGTACAACAGATAAAAAGAACAATGAAGACTGAAAGGAATTACAGAAATGGAAAAGTAACAGAAATGTGCAATGATTTTAAGATTATGGCTTGGTAATATTGTAAACTATTATCAAATCTGTTTTAACATGTTGCAATATTACAAATAAATAAGTAAAAAATAAAGAATTGAAAGTGTCCAAGGCAAAAGCTCCTCGCTGCCCCTTGCTGGTACACTCATGCAATAACCTAAAGCCAACAGCATCAATTAAAGAACATTTACTTAGACTCAAATATGCAAAATTTTAACCATAGTAAGTGTTGAGGTATTCAAAGCCTGTAAAATATGGTACCTAACCTCCAATCCTGGAAAATCCCATGGACGGAGGAGCCTGGTAGGCTGCAGTCCATGGGGTCGCTAAGAGTTGGACACGACTGAGCAACTTCCTTTTCACTTTTCACTTTCATGCACTGGAGAAAGAAATGGCAACCCACTCCAGTGTTCTTGCCTGGAGAATCCCAGGGACGGGGGAGCCTGGTGGGCTGCCGTCTATGGGGTCGCACAGAGTCGGACACAGCAGCAACCTCCAATAGCTCACAATCCATTAGGCAAGAAATGAAAAGATAATAAAAAAAATTTGGCCAATTCACCAATTACCTCAAGTAGTAACATGAAGTCTAGAACACTGGCAAAGCTGTGATGATCAGGCTCAAACTTGAAGCATGATTTGGCAAACTTTTTCTATAAACGGCCAAATAGTCAATATTTAGCCTTTGTGAGCAATAAGGTCTCTGTTGCATTTATTCAACACTTCTTATTGTAGTAGAATAGAGCCACAGACAAAAACTAAGCAAAGAACTCAACAAACCCCGTGTGTACCAGAGAAAAATAGGCAGTGGGCTAGATTTGGCCTGTGGGCTATTCGGAGCAGTTCTTGACCCTTCCATCTGTGCTGGACTGACATAAAAAGGATTTTGTGTTTGTTTTTTAATTATCAAGATATAACTCCAACCTCAGAGAACTCCATAGTAAGAGGTCTGGTGCAGCCTACAAAACAGCATATTTTAGAAATTTCAGCTACTGCTAGGGGACAAAGTTTTCATATGAAAAATATGCAATACTGAAAGATTTGTGTTCTTGCACCCATCAATTTTTGACCTAAGAACAGAGAGGAACAATGGTAGGTGACAGCCTATAGAGATTATGAGGCTTATACTCACAAATAACCTGGCATTAAACATCAGTATATTTTAATCAAAGAAATCTCTGCTTTCCCATGTCCACTGAAGCATTATTCACAATAATCAAGACATTAAAACAATAGGTGTCCATCAACTGAGGAATGGATAAAGAGGTATGGTGCGTGTGTGCATGCATGTGTGTGTGTACATGTGTGTGCGTGTGTGTATAATGAAATTATCATTCAGCCATCAGAAAGGAAATCCTGATGTTTGCAATAACATAAATGGGCCCTGAAGGAATTATGTTTAGAGAAATAAGCCACACAGGCCAAGAGAAATACTGTTATATTATCAATTATATGTGGAAACTTATTCAAAAAAATAGCCAAACTAATAGACTTAAAATTGGCTGCTGGGGGCAGAAGAGTGGGAGAAATACGGAGAAGTTTATAAAGGGATACAAACTTTCAGCTACAAGATGAATAAAATCTCAGGATCTAATGTACAATACAGTAACTACAGTTGATAACACTAAATTGAATAACTGAAATTTGCTAAAAGAGTAGAACGTAAATGTCCACATTAAATACGTACATGTGTGCATGTGTGTAAACATGTGAAACGTGATGTATATATTCATCCTTTTACAACACATATGTATATCAAATCATCACAACTCTCAAATATGTAATACACCAAGTCTTTCGATTTTGTCAAGTATATCACAATAAAGCTGAAAAAAATGAATGATATTCAAATAATAACCACGATCAAGTTATATATAAAATAAGCTACGAGGCAATATTGACAACATGAGGGATACAGCACCAAGGTAACTATATATGAAGTATAATCTTTTTAAATTATGAATTACTACATTGTACACCTGTAACTTATATAATACTGTGCATCAATTATACTTCGATAAAAATAAATAAAAAGTTACTAGTGTTAGGTAAACAGAAATAAGAAAGACTAAAATACATATATCTCTTCATTTTGTCCAAACTCAAAAAATAAATCAAAATTGTTCTAATTCCTAAGTCAAGGTACTTGGCAAGGAAGGACTGTAACCACTAAAGAAAATCAGCAAAGTAGACTGAAACTTACAGAACCAATAATATATTCATTCTAATTAAATACTGAGTTCTTAGTATTCAAAGAAAGGTGGCAAATGCCTGGAAAGCAACTAAGAGCAAGACAAACACTCTCAAAACAAACAAACACACACTCTTCCTCTCCTCAAGATGTTGAAACTGTAGGAGAAAACAGCTAAGTTTTATTGAACCTTTAAATATGTGCAAGACAACATGCACAATGCTTTATATTACTTTTTCTAAAATAATACAAAAAGAACATGAGTACTTATTAGTATTAGTATTATTATACTACTTACTAATAAGTGTAAGTACTTTTTAGTACTGTCATAGCTGAAAAACTGAGTATTTAAGAGGCTAAGTAACTAGTCCAAGGTCACATAATATAACCAAACTGGAACTTGAATCCAGTTTGACATTGACGATTACGTTCTTAAATACTATGTTACAAATGTTCACTATCCATTAAAAACACTTACAACACTAAAGGGATTGTGAAATGGGATAAAACACAATGAAATGAGAGAACGTGGAGAATAATCAGTTCAGTTCAGTTCACATCAGTTCAGTCGCTCAGTTGTGTCCAACTCTTTGCGACCCCATGAATCGCAGCACGCCAGGCTTCCCTGTCCATCACCAACTCCCGGAGTTCACCCAGACTCATGTCCATCGAGTCAGTGATGCCATCCAGCCATCTCATCCTCTGTCGTCCCCTTCTCCTCCTGCCCCCAATCCCTCCCAGCATCAGTCTTTTCCAATGAGTCAACTCTTAGCATGAGGTGGCCAAAGTACTGGAGTTTCAGCTTTAGCATTAGTCCTTCCAAAGAACACCCAAGACTGATCTCCTTTAGGATGGACTGGTTGGATCTCCTTGCAGTCCAAGGGACTCTCAAGAGTCTTCTCCAACACCACAGTTCAAAAGCATCACTTCTTCAGTGCTCAGCTTTCTTCACATCCATACATGATGACTGGAAAAACCATAGCCTTGACTAGAAGGACCTTTGTTGGCAAAGTAATGTCTCTGCTTTTGAATATGCTATCTAGGTTGGTCATAACTTTCCTTCTAAGGAGTAAGCGTCTTTTAATTTCATGGCTTCAATCACCATCTGCAGTGATTTTGGAGCCAAAAAAATAAAGTCTGACACTGTTTCCACTTTTTCCCCAACTACTTCCCATGAAGTGATGGGACCAGATGCCATGATCTTCGTTTTCTGAATGTTGAGCTTTAAGCCAACTTTTTCACTCTCCTCTTTCACTTTCATCAAGAGGCTTTTTAGTTCCTCTTCACTTTCTGCCATAAGGGTGGTGTCATCTGCATATCTGAGGTTATTGATATTTCTCCTGGCAATCTTAATTCCAGCTTGTGCTTCTTCCAGTCTTTGCGAACCCATGAACTGCAGCATGCCAGGCTTCTCAGTCTATCACTATCTTCCTGAGTTTGCTCAAACTCATGTCCATTGAGTCAGTGAAGGCAGCCAACCACCTCATTCTCTGTCACCCCCTTCTCCTCTTGCCCTCAATTTTTACCAGCATCAGTCTTTTCCAATGAATCAGCATTTCGCATCAGGTGGCCAAAGTATTGGAGCTTCAGCTTCAATGCAAGGATAACTTTTTTAAATGTTTAAGTCCTTGAATTTGTTTTTTCTCTATAAGAAATTTTCTTGTCTACCTAAAATAGATCCTTATGTACTGAAAATGTGATATATCCAGAATACGCCACTTAAAAAATCTACATTAAGAAAGTTTCAAGGAAAACACTAATATTTTAAAAAGCAAATTCTAACATTCATGAATTAACAATTAACTCTAGAAGTCAAAATGTTTATTATAAAAACTATACAGGTTCATATTTCACTGTTTAGTATCAGTAATTCTTAATGCAACTTGAAACATTTATAATCTTGTAAGTTTCAAAGAATTATTTTATTACGTGGCTTAATTTGTGAGAAAATAGCTTATATGAATGCCAGTTGTATTTCTTTGGAAAGACAAATGTAAACCTATTTAGTGATCTGATTTTCCCTTTCATCTTGTCTCTAGTTTCTGTGTAGATTTATAATGTTCATTGTTTCCAATTTTAACAAATCACCTAATGGCAGAAAGGAAAATATGTTAACCTTGGAATTATTTGCAGTTGGAGAATTCCCTTTTGTCTGGCCCATACAGAGCCTGCAATCTGTTTTAAACACAGATTGTCTGTCTTTCGTCTGACAGCCACCAAGCTGCACAAATTACTTTCTGCCTGTTCACCTGTTTGCAGCTGCGTCTGTGGCTAAAGATTCTGCCGTTTGACTTGAGCAACCACTTCAGGATTGATGACATGTGCTGCTGATAAAGTGAGCAATTTGAAGAAATTACTGGCTATAGTTATTGAAAGACATCTGGGCATGAGCTGAGAACTAGAAGCCTTCAATCATGTGCTTGCAACCTGCAGTGGCGGCAACTGTGTTTGAAGTGATACCCTACTAAAAAGAAGTTGGCCCTGGCACTAAATAACCAAGTGATGTATGGAACATAATCTCTCAAATGAGTAATAAAAGGTTTGGTCCTTTCTTTACAATATTAAGAAAAAATATAAGGCAACAATTAATCCTTCCCATTTCTATCCTTTTCTGAGTTAATTTTACAAACACCTCTTATTTCCTACTTATTTCAAATTGCTATTACTATTGCTACTAAAGAAAAGGCAAGCATTTATTGAATACCTACTACAGGCTCCACACCCTAAGCCTAGGAACAGATTTACATCTACTACCTTATTAACACTCAGACCAACCTTATTAAACCAGAATTACTATTCCTTTTCTCTGGTAGAAAAAGTAAAGTTCCAGGAAACTAGCCTCATGTCACACAACTGTGAGTAACAAAGCTAGGGACTGTCTATCTCCTGATCAACAGCTCATTCAACTGTACTATACTGCCTTCCTGTTTTGCCTTTTTATTTTTTTGGGTGGGGGGGTGGGTGGAGGAGGCGGACTTCCTGTCTCCTGATACATATACTTCTGATGTGTGATTAATTGTACATTTTGTCAAAACCATTCTATGCTTCAGGTTAGCCATTTGTAGATGTGATTTCGATTCTCACCTTTCTGTCTCATTATATAAAACTTTTTCCAAATCATGCGGTCTTCATGAATTCAGAAGCCTGATTCAATCAAAATCCATGCTTTTAACAGTAAGGGATAATGCAAAAAGCTCAGACCCTTGTCATATTTCCTGAAAACCAAAGTTCAAGTAAAATCATGCTACAAATAGTAAATGCATGTCCTTTTGTGACAAATTTACACCTACTATTGAAGAAAAAGAAATAATGCCTACTAAGGTGTTGCTTAAATAAAAAGGGATTATTTAAAATATTAATGAGTTTGATGATATCAATAACAATGAATAATTTAAAAGACATATAAAACATGAGCACAAATATATGGCACTGTCTGATAGGCAGTTCTACAGAGTCAGAAAAAACAAAAACTATACCAATTAATGAAGAATCAATTAGTATCACTATAGTTCAATGTACAAATGTAAAACACACATTTAGTATGTTTCAAATGCAAAGTTGTATAGAAGATTATGGGCTAACATTTGTATAGCATCATCACATTTGTCTAATTAAAATTAATATGATTTTGGATAAGCATTTAAACCCCTTTTCTCCATTTGCAAACGGTAATGAGCCAGTACATGTCATATTCAAGATAAACCTATTCAGAGATCATAGGCAAAGCAAAAACAGATATAACCATTCAGATGACCAGTTTTCATGCAACGTCTAAAATTCTTAATTTATAGACATAATTAAATATAGTAAAAATCAATAATTTGAAAATTGTTCATTTGAGAAAAATAAAAGAGTCTGTTAATACTAGAAACCAAACTTTGAAAAAATTTATTAGCTGGTAAGCTATGAAAGTTCTTAGAGAAAATGACTCCAGCAAACACTAATCTAAAATAATGTCAAATATAAAAAAATTCTGCAGTTAATACATAAGAATGCTAATTTGCTTTTCCAACTATCAAATCATTATTCTTGTTTAGGGTGGACATATTAAATAAAATGTATTTCTTCATTTTGTTAGAGGGGACATGTTCTTTTAAAAAGCCTCTCTCAAAAATTCTTTTGAATAACTGGCTTTTCGACTACTTTTACATTGGTGTTTAAATTTCCATAGGGTTGGAAAATATCCCTGTAAATAATGCTTTTTTCAGAAAAAATTTAAATACATTGGTAAGAATGCCACCCAAAATACACAATCATTTCAACTTGTTAAAATTTGAGGATACTGAAGAAATAGAAAGACCAAAGACTTGAGGTAACTGTATAAATTTGGTCTTCACATTTCAGTATTCATAAATTGAATTAAACACAGACCTGACTGACTCTAGCCACAAAAGAAGATATATACCAATGATTATAATAAATCAAGCCTTATTTATGTATATAATGATATACCAATAGTAACATTCTTCTACACAAAGATACACAATCTAAGTTACCATCCTCTTTCCTAATCATGTCATGAGTTCATATTTTTAATAGCACCTTTTATTTTAAAAGACTTAAGTCGTGAGAACATTCTTATGTACCACTTCATAACTTTGACACAAAGTACGTATAAAAAGATTAAACTTTATTTGGTATAAAATCAGTTGGCAGTTTTACATCTGTGCATGCAACATAAATACCCCAGCTGGCATCTCAAGCACACACACATATGGACTTCAAAACAGAAACTTCCTTATTTGCAGCACTGCCAGGGTAATTTTGTATCCTCTGCATACTACAGCTATTTGTCAGGCCCCTGCAGGTGTGCACTGCACATAAACACACAGCTGTAGTCCAGCAAGCCAAGTGTTCCATCAAACACATAAAGGGAACCTCAGCAGTCGGATTAGTCATCCCTACAACAGGTCCAAGGAGAACAATATGGGTTAGTATTTTTGGAAAAAGCATGGATAGGAAATTTATGATTATGCTAGTCTTACCAAATAACTGGTGGATTGTGTCATTTTTAAAGATACGCCTACTTATTAAGTCTTTCTTAGAAAGGCTGCAAAAAGTGGAATTTGTTTTTTAGTTTTAAACATAACCAATAATCTATAAATGAGTTTATTAAGTTCAAAATGTGAAAAAATTTTTCAAATTCATTTCAGTTTTTGGCAGTTAATGCAGTTGAATGCCTTGGAAATAATATTTCAAATCATAATCACTATATCTTAAAACACTTATCAGTTCTATATTTTTATAATTCTACTTTTCAATTCATAGGTATTTTAAGATGAATTTGCTAATGCACGTTATTTGTGTCCAAAATTACATTTGACATTTAACTATCAAAAGTTACATGCTGTTTTAATATTAGACTGTGATCAAATATTTACTTCTCAAATATGATATGAAAGTATATCAACCTACAAATGGCAGGGGAAATAAATGAAAATATAAAACATGATCATTTTGCAATGAGGAGAAAGCTCCCAACAAAATTAAATGTGACCTTATTCATACTCTTTAAAATACCAAGTAAGCACTTCAAGCAGTTGATAATTATGACTACTTTAACCACATTTCCCCCGAACTGCCCCAAGTCCACCTGGCAGTTGACAAAACATGAAAGATAACTTAGAAAATGAGCTTGAATGCATTATGCCTAATATACTAATCTTCAGTGAACTTGAGGTCAGAGAGTTAGTAATCAAGGAACACTAGCAGTCTCTGACATGAAGGAACTCACTTTTTCTCATATCTGGAAGGTATAACAGGACGTTAGAAACTACAAATTAAACCCTTCAGCATGAAACCTAACTTTATTAAGTACTATCCTAGTTTAGCTGAGCCACAAAAATAGGATCTAATGTAGGAACAGAGTTAAAGGGTTCTCATCACAATGAAGGAATCTGTTTTCCTTTATCTTGCATCTACTTGAGATGATGGATGTTCAGTAAACTTACTGTGGCAATCATAAAATGATGTATGTAAGTCAAATCATTATGCTCTAAACCTTAAACATACTATGCTGTATTGTCAATTATACCTCAATAAAACTGGAAGGAAAAATAACAGCAAAGACTTGAAAACTGTCCCAGTTTTATAAGTCAGGCTGGCTTGAGGCTGACAGGTATTTCTATATACATATAAAACATTGTCCCTGAGAAAATCTACTCTCCTAGCAAGTTCAATGTTCAATACAATATTGTTGTCTAGAACCACTACACTGTACACTGGCTCTCCAGGACTTATTAACCTACTAGTTTCAAGTTTCAGAGAAGGCAATGGCACCCCACTCCAGTACTTTTGCCTAGAAAATCCCATGGACAGAGGAGCCTGGTAGGCTGCAGTCCATGGGGTCGCTAGAGTTGGACACGACTGAGCGACTTCACTTTCACTTTTCACTTTCATGCATTGGAGAAGGAAATGGCAACCACTCCTGTGTTCTTGCCTGGAGAATCCCAGGGACGGGAAGCCTGGTGGACTGCCGTCTATGGGGTCGCACAGAGTCGGACACGACTGAAGCGACTTAGCAGCAGCAGCAGCAGCAGCTTCAAGTTTGTACCCTTAAACAGAATCCCTCCCACTTCCCAACTACACACCATTTTACTGTTTCTATGAGCTCTGGTGACATAGGTACTAGATAACACCACAATGGCAGTAATACTGCAATACATAAACACATTAATTCAATATGCTGTATACCTTAAACATAAACGTGTCAAATATATTTTATTAACAAGTAATATTTTTTAAAAAATGAATAAAGTATGAAAAGAGACAGCAAATGTGGAAAAGATGTAACAGTTTCTAATTAATTAATTAGATTGCTTTATAGTAAATTCTCTCACATCTTATTCTTTTCTGAAACTATAAATAGGAAATACTTGGAATTCAACCTGGATCCCAATATTACTGACGGGTCCCTGAGGTGTGATTCATAGCTCTTTAAAGCTTCCTAGTAGCCTTAAATGCTCCAGGCTAGATCCAGCTGAATTTTGGTTCTGAACCACACAGTAATTCTTTTTCAGCAATTCTATCTCAAACATTTACATCACTACCTCTTGGCCCAAAATACTGTCATCAAGAAAAGTGTCATAAGCTGAGAGTGAGTAAAATATCTTGGCCTTTAATGTTCACAATAAAATACATTTAAAACAAATTTTAGTTAACAGTATCTGTTCCAGTTATTTATGGCTGTGGAACTATTCCAAAACTCAGTGGCTTAAACCAACAATCTATTTTTATCTCGTACAGTTCTGTGGATTTTCTGGACTCATCTGGGTGGATCTCGCCTGTCTTGCTCTCATGCAGCTGAAGTCAGATGGTGGCTGGGACTGGAGTCATCTGAAGATGCTACTGAGCTAGTGATGCAAATGGTTTCATCATTCGCGTGTCAGACACCTTAGTCAAAACAACTCAAACAACTGGGGACCAGGCAGGCATCTCTTTCCCTACATTAGTGACTCCAGTTGGCTACCTTGGACTTCTTCACAACATGATAGTCTCATGGACACCAGACTTTTGACGTAATAGCTGACTTCGATCAAAGCAAATACTCTAAGTGATGCAGGCATAAAATGCAGAGCTTATTACTTAGTCTCCGCTGTCTACAGTATCCACTTTTGCCACAATCTATTAGTTAAAGGCATCATGGGGCTAGGCTGAACTCAAGGGAATGAACAGACACAATGAAACTGAGAAGGATAGTTCATAGCTATCTTTGGAGACCGGCAACCACTTCATAGCAATAAAATCGTTTTAAAAGAATCTGAAAAACAATGGATATATGTATAACTGAATCACTTTGTTGTACACCTGAAATTAACACAACATTGTTAATCAATTACACTTCAATATAAAATAAAAATTAAATTAAAAAAATTTAATTCCTCTTTTGCTAGCAATCTGCTAAAGTGTTAATATTTTATAATTATTCTGTTATTTACAATGATATTACATGATATTAATATGCACAGATTTGATTATGAAATAGAGTGACTTCCCCAGTGGCTCAGATGGTAAAGCATCTGCCTACAATGTGGGAGACCCAGGTTCAATCCCTGGGTTGGAAAGATCTCCTGGAGAAGGAAATGGCAACCCACTCTAGTATTCTTGCCTGGAAAATCCCATGGACGGGATTTTCAGTCCATGGGGTTGCAAAGAGTCGGACACGACTAAGCATCTTCACTTTCAGTTTCAATATGCATGGATTTGATTATGAAATAGAGTGACTAAGAGACAGCAAGGTATGATATATATTTATTTCAAGTTGCTTTTCCTGACTCCACAGAGATTTAATCTATACCCAAAATTAATTCTACTTCTGTTTATATTTTTCAACCAGCCAAATATAAATACTGGAAATTTTCCTCAGTTACAAAAAAAGATCAATCTTTATCTAAAAGTTTGTCATTAAGCTAAACAAATCATATCTCACTTGTTTAAAAGTACTATACTTAGTAAATAATTACTAGAACTTTTAAGAGAGCCTTTATATGGGTCTGGGGAAAGGGGGTAAATTATAACAGACAAATAGCCAGGAATCTATGCATGAACACACACACACAAGTGCACAGAAAACACACAAGAAAAACCACGAAGGGCATACTAGGCCTGTTCATGGGAGTTTAACAGCAATTCTGAAACTGCTAAGAGCTAAATTAAAGGAAATGTTACCCCCAAAATTAGAATTTTCAGGAAACAACAGATTGACATAAGGATGAGAGTAAAGGAAATGAGAATAGTTCAAGTTTTTATGTAATCGGTAGGGTGATGTTTTAATCTCTTCCGCATTTAAAAAATACTTTAAAAAAACAATGAAAAGACAAAACTCTCCCATAATTACATGGCTTTTTTAAGTTTATAAAGAAGGAGGCCTAAAATACTGCATCCTCCATCTCACCCATGTCCTACACTTGCCCAAGAAGTAACAACTGGCACTTCTTTCATATGAAGAAAACTTTTTGCACAGAAAACTATCAACCACCTACATATATACTTATTATCCATCCATCAGTAATACACACATATGCATCCACGCATGCAAGTACACACACCAATTTCTTAAAAATAAAGATGGCATGGTGCTATACATATTAGTCCGAAAATTACTTTTTACTTAGAATCAACCAATCTATCCAAATATTTTAACACAAGACTATTTTTCTGGGCTCCAAAATCACTGCAGACGGTGACTACAGCCATGAAATTAAAAGATACTTGGTCCTTGGAAGGAAAGTTATGACCAACCTAGACAGCATATTCAAAAGCAGAGACATTACTTTGCCAACAAAGGCCCTTCTAGTCAAGGCTATGGTTTTTCCAGTGGTTATGTATGGATGTGAGAGTTGGACTGTGAAGAAAGCTGAGCACCGAAGAATTGATGCTTTTGAACTGTGGTGTTGGAGAAGACTCTTGAGAGTCCCTTGGACTGCAAAGAGATCCAACCAGTCCATCCTAAAGGAGATCAGTCCTGGGTATTCTTTGGAAGGACTGATGTTGAGGCTGAAACTCCAATTCTTTGACCACCTGATGCGAAGAGCTGACTCATTTGAAAAGACCCTGATGCTGGGAAAGATTGAGGGCGGGAGGAGAAGGGGATGACAGAGGATGAGATGGTTGGATGGCATCACTGACTCGATGGACATGGGTTTGGGTAGACTCTGGGAGTTGGTGATGGACAGGGAGGCCTGGTGTGCTACAGTTCATGGGGTCGCAAAGGTCGGACACAACTGAGCGACTGAACCGAACTGAAGTAAATGTAAAAAGCACTACGTATTGCACAGCTTACCTTTATAGTACTCTGCTATAATGGATGAATTACCAACATGCCATTGAGAGAAAGAAATCAGATACGAAAGACTCTATGCTACATGACTCCATTCACATGAACTTCAAAAACAAGCAAAACTAATCAATGGTGACAGAAATCTGAATAAGAACTGCCTCTAGAGGTGATCAGGAATGATTTGCAAGGGAACATAAAGGAACTCCTCATTACCGAGCCTGAAAAATTCTGAAATTATTTCTGGTTCTAAAACATAGAGCAAGACCATTTATCAACAAATCATCTGATATCTTTGCTTCTTTTTCTTCACTTCCAAGTAAATAACTCTCAAAATACTAAGTCATTATTTTCAACACTTGGAAACACTGGAAGAAACTGAGGTTCTCAGAGGTCAAGTAACTTCACCAACATTCCATGACTAATCAAGTAAAAGCCACATTCAGAATTTAAGCTTTCTCAGTCTTAATTCACAGCTATTTTTCCTTGCATTTTACAACAGTAATTTCCAGATTGTATTATGAATTTTATTGGAAGTTTTCAGCTGTTCTCTCCAAGAAAAAGTAGTAGGAAAAACAAAGGCAAACCTACATTTTAAAACTGAAGGGCTTAAAAAAAATAATATAAATTATGAACTTAAAATAACTACAAAATCTCCCTCAAGAGGTAAAAATAAACTTTAGCTGCTTATAACACAACTGATACAATGAATTGGGAAAAAGCAGATAATGAGACAAAATAATTGGAAAATTATGCTGTAATTCAATCACATTGATGACATTTTGGTCATAGATTTATGGGTAACTTTTCATTTTATGTTTTATAGTAATTTCCATATTTCACATTTTATAGTAATTCCTATGGTCTATAACCTATTTTTGTTTAAAAAAAAAAAAGAATGTAAACTGTTACATATCTTCAAAAGAAAATTCATTAAGCTGAAATTCACATCCTCTTTGACCTACAATCTCACATTTTAAATTCATCTCATAGAAAGAAAATCAAAACTGTAGAGACTTGATATGCAAAATTCAGTTCCGTCACACAGTCGTGTCCACTCTTTGAGACCCCATGGACTGCAGCAGGCCAGGCTTCCCTGTCCACCACCAACTCCCGGAGCTTGCTCAAACTCATGGCCATCGAGTCGGGGATGCCATCCAACCATCTCATCCTCTGACATCCCCATCTCCTCCTGCCTTCAATCTTTCCCAGCATCAGGGTCTTTTCCAAGGTGTCAGTTCTTCGCATCAGGTGGCCAAAGTATTGGAGTTTCAGCTTTAGCATCAGTCCTTCCAATGAATATTCAGGACTGATCTCCTTTATGATTGACTGATTTGATTTCCTTGCAGACCAAAGGACTCTCAAGAGTCTTCTCCAACACCACAGTTCAAAAGCATCAATTCTTCGGTGCTCAGCTTTCTTCACAGTCCAACTCTCATATCCATACAAACATACATCCATCCATACTGGAAAAACCACAGCTTTGACTAGATAGACCCCTGTTGGCAAAGTAATGCCTCTGCTTTTTAATATGCTGTCTGGCCTGGTCATAACTTTCTTCCAAGGACCAAGCGTCTTTTAATTTCATGGCTGCAGTCACCATCTGCAGTGATTTTGGAGCCCAAACAAACAAAGTCTCTCACTGTTCCCACTGTTTCCCCATCTATTTGCCATGAAGTGATGAACCGGATGCCATGATTTTAGTTTTCTGAATGTTGAGTTTTAAGCCAATTTTTCACTCTCCTCTTTCACTTTCAGCAAGAGGCTCTTTACTCCTCTTTGCTTTCTGCCATAAGGGTGGTGTCATCTGCATATCTGAGGTTATTGATATTTCTCCCAGTAATCTGGACTCATTCCAGCTTGTGCTTCATCCAACCGGGCATTTCTCATGATGTACTCTGCAAAGAAGTTAAATAAGCAATATAAAGCCTTGACATATTCCTTTCTCACTTTGGAACTAGTCTGTTGTTCCATGTCCATTTCTAACTGTTGCTTCTTGACCTGCATACAGATTTGTCAGGAGGCAGGTAAGGTGCTCTAGTATTCCTATCTCTTTAAGAATTTTCCACAGTTTGTTGTGATCCACACAATATATGCAAAGTTATTCTGCACCAATACAACTAGTAGCAAAAAAGGGGAAACAGTCTATATGTTCATAAAGAGGGCAATACCTTAATAAATAATAGTAGTTTTATATTATAAAGCAGCATGAATATATTTAATAAAAGAAAAGTTATATTACTGTAATACTGAAAAAATAACCATAATATGGTATTAAGTGTAAAGTGCAGGTTACAGAATATGCATATGGTTTTGCTGAAATACACACACATACTCAGTGCAAACCTACAGATGTGTTTTTCTTTCTTTATGCTCCTAATTTATCCCCCCCTCTCTGTCCACTTTGGTAATTATAAGTTTGCTTTCTGTGACTCTATTTCTATTTTGTATATTTATTCATTTGCATTACTTTTCAGATTCTTCATATTAATGTTATCACATGGTACTTGTCTTTCTCCATTTCACTTACACCACTTCTCTACCTCCAGCCATGTTGCTGCAAATGGCAATATCGCATTCTTTTTTATAGCTGAGTAATACTTCATTGTGTGTGTGCGTATTTATATATATGAATGTATATCACGTCTTCTTAAGCGAAGTTCTGTTCATAAGCATTCAGGGTGTTCTCACATCTTGGATGTACTAAATAGCGCTGCTATGAAAAAGGGAGTGCATGTATCTTTTCAAATTGGGTTTTTCATTTTTACTGGAAATATACCCAGAACTTGGATTGCTGGATAATATGGCAGCTCTATTTTTCGTTTTTAAGGAAAACTCCACACTGTTTTCCACAGCGGCACCAACTTACATTCCCACCAACAATGTCAGACAGTTGTGTTTTTCCACACCCTTTCCAGTGTTTAATATTTGCAGACTTCTTGATAATGGATGGCTACTCTGACCTGTGTGAGGTGATACCTCATTGTGGATTTCATTTCCAAGTCTCAAATAGTGTTTCTAAGCATCTTTTCATACGCCTGTTGGCCACTTGTATGTCTTATTTGCAGAAACATCTATTTAGGTCTTCTGCCAACTACTTAATTGTTTGTGGTTTCTCTTGATACTGAGCTGTATGAGTTCTCCATGTATTTTGGATAATAAACTCTTGTCAGAATGATCATTTGCAAATATTTTCTCTCATTCCATATGTTGTCTTTTTGTTATGTTTTACAGTTTCTTTTGTTGTATAAAAAGCATGTGAGCTTAATTAGGTTCCATTTGTTTACTTTTCCTTTTATTTCATTTGTCTTGGGAGACCGATTTAAGAAAATATTGCTATGATTTATGTGAAAAAATAATTTAACCATTGTTCATCTCTAGAAGTTTTATGGTTATGCACTATGTTGTATATGTAGGTCTTTAAACCATTAAGAGTTTCTATCTGCATACGGTGTGAGGGAATGTTCTAATTTCACTGATTTACATGTAGCTGTCCAGTTTTCCCAACACCATTTGTTCAAGAAATTGCCTTTTCTCTATTTTATATTTCTGCCTCCTTTGTCGTGGATAAACTGACCACAGGTACATCCGTTTACTATGGGTTATCTGTTCTGTTCCACTGATCTATTTTTTTGGCTGTACCATGCTGTTTCAATTACTATAGTTTTTATAGTACAGTGTGAAGCCTGGAAGGATTATGCCTTCAGCTTTGTTCTTTCACTTCAGGATTGCTTTGGCAATTCTAGATCTCCTGTGATTCCATATAAATTTTAGAATTACTTTTTCTAGCACTGTGAGAAATAATGTATTTGTGGGACTGCATGGTATCTGTAGATGCTTTGGATACCATGGTCATTTTAACAATATTAATTCTTCCAATCCAAGAGCAGGGAACATCGTTCCATTGCTTTGAATCATCTTCTGTTTCCTTTACCTGTGTTTTATGGTTTTCAGCATATAGGTCTTTCATCTCTTTGGTTAAGTTTACTCCTAGGAATTTAATTTTTTGGATGTGACTTAAAACAGGATTTTTAAAATTTTCTCTTTCTCATATTTTGCTATTAGTGTAAAGAAATGCAACAGATTTCTGAATATTAATCCTGCACCTTGCTACCTTGCTGAATTCATTTGTTAGTTCTAATAGGTTTGGGGTAGAGACTTTAGGGTTCTCTACATAGTCATGGTATCTACAAACAGTGACAGTTGTACCTCTTCCTCTCCAATTTGGATACTTTTTTTTTTGACTGCTGTGGCTAAGACTTCCAATACTATGCTGAACAGAACTAGTGAGACTAAGAATCCTTGTATTGTTCCTGAATTTAGCAGGAAGGCTTTCTGACTTCACAATTGAGTATTATATCGGTTGTGGATTTGCCATAAATGGGCTTCCTTGTGGCTCAGCTGGTAAAGAATCAGCCTGCAATGCGGGAGACCTGGCTTGGGAAAATCCCCTTGAAAAAGGAAAGGCTACCCACTCCAGTATTCTGGCCTGGAGAATTCCACGGACTGTATAGTCCAAGGGGGTACACAGAGCTAGACACGACTGAGCGACTTTCGCTTTCACTTTGCCATAAATGGCTTTTATTATGTTGAGGTATGTTCCCTCTATACCCATTTTATGAGACTTTTTATCATAAACGGATGCTTAATTTTGTCAAATGGTTTTTCTGCATCACATGAGGCAATCATGTGGTTTTTGTCTTTCCCTTTGTTAATGTGGTGTCTCACAAAGATTGACTTGTATATGCTGAACCATCCTTGCATCGCTGGAATGAATTCAGCATAATCATGATGTATGACCCTTTCTATACATTGCTAGATTTGGTTTAATCATATTTTGCTAAGGACTTTTGTATCGATATTCATCAAAGAACTGGCCCAGTATTAATTTTAACTTAATAAAAAATTTAAAGGTAAAAAAAATAAATGCCTAAGCTTTCTCTTATGAGTAAAATAGAATCAAAGAATAACCAAGATTAAAAACAAACTTACTTTTTTACAAAGTTAGTTAGAAAAACATAGTGCTATATTGCAATATTTTTTAATTGACTATTTTTCAAAAACCAAATTGACAGTTTACCAGAGATTATTAAGATTTACTTACTATCAGGATATGTCACTGGTGGAAAGCCAGATATACCAAAGTAAACTGTACAAGGTAAATAACTGTAAATTATTATTATTTAGACTATTAAATATTTCAGACTTTTCTAGTAATATTGCTCATTCTTATTTTTCCAACGAGTATAATAATAAACAAAAAAGCTTATAACACAATTTATTCTGGAAGGTATCTACCCACTGGATGTTTCTGGAAATCCAAGATATATCTAAAACATACTCTTACCATTCACTGCTGCTGCTGCTAAGTCAATTCAGTCGTGTCAGGGATATTATGCGTTTTTAACATAATGCTATTCATTCTTTAACATGCAGTTAATCTCAGTGCTTAAAACTATTTTTTAAACTATTTTCATTTTAAAATGAACTGAAATAAAGATAAACTGGACAAAACTTGTCAATCTTAACATGAAGAATTTGCACATTTTGAACTGTTCTTTTAAATTTTTCATGAGAAATTAATTTCTTATAAAAGTTTTATTTTTTCTTATTTGAATCTGAATCTTATTGTAAGCAAGTATCCCTTGACTTCCTTTTTATTCAACTAAAATAGTTTCAGAATATATTTTTTAAAAAATCATAAAATTTAATTTTACTAGTTACCAGATCCAGATTTACCCATCTTTAAAAGCTCAACACAGGCATCGTTTTTCCACCTAATTGCCTCATGGCCACTAGTTCTCCCCCATTCTAACCAGGCAGAACAAAGAGGTAAGGTAATATTTAAGCATTTAATAAATGTTTCCTGAATTTAAAAACTGATAAATACTAGAACCAGAATCCATTCATTTAAAACACTTATTTTATGCATGCTAACCACAGACATTGTCTTTTCCTACAGAAACTGTCTAAAAATCAGAAGTGACCAGGAATTATGATAAAATATGACAGTATGATGGGAGAAATATAGGGTATATTTAATTTTTATAGATATATATTGGAGTGTAATATCTAAATTACAGGTGTAAATATACTGACTAAAAAGTTTTAAACGTTACACTACATTTACAGTTACTTTAAAATATTGGCTATATTCTTCTATTGTACAATATATCCTAGTAACATATTTTATACACCCCCTGCCCCCTTTCGTCTCTCCTCATAGTCTATTCTCTAAATCTGAGTCTGTTTCTTTTTTTTGTTATATTCATTAGATGGTTCTTTTTCCTAGATTTCATAAATAGTGATATCATAAAGTATTTGTCTCTGTCTGGTTTATTTCATTTAACATAGTACCTTCCAAATCCATGTTGCTGCAAATGGCAACATTTTATTCTATTTTTATGACTGAGTAGTTTGTGTGTATTTGTCATGTTAGTCACTCAGTTGTGCCTGACTCTTTGCGACCCCATGGGCTATAGCCCACCAGCCTCCACTGTCCATGGGATTCTCCAGGCAAGAATACTGGAGTGGGTTGCCATGCCCTTCTCCACGGGGTCTTACTGACCAAGGAATTGAATCCAGGTCTCCCCGCATTGTAAACAGATTCTTTACCATCTGAGCTATCAGGGGAGCCCATATATGTGCATGTGTGTGTATATATATACACACACACACTACATATTCTTTATGCCTTCATCTGTTGGACACTTTGGTTGCTTCCGTATCTTTTTAACTATAAATAACACTATTGTGAACATGGGGTGCTTGTATCTTTTAAAATTAGTGCTCATTCTCACCACTTTCATTCAACTTGTATTCAAAGTGTTACCAGTGCAATCAGACAAGAAAAAGAAACAAAAGGAATTCAAGTTGGAAAGGAAGAAGTAAAACTGCCACTGTCTGCAGACGGCATGTTTCCATACATAGAAAATTCTATGGAGATCACCAGGAAACTATTAGAGTTTATCAATAAAGTCTATAAAGTTGCAGGATACAAAATTAATATACAGAAATTTGTTGCATTTCTCTACACAAAAAATAAACTATCAGAAAGAGAAATGAAGGAAAAAATCCCATTTACCACCGCATCAAAAAGAAAACACTTAGGAATAAACCTCCTTATACCCTGGAGTAGGAAATGGCACCACACCAGTATTCTTATCTGGAAAATTCCATGGGCAGAGAGGAGCATGGCAGGCTACAGTCCATGGGGTAGCAAAAAGTTGGAGACAACTGAGAAACTGAGCACACCTGCGCGCGCGCACACACACACGAGGAGGTAAAAGAACAGAACTCAGAAAACTACAAAAAACTGATGAAAAAAGCTAAAGACAACACAAATAGATGGAAAGATATACAATGTTCTTGGACTGGAAAAATTATTATTATTAAAATGACCACAATAACCAAGGTAATTGACGGATTCATTCAACTGGAACCATTGGAACTAATGGAATTTTACACAGAACTAAAACAAATAATTTTAAAATCAGCATGGAAACACCAAAGACCTCAAAATAGCCAAACAATCTTGAAAAAGAAAAACAGAGCTACAGGTATCATTCTGCTTTCAGACTATACTAGAAAGCTACAGTAATCAAAACAATATGATACTGAGGCAAAAAGATACACGTATCAATGGCACAGAACAGAAAAGCCAGAAATAAATCCAGTACTTTTGGTCAATTAATTTATAACGAAGGAGGCAAGAATATACGAGAGAGAAAAGACAGCCTTCAATACATAAAGCTGGGAAAACTAGATAGCTACATGTAAAAGAATAAAGTAAGACAATTCTCTAACATCATATACAAAACATGAACTCAAAATGAATTAAGACCAGAAATCACTTCTAGAGATTTCTAAGACCAGAAACTTCTAGAGGAAAAAATGGGCAGAACACACTTTGACATAAATCACAGCAATAACTTTTAGGATATATCCCCTAAAGCAAAAAACAAAATAAAAGCAAACAATAAACATTTAATTAAACTTTAAAGCTGCTGCACAACAAAGAAAACCACTCACAAAATGAAAAGACAACCTAAATGGGAGAAAATATCTGCCAATGATATAACCTACAAGTTCATATCCAAAACTTATAGCTAATACAACTCAACATCACATAAAAACAAACAACAAAATTTAAAAATGGGCAAAAGACTTGAACACATATTTTTCCAAGGAGGAAATGCAGATGGTCAAGAGGCATATGAAAAGATGCTCAACATAGATAATCACCATGGAAATGCAAATCAAGTCTACAATGAAATATCACCATTTACACTTGTCAGAAGGACTTCACCAGAAAGAACTAAAATAGCAAATGTTGATGAGAATGTCGAAGACAAGAGAACCCTCATAAACTATTAATGGGAATGTATACTGGTGCAGCCACTGTGGAAAATATTACACAGGATTCGCAAAAAGCTAAGAACTACCATATGAAATAGTAATTCCTTCTCTGCGTATATATCCATACAAAAATAAAAACACAAATTTGAAATATGAGAAACGCTGGGCTGCAAGAAGCACAAGCTGGAATCAAGATTGCCGGGAGAAATATCAATAACCTCAGATATGCAGATGACACCACCCTTATGGCAGAAAGTGAAGAGGAACTCAAAAGCCTCTTGATGAAAGTGAAAGTGGACAGTGAAAAAGTTGGCTTAAAACTCAACATTCAGAAAACGAGGATCATGGCATCTGGTCCCATCACTTCATGGCAAATAGATGGGGAAACAGTGGAAACAGTGTCAGACTTTATTTTTCTGGGCTCCAAAATCACTGCAGATGGTGACTGCAGCCATGAAATTAAAGACGCTTACTCCTTGAAAGGAAAGTTATGACCAACCTAGATAGCATATTCAAAAGCAGAGACATTACTTTGCCAACAAAGGTTTGTCTAGTCAAGGCTATGGTTTTTCCTGTGGTCATGTATGGATGTGAGAGTTGGACTGTGAAGAAGGCTGAGTGCCGAAGAATTGATGCTTTTGAACTGTGGTGTTGGAGAAGACTGTTGAGAGTCCCTTGGACTGCCAGGAGATCCAACCAGTCCATTCTGAAGGAGATCAGCCCTGGGATTTCTTTGGAAGGAATGATGCTAAAGCTGAAACTCCAGTACTTTGGCCACCTCATGCGAAGAGTTGACTCACTGGAAAAGACTCTGATGCTGGGAGGGATTGGGGGCAGGAGGAGAAGGGGACGACAGAGGATGAGATGGATGGATGCCGTCACTGACCTGATGGAAGTGAGTCTGGGTGAACTTCGGGAGTTGGTGATGGACAGGGAGGCCTGGCGTGCTGCGATTCATGGGGTCGTATAGTCGGACACGACTGAGCAACTAAACTGAACTGAAACTGCATTGTTGTAGTAATCAAGTAACAGAAATTAATTATGTATCCCTATGTGCATGTGTGCTAAGTCACTTCACTCATGTCCAACTCTTTGCAAGCCTATGAACAGTAGCCCACTAGACTCTTCTGTCCATGGGATTCTCCAGGCAAGAATACTGGGGTGGGTTGCCTTTCCTCCTCCAATGGATTTTTCCAACCCAGGGATCAAACCTGTGTCTCCTGTATCTTTAGCACTGGCAGGCAGGTTCTTTACCGCTAGTGCCACCTGGGAAGCCCCATAGTATAGAAGGGTATAAAGTAAAAGTCTCTTATTTTGCCCTCCTCCACTAATAATCTTAATTCCACTCCCCAAAGGCAGTCATTATTAATATTTTTGGTATATCTTTCTAGGCATTTTGCTATGGATATCCAAATATAATAATATACTTTAAAATATACACACACAAATATGATCACATTATAGTATTCGTTTGCAAACTGTTTCCCCCATTTAACAATAAAAACAATCTATAGTGGGTTTGTTTTTACGTATCACCACAAATGGGTATTCTTCTAAGGTAATAAAAAAAAATAAAACCTCTAAGGATTTTTAAATCTGATTAATTCTTTCATTAGAATTTAATATGGAGAAATAGGAAAAACCATTCTATTACTGAAATTACTTATACAATGCCATCCTTAACTGACAACCTTTAGTGCCATATCCCTAACAGGGTGTCCCTATTGTCCAAAGACATTCCTTACACTTTTTGTTTTAATCGTGACTTTTTATTAATGTTTATTCATTTCTTACTGACAGTATATTTCTATGACTTGGTTACCTCTTAACTAAAATAAGCCTATTATTCTGGTCACTTGTTCCTACCATTTTATACAAGACTTTAATTACTACCCCTGCATTGGCAACATATTGAAAAATAATTGTGATAGAATTTTAGAATTATACTTTTAACTTCATAGCAAATTTTAAAGTTCTTATCAACTAATCCAAAAAGTATCTGTAATAGCAAACACAAAATATTTGCATTTATTATATATATATATATAAATCTCATTTACTATATAAGTTAAAATAACCATAGGACTGGAATTTTTTATAAATGCTTTATGTATAAGACAGTTGACACAGCATCATGAAATGGTAAGGGTTTCCAAAATATTCTACACACAAAATTTCAATTCTTTTTTCTCCATTCTCTACTTGCCTTCTTTTAGCAATATACATTATTTTATAGGGTGAATGTAATAGGTCATAATGATAATTGCTTACTGAGTTAGAAACAAATTCTTGTAATTCATCTGTTCTCTGCTTTAGGAAACATGGTAAAATCATCAGTTTCATACCTAAAAGTCATTAAGAACAGATTTTAGAAATTCCATTAAACTGACATCAATAAATGAATTATATTAATGTTAATCAATATAATTAATATATTAGACTTATCATTAAAGCAAAATCCATGAGATCTATTTTCCAGGCTTTAGATAATGCCTCCATGGTACACTTGGCCAATAAAGGTAGATAAAACAGTAGTGTTTTTGAAGCATCAGCATATAAATGCCACTGTGGCTTACCACATGTGGGAGGCACACCACATTTGATCTCAGTTAATTAAATTAAACCCAGTTCCTGTATTGTTAAAATATGCCTTGTATTACTTATTTGGATACCACACAATTGCTTATAAACTATAAAAGCTCCATCTCCACCTTCTCTGTTGCATCTATTGGCAATGGAATCAATAAACAGTTACCAGAATGTTCCACTGCAGCCAAAGCTAAAAAGCAAAATTTATTTATGTATCACCCTCCTCTATTTCAGTTAGTGCTTTAATGACTATCTTAGTCATCAAAGACCTGAGAGCAGATATTATAAGTACTGATGTAAGGGGAAAATGAAATAATATACAGAAAATGTTTTCATGATACTCTTCTTTGTATGGAAGTTATGTTAGAAGGTACTTCAATTACTTTTTTTAAAATATGGATGTAAGGTAGTAAGGAGAAAAACATCTGGCAATGGTTATGATTGAACATGCGTAATATATAATCTACTAAATTACTAATTAAAATAGAAACTGGCCTCTGAAAATTTGTAGAATGGAAATGCAAGATTTTGATGTTAGAAACTCTTTCTTCTAAAATTACCCAATATTCTATATACCCTTGGTAAACTGATTTATATTTTAGGCACATAGAAGGAGAAAAAGAAAAAGTTTACTATTTTCCTATATTGTTAAAAAAAAAAAAAAGCATATTACTCAGGTCTAGTCAAAGCCATATATCCTCATAAAAGAATGAATTTCTGAAATATTAATAATTATTTCAGTAAAAATTATCACTATAAATTTTTATTAAGCATTTTAAGAGCTGACTTTTAATTGATAGTATAGTATACAATTTCTCATTTGGTATCAGCTACTAGGTTATTTCTGTAGTCTCTAGTCTGCACATACTCAGTACAAAATATATGTTCAACTGTAGACAGGCAAACAGGATTCCTTTGGCTAACACTGTTGATGCTGATCTTTTCACCAGGCTATTAAGTTTTCTTACATCCATAAAATAATTACACTTCCACAGAAATGGCTAGAAAGTATGCCTGTAAAAGTCTATAATTTTGATCGGGAAAACAGAATGTGTTATGGATATCTTACAGTTCTTTAATACCTTCTTCTTTTCACACTCATTATATTTTTTCACTATTATAATCAAAGATAATTTTCTTAGATATGAGTTAGCACCATTTTGAGTTATCCCTCCTCAAACATTCTGATTTCTGTGTTTAATCCAACCTGGTAAGATGTGAATTCCCATCTTGAGATGGGATCATATCTTGAGAGACTTGGTGCTAAAACTAGAATATTAAGAAAATTTTAAAGTTTTATTAACGCTAACACATTAAAAAGCTATAGATTCCAACTTCTATTTTTATTAACTCTTTAAGAACGTTTTTAACTTAGAAAAATGAAAAGACCTTCATAAAGTTATCTAAATAAGGTATGATATTAATATTTCTGTTACCTATCAATCTCTACACCTAATCATTGAACTTTTAAAATAATAATTACTATTACACACAAAATTAACAGTGTTTAAAACCATTTGTACTTATAGTATTTTTCTCTTATAATGAATATTTATACTTCAACTCACTGACAGAGTTTCGACACATAAAACCAATGAGGAAATGCTCATTCTCGGTTATACAGAGAATGTTTTACATGTAATTGAAAGCGAAAATTGAGACCTTAATAATAAATCCAAGTGATATGCCTCATTTATTAAACTGATGCTGTTAGGCTGCAAGAATTTTTACACACAAATTCAAGAATGCCAAAAATGACACTGAAGTGGCTATTCTGCTATTCAATCTTTCAAAGACTGAGGCCAGAACTAAAGCTGAAGAGCAGATTTTAGATGAAAACCAAACTGAATCTGTACTTCCATACATCCCTAATAAACTAAAAACTAGAGCTTAAAATCAGAGTGAAAAGAGTGACAATTTATACTTATAGAACAATGGTGGTATACCAAACATTTTGCATTACTTTCCTTACTTTTCACCATAGGCCTATAAAAACAGGTACCACTGGTCTTCCCCATTCTACAGAGAAGGAAACTGAGTTAAAGAGGTAAAGAGACTTATCTAGGTCATGTGGTTAACAAATGGTGGGGCCAAGCTTCAAACTTTAGTACTGAGAAAACACTTTTCAGAAAAAACTAAAACAATGTTCAGCAAAAATAATACAAGCCTTAAATAAGAATCGTAAATAACTAAAATCATCCTATATTGGACAAGTCAATAATTTGAGTAGAGATAAGAGTCCTAAAAATTCCTGTGGGAGGAGGGCAAACTTCTGATAGCAAGAAAAATAAGAGCAGCTCTGGAAGCCAGCAACATGCAGGTCTCTGCTATATGCAAGAAACCTGGGATCTTTAAATTCTGTCCTGCACTACACCAGAGAGTTGTATGGATTCAGTAAGGGACTAGTTAAACTTTAAAGACTCACAGCACATTCTCACAAAGAGTTTCAAATGCCTAAATAAAATTCCAACAAAGAAGTTTATTTGTGTTTTTTACAGAGCTAAGAATAGGCAAAAAGGAAAAAAAAAAAAGGTTCTATACATAGCTAAAAACTATAATTAATATGACTTGTAACTGAGTATCAAATAGTCACTTAAAAACAAGAGAACTGATTAATGGGTTACTATAGAAATAAAAGAAATCAGTAAAAACAGACTCTGATAATGGAAATAATGTGTTTTTAAAGGATGTGGGTGTGTATGTATGTATCTTTTCAGCAGATATTATATTATACCATTGCCAATGTAAATGTAAAAGAATCCTCCAACTGACTACATGGTGTATCAAAAGTCAAAAGTCAAGACATATTTGCACCATTACTACTAAATGTGGAAGCTGGTAAGCAAAAGTAAACTTTCAAATCGTAAGTCAAATTGTGTCATTCTTCTGCTTAAAACCCTCCAATGACCTCCCATTGCAATTAGAACAAAATCCAAAGTCCTTACTGTGGCTTGCAAGGCCTTCCAACTCTCTGACCTCATTTCCCTTCCTTCCCTGTCCCTCCCTGTCTCCCTCTCTTTTTCAGAACTTTGCAGCCAAAGTGGCCTTCTTTCTGTCTTCTGTGCCAAACTGTTACCCTTCAGTTCAGTCGCTCAGTCGTGTCCGACTCTTTGCGACCCCATGAATCACAGCACGCCAGGCCTCCCTGTCCATCACCAACTCCTGGAGTTCACTCAGACTCGCATCCATTGAGTCAGTGATGGCATCCAGCCATCTCATCCTCTGTCGTCCTCTTCTCCTCCTGCCCCCAATCCCTCCCAGCATCAGAGTCTTTTCCAATGAGTCAACTCTTCACATGAGGTGGCCAAAGTACTGGAGTTTCAGCTTCAGCATCATTCCCTCCAAAGAAATCCCAGGGCTGATCTTCTTTAGAATGGACTGGTTGGATCTCTTTGCAGTCGATGGGACTCTCAAGAGTCTTCTCCAACACCACAGTTCAAAAGCATCAATTCTTCGGCGCTCAGCCTTCTTCATAGTTCAACTCTCACACCCATACATGACCACTGGAAAGGGGCTTTATAATCAATGTTCCTTTTGTTTGGAATATTGCTCTTCCAGATCTTTTCCCTACATGACAAGAGTGACATAACTGCTTTGCTGACCAGACCCATGTCTAGCACTACTCCTAGCACATGTGTCCAGTGGTAGTTGGGGCTTTCCTCACAGCTCAGTTGGTAAAGAACCTGCCTGCAATGCATGAGACCTAGGTTTGATTCCTGGGTCGGGAAGATCCCCTGGAGAAGGAACTGGCAACCCACTCCAGTATTCTTGCCTAGAGAATCCCCATGGACAGAGGAGGCTGGCAGGGTACAGTCCATGTGGTCGCAAGAGTCGGACACGACTTAGCAACTAAACCACCACCGCCACCAGTGATAGTTACTGAATGAATGAATGATTAATACCATTCCAAGACCCAAGCCATCTTTGTGGCAGACACGTATCTCACCTTAGGTTACCCTCCAACAAAAGACACACTGCCCAGCTGTATGGAGTGTGGTTAGCCAACAGCCTCCAGCTGGGCTTCTTTAGAGTCTTTTTCAGCTCTCCAATGAAGGACGCACAATCTTCCCTGGGTATCAATGGAACACTGGTTCCAAAACCCGCACTCTCTCAGCCCCAACAGATATCAAAATCCACAGATGTTCAAATCCCTTACAATCGACCCTCCCTGTCAATGGGTTCCACATTTGCAGACTCAACCATCACACAGATCAAGTAGCACTTTGCACCCAGTGCAGCAGGACTCCTCCAACTTTGTTCCAGAGGTTCCTGACTGGATTGGTAGAGACGTGGTCAAGTCAGCTTCACAACGTGAAGACTGGTTTGACCACTCCTGCTCCCATTCTTTTCTTTTCACAGGTGTTACTCTCTAGTAAACAATTTGCAGTCCTAACTTCATCTCAATGTCTGCTTCCTGGAGAATCCAACAAGCACAGTTTCCATTTCAAAAAATCATTCTTTCTACCTACAAATTAAAATGTTCATTTTTAACGGTGCACAAACATTCATTTAATATCAAGCATCTGATGAAATAACTACCCACCACCCTCATTCCGCACTAATGTTCACACTCATAGCCACATGCCATTTAGCAGATTCTTACCTTACATATGTCTTAGTTAAATGCTACCTCCTCTATGAAGACTTCAAAACCAATTAACTGATCTTTTTTTGTGTCTCTCTTTTCAACATACAGCAGTACCTACTATACTGTATTATAACTATCTGCTTATTTATGTATGTTTCTCTATTAAGGATGAAACTCTTTTAATCTGTGCCTGCCTCATCTTAATAACCCTAGTGCCATATAATGCACCTGGTTCAAATACAGTGTTCTATAAATTTCTTGATGAAGACAGGAAATGAACTAAATGAACTAAAGTAAGAGTAATTTTAAAAGATAAACCTTTAAAACCATATGACTTTTACTTAAATTTAATCTATAAGCTTAATTGTGGTCAGCATACTGAAGCCCCAAGCATCCATACATTCTAAAAATAACTTTATTATTCTTAGTGACTAAACTTCCTTGTGTTTTCAACAGGCAGTTACTGTTAAAAATTGAACGGTATTATGCAGTTTAGAGGTCTATTCATTCTGCACTTTTTAGGACACTTCCTTACCAATAACATATTTGTTACCAAGGAAAAATGAAGCACTGATTTTTTTTATAACTCATTTAATTTCTTTTCAACTTCATATAACCTATCAGTTCTCAATTACACTCTCCCAAGCAGGAAATGGCAACCCACTCCAGCGTTCTTGCCTGGAGAATCCCAGGAACGGCGGAGCCTGGTGGGCTGCCGTCTATGGGGTCATACAGAGTCAGACACGACTGAAGTGACTTAGAAGCAGCAGCAAGACAAAATCAGGCCAAACATCCCTAGCATATAAACATAAAAAAAATACTAAACCACGAAACACACAAATAGACACAAAAGAACAAAGTGTCTAATAGAAAAGCACTTTATAAATGAGAAAATTTTCATTTTGAGAGTTGTTTAACACCAATGGTTAAGTCACACTAATTTTCTTTTTAAAGTCAGTGAGCTAAAATGAGCAAGAAGCATTACTAATCTACCCAGTAATCATAAAATAGGTGAACAATTTAAAAATGCTAGTATTTTAAAGGAAGGCTAAGCCTCCCATAGGAAATAAAAGTGGAAATGAGTCCAAGGGAGAAAATGGCTTGGTTCCACACCCTTAAAACTGCCTACAGCAATGCATCAAAAAAAAATAAAATAAAATAAGCCCCCAGAGTCTGGGTCAGCAGCATAGTGTTACAACTTAAGCATTGGGTCATCAGTGGCAATGGTAGGCTGATTACGGGCTGAGGTAATATATTTACTTACTATAGTAAGGAACTGTGTAACAGTACCGCCAACAGTACAAAGAGTTCTTGTGTGGGTAACATGTACAAAGAAATACTATAACCATCTGCTTACATTTTAACATCTAAATATGTAACATACCAGAACAATACTTTAAATAAAGAAATAAACACAGATAAACTATATTATAAATACTATTAGTTCAACTTGTTATAGAAAAAATTCATTCAGCAATTTACTAATTATATTTTCTGACAAAAAAATTACTTTATTTTTATTACTCATTAAAATCTGATCCTAACTGAAACAACATTCCTCTAACATAATGGATAAAAATTAAAATACCATGTTAATAAAAAAAAAAAAAAAAGGCAGTTTTACAAGTAACGAAGCCATCCTCAAACACAAATAACAAAAAAATTGTTAAACTTTTATGGCATTAATAGTTTAACATTGATTTGTCTTTCTATTTAACAGGCAGTTACAATTAGTGGAATAAATGTACATGAATTATATCATTTGAATTACTGTTCAAAGCTCTTAGGAAATCTATTTTGCACCTAACCAAGAAAAGAATTGGGGCTTCCCAGGTGGCACTAGTGGTAAAGAAACCACCTGCCAATCAGGAGATGCAAGAGATTCAGGTTCAATCCCTGGGTCAGGAAGATTCCCTGGAGGAGGAAATGGCAACCCACTCCAGTATTCTTGCCTGGGAAATCCCATGGACAGAAGTGTTTGGTGGGCTACAGTCCATGCGCATGCAAAAGAGTCAGACATGACTTGAGCACACACTATTGATCAGGGAAAGAATTAGGGTGAAGATGAATCATACTATATTTGTGTTCCCAGTGACTGGCACAAAGAGTGACACACAATGGTGCCCACAAATGTTTACAAAATGCAAAAATTAATAAATATACTAAAGTCATTTTTTTTTTGGTAAGGATTAAAAAAAAAAGTCTTTAAACCAAGAAAATATTACCAGTACCAATACTCTTGATTTTAAAAATCACTATACCCATTCTATAATACATATTTTGGAAAAGATTGATATTAAAAATCATTACCCAAAGTATGATGTCCAAAAGTCACAAAGTGTCCTAACCTTTAATTCAGTATTTCTTGGAATATTTTGCAGGAAAATAACTTTCAAAAATATTAATATGTGTAAAGATGGAAAATGCTTTATCTAGTAAATTAATCACTTAAATTTCAAGTGTTAGTGTGGTTTTTTTTTTTTTGGTTTTTAGTCACTAAGTCATGCCCAACTCTTGTGACCCCATGGACTGTGGCCCATCAGGCTCCTCTGTCCATGGGATTCTCCAGCAAGAATACTGGAGTGTTCAAGTGTTAATGAATTCCCAAAACATTAACTCAATGGAATAAAATTCAATAATTCAATTAAAAAAAACATTTTTGAGGCATATACTATATATCTGGCATCATGTTAGACAGCTTACTTGGGGAATATAAAAGAAGTATACATAACTCAAACTGAAGGCTATGAAGCTTCAGTTAAGTCTGAAATGAAAAGCAGTGGTTAAGCAGATAAGAGGAAGAAATAGGTGGGAGGGTAAAAAAGTTGTTACACCAAAGAGGTATGGGAAACGTGTATTTGGGCACCTCGTAGTTCAAAATGGCTAAAGGAAGAGACTTGAAGAAAGATTTCAGAAATGAGTCTGAAAGATCATAAAATGATCTTGGACTGACATGCAAACAAGTTCCAATTTTATCATGTAGACAGATGGAAAACCCACCGAAGGACATAGTCAGAATTCTAATTTATAAAGATCACCGAGACTGCAATAGAGAGAAAGAACTGGAAAAGAGTAAGAGAAGGTAGAGTTCTTGGCTAAAGAATTAAATATAACACTCGTCAGTGGATGGGTAGTAACTGAAGTTATATAGGAAAAGATTACTCCAAGCACTTCCTCAAGGTCAAGGTGAAAGACAACAGAGAAAAACCTACAAATCAAAAAGTGTTCTGTGTGTCAAATATGTAAAAACAAGATATAAACTGCAAAACATACACTGGATTCAGCATCAAAGCTGAGTGGAATGGCAACATGTATATCATTCTCAGCTACTTCTCTGTGAAAGGAAGAGGAAGATGAAATGAGAAGTTGAGAGGGTTCACAATCTAAGGAAATTTTCTTTCTATGCTTTCACAATGGAAAAAACAAAAGTAAGTGAACACCAAAAAGAAAAAATTTAATATAATGTTATAAAAGAAAAGCATAACATAAAATGGTATATACATAATAAACAGAACCATGTAAAACTTTATATACAGGGACGTGGGTTTGAAGGGAAAATGGAAAATTAAAAACAGTCATGTTTTACTTGTGGTATTTTTCTTTTTATGATTTCCTTTAATGTTGTCCTATGCTGTAACAATTTTAAAATGAGCAAAAAAGAGAATAACACTCTATACATCTCCTCACCAAATCCCATGATAATGTTAAAATAATTAACGAGGGATGGATAATTTTATGATTAATCACTTAATGAAAAATATATCCATGATTCAATCCTAGTTTTCTAATAATCATCTAATTCTAAAATCTGCATTCCTAAAAGTGATCTGGTTGTTTCAAAACATCTCAGTTCTATAAGACTTCTATGTCTCACTAAACTTGGAAAATATGAGGCAAATGACATATTAACTTAAACAATCATAAAAATGCTTAGAAAGTAAAAGCCTCATTTAATGAAAAAAACTTCGAAATGTTTCCATATGTTTTTATGAAGTATTCTTTCTCTCACTAAATGAACACATTCAAGATTTCATTTCTGGCTTTGTTTCAGAAAAAACCCATCTGCATAGTACGGCACTTACAAGTACATCTCAGTCATGCAATAGTTATGTCACAGCTCATATATCAAATAAAAATCACATTCAAGCCCACACAACCTCACAGACCCAAAGTCTTCCTTTCTATTACAAGTATTCCTGAGAGAGCTTTCACTGCACCTCGCTGCTGATGTCACATGACTTTTGTTAGGAAGTTAAATCCTAAAACTAAAATATCAAACAGTTTGGAATACAGTTGTGAATGACCTAAAAAAAAAACCATTTTCCCCACTTATAAAGTATGAATATTTCCTTTTCACAAAAACAGGTGCAGAAGTGGTGAAAAAAACTATACCTCACCACACTGTGATCCTTTTAATACAGCATTATTTCATTCTATTAAAGGAATGATAAAGTGATAATGCTTCATTTAATACTTAGAATAACCTTGATAGATACTTTGAAAGCATCTCTATTTGATCCCATATATGTATATATGGAAACCTATTCATTATAAATTAGAAGTATTTTACTATCTGGAGTTTTCATATTTTACTATCATGGAATTTCATGTATCTGTATACTAACAACATCACTGCTACCCTATCCATGTGTCACTTATAATACTAGATACTTAATAAAGTAAAGAAGCAGTACTGCACAGTGGCTAAAAGCTTGAAAACTGTCAGAACACATGGACTAATACTCAAGCTTTGCCACTCATGTGATCTATAACCACGGGCAAGACAATCTCTCTGAGCTTCAGTGTCTCATCTGCACAATGGGAATAATAACAGTATCTTCTTCTCAAAGTTGTTTTGAGAATTAAATGATTCAATAGATGACAAGCTCTTAGAAGAGCCTGGCACACAATAAACACAAAATAAGTAACTAACTAATACTGTTGTTAATATCTTCTTTTAAATTTACCCACAGTTTTTTATGTGTACCACATGTAAAATTAGATAGTCAGTGGAAATTTGCTGTATGAAGCCAGGAGCTCTGTGACAACCTACTGGAGGGGTGGGAGGTAGGGGGGAGGTTCAAGAGGGATGGGACATACACATACCTATGGCTGATTCATGTCAACATATGGCAGAACTCAACACAATATTGGTAAGCAATTATCCTCCAATTAAAAATAAATAAATTTAAATTAAAAAGACTTAAAAAAAAAGCTTCCAACATACTACTGAAAACCATCTCCGATACCAACAATGATATTGAACTAGTAACGGCCATCTTTTGCAGTACACATTAAAAACTGTGCCTTTAGGGGCAAAATCCATTCAAAGGAAATGGAGATATTTAAATAACTGACATACTATGATCACACTGATAACTCCTGTAAGCGAGATACACAACGATTTCTGTAGAAAGGATTAGAAAACAAGTAAACAATGCGATGCCATTTCATGAAGTCTTGTCATCCTGTTCCCTTCCAGCTTTAGAGATTTAAAACCCCACTGGTTCTTCCTTCCATAAAAGTAAATTCCTCCAAGTTTTTTTCTTATTTATTTCATTTATAGAATTAGGAAACCTTGAAACTTTCAGAAAACAACCTAAGACATATTTTATTATTACTATCAAATAATTAATAATAGTAGCTACCAATTACTACACCAGACATGTTGATGAATGCAATTTATCACAACAAAACCATGAAAATGTACTATTTTCCATAGTTTACAATGAAAAACTAAAATTTTAAGTATCAAAGCAACATGTCTAAGATTCCACAACTAGTAAACAGAACTAGGTAAGAAGGAGCTGGGTGAGAGAAGAATTTAAACTGCAGGTCCTGACCATGCTGTACTGAACTAGCACAGAGCCAAGAATCTAACTACACCAATGTTTCATTGATCAAAACATTTCTGATACTCCTTATGTACAACTACATTTATTGCCTTCAAGTCATCCTTCTACCTTGTCCTAATGATGACAAATCTTTTTCTTTTGAGGCATGAATCTGAATACTGAAAGAAAGAAAGAAATACAGGTCAGCGTGAAGAACAGTGAGTAAGGTTGACACTGGATTTCAACAAATCTTTATTTTCTAACACAAGGTATGGTACTAGATATGTATTCAAGATGACATTTTGTTTCTCTGACACTGTCTTTAAAAGAAAAGGAAGTGAGTATTTAAAACTAAGGTATTAATTCCCTCAAACGTCTGCTAAACTGGCTACTAAAACAATTTCAAAGAGGTTTTCAAGATCTGTGAACCTAACAGTACCTATGGATTGGAAAGTACACCAGAAGAATCACTTAGAAAAGCAAGTCATTTGGATATATAAGTTTTGTTTTCACTATAACAGAGTAAGTTTTAAAGATTTATTCTTTACAGGATACTCATTAATAGTCTGTGATTTTTTTAAAAAACCTGTAACATTATTCTTTTGTTAGACTTTTTTCATTTTTCTTCCTCTTCAAAATAGTTCATTTAAAACTGTTCAGTATTTTTAAAAAATATTTTCTAATGTATAGTGAGTAATACTCAAAATTCTGATCACTAAAGAATAAAATTAAGAAGTTTCTCAGTTCTTCCTTATGAATTCTTTTTATTTGGAATCAATCCAAAATCATGTTAGCTCTTTCACCATTGTACTAATTCATGTTCAAGCTCCGGCTTCATACTCCCTTGCTACTGCCAAGTCACTTCAGTCGTGTCCAACTCTGTGTGACCCCACAGACGGCAGCCCACCAGGCTCCCCCGTCCCTGGGATTCTCCAAGCAAGAATACTGGAGTGGGTTGCCATTTCCTTCTCCAATGCATGAAAATGAAAAGTGAAAGTGAAGTCGCTCAGTCGTGCCCGACTCCAGCGACCCCATGGACTGCAGCCCGCCAGGCTCCTCCATCCATGGGATTTTCCAGGCAAGAGTACTGGAGTGGGGTGCCATTGCCTTCTCCTCATACTCCCTTAGGCAACCATTATAGCCCATAACTTCTCTTGCTTGTTTCAGTCAAATCTTTGCTATCTAATTTTATAACATTTTTTGTTTTTTTAATTTTTTATTTTAACAAGCTTTACATTTAGAACAGTTTTAGATTTACAGAAAAACTGCAAAGACAGTACAAAGAGTTCTCACATTTAACATCTTACATTATTATGAAGTATTTGTCAAAATTAGTATTAATTTTATTACTTTTAATCCAAAGCACATTTTAACCTTTTATATTCCTTCCCAGTCTTAGAGACCCACTTTATATGAATAATTCTGATCAGTTTATAAATAATACCTATTTAATGTGCATATATTTTTCATTCCTTCTTCCACAACATCAATATAAGTAGAAATAGGTCTAGGTGAAATTCCAATTAATATATCTCTGATAAAGATGCCAAGCCATCAGTATTTATATTCTGCATTAGACAACAATAGGTATTTGTTAGGATTCATATTGGTCAGAAACAGAAATCCAACTTAAACTAGCTTAACCCAAAAGCTGAGATTAATCAGTTTATAGGACATAGAGAAGAGCTAAAACTCAGTAGTGATAAGAAAAGACAAGGCCCCAGAAACAACTGGTACCACGGTCACAAATGACTCCAGAAGTCTGTCTCCTGGATCTCTTTAGATCACTTTACCTTTCTGCAGTGATGTTTCAGCACCAAGGCAGTTAACAAAAACAATAACTCCCAATTCCTACATTTTATGTCTTCTACTACTAGAAAGAACTAATCTCATTTTCTCTGGTTTCAAGTTCAAACTCCCAGAAAAAAAGATTCTGACTGGTGTGACTTGGAAACTCATGGACTTTGAAAAATTAGGAACCCTAAAACACTCAGTAAAGTGGCCAATCCCTACATCAAAAGAGCAAATCAAAAGCATTTTTAAATGATATAAATGAGTTTATTTACAAAACAGAAACAGACTCACAGATTTCAAAAACAAACCTACAGTTACCAAAGAGAAAACAAAGGGGAGGGAATAAATTAAGAGATTAATAAACACACACTACTATATAAAAAATAGATAACCAACAAGGACCTACTGTACAGCACAGGAAACTCTACACAATATTCTGTAACAACCTATATAGGAAACAAATTAAAGAAAAATTAATGTATGTAATGCATAACTGAATCACTTTGCTGTGCACCTGAAACTAACATAACATTGTAAATCAAATATACTCCTACAAAATTTAAAAAGAAAAAAAAAAAGCATACCTGGCTTGGCCCTCCCAGCAATTTCGATTTACATGAAAAAGTGGCAATTACGGACATGACTGAGCGACTGAACTGAAGGAACCTTAACCTCCACTTCTGCAAATGAAGGAAAGCTGTAGGCTATAGTGGGGTGGGGGGGGTGGCTCAGAGGGTAAAGAATCTGCGCGCAATGCGGGAGACCCAGGTTTCATTCCTCAGTAGGGAAGATCCCCTAGAGGAGGGCATGACAACCCACTCCAGTACTCTTGCCTGGAGAATTCCATGGACAGAGGAGCCTGGCGAGCTGTGGTCCATGGGGTTGCAAAGAGTTGGACACGACTGAGTGACTAACACTAACACATTTGATACACAGGGGTTCCCCCAAATGCCTCAATCTGATTTACTGATGGTTCAATGAAACTGAAACCTAACGGTGTGCACTATGCTGCTGCTGCTATTCAATCTTAGCTCCAGCAACGTGTAAACTAGCTCAGCAGCAGGATTCAACTACTGACCCCTGGGTTCTTGCCAATGGCCTACCTATCTGTCTGCCTCTCAGAAAACTAGAGACTGGTGAATTAAAGGCTAAAGGTTAGCGACCACAAATTATAGAAAAAAGAAACTATAGGAGGGAAACCCATAAGAAAAAAAATCACAGATAATCAAATCATATGGGTTACTCAAACTGATGCCTGCAGCAGAGACTCTTTCACTGTTGAGCTCAACTAGAATAAATGTGCACCATCCAGATTGCTACCACTGCTGCCTGAATCCATCATTATATCAGACATGGCAAAACATTCATAATCATGGATTTTTGGCATAAAGTAAAAGATTCTGTTCCTAATGTAGAGGTCACCATAATATGATCAACTCATGACCCCACAGTCAACCAGGTTATAATGTCATGATGGCGGTCACACTGCACAAGGTGCTGCCATCCCATCCCTGTCGAGCCTACTCCTGGCAAATGCACTACATCAGACTTTTTAACCCTAATTCTCAGTGTGATCAGCTAACACCAGCTATACCAACGTGGCCATCAAAACTAAGCTGTTCTATGTTCAAGACCATTTACCAGCTAACAATGGTGGGCCTTCTATTATAAAGGGCACACAACAGGTCAAAAGTTGGAATATTTGATGAACATTCCATGTCCCTACCCCAGGCATCTAATATTGTTGAGCACTGGAATGGCCTCCTGATAACTCAACTAAGAAAGATTTCTGACTCCACCTCTTTCACCTTCTTTAGGTCCACAAAATTCAGTAAAGTAATATGGACAACAAATGCAGCTGTCCAAACACAAAGTTCATCTCCTCTTGACCACCTCCAGGGTAATAATCTGGAAAAAAGTAGTGAGGACTATAAAGACAACAGAGCTCAGCAAACCCTCCATGTAAAGGGCTAGAAGTAATTATTTAGACTTTGTGAACCACATATGATCTCTGTCACATTAGTCTTTATTTTTACCCCCAATCTTTTAAAAAACTGTAAAACCACCACGGTCAGTTTATAGGCCTTCTTTTATTGAAGGCCACAAGCCAGATCTGATTCAGGGGCTTGTTTACCAACCTCTAGTATATACATTTGAAACTTCAGGATTCTACTCTGAACATTCCTAGGTAGGATGTACCTTACTTTCCTCTGACAGCAGTCCCAAGCAAGCCTAACTTGTGTACCATCCAAGTAGCAGCCCAGCCAAAGGAAATCTAGGGTTCAAATTTAACTATGGCCCAGCGACCTGGATTCTCTTATTTTACTGATATGTTTATTAGACAAAAAACATTTTATGAAAAGGACCAGACAGTATTTTAACTTCTGTGACTCACAGTCTTTCTATTACAATTACTCAGATCCAGCACTTGAGTGCTAAAGCAGCCACAGACAATAAGAAAACAAATGGGTACAACCAGATTTGCCCCAAAACAAGTCAAGCTGCTGGTGGTTTTCTCTTTCTATACGACAGAAGGAAGGGGAAGCGTAATAACTCTTCCAGCTCTATTTCTATCCTGCAAGGACTTGCATAGAAAATGGAGTCAACTCATATGCCTTTTACAATAGTAAGGTTATAAGGTTCATATTTATGCTGTTTTGTACTCTGAGATTCAACACTATAGGACACGAAAACAACCATATACACTATATCTGAACAGTTTGAACTAAAAACGATACCTTAATTTGATTCAAATAAAAAATATTAAATGCTTGGTATGTAGTAAATCACATACCCAGAGATTGGAAAATATATTACCTCATTTAATCATCCAAATCACCTTCTGAGGTACTATCATTACTAGACATGGAAATTAAAATTCAAACATACTGTATCCCTAAACATGTTATGTAATGTCTTAATGTTCCCATTTCCTCATTTGGAAAAAAAAGAATAACTATTTATCTAAGAAAAGTGCTTCTAAGTAATATATGGGTTAATGCATACAAAGCACTTAGAAAGGTACACACAATATCCCCTTATACATGAACAATTACCATTACTATTATAATTTATTATTCAAAGGGGTATACAAAGACTACATTTTAATAAATCTGCCAACTGATCTCTTATACTTGTTCTGACCACTTACTCAACATTTTTTGAAATAAATAGCAAATTTTGTGTCACTTCTGCCCACAGACTAGTTACAACACAATATAAAAGAAGCACTTATATGCTATTTTTCAGTTGGTTACTTTTCCTCAGTCAATATATAATTTAAAATTTGTGTTTACTACATTAAAAAAGTAAAAGTAGGTGAAATTAATTTTAATAACATTTCAAAATATCTAAGTTATTATCATTTAATATATCTAATATATTATATATCTAAGATATGTCTGCTGCTGCTGCTGCTGCTAAGTCGCTTCAGTCGTGTCCGACTCTGTGTGACCCGAGACGGCAGCCCACCAGGCTCCCCCGTCCCTGGGATTCTCCAGGCAAGAACACTGGAGTGGGTTGCCATTTCCTTCTCCAATGCATGAAAGTGAAAAGTGAAAGTGAAGTCGCTCAGTCGTGTCCGATCCTCAGCAACCCCATGGACTGCAGCTTACCAGGCTCCTCCGTGCTAGGATTTTCCAGGCAAGAGTACTGGCTAAGACTACCTAAAATATATGATATTATCATTTAATATTTAATCAATGCAAAAAATTGTTATTTTTACAAACTTTTATTTTACTAAAAGTTGAACCCAATAAGTATTTAGCCATCTCAGTTCAGACTAGTCCCATGTGGGTAATAGCTATCATATGAATATCACAATTCTGAGTTATTAAATACGTAATTCTCAAAAAAGTTAAACAAATTTAAATCTTTCTCCCTTCTCCTCTTCCTCCAGCACTCCTCTTTCCTTCTCCACCCAAATTTTAAACTCATCCATTCATTCATGTGATATGCTAAAGAATATATTCCTCTGGAAATGGAGAAAGACAAATAAACAATCTTAATACAATTGGAAAGTGATCTGAGAGCTCCCTTTAGGAGAACTGAAGGAGAAGGTAAAGAGATACAGATGGATGAAGTCTAAATTGAAACACCAAAGGTAAGTCAGGCTAAGCAAAAATGGGAAGGACATGACAGGCAAAGAAAACAAGGAAAAAGTCCTGAAACAAAAGAAGTTTAGAGCAGCGATCCCAACCTTTTTGGCACCATGGCCCAAATTCACAAAGATAATTTTTCCATGGAAGTGGAGGTTGGGTTGGAGAGATGAAGGTTTCAGGATGATTCCCATAAGGAATTCTCAACCTAGATCCCTCGTATGTGCAGTTCATGCTTCGATGAGAATCTAATGCCGCCACTGATCTGACAGGAGGCAGAGCTCAGGTGGTACAAGTGACGGGGAGCTGTAAATACAGACGAAGCTTCTCTGGTTCACCCACCACTTACCTCCTACTGTGCTGCCCAGTTCCTAACAGGCCACCAACCTATAGCGGTCAGTGGCCCAGGGGCTGGGGACAGTCCCCTGGTTTAGAGTACAGACCTGAAGAACAGGATGAAGATCAATGCAACTTAAACAGAATAAACAAGGATAACTGTTGCAAATGATTTGCCCCATCAGGCATTCAAATTTTCCCTACAGGAAACATGAAAAAAAAATAACTTAGAATAAAATCATAAATAGTTGTCTACTTAAAACTCATTCCCCAACTTTGCTCAGGGTAGGAACGTATCTAGCTAACAATACTCAGTACTCACCTCCCTAACTAGAATAAAAAGCAGATGTTGACAGGTAATATAAATACTGTTTTAAGAACTATGCATAAAACACTTAACAGTAGCAAGTTTAAGGCTGCTAACTTTAGCAAGGCCTACTTGGGAAGCTGTTCCTTGACTGACAGCATCTGGGAACCCTTATTACCTTTATTCTCTGTTATCAGTATGGTTTGCTCTACTTAAGACTTTTATACAAAAAAAAAAAAATTATATAAAACACCTGCTTTCCTTCTGGTAGTCGGGAATTTTGTAATGTGCTAGATAAGAGGTTGCTTGAATGAAAAGACTCAGTAAAAATCTGGGTCACTGAATCACTAACAGGCTTCCCTGAGAGAAACAGTGCATATATTAGTGTATATTTTGTTGGTAGAGAAAAGCAGTTCAAGTGTACCTTCACAGTAGGTAGAGGGCTTAGAAGGAGGGTTGTGTATGAATTTCAATTCTATTTTAATCATTTTTCATAGTTAATTTAAATCACAGTATTCTCTTGCTAATAATTATCTTCCATAACTTATCAATGATTATATTCTTTAAGTATCTTCTCTGGTGGCTCAGTCAGTAGAGTCTGCCTGCAATGTGGGAGACCCAGGTTCAATCCCTATGTTGGGAAGATCAACTGGAAAAGTAAATGTCAACCCACTCCAGTATTCTTGCCTGGAGAATTCCATGGACAGAGAATTCCTAGTGGGCTACAGTCCATGGGGTCACAAAGAGTCGGACATGACTGAGTAACTAACACTTTCAATTTCATATTCTTTAAGTGGTTGACTTTTCTCATTCACTAGCAAAGAGAGATCTCGAACTCCTATCTACACTACACTACACATTATTCTATCCACACTACAACATTATATAGATAATTTGGGGGGCAGGGAGGAGGGGTAAGGGAAGAGAGATGACCTTAAAAACGGGTATTATTTATAGACTATTTACATTCTGAATGCTCACTCAAAAACACAAAGGAACACTTACATCTTTAGACATTCTCAATAGAAATCAGTAACCTCTGGAGATAAAGCAGAACAAACTGAAACATGGCATCTGGCCTCACGGACCCTATTTTCTATTTCAAAAATCTTCTGAACAAGTGACATCTGAGCCAGGCTCTGAAGGTTAAGTTAATATAAGTAAGTGAAACAGAGGGAGAAAGACATTGCAGAAGGATGGAAAAGCTTGAGCAAAGCCCTAAGACAAAAAGAAGCATAGCTATTTTGAGAAACTGAAAGGTTAATATAGAGCCAGATTTGAGTTTTCATACTATTAATAGGAAATCATTGAAGGTTGAGTGCTAAAATCATATCTGAACTTTCCAAAGCTTACTCAGGCACATGGTAAGCCATGGACTGGAAGAGGAAAAAGAAATGATGGAAGTTGCCCTAAAGTAATAGAGGTAAAAATGGAGCGAAATAGATGTATTATAAATGTACCTAGAAAATAAATTTGACAATCCTTGGTGACTGATTTACTACGGGTATATGATTCAACAAGGTAAAAAGTATCAATTATTGTAATGGCATAATTCTACTTAGCATGAAACACTTTAACAAAACGGTGCTTAAAAATGAAAAAAGTAACATGGAAGCAACCTAGGTGTCCATCAGCAGACGAATGGATAAGAAAGCTGTGGTACATATACACAATGGAGTATTACTCACCCATTAAAAAGAATACATCTGAATCAGTTCTAATGAGGTGGATGAAACTGGAGCCTATTATACAGAGTGAAGTAAGCCAGAAAGAAAAACACCAATACAGTATACTAACACATATATATGGAATTTAGAAAGATGGTAACAATAACCCTGTATGCGAGACAGCAAAAGAGACACAGATGTATAGAACAGTCTTTTGGATTCTGTGGGAGAGGGTGAGGGTGGGATGACTTGGGAGAATGGCATTGAAACATGTATAATATCATATGTGAAATGAATCACCAGTCCAGGTTCAATGCATGATACAGGATACTCGGGGCTGATGCACTGGGATGACAAAGAGGGATGGTATGGTGAGGAAGGTGGGAGGGAGGTTCAGGATGGGGAACACATGTACACCCATGGCAGATTCATGTTGATGTATGGCAAAACCAATACAATATTGTAAAGTAACTAGCCTCCAATTAAAATAAATAAATTTATATTAAAAAAATAATAATACTTAAAAATGAAAAAAGTTAGCAACAAAGATTATCTGAAGTATAGGACATCTTCTGCCTAATATGTGATTAAATGAATTTAAAAATTACATGGAAGTCTCATGAATAAATATACTAATTTTATCACAAAATTTCTATAAAATAAAAAATACAAGGTTTTAAAAAGGCACCAAATAAAGAGTACCAGGTTATAAACCTATACCAGGTCTTCCCTGGTGGTGCAGTGAATAGGAATCTGCCTGCCAATGCAGAGGACCTGGGTTTAATTCATGGTCAGGAAGATTCCACATGCCATGGAGAAGCTAAGCCCGTGCACCACAACTACTGAGCCTGAGTACTGCAAGTACTGAAGCCCATGCACCTAGAGCCTGTGCTCCACAACGAGAGAAGCCACCACAATGAGAAGTTCATGCACCACAACAAAGAATAGCCCCCACTCCCCATAACTAGAGAAGACCTATGTACAGCAACAAAAACCCAGTTCAGCCAAATAAGTAATAAAATAAAACTTAAAAGCAAACAAACCTATACCAATGGTCAGCAAATTGTTTCTGGTAAAGGACCAGAGAGTAAAAATTTTCTAATTGTGAGCCATATGATTGCCGCTGCATTACTCAACACTGCCACTGTAGGACATAAGACGCCAAAGACAATATTTAAAGGAACAAGGCAGTTATTTTCCAATAAGTTTTTATTTACAAAAACAAGCAGGAAGCTAGAGCTGCCAACTCCCGATCTAGACAAAGAACACATAGAATATGCAAAAGTCGAGCCAAATGGTCAGATCAGATACCTGGCCAATGAGAAGCAAAGCAGTAAGCAGGCATATGCAATATGATCAGTAATTATCTTTTTTTAAAAAAAAAGGTAAAATTGGCAGTCTGCAGGTATATCCTTCAAAAACAGTCTGGTAACATTTAGTGGAGAGTACCACATCCACAAGACTGAAGTTAAGGAAAAAGCCTCCAGAATCTATGGCAGTCTGGAAAGGGAAATTTATGACCTTAGTCTTTGATGAAACAAGGAATGGCCCAGCAGAACAGACATCTAGGAACTGAAATGGCAGTTTAACATGGAAGCTTGGACAACTCAAGGAGAAGTTAGGCAACAGAGCTAAGGCACATAGTCAGAGCAGGATTAACTGCACAGCTGAGCAGATGCTCCTGAGTCAACCTGGATGTGTATTTCTTAAATCATTCCCAGATTAACAACAGAATCAAACCCAGATGTGAGGCACAGATGAAAAAGCAAGCAGAGATCAAGTGGATGTGGCTATACAGAAAAGTAAGGTGGCTGCAGAGTATCAAGCAGGCTCTTAGAAAAATGAGGAATCACAAAATAGTTACTACTACTTAAGGGGAAAGAGCAACAAAACTAGGTCAAGTCAGATAATGGAAAAAAAGCATTAGTTTTTTTACTGATAAGTTCTGCTTTCCTATTTACAAATAATATTAATCTAACAGCACATGAGATTTTCTAATGCTTTCTACTCATAGTCAATTAAATTTCAATAAAACAGAATAAAGCTGTATGTAGTTACTAATAAAATTTTTTGTAAGAGGACTATCTATTATTTACTTCTGACAATAAAATCTGAGGTAAATGTTATTATATTTGATACTTAAAACCAATGACTTATTAAATTTACATTACTTGAATATTTTCAATAAATTTATAATCCAGTTCTTAAAATTAAGTAATAACTGAAAGATAATTCATATGATCATCTAAATAATATGATCTATTGCGGCATATTAGATTTTATCAGAAAACCTCAGGACAAAAATAACAATAAAGAATAATGTGTGCAATCAAAGATCACATATTTCCCAGGTACACTGATACATCTTTGACGCAGTGTCCAAGTCTAGCTGTTACTAGGGTAATAATAAACAACTGTTTAACTGAGCTGATATATTAACCACAATATATACCACAAAAGAAAAAATAATTAATTCTTCCAAGTACTGGCAGAGGAAACGGTAACACTAATACTGAACATTAATATTAATGTTATACTTAAAATAGAAAAGAGATAATAAATCAGCCCTTCTTTTGGGGTGTGGTAGGGCATGAAGGCAAGGAATTTGAAGAGCAAGGTATGCAGGATTTGATTCAACCAGAGATGATGTATGAGGCTAGACAGAATGCTGGTCCGAAAGGGTTTTAAGTTTATCCTGAGAGCAATGGCGAGTCACTGATAATAAGAAACGGACTGATGAGGTTACTCTTCCTTTCTTGATGCATTTTTCAGGAAGGGTGAGGCCAGCAGTACTTTGGTAGCCAGATAAGGCTACTAAACACATCCGTGGAATGAAAGGATGGTTCAAAATATGCAAATCAATAAATGTGACACAATCACACTAATAAGAAAAAAAATCATACAATCATCTCGATAGATACAGGAAAAGCATTTGGAAAAATTCAACTTCCATTCACGATAAATACACATAAAAAACTAGGTAGAGAAGGAACATACTCAACAAAATAAAGGCCATAAAAGCAAACAGCTAACATCATCCTCAGTGGTGAAAGGTTGGAAACTTGCCTAAGATCAGAAACAACAAAAGGGCACCCACTCTTACCAATCCGACTCGATAATACTGGAAGACCCAACCAGAGCAAACAGGCAAGACACAAAAATCATATTTAGAAAGGAAGAACTAAAACCATCTCTATTTGCAGATTACATTATTTTATAGAGAGAAAATCCTAAAGACACACTAAAAAACTATTAATCTCATGAACAAACTCACCAAAGTTGTAGGAAACAAAACTGACATACAAAAATCAGTGAATCGGTGGCATTTCCTATATAAGAATGACAAATTATGTGGAAAAAAATAAAGAAAATGGTTCCACTTACAAGAGCATCAAAAACAATGAAATCTTTACAAATAAATTTAATCAAGGAGGTGAAAGATCTTTACAGTGAAAATTATAAGACATTGATAATGAAAAAGACTGAAGACAACCCAAATAAATGAAAAGATAGCCCATGTTCATGGACCTAAAGAATTAATAGTGTTAAAATGTTTACGCTACCCAAAGCCAACTACAGATTCAACATAATTTCTAAAAAGATTCCAGTATCAGTTTTTTTTCCCCAAACATAGAAAAAAAAAAAAAACCTAAAATTTACATGAAACGACAGAAACCTCAACAGTCAAAGCAACCTTGACAAAGAACAGCAAAGCTGGAAGCATCAACTTTCCAGTTTCAAACTATATTAAAAAGCAACAGGAATCAAAAAACTATGGAACAGGCATAAAAACAGTTGTATGGAACAATGGTACAGAATCAAGAAAGCAGAAACGAACACAAGCATACTAACATTTGATAAGGGAGTAAAGAATACTCAAAATGATGGCTGAGAAAACTGGATATTCACATGTTAAAAGAATAAAATTAGATCCCTATCTCACACGTTTTTGGATATAATACAAACACAAGCAACAGAAGCAAAAATAAATGAGTACATCAAAACTAACAACAAAAAAATAGACTTCTACACAGCAAAAGAAATTCACAAAAAGAAAAGGACATCTACGGAATGGGAGAAAATAATTCAAAATCATCTATCTGCTAAGAGACTAATATTCAATATATATTGACTAATATTCAATATAGAGAAAGACTTCATATAAATCAACGGCAGGAAAAAAATACAATTTAAAAATGGGTAAAGGAGCTGAATAGACATTTATCCAAAGAAAATATACAAATAGCAAACACGTACACAAAAATGTCCTCAGCATCACTAATCATTAGGGAAATGCAAATCAAAACCACAAGGAGGTATCACCTCATACTGGTTACACTATCATTAAAGAAGAGAGAAAAAAATAACAAATGGTGGCCAGGAAATGTGGAGGAGATGCTGGCCAGGAAATGTGGAGGAAAGAGAACCTTTGAGCAGTGCTGCTGGGATTGTAAACTGGTGTGACTATAATGGAGAACAGAATGCAAGTTATTCAAAAAATTAAAAATAGAACTATCATATGACCCAGCAAATTTTCTTCTGGGTCTATGTCGAAAGGAAATAAAATCCTACGTGAAAGAGATATCTGCACTCTCATGATCACTGCAGCATTATTTACATAGCCAAGATATGAGAACAACCAAAGTCTCTATCAACCGATGAATGGATAAACAAAATACGAAAATATGCTGCAAACACACATGGAATACTCAAGTTCAGTCACACAGTCATGCTCGACTCTTTGTAACCCCACGGACTGCAGCACGCCAGACCTCCCTGTCCATCACCAACTCCCGGAGTTTATTCAAACTCATGTCCATTGAGTTGCTGATGCTATCCAACCATCTCATCCTCTGTCATCCCCCTTCTCCTCCTGCCTTAAATCTTTCTCAGCATCAAGGTCTTTTCAAATGAGTCAACTCTTCGCATCAGGCTTTGGCCAAAGTATTTGAGTTTCAGCTTCAGCATCAGTCCTTCCAAAGAGTATTCAGGACTGATTTCCTTTAGGATGGACTGGTTTTATCTCCTTGCAGTCCAAGGGACTCTCGAGAGTCTTTTCCAACACCATAGTTCAAAAGCATCAATTCTTCAGCTTTCTTTATAGTCCAACTCTCACATCCATACATGACTACTGGAAAAACCATAGCCTTGACTAGACGGACCTTTGTTGACAAGTAATGGTCTCTGCTTTTTAATAAACTGTCTAGGTGGGTCATAACTTTTCTTCCAAGGACCAAGTGTCTTTTAATTTCATAGCTGCAGTCACCATCTGCAGTGATTTTGGAGGCCCCAAAAATAAAGTCTCTCACTGTTTCCATTGTTTCCCCATCTATTTCCCATGAAGTAATGGGACCAGATGCCATGATCTTAGTTTTCTGAATGTTGAGCTTTAAGCCAACTTTTTCACTCTCCTCTTTCACTTTCATCAAGAGGCTCTTTATTTCTTCTTTGCTTTCTGCCATAATGGAGGTGTCATCTGCATATCTGAGGTTATTGATATTTCTCCTGGCAATCTTGATTCTACCTTCTGCTTCATCCAGCCCAGCATTTCTCATGATGTACTCTGCATAGAGGTTAAATAAGCAGGGTGAAGTATACAGCCTTGTCCCTATTTGGAACCAGTCTGTTGTTCCATGTTCAGTTCTTACTGTTGCTTCTTGAACTGCATACAGATTTCTCAAGAGGCAGGTCAGGTGGTCTGGTATTTCCATCTCTTTCAGAATTTTCCATAGATTGCTGTGATTCACACAGTCAAAGGCTTTGGTGTAGTCAATAAAGCAGAAGTAGATGTTTTTCTGGAACTCTCTTGCTTTTTTGATGATTGAACAGATGTTGGCAATTTGATCTCTGGTTCCTCTTTTTCTAAATCCAGCTTGAACTTCTGGAATTTCACAGTTCACATACTGTTGAAGCCTGACTTGAAGACTTTTGAGCATTACTTTGGTAGCATGTGAGATGATTACAACTGTGTGGTAGTTTGAGCATTCTTTGGCATTGCCTTTCTTTGGGATTGGAATGAAAGCAGACCTTTCCCAGACCTGTGGCCACTGCTGAGTTTTCCAAAAGTATTCCACGGAATATTATTCAATCAAAAAAACAAAGGAAATTCTGGCATTTCTCTCTCTCTCACACACACACACACACACACACACACACACACAAGAAAAGATGGCCCTTAAGGGCCATCTTAAATGAAATAAGTCAAGAAAGGCAAATACTGTTTGATCTCACATATATGTTGAGAGTAGGAGAGGAGACTTCACAGAAAAAGAGACCAGATTTGTGATTACAACAGGCAGAGTATAGAGGGTAGAGAAATTGGATAAAGGCAGTCAAAAGGTGGGTAAGGAAACTGGATAAAAGTAGTCAAAAGGTGGGCTCCCCAGATAGCTCAGCTGATAAAGAATCCGCCTGCAATGCATGAGACCCTGGTTCAATTCCTGGATCAGGAAGCTACCCTGGAGAAGGGACAGGCTACCCACTCCAGTATTCTTGGACTTCCCTGGTGGTTCAGCTGGTAAAGAATTTGACTGCAATGTGAGAGACCTGGGTTTGAGGCCTGGGTTGGGAAGATTCCCTACAGGAGGGCATGGCAACCCACTCCAGTATTCCTGGGCTTCCTTGGTGGCTCAGACAGAAAAGAATCCACCTGCAATGCAGGAGACCTGGGCTCAGTCCCTGGATTGCGAAGATTCTCTGGAGGAGGGCATGGCAATCCACTCCAGTGTTCTTGCCTAGAGAATCCCCATGGACAGAGGAGCCTGACAGGTTACAGTCCATGGGGGCACAGAGTTGGAAATCACTGAATGACTCAGCGCAGTCAAAAGATATATACTTCCACTTATAAAATAAATAAGGGACTTCCCTATAGCTCAAATGATAAAGAATCTGTGTGCAATGTAGGAGACCTGGGTTCAATCCCTGAGTCAGTAAGATCCCCTGGAGAAGGAAATGGCAATCCACTCCAGTATTCCTGCCTGGAGAATCCCATGGACAGGAGCCTAATGGGCTACATTCCATGGGATCACAAAGAGTTGGACATGACTAAGTGACTAGCACACACACAAACACATATAAAATAAATAAGTACTGGAAATGTAAAGCACAACATGATGACTATAGCTAACTGCTGTGTATTATATTTGAAAGTTGCTAAAGGAATAAATCCTGTAAGTTCTCATTGCAAGGGGGAAAATATTTTCTTTTTTTATTCTAAATATACAAGGCAATGGATAGTAATTAAACTTACTGTGGTAATCATTTCCCAATAAGTGAAAGGCAAGTCATTATGCTGCATGACTATTTTAACAATATTGACTCCTCCAATCCATGAGCATGAGTATCTTTTTCATTTGTGTCTTTGCTATTTATTTTATTAAATTATTATTCTGATTTAAACATCAAAAAGTCTTACTGGTAATTTTAATGCAAATTTAACTCAAGTATTTTTATTTATAGCCAAGGATAAATTAAGAATCAATACTTCTATCTAGAAAGAAAATTTTATCACAGTTCAAAACACATGTTTCAGAACGCACTGGACATACATGTTGAGGGAAGTAGTGAGGGACAGAAAAGGCGTATCACTGTACCTCAATCTTTTTCCTAAACGGTTAAAGAACTGTTCAACAACTCCAAAACCCTTTTTATATGCACACCTGGGAAGAATACCAAATCCGAAACTTTCCTCAGAGTTACACTGATGTGGTTTCAGACCAGATGTTTAAATGTTACAGTATGTACATTTTCTTCCCCTCTTCTAAGGCAGAAGTAAAGTAAGAGGAATATTTGACTTCACTCCACAAGAGACCTATTTAATAGTTTGGCGGTTATGTAAGTAAAGGTAGCTTGGCTAAGTCAATGTTGACGACATACAGAACGACATGATCCTAATGAGTTGGAAAATATTGGCTCTCATGAGAATAGACCAGATGCTACTGAGCTGAGAAAGCTACTGTATTATTGAATTTCATTTTTATGAGGTAAAATTTATTATTCAACCATTAAGGTATCCCACATGAAATCTTGCATAAAATACTTTTACAGTTACATTCTGGAAAGTAGATTTTTATTTTAACATTAAGACAACACTTAAATAACAGATTCAAATGTCCATTTGATCACCTTGCACATAGATTTTAAAGTCTGTAAGTAATTTCCCAACAAAGACCAGAGCTAGACTGTCAACAAAACAATGAACTATCTGAATAAAGAAAAAGAAGTAACAAGTCTTCGTTTCCCTGAGCAAACAAAAGCCATGTGTGACTTTGTATTTTAACCCTGAGCAAAAGGACAAAACTTACAACCTCTATGATATGAGCACCATCAGAAACAAACAAAAAAAATGTGTAAATCAAGATCTCAATTACTCATACTTACTTCCAACTTTAATATCTCTGCTTTATTATTTATAATTTTTTATTATTTTAACTAAATTCCCAATATTTTATATTCTTTCATTACATGATTTCTATGGAATAGAAAACTTTGATTATCTTACTTTTATTCTGGTCTTATTTACCAGAGTTTGGTAGATGTAACAAAAACAAATAGTAACAGAAAGGTCCAAAACCCTGGCTTCAAAAACTAGCTTACTTCATGAATATCTCTGGGACGATACATGAGAAATACACTGGATTGCTCTAAGCAAAACTTTTCACACCATGTAACGGAGGATACATAACCTGCCGACATCAATATTACAAGTAAGATAAACAAAAATTAATGTATGAGAAATATCAGCCTAAAAAAGGTGAGTCAATTCAGATTGTTCAAGTAAGTCTTATGGTATCCAGTCCCTGCAAAACGCAGCTCAGTAAAGGAAAAATGCATAGTAGACAACTGTATAGTATGTGAAAAGCAGATTAAAGGACACAGTTTCATATACTTCTGGAATCCCACTGCACTTCAATATTCTGTTGCTCCACTCCCGTTTGGAATCTCTAGTAGAAGAGAGAATACATGGTTCTTCACAGCTGACCAAGAGCCTGGAATAGCCTCTTGTCAACAACTATATTAAAAAGGCACTGATGTATAGAACAGTCTTATGGACTCTGTGGGAGAGGGAGAGTGTGGGAAGACTTGGGAGAATGGCATTGAAACATGTAAAATATCATGTATGAAACGAGATGCCAGTCCAGGTTCGATGCATGATACTGGATGCTTGGGGCTAGAGCACTGGGACGACCCAGAGGGATGGTATGGGGAGGGAGGAGGGAGGAGGGTTCAGGATGGGGAACACATGTATACCTGTGGCGGATTCATTTTGATATTTGGCAAAACTAATACAATTATGTAAAGTTTAAAAATAAAATAAAATTAAATAAAAAAAAGGGGGCACAATGCACAATCTCTTCAATAAGCTCAAACAAGACCTTACCTACATCTTGAATTCTGGTCTTCTTTTATATAGTTCACTACTTTGTTATCCTATTTACTTTCTTCCTTACTTTTTGAATGTACCTTTTCCCTATTATCTCCTCAGCTAAAACACTGGATCAATGAGACTCCAATTCTGACAGTCGTTACCTCGGTCTCCAAGAACCTCACACCTTACAACCACTTTCATAAGCAATATTCCTGGGTGTATGATGCCAGCAGACACCTATAGCCAGGACAAAACAACAAATGCACTCCACAAACAATACTGCATTTCACAAATACTCTAGGAGTAGATCAACAAATATTATCACCATTTTCTAAATAAAAAAGTTAATTGAAATAAAATGAAACAAATTGCCCTTTGTTTAGACATAAATAGATGATCATGCTATAATTCAGTAAATTTTAATAGTTGAAAACTAAAAATGCTCTTATCTGAGAGAGACAGTAAGGCAGTCACTATACCAGGATCTATATGTAACAGATTAATATAACTCAATGCACAAAATTATATCTCTAACAAGCATTAGCACAGAAAGTTTTTCCTACTTATTTTAATAATTGTTAATTTTATTCTCTTTTTAAAAGGCTGAGAAGAAAAATCCAGTGTAGCTTTAAGAACATGTAGCATAATTCAATATTCACACAGATATTCGCATAAAGAGAACACAGAGTCAATTAAAATAATAAATAAATGATACAGAGGCTATAAAGAAAATGCCTTTTCTTCCTTAAAGGGATTTGCAGTTTTGATATTTGAAACAAAATTTGATGTTTCATTTCTGAAGCACCATTATTACCTAACATTTAAAGACAAGTGCACAAGGCTGTTGCATATTCTATGACCCAGTGAAATCTATCAACCTAAAGTTACTTGATTTTACATATATAGACATGTTTAATACCTTCAGTTATTAAAAGAGAAAACGTTAATTAAGATTAAATAGGTATTTTTAAGAAAATAATGAGGTGAATAAAATAGTAAAATAACTCTGTACCTTTAAACCAAGAATAAAGGATTATTATTCTGGGCTTAGTTTTCTTTATATAAAAATGCTGCATAGGAAGTACAATTATTGCTCTACTGCTAAAAGGTAATGCTCAAAATCCTTCAAGGTAGGATTCAGCAGTACCTGAACCAAGAACCTACAGATGTAGAAGCTGGATTTAGAAAAAGAAGAACCAGAGACCAATTTGCCAACATCCATTTAATAAAAGAAAAAGCAAAAGAATTCCAGAAAAAGAGCTACTTCTGCTTCATTGACTACGCTGAAACCTTTGACTGTGTGGATTTCAACAAACTGTGGAAAATTCTTAAAGAGATGAGAATACAAAACTACCTTACCTCCCTCTTGAGAAACCTGTATGCAAGTCAAGAAGCAACAGTTACAACCTGTCATAGAACAAAGGACGGGTTCAAAATTGGGAAAGGAGTACATCAAGGCTGTATACTGTCACCCTAATTATTTAAATTCTCTGCAGAGTACATCTTGTGAAATGTCGGGCTGGATAAAGCTCAAGCTGGAATCAAGATTGCTGAGAGAAATATCAACAACCCAAGATATGCAGATGGTACCACTCTAATGGCAGAAAGCAAAGATGAACTAAAGAACCTCTTGATGAAGGTGAAAGAGGAGAGTAAAAAAGCTGACTTAAAACTCAACATTCAAAAAACTAAGACCATGGCATCCAGTCCCATCGTTTCTTTGCAAACAGATGGGGAGGAAAGTGGAAACAGTGACAGACTTTATTTTCTTGGGCTCCAAAATCACTGCAGATGGTGACAATGGTCATGAAATTAACAGAAACTTGCTCCTTGGAAGAAAAACTATGACAATCATAGACAGCATATTAAAAAGCAGAGACATTACTTTATCAACAAAGGTCAAACAGTCAAAGCTACGGCTTTTCCAGGAGTCGTGTCTGGATGTAAGAGTTGGACCATAAAGGAGGCTGAGCACCAAAGAATTGATGCTGTCGAATTATGGTGCTGGAGAAGACTCCTGAGATTCCCTTGGACAGCAAGGAGATCAAACCAGTTAATCCTAAAGGGAATCAACCCTGAATATTCATGGGAAGGACTGATGATGAAGCTGAAACTCCATACTTTGGCCACCTGATGCGAAGAACTGACTCATTTGAAAAGACCTTGATGCTGGGGAAGACTGAGGGCAGGAGAAGAAGGGGGTAACAGAGGATGAGATGATTGGATGGCATCATCGACTCAATGGACATGAGTTTGAGCAAACTCCAGGAGATAGTGAAGGACAGGGAGGTCTGGTGTCCTGCAGTCCATGGGGCCGCAAAGAGTCGGACACAACTGAGTGATCAAACAGCAAAAGCACTGTACTAAGAATAAAATGAACAGAGTAAGATTTGGGGGGGTGAGATGGGAGCAAAAAACAAAGAAATAAAACTAGACACTTGGAAATCAGGCTTTTAAAAAATATTTTAGCTGATTAATTCAATGATACACTTTATATCTGCTTCATTTGATAAAAATAAGAAATCTTAGAAAAGAGATAAAAACTTCCTGACACATTTCATTTTCCTCAACTCCCTTAATCTCCAAAAAAATTAGTCCCAGATTATCAGGTTACAAATCACTTAACCTGTGATTACTTATCTATTCAATTTTTTTAAGACTATGGCAGAATCCTATCAGGAGAGAATGTTTTCAGAGTAAGAAATTTTAAATAAGATGCTTTTACATAGCACAGTCCATTCAATAAATTCAGAAAAGGAAATATTGAATTAATTTGTCAGATTGAATATTATACACTAAGTATGATCAAAAATTAGTATGAATTTTTAAGCTATCTAAGCAACAAAAACAAAAATTTTAAATAAAGGTAGATTAATAAGATGAGATGACTGAAGAGCCTTGTGATAGGGTGAAAAAGCTGGCTTAAAACTCAACATTGAAAAATAAGATCATGGCATACGGTCCCATCACTTCATGACAAATAGATAGGGAAAAAGTGGAAACAGTGACAGACTTTATTTTCTTGGATTCCAAAATCACTGCAGAAGGTGACTGCAGTCATGAAATTAAAAGATGCTTGCTCCTTGTTAAAAAGCTATGACAAACCCAGAGAGCATATTAAAGAGACACCACTTTGCCAACAAAGGTCCAAACATGTTTTTCTCATGTAGTCATGTACGGATGTGAGAGTTGTACCATAAAGAAAGCTGAGCGCCAAAGAATTGATGCTTTCGAACTGTGGTGCTGGAGAAGCCGCTTGATAGTAAAGGAGACCAAACCAGTCAATCCTAAAGGAAATCAACTCTGAATATTCACTGGAAGGACTGATGCAGAAAAGTCCCTGATCCTGGGAAAAACTGAAGGCAAACGGAAAACAGTATGGCCGAGGATGAGCCATTTAGACTGTATCACCAACTCTATGAACATGAATTTGAGCAAACTCCGGAAGACAGTGAAGGACAGGGAAATCTGGCGTGCAGCAGTCCACGGGTCCCAAGAGTGAGATATGACTTAGCAACTGAACATCAAACAACAAATACTATGAGATACCCAACCAAAAAACAAAACAAACAAAAAACTCTGGAAGGAATGTCACAGAAAATAGAAATCTGATAAACAACAACAACAAAAAAAAGAATTAGTTAATTTCAAACAGTGATAAATGCTTCTGCTAAAGAACGGCTTCACTGTAGACGATTCAGGTGAAAATCTGAAAGAAAAGCTTTTGTACAGTAACTCTAATAAAATAATGGTCATATGAATGGTAATGACAAAATGTTTTAGTCCCTTAGGGCTGCTATCAGAAATTTATTTCTCTCAGTTCTGGATACAGAAAGTCCAGAATCAGTCTGCCAGCATGGTCACGGTCTGGTGAGAACCACCTCCTGCTCCAGACTACCTACTTCTTCATCTGTCCTCAGATGATAGCAGGGTTAAGGGAGCTACTCTCTGGCCTCTTTTAATATGGACACTGATCTCATGACTACACTCTCATGATCTAATCAACCCCCAAAGGCTCCACATTTCCTAATGCCATGACAATGGCATTAGAATTTCAACATATGAATTTTGGTGGGACACAAACATTCAGACCACAACACATAATTCAATCCAGTTAAAACAGTCATCCATTTAAAACATTTTTTTAACAAGATAAAATTCATGTAACATAAAATTCACCCTTTTAAAGTGCACAATTAAGAGGAATTTACCATATTCACAAGAGTGAAAACTTCACCACTATCTACTTCAAGAACATTTTCATCAATCCAAAAGAAACTCATGAAGTCATTCCCCATCCCTCCTTTCCCCAGGCTCTGGCAACCATTAATCTACTACTTCTCTCTATGGATCCGCCTATTCTAAGCATTTCATAAAACTAGAATCAAAATATGAGACTTTTTGCATCTGGCTTCTTCTAATTAGCATTAATATTTTCAAGGTTCATCCACATAAGATAATGAAGCATCAGTACCTCATTCCTTTTTATGTCTGAATAATATTTCATTGTAAAGATATAACACATTTTGCTTATCCATTCATCAGTAAGAGACATTTGTACTGTTTCCACCTTTTGGCTGTTAAGAATACATGCTATGTGATCTCCATTACATGTGGAATTTTAAAAGGTCAAATTCATAGAAGCGGAGGGCAGAATACTGTTTACCAGAAGTAGGGAAGTGGGGGAAATAAGAGATATTGATCAAAGAATACAAAGATGCAGTTTTATACAATGAGTAAATTCTAGAAATCTAAAATACAGCATGATGATTTTAGGTAATAATACTGTATCATATACTGGAAATTTGTTAAGAGTAAATTTCAGGTGCTCTCATCATAGGAAAAAAAATGGTACCTATGTGAGAAGGTATGTTAATTAGCTTGACTGGTAATCCTTTCACTAAATATATAAAAACATCATGTTGCACACCTTAAATATATAAAATTGTTATTAAAAAATAAATACTTTTGGTAATTCCTGAGTGGTCCACTGGTTAACACTCTATGCTTTCACTTCAAGGGACATGGGTTCAATCCCTGGTTGAGGAACTAAGAGTCCACATACTGTGCAGCATGAAGAAAAATAATTTTTTTAATTTTTAATAAAAATAAATCAATAAACACTTCTGCATGCAAAAAAGGAAAGGATAACAATGCTATGAATTCATGTATAAGATGTTATGTAGATATGTGTTTTCAATTCTCGGCTACATATATATATATATATATATATATATATATGAGTAAAACTGCTGGGTTATATCCCAGATGGCGCTAGAGGTAAAGAACCCATCTGCCAATGCAGGAGACCTAAGAGACCGGGTTTGATCCCTGAGTCCAGAGATCCCCTGGAGGGGGGCATGGCAACCAACTTCAGTATTCTTGCCTGGAGAATCTCCATGGACAAAGGAGCTGGTGGATTACAGTCCATAGGGGTGCACAGAGTTGGACACAACTGAAGCAACTTAGTATGCACACATATTAACTCTACATTTAACTTTCTGAAGAACAAATTGTTTTTCAAAGCAGTATCAGTTATTTTGTAAGTTAATAATTCAGTAAGAGGATACAAATTTCAAACAATTATACAAAGGAAAATTAAATGAGAAAAATAGCATTTTTTTAAAAAGTAGGTAACTAAAACAGTATAAAAGGAAATGAAACAGTAAGATGATAGAAACAAAGACAAAAAATACAATCACAAGTATAAATGAACTGAATTTACTAGCAAAAAGGCAGATTATAAAATTTGATCTAAAATATCTAGTTCTATGCTATTTCCAAGACATATACCTAAAGCATAAAAATATAGATAGGTTTTAAGTAAAATAATGAAAATAGAAGTATAGCAAAAACCAACCAAAGATAAAACAATTATAACTATGTTAATATGATAAAAATAGATATAATTCAAAAGACTAAGAAACAGAGTCACTACATTTAATAAAAGCATCAAATCAAAAAGAGAATATAAATATGGATATGTGTATAGGTGTATATACATATAAGAAGATCTGTACACTATCTCAGAGGATTTAGAGAATTCAAAGCCCTTTCATAAGCTAAGAATTTCTAAACAAATGAAACATCAGTCCTATAATCTCTTTATAGAATCCTAAAAATCTGACAAAAAACAACCATAAAACTTTGCATTAGGCAATGGCTATATCAAATGTTAAAAGGCTCTAATTAAACTGTGTCTTTTAAGAATTTATAAAACACTCCCCATAGTAAAGTCTGACCTTAAAACCTTAAAAAGCATTGTATAACAACAAAACCAAATTTATTTTACTAAATAAATAATGTATAAAATAACATCTTAAGCATAACTACACTTAATAAAAATACATCCTTTTATGTTACCAACAAAAGTAACTTTATTTGAGCTGATACAATGTAAAAGAAGCAAGGCTTCTCTAAGTTTTCCTATTTATGTATAAAGTGAGTGATAAGATGAAGATAATACTGGCATCAAAGTAAATTTTTAATTTTCAGTAGTTCATTCAGGGTGTAAGACTCAAGTTTTTCACATAAATAAAATAAATAACTTGCTTACAAATGCTAAAATACTGCAATTAAGAATTTTTTTCCAGCACTCAGTTTGAGTTCCCTGAATCATACAGCAAATGGCCACAGGCTATCTATTTTACATATTGTAATGTAACAACCCAGTGGGGTGGGATGGGGAGGAAGGTGGGAGGGAGGTTCAAGAGGGAGAGGACATATGTATACCTATGATTCATGTTGATGTTTGGCAGAAACCAACACAATTCTGTGAAGCAATTATCTTTCAGTTAAAAAAAAAATAAATTTAAAATAAAATAAAAAAAGGAATTTTATTCCACTCTACCAGCATAATCAAATATATTATATTTATAATTGACTTTAATCATTTCAAATATACACACTGATCCCCTCAAAAGTTGTCCAAGAATTTGAACAAAGACTTGGTAAAAAATAATCCCTTGCAAGTATAAAATATATCTACAAGTTGATAGCAGAGAACAAAAATGAATGACTTAACTCATATCTTGGATTTTCCACAGGAACTATAAATGCCTGCTTTCACAGAAATACACTTCAATTTAAGTTGATCATGCTATACAAATGAATTTGAATGATAAAATATTAGTCACTTCTAATAAGAGTTTTCCATAGACTTGTCAAGAAGACGGTGTTCTTACCTACAGTCTGGAAAACTTCATTCATCAAAGCTTCATTAACTGCTAAAGAGCTGACATTTCCACTATGAGACCAACTTTGATATATTGCTTGAAGCAGAAGTGTCTGAGCTCTTGTAGCTTGAACTGTGAGATTTGGAAGCTCAAAAATGCCTTCAGTTATAGCAATCTGAGATCTTTTGGTCCTGCATAAGAAAACAGAAAGCATAACAAACAATATATTAAGTGATATTTATTAAAAAAAAAAATATGAAATAAAATTGCAAGACAAAAAGGTATCCAGGGACATTATTTTAATTAGAGTTCCATCAACGAGAAATGCAATTCTACTAACTTTATTTCAGAACCTGTAACAATAATAAAAAATACAAGCTAGAATAATGTCCACACACATATTCATACACATATATACTGCTCGAGCATTATACTTTAATCAAGTCAATCATCAAAAATAAAAATAATACTAATACTAATTAATTTACTACTAATTACTAGTAGTAAATCCTTATTCTCTTTTCTTAAATTTACTTTCTGCACAATTTGGAAAGGTTACTTTCCATTCACAGTTATTACAAAATATTGGCTACATTCCTCATGTTGCACAATACATCCTTGAACCTATTTTACATCCCACTGTTTGTGTCTCCCCTTCTCCCCTTGGTACCCACTACTTGGTTCTCTGTATCTGTGTGTCTGCTTCTTTTTTCTTTTTTTTTCTTATTACATTCATTAGTCTGTAGTATTTTTTTTAGATTCCACATATAAATGATATCATACAGTATTTGACTTATTTCAGTTAGCCCAGTATTTTTCAAGTCTATCCACACTGTTGCAAATGGCAAAATTTCATTCTTTTCTACAGCTGAGTAGTATTCCACTGTGTGTATATACACACACCACATCTTCTTTATCCATTCCTCTGTAGATGGACACTTGTTTCTATATCTTGGCAACTGCAAATAATGCTGCTTACGAACACTAGAGTACATTATCTTTTCAAATTAGTGTTTCTATTTTTTTTAAACATTTACCCAGGAGTTGAACTACTGGATCATATGATAGTTCTGTTTTTAGCTTTTTGAGAAATCTCCACACTGTTTTCCACAGCGGCTGCACCAATTTATATTTACTAAACCAAATTCAATAAAATTAAAAGGAATGAAATCATACAGAACATACGTGCAGATTATACTGGAATTAAACTATAAACTAATAAAAGTATCTGTAAAATCCTCAGATATTTAGATATTAAAAACATAAAATACACTGAAGAACAGAGCAAATGAAATTGAGAAAGTCACAGACAACTTTCGCAAAAGTATAAAATGATAGAAAAGGACATTGATATGATTGTCTGAAAAGGATAACCTAAAATATACATAATTGATACGCCTGGAGAAAACAACGAATAGAGAAAAAAAGTGCTATGGGCATGCATTTTAATAAAGTAACATGGAGGGACCAGGACTTTTCCAGAACTCCCCTTCTACAAAATTCCCGAACCTGTCCACTACAGACTAGTAAAAACAACCAGTGTATGGGGGCTACTTAACCGTACGACTATAAAGGGGTTTCAAGCAATACTCTATACTGATGAGACACTGACAGTCTCATGTTAATTGGTTACTTTTACATTTTCCAGGCAGGCTTTTTTTTTTTTCCAACTCTCTGCAGACACTATTCTATTTGTTTTTCGGCTGCGCTGTGCAGCATATGGGATCTTAGTTTCCCAACCAGGTATCAAACCCATGTCCCTTGCATTGAAAGCACAGATTCTTAATCACAAGATCACCAAAGAAGAATGCTTCCTGAAATGCTTCTAATTTCAGTCATCTTTAAAGTCAATGGGCTCCTTTTCTAGCCATTGGTATTGCAGCTAAGAACCATCTTGCTATTAATAATAAACCTAATATCCTTCAAAGTCAAGACTGGATTTTTACTTTGCAGTTCTAGGGTTGTGAAAAAACAAAAGAGCTACAATGCTACTATGACTTTGACTGTTTAGGTCTCATGTTAACCCTAGCTGGTATTCACGCTTCATCGTAAAGCTGTTCTCTAGAAAAATCTATAAAATCAACATATATTTATTAAATGCCCATGTATAGTAGTCAGGCACTACCTACTTAGGAAGTATCCCAGGTGGCACTAGCGGTAAAGAACCCACCTACAATGCAGGAGCCATAAGAGACGCAGGTTTGATCCCTCGGTTGGGAAGATCCCCTGAAGAAGAGCAAGGCAACCCACTCCATTATTCTTCCCTGGAGAATCACACTGACAGAGGAGCCTGTCGAACTACAGTCCATGCAGTCACAAAGACGAGGACATGACTGAGGCAAGTTAGTACTGCTGCTGCTGCTAAGTCACTTCAGTCATGTCCGACTCTGTGCGACCCCACAGATGGCAGCCCACCAGGCTCCCCTGTCCCTTGGATTCTCCAGGCAAGAATGCTGGAGTGGGTTGCCATTTCCTTCTCCAATGCATGAAAGTGAAAAGTGAAAGTGAAGTCGCTCAGTCATGTCCGACTCTTCCTGACCCCATGGACTGCAGCCTTCCAGGCTCCTCCATCCATGGGATTCTCCAGGCAAGAGTACTGGAGTGGGGTGCCATCACCTTCTCCACAAGTTAGTACTAGCCATTTTAAAACATCAATGAACAAAAGAAAGAACAATAAAATAAAATCCTAGTGTCCTCATTTTAATGGGGATAGGAAGCATTTTAAAAATCAAATAATAAACATAAACAACTGATTTAAGGAAGTTAGAAGACAAATGCCCTCAGAAATAGGAAAAGAAGAGCATGGAACAGGAACTACTGAAGAGGAAGCAATTTCATATACAGTGGGTAGTTGTGGCTCAGCTGGTAAAGAATCCGCCTGCAATGCGGGAGACCTGGGTTTGATCCCTGGGTTGGGAAGATCCCCGGAGAAGGGAAAGGCTACCCATTCCAGCATTCTGGCCTGGAGAATTCCACGGACTGCATAGTCCATGCAGTCGCAAAGAGTCGGACATGACTGAGCGACTTTCACACACACAGTGTAGATCTTATTAAAAGGAAAGGTTTAATTCCAAGCAAAACTTAAGCAGACTAGAAGGAAGTAAGTGACAGTTGTGTGGATTTCTGGAGAGTGATTCAGGCAGATGATTCAGGTAGAATCCTAAGGACAGAGGAGCCTATCAGGCTACAGTCCATGGGGTCACGAAGAGTTGACACGACTTAGTGACTACACAATGAAAACAACATAATCATCCCTGCCCAATCTACCACAGAAACTACAGTTAAAATTAATTATGTGCTTTGTCCCTCAGTCATGAGCAACTTTGTAAGCTTAACAGACACAATGTTCTCTGCTAGTAATTGAAGACACAGGGACTATCTTTACACAAAGAATTCAGAATCCAGTTGTGAGACAATAAACCAGTAATTAGAATTTAACAAAACAAATGCTGAGAAACAATGCTGAAAACAAGTTCCTGTGAGATACACTAAAATGGTTGAGGGAAAAGTGCAGTTGTTGTATTTAAGTTGAATCCTGAAGAATAAATAGGAATCATTTTAAGAGAAAAAATTATAAATTCATTAAAGAAAAAAAGATACCTCAATTCAAAAATGGTACAAAGATATAAACAAAAAATGCACAGAATGTAAAAATAGAAATGATCCATAACCATGAAAAGATTCTTGAGCCTAACCAGTAAAAAGGGAAATTCAAATAAAGATAATGTATGACTTTAAGGCTTCCCTGGTGGCTCAGCAGTAAAGAATCTGCCTGCAATGCAGAAGACATGGGTTTGACCCCTTGAGGGGAAGATCCTCTGGAGAAGGAAATGGCAATCCATTTCAGTATTTGTGCCTGGAAAATACCATGGACAGGAGCCTGGTGGGCTACAGTCCATGGGTCACAAAAGACTCAGATACGACTCAGCATCTAACCAACAACAAATGATTCTTTTAACCTATAGGACTAACAAGGCCTCCCAGCCTCTAATTCATCTTTCAGGAATCTATCTGAAAAGAATTTTCCCATGAGTCTGCAATAATATTTACATAATGACAGTGTCAGCAGCTTATTTACAGTAGCCTGCGGGCAGGAATCCCTCAGAAGAAATGGAGTGGCCATCACGGTCAACAAAAGAGTCCGAAATGCAGTACATGGATGCAATCTCAAAAACGACAGAATGATCTCTGTTCGTTTCCAAGGCAAACCATTCAATATCACAGTAATCCAAGTCTATAAACCAACCAGTAATGCTGAAGAAGCTGAAGTTGAACGGTTCTATGAAGACCTACAAGACCTTTTAGAACTAACACCCAAAAAAGATGTCCTTTTCATTATAGGGGACTGGAATGCAAAAGTAGGAAGTCAAGAAACACCTGGAGTAACAGGCAAATTCGGCTTTGGAATACGGAATGAAGCAGGGCAAAGACTAACAGAGTTTTGCCAAGAAAATGCACTGGTCATAACAAACACCCTCTTCCAACAACACAAGAGAAGACTCTACACATGGACATCACCAGATGGCAAACACCGAAATCAGATTGATTATATTCTTTGCAGCCAAAGATGGAGAAGCTCTATACAGTCAGCAAAAAAAAGACCAGGAGCTGACTGTGGCTCAGACCATGAACTCCTTATTGCCAAATTCAGACTTAAATTGAAGAAAGTAGGGAAAACCACTAGACCATTCAGGTATGACCTAAATCAAATCCCTTATGATTATACAGTGGAAGAAAGAAATAGATTGAAGGGCCTAGATCTGATAGATAGAGTGCCTGATGAACTATGGAATGAGGTTCGTGACATTGTACAGGAGACAGGGATCAAGACCATCCCCATGGAAAAGAAATGCAGAAAAGCAAAATGGCTGTCTGGGGAGGCCTTACAAATAGCTGTGAAAAGAAGAGAAGCGAAAAGCAAAGGAGAAAAGGAAAGATATAAGCATTTGAATGCAGAGTTCCAAAGAATAGCAAGAAGAGATAAGAAAGCCTTCTTCAGCGATCAATGCAAAGAAACAGAGGAAAACAACAGAATGGGAAAGACTAGGGATCTCTTCAAGAAAATCAGAGATACCAAAGGAACATTTCATGCAAAGATGAGCTCGATAAAGGACAGAAATGGTATGGACCTAACAGAGGCAGAAGATATTAAGAAGAGGTGGCAAGAATACACAGAAGAACTGTACAAAAAAGATCTTCACGACCCAGATAATCACGATGGTGTGATCACCGACCTAGAGCCAGACATCCTGGAATGTGAAGTCTAGAGCCAGACATCCTGGAATGTGAAGTAAAATGGGCCTTAGAAAGCATCACTACAAACAAAGCTAGTGGAGGTGATGGAATTCCAGTTGAGCTATTCCAAATCCTGAAAGATGATGCTGTGAAAGTGCTGCACTCAATATGCCAGCAAATTTGGAAAACTCAGCAGTGGCCACAGGACTGGAAAAGGTCAGTTTTCATTCCAATCCCAAAGAAAGGCAATGCCAAAGAATGCTCAAACTACTGCACAACAGCACTCATCTCACACGCTAGTAAAGTAATGCTCAAAATTCTCCAAGCCAGGCTTCAGCAATATGTGAACGGTGAACTTCCAGATGTTCAAGCTGGTTTTAGAAAAGGCAGAGGAACCAGAGATCAAATTGCCAACATCCACTGGATCATGGAAAAAGCAAGAGAGTTCCAGAAAACCATCTATTTCTGATTTATTGACTATGCCAAAGCCTTTGACTGTGTGGATCACAATAAACTGTGGAAAATTCTGAAAGAGATGGGAATACCAGACCACCTGATCTGCCTCTTGAGAAATCTGTATGCAGGTCAGGAAGCAACAGTTAGAACTGGACATGGAGCAACAGACTGGTTCCAAATAGGAAAAGGAGTATGTCAAGGCTGTATATTGTCACCCTGCTTATTTAACTTCTATGCAGAGTACATCATGAGAAATGCTGGGCTGGATGAGCAAAAGCTGGAATCAAGATTGCCGGGAGAAATATCAATAACCTCAGATATGCAGATGACACCACCCTTATGGCAGAAAGTGAAGAGGAACTAAAAAGCCTCTTGATGAAAGTGAAAGTGGAGAGTGAAAAAGTTGGCTTTAAGCTCAACATTCAAAAAACGAAGATCATGGCATCTGGTCCCACCACTTCATGGGAAATAGATGGGGAAACTGTGGAAACAGTGTCAGACTTTATTTTTCTGGGCTCCAAAATCACTACAGATGGTGACTGCAGCCATGAAATTAAAAGACGCTTACTCCTTGGAAGGAAAGTTATGACCAACCTAGATAGCATATTCAAAAGCAGAGACATTACTTTGCCAACAAAGGTTCGTCTAGTCAAGGCTATGGTTTTTCCTGTGGTCATGTATGGATGTGAGAGTTGGACTGTGAAGAAGGCTGAGCGCCGAAGAATTGATGCTTTTGAACTGTGCTGTTGGAGAACTCTTGAGAGTCCCCTGGACTGCAAGGAGATCCAACCAGTCCATTCTGAAGATCAGCCCTGGGATTTCTTTGCAAGGAATGATGCTAAAGCTGAAAGTCCAGTACTTTGGCCACCTCACGCGAAGAGCTGACTCATTGGAAAAGACTCTGATGCTGGGAGGGATTGGGGGCAGGAGGACAAGGGGACGACAGAGGATGAGATGGCTGGATGGCATCACTGACTCGATGGACGTGAGTCTGAGTGAACTCCAGGAGTTGGTGATGGACAGGAAGGCCTCGCGTGCTGCAATTCATGGGGTCGCAAAGAGTCAGACACGACTGAGTGACTGATCTCATCTGATCTGATTAGGGAAATGAAAATCAATACCACACAGAGGGACTTCCTGGAGGTCCAGTGGTTTAGCAGTTTTATTGCAGGGAGTACGGGTTTAATACTCAGTCAGGGAACTGAGATCCTACATGCCACACATCGAGAAGACAAAGAAAACAAAACACAAAGAGATACCACTTCATACCCACTAGGTTGGACATAAAAGGAGAAGGAAAACAACAACAACAACAACAACAACAAAATAACAAGTGTAGGCAAGGATGGGGAGGAATTAGAGCTCTCAGACTTTGAAGTGGATGTATACAATAGTACAACCACTGTGTATAACACTTGACAGTTTATCAAAAATGTAAAAACAGCAACTGTATTGTCAGGTATGTAGCCAACAGAATTGAAAACCTGTTTACCTTAGAGTTCATACATGCATGTTCACAGCAGCATTATTATTACCCAAGAAGTAGGCTTCTCTGGTGCCTCAGACAGTAAAGAGTCTGCCTGCAACACAGGAGACCTAAGTTTAATCCCTGGATTGGGAAGATCCCCTGAGAAAGGCATGGCAATTCATTACAGTATTCTTGCCTGGAGAGTCCCCACGGACAGAGGAGCCTGGCTGGCTATAGTCCATGGGGTCGCAAAGAGGTGGACATGACTGACTGACTAGGCACAGCACAAGAAGTGGAAAAGATGCAAAGCTACAATTGATAAATAAACAAAATATCCCTATACAGTAGTAGTATTTGGCCATAAAAAGTAATGAAGTACTGATACATGCCCAACATGGAGAAACCTTGAAAACATGGTAAGTAAAAGAAAACCTCAGTCATTCAGTCATGTCCAACTCTTTACAACCCCATGGACTGTAGCTTGCCAGGCTCCTGTCAATGGAATTTTTCGGGCAAGAATACTGGAATCAGTTGCCATTTCCTTCTCCAAGGGAGCTTACCTACCCAGGATGGAACCTGCATCTCTGGCATCTCCTATATTGGCAGACAGATTCTTTACCACTAGTGCCACTGACAGAAAATGCCACATGTCATATGTGGCAGTCTCTATCCAGAATCAGAGAGTCAGGATTTCTTTGTTAGAGTTGTGAAAATGCCCTGGAGTTAGATGGTGATGCTGACTGCACAACAATGTGAATATACTAAAAATCAGTGAATCAAACAGTTTAAAATAATTAAAATAGTAAATTTATATTATGTGAATTTTATCTCAATTTAAATTAAAAAACTCCCTGAAGTATTTGTCTCCATTAGCATGTCATATAATTTAAATAAACAGCTGAACATTAAGACATCTACATAGCCCTGTCCATACAACTCTCAAATACATAATAGTAATATGTGGCTCTACTTGGATTTGGCGTTCACTCGACAAACCTGGTCACATTTTGCCAAAAAATCAAAGGACTGTAATAAATAGACAGAGACAGATATGTTCTGAAGGGTTTGGCAGTCCAGTGGTTAAGGCTCCACACTTCCATTGCAAGGGCAGAAGGTTCAGTCCCTGGTCAGGGAACTAGATTCCACATGCCATGTGGTGGGGCCAAAAAGTTTTCAAAAAATTTAATAAATTTTAAAATGTACCAAATAAAACATTTCTTAAACCACGCAAGCAACATAATAGAGATAATATTAATAATACTAATTTGATAATATTAATATTAATAATTATTAATATTAATAACATTAATTATTAATATTAATAGCAATCAAATGAGGGAGAAGAAAAAATAGTATCTAATTCATACATTTATATTTATTCTTACTGGTTTCTTTAGGTTTTCTAACATTGTGCCCATTATTTAAGTCATTTTCTTTTCTATTATTGCGGGTATAACAGTTGAGTGGTGGTTCTCTCTCTACTATGTTCTCAAATTTCTGTTCAAAATTCTTGAACAAAAAAACAAAAACACAACAGTTTACCAGTAATGATACTAAGTAAACAGAACACACATTTGGAAACCTACAATATAAATATGTATAATTAGCTTAATAATATCTATCTTTAGCCAGATATTCTGTGGTATTCAGGAAGTCCTATGGTGTAGCCAGAGCCATGTTCTTATAACTCTAGCAATAATTATTTATAAGGCAAAATTACAGTCAGGATTCTTTTTACAAGTGGGCCTTTACCATTTCATAAAAAATTCAGCTACTGTATATGGTAGTCTAACTTGCAAGCCATCATATGTCACATAAAATGATTCCCAAAAGGATAACACAGATTTGAATAAAAACTTAAACATATGCAAATTCAAAAAGATTAATTTATTCTATATTTTAATACTGCCCAAGGGTAGAAGGTAACGCTCTCCTTCAGGTTCAACTTAATTCAACATCAAAGGAAAGAATTTATACTTTGTACAAAAGCCAAAATTCAATAACAAACAAGTAAATTATAGCATACACGTAGGGAATGTTTTGTGATTTATTTTCCAGCTGTAACTGACTACAAATAAAATTACATTTTATTATATTTCTGCTAAATACTCCAGTATCATCTGAACTAAAACCATTTATAAATGATTTGGCAGATGGTAGAATATAGGATGTACCTGTTAGTGTAACAGTATCAATGAAGAGGGTTTTTTCTCTTTTATTTTTTTCAACTTTGAGATATTTCTAACAGGTTAATATAGAAAATAGGAAATATCCATGGATCCATTTCAACAAACACAATTCAGCAAACCATACCATTATACTGTATTTGCTTCAATTATTTTTTTAAAGAGATCAATAGATTTTATATAACTTTAAGCTATTTTGGGAGCTCATTAAAATGTCAATGAAAATGAACAATAAAAGTATAATCTTCCTTGTGATTTATACCACTACAAATTTATTTAAACTTTGCTTAAAACAAAACAGCTCAATAAAAGTTATACTAAAATTACCTAACAACTTCTGGATTTACTTCATATTTTTGAAATATCACTAAACCTACATTTTAACAGTTAAGTTCGTGAAAATAAAATAATTTATTTAACAAATGCCTATTTCACATATCCAGAAGTCCAAGTTAGAACATATGTTCATTTTACAGAATAGGTTTAAAAACTATCAATTCAAACATTACTCTCTAGGGAAAAATAAATCCTAATGTAACTAGTGGGATAAACAATTCATTAGAACTCAACTTGGACAAACTCCAGGACAAATTTAAGGAAAAAGAAACAGGTAGGTCTTGATTGTGCAGTAGCAAAGACTGAAAATGAATATGCCCTAATTAACAAACACTTTAAAAGATTCTGTCTGTATCATTTGCAGACAAATTACAATACAGAGCTGATAAAATTTTTGGACCAATCTGACATTTCTGTAAAGAAAATTCTTTCTCCAAAATTTTAAATAAAAAACATGGAAGTGGCTTTAAATACTCATGCAAAGGAATTAAACAATCCATTCACATTCATAGCAATACTATAAAATTTTTGCCATACGTACACTTCAGGACAATCATCCATTCTTTTAAAATCAACACACCTCACGCAATTGCAAGAATATCCTCAGCAACAGCTGGATCTAAAGATTTATACAGAGTCCCCAAATGCAAGGTCTGAACCTACAAATTGGTTCCAAAAATGTATTTTTGTTATTACTCATATCCTGTACAGTAAAATAAGATTAGATCACTTTTTCCAAAATAAAATGAGTACAAAACTCACTAATTCAACTGAGAAATGAAAGCAGTTTAAAAAGCTTAGAAATTTGTATTTCATTCTGCACACAATGACTCTTTAACTTACACACTATATCAACACTCATGGATGAGAAAAAACTTCTTTACCTAAATGGTAGGTAAAATGAAAGGTTAAAGTCCCTCTTTCCTCCTCCTTCCCACTCCACTCCCCACAATAACCACTTTTTATGAATTCAGCAAACAGATCTACATGCCTCTATCTCTTTATGATTCATAGACATATTTATAATTTTAATGAAGATATACATATATATATATGTGTTATATATACATATATATATATATCAGCCTGCTTTTTATGACTAAGCAACGTATCTCAGCGATCAAGATTTTTCTACATAACTACATACTCTTCCACATTGGTCTTTTTAATGCATACTTGACATTCTGTTGTTTGAATCAAGATTTACATTCACTAGCCAGTATATCACTTTATCAATATTCCTACAATATTAACTGCTATATTTATTTAATTACCACCATTTGACCATTTCACATACCTGCAAAATACAAATTATATTCTACTGAGATATGAGAACATTTTATCATTTTCCAAATTTTTGAAATATTTGGAACTTAAATATTAGATGACATATGGACAGAGAAAATGAGAAATAAAAGTTGTCCATCACTAAAATTAAAATTTAATGAATGTCTTATTGTAACATATAAAGTTCAAAATCTTACAATGAACTATAGGTGGTAGCAAACCAACAAAATACAAGAGAGCAAAATGTTGTTTCTTCAATAATCTCATCATCTCTCACACAAGTTAATTCAATATAGACAGGTCACGTACTTAAGCAAAAATGTTTACTTACAAAAAAAAAGAAGTGTGTTCATGCAATATATCTTATATACGTAATTAAAAACTTTCAAATATTATTTTGAGAATTCTGATAAGAAAAAAATCACTAAAATTTTAGTTTAATTTCAGTAATTAAAGTCATTGGTTTTTGCTCTGGCCAAGAGCACATTTTACATATATTATGTAAGCACAAAGAATACAAATTTGGTCATCAGAAAAAAGCATACAAACTAAAATCTTGATCAAAAAATCAAAAACCACTAAAATGGCTGAAGAAATTAGCAACTGCATGTCAATAAGTATTTACTTATATTTTCCATAGTTTCAAGGTTTTGAAGATTAATGACCTCCATAGAAAAAGAGACAGTCCTTACTGAACTTAATGTAAAAAGGGAAAATGCTATTAAATAATCACCCAAAAAAGAAAAGTGTAAAAATCACTCCTATGAAAAGTACAATGCAAAGCAGGAAAAATAATCTGTTAAAAAATATAATAGGGGGATATGATCCAGAGAAAAGATCAATTGAGTCAGTATCTGAGGAGTGAGTAAAAATTATTTAGGCCACTGACTACTGAGACAGTACGGTGAAAGACTTGGCTTTTAAAAAAAAAAGACACTGAAAAAGTCAAGAAGTTGGGAAGGGATAGAGAGGAAGATATTCAGATGAATCCAGACAGTTAAGAAGGGGCCAGACATAGAGGATATCACTGAAAGTTTTAAATGTTCTAATCTTTACAATAAAAGCTATGAGAAGTAAAGTGTTTCAGGCAGGAAAACAATATAAATAGAACTTTCTTCCAAAAACAAATTACACAAATTTGGCTTCAGATGTATGTATTAGCTGGTAACCGAGAGTGAGTGAAGGTCACTCAGTTGTGTCCGACTCTTTGTGACCTCATGGACTATAGCCTGCTGGGCTCCTCTGTCCATGGAATTCTCCAAGCAAGAATACTAGAGTGGGTTGTCATTTCCTTCTCTAGGGGATCTTACCAACGCAGGGATTGAACCCAGGTCTCCTGCACTGCAGGTAGATTCTTTACCATCCAAGCCACCAAGGACTTAGAACTCCTCTCTAAATACTTAGAGAATCAAGAAAGAAAATACAAAGACCTGTATCTTACTCATATTGGGACTCGAAGGCCTACAACACAACAGTTCGCACTTGACAGGTATCAAAAAAATATTTTTAGAGCAACTGAACGGGCCTTCCCTGGTGGTCCAGTGGCAAAGGCTCTGCACGCTCACTGTGGCAGGCCTAGGTTCCAGCCCTGGTTGAGGAACTAGCCACACATGCTGCAACTGAGACTCATTACAGCCATATAAGTAAAAAATTAAAAAAAAAAAAAAAAACAGCTGAAACTTAAAAAGCGCTGAGTAGTAACAGATTCATCTAGGAAACTGGAAATATTTTTACAGTTATAAATTATAATGAATACAATCAAAGCCATTATCAAAAACTCATTATTACCAACTACTATTAATGGCTCTATCACCAACACTAAACTAGACCTAGAACTAAACATCTAGAATAAGTGCATTTCTAGATATGGCAAAATTCATCTCTCTCAATCCACTGCATCATCTTTCCTAATCATCTGTTTCCATATCTATAACAGTCAGTCAGTTCAGTCGCTCAGTCGTGTCCAACTCTTTGCAACCCCATGAATCCCAGCACGCCAGGCCTCCCTGTCCATCACCAACTCCCGGAGTTCACTCAGACTCATGTCCATCGAGTCAGTGATGCCATCCAGCCATCTCATCCTCTGTTGTCCCCTTCTCCTCCTGCCCCTGATCCCTCCCAGCATTAGGGTCTTTTCCAACGAGTCAACTCTTCGCATGAGGTGGCCAAAGTATTGGAGTGCCAGCCTCAGGACCAGTCCTTCCAATGAATACCCAGGACGGACCTCCTTTAGGATGGACTGGTTGGATAGCCTTGCAGTCCAAGGGACTCTCAAGAGTCTACTCCAACACCACAATTCAAAAGCATCAATTCTTCGGCGCTCAGCTTTTTTCACCGTCCAACTCTCACATCCATACATGACTACTGGAAAAACCAGAGCCTTCACTAGACGGACCTTTGTTGGCAAGGTAATATCTTTGCTTTTTAATATGCTATCTAGGTTGGTCGTAACTTTCCTTCCAAGGAGTAAGCGTCTTTTAATTTCATGGCTGCAATCACCATCTGCAGTGATTTTGGAGCCCAAAAAAATAAAGTCTGACACTGTGTCCACTGATTCCCCATCTATTTCCCATCTTAGTTTTCTGAAAAAGAGGTTATTAAAAGAGGTAAAAATAACTGACTTGTTTATTTCAAATGTCGGTTGTGAGGTTCAAAGAAATCACTGTATGCAGTGGAATTAAGTCAAAATGTTATACAAGAGTATTATGATGCTGTTCTTAGAGATTTTCTTCTATGACAAACTATGCACTGTATGATCTTTTGAACACAGGGACCTCCAATGACTATTTGTTCCTATACTTGAAGTTAGTGCTCTTGCCTGGAAAATCCCATGGGCGGAGGAGCCTGGTGGGCTGCAGTCCATGGGGTCGCTGAGGGCTGGACATGACTGAGCGACTTCACTTTCACTTTTCACTTTCATGCATTGGAGAAGGAAATGGCAACCCATTCCAGTGTTCTTGCCTGGAGAATCCAAGGAAGGGGGAGCCTGGTGGGCTGCCATCTATGGGGTCCCACAGAGTCAGACACGACTGAAGCAACTTGGCAGCAGCAGCAGCAGCAGCAGTGTATTAAAAAAGATTAAATCACCAAACACAAAAAAGTAATTTAGGGGCAATTACTAAAAAAAAAATAAATAAGAAAAACCTTTAGACTAAATGTAGTGCTTTCTAACCATGATATTTCTCTTTTATTAAGGACACTGTATGCTAACAAATTAAAAGACGCTTACTCCTTGGAAGGAAAGTTATGACCAACCTAGATAGCGTATTCAAAAGCAGAGACATTACTTTGCCAACAAAGGTCCGTCTAGTCAAGGCTATGGTTTTTCCGGTGGTCATGTATGGATGTAAGAGTTGGACTGTGAAGAAAGCTGAACGCCAAAGAATTGATGCTTTTGAATTGTGGTGTTGGAGAAGACTCTTGAGAGTCCCTTGGACTACAAGGAGATCCAACCAGTCCATTCTGAAGGAAAGCAACCCTGGGATTTCTTTGGAAGGAATGATGCTAAAGCTGAAAGTCCAGTACTTTGACCACCTCATGAGAAGAGTTGATTCACTGGAAAAGACTCTGATGCTGGGAAGGGTTGGGGGCAGGAGGAGAAGGGGACAACAGAGGATGAGATGGCTGGATGGCATCACCTACTTGATGGACGTGAGTCTGAGTGAACTCCGGGAGTTGGTGATGGACAGGGAGACCTGGCGTGCTGCGATTCATAGGGTCGCAAAGAGTCAGACATGACTGAGCAACTGAACTGAACTGAATTGAATCTTTTATACCTACAATTTGGCAAAGTGTTGAAAGTAACCAAACTAAAACCCAAATCAAGATAAACAAAGATTTTACAAGTTAGTATTTGTACTAGAAGGTGAAGTGTTAGTTTCTCAGTCATGTCCGACTCTTTGCAACCCCATGGACTGTAGCCTGCACCTGGCTCCTCTGTCCATGGGATTGTCCAGGCAATAATACTGGAGTAGGTTGCCACTTCCTTCTCAAGGGGATCTTCCAGACCCAGGGATTGAACCCAGGTCTCCCACACTGCAGATTCTTTACCATCTGAGCCACCAGAGAAGCCCCTAGTAACTGTACTAAGAAAGATACAAAGAAAACATCAGATGAAAACATGCTCAGAATCAATTATATTAACTGTTAAATTTAAGATTCTGGACTATTATCCATATAAAGCCAATTGAGACATTATTTAAAAATTTAAAACATGTTATTTAAAAATCATTCAATCAAGACAAATTTACAGATGAATTAATGACATATTTAGGAGGAAAACATCTTTAATCAAAATAAAGCCTAGATTCACTTCTATTATTTTTCAACACTCCAAAAGAAATAAAAATAAAGATAAACTTATATGGATTTATATAGTATCACTATTCTTTCTGATATGAACAAACTTACTTCAAATGCAATTTAGGTAAAAATTTCAACTTGAAATATAAGGCTGTAAATACATTCATCTAATTAAGTCAAATATGCAGAACAACAGTCAAACAATTTTTTTAATTGAAGTTAATCTTTTTTCAGAGTTAAACTACTATGCTTATTGTCACAAAATACATTAGAGTCCCATGATATCTCACATTAAAATCACATTTCTCTTTTCCTATTTTTATTACTCTTTGTAACTATCTTTTTAAAACATAAACCTAAACAAAAAATGCTCAATGAAATCAAATGGAGATACATGAAAGTGTGTATATAAAACCTAGCTACAAAATCCTTTATTATGTAACTGAAAATGCTATTTGCCTCAGTCTCTGGCAGCCTTTTGAGCTAGAGAAACCCAGGAGCCCTGGTGAAGAGAACCAGTCACCTGACAGGTTTGAGTGAAGGATGGACAGCAGAGCAAGAAACAGTGGGCTGCAAGCTAACAAGCTGCCAGCCAGTCTCCCCTACAAGAAGGGAATCTATAAACAGGCCACACCTTTACTATGAGCTAGCTGCCCCCCATCAAAAGCTGACACACTCCAGGGGGAAGAAAAAGGGACTGAACAGAAGAGAGATTTTGGAAGAGGTGATAGAAAGGTTCCATAACTTGATTTTGCTGGTGGCTACATGACTACAGGTATCTGTAGAAAATCACTAAATTGTTGTCATATAAATGTTGAACTTTGTTGCATTTAAATTATAGTCTAATTTTAAAATGAAAATGTTACTGAAAATACTGGTATAATTCATATTATAAACCATTAAAGAGAAGTTTATAAATCACATTCTACATAGCTCTAAAAAAGCTATGAAAGCTTGCTATGGTTACACAGTATTTTTTGGTGTAACCAGACCCCTAAGTATTTCTGTAATTTTTTAAGTTATGGGAAGTTTATGAGAATAAAACAAGAATACTTTGAGAAATAAATTATTAAAAATTAAGCATTCACCAAACATTATTCTTCCCAAAATGAGTTACAAGAAAATCATGAAACTTAAAAAAAAAAGACTAATATCTAAAGAGAGAAACGCTAAGAGTACTCATACCTGAATGCTTGCATTTATCAGTCAATAAAAACTGAAGATATTAAAGAATGATACATTTGACTTACATTTCTCTTTAGATGCTAGACTCTAAAAGAATATTGCTTTAGAATATCACAGCTTCACTTATTAAAAAAATTAAAGATGAACAAAAAAGGAAACTGAGTTTAGGTAGTTTGCCTGCCTTCTCTTCCTTAAACATTAATGAGACTAAACACACCTGTTTTTTCTCCATCCTCTTCAAAAGACAACTGATTTTTAAATACTTATAAAATTAATTAAATTCTAGTTTGGCTCATTTTAATTAGCATTTATTGAAAGTCAACTATATGTTCTTGGGGTGGGTATAAATGTAGATGTGAAAAGCAAAACCAGTCAAGATGCAAAAATGATATATAATGACAAGACCAGGCATTTTCAAAGTGAGTTAACTTACCTATATCTAGTAAAAAAAAAAAAGAAAAAAAAAGGGGGCGGGGCGGGGGGGAAGCCCAAGAATACTAGAGTGGGTAGCCTATCCCTTCTCCAGCAGATCTTCCTGACCCAGGAATCAAACCAGGGTCTCTTTACCAACTGAGCTATCAGAGAAGCCCCAATTAAAAAAAAAAAAGGAAAGAAAATGACCCACTACCAGCTATTCATCTCCCTGAGACTGACAAGTCTGGTACAGATTAAATTCTATATTTGTGAGTTTTAATACTAATAATCACAGAGCAAGAAGGAGTCCAAAACCACCCCCACCTTTATAATTTCCCAAAAATTATGGCAAAGGTTAATGTCTATTTAAGATCGAAGAAAAGGCTAATGACACAAAGGACACTCTTAGAACATCACAGTTAACAGCAGCAATTGTAACAAGGCTGTGAAACTCCTCATCCAATTCTGGAATTTAAATATCTCTGGATAATAGCAAGGATAGTTATTTGTAAGTCTGACTACATTTTACTCAGGTAAAGAAAGTCACACAGAGATGTAGAATAAGAGATAAGTTAGTTGCTAACACATGCTGTGTGTCAAGGATAATCTTTAAAAACATTATGGTAAGGAAAGAAAGAAAGAAAGTGAAGTCGCTCAGTAATGTCCGACTCTTTGGGACCCCGTGGACTATAGCCCACCAGGCTCCTCCATCCTTGGGATTCTCCAGCTAAGAGTACTGGAGTGGGTTGCCATTTCCTTCTCCAGGGGATCCTCCCAACCCAGGGATCAAATCCAGGTCTCCCACATTGCAGGCAGACGCTTTACTGTCTGAGCCACAGACAGTCAGGCTCCTCCATCCCTGGGATTCTCCAGGCAAGAGTGCTGGGAGTGGGTTGCCATTGTCTTCTCCAGAGGATCCTCCCGACCCAGGGATTGAACCCGGGTCTCCCGCACTGCAGGCAGACGCAAGCCTGGAGAATCCCATGGACGGAGGAGCCTGATAGGGTTAGTCTATGGGGTCGCGAAGAGTGGGACACGACTGAGGGACTTCACTTTCACTTTATGGTAAGTAAAAGCAGCCAGAAATAGGATACCATATTTTGTATGATTTATTTACATGCCAGTAAAGATAAATATATGGAGAAAGAAAGTAGATTAGTGATTACCTAGGGTTGGAGATGGGGATTAAATGTAAATGGATGTAAGGGATCTTACTGGAGGGATGAAAATGTTCTAAAACTGACTTATGTTAACAGCTGCAGCACTCAGTAAAGTTACTAAAATCACTGAATTGTACACTGAAAAAGGGTGAATTTTATGCTGTATGAAGTATACCTCAATAAAGTTTTATTTTATTTTATTTATAAATTAAATACAAGCTTGCAAAGTTATTTCCATAAAAGGAGGTTTAAGGACGCAATCTTAACACCAACTTGCAATACACTAATCACTGGTGGACGGAACTGCTAACTTGGGGCCTGGATTCAAACAGACCTAAAACTGAATTCTAGCTTCACTATTTATATGTATAATCATTAAGAAACTAAGGCAAAGATATGTATAAAATGTGTACAGTAGTATCTATCTCAGGTTACATGAAGATTAAAGAGACAGTGCATATAAGACTCAGCACTACTCCTAGCACACATATGCTATTATTAAGTCTGTGTTACTAAAGTTCTCTCACAAATTTCTCACAGACACATAAGTTGAAAAATAACTCCATACATGAATTTTTCAAATACAACTTACATGCAAATTAGAAATACAAGTACTTCCCAATGAATATAGAAAGCAACTGTTAGCATGAGCTGTGATGATGAAGTAGTGATATTCTGAAAATCCTGCAGAAAAAATTAACCTCAGTAATTTGTAGTCAAAGAATGTATCTTCACATGAACATATTTATTTTAATACTTTATAATAAAAAAATCTTTTAATTAGAAAGACTTTACAGATTACTGAGGTATATTTACACTAAACATTATAATGTAGAAAAGTGGAATTAAGAGTACAAAGCAAGAATGTAATTAAGTATCTGTACTTATAAATAGGTCTTAAAAGCCTTAACATAAACTAATCTCCATAAATATTAGAGATTATATACATGTTAAAATAACTGCTGAGAAATCAAATTTTTAGAAAAGCTAACACTAAGTTCATAATTATCAAATATACTCTACAAATCGTTCAATAATAACTGAAGAATGTTTTCAAAAGCTGGAAAATGGAAAAACAATAGATTCAGTTTATTAATTCAATTATTCTTCATTTATCTGTAGGAGCCTATATTTCAGTTCCAGTCACCATTTGCTTTACTACTAATTAGATGGTTTTCATTTCAAACATAATCATATATAAAATTAAACAGAAAAATACTGAATAATTTTAAAATATTATGCATCTCCTTCTAAGGCCCAAAACAGCAAAAAGGACAATTTTATAACTAGATTTTAGTTATATAAAATATACATATATATAAAAGACAACATAAACTGCCTCTTAAAGCAGTTTTTCTCTCCTTAAGATTCCTTTAACATATTGTGTTAAGTATTTTGTCTATTTTGTGTATTAGTGCATCTCTAGCCAGGCCCCTGCAATGCATACGGCACACAATGGGCATTCATCACTTATCTGTGGGATAGATCTGAATGAATAAATAAAAAACAACCTTTGCACAAAGGCAGACAAACACAGTGAAAAACCTCATTGGTATTTTTAAAAACTTGTAACAGACTGGGGAATACTGTTCAAAAACTGAGGAAAACATGCATCCTGTCTAATCTAGTCAGCCTTCCCTGCTTTAATCAACTCAATAAAGACAAAAAAAAAAAAATTAAGCATTTTTTAAAAGTTCGTAGAAGACAAAAACAGTATGAGCAAGATAAAAAGATTCTAAGAAATATGCAAAGAAATGCTTGATTTATAATAAAAAGATGACTGAATTAACAAAACAGGGCAAGTCACACAACACAGACTCCCATAAGATGGAAGATTAAGTTACATCATGCACAGAGCATCCAGCATGAGTCCACTGTTGTATGCCTGACCTGAGATTACAGTTCATATAAAAATACAGCACCTCAGTACACAGTACTAGTAAGACCTAAGCATTTGCTACAAAGGAAGTTATTACAATAAAAAAGAAAAAAATTCAGCAAGTTATCCAAATCAAAAGAAAAAAACTATAATAAGAACAGTTTGTACTATGAACTTTCCAAATCAAATTTACCATATGATGTAATGGAGAAATTGATCAGATGGACTATTTTCATTGTGATCATGCTTAACCATCTCTAATGTGTAGGTTAATGAGATAAAAAAAAAAAAAAACACACATATTTTGTTTCCTTCAAACCTATAAAATGTGGACTTACTCCTTGCTTAGGGTCTCACAAAATACAACATTCTTGTGTGTCTAATCTAAAATTTTAGGTAGACCAAAAAAAAAGAGTATTTTCTAAGGAAATTCAAAGTTCACACTCAAAATCAATCTATGAACTGAGCCAAGACAAATGAAGATTGCTGTATGTCTTACTGTCAAACTTCCCTAAGCTTCTTCAAAAGATCCATAATTTTTTAAGAACTGTATAGCTATTTGGAATAAAGTACCACTTTCAGATGCCATTCACACACTGCAATAAATTTGAATCTTACTTTGATGAAGAAAGTACACTTTGAATTAAAAACCTGTTATCAGCAATATATGTCCATTTCAAGAGGATGCGACAGAGCTACAAAGCAAACACAGCTAGATCTTTTCAGAGTCTAACATATGAATCCCAGTCTATCCTGAGATATTTAGCTATGTGACCACACACATCTCAGTGTTCATATCTGCTTGTATTTGTTAAATTCTCTAGCAACAGATTGTTAAACTCAGTGTTAATCTCTATCACCAAGGAAAAAATCTTATAATCAGAATAAGTGTCTTGGCTGAACTAACTTACCATTTAATAAAACCTCAAAGAGCTATATTTCAATATTCTCTTCAGTTTCAAATTGAATAGCAATGAACAACAGGCCTGTGATAGTATTTTTTTAATGAATAATACTCCCCAAAAAAATTTGGATTCCTGTACCACTACCTACTTTTAAAAAGTTTTTGTAATTATTAAGTTCTATTCCTAATAACAAAAAGGTGACAAAAGAAATATGTATATGGATTTCAAAATATGACCTATATATATGTCAACCCAGAATGGAAACCATGAGGTGTTTATAAATTCATGTTAAAAATAGTAACTAAGATCCCAACCTTCTTACTATTTTTAAAAACTTCTATGTCCTCCTAAAGATTATTCTGAATAAAAGAAAGTAATCAGTTGAATGGTCATTTAATTTAATTGACTGTTCATCTGTTTTGATTCTATTTTGCAGTACTGAGCTTGTCTATAATCTAAAGATTTGTAAATTCTATGGCAAGCACTATATCTACCTTTTGAAGAACTTAACAAATATATATCTTTAAAACATGTTTAAAATGAGAAAATTAAACAGAAAACTATCTCCCTATACCACAGAAAGTTATAAAATCATTCTGCAGAAAAACAATCTATTATAAGTAATAATCTCACAAACAGTAAAAGCAAAAAATACTGCAAAGATAAACTTGTAAACAACCCAAAGAAACTTGCAAACAACCCTAACAAATTCAGCTTTCTTCTCTTCCCCAAATTAGGTAGACTTATTCTAAAGAAACAAAATTAACACTTCAACTTGGCTTAAGCCATACCAATTCTTAAGAAAATATGTGTCAAATCTGAAAGTTAAAATTTCAAACAAAAAGCAAATGATATAAGAGAGATAAACACAGCTTCTGGCTTTGGAGTTAGATTAAGGTAGAGACGACTTAACATTAAAACGCAAGAGTCCCACAGAATTGGAGAAAAACTTTACAAAAGAACATCTATATAACAGGGGATTAATATACAGAATATATAAGGAACACCTACAACTCAACAATAAAAACTGTCCAATTTAAACATGGGCAAAGGACTTAAATATATACTTCTCCAAAGATTATTATAAATGGCTAGTAAGCACTTGAAAAGATGGAGGCGTGTAAAGGGGTTGCATGCAACAGATAAAAGGATTCAGAGGTACAAGCTTCCAGTTATAAAATAAATAAGTCATGGAGACATATATACAGTATAGGGTATACAATCAATAATAATGTAAAAACTTTATACAGTAACAGATGGTTACTAGATTTATCAAGATCATTTCATAATTTAAATGTTGAATCACTATGTTTTACACCTGAAAGTAATACAATATTCTATGCAAAATTACTTCAAAAAAATCTCTAATCATTAGAGAAATGCTAATCAAAACCACAGTGAGATATAATTTCACATTCAATATGATGACTATTATAACAAAATGGAAAATAACAAGAGTTGGTAACGATAGAGAAACTGGAACCTTTGTGCATTGCTAATGAGAATGATATGATGGTGCAGTCACTGTGAAAAACAGAATACCAATTTCTCAGAAAATTAAATATAGAATTATCATATGATTCAACAATTCTACTCCTATGTATATACCCAAAAGAGCTGAAAGAATGGACTCAAACAGATAATTTGCACACTCATGTTCATAGCAGCATTATTCACAATAGCTAAAAGGTAGAAATAACCCAAATACCCATTGATGCATGAATAAACAAAATGTGACATTTACATACAATGAAATGATTTCTCTCTCTCTCTCTTTAGTCGCTAAGTCGTGTCTGACTCTTGCGACCCCATGGATTGTAGCCTGCCACGCTTCTCTGCCTATGGGATTCTCCAGGCAAGAATACTGGAGTTAGTGGCCATTTCCTTCTCCAGGGGATCTTCCCCACCCAGGAACTGAACCACAGTCTCCTGCACTGCAGGCAGATTCTTTACCAACTGAGCTATAAGGGAAAAAACGGAATGAAAAAGAAGGAAAGGAAGGAGGGAGGAAGAGGGGAGGAGAAGAAATAATAGGCTACAGCATGGATGAACCTTGAAAACTTTATGCTAAATGAAGTATGTCAAATACAAAAGGACAAATATTCAATGATTCCATTTACATATGGTATCTAAAATAGTCAAATTCATAGAGACAGAAAGTAAAATAGTAGTTACCAGGAGCTGAAGGGAGTAATGGGAGTTACTATTTCAATGGGTACAGAATATAACATTTCTGGAGAGTGGTAATACGAATGGTGGTTAATAGCAGCACAATGATATGAATGTACTTAATGCCACAGAACTGCACACTTAAAAATGGATAAAATGATAAACTCTATGTTAGGTACATTTCACCATGATAGAAATTAAAATAATAGTATTTTTAAGGTGTTGTGATACACTTGAAAGAACCCTGAATCAAGAAAATGAAAACCAAGAAAACCAAGTTGAGGTACTGATATTAACTGCTGCTGCTGCTGCTGCTGCTGCTGCTGCTAAGTCGCTTTAGTCGTGTCCGAATCTGTGCGACCCCATAGACGGCAGCCCACCAGGCTCCTCCATCCCTGGGATTCTCCAGGCAAGAACACTGGAGTGGGTTGCCACTGTGTGCTCTTAACTAAGTAATTTGACCTCGCTGGGATTCAGTTTTTTCATCTTTGAAATAAGAAGATTGTAGTAGATGATGCTGGTATTTCTTTTCAGTTAGAAACATTTCATGAAAGAATATTCCAGACACCATAAGAACCAAAGCTGGAAATCAGGCTGTTGCCACTCAAATGGAAATAAGAGAGTTAACATCTCAGCTACATCTTACCAGTTACATCTTACATTCTGTCACAGACAATGTTAATCACAAAAGCAGACAGATTATAATAAATACAGCTTTGGAAACAAAGGAACGAAAAAGATCTATCTAGAGTAACATTAAAAACACGCAACTCTTATGTTTCTGTGACCTCAAACTGGGCAGTTGAGCAAACACTGTTTTTAGCCCTGTGGGATGGGTTACTTACTCTGTTTACTAATAAATGTAACAGGCATTTTTGTTATACTTGAAGGGCCCAGCTTCCATTAAAGCTAAAACCACTTATTCATACGGCAGAGAAATGGCTGCTTCAGTTTCTATTTCAGGGAAGCAAATGATCAGTTATCTGCCCCACCTCTCCTCATCAATACCATGAACCTGCTAGCACCAAATCCTGTATTTTCTGTTTAACACTGAACTCAAACACAGATTCCACGGAAGTATCTTCCTCCCACAAACAAACTGCTCAACAACTTCACTAGCCAAAACCATGATACCTTTGGCATTGGACTAAAAACGGATACTTAGAGGAATCCCTAATCTTGTAAAGAAATATGTGTTTTCCCCCATTACTACGAGTATGAAAATGGCTCATGATATAAATCAGCAAGCAATAATTATGAAGAAAGAAGAAACAAGAAAACAGATTTTGATTCAATATAAGAAAGTGCTTTACAGCTGCCCAACAATGACTATGGCTGCCTCAGAAAGGAGCTAACTCCCTGTGCATAAAATGTTCAATCATAGATGACCATAAATCAAAGCTATGTCATAAATATGACTCAGAAATTGACGTAATTCCTAATATTTCACCTAACCCTAATAACTCCAATTCTCTGAGATCAGCAGCACAATAATATCTATTTACCATTAATTGCTACTAGAAAAATTCATATTAGTTATACTATCATAACTAGCCTCTCTACACATGGAAATCTGTATTAACTATAAGGCAAGATAATTAAAAGATAATGTAAACCTTCACTCCTTTCAGGTAGGGCAGGGATCAAGGACTTTGGATTAAATAACCCTCCGTGAGAATCCTTGTCTAGGAACTGTGTGACTTTGGACAAGCTATGTAACCTCTCTGAGCTTTAGTTTTGTAAGAGGGAACATCAACTTCACAGGGTTGTTAGGAAAGCGCTGTTAAACTAATTACCTAACACTCTATAAAAAAGTACAGTATTCTCTTTCAACTCCTACCCATTCTTTAATAACCAGCTTAAAAGGTATCTTCTGCATGACTTTCTAAGCCATTCCAATTTTTCACTGAACTTACAAAATTTATTTATGAGTAAGATCACATTTTTGAACCCACAATTATAGAAGAAAGTGAACTCAAAACTGTATTATGGTTGTAGTTTAATAAGCTGTATCAAAAAGAAATGGGACTAATGAATATTTGATTAACTCTATAACTATTTTTAAGTGTTCATATGGAAAATGTAGACATCCTCACTTGTGTACAAGCCTAAAGTAACTTTCCAAATTCTTCCCCCACTGTATTCATTCACGGATTTAATGGACTAAACCCTTACTGTTCAGACAACATTGTCACCTAGAAGCCTCTACACCCTAACTAGCTTCTCAAGAATTGGATATCTAACTGGTTCAGGCTTTAAAGCCCAACTCCAATGTCACTTCTCTGAAGTTATTCCTGAGGTCTTTGAGAAATTCTCTGATTTCTTTAAACAAGACATTCTGCTTAAGCCTCAATTTTGCAATTTAATAATAACTGTTTTCACATGTGTCTAGTGTCCTACCCTACTAGACTGTAAGTTTTTATGGTGAGGAGATATCTTTCAACTTCATTATATTATACTTTACTATTTCCTCAATCCCAACACTTGGCACACTGACTATCAAAACACAGAAAAATATTTAATGTCATCAAATGTCCCTTAATACACCTGAAACGTCTTAAAGGAAAGGAAAAAATGGCAAAGGAATAAAAAATATAAATTGACACAAACTTCAAGTACTTATTTTTAAATTAAAATTGCAGATCAAGAATGTGTAGATTGTCAATGTTCATGTAATGTAACACTGTATACTGACAAAAGCAAACAGTCTAAAAGTTACATTACACAGGATAGATGAATCTCACAAATTTAAAGTGACAGAGCCACCAAAAAAGGAATATATGTTGTATGATTCCATTTACATTAAAGCCAAGAATATACGCTATTAGAAATCAGGATAATGGCTAATATTGGAGGAGGATGGAAGAGAGAGGCTTTCGGGATGCTGATATTTTGTTTCTTGAGCTGTTTACCAAGCACTCACTTCAGTTATGAAACACCGTAAAATATGTACTTTTCTATAGGATATTAATATTTCAGTCAAAACATTTAAAAGAGTTGAAATGTATATCATTTCTCTATTTTGAGAAAAATGGCAATGCTAAGAATACCTCTAAAAGCCTAAAATCATCATCACTGTAGAAACTTTAAAATTAACTATAACAGTAGACCAATGCTTAATTCTGCTAGCAATAACGATGCTCATACTTTACTGCCCTTTAACCAATCGCTTACTGCTCTTTTTTAAACAACTCATAACTGAAAAAAGAGTCAAGTGAAAATTTAAATTAACTGCTCAAATTTATCCCATTAAATATTACTGGTCACTGTTTTTGTCACTATATCCTACCCATTTCAGTCCTGTTCCAAGAAACTAAAAGAACTAAAGTTTACCTGATACAAAATAATAAAAAGGCTTTTCTGAAAAGTTTATTTTTATATGTGTGAAAACTACATAATATAGAATGAAAAATACAATATAACCAAAATATTTTGGAAAAAAAAAAATCTAACAAACTAAAGTTTTGTAATAGCTTGCTCAATGAGATTAAAATATTTTACCATGAATATTTAAATGGAAGATAACCTTTTTTCAATGTTATTTAATTCACATATTTTTAAAATTACCAAACCTGATTAATATTATTAGCTTCAAGATTCATACAAAATTAACATCCCAATTTAGAAATATTTTTAAAAGTATAAACTATTTTGCTGACTTAAAATCTAGATTTACATTACTAACATACCAAGTAAAAATTTTCAGTGCACTATAAAATGCCTTTGTTTCAAAAGCTATGGCCTGTAGTGAATATGCTCTTCTCATTATTGCATGAAATACAAATAGAGCATGATAAATATGCTTTAAGAAATTCTGGAATGTGAATTTTAAAAAACCAAACAGCTTGTATTATCTGAGGAAGGGAGAGACTGTGAATGGGGACAGACTTGACATAATCCTCACTCCCTGCAACCATTAAACAAAATTCTCAGTTCTCCTATGATTTCTATTCCATAGAAGTATTATATGATATATTTTATCTGGTGCTTTAAATGCTTCATTTATCTAAGATATATTTCAACTTACTGACTTTTGTATTGATTACTTTCCATTTAGAGCTGCTAAAAAATATAGTTTATTTTGTATTTGCTAAGGAAAACAACTTAAAGAAACTATTTCAAAACAACATACTTTTGGAAAGCATAGCAAAAAATACCACTGAAATAATGGAGAAGTGGTCTTAACTGCACAAAAGCAAATCACATCCAAATAAATATTAGCATTCTGTGATCTCATGCTTTTAGTATTTAATTGGAATATTTTCATTCAGATGTCAGCAGATATATTTTAAACCAAATTTGGCAATATTCAGAGTAAAATCCTTAAAATCAATACACATCCTTAAAATAAGCCTTACCTATTTAAATATTCATCTTTTTTCATATAGTCTATAACTCACTTTGGAAATTTTGGCTGCTTTATTCTCAAAAACAAGTATTTTCTACAGTAAACACGGCACTGTATCTAATAAAATTTTAGTGTCATGAATAATAAATCAGCAGGTACAAGAATCTATTAAAGTTAATATCAACTTATCAACTGGGACATATCCCATGGTATTTTGTAATAGATCAGAATATATAATTCTTGGCTCAAATGAAACATATGAACACCAATACAAAGTTGAAAAGTGCAATCTCTCACAATATAATAAGTGCCATATGAGGCATATGGATGAGGAATAATATGCCATATGAGGTCTAAGGACAAAATTAAACTTATCAAGAAAAATTAAGAATAAAATCATTTAACTGATTTAATTTATAGAACTGGCTCCAAAACTCAGTTAACTTTAAGTTCTATATCTTTTCAATTCTCTGAATCAATAGGCAAATTCCTTTGAAAATGTTATAATTTACTTTACAAATTTCATTTTAACAGTTATGTTTTATTCAAGGAAATATATCTTTAACAAATCAAGTACTTTAAATAAAGAAGTCAAATCTATTTTTGAAAGGCATGTTGCTTTTCATAAATAACTAATGAAAATAAAATCCTACAATAATAAGCTTTCTAATTAGGATAAAAAAGCAAAGATGTATTTCAAATTATTGAAATAATTCATATTTTAAAATATAGACATATTTCACTAGAATATAATTTCATATATTTTCATCTTATTTCATACAGTTAATCATTTCTTTAACATTAAAAGCACTGCTTTCAACTGAAGGAAAAAAGGTATGATTAGTAACTACTGACTCTCTTTCTATAAATCTCTTTTAATTCAGGAAGAACGACCTCCAAATAAAGGAATCTAGTACTAAATGAAAGCAAGGGCTAAAATCAGTTTCTACCCAAATGCAGTGACTGTACACAGACACATCAAAAATACTAGATTTATGTCATAAGAATAAATGACATAACCACTTTTCTCAGTGGTGAGGAATATACATGAAATTGGTATTTAGTTTAAATACCTTGGTCTTGTTATTAATTTGCAACTTTAAAAAAAAATTTTGTATTCTCATTAAAAAAAAAACTTGCCCTTGCAGTTCCTATACAATGTGAAACAGCAACATTTTACTATAGCTGCAACATGGATTGATAGTTATTACTCCAACAACAGTTATCTCTACCACAAGTACTATAAACTAATTGATTTCAGACATTTAAAAGAGATTTCTAACATCACATTTAAAAAAAAATGAAGTATTAACTTCACATATTTTTCTAAAGTTTTGTATAAAACTAATACATTGACATAAGACAGATATGATTGTTTTTATCCCCTTCTAAAATAAGTGAAAATTATCATAAACCACACTTTAACATAATACTTACCAGCATGTGGGTAGTTTCAGAAGTTTACCATAAAGAGCAGTGCTGAAAGAGGGAACAATTGGTACAGGTAAGTAGTAAGATCCCCTACAATCCAAAGACGTCAGTCCTGCCTGGAAACCAAATATCTGCAACAAAAAGAAAAGACCCAAATGTTCACAGAGACAAAGTTTTAATAAGCACAGGATGAAATACGTCAGTTTCAATTTGCTCTACAACAGCTGCACACTAAATATGTTCCAATGTCTTTTTGCACTTCCCAAACATCAACATTTTCTTTTATTCACTTTGACATTAACTAACTCAGAATTAAGAAATTTAAATATATAGTATTTCTTTCATATCCCTGAGAGATTACTGTTCTTTTGATCAATTTTAAGTTTCATATTTTATCTCTATACATAATTCTCACTTCGCATTTTACTGTCTGCTAAAATGTACATATTCTGTTAAGACAACTGATTACATTGTGCACATCACAGATATTAACAGTAATAAATTAGTTATATCATTTTATGCCTCAAAGAACATTAACTACAAGGAAAACAATCTTAAAAGTATTTTTGCCTTCAACTTACAGTACACACACACAAAAAGGATATCCAAATATATCCTAAAAAATGTTACTTCTTTTCGCTTTCTTTTGTGAAAATGATAGGGATGAGGTTTTTCACCTCAGGAAATTTGGTAAATGGCATGAATTACTTATTATATGTTTATACTTAAAACAAGTAGATCACACTCAAAAAAATATAAGCATTCCCTGAAATTCCTGAACACTACATTGCCTTAATAGGAAGAATCCATGTAATATCACATTTTACATGAAACACTGCAGAGAACTGAATACGATATTTCTTCTTCCACTATTTTCAATAAAGTAAATCTTTCAAACTGGAAACACACAGAGATACAAAACGAAGTTACTGTTTTGAACAACATGCAAAAGCAGTTTAATCCCAAATTTTATCTTTCATTATTATTTTTTATTCCTTCAGTTTATAAAGCACTAACTTTCTTACCTCTAGGATTAATATTAGCTCCTAAAATCTACACTGAAACATATTTAAAATACCTCAATAACCAATTTTCAATAAAAATACTTTCATTTAATGAATATAAACTAATAATCAATTTCTTAGAAAGCAGTATTAAACTACTTTCAAACAGTCTCAAAAAGCTATTGTGCTATCATTCATCAAGTTGACAATGTCAAATCTTTTCCTGTAAAGTCAGTTAGCAATAAAGTAATTTTTTGGAAAACAGGCATTAGAATGTCGCATTTTCAAACTGAATTTCAAAAGACCTACTTAATTGCTATCAAGAAAAATGAAAGTGATATACCTATTGATTCCTATAAATCCCACTATTAACCAAGATATAAGAAAGTATTAAGAAGACAAAAGCGTGTTTCTAATATTTAACTGATCAACTTTAACAATTAAGTCATCCCACACTTACATTCTTTGAAGACTTGCTCTAAGAAACACTATATGCAAAGAACTTCTGGGAACTGTACAGTTTCAGAATTTCACATTTCCTCTGAAAGACCCAGTATTTAAAGGTTTCTGAAATTTATAATTATCAATACCACTTGATACAAAGTATGATTATTAAAACAATGCCCAACTTCCAAATATTTCTAAAGTACAAATCAGGGTAAAACTTTCTCAAACTAGATCATCTGTGTTCAACTAAGAACTCTCTCAAGCTCCTTTCTAATAGTCTATAAATGTCCCAACAGTATAATCACAGATGCTATCATTAATGTATTCAGATGGAAACTGGGTGTTGAGGAGATCCCCTGCTGGTTGTTCTCAGAACTGCAAAGGACTCTGGAGAAAGTCCTGAATATTATTCAGTAATTTTTTTAAGCTTTTACTAAATTTACGTACTACCCAGAGAGAACTCCAGGTAACATTAAAGTATAAACTATAGTGAAAAAGGGCCCATCTACCACATCAAAAATAATTATTTCAAAATAACCAATTTTCAACTCTTTTAAATCATAGCAATAAGACGCAAAGATTTGCAATACCTATATAACCAAATGACCTGTCAACAACATTTGGTCAAGATTACAGATACTTTATCCAGAAAAAGGGCAATCAGCACTGTATGAATTGAGGTTGTTTTCATCAGGACTGTTCATAAACTTAGAAATTCAATACAAGTACTTAACACTGCAAACCAATAATCTGAGGCAAAAACAATGTATGAAGCAATTAAGTGCAACTACTAATAGAAGTCTCAGCTGAAGGAAAGACCAACTTGAGAAAGATGACTTACATATCACGTTAAATGAAAAGTTAAACATGTACTGCCATGTCTTAAAAAATTCTATTAGAGAACAATTGAACTAAATCACCACTTCTTAAATAGGGGAAAATGAAGTCTAAAAAGCACAAAGGGCTTCTTCAGAATTACCTATTGCTGGAACAGCAATATGATGGTTCATTTGATTTAGCTCATCTATTAGCTCACAATTCCACTCTGCCTTACTTCCTCACCCTACCCCTTCCTTCCCCTATCCAAAAATATACGGTTGAGTCTCCACTTACTCTTAAAGGAAAAAAACAATCTTACCAATACCTCTCCCCTCCAACCATTAGTGAAATTCCATTTCTCATTTGGCATCAACAAAAATCTTTAAAGAGTAGGCTGTAAAATGCTACATTTTTTTCATTGCCTACTCATTCCTTAAGCCCTCTAAATCTAGTTTCTAGTCACGTATTCATTGAAACAAAAATAAACTTTGGACTGAAACTGATACCTTATGCAGAAAAACTAAGTATTTTCTCCCAATTTTTTTCCAACAAAATTTAAGTGAGGAAACAATAAATAATAAGAAATTTTTTCATCACCCAGATTTTTTAAATGAATATTGTCATGCTGTCACCTATAGCATTAATGAAATAAAAGCCTTCAGAATACATAAGGATGCTCGTAACTCAACAATAAAAAGACAAAAGAACTTCATTTTAAAATGGGCAAGATTTTAATATTTTCCAAAGAATATATACAAATGTCCAAGAACCACATGAAAAAAAAAAACTGCTCAACATCATTAGTCACTAGGGAAATTTATCAAAACCACAGGAAGACACCAGTTCACAATCATTAAGATGATTAAAATCAAAAAGACAGTAACAAGTGTCAGTGAGGATGTGGGGAAGAACATTGAACCACTACTACTGGGACAGTAAAACAAAGCAAGAATCCCTTTGAAAAAAGTTTGGCAGTTCCTAAAAATGTTAAAGAACAGACAGCTCCACACCAAGGTATACACCCAAGGGTAATGAAACTTGTGTTTACACAAAAACTATACAGAAATGTTCATAGCTATCTTATTCGGAACAGCTAAATATTGGAAATAACACAATGTCCACCAATCAGATAAATGCATAGAAAAATATAGCACATATCCACACAATGTATTATTCTCTCATAAAAATGGAATAAAGTACTGATACATGTGACAACATGGATGAACTCTGAAAAACATTATGCTAAGTGAAAAGAAGCCAGTCACAAAAGACTGTACGTTGTATGATTCCATTTATATAAAATATCCAGACTAGGCAAATACAGAGAGTAGATCAGTGTTTATAGAAGTATGAGGAGTAAATGGAGAGTAAATACTAATGCTTTCTTTTTGGGGAGTGACAAAAATGTTCTGGAACTAGATAGTGGTGATGGTTGCTTTAACTCTGTGAAAAGACTAAAATCATTAATTTCTATTCTTTAAAAAATGTGGCTTTATGGTATTCAAATTACCTCAATAAAGGTATTTAAAAATTAAAAACCTTACTACATAACTAAAGTTTACCTGAACCATGACCCTCACACTATGCACCCCACCCCCCATCATGCCTCGATCTTTCAGGAGATCAGAATGCACCCCGCTCTTTTATTACACATTTATAAACCCTTTTATATCTGACAATCTTTAGCACTATTTTATCTTCTTAATTTACATAAATGGCATCACATTATACATACTATTATGCTTCCTGATATTCCCAACAAAAACTATGCTACAGAGAACTATTCATGTGGGCATTTATAGACCTCAAGTTGTACATATCTGTATACGCAAAAATTTCTCTAAGACAAGGGTCAACTAACTACAGCACACAAGTCAAATTCCAAGCACTGTTTTTGTACTACCTACAAGCTAAGAATAAGTTTTATACGTGTATATTTACAACTGATTTAATGATTGGGAACACTAAGTTAGTTTACACTCCAATTGGGTAAATGCTATGGGTCTGGGTGGACTCCGGGAGTTGGTGATGGACAGGGAGGCCTCGCATGCTGTGGATCATGGGGTCGCAAAGTATCGGACACGACTGAGTGACTGAACTGAACTATCCCAAGAAAAAGAATTTCATTCTCCTCATTAGTAAAACTATATTACAAAAAGAGAGTCCTATCCCGCATTTTTAATTCTGCCAACTCAAATGCATGGAAATTTGTTCTCTTATTATTTAAGTACCTATTCGGTATCCTAAATTTTGCCTCATAGCCCACAAAGCCTAAAATAGTATCTGAACCTTCAAAGAAAAGCTGGGCCCTATTATAGTATATATATTGAAAACTGGAATGGATGTGTGTTTTCAAATTTATGAAATCCTTCAAAATCCAAATGATACCAGTTATACATCCACCAGCCATATATGAAAGCACAATTCCTTGACATCTCCAGGGAGAGCTCTTTACTTGATATCAAATATTCCCAAATCCAAGAAAGTCAAAGGGTTTTAATCCTACTAGAAACTTCCTGATCTCTCTGAAGCATTTGCCATAGCTGATCCTTATGAGTGACAAGGCCTGTGTGTCTACGTGTGTTAGTCACTCAGTCATGTCCGATTCTTTGCCACCCTATGCAACAAGGCCTTAAATTTATCTATTTTTCTATAATTTACAGAATGCTTTCACTAATTTATTTTTTATATGCTTCAAACCTCAGATGCCTTGCAAATGTCTTAGCTACTTGATTCCACACATATTCAAAGATGGGTTTAGCATTTAAATAAACAGGACTTGATAAGACATATGAAAGTTCCATCTGTATGTTTCTTTCCATGCCAACTCTCTCAATTAATAAATGTCATTACATGCAGGGGGAAGAATATACTATCCTGTCACATAGTCAACAGATTCACATTTACATATACAGATTAAAACTTAAGCATGAGTACTTAATTGAAAATTAGACTTCAAAATGCCAAACACATGAAATAGACATTTAAATCCTTCACTATAGTATTTTAAGACTGTAATAGTGAAAATTAAACTGAAAACTTCCTCAAAGGTTAGAGTAATCATTCCAAAGTAACATGAACTGCTATAAACTTTATAACAAATTGCTATTTTTAGCCAGTTCCAAATAGTCACAAAACTAAGTCTTTACCAAATCCTTAAAGTTTTAAAATGTACTAGTTTCCTGAAGAAGTATCAGAAATGCATTAAATTTTTTTAAATGCAATCAAATTATCAAGATTCAAGGCTTTATTTTTAGAGTATTCAAAATTCTTAACATCAATGAAAAGTTTTTCTACATATACTATGCCCAACACTAACTTTCTGGGACATTTAACTTTTCCATTACAGCTGGAGTCAAACTAACTAAAATATAAATGACAACTAGATAAAAAGGGAGTGAAGACCTTTTCCCAAAACATAATTTTATCTGGACTACACTTTAACTTTTACACTTCCCTGGAAGTTCAAGTGAGCATTTAATATATTACCAATGACTTTTATGTCAGCATGAATGACAATCATATTGGTGACCAATAGCTTTGGTAATGGTTTTCCTTGAGGATGGGGCATGCCTAACTCATTTTTAATGCTAAGTATCTGCAATACAGAAAAAACTCAGCAGTTACCAAATGAATAAATCCCATGTAAGTATAATACCTTGGAAAGAACTGCCCAAAACTAGACTTGCTTTGATAAAACAGGGCTGATATTCTTAAAAATATAATCTGATATTCAAGTTGTGCCAATATACCTCAGTGTATTAATTTGGGGGATAAATAAAAAAGTACAAGTGTAACATATTCTCTATGTATATAACTTTCAAAAATATCTTCTACTACTCTCCATATGACATAAAACACTTGTAATAGATCATTACAACAATGGCACCTAAAGAATCATACTATCCTGTGTCCACACCTCTTTAAAACATAATACTGTCAACTCCTCCATCAAGGGAGTAGAATTTCATTCTCCATCATCTTAAATCAGCTTTGCATAGATACTAAAAAATGTGCTTTCCCATTATACATGCTTTGAAAACAGTCAAATTTTAATGTCCTAAATCTAAATATGCCTGTAGGTGATATAAAACTAATATCTTTAAATTGGTTTCTCTTTATACAGACACAAATATTTAAGAATTTAAAATATCAAACTATCAAGCATGAACAAATAAAATCAAAAGTCTATTTTTGCAGTCCTCCAATTTTCATACTTTACAAAAAATTTAGTGCATTTTTAGTACTTATTCTTGAATTCAACTTGGCATAGTTTCCTTTAGTCCATAAAACATAATTAGGTATATGCTTTCTGGTATATGCTTTCTCTACTTAGATTACACGTCTGTTTGCTTAGTAAAAACACGTATTACTCAAAATCTGAGTTTACCTATTTCTAAGTACCTAGAGTCTGAGTGAACTCTGGGAGTTGGTGATCGACAGGGAGGCCTGGCATGCTGCGATTCATCGGGGCACAAAGAGTCGGACACGACTGAGCGACTGAACTGACTGACTGATGCTGTGAAAGTACTGCACTCAATATGTCCGCAAATTTGGAAAACTCAGCAGTGGTCACAGGACTGGAAAAGGTCAGTTTTCATTCCAATCCCAAAGAAAGGCAATGCCAAAGAATGCTCAAACTACCACACAATTGCACTCATCTCACACGCTAGTAAAGTCATGCTCAAAATTCTCCAAGCCAGGCTTCAGCAATATGTGAACCGTGAACTTCCAGATGTTCAAGCTGGTTTTAGAAACGGCAGAGGAACCAGAGATCAAACTGCCAACATCCGCGGGATCATCGAAAAGCAAGAAAGTTCCAAGAAAACATCTATTTCTGCTTTATTGACTATGCCAAAGCCTTTGACTGTGTGGATCACAATAAATTGTAGAAAATTCTGAAAGAGATGGGAATACGAGACCACCTGTCCTGCCTCTTGAGAAATCTGTATGCAGGTCAGGAAGCAACAGTTAGAACTGGACATGGAACAGCAGACTGGTTCCAAATAGGAAAAGGAGTACGTCAAGGCTGTATACTGTCACCCTGCTTATTTAACTTATATGCAGAACACATCATGAGAAATGCTGGGTTGGATGAAGCACAAGCTGGAATCAAGATTGCTGGGAGAAATATCAATAACCTCAGATATGCAGATGACACCACCCTTATGGCAGAAAGTGAAGAAGAACTAAAGAGCCTCTTGATGAAAGTAAAAGAGGAGAGTGAAAAAGTTGGCTTAAAGCTCAACATTCAGAAAACGAAGATCATGGCATCTGGTCCCATCACTTCATGGCAAATAAATGGGGAAACAGCGGCTGACTATTTTTCTGGGCTCCAAAATCACTGCAGATGGTAATTGCAGCCATGAAATTAAAAGGCGTACTCCTTGGAAGGAAAGTTATAACCAGCCTAGACACCATATTAAAAAGCAGAGACATTACTTTGTCAACAAAGGTCTGTCTGCTGAGGGCTATGGTTTTTCCAGTGGTCACGTATGGATATGAGAGTTGGACTATAAAGAAAGCTGAGCACAGAAGAACTGATGCTTTTGAACTGCGGTGTTGGAGAAGACACTTAAGAGTCCCTTGGACTGCAAGGAGATCCAACCAGTCCATCCTAAAGGAGATCAGTCCTGGGTGTTCATTGGAAGGACTGATGTTGAAGCTGAAACGCCAATACTTTGGACACCTGATGCAAAGAACTGACTCATTTGAAAAGACCCTAATGTTGGGAAAGATTGAAGGCAGGAGGAGAAGGGGACGACAGAGGATGAGATGGTTAGATGGCATCACTAACTCGATGGACATGAGTTTGGGTAAACTCCAGGAGTTGGTGATAGACAGGGAGGCCTGGCATGCTGCAGTTCACGGGGTCACAGAGTTGGACACAACTGAGCAACTGAACTGACTGACTGATACTGGATGTTATTACTTATTTATTTAAAAATAAAAGAGAGCGATGGAAAAGCTGAACAAAGTCTCCAACAATTAACTTTACATAACGTGATCTAAGGGGCTTCCCTGGTAGCTCAGCCGGTAAAGAATCTGCTTGCAACGCAGGAGACCCCAGTTCGATTCCTGGGTCAGGAAGATCCGCTGGAGAAGGTATAGGCTATCCACTCCAGTGTTCTTGGGCTTTCCTGGTGGCTTAGCTGGTAAACAACCCACCTGCAATGTGGGAGACCCGGGTTTAATCCCTGGGTTGGGAAGATTCCCTGGAGAAGGGAATAGCTATCCACTCCAGTATTCTGGCTTGGAGAATTCCATGGACTGTACAGTCCATGGGGTCACAAAGAGTCAGACACGACTGATCAACTTTCACAACTTGATTTAAAGTAATAAACTTTTCCTTTGCATTAAGAAACTAAGACGGATTCAATAAGAGGAAAATGACTAAAAACAAACATGTTATCCCCACTGTGCAAAACACTGTCTCACATAAATATTCCCCTGAAAGAAATTATCAATTTTTTAAAACATCCTTAGTTTTAAAATTTCTCATTGCTTATAATCAATGATACATAAAATCTTCAAAAGTTTTAATTACCATTATCTTATAAATCCCAAGCTATTAACATCAAATAATCGAAGAAATCTTTAATACAGAGACATCTTTATTTTTATGTTAATTATACTAAATAATGATTATATAGGTATATCTTATTTAAATCTCATCTAATGGGGTACTAATTATGTAAAATTACAACTCAAAAAAAAGTTTTTTTTAAAAGATGTATTTGATTCTCCAAAAGCCAACCACATACTAATACACAAGAAAATTCACTTTTCATACCTTAAGGTAGCAATGTGCATAGCAATAATGAAGCAGATTATCAGAAGGCTGAGTAAGGCTGCTGACCACATGCACCAACTGTTCAGCATACATCGGCACAGAATGTTCCAGATTAATTTTATCCACCAATATCTGAACAGAAGGCAAAGGCCGGAGAGACTGGAAGTTTGTAGTATTCATGAAGTTACTTGAGTTCTGGAAAATAATAATGATCATTTAATATTTCCAGAGAAATAACTGGTATGCCATGTCCTCTAGAGACACTTCAGAGTGACAAATAATCCAGTGACATCAAATTATCCTAGAAATGATGCCTTCCTATGGGACTCTCTTACCATAACCAAACAGAAACACCTTCTATTTTTAAGTACTCAAGTTGTGCCAATATTTAAGAAAAATAAAAAAGATTTAAAAGAAGGCCTATTTACTGCAAAATTATCAATACCCTTTTAGCTAGAGCTTTTTATTTTTTCAGTCAATTAGAATATTCAAACTACATGCCTCAGTACATTAAAAGTATTTTCTTAACTTGATAATTTGCCCCCAAATCCCAGATATTGCAGAGTTTTTTTCTTCTTTCTTTTATTCACATTTAGATGACTAAAGGACTAAGTGGACTACTCTAGACAACCTGAAAGACACTGACAATAAGCAAAGTCTGTAGGACAGAAAAATTTCTGATCCGTATTATATCTACTAATAGCAAACACGCTAAAGGCTCATAAAGTCCTAAGAATCTCAAGGTAGGCTTGGAATTTTTAGTGCTAACAGAATTTTTCTAAGCTTCAGAGTAAATGCAGATGAATTTCCACACATCCAGGGTATGAAATTCATTAGCAAGCCATCAACTATGGTCCTTGAACTTATTTCCATACCTGTAACTCTCAATGAGGAACAGTATGACCTCCAGCCAAAGGTATGTGAAAATATATGGGAAGAGCAATTTAATCGTTTTGTCCGTCTTTCATCATAAGAATAGGGGAACCATAATGGCATTTAGCAGGCACTGGCTAAAGATGGTAAGTGCTACATGACACTTCTCTAGCCCAAAAGGTCAACAGTGCCATTATTGAGGAACACTGTGCCTAAAACTAAGCTGGACATATAATTCTTCTTTTCTGACTCACAAATAATTTGTAAACCTTCATTTATTGAGCAATTACTATATTAAAGGACTTTATTTTGGATTATTAAAATATAGGATCCCCTGGTGGCTCAGACAGTAAGGAGTCTGCCTGCAGTGTGGGAGACCCGGGTTTGATCCCTGGGTCGGGAAGATCCCTTGGAGAAGGAAATGGCAGCCCACTCCGCTATTCTTGCCTGGAGAATCCCATGGATGGAGGAGCCTGGCAGGCTACAGTCCATGGGGTCACAAAGAGGTGGACACAAGTGAGCCACTTCACTTCACTGAGATATAATATACAGTAAGCATCCAAATCTTAAACATACAGCTCAACAAATTTCCATGTATGTAATCACCACACATTTCAAGCACACTAGTAGGGCCCCACCAGGGGCAGCCAATGTTCTCACCTTAATCATCACAGATTAGTTCTGTCTGTCCATCAAGTTCACTTGAACAAAATCACACATAAGTATATACTTATGTCTGCTTCTTTCATTCAACATATCATCTGATAATTATCTACTGTTCACTCTTTGAGTCAACACTTATCATATGGAATGACTATTTTTATTTCTACTCATAACTCTTATCTTAAGCTCTACATTTTCTGATTCTAAAATAGCCATTCTATCCTTCTTCTGATTGGCAATTAAATTGTGTATCTTTTTTCATCCTCTTTTTTCTAGCTTGTGTTTTCAGTTCCAGAATTTCACTTTGTTCTTTTTTTAATGCAGTGAAATCTTATGAACTCTTCTTTTTTGTTTCTTTCTTCAACTTATTAATCATAGTTACTTTAAAATCCAAGTCTATACTATCATATTTTAATTTTTCTCCACTAAAATTTTCCCAGATGATCTCTTTACCCAGCAACACGATGAATAAATTACCAGTGGCTGACAGAGATCAAATACACAAAATGAAATTAATGCATCTTAATTCTTTGCCATACCTCCACAAGCTCTTCTGATTTAAAGTTAGGACAATTTTTATTTCTGCAATCATTATGTCACCATGAAAAGAAATATATCCCCCAAAGTAATAAATTAAAAATAACAGATAATACTTTATATGTATATAGCAGACTCAGAAAGCAATACATCGGTTATGGACCTAAAATATTAAGCATCTAATAAGTAAGTGTTAACAAACACAGTAATAATCACTGGGTTCCTAATATGTGCAAAATGGTTTAGACACATTATCTCATTTAATATTCTAAATCATTCTAGGAGCTAGGTGTTTTGGGGGAACTGTTAAGCAGCACCCTGGCAATCTTAAAATCCAAGTAGACCACAAAGTAAGGCTTAACCACAAGAGACCTAATGGCAGAGCATCCTGTGATATTATCAAAAACAGGGGAAAATAGAACTGCTAAAAGATCATTTCTCACTCAATTTCTCATCTTGAGAAATGCTGCTATGGGAAAGTTTCTCATTAGCATCCCTCCTTCAGGGGGCTCTCCATCTACTCTTTCAGAGTACACTGTAAGGCTATATAACTGCTTGGCTGCAGTTTGGAACAGAATCCCTGTCAACAAGGTACCCTACCATGTGTGCTGAAGGTCAGGTGGGCCCTAGATTCAGGGTTGTCCTGAAAGGGACAAGATGAGCTGACATGATTACTGACTTGCTTTTGCTGTCTATGTAAGTAATTAACTATCTGAATCTATCTGAGACTTTTTGCTTCTTTAGTGGAAGACTATCAGCCTAAATGAAAACTTATAATTTTCTTTTGTTTCTCAGAAAAGGAAAACAAGGCTTAGAGATTAGATATAAAGCAAAGTGCTCGAAGGCGTCATAGCTTATACACGATCTGATATCTATGCCCATGTGCTTCAACATTTCTTCATAGAGCTTTGGCTTGAGGTTAACCTATCTAATTATTTATATGTGTTGTTTTTCAGTCACTAAGTCATGTCCAACTCTTTGTGACCTCATGGAATGCAGCACACCAGGCTTCCCTGTCCTTTCCCATCCTCCTATCTCCTGGAGTTTGCTCAAATTCACCTCCATTGAGTCACCAATGCTATCTAACCATCTCATCTTATTTCCTAAGAATTAACAATCATAGTTACACCGCTTAACATCATCATGGATAACTATATAAAAGATACTCTTTTACACAGCTTACTCTTACAATATCACAGGACCAACAATATGCATATATGAGAAAACAAGTCGTGAATGACAAAGTATACCTTTTCCCCCATAATAACAGGTAGCAAATGATCCAGCAAATTGAATTCAGCCATGAAAATTGTGAAGGTACATTTGAGGAGAGTAACACTTGTATGTCGAGTAGGAATATATTCCTCCAAAGATGCCACTTCCTCAGGATTCAGCATTGTTTCTCTTTCATCCTTAATATCTAAAATGAAATAATAAAAATTCAATGAAAAATTATTTTTAAATAATTTCCTTAGTTAACTAACAAATTAATTAGTTCTCCAAATTTGAAGGTCAAATCTTTTTCAACAATGAAGCAGCTATAAAATAGTGCTTCCTTTAACGAGAATAAATTACTTTGCTCTAGAAAATGTATGTCTTTGCTATATAAGAATGTATGTTTTCTATTTTTAAATATATATTAAATATGTTAAAAAATTCTTAATCTGTCATTAAAAGAACCATAGCTTCCTTTCATAAAAATACCATTGAGATAATATCAATGCAAGCCATAGACTACAAGAAAATACTTGTCACAGACAGATAGACAGACAAACACAGGTGTCTGTACAAAGGATTTGTGCCTGCAACCTACTAAAAAATTTACAACCACCTAAAAATCAAAAGTAAATGAATAATTCAATGGAAAAATGGGCAAAAAATCCTTGAATAAACAAAAGATAACATATCCAAATGGCCAAAAATTACATCAAAAGCTAGTTAACATCATTAAGATACCAGATAACCGCAAATAATGTAACAATGTGGTAGCCCTACACATCCACTGAAAGCAAAAACGAAAAAGTCTAAGAATACAAAAGTTGGTAAATATGCACCAGCAAAGTTTTTCTATAAAGAGCCACAAAGAAAATACTGTAGGTTTTGTGTGTTAGTTTAGTTAGTCACAATTATTCTATTCTGCCACTGCAGTATACAAAAGCAGCCACAGACAAAACATAACTGAATGAGTATGACTATGTTCCAATAAAATTTTATCTATAAAAAATGAAAATTAGATTTCATATAGTTTTCATGTATCACAAAATATCAACCTTATTTGTATTTTTTCCAATATTTGAAATGCAAAACCCATTATCAACTCATGAGCTGTACAAAAAGAGGCAGTAAGTCATAACTGACCAAACCCCTGATCAAGGGCAACTAAAGGTCTCCTGCACTTCTGACTGACATACACTTGGGAAAATAGTTTGGAAATACATACTAAAGGTAACATATATAATCACTTCACCTAAGTGATTCTACTCTTAAATTCCCAACAGAAATGAATACATATGTTTATCAAAAGGGATGTGCTAGAATTTTGGTAGCATCACTACCATAATAACCAAAAACTACAAACTAACCAAAAACTCATCATCAGTAAAATGGATAAGCAAGCTTTGGTATATTCAAAAAAGGGGATACTAAAAGGAAAAGAGAATGAATACCACAAACATAATGTAAACTAAAGTCACGGACAAATGAGTATACACTGTGTGCTTACGTAGTCATGAGTTCTAAAATATGCCAAAAGATACATACGCTCCAGTGGTTAAGAATCTGCCTGCCAATGCAGGGAGCATGGGTTGAATCTCTGGTCCAGGAAAATCCCACACGACACAGAGCAACTAAGCCAGTATGCCACAACTACTAAAGCCTGGATGTCTAGAGCCTGTGCTCCACAACCAGAGAGGCCACTGCAGTCAGATGCCTGCACACCATGATGAAGGATAGTCCTGCTCGCCGCAAGCAGAGAAAGCCAACATGCAGCAATACAGACAGACCCAGTACAGTCAAAAATAAATAAAATTTTAAAAAAATTTTTTTAATAAAATATGGCACAATAAATCTAGGTTAAGTATGGAGAGTGGTTACCCTTGGGGGTCAGAGTAATAATCAAAAGAGGGCAAGGAGTATCCTGCAGTGCCGGTAAGGTTCCATATCCTGAACGGTTAATCATATAGATGTGGCTAAGTTTACAACATTCACAAAATTTTACCCTTAGATTTTGTGTGCTTTCCAGTACATATATTACATTTCAATGAAATAAGTAATAAAAAAAAAAAAGAGTGGAAGAGAACTGCTGATTACTCAGAGTGAGAACTGCATGCATAAAGTCAATTAGCAGCAGTTTCTTTACATAGGGCCTATTTCTGAAATGATAAACTGCTTCAAATAATTCATTTTACATAAACACATATATGCATGTGTGTATGTATGTGTGTATATAGCATAATCCAACTGTCGAAGAGATTGCAAATGGCTTTTTTTTTTTTTACAAAAAAAATCTGAATTTTTAGTCAAGTGTATGGACTCCTTCTAGAGAACATATTTTCCAGCCTCCCTGGCTGCTGTGTACAAGGACACACTACTAAGTTTGGGTCAATGAGATGATTGAGCCATGTCATTAAATGAAACTACATACCTAATATTTTCTCTTACCCCACGTGATACTGATTAAAATTAGACACTGTAAGGTTGAGTCAATACTGAGCATGCAGGAGAGGTGTACCTCAGATGGCAGGAAAACAAGATATAAGGAATTCTGGGTGTAAGACAACGTCATGAAACAGTCACCCTAGTCTCCTGGATTACCTACCAGTGTTGGCTATAACATGATAAAAATTAGTTATATACTGTTTTTTGTGTGAACATTAGTTTTCATTTCTCTATGTTAAATGCTCAGGAATGCAGTTGCTGGCTATATGGCAGCTGCATGTTAAGTTTTTTAAAAATCTGTCAAACTGTTCTTAGGAGTGGCTATACCATTTTATTCTTAGCAGCAATGAATCAGTAATCTAGCCTTCTTCACATCCTCCACAGCATTTGATGTTGACACCATTTTCTGTATATACTATCCTCAGTTCAGTTCAGTCCTTCAGTAGTGTCCAACTCTGAGAACCCATGGACTGCAGCATGCCAGGCTTCCCTGTCCATAATCAGCTTCCGAAGCTTGCTCAAACTCATGTCCATCGAGGCAGTGATGCCATCCAACCATCTCATCCTCTGTCATCCCCTTCTCCACCTGCCTTCAATCTTTCCCAGTATTAGGGTCTTTTCTAATAAGTCAGCTCTTCACATCAGGTGGCCAAAGTATTGGAGCTTCAGCATCAGTCCTTCCAATGAATATTCAGGGTTGATTTCCTTTAGGATGGACTGGTTTGATCTCTTTGCAGTCCAAGGGACTCTCAAGAGTCATCTAAAGCACCACAGTTCAAAAGCATCAATACTTTGGCATTCAGCCTTCTTTATGGTCCAATTCTCATATTCATACACGACTAGTGGAAAAACCATAGCTCTGACTACAGGGAACACTGTCAGCAAAGTAATGTCTCTGCTTTTTAATATGCTATCTAGTTTAGTCATAGCTTTTCTTCAAAAGAGAAAGTGTCTTTTAATTTCATGGCTGCAGTCACCATCTGCATTTGAATGGGGGCCCAAGAAAATAAAGGCTGTCATTCTTTCCATGGTTTCCCCACAAACTTGCCATGAAGTGACGGGACCGGATGCCATGATCTTGGTTTTTTGAATGTTGACTTTTAACCCAGCTTTTTCACTCTCCTCTTTCACTTTCATCAAGAGGTCTTTAGCTCCTCTTCACGTTCTGCCCTAAGGATGCTGTCATCTGCATATCTGAGGTTATTGATATTTCTCCCAGCAATCTTGATTCCATCTTGTGCTTCATCCAGCCTGAATTTCACATGATGTACTTTGCAAAGAACTTAAATAAACAGGGTGAAAATACACAGCCTAGACATTTTCATTTCCAATTTGGAATCAGTCCATTGTTCCATGTCTCATTCTAACTGTTGCTTCTTGACCTGCATACAGATTTCTTCAGTTCAGTTGCTCAATCGTGTCCGACTCCTAGCGACCCCATGAATCGCAGCACGCCAGGCCTCTCTGAGTTCACCAACTCCCGGAGTTCACCCAAACTCATGTGCATCGAGTTGGCGATTTCTTATGGGGCAAGTAAGGTGGTCTGGTATACCCATCTCTTGAAAAATTTTCCACAGTTTGTTGTGATCCAAATAGTCAAAGGCTTCAGTGTAGTCAATGAAGCAGATGCTTTCCTGGAATTCTCTTTTCTATGATCCAATGGATGTTGGCAATTTGATCTTTGGATCCTCTGCCTTTACTAATTCCAGCTTGAACCTCTGGAAGTTCTCTGTGCATGTACTGTTGAAGCCCAGTCTGGAGAATTTTGAGCATTACTTTTGAGTGTGAGATGAGTGCAATTGTGCAGTAGTTTGAACATTCTTTGGCACTGACTTTCTCTGGGATTGAAATGAAAATTGACCTTTTACAGTCCTGTGGCCACTGCTGAGTTTTCCAAACCTGCTGGCATATGGAGTGCAGCACGTTAATAGCATATTTTATTATTTTAAATAGCTCAGCTGGAACTCTATCACCTCCACTAGCTTTGTACATAGTGATGGTTCCTAAGGCCCGCTTGACTTCATACTGAAAGCTATCTGGCTCAAGGTGAGTGATCACATCGTGAGGGTTACGTGGGTTATTAAGATCTTTTTTTGTATAGTTCTTCTGTGTATTCCTGACACCTTTTCTTAATATCTCCTGCTTCTGTTAGGCCCATCCTGTTTCTGTCCTTTATTGTGCCCATCTCTACATGAAATGTTCCCTTGGTATCTCTAATTTTCTTGAAGAGATTTCTACCCTTTCCCATTTTATTGTTTTCCTCTCTTTCTTTGCACTGATCACTTAGAAAGGTTTTCTTATCACTCCTTGCCATTCTTTGGAACTCTGCATTCAGATGGTTATATCTTTCCTTTTCTCCTTTGCCTTTCACTTTTCTACTTTTCTCCACTATCTGTAAGGCCTCCTCAGACAACCATTTTGCCTTTTTGCATTTATTTTTCTTGGGGATGGTTCTGATCATCACCTCCTATACAATGTTATGAACCTCAATTCACAGTTCTTCAGGCACTCTATCAGATCCAATCCCTTTAATCTCCTTGTCACTTCATACTGTACCATCTACTGTACAAATTATAGTACAATTACAATTTGATTTAGGTCATACTGGAATGGTCGAGTGGTTTTCCCTACTTTCTTCAATTTAAGTCTAAATTTGGCAATAAGGAGCTCATGCTCTGAGCCACAATCAGCTCCTGGTCTTGCATTTGCTTATTGTATACAGCTTCTCCATCTTCCACTGCAAAGAATATAATCAATCTGATTTCGGTATTGACCATCTGGTGATATCCATGTGGAGAGTCATCTCTTGTGTTGTTGGAAGAGAGTGTTTCCTATGATTAGTTCATTCTCTTGGCAAAACTCTGTTAGTCTTTGCCCTGCTTCATTTTGCACTTCAAGAACAAACGTGCCTTTACTCCAGGTAATTCCTGACTTCCTACTTTTGCGTTCCAGTTTCCTATGATGAAAAGGACATCTTTTTTGGTGTTCGTTCTAAAAGGTCTTATAGGTCTTTAAAGAACCGTTCAACTTCAGCTTCTTCAGGATTAGTGGTTGGGGCAAAGACTTTGATTACTATGATACTGAATGGTATACTGTCCTATCACTCATCAGTATGACTGACATGGAGCACACACTCAAACGAGCTGCAAAAAAAGAATTCATGAACATACCAAGCATTTATGGCACTGTGTTACGTGATTTTACAGGCACTAATCTTTGGCTGAAGGTTTTATTAGCTCTTACTTTAAATATATCATCTGTATTTGCGTGTGTGTGTTAGTCGCTCAGTCATGTCTTTGCGACCCCATGGACTGTAGCCCGCCAGTTTCCTCTGTCCATGGGATTTCCCAGGCAGGAATACTGGAGTGGGTTGCCATTTCCTTCTCCAGGGGATCTTCCAGACCAAGGGATCAAACCCAGGTCTCCTACAATGCAGGTGAAATGCTTTACCATCTGAGCTACTAGGGAAGCGTCATTCAAATCAACTTGCAAGAGATTCAAAATTAAGCCAAAACAAACCTGGTTTTAGTCTACTATATGGTTCATATTCATGTTCCAAGGCACAAACAACCATTTTTAAAATTCTGTGTACTGCACTGCTATCCAAGCGAAAATCAAGAGGACCTATAACAAGGCTTTTGGTAGACTTTTCCTGAACTGTTCCCAAATCTTCACTCTTCCCTGAAGAAAAGTCTTGTTGATTTGCAGAACCTACAAGAAGCAAAAATTCATATTAATATTGTAAGCATCAATCAGATATATCAAGTGTGTATTCTAACATTACTCTTATCTTTACAGCTTAGAGCTTAATGCCTTAAGAACAATTCTACATCAGGTGGATACACAGAACCCTGCTGATCTATTTTTCTTTATACAAATGAGATGTTATCAACAAAGAAACCAGTTACTTTAAAAACCAATTATTCCTACTATCTATTTATTCTTATAAGATCTGCCATAAAACTAAAATTCTTGAAAAATTATTCTCTAACATTTAATTGGCCTATACCCAGTAATTCTGCACACAATACTATTAGGTTGACTGGGAAGTCAGATTCTGGAAGAAGTTGCATTTTACTACCATTTTATGCTAGAAGTTTCACTGAAAAATTGATTGCTTAAAACTACATATTCAAAGGTGACTTGAGAGTTTTATAATGACCATGGAAGTAAACAACAGGTATTACCCACTTTGAACTTTTTCCAGAATAAAATCACTATGGCCATGCTCCAAGGGTGGAAGCCAACTTCCTCAATCCCTTATCTGCCCATATATCAAAGAGGAACCAAGGTTGTTTTCTAAAGAAAATCTTGGCTCAACCTATAGGTATTTCCTTTTATCCAGTATGTCTACACTTACATTAAATATTTGGTTTTAATATATAAATTCACTATTTTAAGTGATAACATACAGTAAATTTCAATTCTTGAGTCTTATGTTTATTCAAACAAAAATAGGAAAGCAAAACATTCTAGCATTTTACTACTTTTAGTTAAACACAAAAATTCTCCATCTACATACACTTAATAACTTATTCAAAAATACATTTCCTTCACCAGAAGGGAAAGAGACACGTGTACCCCAGTGTTCATCACAGCACTGTTTATAATAGCCAGGACATGGAAGCAACCTAGATGTCCATCAGCAGATGAATGGATAAGAAAGCTGTGGTACATATACACCATGGAGTATTACTCAGCCATTAAAAAGAATACATTTGAATCAGTTCTAATGAGGTGGATGAAACTGGAGCCTATTATACAGAGTGAAGTAAGCCAGAAAGAAAAACACCAATACAGTATACTAACGCATATATATGGAATTTAGAAAGATGCTAACAATAACCCTGTGTACGAGACAGCAAAAGAGACACTGATGTATAGAACAGTCTTATGGACTCTGTTGCAGAGGGAGAGGGTGGGAAGATTTGGGAGAATGGCATTGAAACATGTAAAATATCATGTATGAAACGAGTTGCCAGTCCAGGTTCGATGCACGATACTGGATGCTTGGGGCTGGTGCACTGGGACGACCCAGAGGGATGGTATGGGGAGGGAGGAGGGAGGAGGGTTCAGGATGGGGAACACATGTATACCTGTGGTGGATTCATTTTTATATTTGGCAAAACTAATACAATTTGTAAAGTTTAAAAATAAAATTTAAAAAAAAATACATTTCCTTCATTTCAGAAAAAAGGAGTCCAGCTCAATCTCTAGTTTCAGTACCACATACAAAAAAAATTAAATTTATTATTCATACATTCTTAACAAGATGACTATATACAAATGGAAATGTCACAAATAAACATACAAAGTTAATCTTAAAACATATTTTATGATACACATAAATAATACTGAATCACATTACATATTAGGTGAAAATAACATTACCATTAAAAAAAAATCACTTTCCATAGATAAACCAGGTATTTCTAGACCTAAACCTGTTAGGATGAGGCAACTTGAAGATAATCAGAATGACTATGGTTGCAAATCAAAATATTCAAAAACAAGGCAAATATCCTGCTTTTGAGTCCTGCAGGAGCTACTAGGCTTCTTTTAAAAACTGTCACTTCATAAGAAGACGGTTCTTTTAGACATCAGATTGTCTCTAAAACAATGAAGTCTAGAGGATTCTATTTTTTTTTTTTTTCAGATAATGCAACATGATTATAACGCAGTTTAAATTTAGATGTCAGTCGCTTATCTCAAAGGTAAAACTGTGACTGACTTTTAGCTGCATCTTTTCAGCAAGGTATTTTACTCATGCCCACCTCGATATGTTTGGTAATTCCAGCCCCCTGAATGTTTGGCTATCCTTATTAAGAGTAAAGATAATATCCAGTTAGCCTAAGGATAATGAAGGACTTGCCAGTCTGTCCATGGAGAATTTTGAGCATTACTTTGCTAACGTGTGAGATGAATCCAATTGTGAGGTAGTTTGAACATTCTTTGGCATTGCCTTTCTTTGGGATTGGAATGAAAACTGACCTTCTCCAGTGCTGTAGCCACTGCTGAAGTTTTCCAAATTGGCTGGCATATTGAGTGCAGCACTTTCACAGCATCTCTTTTACAGCTGAAATAGCTCAACTGAATTTCATCACCTCCACTAGCTTTGTATGTAGTGATGATTCCTAAGGCCCACTTGGCTTCGCATCCCAGGATGTCTGGCTCTAAGTGAATTATCACACCATCATGGTTATCTGGGTCATGAAGATCTTTTTTGCATAGTTCTTCTGTGTATTCTTGCCACCTCTTCTTAATATCTTCTGCTTCCGTTTTAGGTCCATATCATTTCTGTCCTTTATTGTGCCCATCTTTGCATGAAATGTTCCCTTGGTATCTCTAATTTTCTTGAAAAGATTTCAAGTCTTTCCCATTCTATTGTTTTCCTCTATTTCTTTGCACTGATCACTGAAGAAGGCTTTCTTATCTCTCCTTGCTCTTCTTTGGAACTCTGCATTCAGATGGGCATATCTTACCTTTTCTCCTTTGCTTTTCGCTTGTCTTCTTTTCTCAGCTATTTGTAACGCCTCCTCAGACAACAATTTTCCCTTTTTTGCATTTCTTTTTCTTAGGGATGGCCTTGATCACTGCCTCCTGTACAATGTCACAAACCTCTGTCCATAGTTCTTCAGGTACTGTCTATCAGATCTAATCCCTTGAATCTATTTCTCACTTCCACTGTATAATCATAAGGGATTTAAGTCATACCTGAATGGTCTAGTGGTTTCCTCTACTTTCTTCAATTTATGTCTGAATTTGGCAATAAGGAGTTCATGATCTGAGCCACAGTCAGCTCCCAGTCTTATTTCTGCTGACTGTATAGAGCTTCTGCATCTTTGGCTGCAAAGAATATAATCAGATTTCGGTATTGACCATCTGGTGACTTCCATGTGTAGAGTCTTCTCTTGTGTTGTTGGAAGAGGGTGTTTGCTCTGACCAGTGCGTTCTCTTAGCAAAACTCTGTTAGACTTTGCCCTGCTGCTTTCTGTACTCGAAGGCCAAATTTGCCTGTTACTCCAGGTATCTCTTGACTTCCTACTTTTGCATTCCAGTCCCCTATAATGAAAAGGACATCTTTTTTGGGTGTTAGTTCTAGAAGGTCTTATAGGTCTTCATAGAAACATTCATGTTCAGCTTCTTCAGCATTACTGGTTGGGGCACAGACCTGGATTACTGTGATATTGAATGGTTTGCCTTGGAAGTGAACAGAGATCATTCTGTCATTTTTGAGACAGCACCCAAGTACTGTATTTCAGACTCTTTTGTTGACTCAGGGTTACTCCATTTCTTCTGAAGTGAAAAGAAATTCTTACTACAGTAGCAGATATAACAGTCATCTGAGGTAATTCACCCATTCCAGCCCATTTTAGTTCACTCATTCCTAAAAATGTCGATGGTTCATTCTTGCCATCTCCTGTTTGACCACTCCCAATTTGCCTTGATTCATGGACCTAATATTCCAGGTTCCTATGCAACATTGTTCTTTACAGCATCGAACTTTACTTCCATCACCAGTCACATCCACAGCTGGGTGGTGTTGTTGCTTTGACTCCGTCTCTTCTCTGGAGTTATTTCTCCACTGATCTCCTATAGTATATTGGGCACCTACCAACCTGGAGAGTTCACTTTCAGTGTCCAATCTTTTTGTCTTTTCATACTGTTCATGAGGTTCTCAAGGCAAGAATACTAAAGTGTTTGCCATTCCCTTCTCCAGCGGACCACATTTTATCAGAACTCTCTACCAGGACCCATCCATCTTGGGTGGCCCTACACAGCATGGCTCATGGTTTCATTCAATTAGCCAAGGCTGTGGTCCATGTGATCAATTTGATTAGTTTTCTGCGATTGTGGTTTTCATTCTGTTAAGGATAAGAGGCTTATGAAAGCTTCCTGATGGAAGAGACTGACTGAGGGGAAACTGGGTCTTGTTCTGATGGGCAGGGCCATGCTGGGTAAATCTTTAATCCAATATTCTGTTGATGGGCAGGGGCTGTGCTGTCCAAACTATAGTGGAGATAATGAAGATAATGCGACCTCCTTCAAAAGGTCCCATGCGTGCACTGCCACACTCAGTGCCCCTGACCCTGCACCAGGCCATAGCCAACCCACGCCTCCGCCAGAGACCCTTAGACACTCACGGGCAAGTCTGGGTCAGTCTCTTGTGGGGTCACTGCTCCTTTCTCCTGGGTCCTGGAGTGCACAAGGTTTTGTTTGTGTCCCCCAAGAGTCTGATTTCCCAGTCCTGTGTAAGTTCTGGCAGCTCTATGGTGGGGTTAATGGCGACCTCCTCCAAGAGGGCTTACGCCCTACCCAGGCCTGCTGCACCCAGGCTCCTGCCCCCGGGGCAGGCCACTGCTGACCCATACCTCCACAGGAGACAGTCAAACACTCAAAGGCAGGTCTGGCTCAGTCTCTACGGAGTCTCCTAGTGAACACAAGGTTTTGTTTGAGCCCTCTGAGAATCTCTGGTGGATATGGGGTTTGATTCTAAACGCGATTTCACCTCTTCTACAATCTTGCTGAGGCTTCTCCTTTGCCCTTGGAAGTCAGGTATATTTTTCTGGTGGGATCCAACATTCTCCTCGGAGAAGCCAATGGCAATCCACTCCAGTACTCTTGCCTGGAAAATCCCATGGACGGAGGAGCCTGGTAGGTTGCAGTCCATGGGGTCTCTAGGCGTAGGACACGACTGAGCAACTTCACTTTCATGCATTGGAGAAGGAAATGGCAACCCACTCCAGTGTTCTCGCCTGGAGAATCCCAGGGACGGGGGAGCCTGGTGGGCTGCCGTATATGGGGTCGCACAGAGTCGGACACGACTGAAGCGACTTAGCAGCAGCAGCAACATTCTCCTGTCGATGGTTGGTCAGCAGCGAGTTGCAATTTTAGAGTTCGTGCAGGAGAAGATGAGTACACGTTCTTCTATTCCATCCTCTCATCTCAGATGTGAAAGTCACTTAGTCGTGTCTGACTCTGAGACCCCGTGGACTATACAGTCCATGGAATTCTCCAGGCCAGAATGCTGGAATGGGTAGCCGTTCCCTTCTCCAGGGGATCTTCCCAACCCAAGGATTGAACCCGGGTCTCCTACATTGAAGACAGATTCTTTACCATCTGAGCCACAAGGGAAGCCAAATTTGAACTACAGAAACAAATAAATGTCAAGTCACAACAAACCAAGAATTTTAGGTAAAATATTTATTTGAAGAATTCAAAATTAATCTCTTGAGAATTCAAAATATTTTCCTTAGGTTTATAAATACTAAAAATTCCACAAATTTCCTGTTTCAAGTAATCCAAGAAAGAAGAAAATCTGAACAGAGCAGGAACAAATGCAAGCTGTAGAGTTAAACTGCTGCTGCTGCTGCTGCAGCTAAGTCGCTTCAGTTGTGTCCGACTTTGTGCGACCCCATAGACGGCAGCCCACCAGGCTCCCCTGTCCCTGGGATTCTCCAGGCAAGAACACTAGAGTGGGTTGCCATTTCTTTCTGGGTTTAAATCCCCCAAGTTATGAAATCTGTATAGGACTGGCTTTTTTCTTATCTGGAAAATGGGAATATTGTTATCTACCTTACAGGGTTATTACAAAGATTAAATAAGCTAATATACGTAAAACATCTAGAAGAGTGCTTTCCATTTAAAACCATTCAACAAATACTAGCTATTATTATCACCATCACCATATTATAAATGAATATAGATTCACAATGAGAAAAAAAAACATGAAAGCAGCTACCAAAAAGCAGGCAACGAATAAATGAACAGATTGTTGGGTGAATGAAAGAACATATCTTTAATGTACATGTGACACTCACAAGTTAAATTAACAGTGGATTTTTATTATTTTTTCTCAAAAAAATTATCTGCTCACACACCTGAGAAAGTATCTGTGTAAGCAGTAAACCAAAACAATGACCACAAATCTAACAGCAGTTTCCCACAGTGAGGGAAGGAGAAGACTTGATGGAAGAGGAACACACAGGGTGCTCGCAGTGTTGACATCTCCTGTTACTCAACGCATGTGGGAAACACACAGGTGCTTATACGTCTTTGCTGTTCTATTCTGTACACAAACGTACAGAACCTTTCTGTGTGTATGTTATGACCTAACATTTTGTTTAAAAAGTTAAAAGATTATACAACAATGCATATTATTCACAGGAATGAAGTAAATGAAAAATTCAAAAGTTAACAAACGACCAGCATCTCAGTCAGAAAATAAATATGCATCCTAAGTAAATATAAAATCATGTGTCCATCTTTTAAAAACTTTAGAAACAAATACATACAAATAACAAAATTTTCAGTGTGAGGTTTCCTTTACTTGAAAGGCAGACTACTTCAAACTTCACCTGCTCAGAAAATACCAAAGACACAGCACCTGCAGAAGATACCACACTAAACAAGAAGAAACCTACCAGCTTACTTTTGGCAACTACAATACAATTAAAATTTGCCAAGCTCTTAGAACAGAGACTTTGGAATTGCACTTTTATATACAATTATCCCTTGCTTTTCAAAAGTTAGCTTTAGGCCATTTTTCTTTTACAGAAGTTCTACATTAATACCTGTTCCCCTAATCAAAAGAAATCTGAAGAGAATTTTTACTTTTACATAAAAAGGTGAAAACAGCATTCACCATTTGTCTCTCAGCAAAGCATTTCACAGGCAGCCCCAGCATGGAGAGGGGGCTCCAGCAAGCTCCCTTCCCAGGAACTACATACAGAATCTCAGTATCAAGCTGCCATAGCTGTGAACTGTGTCTGTTGAGTATCTGAGCTTTATCTCCGTTTATTTCGTGCATCCATTAACAAGGTCTGCACTAAGGTAACTGCTTCTTCATTTTATACCATTTTGGATTACCAGCAGTTTCCTACCAATGCTGTAATGGGAGAACCTGAAACATCTCTACCAATGTCCATGGGTACCTCAAAACACATCCTTTCCTCCAAAAATCTTCCTTTTTTGTCTCTGTCTTCTGTAATGATTATCACTGTCTACCAAGTAACTCAAGACCAAAAGTGGGTCGACTATTTGAATTTTATTTTTAAATAAAGCAATGCGAAGGCAGTGAGGATTTTAAGCACAGAATTAAACCAGTCTGATTGCAGTATGGATCATAGGAGGGCAAGAGTGGAAAGAGAAAGCCAGTGAAAAAGCTACTAGAATCTAGAGATGATAAAAGAATGGATGAGAGCATTAATGGTAGAACTTAAGAAAAGATAGATTCAAGAGAGAGTCTATAGAGAAGATGTGATGAAATGTTCTGAATGTTCTGGATGTTCTAGATGTTACGAGAGAGAGTGTGATGTGGATGATTCTCAGATTTCTGGCTTGCACAGCTAAAAGAGAGCAAGTAAAAATATTCCAATAAGAAAACCATGAAAATGGGTTTCCCAGGTGGTGCACTGGTAAAGAATCTGCCTGCCAATGCAGGGGACACAAGAGATGTGGATTCAATCCCTGGGTCGGGATGGTCTCCTGGAGTAGGAAATGGCAACCCACTCCAGTATTCTTGACTGGAAAGTTCCATGGACAGAGCCTGGAGGGCTACAATCCATAGGGTCACAAAGAGTCAGGCACGACTGAGCATACAAGAGCAACAGAATCATGAAAATAGGGGAAAAGTAGTAGGTGGGTATGTGTGTGTATGTTAGTCACTCAATCATGTCCACCTTGTGATCCCATTGACTGTGGCCATGAGAGTATCAAGGATTCAATTTTGACATTCAATTCTGAGATATTTATGAAACACAGAAGTGAAAGTGTCAATTGTGCATGGCATATATTTAATTCTACATTTTAAAGAGTAAGTATGGACCAAAAATACAAATATGGGCTTCAACAACATATAGAAGGTACCCAAATCCATGAAAAAGAAAAGATTACTTCAGGAAGAGTTTAGGGAAAGAAGTGAATCCAAGATTTGACCAATGAGAACACCAACATTTAGAAATCCATTTTGAAAAGAGGAAGCAGAAAATTACTGCTCTTGCCTTCTGTTTCCATCTAACAAAACTTAACAATCCTTCAAGATCAACTCCTCTGTGAAGTCTTCAACACCACAAAGTAATCCCTTTCTCACTCAGACCTCTTTAGCTGTCTGTTTATATTACTATCTCTAACATGCTATATTCAAATCATTTATTTAAGTGCATAAATACTATTTATTGCTTTCTTGAGAAATGCCTTGTTCTTCTTTGCATTCATAATATCTAATTTATTATCTAACACAAAGAGATCATGTATTAAAATATGAAAAATTAACAAAACATGGTGACCCTATTTCGACTAAGTTTTCAATATGAAAAAGAGTCAGAATAATAAGCACAACATAGTATAGTTAAATTTCTGAAATCATTTGATTGTTAATATAATGAATGAAACATAATAAAATAAGACTGTGTCCTTAATTTCCAGATAAATATATTTCTACTTTTGTTTCAAACAACAAGCTCCTTTTTTAATAAAAAGATCTATATAACCTCCAAAATGTATTTAAATACAGAAAAGGCAATGTTCATGCTCTTTGACAACATGAAATTTGATGTATCAGAATTTTTAATATGTGGTACATATTAAAAACTAATTCTAGTTAATAATACAAAATATAGTATTTTCAATCAGCACAAAGAAAGGACTAAAAATGTTAAGAATCTAAGAAAATTCTAACATGACATTAAACTATTCCCCAAAGTAACAAAAGATAACTCTGATGTTACAGAGTGCAATTAGTCTAGGACCAATTGATGCTAAAGAAGTCCTATTTTTGTTGTTCAAGCAAAAGCAAACATAAAAGAAAGAAACCAGTACCTTTGCCAGTGGTGTTCTCCATTGTATACAGGTAATCCATGTAAAATGCCCCGAACCTTTGCATTCCAGCTATCTCAGTGTATGTCTCCTGCCAACAAAGCAAAGCAAACAGAACACACATTGTATAGCACAGACTACTGGGTTAAAAACCTGACAGGTCAAGAATCAGACATACATCCTTATGGAGAATATGTACCAACTCAAAAGATCACCAAAACAGAAAGAAGAACAGAGGTTACCCAAAGAATTTACTTCTAAAAAAGGCAGTATTTACCTCTCCTGTAGACCACACAAAAGGACATCTATAATACTACTAGATAATTTCACCACTTAGTCAAAAATGTCTGGTTAATGAATACCTACCATGGAGTAGGGCAGTGTGGTCTTAACCTTTATCACCATCACAAAACTGTCTAATATATACTCTCAAATAGAGTCAATCATTAATATTTCAGCACACTTATATGAAACAGTTCAAACACTAAAAAATACTAAAATATCTTTAAATGTATGTTAATTATGCAGGTCAAAATTAAATTCTTTACTTTCAACTATAAAATTAAGTCTAGAAGCAGTGTAAATCACTAAGTCTATTACACTAATTTTTGGTACATTTTTTAAATTTTAAATTTATTCCATAAAAAGTACATTAATATAATCTTATATGAAAAATTCAAATAAGACTAAGACAAACAAACAGTAAAATGTGAAATTATTCACATCTTTTCATTAATTCCATACTTCAAAAGTAACTGAAATGAAAAGAAATAATTCTACATCTTTCTGCCATGACTATTTTAACAGTAGGGAATGGATAAATAAACTAATAGATACAGAAGCTGTATAAATATATTCTAGATGTTTGAATGAACAATTAGCATTCAGAATAGAATAGATTACTGGGAAAGAAACATGGCAAGCACAAGTATTCCACCCCAGCACAACCTAGAATTCAGCTCAAAAATACATGCTCTGACCTTATGAGTAGCTGCATCCAAGATAAATTCTGCACGAGTACCATTATTTTCTGGGCTTCGGTAATCAAACAATGAATTTGTGAGGTATGTCAAACCTTTTATACTCAAATTTTCACCACAAAGGAAGAAACAGGCTTCCTGGAAATAAATGCAAAATTTTTGAACAGGAGGAAAACTGTTAGAGAAAATAAAACGTTGGTTTTGTAACACCAATTCAGTAGTCAACAGAAATTATTACAACTTGAAGTCCTATAAAAAGACAAGGAATGCTGTCTTCATTTTCACTGCCTATTTTGGCAAAGAACATTTTAACAAACCAAAGAGGAACTCCAAGTAGCTGCCATAAACAAGAAAGAAGAAACATTTATGAATTGGAAAGAATTTGGAACTACTGTCCAGGTGTTAAGTACTACCAACTTTCTCAATTCCCCTGAGCTCTATAATTTCTTACAGGGGAAAACAGTAAAGTTCCTCTCTGAAGCCAAAGATATATGCAGTCTCACAGATTTTTTTGGTATAGTTAAACACTTCAATAAGCACCTCATTATCCCTGCATTCTATCAAAAAAAAAAAAAAAAAATGGAGAAACAGGGAGATTTTGACTTACGGTTTCACGTCTATTGATATTCTCTTCAAAATCTTTAACGCCCATAATTCCTTTAAGGCATATGGCTCTGCAACCTACAAAACCAATCTGGCAATCAAAGAAAGGCTCTCCCATCATAAGGGCCTATAGAAGGAAAAGAAGGATTATGAATTTGGATTTCAACAAAAATGTTACAGGCTTTCCTTGTAGAATTTCTAAATCAGCTGAGACATCTTTAGGATTATGACCTTTCCAAATTTATTCTCCTCAGATTACAAACCCTATTAAAAAAAGAAGCATCTAAGTTGTCTCTGTATCCTGAAACCTTTGTATCCTCAATGACTGGCACTGGAAGAACATTACATACAAGTCAAACGAAAGAATGAAAGAATAAGCTAATGTTGCATATTCCAGTAAAATCTTCAGTAAAGAATATTTTTTTCAGTCAATACTACTGAACCCCAAAATAGAAATACAAAGCTATAATTTTAAATATATAATTTAAAAAATAAATAAATGACTTAAAAAACCCTGTATTTATTAAATATTAACCTTAAAGACCATTCCAAAGATTTCTGAAAGTACATTCAATGTTGATGGATTACCTCAACTGTAGTTCCTTCTTGTTCCCAACACAATACTTCTTTAGATTTTACTTTTTGAGGGCTGTAGTAACTACTCTCGGCTTGCATTTCAGTAAGCTATGAAACAATATAAGAATATTAAGTAAGTCAAATTAGTATTAAATGGCAATAAACTGTCATTATTATGATGAATTGATGGAAACAAGGCCAATTTTAAGATTCGGGAAATTTAATTATTAAGCAGGAAAACAGGTGCAACAAAAACAGCTGTAACAGATTATGCATGGTATAAAGAAAGGTTGAAATGCTAGTCTAGTAAGATCATACAGAGAATATAAATACTTTACTTTTATTTAACTCCTTTTTGTTAATAATATTGCTTAAAAAGGCAAAAGCTATGTAGCTATAATAGTTCCATACTCATAAAATGGTTCATATATTCTGCGAAAAATTTATGTGTATTTTAAACTCATTCTATCTTTACTAATTTATTCAATCAGCTTTAGTTCAATCATTTCTAAGATTTCTACCAATCTGCACTTTTAAAGAAAGCTGTGAAGAAACACAGATTCAACAAAACTTTTTTAGTTCTAAGAGAGAAACAGATCCAAGCGCTTTACTTTCAAAGTATGTAATCTCATGGTATGTGCCACAGACTCATTCAAGCATGCAAATACTTACTGAGCGTCTGCTCCATAACAAGGATTAACCTAGATGCTAACAAAACTGTATATATATATATATATGTATATATATATATATGTATGTATGTATATGCACGCTCACTTAGCTGAAACTCACGGCATATTATTTCTACATACTCAAAAATTACATAATTGAAATTATTATTAAAAGAAACTTTCTAAATGCCATGTGGTACCCTGCTTTGGATGATGTTACAAAAAAAGTCATGAAATTAAAGTCTGTAACTTAAGGGTAATGCACCAACACAGGCTTGCTAGTTTTGACAAATGTACTGTGATAGTGTCAGATATTAATAATACAGAAAACTGGGTAAGAAATGTATGTGAACTCTCTGTACTAAGCACCTTTGAATTTTCCTATATATCTAAAATTATTCCAAAATAAAGATGTTACTTAAAAAAACAAAGGTATTCTGCTCATGTTTACTAATAATTCATGCTTACTAATGATTAATAAAGTCACCTTTATTCTTATGAAATGGATATATTCTTTGAACTTAAATGCAAAATCAAAGATAACATTTTTAAAAATTTACATTTATGTCATATCGAACTTACTGAACTGAAAAGCCACAATTCTAAACATGATAACCTCTTGATAACCTTAGGAATCAAAAAATTATTCTCAAATTTTACAACAATAAGTTTTTACATAAGGCTTTATTTCTTGGATGCTCCTAGAACTGGTATACACAATGCTGCCGTTTCAAAGTACAGTTCTATAATCTAAAATGCTTAAGTAAAATTGAATATTTTAGTTGATTGTCCTTCAGCTGTCTAGTTATTGTAGCAAAAAAGCAATTAATTGATTAAAAGGACGCAAACATTACAAGAACAATTTTCAACATTACTTTTTAAATGCTACGTTTAATTTGGCATGATTTTTGTTGGATTGATATCAACTGTTCAGAATGCTAATGCAGAAACATGACCTTATTTTCTGACCAAGCTATGAACCACAAATTAATTCCATACATTCTTCAAACCCAAGCTGAACAATGAATTCTAATGTTTTCCTCCTAAATATCAACATATTTCCCTTAGAGAAACAAAAGTGCTTTAAATTTAAGATATATTGACTAATAACAAATAACACCCAAAAAGTCTATAAAAGTTTTGTATATAAAATGCCTATTCTGACTGACTCAATTTAATACAATTCTTCTCATTAGTGAAGTTAATAGAAACATTACTAGAATAATTTCAAATTTAAAAGTAAACATATAAAAGTCACCAGAAAAGATAGTACTTTACTAGCAATCCTTGGCTTCACTCATAAACTTAAAATAAAAATAATTGCACTTGGATCATTTAAAACTGGCAAGACATCTAGCAACAATTTGCAAAAGTTGTTTTTTTGTTATATTTTTAAAGAGTTTGTTCTATCATTTTTATTTTTTTCAGATTGGCCCATATCCCTTTAATTTAAACAAAGCTGAATCAGTAAATTTCAGATGCAAAATTTGTTTCATAAAATTCAGAAATAATAAACAATAGTATTAAAATAGTAGAGGTAACATTTACATTATTTATCATTTCTTTCCCAAACTATCCCCCTTCAAAAAAAAAAAAAAATCTTTTAAATTAATCAAGCCATGACGAAACTTCTGTTGAAACTTATTCTCTACATTTTTGAGCTTTGTCAAATGCGAAAATATGGAATAGTTTTAATTAGAAAAATCTTCAAACACGACTTATTTTAAAGTATTTTTAATCTACCATCTGCTAGAGTTATAAATTATACAGCTTTACTACTAATTGAAAACGCGTATTTCAAGCAAACAATCTAAGGTAAATTTAAAACATCAGAGCAGAAATGATTTTTCATTGCTATATTTCCAGTATCTAACAGTTGCCTGGAACAGTATGTGTAATACTACTTCTACAGCCTAGACACATAAGTTTATCTTTTTCAGAAAAGTGCATCCATAGAAAAAAAAATCCACAAATAAAATCAAAGAAAAATAATCTAAAAGAGCGTCCAAAAATTTAGAAAAATGCTGTTAGATAAGCAGATGGGTAGATGGATAGATGCTGCTGCTGCTGCTGCTGCTGCTGCTGCTGCTAAGATGACTATGTACCGATGCTGATGAACTAGATAATTTCCAAGAGCTGGAGATACTAGTCTTTTTTTAAGTTACTACTTACTAAGTCTTGTGTACTATCAAAAAAGAATAGCCACTATTTTCTGAAAAGACTAGTATACCTTCATCTGTCTAATGGACATTTAAGTTGTTTCCATTTTTATGCCATTGTAAACAGTGCTTTTATGAAGATTCATGTACATCTACTTGTTTGAGTTCAAACAAAGATTTTTCTTATTAAAACTATTCCATATTTTCTAATTTGACAAAAGTTAAAAAGAACTCAATTCTTTTTACTATATAGCTAGGAGTATAATTGTTTGGTCATTGATCATTCTTCATTTAACCTTTTGAGGAACTGCCAATTTTCCACAGTGACTGCACCATGTTACATTTCCACCAGTCTTCCCATTTGTTCTAAATTAACAGAAATAGTATGGACCTAACAGAAGCAGAAGATATTAAGAAGAGCTGGCAAGAATACACAGAAGAACTGTACAAAAAAGATCTTCACAACCCAGATAATCACGATGGTGTGATCACTGACCTAGAGCCAGACATCCTGGAATGTGACATCAAGTGGGCCTTAGAAAGCATCACTACAAACAAAGCTAGTGGAGGTGATGGAATTCCAGTTGAGCTATTCCAAATCCTGAAAGATGATGCTGTGAAAGTGCTGCACTCAATATGCCAGCAAATTTGGAAAACTCAGCAGTGGCCACAGGACTGGAAAAGGTCAGTTTTCATTCCAATCCCAAAGAAAGGCAACGCCAAAGAATGCTCAAACTACCGCACAGTTGCACTCATCTCACACGCTAGTAACGTAATGCTCAAAATTCTCCAAGCCAGGCTTCAGCAATATGTGAACGGTGAATTTCCAGATGGTCAAGCTGGTTTTAGAAAAGGGAGGGGAACCAGAGATCAAATTGCCAACATCCGCTGGATCATGGAAAAAGCAAGAGAGTTCCAGAAAAACATCTATTTCTGCTTTATTGACTATGCCAAAGCCTTTGACTGTGTGGATCACAATAAACTGAGGAAAATTCTGAAAGAGATGGGAATACCAGACCACCTGATCTGCCTCTTGAGAAATTTGTATGCAGGTCAGGAAGCAACAGTTAGAACTGGACATGGAACAACAGACTGATTCCAAATAGGAAAAGGAGTTTGTCAAGGCTGTATATTGTCACCCTGCTTATTTAACTTACATGCAGAGTACATCATGAGAAACGCTGGACTGGAAGAAACACAAGCTGGAATCAAGATTGCCGGGAGAAATATCAATAACCTCAGATATGCACATGACACCACCCTTATGGCAGAAAGTGAAGAGGAACTCAAAAGCCTCTTGATGAAAGTGAAAGTGGAGAGTGAAAAAGTTGGCTTAAAGCTCAACATTCAGAAAACGAAGACCATGGCATCTGGTCCCATCACTTCATGGGAAATAGATGGGGAAACAGTGGAAACAGTGTCAGACTTTATTTTTCTGGGCTCCAAAATCACTACAGATGGTGACTGCAGCCATGAAATTAAAAGACGCTTACTCCTTGGAGGGAAAGTTATGACCAACCTAGATAGCATATTCAAAAACAGAGACATTACTTTGCCAACAAAGGTTCGTCTAGTCAAGGCTATGGTTTTTCCTGTGGTCATGTATGGATGTGAGAGTTGGACTGTGAAGAAGGCTGAGTGCCGAAGAATGGATGCTTTTGAACTGTGGTGTTGGAGAAGACTGTTGAGAGTCCCTTGGACTGCGAGGAGATCCAACCAGTCCATTCTGAAGGAGATCAGCCCTGGGATTTCTTTGGAAGGAATGATGCTAAAGCTGAAAGTCCAGTACTTTGGCCACCTCATGTGAAGAGTTGACTCGTTGGAAAAGACTCTGATGCTGGGAGGGATTCGGGCCAAGAGGAGAAGGGGACGACAGAGGATGAGATGGCTGGATGGTATCACTGACTCGATGGATGTCAGTCTGGGTGAACTCCAGGAGTTGGTGATGGACAGGGAGGCCTGGCGTGCTGCGATTCATGGGGTCGCAAAGTCGGACATGACTGAGCGACTGACCTGATGTGATGATTCCAGCAGTGTCAAATCACTGTTCTGGTCAAATCACCAATAATTCCCACACTGACAAATCTAATGAATTCATTCTCACAGATTACTTACTCAGCCCATTATAAAACATTTATAAGACTTAGCTTCCAGACAGGCACTGTATTGGTTTTCCATCTACATCACTAGTCTCTAATTTTCCAAATCCCTCACTGACTAGTCAAAAGCCAAACTCCTGAAATTCATCACAAGCTTAACCCTCTTATGTGCATATGTTCAGTGGTTTGCAACTCTGTGGGACCCTATGGACTGGAACCCACTAAGCACCTCTGTCCATTGGATTTTAAAGGCAAGAAGACTGGAGCGGGTTGCTATTTCTTCCTCCAGGGGATCTTCCCAACCCAGGGATCAAACTCCTCTCTTCTGTGTCTCCTGCATTTGGCAGGTGGATTCTTTACCACTGAGCCACCTGGGAAGCCAATCCTCTCACAGTACTCTTCAGGTCAGAAAATGTGAACTCAACCCTTCCAGTAGCTCAGGAGTCATCCTTGGATCCTCTATTTCCTTTACATCAGCCAATAAAATCTAACAGAAGTCCTGCATTCTTGACCTTCCAAACAATTGAAATCCAAAATTCAATTACTTTTCACACTTTCACCTGCTATCACCCTAGTCCAAGACATCATCATCATCATCTCTTGTTTGAAAATTGCAATCCTCTCTGATCTCCTTACTGCTGCTTTTGCCCCCTTATAACGTATTCTCAACACAGAGATGTAATTCAGATTATCCTAGAATTACTATGCTAAAAATTGTCCAAAACCTTATCTCATCCAAGGTTAATGACAAAGTCCCTAAAGTGACCTACAAGGCTGGACAATTTATGGGCCTCCCCCAAGGCCATAACTTCTTTGACACGATTGTGTACTATTTACATGTTAACTCACTGTGCTCTGGCCCCACTGGCCTCCTTGCTGCTCCCTGAAATTTGGGGGCCTCTGTATTTGCTATTCCTAGAATATTCATTCTTGTGTGTCTGCAAAGCTTCCTTTTTCGCAATTCTATACTAAATACACACTTCCCATTAAGGCTTTCCCTGATCATTCTATTTATTTATTTACTTACTGAAGTATAGTTGATTTACAATGCTGTGTTAATCTCTCATGTACAGCAAAGTGAGTCAGTTACACATATACACACATGTATTCTTTTTAGACGCTATTCCCATATAGGTCATTAAGAGTCCTGAACAGTTTCCAGTGCTACACAGTAGGATCTCATTAGTTTATTTGTTTTGTAAGTAATAGTGCATGGGCTTCCCTGGTGACTCAGACGGTGAAGAATCCACCTGTAATGTAGAAGACCTGGGTTGGGAAGATGCCCTGGAGGAGGACATGGCTACTCACTCCAGCATTCTTGACAGGAGAATCCCCATGGACAGAGGAGCCTGGTGGGCTACTGTCCACGGAGTCACAAAAAGTCAAACATGACTAAGCACACAGTGTTTATGTCAATCCCAATTTCCCAATTTATCCCTTCCTTACTCTTCCCCCCTTGGTAACCACAAGTTTGTTTTTTGAACATTTTGAGTCAATCTCTGTGTTGTAAATATGTTCATTTGTACCACTTTTTAAGATTTCACACATAAGCAATATCACAATATTGTTCTGTCTGACTTACATCATTCAGTATGAAACCTGATCACCTTCTTATAAACTACACAATTTCCTCCCATTTAGTGGAAGCATTCACTATTACTCTTTCCTTCTATTTTTTTCTACATAACCCTCATCATTAAGGGGAATATTATATATATATTATTTGTTTTCACTAACAATTTAAATTTTAAGGCAGAGGGATTTACATCTAATCTGTTCACTGTGAATCTCCAGAGCCAAAACAATGCCTGGTACGTAGATGGCATTAATGTAAGTTTGTTGAATGAATTAGATACTCTTCAGGAACACTGTATGTGTGATACTAAAAAGGCCCATCTAGTCAAGGCTGTGGTTTTTCCAGTGGTCATGTTTGGATGTGAGACTTGGACTATATAAAGAAAGCTGAGTGCTGAAGAACTGATGCTTTTGAACTGTGGTGTTGGAGAAGACTCTTGAGAGTCCCTTGGACTGCAAAGAGATCCAACCAGTCCATCCTAAAGAAGATCAGTCCTGGGTATTCATTGGAAGGACTGATGTTGAAGCTGAAACTCCAATACTTTGGACACCTGATGCGGAGAGCTGACTCATTTGAAAAGACCCTGGGAAAGATTGAGGACAGCAAGATCTAGATAATTTTTAAAAAGGACTCTTTTAAAGGGAAAAAGAGAGCTGAGCAAAGAGAGAAACTATATAAACAACTCTATATATATTTCTAGAAAATGGTACAAATGAATCTATCTGCAGGGCAGAAACAGAGATGCAGACATGGAGAACAGATGTGGACATGGGGGCACGGGGAAGGTAAGGGTAGGGCAAATTGAGAGTAGCACTAACATATATACATATATAGGGACTTCACTGTAGCTCAGATGGTAAAGGATCTGCTGCAATGCAGGAGACCTGGGTTCAATCCCTCGGTCGGAAAGATCCCCTAGAGAAGGAAATGGCAACCAACTTCAGTATTCTTGCCTGGAGAATCCCATGGACAGAGCAGGCTGGTGGGCTACAGTCTATGGGGTAGCAAAGAGTCGGACACAACTAAGCGATTAACACACATACATGCATAAAACAGGTAGCTAGTGGGAAGCTGCAATATATCACAGTGAGTTCAGCTCAATGCTCTGTGCTAACCGAGAGGGGTGGAATTAAAGGAGTGGAGGAAGGCTTAAGAGGGAGGGCATATTTATATACATATAGCTGATTTCACCTTTTTGTATAGCAGAAACACAACACTGTAAAGCAATTATATTCCAACAATTCAAAAAACGTAAAACAAGAAAAAAAATTGCAATGAAAGACAACACAGAGATGAAATAGTACCTGGAGGGATACATGAAGTATTGGGAGATTTTCTCATGTGCATTTCTTTTTTAATGGAAACACTATGACATCTTTGTATGCCAAATGAAATATTCATAGGCAAAGAAAAACTTTCTTTAACGCTATTAAAAAAGCAAAGTGGAGAGGGCCTTAAGACGACAAAAAGAGACCAAAGTTCAGAGATTTCAGATGAGGGGACATGTAATTTTATGAAGTAAGGATAGTTAGACTCCATCTCACATCTACTAAATGTAAAATAAGCTAGATTCTTACTAGAAGTCAAAATTTAAGCATTAAAGTTGAGAGATAAACATTTAAAAAAAAAAAAAGGAAACCTACTTTGAAAGTCACAGTTGCCTTTGTACAATAAAATCCTATAGAAACAATAGGATCTTTCAAAGTCTGTGTTTTTTGTTGATGTGTAGTTGATGTAGGATCATTCCCAAGGTAGTTTTCCTCGGCATCGTCATAATTCACAATGGCAGGGACAAATGACCAGGCCCATGATACCCATCCCTGTGGCTGGTCGTCCTCTTGCTGTGAATACAGCTCTTGGCCTTTGTACTGAGCAGGATACTGCATATCTATCCGTGTTTCATCTTCAGCACCTATCAAAGTAAAGTCATATTAAATAAATCAAGAGAATTAAAACAAAAGAACAATTAGGAATTTAAATTATATAAAAATGTTTCTCACATGTGATTCTTTCTACATATAAAGCATGAACAAATCATATACTGGTTATTATTATTTGAAACCAATAATTTAGCATTACCACTTTCAAGTTTCTATACATTATACTGGATCAATCTCCTTTAATACTACACAGTATTATACGGTGAGTAATTTATTATATACTTTTGATAAATTTTGATAAATACAAAGAATAAATTCACTCTTTAGGGCTTCATTAATTTAAACAACAACAACATAAAACTTACCTCCCAAAAATAAAGCTAAGGTGCTAAAAAAATGACTGTTTTCAGAAACATCACAAAAATGAAAGAAGAGTTCTTGATTTCCTGATACACCCAAAAGAGAAAGAGAATGGCAAGTGTTCCTAGGCAGAATGTCTCCTCTTCCAAAAAAAGGATTATCCCAAGGATGAAAGTAAATGTTATGATGAAATTATTCTTAATATGATATTAAGAAAATACAAATTAATTATTTTCTTATTAGTGAATAACAGGCCACCTCAAGCGAAGAGTTGACTCATTGGAAAAGACTCTGATGCTCGGAGGGATTGGGGGCAGGAGGAGAAGGGGACGACAGAAGATGAAATGGCTGGATGGCATCACTGACTTGATGGACGTGAGTTTGAGTGAACTCCGGGAGATGGTGATGGACAGGGAGGCCTGGTGTGCTGCAATTCATGGGGTCGCAAAGAGTTGGACACGACTGAGTGACTGAACTGAACTGAACTTAACTGAGAGCCAGTCATCCTGGAATGTGAAGTCAAGTGGGGCTTAGGAAGCATCACTACAAACAAAGCTAGTGGATATGATGAAATTCCAGTTGAGCTATTTCAAGTCCTAAAAGATGATGCTGTGAAAGTGTTGCATTCAATATGTCAACAAATTTGGAAAACTCAGCAGTGGCCACAGGACTAGAAAATATCAGTTTTCATTGCAATCCCAAAGAAAGACAAGGCCAAAGAATGTTCAAACTACCACACAATTGCACTAATCTCACATGCCAGCAAAGTAATGCTCAAAATTCTCCAAGCCAGGCTCAACAGAGGTGAACTGTGAACTTCCAGATATTTAAGCTAGATTCAGAAAAGGCAGTGGAACCAGAGACAAAACTGCTAATATCCACTGGGATCATCAAAAAAAAGAGTTCCAGAAAAACATCCACTTCTGCTTTACTGACTATACCAAAGGCTTTGTGTGGATCACAACAAACTGTGGAAAATTCTTCAAGAGATGGGAATACCAGACCACCTGACCTGCCTCCTGAGAAACCCGTTTGCAGGTCAAGAAGCTGCAGTTAGAACTGGACATGGAACAACAGACTGGTTCCAAATTGGGAAAGGAGGATGTCAAGGCTGTGTATTTTCACCCTGCTTATTCAACTTATATGCAGAATACATCATGTGAAATGCTGGGCTGGAAGAAGCACAAGCTGGAATCAAAACTGTCAGGAAAAATATCAATAACCTCAGATATGCAGATGACACAACCATTATGGCAGAAAGCGAAGAGGAACTAAAGAGGACCTTGATGAAAGTGAAAGAGGAGAGTGAAAAAGTTGGTTTAAAACACAACATTCAAAAAACGAAGATCATGGCATCTGGTCCCATCACTTCATGGGAAATAGAAGGGGAAACAGCGGAAACAATGAGAGATTTTATTTTGGGGGGCTCCAAAATCACTGCAGATGGTGACTGCAGCCATGAAATTAAAAGACGCTTGCTCCTTGGAAGAAAAGCTATGACCAACCTAGACACCATATTAAAAAGCAGAGACATTACTTTGCTGACAGTGGTCCCTGTATTCAGAGCTATGGTTTTTCCACTAGTGATGTATGAATGTGAGAGTTGGACCATAAAGAAGGCCGAAAGTCAAAGTATTGATGCTTTTGAACTGTGGTACTGAAGAAGACTCTTGAGAGTCCATTGGACTGCAAAGAGATCAAACCAGTCCAACCTAAAGGAAATCAGTCCTGAATATTCATTGGAAGGACTGATGCTGAAGGTCCAATACTTTGGTCACCTGGTGCAAAGAACCCACTCGTTGGAAAAGACTCTGATGCTGGGAAAGATTGAGGGCAGGAGAAGGGGGCAACAGGGGATGAGATGGTTGTTGAGGTTTATGACTGTATTGCTTTTAACAAAGGCAACCTAAATCTGTTCTATAGTATTAGGTTAGGCCATGAACCACACTTCCTTTTAGGCTCATACTACTAAAAATAATCTCTAGGTGATGGTCTCTCATGGGCTTAAGTGAAACACAGAATAACAGTTTTTTCCTTCACTTAGTTTGTATTAGTTCTCTGTTTTCAAAATGTTGTTGAATCTAACATCATTAAGTTGGATGGTATCACTGACTCAATGGATATGAGTCTGAGCATGCTCCAAGAGTTGGTGATGGACATGGAAACCTGGTGCTTTGCTGCAGTCCAGGGGGTCACAAAGAGTTGGACACAACTGAGCAACTGAACTGAATTAGTGAATAACATCTTTCTTATTTCACAGATGAAAAAATCAAAGCAAAGAACTTTTATTTGGTTATAAATGGGCAAACTAAGGATTTAAATTCCAACTACTGTAACTTATTCTACCTTTTTAAAGATAAAATCCATCAAGGTTCTTTAACATTATCCCAACAATACAAACAAAAGAGGCAGATCATCATGGAATTTCGGGGAGAAATTATTTTTATACAAATTCATGGTATAAGCAGCCACCAGCAGATTCACTCATCTACTCTTCACTGATAAATCTATATATATACATACTCAATTAAACATCATCCTCATTCAGATTCACTTCTAGGTTTTCTGGCAAGAAAAACTTAACTTTTTTAATCCTCATGACGAGATGTTTGGAATATCATAGACTTTTAACACATGGCTATAGACACCAGTCCATTCTGAAGGAGATCAGCCCTGGGATTTCTTTGGAAGGAATGATGCTAAAGCTGAAACTCCAATACTCTGGCCACCTCATGCAAAGAGTTGACTCATTGGAAAAGACTCTGATGCTGGGAGGGATTGGGGGCAAGAGGAGAAGGGGACGACAGAGGATGAGAGGGCTGGATGGCATCAACGACTCGATGGACGTGAGTCTGAGTGAACTCCGGGAACTGGTGATGGACAGGGAGGCCTGGCATGCTGCAATTCATGGGGTCGCAGAGAGTCAGACATGACTGAGCGACTGAATTGAACTGATAGACCTCTTTCAGCTGGGACAAAACTTGATAAATAATAACTAGAGTACCTAAAATATAGTACCAAGAGACATTAGTCATTTTACTTCAACATAAATTAGAAAACTTGTAATTTCAGAAAATGTTTTATATCATCTTCATATCTTGCTATTTAACCATAAATACCATATAAATTTATACTGAGGAATAAATAAAGCTTATTATTAACTGTCCCTAATAAGATCTCAAATAGGGCATCATCACTGAATATCATCTTGGTAATAAAACAAAAAGTCAGGCCAGCTCAACCTAAGACCAGACTGGGTCCACAGAGCTGAACTCTGGACCTCTCTTATCAAAACCATTCAACAGAAGGAGTGTCCCACTGCTTGCTCTTCTGAAGCAAAAGAAACATCATTCAGAGAAGTCTAAGAAATCAGTCACTATAATTTACACTTATCATTAACTAATAATGAAGAGAGGTTTTTTATGAAAGATGCTTTTGAAGTTTCAAATCTCTGCTTACTCCTTTGTCAAAAGAATGAATTAGGACCTGGAGAAGAAAATTTCTTAAAATATTCTTTTCCTTTGAAATGGTGCATCTTAACATGGGACCCTTTGGCAGAATTCAGGAATTTCATAACTTTCAATGAAAAAATACATATTCAGTACTTAAATAAAATGAAGCATTCTTCTAATTATGAATGCAGGTAACAAATCACAGTTACATCACTAGTAAGTACCTTCAACTCTAAAACCTAAAGAAATCATAAATATATCAAATAACGTGAAGCCATCTCAAAACACTTTACACATGTCAGTACTTTGAAACTATAATAGGTATTAGACTTTCTGCTCTACTTCACTGTTCAACATGTTAATACTGAAGCACATATTGAAAAACAACAAAAAGACAAAATACAGGAAATAACAGTTTTCAGACACTGGACTTCAAGCAATGAAGGACAGTAAGTTCTGAGAGAGGAGAAACAACAGAAATGAGTTTGACTGGCCCAGCTTACTGTCTGGAATCGGTTTCTAAGCTACAATAAGAAAGAGGGAATCCAAGTAGAGCTCAGAATCTCACAGATGAGAAAACAGAGTACTGAGTGTAGGTACACTAAGGTGCCTAGAATTTGCAAAACATATCACCCAACAAGAGGACCTGCTCAGAGAGAGCGAGCTCCTGAGCCTGCAGAGGGCCCCACTCCAGTCTTCACCTGAGTATTCATCAGATTCATATAAGGAAACTAAGGCCTTTAAAAGAACCACCAGAAAGGGGCAAAGAAAATACTCCCCAAGGCTTACAACTGGGAATAGTCTGTGTTCCTACCACCAAGAAAGAGAAAAGCTCTAATTCACAGAAAACCAGGTACAGTACTCAAAGGTGTAATTATCTCAGTAGTGGAATAAAATTGGGCTTAAGCTAATGGCTGCTAAAGGTTTTAGACCCCATCTAAAAACCTTTAAGGCAAGACAACTGAATTAAATTGCTTCCAAATAACTTAAAATGTTTTCTAGAATACAATATATCCAGCACCCAACAAAATAAAATTCACAATGTGTAGCATCCAATTATCAGATGTGCAAAGAAGCAGGAGGATATCACAATGAGGAAAACTAAAAGTCCACAGAAAAAGACCTGGTCTTTCATAGCATTAGTAACATATTTCACAGCATTAGTGAACAAAAACATTAAGACAGCTATCTGAATAAAATGATATTCAAAAAAAGCACATTATTTTTAATAATCCCAACTGAACCTCTAGAGATGAAAAATACAGTATCTGAGATGAAACATAAAGTAGATGGGATTAACAGCAGATTAGCTACAGAAGACTAGTTATCTTGAACAGAAATACAGACTATCAAAAGTGAAACCAGAAAATGAAAGGGAAAAGAAAAACATTATGAACAGAACATCAGAGAGCTCTGTGGAACTTCAAGCCGCACAATATATGTGTTATTCGAGTCCCCAAAGGAAGAGAAAGGGGAACTGAAAAAGATATTTGAAATAATGCCCCCAATTTTTCTAACTATATCTGAAAACTATAAACTCACAGACGAAAAAACCTTAAAGTACTCCAAGCACAAATAACATGAAAAAAGGACACGAAGACATTAAAATCAAGGTACTTAAAACTTTCCAAGAAAAGGTTCATTGGCTTTACCAGTTTGTCAAAAGAATCCATAACATGCACAATAGAAGGTTAAGAATTTCTGCTTTAGACAGCTGGGGGAAAAAAAACAATTCAGATGTGTTTGGAAGCAAGCAACCTTTTTCTTTACAAAAAAAAAAAGAGAGCAAACCTAATCATCTTCTTAGAACACATAAAGGAATAGACATAAAGTTTTGAAAACTGCATTCAATCAAAATTTAAAACTGCTCAAGAAACACCTATTCAAAAATGAATTAAGCAAGTCAGAGACCAGCAAAAATATATTCCCTAGGGGTATTTGACATGTATTGTCATTCTTGAATTCAAAATATATAAAGAACCATCCTTATACATAGCCAACTCACTTCGCTGGACAGCAGAAACTAACGTAACACTGTAAATCAACTATACTTGAATAAAAAAGATTAAGGAAAAAAGTCACCAATCAGTAAGGAAACTCAAAAAAGTTTTAAAAACAGGCAAATATTTAACAAATGGCACAAAGTCAGATATATTAATTGTCAAAATCACAGAAAAAAAGTTCAAAATAATTGATCAGATCAGATCTGATCAGTCGTTCAGTCGTGTCCGACTCTTTGCAACCCCATGAATCACAGCACGCCAGGCCTCCCTGTCCATCACCAACTCCCAGAGTTCACTCAGACTCACGTCCATCGAGTGAGTGATGCCATCCAGCCATCTCATCCTCTGTCATCCCCTTCTCCTCTTGGCCCGAATCCCTCCCAGCATCAGAGTCTTTTCCAACGAGTCAACTCTTAGCACGAGGTGGCCAAAGTACTGGACTTTCAGCTTTAGCATCATTCCTTCCAAAGAAATCCCAGGGCTGATCTCCTTTAGAATGGACTGGTTGGATCTCCTCGCAGTCCAAGGGACTCTCAACAGTCTTCTCCAACACCACAGTTCAAAAGCATCCATTCTTCGGCACTCAGCCTTCTTCACAGTCCAACTCTCACATCCATACATGACCACAGGAAAAACCATAGCCTTGACTAGACGAACCTTTGTTGGCAAAGTAATGTCTCTGCTTTTGAATATGCTATCTAGGTGGGTCATAACTTCCCTTCCAAGGAGTAAGCGTCTTTTAATTTCATGGCTGCAGTCACCATCTGCAGTGATTTTGGAGCCCAGAAAAATAAAGTCTGACACTGTTTCCACTGTTTCCCCATCTATTTCCCATGAAGTGATGGGACCAGATGCCATGGTCTTCGTTTTCTGAATGTTGAGCTTTAAGCCAACTTTTTCACTCTCCACTTTCACTTTCATCAAGAGGCTTTTTAGTTCCTCTTCACTTTCTGCCAGAAGGGTGGTGTCATCTGTATATCTGAGGTTATTGATATTTCTCCCGGCAATCTTGATTCCAGCTTGTGTTTCTTCCAGTCCAGCGTTTCTCATGATGTACTCTGCATGTAAGTTAAATAAGCAGGGTGACAATATACAGCCTTGACAAACTCCTTTTCCTATTTGGAATCAGTCTGTTGTTCCATGTCCAGTTCTAACTGTTGCTTCCTGACCTGCATACAAATTTCTCAAGAGGTAGATCAGGTGGTCTGGTATTCCCATCTCTTTCAGAATTTTCCACAATTTATTGTGATCCACACAGTCAAAGGCTTTGGCATAGTCAATAAAGCAGAAATAGATGTTTTTCTGGAACTCTCTTGCTTTTTCCATGATCCAGCAGATGTTGGCAATTTGATCTCTGGTTCCTCTGCCTTTTCTAAAACCAGCTTGAACATCAGGAAGTTCACCGTTCACATACTGCTGAAGCCTGGCTTGGAGAATTTTGAGCATTACGTTACTAGTGTGTGAGATGAGTGCAACTGTGCAGTAGTTTGAGCATTCTTTGGCATTGCCTTTCTTTGGGATTGGAATGAAAACTGACCTTTTCCAGTCCTGTGGCCACTGCTGAGTTTTCCATATTTGCTGGCATATTTCACAGCATCATCTTTCAGGATTTGGAATAGCTCAACTGGAATTCCATCACCTCCACTAGCTTTGTTTGTAGTGATGCTTTCTAAGGTCCACTTGATGTCACATTCCAGGATGTCTGGCTCTAGGTCAGTGATCACACCATTGTGATTATCTGGGTCGTGAAGATCTTTTTTGTACAGTTCTTCTGTGTATTCTTGCCAGCTCTTCTTAATATCTTCTGCTTCTGTTAGGTCCATACCATTTCTGTCCTTTATCGAGCTCATCTTTGCATGAAATGTTCCTCAGGGAAGTGCAAATTAAAACCACAATGAGCAACCACAACATATACATCAGAATGGCAAAAAGTGAAAAAGGACTGACAACAGCAAATGTTGCCCAGGATGTGAAGCAATTAGCATACATTGCTGATGGGAATGTGAAGTGAAGTCAAAGTGAAGTAAAGTCGCTCGGTTGTGTCCGACTCTTTACGACCCCATGGACTGTAGCCTACCAGGCTCCGCCATCCATGGGACTTTCCAGGCAAGAGTACTGGAGTGGGTTGCCATTTCCTTCTCCAGGGATCTTCCTGACTCAGGGATCAAACCCGAGTCTCCCGCACTGCAGGCAGACACTTTACCCTCTGAGCCACCAGGGATGCGAATGTAAAATGGCACAATTACTTTGGCGGAAAAGCCTGGTAATTTATTTTTTAAAAAAGTATGTAATAATTCTTCTGTTAGGTATTAAACCAAGAAAAAGAATAGCTACATGTCTTCCAGAGACTTTCAGAAGAATGTTCAGGTCATCTTCACTTATGATAACCAAAATGGAAATAACTCAAGCATTCATCAACAGGGTAATGTCTAAATAAACTATGTTACATTCATATGGCATAGTCATTCAATGTACTTAGCAATAAAAAGGAAACAAACACTGATATATATAACAATACAGATGAACCCCCAAATACAATGCTTTCAGAGCAGTGAAAATACTATGAATGATACCATAATGATGGATACATTTGTGCAAACCCACAGAATATACATCAGCAAGAGTGAACTTTAAACTACTGACTCTGGGTGATAATGATGTAGGTTCATCAGTTGTGATAAGTAGAGGGATGCTGATAATGGGGGAGGTTATGCATGTATGAGAACGGGGATATATGGGAAATCTCTGTACCTACCCTTCAATTTTGTTGCAAATCTAAAATTGCTCAAAAAATTAAGTCTTAAAAAGTTTTTAAAAATGAAAAGTAAAAAAACAATATTATGCTTGAGGAAAGAATCCTTTCACAGGAGAATTTATACTGTATGTTTTCTATTTACATGAAATTCCAGAATCAGCAAAAACTAATGCATGGCTTCTTTCTTTTTTAGAGATTCAGAACAGGGTTTTCTTAAGTGGAAGGGGGAGTGGGCAGACAGTTGGAGGAAGGGAAGTGACTGAATAGTGGCATGAGATAATTTTTTGAGATATTAATGACACATATTTTGATGAGTGTCCCATATCACACAGGCATACACATTTCTCAAAACTTCTTAAATAGCATACTTAAATTAACATTTATGCATTTTACCTTATGAATTTAACCTTTAAAAAGAAAAAGAAAAAGAACTGTCAATAAACATAAACTTTAGATAGGGATATACTGTTGAAATCTAGTGGTGAAGTACATTGGTGTCCATAACTTAACCGTGAAATGCAGCAAAAACTGGTTGAATTGATGGAGAGAAAGTGATGTTAGATGAACAGATACATGATAAGCAAGTGTGATAAATATTCACTGTAGAATCCAGATGATGAGTAGATCCTACACATCTACTCAACCACATAGTGGCTGTTGATTATATAATACTTTCAACTTTCCATATATTAATATTTGAAATTTACCATAATAGCATGGTGGAAAAAATGAACTGACCAGCTTCTGTATGCTAGGTTTTGTTCAACTAGTTTTTGTTCTACCAGTTCTGTCATATAACCCTAGGAACAGAACTGCTGGATATTATAGTAACTCTATGTACAACTTTTAGACAAACCAGATTGTGTACCATTCCCACCATCTATGCTTAAAGGTTCCAATTTTCCCACATCCTTGACAACACTTATTATGAGTCGTTTTTAATTTTAACTACACTGGTTAGTAGCTATAAAGCACTCATTGTGGTTTTGACTTGTATTACCCTTCATGACTAATGATACTAAGCATATTTTCACATGCTTGTTGGCCACCTCGATATGCTTTCTGGAAACAGCTCTATAAAGACCTTTTGCCCACTTTTTAATGGGGTTATTTGTTCCCAAGTTTTAACTGCCCTTTAGCTAAAGGCTCTAACTATGAAAGTCAATCATCACCTTCTCCAAATTTTTCCTGAGACTCAGACCAACACAAGTCAAAGCCTACCACTCCTTTCACCATTTTTCTACTTCCAATCGTTAATACCTCTAATATTAATAAGTCAAATATCTGCCATCCACTTAACTGTTTAAGTGCTTAACTAACTGTTTACATGTCTGTCCACTCCAATGTACATTAAGATTTTAAGATTTTAAATCTGTCTCTGTACTTTCCCACATTTCTTTATCTCTGCATTCTCCTACATTCCCAGCAATAATGTCTTACATACAAATAGGCTTTAGTAAAAGTATAATGAACTGAATAAGTGAAATTAACCCACTAAGTATCTTTCAATGAAGTATATACTTCAATGAGTAATGCTCCAATTAATTAACTAGGTATCCTCTAAAACATACAGTTTATTAGGTGTAATTATAGTTTATTATAGACTATCCTGGTAGTTCAGTCAGTAAAGAATCTACCTGCATTGCAGGAGACCTGGGTTCGATCCTGGGTTAGGAAGAACCCTGGGAGGACATGGCAACCCACTCCAGTATTGTTGCCTGGAGAATCCCCATGGACAGAGGAGCATAAAGGGCTGCAGTCCATGGGGTCACAAAGAATTGGACACGACTGAGCAACTAAGCACAGCACACACAGTTAATTATAATTACATATGATAATTAAGTATAAATAACTTAGTTAAAATAACTCAGTGAGACTTGATAGAAAAAATATCAATATAGCTGGTCCTTCAACAACAAGGTGGTTAGGAGTACAAGATGAAAATCCAGGTATAACTTTATAGTCAACTCACTATCATATTTATAGTTCTGTATCTGAGGATTCAACCAACCATGGATCATGCAGTTTTACTGAAAAAAATTTGTGTGTAAGTGGATCTTACACAGTTCAAACCCATGTGTTCAAGGGTCAACTGTACTATAACTTACTAGGAAATCTTGAGGCTGGACTATCCTTTTGTATAATGTATATTCTGAACACTTATACCTACTAGAAATAGTCAAGTTATTTTTAGCATGTAGGAAAAAAAAGAATAATATGCAAAATGTAGAAAAGAAAAAAATCAGTGTTAAGCAAATCATCCCATCATATTAGAATACTATAAAACATAATCTAATGTTGTAGCTTTTCAAGTTTCACAATGGTGAAAACATTTGTAAGAACAATAGTTATAAAAACTTTGTTGTATTTACCTGTAACATTTCCCAACATATCTTTATTGTGACAAGTAGAATCTTCTGTTTCTCCATCTTTAAAACTTCCTATTTCTCCATAGTAAAGAGCAATTCCAAGTTGCATTATACGGATAAACATAGGCAACTGCTGATCAGTGATAGAAAGTTTCAAACTCTCTACTAAGGTATGAATCTGTATTTTGAAGAAAACAAAAGCATCAACAAAAGTATACTCAAAGAGAATACTATTTAAACATAAGTACAGAAATGTTAAGCCTTAAAATGGAGTACCATAGGAAAAACAGTAATGTCTCAATGTTTCTAATACTTAAGCCAAAATGACAGCTCTAAAATCTTAGAAATTTAAACAAATTTTCCTATGATGATCACTAACTTTAGATAGAAGCAATGTTAATCCCAACTATCTAAGTGGAAATAGAAATGATCATGACAAGATACAGTCACAATGGATTTCAAAATTACTTTTCCAAAAATTTTTTGTTAACAAAGTACCCATCCTATAATATTAAGAGTATAATAGTACTCCAACAAAAACCATAAAGATCTCTGTCACAAATAAGAATAAAAGTTTCATAATGTCATTTTATAAGTCGTTAATCCACCCTTTCCAGCTTATTAACCAAAAAGAATGCATACATATCCTAAAAACATATGTTAAGTGAGTAAACTACTAACACTATAACTATGGAAGTATGCACCTGGTAAAATAATTGTCAGATATAGAAAACAAAGGGAAAATATGACCAGGAAAATTTCTGAAACAAACTTTAAAAGAATTAAACATGGTATAAAATTTACAATATGAATTAATTATAAGTAAGACTAATTACTATCAATAGGACACAAAGTCAACAATCGAAGTTCTCCTTATAGAACAATACATCAATAAAATATAAAGACAAGCTCAATACAATAATTTCCTGTTGCTACATAAACATGGAATAAAACCAATTAAGCCATAAAGTAAGTCTTTTGGAAGGTTTATTTTAACTAACTGGTATTTGAGTGTCTATGAAACTTGAAAAAGTAATGGCAATCAGCATATCTTTAGGGACAAAGGCACAAAAAAACTGTACTTCAAGGGAAGCAAATTATACGGGAAAGTATAAAATACCATACTCAATTATGAGTACAGGTTTTAAAAACTGACAAAAATCATACACCAAATAAACTACAATGAGGTAAGAAAACTGAGGAAGGCTTACGCAGGTGTGCAATGCAGGCCTGCGAAGCTCTTCTTAAATCTGACATTTATCTGCCACATTCTTTTAAATACCATATGGCACCAATAGCACCAGTGATAGCTGTCTTAGCAAAATCAACCTCAATCCTGTATGCACATATGTATGCACTTAAAATCTTATACACATAAACATATATACCTTTAAAATATAAAAGATATTTTATACATTATACATATAAATATCTTTAAAATCAATAAAGCTAACCAACAATAGGAAAATTGACAAAGACCCTGAATGAATTTTTCAAAAAAAATAATGGCCACTGAACATATTTTCAAATATCTAAGTTTGCTAATAATCAAATTAATATTAAATTGCATTATTTTTGCTAAACAAGTTGGCTTTTATATAAGTATGATCATATTTAAGGATAGTAGAGTATAACACAGGCATTCCCATTAATGTTCATGAGCATATACACTGGTTAAACATTTCTGGAAGCAATTTTGTAGTTCAGATGACAGGCCTTAAAAGTTTAAACCCATTAATAAGATATTTGCAATTACAGAAATCATTCCTAAGGAATCAATCAGAGATGTGGTCAAAGATTTATGTGTAGACTTCCATTCCTCTGAAAAACTGTTAAGAAAAAGTAAATTTTCACTAACAAGGGGAAATGTTAAATAACACATCTGTATGCTCTGTATCTCGTAGATGATATAATCTCTAAAACATTTATTACTCACAAAAGATAGAAAATTACAAAAAGTCTACCCAAATACAAATAAATTCAAAAGTCACCTAATGAAACATATATGAGAACCTTTGACAAATAATTAGAGTGTCTCAAACATTTTTGGAAATTCCCTGTCTTTGAGATGATCAATGAGCTTAACCATGTCCATTTAAATACTTATTTCCTAGGACTAAGAGCACAAAAATGATGGTTCTAACTCAAAACACCAAATCTTATATCACAGTACTATTAATAAAAAACTGAAAATTTAATTTCAGTTAAGCATAAGTGGTACCACTCTCCTCTAATTTACCCACATCCTAAAATGTACAATTAAATCTGTATTAAAGATCAATAAAGAAATTTTTATATGGTAAGGCTTCCCCATATTCATTACTTGCTTTCAAAATATATCTTGAATTTACTCTTAACATTCCCCAACTTCACTAGTAGAGTCAAGGTCAAAGAAGGAATGTTTAAGTCCATTGTCCTGGGATAGGGACACAATTACTATTGAATCAACACTATTCCGTGCTTATATTTGTCTAAGAAGCTATACCTGTGATGGATTCATTTTGATATTTGGCAAAACTAATACAATTATGTAAAGTTTAAAAATAAAATAAAATTAAAAAAAGAAAATAAAACAGAAGGAAAGAGTAACAGAATTTAAAGAAAACAATGTGTCCTGTACAAAGTGTAAGGAAAAAAAGATACTCAAGAGTGAGCACTACCAAAGAAAAGTGGGTGGAATTCATGTATAAATTCAAAGCTACACAAAATGACATGTCTTATGTTTTAAAAGCACTATGTAAAAATAATAAATAATTTCTATAGCCACGCCAAAACAAGCACAGTGGTCAATACCAGTGTTCAGGCTTAGGATTGGCTTTTTCATTACAATACAAAAGCTTATAATTCAATAATAAAAATTTATTCCATGTGAAAACTTAGTTAACAAAATCACAAGTCACTGTGTAAATTCTTTTTCAAAGACAGATAAATAGGTAAGAGATAGAGAAAAAAAAATTTTTTTTGAGAAAATTTTTATGCAATAAAACAACACAAAATTTACCCTTAGAGAATAATGATACACACTAAAAATATTTGCCAATACCTGGAGAACAAATTTTCATGTGGATCAAAAGATATTACTGAAACATTCACATATTCTTAAGGTTTTAATCACATTTTGAAACCATAGACAGCTAAAATTCCCTAAACCAATAAACTAATAGATAAGCAAATTAAGTCTTATAAAGTTATCTAAGGAAAACAAGGGTCAGAAACTATTATCAGATGAAAAATTTGTAAGGATTGAAATAAAGACTAATATTCAGTCCACCATCGGTATAAATAAACTTTTTGATATGATCTCCTCTATCTAATTGAAGAGAAAAACACTAACAATCAGCAGGAAAAACTAAAATGGAATCTAAGTCACAGGGAAAAAAAGCTGTCCCCAAAATATCTTTATTAGAACACTAAAGGGAAAAAAGTTATAATACATAACAAATAACATAAAAGTTATAATATGAACAAAACATTTTTACATTATATATTTGAGGTTAATTTCCTCATTGCTTTTTAACAATGATTAGTATGTATAACAATCAATAAACAAAGTAGAAACATGCAACTTGACTATTAGAAAAAGAAACACCTACTTTTATAACAGATGGCATCTTAGAATTTAGGTTATCATAAGTAAAATGCAGACGAGTTCTGAAGGAACACTTGTACAATAAAGGATCCTGGTAGAATTCTATTTTACCACTGGCATTTCGTTTATCAAGACAAACTGTACAGTCAGAAAAATTGATAACCTTTCTCAACACCAGATCAGTTGCTAAAAGAAAAAAGAGAAAAACATTTTAAGTAAAAAGTAAACTTAGAAGAAAAAAAAAAAGGCAATTCTTTATTAGTATAACTAATAAAAATAATAGAAGAAATAAGATTAATAAAGCATTTAACTAGGACTGTCAGCACCTATGAATAGAACTTCACATTTAATGCATCACTGAAAGCTTCCAACAATATTATGAAATAGGCACAATAATCCCCATTTAATGTATGAAGAATCAAACAGAAGCCAAAGAAATGAAGCAGCTTGTCCCCAATTTGCTTGACTCCCAACTACAAATTTAAGACAAAGTTTATAAAAATTTATCTACATTTCACTATCTGCAATGGAATACTAAACAACAATAAAATTCTTGGAAAATCACATTATAAAAACATTTGAGTAATAGTCGCTTATTTAACATTTATTTCTGCACTGAAATACTGCTGTTCTCAAAGCTTGCATTCTTCAATATGGTAGCCACCATGAATACAGTATTATTTAAATTTACCAATGAATTAAAATTATATGGAAATAAAATTTCAGGTCCTTGGCTGCATTAGTCACATTGCATGTACTCAAAAGCCACATACAGTTAGTGGCTAGGGCACTGGACAGTAAAAAGTAAAACATTTCCATCATCATAGAAAATTCTAGGGGCCAACATGTTTTTAAATAATGACTAATGAGGAAATTACCAAATTACCAGTAACATTATAAAGTCTGTTTTCAAGGGAATAAAAATGGAAACAATTGCTGGTAGACTATCAAACTAGAGAACAAAACCTTTAGAAAATTTATTCCTAACTAACAATAATTCCTTGGTAAATATCACGCTCAAATCTACCTAGTCAGTGATTTTAAGTTAGCAACTATCCATACACTATGGCCATGGCAATCTTCAAAACAATAAACTATATTTTAGTCCATTCTATTTCTGAGTACATCCTGGCAACCTCTAATTAATTCAGCATTTAATTTTGTTTTCTTCTTTTGGATTTAAGTTTTTAACATGTATAAAGAATATGTACATGTATGAAAATAGTAAGGTTTTATTAAGGAAATAAATTTTAAATTTTTTAGCTGAAAAAAATACAAACTTACCACATTATTTCATGTTATACAGTATATAAATGATTTAGTTACTATTATGTACATATACACAAATTAAAGAAATTATCAAAATAGGAAAGAAATTATCATAAGAAGAAATGAAAGAAACCCTCTAGTTGCTTTCTTCCCTCTCTTTATAATAATTATAATTCACTGAGTATTTGCTATTAGACACTACACTAAATCTTTTGCAGTCATTCTTTCTTATAATATTTATATGGCTCTGTTTAAAAGCTGTGGAATGAAGGCACAATAAGGGTAAATAATTTGTCTTGTCAGACAGTTTATAAAGAGCAGAGCTATAATTCAAACTCTGAAAACCTTACTCCAGAGCACATGTTCTTCTCCATTACGCTGTAAAAATCACTTTATGCTAAAGTAATCATATTTCAAGGATATTCTAGAAAACATTTCTGTGAAAGTGAAAAGGATTAAGTTTTGAAAAATACTTTCCTAAACACTAATAAGAACTATCTTAAAAACATACAAAATGAATTCTACTTCTGGTATTTTTAGATAATGTGCTACAATCCAATCTATAAAATGAGGGTAATAATTATGCTGACCTAACAAGCACTGTAGAAAAAGACTCTGCATTAGTTTCAAAATGTGAATATTTGCATATCCTCCTAACAAACCCACTCCTAAGTACTATGTATGTCCTAAAGAAATGCTTACATGCATGGATAATGTTTTCAAGATTCATTCATGTTTTACCATACATGAAGACTTCATTCTTTCTTAACTACTCTGTTTTAATCCTTTAACTTCTGAAGTAGATACTGCTTCCCCTTTTAGAGGCATTGACAATATCTCAGAAACAAGCTTGTGTTTTTGCATATGCTCTTATTTATGCCTTACAACAGAGCTGTAATATCAGGATTATTTTTCATTTTTAAAATGTGAAGGCCAAACCCTAAAGAACACACTGCATTTCAGTTCTTCTAGTTCCTATTTTACGCCTTAACAAGGCAAGTTAGGAAACCCTGAGACTCAATTTCACTTTGCTTTCTTGTTACTAGGACTTAAATAAATGAATATACTACTAACAAATGAGAAAGGGTATCACTTTATGGAACTGTAATGAGAATCTGAGAAAATGAATTAAAATAATAATAACAGCAGCTCACTTTCTGAGCACTTACTATGTAACAAATACTTTTATGCTATGGTATGTATTTGAGGAAAATAAGAAACCACAAAGTAACTCACACAAGATCACACATCTCTATGAAGTTGGGAGAGTCAAGATTCAAACTCAGGTAGTCTAACTTTAGTGCCAGCGCCTTTAGCAATTATGTACAATAGCAAATCACAGACACAAGGCGTTCACAATAGTCTCCTTACTGTATTTTCCAAAAATACCCACTCCCTACACTATCAGAACATGTATCAAAGTGTTGTGACTTATTTAACTATTATGTCTTCTAGCAAAACAGCAGCACTTTTTTCACAGCTGTATTTTCAAGGCTTCTCAACATGCCTACCTTCCATGTTGAAAATATATAAAATAATAAAAAGTATTTGGTAGTTATTAAAAATATATTATTATTAAATAGTTATTTTAATATAAGCAGAAGGAAAATGCAGCACATAATAAAGGAGGCTTTGTGATGTTCCAAACACCCCAAATATGCTCTGCAGTATACAAATCTAAAACATACATCAGATACACAGTTTTGCCATTACTGAACTATGTAAAAGCAACACATTCCTTTTCCTCTTTTAAAACCATTCAAAATTTTAATTATTATTCAATTTTTATTCCTTCAACCCACCGTACTGTAAAATATGACATTAACATTTGAAACAAGCATGAGATAAGAATAAAAATTAAGAGTATTAGAAAACAAGTCAGATTTCTTAATCTGAAGGTCTAATAATCTCCTATAATTGTATGCTAAATTTAATATATGTACATTTTTTTCAGGATGAAGATATAAAGCTTTCAGTAGACTTAGCAAAGAGGCTGGTGGACCAAAAAAGGTTTAGAATCCAAGATAAATGTTTCAACAGAAGAAAAAGAAAAACGTCAACTAATCTTGACATTTACTCACCAGAAATATCCATGAATGCACGATCCCACAATTCACCTACTGTATAGCATTCTGCGGATGTGATGTTGACTGAAAGGACAATATCATCTTCAACATATTTTAGTATCAGATTATTTATAACAATATTTACATTATTTACAACTCGTCTGATCAGACTCTGTACATAGCCTATAAAATAAGGGGAAAAATATTCCAATTAAATGTTAAATCAATAATTATCCTTAAAATATTACTGAACTTAATGTACATGAACAATGAGAGTATCATTTTGCATCTTTTGCAAAGATGAAACCAACATTCAGATAGGGAAACAGGCTTGCCAAAGAGTTAGTAAGTACCAGATCCTTCTCAACAAACACCCCTGCAAAGAAGTTCTGTATCATGAAGTTTCATGTACTAGAGAAATCATAGAAGCCACACCTTTTTAACAACATAATACTAGGTCTCATTCAAAGGCCATGTAATCTACAAGTACGTTGATTTCTGCCCGTTTTATAAACATTTTCTCAAATGAAACAATGTTACTGTACACTGATTATACAATATATAAAAAGAAAAGCTTCTTTAAAGTTATTTTTTCAGCTACCATCTTCTCTTCCTACTTTTAAATAGCTATTAAAATACTCAAAAATTAAGGCTTGAGAAAGGAAGATAAAATGAATTTGACTACTTCGACTTAATATTGTATAATAGTGAAATGGGAAAGGGAGAATATGACTGAGGAAGAAAATACAAAAAGTACTAAAAGAAAGAAAGGGAAAGAACACAAAGATGAAGACAAAAGAGAAAAGTAGGGAAAGAAAGAGAATAGATAAAAGCGTAACAGGAATTCATAATATAAGAAGTTTTTCACATAATAAGCATATACAGATATATTACTGAGGAATTTAATAGAAAATATAAATAAAACTAAGCATGCTGCTGCTAAGTCGCTTCAGTCATGTCCGACTCTGTGCGACCCCACAGACTGCAGCCCTCTAGGCTCCTCTGTCCCTGGGATTCTCCAGGCAAGAACATTGGAGTGGGTTGCCATTTCCTTTTCCAATGCATGAAACTGAAAAGTGAAAGTGAAGTCGCTCAGTCATGCCCAACTCTTAGCGACCCCATGGACTGGAGCCTACCAGACTCCTCCGTCCATGGGATTTTCCAGGCAAGAGTACTGGAGTGGGGTGCCATTGCCTTCATAAATAGCATTTAAAAAGACAGAAGAAAAAGATTAAAAACTATTAAAATGTATTTTCCACTATAAAATCTATATAAAAACTAATTTAAAATTTAGCTATTTACTTAAATAACTATCTGCTTATATTCTTTAAACCACAAGTTTACTGGACAAAACAGAATCAACTTCTGTTAGCAGCTGACATTAACACCTACACTGAAGCCTGCTCCAAGTTAAAGTTATTCAACCATAACATGCTTGCAAAAACCAATTCCTTCACTCACTCCCAATGGATACAAATAGAAAAGAAATGTACAATGACTAAATTCAAGTTTTTCTCATATTAGCAGCTTTTAAAGTGCCAATTATCATATGCCATAAAATTAACACACAAAATATCAGTAAGATTAAGGTTTCAGATATTATCATACCAGGGAAGATAGATGCTAAAATGATACATAAATTAAGCTTCAAAAGTAAATTTTAAGTATCAAAATGCTCACCCTTAAAAAGTTTATTTCCCTCACGCTATCACTATTAAATACAGATGTTAAAAATAAACAGCTTCTGAGAAGTCAAGAAGCATGACTAATACTGATTTTCCTATTTCTGAAAACCTGTCATGAATAAAGAATTCATAAAAACCACTTAAGAGTTCATGAGTTTTTATTGTGGGGGGAGAAAGAAAAAGGAGGGAGGGGCAGTGACTCTCAGAAAACATACAATGCAAAATAATGACAGAAACATAATACTAAATGTACTGTAACTGTTGGAAAAACTGATGGATTTTTCACCTACATTTCAATACCTTCTCTCAGTTTCCCATTATACAAGCTGAGATGAATAAGCCAATTCACCACAGTAAAATAACCAAATATTTAAAAAGAGGGCTTCCCTGATTGCTTAGATGGTTAAAAAACCCACCTGCAATGGTGGAGACCCAGGTTTGAGCTCTGGGTCAGGAAGATCCCCTGTAGAAGGGAATGGCTACTACCCACTCCAGTATTCTTGCCTGGAAAATTCCATGAACAGAGGAGCCTGGTGGGCTACCGTCCATGGGGTCGCAATAGAGTCAGACACAACTTAGTGACTAAAAACAAAAAAGCTTGTTTTACAAACCAGTTTTACAAACAGAAAGTATTTGCCCTAACATGGTCACTAGGAAACCAACTTGCTCAAAAACAGAAATTCCATGGTTGATGACTTGGTTACAGTACCTAAAAACTTCCTGATCAAGTTTTTGGTGTAAAATTTAGCTGGGGTTACTGAAGCATCATATAGGCAACTTATGCTCAAATAATTAAAGGAAAAGTAAGTTCTCTGTAATGTTCTTGCCTTTTTTGGAAGGCTGAAATTATTTCAAAATAAAACTTTTTTAGAAGGTTACGAATAAGAATTCCTACTGGTAATACAATAGAGAAGTTCAATAATAATTTTTAAAAATCTATCAGCTTTGGTAAGTAAAAGATAACTTAGGGCAGCTACTGTAGGAGCTAAGGAAAATAGCAATGAGTTGAAGATACTTATCAGTATTATTATTCAAGATAGTTACAGAAGTTATAAACAACTAAATTAGGGTACAAAAGAGAAATCAGTGTAAGTACTGACAAGAAGAACACAAAATTATCAGTACATGAAGATGACTGTTTTTTATATAGAAAATCCAAAAGATGTAACTGAAAAATACTGAGTATCGATCAGCTAACAAAATGTAAAAGTTAGCTTTTCTACATCACAAAACGACAGGAGAATAACATGGTAAAAAAATTGATAATTCCACTTAGTAATAAAAAATAAATAGCATTTTCCATCTATAAAAGATTCAAAGAAATACAATAGTAAAAAACAGCATTGGACCAAAAATGTGCTTGGAAGAAAAAACTGTGACATTTTTCACAGAGAATAATTTGGTCATACATGTCAAAACCTTATAATTATTCACAAATTTTGATGCTATAGACTAAACAGAGGTATGTGCAAAGATTTACATGCCAGTATGTTTATCAGAGAATTTTACAAAACTGAAAATGAAAAATAACCCAAAAAACTAACAAAAGGGTTCAGGATGGGGAACACATGTATACCTGTGGTGGATTCATTTTGATATTTGGCAAAACTAATACAATTATGTAAAGTTTAAAAATAAAAAAAAAGGGGGGGGACTGATTAAACAAACTGTGGAACACAATAAAATACATGCTAATGATTAAAATAACAATGTGAAAAAGGGAACTTCCCTGGTGATCCAGTGGCTAGCACTCTGTGCTCCCAATGCAGGAGACCAGGGTTCAGTCCCTGGTCTGGGGAACTAGATCCTGCATGTCACAACTAAGACCCGGTGCAGCTAAATTTTTTTGTTTAATGTGAAAAAATTAATGTCCTTGAAACATGTTCCTAACATTAAAAAATGCAAATTACAAAAGAAAATGTATAAGTGTATGTGTATATGCAGCACGCACACACAGAAAAAACGTCTTCAAAGGTTGTACATCAAAATGTTAACAGGTTCCAGTTCTAAGTAACATAAAAGTAAGCATATTCCATTCTTTCTCACTGAAATAGCCACAAAACCTAGAAAGAAAGTATGGAGCATTTATTTCAGGACACTGAAAAGCAAACAACTAGCGTGAGAGGGGAAATAGAAAAATGAAAATCAGAGCTTACAAAGAAAAAACAAATAATAAAACTGTAGCAATCAATTCAAACATATCAGTAGTTATTCTAATTTAACTGTATTGTGGCCAGAGAGAATGATCTTTATGATAATGAATCTCTGAAATTTTTCAAGACCTTTTTAACCAAGTCTTTTTCAGTGGCTATAGATACCAAATGTGTATATCAAAAAAATGTACACTGTCTTATCTGCTGGGAACAGAGTTTTACGTTTCTATAAAATAATCCTGTCAATTCTGGTATTTAAAGATCCAGTTTGGGGATTTTTTTGGGGGAGAAGGTCTGCTTGATCTACCACATTTCAAAGGTAGGTTGTTAAGTACATAAAAAGTCATCATATATTGTTTGGAGAACTGTACCTTTTAATATAACTCAGCATCTGGCCATCAATGTTTTTGCATTAAGTTTTATTTTGGCTGATTTTATTTTTGGATACTACTTGTCCACTAAGCCATTTCCCACCCTTTCACTTTCAATCTTTCTTACCTCTCCATTTTACCTTTGTGTGTCAGAGGACACACATACCTGGACATAATTGCTCCTTCCTTTTAATATCCCAAAAGCATTAATTGCGCTTCCTTACTTCTTTGCTCTGGTTTCACACTGTAGTTAGTAGTCTACAATATCTCCTATACAAAGCCATTAATTCTGAGGGCAAAGATAGCCTTCAACTAGTTGCTTCAGCATACAGCATACAGATTTAGGGAACTGAACAGCCTGCCTCCACTAAGCAATATTTTGAAATTCAATGTAGTCAGAATGAAGTAAAAGCTCTCCAGTTATCACTTTTTTCTGTTATGAACAAAACATAAATGTTAGATATGGTAAAGGTTATTGACAAAATCATAATGTCCTTTTCAGTATATTAAAGAGAAAGAACACCTGTATGGCAGAAATGGCTAGCTACCCATCAATATTTGTGCTTCCCCTTTCAGAATACAGAACTGTTACTGAGATATGACTATAAGACATATATAACATCAATAAAAATAATTTTCCTCAATGAAATTTGAGAAGAATATACATCACTTTCAACCTGGGGATAGCAAGAAGTGGACAGGTCTTCTCCAGAGCATCCTCTTGAAAAAGCTGAAAACAGTACAATTCAAAACCTAGGTAGCACACAGCAGAGCCTCTGGATAAAGGGAGTCTGGGCTTCTGATCGGAGAAGGCGATGGCACCCCACTCCAGTACTCTTGCCTGGAAAATCCCATGGACGGAGGAGCCTGGTAGGCTGCAGTCCATGGGGTCGCTAAGAGTCGGGCTTCTGATACACTGACTTTAACTGGTACATAAAGAAAACATAACATTTTTGTCATGATAATCCCCTGAAATTTATGTTAATATGTCCTCCAGTTAACATTAACTTAACTTACACAATTAGTCACTTAAGTTTTCCCTGAAAATGTTAATAAAAAAATGTTACAATAATATAAGCATAAAAATAGAAAATGTAAAATAAGCTATGCATTTCTTTTTCATTTACAACAAGGTATTCCTTAAATGTTCCAGAAAGGCACAGTGATGAGAGTTTAAACTGCTGAGCTTCTGCAAGTAGTTAAGAAATGATTGTGCTATCTTCTAGAATAATACATTTCCATTTTTGGTTCAAGTTCTTGAACAGTTAATACATTAAAAATATTCTTAAATTATTTGATATATTTTCCAGCTATTATTAAACTCCCTACAAGAGATTATTCTTCAGAAAACCAAGCCCTAACCAGCCTAAGGTGACAAGCATTAAGCAAGCAAACACAGACACACAACACAGCTTCCATTTCATATTCAGTATTTTCTGCAGAAGACAAAACCTTGATTAAATGACTGCTAATTTAACAAGGTACACCTCCCGTATACCACAGGTGTGTGCATGTCATGTCCGACTCTGCGACCCCATGGACTGCAACCCGCCAGTCTCCTCTGTCCATGGGATCTTCCAGGCAAGAATACTAGAGTGAGTTGCCATTTCCTTCTCTAAAGGATCTTCCTGATTCGGGAATCAAACCCACTTCTCCTGTATTAGCAGGCAGATTCTTTACCACTGAGCCACCTAGGAAGCCGTATACCACAAGTATTACAAATTATAATAAGGTATTTGTCATCTACATCAAAATACCTAAGTTGCCATTTTCTCATCCATAAAACAAAAGCTAGATCAGAGGCTTGCTGGTAAGTCAACTCAGTCATGTCCAACTCTGTGCGACCCCATAGACAGCAGCCCATCAGGCTTCCCCGTCCCTGGGATTCTCCAGGCAAGAACACTGGAGTGGGTTGCCATTTCCTTCTCCAATGCATGAAAGTGAAAAGTGAAAGTGAAGTCGCTCAGTCGTGTCCGACTCTGTGCGACCCCATGGACTGCCGCCTATCACGCTCCTCCGTCTGTGGGATTTTCCAGGCAAGAGTACTGGAGTGGGGTGCCATTGCCTTCTCCGAGATCAGAGGCTTAGCTGGGGCCTATTGAAAGACTTCAGTGAGTATGTGAATATCCTAAAGTGACATGCAAATTTTAAATGTACATGCTGCTGCTGCTAAGTCGCTTCAGTCGTGTCCGACTCTGTGCGACCCCATAGATGGCAGCCCAGCAGGCCCCAGCGTCCCTGGGATTCTCCAGGCAAGAATACTGGAGTGGGTTGCCATTTCCTCCTCCAATTAAATGTGCATACATGGGTCTATAACTATTTCAAAAGATTTTCAAAGGTCCACATTCCAAAAAAGATAGCTAGCTAAACCAGAAACGTCTGAAGTAGCTTCTCCTTCTACATTTCAAGGACACTATGACCCTGATTATCAGAGTCTGAAAACTCTGTGATTTTGTGCAGTTGAGTTTTTGTGCAATGCAATGAATACATAAATGGCTATTAAGAACCAGACATTGTATTAGATCAGGGGCTGACCAAATGAGGCCGTGCCATGTTTTTATTAAGTTTTATTGGAACACAGTCACAAACATTAGTTTATTTACAGTTTATGACTGATTTCACCAGTACATCAGAAAAGTGGAATAGCTATAACAGAAAATATATGGCATGCAAAGCTTAAAATATTTAATAACTGGGTCTTCATAGAAAATATTTGCTAACCTCCATGACAGATGATGAATATCAAAGACATCTAGGTCACTTCAGACCCAGTGGGTATGATTTTTAATTTCTCTATACCCTAAATACCTGCACATGTATACATACATATACATATATATTCTGAGTAAAAAGGTAAGGAGAAAAGAAGAGACAATTATATGACAAAAGAAAAAGGAACTATGCACTGGAACACAAATTATCTGAGTTTCTTCACCAAATAAGTAGAAAAAATATTTAATGAAAAAATATTTAATCAGAAAAAACACATCAGTTAATTAAGAAGCCCTGAATAAATTAAAGGACAATACCCTTAAAGCCATTTTAGAGAAAATGTAGAGGCAGTGCATCAAAGGCTGGCTTCTTACAATGACCATCAACAAAGCCAAAGGCTGTACACTTTAGAAATCACAGGACTACAGAATCAATTAGAAGTGATCCCATTTCTAAGCTAGATAAAGTGCAGAGACTACTGAGGAAAGCATGAATGAAGAAAGAAAGAAATGAAACATCCTTAAACTTTCCCTCTAAATAGGAACTGTCAATATATCTTCCTGAGTATCTTAGGCCCACAACTCAACCTGTTATTATTAGCAGTTATTGAAGTTTCTGGTCTATATATTAACTGAAAGTAAATGTGAATGGTTCAAATCAGGCAGATTCAAACTCTTTTGACCTCTCTCCCAGCAAGAAGTATTACATCATAACCCAGAATAAGCACACATATGTGTAAGTCTCTTGAAATATGATTAACCTTTACTACATGCCACACACACTGAGGTTTTCTAGTCTATGCTATATATTTTTTAAATGCTTTCCATGGCCCACTAAACTGCTTTCACAATACACTCACTGGTCAGGATGCATAATCTCAAAAAGACTGTTCCAGATAACAAGATCAGAAATTGCAAAAAAAAATGAGATATCAACTTGCTATTCCTTTCCTATTGGAGAGGTGCCCATCCTTCACGATACAAAACAATTATTGGCAACACCAAAACTTTTCTCAAAAAAGCAACTCTGAATCTACATAAATGTTTGAATTCCAAAATTATAACCACAGATGCTGGAAGAATAACTTTGCCCAAGAAATTTTGAGAACAGGAATTCATTTCTACCATGAAAGAACTTTAATATAATTTCTAGACAGGATATTATTACAGAAATGAGTCCACAAATAACCATATGAGTTAATCTTTAAATAAAATGATTTACCATTATCCAACCGGATTCTCAAATTATCCCTTTTCTTTCCTTTGGCAATATTAAGTTTAGCTGCTCTGCCTCCCAGTAACAGCCCAACAAGTTCAGTTACTTCCTAAAGCAACTCCTTTAACTGTGATTTATGTCAGCATGAAAAACGACTGAGTCCTCCTATTAGCTAAGGCAGAAAAGCACATTAACCCAAAAGCTATCCCAAGTAGTTCAGTAGAAAACAGCTCTGTTTTCTGACACTAAAAATAGGACATTTTATGCTACGTCTGTTTTTATGTTTTATACTTCTAAAAATAGATCAGTTCTCATCCTAAGTATCAGTGTAAATTCCAACACAGACTCTACAGAATCATTAAAAGTATGGGACCTGTTTCAAGTACATGTAAGTTAGCCCATAGAAGATTTTTATCAGTGAAATCAACAACTGACAAAAGCTTTAAATTTTTCTTAAACAAGTTCTTTCCTAAAAGAAAAAAAATGTCATGAGACTCAACAGTTAAACCTAAAACTGATTCTTTGCCAGAATACTGATGGAGAGAGTTCTATACAATGAGTTGGCTTCAGAAGTTTTACAGGGATATGTAGTCAGAAATTTGGAGGGACATAGGGGTTGCTCATTTAACAAATAAGAATAAGCTATAGCTTAATTTAATTTACAGTTTAATTAAATTCACCAGGGATTTCTCCCAAGGAGTTAATAATTAAGTAAAAAATTTATCAAGTGCTATAAACATCACACTACTCTAAGAAGAATTAGAAACATTCAGAAGTAAAATAACTTCTTTTAGCACTTTCTCCAGCCATAGCAATTAATCTATTTATTCTAAAGCCAGAGGGAATAGTGAGACCTGTTAGGTAAAGTTCCTAAGAACACAAAGCATCAGTAATAACATCACAATAACACTAGTTAAATACGCTCAATTCAAATGTAATTTAGAACCTAAATTTGAGACAGGAGGGCTATGAAATGATGCAACTAATGCCAACCTCTTACAAGTAAAGTAGATGGTGCCAGAAGACAGTCAAAAAATAACTAGTTTGAATCCAGCAGAAAGCTTACAAAGCTTTGGGGCAGAAAACAAGTGTATACCAATGTCAGCTATACCTCAAAAAAAAAAAAAGTAACTGATAAATGAAAGAGAAGTGACTGATAACTGCTAACTGTAAAAAGGCAGCAATGCACCTTGGCCACAGAGCCATCATGTAACACTCACTTTTTTGTTTTGGGGTTTTTTTTCCCTTCATTAAATATTTATCAAGAAACTGTTATTTGAAAGCCACTACTCTTCCAGACAAATAAAAATTTTAGGAACTGAAAAGAGAGATGGTCTCCCAGTTACAAAACTCTGTGATTCTGTTAGTGAATTTTACAGTTTTCAGAAACTGAGAACAACTTAGTGTCATTCCTTTGTTTATCAGGAAGCAAGAGGAATGAAGAAACTATACGTATTTATTGCTATTGCTATTGCTAAGTCACTTCAGTTATGTCCGACTCTGTGTGACCCCAGAGACGGCAGCCCACCAGGCTCCCCCGTCCCTGGGATTCTCCAGACAAGAACACTGGAGTGGGTTGCCATTTCCTTCTCCAATGCATGAAAGTGAAAAGTGAAAGTGAAGTCACTCAGTCGTGTCCAACCCTCAGCGACCCCATGGACTGCAGCCTTCCAGGCTCCTCCAGCCATGGGATTTTCCAGGCAAGAGTACTGGAGTGGGGTGCCATTGCCTTCTCCGATAAGTATTTATTACTCAGAGGCAAATCATTGCTTGGAGAGGATGTAATAAAGAAACTTAAGGAATAATCTCAAGCAAACGAGTACCAAACCTTGAATGATTCCAAAGCTCTCACAAATGTCTTTCAATCTGTTCTGACGTTATGCAGCAAATGTACATATACTTTAAATACTTTATGACACTAAAAAATAGGGAAAATATATATTCTACAAAGGGCTACAACAATAATCAATAACAATCAAAATTTTGGTTTTATCAATCCCCTTAGAAGTTACCTGGTGGCAAATCAGGATCTGTGGGAGTGGCCTGTTGAATTCTTCGGGGTTTTGCTGATGTTTTTGTGTTCTCAGTAGTACTACGGTTGGTAGAATTAGAACCACAGCTTTCATGGTCATCCTATTTTTATTTGGAAGAAAGAAAAGCAAAGTATCAATCACCATTCAAAAATTTTAAAAAGTTTTCTTGAACGTATGTAGGTTACTAAAATTGATGTTAGACTCTTCCAACTTTATTTTTTTAGCTATAAAAACCTATGTAACCAAAATTTTTGTACTTTGTACTCTTAAACAGCATTTTTAAAACAAGTAGTAGTTTAAAATCAGAAACTATTTCTTTAGTTGATATCAAAACAAACCACTTGATAATGTCAAATATGGCTTTAGCAAAAGAAGACAATTCAATTGAAGCTTTTAAACATTTTCCATTTGAAAATCTGAAATAAATGGTAAGGGTTTTAATTTTCACATATTTGTTTATATATTAAAACCCTCACTATTTTGTGAGTTGGGAATCCAAGCTGTCTTCTTAATCACTTTTTTTTTTAATTAGTAATTTTGTTTGTTTTAGTTTCTAAGTTGTATCCAACTCTTAGGGCTCCACTGTGGATTTCCCAGGCAAGAACACCTGAGCAGGTTGCTCTTCTCCAGATCTTCTGGACCCAGGGATAGAATCCAGTCTCTTGCATTGCAGGCAGATTCTTTTCCACTGAGCCACAGGGGAAACCCATCTTTTTTTCTTGGTAATAATTTATTTTTTGTTTGTTTTTTTGAAGTCTATTTTTTTAAGCTTTTTTTTTTAACTGAAGGATAATTCCTTTACAGTATTGCATTGGTTTTTACCAACATCAATATGAATCAGCCAGCCCACCTTTAAGGATTAATCTTAATCATCTTTAGAATTCTTGGCACCCATTTAACAATGTTCACTGAATTGTTATTATTCAGATTAGATAAGAGGTCTAACTAGTTTCTAATATGGATAACATAAAAACTTCAAAATATACATATTTTTGAAATTTACACAATACAAATGAGTACTCTTTACCTGACTTGATTCAACGAACATTTATAAAATGTTTTTATGTGTTAATCGCTAGATTTACAAAAGCAACTGTCCTCAAAGATTCCAGAATCTATTTGAAATACATAAAACCAGTCTACAAGAGTACTTTTTTGTTTACTTTCAAGTAATAGGAACACAAAGAGTCATTCTATTTGGAAGAACCAGAGAGATCAGGTCATTAAAACTGAGTGAATGTTTTAGGTTAAAATCAGAGGTTAAATGGGGGGAAACTATAAATAGCACATACAAAGAATAATGATCAGTCAAAAGAAAAAAAAAAGCCACAATAGACAACATTTAAGATGGGAGAACAATACCAAAAGCTAAAGGCGGGGTCTAGTTCAATAAAAACGCAGTCATGTAAAGAACGATAGAGATGTTGTCAACCTTCATTCTATTTGATACTCAAGATTTGGTAATTAGGAGGAGGGTGCCAATAAACAAAAAAAAAAAAGGGGGGGGGGAGGTTTGGTAATCCAGTAGAGGGACAGGAGTGAGAAAAGTAAAAGAGTAGATCAAAGGGTGAATAACAAGTTAAGATGGAAAAAATAAGCATAGATTGCTCTTTCAAAAAAACAGGTATTACAAGGAGGAAATAGATGGGGTAGTAATATGAAATAAAAGCATCTGACATCACCTTATTCCTTTGGGGAGGTTAAACTAGCACATTCTGCTTGAGAGATGCCTATGAGGAAACAGAGATCAAATACCTCTCCAACACAAAGGGAAACTGATGGTATACTGTGCATCATTAACTCATTAATCAACAATAAAACTATTTCATAATGCTTAAAAGAATGGTCATGAATTTAGTTTTTCTCTTATATATTTGAAGAGAAAATTTCAAGAACTAAAAGAAGGTTACTACTAAATTTACCATTCTAATACGATACTACAGGCAATAAGAACAGTGATAGGCCCTCCTTCAGGATACAAAAATGTTCTTCACTACAACCACTAACAGGATTATATAATAATAAAAATGAATCTTTTACAATATGGCATGACTTCAGATGCTAGTCATACATTAGTAAAAGAAAAAATTTCTGTCTGAAACTTTGTTACAAGCAAAAAATTGAAAGATTTGCTATAATAAAAAATGAAGAAAATTTGCGCACAAACTTGTATTCATTTTAAGTTAATGCAAAACAAACTTCACAGCATTTCATTCCACGAAACAACTTCACTATTCAATCTTTATAATGACATCTTCTGTTATTTTGGGGACTGTTATAGTCTCTAAATACTAAAAGACTACTACTGTGAATAAAACCTCACTGTAATTACTTTTAGTTCAACTTAGATCCTTAAAAATGTCTGTAGTCATACACTTCTGCACAATGTTAACATTAAAAGCACACTATTAATTTTTGAAACATATGGTTGTCTCAAAAGCCCAGAAGTAAAACATATTCATTAAAGAGATGTGAAAAAGTTCCAAGTGAACTGCCAAAACTAGCATAATTATGAAAATATTTAACACTGAAACCATCTGAAATCACATACTGTATATAGATTACAGTGATGTCATAATAAACATTCCAGCCAAAATGCACTAAAACTACTGCAGTCCAATAAATCTGGCATACACTAGATGACAAATACCTTAAAGCAAGAAGAAAGAACAAGTTATTTTATTTTTAAAAAGTTATTAGCAGCAAAAAAGGGTAAACTGCATAGATTAAGTATAAGTTTTCAAACAGTCTTTTAAAAAGTGAATAAAGCTTCCCTACAATCTTCACGTTTTTATCATTTAAAAGAAAAACAAACTAACTTTATTTATTTAAACAAAAATTTTAATAACTTAAAATTTCAGTGTGCCTTAAAAAAGGGCATTAATCTTGGTACCCATAGGAATGAAACAAACATTACCAAATATGTAAACACTTCTTTCTTAATTATGCTTAGGAAATCATGGGTGCATATATATTATAATTAGAAAATAATTCTTTTGATAATTTCAACTTGTTTTCTTTTCAATTACATTTTAATTGCATCAATTATAAGTGAGCTTCCATTCAAACCATGCCCCAACTAACTTAAAAATAAAGTAAAACAATTATAATATTTACTATTAACACTGGAATCATTAGTTTGAATTCATCATCTGCTTTTAACCAATATAACTATTACACATTTTAATTCATTGAAAGTCTCTAACTTCTAATAAAAGAAACTCTGTTCTCAAAAATACTAGCTAAAATGTTTTGAGATAATTTTTAACCCCAAACACATTACAGTTATATCTTTCTTATTTAGGTTACAATTTTTCCAAAATGTCAAGTTAAGTATATTTCATGGCAAAAGAATGTTGTCTCTTGGGGACCACATAGCTATTTCTGAAAATACTGCCCTTTGCTCCTCATGAAACAAGCAAGAATGTCATTTCCTTACAAAAGTTCCTAACAGAGGGAAAATGTGGCAAAACCCTGTATTTAAATAGATCCGTTACTTTCACACTGACAGATCATGGGATCATGTTGCATACTTTTCACCTTAGCCCTCGAAGGGCTAGTCAATTAAAACTGGAAAGCCATCAACTCCCGGATTCACAACAGTAGAGTAAGCTTGAGGACAAAACTTAAAACAGGTGACTGAATCATTCTAAGTCCTTGTTTTAGAAAAAGGTTAAAAGTAAGAAAGAGTTGAGGAAGGAGAGACCAAAAGACACAACCAAGAAGTGTCGTGTCTTGCATTATTCAGCCCTGCAGCACCAAACTTGGGAGGCAGAGGACTAAGGCTCATCTGGCAGCTCTGGTCACTCCCGAAGAGAGTGTGAGGGCCTTGGAAACGAACTGCTGCAAAGCCCGTTAGGTAAGTTCACCTCTAACCCCTCCAGAAGCAAGTACAAAGACAACAGTCGCAAAAAAAAAATCTCTAAAGGTAAGCCGGTACTTTGGAGAGTCAGAGAGCCAAGGCAAGTCAGCAGTGCAGAGGGACACTTGTAGAACATGAGCTAGCCAGGAAAAATATACATATATATTACCTTCTGGGGTAAAATTGGGCATCTCTGGATCCCTTCTACTCTGATAGGAATATTAATAAACTTAACTTTAGTCATTTAAAAAAAAAAAAAAGCCAAGCCACCTCAGTAAAGGAGGTGTGTATACCTCCAGCCTCTTCACACATCAGCTTAAGCCCACAACAAGAGGCTGCTTCCATCTTCTCTGCAATCAAGGGTGTGACAGGCTGGGAAAGAAGAAGAGAGAGCTGATGCTCCCCTGCATTCTTTTACTGGAACCTCCCAAAAGGAGGGACAGCTAACCTAACAGGCCAAAACTGAACATACGCTAAGACATATTAGGCTACATTTTAACAGAGAAAGAGATCACTGTCCTAACTGTAAACACCTGTGTGGTGGAGCCACTCTTCTACCTGAGAGCCATGTTCCCCACATGACGTGATAACTAACCATCGCTCCTCTGGCCTTCTTTTCACATTCTCAGCCATGTAATCCAGGATACTGCCCCTTCCAGAGAACAATCAAACTCTACTGGTTAACAGCATAATGTTAGAAAAAATCTGTCCTTTATTACTGCCGATGACATTATTTTTCCTTCGAATCAGTTGGTATATATCATATAGGCAACTTCTCCCCTCTTTTTAAAAATCACTGAATTGAAGTGTTTAGACTCATCCTTAGATTTGGAATGTGAAATAGGCAGAAATTAAGGAAGGAGAGAACAAAAGTACATACAGAGGCATCCCAGCCTAAGCCACACTCCACCATCTAATATTTACCAAAATTCAGTAGGGATTGGGTGAGTGAGCCGATTAATGAAACTGCACTTTGTCTTCTTACATGTGTAACTTCCCTCAACAAGAACCACTTGATTTTTTTTTTTTTTTTAACTATCTGTTAGGCATTTTGAGAGAAAACAGGTAGTACAAATGGATGGTACTTATCCTGGTAGCCTTACTTAGATGCATAAAAAGGTTAAGAGCAATTCAAGTTAATCAGCATTAATTACATAGGTCTCACACACACAAACGCAAAAATAACAGTAAAATTTACTGAGCATTTATACGTGCCAGACCTCCATTATTTTAAGGATGAGGAATTTGGGGCTTAAGAGGTTCTAAGCTCAAAAGACATGAAGGAAAACAGCTAGGATGAACGCCCAGATACGTCTTATAGAAAGCCCCTTCCATTGCTACTGATAAAAGACAGGAAAACAAAGAGGAAGAAAAAGAATGGCAGAGAGAGAGGAAAAAAGACACACAGGAAAAAACTTTCTGTTTATGGCGTTCTCAATGGGTTACTGGAGAAGGAAATGGCAACCCACTCCAGTACTCTTGCCTACAGAATTCGGTGGACGGAGGAGCCTGGTGGGCTGCCATCTATGGGGTTGCACAGAGTCGGACACAACTAAAGCGACTTAGCAACAGCAGCAGCAGCAATGGGTAATGAGTATCAGTTCAAGAAATATAAGCTTTATTCTACATACTCAGGAGCCAATGAAACTTATGAGTAGGAGACTAACAAGATGAAGTACTTTATTCAGGAATAAGAATCTTCAGGTAACGTGACAAAGCACAAAAGAAGACATACTAACAATTATAAAAATTAATAGGCTATTATTAGTCAGACAGGGAGTTGACTGTGGCTTAGATCATGAACTGCTTATTGCAAAATTAAGACTTAAAGAAAGTAGGGAAAACCACTTGGCCATTCAAGTATCACCTAAATTAAAAGCCTTAAAATTATATGGTGAAGTGACAAATAGATTAAAGGGATTAGATCTGATAGAGTGCCTGAAGACCTATGGATAGATGTTTGTAACATTATTCAGGAAGCAGTAATCAAAACCATCCCCAAGAAAAAGAAATGCAAAAAGGCAAAATGGTTGTCTGAGGTGGCATGATAAATAGCTGAGAAAAGAAGAGAAGCAAAAGGCAAAGGAGAAAAGGAAAGATATACCCATGTGAATGCAGAGTTCCAAAGAACAAGGAGATATAAGAAACCCTTCCTCAGTGATCAATGCAAAGAAATAGAGGAAAACAACAGAATGGGAAAGACTAGAAATCTCTTCAAGAAAAATAAGAGATACCAAGGGAAAATTTCAAGCAAAGATGGGCACAATAAAGGACAGAAACACCAAGGACCTAACTAAAACAGAAGATTAATTAAGAAGAGGCGGCAAGAATACACAGAAGAACTATACAAAAAAGATCTTCATGACCCAGATAACCAAGATGTTGTGGTCACTCACCTAGAACCAGCCATTCTGGGATGCGAAGTCATCCTAGATGGCCTTGGGAAGCATCACTACAAACAAAGCTCGTGGAGATCATGAAGTTTCAACTGAGTTACTTCAAATCCTAAAAGATGATGCTGTGAAAGTGTTGCACTAAATATGCCAGAAAATTTGGAAAACTCAGCAATGGCCACAGGATTGGAAAAGGTCAGTTTTCATTCCAACCCCAAAGAAATGCAATGCCAAAGAGTGTTCAAACTACAGCACAACTGCAGTCATTTCACATGCTAGCAACCTAATGCTCAAAATTCTCCAAACGAGGCTTCAATACTACATGACCTGAGAATTTGCAGATGTTCAAGCTGTATGTAGACAATAAAGAGGAACTAGAGATCAAATTGCCAACATCTGTTGAATCATAGAAAAAGCAAGAGAATTCCGGAAAAACATCTACTTCTGCTTTATTGATTACACCAAAGCCTCTGACTCTGTGTATCACAACAAACTATGGAAAAGTCTTCAAGAGATGAAGACCACCTGACCTGCCTCCTGAGAAACCTGTTTGCAGGTCAAGAAGCAACAGTCAGAACTGGATATAGAACAACGAACTGGTTTCAAATAGGAAAATGAGTACATAAAGGCTGTATACTGTCACCCTGCTTATTTAACTTCTATGCAGAGTACATCATGCAAAATGCTGGGCTGGATAAGCACAAACTGGAATCAAGATTGCCAGGAGAAATATCAATAACCTCAGATATGCAGATGACACCACCCTTATAGCAGAAAGCAAGGAACTAAAGAGCCTCTTGATGAAAGAGAGAGGAGAGTGAAAAAGTTGGCTTAAAACTCAACATTTAAAAAACAAAGCTCATGGCATCCAGTCCCATCACCACATGGCAAATAAATGGGGAAACAATGGAAATAGTGACAGACCTTATTTTCTTCAGCTCCAAAAGTACTGCATATGGTGACTGCAGCCATAAAATTAAAAGACACTTACTCCTTGGAAGAAAAGCAGAAAAACTATAACAAACCTAGACAGCATATTAAAAAGCAGAGACATTACTTTGCCAACAAAGATCCATCTAGTCAAAGCTACGGTTTTTCAGTAGTCATGTATGAATGTGAGAGTTGGACTATAAAGAAAGCTGAGCACCAAAGAATTGATACTTTTGAACTGTTGAGAGCCCCTTGGACTGCAAGGAAATCAAACCAGTCAATCCTAAAGGAAATCAACCCTGAATATGCACTGGAAGGACTGATGCTGAAGCTGGAGCTCCAATACTTTGGTCACCTGATGCGAAGAACAGACTCATTAAAAAAGAGCCTGATGCTGGGAAAGACTGAAGGAAGGAGGAGAAGGGGGCAACAGGATCAGACGGTTGGATGGCATCACTGACTCAATGGACATGTTTTTGAACAAGTTCCAGGAAATGGTGATGGACAGGGAAGCCTGGCATGCTGCAGTCCACGGGGTCGCAAAGAGTCAGACACGACTGAACAACTGAACAACAGCAATAATAGGTCATTATAATAGTTTAGAAATTAAATGATGCAAAAAATTAGCAATGAGAATTCTTTTAAAGGCTAGCACCTCAAACTCAATGGTAAAACAAAATTTGTGGAGCTTCCCTGGTGGCTCAGGGGTAAAGAATCCACCTGCCAAAGCTGGAGACATGGATTCAGTCCCTGGTCCTGAAAGATCCCAGGTGCCTTGGAGCAAATAAGCCCCTGCACCACAACGTTTGTGTCTATGCTCCAGAGCCCCGGAGCCACAACTACTGAGCCCACAAACGCTAGAGTTCACACTCTGCAGCAGGAGAAGCCACTGCAATGACAAGCCCGCATACCATAGCTAGAGCATAGCCCCCGCACTTGCCACAACTAGAGAAAAGCTCATGCAGCAACAAGATCTAGCATAGCCGAAAATAAACAAAAATTATCTTTTAAAATGTCAGTCATTCTAATAACATTTTAAAAACTCATGGATTCTGCAACAGACTTATTTCCCCTAACCTCTATTCCTCAAAAAAAAAAAAAAAAAACAGTCCTTTCTAATTCAGTCAATGAGTAAACATAGCTACTATTTTCTCAGTCTCCTAAGACTCCTTCTGTGTGCAGTCACTCAGTAGTATCCAACTGTTTGACATCCTATGGACTGTAGCCTCCCTGGCTCCTTTGTCCATGGAATTTTCCAGGCAAGAATAGTGGAGTGGGTTGCCATTTCCCACTCCAGGGCATCTTCCCGATTCAGGGATCAAAGCTGTGTCTGTTTTTCCTGCACTGGCAGGCAGACTCTATACCACTGCACCACCTGGGAAGATGGTATATCTGCCATAATTTTGCAAAATGACTACAATGAGCTTTTACAATTTCAAGTAGAGAGATCCCTGGTTAGATTTACTCCTAGGTATTTTATTCCTTTTGCTGTGACTGTAAATGGGTTTTCTTTATGTCTATGAAAGTTCATCATTAGTCTACAGAAGCAAATCAGGTTTTTGTATATCAATTTTGTAACCAGCAACATTACTGAATTTATTTATTAGTTCTAGTAATTCTCTGGTGGCATCTTTAATTCTTTATCTATAATATCATGCCATCTGCAAACAGTGACAGGTTTATTTCTTCCTTTCCAGTTTGGATTCCTTTTCTTTTTCTTGTCTGATTGCTGTAACCAGAACTTCCAATACTAGACTGAATCTTTGTCTTCTCTTGATCTTAAAGGAAAAGCTTTCAACTTTTCACCACGGGGTATGGGTTTTCACCACTGGTGTTGCCTGTGGGTATGCCACATATGGCCTCTATTATATTGAAGTATGCACTTTCCATAACCACTTTGTTGAGTGCTTTTATCAATAACAAATGTTGAATTTCATCAAAAGCTTTTTTCTGCTTTTATTGATATGGTCATATGATCTTTATTCTCCAATTTGTTAATATGATGTGTCACACTGATGAACTTCTGGATATCAAACCATCCTTGCACCCCTGGGATAAATCCCACTTGGTCATGGTGTATGCAATGTATTGTTGAATTTGGCTGCCTGATATTTGTTGGGGATTTTGCAACCATGTTATTCAGTGATACTGGGACAAAATTTTTGTGTGTGTGCTCTTTCAGTGCAATCCCTATCAAAATACCAACTGCATTTCTCACAAAACTAGAACTAACTCTAAAATTAGTATGGAAACACAAAAAAAAACACACAAAAAACCAAATAGACAAAAAGGCCTTGAGACAGAACAAAGCTGGAGTTATCACACTCGCTGGTTGCAAGCTATACTGCAAAGCTTCAGTAATCAAAACAGTACGGTGCTGGACCAAAGACAGACACACACATCAATCGAACAGAGAACACAAAATAAACCAATGCTTCTTATATGGTCAACTAATCCATGACATAGGAGGCAAGAATAAAATCAGGAAAAACATCCTCTTTAATAAACAGTATTGGGAAAACTGGACAGCTTCATGCAAAAGAATCAAACAGGACTGCTTTCTCATACCAGATATAAAAATAAACTCAGAATGAGTTAAAGACTTAAATGTAAGATCTGAAACCATAAAATTCCTAGAACTCATAGGCAACACACTCTTTGACAGAGGTTTTGGCAATATTTTTTTTCAATTTGTCTCCTCAGGAAAGAGAAACGAAAGCAAAAAAACAAATGGGATGACATCAAACCAAAAAGCTTTTACATAACAAAGGAAACCATCAACAAAATGAAAAGTCAACCTACTGCATGGGAGAAAATGCTTGCAAAAGATACATGTAATAAAGAAAGGGTTAATTTCCAAAATATATAAAGAATTCACAAAACTCAATATTGAAAAAACAAATAATCAGATTAAAAATTAGGTAAAGGACCTGGGCATATTTTTTTTCCAAAGAAGACATACAAATGGCCAAGAAATACATGAAAAGATGCTCAACATCACAAATCATCAGGGAAATACAAATCAAACCTACAGTGAGACAGCATCTCACACCTGTCAAAATGACTATCATCAAAAAGACAACAAATAACAAGTGTTGGTGAGGATGGGGTAAAAAGGGAGTCCTCATGCATTGTCGTGGAGAGGGCAATGGCACCCCACTCCAGTACTCTTGCCTGGAAAATCCCATGGCTGGAGGAGCCTGGAAGGCTGCAGTCCATGGGGTCGCTGGGAGTCGGACATGACTGAGCAACTTCACTTTCACTTTTCACTTTCATGCATTGGAGGAGGAAATGGCAACCCACTCCAGTGTTCTTGCCTGGAGAATCCCAGGGACGGGGAGCCTGGTAGGCTGCCGTCTATGGGGTCGCACAGAGTTGGACACGACTAAAGTGACTTAGCAGCAGCAACAGCATGCATTGTCAATGGGATTGTAAATTGGTCCAGTCACAATGGAAAACAGTATGGAGGTTGCTCAAAAAATGAAAAACAAAACTATCATATAATCTAGAAATTTCAATAGAGGGTATTTGCCTAAAGGAAACAAAAGCACTAACTTGAAAAGATATATGCACCCCAATATTCACTATACCGCTATTAATAACAGCCAAGATTCGGACGCAACCTAAGTGTCTACTGATAGATGAATGGATACAGAGGATGTGGGACACACACACACAGTGGAATATTAGCCATAAAAAATTAAATCTTGTCATCTGCAATAACATGGGTGAATCCACACAGTATAATGCTAACTGAAATAAGTCAGATAAAGAAAAACAAATACCATATGATCTCACTTACATGTGGAATCTAAAAACAAAACAAAACAAAAAAACAAACAAGACTCGTAGATACCGAGAACAAATCATTGGTTGCCAAAGAGGAGGAAGGTAAGGGGTTGGCCAAAATAAGTGAAGGGGATTATCAGGTACCAACCCCCTAGTCATAAAATAAATAAGCCTTGGGAATGTAACATACAGCATAAAGACTATGGCCAATAGTTATGTAATAACTTTATATGGAGACAGATCATTACCAAATTTATAGTGATGGTCACTTTGTAATATAAACGACTGTCAAATCACCACATAGTACACCTGACACTAACATAATGCTGTATGTCAGTTATATTTCAATTTAAAAAACGAATAAAAGAAAGCAGCCATACACAATACTTAACTGTGTTTCAAAAAATCCTTATTTATAAAAACAGGCAGTAGGCCCATGAGCCATAAACTTTAATTACTCTTGCTTTAAAACACTTGCCTTAATAAAAAATACAGGATAAACAATAATTCAATCTGAAATTGTTTGGAATCCAATATTTTCATTATATAAGACAAAAAAAAAAAAAAGACAGACTACAATATATCTAACTAATACAATATGTCTAACTAATGAGGGACTCTTTAAAATATCCTGGGGGAAAAGTACAAACTTTTTGCCTGGCTGTAGTACTGCTAAGAAGATAAGACATTTCTACCATTATCCCTTTTATAACTAATTTCTAACAAAACAACAAATATTGACTAAGAAAAAGAAAAGCAATTTTCAGTAAGAAGATAGCCTGAAGAAAATTCTATAGACCCAAAGGAAAAGAAATATAAGACATTTCTGAAGAAAATAATACAGCAAAAAAGCACATTCTAAACATATACAAAAGAAGTTAAAATTTGGCTAACATGATAAAGAAAGTAAAATGTAAAACTTACTTGGAGAAAAACAGATAGAAGAGTGGGGAAACAAAACTGGATACATCTTTCAACCCAGGGAGCATTGAGTACATAAGAAGAATACATTTTGAGACAAATTTTCAGTAAAACACAGAAATTTCTCTAGTATCATAAATACATCTCAATAATACTAATGAAGACAATTAAGATTTTATATAATTGCAGTAAAGGTTGAGAGATTTAAATTATACTCTATAATAAGAATTTAAAAATTTTATATTAGCTAAGTACTCATATGATAATGCTTCATTCCATTTTTGCTATGAAGGGGATTCTGGTAGAACTATAGTATGAGTGTGCTGCTGCTTAAAAAAAAAAAAAGGAAAAAACCTCAGGAGCCATAATGTTTACTATATCTCTGTTTAAAGAGACAATTGTTTATTTTGTATTTGAAATCCCATAAGAGTATTCTCTAAGTATTCATACTTACAGATACCTTCAACAATGGTTAAGACCAGATCTTAATACTTTAATTGTTATAGGATAACAACATATTATCTATTAAGAACTTAAAATTAATGTATAAAATAATCTTGTTTTTCAGATAATATAATCTTTAACAGGTTAGAAAAATAAGAATCACAATATTTTGCTTCTTAAACATATATCCAGTCTCTTATTGACTTTCCTTTGATGGACAGGAAAATCCAGCTAATCAGACTGTTGTTGTTAGTCGGTCAGTTGTGTCTGACTCTGCGACCCCATCAACTGCAGCACTCCAGGCTCTCCTGTCCTTCACTACCTCCTGGAGTTTGTTCAAACTCATGCCCATTGAGTAGATGATGCCATTCAATCATCTCATCCTCTGCCACCTTTTTCTTTTGCCTTCAGTGTTTCTGAAGCATGAGTTGGCTTTTACCATCAGGTGGCCAAAGTATTGGAACTTCAGCATAAGCCCTTCAATGAATATTCAGGTTTGATTTCCTTTAGGATTGACTTGTTAGATCTCCTTATACTCCAAGAGACTCCCAAGAGTCTTCTGCAGCACCACAATGCAAAAGCATCAATTTTTAGGTGCTCTAACAACCATACATGACTACTGGAAAAACTACAGCTTTGACTATATGGACCTTTGTTGGCAAAGTGGTGTCTCTGCTTTTTAATATGCTGTCTAGGTGTGCCACAGTTTCAATTCCAAGGAGTAAGTGTCTTTTAATATCACAGTTGTAGTCTCCACTAGCAGTGATTTTGGAGACCAAGAAAATACAATCTGTCACTGCTTCTATTTCTTCCCCTTCTGTTTGCCAGGAAGTAATGGGACCAGATGCCATCATCTTGGTTTTTTGAATGCTGAGTTTCAAGTCAGCTTTTTCACTCTCCTCTTTCACCCTATCAAGAGGTTCTTTAGTTCCTCTTCACTTTCTGCCATTAGAATGATATTGCCTGCATGTCTGAGGTTGTTGATGTTTCTCTCAGCAATCTTGATTCCAGCTTGGGATTCATCCAGCCCAGCATTTTGCATGATGTTCTCTGCATAAGAGTTAAATAAGCAGGATGACATTTTATGTCATCAGTTCAGTTCAGTTCAGTCAGTCGTGTCCGACTCTTTGCGACCCCATGAATTGCAGCACGCCAGGACTCCCTGTCCATCACCAACTCCCAGAGTTCACTCAAACTCACGTCCATCGAGTCGGTGATGCCATCCAGCCATCTCATCCTCTGTCATCCCCTTTTCCTCCTGCCCCCAACCCCTCCCAGCATCAGAGTCTTTTCCAATGAGTCCACCTCTTCACATGAGGTGGCCAAAGTACTGGAGTTTCAGCTTTAGCATCATTCCTTCCAAAGAACACCCAGGGCTGATCTCCTTTAGAATGGACTGGTTGGATCTCCTTGCAGTCCAAGGGACTCTCAAGAGTCTTCTCCAACACCACAGTTCAAAAGCATCAATTCTTCGGCGCTCAGCTTTCTTCACAGTCCAACTCTCACATCCATACATGACCACTGGAAAAACCATAGCCTTGACTCAACAGACCTTTGTTGGCAAAGTAGTGTCTCTGCTTTTCAGTATGCTATCTAGGTTGGTCATAACTTTTCTTCCAAGGAGTAAGTGTCTTTTAATTTCATGGCTGCAGTCACCATCTGCAGTGATTTTGGAGCCCCCCAAAAATAAAATCTGACACTGTTTCCACTGTTTCCCCATCTATTTCCCATGAGATAGATGCCATGATCTTTGTTTTCTGAATGTTGAGCTTTAAGCCAACTTTTTCACTCTCTTCTTTCACTTTCATCAAGAGGTTTTTTAGTTCCTCTTCACTTTCTGCTATAATGGTGGTATCATCTGCATATCTGAGGTTATTGATATTTCTCCCTGCAATCTTGATTCCAGCATGTGCTTCCTCCAGCCCAGTGTTTCTCATGATGTACTCTGCATAGAAGTTAAATAACCAGGGTGACAATATACAGCCTTGACGAACTCCTTTTCCTATTTGGAACCAGTCTGTTGCTCCATGTCCAGTTCTAACTGTTGCTTCCTGACCTGCATATAGGTTTCTCAAGAGGCAGGTCAGGTGGTCTGGTATTCCCATCTCTTGAAGAATTTTCCACAGTTTATTGTGATCCACACAGTCAAAGGCTTTGGCATAGTCAATAAAGCAGAAATAGATGTTTTCCTGGAACTCTCTTGCTTTTTCCATGATCCAGCGGATGTTGGCAATTTGATCTCTGGCTCCTCTGCCTTTTCTAAAACCAGCTTGAACATCTGAAAGTTCACAGTTCACGTATTGCTGAAGCCAGGCTTGGAGAATTTTGAGCATTACTTTACTAGCGTGTGAGATGAGTGCAATTGTGCGGTAGTTTGAGCATTCTTTGGCATTGCCTTTCTTTGGGATTGGAATGAAAACTGACCTTTTCCAGTCCTGTGGCCACTCATACTCCTTTCCAATTTTGAACCAGTCCATTGTTTCATGTCCAATTCTAACTGTTGCTTCTTGACCTGCATACAGGTTTCTCAAAAGACAGGTAAGGTGGTCCGGTACTCCCATCTCATTGAGAATTTTCCACAGTTTTTTGTGATCCACACAGTCAAAGGCTTTCAAGTAATCAATGAATCAGAAACAGATGTTTTTCTGGAACTCCTTTGCTTTCTACATGATCCAATGAATGTGGGCAATTTGATCTCCAGTCCCTCTGCTTCTTTGAAACTCAGCTTGTACATCTGTAAGTTCTTGGTTCACATACTGCTGAACCCTAGCTTGAAGGATTTTGAGTATAACCTTGCTAGCCTATGATAGGATCCTAAATAACATTTTTCCCCTTTTTTCTTGGCATTGCATTTACACTGTAAATATTAGAAACATTTTACTTACAGTTAGCAATGATACTTTCTATATTCCTGTAAAACAAATACAAATCAGAGATAAATAATGGTTCTACTAAAAAAGATAACTAAACTTGAGAATGAGATCTAACTTGAGGAGATATACAGTCAGCCCAGCTGAGGCAAACAGTAAAGCATGCCTGAGCTAAACAGTGCAATAACGTTGGAGATGTGAGTCTAACCTTCAGGAAAAGTTCAACAACTAGGGAGTGCAGATCAGGACCTCTGTGTAGGCAAATGTACAAAATAACCACCAACACAAAATAACCATCAACAGGAAATGAAATTCACGCCCTAAAATTACTCCATTTCTGGACAATGTTGCAAAACTTAATTCTTCACCAATAAGATAGCAAATCTGAATACTACAGTATTAACAATCATCTCAAACCAGAAAGTCTTTGGGCTTCCCAGGTGGTACAGTGATAAAGAATCTGCCTGCCAATCAAAGAGACACAAGAGACATGGTTCAAACCCTGAGAAGATACCCCGGAGGAAGAAATGGCAACCCACTCCAGTATTCTTGCTTGGAAAATTCCACGGACAGAGAAGCCTGGTGGGCTACAGTCCATGGGGTTTCAAAGAGTCAGACACAACTGAGAGCACACACATACAAACTAGAAAACCAAAACTTAAGATTTACTACGACTCCTAATAGATGACCACAGAACTCTGAAAGAATAATTCATTTATAGTGGTGAGGGAAGAAGCCATTTTACATTGAGTTAATGAATGAGTGGATGCTGAGTAACTTGAGACAGGAAAAGACTATTAGGTCTAGAGCCTGAAAATAATAAAGTAGAATGAAGGTGGTAAAAGATTAAAAAAAAAAAAAAAAAAAAAGCACCTCCTATATTCAGGATACACAGTGCAAAGCCAGAGGCAAAAGTCGTTAACAGTGGGGAAAAAAAAAAAGAGTCCTTATCTTCAGAATATTATTTATGAAGGAGTATTTTTAAAATCAAATAATCTTTAAACTGCAAAATAATACAATGAGTAACTAATTATTTACTGGTATAAACAATGCAAACGCTTTATATTTATTGTTCATAATCATCACAAACCTATATTATTTCCATTTAACAAATGACAAAAATAAAGCTCAAAATTTTTCAACAAATAACATTAGAGTTTGTTAACAAAGTGTTTAAAGAGTTCATAAAAAGAAGCAATTACTTGAAGCTGTTTATATGTCTTCTACTAACATCCTTTCATCTTCTGTTGACCACCTTTCTCTCATTCCAACTCCTGCTATTATCCTCTTCCGAAAAAAAAACAGACACAGCTGCTACTAGACAAGCCCAACCACAGGCAGATGAGACAGATAAGATCCCAAAGGTTAAATCCAGAAATAAGAATTCTTAAGCAGAGAAAGTAGAAGACTTCTTCAAACAAAGGCTCAAAGAATTTGTAGCAAGATGAAATGCACTACAAAAAATATTTTTAAAAGTTCTTTAAGCTGAACTAAAACAATGGTAGATTAAAAACTTTGATCTACATAAAGGAATGAAGAGTGTCAGAAGTAACTATGTGAGTAAAATCAACAGACACTTTCCGGTTTTTAATTTCTTAAAAATTAATTAACTGCTCAAAGCAATCGTAACTATGATGATGATAAAGACAATGATGATGACGATGTAGTCCTGGGGTCTGTAACATATACATAAGAGTTATAACAAGACTAGCATAAATGATGACAGGGAATAAAGAGAATCATACTATTGTAAAGAATACTAAAAAAAAAAAATACGTCCATTATCCATATTAGTATTCGAAAGCAGACAATGAGAAGTTAAGCGTAGGGGAGGGAGGAGGGAGGAGGGTTCAGGATGGGGAACACAGGTATACCTGTGGCGGATTCATTTCGATATTTGGCAAAACTAATACAATATTGTAAAGTTTAAAAATAAAATAAAATTTAAAAAAAAATTCGAAAAAAAAAAAAGAAGTTAAGCGTGCATATTTGTCAACCCTTGAACAACCACTAAGTAAGAAAATGAAGAACATAGCGAATACAACAATAATGAAGATAAAATGGAATGCTAAAATATATACTCAATTCAAAAGAGGCAGGAGAAAAGGAAGAAAAATTAGATGGGACAAATTATAAATAAATAAAAAGACAAACCTAAACAAACAGAAAATTACATAATATGTAAATAATCTAACACACTACAATTAACAGACAGTAACTGTTATTCAGATTAGTAAAACTCAACTATAATCTAACTACAGAAAACTAAGTTTAGATATATAGACTCAGTACAGTTTCTAAAGATATGATACCCCAAGTTTCAAAAAGAAAATCAAGGCAAAAATGAATCAATCCAAAACAAAAGAAAATTAGCAGCATCTAATTAACAAAACAAAAACCAGAGAACTGTTGCATTTTATGAATAAAAAGGGAATCTAGAGACGACCTTGTGAACCAGACCAAAATAAAAAACTAGAAGCTGCAGTCTGTGTTCTTCATTATCTTTAATGCCAGCTAACACACTGGGATGGCTTAAAGCCAACAGGGGAAGAAAGAACTTGCAACCACCAGCAAGCTGCAATGTTTCATACCAGCTTCTTTTCCCCCCCAGCATTCAGACATAGAAATTACAGAGTCCACAGCACTGAACACTATAATTAGGGTTGTACTGGCACTTCTATTACAACCCCATATTTTCATTCATAACATTCTTAGAAAGTCCTTCACAAAACTAAAGCCTTCCTTTCTTATCTCAATCCCAATTTTCCTTCTTCTTAACATAGAAGAGCTATAAGAGATCAGCTCCTACAGTTGAAAAAAATAAGTAAATAAAAGTCTTCCCAGGGATAAAATAAATACAACAGAACCCCCACACCAAAAACAACACCTAAAGTGGCAAACAAGAATTAAAACTTTCTTAATGTTAAAAAAAAATTATCAAATCAAAAATCCACCTTATACCAAGTCTGGTTTTCATGCGGCACAAATTTCAATCTTATATATGACATAACAAAAAATTCTACTATATGTATATAAAATATGGTCTTCCCTCATGGCTCAGGCAGTAAAGAATCTGCCTGCAATGCAGGAGACCCAGCTTAGACCCCTGCATTGGGAAGATCCTCTGGAGAAGGGAATGGCTACCCACTCCAATATTTCTGCCTGGAGAACCCCATGGACAGTCCCTGGTTGTACAAAAAGTCGGACACAACTGAATAACTAAAACTTTCACTTTTATTATTTTTATATATATACACACATATATATGTGTGTATATATATAAAGAACTAGATCTTTATAACACGTAGGTTTGTTTATTTGTTTTTCCAAACATCTAACTAAAAGGAGTCCTCTTTCTACTACTTCTGATTAGGAAGCTTTAGACACAGGTAGAAGTTTAAGAAACCATGATTTCTCCTATTTCTGAATTTTTAAGGCACAGAATAGAGTTTAAGACATATTTATCTTCATTTTCATTCATCTACAAGTTATCTGTGCATGTTCGTGGCTTTTGGTTTTTTATTTCAATAATGTTTTTAAATTATTCAAGTTATTTCACCTCAAAAACAAATCAAAATTTAAAACAAAGTAAATTTTACCACCTGGTTGTTCTAAGACTACAGACAGTATTTTCATACTAAAATTAAAATCATAAGCTACATATGAGATAACATTTTTTCCTTAAAACATTCAAGAGGGCTTCCCTGATGGCTCAGTGGTGAAGAATCCACCTGCCAATTCAGGAAACATGGGTCCAATCCCTGGATCCAGGAAGATCCCACATCCCTCAGAGCAGCTGAGCCCAAACACCACAACTATTGAGTTTGTGCTCTAGAACAGGCTGGATCCCTGGGTTAGGAAGATCCCCGGGTTAGGAAGATCCCCTGGAGGTACTTCTTTTTGAATAGAAAAAAAAATAATCCTCTGAAATAAATATGTAAAAATAATCTATTGAGAGTAACACTGACTTTGTAATTTATTCTGCTTTTTCCTTACTACAACTCTACAAATCCAATTACTGGTCTTCTTTCCACTCCTAAGTAAAAATGAAAACAATTCAAATTTCAGTATTTATTCGAGGTCCAATATGTGGAAATAAAGTAAAAATTTTCCTTAAAGTTTTCCAGTTTTGGCACAGAGATAATTGAGCAAAAACAATTAGAGGTAAATTTAACTGTCATCAGAAAGAAAGAAGTAGCAAATTAAATGTAATTTGCCTTTTTATAATCCCATCATGTACCTGGCATCATAGGAATTATGTATGCTAGAAGGCAGAACAAAAAAGTATGATGATGTCAAGCTAGATAATTTATACAGATTTCAAGAGTTTCAGTGGCATTTAATGACACATCTTTTTAACTAAGCAGGATAAACATTTAGAAATAGCTATTGCTTTACAAATGAAATGTCCTTTTATTGTATTAGATATAGCTACGCAAAAATGTCAGTACACTTCAGTTTGACAAAAATGTCAACTCTACACATAAATTAAATGTTAAAAATATTATTTGCTTTTTATCTTTACATATATAATACAAGGAAAATCCAATACCACAGAAAAATTTATGTTAATCTATTGTACACAATTCTTGATCATCTACATATCAATGCAGGGGAACAGCAGTGTTCAAATGCAATAGAATAACTGAGTATTTACATTTAATTTCTGATTACCTTAACTGACATTTTTTGTAGCTGTGTCTCTACCAACAAATTTGTTTATACAAATATTAAGCTTATTCAAAGTTCTCTAGAGAATATGAGAAAGCCAGAGATAAGACATAAAATTTTGTGCAATTCATCCACCAGTGGATAACTATATAAATATCAAAACTGAATTCTTCTATGGATTTTCATAAGGACAAAAGACATTTTAAAATACTGCTTGGGGTGGGGTGGGAGGGAGGGAAGTTCAGGAGGCAGGGGGAATGTATGTACATCTATGGCTAATTCATGTTGATGTGTGGCAGAAACCAACAGAACATTGTAAAGCAATAATCTTCCAATTAAAACATTAATTTAAAATATAAATAAAATATTGCTTACACTAAGTTTGAAGTAAAGGATATTCCGGTTAACCAATATACTAATGAAAATTGAAGATCAGGACTTTATTGGTAAGATAATGAAAACAGCGCTCAGAAAAATCATTATCTATTACCCAAGTCCATGAATGAACTGCTTACCATATTTATACAGATGCTATGTTAATCAAGATATTACGAATGTGGAGAAGGAAATGGCAACCCACTCCAGTATTCTTGCCTGGAGAATCCCAGGGACAGAGGAGCCTGGTGGGCTGCTGTCTATGGGGTCACAGAGAGTCAGACACGACTGAAGCAACTTAGCAGCAGCAGCAGCAGAGGAACTACAAATAACTCAGGGAAGCTGAAATATGAGAAAAGAGAAAGTGACCCAAGAGTCTGGAAGACTGAAAAGATTGAGAAAAACTGTGAAAACAAAAGGAGGGTAGTCATTAAGAAATTTTAAGCCCAGTAGTTAAATAGTTCAGTTCAGTTCAGTCGCTCAGTCGTGTCCAACTCTTTGCGACCCCATGAACTGCAGCACGCCAGGCCTCCCTGTCTATCACCAACTCCCGGAGTTCACACAGACTCAAGTCCATCGAGTCAGTGATCCCATCCAGCCATCTCATCCTCTAGCGTCCCCTTCTCCTCCTGCCCTCAATCAATCCCAGCATCAGAGTCTTTTCCAATGAGTCAGCTTTTCCCATGAGGTGGCCAAAGTACTGGAGTTTCAGCTTCAGCATCATTCCCTCCAAAGAAATCCCAGGGCTGATCTCCTTCACAATGGACTGGATGGATCTCCTTACAGGCCAAGGGACTCTCTTCTCCAACACCACAGTTCAAAAGCATCAATTCTTCAGCGCTCAGCCTTCTTCACAGTCCAACTCTCACATCCATACATGACCACAGGAAAAACCATAGCCTTGACTAGATGGACCTGTTGGCAAAGTAGTGTCTCTGCTTTTCAATATGCTATCTAGGTTTGTCATAACTTTTCTTCCAAGGAGTAAGCGTCTTTTAATTTCATGGCTGCAGTCACCATCTGCAGTGATTTTGGAGCCCCCCAAAAATAAAATCTGACACTGTTTCCACTGTTTCCCCATCTATTTCCCATGAAGTGATAGGACCAGATGCCATGATCTTCGTTTTCTGAATGTTGAGCTTTAAGCCAACTTTTTCACTCTCTTCTTTCACTTTCATCAAGAGGTTTTTTAGTTCCTCTTCACTTTCTGCCATAAGGGTGGTGTCATCTGCATATCTGAGGTTATTGATATTTCTCCCGGCAATCTTGATTCCAGCTTGTGTTTCTTCCAGTCCAGCATTTCTCATGAAGTACTCTGCATATAAGTTAAATAACCAGGGTGACAATATACAGCCTTGACGTACTCCTTTTCCTATTTGGAACCAGTCTGTTGCTCCATGTCCAGTTCTAACTGTTGCTTCCTGACCTGCATACAGATTTCTCAAGAGGTAGATCAGGTGGTCTGGTATTCCCATCTCTTTCAGAATTTTCCACAGTTTATTGTGATCCACACAGTCAAAGGCGTTGGCATAGTCAATAAAGCAGAAATAGATGTTTTCCTGGAACTCTCTTGCTTTTTCCATAATCCAGTGGATGTTGGCAATTTGATCTCTGGCTCCTCTGCCTTTTCTAAAACCAGCTTGAACATCAGGAAGTTCATGGTTCACATATTGCTGAAGCCAGGCTTGGAGAATTTTGAGCATTACGTTACTAGCGTGTGAGATGAGTGCAACTGTGCGGTAGTTTGAGCATTCTTTGGCATTGCCTTTCTTTGGGATTGGAATGAAAACTGACCTTTTCCAGTCCTGTGGCCACTGCTGAGTTTTCCAAATTTGCTGGCATATTGAGTGCAGCACTTTCACAGCATCATCTTTCAGGATTTGGAATAGCTCAACTGGAATTCCATCACCTCCACTAGCTTTGTTTGTAGTGATGCTTTCTAAGTCCCACTTGACGTCACATTCCAGGATGTCTGGCTCTAGGTCAGTGATCACACCATCGTGATTATCTGGGTCGTGAAGATCTTTTTTGTACAGTTCTTCTGTGTATTCTTGCCAGCGCTTCTTAATATCTTCTGCTTCTCTTAGGTCCATACCATTTCTGTCCTTTATCGAGCCCATCTTTGCATGAAGTGTTCCCTTGGTATCTCTAATTTTCTTGAAGAGATCTCTAGTCTTTCCCATTCTGTTGTTTTCCTCTATTTCTTTGCATTGATCACTGAGGAAGGCTTTCCTATCCCTTCTTGCCATTCTTTGGAACTCTGCCTTCAGATGCTTATACTTTTCCTTTTCTCCTTTGCTTTTCGCTTCTCTTCTTTTCACAGCTATTTGTAAGGCCTCCCCAGACAGCCATTTTGCTTTTTTGCATTTCTTTTCCATGGGGATGGTCTTGATCCCTGTCTCCTGTACAATGTCACGAACCTAATTCCATAGTTCATCAGGCACTCTATCTATCAGATCTAGGCCCTTAAATCTATTTCTCACTTCCACTGTATAATCATAAGGGATTTGATTTAGGTCATACCTGAATGGTCTAGTGATTTTTCCTACTTTCTTCAATTTAAGTCTGAATTTGGTAATAAGGAGTTCATGATCTGAGCCACAGTCAGCTCCCGGTCTTGTTTTTGTTGACTGTATAGAGCTTCTCCATCTTTGGCTGCAAAGAACATAATCAATCTGATTTCGGTGTTGACCATCTGGTGATGTCCATGTGTAGAGTCTTCTCTTGTGTTGTTGAAAGAGGGTGTTTGCTATGACCAGTGCATTTTCTTGGCAAAACTCTATTAGTCTTTGCCCTGCTTCATTCTGTATTCCAAGGCCAAATTTGCCTGTTACTCCAGGTGTTTCTTGACTTCCTACTTTTGCATTCCAGTCCCCTATAATGAAAAGGACATCTTTCTCGGGTGTTCAGTTTACATTTTAGAAACATCACGCCCAGAGAGACGTATCAATGAGGACTAAAATAGATATATGCAAAAGAGATAACGTAACAGTAGAGTCCAGAGTAGGACAAATAACTGGATATAAGGGATGTAGAAAGTTCAGCATGACTTCAGGGGTGCTAGTTTGGATTAAAGGTAAAAAGTGAAATTTTTCACTGAAATAGGAAATATATAAGGAAGAAGAGATTTGAGGTTTAAAATGAAATTCAGTTTGAAACATCCTATGGAGATATAAGTGAAGGTCCATTTTGCTCTTGGTCTTGGAGCTCACGGGTTGGGGGGAAGAGACTGGACCCTAAAATAGTATTTTATGAATAAACAGCATATAATAATTAAATCTAGTAGGGAATAAAATGATCCAAGGAGAGGCAAGGACTAAAATAATGAAAGCCTAAGAAACTCCAATTAAAACTCTGGGATGGGTAGCAGAAATGAAGCCACAAGAAGAGCCAGAGAAAAGGTAGAGAGAGATAGGAAGAGAACCACAAAAGCCACAAAAATGAAGTTTTCAAAAAGAGACTAAAAAGCAAAGATTTTGCAACAATGATATTATTAATGACCTCTGCCAAAATGTTTATAATGGCATCATGGAGGCAGATTCAGTGAAGAGGTATAAATATTAAGTCATAAATTAAAAAGGAATGGAAGAACATCTAGATTAGAAACAAACAAAACTCTATTTGTATTAATAGTTGACATGATTGTTAGAAAACAATTATAAGAAATCTACCAAAAAAACCCTCCTGTAATTAACAAAGGAAGCAAAGTTGTAGAACACAAGATCAATACAGAAAAGTCAACTGCATAACATAACAACAAATAACTGGAAATGAAAATAAAAACCACAATAACATTTATAAATACTCCAAAGAAAATAAAATATTTAGCTATAAATCTAGTAAAACATATACAGGATCCACAGGCTGGAAAAACAATGCTGATGAAAGAAATCAAAGAAAATCTAAGTAATTGAAGAAACATACTGTGCTCATGGATTAGAAGACAACAGGGTAAAGATGTCAATTCTCTCCAAACCGTTCTGCACATTTAAGGCAATTTCTGCCAAACCTACAACAAGCCTATTCTAAAATTTGGAAAGAAAAGACTATTTCTAATAGAAACAATTTTGAAAAAGAATATATGCAGAGTATATTATGTGAAATGCCAGGCTAGATGAATCACAAGCTGGAATCAACATTGCTGGGAAACATATAAACAACTTCACATATGCAGACGATACCACTTTAACGACAGAAAGTGAAGAGGAGTCAAAAAGCCTCTTGATGAGGGTAAAAGAGAGTCAAAAAGCTGGCTTAAAACTCAACATTCAAAAACAAAGGTCATTGCATCCAGTCCCATCATTTCATGGCAAACAGATGGGGGAAAAGTGGAGACAGTGACAGATTTTATGTTCTTGGGCTCCAAAATTACTGTGGATGGTGACTGCAGCCACGGAATTAAAAGACACTTGCTGCTTGGAAGGAAAGCTATGACAAATCTAGACAGCATATTAAAAAGCAGAGACATCACTTGGCCAACAAAGGTCCATCTACTCTAATTTATGGTATTGCAGTCTCGGAGAAGGCAATGGCACCCCACTCCAGTACTCTTGCCTGGAAAATCCCATAGATGGAGGAGCCTGGAAGGCTGCAGTCCATGGGGTCGCTAGGAGTCGGACACAACTAAGTGACTTCACTTTCACTTTTCACTTTCATGCATTGGAGAAGGAAATGGCAACCCGGTCCAGTATTCTTGCCTGGAGAATCCCAGGGATGGGGGAGCCTTGTGGGCTGCCCTCTGTGGGGTCACATAGAGTCGGACACAACTGAAGCGACTTAGCAGCAGCAGTAGTCATGTACCGATGTGAGAGGTGGACCATAAAGAAGGCTAAACACCAAAGAATTGATGCTTTTGAATTACGGTGCTGGAGAAGACTCTTGAGAGTCCACTGGACTGCAAGATCAAACCAGTCAATCCTAAAGGAAATCAACCCTAAGTATTCATTGGAAGGACTGATGCCAAAGGCTGAAGCCTCAATACTTTGGCCATCTGATGCCAAGAACCGACTCTCTGGAAAAGACCCTGATCCTGGGAAAGATTGCAGACAAAAGGAGAAGGGGACAGCAGAGGTTAGATAGCATCAGTGACTCAATGGACATGAATCTGAGCAAACTCTGGGAGATAGTGAAGGACAGAAAAGCCTGCCATGCTTCAGTCCATAGGGTCACAAAGAGTCAGACACAACTTAGCAACTGAACAACAACAACAGTAGGAGGACTCACTCTTACTAATGCTAACCCTATAATAATCAAGACAGTATGTTACTGACATAGGAATAGATATATTAATCATACAGACAGTGTAGGAAACCTAGAAACAGACTCAAATACACCCAACTGATTTTTGACAAAATGGTAAAAACAATCAATGGAGGAGGTGCAATCTTTTCACACATGGTACTGAAACCAGTGAATATCCACAGGCAAAAAGATGAATGTCAAACTAAACTTCATACTTTATATTAAAATTAACTCAAAATGGATCACAGATTTAAAAGTAAAACTATAAAATTTCTAGGAAAAACCACATAAGAACTTTAAGATATTGGGCTAGGGAAAGAACTCTTAGATCTGACATTGAAACCAAAGTGCATAAAAGGAAAAATTAATAAATTGGACCTAATCAAAACCTAAACTTTTCACTCTGCAAAAGACCTTGTTAAAAGCATGAAGAGACAAATTACTGAGAGAAACTATTTGCAAATCACATATCTGACACAGACAAATCTTATATCTAGAATATATAAAGAACTCTCAAAACACTGAGAAAATAAATTAAAAAATAAGCATAAGACAAGAACAAATATTTCACTAATATATATGGCAAATAAACATATGATAAGGTGTTCAACATCATTATCCATATAAAAAATACCAATTAAAACCACAATGAGGGACTTCCCTGTTGTCCAGTGATTAAGAATCTGCCTGTCAATGCAGGGGACAGAAGTTGAATCCCTGGTCCGGGAAGATCCCACATGCCTCAGGGCAACTAAGCCCATGCGCCACTACTACCAATCCCTACCAGTCCCATTTGTCACAACCACTGAAGCCTGCATGCCCTAGAGCCTGTGCTGTGTGATGTGACAAAAGCAGCCACTGCAATGAGAAGGCTTAGCCCCTGTTCACCACAACTAGAGAAAGCCCTCATGTGGCAATGAAGACCCAGTGCAGCCAAAAATAAAAAAACTTTTTAAAACACAATAAATCGTTACTACATACTTATCAGAATGACTAAAATTAAAAACAGTGATAATAACAAATGCTAGCGAGGATACAGAAAAACTGGATCACTTATACACTGGTCACAGGAATGAACAGCGGGTATAGTCACACTGGGAATCAGTTTAAACAATTATTTTTAAAAATAAAAATGAAATTACTATAGGACCCAGCAATAGCATCCTTGGGCATCTATCCCAGAAAAATAAAAACTTATGTAGGCATAGAAATTTGTACACAAATGTTCACAGTAGCTTTATCTCTAATAACAAAAACTAGAGAGTACCAAACCGCTGTTCAATGGATAAACGGTAAATCTGTGGTATATCCATACAGAATATTGCTCAGCAATAAAAAGGAGCAAGCCATTGATACACAGCAACTTAGTTTTGAACTTTAAGGGATTTATATTAAGTGAAAAAATCTACACTCAGAATATTACATACTATGATTCCATTTATATTTGTTATTCTTGAAATAAAATTACACAAAATGAGGAAAGGTTAGTGGTTGCTAGGGATCAACAGGTAGGGAAAATGATAGTACAGTAAAAATGAGGCAGCACAAGGAAGCTTTGTTGTGATGATATACTTTTGTATCTCAATCACGGTGGTGGCAGTTTCACAAAATGACACGTGATAAATGCAAAAAAAAGAAAAGGCAGCCAAACGAACTGAAGATATGCGCAAACAACATAACCAATAAAGGTTAATACTCAAGATATACAAAGAATTTATACAACTTAACATCAAAAACAACAAACAACCCAATTAAAAAAAATAGGCAGAGAACCTGGAAAATTTTTCAAAGACGATATAAAGATTGCCAATAGACACATGAAGAAATGCTCAACATCACTAATTATCAGGGGAATGAAATTAGCAAATCCACAATGAGATATCGCCTCACACCTGTCAGAATGGTTATGATCAAAAAGACAACAAGTAACAAGAGTCAGTGAGGATGTGCAGAAAAGAGAACCTTTAAGGACTGTTGTGAATATTAGCTGATACACCCATCACAGAAAACAAAAAGGAGGTTCCTCAAAAAATTAAACTACCATATGATCCAGCAAGTCCACTCTTCCAAAGAAGAATAGTTTTCCAAAGAAAACAAAACACTAATTTGAAACAATATATGCACCCCTGTGTTCAGTGCAACATTATTTCCAATGGCCAAGATATGGAAGAAACCTAAGTGTCCATCAAAAAAATGAATGGATATAGAAAATGTAGTATATACATACATATATACACACACAATGAAATATTACTCAGCCATAAAAAAAAAAGAAATCTTGCCAAATGCCAACACAGACAGACCTAGAAGGCATTATGCTAAATGAAATAAATCAGAGAAAGATAAACACCATATGATTTCACTTACATGTGGAATCCAAAAACACAACAAATTAACAAATATAATAAAATTGAAACAGATGCATAAATACAAAGAATAAACAGATGATTGCCAGAGGGGAGGGATTTGGGGGAAAGAAGGTAAGATAGATTAAGAGGTATAGATTTCTAGTTATAAAATAAATCAAGGGGATATAATGTACAGCATAGGGTATATAATCAGTAATATTGTAAAAACTTTGTATGGTGACAGATAGTTGAGACTCATCCTGTGATCTTTCTGTAACATACAAAAATACTGAATCACTATGTTGTCCATCTGAAACTAACACTGCAAGTTATAGTTCAAATAAAAATAATTAAATTAAAAAATACACATGAAAGTATAAATCTCATTGGTAAAGGTAAATACAGTACAAATATAGTATAGTACAAATACAGTAAATGTAGTGGATTAATTACCTATAAAGCTGTAATGTATGAAGGTTAAAAGACAAAAGTAGTAAAAAGATCACTATAACTAGAATAATTAAGTTGAGGGATACACAAGATAAAAAGATGTAAAACGTGACATCAAAAACATTAACATGAGGGTAGGTAAAAGGTAGTGCTTTTAGAATGTATTCAAACACATGTTACCAACTTAAAACAGGTTGCTATAAACATATGCTGTTATACACAAGACTCATGGTAACCACAAAGCAAAAACCTACAGCAGATAAAGAAAAAATGAAAGGAAAAGGAAAGTGAAGTCGCTCAGTCGTGTCCAACTCTTTGCGACCCCATGGACTGTAGCCTATCAGGCTCCTCTGTCCATGGGATTTTCCAGGCAATAGTACTGGAGTGGATTGCCATTTCCTTCTTCAGGGGATCTTCCCGATCCAGGGATGGAACCCAGGTCTCCTGCATTGTCAACAGACGCTTTACCATCTGAGCCACCAGGGAACGAACTGAAAGGAAGTATTCAAATCACAAATGAAGAGGAAGAAAAAAAGGAAAAACTACAAAACAGCCAGAAAAAAACTAACAAAATGGCATTCAAATGTAAATGGACTAAATTCTCCAATCACAAGAAATAGTGTTGAAAGGATAAAAAACAAGACCTAACGATATGCTGCCTACAAGAAATTCACTTCAAATATAAGGATACACACAGACTGAAAGTGAAGGGATGGAAAAAGCTATTCCATGTAAATAGAAACAAAAAGCAAGCGGGGGTAGTTATGCTTTCATCAGACAAAATAGACTTTAAAACAAAGGCGGTAATTAGAAAAAAGGGCCTTACCTAGTGATAAGGGGTCAATCCAACAAGAATATGTAACATTTGTAAATATTTATACACCCAACATAAAGGGATTCCCCAGTGGAAGTAAAGATGCTACCCATCATTTATAGGGAACTCTGCCTCATTTTTCATAGAAAGAATTTACAGACAAAATCTAAACTATACTATCTGCTATCAACATCACCACCATCACTAACCTATAGCAGCACAAGTGAGGGAATCAGTAATAGTACCATAAATTCCACAACCTGAGTCAGCAATTCTGTTTTCCCTTCATTTCTGAAAAGGTAGTTGTTTTAGTCCATTTGGGCTGCTGTAAATGGCACCCCACTCCAGTACTCTTGCCTGGAAAATCCCATGGGCGGAGGAGCCTGGTGGGCTGCAGTCCATGGGGTCGCTAACAGTCGGACACAACTAAGCAACTTCACTTTGACTTTTCACTTTCATGCATTGGAGAAGGAAATGGCAACCCACTCCAGTGTTCTTGCCTGGAGAATCCCAGGGACAGGGGAGCCTGGTGGGCTGCCGTCTATAGGGTCGCACAGAGTCCGACACGACTGAAGGGACTTAACAGCAACAGCAGCAGCAACAGAACACCACTGATTGGGTAGCTAAAAAACAATAGAAATTTATTTCTCATACTTCTCATAGGCTAAGAAGTCTAAGGTCAAAGTGCCAACATGGTCTGGTGAGGGCCCTTTATCTGGTTGTCACTGTGTCCTCATATGGCAGAAGGGGTAGCGATCTCTCTAAAACCTCTTTTAAAAAGCACTAACTGAATTCATGAGGTCTCCACTGTCATGATTTTCGAAGGCCCTACCTCTTAATATACCACTATCTTTAGGGATTAGGATGTCAACACATGAATTTTGAGAGGACATTCAAACCATGGCAGCAGTCAACCAGATTAAACTAGCTTCAGATAAGAGAATTAGAGTGTTAAAAAAAAAAAAAAAAGACATGTAAATATTGTTAATAGACTTACCAAAACTTCCTCTAGCCTAATAGTGCACAGGCTTCAAGGACAAGATATGATACTCCTCTATTCTCTTAGCAACTATCTAAGCCAATAACCAATGTCCACTGCATCAAAACATTCAAGGAAAAAGAACAGGCAAGATTGCTCTGCAACTCCAAGCACTAACCAGGATTTAAAAGCATATACATTAACCCAAATCCTAGTTCTTTATCTCGCCTTAAATGGTATCTTAAAAGTTTGATTTAGGTTCAGAAGATTTTTTTTTTTAATTTCGCTTTTAGGAATAGCAAGTATCACTTATATAAACACCTTGCAAATGGTTACATTTAACAGGTCAAAAGATTTTGAGATTTTACTTTCTAGGTGGCACAAAGAGCAGAATAAAGAAGTACTTTAAAAACAGACTACTCGCCTTACATTGAAGGAGGTTTTTTTTATTATAAACACAATGAACAGAGAAAGCATACACAATCAAATAGAGGAACTATGTAACAAGTCTTGTATTTTACAGATGAGGTCCATAGAAGATTAACAATAATATGCAAAAGAAGAGAAGTATATGCTGCTGCTGCTGCTGCTAAGTCACTTCCGTCGTGTCCGACTCTGTGCGACCCCATAGACAGCAGCCCACCAGGCTCCCCCGTCCCTGGGATTCTCCAGGCAAGAACACTGGAGTGGGTTGCCATTTCCTTCTCCAATGCATGAAAGTAAAAAGTGAAAGTGAAGTCGCTCAGTCCTGTCTGACTCTGTGCGACCCCATGGACTGTGTAGCCCACCAGGCTCCTCCATCCATGGGATTTTCCAGGCAAGAGTACTGGAGTGGGGTGCCTTTCAATGTAAATTACTGGTAAGGTTTTCAACCTTGAGCTGTATGCTGGTTCCACACGTATTTTTTAGACTAGACTAGAGTGGACAAAAACAGCTAAATAAATAAACAAATCAGACCTGGATCACTAATGATGATGTGTCATGAATCAAATTCTGTGTCTTGAGTCCAAAAAAGAAAAATAAAAACAGTTTCAAGTCTGCAGGATCTAAAGGTGAGTATAACTAACACAGACCTATCTCTCAGCGTGAATAACAAATAATGCTTTCTAAGTGAAATATCAATATATTAAAATAATTCAGAGTGAACATCAAGATGACTTTACCTAACACACAACTTAGTCACCTTCACATCAAAAAAAAAACTCTATAATTAAAAATGATCAGAGACATGTTAAGGCAGTATAACTATCACTGGAGTCACAATTATAAATCTTTTTTCCTAAGTAGTTTGCAGAGATTACATATCTTGCAATGCTTTTCAGTGCACTGACAGGTTAAAATAAAATCAACAAATGTTAGAATTTAATTGAACTTTACAAACTGCACATGCCTTTTTATCAAGAAATTTAGCAATATTTTTATAATGATTTCTAAATAAACCTCAGATTTCTTTCAAATTTTATTACTTTCTCATATATTAATAGTATTTTCAGCAGATTCATATCTGTAACTCTAAAAGGCCCCTTCATTTTACCTACTATCCCATGTTAATTTTATTTAGGAAGTATTTTCTTCATTATGCATTTGTAATAATTAGAAATAATATAAGTCAAATATGGGCTTACTCAATTTTACTAGTACATATATGATTTTTTAACTTAATTTCCTATTATACTAATCAAAGCTTAAAATAGGAAAATAAACTATTTTAAAATGTTTCCTCCATAATAATTTCACTAAAAAATTAACACCAGGGATGTCCCTGGTGGTCCAGTGGTTAAGAGTCTTGTGTTTCCACTGCAGATGGCCAGGGTTCGATCCCTGGTTGGGCAACTAAGATCCTGCATACTTCAAGGCACAGTCAAAAAAAAAAAAAAATTTAATTCTAATCACCAGTATAAACTGAAGCATAACTCTCCAGGGGTGCACACTGCTGAATAATTTGTCCAAATGTCAACTGCAATTTTCAAAAATCCCTTCAAGCTCAAAATTTTAAACATCTGTAAAAAATACTTGTTTTGAGAGTGGTTTACACTCATGACACTTGACCTTTTGCTGTACACACCACAAAATTCAAGTCTCAAATACCACACAAGCAGGAAATCTGATCATTCCTGCAGTAGCCATATGCATGGTCCAATATCAAATATTAGTTCTAGGTTACACTAAGTCATGTGTTACAAATCTTCTACTGAAACCTCTATAATTAGTTGTAATTTGCCTCTTTTAAAATGTGTTTCTTATGGGACATCTGGCCTTGAAAGTTCTACCTTCCCATTGAAAAAATACTTAAGTGTCTGGATTTTTTTTTCCACTTAATATAGAACACTGCATGGGTGGTATGACAAAGTCCAGACTTCTTAAAAAAATTAAATTTCAAGAACATAATGATTAAGAACCATTTAAGTATTACTAAATATAAATGTGGACTTCCCTGGTGGCTCAGACGGTAAAGCGCCTGTCAAATAAAATTTTGTTGCCCATAACTATCTATATCTCAAATATTTAAAGTTCACAAAATAGATTTTAATGAGAGTACAGCAGTGACACACTCATTTCCAGGAATTTACACTAGTTAAGTTGAAATGGAAAATAAAGGTTCAGAATTAAGAGATTTAAAAAAAGTTTAAGCCCAGTGAGTTCATATGGCACTCAAAGTTATCTACTTCAAGAAGGAAATGATCTTACCAATTTATAAATAGCCTTAACTCATTTCACAGAGATTAAAATTTAACAATACTCATCGATTCACTTGGTTCTAGAAACCCTTTCTTAAAACTGAAAATTAAATATGGGCTAAGGAATAAGTCATAAAAATGAAAGACTAAGACACTGCTTTTATACAGGATAAAAGTGGAAAAATCCATCACAACATCCTGCAGTCCAAACCTGTTTGCTTCCTAAATTAGAAAATTTTTCATACAAACTCCTTAAAATCAGTATTATACCTTAATAAAAAAAAAAAAAAAAAAACACTGAAATGAAATGTAACATGGGTCAGAGAAGAAATAAGTCCAAAATATCAGTTTCTAATGACAAAATTTCAAAGATATAGTGAAATCTGGTACGAAGGTAAATTCAATATATTTTCATCTTCTCAAAATATAACTTTAAAACATTTCATCTCATTTAGAAATGTCATGTAAGGAAATAAAAATCATACAGATCCTCTGAAAGTTCAAAAACCTTCACCTAAAAATTGAACACAATCAGGCCCCATTTCTTATAGATATAGGTAATAAGCAATAAGCATAATCCCTATTAAAGCTATGACTAGATTAAGTAAGATTAATATGAAAATAACTGCTAGGATGTTTTATCCAAATTTAAGAAAACTCTTTTGCAATTAATTATGTTACTTTCATAGTTATGTTAAAAAAAAAAAAAAAATTAAGGGTGGAACCTCCCTGGTGATTGAGTCTGCCTTCCAGTGCAGGGGACGTATACTCAATCCCTGATGGGGGAACTAAGATCTACATGCCACAGGACAACTAAGCCCACGTGGCACAACTGCTGAGCCTGCAACAGAGAGCCAGCGAAGCCAAAAACAGAAAAGTTAAGTGTATAAGCTAAGATTTGTTTATGTAAAAGCTGGCCTATTCTACAAGTTAAAGAAATAACAATTACTAATAACTATTAAATTGGTCAGGGCTTCTCTGGTGGCTCAGTGGTAAAGAATCTGCCTGCCAGTGCAGGAGACACAGTTTCGACCTCTGATCCAGTAAGATCCCATAGGCAGCTGAGCAACTAGGCTCACGCACCACAACTACTGAGCCTGCGCTCTAGAGCCCAGGAGCTGCAACTGCTGGAGGCCACACACCCTAGGGCCTGGGCTCCACAACAAAAGAAGCCCGTCACAATGAGAAGCCTGCTCCCCACAACTAGAGAGTAGCCCCAGCTCGCCACAACTAAAGAAAGCTGACTCACAGCAATGAAGACCCAGAACAGCCCCCCAAAATAAAGCATTTTAATTGGTTAACATAAACAAGTAGGTTCAATAATTTCTTACCTGTATTCCATCTTTAAGTTTCAAAATGCATTCCATTGTGTTGATGGTAATTACCACTGGTTCTGAACCCAGTTTTGTCCATGGTACATGGATCCTCAGTTCATGAATATGTCCACTTAAAAAAGTGAATGGTAATTTCAATTCCTTAAAACACAAAACATTAAATAAAGTTTAGTAAGAGCTTAATATTTTTTTTCATTCTAATATCCAAAATACTTTCTGAAAAGAGAAACAAAATTTCCAACACAAAAATATTCTAGGGAGGGTGGGATGAACTGAGAGAGTAGCACTGACATGCATGTACTACCACCTGTAAAACCGCTAGCTGGCGGGGGGCCACTGTGCAGCACTCGGAAGGGGGACAATCCAGTGGGGTGGGAGGGAAACTCCAGACGGAGAGGATACAGATATATACTTAGAGCTGGGTTACACTGCTGTACAGCAGAAACCAACACAACATTATAAAGCAATTACCCTCCAATTTAAAAAAATATAAAAAGCAATAAATTTAATCATATAACAAAAAAAAAATTCAGGGAATTACTGTTCATCAAAAAGCAGCATCAAATAACTTGCTAAATTATAGTTACTGATGAGCTACAAAAACGTATTGTGCAAGTTACATTTAATAAGGCACTTAACCTGTCAAGGCCTCTGTTTCTTATTTTGCTAAATGGAAATGATAACAGAACAGGATTTTAGGGCAAGATGAAAGAGGGGAACTGAATTAAAGAAAGGAGAATGACCTGACAAAATAAACACTGATCAACTTTGAAAAAAAAAAGTCTCGAACTTTACCTAAAGATTATACCTAGAAACTATATGATCATAAATTTTAAATGTTTTATAACTGTTCCATTATTAAAAACATTAGAAATGAAAACACAAAGGTTACCACAACCACTTCATACTAAATCATTTCACCTTCAGATAAAATGTTATAAACCAAAAAAAAAAAAAGTAAAAATAAATTGCATTTGAACTATATTTCAGTCACATTATTGTAACTATTTGTGAAAGTTAAAATAAATACTAAGCTGTTCCTTCATCCAAGAAGTATCCACCTTGGTTTAGCAACACAGCAGTAATGTAGCTAAACATACATATACAGACAGTACAGCAAAATGGTTAAGACCAATAAATCTGGAACCAGCACAAGTGGATTTAATCCTACACCTGCTACTTACCAGCACAATGACAAGAGGCAACTTGTACTACATCTCTGCATCTCAGTTTCTTTATCTAATGGATAATAGTAGTGTGTTTGGGGATCAAATCAATTAATTTACATAAAGTACTTAGGACACTGTCTTCCTCAAAGGCCATCAATATAAAGACACTATCTATTACTACAAATGTATAAGCCTCTTTTATGTCAACAAGCTTATTAAAGAGCAGAATACAAAAAATCTATTGATACTTCTACTATTCTAGCAGAATGTCATGATTTTTTTAACAGTTCTCAATATTTCATTAATTTTAAAGATGCAGTAATTTCTCTAAGCATTGATCAATGGGAGAGATTATATTTTGATCAGTGTCTATAATGAATACCATGTTAATGAGCACTTACTGTATACCAGGCACTGTTTTAAGTACTTTACTCGCATGCAGTATTTAATCTTTGTCAGAGAAAGCAACGGCAACTCACTTCAGTACTCTTGCCTGGAAAATCCCATGGACGGAGGAGCCCGGTAGGCTGCAGTCCATGGGTTCACGAAGAGTCGGACACGACTTGAGCGACTTCACTTTCACTCTTCACTTTCATGCATTGGAGAAGGAAACAGCAACCCACTCCAGTGTTCTTGCCTGGAAAATCCCAGGGACAGGGGAGCCTGGTGGGCTACCATCTATGGGGTTGCACAGAGTCGGATACGACTGAAGCGACTTAGCAGCAGTAGCAGCAGCAAGAACCCCAAAAAGTAAATACTATTATACCCACTTTATAGATTAAAAAAAGAAATCTGAGGCACAGAAAGGTCAAATAATTTTCAAAAATAACTCATCTTAGAGAGACATGATTCAAAACTGGATATTATTATGCCGGAGCCCTTGTTCTTAAAACTACACTGCATCTAACTTCCTTTATGAGCAACAAGTACACTTCCATTGGTTATACATTCATTTGGATAATGTTTCAATGACATTTCCAAAATCTGAGGCACAGAAAGGTCAAATTACTTTCAAAAATAACTCATCTTAGAGAGCCATGACTCAAAACTGGAAATTATTATGCCAGAGCCCTTGCTCTTAATAAAACTACATTACACCCAACTTCCTTTACGAGAAACGAGTACATTTCCATTGGTTATACATTCATCTGGATAATGTTTCAATGACATTTCCATCTCTACCCCTGAGGTGTGTAACAATGATATATTCATGCAATGACTACCAAAACTTGCAATCTGTGGGCAAAATTGGATTTTCCTAGGAGAAGTTAAAAGACACCTAAACCAAACTCAAGACCTTGTTATCACCAGAATACTACTAATCTTATCTGAATGACTAATTCAATGTTAACATAAGGGACAATATTCTATATTAAAACATGGAATTTTGAATCACATGGCCCATGCTGGTAATCCAACTGAAGTTCACTTATTAATCAACTCACTATAAGCAAGATCATTTCCATTTCCTCATCTCAGAGTTGCTGTGATAAACAAATGGGAACATTTATGCCTTATAAAAGGCAAAAGAAAATGTTGACTGTTAAAACAAGTAGGTCATCCTAAGGTAGCCAAAAGAAATGATTTTCTTTTCATTCTTTTTCATTCTTAAAATATATTGTACAACTTAAAAATATTTTATTTACTTGGAATTACTCAGGAAAACAATGCATCCCTAAAACAGAATATCTATGGCCACACAAAGGAATTGAATAGCTCTCATAAATCACATTGTAGAAAGACTATTACAAAATATCCTCACAGAAAAAAAAAAAAAGGGATACTTTAAAAATGAATGTAACAGGGCCCAAAAGCAAAAATAGATGAATAGGACTATACCAAACCTAAAAACCTCCAGAAAGCAAAGAAAACACTCAGCAAAACAGAAAGGCAATCATATGGGAGAAACAGAAACTATCTGAGAAGGGTTTAAAATCTAGACGACATGAACTACAGCAACTCAACAACAAAAAAATAACCAAATTTTAAAAATGGGAAATTGACTTGAGTATCAATTTTCAAAAGAACATAGATAAAAGGCCAACAAAGAGGAAAAAATGCTCACCATCATTAATCAGAGAAATACAAATCAAAACCAGAATGACAGGGCTTCCCTACGTGATTCAGTGGTAAAGAATCCACCTGCCAATGCAGGAGACACAGGTTTGATTCCTGGTCCAGAAAGATGTCACAGACCAAGGAGCAACTAAACCCACGTGCCACAACTACTGAAGCCCATGTGCCCTAAACCCTGTGCTCTGCAACAAGAAAAGCCACTGCAATGAGAAGGCCGTGCACCACTACTGAAGAGTAGCCTCCACTCGCCCAACTAGACAAAAGCCTGAGTAGCAACAAAGACCCAGCAAAGGCAAAAATAAATAAATGAAATTATTTTTTAAAAAACCCACAATGGCAGATTTCCCTGGTGGTCCAATGGTTAAAAATCTGCCTGCCAATGAAGGAGACAGGAGTTTCATCCCTGGTCTGAGAAGACTTCACATGCTGCAGTGAAACTAAGCCCATGCACCACAACTACTGAGCTCGTGTGCTGCAAAAAGAAAAGCCACCCCAGTGAGGAGCCTACACACTGCAACTAGAGCAGCCGCCACTTCTCTTGCCTCAACTAGAGAAAGCAGCATTCAGCAACGAAGACCCACTGCAGCCATAAATCAATTACATTAAAAACCATAATGACATATCATCTCACATCTGTTAGCAGGGCCCCTATCAAAAAAAAAAACAAGAACAAAAACAAACAAACAAAAAAAACCCACCACCACAGAAAGTAATGTGTGGTAAGTATATAAAGAATGTGTAACCCTTGTGCACTGTTGCTGAAAAGGTAAAATGGTACAACCACTACAGAAAATAGTACGGAGATTATTCAAACAATGAAAAACAGAATTACCATATGATCCAGCAGTCTCAGTTCTGAGTACACAATAAAAAGAAACCAAAAGCAGGATCTTGAAAACATACTTGTACAACCATGTTTTTTGCAGCATTATTCACAATAGTCAAGAGGTTACTACAACCTGATGTCCACTGAAAGATAAGGATAAAGAAAATGTGGTATATACATATAATGAAAAAAGAATTCATTTGAATCAGTTCCAATGAGGTGGATGAAACTGGAACCTATTATACAGAGTGAAGTAAGCCAGAAGGAAAAACACCAATACAGTATACTAATGCATATATATGGAATTTAGAAAGATGATAACAATAACCCTGTGTACGAGACAGCAAAAGAGACACTGATGTATGGAACAGTCTTATGGACTCTATGGGAGAGGGAAAGGGTGGGAAGATTTGGGAGAATGGCATTGAAACATGTAAAATATCATGTATGAAACGAGATGCCAGTCCAGGTTCAGTGCACAATACTGGATGCTTGGGGCTAGAGCACTGGGACGACCCAGAGGGATGGTAGGGGGAGGGAGGAGGGAGGAGGGTTCAGGATGGGGAGCACATGTATACCTGTGATGGATTCATTTTGATATTTGGCAAAACTAATACAATTATGTAAAGTTTAAAAATAAAATAAAATTTCAAAAAAAAAAAAGGAAATTGTTACATCCTACAACATAGAATGAACCTCAAGGACATTGGTGCTAAGTGAAATAAGCCAGTCACAAAAAGACACATATTGTCTAACTTCACTTACGAAAGATACCTAAAGTAGTCAAATTCTTAGACACAGAAGTAGAACAGTAGTGGCCAGGGGGAGAGAGAAAAGCGAAGCTGTAGTTTCGTGGTTGGAGAAGGCAATGGCACCCCACTCCAGTACTCTTGCCTGGAAAATCCCATGGACGGAGGAGCCTGGTGGGCTACGGTCCATGGGGTTGCTAAGAGTCAGACAGGACTAAGCAACTTTGCTTTCACTTTTCACTTTCATGCATTGGAGAAGGAAATGGCAACCCACTCCAGTATTCTTGCCTGGAGAATCCCAGGGACAGGGAGCCTGGTGGGCTGCTGTCTATGGGGTCACACAGAGTCGGACATGACTGAAGCGACTTAGCAGCAGCAGCAGTTTCGTTGGTACACAGCTTAAGTTTTAGAAGATGGAAAGTTCTAGAAATCTGAACAATAATGTATATACAGTAAACACGACTGCCCAGTTAAAAATGGTTAAGATGGTAAATTTTATGATATCTCCATTTTTACCACAAAATAAAAATAAATTTAAAACAGGACTTCAAGAATTCTAAGTTAGAAGGCTGGAAAATTCTCTCCCCAAAAAGCAGTGAAAAAACTGGACAAAGTTATTTTTAAAAAAAACAGAAATTTCAGGGGCAATGAGGGAAGGCTACCCTGAAGTCATGAACCAGCTGGTGCAAGAAAAAGAACAGCAGACCAGCCAGAAAATTATCAGAGTAATCAAGAGAACAAGAAAGCCAAGGATGGCCTTGCTCTGACCCCATTATTCCTGGTAACCTGGAAAGCTGTATGTATATGCCAGGTTGTGCTTACTTGGGCAATGTTGGAAAGACCCTTAATAATCTACTCATTCATGGCTGACCAAGAAGCCTTGTAAACATATGGATCAGATCTGTAAACTCCTTTGAAAGCATATCTAGTACATGTGTATGTCCCATACCAAAGAGAAGAAGAAGCCTTATTGGTTCAAAAGTTCTAACAACCTCTAGCCAATCACTTGCAGATGACTCAGTTATAGTGATCCAGGGGTAATCCCTAGAAATCCAAGCCTAAAAACAGAAAGAATGGAGAGAGAAAAAAGAAAACTGAGCACAGTTATCAGAGATCACATACTACAGGGGAAAACAGACACCACAAACTTATCCCAGGCAAGTCACTAAACAACAAGCCAACAGCAACAACAAATATCCCCAGAGGCAAGAAATTAGAATGCAGAGTTGCTACAATATATTATGCAAAATGTCCAGTTTTCAACTAAACATTGTGAAACATGAAAAGTTTACAAAAGTAGTTAATAGAGACTATCTTTGAGGATGCTCAAATGCAGGACTTAAAACATTATAAATATGTTCATTATAAATATGTTAAATAATTAAAGAATTACATGACAATGATTCAGTGAATAGAAAATATCAAGAATGAGAAATTACAAAAAAGAAGCAAATGGAAATTCTGGAGTTGAAAAGAACAATAAATGAAATTGGGACTTCCTTGGTGTTTCAGTGGTTAAGAATCTACCCTTCAATGCAAGGGATTCAGGTTCGATCCCTGGTCGGGAAACTAAGCCCATGCACCATAACTACTGAGCCCCCACACCACAATGATAGAACCTCTGTGCCACAACAAAATATTCCACCTGCCTCACCTAAGACCCAACACAACCAAACAGATAAATTTCTTAGGAGTACAATAAATGAACTTAAAAATTCACTGAGAGACTTCAACATGAGATTTGAGCTGGCAGGAAAAGAATCAGCAAATTCATACCAAGACATATCAAAACAAAAGTTTTGAAAGTCTGGAACAAAAAGAAAACCTTGAAGGCAGAAACAGAAAATCAACATGTTACATATAAGAAAATTCTTCATAAGTTCAGCTCAGTAAAGTCGCTCAGTTGTGTCCAACTCTTTGTGACCACATGAACCGCAGCACGCTAGGCCTCCCTGTCTATCACCAACTCCTGGAGTTCACACAAACTCATGTCCACTGAGTCGGTGATGCCATCCAACCATCTCATCCTCTGTCGTCCTCTTCTCCTCCTGCCCTCAATTTTTCCCAGCATCAGGGTCTTCTCTAATGAGTCAGTTCTTTGCATCAGGTAGCCAAAATATTAGAGTTTCAGCTTCAGCATCAGTCCTTCCAATGAACACCCAGGACTGAACTCCTTTAGAATGGACTGGCTGGATCTCCTTGCAGTCCAAGGGACTCTCAAGAGTCTTCTCCAACACCACAGTTCAAAAGCATCAATTCTTCCGCACTCAGCTTTCTTTATACTCCAACTCTCACATCCATACGACTACTGGAAAAACCATAGCCTTGACTAGACGGAACTTTGTTGACAAACTAAAGTCTCTGCTTTTTAATATACTGTCTAGGTTGGTCGTAACTTTCCTTCCAAGGAGTAGGCGTCTTTTCATTTCATGGCTACAATCAAAATCTGCAGTGATTCTGGAGCCCCAAAAATAAAGTCAGCCACTGTTTCCCCATCTATTTGCCATTAAGTGATGGGACCAGATGCCATGATCTTAGTTTTCTGAATGTTGAGCTTTAAGCCAACTTTTTCACTCTCTTCTTTCACTTTCATCAAGAGGCTCTTTAGTTCTTCTTCACTTTCTTCCATAAGGGTGATGTCATCTGCATATCTGAGGTTATTGATATTTCTCCCGGCAATCTTGATTCCAGCTTGTGCTTCTTCCAGCCCAGTGTTTCTCATGACGTACTCTGCATAGAAGTTAAATAAGCAGGGTGACAAGATACAGCCTTGATGGACTCCTTTTCCTATTTGGAACAAGTCTGTTGTTCCATGTCCAGTTCTAACTGTTGCTTCCTGACCTGCATATAGGTTTCTCAAGAGGCAGGTCAGGTGGTCCAGTATTCCCATCTCTTTCGGAATGTTCCACAGTTTATTGTGATCCACTCAGTCAAAGGCGTTGGCATAGTCAATAAAGCAGAAACAGATGTTTTCCTGGAACTCTCTTGCTTTTTCCATGATCCAGCGGATGTTGGCAATTTGATCTCTGGTTCCTCTGCCTTTTCTAAAACCAGCTTTAATATCCGGAAGTTCAAAGTTCACGTACTGCTGAAGCCCAGCTTGGAGAATTTTGAGCATTACTTTACTAGCGTGTGAGATGAGTGCAATTGTGTGGTAGTTTGAGCATTCTTTAGCATTGCCTTTCTTTGGGATTGGAATGAAAACAGATCTTTTCCAGTCCTGTGGCCACTGCTGAGTTTTCCAAATGTGCTGGCATATTGAGTGCAGCACTTTAACAGCATCCTCTTCCAGGATTTCAAATAGCTCAACTGGAATTCCATCAGCTCCACTAGCTTTGTTCATAGAGATGCTTCCTAAGGCCCACTTGACTTCACATTCTAGGATGTCTAGCTCTACGTGAGTGATCACACCATTGTGATTATCTGGGTCATGAAGATCTTTTTTGTACAGTTCTTCTGTGTATTGCTGCCACCTCTTCTTAATATCTTCTGCTTCTGTTAGGTCCATACCATTTCTGTCCTTTACTGAGCCCATCTTTGCATGAAATGTTTCCTTGGTATCTCTAATTTTCTTGAAGAGATCTCTAGTCTTTCCCAATCTATTGTTTTCCTCTATTTCTCTGCACTGATTGCTGAGGAAGCTTTCTTATCTCTCCTTGCTATTCTCTGGAACTCTGCATTTAAATGGGTATGTCTTTCCTTTTCTCCTTTGTTTTTCGCTTCCCTTCTTTTCACGTCTATTTGTAAGTCCTCCTCAAACAGCCATTTTGCTTTTTTGCATTTCTTTTTCTTGGAGATGATCTTGATCCCCGTCCCCTGTACAATGTCACAAACTTCCATCCATAGTTCATCAGGCACTCTGTCTATCAGATCTAGTCCCTTAAGTCTATTTCTCACTTCCACTGTACAATCATAAGGGATGTAGGTTAAAAGCTAACTTCTCATTACAAACAATAAAGGCAAGAAGGCAGATACATGACATATTTAAATAACAAATGAAAACTAACTCTCAATCCAAAATCCTTTATCTAGCAAAACTAACCTTCAAAAATGAAGGCATACCCAAATCAAGTTTCAGATAATTCTCTGTAACAGAATACTAGAAGTTCTTCAGGCGAAAAGGAAGGAAGACTCGACGCAGCAAGTCACTTCCTTTAAAAAAAAAAAAAGGCAATTACTAGGCTTCCCTGGTGGTACACTAGTTAAGAATCTGCCTGCCAATGAAGATGACATGGGTCTGATCCCTGGTCAGGAAGATCCCACATGACCAGGTCAACTAAGCCTGTGTGCTACAAGTACTGAGACTGCACGCTTCGACTACTGAAGCCCGAGCGAGACCTCTAGAGCCTGTGCTCTCACAGGAGGGGCCACTGCGATGAGAGGACTGTGCACCACAGCGAGGAACGGCCTCCATTCCTGGTAACTAGAGAGAGCCCATGTGCAGCAACAAAGACCCAGAGTAGCCAGAAAAAAATTTTTTTAAACAGCAATTACAAAAAACAACTTAACATGATATTAGGTTTATAACAGAGATACAATATATGTAGAAATACCACCACAAACGAGGGAGAAGAAATGAAGCTATAGTGGAGAAATTTCTTTATTTTGATGGAATAAAGTTAGCATTAATCTCAAATTAGCATTAAGTTATCATTGATCTTAAAGAAGGTAGCAAAGGATTATGAGAGAAACAAAAAAGACCTTAGACACACAAAAAATTGCAAAATGGAAGAAAGAAATCCAATCATGAAAGAGAGAATGGATTAAATATTTCAATCAAAAGGCAAAGGCTGTCAGACTGGATTTTTAAAAACTAGTAAGATTCAACTGTATGCTCTCTAGAAGAAACATACTTTAGATTCGAAAACACAAATAGACTGCAAATGACAAAAAAGTGTTTTTCATTTTAATGTATCATTTTTCCATACACATAAGGACAACAGATTGGTGGTTTCCAGAGGCAAAAGGTGGTAAGTGAACAAAATGGGTGAAGGTGGTCAAAAGAAACAAGTTTCCAGTTAAAAAACTTTTTAAATCCTGGGATATAATATATAGCATAGTGAGTACAGTTAATAACTGTATAGCATATTTGAAAGGTGCAAGGAGTAAATTTTAAAAGTTCTCATGACAAGAAAAAAATTTTTAAACTATGGATGGTGACAGATGTTACCTGGGCTTACTTTGGTGACCATTTTGCAACACACACAGATCATTACATTGTATACCTGGCACTACATGTCTATTATACCATAATAAAAAATAATAATAATAAACAAGATCCCAGGAAGCTATGTGATCCAGTTTCTTGCTTAAATACATCAAATCACCATATTTTCTTGCTCTCTAGGGAAACAGTATTCTATTTTAGGCATATAGAGAATTTTCATTTCTACTATCTTAATTTCCAGCAGCATTTTCCCCTGTTTTTTATATGACTGTGCTCCAATGCAAGTAAGTATTAGGAACAATTAAAAACAGTTCATCCCTCAAGACTTCCCTGGGATTAAGACTTTGCACTTCCACTGCAGGGGGAGTGCATCCTGATCCTTGATCTGTGAACTAAGATTCTCCATGCTTCGGGATTGGGCCAAAAAAACAAATAAGTTTATCCCAGTCATAGGGTGAAAACAGTATTAAGCAGATGAAATTTTAAAGAGTTGTTGAAGCCAAATAACATTCCTGTAAAACATTCAAAAGTATGTTACCAGGCTTCAAGAAATACAACACAAGGCAAAAGTGGTAAGATAGTTTAAAATGCGATGCATTTTAAACTGCAGTTTAAAATGCAGTACAGAGGGGGAAAAACAAAAAATGCTTCATGCAACCAGTAACGATAAGAGAAGTAGATCAATTATACTACTGTTTTCTTTTTTAGTCTCTAAGACATGTCTGACTCTTCTGCGACCCCATGGACTGTAGTCTGCCAGGCTCCTCTATCTATGGGATTTCCAAGGCAAGAATACTGGAGTGGGTTGCCATTTCCTTCACCAGGGGATCTTCCTGACCCAGGAATCAAACCAGCATCTCCTGCACTGGCAGGTGGATTCTTTACCACTGAGCCACCAGGAAAGCCCAAATACACTATTACCAGGAAAAAACCTATATTAAGAAAAAAAACTGTTACTAAAGGTAACATGGGACATTTAATAATGATAGAAGGGTCAATTCAAGAAGAAAATATATACAAATGAACTTATTTACAAAACAGAAACAAACTCCCAGATTTTGAAAACAAAATCTATGGTTACTAAAGGGGAAACATAGGAGGTAGGGACAAATTAGGAGTTTGGGATTAAAATAAACACAATATTATATACAAAACAGATAACCAACAAGGACCTACTATATAGCACAGGGAACTCTACCCAATATTCTGTAATAACTTACATGGATAAAAAGTCTAAAAAAGAATGAGTATATGTATAACTGAATCACTTTGCTATATACCTGACACTAACACAACACTGTAAATAAACTATACACCAATGAATATTTGTAACAGAAAATATAAAACATATGAGCAAAGAAATAAACCCCAAAATATATAAAAAGTGAAAAAAGAAATAATCCAACGCTAATTTCCTTCATGGATCACAGCCTTGTTGTGCTAAAGTGGCTTGCATAACTCAATGAAGCTATGAGCCATGCCATGCAAGGCCACCCAAGACAGACAGGTCATAGTGGAGAGTTCTGATAAAACATGGTCTACTGGAAGAGGGAATGGTAAACCACTCCAGTATTCTGATCACAAGAACCTCATGAGTGAAAGTCAGTCAGTCATGTCTGACTATTTGCAACTCAATGGACTGCAGCCCACCAAGCTCCTCTGTCCATGGGAAATTCCAAGCAAATATACTAGAGTGGGTTGCCATGCCCTTTTCCAGGGGATCTTCCCAACCCAAGGATTGAACCTGGATCTCCTGCATACAGGCAGATTCTTTACCATGTGACCTACCAGGAAAGCCCCAAAACCCCATAAACAGTATGAAAAGGCAAAAGGATATGACACCAGAAGAGGAGCCCCACAGGTCGGAAGGTGTCCATTATACTACTGAGGAAGGCAGAGAGCAATTACTAGTAGCTCCAAAAAGAATGAAGCAGCTCGGCCAAAGCAAAAAAAAAAAAAAACTTGGTTGTGGAAGTGTCTGGTGGTGAAACTGAAGTCTGAAGTTGTAAAGAATAATACTGCATAGGAACCTGGAATGTTAGTTGCATGGATCAAGGTAAACTAGACATGGTCAAACAGGAGATGGCAAGAGTAAACATCAACATCTTAGGAATCAATGAACTAAAATGGATGAGAATGGGCGAATTTAATTCCCTACTACTGTGGGAAAGAATCCCTTAGAAGAAATGAAATAGTCTTCATAGTCTTGAACAAAAGAGTCTGAAATGCAGTACTTGGGTGCAATCTCAAAAACAACAGAGGAATGGCAGAGGAACCAGAGATCAAATTGCAATGTTCACTAGATCATAGAGAAAGCAAGGGAATTCCAGAAAAAACATCTATTTCTGCTTAACTGACTGTGAAAGACTTTGACTGTGTGGATGACAACAAACTGTGGAAAATTCTTTAAAAGATGGAATACCAGACCACGTTACTTGTCTCCTGAGAAACTTGTATGTAGGTCAAGAAGCAACAGTTAGAACCTTATACGAAACAACTGACGGACTCAAAATTATAGTGAGTACATCAAGCTCACTATATTGTCACCCTGCTTATTTAACTTACATGCAGAGTACATCATGCAAAATGTCAGACTGGATGAATCACAAGCTAGAATCAATATTGCTGGGAGAAATAACAACCTCACATATGCAGATGATACCACCATAATGGCAGAAAGTGAAGAGGAACTAAAGAGTCTCTTGATGAAGGTGAAAGACGAGAGTGAAAAAACAGACTTAAAACTCAACATTCAAGAAACTAAGGTCATTGCATCTGATCCCATCACTCCGTGGCAACTAGAAGGGGAAAAAGTAGAAGCAGTGACAGATTTTATTTTCTTGGGCTCCAAAAATCATTACAGATGGTGACTGCAGCCATGAAATTAAAAGATGCTCTCTCCTTGGAAGAAAAGCTATGACAAACCTAAACACAGTATTAAAAAGCTCAGACATCACTTTGCTGACAAAGGTCTATCTAGTCAAAGCTATGGTTTTTCCAGTAGTCATGTACAGACGTGAGAGTTGGACCATAAAGAAGGCTGAACGCCAAAGAATTGATGCTTTCGAACTCTTGTACTGGAGAAGATTCCTGAGAGTCCCTTGGACTACAAGGAATCAAACCAGTCAATCTTAAAGGAAATCAACTCTGAATATTCATTGGAAGGACTGATGCTGAAGCTCCAACACTTTGGTCACCTGATGTGAAGAGGTGACTCACTGGAAAAGACCCTGATGCTGGGCAAGACTGAAGGCAAAAGGAGAAGAGGGTGGCAGAGGATGAGATGGTTAGATAGCATAACCGGCTCAATGGACATGAATCTGAGCAGACTCCAAGAGACAATGAAAGACAGAGAAGCCGGCGTGCTGCAGTCCATGGGGTCACAGAGTCAGACACAACCTAGCAACTGAACAATGACAACACTAATCATGGAAACTTGAATACCTCACTTACAACAATGAATACAACAACAGACAGAAAATCAACATATAGAAGACCTGAAAAATACTGTCAACCAATTTTGACCTGACAGCTATAAACCATTCCATCCAACAACTGCAAAAATACAGTGCTATTTCAAGGAAAATCAGGAAAAGTTTGAACTGAATGAAAATGAAAACACAACATACCAAAATGTATAGAATACAGCCAGCTAAAGACATTTATAGTTGTAAATGCCTATAGTAGAAAAGGGGAAATTTCTCAAATCAATAACCGAGGCTTCTGCCTGAAGACAGCAGAAAAACAAACTAAATAAAGTAACTGAAACCGAACAAACACACACAAGGACCACAAAACCAAATAAAGGTAGAAAGAAAGAGAGAAAGGGGGTACACGCAGTTAAACTACTGTAAGATCACTGAGAAAATGGTAAGAATGTTATAATAATTTAAGGTAGATGCTAGTAAGTCAAATATCCATTTTGTGATCTTTAGAGAAGCAACAGAAATAATTTTTTATAATGAAAAAGACTTTAAGGCAAAAGAATTACTAGAGTGAAAGAGGGACACATTTCAGAATGATTTTTTAAGTGTATTCAAAAATAAGAGCCTCTTGATGAAAACGAAACAGGAGAGTGAAAAAGTTGGCTTAAAGCTCAACATTCAGAAAACGAAGATCATGGCCTCTGGTCCCATCACATCATGGCAAATAGATGGGCAAACAGTGGAAACGGTGTCAGACTTTATTTTTGGGGGCTCCAAAATCACTGCAGATGGTGACTGCAGCCATGAAATTAAGACACTTACTCCTTGGAAGGAAAGTTATGACCAACCTAGATAGCATATTCAAAAGCAGAGATATTACTTTGCCAACAAAGATCCGTCTAGTCAAGGCTATGGTTTTTCCAGTGGTCATGTATGAATGTGAGAGTTGGACTGTGAAGAAAGCTGAGCGCTGAAGAATTGATGCTTTTGAACTGTGGTGTTGGAGAAGACTGTTGAGAGTCCTTTGGACTGCAAGGAGATCCAACCAGTCCATCCTAAAGATTAGTCCTGGGTATTCATTGGAAGGACTGATGCTGAAGCTGAAACTCCAATACTTTGGCCAGTTCATGCAAAGAGCTGACTCATTGGGAAAGACTCTGATGCTGGGAGGCATTGGGGGGCAGGAGAAGAAGGGGACGACAGAGGAAGAGACGGCTGGATGGCATCACCGACTCAATGGACATGAGTTTGGGTAAACTCCAGAAGTCAGTGATGGACAGGGAGGCCTGGCATGCTGCGATTCATGGGGTCACAGAGAGTCGGACATGACTGAGTGACTGTACTGAACTGATGAAAGTGAAAAAGGAGAGTGAAAAAGTTGGCCTAAAACTCAACATTAAGAAAACTAAGATCATGGCATCCAGTCCCATCAATTCATGGAAAATAGATGGGGAAACAATGGAAACAGTGACAGACTTTATTTTGGGGGGTTCCAAAGTCACTGAAGATGGTAACTGCAGCCATGAAATTAAAAGATGCTTACTCCTTGGAAGAAAAACTATGACCAACCTAGACAGCATATTAAAAAGCAGAGACATTACTTTGTCAACAAAGATCCATCTAATCAAAGCTATGGTTTTTCCATTAGTCATGTATGGATCTGAGACCTGGACTGTAAAGAAAGCTGAGCACAGAAGAATTGATGCTTTTAAACTGTGGTATTGGTGAAGACTCTTGAGAGTCCCTTGGACTGCAAGGAGATCCAACCAGTCCATCCTAAAGGAGATTAGTCCTGGGTTTTCATTGGAAGGACTGATGTTGAAATACTTTGGCCACCTTATACAAAGAACTGACTCATTGGAAAAGACCCTGATGCTGAGAAAGATTGAAGGCAGGAGGAGAGGGGGACAACAGAGGATGAGATGGCTGGATGGCATCACCGACTTGATGGACATGAGTCTGAGTTAGCTCCGGGAATTGGTGATGGACAGGGAAGCCTGGCATAGACAGCATAGACCCCATAGACAGCAGCCCAACCAGGCTTCCCCATCCCTGGGATTCTCCAGGCAAGAACACTGGAGTGGGCTGCCATCTCCTTCTCCAATGCATGAAAGTGAAGAGTGAAAGTTACAATCCCTGGGGTCACAAAGAGTCAGACATGCCTGAGCAAATGAACTGAACTGAAAAATAAGATATCAAAACACTATACCTGTATGTACTTAACAATGTAACTTCAAGACACATAAAGTGAATGTTGACAAAACTATAAAAAGGAAGTAGACAAATTCACAATCATAGTTGGAGATGTTAACCATTAAGGTAACTCTCTCTGTAATTAACAGAACAAGCAGACAATGAAAATCTATATGGATATGTAAGATTTGAAGAACTTGAGTAACCAATTTGAAGCAACTGACATTTATGGAAGAAAAAGGCAACAACTGTAGGATACATGTCTCTCATCAATTACACATGAAATATTTCCAAAAATAAAAAGTCATGACTACATACTGAGTCAAATTATAATGGATCAAAATCACAGAGAATATGCTGAACAATTTGAATTAAATTAGAAATCAATAACAGAAAGATAATCAGCTATTCCCTAAATGCCTGAAAATTAAGCAACACACTTCTAAGTAACCCTTGAATAACCACATGCAAAAATATACGAACTTGGATACTTGTATCATATGCAAAAATTAACTCAAAGCAATCAAAGACCTAATGTTAGAGCTAAAACTATAAAACTCTTAGAAGAAAACATACGGAGAAAGTTTCATGACATTGGATTTCACAATGTTTTCTTGGATATAACATCAAAAGCCCAGGCATCAAAAAAAAAAAAAAAAGTGTAAGTTGGACTTGTCAAAATTTAAAACTTTAGTTCTTCAAAGGACACTATCAATAGAGTCAAAGTCAACCCACAGTGGGCGATAATACTTGCAAATCGTATCCGATATGGGACTAATACCCAAAATATATAAATAATTCCTACAACTCAGTAACAAGTACAAAAAGTTTTTAAATGAGCCAAGGACTTGAACAGACATTTCGCCAAAAAAAGATATACAAACAGTCCATAGTACACGGAAAGGCTAAAAATAACAAATTCATTGTATAACAAGCAGTAACAAGAAGTAACTGTAACTCCCACACATTACTGGTGAGAATTTAAGTTGGGAAGATCCCCTGGAGAAGCAAATGACAACCTACTCCAGTATTCTTGTCTGGAGAATCCCATGGACAGAGGAGCCTGGCAGGCTACAGTCCATGGTGTTTCAAGAGTGGCATACAGCTTAGTATAAGTAAACCACCACCACCACCACACCAGAAAACTATCTGGCAATATTCATTAAACATATGCCTGCCTTCTAAGGGAAATAAACACCTATGTCCAATACAAGTATGTTCATAAGAGCTTTCTTCATAATAGCCAAAAGTAGAAAAAAATCCAAATGTATATCAAAAGGAAAATAAATATATAAAATAGGTAAAATGAATCTTTATACAATGGAATACAAGGCAATACAGAGAATAAACTATCTTTCATGCAACAACCTGAGTCAATCTTAGCCTCAATGTTAACAAAAGAATTCAAACACAAGTGATTCCCATTTATTTAAGTTTCAAGAAGAGGTTCAAGAAACTTACGTGTTGACAGAAGTGAGAACAGCAATCACCTGTCTTAGGGGTGGGGCTACTAACTACAAAGAAGCAAGGAGAGCCTTTTTGAGTGCTAGAAATATTTTATTTCTTGATCTGGATAGTGGTTACAAAGGTGTCTGCTGCTAAGTCGCTTCAGTCGTGTCCGACTCTGTGAGACCCCATAGACAGCAGCCCAACCAGGCTTCCCTGTCCCTGGGATTCTCCAGGCAAGAACACTGGAGTGGGCTGCCATCTCCTTCTCCAATGCATGAAAGTGAAGAGTGAAAGTGAAGTCGCTCAGTCGTGTCCAACTCCCAGCAACCCCATGGACTGCAGCCTACCAGGCTCCTCCATCCATGGGATCCTCCAGGCAAGAGTACTGGAGTGGGGTGCCATTGTCACCAGTATGCAAAAATTAAGCTGTATGCTTAGGATTTCTGCTCATTAAAAAACAAGGAAAATATTAAGATAATCAATCTTGGAGAGAGGACAGAGAAGAAACCAAGAATATTATTTCTCAGTGTTAACTCTAGATTATTCAACAATAGAGAAAACAGTGGGATATAACCAAAAATTATTAATAACACCACCATGGGTGTGAATTCCCTTATCTCCTAAAAAGCAATTGGTCTCTGACTCCTCAGTTTCCAGAGATAACTTGTGTATTCTCAAGGCTAATAGAATTACCTGACATATGTTAATAATAAATGTACTAAATGACCTAATATAAAAACTTTGAAGTTACAGTTAATTCGCATCCGACCATTCTCACGTTGAAAAGAAAATTTTAAAAGTGATTAAGAAAGTTTTCAATTATGCTGGCATTTTCAATCTTTGTCTACTCAATATTCTGAGGATTCCATGGGTAATGTCATCTTTCCTACAAAGAGAACTTTCCTCAAGATCTAACCTTGTTGTCTTCAGGACCCCTTCATTCCCCAAAAGGGAAAAAAGGAATATAATATTTTCCAGCATCATTTAGAATCCTAGCAGTGTAAATTAGCATATTCGGTTCTGGAAGAATTCTGACAAGAACAATGAAATTGTTTTTCGGTTGCGGCAATTTGGGGGATTACGATTCTAACAATCCATCACTAGCAACAAACCGTAAAAGAAAAAAATTCTGAAGAGGGTCTCTAGTTTCAAGATAGCCCTAAATACATTAGCAGAAAAACGAAGGTTTTAAAGCATAAAATCAAAATGCAGGAAAGACCAGATTACTTCTAAACAGGCTGTAAATGTTTCCAATCCGTGACAGCTGCACCGCTTACCTGCTCCAGCACATCCAATTTTAACTCCAGCTTGCTGAGAACCACGTCTCCACCCCATAGCGAAAGCTGTAGATCTGACGGCTTTAAGTTCTTGATGTAGCGATTCACATAGCTCATTAAAATGGGAGTCACATACGACTCCAGCATCTTTTAAGGTACACAGGAGGCACAAAGTCAGAAGCTGAAAGGAGGTAAAGACAGAAACAGGAGAGGGAATTAAGTCTGTGGTGCATTTCCTGAGGAAAAAGGGCATTTCTCAGGAAAGGTTGTAGAGGCCGAAAAGCAAGAGCCCCACCCCCCCAACCCCCCACCACCAAAGCGGCCGCTCGCCTTCTCCCAGAAGCAGAGAAAACTCAAGTGGGCTCTACAGCAGCGCCTTCCTCATTAGAACAACTCCCCTCAACCCGCCCGGCGAGCAGCGGAAGAAGGAGGCGGTGGTGAACCTGAAGAAAGCTGGTCCCGGCAGTGGGAACTGAAGGGAGGCCGGGCTCGCCTTCGGCCACGGCAGCCCTTTAGCCAGCCCAGCCGCCCCGGAGGCCCTCAGCCCCCGGAACCCAGCCGCATGTACCGCCGAGGAACCAGGCCGGCTTCCCGCCTCTACCCGTCTGACGCCCTCGGCTGACACTCACGCCCAAGCGTACCGTGGCGTCTCCTCCACCTCCCGGTACCTGGCACCCGCCTCCGGAGGCGGCGCAGCGCCCTTACCGCGCCACTTCCGGGTGCGCGGCGCTCGGTGCTCGGAACGAACTGTTCCTCCCCCTGCTCGCACTCGACTCCGAGGTAGGACCGGGGTTCTCAGACCCTAGACGCCGTGCAGTGCGTCTTCTAGGAAGGGACCGCCTCGCTCGGCCAGCCCGCGCCTCCGCTCCGACCCCACTGGTGGTAGGACCAAGCTCTAGAAAGTGCGCGGGGGAGGTGGGCGGACCCGTAAAGTGGAGACACCGGAGATCCGGAAGTGGCGCTGCGGGAAGACAGCCGCTTAGGTGGAGATGGATTCCGAATGAGGAAGTGCAGAGAGCCAGAGGTCCGATGAGGAGGAAGAAAGCGGGTCGTGGTCTTGAAAGCCCTCAAAACCAAGTGGCTTTCGTTTCTGTCTAGAAATGGAAGGGCTGGCAAGAACTTGGGTTCGGTGGGCAGAGCAATAGCAATAAGACTGCTGGTGGGGAAGGGTGAATTTAGATCGAAAGCTTTTGCCGGAGGAAAGGAGAAATGGAAGGAATTAGGGTGTGGTGTAGGGGACAGCGTTTTGACCAAAGGTGTAAACCAGCTTTGGCGTACTTTTTAATACTTGAGCGAAGAAGTGGTTATGCTTACATTTGTGCGGGGGAAAAATAAAGAGAAAATCGTGGTGGTCTATTGGACTGCAGTTGATACATGCAACTGCAGAAAGGGGTATGAATAGCAGAAGGCAGAAATGAGACTACGGAAGAAAATGAGACTTAGAGAAAGCGAAAAGCAATAGCTGAGAGAGAATGAATTCAAAGAGTCGGTGCTGGTTATATTAAGCTGAAATGAATGTATAAAATACTACCTTTCCTTCTAGTGCCTTGAAAGCTGACACAGGCAACAAACTCAAACACGTAACACCTGGTAAACACCCAAATACTGGGCTTAAAGGGATAGCATAGGACATGCTGCCTAATTTTTGACCAATGTTTACTATTTTTAGTAATTTCTGAAGACACCTACCACTGCGTATTGAAAACAGACTTAAACCGTATAAAGTAATTAAAATATCCATCCGTGTTCTCGTTGCATTGAAAAGACTTTGTAAATACGTTCCTAAAAAAACTCTTTACTGAAAGTCAAGATTTCTTGAAAGTTTCAGAAACTGCAGTAGGAAAGAGGCACAAGTGAGGGTGCCAAGGTGTTTAGATCTGTTTTGTTAATGCAAATAAGGAACTAAGTTTCAAAAAGAAACAACGGGCGGGGGGTGGGGGGAAGGAGTTGAAAAAGGGGAAAAAGGAAGCAGCTAATGCTAATTCAGAGCAATTGTCTTCTCACAAAAAGCCTTCACGAAAAACCCAAGTAACTCGGATCTTACTAAAGCCTACTAAATCAGTCAAGTAAATTATCCAAGTAATATCTTAGTTATCTGCTTCACTTGAAAAGTGAAGGGGTTGAAGCCATGACTCAGAAGTTTTAATATAAATGGTTCAACTAATTGTATGAAACCCCTATGAAGTCTAGAGCAGGAGCTCCAAGCCTCCTTATTTTTCTAAGCAAAGAAAAAGGGCCTAATCTTATTTGTGTGGCAATTTAACAAATCAGACCAATGTATTAAAATAAATTAGCCAGATATTTTTAATAGATTTTTACTGTGCTGTATAAACAAAATAATATCTGATCATGGAATATTAAACATTTTTTGTTTTATTATGCCATTTTTTCTCTTGGAGCCAACAAAAGAAAATTGCCAAATTCCTGCCTTGGAAAAATTATTTAGGCACTGATTTTTTTCCTTTCGTTTTAAGAATCAAAAAATAGTGGTTTTCTACCTGTTCTGCTGTGCCCTGTTTTATAAGCAGTCGAGATACATTTCATTCCTAATTGCTGTTTTTTTGTCAAATAAACAGCCCTTCCCAGATCTCCTACTGTTATGTTTTTTTATTGAGAGATTTTCCCTCCCTAAAAAAATGTTTTTAAGTCTTAATAAGCCTTTGAGGCAGGATGGCTATATAGGCAGTAGTTCTCCAGAGTGAGGTGAAATTTTTTGCTTTTTTTAATTTATTTTTTAGAGCAGTTACAGGTTCATGAAAAAATTGAGCTTAAAGTACAGAGTTCCCATATAATCTCTGCCCCCACACACGTAAAACCTTCTCCATTATTGACATCCCCCACCAGAGTGACATTGATGAATCTACATTGACATACCATTAGAACTCAACATCTATAGTTTACATTAGGGTTCACTCTTGTACTTCCTATGGATGTTGTATACCAGTAAAAATTCCTTAGCAAAGAGGAGTTTAGCAATATCCCAGAGTTGAAAACGCATTTACTCTAGCACTTCCACTTGTAAGTAATACAGTGAAAGACTTGCATATGTGAACAAGGAGACAAGCTTAACAGTATTTTGCAGCAACATTTGTAGTAGTAAAACAGTGCAAACAATTGAAGTGTCAACAGGAAAAATGTGGTATATTCATATAATGAAATATTATTAATGAAAATAGAGCTATGACTTTCAAATGTTTTATTCAGTTAGAAATATAGTTTACACCATGACTCAGCTTATATATAAAAAGAAAGAGCACTTTCACAAACCTATACTTAAAAATTGAGTACATGTGGTATATTCTATTTTCTTTGTTATTCTGTTTCTTTTTTCTAAAATAGTTCATGACGTACCAAATTAATGTGACCTGCTAATGGTTTGCAACTTGGTCTACCAAAAAAAACTGAACAAAGTTATATATTTACCAATATCTGAAAAATAAAACATAGAGAAAATAACAAATATAGCATATCACATATATAATATATATACATATACATACATGTGGCATTCCAAGAAATAGTTAGCCAAAAAGTTCCTTTGGTTCTTAAGTAGAAATGAAAGAAAACAATTATCCTTCAATAAAAAAATGAAAAAAAAAAAAGATATATTTTTCATCTTCACCATGAACTTTATTGAACAATGTACTCCGTTTTGCTTCACTATCTTCTGCCATTTTTCAGGCAGCTTCATAATTCCATCTTCCCAAAACTTTCTATCATTTTGAACAAAAAAACTCTTCTTTTGGCAATGCCTTTGGCAGTCTTCCAGGGAGATGAAATTTTATCCATTAAAGGAATTTTGTAAAAACTGAAAAAAATGGAAACCCAAAGGTGCAATTTCTGGTGAATACAGTGGATGAATCAGAACTTCCCAGGCAACTTTTTGCCTGGTCATCAAAGAAACATGCATTGTTGGGATATCCTGATGGAAGATTATGTGTTTTCTGCTGAATAATTCCAGATGCTTTTTGTCAAGTATTGCCTTCAGTTGATCTAATTGTGAGTAGTACTTGTTGGAATTAATCATTTGGATTCCCAGACACTGTTAATAGAGGACAGCCTTCCAATCCCACCATATACACATCACTTTCTTTGAATGAAGGTCAGGTTTTGGTGTGGTTGGTGCTAATTCATTTCGCTTGCCCCACAATCTCTTCCATTCCACACGATTGTACAGTATTCACTTATCATCACCCATCACAATTTGTTTTAAAAATGGAACATTTTTGTTACACTTAAGTACAGAACTGCATGCAGAAATATAATCAAGAAGGTTCTTTTCATTTAACTTATGTGGAACCCAAAAATCAAAGTGATGAACATAACCAAGCTGGTGCACTCGATCTGGATATTTGAGTATGTCTCTGCATGGTGTAACACTGATTGTTCACAATTAATGTCTGGACTCAATCACTATCAACTTCAACCATTCTACATGGTCTACCTGATCGTGGAGCATTGTCCAGCTAGATATCTCCAGCACAAAACTTCACAAACCTTTTTTTTTTTGCTGCTATAAGCTTTATTGTTTCCATTTGGTCCAAGGCTTGGAAGAGGGCTCCGTAGTGTTAAAAAGCTGCTTAGTGTCAGCAAAGAGAGGCTTCAGGCAGAAGCCCTAACATTAGGGGGTCTCCTCAAAGGTCACTGGGCTCCAGAGGTTCTGAATCATACTTGAGGGTGAGCCTTTCAAAGAGATATTGTCCAACCCAACCTGAGAACCAGCTGGACTGCAGAGGTTGGTCAGGTGGTCACCCATCTTCTTGATGAATTTTACCTCCTCATTTAGGAAGTGGCTCTCCAAAAATTCACAAATGTGGGGGTCTGCTTGGATAGACCCTGGCCATGAAGTTCCAAAAGGGCCTGGTTAAGGTTCTTCTCCTTGAAAAGGGCAGCTTCCGCAGAGTCCTGGCTTTTACCCCACTCTTCTTGAAATGCTTCTGCACATTGGCCACTGTGCTGGTTTTGCATTTTCAAGAGACGCTCTGCACCCTCCTGCATCTCCTTGGCTAATTTATGGAAAAAGTGGCCTACACCGTCCAGAACCACATTGTCCTGGTTGAAATACAAGCCCAGAGACAAGTATGTATAGCAGGCCCACAGATGCATTTTGACCAGGCAGTTGATGGCTGCCTCCACCTCAGTGAAATAATTCTGATGAATCTTGGAGTTCATGGTTGATCATAAGGAGTAAAGCTCAAAAAATGGTGTTTCTGGTCCTGATGTTTGCAGACAGCTTAGTGGCTGATTCCAAAGATTGCAACCAGAGAAACGGTTGGAAGGTGATCAGAGGCTGGAGCAAGGGGCGTCCCTGAGTCTGTTCCATCCAAGCGCTGTTGAAGCAAGAGAGAGCCGAGGGACCACTGACTGCACTGCCCACAAACCTCTTTTGAAATGTTCAGTCAGTCACAGCACATTCTCAATACACTGCACAAATCTTTTTTAGTATGCTTCTGTTGCATTTATTATTTGTTTGAAATAATAAAGCATAAAGTCCCGAAAATGTTTATTTTACTCCATCATTATTAAAATGGCTACACAAAAATTCACCAATTTTGATAACTTTTTTTTAAACACATGCTGATATCTGTTTACAATACAATCTAACGAAATTGTTTTGAATGAAGTTAAAGACAATTAAGCACTACTAGAGCCACCTTATGAAAAAGTGAATGAATCTTTTCACCAACCCAATATTTATAAATTGTATTAAATATTTTGATGACACAGAGAAACACCAAATTAAAGATGGTAATTATCTCTGAAGAAGAAGAGATGGAAGAATAAAGCAGAGGAAGGGAATACAAAGTATTCCAACTCTAGCGGTAATTTTTTTTAATAATGCAAAATTTAATATTTGAGAGTTAGGATGTAAGTACATAGGCATTTTTGTATTTCTCTGTTATTGTTGTTCAGTCACTAAGTTGTGTCCAACTCTTTGCAACCCCGTGGACTGCAGCATGACAGGCCTCCCTGTCCTTCACTATCTCCCTGAGTTTGCTTAAACTCATGTCCATTGAGTCAGTGATGCCATCCAACCATCTCATCCTCTGTCACCCCCGTCTCCTGCCTTCAATCAACATCAGTGTCTTTTTCAATGAGTCAGCTCGTCACATAAGGAGACCACAATACTGGAGCTTCAGTTTTAGCATCAGTCCTTCCAATGAATATTCAGGGTTGATTTCCTTTAGGATTGACTGATTTGATCTCCTTGAAGTCCAAAAGACTCTCAAGAGTCTTCTCCAACACCACAGTTCGAAAGCACCAATTCTTTGATGCTCAGCCTTCTTTATAGTCCAACTCTTACATCTGTACATGACTACTGAAAAAAACCATAGCTTTGACAATATGGACCTTTGTCGGCAAAGTGATGTCTCTGCTTCTTAGTACGTTGTCTAGGTGTGTCGTAGCTTTTCTTCCAAGGAGCAAGCGCCTTTTGATTTCGTGGCTGCGGTCACCATCCACAGTGATTTTGGAGCCCAAGAAAATAAAATCTGCCACTGTTTCCATTTTTCTGCATCTATCTGCCATGAAGTGATGGGGCCAGATTAATGCCATGATCTTAGTTTTTTAAATGTTGAGTTTTAAGCCAGCTTTTTCAATCTCCTCTTTCACCTTCATCAAGAGGCTCTTTAGTTTCTCTTCACTTTCTGCCATTAGGGTGGTGTCATCTGCATATCTGAGGTTGTTATTTCTCCCAGCAGTCTTGATTCCACATGGCATTTCACATGGTGTACTCTGCATATAAGTTAAATAAGCAGGATAACAATATATACGATCTTGACACACTTCTTTCCCTATTTTGAACCAGTCCATCGTTCCATGTCCAGTTTTAACTGCTGCTTCTTGACCTGCATAAAGGTTTCTCAGGAGGTAGGTGAGGTGGTCTGGTATTCCCATCTCTTTAAGAATTTTCCAGTTCGTTGTGATCCACATAGTCAAAGGCCAGTGTAGCAGAAATAGATGTTTTTTGGAATTCTCTTGCTTTTCCTATGATCCAGCGGATGTTGGCAATTTGATCTCTGGTCTTTCCGCCTTTTCTAAACCCAGCTTTTACATCTGGAAGTTCTCGGTTCACATACTGTTGAAGACTAGCTTGAAGGATTTCAAGCATTACCTTGCTAGCATATGAAATGAATGCATTGGTATGGTAGTTTGTACATTCTTTGGCATTGCCCTTCTTTGAGACAGGAATGAATATTGACCTTATCCAGCCCTGTGGCCATTGCTGAGTTTTCCAAATTTGCTTGCTTATTGAGTACAGCACTTGTATTTTTATATATGCACAAAATATTTTATAATAAAATATTAATCAATTTGACCAATATTTCTCAACTTTGTATCATATCTTCAAAAATCATAAAGCTTGCTTTTTCTAAGAAATTATATATCTTCAGACACTGATTATCTTAATCATTTAAATTTTAAAGAAATAAAAGTTTTAGTCATAAATTAGGGGCTATCTTAAGGATATCCTATTTTTCCAGGGTAATTAATAGTGATAATAGGGATAGTGAGCTGCATGGTGGCCCCACAAAAGATATGACCACATCCTAATTCTCAGAACCTGTGAATATTACCTTGATATTAATAGTACAGTACTTAAAAAATTGAATATTACCTTATATAGCCAAATATGTGATTAAGAATTTGGAGAAGAAAAGCTTTCTCCTAGATTTTACAGTGGTTTGAAATCCAGTGACAACTGTCCTTATAAGAGTGAGATAAAGGAAGATAATACAGACAGAAAAGGAGAAAGCAATGTGATTACAGAGTCTGGAGTGACGCAACTCAGAGTCAAGAATGCCAAGAACCACCAGAGATGAAAGAAGTAGAAATAGATTCTTCCCCTACAGCCTCCAGAGAGACTGCAACCCTGCTGGCACCTTGACATTTGACTTCTGCCTCTGGAACTACAAGAGAATAAACTGTGTTGTTTTATACCACTCAGTTTGCAGTAATCAGTTACAGCAACCACCGGAAACTAATACCCTAGGTCAGAATGACAAGGGAGACAGTCTTCATATAATAGGAAGATTAACCCTGAGCCAGCAGAACATAAGTTAAAAGTCTTATCTTGAAAGGCCAAAAGACTTAAGACAGAAAGGCAATGGGGACTCTTTTACAGAGAAAGACTGGTTGTCTCTCCATGATGTCAGGATTTTATGATAATTAAATAATTGAAACATTCCTTCCAATATGTTAGGAAGCAAACTTGAGAGGAAATATATATGGTGTGGTGATTTTAAAGGAAAGCTATATCCAGAAACCTGATTATGGGCTTAACACTTCCTTTCCTAAATCAACAAAATATAAGATCCTTAAAATCTTTTTATGCACTAACTTCCTTGTTGGTTGCACTGGTTTTTAAAAACGTCCACAAATTCTTTAATAGTACCCCCTTCTAAAGGTGGAGTCTAATTCCCCTTCGAGTATGGGTTGTATTTAGTGACTCACTTTTAAGTCATTTGAGGAGGCAGAAGGGACAATATGTGATTTCTGAAATTAGAACAAAAAAGCCATTGTGACTTCTTCCTTGCTCTTTGCATTATTTGCTCTGGGAGAAGCCAGCTACCATGACATGAGAATGCTCAGGCTTCACTAGGGAGACGTTCACGTGGTGAGAAACTGAGGGCTTCTGCCAAAGGCAAGGATGAAACGGGTTTTCTGTCAACAGTCAGCCTTAAGATCACAGCCCGTGCTGACATCTTAACTGCAACTTCATGAGAGATCTTGAGTAAGAAGGACCAGGCTAGGCTCTCCTAAATTCCTAAACCATAGCAGAAACTGTGAGATAATAAATGTTTATTATTTTAATCTGCTAGATTTGGGGGCAATTTCTTACACAACAACAAGCAACTAAAACATTGACACACCTTCCAAATAAAATACGTCAAGGCTGTATATTGTCACATTTATTTAACTTACATGCAGAGTACATCACGCGAAATACCAGGGTAGATGAAGCACAAGCTGGAATCAAGACTTCCAGGAGAAATATCAATAACCTCAGATATGCAGATGACATCACCCTTATGGCAGAAAGTGAAGAGGAACTAAAGAGCCTCTTGATAAAGGTGAAAGAGAGTGAAAAAGCTGACTTAAAACTTAACATCCAAAAGACTAAGATCATGACATCCAGTCCCATCACTTCATAGCAAACAGATGGGGAAACAATGGAAACAGAGACAGACTTTATTTTCTTGGGCTCCAAAATCATTGCAGATGGTGACTGCAGCCATGAAATTAAAAGACACTTGCTCCTTGGAAGAAAAGCTATGACAAATCTAGACTGTATTAAAAAGCAGAGACGTTACTTTGCTGATAAAGGTCCAAATAGTCAAAGCTATGGTTTTTCCAGTAGTCATGTACAAATGTGAGAGTTGAACCATAAAGAAAGCTGAGCACCAAAGAATTGAACTGTGGTGTTGGAGAAAACTCTTGAGAGTCCCTTGGAAAGCAAGGAGATCAAACCAGTCATTCCTAAAGGAAACCAACCCTGAATATTCATTGGAAGGACTGATGCTGAAGGTCCAATAGTTTGGCCACCTGATGCAAAGAACTGATTCATTGGAAAAGACCCTGGTGCTGGGAAAGACTGAAGGCAGGAGGAGAAGCAGACAACAGAGGACAAGATGGTTGGATGGCATCACCGACTCGATGGACATGAATTTCAGCAATCTCTGGGTGATGATGAAGGACAGGGAAGCCTGGTATGCTACAGTCCATGGGTTGCAAAAAGTTAGACATGACTGAGCAACTGAACAATAATGATACAACCCAGCCATTCTACTTCTAAGTAGTTACCAAAGAGAAATAACAGAATTAGTCTACAAAAAGATTTGTACAAAAGTGCTTAAACAGGATCATCTGAAATATCTCAGATCATTTGTATGATTATGTGTAACTGTAATGGATAAGCAAATTTTGATACAGACATACTATGGAATACTATTCAACACTAAATTAAGTAACTATTAATACATGCAACAACATGGAAAAAAATCAAAGTAATTATGCTGAGTGAAATAACCCAGACAAAAAGTGCAACACTGTATTATTCCACTAATATAAAATTCTAGAAAATGTAAACTAATGCTTAGTGACAGAAATTAGATCAGTGGGTGCAGTCAGACAGGGTTGTGGAGTTGCACAGGACAACAGAAGAGCATGTGGAGGCTTCTGAAATGAAAATGTTTATTTTCTTAATTATGGTGATGAATTTATTAGATTTACACATATTTTAGAATTCATATTATAAATTTTAAATATATGCAGTGCATTGTACATCAATGATATCTAACAAGTCTGTTTTTTAAACATAAATAGGTTATATTTATACAAACCTAACTAGCCTAGAAAAAGTCCATGTCATAGCAGCATTTTTCATAACATGTGAATGGCAGAAACAATCCAGATGTCTATCAATCAATGGATAAATAAATAAGATATATCCATATAGCGGAGTATTATCTAGCAGTAAAAGTTATACTACTTAATAATAAAAGAAGTACTAATATAAACACCATGCATGCCTAGAGCTCAATGCTTGCTCAGAAAAGACCTGAGTGAGCCCTAAGCTTGCACCTCTGGCTGATCTTTTGGGTCTACACAAGCAGAAAGTAAAACTAAGGCAGAATTAGGTGAACTGTGTAAGCGTTGAAGGATTGCTTACTGTCAATCTGCTCAGAGTTAGTCTATAAAAACAAGGAGAGAGCGTGTGTGTTTTTTTTCCCTTTTTGGCTCCAGCTACTTAGGGAAATCTCTTTCAGGTCACTGACTGACCACTAAGATAATGCAATAGAGACTCAGTAACCACACACAAATAAGAAATACAATCTATCCAAAAAGAGTATGGGAAAGTCACCAAACTAGTGGATGACTGTAGCCCTCAACAAGCCACAAGAGTGAACTCTGGGGAGGAGGGTAAATTTGTTTTCCAGAGTTACAATATCAAAATGTTCAGTTTTTGACAAAAAAAAAAAAAAAAACCCCACAAGGTATACAGAACAGTAAAGTATGGCCCGTTCATTGGAAAGAAAGTAACAGAAACATTCACTGAGGAAGCCTAGGCATACTAGGCAGAGACTTAAAGTCAGCTATCTTAAATATACTCAAAAGTTAAAAGAACCGTGGGCAAAGAACTAAACAGAAGCAAGAGAACAATATATGAATATAGAATATCAATGAGAGTTGAAAATTATAAAAAGAAACCAAATAGAAATTTTGGAGCTAAGAAGTATAGTAGCTAAAATGAAATTCACTAGAGGTAAGGTTAAGAGCAGACTTGAATAGGCAAAATAAAGATCAGCAAACTTGAAGATAAGACAACTGAAATTATCCCATCTGTGGAGCAGAATGAAAAAAAAAAATTGAACCAAAGGAACTTGTGAGACATCATTAACTATCTCATTATGTGGGAGTCCCAGGAAAGAAAGGGACAGAGAGTATTTGAAGAAATAATGGCCAAGGACTGCCCAAATTTAATGAAAAACACGAATCTATACATTGCGGAAGCTCAACAAACTACAAAGGATAAAGGATAAAGTCAAAGAGATTTACACCAGGACATATTATAATAAAACTGTCAAAAAATTGCTGAGAGACCCAGCAAGCAGCAAAAGTGACATGTACAAAGGCTCCTTAAAAAGATTAACAACCTATTCTCATCAGAAACCATGGTAGCCAGAAGGCAGTGGGATAACATATTTTAAGTGTTCAAAGGAAAAAAAAACTGTGACTCTTAAAATTTTATATCTGGCAAATCTACTCTTCAAAAAATAAGGGAGAATTAAGACATTCTAGATAAAAGCTGAGGGAATTCACTGCCAATAAATGAGCACTATAAGAAATGCTACTTGTGTTATTGTGTTTATTTATTCATATGCTATTAATAAATAAAGCATGCTTATTAATATGCTTTATTCATATGGCTTTTTGTGTTATTGTCTAACGTCAGAGAAATGAAATGTCGTTAGACAATAACATAGAAAGGCATATGAACAAAGCAAAGATGCCAGCAGAGATAACTACAAAAGTAAATGGAAAAGCCAGAATTATAATATTTTTGGTTTGTAAATCTTCTTTTGTTTCTTATGATTTAAAAGACAAATGCATAAAATCATTTGTTTATATACTATTTCTAAGTATATGTTAATAGGCAATAGTATAATGATACAATTTGTGACAACAGCAAAATAAAATGGGGAGGCAAAGCTATATGGTAGCAGAGTTTTTTATCCTATTGAACCTAAGTTGGTATAAATTGAAACTAGATTGTTACAAATTTAGGTGTTATCTGGAAGCTCTAACATAACTAGTATGAAAATAACCAAGAAATATATGGAAAAAAGGAATTAAAAGATATGATAGAAAAACTCAATATCAATTAAGCATAAATTAAGGCAGTATTTGTGTTTTAAGGAACAAAGAATATATATAAAACATAAAGGAAATGAACAGCAAAATGACAGAAATAAATCCATTCTTTATCATTATTACCGGAAATGTAAACAGATTAAATCCACAAATTAAAAGACAGAGATAGGCTGAATGAGTTTTAAAAAGAAAAGCATGATCCAACTATATGCTGTCTACAATAAACTCAATTTAGATCCACAGACACAAATAGACTAAAAATGAAAAAGCAGAAAAAGATATTAAATGCAAATGGTAACTAAAAGAGATCTCAGATGTCTATACTAACATCAGACATGACAGACTTTAAGTTAAAGATTGTGATAAAAGACAAAGATGAACAGTATATATTGCTACAAGGGTCAACTGATTAAGAAGATAGAATAATTTCATCTTGTAAAAAAGGAAAAGCAGGTGTTCACAAATGGGAAGACCTAATATTATTAATACTGTTAGGAAAACAATACCACCCAAAACAATATACAGATTCAATGTCAGATCAGATCAGTCGCTCAGTCGTGTCCGACTCTTTGCGACCCCATGAATCACAGCACGCCAGGCCTCCCTGTCCATCACCAACTCCTGGAGTTCACTCAGACTCACGTCCATCGAGTCAGTGATGCCATCCAGCCATCTCATCCTCTGTCGTCCCCTTCTCCTCCTGCCCCCAATCCCTCCCAGCATCAGAGTCTTTTCTAATGAGTCAACTCTTCGCATGAGGTGGCCAAAGTACTGGAGTTTCAGCTTTAGCATCATTCCTTCCAAAGAAACCCCAGGGCTGATCTCCTTCAGAATGGACTGGTTGGATCTCCTTGCAGTCCAAGGGACTCTCAACAGTCTTCTCCAACACCACAGTTCAAAAGCATCAATTCTTCGGCGCTCAGCCTTCTTCACAGTCCAACTCTCACATCCATACATGACCACAGGAAAAACCATAGCCTTGACTAGACGGACCTTTGTTGGCAAAGTAATGTCTCTGCTTTTCGATATGCTATCTAGGTGCTTCTCTAGTGGCTCAGAGGGTAAAGCATCTGCCTGCAGCGCAGGTAGACCTGGGTTCGATCCCTGGGTCAGGAAAACCCTCTGGAGGAGGAAATGGCAACCCACTCCAGTACCTTTGCCCAGAAAATCCCATGGACGGAGGAGCCCGGTAGGCTACAGTCCATGGGGTCACAAAGAGTTGGACACGACTAAGCGACTGAATTGAACTGAACTGAAATCAAAAACATAACAAGATACAACTTCATATCAACTAGTGTAGCTGTAATTTTAAAAAGGGAAAATAACAAGTATTGATGAGGATATGGAAAAATTGAAACCCTGTACATTGCTACTGGAACTGTAAACTGGTGCAGCTGCTGTGGGAAACAATATGGTAAATTTTTCAAAAAATTGAACATGGAATTACCACCAGACTCATCTGTTTCACCCCTGGGTAGATACTTCCAAAGTATTTAAAACAGGGATTCAAACAGAAACATATATGTGTATTCTCAGGTGGCTCAAGTGGTAAAGAACCGCTCCCTGGGTCAGGAAGATCCCCTGGAGGAGGGTGCAGCAACCTACCCTATTGTTCTTGCCTGGAGAATCCCATGGACAATGTAGACTGGCAGGCTACATTCCATGGGGTAATAAGAGTTGGATATGCTTAGAGACTAAAACAAAATTACTAATTTTTAAAAAATGTGATTAAGAAGACAGCTTGGATTCTGAACTCACAAAATAGTGAGGGTCTTAACATATAAACAAATATGGGAAAATCAAGACCCTTTCCATTTATTTCAGATTTTCAAATGAAAAATGTTTAAAAGCTTCAACTGAATTGTCTTCTTTTGCTAAAGCAGTATTTAAGAATTTTTTGACATTATCAAGTGGTTTATTTTGATATCAACTAAAGAAACAGTTTCTGATTTTAAACTACTACTTGCTTTAAAAATGCTGTTTAAGAGAGCAAATTACAAAAAAAAATGCTTACATAGATTTTTAGAGCTAAAAAATTAAAACTAAAAGTCTATCATCACATTTTAGTAACCTACATACATTCAAGGAGCCTGGCAGGCTACAGTTCATAGGGCTGCAAAGAGTCGGATATGACTGAAGTAACTTGGCACTCACGCATTCACAGCAGTATTACTCACAATAGCTAAAAGATGGAAGCAACCCAAATGCCCATCAACATATGAACAAATAAGATGTGGTATATACACACAATGAAATATTATTCGGTCATTAAAAAGAATGATGTTCTGATACAAGCTACAACATGAATGGACCTCAGAAACATGCTAAGTGAAAGAACACAAAAGATAACATGTTATATGGTCTAGTTTATAATAAATATTAAGAATGGGTACCATAGAGACAGCTTGTCAGGAGCTAAGATGAGAAGAATGAGAAGTGACTGCTTAATGAGTATGAGGTTTTCTTTCAGGATAATGAAGAACTTGCTGAATAGAGTTGGTGGTTGCATGACTGTTAATGTACTGTCACTAAATTGTACACTTTAAAATTATTAATTTTATGCTAGGTATTAATAACTTCACCTCAAAAAAGAATACACTGTATATTTACAATATAAATGGAAACAGTGACAGACTTTATTTTCTTGGGCTCCAGATCACTGCAGACGGTGACTGCAGCCATGAAATTAAAAGATGCTTGCTCCTTGGAAGAAAAGCTATGACCAACCTAGCATATTAAAAAGTAAAGACATTACTTTGCCAACAAAGTTCCGTCTAATTTAAGCTATGGTTTTTCCAGTAGTCATGTATGGATGTAAGAGGTGGACCATAAAGAAGGCTGAACACCAAAGAATTGATGTTTTTGAACTGTGGTGTTGAAGACTCTTGAGAGTCCCTTGGACTGCAAGGAGATCCAACCAGTTAATCCTAAAGGAAATCAGTCCTGAATATTCACTGGAAGGACTGATGCTGAAGCTGAAGCTCCAATACTTTGGCCACCTGATGCGAAGAGCTGACTCATTGGAAAAGACCCTGATGCTGGGAAAGATTGAAGACAGGAGAAGGGGATGACAGAGGATATGATGGTTGGATGGCATCACAGACTCAATGGATGTGAGTTTGAGCAAGCTCCAGGAGTTGGTGATGGACAGGGAGGTCTGGCGTGCTGCAATTCATGGGGTCGCAAAGAGTCAGACACAACTGAGTGACTGAACTGAACTGACGATACAAAATTCATGTTGAGGTTTGACAGAAAACAGCAAAATTCTGTAAAGCAACTATCCTTCAATAAAAAAATTAATTTCAAAAAACAAAAAAAAGAACTTTTAAAAATATATAGTATGAACCCATGTTTGGCCTAACACAGATGCAGTTGGTTATGTAAATATTTACAGCTATGTGTATGTGCATGCACAGTTATTTCCATGCTTTGTCAGTTGAGAGGCTATAGCTGCACACACCAGTAGCAACATTCATACCCAATGCCTACCTCCTATTCTCTAAAACTATTCTCCAATAAAGGACCCAGAGCTCCTTGGAGATGTGGCTAATTTTAGGACTCTGGCAGGAAATATTTAAGATGAGCGTGGAGCATCCTGTGGTGCCAGAGAATAAGGAAGTGATACACACACAACACAGACACATACAGAGTGAAGTGTGCTGAGTCGCTCAGTTGCGTCCGACTCTTTGCAACCCCGTGGACTGTAGCCTGCCAGGCGCGTCCGTGGAATTTTCCAGGCACAAATACTGGAGTGGTTTGTCCTTTCCTTCTCCAGGGATTGTTCCTGACCCAGAGATTGAACCTGCATCTGTGGCAACTCCTGCATTGACAGGCAGATTCTTTTACCACTAGAGCCACCTGGGAAGCCCATACAGAGTGCTGGGGTATGTCAAAAGAACATAGGAGCCAACTGCAAGAGCGCCTAACGGCCAAATCTGGAACACCTTGAGCAAAAATCTAAATACAATAGTAGAACTGTAATCTAAAGCATAAAATAAATACCCCATTCAACATAGGGCATTTTAATAAATAATTGAATGAATTTGTAAATTAATGAGGGAGACAAATCTCATTTGCAGAAGAATTTCAAACAGTTTATGCATATACCCAAGAAGATGGAGCATAACTTCTCAGTCTTTAAGTAGGGACTGAACATAGTGTATGCTTTCAGAGTACAGTATGAAAAGGTGAAAAAGGGTTGGGCAGAGTAACTCTGGTGGCAAAATCTGACAAGACTACCAGCTCTGGTTAAGGTCAATACCAACAGTGATAGATTATGTTGATAGTACGTACCCTTGATAAGATTGATTAAAATGGCACTTTATTTCTGTGGTCTTTCTTCTAAAACTCCATAACCAATCTAATTATGAGAAAATATCAGATAAATCTCAACTGAGGAGGGCTTCCCTTGTAGCTTAGCTGGTAAAGACTCTGCAATTGAGGAGCATTCTACTAAATATCTGACAATACTCCTCAAAACTGTCAAGGTCATTGAAACAGGGAACGTCTCAGAAACTCACAGCCAAGAAAAGCATTAGGAGACATGACAACCAAATGTAATGTGGAATCCTGGATGGGATCCTGAAACAGAAACAGGACATCAGGTAAAAAGTAAGGCAATCTGAAAATGTATGGGCTTTAATTAATGAGAATTGACTGATAAAGAGTTCATTGATTGTAACAAATGTAACCATACTAATGTATTATATTAATAACAGGGAGACTCTGGGTATGAGGTATGAGAACTCTCTGAACTACATTCAGAATTTTCTTATAAATTTAAAATTGTTCTTAAAAAGTAGGAAGCAGCTGTATACCACAGGGAGCTCAGCTTGGTGCTCTGTGATGACCTAGAGGTGTAAGATAGTGGGGGGCGGGCAGTGGGACTGAGGGTCAAAGGGAGGGAATATTCCCACGTGGCTCAGATGGTAAAGAATCTGCCCCCAGTGAGGGAGATCTGGATTCAATACCTGGGTCAGGAAGATCCCCTGGAGATGGAAATGGCAACCCACTCCAGTATTCTTGCCTGAAGAATTCCATAGACAGAGGAGCCTGGAGAGCTACAGTTCATAGAGTCGCAAAGAGTCGGACACAACTGACTGACTAACACACATATGTATATGTATAATTGATTCACATTGTTGTACAGCAGAAAATAACACAATATTGTAAAGCAATTATACTCCAGTAAAAAATGTTTAAATATACAGATATACAGTTATAGTCTTATACCTATTTTGGACAATAATTAATGCAGATGGAAGCATATTGAACTTACAGGTCTGAGTCTCAAGCCTCTACCCATGATTTGCTTCATGATTTCAGCTAAGTCACTTAAAATCTCTAGACATTAGTTTGCTCACCTTATATTTTACAGACTGAGGGGCCTGAAGTCTCTTTAAAGTCTAAAGTTCTAAGAACCCTGATTCTATTACTGTACTAATTAAGTTATACCTGAAAAGAGCACCTGGGAAAATGAAGAAGCATTCAAATGATTCTGTAATGCTTAAGAAAACAAGTTCACTAAAATAATTTTTAAAATCTATTTCATTATAACTCAAATGTTAACACATAGAACTTACGAGGTGGTGTGAAGTGAAGGCAGGACTCATTACCTAGAGACAGTGAAAGCTTCTTATAAATTACCTCACTATGCCACAAAACAGATTTTGTTTAAATTTATATCATCCTCCATTGATGTATCCTTTTGTACAAAGAAGGTGTATTTTTTTTTCTGTAGTATTTTGAGAACACATAATGTAGTATTATTTTAATCTCCTGATGTTAGAATTATTTGAGGACCTTTCATTAATATTAAATGATTCTGATTTAAACAAAAAAAACACGTTTTATGGACTTCCCTGGCCGTATAGAGGTTCAGACTCTGCACTTCCACTCTAAGGGGGCATGGGTTCAATCCCTGGTCGTCGGGGAACTAAGATCTTGCATGCTGCATGGCATGGCCAAAAAATAACTAAATAAAAATGTAATGTTAAAAAATAACAAAAATAAATAAAAATTTTAAAATATTAAAAAAACTCACATTTAAAAAATGTAGCATTTCACCAAAAGTATTTAACACATTAACTATGTCAATGTAAAGTTTGTGTAAGAAAAATAATCAAATTTTGTGTAACCATCTTTCACAGTCATTACATACTTGTAAATATACCACAAACATCACAAAATTTTAAGGGAAAAATATTTTATCTATGCCAAACTAAAATTTTTTTAAAATTTTCAATAACAACTAAATAATTTATAAAAGTTCATTCTCAGGCTAGTTATCTGTGGTAAGTCTGACCTTATGAGATGCCCAGAGGGTGTACATTAGATTAAAATGTTTGATTTCTTATTCACTCTGACAGTAACATAATCTAAAACAAGACTCTGAAGCTTACTTTAGCCTGAAAGGTCAAGGATATGATAACCCTCTAATCTGAAGAGTACAATACTTACCAGCTTTTCTTTCTGACTTTTTATGTGAAAGATAGGCATAAAATGTCTTTCTCATATATGAAATTTCCATGTCAATAAAGAAAAAAATTAAGTAACAAGGAGATAACTATAGCCTTATACATAATTATAACTTCTTCTATTACTAAAAATGTTCAGCATAGAAAAAAATCATCATAATGTGATATCAAATACCCTTGGGGAAAGAGGAAACATTATTATATTCTATTATTTAGCATGTGACCAAAAAAATTACCTTTGTTCAGCTTCCAATAAAATGAAGTCCAAATCTCCAATACACTTCAATTATCTGAATAAAAGTTTCGAAAGCTATCATATTTTCTTAAAGCTTTTAGGAGGTAAAACCTGCATTGGATTTTTTTCTATTTCTATTTTAAAAATTCTATTTTTGCTAGATTTTTATCTGCAAACTAATTTCATTTAGCATCTTTGAAAGTTTGAACACTTTTAAGTTTTATTAATATTCTCATGACAACATCAAAATTTAAGGAAATCATCAAAAGGAGTTCTGGTATTACTTGCTTTGTTAGGTTTGCAAACTTTTTTTCATATTATTTGCTCTTACATTTCCTGCCTGCCATCACCTTTAGTTTTAGTGTATTTTAAATTTCTTCAAACGGTGGAATAAAAGACAGAAATGTGTGTACACATTAGATTTTTAAGTATTCATTACCTTAATCTACTAAACTTTTGTCAAGGCCTTTTATCTTAATGGTATTTTTACATTAAAAAGTGGTAGGAAAACAATCATATCTGACACCCCTTCGAGTGCATCTTGAACTGTGTTAGTTTAGTGTCAGTTATTGACTACTCGAGCTGGAGAACCCCTGCCCGTATCAGTAACAACCAGTCAAAACTACACAGTACCTTTAACATCAAAAACACTTCACAGGAATCATTATCATCAGTTATTGATAGGAAGAAAGATTGCACAGAGAGATGATGTCTTCAACAGAGGTTGTGTTCAGTGAAAAGAAAATTAAAGGTCTAAATGTAATTCAATAGTAAATCCAAAAACCATTTCTTTCAAGGAAAGTTTAACATTGTGTTTTCTGCCTTCAGAATCCTTTCATCATCAAAGAGCTATTCTTTACTGGTTCAAATCTTGCTTACCTCCTTTTTAAAGTAATTTCTGAAAACGTTAGCCCAGATGAGTTAATTTCAGATGGCTTATTTACCTGCTTATAGATTTATTTGCCACCTGCTTTTACTTTTTTTACAGATGCAAAGTCAACCTCTGGGGCAAAATCCCACCTTTCTCTCTCTGCCACACAAGTGGTAAATAACATTACCCAATAAATTTCAGCATTTCCCCAAATGTGTAGGATACAAAAAATGTATTCATTCATGTGAGATGTAAAAATGTACACTCACACTTCTGAAATCAACAGCCAGCCATTTCACACTTGGGCCAAAGGCAAACAAACATAATTCTCACTGGCAGCTGGACAACATTCCAAGCTGCCACCACATTAATTAACTCACCTCAATCAGATTCCACTTCAACTTGCACAGCTTGCTGCCAAGACGCCTAGCAATAAATTGTTAGGTTAAATACTGAACAAGGTAGGGAAATACCATATGGTATGTTGTTACAGAGGGTGGGATATTCTTGTTTAACACTAGTAGCAGGTTTTTCCCTTTACTTTTTATTGTTGTCTCTGGTGATTTCAGGAAAATGAGCATACGTTCTTGCTGATAAATGATCTTGCTTGATTATAGTGATGGAGAATGGAACAGTAACAAGACATTAATAACAAAATACTTTTGTCCACAAGCTTCTATAATTGATGTTCCGAAAATTTCAAGGCAACAGCTTACTTAGCAGGTACTGGGAACTCACTAATGGTAAATTATTGGTATTAAACTTAGGGGTGTCAAGGAACAAAGAACTCAAATAAATTCTGTTTTCACTGAGGACTATTGAGAATTTACAAGTAAATACAAACTGCTTGTATCAATAGCTAAAAAACGTCTAACATGGGAATCAAAAGATTTGAGTTTGAATCCAGTTTCTGCCTTCGACGGGCTGTGTCACTTTCATTAAATCACTTCACTTCTCTGATATTAGTTCCTCATCCGTCATATAATGCAGTTTGACTAGATGAGTGCTTCCCAAACCTTAACGCACATATCAATTTAAGATGCTTGTTAAAAATGCAGATTTTTGGATGTCACCCTTAAGGACTGAAATTGATTAGGTCTGATGTGGAGGCCAAATCTGCATTGGGAGTGAGCAAGAAATTCTTCCGCAGATAAAGAACCCACACTCTGAGAAATACTGGACTGCATGATACCAAGATTTTCCCTACCTCTGACAGTTACTTCACTTACCAGCCCATGTAGTTGCTTTTATAAACTGTGGTATGATTTTAGAAAGAGGTATAATTGGGAGAGTTGATTCAGGACTTAATCTGCACTCATTCAAGTGCCTAGTCAGAAAAAAAAAAAAAAAGCTGAAAACACCAGAATATGACTACCCCAAATCCTGTATGCATTTTCCTAGGGCTGTGGGGTGGGTCATAGAGGTGACAGCTGATTGGCTGCAGCTGCTTTCCCTAAAAATCCTGTCTATATATAAAGGAAGACTCCCAAAGAGAATAAACCAGTCAATCCTAAAGGAAATCAATCCTAAATATTCACTGGAAGGACTGATGATGAAGCACCAGTACTTTGGCCACCTGATGTGAAGAGCTGACATTAGAAAAGATCCTGATGCTGGGAAAGATTGAAGGCAGGAGGAGAAGGGAACGACAGAGGATGAGATGATTGGATGACATCACCGACTCAATGGATATTAGTTTGAGTAAGCTCTGGGAGCTGGTTATGGACAGGGAAGCCTGGCATGCTGCAGTCCAGGGGGTCGCAAAGAGTCAGACACGACTGAGCGACTGGACTGACTGAAGTGATCGCTCACCCAGCAGAAGTCTTTCTTTCCTCTAAATGTGTAATGAACACTCGTTTCATCTATATTGCCTCTTTTGTATGTGATGTATTCTGCTTCTATTTTAAATGCCAGAAATCAGGAAAACATTCTGTACTTGTTTGTAAGATTTTCAAAGGCTAGGGACTTTGGGAAACCTCATTCTTTCTAGCTTCTAGGACATGACTTGATAAGGAAAGTAAAAGGCTCTTACTGGTATGCACTCTGAGTTTATTTCAGATGGGTACTTATGAATTTCTATTAAGCCATGCATCTACTTCCATCCGATTCCTCTTATGATCAGCAGAGAACCATCCCATAAGACAGTTGCCTGGCTGCTGCTAAGTCGCTTCAGTCATGTCCGACTCTGTGCGACCCCACAGACGGCAGCCCACCAGGCTCCTCCGTCCATGGGATTTTCCAGGCAAGAATACTGGAGTGGGGTGCCATTGCCTTCTAAATTAAGAAATGAACAACCTTAACCAGGCTGCATAAAACAGTGTGCAACACAGGCCTTTCTCATCATATTTACAAGCTCAATGAGGATTCAAAAAACAGACTTCATTACTTCACTACTTAAAACTTGAAATCACCATTTTTTCTTGCTCTCCATCAGTGGAGAGTGTAAAAAAGGCAATGCAGTAGTTGCTTTACTACTGAATTTGCACAGAAGAAACCTGATTCTCTTAAAATTAGTTAGTTCTTTCCAAGATAACCACCACAAAAATCTGCAAGTTCTAATGAAGTTCCTTCGAATGTGGGTGGACGATCTCTTACTAAGCTTTTTGTGTTCTCCTCAGCTACTAAAATCAGGCTCTTAATAGATGCTCAATAAAGGAATGTTGGCTTGAAGATACTCCGGCAGAGTACTAAATCCTGTTGCAGGCTTCTTCATCCCCTGCAGGTGGTGCTGGGAGACAGTTTACTTATTTACTTATTTAATCATAATTGTATGGCCAAGCAAAGGTGTTCTCGGTGCTGGTTTAAAGCTGTTGTAATTATCTTAATTTCTTCCTCCTCTTCACACTAATTACTGGGTCACAGAGGAGAACAAAAAGACTGAAAAAGGTGATGCAAATGAAGAGAAGCAGGGTTTTAAGGTAATTGATGGTGTCTCCCAGGCCTGGCAGTGGAAATATTCTGTAGAGATTTAGGAGACAGGGATTTTGTACATTTGTACAAAAGATTTTGTACTTTCCAAAAGAGAAGATATATTCAGGAAAGTCTCCTCTACCACCATCTGACCATCTCCCACAGATGTGCTCTGTTAATACTAGCTCTGTATTTGTCAACCCCATACTTCTAGTATTTTTCACCAAGGGTCGATATGACTGGCTGTTGGTATTTTGGGCTTCAATCTTTAAGACTTCCTTTCCATCTCACAACATGTTCATTACACTTCCAAGTCAGTCAATTTAAAGGATGAATCACTTACCTTTTAATATCCTGACTCCCCCACTTGATCGAGAGCTGTTAAAAGGGTAGGGACTGTGTCATTATCATCTTTGTATCACTAGTTCTTGTCTTGATGCTTGAAATATAGCAGACCCTAAACAAATGAAAAAAAGCAATCAGTGAGTCAATAGGAATACTGCCAGCCACATACCTTATACTTTTCTCTTCTACCACCCTTTTCCTGAAGTTTTCTGAAGCCAAAAGTAGAGGCTAGCAATTACAGTATTAAATAAGGAAACTGGTATTTTTTAACTGACATAATTTTCCCAACTACATTTCTAACCGTATCTCTTGCACGTCCCCCGACATAAATCCTTCAGAACCACCAGATTGGTGTGTCCACTCTCTCCGATAATGCTTTATGCTTTCCTACCTCTGAGATTATGCCATTCCTCTATTTTGCCCTCAGTCTATCTTAATTAGTAATTCTCAAAATGGTTATCAGGGGGAGCCATGATATCAACACTATGTTCATAGTACTCTAAGATACCATTTACTTTTCCACCTCATTCTCTCACAAGTATACAGTGGAGTTTTCCAGAAGCCATAAGACATGTGATATCACAACAGAGCAGATGACAGAATCCAGCTGTCTTCTGTTAAGCCAAATATTAAAATACAAAGTGTAAATAAATTTTAAAAATCCAAAATGTAAAACAACACCATTTTTCTGATTAAATGGTTTTGTTCTGGAAAACACAGATATTTTTCATAAAATTATTTACCTTAACATGTAATTTATTTTAAATTACATTGACAAATATTTTAAATTTTCTTGATTTTAATTTCTAATATGACATATATATAGTCCTGGTGGCTCAGTCTGTAAAGAATCCACCTGCAATGCAGGAAATCGCCTGCAATGGATATGACCAGGGTTCAATCCCTGGGTTGGAAGATCCCCTGGAGAAGGAAATGGCATCCTACTCAAGTATTCTTGCCTGGAAAATCCCATGGAAAAGGAGCCTGTTGGGCTACAGTCCATGGCGGTCACAAGATTCGGAAAGAGGTTAGCGACTAAACCCCCACCATGATAAATATGAATAGATATAACTCACATAAACAAAATATCATTGAGGTCCTCAACAATTTTTGTTGATAATGTACAGCAATGCTCAACAATTTTTGTTGATAATGTACAGCAATGCAAGCGGAGAAGGCAATGGCACCCACTCCAGTACTCTTGCCTGGAAAATCCCATGGACAGAGGAGCCTGGTAGGCTGCAGTCCATGGGGTCGCTAAGAGTCGGACACGACTGAGCGACTTCACTTTCATTTTTCACTTTCATGCATTGGAGAAGGAAATGGCAACCCACTCCAGTGTTCTTGCCTGGAGAATCCCAGGAATAGGGGAGCCTGGTGGGCTGCCATCTATGGGGTCGCACAGAGTCGGACACTACTGAAGTGACTTAGCAGCAGCAATGCAAGAGATTTCTGTGCATTAATTTTGTATCCTGCAACCTTACCAAATTCACTGATTAGTTCTAGTAGTCTTCTGGTGGCATCTTTAGATAATCATATCATGTCATTTGCAAGTAATGACAGTTTTACTTCTTCTTTTCTACTTTGTATTCATTTCTTTTTCTTCTCTGATTGCAGTGGTTAGGACTTTCACTACTATGTTGAATAATAGTAGCAAGAGTGGACATACTTGTCTTGTCCCTGATCTTAGAGGAAATGCTTTCAATTTTTCACCACTGAGAATGATGTTTGCTGTGGGTTTGTTGTATATGGCCTTCATTATGTTGAGGGAAGTTTCCTTTATGCCCACTTTCTGGACAGTTTTTATCATAAATGGGTGTCAAATTTTGTCAAAAGCTTTTTCTGAGTCTATTGAGATGATCATATGGGTTTTATTCCTTACTTTAATATGGCATATCATACTAATTTGCATATGTTGAAGAATTCTTGCTTCCCTGGGATAAATCCCACTTGATCATGGTGTATGATCTTTATAATGTGTTGTTGAATTCTATTTGCTAGTATTTTGTTGAAGATTTTTGCGTCTATGTTTATCAATGATACTGGTCTGTAATTTTATTTTTTTGTGATATCTTTGATTTTGGTATCAGGGTGATGTTTCAATAATTTTGAAAAGTATTAGTAAGGAGTCCCAAGACTATAAAGTTTGGCAATGCTGATCTAAATCTTCTGTACCCTTTAAAGTCCAAAAAAAATCTTCCTTCTTGATAAGCTCTTTGACCACAGCAAGTGGGGAGGAACTCCTTCTCTGTCTATACCAAATACCTGGGGCATTTACACACTTGTGCTTCTTTTACTCAAGTGACCTGATAGAACTTGTGCCTCAAAGAAATTAGTATTGTTATACTAAGAATGATATTTAAAGTCATTTGTGTTTAATGATGAATTATAAAAAATGATTTTACTTTCCAGTCTCTGATTATTGTCTTCCCAGCCTCAAAAGAAGAAAATATTTTCTTGACTTTTCAATCTACCCTTTTCACCAAAAAAGATAATGATAATAAAGTTTTATATATATATAAAACATTTTTGTGAAATCTTTATTTGTTGTGAAATTTTATTACACTTAGAAGTCTGATAAGTGTTCATTGAAAAAAAATGAAATAAAAAATTAGAAATTAAAAAAATTAAATTCACCTACAATGACATCAACCTGAGGTAACAACTGCTAACATTTTTTTCACTAAACTTAAGCTATACTGAACATACTATTACCATTTTTATATACTAAGATGCTGTTTTGCTTCTTATACTTATCATACAGTGTCTTACGGGGGATTTAAAGAAATTAGTAATGTTCATTTTAATAAGTGTGTGGTTGATACAGGTATTCATTTTTTCTTTAAATTAAATATGTACATTTTAATTCTCTTTTGTATGAAGGATAACTTAATAATAAATGAGTTTTCATAATCAATGAATTTTTAAAATAATACATGATGAACATTTTTCTATGTCATTAAGTATTATTACATTATATGTCTTCTAGGGTTTACTTAACCCATATTTAACCCCACTGTTAGCATTAAAATTATTTTAATTTTTTAAAACTACAAATGATGCTTGTGTTTTCTTCCTTGTATACACATTTTGCATACATCTCTGTGATTTCCTGAGACTAAATGTAGAATTACAAGGTCAGGAAATATAAACAATTTTAAGATATTTAATCCAAAAAATACAATCAGAGGCCTCCCTGGTGGCTCAGTGGTAAGGAATCCACCTGCCAAGGCAGGGGACACAGGTTCAATCTCTGGTCTGGAAAGATCCCACATGCCACGGGACAGCTAAGCCCATGAGCCACAACTACAGAGCCAGTGCTCTAGAGCCCGTGCCCCACTGCAGGAGAAACCCGAGCACCGCAGCTGGAGAGTGGCTCCAACTCACCGCAACCGGAGAAGGCCCCGGGCATGGCAACCAACACCAGCACAGCCGTAACTAAATAAATAATGGTGCCACTTCTGCCTTCTCACTAGAAGAAAAACAACTCTGAGGATGAGAAGAGGTAAAGAGTTTGAGAGACCATGAGAGAAAGCTGGAAAAGCATATGTTGGGAGGGAAACTCATAGAGAAAAATTGCTGCCAAAGAAGAAACAAGAGACGGGAAGAACAGTGGCAAGAATGAACAGAGTTGAAGAATGACTTCAAAGGGATAAACAGGGCATACTAGAGACAGGTTTTAGAGTTAGGCAGATGATGGACTTAAAACAACTCATCCATTGTTTAGCATTGTGACCTCAGGCAAGGTACACAACTTCTTCTCTGTAAATGTGAAAAGCAAAGAGCTTGGCAAACAGTTGGCACACAATAAATGTGTATTTCCTTCTGAAGAAATGGAATAAAAAGTGGGGAGAGGCAAAGGTGGGAGAAAGGAAATGGAAATGAAAAAAATAAGTGAATGTATAGAAAAACAAGAATTGCTTCTGAAGCTGAATGAAGCTCTAATACTTTGGCTGCTTAATATGATGAGACAACTCACTGGAAAACTCTGATGCTGGCAAAGATTGAGGGCAGGAAGAGAAGGGGGTGACAGAGGATGAGATGGCTGGATGGCATCACTGACTCAATGGACATGAGTTTGAGCAAACTTCGGGAGACAGTGAGTGAAGGACAAGGAAGCCTGGCTGCTGCAGTCCAAGGGGTCACAAAGAGTAGGACACAACTCAGCCACTGAACAACAATAGAAAAACAAAACTGAAGGAAAAGTCCAATTTCACTTCACAAACTGTTACTTTTGTAAAAAGTCCTGACATAACATGTAACAATGAAATAGATAAATGAAAGAAACCAAAGCCATACATGAGTGTATGCCTTGAAAGGAATGAAAATGAAAGGAATGCTTATGAGAAAAGTAGATTAACATGTGAAAACAAAACCAAAAAAAAAGAGAATGTTAAACCTAAAAAATCAAACGTGGACTCAAAATATTTGCAGATTTTTTTGACTTGGTATTTCCACTTAATAAAATGTTACTGTAGTTTTTCAAAAAAGATAAATGAGAAAGATGCTGATGAGAAAAAAGAAGGTTATGATTCCAAGCACATTACATTCATTAAAGCATTTTTACAGTTGGAAACAAATCGAAAGCTGGAAGCAAATCAACTTCAATATTCATTATTTTCACTGACCTTGAGCCGCTGAAGGCCTGCACTTTATACCTTTGCTCACACACGTGCACACCCTTTATCTTTCCCTTCTATCGAGCAGACACAGGTGGTAACACCCTTTTACTATTCTGCTTTCTGTTACTTAACTTCTGGTCTTTGGTTTCTCTTCCACAAGCTAAAGATAGTTCTAGGAGTTAATCTCCTCTCTGTTGCATTTCCCAAGCTGGACTAGAAATCTTGAGAAAACAAGTTGTCTTTTTCTCATGAAAGTTTTTGGCACTTCATGCTTTTAAATGTGCCAAGAATGTCTTGAGACACTTTATTTGGATTTTCTGCTTGAAAATATAAATTTTCAAGAACCTGCCTGCTCAGAGGTATGAGCATATCACCAAGATTTAATATGATTTCAAGAGAAAGTTAATCAAATCTTAGATTCGTTTTATTTTAATTTAGAGTAAATACTTGAATTGGTTTTTATTTACTCTGCAATAATGCATTCTTACTGTTTTAAATGGCTTAGTTTCAGATTGGTGGAACTATCACCTCAATGTACGTAGTCACTCAGTCATGTCTGACCCTGTGACCCCATGGACTACAGCTCGCCAGGTTCCTCTGTCCATGGGGATTCTCCAGGCAAGGATACTGGAGTGGGTTGCCATGCCCTCCTCTAGGGGATCTTCCCAACCCAGGAATCGAACCCAGGTTTCCAGCACTGCAGGCAGATTCTTTACCGCCCAAGCCACCAGGGAAGCCCATCGCCTCAATAAGTGGTCAAAAATGCACTGTAACTGATTTCCGTATTTGACTCCTTGTGGAGGAAAATGATAAGGAATAATAATGGCTTTTCACATAGCAAAATTTCTTTAGGCACTAACCAAGAAACATTAAAATGTTATATAGCAAACATACCATATACTTTAATTAAAGATACTCATTTTTAGAGAATAGGATAAAAAAACAACCAGTTGAAATAAAGATGATCTTATTCCAGTGTAACAGAAGCATAACTGGAGTTAGACTGCATGCCTGATGTATTCTGGACTGCTCTGGCTAACCATTAATCTCATCTCCTCCCACTCAGCAAGAATATCTTCCAGCCAATTTTCCCTTGTCTTCTCATTTTCATAATATCCATCTTCCCAGAACTCTGAAGTGATTGGGGATCTCAACAGAGATGAGTTTAAAACCTGTGTACATGTTCTAGATCAGTTCAGAGTTCCTAGGTCGAAACAAATTAGCTTCTCTGCCTCATTCCTTCCTTTGTCCTTGTTTTTCAACTTCCCCTTTGGTAATTCCCTCTACCAGGAACTCCAAGGCACAGACTTCAATTAACAAAAGTGTTTGATTACATCCTCATAAAAATGGTGAAATTCTTGGATAGTGATTAGTATGTAAAATTTCTGGTTTTTAGATTTCTAAAAATGTTAAGTGTCTTAAAGTGTTAGTCACTTAGTCATGTCTGACTCTTTGCGACCCTATGGACTGTATGTAGCCTGCCAGGCTCATGTCCATGGGATTCTCCAGGCAAGAATACTAGAGTGGGTTGCCATGGCCTTCTCTGCGAGGATCTTCCCGACTCAGGGATTGAATCCAGGTCTCAATCCAGGCATTGCAGGCAGATTCTTTACTGTTTGAGCCACGAGGGAAAGTTTTAAAGGTTCTCACAAAATACAATGAAAGAACCTTATAAAAAGTGCCTGTTCGTCTATGCTAAAATTCTTTCTCTCTCTCTCTTTTTTTTTTTTTGGCCGTGTATCACGGCATGCGGAATCTTTAGTTCCTTGACTAGGGATAGAACCCTTACCTCCTGCAGTTGCCGCCAGGGAGATTCCTATACTAAAATTCTTAACACAGAGTCAGCACCACTGTCTTTTCTGTACCAAAATTATAGATCCTTTGAGAAACAAGAGAGTATCCTTTTAAGATGTCTACATGTGCGTATTAAGTCACTCACTCGTGTCCGATTCTTTGCGACTTCACGGACTGTAGCCCACCAGGCTTCTCTGTCCATGGAATTCTCCAGGCAAAAATACTGGAGTGGATTACCATTCCCTTCTCCAGAAGAACTTCCCAAACCAAGGATCAAATCCTGGTCTCCTGCATCGCAGGCAGGTTCTTTACCATTTGAACTACAGGTAAGTCCTAACATAAGATGCCTAGTTCTCTTAAATATACCACATACAATGAGTTTTTCAGGCCATGAAGATATTTTTGATACAAGAATGCGCATCTCTCTAGGAGTAAGACGTATAATCAGCATTCCCTGGTAGCTCATATGGTAAATCTGCCTGCAATGCAGGAGACCCGGGTTCTATCCCTGGGTTAGGAAGATCCCTGGAGAAATAACAACCCACTCCAGTATTCTTGCCTGGAGAATCCCATGGACAGTCCATGGGGTCACAAAGAGTTGGATACGCCTGAGTTACTAACACTTTGATAGATTACAGATCAGTGAATAATAGAATTTTACTGATAATACTGTATATAGCCTAGATCTGCCCTGTCCAACATAGCCACTAACCACATGAATTAAAATTAATTAAAATTAAATTATAAATTCAGTTCCTCAGTCACACTACCTACATTTCAAACGCTCCATAGCCACATGTGGCTATTAGCTACCCTCCTGGACAGCACAGACAGAACATCTACATCATTGCAGGGAGCTTTATTGGACAACACTGGTCTAGAAAAGTTAAAGACAGCCTCAGACACTAATCAGTATAATTATCAGCCAGTTATAAACAAATTTTAATTATACCTAGAAAGGTGATTATCTCTTCTTTTTAGCAGTCATAAGATGACATCATATAATCCTAATTAAGTAGCTGAGAAAAGTGTTAATTAAACAATTTAACCAAATGCAAGAGAAATGTTTTAATTCACATAAACTATAAAACAGTTCTTACTTTCATCCTTCCTGTTATAAATTGACAAGTGCACATGTACCTTTCAAATATATATGAACAGTTTTTAAAAGTTTATTTCCCATGAGTTCTATGACAATTCTTCTCCCAAAAATAAATGAAGAATGAATCAAGTTCTATGAGAATGGGTAGAAACAGAGATTTTCCCAGTGGCTCAGTCAGTAAAGAATCCGCCTGCAATGGAGACCGAGGTTTGATCCCTGGGTCAGAAAGATTCACTGGAGGTGGGAGTGGCCACCCACTCCAGTATTCTAGCCTGGGAAATCCCATGGACAGAGGAGCCTGGTGGGCTACAGTCCATGGGGTCACAATAAGTCAGACACGACTGAAGCAACTTAGCATACACATGCTTTCTTAAATGTTTTAAAATTCTATTTCCTTTATATTTATATATAATTTTTATTATTTTTTTCAGCTATACTGTGGAGCACACAGAATGTTCACTCCCCAACCGGGGATGGAACCTGTGCTCCCTGCAGTGGAAGCACAGAGTCTTAATCACTGGACCTCCAGGGAAGTCCCCAATTCTATTTTCTTTTAAAAGTTCTTTGAGAGGTTAAATTTCATGAACTGCAGACATGGAGAAAACTGTATTGATGAAAGCAACTTTTTCCGTATTTCCCTCTTTGCAAGAATGTGGACAGAGCATTCCAATATATCTCCTGCCAAAGGCTTTCAGAGAATGGCTACAGATGAGACTGTTTTGGACCTGGAATTGGTTAGCTGTATTTTTCTTTCTGTTGTCAGCCTACACTGGGAAAGACACCTTGCTACACAGAGCTCATCATTTCTAAAATTATCTAAGAGCTTATTACTCTTGCCAAAAACTGTCCAAGTTAGACAGTTTCACAAAGCAAAGAAAATTCCCTTGATCCAGAGTTTTCAGGATGTAAGGCTGTGTCTCACTGCCTTACCATGCATGGATTCAGAACAGGAAAAAGCTAGAATTCTAGGATACTGAATCAGTTGTGCTGTGCTTGGTCACTCAGTTGTGTCAGACTCTTTGTGACCCCATGGACAGCAGCCGTCAGGCTCCTCTATCCATGGGGATTCTCCAGGCAAGCATACTGCAGTGGGTTGCCATGCCCTCCTCCAGAGGATCTTCACAACCCAGGGATCGAACCCAGGTCTCCTGCATTGCAGGCAGATTCTTTACCAGCTGAATTACCAGCGAAGCCCCATTGAATCAGTTACCTTTCTATCAATAAAGCTATCAGAAACCTATAACATGCTTTTGTGTTTGGCATCAGTTCAGTTCAGTTCAGTTGCTCAGTCGTGTCCGACTCTTTGCGACCCCATGAACCGCAGCACGCCAGGCCTCCCTGTCCATCACCAACTCCCGGAGTTCACCCAAATCCATGTCCATCAAGTCGGTGATGCCATCCAACCATCTCATCCTCTGTCGTCCCCTTCTCTTCCTGCCCTCAATCTTTCCCAGCATTAGGGTCTTTTCCCATGAGTCAGCTCTTCACATCAGGTGGCCAAGGTACTAGAGCTTCAGCTTCAACATCAGTCCTACCAGTGAACACCCAGGACTGATCTGGTTGGATCTCCTTGCAGTTCAGGGCTCTCTCAAGAGTCTTCTCCAACACCACAGTTCAAAAGCATCAATTCTTCCGCACTCAGCTTTCTTTACAGTCCAACTCTCACATCCATACATGACTACTGGAAAAACCATAGCCTTGACTAGATGGACCTTTGTTGGCAAAGTAATGTCTCTGCTTTTTAATATGCTGTCTAGGTTGGTCATAACTTTCCTTCCAAGGAGTAAGTGTCTTTTAATTTCATGGCTGCAATCACCATCTGCAGTGATTTTGGAGCCCAGAAAAATAAAGTCAGCCACTGTTTCCACTGTTTCCCCATCTATTTGCCATGAAGTGATGGGACCAGATACCATAATCTTAGTTTTCTGAATGTTGAGCTTTAAGCCAATGTTTTCACTCTCTTCTTTCACTTTCATCAAGAGGCTCTTTAGTTCTTCTTCACTTTCTGCCATAAGGGTGGTGTCATTTGCATATCTGAGGTTATTGATATTTCTTCCAGCAATCTTGATTTCAGCTTGTGCTTCTTCTAGCCCAGCGTTTCTCATGATGTACTCTGCATAGAAGTTAAATAACCAGGGTGACAATATACAGCCTTGACGTACTCCTTTTCCTATTTGGAACCAGTCTGTTGTTACATATCCAGTTCTAACTGTTGCTTCCTGACCTGCATACAGGTTTCTCAAGAGGCAGGTCAGGTGGTCTGGTATTTCCTTCTCTTTCAGAATTTTCCACAATTTACTGTGATCCACACAATCAAAAGCTTTGGCATAGTCAATAAAGCAGAAATAGATGTTTTTCTGGAACTCTCTTGCTTTTTCCATGATCCAGCAGATGTTGGCAATTTGATCTCTGGTTCCTCTGCCTTTTCTAAAACCAGCTTGAACATCTGGTGTTTGACATAGTTTTCTCTTTTACCAGCACCTTTCACAGCACATTCAACTTCTTTTACACAGAGTGGAGAAAAGTTCAACAGATATTTTATCAACGCTTTCAGTCACAAAAACCAATTTCAGTATGGCCCCTGCCTTCAACAAGCTCATTTTCTAATGAATGATAGCAACAGATGAACAGATAAGTGCTATCAGAGAGATGCATAAGAACTCCAATGGAAAATCAAAGAAGAAAATGTCATATGACCTGCCAGTAAGAGTTCCTCAAAGTCCAAGCAGAGTCTTGAAAGATGAAAATCTTCCTTTCCAGGCAGCTAATCAAGGAATGAGAAAAAGTTTCACACAAAAGAAAACCATGAGCTAGGCACAGAGGCAAGAAAGCATCATAATAAATTCCAGGAATTATGTGTAATCTTTTATTTCCAAAATAAGTGTTACAGAGATAGGCATGGGATAGATTACTGTATTGAATGCTAAGATTAATTTTCTTCTGTAGGTGATGGGGAGTTATTAAATGTTTTCCTAGGGAGAAGCAATTTGTTCATGTTTGTGATTTAGAGAGATCACTTTCTTGACTCTGGGAACTATATTGACGCTAATATAGAAGATGCAGATTTGAGAAATGTTAGGAATAAAGAGAGCATGGCCTTGTGGAATTAAAAGAGGTTCCAAGTAATTTTCAAAGTAGTAATAATTGAGGGAGGAATAAAAGGGAAACTCAAAAGGGAGAGGGTCAAGTTTTTCAGGAAGCAGAAAGGTTGTGGGTATTTTGTTTTGTTTGGTTGGTGGGTTTTAGAGAAGGCAATGGCACCTCACTCCAGTACTCTTGCCTGGAAAATCCCATGGATGGAGGAGCCTGGTAGGCTGCAGTCCATGGGGTCGCTAAGAGTCGGACAGGACTGAGCGACTTCACTTTCACTTTTCACTTTCATGCATTGGAAAAGGAAATGGCAACCCACTCCAGTGTTCTTGCCTGGAGAATCCCAGGGACGGGGGAGCCTGGTGGGCTGCAGTCTATGGAGTCGCACACAGTCGGACACGACTGAAGTGACTTAGCAGCAGCAGCAGCAGTAGAACTCCTATGAAAGAGAAAGTAATGAGAGAACAGAAAGGTGAAAGAACAATACAAAAATGTTAAGAAATGAACTACCACATGAAAAACAAAGAAATAAAGCACTGATAGTTACAGTCAGAAAAATTCTGATAATGAATCTGAGCAAATCAAAAGTCAAGTACTAACCTGTACTGAGAAAACACGACACACAGGTAAAGATCTTCATTAACGATACAGAGTTGAAGAGTAGACAGGAATTCTCCTGGTTAAGGAGATGATGTAATTATACCGAAGAAATAGAAAAACAAATGAAAAATTAACACATTTTAAAGAAGTCAGCAAGTAAGTAGATGAAAACATAAAGTTAACTCCAAAGTAAGCCCCAGATCTCTATATGCCCAAGAGATGTGGTATTCAAACCTCAGTCTACTAGAAGAATTTTTATTTCTGTAAATGGATACCATAAAAATTCTCTTGCCAGTCAGGTACTTTAAAGAGGAGGGAAAACTTTTTATTTGACTTTAAAATAAATACAATTCCTTAAAATAGGATTGTATGGTTTCCTGCCTTCAAAACATTAATGACACCATCTGTATCTTGAGGGTTTGAATAAGTACTTTTATTGCTTTTGTAGATGCTCCAACAAAATATCATACACACACACAAGTACTTTACAAAACTGTTTTGATTACTTATTCCTCCTAAATGAACAGATTAATGACCAAAAGAATGAAAGTAAAGTGGTGCTGAATAGGAAATCCAACCAACCCCTCCCCCAAAAAATACTGTGCATGAATTGGAAGCAAAATCTTTTCTCGCTCTTGTAAAAACAGAGCCAATTTAAGCTGATGTTGGATTATTGTGTGCAAACAGTTCCTGACTCGTTCACCAAGTGAAACAAAAGCTGTAAATGTTTTTCTATGCCTCTTTTTGGCATTTTGGGAAAGGTTTCTGAAAGAAAAAAAAAATAGACTCAATTTAATTAAGTCTCTCACTCACACACACACAGGAACACACTTTTTTCCCCTTTTAGGAATAGTTAAACATTTGAATAACTCACAATTATAAAACTTTGAATCGCAAAAAACATAAATTACCTTTAATACTTAAAGAAGGCTCCAGTCATATTAGGGATCACTTTTTTGGTAAGGAAAACAATAAAAAAATGATAATTTTTTAAAAAATGAAGGAATCTATGGTGATATTTTAAATAAAAATAAGCAAAATATAATCATCTGAAAGGGATCTAAACTGTTAAGTTCAAATTGCTTTTGTACTTTCCTATCTTCAACTAGCTAAAACTTCCTCTTTTGGGTAAAATATCTATGGCTTACAAAAAATAATGCAATATAAATTGTATTTATGTGCTACAGGGCAAAATATAATTAACCAAAATTGTATAATTCAAAACAACTGCCATTACTCAAATGTCCCATTATTATATGATTACATATTAACAATTCAAATTGTCTAAAACAAAATACAGAACTCAAAATATTCAATCTTATAAATTAGCTGTCAATTTAAAGAATGACTTTGAATTTTTATTTTCAAGTATCCAGTTATAAATTATTTTATATGTAAAATTTATAAAATGGCAAATAGGTATGAAAAATCATAGACTGGAGGGAGGAAGATACCAGTTAAAAGAACCACAGAAAATGAAAAGCATGAAAATTAGATTTACAAAAAATTAGTTATTATTAGGATTTATTAAATTTTAAACTGTGAAATATAAAATAACTGAAATTTTAAAGTACATACACAAGTGAAATCATATCAACTGCAGCTGTTATTACTAAGTGCTTACTCTGTGTTATGCATTGTGCTGGTCATTTTCTATCATTTCATTTAATCAAAACCTTGCATGAAGGGCCTCATGAACCATCTACACATAAAGAGTACTTTGAAATTTTCAAAAACCATTCTATAATTTTCTCATATGATCTTCACATTATGCTATGAACTAGACAAAAGGCAAAAGTAATTATTGGCTCTAAATAGATTACAGATAAGAAAATAAAAGACATAAAGATTAAAATCACTGAGTCAGTAAAAAACAGAATTAAGAATTTAGTTGTCTACCTTCTAATCCTGAATCATTATCCACTATATAACATTAATATCAGAGAGTCTTAGATTTAGGACTTCCTAAATGATTTAGGAAATAGCTTAAACTTAATCAGCAAATATTCATTGAGTTTCTACATTGTATAAAACACAGAAGTATTTGTGTGATATAAAAAGAAATAGAAAAAGAGAGGGAAAATTGAAAAAAGGAAGAGAAGATTCCACTGAAGAACTTAATAAATGGCTGAGGACACATCAATCTTTAGAATAATTATAAAATAATATTTCAGTGCAAAATAGCTGTGAAAATACCTCATCTACTGATGTAATTTAACCCTGCTCAAATCTGATAACAAATTATGTATTTTTTATTTATTTGGATTAATCAAATCTCAGAAAATTTTATCATACTAATTCTATTTTGCTAAACAGAAACGCTATATAGAAATTATTGCTACAAAGAAAAACAACTAACAACTATGATATACCAGGCAATCTTTTCAGAAATTTTAGTTCTAACAATATCTGTTATAATATAATGTAATTTCAGTTGAACATATAAGAAACCAAAATATTTATCAAAATCCCCCCTCAAAAGTTATTGAGTATGAATGGGAAAGTTTAAATTATTAATGACCATACTCAAGATAAATTTAAGCAGACATTACCATAGAGAAAAAAAACTTTGTACTATTAGACGACAAAAAAAAGAAAAAATCATGATGTACACATAAATAATATTTGGCTCAGAGTACTATTTGAAGAATGGTAATAAAAAATAAGTTAAACAAATTTATAAGATATAGATCATATTTTTTGGAAAAATAAGACAACTAATCAGAGGAACTTCACACACACAGATAGACACATAAAAGCAGTTAGGAGAAAGTCACTATATGCTTTTGAGAATAATTTCAAGATAAAATTATTTGCGGAATGAATACTGAGTTTAAAATAGTGGCATATGAAAAAAAGACAAGTCAGGACTTGATTTTATAACTTCTAAGAGAACTAACACATTGTTATCGCGGTTTGTTTTTTTTTAAGTGAATGATGACTTCTGCCTCTTCTCATATATGCTTTACCTTCATCTTCTAATTACTAATTATTTTTTTCTCTTTCAACAGTTCCATGTAACGGTTACAGACAAACCTCACTGATACAGTAACATGTCTGAAACTAGATTGGGAACAAAGCATTCAATAAACTATTTGTCTACCATCTATATGCTGAGCACATATCTAGGCACTGGGGAATAACAAAGTTAAATAGAAAGAACATAGTAAATGCTCTCGAAACAGAGATTAGCTCAAGCCTTTCAAACTGCAGGTTATGACCTTTCAGGAATTTTGAATCAATTTAGTGGGTTTCAGACCAACTATTTCAAAAGGATACAATGATTAGAATAGAATCTTAAAACTCACTATACAGCACATAGTAAGGTAAACATTGTTTCATGAAGGTTTTGTTTCAGTTACCTACATATGTGTGTGCACTGAGCCACAATGTAAAATTTTTTCATACTGTCAAAAGTTTAAGGGGAAAAAAAAAAAAAAAACCTTTGTTTAGGAAAATATCTGCAAGAAAGTTTCACAAAATAGTTCATCCCATAAAGATGTTCACAAGCTGGTAACTTCAAATGCTCTAGTCTACAGTAACTGATATGACTGAATAAATGTCTTACCAAAGAGGTAGTCAAACACAAGCAATATCCTTCTTTTGAAAAATGTTATCTTTATTTAGATCTCCTTTATTAAAATGTTCCCCAGTCAATCACAATGCTATGCAGTTCCAACCAAATATTTTTACCATTAGTTAATTCAACATAAAATGAAATGAATATGATACTTGTCTAACATGCTTGGGACTAAGAAGAGGGGGTTTGGGGATATAGTTATATTATGCCTGATGATACTCAGAAACATTATACTCTGAGTTGATTTTTAAGAATTATAAGTTTTCCTCAAAGATGGTAAACCACTCTCATATTAATCAAGGAGTGCACAGTATCAAAATATTTACATTATGAAATGCTAAGTAATTTAAACAGTTCCAACAAAAGGTTGACCGGCCAGTCATACCACACTTTTTAGAGGCTGATTCATTCCAGCTAAACATATCTGAGCTCCACTGAGCTTGTTATGTTTACTTACTTTTTTAATTTATTTAAAGTAAACTCTGACTAAATCCTAAACAGCTTGAAGTCAGAGAACACGTCTTATTCAATGCTTTGCATACACATAGTGAATGCTAAATGACTACTGTTGAATGCATTGTTGATATTTATTTTATACTTTCACTTTACCAAAACATCTGAATTGATGTCCCAGATATACTGACAGATCTCTCTCCATTGAAAGTCCCCAGAAAATCTAAACCCATATGATCTATGCCTTTGCAATACTTTAACAATTAAACCTAGTATGCGTTATAGCAATTATTTTGTCCTAGCAAATACAGACACAGACTTAAATTACAGAATAAGAGTGTGTAAAGGTCACTTGATCTTACCCTTTCTCAAGGGGAAAATGAGATCTCGGAGAGGTTATGCAGATAACCTGTGCAGGGCTAGAATAGGACTCAGGTCTTACAGTACCCAGCAGTATTCTTTCCTCTATAACGCACACTTATTTTCAGTCTGCCTCCACTTCACATTTTTTTTTTATTCTATACTATATGCAAAATACTTCCTAAGTCATCTAAGGATTTAAAAAATTAAGACAGTCCTTGGTATCAAGGTACTTTAAAAAATAAAAATATACACAAAAAAACATTCATAGATCTACGGGGAATTAAGTTTCAGTAAACTACTATAATAATTCAATTTACATCTCATATCCTCCAAAGAATCATTCGTGACCACTTCAGATTGAACTATTATCTCTCTTTGGTAGTAAGAGTACAGATAGGCAATATGAAGCCTGGTTTTGTGTTGTGGCTCAACCACTAACTAGATGTTTGAAAAATAATCATGCAGCTTCAGGTTACTGGTTTTTCAAATAGGGAGAGGGTACAGGAGTAAATGAGCTTTGAAGGCCCCTTTCAGATCCAAGCAACAATTGTCTGTACCAGACCATCCCAACTCTAACTTTCTATCAAAGCCATCCACTTACACAGTGTAAAGTTGCAGCTTTATCACCTGGGTTGTCGCAACTGTCCAGGGCTCTCACTTTATCCTTTATTCCTCCTGCTAGTCCACTGGCTTTCTGGCTCCTTTTTTCAGGTTATCTCTTACCCGCTTGATAACTGAACTCTGTTTCCCTGGTTCCGATCCTCACTGCTTTCTAAAGAACTTGGTTTGCACAGATCCTCTGGTTCTTCTTATGCCTGAACATGTCAGGAAAACACTCCCACATCATCTGCCTCTGGCCCATGGGATCCAAGACTGAGCACCTGCCCATTTGCAGGGACACCCAAGAAAGACACCAAGTTTGAGGCATCTTTCCAAGTAATAGTTTGAGATATTTCTCCTATTATTTTATCAGTTGTTACTTAAATATTTTATCATTTAACTTTTTGTACTTAATTCTTTTTTTGATGTGAACCTTTTTTAAAGTCTTTATTGAGTTTGTTACAATAAGGCTTTTATTTTATGCTTTGTTTTTTTTTACCTCAAGGCATGTGGGATCTTAGCATACTCAATCAGGGATGGAACCCACACCCCTGGCATTGGAAGGAAAAGAGTTAACTACTGGACTGCCAGGGAAGTTCCACTTTTTGTATGTTACACAGATCTGCAATTCCCAAAAATCTTGAGGTCAGACACATTTTGGAAGTCAGAATTTTTCAGATTTCAAAAATATAGCACATATATTATGCAAAACATACCCACTGTAATTAAAATAATTAATATATCTGAAGTTAAACATAAGAATATTCCTCTTTTTATGAATATTCCTCTTAAGTGAAATAAATGAAGAATATAAAAAGCTTCACATCAGTTCAAGTCAGGTTTTTTGACTTGAATTAACCATTAACCAAATGAGTTAATCTTGAGTTAGATTCTACTGCTAAATATGATACAGAAAACAACAAAATTTAAGTTTTCTGGGATTTCAGAACTACACATAAAAGACTGTAATCTAATAAACTATGTGAAGCTTAGTATCAATGTAGGTATCACAAAGGCAGAAATCATGTCTTTTAATTCTTTGTATTTCTAGAAAAGTATACAATGCTCAATAAAACAGTTCATGTTTATTTGAAGAAATCTTTATTGAGTGCATACCACATGCCCAAAACTATACTCAAGTGTTGTGAAGCATTAAAAAAGAAATCTTATAACACCTAGAACCTGTCTTCAGAAGCATTACAATCTCAATGAGAACAAAGCATAAAACAAGTGTTAAAATACAAGCTTGGAATTGGTGCCAAAATTACTGATTTGGGCAATAAGGATGTCAAAATTGAGAGTAGTAAGTTTAAATGTGATGATTGTAATTTATTTTAACAAGAGCTGTCAATATCTCTCAACTTTCAAAGTCGGCATAATGATTTATAGTCTGGAGAGGAAGTACCGTGTAATTTAGTATGGGAACTCTATTAGTCACAAAAGATTAGATAGAAAATCACTGTAACTTTTGCTTCAGATATATGGATTTTCAGGCAAGGTTTCATTCACACTGATCCCAGAAATAGACAATCATAGGGATGACTCTACAGACTTAAAAATGAAGGTGAGTAAAACTGAGAATCAGCACCATATCACTACATACAACTCCCCTAGATGGGACAGCTTAATCCTGTGCAAAAATGAAATTATTTTTGACAAAATGAAATTTGAATTCAACTTTTTCTTGGTCAGTTGGGTCTACTTTGAAAGGAGTGGTAGATTCTGGTAAAAGTTAGTAGTTTCTTGAGCCAAGAATAAATCAGACAGGATGAGACACATTCACTCAGATCACACATTTGTAAATCTCTAAGCAATGTCAAAGATATCAGTGATCTAATATTGGCTGTACTATATTAAACTTATTTTTATGATAGAATTTATCTGGAAGCTTTCAAACCAAAATGTTAAAGAACCATCAAAGGTGACAAATATGATTTAATCTATTTTACAGATGAACCCTTGAGCCTAGTGATACTGAAGGGCTAAAGTTCAATTAGATAATCAGTACATTATTCAGTTGAGTTCAATCGCTCAGTCATGTCCGATTCCCCGTGACCCTGTGGACTGCAGCACACCAGGCCTCCCTGTCCATCACCAACACCAAGAGCCTACTCAAACTCATGTCCATCGCATTGGTGATGCCATCCAACCATCTCATCCTCTGTTGTCCCCTTCTCCTCCCACCATCAATCTTTCCCAGCATCAGGGTCTTTTCCAATGAGTCAGTTCTTCGCATCATGTGGCCAAAGTATTGGAGTTTCAGCTTCAGCATCAGTCCTTCCAATGAGTATTCAGGACTGATTTCCTTTAGGATGGACTGGTTGGATCTCCTTGCAGTCCAAGGGACTCTCAAGAGTCTTCTCCAGCACCACAGTTCAAAAACATCAATTCTTCGGCACTCAGCTTTCTTTATAGTCCAACTCTCACATCCATACATGACTACTGGAAAAACCATAGCTTTGACTAGATGGACCTTTGTTGGTAAAGTAATGTCTCTGCTTTTCGATATGCTGTCTAGATTGGTCATAACTTTTCTTCCAAGGAGCAAGTGTCTTTTAATTTCATGGCTGCAATCACCATCTGCAGTGATTTTGGAGACCAAAAAAATAAAGTCTCTCACTATTTCCATTGTTCCCCCATCTATTTCCCATGAAGTGATGGGACCAGATGCCATGATCTTAGTTTTTCGAATGCTGAGTTTCAAACCAACTGTTTCACTCTCCTTTCACTTTCATCAAGAAGCTCTTCAGTTCTTCTTTGCTTTCTGCCATAACAGTGGTGTCAGCTGTGTATCTGAGGTTTTTGATACTTCTCCCAGCAAAGTTTTAAATATAAGAATCTTGGTCCAACTTCACTGAGCTAATTACTATTAATAACCAACAACCAAATCTAGACAGAACCATTTGAAAAGTTATTGACCTAATTTCTTCTCCAATATATAACCATCTTAAGTGACCAAGGCAAACTAATAAAAATGATTTGTTCATAAAAAAAAAATCTTCCCAAGCCTTACTTGTCAATTCTTCAATATCTGGCACATAATGAAGAACTAGGAAAAAGCAAGTTATCAGATAAGAGGTAAAGTCCATTCCATTCTTCCTGGTCACATCCCCTACAGTCTTAAAGCAGTAACAATCCAGTTTGAAATTTACAAACCAAATAATAATCACTTGTTTCAAATAAGACAATTGATTTGACAAAGAAAAATTATCTTTGTTATCATGATACTCTTAAAGAAGCTGAATTCATTATCTGGTATCAGGTGAATTGTGAAGTATTTTTAGAAGATTTTTTTCTATCAATTGAATAAAGAAAAGGAAATATTCAAGCTGTCTAAATTTGGGGAGAACAACCTGGCAGACCGTTACTGGCAAAAATGAAAGGAAGCCTGTAACTGATATCAGATGACATCTTCCATGGGGTCATTTTAGTAGTGATACCATCTGACATCTTCTATAGGGTTATTTGGGGTAAGTGTGACATTTTCTTAATGAGAAGATTAGGAAGTTGCCCTAAAAGAGCCTTATATAATGTATAAGGCCAAGGAACATATGGATAAAGAGTTGCTGGAGAAGTGTAAATATGACTCTTGAAGGAGTAAATGAAGGTTAAACATTAACAGCTGGTCCAGGGGAAATGAAGAGGGGGGAAAATAGTAAGCTGTCTGCTTCAGACTGGTGTTTCACTAACCACTAAGTCATCTTTATCTGTTTTCTATTTCAGATCACCTGGCAAAAATATATTACATTCCAAAGTTTAAGGAAAAAACCTCTAAAAGTTGCTTTCATTTAGTTAAATTAACCAAAATAAAAGACATTTTAGGATTACAACTTTAAATTTTGAGCTGCATAGGGTTTTGTTTTTTTTTCCTTTTAAAGAAAGAAGTACCAACAAACAAGGACCTACTATATAGCACAGGGAACTATACTCAGTATTTTGTAATAACCTATAAGCGAAAAGAATCTGAAATAGATGTATAACTGAATCACTTTGCTGTACACCTGAAACTAACACAACATTCAAATCAACCATACTTCAATTTTTTAAAAAGCAGAACAATTTTAGCCACAAACACGTGTGCTAAGTCACCTCAGTCATGTACATCTCTTTGCAACCCTGTGGACTCTAGCCCGCCAGGCTCCTCTGTCCATGGAATTCTGGAGGCAAGAATACTAGAGTGGGTTCCCATGCCATCCTCCAGGGGGATCTTTCTGACCCAGGGATAGAACCCGTGTCTCTTGTGTCTCCTGCATTGGCCAGTAGGTTCTTTACCATGAGTGCCACCTGGGAAGCTAAATATATCATATTACAGTTTTTAAGGGCTCTCAATTTGTACGTAGACTAGAAAAACCATCAACCCCCCTCCCCACTCCCATCAACCTTCCACTTCAAAACTATATATATCACAACTTTGCTCCTGCATTCTCTGCTCAGAATCCATTCATTTGGTTCAGGAACACCAAGTCTTCCGGACAGTTTGAAAATCAAGATATTACTGGTTGCTGATTACTCAAGTTGCATGGGGGAGTTAATTGAATTAGATGTAAGAATTAAATGTCCCAACAAATTTACTATAGAATACTATGGCATCGCTTCTCTGCCTTTTGGCTAAGATCAAGCGTAGAATACTATGGAAGAGCCAGCTCATTCTGCAAGGGTATGGCATAAATTTCAGTCAGTAAGTATATCTATCCCTAGGACACTTCTGGTAGTACTGCATATATGAAATTACTGGAGTGAAGAGCAAGAATTTTCCACTGAGATCCAATCCTATTCTGCCATTGTGACAAAATCATTTATAATTTTGGAAGCCGAATAAATGAACTTAAGAAGCTCCCTTTGCCTCAAATCATGTTTTAGGAGTAAAAAAAGAAAAAATAGTCACTTATGATTCAGGTGTTTTTTTTTAAACTTGCCATTCAAGTACTAATTTTTCCTAGTGTTAAAAAAGTAACACAGATGTTAATCAGTCTTTCATCTCTGGAAAATATATGCAATGGTATTGGGTATTGTTATATCACACATCTTACAGTCTGGAGAAGTAGTAGTATGTAATTTGGTAAATAAATTCTGTTAGCCATAAAAAGCTATACTGAAAATCCCTATAACTTTTATTCTAAGTTTAAGGCTAATGTTCAAAGTTTCAGTAAATATAATGCTAATAATACATCATGAGGTAAAAAAAAAAAAAACTGTTCAGTTCAGTTCAGTCACTCAGTAGTGTTCGACTCTTTGGGACTCCATGAAACGCAGCACACCAGGCCTCCCTGTCTATCACAAACTCCTGGAGCCTACCCAAACTCATGTAAATTGAGTCAGTGATGCCATCCAACCATCTCATCCTCTGTCATCCCCTTCTCCTCCTGCCCTCAATCTTTCCCAGCATCAGGGTCTTTTCAAATGAGTCAGCTCTTCGCATCAGGTGGCCAAAGTTTTGGAGTTTCAGCTTCAACATCAGTCCTTCCAATGAATACTCAGGACTGTTCAGGAGTGTTCAGTCCTTCCAATGAACACTCAGGACCAATGAACACTCATCTCCTTTAGGATGGAACTACCCCTGATAAAAATGATCATGACCAATACTGAGCATGCAACTCATTTTGTTATGGCAAATATATATTTGCTTATAAATTTTACCATAAAACTTATAATCAAGTTGCATAAGCTCATATTAAATAGCACATGTATACAGTTTTGGTTTTATTCATTTAGTTAACAATAATGGAATACATGGTATAAGACATCATGCTAGGTAAGTTGTCTCTACCCACAAGAAGCTTAAAGTCTAAGAGGTAAATTTTAAAAAATGTACACAAACAGGAAGCAACTGGAATAAATAAAAGCTGTAAATAATGAGAGAAATACAAAGCACCAGGAGAATTTACAGATGGGAGTAATCAGAGAACTTCACAGAGGATGAGGCATCTGACAGGTTGAATTTCCTGTCTGAAATTGAAGGATGGGTTGAATTTCCAAAGAGATGAGGTGGAGGATTACATAAATACACTATTTATGATGTATTTATTATATCCAGTATATTCCTAGCACATGTAAAGTACTAAGGATACATCTATTAACAAGATACATAAATACATTTTCTGCATGAATGAAATTTGTAGTCCAGTGGGATATATATCCTAAATAATAAACAAAAATAATATTCTGACATATAAAACCAATGAAACACAAAAATAGCAGGAGGCATATTGCATAATTGCACCAATTTAACATAGAACATATTTAGGCGCTGGTTAACCCAAGTGTTGGAAGCAAAATTTTTGATACATTTCAATCATTCGCACCTCCATGTTGTCTTTACTGGAGTAAAATAGATCATCCAATAATCTAGATTGAGTAATTTGAAAGAAACTTTGATTAAAAGTCTAAAAACATATGTTTAAACTGTACCATTTTAAAAGCAAATATATATAAAAAAGAAATGTCTACCCATATCTGGAGTTTGACTCTTTCCTCTGCTACAAACTGGCTGTGTGAACTTGAGGTCACCACTGTCTACCTGATTCCCCAGTGACAGAACCAACACAATGGTATCTACTTTAGAAGGCTTATTGTGAAAATCACATGAGATAAACATACCTTAAAGCACTTTATAAGACACAAAATACTACACAAAGGTAAGGTAATGTAGTTATTATATATATTTAACTTCCCATGTAATTTTACTACCTACTTAACTAACATAATCTTTATCAAATAAAAAATAAACCATTCTGTTTAACTACTTTATATACATATTCAAAGAAGACATAGAATCACACTATCAGAAACTTGCGTATCAGGTTGAAACTAAACTGGAAGCAAAACCTTAAAGGATTTGTTGTTGTTTAGTCGCTAAGTCATGTCTGACTCTTTTGTGACCCCATGGACTGTAGCCCACCACGGTCCTCTGACCATGGGATTTTCCCAGACAAGAATACTGAAGTGGGTTGCCATTTCCTTCTTCAGGGCATCTTCCCAACCCAGGGATCAAACCAGTGTCTCCTGGAGTGACGGATACTCTACCACTGAGCCACCAGGGAAGCCAGAAGGCTTCCTTCTGGTCAAGTTCAATTATCATCTGTTTAAACCATAAACTCTATTTCTTTTCCCAAAAATTCATGCAGGTTTTAAGTCTAATATCCTGAGGTCCTGAAACAGTTACTAGAACAGGTTCACTTTCAGATCACACTATGTAAAATAAATGATAATTTTTTTTAAATAGAGGCTTTGTTTGGAAATTAGTTCTTCCATATATTAGACTAGTCATTAACAGATTAAAATGTCTCTTTATAGTCTGCACATTTTAGTCATTTTGTATTTATAATCACTGCTGAATAATTTCCAAAACAGCATAAAATCACTTTAAAAACCAAAGTTCAGGAGTGCCAGTATCTACCAACAGGCAGATCTCTATGAGACTGAAAATATACACAGATTAAGTTAGTGCCATTCAATCTCTTCATAGCCCTACCATCCATACAGAACTCAAGAATTTATATTGGTCATAAACACAAGGAGTTCAGGAATTTCCTTTTATTTCTGATGGGAGTTTTCCAAAGATTATTCACTGATAAGATTTGGTCTTACACTTAAGTATGATGATAAATTCAATAACACATTTCATTTTCGCACAACTGCTCCAGTTCCAGTGGATTCACTAATGATTTACAGACCATGACACATTTGCAAATAATAGGATTCTTACAGTTTGATAAAGACTATCCCAAACACAATATTTTTATAATCATACTGGAATTTTATTTATATATTGGAGTTACTTCTCCTTGTTCCTGTTACTGATATGTGAGCTTACAGATAGCAATAAGCAGAAATAGTTTTTGAACAAACCCCTATTTCTAGAAAAGAATTTGAACCAAACCCTACGAATGAGTATGTCTTATAAAAGAGTGTTAGATTCATTTGTCAATCTTTAACAAATGACAGTGATAGGCGAGCCCTTTGCAAATAGTCAAGAATCAGAATTTCTGCCTTACATCTTCCTTTAAAACCGTCAGCGAATCTGAATTAAGATTTTCTACTTACGATCTCTTTCGCTGACATTTCACCCTTCTAAGTCCCTCCCAACACACACACACACACACACTTTAAAGAGGAGAAGATGAAGAAGGAACTGGAGCGAGCCCTTTGCATATAGTCAAGAATCAGAATTTCTGCCTTACATCTCCCTTTAAAACCGTCAGCGAATCTGAAATATTAAGATTTTCTACTTACGATCTCTTTCGCTGACATTTCATCCTTCTGACTAACTCCCTCCCACACACACACACACACACACACACACACACACACACACACACACACACACACACACACACACACACACTTTAAAGAGGAGAGGAAGAGGATGAAGGTCTGGACGGGTCCCTCTCCAGTAGTTGATCCTAGATGCGAAAACGCCATCCGGAAAATTTTTGCATTCTACGTCGTCCGCACAGCGCCTCCTGCCGGCCGTGAAGGGCCGCGGGGGTGGAGGCCGGGCTGCCTCCCTGGCTCCGCCGCCCTCCTCCCGCCGGCCAGCCCCAAGCCCTCCGACCCCGCTGCGCACAGAAGGCGGGAAAACGCGGGCGCCCACCGGGAGACGGTATAGGGCCCAACTCTGGTCTGAGTCCCAGTGATCCCGTCAGGCCTCGGCCCCGTCTAGAGCGAGGCTCCAGTATGGGGCGGCCTCGACTGCGCGCCCACGTCAGGCCGCCGCCCAGGGTTTGCCCCCACGGGGGCCACACCGGACGCCCCGGACGCGGGACCCGGGTCAGTTTGTCCGCGCCCGGCCCCGCGCTCCCATCCTGACTGGGCCGCGCGCCAGCCTCCTATCTGGGCCCGTAGCTCCGGGCCGCCCCTTGCTCCCCGCGTAAGGCGCGAGCGCGAGCGAGCCCTGGCTGCCGTGAGCAGTCACCATCCTCGCCCGAGTCTCCGTTCTTCTTTCCCGCCACCTCCCGGAGGGCCCGGCCGGGCTCATTCCCTTCTCACAGCCCCCCACTGCGCTCCTCAGCGAGTAAAACGCGCAGGAGTAGCACAAACAAGCGATAACCGAGGAGAGTCCCTCGATGGCCCCCAGTACCCCGCTTCGTGTCTTTTCTCCGGGAGCTGGGCCCGCGCCGCAAGAGCCTCCCTTCCGGACTGACGGTCTGGGCGCGCGGAGCCTCGCTCGGGCCGCCCTCACCTGGCTTCGGGCCTGCCCGCGGGAGGACGGCCGTCGAGGCAGGCGACCCCTTGGTTCAGGCGGAAGCCGTCGGGCCCCCTGTTCCGTGTAGGTTGGACAGCGCGAGGCACGCGCTCTGCTGGCCGCGGAGTGAGCGCGGTCACACAGCCGAACCGCGCTTGGCAAGACGGGGAGGCATCCCGGGAGCGTCTCTGGGGAGTTGAGAGACTTTTCCTAGAGGAAGAGGGCACTGAGGAGAGGCCCACAAATTAGGCCTCTCTCTCTCCCCGCCTACCTCCCCTCGATCCCGCTCCTAGGCGCTCCTCTAGGTCCTTCCCCCACCCCGCGCTTTTACCCGTCTCCCCCTTTTCCCTCTCCTTCCTCCTTCGCCATCTCCCCTCCCTCTGTCTCACCCACCTCCCTTCCAACACTCTTTTCTCTTCCCCTCTCCTTCTAAACCCCTGAAGCCCTCTCCTCTCCCCACCTCTTTTCCCCACTTTCCCTCTCGCCTGCGTCCGCCCCTCACTTGGCACTCAACATCTAAAAAGCTAATGTTTCTAAAAGTTTACTAAAAGCAAACTGTCCCCGGATATGAGGCTAATTTCATCTTTTTTTAAACTACAGCACATAATAGAGTTTCTGGTATACAAGGGGCGCTGCCTAAATATCTATAAATAACTCTCAAAAGGAACTGGATCTCCACGCGCAGGCGTTTGCCCCCTTCGGTGAAGTCGAAGGTCCGTGTTCTCCATCAGTGAAACCCGAGGGTTTGACGTTTGTTGTAACTCAAGACCATCCTTCTCTGACCCGGGTACTGCCCAGGCTCCGGGGACTCAAGGACAGACAGAACCGGGGCTGTCTCTTATGGGTGTCGCGCGGGGCAGTGAGAAACTGGAGGCCGGGGGTCCAGGCTCCTGAAACGCCCTATCTTCGAGGCAGGCGCGCAGGCAGGTGCCTGCATCCGGGCGGTGGGAGCGCCCTGACCCCCTGCCGCAGCCCCAGCCCCGAAGCTCAGAGCGGGCGCCCAAAGGTCAGGCCAAGCGGACTCTCCGAAGACTCTTGCCAAGGACCGGTTCCTGGAAGTTGTCTCTCGCCAGGCGCCAGAGACAGGCGTGCCTCCGGGTTTCGTAGAAGGCCCTGCTGCCCGCGCAGGCAAGGCCCTGATTTTCCCTTTGTGCATCATTTCACTCTTTGAAGAAAAGCCCCAGAGGAACAGTGGCTCTGTCCAGCTCCGGGCTGCTGGTATCCGCGAGCCTGGAGTCCCTTGGCGACCTTTCTTACTTTCCCGGGGGCAACATATCCGGAGCCATGTTCTGAGCTCTGAGCATGGTCGACCACGTGGCTTCTTTCTGACCAGTGAGTTAACTATAGTTAACTATGTATGTATGACATATATATGTATACATTCTTTTTTTTATAAGTTCAAATTTATTACTTGCTCCGTGTGGGAAATATCTAAATCACAGAATTGGGGAAAATCAATTTTGAGGTATAACGGCCAACCAAAGTCAAATGATTTTTGATAAATCATTTTATCAAAACAATTTTAAATTAGACAACTTAAAATTTTTAAATTAATATACAATATGAAAATTTAAAAATTCAAAGCAATTTTAAATTAGCCACCAATACATGATGTTTCTCTCCCAGAGAAGCCCTGGATATTTAATAACTTTTAGTTACTTTGTCTTTTATTAGCAATGTTTGGGCATACTAACTTTATCTTTTTTAATGGTTTTTTATTTTTTAAACCAACAATGGAGGTAAGAAAATACCCTTTATTCTTGAAACTATTTTTAGCATGGTCTTGTTTAGTGGTTAAGTGGTGTCTGACTCTTTTGTGACCCCATGGACAGTAGCCAGCCAGGTTCCTCTGTCCACGGGATTTCCCAGGCAAGAATACTGAAGTAGGTTGTCATTTCCTTCTCCATAAACAGAAATGTGTTAGCTGTTGGCACAAGTAGAGAATCTTCAAGGAAAAAGAGATTGCCAAGACTGGCATATGGGGGACTTAGGACCCAATACAACTCTTGTGCTCAACTGGTTAAGTGTCTTTGGGCAAGTCACTAACTCCCTTTTTCCTTTCATTTCACTGCTTACTAGATAAAGTTGTTGAGTAAGCCATATGGTTCCTATGCTCTTTTTCCAACTCAGAGGCTCTCCCCCATTAAGAGGTTTTTTAAAGAATTTGATGACCATTTGAATTAGTTGGTTTTGATTTTCTTTTTATCTCTGTTACATTCAGAGAAAGAGAAGTTAGGAATAGCTTAAAATTTTTAAAGGGAAAGCATTCAGAAAAGTTACCCAAAAAATGCAGAAAGAAAAAGAAAGTGAAGAGATCAATTAATATAATAACAATAATTTTTAAAGTATCCTAATTTAGGGGGTGAAAATAAAACCACACAGAGCAGCTTAAGACTAACCCTCTGGTTCAGGTTTACAAAGGAGCACTGAAGGTCAAGTTTGTAGAGGGCAGGGTGTGTGTTGGTTTGGTGGGTCCCAATCACACTATCTCATCTCTCTAGACCATCAAATGGAATACTTTGCATCTTAATTGCTTGTTCCATGCGCGAGCTAAGTCCCTTCAGTCGTGTCCAACTCTGGAACTCTGTAGACAGTAGCCCGCCAGGCTCCTCTATCCATGGGATTCTCTAGGCAAGAATACTGGAGTGGGTTGCCATTCCCTTCTCCAGGGGGGGTCTTCCCAACCTAGGGATCAAACACGTGTCTCTTATGTCCCCACCACTGGCGGGCAGATTCTTTTCCACTAGTGCCGCCAGTGTGTCTAAAAGCTGTTTGTTGTCTTAATGTTCCTAGGGTGAGTGGTGGAACCTGGCCATGAGTAAAATGCAAAAATGACCGGGTGGGGAAGAAAGAAATGAGATTTAAAGAATCTCCAGCAATGTAATATCTTAAAAAAAAAAAAAAAAAAAAACAACTTTCTTTAGCTTCTTAGGTTTACAGAGCCAAAGGTTGAAATCTCTCATCCTAAACTCATTCCTTCATAAACCAAGAGTCCGTCTGCATCCGTTGTGGACTGGACACTACAGGTTATGTGCTAGGTCCCCTACGTTGGACAAATCTGGGGATCCAGTTTACAAACTAGTGAAAAAGATGGGTGGTATGAAACGCACTCTGACATAGCAATACATGGGTATATTAAGAAGAAATACCAGAGTCAAGATCAAGAAAAAGCTCTCCAGAAAAGTTCCTCTTAAGCTGAATGTTAAGGAAAGAGTTGAAAGAGGAGACAGTTGGGCAAGGGGGCAGCAGAGGGGGAAGAAGGAGGGAAGGATGAGCATCCAAAGGACACGCCAGAAGGCCCAAGGATAGACATAGCTTCCTTTAGAGAGGTTCATTGGAAGGACTGATGCTGAGACTGAAACTCCAATACTGTGTGGCCACCAGATGTGAAGAGTCAACTCATTGGTAAAGACCTTGATGCTGGGAAAGATTGAGGGCAGGAGGAGAAGGGGGTGACTGAGGATGAGGTGGTTGGATAGCATCACTGACTCAATGAACATGAATTTGAGCAAATTCTGGGAGATAATGAAGGATAGGGAAGCCTGGTGTGCTGCAGTCCATGGGGACTCAAAGAGGCGAACATGACTTAGGGACTGAACAGCAACAAAACAAGAGAGGTTCAAGCAATTCTTTAAAGCAAATACAAAGAGTAAAAAGAAAAATAAAGGAATAATGGGAACTACAGCTTAAGAAGTAGGAAGACGTTATATCTTGAAGAGCTTTATGTGCTGAATTTGAACTTTGTCCTGAAAGTTATGGGAAGCTCTTGAAAGATTTCAAGTGGGAAACAGATGACACAATTTTCTTAGAAAGATCATTTTGTCAGTAATGTTGAGGACATAGGGATTATGTAGTTTGTAGGGAAACCAGTTAGAAGATGATTGCAGTATTGCCTGATAGAGGTGGTGAGAGTCTGAATTTAGGCAGTGATGGTGGCTGTAGAAATGAAATTGAGGGATGACAGGGAGAGACGGAGGGACTGATATAAGAGATAATAAAAAGAGACTGGGAGAACTTGATAACTGAGTGTGAGGGATGAGAGAATGAGGAGTAGAGAAAGATTTCCAGTCTAGGTTAGATACCTGGAAAATTGTTGATGCCACTTACTGAGAGAGAGGTCAGAATGAGAATAGAAAGATGACATGTTCACTTTGGGACATAATGAATTTTGTGTGTCTATGAGACATACAAGTGGAGATGTCAGATGAGTGGATATCTGAGTTTGGAGTTCAGCAGTGATCAGGGCTAAAGGTAAAGACTTAGAGGTCACCAGCATAAAAATGGTAACTGAAGGCCCTGTGTTAAGGAGAATGCTTAGAGAGAAAACAAATTTAGGGGACATGATTTAGCAGGCCATCAGAAGAGGAAGCCTTGAAAGATATTAAGAAGGTTTGTCCAGAAAGACAGAAGGAAAGCATAATGATAAGCACCATTTTGGGGGACACCTATTGGCTTCTAGTCAATGGCCTGAGACCTTTATATACATTATTTCCCTGAATTCTTATGGCAACCCTAGAAGTTAGATATTATCGAACAGAAAAACTTAAATTCTGAGAAGTTAAGTAATTTGACTAGAGTATGTTCAATCTCTGGAGTCAGATGAAGCCTCGATTGAAATCCCACTCCCTGGTAGCTATGGGATGTGTACAAATTTGTAATCTCTCTGAGTCTTGATTTCCTCATCCACATAGGACACAAATAGAACCTACTTCTGAGAACTGTTGTGAAGATTAGATGAGAAGGCCTATGTAAAGTGCTTGGCACAGAGTGAGTACTAGATACCTGATAGTTATTATTCTTATTAATAACCATAATAACCAGGCTTCCCTTGTGGCTCAGATGGCAAAGGCTCTGCCTGTAATCCAGAGTTCAATCCCTGGATCTGGAATATCCCCTGGAGAAAGAAATGGCAACACTCTAGGATTCTCACCTGGAGAATCCCATGGACAAAGGAGCCTGGTGGGCCACAGTCCACGGGGTAGCATAGAGTTCAACATGACTGAGCGACTAACACACAACACACAGAACTATATTAACAGGTTACTGTCTCTTCTTTTTAGCTCCTTGAGCTGAAAATGTACTCCACATTCTCACCTAAGGTCCTTAGTGTACAACTGAGACCTGAGCCAGGCTAAACTCTCATAAGGCTTTGCTAAAGACTTGCACATAACTAGATGAGAATGAACACAGAGAGCAAGATAGAGCTTGATAATCTGAAAGTGTATCACTTCATCTTAATATCCCCTACAAGGTGCTGCCTTCCTGCCCAGCCCAATCTTCAGAAGTAGGTTCAATTTGTGTCCTACGTGGATGAGGAAAATCGAGACCCAGAGAGATTACAAATTTCCCCACATCCCATAGCTACCAGGGAGTGGGATTTCAATCGAGGTTTCATCTGACTCCAGAGGTTGAACATACTCTAGTCAATCACTTAACTACTCAGAACTTAAGTTTTTCTGTTTGATAACATCTCACTTCTAGGGTTGCCATAAGAATTCAAGGAAATAATGTATATAAAGGTCTCAGGCCATTGACTAGAAGCCTAGCTGCCTTCCTGCCTAGCTGCCCTCCTGCCTAGCTGCCCTCTCCCTAGAAAAATGGGAGAAGCCATTTTTCCGTACCTCCAGGGAGCATCATCAAATAGTCATTATATCTAAAAGTCCAGCAAGAGTATGATCCCACAGGGAGTCAGGGGTTCTCGCCCAAGTCCAAGACCCACCTTCTAAGATCTTGATATTGATCTGAGGACATTCCCTTTCCAGATGATTGATATAGAGATGCTCACTTTCCTCAAAGAGGATCATATTTATCTCTAGGAGTATGGCCTTATACTATGGCCTCAACAGTAGAGCCTTATTAGAACACAATCAAATGAGTGCAACATTCATATGAGTGTTACACCCTTTTCATAATTCCTAGAAAAGATGAGACTTCTGCAAACTCTTCTTATTCTTTCAAAGCCCATTTTCTACTCAAAAGTCACTATGAAAATTGAACGTGAATACAGAAATTGACTATAGTCCAAGTACAACTACAAGCATATAGCAAAAGGGACCTGCCAGATTGAGAGTAAGAAAAAAGGTTTTGTCAGTATAATTGAGAAAGAACCATAAATTTATGTTTTCAAAATTAGAAGATGTAAGTAGATATAGAAATGAATAAATTATTGGTTAGTGTTCACTCATGTGCTTTTAATCCTATAATATGATTAGGTATTTCAAAGTATAGAGACTTTTGATCATGGCTTTAGTACAATTCATAATGGCAGTTCTTTTATTTGTTTCTTCACACTTGTTTCAAGGAATGTGGAGACATAGTCTGCCCTAGGGCTCCAATCGGTTTTCCTCCACTCTAAGGTAGGGATTCTATGCAGACTTTCTGAGTAGTCAGCATAGAAATTCAGTCAGCAAGAGACTCCAAGCCGTGGCCCAATTTGCCCATTCTAGAAGTCATCTCCGTTAACCATTTTATGGTAATAGTTACCTGTGAAACATAGAAAAGCTGAAATGTATTTCATTGACCCAGAACATCCATTTTTCATGGGAAATTATCCTCTTTAGGTTAAAGTTTTTAATGGGATCTGTCATGATGGCAGTAGGTCTCCCCTCAATAAAAAAAGAGGAGCGTTATTGTCAGGGCATTGTAGGAAATGTTGGGTTATGCTTTGTTAGTCAGATCTCTTTACTACTGGGCTTCTTTGAGACCTTAACCTTTGAGACCTTTTTTTAAATTAATTTTTATTCGAGTATATTTGCCTTACAATGTGTTAGTTTCTACTGTACAGCAAAATGAATCAGCTATACATATACATATTGGGTTGGCCAAAAAGTTCGTTCAGGTTTTTCAACCCAAACAGACCTTTTGGCCAACCCAATACATCCCTTTGCATTTGGACTTGCTTCCCATTCAGGAAGCACAGTGTATTAAGTAGAGTTCCCTATGCTGTGCAGTCTGTTCTCACTAGTTATCTATTTTATACATAATATCAACAGTGTATATGTGTCAATCCCAAGAACTGTTAATGTGCATTGTGAAGTTTCAGATGTATTTGACTACAAAATTTTTTGTTTCAGAGAGTCTAACGACACTTTTGTGTCATGGATTATGCTTTAAGGAAACTGTTATTTGCCATAACTATTTGATCTTTTCTGGGATAGCTTCTTCCATTGGAGAAAGTCACTTGAACGCTTTCTCTTTATTGAAATCACATTTACCTTCTCCAGGGAGTATCCATTCTCCCCCCTCCCCCCTCCCTTTCTCTCTCACTGACTAGGAAAACTTCTACATATCTGCCACAGACACCAACATATACTTGAATCATGACATTTATTTATTTATTCATGTTTTTCTTGTATTTGTCTCTCATACTAGATTAATATGGTGCCTGACACATGGAGATACTCAAATATTTGTTGAATGGCTAGCAAATGAATGGGAATTATTGGAAGAAAATATAAATTCATTCAGAGGAATTTCTTGGTTACAGATATATCTCAGGGATTTCATAGTATCTCAGGTTTTTATCAAAATAAAAAGGACACCCCCAATGATACACCCACTAGGCAAACACCTCTTCTGTATTCTTTTGTCCAGGCACACTTAATCATTACCAAGAGCTCCTGTGAGTGGAACCATAGCTATATAATTCCATTGGATTGTTTCCATAAGGCTTTTAACTCAAGAAAAAAAAAACATGACTAGTGAAAAGGAATCCTTAATTACATCTTAAAATATGATCAAAAGCAACATTTAAGAAAAGTGTTTCCAGGGAAGAGCTGAGGATGACACCCAGTATTATAATAATTCGTTTTCCCAAACCTCCGAGCATGTGATCAAAGCTGATACACATTATCTCAAGTTGGTACCAGAGTGACTCATTTTTTTTTACTTTTTTGGAAGTTATTATTTGGATGAATTAATAGATGAGGAAGAGCCAAACCTGGTCCAGCCAGGTGTAGACTCTAAGAGTCCTGCTGCCTGATCTCTAATATCTTTTTTTTTTCTTTTTCTTTACTTATTTTAAATGAAGAAACTGTGGCCTTTGGCAGCTTGAGCTACTATCATGCAATTCAGGCCCTTTTAAATAAAGATACAAATATAGCAAGTTAGAACTTGCAGGAGGAGGACAATGAAATCTCCTCATTAAATGTGTAGGTGGTTGCAAACAGCTTCGTTATTAGGCAAATGAATGTGATACAAGTACTCTTGATGGCCTGTGTGCTCAATGCTGGGATCATTCAGTTAATCTGGGCCAAGGATTTAAAGGATTCTTACCAGTAAGGTTTCAGCTCTAACCAGTTAATCCTCCTTCCTACCACACCACCAGAGAAGGAAATAAAACAATGAAGCTTCTAATTCCCTCTCCTTCCTCCCATAAGGTGTGCTAACATTGATTCATTGGTAGTTGTTGACAGATCTCCCAGGAAGACTAAAATTTGCTAAATTCACAGACACATTTGGATGAAAGAGATGAAAACTTCTTAGTCCAGAATCTAAGCAAAGAAAAGACTAAGCAATGTATTTTTCTGAGGACCTAGTGATGTGCTGACCCAATTCCCTAACAATTCTAAACATTTTACAAAGCACAATTCAAACATCTCATCTGTTTATATAAGAGAAATTTTCCTCCTCCTCACCCTCCCCTTCCTCCTCTAACCGTTAGGGAAAGTAGAGGACAGGATTGAAGCCAGTCATTGGAAGGTGCAAGGAGGTGAATTTTGAATGGAGCCTAAGACTTTTCTCTCATCCCGTGTTATTTAACAATGGAATCTGCAACTTCTTTAAATAAATAATGAGTGCTCTTTCCATTAGTAATACTATGTGAGGGATGGACAAAGACATTTCTAAAGTACCTTCCAATTCAAAGACATTTCAATTCTTGAAGCATAATGAAGACCACCACTTGAACATAGGCTGGCTGTCCTGAGGAGCAAATTAGTGCCCATCAGCTCTGGTCCTTAACTTGTTTGATAAATAATGTTTCCTTCTTCACTGGTGCTGAGAGCTGGAAAGGGAGGTGGGGTTGAAAAAATAAAACACCTGCTGAGCAAATAAAACAACTTGTTGCCTATTTTAATAGAAAATTTAGAAGTTGCTCTCTCTTTCCAAAAGGAGGAACCCTGTTGGAATAAATACTCTTTGTTCACCAGAACTGTGAGATCCCCATAATGAGAAGAAAGTTGATTGGGAATCATATTCCCAATCATCATATTGGAAATCATCTATAAAATCAATTTTCAATTAATATTTACTAACAGTCTTCTAAGAAAGGCCTGACAAATGGATTCTTAATCTGATGTTTTCCAACCCTATATATATATTACAGCATATATTATTTCTAATATCAAAGAATAAGATTTTAAACATAACTTTAAATTGGCTCCAAACTATTTTAGGCATACGTTAAATTCTTCTAGTCTTTATACTAATATATATAATTTTACTCTATCAATTGTACTTTAATTTTTGTTTGTTTTTCAAGACATATTGGACACATCATATGCAAACCATTGTGCTAGACGCTTTCACATAGCTTGCATTTGGATAAATAGTTGTAGGGCAATGAGTTAGCAGAGGAGTTTAGATTATTAGTTCATAGGAAAGCTTCAGAGAATTCAGTGCATATACTAGTAATTACAATAATGATAAATATCTAGGGTCCACATTGCAGTTTTTATCTTTTAAAATCCTTTACTGTACACTCCTTTACTTTGTTGGGATTTTTTTCTCTGCTTTACTGTTTTTTGGCTTTTTTGTTAGTAACTTTATTGAGGTAGCATTCATATACTATAAGCTTTACTAATTCTTAACCTTAATAGTAAGAGATAAAACAGAAAAAGCCTTAACTGTTAAAAAAAAATGAGCAATTCTTTAAGACTTCATGTTACACTAATATTTAAATTTAAGTATGTTTTAAAGGCAGATTAAAAGGAAGAAAATATTTTGAGGCAAAGTTAGATGAGTTTGAGGAGAGAATAAAGGCATCTAAAAAATAGCATAAGAAAGGAATAGTTGATGATATAAAGTATATATATCAAGGGAGTGAGTCTGGAAACTAAGTTTGGTTTGGTGAATATCTAAAGAGCTGATGGGGGTTTTGAAAGAGGATGGGAAAGATTAAGAGACTAGCCAAGTTAATTTGGAAATAAGCCAGCTTCATGTATAATAAGGTAAGATCTATCCGAGAGGATTGGTAATTCAAGAAGGTGGCCAAAGAAAGCTTGCTGCACAAGGAGCAAAGATAAATCAAAATAGACTGATGTCTGAAGTTTAACTCAAGGGATAAAAATAATTTGTATATATATTTTTGCAATATAAAATGAGGACAAGTGGCAGATAGCCTATGAATTAAAGATCTGTTCTGTGTTTCTGCATTCTGTATTTTGAGTCCAGTCTAAAGTAGATGATTCACCAGGAAAAGCACACTTAAAAAAATGTCATTAGTTTACCATATACTAAATAATCTATTTTAAAAGCCAAATGTAATTATAGGATCCAGTTAAAACAATGCTTTTTAAGAATCACATGGAGAGAAGAAATGATATATTGTATTTGAGCTTCAAGTGACCTCTTAAATTTTACCAACTGTTCCAAATACATATGTAGTGATAATTAATGTAATGATAATCAGATTATTTTGTATTCTGTTTAAATGTTACAAACTTATATTCAGTGGATTTTTCACATCAGAATTTATTGTACTTACTGTTCCTTATGAAATGAAATTGCTGTTTTTACTTGAAGTAGATTTCACTCACATTATAAATTAATTCATCCACTTTAATTACAGCATAATTAATTAATCTAACAAATATTATTATTACTAAATATAATGAAAAAATTTCAAGCTTCTTTAAGATTTTAATCACTTTGTGCTACCAATACAACATATTTTTGCTTTTCAACCAAATTATTATTTTTATGTTATATATTCCAAATAATCAGTGAGGTTACTTTTGTTAAACCTGTTTGAATCAGAGTGTATATGTAGGTGAATTTAGTCATAATTGAGATTTCAAAATTACCAAAATTCTGGTCATTTGTTAATTTAAAAATTAGTTGACCTTTTGAAGCATTTTAAAAGTTATGTACATTTATGTACTCTTAGTAAAAAAGAAATTGAAAACTTTGCTCATTCACTGAGAATTTTCAGACACCTAATATGTAAAAAATAAACCAGCATTTTAGAACTTGTTTTGAATCACAGATGTCTCTGAAAATTTGATGAAAACTGCAGCTTCCTCTTCCTAGAAAAAAGCACATGTGTGTATATGCACATGAAATTTTGCTTAAATTTTACAGTTCATGGACTCTCTGAGGTCTGCCTATGGACCCACCAGAAGTCCATGAACTCTGGGTTAAGAACCTCCGCAATAAACCCACACTTGGCTTTGGCAAAGTAGAAAACTTACCATTAGAAAGTATGATTGTTTAAGCTTTCCTTCATTAGGGGCATGTATCCGAAAGGAATGATTTTTTTTTTAAATCTCCCTAAAAAACTTTGGCTCAGTGATCCCTCCTGTTTAGCCTTAAAATGAGGACCAATTTCCTTTGGGTCAAACCCCAAACTCTTAGTGTCTTGACTTTCTAAATGCTTGACAACTATAGACACTTTAATGAAATCCAAATGGGTGAAATTCAACACTTCATTCTGATTTTCTTTACAGATGTTCTTAATAAGGACACTGAAGAAATCCTTAGAAGCCTAGCTTCACACATCAGCCAAGGGAAGAAAGAATTCATTGGAAAATTAAGATAATAAGTAATTCTGGAGTGTTCCTGTACCAGTCAATATTGAGCACCTAGAGCATAAACCTATAATCAGCTTTGTAGGGAAGTGTGAAAGTGACAGGGCTAAAGTCTGCTGGTAGATTCCTGGGAAGCAACAGAGTTAGATCATACTACCTTCTAATGTTGAATATTGATTCTGCTCAATAATTTTCCCCAGAAAGACTTAATTTATCTAAGTGACAGGTTTTTTAAAAATGAATACAGGGAGAAGAAGCTGAAACAGTTCCCTTTGGCTGTCATAATATTGAAACAATTATTTCAATAATGAAAGATAATTAATAGAAACTATATTGCTGGAATATAATATAAATTATATTGCTGGAATTTTATAAGTAGAATGGATGTTTTAACACCACACATAGGTAGAATGGGTCACTATAATCATTCTGTTCTTCCACTCCCTTTACTTGCTGCTGCTGCTGCTAAGTCACTTCAGTCGTGTCTGACTCTGTGCGACCCCGTAGATGGCAGCCCAGCAGGCTCCCCCGTCCCTGGGATTCTCCAGGCAAGAACACTGGAGTGGGTTGCCATTGCCTTCTCCAATGCATGAAAGTGAAAAGTGAAAGGGAAGTCACTCCCGTGCGACCCCATAGACGGCAGCCCACCAGGCTCCTCCGTCCATGGGATTTTCCAGACAAGAGTACTTTACTTGCTAAAGGTGGATAAAAATCAGTCTTCAAAGCTCTGAATAGAATAGTTGCAATATGGGGAATCCTTTTCCTGAACATTCTTTGAGCCATCTGGAGAGAAGGATTTGCACACTTAGATGGACACAAAAATTTACGTGGAACATTTTCATCAATAAATTTGAAACTTTGGAGGTGAAAAAAATGCTCAATTTGTCTGAGAAAATATTAGTGTTCTGGTCCCTCTTAAAATTCCCAAGAGTAGTGTTGACTTTATAGGAATTTGTGGAAGTGAGGCACATTAACCTGAAAGGAAAGATCAGAGAGAAAGGTGCTCATGATTTTTGAACTAGTCAGAGTTCTGAATTCTGATCCAGAACCTGTCACTCCTATTAATATTTCCCACAGAGCTTTAGGCAATTTACTTCACCCCACTGCCACTCCCAAGCTTCTCTCTTTCTTATTCCATTAAATGAAGATAATGCTGATCTAATAGGAAAGTTGTATAAATTTAATGTCATGTCAGAAATATTTCAAAAAAAAAAAAAAAGAAATATTTCAATAGTTTTAAAGCTTATTTAGCTAAGTTTTAGCATCTGGTAAATTTGTCCCTTTTGCCTTACATCTTCAGTCGAACATGGCTGCAAAACAAATGAGCCATTGTCAATGAGTTTGTGACTAACACCATCAATAATTAGAATAAGTTAGTAGGTGACTGAGGGGAAAATAGAAGTGTGTGGGAAGGCAAGGTTCTAGAACTGGCTTGCACCATAGGAAAATCACTTTTCTTTTCCTCAATTTCCTCATCCTCAAATGAAGTATCAATAAAATCTTCTGTGTGGTCCTTAATAATGCCTGTTTTTGTATAGTTACATGAGTATTTTTTTTTAAATTTGGCCTCTTTCCAGTAAACTATAAGCTTTAAGGGTGAAGAGAATTTGTCTTTCTGGTATATCAGTGTATCTCTAGTTTCACAGAGTAGCTGCTTAGTAAATATCCCATAGTAGATGATTCCTAAAGTCCTCTTCAGTTCTAAAATCTTATTCTTTTATTTTAAAAAATGTTTATTATGAATATTTCCAAGCATATAGAAAAGCACATAGAGACTAATACAACAAACCCCTTACACGCATCACTCAGTTTTGTCAAGTCTTAACATCTACATTTGCTTCATGTTTTTTTTTTAAAAGAAACAAATATCATAAATACAATTAGAATCCCCCTCCACATATACCATTTTCCAATTTCTTTCTTCTTTCTCCCCAGAGGTAACTATTTTCCAGAATTTTATTTTTATTATTTCCAAGAACGTTTTACACTTTTACTATATTTATATAAACTACATATCATGTCTTCAAACTTTACATGAATGACATATGCTTGTCAATCCACAACTTGCTTATTTTTTCACACATTATGTGCTTGAGATTAATCCATGCTGATACACGTAGTGCTAATCCATTTTAACTTCTATTCCATTATTTATTTATCCATTTTCCTGTTAGCAGACATTTATGTCGGAGAAGGCAATGGCACCCAACTCCAGTACTCCTGCCTGGAAAATCCCATGGGCGGAGGAGCCTGGTAGGCTGCAGTCCATGGGGTCGCTGAGGGCCGGACACGACTGAGCGACTTCACTTTCACTTTTCACTTTCCTGCATTGGAGAAGGAAATGGCAACTCACTCCAGTGTTCTTGCCTGGAGAATCCCAGGGACGGGGGAGCCTGGTGGGCTGCCGTCTATGGGGTCACACAGAGTTGGACACGACTGAAGTGACTTAGCAGCAGCAGCAGACATTTATGTTCTTTTGAGTTTTTTTGATTATAAACAATATTTCGAACAATATTCTCACTCACGTCTGTTTCTACAGATGTGCTTAAGTTTCTGTGGTGGAATCGCTCGACTGAACAGATAAAATCTTCAAATTCACTAATCTAGGCTACAATATCTGATTCACTTGCCTATATTTTTATGGAGATAGTTGATCAAGTTATTTCCTTTTTATTTATTTTTTCTTTTGACCTGGGCAGGAAAGGAAATATTAATCAAGTTGACAAGAGCATCATCTTTTTACTTCTAGTCTTTCTACCTCTAACCAGACAGAAATAGGGCAGAAACCTTAGAGAAGTCAAGAAGATTAACATAAAATAGGGAAATGCAGATGTATCTAGATCAGAATCACATAAAAACAAGGCCATGTCCTGTCATCACATAATGATATTTACAACACAGCACTGTCAATATGTGATGTAAAAACAGTGCCACATGGTAAATATTGCAGAGGCCTATGAATAGAGTCCCTCTGAAAGCATATGACTATGACCCAGTTCATAAGGAAATAATTTTTAGGACAGAGAAGCAGCAACTTTTCAGACCAAATAGCAAAATAATGGGAAGTGTTCAACTCTGAGCCATAATATCAATTGAACCACTGTTCTAACCCTGTCCTTAAATAGGCAAAATATCTCAGTTTAACTTGACATTCCAAATTTTTAATCTTGCCTTGAATTTCAGATGATCTATGTGGAAAGATAGGATATAGGAAAAGTTTTCAGTCTGTCTATACAGTTAAACAGCTACTATATTTCAGTAGATATTTCCTCATTCAGTAAATATTAAAGAATTTGAGAGCATTTGTATTATCTACTTAATGTAGTTTCTTTTTCAAAGATTAATTTTCTTGTTTAGATAAAAGATGTAGGGCATGAACAGAATAGTTTCACTGGGAAGTTTACCTTGCTAAAAAGACAGGAGCTATTACATTCTATCTTGTCAATGATCCATGGATAATGGGTCACCAGGGGATTTAAGAACTGTATCTTTCAGTTCTTGCCAGGGAGGTATATCAGTGTGCATTGATGTGAACCATAATATGACACACCTTGAAGAATCTTCAAAACCCTCAGGCACTCTCTCAGCTGCTGTCATCAAGATATGTGACTAAAGGTTGTCAGTTAAAGATGGTGTCTTACAAATAACTTCAGGAACAAAATGCTTTTTCCTATTTCTCCATATTAAATTATAATGAAAGAATTAATCCTCAGGTTTAAAAATCCTTAGAGTTTATTTCCCCCCACTATCTTAGAAGAATACCTTTTCGTGCTGATATGGAAAAATAGATGGAATATAGATTGTTTTTATTGTTAAATGTGTAGGGGTTGGGGAGAACAGGTTGCAAAACAACAACGTGATCATATTTGTGTTGTATATTTTTAAGTATGTTGTTACATTTGCATATCCACAGCAAAATGTCTAGAAAAACATACCAAAAATATTAATAATGGCTACCTTTGGGGAATGGAATTAACAGTGTCATTACTGAAGGAAGGAGAGATAAGAGATTTTGCTTCCCTGATGGCTCAGATGGTAAAGAATCTGCCTGCAGTGCAGGAGACCTGGGTTAGATCCCTAAGTTGGGAAGATCCCCTGGAGGAGGGCATGGCAGTCCACTCCAGTATTCTTGCTTGGAGAATCCCCATGGACAGAGGAGCCTGGCAGGCTACAGTCCACAGGGTGGCAAAGTATCAGACGTGACTGAGCGACTAAGCACACACACACATATTATTTGAATTTTTTTTTTTTAATAAGCATGACTTTTGTCTCTAAAAAATAATTTTAAGATACATTTATTTTTCAATTTAAAAACATTACTTTCAATGGACAGTCTTCTAAAGAGTCTCTAAAAGTTCAAAAGATTTAGGAAAACAAATGATACAACATTTTCAAGTAGAACTTAATTTGTAAATCCACATTTATTTTTACTGAATTAATGAAATATTTTATGGGAGTGAAGTGAAGGAGTTTCTTAATATTTTCTAGCTATTGTGAAGTCTACAATAGTTACTTAACAATGTGTTTATGCTTACCCCAATGAGAACCATTCATCCCACAAGCTAGAGAAGACCTTATTATACAGAGTAAATTCTCATTTTATAGGTGAGAAACTGAGTCTCAGAGAGGTTAAATGTCTTGTCTGTAAACAGTTCCAGAGCTTAAAAAAAATTAAATATTCTGACTACATGTCCATGACTCTTTCCATCACAAAATTGCCTCCTACACTGAAATATTACTGTAATGATAATATAAATAACAACAACAAAAAAGAAAAACAATGTGATTTAGCTCTGATCTTAAACCAGCATACATCCACACCTCACTACCTCAAGCATCACTCATAGCAAATTAATGTTCTTCATACAGAAGCTGAAGTAACAGGTCATCTGGTTACAATATTTAAAAAGAATTATTTTTACTTCTCTGTGATTTTCTCATCTTAATTATCACACTCTCTTTTTTCTCCTTCCTCTTTAAATTAGTGGCTGGATTAAGCAAACAAAGAAGGGCAAAGAAATAAAACATGGAAGCCAAACATACCTATTAATGTAAAAAAGGAAAAATCAAGTTTGGGGACAGCAGCAATAGAAAAGTAGATGAAGAGACCATGGTAGAGTAGTAAGAATCAAGGCAGAGAAAAATATGACAACTCAAGGACAGTGAGTTTTTATTTTTTAATGAGCTGAGATTTGTTTTATGTTTATTATGGTAGGCAGATAGTAAATGGCTGATGGATAAGATAAAGGGGATGTTGATGTCAAGGCTAATGCAGTTCTCAGTTTCTAACAGACATAAGAACTACGTGAAGTGTTTTTTTAAAGTGTGGAGTACTCAGTCTTTATCACCAGGAATTCCAACTCACCCAATGAATAAGGGAGGGCCTGGTGGCTCAGATTGTAAAGAATCTGCCTGCAATGCAGGAGATCTGGGTTCGATCCCTGGGTCAGGAAGATCCCCCTGAAGAAGGGAATGGCTGCCCACTCCAGTATTCTTCCCTGGAGAATTCCATGGACAGAGGAGTTTGGCAGGCTACAGTCCATGGGAGCACAAAGAGTGGGACACGACTGAGTGACTAGCACCAGAAATAAGTACCCTGGATAATTCTAATGACCACACCTGGAGGAACACTGAACTGGAATTACTGGAACTCTTAAAAGGTAGAAAGCAAAGAATCAGGAAGCAGAAATCTAGAGAAGAGAAAAGATAGGAAAGAGAGATTTGAATAGAAATCAAGGAAGAAAGAAAAGGAAAGTAAAAGATGTAACTAAATTAAAGGAATGATTTAGAAGAAGCATGAAGGTGGGTGTGACTAATTGGAAGCAATAAAGCAAGATGAAAACTAAAAATATTGAGGAAATGAAGGCTTTATATTCATTTATTATTTATTTATTATTTAACATTTATTATTTTTCTCCTTTATAGCAATAATACATATTTATTGTGGAAGAGTTGAAATATAAGAAAAGAAGAAAAATGGACTTTTGGTTTGTTAGCTGCAAATAGCTCCTGTTAACATTTCTGTGTATCTTCTGATAGTCTTTTGTTTCTGCTGAGTTTCTGGAAGGTTTTGTTTGGTTATATGGTTTATCCCACTATCCAGAAGTAGAGCCTCCCAAGAAACTTTTCATAAGAAATGGTGTACACCAAAGAAGCGGTTACCTTAACACACATCTTGCTAATGGATACACAGAATAAATTGAGATAAAGCCCAGATGCTCAGAGACACAGTTCAAAGCTATGGAGGCTTGATGGTGAGATGCCGAGTCTAGTTCTCAGAGAAGAACCTTGTCGGTGCCATACTCCCTGCTGTAGCGTGTGGCACTGTCTCTATAATAGCTCCTGCAAAACAAATGCTAAATGCTACTTTCACCTTTTTATGTAAAAGCAAAAATCCTCTTGGTATTTCTCTAGTTAGTGAAAACAGATACTGATGTCTTTGGGGAAAATAAAATGGAGTAAAGTAAAAGCAGGGGATATCTGTATATGTCCTTAAATATCCTGCTTTTATTACATAAGCATCTCCTAACATAAGGTTATTAATGGAAACTTCATTTTTAGCATCTGCTTAATATTCACAATAGTCAGTTCTCCTTTCTTCCTTACTGACAGAACTTAGGTTTTTCAGGCAGTCAAGATCTTTAGGGAAGGCTGGTTCCATTTGGTGGGCAGAATGTGAATTTTATGTGGTCTAAGTCAATCAGGGTGTAATTCTGTTCTCCTTGGTAGTGGTTGCCTGAGGAAGGAACAAGTGACCTAATTCCAGCCAATAAAACATGAGGGCAGGTATAGAGGTTGGATTTATAGGAGAGATTCTTAGTTCTTAAAAAGTGATAACAAGGGAAAGGTAACCCCCCTTTCTACCTATGAAATGTGTATGAGAAGGAAACACTGGAGCTGGTAGTTGGAGCTATTGCAGCCATGGTGTGGCCATGAAGGGAGCCAGCTACACACTGAAGATGGAAGAAGAGGGAAGTAGAAAGAACTGGGCTCTGGAAAATCTTGTCACTCCAATTAATCACACATCCTTGGGCCCTACCTTGAGACTTCTTGTTAGGTCAGAAAATAAATCCCCTATATTTTAAGCCCCTTTAAGTCGGGTTTTCTGTTTCTTGCAATAGAAAGCATCCTAACAGATATAGCATGATAATTTCCTAAAAATTTTCCTCTTTAGGCTACTTGTGTTACTTACAATTTTTCACTATCAGTTTTTTCAAAGAGAAAAAAGTTACATAGCTTAGATAGTAATTTGTGTTGGAGGGGGTGGGAAACAAGCAATAAAGAAAAGAAACAGGAATGAACTTGAAATATCTCAGGTCATCAAAGCTGAATCATTCTGAATCTCCACTCCCTTTATTGCTCATTGCTGTCAGCAGCGGTGGTTATCAGTGGCAAGTTACATTTCAGAAGGAAAAATTGGGAATACAATCTCAACATAACATGCTATTAAGGTGAACAGAAATACTCCTCTGAAATAGAAAAGCTATTCCTGTTTGTAGTGTTACAAGGCTGTATGAACTTTTTCTCTTTATTTTAATAAAATTACTTGGTCATAAGAAAGGCAACCTGTTATGCTGTGGTAATTCCCTTCTCATGTTAAAATTTACTGTAGGTTCTACACTGTTTAATCTAAACGCATCTAGTCTCTCCCACTGACAATATTCAAAACCTAATGTTTCCCAAGGGCCTTCCAGGGGTTGGCTGGGCCTTCCAGGGGTTGGCTGTACCTCCAGAATCAAAACTGGGGCAAGAGTCCCCAACTGAAATGATTTAAGTGAAGAAGTTCAGATGTCAATGCTAATATCTGACAAATGAACAGTAGAAGAAACCTCCAGTAACTGCCTCTGGTTTCATCACCAGTAGTGGTTGGGCCCATTTATAACTTGAGAATTTAAATTTGTTTACTTCTTAAATATTTAGTTGTCTTAGAGTCAAATTTTGGAAAGGTTCCTCATGTAAGAAAGGATATGCCTGTGCAAAATAACAATTTTAATCATTGCATTTATCAAGCACTAGTAATAAATACAATTACTTATATTTCAATATTAGCAACAATAACACATTCAGAATATAACAACTGATTACAATGGAATTCATTTATAGAACTTATATTTAAAATCCCACACACAGATTACAAAATGAGACTAAAGTCACAACTAAATACTTCACTGTTGTTCGTAAAGTTCTTCAGCACTGCGGTTATGACTCGTGACATTTCCCACTCCTGGCCAGAGGCCAGGAGTATTGATTCATAAGTTGACTATGGTAGAGGGTGTAAGGAACGCAGGCTAATCTAAAACTCAAATAATGACTCTTTTCCAAACCAAAAAAATACCCAGCAAATCAATTTCATAAGCTACACGGTATCACTTCCCCTATGAGATCTCATAAGTTTGTCTCATCCAAGAATCATTTCCTGCTTATGGTGACGTGCAAAGAAGAAGAAAACAAAACTCCAAATGCAGGGAGGAACCCACTGTTCAAAAGTTCACCTGTCAGCATCCAGAATGTGAAAAGAGTCTACACTGAGGCTGTTCCCTTCTGAGTCTAGATGGATGCTGGATGTAAGAGTCCAGATTGAGGAGAACCATTAATTTAAGCCCTATTTATAGATTTTTAAAAATTATTTAAGTAGTCTAGATTCCAAAAATGAGGACTTCTCTGGTGGTCCAGTGGTTGAGAATCCACCTGCCAATTCAGGGGACACAGGTTCAATCCCTGATCTGGGAAGATCCCACATGTCATGGAACAACTAAGCCTGTATACCATGACTATTGAGTCTGTGCTCTAGGGCCCACACACCACAACCACTGAAGCCCCTCCTTCCGAGAGCTTGTGCTCGGCAACAAGAGAAGCCACTGCAGTGAGTGGCCTGAGCACCACAGTGGAAGCGCATCCCCTACTCTCCCCAACTATGGAAAAGATCACAGCAGTAAAGATCCAGCACAGACATAAATAAATAAATAAATCTTTAAAAAAAAAAAAAAAGGATTCCAAAAACGAGCTGCTAGATATAGAAGGACAGAAACTGATCAAAAAAGTCATTGGAAACTATTAATAGCATAGGGCTTGGCACATGAAAAGCACATAATAAACTTTTGTTAAGGAAGTGACTGCATAAATACATTTTAAATGAATTTACCTGAATTTTGATAGTGTGTATATGGAAAGGGAAATTGCTTTCTCCACCTTCTCTATTTTTCCTCATTCACTATTGATTCCCACCTCCCCCCCCCTCCTTTTTTTTTCAATAAAAATAAATGGAGAGGAAGAGTATTCTGGTTGCACCTGTCTGTATTTCCCTGTGACAGGGACTTCAAGGATATGCCTGAGCTTGGAAACGAGCAAGGGTCAACCTCTGATAATTCGACTGAACCCTGTGCTGTGGAACCGTGCTGCTGGGAGTCAGTTGGGGTGGGTGGGGCAGCAAGACTGACTACATGGAAAAAGCCTGCTGGATTAGGGGAGCTCCAGGGACAGTCAATGTGTAACCCTGCCCTGAAGTATTCAAATCTTCTGTGCCAAGGTGGGCAGGATCTTGAGGGAGTAGGGGTAGGGAGGTCACCGAGTTAATTCTGTACAAACAAAAGAAGACAAACAGTTTCATTCCTCCGAATACCACACACACATGCACCCCCTCACTCCATCCCCGCCCCCTCTCCTCCGCAACGCCCTTTGGGCCCATCCCTTGTTGAGAAACGCATTTGTGTGAGCATTAGACACACAGGCTTAGCGAGTGGACATTTTGTGGGAGAGAACTCATCTCCCGTAAGAAGAAGAAGGGACTTCTGACCGGCACCCGTGCAAAGTGAACCGTGGGTCAGAAACACTTTTTGAGACTTCCTTGTAAGTTGTTTTGAACAAGGCATAGGTGAGAAATTTTGAGTCTGGTCCTCAAATCCCTACCCCTTAGGATTCTAAGGTAGAAACTTAGGGCATTTTGCCTGGTATCTCCCTGAAGATGAAACATGCCATGCCCACACAAATACACAAATGGAAAAAAAAAAAAATCTGAGGATACTTAATTCACCCTGTTGCTCAGTATTCAAGTTTGTGAGGATAGGGCCACTGGGCCCAGGTTCCTCTGATAGTCCCTCTTTAGGTGCAATTCTGTCCCTTTTGGTCTCTGCAGTAGTACTACCATTTGTATCCAAATCCTTCCACTCAGGTCCTAAGAGGTTGTCATATTCTTAGTGTCACATACTAGTGTCATATTCCCCAGGAACCATTTGGGAAAGAACTGAAGTGCCTCAGAAGGTGATTACATATTTGGCCTGAGCTCTATACACAGAATAACCTGTACTTCTGGCATATTCCCAGGAACAAAAGGCCAACTAGTGATGGAAACCTTGCTAGTGACCTCAGTCAGTTTGCTTTGCAGATAAATCTGAACCTTCTAGAAGAAAAGGTCTCCACTCTTGGGGAAAAAATAATTCTGTGCAAATATAGCTAAGTAGTTTCTCTTTTCTCGTCTTGTTTCCCATCTTCTGAAGCTTGTACCTGCCTGTATTCGTCTGTAGGAGGATCTGAGACTTCTCCCCCAAAGGCGGGGTAAAGTCTGTCTAAGAGCCAAATCATAGTGTTCAAAGTCTAATGGTAAGAGAAGTTGCCCATCATAAACCATTACAATAGGTCAAGGACTTCTAAAAGTGAAGTGGTGAGAAACTCCCTTCTTTTTCCTTATGCTTTTTCCCACCTTGTGCTTTCAAGTGGGTTCAGTTATTGGAGTTGCTGGTTACTAACAGTGATAATTATACTTTTACTAAAGGAATAATACACAAGGAATCAGAATAAACAAAAAAGGAGAAAAACCTCAGAGGTATCAACTTTAATATCTTCAAAAGCCAGAATGACAGCGCAGTTGACCAGTTCCAAAATGCCTAAAAGGGAAGCACTAAAAGGGAAGAGATGAAGTTTCCGTAAGAGGATTGTGAGAAGTCTTATTTAAAAAAAAACCTCGGGATAAAGAATGCCCTTCAATACGGAATATTTCAGAGACACACCACGCCTCCAGAATCCAGAGGAAAAACAGAAGTCAAATAGCAAGACACTTTTGCAGGAGTGTTGAAACAAACAAGAAAACATTTTTATTTTGAAAATACAGTCTTTAAAGATAAATTTGGCTTCCATTTCCCATACCTAGGTGCATCCAACAAGGTACAAAAACAGACAAAACAAAACAACGAAACAGAGACCCTCGACATTATGTACAGAGCTCTAAAATGAGCTGTGAATATCTACAAGAAACTAGCATATGCGCTTTGTGAAAGGATGTACTTGTGTGGCTTTCTACAGTTCTCAGTCCTGGGAAGGAGAGTTAACCCCCTGAAGCTGCAGGTGTGGCTGCAGCCAGGGAAGAGCTGGGGTCAGTGAAGGGTTGGGGACGGGCCCCCTCGGGTGGGAGGCTGGAGAGGTGTCTGGGGAGGGGGGCGGCGGCGGCCCGGACAGATCCGGGGCTTCTCTAGAAGTCCTGCCGCGGGGTGTGAGTCAGGCTGTGCCGCCGCAGATCACAGTTTCGCCTGAACACTTTGCCGCACTGCTCGCAGCTGTAGGGCTTGATGTCTGTATGGGTGAGAAGGTGAGTTTTCAGATTACTTCTCTGATTAAAGGTTCTTCCACATGTGGGACATTTGTGTGGAGATTCCTGTTCAGATGTGAAGCAAGCAAAGGATTAATCCTTCACACCAACACGGCACCCTCCTCAACAGTCTCTGTCTTATCGGCATCACAAGCGTTAACAGAACACGCGCCCGACAACAAAGAGGGGACTGGCAGCAACAAAGCTGTGCTCCTAATCCTCCAATCACAAAAACACAGGCAGGGGCACACACAGGGGCCTGATCACACTGATAACCACCGGTGGCCACTGCTGTGGGCTTTGTGATTTACATTTCATCTCCATGTCATAGGCAGGAAAGGGGGGAAGGAAAAACTCTAATCCTCTCTTAAGGAACGACATTCTCCCGGGTAATAATGCCCCTCTTTGGTGCAAAATTAAACTATTCCTCAATGTTCTGAAAACTACAAATTATGAGGCTCCTGGGAGAGAGAGCGTATGGGATTTCACCATGCCTCCATTATCGAAATTACCTTTATTTCCTCCCAAACACGAAAGCTTTAAATGCAGGGCACATCAGGTGAAAAAAGAAATAAAATTCTAAAATTAGTATTTAGAACAATGAGAGTGGCCTCTTCTTTAAGAAAAACACATACATGTTTTTTTGTTAAATAAAATTAATTTCATGTATAAAAAAATTGAGTGTTGCTTTCTCCACCTAGAAAACTGATCTAAATAGAGCCTTTTATGAGAAAGAGCCTGCCATTGAACACCTTTTGTAGAGCAAAAATGATAAAACAGAACCAGTCACTGCTTTAAAACAAGAAAACAAACTTACCTGCATATGTAAAGTTTTGTGAACAGCTAGAGTTCTAGACTGACAAAATCCTTTCCCGCACTCCTGACATTTGAAGGGCTTCTCTTTGGAATGGATATACCTGAAAATCAACATAAGGTCTCATTGAAATGGCTTTACCACCACGGTGAGGAGTTTCTTTTGACAATTGCTTTAAATGAAATCATGGGGGGCGGGGGGAGAAAAAGGATTTCCATTATTTTTGTTTTTACATTTTTTCTCCCCTGTATAATTCTGTTTATAGTTAACCTCAACTAACAGACTCTTCAGAACATTCACCGGACGCCGGCTTTATCTACACTTGATCGCCCTCTCTGGTGTATCCTGGAGCTTGAAGCCCTGCCGAATGAGCTCTTTCTGGCCTCTGCGGCTCTCTCTGAGATTTAAAGTGGTCAAATCAGGATGTAAGGCAAGGCTGAGTTTAGGGGGACCAATTTTAGCGAACCCCTTGGAAGCCGCGGAGGATCCCTACAGAAGTCCTACTTTGGGGTAACAGCAGCAAGTAGAGTCCAGGGAACAGATACTGTCATCCCCACTCCTGGGAAGTCCCTCCCCCACGCCCCCTCCCCGAGGAAAACACTGACATTATGGTATTTCTTCAATTGCCTTTGATTAATGCGGAGCTGAGAGTGTGGAGGGGATGTGGGAAGCTGTTCCTAAATTCTGTAATCTCAAGAACCCCGCAAATAAGTTTAAAAGAAAGGTTGCTAAGGCAGGCTCTGGGGTGCACCTAGGGACCAGTCAGGGAAGGGAGGAAACCAAGCTGAGGTGGCCACCATAGATTAACAGAAACGGTCCTAGGGCAGGTGGTACATGGAGCACCAGAGAAGGTCTTCCAGGCTCCTGGGCTCTACCTGCCCCACCTCCTAAGGTCTACCTGATGGAAACTGGAAAACCGCTCCCGGAACCAAGAGCAACCCAGCAGATTTTAATTACCAAAGGATGGGACAACCCTTCCTCATCCCAAACAAGACACTGCAGCAGGGGTCCCTGCTGAGGAAAAAGGTAAAGGTTGGGGGTTGGTTACAGCTGGATGGGAAGGGCTTTGGTGGGGAATATAGTCTAGTTCCAAGAGGATTTTAGTGACACTTGGAATGTCTATCAAAACTCGATATTCTGGATAAATTGTCTTCCCCTCCCCAGGCCACCCTCCTTCCCCACCTTACCTGTGATCCCGCAAGTGATCTTGCCTCCGGAAAGCCTTGTGGCAGATGTCACAAGTGTACGGCCTCTCGTCGGTGTGGGTCCTCTCGTGGATGAGCAGGTTGTAGGATTTGGTAAAGTGTCTGCCGCAAAACTTGCAGATAAACTCTTTTTTCGTTTTGGAGGGCAACCTCCCTCGGGAGGGCTTTCTGTCCGGAGTCAATTTATTGAGGCCGGAGATGGGGCTCCCCAAGCCCGGGCTCAGCTTGCTCAGGTCTGCTATTTTAGGGGGATCCTCTTGCGTGGCGGCCACGGCCAAGTTGGCAAAGTCAAAACGGGGCCGGTCCTTGTGCAGGGCCGGGAGGACGTGGGCAATGGCTCCCTGCTTGGGGTGGAAGAGGTGGGTGGTAAAGGGCAGAGCCGGAAAGGAGAAGCGGGCATCCACAAGGCCCTGCGCCGCCGCCATCTCGGTGATGGTGGAGCGGGTGATTTCGTGCACGTTGGGGTACCCCAGAGTCCAGTGGTTCATGTGCATGGTCTGCACGGCGCTGAGACCGTACAGGCCCTGCAGGTGGTCCACCGCGGCAGGGAAGGTGTTCACGGCCTGCAGGAAGGAGTAATTGGTGAGCTGCAGCGATGGGTGGAGCGGAATGGGCGCCGGCAGGGCCTTGCTCCCCATTTTCCGGGATGTTGCAGGGCGGGGGTAGCCACCCCTTTTTTCCAGGACTCAGAGGAGGATGGGCGTGGGGCTCCGGCGAAAACCCAGACAACGGCACGCGAAGAGAGTCCTAAAGATGGCTGGGGGACAGAGGGGAAAGTCGTGACTATTATCCAAGACCGCTTGGTCTGTCCCTTGGCGCCGCGTGGGCTTCCACACCTTCCTTCTAAGACCCCCTCCCCACCCACCCCAAGGCCCCCCTAGAAGGAGGGGACCTTGGCGCGCCTGCCGGGCTAGTTGACACCAGGCTCAAGCTCAATCCCGAGGGCCAGGGTGTCAGGCGTGGTCGCCGGCGAGAGCGAGTGGCCCGTGGGAAGATCGGATTCCGGGCACGCGCGGATTCCAGGAGCCGGAGACCCGGGCCGGGTAGGAAGAAAGATGAGGGGGGGGACTCCAGGCGGCACCCAGCCCGGCCCACCCACCCACTACCCGGTGGGGCGAAGCTTGGTCATCCCTGGCCCGGCCGAGCCTCAGTCGCACCGAGCCTCCGAGGTCCCAGGAGACGGTGCGTCGTGGGTCGGACCCGGGCTTGAGGGCCCCGCTCGGCCGGAACGGCTCCTACCGCCGTGCCCGAGACCGCGGCCGGGCCGCCGTTCCTGCGCTTGCCCCGGACCGCGCCGGAGGTGTGGGTGCGCAGCCCGGGGACGCTTTGCGCTCCTGGGCTGCCTGGCCCTCGGAGGGGCCGCCTTGCCCGGGGCTGACCTCAGAGGTTTTCTTTTTCCTTCCTCTGCCTTGGTCCCATTTATCAGCGGTGACGGGCCACAGGAAAGAAAAGTGACACCTCGGGGCCAGTGAGGCCTGGAATCGCCCCCTCCTCCTTCCCAGGGGCCGTCCCCTCCCACCCCCCACCAAGATCCCTTCCAGATGGTTCGGGCTCAGACAGGGAGGGTAGTGGGGGTGGCTGAGGCCAGAGCCCGTTCTCCCAGACCCAGCGCCCAGCTCTCGGGAGTACCCGAGCGCCTCTCGATCTGGCCCCCGGAGCGGCTCCTACACCCGGGAGGCCCCAGGAAAAGAGAAGACCGGGTTCCCTGGGGAGGAAAAGGCAAGGAGCAGCAGGCGAGCCGCTCTGCCAGCCCGACGGAAGCTTGTTTATCGGCCTGCAGTAGAGGGCGACGCTGCTTCTGCCCCTGGGAAGCCCGCCCGGGTCGTCCGCCTTGGGCCTAAACAGGGAGCACGCGCTTGCCTCTCCCTGCGCCCCCAATGGCAAAGCGGAGGTCTGGTTTCAGACCCCGTTTCCCGCGGCGCCTCACCTGCTTTCAGGGCAGGCCCACTTTCTCCCACCGCCAGCCCTCTTTTTAGCAGCCAGGGGTGCCAGCTCGGCGGCCCGGCACCAGCCTCTGAAGGCGGCTCCCCAGGTGCGGGCGTCACAAGCTAAGCGCTTTCCCTGGAGAGGTGCAGGCAGGCCTGTCTGAGCCATCAAGCTTTACGCCCGGCTTTTGAACCCAGCAGGAAGATGGGAGACTCTGTTCAGACTTCATTGCGCACTAGCCCTTTCTGCGCCTAAATGTCCCTCTCTAGTGTTGGAGAAGAGTTGCCTGTGGCTCTTTCTGAGGGCAGGCTTAGGGGGCTGCGCTAATGACACAGCGCTCCGGCCAGGCAGAATCTGACGGCCTCCACGAGGGCCCACACCTTCCCTCCCTCCTCCGTTTGAAACGACTGGGAGACAGCGATTTATTAACGAACCGCTTCTGCCTGGTGGTATGCGGTCTGGGAGTTGAGGTCGGGAGTTAATGAGAGGTGTGTAACAGTCAGGGGGTCTCAGTCAGACCGTTCAACCGAAACTGTAAACCTCCATTAGTAATAAACTTTCCCACCACAAATCACAATTCATTTTTCTTCAGTGGCAACCCTCAAGCCCTCTCCTAGAGAGGTAGGGGGGAAAAAAGGATTCTACTAACATCTCTGGTAATCTGATTGTTTTCCTCTTGCATTAAAAATAATAAGTTACACCTTTATTTCCTTCCTTTTGCATAAGGAGGATTTTCTAGAGATTCAAAATATTATTTTTCCCCTAGTATTAAAAAGTGGCCTCCCCACATAGAGAGGAAACCCAAATTATTATTTGGGTGTATTCCCAGACTGGATTTCTTAGAAATAAATACAGGAGGCAAAGTGCAATTCCCACCACATTCTCCTGGTAAGTATGTGCATGTGTGTGGGGTGTGTTGTCGACTGAAGGAATAGCATGACTTATGAGTTTGATTCCAAATGCATAAAGTGAACTCTGCTGTAAAGGTTACATGTTAATTCTGCCAGCAGAAACTTGAGAGCCATCTTCCTTCCCTTTTCACTGAATGGTTTATAACCCAAATTATTGCCTCTGTTATAATTCAACTTCATGGTGGCACAAAAGCGCTGTTTCATAGTATGTGTTCGTTTTGATTTGCAGGACAAATAGTTTCTTCATAGAAGACAAAAAGCAAGGCCTTCATAAACAGAACCACCCTAAATATTCATTAAACATTTTTCGCATAATTAGGGAGTTCAGGTTTTCACTCTCCTGCTGAGTAGTTGGAAATATATGTCAAAAGATACTTTAAGTCAATGCAGAGATCTAAAGTACTTTCGTTTTTGTCTAGAGCTGAGCATGTAGTTCTCACACTCAGTTTCAAGCAATAACAGCCATCATCTGCTGTCACTTCTTCACCACCCCGTTCCGGAACATTGGTTACTTTTAATTTTGCAAGGAAAGAAACTTAAACCAACGAAAAGACATAAATATTACAGTGGAATTGAGGCTTGTTTTCTTTCATCGGTCTTCTTCACAAGAAATTTCCAGACATGTACAGAAGTTTTGTAAAATTTAGCTCACTGGCTGTCAACAAGTGAGAGGTGCACATACTAATTTCAGTACAATGAAGCCTTCAAAACACTGGAGGGGAAAAAATGGTCATTCGATAAGGAGTCTCGCTCTTTGGTAATGTGTTATTACACTGAATTATCTAAAAATAATATACAGTCAGGGGTCATCTGCTAAAACCTGTGGGTTGGTGTCTGAGAGAAATGACTGATGGCTCCACAAGCTCGCTGAATTTCAGCCCAAGCCACAATAGAATTTTACGTTAATCAGAGAGCTATACTTCAAGTAGATTTAAGAGATCATTTAAAAAAAAAAAAAAGAAAGAAAATAAAAATGGCCAGACTGGGTCAGGTGAACAGAGAGAAACCACCGCGAAGTTCCTGCCCCTTCGCTGCGTCTCTGCCTTCCCAAGGAGTTAATTAAATTAAGATGCCTTCCGCATAATCTGGGTTCTGTTTCTCTCTGCTCCCTCGCTCCCCCTGCATGAGTAATTTTCTTGTTCTGCTCGGGACTGCAGTTTGTTTAGCAGAGAAAGTAGCTGTCTGCACCGTTTGGCTCCGGGAAACTCCAGCCCTCTTTTGTTCCCCTGCTAACAGGTAGGCAGACAGAGCCAGCGCACCCTCCACAAACACCTTTTTCTCCCTCCTCATTCTACAGATGCAACACCTTTCTCCGTTGCTATTTCTCGAGAATCCCAGCGTTTAAACCCCAGGGGGATTTGCCTTCTGCCCGCCTCCGCCAGGACTGGAGGGTGGGAAGAAAATCAAAAGGCCGGCACAAGGTTGGAGAATTATCTAGGACTGAACTATTACTTTTCTCCTGAAACGCGCTGGCTCGGCAGGCACCGTGTGTCTCGGCCCGTCCGCGCTGCCGCGGCTGCCGCGGGACGGCTGCCCCCTGCTCTGGAATACTATGGCAGGGTAAGGGGGGAAAAAAAGAGGCGGGGGGGTGTTGTGGGGTTTTATCTCAAAGTAGGTAGATCAGCTTTTAGAAGAAGCTTTGCGGAGGGCTTCGATTCAGTGTTGCAAAACAAAACTAAAAACAGTATGCGAAAGCGCGTGTTGTTGCGTGTTATCTGGGAGTGGCGAGCCTGGGATCCCATAAAGTGAAAAATACAATGCCCCAGGAATGCATCCATGTGATTTCTTTTACCCGAGTTCGGAACTTGTGGCACGCCGGACCGAGACTCGGAGCGCCCCGGCTGCAGCCTGCTTTCCGTAGGGCGGCTGCAGCCCCCTTCCCATAGTGGACACTTACCTCCAGCAGAAAGGTCCGCCTGGGCAGCGCCACTCAGACCTGGTCCAGGCAGTGAGGAGCACAGCTTGGAAAGGTCATTGGTTCCACGCCGGCCAAACTGCTTTTTCTGCGCGGAGTCCCGGGAGCAGCGGACATGATCTGGAGGACGACGGGCAGCCAAACCGAGAGCGGATCCTCGTCTTCGTCTGTGGACTTAGAATGTGCAAGGACCCGGGGATGGTAGAAGCCCGCCCTCAGCGCTCGCCTGGAACCTCGCGCCCCCGCGAACCTCTCGCCGCCGACTCCGGGTAAGGTCGGAGCCTGCAGCCTCGCAGGGCCATCACCCTCCAGCAGCAGCGAGCGCGCCGAGCTCTGTCCCCGCCCGCGTCCCTCCCCAGGCTGCCCGCGGCCGGCAGACTCCAGCTTTAGTAGCGGCCCCGCCTCCCCTTCGGGCGGGCGTCCCGCCGCCTCGCGGGGCCCCCTGCGCCCAGGCTCCGCCTCCGCGCCCGGCGCCCGCTAATGGTCCACTCTGTTTACTTGTGTTTGGATAGCAACTGAGTCTTAAAGGCACAGGTTTGCTCGAGGTTCCCCTGTTACACAGGCAGAGCCGAGGCGACGCGGTTCAAAACTCACACAAACACAACGCCCGGCCCCTTCATTCTCGGTGCCACTTTTCCTTATAACGTTAGAAGCTGCACAATTGGCTTTCTGCCTTCCGAAGACCCCCGCCGAGAAACCCAAAGGGCATTTTTGTAGCTTTACTTGGCGCGCTCGCAGCGTTAATTTCCACATCTTAACACGTTTAACATAACTACCTTCTTCATAGGTAAAACCAGTCACTTTTAGATTGTATTCTCCAGCATATATCACCCTTCCCCCAATTTTAAATACAGTTTTGCACATACTTATGGTCAATTATGACTGTATGGGTAGTCTGTTTTCCCCTGCTGTTTTCAAAACGAAGTTTGTTTATAGAGGTGACAATTGACTAATTTCGTAATTACCTTAAAGACATATGTGGAATATCCCAGGAGAAATTTCTCCCAAAATTTAAGCTTTAATCAGTCAGTGTACATTTCATAAGCAGTTAACCAACTTGGTTAAAGGGGTGGGCATCTGCAACCCATTGGCAAATAATAAAGAATCCATCTGGAATGGGTGAAGAGCAATCATTTAAAATATTTAGGAAAATACTATTCCAGCGTCTCAAACGTGTACATCTTCATTCCCAGCAAAAAAAAAAAAAAAAGAGTTCATTGTTCAGTCGCCAGGAAACTTAATCGAATTTGAAGTGTAGTGATACATTTTTTCAGGTTCTTCTAAAGATTTGGTCTTGTGTGAGTGTAATTGCAGAACGCACTTCAGCTACTCTGGAAGTAGGGTGACCGAGTGACAGAAAGGGGATGACATACTCTCATTTTAAACAGCCTCTTTCCAGATGAGATCTGCCGAGCAACACTGAGCAAAACGCCCTTCGTCCCAGACGAGTTCGCCAGAGGCGATTTACATCAGCCCCCTGCAAGTCGGCGCTTTGAGGGGTACAGATCTTCAAGCCAAGAGGCAGTACAATTCAAAGGTGTTCCGCCAAAATATGGTTTTGAATGTGCCGCCCCAAATAATCTCAATTGTGCGGAGAAGTGGACACGTATAAGCAGAAGACTAAAAACTGTCAAAAGGTCAAACAGTGGTTGGGGAGCCACGCAGAAGCTACGGGTTATTATTTTATTTGGATATAATCTCTTCTATTTTATTTATGCAGAGGTGGGTACATTTTTTCGTTCCTTTGGTAAAACATAATTCAGAGATAGTAGATCTTTTTTTTTTTCTTTCCAATTTCAAATTTGCAAAGATTAAAAAGTGAGCTTGGAATGAAGAGTGTTTAATATCTTTCAACATTTAACTGCTTCAATGTAGACTTAACCAACTGCGTGGAAGTACGGAATGCCTGAGTTTAGGACTTAAAAAAAACACACACACACACACGTTTTCCCTAGTGGATTCTATAGGGGTGCTTTCATTTTAGCGCTCAGTCCTGAGCCCCAGCCACGGGGGTGCCTGCGGTCCCCTCTCTCTAACCGCTTCATTCCTTCCCCAGCTTTTCTCAATTTGGAAGATCTGGAGGGAACTTTCTCTTCTTTCAGACCCCCAGGACACAACTCCCAGGGTGGTGACCTGAAGAGTGTTCCTACGCTTCATATTTCCTTTTCTGCAAGTGGAGGCCACTCCCCAGGGGTGGGCTTCACACCTTCCCTGTGTGTGTGTGTGTGTGTGTGTGTGTGTGTGTGTGTGTGTGTGTGTAAACTCCCCAGGGGTGGGCTTCACACCTTCCCACCGTGTGTGTGCGTGCGTGCATGTGTGTGTGTGTGTAAACTCCCCAGAGGTGGGCTTCACACCTTCCCACTGTGTGTGTGTGTGTGTGTGTGTGTGTGTGTGTGTGTGCCGCGCCGCCTGCTCTTGCCGGGAGGTAAACAGAATTTCCAACCAGAACGGCTCCCTCTTTTCCGCAAACCTCTTGAGCCCGGGTTTTTCCACAACCGTGTTTACCTCGCCCACCCCAGGCTCCGAAGTGCCACAGTGGCGTCTGGGCCAAGCCGGCCAGAGCCCTGCGGCTGTTGGAAAGGTAGGGCAGCTTCGGCTACCTTGGGGAGAAGCCTCGTGGCGGGACGGCGCGTCGGCAGCCTGCAGGCCCGGCCATCGCCGCACGCAGGTGTGCGCGCCACGCGGAGAACCACTGGAGGCGGCTCGCGGGGGTCCCCTCGGGCCACCTCTGCGGCCACCCAAGGCCGGGCCCTGGAGGTGCTCCACGCTCTGCCCCGGGCCAAAGCACCCTGACCCCGCCGGCGTCGAGAGCGCACGGTCAGTGGAGGCCCACCCAGGAGGAGCCTCGTCGGCGGGACTCCCCTAGCGCCCCGCCTGGCAAGGAAGATGGGCCCCGAGGCGAGTTGGCGGGTGGGGTTGGGGGTCCGGGGGTGCGCGCCCTGGGGCTGAGTCCCAGCTCTGCCTGCGCCCTCCCCGAGCTGAGCTGCGGTTCCCTCCGAAGTTTCCGCCAACTGATCGTCTGCTGTCCTCGCGTCTCTTGGGCTTTCGACACCAACCAAGGAGGCTTCCAGGGAAATGGCTAAGAGACTGACAAGGGGAGCGCGAGCACTTGTAGCCCAAACCCGAACCTCCCCGGGCGCAGGCGGGGGAGAGGACGGCGGCGGCCAAGTGGGAGGAGGAGGGGGTTCGTCAGCGGTAGGCCCCTTCCCCCCAACTTCTCCCTACCCTCCCTGCCGGCCCACCCAGGAGGCTCCGCCAGTTAAACCCCGCGAACAGGTGTCAGACACACTTCCCTGAGGTCGACGCTGAGCCTCTCCCTCTGACCCGCGCGCTGCGGACATCCTAAAAAAAGACTCTGGCCCTTGATGTCACAAATTATGGACACCCCGTGTTTTCCCAGGGATCCCAGGTGCCATGACCTTCGAGGACTGGGGACTCGCCTCCCCTCTCTCCCGCCTTCCTTGCCTCTCCAGGGCCGGGTGGTGGTGTTGGGGAGGGCGAGGGGCACCTTTTGCATTTGAACTTCCCTCACTGTTTGCCACTTCTCGCCAGGAGTCTGGAGTCTCCATCGAGCCCGGCTCTTCTCTGGGCGCGTGCCCTCCAGCCCCAGAGTCGTGAGGAAAGCTAGAGGACGGTCGCGGGCACTGGACGCAGGAACTGAGGATTGTGACGGCGGGAAAACGTGAGAGTTTGCTCTTGTAAAAAGGAGTTTTCGCTATTGGGCTCTACAAAGGGTCCAGGGTTGGGAAAGCGCGGCCGCGGGCGGGAGCTCGGCGGGAAGAGCCGCAGCGCCCCCTGGAGGCGCGGGCCGAGCACGACGCGGCGCGGACGCTCGGGGCGGTTACCCGGGCGGGCTGGCTCCGGGGGTGAATGCCTGGCGGTCGGCGGTCCTGCCCGCCGCTGGGCTCCTTTCACCTTGTCCTGGGCCCTTTGCCGGGTGGGGTGGGGGGATGTAGAGTCGTGTGCGCGGCACGGGCGCTGCGGAGAGGGCCTGGCCTGTTGTCAGAGCCAGGGAGCCGCTCTACCCTCATCGCTGGGGCCTTTCTGAGCATCCCCGCCCGGTGGCCTTGCACAGACTGCCCTCCTGGCCGGTTGTCCCTAGACGGACTCTTGTCGCTGCCCAGGGAGACTCTGACTTCCCCAGGGCAGGGGAAAGATATCCTCCCGTCGCTCGGGGAGTTGGCTGCGGCCGGGTGATCAGCTCAGATTCCGGCAGATTCCCAGGCCGCGGACGTGGTCCAGGGGGAGAGGCAAGAGAGATTGCTCAGGACTGCATTTGGAAAGGCTCTCCCACTCCCCGCGACGTACGCCTCATCTCACCCAGCTTTTGAAGCCCTAACGGAAATGGATCTATGGGCAGGCTGTGCTCTCCCTAAGCGCGAGAGCTGAACGATGCGCGTAGCGAGGCGCACCAAGAGCGCGGGAGCCTTCCCGGGCCTTGGGGGACTGAGGACCACCCGCCGCCTCCAGACGTCCCAGCCCCCACCCACCCGGCCACCTCGGGAGTCCGGCCGGGCGGGACAGCCTCAGGCGCCCGAGGAAGGCCGAACCTCGAGGGCTCTTCCCGGGGTGGGACTGGGGGTCCGGGGGGCCCTGGTGCCCGCGCTCCTCGATCAGCTGCGCTCCACCTGAGGGAGGCCTCGGGGGGCGCCCTTCCAGCTGGCGCCGGACCGAGTCGCCGGGAAAGCGGAGCTACCTGTAGACGCGGAAGACCGGGTGGGAGGGTTTAGCTCCGTTGCCACGCCGCGGTTGGGCAGACCCTCCCGCGAGCCCGGGGTCCATCCAAGTTTGGTTTCTCCGGTGGGAGGTGGTCGGGCGCCGCCGTAGCCAGGCCAACTCGAGGCCGCCCGGCGATCCGTCTGCCCCTCGCGAGCGCGAGTGCGGCCCGGCGCCGTCCCCCACCGCCCGGCGTCCTGGGAGGTCCCAGCGCGGTCCCAGGCACGTGCTGGGCGCGGGCTCCCGGGAAGTGCGGGGATACCACGAGCTTTCGCCTTTAGCGCCGCAGAGAAGCGGGTCTCCCGCAGTTCGCCTCGCCGGAGACAGCCAGGTCACTCCCTAGGAGGCTCCCGTGTCCAAGGGCAGCTTCCAGTTCAAGCTGCTCTTCTAACGGAGCCCGATGATGTCGGTGACTCGGAAGACCGGGCTTACAGATTTCCGCAGCCGAGGGAGGACAAGACCCGGGCGCCTCCCAAGGATGGAGATGTGCCCTCTCTGGGCCAAGTAGGCTTGGCCCAGCCCTCGCGCTGAGCAAGATCTTCCTCAGAAAAGACGAGGGCTCAGTCTGCAAATCTATTTTTATTAGGTTTTCACTTAAACATACACACAAACTTGCGAATCCTTAACCGTTGGGAACATTCTAACGAAAATCTTGATTTCCAAATGCGCTCCCTGTCCTTAAAGCGGCAGTGAGTTGGCCGGGGCTGAGCGGTTCTGCTGTTGTCTGCGGTCTGTTTTTACCATGCAGGGCCTGGGATTGCCTTGGAGTTTCCGTTTCTAGCTGCAGAGGTCATTTCTCTGGGACTCCGGGATCGGTCCAGAGTTACCGTCGTAAGGTGTGGTCCAGTAGCATCAGCCACCTCCGGAACTGGTTAGAAAAGCAGATTCTCTGGACCTGACACTCTAGGAGTGGGCTGGCGATCTGGGTTTGAACAAGCTCTCCAGGTGATGCTGATGCACGCTGAAGTTTAAGAATCACTAACCTAGACGGAATTCACTTTTGGGAGCCATCGCCTAAGTGCGCGATTAATCTTTCAGGCTCTCTCTCTCCCCCAAATTTCCTCCCTCCCTTCTTTCTTTTCTCCCTCCTTGCCTTCCTTTCCTTTTTCTCCAGGGAATGCCCGCCTAGTCTGGCTTAGGACAACTAGTTCATTCCTTCGTTCATTCATTCCTTCACTCATTCATCTGACTTTTTCAGAGGCCCCTCCCAAGTCCTTGGAGACTTGTAGAGGATCCCCAGGTAAACTAGGCACAACCCCTCCTTTCAAGGACTCATGTCGCCTGCAGAAGAGCAAGGGAGGGAAAGCCCTACGCATTAGAATGGGTGTCCTCAGTATCTCAATCGTGTCCGACTCTTTCCCACCTCATGGACTGTAGCCAGCCTGGCTCCTCTGTCCATGGGATTCTCCAGGAAAAAATACTGGAGTGGGTTGACATCTCCTCCTCCAGGGAATCCAGGAATGGAACTACATTGGCAGAAGGATTCTTTAGATTTGATGTGACTTCCGGAAATGCCCTATTAGGGACTGAACAGGAGCAATGTACCCCCTTTTAAAGTTTCTGACTCCCTTCTTCATCCAGGTTGAGGTTAATTTTTTTTCTGGTTTTCATCACATCCTAGAGATTCTGTGTCTGCTGCATACACTTCTACACACACCTTGACATACACTGCCCGCATCTTATGCCTTCCGCACTGGGTCAGAGTGCTTGGCACCTGGGGTGTGGCAGTGTCACAGTCGCTGGGTGGGAACGTGATTGGACCAGGCTCAAAGTCTCTGAGCCCTTGGATTTCCCTGAGGCCGTACAAGGAGATCTTGGTACTGAACGCTGGCTCACAGACCTTGGGCACTAGCTCCCATCTTGCATCCAGCTGTTCTGAACTGACCAGTTTCCAAACTGGGGGGTGGGGGGGTGGGGGAGTGGGGGGTGTTGGGGAGGGGGCGGGGGCAGTACCCAGATGTTAACATCCTGATCCTCAACCTGCAGATTTCTCACCTTAGGACTGTGTCAAACCTCCTTACCTGTCACTTGATAGTACAAAATTTTGTTGTTCCCCCTCACAGAGTTTCTGTAATTCCAGATGAAACTCTCATTTTCTGGTTTTCTTATACCAAATCAATCTCCCTTAACCTTTCACTTTGCCGCTTCTCTCCAGGACCTTGACTTGAACTTCTGTCCTCAGCCAGCCAAAGAGCCGCTTCCACTGCACCATTTGCTACCCACTGAGGTTTTCTCATTGTTAGGCAGTGAGAACAGTGGAAGGCACTTTGCCCCTTAGTCAGTGGCCAGTTGCTTAAATATCTGGAAACCTCTCATCTCTTTTCAGTCAGAAAAAAAGTTTGACTTGAGTGTGCTGGTACAGGAAAGCCACTGAAAATACCCGCAAACAAAAATGAATTTTCATATTGCCTTAGTCATAAATTGTCTAAAAGTACTCAGCTTCACTTTGACAAAGAGTTACTATTTTAGTATGACCTTTTCTTATGGGGATTTTCAAAATATAAAATGTATAATGGTCAGGAACATGATAATCTCTTTACAACCTGTGATCATATTTCTTAACAGGATTTTGCTTTCCAGTGCAGATGGTCTGACATAGTAACATTCAAAGCAGCCAGCACTTAGGAAATGCCAAGGCCAGCATTTGAATGCAGATACAAGTTTTAACAAAGGAAAATGTATATCCCTGTAGCTGTTTGCCTGTGAATATTCCCCAGAAGATTAATACACTATTCTTGAATCTATGCCAAGTCATCAAACTCTCTGAAAAGCCTGAGAGGTGCCAACTCATAAGGCGTAGAATTCCTTGTCACCAAATATATTTGAGTGTCTACTGCGTACCAGGTACAAGACAATTGTGTTATTGTTTGAGACCCAGAGCTTTCATCCTGACTTGGGGCGGGGGCAAGGGAAAGGAAGGTGGAACTTTAAGGTTGCTTTCCTCTGGTTTTGTTAAATTGTTAAAGTATTTGTACTTTATAGCAATCTTTAAAACATTTATTGAACTTTTTCTTACATTTTTAGGTCACTTTTACTAGTCAAGGAGAGAAAGTCAGTGTTTGAGCCAGCTCATTTATTGGAAAACGAATGCCAGCACAGGCTTAACTTTTGGCTTTCCAACTGGAAGGCCTTAATATCATGACAGCATTTTACAATAATGTTATTTCCATCATGCCAGGTGATAATTTAGCTGTAGATTCCTTATGATTGGTGACCATAGCTCACTCAAGCCTGTTTTCACCTCCTGACTCTGTAAGGAGCCACAGAAAAGAAACACACCCTTCTTCCTCTGGCGCCCTTGCTGGAGGGAGGGGGAAAAGAAGTGGCAGACAGTTAGGTTGGCCCCATGCTCACTGTTCCTCAGCAGAACTTGGAGCAGAAGCAGCTCAGATCCAGTTGGCTTCGGGGAATCCAGGTCTTACAAGAAATGGTGAGCTCTTTTATCTTTGGCTCTGAGCACAAAACACAGCTAGTGTCAATGTATATGGAGACAAACATATCATTCTGCCCTTACTCCATGCACTGTGTCGCAGTACCTGATCACACCGCATGTCTTAGCCACATACTCCGTTTTATGGTGCTTAACACTTTTCCCACATTCTCTTCCTCTACACTGCTCCCCAACCCCAGCGCCTCTCCCCCAGCCCAGGCCCATGCCTGGCAAGTGGGCCAGCCCCCAGGAACCAGCCTGGGTGGGTGCTATGATGTCAGGACACCAGGCAGCAGCATTTCTAACCTGTTAGACTACGGGTGCCTTTTCCTTTCCCTGGAAAAGTACACACAGTGCAAGTCGTCTCCCAGGCTGTGAGGCACTCGTCCAAATGCCCTACGTGGTGGGCCCACCCAGGCCCAGGAGAGTGTGGAGGAGAACACGAGTATGTCATACGGGTGTGTTCACCAGGCCTGCTCCCTCTGTCTCATCCTTGACCACACTCTCTTGACAGGCCATATGGCCTGGGAGTGACCTGGAATATATTAAAAGCGTCGGCTTGTAGAACCCTTGCAGAACAAAGCAGCAATGGCAAAGTGAGATTTTTTACTTGTTAATTCATTTAACATGTATTTATTGAGGATATTTAGCATGGCTGGCCCTGTGTTAGTGTTGGGGATACAACAATGTGTAAGGAGCTATGGTCTCATGGAGAGACAAACAAGTCAATAGACAATTATGATATAGTATAAATCAGAAAGCCTGGATCCAAAGGTACGAGCTAATAGTTTATTATCTTGGGCAAGTCATGCCACTGACTGGCGCCTCAGTTCTGAATATGCAAATTAAGAATATTCTAAGGGTTAAATGATATGAAGTCATATTAATGCAAAGTTATGATTTTTTTTCTTACCCATTAACATAAACTGACCTCTTCAACACAAAATTATTCTTGTCACCCCTCCAAGAATTTGGAAAGAAAACTGAAGGGAAGAAATCTGACCTGGTGTCTGATATCTAGTGGTCAATTATATGCGAATTAAGTCATTGCAAGAAGTATTTCTAGAGAAAAAGTCATCTGCCTTGACAGTAAGACTTTTATCAAGAGTTATTTTTACTGTTGATACTAAAAAAACAGGAATACTGTACTGTATATTACATTTTTTGGTATTTTGTTATATTTTATGCAATTAGAGAATTTGTGGAGTAGATCTAAAATGAATAGATTTTTTTTTTTAGGCTTCAAAGCCATTATTTTGGATGTTACTCATTAGTGAAACAATGATACAATTAATTTTGCCATTTCCTGAGGTCTTAAGGGGCAAGGGATTGTATTAGTTAGAATACAATTGAGCTGTGAGTTTCGGGAAATCCAAAATAATGAGAGGTTAAGCAACAAAGAAGTTATTTTATCTCTCACATAAACATAGGCAAGTCAGAGTCAATGTGGTGTCTAGCTCTTCAAGAAATGACTTTCGGGATTTCCCCGGTGGTCCAGTGATTAATAATCCACCTTGCAACGTAGGGGATGCCGGTTTGACTCCTGGCCCACGTACTCCTACTTGTGGTGACTTTCTGCTTAGAGCAGGGAGGTGTGAACTAAAGTGGGTGAGGTTGGGAGATGAGGAGTGTCAGGAGCCTGCCTGGGGACGATGGATCCATCGATCGAGGGGAACACCCTTTGTGGGATGGGCACTGGGTGATAGGCGGGCCATGTAAGTGGGCGTTCTGCAGGAGTACTTCATTTTCCCCTTGAAATGTAAGAAGAAGAATGAGATAGAACACACTAGAGGAAAAGCGGAGGTCCTGGATTCTTCCTAGCCCCTTCACTGTGTAAAGCAGGTGTAGGGGGCAACTGCAGAAGCCAGGATCTGCCTTTCTACAGTCTTGGCAGCCTTAGGCTGCAGCAAAAAATGTGCAGCTCAGGTTGCCCTGAGGGGCAGAATCAAAGCTACCAGCGGACCCCCCACACAGCAGAAAAGGCCTTGCGCGGCTAGAGCCCAAGGACAGTCTCCAAAGATAAGTGTGGAGAGACTTAATTACCATGTAAAGTTGTCCTGGCCTGACCTCTCTGCCTGGTTAACTTTGCTTCTGAGCCTTATCCTCTGTTAATACAGGCTCTATTCTTTCTCCTAGCCTAGGAGGATGCTTGCAACAAACATGACTTTCTAGGTACGGAGAGAGGTGGGTGCGAAGGGCCTGTGGACCCCCAGTTTCATCTGGGGTCCTCCTTCAGGGTGCTACTTGGCCAGGGGCAAGTCTGAGCGTGGAGGTGACACGCACAGCATTAATGCCAGTGTAGGGGGAAGAGGCTCCCTCCCCCGCAGAAACATCTGGCGTGACACTGGGGACACAGTTACACACATTTACACAGGCCCGGGGGGTTCCCATGCCTAAGAACTGGCTAGATAGTTTCTGTTACACATTTATTTCCTTGAAGGAGGTATTTTATATTCTACCCTGTAATTCAATTCCTTTGGCTCCCCACCCTGCTAAAAAGGAAAAGAACATACAGTCCAAACAATTTTTAAAAACCAGGTTTTCTTCCCCCTCCAAATAGTACATGTGCACAATTCGTGCAGCTTTTATACACATCTGCAAGCGATGACTTGTTTATACCAGCCCTTACAATATTTTAAAAATAAAGTATGATGTTTTTCAATCTGTATACAATAGCATTTTCTTTTATCAACCCTCCACATACAAATGTATTTCCCCCCTTTAGGGTGTAACTACATGTCTAAATAGTAATGTATACAATCAATGTATAGGAAGGATATGCACATTTTACAGCAAACATACCAAGAGGATGTATGACACTCTTGTTGATTTTTTAAAAATACAGTAACTAAGAACCTGCAAAGTTAGAAAAGGCCACCTAAGTTGGTTTGAGCCTATTCTATGTTCTGGGGTTAAAGGATTTAGGATCCTGGAATGAGAAAGTATTCCAGAAACAATATAATTCAGTCTTGTCATTTTACCTGTGTGATCACAGAGGCTTAGGAGGAAAGTAATTTTCTCAAGCTGCTGACTTTTCCACAGCCCAGAACCGGGATTCCTGATTTCAAAGAGGGGCTCTTTCTATTATACCTCACAATCTCTAGTCTGCAGCTGGAATTTTCCTCTGGAAAAAGGTGATCCCAGCAGCCTGTTGTGCCATACCAAGCATCTGAGCACCAGATATCCAGCCTCAGCCCTCCTCCAGGACTTAGCTTTTCAAAATGTGGTTGGAGGACCAGCACTTTTGACCTGATCTGGGGGCTGGTTAGAAGCCAGACCTACTGATTGAGAATCTGCATTTTAACTAGATCCCTAGGTAGTTTGTTTGTAGATTAAATTTCAGCAACAACTCCTCCAGGTCTCTACTGCCACACTGTCTCCTTAAAGACCTGTTTAATCACTTTCCTCTAAGGTGTTAAGAACCCTGGTCTGACGTTAGACTTCATAGGTCAATCTGGAAACTGAGATATTTCAAGCTATCCACTTGTGACTAGCCTTCAGTTCAGTTCAGTTCAGTCACTCAGTCGTGTCCTACTCTTTGCAACCCCATGAATCGCAGCACGCCAGGCCTCCCTGTCCATCACCAGCTCCCGGAGTTCACTCAGACTCACGTCAATCGAGTCAGTGATGCCATCCAGCCATCTCATCCTCTGTCGTCCCCTTCTCCTCCTGCCTCCAATCCCTTGCAGCATCAGAGTCTTTTCCAATGAGTCAACTCTTCTCCAATGAGTCAACTCTTCACATGAGGTGGCCAAAGTACTGGAGTTTCAGCTTTAGCATCATTCCTTCCAGAGAACACTCAGGACTGATGTCCTTTAGAATGGACTGGTTGGATCTCCTTGCAGTCCAAGGGACTCTCAACAGTCTTCTCCAACACCACAGTTCAAAGGCATCAATTCTTTGGTGCTCAGCTTTCTTCACAGTCCAACTCTCACATCCATACATGACCACTGGAAAAACCATAGCCTTGACTAGACGGACCTTTGTTTGCAAAGTAACGTCTCTGCTTTTGAATATGCTATCTAGGTTGGTCATAACTTTCCTTCCAAAGGAGTAAGCATCTTTTAATTTCATGGCTGCAATCACCATCTGCAGTGATTTTGGAGCCCCCAAAAAATAAAGTCTGACGCCCTTTCCACTGTTTCCCCATCTATTTCCCATGAAGTGATGGGACCAGATGCCATGATCTTCTTTTTCTGAATGTTGAGCTTTCATGGGTCCTTAAATTGGCTGTTTGGGAACAATTGACCTAAGATGTTGTGTTGGAATTATTTAGGATAGGTAAATCTGGGAAGGTTTTCCTAGTGGCTCAGTGGTAAAGAATCCGCTTGCCAATGAAGGAGATGTTGATTCGATCCCTGAGTCAGGAAGATCCCCTGGAGAAAGAAATGACAACCCACTCCAGTATTCTTGCCTGGGAAATCCCATGGACAGAGGAGCCCAGCGGGCTACAGTCTACAGGGTCACAAAGAGTCAGACACGACTGTGCAACTGAACAACAACGACAAGAAACCTGGAGAGTGAAAGTCGCTCAGTCGTATCTGACTCTTTGCGACCCCATGGGCTATTCAGTCCATGGCATTCTCCAGGCCAGAATACTGGAGTGGGTAGCCTTTCCCTTCTCCAGGGGATCTTCCCAGGGGGTGGAACCCAGGTCTCCCACATTGCAAGCAGATTCTTTTCCAGCTGAGCCACAAGGGAAGCCCAGGGAAACATGGGCAACCAGCAGAGAAACACAAAAGTCAGATTACAAAAGCGGTTTTTCTACTGTCTGTTTTCTCTCTTATTTCTTTCCCTTTCATTGGCTTCTCACTTGCTCCTGATTTGAGAAGATAAACTGGAGTCTTAAATTTCCTCTTCCACTTCCCCCTGGTTAATCGGGAGCTAAGTGTCCCGGAGGCCTATTTTAGACCATTCTGAGATCTAGTCATCAGAACGATCTGGCTGCCTTGTCTGCTCTCCCAAGGATCCTCAGGACTGATTTGACTAATCTGGTTTGCTAAACGCAAGTCTTCACCTAGCTCCTCATTCCTGAGGTTGTGATTTGGTCTGAGGGAACAACATTTCTAGAGCAAGTCAAGGTTAAACGCCAATTAATGAGCTCTATTTTTCAGAGTGAAAGAAAGTGCTTACCCCTGGCTCCCAGCTCTGAATTTGAGCTGACTCCAGGAGAGGGGACAGTTGTGTATACTAGAGTGTAATATAGTTCGACGTTATTGTTTTTGTTCTGAAGGGCTCCTGTCCTAAGAGGCAACAGTTTAGGGCAGTTTAGGCCAGTCAGCAGCATATTTTATGTTTATAAAAGGCTATTTGCCAAAAACCCACTGTCTCTCATAACTGTTCACCTTTACCTCAGTGATATCTGCTGAGTATCTGGACTCACACTGACCACAGCAGAGGCCTGCGTATTATTTGCTCAAGTGATTTATTCCTCTTCCTCCTTCTCTCTCTCTCTCTCTCTCTCTTTTTTTTTTTATTTTAAAGTTAAATATGTGCCTGGCAGCTCAACTGGTAAAGAATCTATCTGCAATGCAGGAGACCCCGGTTCGATTCCTGGGTCGTGAAGATTCGCTGGAAGAGGGATAGGTTAACCACTCAAGTATTCTTGGGCTTCCCTGGTGGCTCAGCTGGTTAAGAGTCTGCCTGCAACGCGGGAGACCTAGGTTCAATCCTTGAGCTGGGAAGATTCCCTGGAGAAGGGAACAGCTACCCACTCCAGTATTCTGGCCTGGAGAATTCCATGGACTGTCCATGGGGTTGCAAAGAGTCGGACACAACTGAGCAACTTTCATGCACAAGACGGATCAGGCTGGGGCGGGATGGGGGCGGGGATGGTGTGCTTCTTCAGTGTTGTACTACGTCCATAAAGTAGACTTTGTGAGTTGTACACTTGCATTTTTGTTTTCTGACTTATTGTTCTCTATCCTGCAATTGTTCTATTAATTTGATAGTATATGGTTTCAGCCAAACATTTGTTCCAGATTCTGCCAGATGAAGGGCATGTCTCCAGACCAAAACTCTTCCCAGGAACCCTCCTAAGTAAGTAGAGCTTCATCCACCCAGCCCCCGGCCACTGTGCTGTTTCCCTAGGGGCCTTTGGAAGCTGAATGGAGTCCCTTGGTGAACCCCAGTTTAGCTCGTGTCAAGACTCTCTGTGTGTCTCTGTGATGAGGAGCATTCACGGGCAGTTCTGTGACCAGCTCAGGGGCAGAAACACAGGTCAGACAGAAGCAGCGGGTTAGGAACCAGATCTGAGTGTTGGAAAGTGAGTACCAAACTTGTGGGGTCAACTCCTTCCCTCATGGGGTGAGTGTCTTCCTTCAGGCGCTATGTAGGCCATTCACTGCAAAGGCATTCACATTCCCTCCGAGTAGTCTGCTTTTGTAATGCCCGGGGGATTTACTTGAGTATAGAGGTCACTGTCTGCAACAATTAAGCTTTAAAGCTAATTCCCAAGATAAATAGAGCAAATTGACACCACTTTGGTTATAATTTTTCTTGCTCTCAAACTCCAAAAGGCAACAGTGAACCAGCTGCCAGACGCGGTTCCTGGAAATTCAAGAAACATAGGCATTTTATTTTCTACCTTTCTAAATGAGGCAATTTAGGGCTGTCAGAAACAACAAAATCCATGTAAAAGTCTTAATTTTACAATTTTGCTGGCATTTCTGAGAGGACAGAGAACCTTTGTTTCTTTTTTTTTTAAGCTATATAAGTAGTGGTTTCTTTTTAAACTGGGATGATACAGGGTTGTAATCTTTTTAATTCAGACCTTGCAGCAGGAAAGCTGGGCTCACTTGTGAGCTGTATTATTCAGTAACACACTCTGCATGGAACAGGGAAAGTAAATAACTGAACACATACTTTATAATTACACGCGGAGGGAATTCAAAGCTGTGGTGGGGAGCGGAGTTTGGGGGCCTGGGGCGGCAGCTGCAGTTTCTGGCTTCTCCCCTCATATGCTGAAAGCATGGGAGGGATCTAGAGGTCCCAGCAGAAACCCCAGTAGTGAGGGGAATTGAGGTTCACTGAGCAGAAAATGAAGATTCTGTCTCTCTGGGACCCAGCCATCAGGAAAATAATGAGGATTTATAGAATAAACCGTGCACCTACTCAGGGACTCCATAGATTCATTCCCATTTTCCTAGGTGGTGTTTAGGACACCTCAAAATTTCAATAACTTTGCTGAGGAAAACGATTCCATGGTCAAATAAACTTGAAAAGGATGTATACTAGATTCCCTACTGGACAATCAAAAGTCATGTTAGCACAGCCAACGCTATCAGAGGTCTTATAGGAGAGACATCTGTTTAACCCCATCTTCCCATTTCTATTTCGATTTTTTTCAGCTGTAAAGTTCTATAGGTTCTTGCTGACCAAGCAGTTTCTGCTTTCCAAACTAGTTGATAACAGAGAAAACTGTGATAATTCAGATTTTAAAGACTGGATTATACCACACTCAAACTAAAGGGATTTAACTGTTCTCATTGGAGAAGGAAATAGTGACCCATTCCAGTATTCTTGCCTGGAGAATCCCATGGACAGAGGAGCCTGGCGGGCTACAGTCCATGGGGTTGCTAGAGTCAGACACAACTTAGTGACTAAACCATTGTCCATGTAAACTGACAGACTGTCATAATTTAATTGTGGTAACCGGAACTTTTAATTGTCATTCTGTTACTCATCAGCTGTGTGACCTGGGCTTTCACTTAACCTCGGTTTCTCCAGTTTTGATCTTTGAATTAAAAATCTTTTCCATCTCTAAAACTTGTCCTTGGTGGGGGATTGGGGGGAGTATTGATTAGAGACTTTCTTTCAATAGTTCATCCAGCGGTTAATTGCTTTCCCACTATTCCATCATAGAATCTGTTCATTAGAAAAGTAATATCAGATATTGAAGTTGTTGGAAAACCAAAGATTAATGAGCAGTTACTATGTGTCAGACACTGTTGTATGAGTGTCTGTATTCACTTGTGTTAACCCCAAGGCCAAACCACACCAAGGCCCACTTCTCTGTGAGCCCAGGAACCTAGAAAGGACACGTTTAATTAGTCAAATGTGGAACAAGTATAAAATCTACTAGCTCTTCCTGAAAGTTCAACCAGCCAAGTCCCCAACCCCCTAACTTTTTAAAAAGGGGCATGTAAGTGTGTTGCAAAGCACAAGCATTGCGATTATCTTGCTTTTCACAGTTTCACAGGTGTGCCCTTTTTGTGTTCAACCAGATTTCTACAGGTTATTTGCAGTGTGCTATAAACCTAGGCATTGATAAGGCAGATCAAACATTTCCTCCTCATGAGGTGATAGCCCCGTATTGCTCTAACTTTAAACCTCTCTTCAGGGGCCAGTGGACTCTATCTGGGGGTGGGGGGTGGGGAATAGTCAGTATGTTTACAGAGCATCCCTGAGGCAGGGCGCACTGGTGATGTGAGGACAACTGGAGCCATGGAATGCCATAGCAATTGTACACATGTGATGTGTACAAAGCACAGGATGCCAATGTGTTTTTTAACATCCTGACTCATCTTATCCAACCCTACCAGTGCGTATAGAGTAACCCCAAGGACAAAGCCTGAATTAATCAGGACTCATTTGCAAATGACAAAAGCACAACTCTAACCAGCTTAAGCAATAAAGGATGTTTCCTAATCCCTGTAACTGAAAAGTTAGTCCCTAGTCCCTGAAGAGTTCATGGGTTGAACAGCTTTGGGCACACCTAGATCCAGGAACTCAAGCCATATGATGAAAGTCTCTTTCAACCTCTCTCTTTCTCTGTTTCTCTCTCCTGTTCAAAATGTAAGGCCTCATTCTCCTCTACTGCAGACAACTTCCACGATGAGGCCCGGGAAGATGGTCACTTGTATCTGCAGTTTACATGATCCTCGCAGTTTACAGTCCCAGAGGAAGCAAGTGCGTCTTTCCTTGCACAGCAGTAGCCTAGACTCTGGGACTCAGCTGCCTAGTTACATAGTCTGTCTCTACCACCTAGCTGTGTGGTCTTAGACAAATTACTCTATCTCAGTTCCTTTATCTGTAGTGAAAGTTGCTCAGTTGTGTCTGACTCTTTGTGACCCCATGTACTATATAGTCCATGGAATTCTCTAGGCCAGAATACTGGAGTGGGTAGCCTTTCCCTTCTCCAGGGGATCGTCCCAACCCAGGGATTAAACCCAGGTCTCCTGCATTGCAGGCGGATTCTTTACCAGCTGAGCTATCAGGGAAGCCCTCCTTTATCTGTGAGGGGGAGATAATAACATTAATCTTTTGAACTGATGTGAGGATTAAATGCATCTGAAGTATTTAGAGCAGTTCCCGGCACATAGCAAGTACTCAATAAATGCCAGTGTTTGGAGAGGACCTTCAGTGGAAGAGTTGGCTAAGCTGATCTTATCTGCTATCTCTGGAGAAATCAGTGTGGGAGAGCAAATGAAGCAGTCTGATTGGCCAGACCTGATTTCCACTCCTGTGCCCTGGGGAAGGCAGTACCCGAATCACAGTGAGTCATTGAGAAGTCATTTCCAAGGAAGGACTGGTGAGCAGACAAATGGCATGTGTCCACTCCAGGGCCAAAACCTGGTCCAGACCTGACTAGGACAGGAAAGAAATGGGTGGCTCAGCCCTTCCCATGTGATTTGGAATGAAGTTGAATTACCAGCATGAATTACTTATATTCAATCTTAATGGAGCCTGGGGCCTTAATGTAGCCCCAGAGTGGAAGCATCATCACCCTCACTGTCTCAGAACAGGACCCATCTAGATGTCTTGATTCCAGCTGGATAGCAGCTTAGTTACCCAGCCTTGAACTCCTAGTCCTGAATACACCTGGGACACGCTGTGAACAGCATTTCGCTTGGCCATGGCCCTTACACAGCCTGGTCTGGATTCTGGTCCAGTGACTCCTGTGGATCACCCACGCTACTACCCACTGTTGCTGCCTGAAACCCCTTGGCACCTTGCCTTACCTACTGGTTTGGTCGGTACTCACTGAATGGGCATGTAATTTATTAGCCAGCTAGAGAACTGGTACTGACCACACCTCAGTTTGGGCTTTCCAAGTGGCACCAGTGGTAAAGAACCCACTTGCCAATGCAGGAATGTAAGAGACATGGGTTCGATCCCTGGGTCGGGAAGATCCCCTGGAGGAGAGCATGGCAACCCACTCCAGTATTCTTGCCTGGAGAATCCCGTTGACAAGGAGCCTGGGGACTACAGTTTATGGGGTCTCGAAGAGTCGGATGTGATTGAAGCGACTTATCACGCATGCACACCTCAGCTTGCTGCATCCTAAGATGTTGTGTCTTGGATATCCTGGGGCCAGTTTTCTCATGGTTTCACCTCTGTCCCCAAATTTCTTCTTGTGTTGCCCCAAATCCCAACATGTGTTGTCCCCTTTTTGACAAGATCAGGCTACACCTTATTTCTCAATGACCTTGCTCTTACAGCTGCAGTGCTGTCTCTTCTCTCCTTTCAGGGCTCTGGCTGTTACTCAGAAACCTCTTTTTATGTCCCCAACCATCTTACTGGGTAACATAATTTAAAAATTTTCTCTTGAAGAGAGCATCATTTTAATGCCTTAGCCTAGGGCACTTATGAGGAGGCAAATGGGAGGTGCAATAAGCTTAAGTCTCCATAAATGGCCTCTTGGGTAGGGTGGAAAGTTCTAGATTCACTATGCATGCATTAGCAGACAACGGGTTCTGAAGCTCGCTAATAAATCACATTTTCGTGTCAGCAAGTAGGTATTTATTTTACAATTAATGATTCCCCAAATACAAGAACTTCTAAAGAGCAGATAAAAGCAGCTGCAAATGTGGTCTTGGAATAAATATCAAGAAAGGAAACACAAGCAGCCTGCGGAGTTCCAGCTGCTCTCCCCCCAACGCTTATCAGCTTTCTTACGGTCAGGCACATTTTGAAGTTGGAAGGCACATTTCCAACAGCTCTTGTCCTTATACATGATTCTTGAAATATTACAGACATTCTGGTTCCTATCAAAATAGTAGTCACCGTCACCAAAATAATTCACTTCCTCCTCATCCTCTGTTCTCCCTCCGGCCCCTCTTTGGCATCTGCAGCCTCCATCCTGATGCTCAAGATGACAAACCCCAATTGTGGGGAATCTGTGACACTACGCACTCTAACACGAGCTGAGCAGGGCCAAGGTTAGTCTGTGATTTATGTGATCGTTCTATTCGCAGGGGCAAGCTAGGCTTTCTCAATCCCGCACCTTTAATCCTCGCCTCCTCCAGACCAGTCGCACTTCCATCTTATTGTTGCAGCTGCAGTGCGTTCCTTGAAATGAAACTGCAGTTTTCCAGGGATGGTAATTCCATCTTCCTGAGCTGATTCAAAGATTAAACAGAGTGCTTTAGAGACTGCATTCTCAGCAAGCACCAAGGGCAATCAAAAAGTGGTGTTTGGGCCAACAACAATACAAATTTCAGATGGAAAGGGGGACTGAAAAAAAGCCCTTAAAATTAGAGGTATTGGAATGAGTGTAGATTTTTGACATTGAATGCTATGGGGGCTGCCTTCTACAGCATAAAATGCTAAGGATTTTATGTCACTATTTCTTCAAAACTTGGGTTTCTCAGACAAATGAATGAGTAAAGCGTTCAGTGCTGTTCTGCTACTAATCTGCTTATTGATCTTGAGAGCTAATGAATTTTTTTGCAGAATATTCACACTTTGCTCTTTAAATTTTCAATGTGTCTTCTTATGTCTTGTGTCTTATGGCTTATGTCTTATGCAGGTCTGGATGCCTTACTTTGTTGTTTTTAACTGAAAGATAAATGATTGCTAGCTTTAAGCCTGCCAGAAAAATTAGGATTATTGAGCCAAAAGATGGATGAGCCAAAAGATGTCTTGGGGATTGTCAGAAGAGCCATGGCAGTCTGGTGCATAGGGAGAGATAGCAATCAGAATCTGAAGGGTGGGGACTTCCCAGGTGGTCGCCTGACTAAGACTTGATGCTCCCAATGCAGGGGACCCAGATTCCATCCCTGGTCAAGGAATTAGATCCCACATGCCACAACTAAGAGCTCTCATGCCGCAGCTAAAAATCCTGGGTTGCCACCACTAGGACCAGGTTCAGTCAACTAAATAAATAAATATATATATATATATATATATAAGAATCTGATGGATGGTACGTCTTTGAAGATTACCTGCTCTCTCTGGCCAATCTGACCTTCTGGTGGCTAACCTGGAGAAGGTTTGGAATGTCTGGACACCCTGGCAACACCGTTCTCATTGCAGGACTGCTTACCAGCGGACTCGAGCTTTGAAAGACTTTTATGAGCAGAGCGTCTCCTGGTCGCTTCCCTTGTCCCTCTCCACTGTGTCAAGACCAGAGGGTTTTGTCCTCTTTCTTCTGGTTGGTGTCACATCATGTCACCCATTATCAACAATTCTGGGGCATGTTATGGTCCCAAGGCCCATCTTTTGGAAGGAACTCTCCCAGCTTCCACTTCCCTGGGGGAACAGAAAGCTGGGTTCACCCCCATTCTCTTGAACTCTCACAGCCTCTCACTGCATCTACTGCTTTCTACAGGCCTGACTTCTAACCCTGACCTTCCCTCTTTTCAACCATTTGACTCTGAGCCAGTCACTTAAACTCTTTGTCCCTCAGTTCTGGCTTTTACAAGGACTGCTGCTTACAAAATATGATTTAAAGTTCTCTTTCCCAAACATAAACTCTCCCTCCATGCCCCAAATTCAGTCTATAGTGATTCAGTTATTTGTCTGTCTACCATGCCCCCGCCCCTACCCAGCCCTTATTTCTTTTTAAAGAATCTTGTGAAGAAATCCATTGGTTTCTGAATAGGTTGTTGAAAGATGAAAATAGTGGCTTCATGAGCCATCTGGGCTTTTGGAAGGGGAAAAAGTATGCATAAAAAAAGCAAGGATCCCCAAGAAATAAACTGTACTAACTTCACAACTCTACCCAGGGCTGCCTGCTTACACAACCTTGTCATTTCTTTTTCCTGTGTACATGAAGTCTTTATATAACCAGATAGTGTAAGCAGAAATTCAATTTAGCAGAGAAACAGAAGCAGATAATGTTTGTTTATTGACAAGGGAAGCAATCAGCCTTTGTTCCCTAACGTATTAAACAGACAAGGGTTCTTCTCCCTGCTGTCCAAACTGCTGCCTGAGGAAGCAAGAGCTGGGAGATCTGCCAAGGGAGGGGAACACTCTCCCTGGAGTTTTCAGGGGCAATAATAGCATTCTGGGACTTCCCTGGTGGTCCGGTGGTTAAGAATTCGCCTACCAATGCAGGGAGACACAGGTTCGATCCCTGGCCCAGGAAGATTCCACAATCTGGGGCAACTAAGCCTGCTCACCACAACTACTGAAGCCCTTGTGCTCTAGAGCTCATGCTCTGCAATAAGAGAAGCCTCCACAGGGAGAAGCACCGAAATGATAAAAAGCCCACGTCCAGCAACGAAGACCCAGTACAGACAAAAAAAAAAAACAAAACACAAAAAAACCAGCGTCCTGGTCTTCATGCTTCCTTTTTTTTGACATGAACTCTTTGGACCTTCCAATTTCCATGAGCCCCATAGAAGGTCTGACAAGTCTTTCAGGGTACCATGGATGGTTTTAGTGCTAGGATTTTTCTTTTTTCTTATATCATGAATCTAAACAACTTCCAAAGGGAAGTAAAGAAAAAGAACTGGTTAGCTCAACATAAAACCGTTAACCATGCCTCCAAATTCTCTTCCATCACTGTCAACATACGCACGTGTTGTTGCAAAGCTGTGATCTGTGTATACACACGATTTCACGTTATGCTTTTTTCACTTAACTGTATTCCACATATGCATCTCCATGACTTGGCTGATACTCAAAACTTAACATTTTTAATGGAGGGTATTCCATCTTGTTCCGACTTAGGCTACAGGACCATTCATTCGCCTATCATGGAACTCTAGATAGTTTCAGCCCATTGAGAATTAATCTTTGTTTGAGTAAATATCCCTCGGGTTTCCTGGGCCATTTTTATAAGGTGTGCTAGGTTTTAAGCTTATTTGTTTGTTTCTGTGATTTCTTCTGTCACAGTTCTCACTTTGTGTTTGAGTATGTCATTTCTAGATGTGGTTGCTTTAAAAACGATCCTATTATCTAGCTATCAGTGCATTCAGGGTCCTGAAATGTAATCAGGGCCCACTCTAAAAAGCAAACAATACAAGTGTTGCCACCTGTTGATGTACAATTCATTACACTTGTTTCACTTGGGCTCTGCTGAAGATCAGCATAAAAGGAAGACAAAATTTATTATAATTCCCACAAACTTAATCCCTAGACTTATTAACATAAAATTTGCATTTTTCCTGTTCTTTTTGTTATGTTAGACCTTCTTCTAACATGGGTCATTGATTGTAAGCTAGTATAAATTTTGCTTCATTACAATTTGCATTGGATGTATTTAAAACCTTTCCATTTGATCAAGGCTCCACATTTTTTTTTAATTTAAAAGTTCCAAACATCAAACATTTTGAAAACCCATGGATAGTACGGATCCTAGTGCTCTAAATGAACTGATGTCAGCAAACAGCCAGAGTTTGTCAATCCTCAGCGGAACCAATTTTCACTAATTCAAAGATGAAAAATAGCTTCCATATTTCATAGAAAGAGTTCTACTAATAACCATAATAGAGGAGCAGTTACTTTTCTTCAGACTTTAAGAACGAATGAGTATGTGTGCATTAAGAAAATAGGCAAACAGCATGCACTTTGTTAAACCATAATTTATATAAGTCAAAGAGGGAGAACCAAGAACCTAATAGTTTGTAACCAAGATTTTATAAATACTATTCCTCTAAAATATTCAGCTGAATAATACATTCTAACCACAGCCCTCACTCATCAACCAGGAATGCCTTATATGTAGTAGAAGGTCAGTAAATGAATTCCTGAATCACTTCTTATTCATTTTTTGATTTGTTCACTCCTCATTCATTCAGTAATTTTTGAGCTCTTACTGTGTACCAGGTTCAGAACTATGTGCTTGGGAATAACAAGATGAATAAATAATAGTTTCCATCTATCTAAAGTGGGAATTAGAAAATACCAGTTACAAAGTGTTTGATCGTAGGGAATAGAAAGTAGACTAATTGTAGCAGAAACATTACACATGTTTATATCATCTCACTTAACAAGAAGGTTAGAGGAAGCTCTAATACTTTGGCCACCCAATGTGAAGAGCCGACTCATTGGAAAAGACTCTGATGCTGGGAAACATTGAGGGCAGGAGGAGAAGGGGGCGATAGAGGACGAGATGGTTGGATGGCATCATCGACTCAATGGACATGAATGTGAGCAAACTCAGAGATGGCGAAGGACAAGGATGCCTGGCGTGCTGTAGTCCATGGCGTAGCAAAGGGGTGGACACAACTGAGCGGCTAACAACAACAACAGCAACGACAGTGGTTCCAGGGATGATTCGGTGACTCAGTGAAGATGACTGTCATAGAATCTGGCTTTTCAGAGCAAAAAGAAGGGAGAAAGAGCAATACCAACAAGCTCTCCAAGTTCTCTTCTTCTTCTTTTTTTTTTTTTTAATTTTTAAATCAGGAAGCAAATCTTGTCCCAGAAATACCCCAGCAGACTCACACTTACGCCTTCATTGGTCAGACCCCTAGCTGGAAGGGATACTGCCCAACCTCCATAGATTGAGAGAGAAAGGGAGAAGTGTGTTGTTTCGGAAGGGCTCCCAGATCCCCAGCTAACACTCTCTACTGCTGCAGGAACCTGGGGTCGTACAAGGTTCTGCCAGGGACTGTGGCAACTTCAAGAGTCAAAATGCAATGTATTCCTTCATTCAGTAAAGATTAATTGGAGGATCTTCTTTGGGCTGAATCCTGATGATAGAGCTGTGAAGACAGACACAATTCCTTGGAGAACTTAAAATATGGAAGGAAAAATATTAATAGATGATGAGCTAGATAGATGATGAATTTGTCATCTGTGAATAGATGAATAGATATGATGATGAGTTTATCACCATTAGACACTAATGACCTGGGACTTCCCTAGTTGTCCAGTGGCTAGGACTCCTCACTCCCAATGCAGGGGGCCCAGGTTCAATCCCTGGTCAGGGAACTGGATCCCACATGCTGTAGCTAATAGTCCATATGTCACAACTGAAAGATCCTGCATGCTGCTACTAAGGCCCAGCTCAGCCAAATAAATAATTTTAAAAAATTACTAATGACCCCATTAGGATTTAATCCTAAATCCAACCTTGCCAGGCCCCACTGATCCAGAAAGGACCTTACTAAATTGCTATAGGTGGGATTCTTTTCATCTGATACAGACACCCATCCACTCAAGCCACTGACCCATTTCAAGAGTGTGTTTCAAACACAAAGATTACAATCAGTTCAGTTCAGTCGCTCAGTCATGTCTAACTCTTTGCAACCCCATGGACTGCAGCACAACAGGCTTCCCTGTTTATCACCAACTCCCAGAGTTTACTCAAACTCATGTCCATCGAGTTGGTGATGTCATCCAACCATCTCATCCTCTGTTGTCCCCTTTTCCTCCTGCCTTCAATCTTTCCCAGCATCAGGGTCTTTGCCAATGAGTCAGTTCTTCGCATCAGGTGGCCAAAGTATTGGAGTTTCAGCTTCAGCATCAGTCCTTCCAATGAATATTCAGGACTGATTTCCTTTAGGATGGACTGGTTGGATCTCCTTGCGGTCCAAGGGACTCTCAAGAGTCTTCTCTAACACCACAGTTCAAAAGCATCAACTCTTCAGTGCTCAGCTTTCTTTATAGTCCAACTCTCACATCCATACATGACTACTGGAAAAACCATAGCTTTGACTAGGCGGACCTTTGTCGGCAAAGTAATGTCTGCTTTACTTTACTTAAGCTGAATGTGGCTCAGATCATGAACTCCTTATTGCCAAATTCAGACTTAAATTGAAGAAAGTAGGGAAAACCATTATACCATTCAGGAAGTGACAGAGAGATTCAAGGGATTAGATCTGATAGACAGAGTGTCTGAAGAAGTATGGACAGACATTCGTGACATTGTACAGGTAGCAGTGATCAAGACCATCCCTAAGAAAAAGAAATGCAAAAAGGCAAAATGATTGTCTGACGAGACCTTACAAATAGCTGAGAAAAGAAGAAAAGCAAAAGGCAAAGGAGAAAAGGAAAGATATACCCATTTGAATGCAGAGTTCCAGAGAATAGCAAGGAGAGATAAGAAAGCCTTCCTCAGTGATCAGTCCAAAGAAATAGAGGAAAACAATAGAATGGGAAAGACTAGAGAACTCTTCAAGAAAATTAGAGATACCAAGGGAACATTTCATGCAAAGATGGGCACAATAAAGGACAGAAATGGTATGGACCTAACAGAAGCAGAAGATATTAAGAAGAGGTAGCAAGGATACACAGAAGAACTATATAAAAAGATCTTCATGACTCAGATAACCACGATGGTGTAATCACTCACCTAGAGCAAGACATCCTGGAATGGGAAATTAAGTGGGCCTTACGAAGCATCACTACAAACAAAGCTAGTGGAGGTGATGGAATTCCAATTGAGCTATTTTAAATCCTAAAGATGATGCTGTGAAAGTGCTGCCCTCAATATGCCAGCAAATTTGGAAAACTCAGCAGTGGCCACAGGACTGGAAAGGTCACTTTTCATTCCAATCCCAAAGAAAGGCAATGCCAAAGAATGCTCAAAGTACCACACAGTTACAATCAGGCCTCTCTGCGATTTCACAGGTATGCTCTCTGCAGACTGTTTGTATTCCACTGGCACCTCCTAGCTGTTGACACTGTCTTAGGGACCCAGGCACTCACAAGGCAGATCAGTTTTGTCGAGCGAAATCGTTGCCCTTTGCTGTGCTAACTGCAGCCTCTCGCCCTGTCTCTCCAGTAACCTGAGGGTGTGGGCCGGCAGTGAGCATGGCTGCGGGCCAGCACAGGAGTCCGGGGGGCTTGCTTGGTGTACGCTGGTGACATGTGGACAAACTGGAGCTGCTGGAAAAATCAGAGAGCAAAGCCTCAGCCCTGGGAAAAATCGTCAATGGACTTCGCCAGGCCCGAACAACGGCTGGGCCACTTGTGGCAACATAAAAGGCCGACATCCCGGCCATGAGTAATGTGCTCTTGGCAGCTGTTAAAAGGGGCCTAAAACCCCACTGGCTCGCGGACCCAGCCGGACGGGCCAGGTGCAGGCTGACAGGAGAGCTGTGTTGATTCTAAAGGCCAGAGATGTTATTTTGAGGTTTGACTGTTTATGTCTCATTACTGCTAATTTCCATGAGTTTGCAGGCCTCGGTCTGTCAGCCCCATCTCTGGTGGAGAAATCCATTTACACATGAAGGCTATTCACTAACCCGTCCCCAGCCCCCAGGTTTTGTTTGATGACAATCATTTCTGGGAATACAATCTTCGTGTGGAGTTTTCTTAAGCAATTTGGGTTTGTGGCCCCCTCTCCCCCAAAGTCTCTTACTGGGTATGAGCAGGGCTGGCCTGGGACACATTTAAACAACATTTATACCTTCTACCCTCCCCTAAGAGTGCTTGTGAATATTAAGACAGGGGCCTCTGTAAATACATAAATAACATTAACTTTCTCTTCTACAGTTAGAAAATTCCAAGGGAAAGGATCAGATCAATAAGACAAAGAATATGCAACATGGAGGATTAAATTTGACAAGAAACGTGCAGGCGACAAAGGGCCCTCCTTCCCTGGGCACTTCTGGTCCATTCCCCATGCTGCCCTTTGACCCTGTGGATTCTCATCCCATGTAGCCCCTTCCTGGACCCTGGTTGTAACCTTTCTGACAAAGAAGTGTTTTTTGTTTTTTTTTATTATGGAAAATTTTAAATGTATACAAAGGAAATCAAATAGTACAAAGAACACTCCTGTACTGGTTACATGCTGCCATTTTTAGCTTATGTACACCTCTCCTCTCCTCCCCCCAACTCCATTCTTGTTTTTTTCACAGCTTTTAAAGTAAACATTATATGTATTGAAATGCACCGCTCTTTGCTGTACAAGTTTGACAAATGGATACACCACCCATGTAACTTATACCCCATCACAGTATAGAATTTCCAGGTTCTCAGAAAGTTCCCTGGCGGACCTTCCCAGTCAATCCCCCCAGGCAACCATTGTTCTATTATTTTTTTTTTTTTCTTAAACCTTAGTGGGTTTTTTTTGAGGGGGGGGGCCTGTTTTAGAACTGACAAAGATTTTTCTGATCTGTATCCTATCTCTGAACTCTCTTCTCTGCTTCCTAAGACAGGAGCCAGCTTATCTGCTGAGACAGTAGGCCTTCATCCATCCACTGGTTCGTGCCAATGGATGGATTTGCTGATGCTGTCAAGTCAAGTCTAGCCGTTTCACAGAGGTCTTTGGTGATATAGACAGTAGACCCAAAGGGTCTTTCTTCCAAGGTGAGGTCTTGTGGCCAGCTGGGTTGGAAGAGACAACACTTATTCCCTTGGGCCTATTGTGTGTGGTGCTATCCAGGGAGGAATACAGGATTTGTGCACGGATACACAGGCACATCTTTGCTTGTGAACACTCTCTAGTTCCTCCCATCATAACTAGGCTTTAGTGTCACTGTTGTGGGCCCACCTGTTAGAGCCAACTCCCCTAACCCTTTCTTCTATTTGGCTGTAACCCTGCTGCTCCCTTTTACTCTGAGGCGGGCCCTGGCATGGCAGAAAGGCACCCAGGTACCCTCCTCACACTCCAATTGTAACTTCTGAGGGATGGATTTGAACATTGGAGAATGCCACCAAAACAAAGATTTGGATTTTTTTTTTCTACAATTGATATAAAGTTGTTTTCTCTGAGGTACAATAGCTATCTTTTAACATAGTTCCTGGTCTGATGGTGAAACCATGCCTCAGCAGAGAGGAAGGAAAATGTGCCGAGCATCTGTTACATGCCAGGCTCTCAATCAGCTTCTAGAATAAGTTATAGTAAAAGGTACCCCAAGTACCTGGCTTCTGTAAATCGTTCAGCAGGACTTTGGCTGTTCAGATGAACTAGGGCTCACTTCAGTGGGGAGAATTGATGACGTTGCTATCATTATAGCTATAACACATTGAGCATTCACTATGGCCAGTTGTTTTATATGCTTTCTACTAGTGCTTTTGAAGTACTCCATTTTAGTCTGTAGAGGAAAAGAAGGGAAACCATTTATTGCATTTCAGTGTTATAGCCAACATCTTAGACTATGATCTAAATACTATTATTATCCTTTCTTTACAGATGGTGCAACAGAAAATTAAATGAGTTAATACGGTAAGGTCCTTAGAACAGAGCCTGGCCCACAGAAAGCACTGTATAAATGTTTCTTATATTGTTATTAGGTAACTAACTCACTCAAGGTTGCCTAGCTAGTTAGGAGTAAAGAAGGGGCTTCAAGTAGGTGATCTTTTCTCTACTCCACTCTCTGGGGATGGCTTCTGAGTCCTTGGACCCAAAAGATATGGCGCTAAACTTGACCTTGGTTCCTGGTATTTGGCAAGGGGCTGGTAGGATATGGGGTCTATAGCGAGATAGGAGAGGCTTCTGTTAAGTTGGATGAAGAGCCCACCTCTGGATTCTGCTCCCTGGAAAGATATCTTCATGCTGTCCTCTTAAAAAAGGCTTTGCTGGTGCATCTGCCAGTTGCTCAGAGTCCTAGTCAATTAGGCTGTTAATCACAGATGTAGTCAAGGCAATACCCACAGGAAATCCAATAAATATAAATATTTACTAGGGGCCTTTTATGTGTTGAGGCAATGAAATAGGTTCTCAGAAACGTGTGCGTTTAAGCAGGTCTCTGTAATAATCCTGGCCATGGCCTCCATGCCCTGGCTGCCATCTGTTTTCTGACTATGTTTTCTGTTCATCTCTGGTCTGCTTCCTGTGTTCCAGTTACGGCTGTATGTCCGGCACTAGCCATCTTCCTACCCCACGGACACAGCAGCTCATGTCCATCTCAGGACCCCTGCAGATGCTCTTCTCAGCCTGGAAAGTTCCTCTCCTTGATCTGCTTGTGGATGCCTCCTTCCTTTCACTCAGCTCCAAAATCCCCATCCTTAGAGAGCCATTCCCATATCCCCTCTGCTTTTTCCTTTTCCTTTTTTTTTTTTATTGCATTTCCCTGTTTATTTCCCACCTAGTGCTAATCCCAAACTGAAATTATTTTATAATTACTGAGGAAGCTGGGCTTCGAAGGTGGCACTAGTGGTAAAGAACCCACCCTGCTAATGCAGGAGACATAAGAGATACGGTTCCATCCCTGGATCAGGAAGATCACCTGGAGGAGGGCATGGCAACCCATTCCAGTATTCTTGCCTGGTGGGGCTATAGTCCATAGGATCGCAAAGAGTCAAACACGACTAAAGTGACTTAGCGCGCACACAGGAAGCTGGCTGGGGAGCAGATTTAGTGCTGAATCCTCTGTGCCTAGGACAGTGATCTCAGTTCATATTTGTCACATGCATGATAGTTAATAATTGTCATTCCATTTGGATAATGCTTAGCTGCCACTCATAGTCATCTGGTCCTCCCAAAAACCAGAGTAGGCAGGGAAGGCAATTATACTTATGGTACAGAATGAGATGGTTGGATGGCATCACTGACTCAGTGAACATTGAGTTTAAGCAAGCTCCAGGAGTTGGTGAAGGACAGAGAAGCCTGGCATGCTGCAGTCCATGGGGTTACAAAGAGTTGGACATGACTGAGTGACTGAACTGATGATGACAGAATGAGAAACTGAACCTCAGTTATGGAGACTGACTCTACACCTGCAGCGTGTTCCCTGTTTCCTCTTTAAGTTTTTTTGCATCTTTCTCTATGTGTCCAGCTCGAGGCCGGAAGCTGTTTATCTGGGGGAAGCTTGCCCTCTGGAGCTTGTGCAGGCTTGTGCCACAGCAGAGAAATAAAAAGTATATTTGAAACAGTGAATGAAGGCTCTGTAGAACTTCTAGCAGGAGATGTTGAGTCGGCTGCTCCTTTGTAGGTTTTTGAAACAGGAAGAATTGTCTTCTACTTTAAATGGTTTCTGGAAAAGGAGTAAAAGAGCCCCTATAATCCTTGATTTCTGTCACTGGAAAAGGCAGTATGAGATATCACCGGGGCATTGGGAGTGGGGGAGTACTGCTCATTGGAGAAGAACTGAATGTGTATATGTATGTGTGTGTGGGGGGGACGGGGATGTTTTCTGCCCCATATGACGGAATGATGAATATATCCTACCTGGGGACATTTTAAAATAAGATTCAGTTTTTAAAATTATATACACACACAGAGTCAGTGATGATTATTATTTGCATTTCAAAAAATTTCTCCAATGATAAAATGATTATTTTAATATCCAGATAACTTTTGAGTGTATTAAATAATATGTCAGGCACTTTTGCATACAGTCTCTTGCTCAATGCTCACATCCCCCCTTTGAGATGGGTGTTTTATCTACACTATTCCGAGGGGAAACTAAAACTGAGAAAGAGGGCTTAAGGACTTTGCCTAAAGTTACACAGTAAGTGACAGAAATACATCGGGACCTAAGTCCAATGTTCTTTTAAAAATGTAGTCCTGACTAGGGAATTGTCCTACAACACACAAAATGTGATTCTGTTTAATGAAAGACATGTGGGTCTTCAATTTTTCAGCACTTTTCCCTTCAGTCAACCACTATATTGTCCCGTGTCACACATCCATCTTTCAGGCACATACTCAGTGTATCAGTACATTTAGCTCTTACATGCCCCAGAGCAAGCAGTGCTGGCTCAAACATCCTGTTTTGAGGACCCGTGTTCAGAAATCTACTCCAGTTAAAGAGAGATGAGGACAGTTTGAAAGAACTAAAAACAACCTGGTACAATTAACATGTCAATGGCAGCAGAACAAAGTGCAAGGTTGAGTAATTTGGGCCTGTGTGAACAAACAGTTGAAATAATTCAAGCTCCTTCCTCTGTGTGTGCGTATACAGTCATACACACAAGCCTATCTTGTGTGTGTGTTAGTCGCTCAGTCGTGTCCGACTCTTAGCTCAACTGTAGCCTGCCAGGCTCCTCCATCCATGGGATTTTCCAGGCAAGAATACTAGAGTGGATTTCCTTCTCCAGGCAGCCTATCTTACAAGCATACTTTTTTGAATTTGTATGAACAGAGCAATCTATCACTGACATAGTTTTCACCTTAATCTACTGGATTTCCATTAGAATATTTGGATAGAAAGAAACAAGAATCATAGAATTTCAACACAGTTCCAGCCTGATGAATCCAGCCTCAGTATTTTTGAGCTAAGAGAGACTGGAAGAGACTCAAGGTCTTTCAGTGAAGAGAGGCCCGGGCTGACAGCCTGTAGCTGCCAACGGCGATGACCGTGGAGGACGCTGTTCTCATTCTTGGACTTCTGTTTGCTCCTAAGCAGAGATATTTGTTTGTGGCTGATGTGGAAAACTCTTTTCCTCAGATTGAGTCGCACTGTGGTGTGGAAAGGGATTTAGCTTAATGCCTGAGTGGGCAAATGTGGTGCAAGGGGCTTGAATGCTGAAATCCCTGTGTGAAAAGCTCCTTCCCAGTATTTCCTTCGCGGCACTCAGATGCATGTGGACACCTTGTCCCAGGGAGCCTGGATGAAGGCCAGGAGTCCTGCACAGCAAGTGTGGGTGTTGAATCAACATACCTGGTTATGACTCTCCAGGGACTCTTCACTGAAGGTTGTGCAACTCCAGCTAAGAGGATGGGCTTTCCTTACTAGTTTTAACACTGGATTAGCTTTTTAAAAACAAACAACAGTTTCTTTACTCTCTTTTCAGGACGTTTTTATGTCTTTGTGTCTGGCTGAGTAGTCTTTAGGGAACGGAGCAAGAATTCTATTAGGCATGGCAATGTTTCTTCTAATTTTAATGGGTAAGACACTTCATTTGTGGAATATGAAAGAAGTACAAGACAACTACATATACTGTTATATATTTTATTTTTTTCCTTGTGGGATCTTAGTTCCCCTAGCAGGGATAGAACTCGTGCCAACTGGACTGCCAGGGACATCCCTACTATTGCATGTGTGAAAAAGTAAGCTCTTATTCGTTTTCAAAATGCAAGAGCTGCTTCTGTTCAATGACTTTTTGTTTCCGTTTCTGTGTGTTTTTGCATTGACTTGACACCAAAATTTTTATTAGTTTAGGAAACAGTCAAAACTGTTTCTTAGGCTCACATAGCCTTAGTTATCTGAATGAAGTTTTTACCATTTGTCAAGTCACAGGTGGGTTGGGATTTTTCTTTTCCCGTGGTCTCATAGTTCCATATAGAAGGCTTTCCTTAAAGTAACATTCCTGGGCTCTCTCTAGCCCTCTACATTTGGTTTGTTTGGGCATAAGAACTGGGCCTGCATGGCTCAGCCCTTTGGGATTTCACTATCCCCTTGGCCCAGCCATCTGCCGAGAGCACATCCTCTGGTCTGCTATCCATGTAGTACAGTTGCAGGGCACCATCCATCCTTGTCAGGACAGCCTTTGGTTTTCCAGCCCTTCCTGTGACCAGGCAGGTAAGTTTAATTTGGGGGCAATCTGTAAGTCCAGCTTCCCTCATAGTTCAGTTGGTAAAGAATCTGCCTGCAATGCAGGAGACCTGGGTTCAATTCCTGGGTCAGGAAGATCCCCTGGAGAAGGAACTGGCAACCCACTCCAGTATTCTTGCCTAGAGACTCCCCATGGACAGAGGAGACTAGCAGGCTACAGCCCATGGGGTTGGGCTTCCTGGCTGGCTCAGACGGTAATGAGTCTGTCTGCAATGCAGGAGACCTGGGTTCAATCCCTGGGTTGGGAAGGTCCGCTGGAGAAGGAAATGGCAGCCCACTCCAGTACTCTTGCCTGGAAAATCCCATGGATGGTGGAGCCTGGTAGGCTACTGTCCCTGGGGTCGCAAAGAGTCGGACACGACTGAGGGACTTCACTTTCACTTTCTTTCTACGTGCACTGTGGTCACACATGTAAAGCCACGTTCTCTAATCCAGCCTTACTAGTGATCAAGACAAAAGTTTTGATCTTCAACTAACTCTCATGTCTATCACTCAGTCTCTGCATTTTAAACTCAGAAGGGAGGAAAGGGCTCAGTTCTCTAAAATATTCACTGGTGGCTCAGATGGTAAAGAATCAGCCCTCAATGTGGGAGATCTGGGTTCAATCCCTGGGTAGGGAAGATCCCCTGAAGAAGAGAATGGCTACCCACTCCAGTATTCTTGCCTGCGGAATCCCATGGCAAGGGGAGGAGCCTGGCAGGCTACAGTCCATGCGGTCCCAAAGAGTTGGACACGACTGAGCAACTAACACTTTCACTTTCCACTGTCTCTAGAACGTCAACAGATATGATGTTATATGGGCAAATTCTTAACTAATGTTTTTATAACTCATCTTTTTGGACTAGGAGTAATTTTTTGGTTAATATTTCCAGGTTAGATAGCACAGCAATAAACTATATAAGGAGTATGAGTCATTTAGGTTTAAACTTCATCTTCATTTTTTATTTTATTCTCTTTCAATTAAAAATACATGCCCTTTGGGACTTCCCTGGTGGTCAGGAAGTTAAGATTCCATGCTCCCAGTGCAGGGGGCCCAGGCTCCATCCCTGGTCGAACTACATCCCACGTGCTGCAACTAAGTGTTCACGTACCACAGCTGAAGATCCCACGTGCCACAGCTAAGGCCTGTGCAGCCAAATAAATACATAAATAAAAATAAGCATCACAAAAGAAATGATATTTAAAAAAAATACATTCCCTTTGAACATAATGTGGAAAAGGTGGAAAAGTAGGATAAATACTCTTATAAGATCAACACTCAAAATATACTGAAACCAATGTTTTGGTATATTTACTTTAAGAATATTTTCTATGAGTAATTAATATACCCTTATAGCAGCCTTAGTCATTTTGTAACGGAGGTGACATGTTATTGATATATATTATTGATCGTATCCAAGGGCAGAATTTTGACCTAACTATTAGTTGTAGTCCACCTAATGTGTCTGTACTTAGGGAGAGCTTCTTTAACTTAGAACTTCAGGATGACAACAAAATAATTTGTTGAGAAGGCCTAAACCCACTCTTTTTTTTTTAAATTTCATTAGAATATAGTTGATTTACAATGTTGTGTTAGTTTCAGACGTACAGCAAAGTGAGTCAGTTCTACATATGCACTCTCTTTTAGATTCTTTTCCCATATAGGTCTTTATAGAGCATTGGGTAAAGTTCCTTGTGTTGTACAGTGGGTCCTTATTTATCTAGTTTGTGTATCAATACCGTCTCTCAATTAATCCATCCCCCCTTACCCCCTGGTAACCATAAGTTTGTTTTCTATAACTCTGTTTCTGCAAACCCACTCTTGGTAAAGAGAATTGGAGTTTACTTACAAGATTATATGCAACGAGCTACACAAGGTTGAACAGTGTCATCTAACTCCAGTCCCTCGTTCTTCCTCAGAAATAATGAGTCCTAACTTTCTCCAGTGTGTTCTTCCTTCTGCAGTCTGCAAAACTGCTGGTGACCTGCTGCCTTGCTGTGTGTGGGCATTTTCAGGAGCCTGGTCATATTTCTGAAACAGGAAGAGGAAAAGGCACAATTGTCAAAAGAAAGAAGAGGGGGACACAGCTGTTGAGAAAAACAGGATATGGACAAAAACTGGTTAGAACCAACATGGCCCAAGATGGTGGAAGATTCGACTTCCAGCAGGCTTTGAGCCTCACTATATGCTCATTATAATACATTAGCATATGCTAAAGGACACACCCACCAGCCCCATGACAGTTCTGAGGCTGACCATAGAAGGCCAGAAGTTGGCAGTGGCCCAATTCCTGGAAAGCCCCTCCCATCCTCTAAAATAGAGTTCCTTTACAAAGTTGCAATGTTCCTGGTAAGTATGAAATTGCTGTTGTCGTTCAGTGGCTCAGTTGTGTCTGACTCTTTGAGACCCCATGGACTGCAGGTTTCCCTGTCCTTCACTATCTTCTGGAGTTTGCTCAAACTCATGTCCATTGTGTCTGTGATGCTATCTGACCATGTTATCCTTGGTCATACCCTTCTCCTCCTGCCTTCAAACTTTCCCAGCATCAGGGTCTTTCCCAATGACTTGGCTCTTCCCATCAGGTGGCCAAAGTATTGGAACTTCAGCTTCAGCATCAGTCCTTCCAATGAATATTCAGGATTGATTTCCTTTAGGATTGACTGGCTTGATCTCCTTGCAAGGCAAGGGACTCTCAAGAGTCTTCTCCAGCACCACAATTTGAAAGTGTCAATACTTCAGTGCTCAGCCTTCTTTATGATCCGACTCTCACATCCATACACAATTACTGGAAAACCCATGGCTTTGACTAGATGGACCTTTGTCAGCAAAGTGATATCTCTGCTTTTTAATATGCTGTCTAGGTTTGTTATAATTTTCCTTCCAAGGAGCTTTTTATTTCAAAGGTCTTTTAATTTCATGGCTGTGGTCACTATCTGCAGTAATTTTGGAGCCCAAGAAAATAAAGTTTGTCACTGTTTCCATTGTTTCCCCATCTATTTTCCATGAAGTGATGAGACCGGATGCCATGATCTTAGTTTTTTGAATGTTGAGTTTTAAGCCAGCTTTTTCAGTCTCCTCTTTCACCTTCATCAAGAAGCTCTTTATTTCCTCTTCACTGTCTGCTATTAAGTGTGGTGTCATCTGCATATCTGAGGTTATTGATATTTCTCCTGGCAATCTTTATTTTAGCTTGTGCTTCATCCAGCCTGGCATTTTGCTTGATATACTCTGCATATAAATTAAATATACTCTGCATATAAATAAATATATAAATAAATTATAAGTCTTATATAAATTAAATAAGCAGGGTGACAATATACAGCCTTGACATACTCCTTTCCCAAGTTTAAACCAGTCCATTGTTCCATGTCCAGTTCTAACTGTTGTTTCTTGACCTGCATACAAGTTTCTCCGAAGGCAGGTAAGTTGGTCTGGTATTCCCATTTCTTTAATAATCCAGCCCATAAAAACTAAAAACCCCACACTCTGGGGCCCGCTCTCACCTTCTGAGAGCCATTGCATTCATCCTATGGAATGTATATCTGTCTAAAAAAAGTGAAAGACACTTGCTCCTTGGAAGAAAAGCTGTTAACAAACCTAGACAGCATATTAAAAAGTGGAGACATCACTTTGCTGACAAAGATCCATATAGTTAAAGCTGTGGTCTTTTCAGTAGTCATGTATGGATGTGAGAGTTGAATCATAAAGAATGTTGAGTGCTGAAAAATTTGATGCTTTTGAACAATGGTGTTGGGGAAGACTCCTGAGAGTCCCTTGGACCGCAAGGAGATCCAACCAGTCCATCCTAAAGGAAATCAGTCCTGAATATTTATTGGAAGGATGATGCTGAAGCTGAAGCTCCAATACTTTGGCCACTTGATGGGAAGAGCCAAGCCATTGGGAAAGGCCCTGATGCTGGGAAAGATTGAAGGCAGGAGAAGAAGGGGATGACAGAGGATGAAATGGTTGGATGGCATCACTGACTCAATGGACATGAGTTTGAGCAAACTCCGGAAGATGGTGAAGGACAGGGAAGCCTGTTGTGCTGCAGTATATGGGGTCGCACAGAGTAGGATACGACTGAACAACTGAACAACAAAAACTACTTTACTATGGCTCACTTTCGAAGGACCCTCACTCAGCAGCCCATTCCAGGGGCTTTCCCGAGCCCTGGGATTTGGCCGTTCTCCTGTCCCTGCTTCTCCTGCAGCTCTTCAGCTCTCTGCTTCCCTTGCTGAGTGCACTGGCTGGCTGCTAAGCTCTCCCCAGGAGGCTATGCACCTGTGCTCTCCCTGGGGCTGCGATCTCTCTGTCCAGTCAGTTTTCTCTTGGCCACTGTAACCAAGGGGAGGATGTCTTAAATATGTGGAGAGACTCATTTCCTCTGGAGTCTGAGCTAAAGAAGGACACCCTCACAAGCAGAACACAGATTTCAGGAACACTTCCTGTGTAATATCATTTAATATTGCTATCTCCTACAACCCTGCAGCAACTGAGGGGGATTAATGATTAATCATCCAATAATGCTGGCCGTGTGGGGATAGGATATCATTTAAAAAGACAGTTGTAAATCCTGTGCTACATCCAATGAAAGACAAGGTTTCCTGAAAAGAATTCTTCAGAAAAGAATCACCATGCGTTCAAGTCTTTATAAAGTTTATCATATGATAGAAAGTTGATTAATTTGTTTTGAATAACAATATGTTATTCAGGAAGATATTTTAGTTTAAGAAGCTGCGGTCAGTTCTAGTTTTCCATTTTTCCATGTTTCTTGCGATCACTTGCTGGAATCTTTACAAGTTAATTAAGAAACTTAATACCGAGTCAATAATTCTTTCTTGAGTGTGATGGCTGATTTTATATGGTGATTTGACTGGCCATGGGGTGCTGGGATTAAGCAATGTTTCTGTGTGTGTCTGTGAGCATGTTTCTGGAGGAGATTGTGTTGGAATCAGGGGACTCAAAAGCAGACTGCCCTCCCCAACGTAGTGGGCACCATCGATTCCATTGAGGTGAGGACCTGAACAGAACAAAAAGTGGAGGTAGACAGAATTTCCACCGCAGCCCTGTCACCCCCATCCCCCACTCTGCTGAATTGGGACAACTCATCACCTTGTGGACAACTCTTCTCCTGCCCTCAGATTAGGATTGAGCTCCCCTGGTACTCAGGCCTTCTGACTTTTGACCAAATTACATCACTGACTTTTCTGGGTCTCCAGCTTACAGATGGTAGGGTTTTTCAGTCTCCATAGTCATGTGAGTTAATTCTTTATAATAAATCTCCTTTTATATCTATTGATTCTGTTTCTCTGGAGAACCCTAATACACTGAGGTCATAACCACACAATTGTAAGTGCTGGTTATGTTTATAAGTAAACCTTTTCTAGGTCACTTCTAAAAAGCATAAGTGGCTATATTAAAGAATATTGCAAATATACATCTACATGGTGTATTTTAAAGATCAGCTATCCTGGAACTTACATCCACAATGCTGGGGGCCTGAGTTGGATCCCTGGGCAGGGAACTAGGTCCCACATGAAGCAACTAAGGCCTGGTGCAGCCAAATAAATTTTTTTTTTCTTAAATCTACTATCCTAAAACTCAACAATAGAAAAGCAAATAACCCAATTAAAATTGGCAAAGGATCTAAATAAACATTCTCCCATTGAAGATATCTTCCGAGGAAGATATACAAGTGGCTGATAAACACAGGAAAAGGTGCTTAGTATGATCAGTCACCAGGGAAAAGCAAATCAAAGACACAGTGAGATATCACTTCACATTCACCAGATTTGCTAGAATAAAACAGTCAGATAACAGCAACTGTTAGTGAGGACATGGAGAAGTTGGAATCTTCATACACTGCTAATGGAAATGTAAAACAGTATGGCTGCTTTGTAAAACAGTCTGACAGTTCCTCAAACAATTAAACACTGAGTTTCCATGTGATCCAGCAATTCTACAATTAGATATATGCCCAAGCAAAATGAAAACATATGTCCACACAGAAAACTGTACATGAATGTCTATAGAAGCATGATTCATAGTAGCCTACAGGTGGAAACAACCCAAATGTTTATCAACTGATGAGTGGATAAATGAAATGCTGTATAACCACATAGAATATTACTCAACCATAAAGAAATTCTATATTTCTATATTCTATATGTTCTATAGCATGGATGAGTCTTGAAACCATTATGTTAAGTGAAAGATGCCAGTCACAAAGGACCACATACAACATGGTTACATTTGTATGAAAGTCCGGAACACAAATATCCATAGAACAGAAAGTAGATTGCTGCTGCTAAGTCGCTTCAGTCCTATCCCACTCTGTGCGGCCCCATAGACGGCAGCCCACTAGGCTCTCCGTCCCTGGGATTCTCCAGGCAAGAACACTGGAGTGAGTTGCCATTTCCTTCTCCAATGCGTGAAAGTGAAAAGTGAAAATGAAGTTGCTCAGTTGTGTCCGACTCCTAGCAACCCCATGGACTGCAGCCTACCAGGCCCCTCCGTCCATTTTCCAGGCAAGAGTACTGGAGTGGGTTGCCATTGCCTTCTCCGGAAAGTAGATTAGTGGTTGCTTAAAGTTGGGGGATGGGGTAGGGACATAGAGAGAGGGGCGTGACGATTAAAGACTATGGGATTTGTCTTTGAGCTAATGAAAATGTTCTACAACTGTGAATATTCTGAAAAACACTGGATTGCACAGTGGTGAATTGCATGCTACAAGGACTCTATCAAAAGAAAATCAAGTGAACAAAGAATAATTCAACATCATCTATCAATAAAATACACTTTGTTGTTGTTGTTCATTCACCAAGTCGTGTCCGACTCTTTGCAACCCCGTGGACTGCAGCACGCCAGGCTCCCTTGTCCTTCACTATGTCCTAGAGTTTGCTCAAATTCATGTCTGTTGAGTCAGTGATGCTATCTAACCATCTCGTCCTCTGTCATCCCCTTCTCCTTTTGCCTGCAATTTTTCCCAGCGTCAGGGTCTTTTCCAATGAGTTGGCTCTTCACATCAGGCCAAAGTATTGGAGCTTCAACTTCAGCATTAGTCCTTTCAATGAATATTCAGAGTTGGTTTCCTTTAAGATTGACTGGTTTGATCTCTGCTGTCCAAGGGACTCTCAAGAGCCTTCTCCAGCGCCAAAAGTTGAAAGCATCAATTCTTTGGCACTCAGATTTCTTCATGGTCCATCTCTCACATCCATATAAGACTACTGGAAAGATCATATAGCTTTGACAAAATGGACTTTTGTTGGCAAAGTGATGTCTCTGCTTTTTAATACACTGTCTAGATTTGTCATAGCTTTCCTTCCAAGGTGCAAGCATCTTTTAATTTCATGGCTCCAGTCATCATCGGCAGTGATTTTGGAGCCCAAGAAAAGAAAATCTGTCACTGCTTCTACTTTTTCCCTTCTATTTTCCATGAAGTGATGGGACTAGATGCCATGATCTTAGTTTTTTAATGTTGAGCTTTGAGCCAGCTTTTTCACTCTCCTCTTTCACTCTCATATACATGCTGCTGCTGCTGTGAAATCACTTTAGTCATGTCCGACTCTGTGTGGCCCCATAGATGGCAGTCCACTAGGCTCCTCTGTCCCTGGGATTCTCCAGGCAAGAACACTGGGGTGGGTTGCCATTTCCTTCTCCAATGCATGAAAGTGAAAAGTGAAAGTGAAGTCACTCAGTCATGCCGGACTCTTAGCGACCCCATGGACTGCAGCCTACCAGGCTCCTCTGCCCATGGGATTTTCCAGGCAAGAGTACTGGAGTGGGGTGCCATTGCCTTATCCGCTCATATACATACCCACTGAAAAACAACTCCACTGTCCTAATATTTTACAATTCATTTTGCCTTGCAATACAATTTCGAGAGCCAGAAGCCTACATGGAATAAAAAGCATGGATGTCATAAATAAGATAAGAAAAGACTCAGTGACGCACACATACAAACCTTGTTGGTCACTATTGATGAGTGCCAGGAAATCAGCTCGGAGAAGGCAATGGCAATGGTGAAGGCAATGGTGTTGGAGTTGTATTTTTCAAAGGCCTTTATCATAGGGATACATATTGGAATATTTTTGGATAAAATGATGTGATGTCTGGCATGGGGGAATAGAAACAAAACATTGGCCATGAGTTGTTAATTGTTGAGATTTCTATATACTTCTGCTTATGTTTAAAACTTTCTGTAATGGCAATTTCTTTCTTTTTTCAGGAAAATATCATTGCTGCAAACAGTTTAGAAAGACGTGAAGGCCTGAAAAATTGGTAGGTATCTCTTTAGAGATGATGAAGACACATATGAAGACACATATCAATTCCCTGAGGAGTGTGAATAAAATTTTTCCATGAAATGTGAGAATGGAAAAAAATTTTAGCAGTGTATTTTCGATACATGTGATTTGGGATATGTATTTTATTTTAAAAATATTTATTATTTATATTTAAATGGCTGCATCAGGTCTTAGTTGCAACACTCAGAACCTTCGCTGCATTATGCAGGCTTCTCTAGGTACACAGGCTTCTCTCTAGCTACGGCTCTGTAGTTGCCTCACAAGGGCTTAGCTGCCCTTTAGCATATAGGATCTTAGTTCCCCAACCAGGAATCGAACCCGTGTCCCCTGCATTGGAAGGCTAATTCTTAACCACTGGACCACCAGGGAAGTCCTTGTATTTTATTTATTTTTTAATTTTGGCTACTCCAGGTCTTAATTGTGGCGCATGGGATCTTTAGCTGTGGCATGTGAACTCTTAGTTTCGGCATGTGGGATCTATTTCCTTGACCAGGGATCAAACCTGGGCCCCCTATGTTGGGAAAGTGGAGTCATAGCCACTGGACCACCAGGGAAGTCCCTGGATATGCATTTAGGCTAAATTAATGAAAGGCAATGCCAAAGAAGGCTCAAACTACCGCACAATTGCACTCATCTCACACGCTAGTAAAGTAATGCTTAAAATTCTCCAAGCCAGGCTTCAGCAATATGTGAACTGTGAATTTCCAGATGGTCAAGCTGGTTTTAGAAAAGGGAGGGGAACCAGAGATCAAATTGCCAACATTTTCTGGATCATGGAAAAAGCAAGAGAGTTCCAGAAAAACATCTATTTCTGCTTTATTGACTATGCCAAAGCCTTTGACTGTGTGGATCACAACAAACTCTGGAAAATTCTGAAAGAAATGGGCATACCAGACCACCTGACCTGCCTCTTGAGAAACCTGTATGCAGATCAGGAAGCAACAGTTAGAACTGGACATGGAATAACAGACTGGTTCCAAGTAGGAAAAGGAGTCCATCAAGGCTGTATATTGTCACCCTGCTTATTTAACTTATATGCAGAGTACATCATGAGAAATGCTGGGCTGGAGGAAGCACAAACTGGAATCAAGATTGCCGGGAGAAATATCAATAACCTCAGATATGCAGATGACACCACCCTTATGGCAGAAAGTGAAGAGGAACTCAAAAGCCTCTTGATGAAAGTGAAAGAGGAGAGTGAAAAAGTTGGCTTAAAGCTCAACATTCAGAAAACGAAGATCATGGCATCCAGTCCCATTACTTCATGGGAAATAGATGGGGAAACAGTGGGAACAGTGTCAGACTTTATTTTTTGGGGCTCCAAAATCACTGCAGATGGTGATTACAGCAATGAAATTAAATGACGCTTACGGCTTGGAAGGAAAGTTATGACCAACCTAGATAGCATATTCAAAAGCAGAGACATTACTTTGCCAACAAAGATCCGTCTAGTCAAGGCTATGGTCTTTCCAGTGGTCATGAATAGATGTGAGAGTTGGACGGTGAGGAAAGCTGAGTGCCGAAGAATTGATGCTTTTGAACTGTGGTGTTGGAGAAGACTCTTGAGAGTCCCTTGGACTGCAAGGAGATCCAACCAGTCCATCCTAAAGGAGATCAGTCCTGGGTGTTCTTTGGAAGGACTGATGCTGAAGCTGAAACTCCAATACTTTGGCCACCTGATGGGAAGAGCTGCCTTATTGGAAAAGACCCTAATGCCTGGAAAGATTGAGGGCAGGAGGAGAAGGGGACAACAGAGGATGAGATAGTTGGATGGCATCATTGACTCGATGAACATGGGTTTGGGTGGACTCTGGGAGTTGGTGATGGACAGGGAAGCCCGGCTTGCTGTGGTTCATGGGGTTGCAAAGAGTCAGACACGACTAAGCGACTGAACTGAACTGAATAAGTCATGTATTTCGAGAAGATAAATATTTCACCTTCATCGCTAAAAGCTTGCATATTCCAGTTTCATGCTCCCTTCCCATAAAAGGTCAATTGTTTTTTTTAATTTTTCAATAGGATGTTTTGGGATTGTGTAATATTTGATGTTGCTTCATGTCTAGGCATATATAATATAAGGGATTACACGTTTTCACTCAATGTATTCAAGGTCATAGCCAAGCCATTTCTCTATGCTATTATGAAGTTGTAGTAAAAATAATTTTAAAGGCTGCATACAATGTGGTGGATATACTAATGTTTATTGTAAGACATTTGATCTACCTTGTTTTTCACTATTATAAATAATTATACAAAAGCAATTTCTGTCTTAATCTTATTTTCTTACAATAGAATTCCTGAAGTAGAATTATATTATAAAGAATATAAATATTTTAAGATTCTTCATACAGGTCAAATTTTTGATAAGGTTTTCTTTTTTTTTAACCCATTGACACTTTCACCATCAAAACATTAAAGGGTCAGTTCATCATCAACATTAAGAAGTTTTATTTTTCATTGTGGCTATTGAAATAAATTAAAAAGTATATCTCATTTCTGTTTCAACTTACCTGGCTATTAATAATATAGAACATCCCCTTTTTATTTATTTTATTCCAATTTTGTTAATTGTCTGTTGGTATCATTTACCTTTCTATCTACTGGGGAATGTAGTATTCTTCTTATTAATGTGCTTGTATTATTTATTCCATAAAGATAAATTTATTTACTTAACAATATTAATTTAGCATCCAACCACGATCTAGTCTCCGGGGATACAGTGATGAAAAAAGTGGTCATGGTTTCTGCTTTCATGGAGCTTATGTTTATGGGAGAGTTAAACATTGAACAACTTTATGTATACACCTATAATTAATTTTTGTAAGTGATACAAAGAAGAAAGAACAGATGAAGTGAGAAAGCATAATGTAAGAAAATTATTTTATTTAAAATTTTATTTATTATTAATTTTTGGCTGCACTGGATCTTATTGCTACATGCTGGGTGTCTCTAGTTGTGGTGCCCAGAATTCTTGTGGTGGTGGCTTCTCTTGATGCAGGGCACTGGCTCTAGCCAGGTGGCCTCGGGAGTTGCAGCTCACAGGCTTAGTCGCTCCATGGTATGAGGAATCTTCCCAGACCAGAGATCGAACTTGCGTCTTCTGTTCAGAAAGTGGAAGGAGAATAATTTAGGTAAGGAATTTGGACAAGTTCTCTTGGTGAGAAAATGACAATAAAGTTGAGTCCTGAAGGATCTAGAACAGTAGTCCACACATCGGGAAAAGTGTTACTGACAGAGTAAACTGTATATGCAAATGCCGTGAGACAGCAAAGTGCGTAGGGTTCTAGAGTCACTGAAAGAAGGATATTGTAGCTAGAAAACAGGAGCAATGGAGATGAAGGACATAACCCTGGATAGAGTCTTGGTCCCGTAGAACCTGTTAGGTGAATTAGAAATTTTAGACCAGTTGAAAGGCCGAACAGCAGTAATTGAAGAGCCTAGGTTTGGGGTTCAGACTGAGTTCAAAGCCTAATTCTACTTCATTCTAGTTCCATTATTTTGGGCAAATTACTTCATCTCTCCAAGCTTCAGTTTCCTTATTTGTTAAACAGGACAGTAATCGCCAGGTTGTGAGGATTCATTGAGATAATATAATGAAAGGTTCTTTGCACAGTTTCTGATATATTGGCAGTTAAAGTGCATCAGGAAGTCATGAGGTGTTTTGTGTAGGATAGTGACACAATCCCATTTATCGTGTTTTTAAATGATCCCCCTGTTGCCATATGGAAAGCTCAGGGGATTAGCTAGCTGGTTATCGGAAGTGAAGGCTTGGACGAGGATGTTGACAGTGGGAGGATGCAAGAAATATTATAGAGGAGGAATTGAGAGGGGTTTGCATTAAACTAGAATGGGGCTGGTGAGAGAAGACGCAGGAGTCGGGGATATAACTCGTAGGTCTCAGGGGTGATGAACTGCTGAGCAGATGGGAGTGACTGAGAATTACCGAGACAGGAATGCTGGATGAGGGGACAATTTGAGGGAGTTACATTTTGGACCTGTTCAGTTACAGAACCTTTCTGAGTCATCCAAATTTAAGATTTGTATGTTCGGAGTATTGGATGTATTGGTATAGAGCTCAGAAAAGAGATCTGAACTGGAGATAAAAATGTAGGAGTCACCAAGACATGGGCTTCCCTGGTGGCTCAGACAGTAATGAATCCACCTGCAATGCCAGAGAACTAGATTCGATCCCTGGGTTGGGAAGATCCCCTGGAGAAGGGCATGGCAACCCAAACTCCAGTATTCTGGCCTGGAGAATCCGGATGGACAGAGGAGCCTGGCGGGCTACAGTCCATGGGGTCACAAAGAGTGGGACACAACTGAGTGACTAAGTATGGCACAGCACAGTAGGATGTAGATATTTCAAATCATGCAAATGAATGAGGTCACCTAGGAAGAAGGAAAGCCCAATAAGAGGACAGGGCTTAGTGCCATCCCCCAAGTGATGCCTAGAGGTCAAGTAGAAGAGAAACTGCTGACGGAGGGTGAGATGGAGGAGGAGAAAGCCCCAGAGAGGATGACGTCAGGGAAGCCAAGCGAGGAGAGTTTTAAGAAGCAGAGAGGGCTCAGCTGGGCGGGAGGGCTCAGGAGTTTTCCTGGCACTCCCTTGGAGGAGCTCCCTTGGAGCTTCCCTGGAGGAGCAGAACTCATCCCCCAAGTAGGAGGGTGACTGGAACCAGGAAGTGGAGCCCACGTGTGAAGTCAGTCCTTTTGAGAAGGCCTAAGGCTGACCCCTTGTCCTCTTTATTGCCCATTCTTTCCCAGCTTGCCTATTAATGATTTATTTGCTTCACAGCAGTTTCACATTTCTCTGTAGGGATCAGCCCTTCTTTGAAAAGCTTGAGGATTTCAGACAACTGAGAAGCTCTCTGAGAAGGCCTAAAGCTGCCCTGCTCGCCCCAGCTGCCTCCATCCCCGGCCTCGGCGGCTTCAGGCATCCCGGGGGAGCCGGCGTGGAATGAGGCTGCAGGGAGGGAGCAGGTGGGCACAGCCCACACGGCCCAGCCGTGGCCAGATCTGCCCTGTGAGCTACCTGGGAATGGAATTTCAGCCTGGGGACCCCCGCTGCTCCTGCTGAGCTGCCGGATGGGCGGAGGAGGGCGTGATGTGCAGTGGAGGAGGGCATGGCAGGGCCTCCCACCAACCGTATCTTCCCCTCTCCTTTTTTCTCCCTTTCTCCTCCTCTCTCTTAAACCTATGTAATCTCTAAGCATATTTCTGTAAAGCCACTGAGGAACTAAAAATGTGAAGTAATGCTGCATGGATGGAGAAGGAGAGGAAGCTTAGTTGTGCTTAGAGGAAGCTTAGTTATGCTTAGAGGAAGCATAGTTGTGAGTGCTAAGTCACTTTAGTCGTGTCGGACTCTGTGTGACCCTGTGGACTGCAGCCCGCCAGGCTCCTCTGTCCATGGGATTCTCCATGCAAGAATATTGGGGTGGGTTGCCGTGTCCTCCTCTAGGGGATCTTCCCGACCCAGGGATTGAACCTATGTCTCTTATGTCTCCTGCATTGGCAGGCAATATCTTTACCATTAGTGCCACCTGGAAAGCCCTCACGATAGTGAGGGTGAGAGAAAAATGTTCCATCTATTTGTAAATAGCACACATTGTAAGTAGCATAGTATTCATACTACTTATGACTTATTCATAGTATTTATGACAATGTTAAGTGAAAAAAGCAGAATATACAACTCTAACCATGTAAAAACAACACATGGGAAAACAGAAGCAGAAAATGCACAAAAAGCTATGTGCGTATATAATGGAATTTTGGGTGGTTTTATGTTCTGTATGTATTTTGCACTGTGGAGAATGTTAAAATTGACATTTCTTTAAAATAAAAAAAAAGGAAAAGCATTCCAGATTGGAAAAAAACAAGGAAACCAGCCTTGCCCGGCAGGTCTCCTTGTGACTTAGCTCTCTGAACTCCAGTGTTTCATGTGTAGACTTGTGATATTACTAGTTCACATTTATTGAACAATTACTATCTTCCACACACATTTACAAATGGAACAAAACTGAAGTCTCCCTCTAATTCTCTGGGCTTTCCTGGTGGCCCGGACAGTAAAGAATCTCTCTGCAATGCAGCAGACCCAAGTTTGATTTCTGGGTTGGGATGATCTTCTGGAGAAGGGAATGGCTACCTACTCTTGTCTTCTTGCCTGGAGAATCCCGTGGACAGAGGAGCCAGGTGGGCCACAGTCCATGGGGTCGAAAAGAGCCAGACATGACTGAATGAGTAGCACTTTGACTTTATAATTCTCTAAGGGAGATGATTCTACAGCTGAGGAAGTAAAGGGTCAGAGAAGGTAGACAGGAAGGCAGTAGAGAGACTTCAGTCTGGCTGTGTATCTCAGCCTCCCTTTTAAAAGCTGGCCAGTTGGGAAAGTTACTCTCTCAGAGGCTCAATTTCCATCTTCCAGGGTTCCTGTGAGGAGTAAGTGTGATTATGCATTTCATGTCCTTGGCACAAAATAAAGCACTCGATGAACAATTATTATTAATATTAAGCATCTTGCAAAAGGCTTCGCAAACTAGTACAGGAAAAACAGATAGTCACTGCTAGGGCTGTATGAGGACAAAGCCAGGCTCCTCCCCTCACGAGCTATTGCCAAGATCATCCTAAGGCATCCTCTGTCCCATCATCCAGGCCTGACAGTTTACCATCCTAACATTTTCAGCTGCGCTATTTTTTTCAGGCTTTAAAACTTTTATTTAAAGTATTTAAAAATTTGTGCATTCCAATAATTAAACCTGTTTGAACTACAATAAAAAACGCACTCGGATTTTATAACCTGTTTTGAAATGATAAGTTGAGAGACAAAGTCACATATTGTGTGGTGCTTTTGTTTATTTTTCATGAAATGTGTCCATTGCCAAAGGCCTTGGGCTCACGGGTCAACCTCTGGTCCCTCTGTGTAAGTGAGATGTGTGGGTAAGCTCATTCCAATCCCTCATGGAAAGCCCTTTTGTGTGTCAGGGGTGGGGATGGGGGGGGGTGGGGGGGAGGGGAGGCGAGAGGGTGTTGTGGGGAGGGGGGCAGACCCCAGCACAAGGGAGAGGGGAAGGGCCCACAGGTGTTGATTTTGTTATTGGCTGTGACTGAGCCTGTACCAGGCATGCTGTGCTTGAATTAGCTCCACATTAGAAGTTTATAAAACCCTATCATCTTTGGTGTCCTCTTAAAAAAAATTTTTTTTTTAATACTGAAGCAATACTGTATTATGTTTAAGGTTTTTGGGTCCCAGAATGTCTTTAGAAGAATTGAATATTTTCCATTGGGTAGTTTCCCTCTTCTTTAGGTCTACTTCCTGTATGTTTTTCTATTGGGCAGAAAGATTAAGTCACTGCTAAGTGAATATGGTATTTATATAAGCTTTCATTATAATGCATATTTCTTTTTTATTATTCGAATCATATATTAGACAAATACATATTGCCTTTATCTTTTCAAGATATGCAGCAAATTCATGATGAAAAAATAAAAATACATTCATTTATACTATTAAAACTTTCAGAAGGAAATACAGGAAAAAAATTTTTTATGTCTGAAGTTAGGCAAAGATTTCTAAGATATTATACCTAAAATACAACATATCATTAGAATTTTAAAAATTGTGCACCTCCAAAGATGGATATAAGAATGAAAAGAGGAGAACAATCGTGATCAGGTGTTTCATTTTCCTTCTCAGGAAGGAAAGTGGCAGGATTTACATTTCCACAAACTTTAAGCTTAGTTACTGGTCCTTCTAACAACAATGACTGATACTTAAAAAGCCTAAAAAAAAAAAAAAAGAATGAAAAGACAAGAAACAGACTTGGAGAAAATCACATAAAGCTCCTGTGCCAGGAATATATAAAGATATCTCAAAACCCAATAATAAGAAAATGAAAAACACAATATAGGATGGATAAAAGATTTGAACAAACACTTTACAAAGAAGATCTCTGTATTGCTGGTAAACACATGGAAAGATGATAGGCATTAATAATCATTACTACTACTAAGTCACTTCAGTCGTGTCCAACTCTGTGTGACCCCACAGACAGCAGCCCGCCAGGCTCCCCCATCCCTGGGATTCTCCAGGTCAGAACACTGGAGTGGGTTGCCATTTCCTTCTCCAATGCATGAAAGTGAAAAGTTAAAGTGAAGTCACTCAGTTGTGTCTGACTCTTTGCAACCCCATGGACTACAGCCCACCAGGCTCCTCCGTCCATGGGATTCTCCAGGCAAGAGTACTGGAGTGGGGTGCCATTGCCTTCTCCAGGAAAATTCAAAATGCTAACACAATGAGATACATAGAGACAGAGAGAGGACTGATAAGACAAATAGCTGAGGAGATGGAATTTATTGGTGAATATAGACAAAGAAATCAGATTGATTATATTCTTTGCAGCCAAAGATGGAGAAAATCTATACAGTCAGCAAAAACAGGACCGAGAGTTGACTATGGCTCAGATCATGAACTCCTTATTGCCAAATTCAGACTTAAATTGAAGAAAGTCGGGGAAACCACCACTAGACCATTGATGACCTAAATCAAATCCCTTATGATTATACAGTGGAAGTGACAAATAGATTCAAGGGATTAGATCTGATAGACAGAGTGCCTGAAGAACTATGGATGGATGGACGTTCATGACATTGTACTGGAGGCAGTGGTCAAGACCATCTCCAAGAAAAAGAACTGCAAAAAGGCAAAATGGTCATCTGACAAAGCCTTACAAATAGCTGAGAAAAGAAGAGAAGCTAGAGGCAAAGGAGAAAAGGAATGATATAACCATTTGAATGTGGAGTTCCAAAGAATAACAAGGAGAGATAAGAAAGCCTTCCTCAATGATTAATGCAAAGAAATACAGGAAAACAACGGAATGGGAAAGACTAGAGATCTCTTCAAGAAAATTAAAGATACCAAGGGAACATTGCATGCAAAGATGAGCGCAATAAAGGAGAGCAATGATATGGATTCAATCCTGAATATTCACTGGAAGGACTGATGCTGAAGCTGAAACTCCAATACTTTGGCCACCTGATGCGAAGAACTGACTCATTGGAAAAGACCCTGATGCTGGGAAAGATTGAGGGCAGGAGGACAAGGGGATGACAGAGGATGAGATAGCTGGATGGCATCACCGACACAACGGACATGAGATTGAGTAAACTCCGGGAATTGGTAATGGACAGGGAGGCCTGGTGTGCTGCAGTCCATGGGGTCACAAAGAGTCAGACACGACTGAGTGACTGAACTGAACTGATAAAGACCATATAGGCTGTTCTCATACAAAATTATTTTCTATAAAAACTGAGAATTAAATGACACATAATAATGCACATTTCTTAATATTTTATGTGACAATTGGATATATTTGGTTCAACAACATAAAACATTTTAGAAAAGGAGAGAGAAGTGTTCGTGAAGCACTAGGTTGGCGCCGTGCCTGCAACCCCCTCTTCTGAAAACTAGTTCTTCCTACAATAAAGTTGCTAGAGTGGTCCCCGAGGGAAACCAACCCTGATATCTTGGTCACAGCTGACTGAACCAGCTCTGTCCAACCCAGAGACAATCAGATGTAAGCTGTATTTGCGGGAGGTTAACAGCCTTTGACTGTTAACCAAGCCAGGCTTCAGCAATACGTGAACTGTGAACTTCTTGATGTTCAAGCTGGTTTTAGAAAAGGCAGAGGAACCAGAGATCAAATTGCCAACATCCGCTGGATCATGGAAAAAGCAAGAGAGTTCCAGAAAAACATCTATTTCTGCTTTATTGACTATGCCAAAGCCTTTGACTGTGTGGCTCACAATAAACTGTGGGAAATTCTTCAAGAGATGGGAATACCAGACCACCTGACCTGCCTCTTGAGAAATCTATATGCAGGTCAGGAAGCAACAATTAGAACTGGACATGGAACAACAGACTGGTTCCAAATAGGAAAAGGAGTACATCAAGGCTGTATATTGTCACCCTGCTTATTTAACTTCTATGCAGGGTACATCATGAGAAACGCTGGACTGGAAGAAACACAAGCTGGAATCAAGATTGCTGGGAGAAATATCAATAACCTCAGATATGCAGATGACATCACCCTTATGGCAGAAAGTGAAGAGGAACTCAAAAGCCTCTTGATGAAAGTGAAAGAGGAGAGTGAAAAAGTTGGCTTAAAGCTCAATATTCAGAAAACGAAGATCATGGCATCTGGTCCCATCACTTCATGGGAAATATGGGAAATAGATGGGGAAACAGTGGAAATAGTGTCAGACTTCATTTTTCTGGGCTCCAAAATCACTACAGATGGTGACTGCAGCCATAAAATTAAAAGATGCTTACTCCTTGGAAGGAAAGTTATGACCAACCTAGATAGCATATTCAAAAGCAGAGACATTACTTTGCCAACAAAGGTTCGTCTAGTCAAGGCTATGGTTTTTCCTGTGGTCATGTACGGATGTGAGAGTTGGACTGTGAAGAAGACTGAGTGCCGAAGAATTGATGCTTTTGAACTGTGGTGTTGGAGAAGACGCTTGAGAGTCCCTTGGACTGCAAGGAGATCCAACCAGTTCATTCTGAAGGAGATCAGCCCTGGGATTTCTTTGGAAGGAATGATGCTAAAGCTGAAACTCCAGTACTTTGGCCACCTCATGCGAAGAGTTGACTCATTGGAAAAGACTTTGATGCTGGGAGGGATTGGGGGCAGGAGGAGAAGGGGACAACAGAGGATGAGATGGCTGGATGGCATCACTGACTCGATGGATGTGAGTCTGGGTGAACTCCGGGAGTTGGTGATGGACAGGGAGGTCTGGCATGCTGCGATTCATGGGGTCGCAAAGAGTCAGACACGACTGAGAGACTGAACTGAACTGAACTGAACAGCCTTTGACAGAGTTGACTGGGAAACTCTGCCTGACCAGCAGGGTCTGTTGGATAGGGATGAACTGATGAGGAGTTCACACAAAGAAAGCTGGTCAGTCACGCTCTGCGTCAAGAGTTTTCCACATGGCCACAGAAGTCGGGGAACCCAGGATGCAGAAACAGAAATGGAGGATGCCTTATATTCTCCCAAGGGACCCTACTCCCACAGGGCCATCTGGTCACCCAAGTGCAGTTTCTCCAAGCGAACTCGAAGAGTCCCTCTCAGAAATAATTTAATCAAGTCCCTTCTACAGGTAAGAAATACCAAGGCCTAGAAGACAAAGTAGCCACATAGTTATTAGCAGTGCTCGTGGGAGGGGAGCTTAGGTTTCTTGATTTCTAAGGTGGTTCTTCCAGCTGCCTCATGAGGCCTCATGAGGTGCTACATCGTGTTTTGATACTCCATGGTGATCATATAAGCATGCTTTCAGTTCAGTTCAGTTGCTCAGACGAGTCTGACTCTTTGGGACCCCATGGACTGCACCACGCCAGGCTTCCCTGTCCATCACCAATGCTCAGAGCTTGCTCAAACTCATGCATGTCCATCGAGTTGGTGATGCCATCCAACCATCCTCTGTCGTCCCCTTCTCCTCCTGCCTTCAATCTTTCCCAGCATCACACAAATTAATATTACCTGGATATTTGTTCAGTATATTTCAGAATATGTTCATAATATTTGTTTCAGAATATTCAGAATATTTGTTTTCAAACATGTTCAGGATATTTTTTCCAGTGCATTTACTTAGCACCTGCTAAGTGGCTAGAACTGAGCTATTACAGAAACTGAGGGGGAAAAGAAAGTACAGGCTGTACCCTCCAGTCATTTAGAGTCTGAGGAACCATACAGATCAATCTATTTTATAATTAAGTAAAAATAATGTGAGTCTATAGAATGACAGAATAAGAGCTATTATTACAAGGGATAAAAAAGACTTAGAATTGTTTTTGCTTTTTTTTTTCACCTTTTGGGAGGTTGATAGTGCTTGACTATGTGATGCATAGAAAAGGACATGAAGTCAAAGGAAAAGACTCAAAAAGAAGGATGCATGATGGACTGGGATTGACTGGTAGTGCCTGCTCTGTGGGTGCTGGGAGTGTTGTATTTTGTTGTTGTCATGTTTCTTGTGGAGGTGGATCAGTTTTACGTAAAGGTGGACGCACAACATTCCTGATGCAAGAAACAGCCTGAGCAAAGACTTAAGAATGAGTGTGTGTGTTTGAAAGGTTGTGGGAAGACTGATTTAAGGGAATCAAGAATGGGGGCAGTACAAGAATGACAAGTGGAAGTGTTTGATTTTGTGACATAGTGTGAATGAAAGCTCCATAACTCCTCAGGGCTCAGGTGTGTCGGGGGTTAAGTAGGGGTGGGGAGTGGGCTGGGGTGGGGTGAGTGAGACCCCGTCTGCCCCTTACCCTTCCCTATGTCCGTAGCACAACACTGGTTTACCTGTTTTACATGTTGGGACTTCGTGTAAAAAAGTTTTTGCCTTTGAAGAACTGTTCCTCATTTTAATAAAAACAAGTTTAAAAATCACTGGTATAAGCAAGGAGCGTCTCGGGAAGTTTTGCTCTGTGAACTTGATGCTTTAGGAAGACTCACGGAGTACTAGTTTGTAGACTGGATCTGAGAGGACTAGGAGGGCTCTGTTGCAATTTTCAAGTGTGAGGAGACATAGCTCTGATTTAGGATTAGGGAGGCTGAACCAGGGCAGCAAGTAAGTAATAAGAACCATTTCAGAGGCAGATTCAGGGAAGGAGAGGCAGTCTCCAGCCAAGAAAGAAAGAAAATGAAATTTTGTAAATCTCACTAACTTGGGCTGAAAGTAATTTACCTTGGAGACTATAAATTTTGTGAGAGTAGGGATTAGGACTGTCTAGTTTCCTTAGGAAGTTACCTGGGACATAGTAGGTATTCAATAAATATTTATGCCCTAAAAAAAAAAGGTGGTATGTAACTATTAGGATGATTTTTGCTGCAAATAAGAGAAATTTTGACTTCAAACTGGCTTAAAGAATAAGGATATTTATTAGATCAGAGACAGAGTAAGTTCAAGGCTCAGCACAATCAACAGCTAAGTGATGTCACTAATGACCCAGGTTCTCTCCCTCTTTTCACTCAATACCCCTGGCATTGGCTTCATCTTAAGGTGCTACTACTCAGGTTACAGGGTGGCTGCCTGCTGTGATCAAGGCACAGGCTTCCTGTTGAAGGACAGCAGAAGGGAAAGAGAAACCTTTCCCCTAAATATAGACTAAACATCCTGAGTTCCTGTCCCCATTCTCATCAGCTGGAAGAATGCCTTATACTCATTGGCTTTGAGCTCCATCCCAGTCTAACCTTGAGGCTGGGGCGAGGATCATTTCCTCTGAGTGTTGGGGAAGGGAAGATTAGATACGTGAGCAAAGTTGGAGTTTACTAAAAGAACACAAGAGGGAAAGGGTGCTAAGTTGAGTACACTTGAAATTCAATGTGTGGTTTGAGGACTAGCAGCCGCAACATCACCTGGGACCTGTTAAAAATATAAAAGCTTAGGGCTCACCTCAGGTTTCAGGTGGCGCTGGTGGTAAAGAACCTGTCTGCCAGGGCAGGAGACCTAAGAGATGTGGGTTTGATCCCTGGATTGGGAAGATTCCCTGGTGGAGGGCATGGCAGCCCAATATTCTTGCCTGGAGAATCCCATGGACAGAGGAGCCTGGAGGGCTACATACAGTCCATAGAATTGCAAAGAGTCAGACATGACTGAAGCGACTTAGCATGCAAAGGTCCCTAAACTAGTGTGTGCATTTTAGCAAGATTCCCCAGGTGATTCATATACATGTAAGTAACATTTGAGAAGCATTGCCCTACACAGTGTATTTTCTTTCTAGGACTTTTGCCTGGCATGTAAAATAGATGAACATCTACGTCTTCTTCAAGACCAGGTGTAAAGAATTACCTTCGGTGCTGTCACTCCTGAGCTTCCCTGGCATTTTGTTCCTACCTCTATCATATCTCTTCATCTCATTGTTTTATAGTTAGTTGTTTAAATTATCTTAGAATTTGTGTTTCCATTGCGCAGGGCATGGGTTCGATCCCTAGTCGGAGAACTAAAATCCTTCAAGCTGCACATCATGGTCATAAATAATACATAAATAAACGATACTCAAGGCAATGGCAACCCACTCCAGTACTCTTGCCTGGAAAATCCCATGGACGGAGGAACCTGGTAGGCTGCAGTCCATGGTGTCTCGAAGAGTTGGACACGACTGAGCGATTTCACTTTCACTTTTCATTTTCATGCATTGGAGAAGGAAATGGCAACCCACTCCAGTGTTCTTGCCTGGAGAATCCCAGGGACAGGGGAGCCTGGTGGGCTGCCATCTATGGGGTTGCGCAGAATCAGACACGACTGAAGCGACTTAGCAGCAGCAGCAGGGAGTTTCCGTCCATTCATTCATTTATTCAACAGATTTTATTGAATTCCTATAATCCCTGGAGGCACAACAATGAACAAATTGCCCTTCTCCATGAAGCTTAAGTTCTAGCTAGAGGAGAGATGTATTTTAAAATATATGCTTTGTTATATATATTTGTGGAATGGATTAATTAATCCAACAAATATTTATTGAACACTACTGTATGTGGTGATGGACAGGGAGGCCTGGCATGCTGTGATTCATCGGGTCACAAAGAGTCAGACATGATTGAGCAACTGAACTGAACTGAACTGAACTGTGTGTTAGGCACTGCTGTAGGCACTGGTAGGACATGAGTGAATAAAAACAGGTACAAATCCATATATTTAGTGCTTTTTATCTTCTAGTAGGAGTCACAGAGAGACTGATCCATGGTAAATAGGTAAATAATTAGTATTTTTTAAAAAAGATAATGCTGTTTAAGTGTTGCACTCAATATGTCAGCAAATTTGGAAAACTCAACAGTGGCCACAGGACTGGAAAAGGCCAGTTTTCTCCAATCCCAAAGAAGGGCAATGCCAAAGAATGTGCAAACTCTCATACAATTGTGTTCATTTCCTGTGTTAGTAAGGTTATGCTCAAAATCCTTCAAGTTAGCTTCAGCAGGATGTGAACTGAGAACTTCCAGATGTGCAAGCTGGGTTTTAAAAAGGCAGAGAAATCAGAGATCAAATTGCCAACATCCATTGGATCATCAAAAAACCAAGGAAATTCCAGAAAAAAACATCTACTTCTGCTTCATTGACTATGCTGAAGACTTTCTGTGGATCACAAAAAACTGTGGAAAATTCTTAAAGAGATGGGAATACCAGACCAACTTACCTGTCTCCTGAGAAACCTATATGCAGATCAAGAAGCAACTGTTAGAACCAGACATGAAATAACTGGTTCAAAATTGGAAAAGGAGTATGATAATGTTACATATTGTCACCTGGCTTATTTAAATTCTATGCAGAGTACATCATGCGAAATGCCAGGCTGGGTGAATCACAAGCTGGAATCAAGATTTCTGGGGGAAATACCAGCAACCTCAGAAAAGCAGATGATACCACTCTAATGGCAGAAAGTGAAGAGGAAATAAAGAGCCTCTTCATAAGGGTAAAAGAAGAGAGTGAAAAAATTGGCTTAAAACTCAGCATTCAAAAAACTAAGATCATAGCATCCAGTCCCATACCCATCAAGGCAAATAGATGGGGAAACAATGGAAACAGTGACAGATTTTATTTTCTTAGGCTTCAAAATCACTGCTGATGGTGACTGCAGCCATGAAATTAAAAGATGCTTGCTTCTTGGGGGGAGTGCTATGACAAACCTAGATATTGTATTAAAAAGCAGAGACATTACTTTGCCAACAAAGGTCCATGTAGACAAAGCTATGGTTTTTCCGGTAATCATGTACAGATGTGAGAGCTGGACCATAAAGAAGGCCAAGTGCTGAAGAATTGATTCTTTCAAATTATGGTGCTAGAGAAGATGCTTGAGAGTCCCTTGGATTGCAAGGAGATCAAACCAGTCAATCCTAAAGGAAATCAACCCTGAATATTCATTGGAGGGACTGATGCTGAAGCTGAAGCTCCAATATTTTGGCCACCTGATGTGAAGAGCTGACTCATTTGAAAAGATTCTGATGCTGGGAAAGATTGAAGGGAAAAGGAGAAGTGGGTGGCAGAGGAGGAGATGGTTAGATAGCATCACCAACTCAGTGGACATGAGTTTGAGTAAACTCTGGGAGATAAGGACAGAGGAGGATAGATGAGCCTGGCGTGCTGCAGTCCCTGGGGTCACAAAGGATTGGACACGACTTATCGGCCGAACACACAACAACAACCGGCCGAACAACAACAACAACCAATTAGAAAGTGATAAGTCCTATGAAACATGTGGAGCAAGTGAGGGCATAAATCAAGACTGCGGGGCCTTGGTGTGGCAATTTTAAATGGAGTAGTCAAGATGGGCCTCATTGAGGAGGTGGCAGTTTATGTTCTAGCGGGAAGAGTGGAGTATTCTGACGTGTGACTGAAGGAATGATGGTACCACAGGGAGAAGTAAGGACATCGCAACTGTGGGTCTTGTTGAAGGGAGGAGGCAAGATAGGCAAGATTGAGTTATTCTGGACTTGTTGAGGTAGAACTCTTGGTGAGATATTCAAAGGGAAATATCCTATAGACAATGAAAAATGTGGGCCTGGAGTATGCCGGTAAGATCAGGGTGGATATTTTAGATTCAGGCGTCATTAGTATGGTGGCTCAGATGGTAAAGCATCTGCCTACAATGCGGGATACCCGGGTTCGATCCTTGGGTTGGGAATATCCTCTGGAGAAGGAAATGGAAACCCACTCTAGTACTCTTGCCTGGAAAATCTCATGGATGGAGGAGCGTGGGGGTCACGAAGAGTCGGACACAACTGAGCGACTTCACTTTCACTTTTCACTTTCATGCATTGAAGAAGGAAATGGCAACCCACTCCAGTGTTTTTACCTGGAGAATCCCAGGGATGGGGGAGCCTGGAGGGCTGCCGTCTATGGGGTCGCACAGAGTCAGATACGACTAAATCGACTTAGCAGCAGCAGCAGCAGCAGTATGGTGGCTCAGACGGTAAAGCATCTGCCTACAATGCGGGAGACCTAGGTTCAATCCCTGGGTTGGGAAGATCCTCTGGAGAAGGAAATGGCAACCCATTGTAGGACTCTTGCCTGGAAAACCTCATGGACAGAGGAGCCTGGTAGGCTACAGTACATGGGTCACAAAGAGTCAGACACGACTGAGCGACTTCACTTTAGTATCGTGTCCAGATCTAAAAGTGAGAGCCATACTTTACAACTGGTTCACCCAAGTAAGACGCCAGATGGGAGAGAAACTCACGGCTGAACCTTGGTGAAGGCCTGGATCAAAGGAAGAAGACATTTTTCCTTTGCCCAGAAACATCACTGAGTCCTTCACTGAGGTCAGTGGTGAAACAAAGAAACTGTTTCATATTATCCTTCCTCTGTACTGATTATAGATAAAAGAATGTACACAGAAAGGGAAATATAGGAAGTATGGGATGTAGAGCTTTAATACGTCTCTGAAAGGCTGTGGTAAGCAGAAAATCATAACCTTCTGTATCTAGACAAGTTCAGTCCAACTGGCCAGGAAGAAACTGTCTGTCCTGTGACCTCTGCCTTGCCCTTGCAGCTTCTCCATAGCAGAGGCCTGGGGTTAGCACACAATCTTCAGGCCACTGAGCCAAGTCCAGGGACCTCGGGTTCAGCCCAGGCTTTGGAACTGACCTCTCCTTGGTGGTAGGCTCAGGGACGTGAACAGGAAAGAAACTCAAATCTTGGTTGTTATTTTCTTTGGACCCATGAAGGGTGCTCGTTCTTTCCTTCCTTCCCAGCGCCTTCCTCTCTTGGCTGAGCTTTGCCTCTCTGCTCTACTCTGGTTCTCCAGAGCCAGTTCTGCCTTTATTTCATTAACACTCTCATATTCTCAGAGAGCTGTGGTAAGAAAATCATACTAAAGTGTGAATTCCCAATATTACTAGTTAATAGAACATAAGCCATTACTAGGGCTCCCCAGGTGGAGCTAGTGGTAAAGAACGCATCTGCCAATGCAGGAGACAAAAGAGACATGGGTTAGATCCCTGTGGGAAGATCCCCTGGAGAAGGAAATGGCAACCCACTCCAATATTCTTGCCTGGAGAATCCCCTGGACAGAGGAGCGTGGTGGGCTACTGTCCATAGGGTTGCAAATGGTCGGACACGACTGAAGGAACTTAGCACAGCACATGGCCTTTACTAGAACTCCCTTGTTCATTGAGTGGACAAATATGTATGAACTATTATGTGACAAGTATTGTGCTAGGTCCTGGAAATACAGTAACGGATAAGTGACAGTTTCTGGTGTTCATAAAGTACCTAGCCCAGTTGGGAAACAATTAAGAGAGTCAAATGGTTAAAGCTGACATAGTAAGAAAGTGCTGCTGCTGCTAAGTCGCTTCAGTCGTGTCCAACTCTGTGCGACCCCATAGATGGCAGCCCACTAGGCTCCCGTGTCCCTGGGATTCTCCAGGCAAGAACACTGGAGTGGGTTGCCATTTCCTTCTCCAGTGCATGAAAGTGAAAAGTGAAAGTGAAGTTGCTCAGTCTTGTGTCCGACTCCCAGCGACCCCATGGACTGTGGCCCACCAGGCTCCTCCGTCCATGGGATTTTCCAGGCAAGAGTGCTGGAGTGGGGTGCCATTGCCTTCTCTGAAGAAAGTGCTAAGGTAGGGATAAATTGGGCTTCCTTAGGGTCCAGTGGTTAAGAACCCACCTGCCAAAGCAGGGGACATGCACTGGATCCCTAGTCTGGTAAGATCCCACTTGCCCTGGAACAACGAAGCCTGTGTGCCACACCTGCTGAGCCTGAATGCCCTAGAGCCCAGACTCCGGCTGCAACAAGAGAAGCCCCCACAAAGAGAAGCCAGAGCAGTGTAACAAAGAGTAGCCCCGACTCGCCACAACTAGAGAAAGCCTACAAGCAGCACTGTAGACCCGGTGCAGCCAAAAAACTAATGAGATCAGATCAGTCACTCAGTCGTGTTCGACTCTTTGCAACCCCATGAACCGCAGTACGCCAGGCCTCCCTGTCCATCACCATCTCCTGGAGTTCACTCAGACTCACATCCATCGAGTCAGTGATGCCATCCAGCCATCTCATCCTCTGTTGTCCCCTTCTCCTCTTGCCCCCAATCCCTCCCAGCATCAGAGTCTTTTCCGATGAGTCAACTCTTCGCAAGAGGTGGCCAAAGTACTGGACTTTCAGCTTTAGCATCATTCCTTCCAAAGCAATCCCAGGGCTGATCTCCTTCAGAATGGACTGGTTGGATCTCCTTGCAGTCCAAGGGACTCTCAAGAGTCTTCTCCAACACCACAGTTCAAAAGCATCAATTCTTCGGCGCTCAGCCTTCTTCACAGTCCAACTCTCACATCCATACATGACCACAGGAAAAACCATAGCCTTGATTAGACGAACCTTTGTTGGCAAAGTAATGTCTCTGCTTTTGAATATGCTATCTAGGTTGGTCATAACTTTCCTTCCAAGGAGTAAGTGTCTTTTAATTTCATGGCTGCAGTCACCATCTGTAGTGATTTTGGAGCCCAGAAAAATAAAGTCTGACACTGTTTCCACTGTTTCCCATTCTATTTGCCATGAAGTGATGGGACCGGATGCCATGATCTTCATTTTCTGAATACTGAGCTTTAAGCCAACTTTTTCACTCTCCACTTTCACTTTCATCAAGAGGCTTTTTAGTTCCTCTTCACTTTCTGCTATAAGGGTGGTGTCATCTGCATATCTGAGGTTATTGATATTTCTCCCGGCAATCTTGATTCCAGCTTGTGTTTCTTCCAGTCCAGCGTTTCTCATGATGTACTCTTCATAGAAGTTAAATAAGCAGGGTGACAATATACAGCCTTGACAAACTCCTTTTCCTATTTGGAACCAGTCTGTTGTTCCATGTCCAGTTCTGTTGCTTCCTGACCTGCATACAGATTTCTCAAGAGGCAGATCAAGTGGTCTGGTATTCCCATCTCTTGAAGAATTTTCCACAGTTTATTGTGATCCACACAGTCAAATGCTTTGGCATAGTCAATAAATCAGAAATAGATGTTTTTCTGGAACTCTCTTGCTTTTTCCCATGATCCAGTGGATGTTGGCAATTTGATCTCTGGTTCCTCTGCCTTTTCTAAAACCAGCTTGAACATCAGGAAGTTCACAGTAAATACATAAATTAAATAATGATAATAATCATAAATAAAGTAGGGACAAATTTAAGTTTCATGCTGTTCATGGGGTTCTCAAGGCAAGAAAACTGAAGTGGTTTGCCATTCCCTTCTCCGGTGAACCACGTTTTGTCAGAACTCTCCACCATGACCCATCCATCTTGGGTGGCCCTACATGGCATGGCTCATAGTTTCATTGAGTTAGACAAGGCTGTGGTCCATGTGATCAGTTTGGTTAGTTTTCTGTGATTGTGTTCTGTTAAGGATAAGAGGCTTATGGAAGCTTCCTGATGAGAGAGACTGACTGAGGGGGAAACTGGGTTTTGTTCTGATGGGCAGGGCCATGCTCAGTAAATCTTTAATCCAATTTTCTGTTGATGGGTGGGGCTGTGTTCCCTCCCTGTTGTTTGACTTGAGGCCAAACTATGGTGGAGGTAATGAAGATAATGGCAACCTCCTTCAAAAGGTCCCATGCAGGCACTGCAGGCCACCACCGACCCACACCTCTGCCGGGGACTCCAATACTTTGGCCACTTGATGCGAAGAACTGGCTCATTGGAAAAGACCCTGATGCTGGGATAGATTGAAGGCGGGAGGAGAAGGGGATGACAGCGGATGAGATGGTTGGATGGCATCACCGACTCGATGGACATGAGTTTGAGTCAGCTCCAGGCATTGGTGATGGACAGGGAAACCTGGCATGCTGCAGTCCATGGGGTCGCAAAGAGTCAGACACACCTGAGCTACTGAACTGAACTGAACTGAAATTTAAGTTTAGTCTTTGAGGGGGAAGGTTAGAAAGTGGGAGGGGGTGTTCTAAACAAAGGGGATGATGTGTTCAAGCTCTGGAAGCAAGACTGAGGGACCAAGAAAAGGCGAGTGTGAGAGACGAGGCTGAGCAGTCAGCAATAGCCAGACCACAGGGCATAGAGAACACTGTTGAGTAGCCCAGATTTCATTATGAGGGCACGAGGAACCAGCTAATGGTTTTAAGCTGGGGATTGTCCTAAGCAGATTTGCATCTTAGAAAGATCCCATTAGTTGCGGTGTGGAGAACAGACTGAAGGCGCAGAGATAAGTCAGGAGGGAACTGCAGTTGCCCTGGCAGGAACTGCCAGAGACCTGAACTATGGCACGGTCAGAGGAATGAAGATGAAGGGACAGAGCCAAGAGCTCTGTAGGAGGATCTTGTGATTGACTGAATGGGGTCAGAGAAGGAGAAAGAGGAGCCAAGGATGATTCCTAAGTTTCTGACTGGGATGGAAATACTCCTTAATGGCAGAATTGCAAGGCATCCGTGACGCGGGTCTGTAAGCATAGTTATTTTTTGGGTGGGGTGCGTGCTTGTCACACTTAAAATCACATTATGCAAACAGCTGCCTATCCCAAATATTTACCTTTAAGGATGGCTCTGGCACTCATTTTTACTTACTGGCATAGGGAGGCTTTTTGTCGTGCTAGGATGGGAGTGTCCATGGGCTGAGTGCTTTCAAAGTGTAGTGAAGGACTACAAAGGGTATTTCCTAGAATTAGTCAGGTTATTGGCAATTTTCACCTAAATGATATCTTGAATCCAATCCCTACCCCATCTCTCACATTATGAAGTTTCATCTTTATGCAACCTCTTTCCCCTTTGGAGCCCATTCTTCCCATCTCCTGTTTATAGTGGAGGCCGTTGACAGCTGAAAGTCTTTTAATAGCATGACATATTGAATTGAATCAGCTTTCTTTTACTACTGGCTTTTACTACTGTTTATATCTGAGCACTGTGTACACACACACACAAATGGCTTTATTTTTAAAAAATACGCATGATTTACAAAATCTTTAGCAAAATTCCAGGCAACCCAAATAGCAACCCAGGCTGTGTAACTGTTGCAAGGGCTGTAGCACAGATATTCAGATGTTCTACATTTCAAGGAATCTACCTAGAAATCATTATCCTTAAATATGTATTCTAAATTCTTATTATGATTTGTAATGCAAAAAAGCATGGTTAATGTGGTAGACAAAGAATATTAAGACCATAAATGAGAATATCTGACAAAGCAATGAGATTTAAAAAGAAAATAAGTGCACCTGGTCTGCCTTAAATGCATTTTAAAAGACTCTTTCAGGAAAGTTCCTGTAAGTGAATTAAGTCTCTGTTTCTCCTGGGGCTGCCAGGGATTTTTTGGCCAGTACAACAGCTGCACCGCGCGGTGCTGAGCTGAAAAGGCTCAGCACGGAGCTGCGGTTGCAGCTCCAGCCCTGGCAGACTAGCCTGTGGAGACTCCTGTGTGTGTGTGTGTGTGTGTGTGTGTGTCTGCGCTCAGTTGTGTCCTACTCTTTGTGACCCCATGGACTGCAGCCTGCCAGGCTCCTCTGTCCATGGAATTTTCCAGGCAAGAATACTAGAGCAGGTTACCGTTTCCTCCTCCAGGGGATCTTCCCAACCCAGGGATCGAACCCACATGTCCTACGTCTCCTGAGTTGGCAGGCGGACTCTTTCCCACCGTGCCACCTGGGAAGCCTGCAGAGGCTCCTGGCTGGTGCCTTGAAGAACTGTTAGGAACTCAGATTTTTCGCTTGTGCAACAGTGTAGAAGCTTTCAGTCATCCCTGTAAACTGAATAAAAGGCACTTGCCAGTGGGACAGTGTGGCCATCTTTCAAGTTAAGCCTCTCAGTGTCTGGCATTGATAACCATGCTCAAGGCTAAGACAATAAAATGCGATCATTCTTCAATTCAAGGACAAACACAATGCCTGGATGAGTGGTGTTTGGAAGATGTATCTTTACCAAAGTAATGGTTTATCTGTACATCTATGCTTTTAGATAATGGATCGTTGTGAACCCTGGCCTAAACTCCTAAAGGGTTTCATGTCTCTGAAATGAGAAAAAGACTAGTTTTATAGGTGTTTGTTTTTTCTTCTTCAAGGGATTCTAGTTGCTGAATTATGTGTTGCACCAAGGCCTTTGGAGGAAGAGGGTAGGTTGGCGACTTAGAAAGGTCTAGTGAAAACTTCTATTTATGTGACCCTGGTGGCTGATGGGAGTGATTGGGGCACCTAAACTATTTTCCTTAAAGGCTAATTGCTTTAGAATAACAGAGTAAGCTGACTGACACACAGGCTCTGGTTGGTTGGTTGGGAAGATTCTATCATTACTTGCTGTCTCATAGACAAAGTAGATAGAAAAGCAAATAAATGGCTCTATATTCATTCATTTATCCCCCATAGATTGTAACTGAAGACTGCTGTGACAATTTGCCTACCCAATTCTGCCTGCCTGTCTTGGGCCCCAGAGGAGCTAAATGAAAAAGGAAGGGAGGTTCTGGTCTGGGGGTGTGAGCAGAGGAACTTCGCCTCCGCCAGTGCAGAGACGATGATGAGGGAAAAAAAGAGCCGAGGGAAAAATCAGTATGAATCAATCAGGCTGGCTTCCCTGGTTTTTTTTGTCAGGCCCACTTGGCCCATTTGGAGAACGGGAAGTGGGAGCCACAACCTCTGGGTTCTTTGCGCAACCACAGACTAGCTGGGAGACTTGGCACAAACTGATTTTCTTTAAGCCACTATTTCCTCACTGGGAAGATGAAAGTGTTGGGCAAGGTAGTGTCAGTTTCTGGATCCTTCTGAACTCATTGCTTTGCTCATAACCTTTCCTGACCGTGCTAGGGAAGGCGGGCTTCCTCACAGCCACATACTGCTGGCTGAAAGAAAAGAAAGTGAAAGTGAGGTCGCTCAGCCGTGTCCGACTCTTTGCGACCCCGTGGACTGTAGCCCACCATGCTCCTCTGTCCATGGGATTCTCCAGGCAAGAATACTGGAGTGGGTTGCCATTTCCTTCTCCAGGGGATCTTCCCGACCCAGAGAGTAAGTAGAAATCAGTAGCTGTGTGCCTGCGTTCCCCATAGACTTGGCAAATGCAGATCATCTAAGTCAGGGGCTCTTTAAGATGAGATCTGGGACACGCAACATTGGCGGCACCTGGGAACCTGTTAGAAATGGCTACTCTGGGGACCCCCTACCCCTCTGGCCAGACTCCAAGAGATTGTGAGAGTGGGGTCTGGCAACCTGTGTTTTAATACGCCCTTCAGGTGATTCTGACGCATGCTCATGTTTGAATGAAGCGTAATATATACACTGAGTGTAAAAAGCACTCAACCGTTGTTTCTGTTATGTTCTGCTGGTCCTGGCATAGCCAATAGTTTGATATTTTTATCTTTGAAAACAAGCCCAAGGGCCCTAGTGATAAGATGAGATCTGAAATGAGCTGAGTCAACTCTGTATGTCAAAATGTTATCACATTTAAACATTTCAAGTGGTTTTTTTTTTTTTTTTTTGACAATTACAGAGTCGTTTAAAATATAGCCCCATGCCTGCACAAAGAGAACTCTGGGAAATGTAGTTTATTTATTTATTACCGGATTGCTTTGTAAAAGGAGCTGGGGGAAGTTTGGAAACTGTCTCCCTGGAGAGGTATGAAGTTTTCCAGGGCACCCCAGACTTGGTGAAAGAGGCCATTTCTGCTGTCATTGGCAGCAGCCCTCGGGTAAAAGCCCACTGCATTTTATCTTTGCGTGTTTGTTTGTTCTGCTTGTTAAACACTGGCTTTCATACCATCCTGTTCTGTAATTCAAAACTGACTTTATAATTAGGTCTGAAAAGGAATGGTTCCCAGGCAATTCCTCTATGAAACTGGTAAAGACAGTTGCGTTCACTTTGGCTGGTTTCAGTGTAATTTGTCTGAGGGGGCTGCAGGGCCGCTCTGTTTGAAGTTATATTGGGCTGGCCTCTCTGTATTTGCAGCGGGTGTGGGGAGGGGAGGGTGAGGACCAAGTCCTGCTCTTGGGAATCTTCTGTGGACGAGCAGAAGATGTTGGTAGACTTTTCTCTTTCATCTTTGGACAGTAAACTCTGAACTGGTTCATGTGTTTAAGCCCACCTGGCTCAAGTTTAGTTGTTTGGCCCCAAGGAAAAGGTTTAACCAGCTAAATTACAGGGGCCATAGGGGACTGCTTGGAGAGCAGGCTGAAAACGATTATTGGTGTGCTAATTCAAAGTTTTTCTTTCTGAGTTCCATCTCGAGGAGACCTGAGACTTTCTAGTTAATTTGCATACTTGAAAGTTGGAGTTCCAGCCTGACTTCTCAATAGAGATGATTATGACTACATTTGTGAAACCTCTTTGCTTCAGCGTCTGGGTGTGGGACCATTAGGAGGCCTAAAAAGAGGAAAGCAGGTCCAACCTGGCAGGACCTTGGATCCCCACCACTGGCTTCCACTAGAGCAAATCCACTTTATTTGTTTTGGTTGTTTACGCTTCCAGTTAGGATTTCCTTTGGAGAAAATGTTTCACGGCTTTAAGTTTGAAAACTACTGGTTTAGACTAGAAATATCCAGCCCAACCCTTGCCCTCTAAATCAAATTAGTCCACCTGTTAGCCTGAAGACCAAGTCTCAAACTCTGGAGGCACTGGGGACCACCCTTTGCCATCCCCGGTACACTCGACTTGCCTTTGCCCACAAGCTCAGACTTCAAACCCGCCTCTGCTTCCAGATTCAGCCATTGTTCTGCTCCTCCCCCAGCACGTGGAGTCTCGATTCTCTTGCCCTCTTAGAGTCTACATTGCCCCATGTCCTCTGGTCTCCTACTGTCTGGCATCTAGCCGGGGAGGGCTCTTGAGCCATAACATCCCTGTAACTTCTTGGCTTTGTGGCTTGTCCAGACCTACATAATATGGTGTTCTTCTTAGTGCCTTTGTCCAGAATGGAGTCACCGCAGCTCACTGCTGCTTGCCTGAATTCATCTCTAGAACTACATTTTTATTTTTCTGCCATACTGTGCAGCTTGGGGAACCTAAGTTCCCTGACTAGGGATGGAACCTAGGCCCACAGCAGTGAAAGTGCCAAGTCCTAACCACTGGACAGCCAGAGAATTCCCTGTGACTACATTTTGAGAAAATGTAGGTTGATTGCCAGCCTTCTACCAGAATTGAGTCATTGAGTCCTTCGAATGTTTTAGTCTCATCACTTTTGTGATTGTTCCATTTAAAATAAAGAAACAGCAGCCACTCGTTTGTTATTGCCCACCATGCGGACAGTACAGCGAAACAGAACAGCAGGAAGCACTGCTTCCATGAAGAAAACCTCACTTTCATCACCTCGACCTGGATACCATTAGGACGGTTCCTCTGTGCCACTGACAGATTGATGAAGAAACTAGAAGTCTGAGTTTACCATTCACAGCAAAAAGTCAGGCTTTGAAATCAGGAGGACTAGAATTCTTATTCTGCCTCCTTTGCTTCCTAGCTGATGACCCAGAACATTCCTCCGTGTTGTGGCAATCCGAGTGTGGGTTGCAAAAGAATTTCCAGGTACAGAGTATTGCAGAAAGGAATGAGTTTATTATGAACAAAGAGCAGAGATAATGTGGGCGCTGTGAGCACAGCGGGCCAACCTCCTGACAGACCAGGGAGAGTCGACAGAAGCTGTTAGAAAAGCAGGCTGCTCAAAGGAGAGCCAACCTCTTTTGCAGGTTAGCAGCCAATTTTTACAGCCTCAAGACAAAGGACATGCCTGCTGGAAGGGAGGCATTAGGTGACTGGTTAGGGTGGGTAGTTTTCCTCATTTGAGGTCCAGAAGCTGGCCAGTAAGGATCGGGGGGCTTTTGGCAACAGTTACAATGGGGCTCAGTCAGTTCCTAAGGTGACCTTGGTTCTGGGCTCCACTTCTATGACCTTGATGCAGGGCCTCGCACCTGTAACCTTGGGATGGGAATCCACACTCCTGAGTCTCTGATTGCTCATCTGTAACCCAGCAGTGATAATACCCATCTCATAGGATCCTTGTAAAACTTGAACGGCAATGTGAGTGTAAATGTGTGCATGCACGTTTCCTAATATCACTTAGCATATGCAAACATTAAAAAAACACATTTTTCTTCTGTCTTCCCTCAGCACCTTCCGTAGCACATAGTAGGTGCTCAAAAGTGCTAGAACCACTGCCGTAGAGGCCTTCAGTTAGGTCTGGAGAATGGTGTTCTGTTTTTCCCACTCTCTGTCCATATGCCAGTTGGGTTCGGTTTCCCACTACGGTGATCCACGGGTTCACTGGACCTTTGCTTTGTCTTGTGTGCACAGCATTTTCCTTTTGATAGCCTCAGCTCTGCAGAATGGCTAATAATTATTTTTTATTTCAACTACAGTTGCTAGTTATAATAACTACTTTCTCTTTTTTTAAAAAAAATCACTCATTTGTTTGGCTGTGTCGGGTCTTAGTGCGGTATGAAGGATCATGCAGGATCTTTGTAGCATAATGTGCAGTTGTTTTGTTGTGATGCATGGATTCTCCAGTTGTGGTACATGGGCTCAAGAGCACTCGGGCTCAGTAGCTGTGGCACATGGGCTTATTTGCTTCTGAGCATGGGCTTCCCTGGTAGCTCAGCTGGTAAGGAATCCGCCTGCAATTCAGGAGACCTGGGTTCGATCCCTGAGTTGGGAAGATCCCCTGGAGAAGGGCATAGCAACCCACTCTGGGATTCTTGCCTGGAGAATCCCCATGAACAGAGGAGCCTGGTGGGCTGCAGTTCATGGAGTCACAAAAAGTTGGACACGACTGAGTGACTAAGCACAGCACACATATGGGATCTTAGTTCCCTGACCAGAGATGAACCCACCTCCCTGCATTGGAAGGCAGACTTAACCCCTGGACCCACCAGGGAAGTCCCCCTCAATAACTACTTTCTTAAAACACTTTTTTTTGGTCAACTCATTGCTTTTCCATTAAAGTCCAAAATTTAACGTGGCTTATTGTACCTGCACTGTCCCATCCTGCCTCCTCTCAATTTCAGCTTGCTCTCTGTCTTCTGTCATGTTCTCCAGCTGGGCAGTGTCCCCTCTAGCCCCTGGGCCTCTGTACATGTCACCTCTCCGCTTAGAGTGCCTTCCTGTGCCTGCTTCTTTCGCCTCTGTCCCCCACCACCTTGCCCCAGTCATTTGCTCAGATCCATTTCCACCTGTCTTCTGCTTGATATAGTAGGGACCAACCCAGGCGAACTCCATTTTCCACACTTCCTTTCCAATTGACTTCTAGTTCTATTTGGCCAATGGAAAGCCCTGGCAGGAAATTAAGAAGGCAAGGGGAAGGTGGAAACTCAGGTAACTGCCTCCACCGCCCCCAACTTGCAAAGCATCTCCTAGCAGTACCTGTATCACCTTCTGGCTTTAGCATCTGCACATGGCTCCTTCCTTTGTGTTCCCAGCTCTCACTACTAGCTCTGGTTCCTGGGCTCTATACTAGGTCACCCCAAGCCCGGGGTGGCTACAGCTTACTGCTATTAATGATCTCTGAAAATATCCCTGTCCTGTTCGCTCTTCACATCCTAGTAACTCATAACTCAACTCCTAAATTAAATCCCCTCTAGTGAACTGCCTGGTATGAGTTCTTTTTTCAAAAAATTTTTACTGGTGTATAGTTGATTTACATGTTACATTATATTAGTTTCAGGTGTGCAGCAAAGTGATCCAATTGTGCATATACATATATATTTATTCTTTTTCAGATGCTTTTTCCATATAGGTTATTACAGAATACTGAGTAGAGTTCCCAGTGCTATACAGTAGGTCTTTGTTGGTTACAGCAGTGTGTGTATGTTAATACCAAGCTCCTAGTTTTTCCCTCCCCCTGACCATGAGCTGTTTTCTTATCTGAGCTCTGATTACTCATCTAGCCTTTGAATCTCAGCTCAACTTTCACTTTCTTGGGGAAGCCTTCCCTGACCTCCCCTCTGCTTCCACAACCTACAGCAACTAGATAAAAAATCTCATTACACAATTTCATAGCACTATGTACCTCTCCTGTGTAGAACTTCTCCCAGTTATAATTTCACTTTAATCTGTGATAATTTGATTAATTTGTCTCTGCCATTAGAATATAATCTTCATGAATAACCACGTCCTTTTGGGGGCATTCACCATTATTTTCTAGGTATCTAAAATAGTATCTAGCACATATAATGTGCTCAATGAATGAATGAATCCTTTTGAAAACTTTTGTGATGCTGGGGACCATTGTTTAAAAAAACTGTTTTTGTCTAAAACTGCAGAGAATACTGCAATACCATCTACCAAGTTCCCTGTGTGGTTGGGCATGGCTTTGTAAAAGAGATTTAAATAAATCTCAGAAATTGAACTGCCCTATTAACAATGAGAAATGTGTTGGACAAATCCCTGTAACTCAGTTGTAACTGACCACATCATTATGGAGAATGACCTTAGGGACTTTCATAAACTTCTCATAATATACAAGAGCCCGATCTTGCCAAGGGTGTAAAATCACTGGCTAATTCACTGAACCAAACCAGGCCTGCCTCTTTGCCCCAGCACAGACGGGCTCTGATTACAGATGGACATGGTTCATGTTTAATGGTGAGTAGAGGAGTCAGACACAACTGAGCAACTGAACTGAACTGAACTGAAAGGAACTTTGGAACAAGAACTTACCAGTGACAGGTAACAGTGAAGCCCAACTTTTCCCTCTTTTAAAAGAGTAAAGATGGGTTGCCTTCAACATTTGTGGTGCTTCCTTGAATTTTATATTTTATGTTTTTTAGTTATTAGATAAGAAGTGCATTTATTTGTAATGCCCCAAATTGGAAACAATTAAAATGTCCTTCAGTTGGGTGAATGGTTAGACAAACTATTGACACCCATACCATGAAATATAACCCAGCAATAAAAGGAACAAATTATGGGTTTGTTGATCTATTCAGCAACTTAGATGGATCACAAGAGAATGATCTTGAGTGAAAAAAAAGCCAATATAAAAAGATTACATATTGTATGATTCTATTTATTCAACACTCTCTAAATGATAAAATCATGGAGAACAGATTAGTGATTTCCAGGGCTTGGCAGTGAGGAAAGGGGGGTGAGCATGATTATAAAGGGGTAGCATGAAGGATTTGTGATAATAGAATTCTTATATCATGATTGTGGTAGTTCCATGAATCCACACATGTGATAAAATTGCATAGAACTGTATACATATGCATGCATGTAACTCCATATAAAACTGGTGAAATCTGAATAAGTATTGTGGACTGAACAAATGTCAGTTTCCTGATTTTGATACTGTGTTATAGTCAAGTAAGATTTTACCTTTAGGGGAAGCTGGTGAAATGTATATGAAACGTCTTTATATTTCTGCAATTTCCTGTGAATCTATAATTACTTCAAAACTTAAAAGTTTTAAAAAAAGCAATACAAGGGATTTCTATTAAAACAACACACATTCAATATACTTATTTGCCTTTACTTCCTTCTGAAATCCCACTAAATGGATAATAAAGAAATAAAAAAGACAAAATCTAAAAGTACACACACACGTACATATAATAGTATGAGATCATAAAGGCAATAAATGACTATAACAGTTTGGAGACTGGAAAATAGATGGACAAGAGAGAACCTAAGTGGTTTCAGGGAAGAAAGTCAATAAGGAGCAAGTAGGTTCATCCCACTGAATTTTAGAAAATTTCAAGGATTGAAGATACCAGACGTCCAAAGGCAGGGGGCAAGGAGGGCCTGAAAACAGTGGGATTGAAAATATGTAGGAGAGTTTAGAAGTGCACACGGCCCTCCTTACTGTCAAAGCCAGTGCTCAGCCTCTTCCTCCCAGTGTCCAACAGAAGGTAGAACAGTCACCGGATGGAGGGGTCAACGTAGAGGCTTTAGTTCCAGGGAGGCCAGACACAGATACGGTGGGATGAGGTGCGTGCTGAAAACGAAAAGTCTGTAGTACAAACTGCCTACTAGGCAGTAAGATAGCTCGCAACACTGGCTGCTGAACTTACACATCACAGAAAGGAGATCGGAGAGTTTTTCTCTCTGGGGAAATTCAGTGGCTCGATAGAAAAGTCCTAGAGCAACTGATATTTGAGTATCCTTCAACCAAAAAGGCTGGGTTCCTGCCCACTCACTTTCCAGTGAACACACAAGTCAACGTGACCTGCCCATGCTTTTGAGAGTCTCATTCCTAAACATAAAGGACAGATCATCAAGGATCACATTTCAATCCCAAAGAAAGGCAATGCCAAAGAATGCTCAAACTACCACACAATTGCACTCATCTCACACGCTAGTTAAGTAATGCTCAAAATTCTCCAAGCCAGGCTTCAGCAATACGTGAACCGTGAACTTCCAGATGTTCAAGCTGGTTTTAGAAAAGGCAGAGGAACCAGAGATCAAATTGCCAACATCCGCTGGATCATGGAAAAAGCAAGAGAGTTCCAGAAAAACATCTATTTCTGCTTTATTGACTATGCCAAAGCCTTTGACTGTGTGGATCACAATAAACTGTGGAAAATTCTTCAAGAGATGGGAATACCAGACCACCTGACCTGCCTGTTGAGAAATCTGTATGCAGGTCAGGAAGCAACAGTTAGAACTGGACATGGAACAACAGACTGGTTCCAAATAGGAAAAGGAGTAAGTCAAGGCTGTGTATTGTCACCCTGTTATTTAACTTCTATGCCGAGTACATCATGAGAAATGCTGGACTGGAAGAAACACAAGCTGGAATCAAGATTGCCAGGAGAAATATCAATAACCTCAGATATGCAGATGACACCACTCTTATGGCAGAAAGTGAAGAGGAACTAAAAAGCCTCTTGATGAAAGTGAAAGTGGAGAGTGAAAAAGTTGGCTTAAAGCTCAACATTCAGAAAACAAAGATCATGGCATCTGGTCCCATCACTTCATGGGAAATAGATGGGGAAACAGTGGAAACAGTGTCAGACTTTATTTTTTGGGGCTCCAAAATCACTGCAGATAGTGATTGCAGCCATGAAATTAAAAGACGCTTACTCCTTGGAAGGAAAGTTATGACCAACCTAGATAGCATATTCAAAAGCAGAGACATTACTTTGCCAACAAAGATCCGTCTAGTCAAGGCTATGGTTTTTCCTGTGGTCATATATGGATGTGAAAGTTGGACTGTGAAGAAGGCTGAGCACCGAAGAATTGATGCTTTTGAACTGTGGTGTTGGAGAAGACTCTTGAGAGTCCCTTGGACTGCAAGGAGATCCAACCAGTTCATTCTGAAGGAGATCAGCCCTGGGATTTCTTTGGAAGGAATGATGCTGAAGCTGAAAGTCCAGTACTTTGGCCACCCCATGGGAAGAGCTGACTCATTGGAAAAGACTCTGATGCTGGGAGGGATTGGGGGCAGGAGGAGAAGGGGACGACAGAGGATGAGATGGCTGGATGGCATCACTGACTCGATGGACTTGAGTCTGAGTGAACTCTGGGAGATGGTGATGGACAGGGAGGCCTGACGTGCTGCAATTCATGGGGTTGCAAAGAGTTGGACACGACTGATCGACTAAACTGAACTGAACTGAACTGAACTTTAACAAGAAAGGCTAACACTAAAGCAGATAAATGGGGGGGGGGGGAACCACAGAGGAAGTAGGGATAATGCAGAAAGGCAGAAAAGTAGTTAACAAAAAGGTATCTTTGGAGAAATAAGAGACGACAGCATATCATGAAAAAAGAACAGTTTGCTATAATAGACAAACATTGAGAAAACCTAAGATTTAAATTTCTTTACCAAAAAAAAATTCAATAGAAAGATTGGAAGATAAGTTGAGGAAATCTCCAGCAAGTAGAATAAGAGACAAAGAATGATATCTGCTACTGCTGCTAAGTTGCTTCAGTCATGTCCAACTCTGTGTGACCCCATAGACAGCAGCCCACCAGGCTCCCCTGTCCCTGGGATTCTCCAGGCAAAAACCCTGGAGTGGGTTGCCATTTCCTGCTCCAATGCATGTGAGTGAAAAGTGAAAGTGAAGTCGTTCAGTCCTGTCTGACTCTTAGCAACCCCGTGGACTGCAGCCTACCAGGTTCCTCCATCCATAGGATTTTCCAGGCAAGAGTACTGGAGTGGGTTGCCATTGCCTTCTCTGAATGATATCTAGTAATACTGTATTGTATATTTGAAAGTTTCTGAGAGTAGATCTTAAAAGTTTTCATCACAGGAAAAAAATATTATAACAATGTATGGTGATGATGGATGTTAACTAGACTTATTGTGGTGATCATTTTACAATAAATAGATAGATACTGAGTCATACCACACACCTGAAACTTATATCTCAATAAAAATAAGAAAAAATTAATTTATCAAAAAAAGAGACATAGAGATAGAAATTGGAGAGAGGTAAGAAAACTGATGGATCACATGTGGCTCATTTTCTTCAACAAAGAAATGATATAGATAGAAAGGGGTGAGTGGTGGAGGATATGTTAACCAGATGTAACACGAGCCTTGATGTAATCGTGCCTTGAACTTCAAGCCAATAGTGAAAAGACACTTTAAAAAATACTCAGAGAAATGTGAGTGTGCACTGGGTAATACATTATATTAAGAAATTACAGTAATATTGTTAATATGATAATGGTAGTTATTTTTTAAAGTTCCTATATATTTGAGATATATTTGTTGTTGTTTTGTTGCTCAGCTGTGTTTGGATCTTTTGCAGCCCCATGGACTGTAGCCTGCCAGGCTCCTGTGTCCATGGGACTTTCCAGGCAAGAATACTGGAGTGGGTTGCCATTCCCTTCTCCAGAGGATCTTCCCAACCCAGGGATCAAACCTGAGCCTCCTGCGTTACAAGCAGATTCTTTACCGCTGAGCCACTGGTGAAGATATTGAGGTATATACTGAAGTATTTATTGGTGAAAAGTGATATTATATCTGGCATTGCTTTATTTTAAAATTTAACTTTATTTTTTGGTCACACCACGTGGCTTGCAGGATCTTAATTTCCCCACCAAGGATTGAACCTGGGCTGTAGTGGTGAAAGCACTGAGTCCTAACCACTGGATCACCAGGGGATTCCCTAAAATATAACGTTTCAAAAAGGTAAATGTTAATCATTATACTGGGTGATGAGCATATAAGATTTTGCTTGGCTGTTCTCTCTGCTTTTTCTAAGTTCTGTAATTTCTATCGTAAAACTTTTTATTGAGAAAGAAAATTACAGGATCAGATGAAAGCGAAATATCTGACTAATAGGAATTTAAGAGAGTAAGAGCAGAAGAAAGAAAAGAAATTATCAAAAAGTAATTCAAAAAAACCTGTCAGAACTGAAGAACGTAAATTTCTAAAATCAAAGAATCCCTTCATTCAGGATTGAGAGAGGGAAAATACAAGCTGAGGCTGGAACATCTGTTGTGCCAGAAAGAAAGGAAGTCCTTGCAAATGAAAGGAACATGTCAGAAGGAACTGGAAGGGACTCTCAGTGAATATTCATTGAAAGGACTGATCCTGAAGCTGAAGCTCCAATACATTGACCACCTGTTACAAAGAGCCAACTCATTGGAAAAGACCCTGATGCTGGGAAAGATTGAAGGCAGGCAGATAAAGGGGTGACAGAGGATGAGATGGTTGGATGGCATCACTGACTCAATGGACATGAGTTTGAGCAAACTCCAGGAGATGGTGGAAGACAGGGAAGCCTGGCATGCTGCAGTCCATGGGGCCGCAAAGAGTCAGACATGGCTTAGCGACTGAACAACAACAACTGGTGGCCAAATTGGCACAATTTGAGCATCAAAATAAATAATGATACAAATGGATTTATTCTATGGGGATAGAATAAAATAAGAATTCATGATTCTATATTGGTATAACTAAATAATTGAATAAATAAATAGGGCGAAGAGAAAGCTCTTTTGTATTCATTTGGGCAAGACAAAAGCATCCCCATGTTGTTTCTTTTTATAAAGTAGAACACTTCAAATATATTAGTTTTATTCTTTTTCAACAGAATTCATTTCATTCTGGTCCCAGGAACTGCTTCTCATTTTAGGATTCACATTTTAGTAACACATGTGTACCCATTGCAGCCAAAAGAGCATACTTGTATTTTGGATAGTCATTCATTATTATGGTGACGATACCGACATATGATTAAAAGCCTATCGATCTTCCCACCAACGTTCTTTTTGAGCCAATGCTGGCCTTCTTCGTACAAGCTTCTGTCATCGACTTCATTATTATCTTCTTTAGTCAGAAGTTTGATGTTTCCATTATCTTTTTTCATGAACTTTGATCACTGTCAACTATTGGAATGTTTAGTCCCTCAACTTAAAAAAAACTATCACCAGCTGTAATAGGATCTTTCTGGAAATTTGTTAGGAATTGATCTTCTCTATTGACCCACCCTACCATTTCTGTCCTTTATCGAGCCCATCTTTGCATGAAGTGTTCCCTTGGTATCTCTAATTTTCTTGAAGAGAGCTCTAGTCTTTCCCATTCTGTTGTTTTCCTCTATTTCTTTGCATTGATTGCTGAGGAAGGCTTTCTTACCTCTTCTTCTTATTCTTTGGGACTCTGCATTCAGATGCTTATATCTTTCCTTTCTGCTTTGCTTTTCGCTTCTCTTCTTTTCACAGCTATTTGTAAGGCCTCCCCAGACAGCCATTTTTGCTTTTCCATGGGGATGGTCTTGCTCCCTGTCTCTTGTACAATGTCACGAACCTCATTCCATAGTTCATCAGGCACTCTATCTATCAGATCTAGGCCCTTAAATCTATTTCTCAAGATATTAAGAAGAGGTGGCAAGAATACACAGAAGAACTGTACAAAAAAGATCTTTACAACCCAGATAATCACAATGGGGTGATCACTCATCTAGAGCCAGACATCCTGGAATGTGAAGTCAAGTGGGCCTTAGAAAGCATCACGACAAACAAAGCTAATGGAGGTGATGGAATTCCAGTTGAGCTATTTCAAATCCTGAAAGATGATGCTGTGGAAGTGCTGCACTCAATATGTCAGCAAATTTGGAAAACTCAGCAGTGGCCACAGGACTGGAAAAGGTCAGTTTTCATTCCAATCCCAAAGAAAGGCAATGCCAAAGAATGTTCAAACTACCACACAATTGCACTCATCTCACATGCTAGAAAAGTAATGCTCAAAATTCTCCAAGCCAGGCTTCAGCAATACGTGAACCGTGAACTTCCAGATGTTCAAGCTGATTTTAGAAAAGGCAGAGGAGTCAGAGATCAAATTGCCAACATCTGCTGGATCATGGAAAACCAAGAGAGTTCCAGAAAAACATCTATTTCTGCTTTATTGACTATGCCAAAGCCTTTGACTGTGTGGATCACAATAAACTGTGGAAAATTCTGAAAGAGATGAGAATACCAGACCACCTGACCTGCCTGTTGAGAAATCTGTATGCAGGTCAGGAAACAACAGTTGGAACTGGACATGGAACAACAGACTGGTTCCAAACAGGAAAAGGAGTACGTCAAGGCTGTATATTGTCACCCTGCTTATTTAACTTCTATGCAGAGTACATCATGAGAAACGCTGGACTGGAAGAAACACAAGCTGGAATCAAGATTGCCGGGAGAAATATCAATAACCTCAGATATGCAGGTGACACCACCCTTATAGCAGAAAGTGAAGAGGAACTCAAAAGCCTCTTGATGAAAGTGAAAGTGGAGAGTGAAAAAGTTGGCTTAAAGCTCAACATTCAGAAAACTAAGATCATGGCATCCAGTCCCATTACTTCATGGGAAATAGATGGGGAAACAGTGGGAACAGTGTCAGACTTTATTTTTTTGGGCTCCAAAATCACTGCAGATGGTGGCTGCAGCCATGAAATTAAAAAACGCTTACTCCTTGGAAGGAAAGTTATGACCAACCTAGATAGCATATTCAAAAGCAGAGACATTACTTTGCCAACAAAGGTCCATCTAGTCAAGGCTATGGTTTTTCCTGTGGTCATGTATGGATGTGAGAGTTGGACTGTGAAGAAGGCTGAGTGCCAAAGAATTGATGCTTTTGAACTGTGGTGTTGGAGAAGACTCTTGAGAGTCCCTTGGACTGCAAGGAGATCCAACCAGTTCATTCTGAAGGAGATCAGCCCTGGGATTTCTTTGGAAGGAATGATGCTAAAGCTGAAACTCCAGTACTTTGGCCACCTCATGCGAAGAGTTGACTCATTGGAAAAGACTTTGATGCTGGGAGGGATTGGGGGCAGGAGCAGAAGGGGACGACAGAGGATGAGATGGCTGGATGGCATCACTGACTCGATGGATGTGAGTCTGGGTGAACTCCGGGAGTTGGTGATGGACAGGGAGGCCTGGCATGCTGTGATTCATGGGGTCGCAAAGAGTCAGACACGACTGAGCGACTGAAATGAACTGAACTGAACTGAACTGAACTGATCGACCCACCCTAATTAATTTGTTCTACTTCATACACTCAGGGAGCAGACCTTCAAGTTCACCTATTATAGGCTCAAAATGTATAAGTTCCTTAATTATATTATGTAGACCCTATGACAGTAGAGAAGGGGTATGCTTGCACAAGTATAGTAACTTATAACACCCATCTTCTTAAAAGAATTTGCTCTCAATAGACGTTCCGCAATAGGTTTGGCTATGATTAATACCACCATTAAGTACAGGACAGTTCATCCAGATCTCTGAGCCCAGTTTCTTCATCACTAAAATCAGAGAATCAACCAGTTTGCTTAGGTCTCCTCAGTCTGTATAATTCTTCTCTTTATTGTATCTTAGAAGTGTGTTGAAAACATTTAAAAAATAGCACATAGTAGTCATTCAAAACAGTCTTTTCAAGTTATTTTTTCATAAAATGTGGAAGGACTAGATTTATTAACACAGTATCATCACTAAATTTTAAAAAGTGAGCCTAAGAATGAAAAGTCTAAAAAAAAAAATTGAGAGCATTAGTTTAACATCTTAAGCTATAGAATTTGAAACACAGACTGTACAATCTTCTGGGCTAGAACAGAGACAGTATAGAGGATATCAGCCTGGCTATTATTTTTAAATTCCAGATCCATGGTTGATAGATTGTAACTGCATTGTAAGTGCTGACCTAATGCGTGTGTGTGTGTGTGTGTGTGTGTCTGTGTGTGTGTGTGTCTGTGTGTGTGTGTGTGCATGCATGCGTGCGCACGTCCTAGGTCACTCCAGTTGTGTCCAACTCTTTGTGACCCTATGGGCTGTAGCCCACCAGGCTCCTCTGTCCACGGGATTCTCCAGGCAAGAGTACTGGAGTGGGTTGCCATGCCCTCCTCCAGGGGATCTTCCCGACATCTCTTATGTCTTCTGCATTGGTAGGCGAGTTCTTTACCTCTAGTGCCACCTTGGAAGCCCTGACCTAATACTGCTTTGTTATCAAAATGCCCTTTTATATTTAATTATGGGCAGACTGGTCATTACATAGCCTATATAAACCTTAAAAGAACCATTTATTTTGAACCTCTAATAATAATATATGATAATACACATTGTTTCAAAAATCTTTTGGAGTAAATGCCACAATCCTAAATCACAGTTATCTATCTAATCAGAGTCATCCTAGCTAACAAGGTTTACGAAATGCATAACAAATTCTTAGATAACACTACAAGGCTATGTTAGAATTTTAATGGAATAGCCAGGATCTTTTTGTTCCGGGCAGAATAAAAGTTCCTTTATCTGTTCTGTGAGGAGTTTGGCAGTTGACTCAAGGGCATTTCTAACTTTTCAAAATGCAGGATTTCAAGCATATTGCCTGTGTTAAAAAAAAATACATGGATTTTCTTCTTTTGGTCTGTACAACAATTCTCTGTGGCAGACAAGTTTACTGAGGTCAGTCCTGTGTTAGAGAAGAAGCTGAAACAGAGAGGTGGAGAGTTTCTCTCATTCACACAATTTCTTGGAGATGTTAAGCAATGAGCCTGGCTGAGCCGTAGGAGGAGGTCATTGTCCCAGGTCTGGAAGTTAAATATTTTGGCCCAAGAGACTTTCCTTTAGACCCTGGAGACCAAAATTTTGAGCAGCCCAGCATGGCGAGGGTGTTCCTGTAGTCCTTCCCAACCTGAACGCCTCCATTTCTCTTGTCTATGTCTTTGGTTTATTCTGGCCCTTTCTAGGCACTATTTGGCTTGTTGGCTTTGCTAAGAATTTTAGGGGCATTTCTCCCTATTATGATAAAATGGTTTCTTGATTCATTGAGGTTAATTTCTGTTGTTTTCTACTGTAAGAAAACAAGGCAAAATCAAAAAAGAGAGGAATTTCTCTCTCTTGGTCCTTGACCCACTCCTCCAAGAAGCCTGGGGAGTGGGCCTGCTTTGGTTCCTGGAGGGGATTCAACCTCCCTCACCCACCCCCCACCACCCTCCAAACCTTAGGCTTCTAAAGAGATTAGAGCTGAGTTGTACTAGAAACAGAGGGGCCCCTAGGGCTGAAGGGGGCCAGCTACTCCCAAATTGTGCTCCAGAAAGGACAGGACTTTTGCTGGGGATGGAGAGAAGCAGAACTGGGGACCAGAGTCACCAGTAAAAGCTATTTTCTTTGTGCCACAAGGGACATTTCCTATGGCTGCTTGGCAGTGAGGGTAATGGAATGAATAGGACCACTTGCCTTTGAACAGATTCTGCAGCCCTGGGCCATAAGTATCTGCAACTGGGGTGGCCTGAGGAATAGACGTGCTTCCATTTTCTGGGTACCACTTATCCAACGCCATCTCTATTCTTGGGTGGAGGGGACGAAAATTGTTCTCCAGGGGAGGAGGGCAATATTTGTACCCATTGTATCAGAGATGATGCTACTATTCATTGTGAGCTTCCCAGGTAGCGCTAGTGGTAAAGAACCCGCCTGCTGATGCAGGACACGAGAGACACGGGTTCGATCCCTGAGTCGGAAAGATCCCCTGGAGGAGGCATGGCAATCCACCCTGGTATTCTTGCCTGGAGAATCCCATGGACAGAGGAACCTGTCGGGCTACAGTCCATAGGATTGCAAAGAGTTGGACATGATTAAAGGCATCAACGACTCGATGGACCTGAGTCTGAGTGAACTCCGGGAGTTGGTGATGGACAGGGAGGCCTGGCGTGCTGCGATTCATGGGGTTGCAAAGAGTCGGACACGACTGAGCGACTGAACTGAACTGAAAGCAACTATCATATATGCACTATTCATTGTGCATTTGCCATATACCTGGCACACTGCTTACTTAGCAGGGCAATTTATGAGAATTTTCATGTGTTAGAGCAACTTGATTACAGCATTAACTGTATCTGTATTCAAGGATGTAGGCTGATGAGCAAAGAATGAGAGGAATTTTTCAGTATCTCTTCCTAGGAAGGAAGCTAGGCGCTGTGTTCTGAGGCCTAGATTTCTTTTACCCTCTGGGAAGAGGCAGGTGGCCTTTATTTATGAAGGTCCGAATCACAGATGGAAACCTAGGGACCTGCATTTCTGTTTTATTTGGCCTAAAAAATGTTTCAGGAGAATTTGAATTAGAAACCCACATTTAAAAAACAGGAATTTTTAAAGATCAGTTTTTCTAAAACAGATTTTATATAAACATTCTGCATTTCTCATGTGTGTTGAAAAATCAGAAGATTTGGTAACATTCAATCTGACTCCATTGTGACAACAATCAGCTGGAGCTGAGTTAAGGCTCTCAGGTGACACAAGCTTGCTCTTCTCACATTGCCACTATCCCCAAATGCCTGGGGATATTTCATTGAAGAACAATGTCTTCTGTGGGGCCCATTTCATTGAAGAATATTCCTGCTTATGAGCATCCCCTATGAATGTGTGATCTCTGCTCTGGGGCTACTGAGGGGAAAAGAACTAGATATTTCCAGATCATGGAGGAAGACTGGCCCAGAAGTGACTTCTTCAAATCTGGACAAGAGGGCAGGATCTGTGGCATGTCCACAGGCACATGTATGGGTGTAAAGCCTTTTAAATCTTATTTTTTTTCTGACAAATATGTAGATATAGACCAAACATTCATTGACCCATGCATAGTTGTCATGTAATGTATAAAAACTGGATCATTATTTTAAACGGATCCTATTTTATTTAAACTTAATTTATTGAATATAGAAACAAATCATGAACATCTTCATGGGTAGTGAAGATATGGGTTATATAGGGTTTCCTGGTGGCTCAGCAGTAAAGAATCTGCTTGCCAATTCAGGTTCAATCCCTGGATCCAGAAGATCTCCTGGAGAAGGAAATGGCAACCCACTCCAGTATTCTTGTGTGGAGAATCGCATGGACGGAAGAGCCTGGCGGGCTACAGTCTACGGGGTTGCAAAAGAGTCAGACACGACTGAGCGACTGAACAGCAACAACAATGGGTTATACAGGAAATAATTGGTGTATTGCTTTCCTGTGGCTGCTGTAACAAACTGCCACCAATTTGGTGGCTTAAAACAATAGAATTTTTATTCTTTTATAGTTCTAGAGGCCAGAAGTGCATAATCAAGGTATTGGCAGGGCTGCATTCCCTCTGAAGACTCTAGGGGAGACTCCTCCCTCGTTTCTTTCAGCTTCTGGCAGCAGCAGGCAGACTGCACAACTGCAGTGTGTATGTCTGTCTTCATGTGACCTCCGCGTGTCACCAATCTCCCTCCACTGTTCTCTTGTAAGGACACCTGTCATTGAATTTAGGGACCACCCAGATAGTTCAGGATGGTCTCACCTTGAGATCCTTAATTACATCTGCAAAGACCCCTTTTCCACATCAAGTCCCATTTACAGCTTCCAGGTGGACATACCATTTGAGGGAGTGGAGGTGGGAAGAGGGCACCGTTGAAACCACTGTGTGCTGTGCTCAGTCACTTCAGTCGTGTCCAACTCTTTGCAACCCCACGGAATGTAGCCTGCCAGGCTCCTCTGTCCATAGCATTCTCCAGGCAAGAATACAGGAATGGGTTGCCAGGCCCTCCTCCAGGGGATCTTCCTGACCCAGGGATCGAACCCATGTCTCCTGCTCCTCCTGAATTGCAGATGGATTCTTTACTGCTGAGCCACTGGGAACTACACTTAGATAAATAATTTTTCTCTTAAAAATGATTTTTAAAAACATTGATTGGTTCCATTTTCTGGGTCCCTTTTTTGTGTGGCTGCAAGGTGGGCAGAACTCATTTTGAGTCATTGAGTGGCTCCAGGGTATAATGTGGTAATAAAATACTGGCCACACACCTAAGAAACACACACTGAGGGTTTAGATCCCTGTGCTTTGCCCTCCGGAGGAAGTGGTGGTGAAAGTGCAGCAGCAAGGTTACCGATCCCTCTCCCCAGGGTGTGGGACTCAGATTACAAAACTCAAGTGAGGCTTCTTGAGAAGCCAACAGCCCCTACTCGTTCATGCACTGTCCAACATTTCTAAAAAGCTGACTTCAATAAGGGGTTATTTTGTTTGGCAGACAAGAAAGAGCTATTTTAACAGTTCTCTTTTATTTATTCTGCCTCTGGGATTATGCATTGAAGGATTCGGTGTGGTTGGCACATGGTTCCCTTCCAGATTTCTGAAGTTACCCTGACCACCCGAAAACTGGATTCTTGGAATATCCAGGTCCTGGGAGCAATCCAGAGCCTTCATTGGTGATGAGGCTATGTGTATGGTACCCGGAGAGCAAGATTCAGCAGAACCTTCAAGAAAACATTTCCTGCACTGTCCAAAAAGTTCCCGTAAATGGGAATGTTATAACAGTGGATAACATTTACCAGGTGCTTTGAAGAGCCCTGGCTCAGTGCTGGGCCCTTGGCAGGTACTACGTTTGTTCTTTCATTTAAACTTTACAATAACTCTTGAGGCACACGTTACTTTTATCATCCCCATTTTATAATCGAGGACACGGAGGCACAGAGAAGTTAACCACTTGCCCAAGGTTGGTGAGCAGCACCGGCGAGACTCAAAGCCAGCCAGAACAGCTCTGGAGACCGTGCTCTTAACCGCTTCATCTGCAGCTCCTACTGTTTCTTTTTCTTTGGCTTATCTGGGTCTCCGTTGCTGAGCTGGGGCTTTTTTCTCTCTAGGTGTGGTGATCGGGGGCTGCTCTTCCTTGTGGTGTTTGAGCTTCTCATTGTGGTGGCCTATCCTGTTGCAGAGCTCGGGCTCTGGGTGCTCGGGCTTCCGTAGTTGCGGCACGTGGGCTCAGTAGTTGTGGCTCACGGGCTTAGTTGCCCTTCAGCATGTGGGATCCTCCGGGACCAGGGATGGAACCCGTGTCTTCTGCATTAGCAGGCAGACTTAACCACCGGACCACCAGGGAAAGCTTCTCTTACTCTAATTCTGACAAAACTGTGCCGTGGCTAGGGTCATCTCCAGAGTTCCCTCATCCCCTCCCTCCTTTTCCTTTTCCTTCCTTTCTGAGACCAGGAGAGTGGAAGAAAGCCTATGGATTTTTCAGTCAGTCTGACCTCAATTCAAACCCTGCTTGTGTGCACCTAGACAGGTTAGATAACCTCTCTGAGCCTCAGTTCCCTCAGTTTAAAATGCTCATTATAATAACTAGTTCATAGAATTGTCATGTGAATTGAAAAATATATTGTAGTGGATGCTGTGAAGTGCTACCCAGATCACTGCTGGGACCAAGGCACCCTTCACTTCCCTCCCCTGAGGCTGGGACTGTGCCTGCTGACTGTTGGCAGAGCTGAGCCTCTTCCAGTAATTGCTGTTAGCTGAAGGGAGTCATATTAAAAAGCAGAGACATTACTTTGCCAACAAAGTTCCGTCTAGTGAAAGCTATGGTTTTTCCAGTAGTCATGTATGGATGTGAGAACTGGACTATAAAAAAAGCTGAGTGCTGAAGAATTGATGCTTTTGAACTGTGGTATTGGAGAAGACTCTTGAGAGTCCCTTGGACTGCAAGGAGATCCAGTCAGTCAATTCTAAAGGAAATCGGTCCTGAATATTCAGTGGAAGGACTGATGCTGAAGCTGAAAGTCCAATACTTTGGCCACCTGATGTGAAGAACTGACTTACTGGAAATGATCCTGGTGCTGGGAAAGATTGAAGGCGGGAAGAGAAGGGGACAACAGAGGATGAGATGGTTGGATGGCATCACCGACATGATGGACATGAGTTTGAGTAGGCTCTGGGAGTTGGTGATGGACAGGGAAGCCTGGCGTGCTGCAGTCCATGGGGTCGCAAAAAGTCGGACACGACTGGGCAACTGAACTGAACTGAAGGGGAGTCAGTCACTGAAAGTTCTGCCCCCTCCTCAGGGCAACCCATATCCAACAACTTCTCAACTGAATGTGGAGAGAGGCATGAGCCCAGCCGCTTTACCTCAATTTAGGACAACGCTGAAGGACCATCCCAGCTCCAGAGGCTTCCCATAGAAGGACTGGCTGATGTTGCTATAGCAACTACATCATCACTCCACTTCTCCCTCTGCCCAGTCTTGCTGCCTTCAGCCCTCTCAAGTATTGGTGTTGACATCACTTCCCAGTGAACTTTCATCCCCTAGTCTGTTTCCTGAGGAAACTGGTCTACAGTAGTTAATGTTTGCAGGATGTCTGACACGTAGTGTACATTCAATAAATTCTTTCCAAGGTTCCTGCTCATCTCAGGTATATCCTACAGCAATGCCTCACCACTTGGGAGCGTATTGTGCCTTGGGTTACCTCTGTTTCATCAGAATTTAGCAATCCCATGTCTTAGATCCACAGAGGAGCACCTTGTCAAAAGCTGGTTAGTCATGGGTCAATGTCTCTCTTCACCTGGATGGGGGAGGGGGGCATGTAACCTGCATCAAGTTGGTCACAGGGTGAGCCTGATTCTAGAGGAGACCCAGTCACACCATGTAGGTAGCTGCCCACAGCCCCAGACATAAAAGGCTTTCAGTGAATGTTTGTTGTAAGGCTGTGATGTAATGATGGAAGGCTGCTACTGACCCTGAAGAATAGACATTCAGTATTCAGAATTCAAAATAGATGGAATTCAAAAACTAGACACAAACAGTCTTTCAACAGTAAGTGCTTTGAGAACTTCATAACATTTGGAATTTCTGTACCATCAGCAACACGCCTGAGAAATCTAAGCAGTGTGGCCTAAGAGCTACAGGGCATAGACAGGGCAGGGAGCAGCTGCAACACACAACTAGTGGGGCACGTGGGCTTGGCCCTGGCAACGCTGCCTGCAGAGCCTCTGCCCACTCCAGGCTGGGGACTGTGTAGCCAGGAAGGAGAAACAGTCTGGGCAGTTCCATGCATTGTTCTGTGGGCAGGCTATGGGCACTGCAGAAAAGTCAGTGGGCTGTTCCAGATGATGGCCATAGTGATGGGCCTTGATTTTCCACTTTATTGCAAGATAATATGAAGATGGGCGGTAATATGAATATGTGTAGAGTGATACTCTATAGCCAACACTACTGGCCTGCTGTAGAGTTAAAGGCATGTGGTATACCTTTATCAAGGAGTGTCCTTAAGCAATGGCCTATGCTTTAAAGTCACTAATAAAAATGATTCAATGCAATCCTTATCAAGCTACCAGTGGTATTTTTCACAGAGCTAGAACAAATAATTTCACAATTTGTATGGAAACACGAAAAACCTCGAATAGCCAAAGCAATCTTGAGAAAGAAGAATGGAACTGGAGGAATCAACCTGCCTGACTTCAGGCTCTACTACAAAGCCACAGTCATCAAGACAGTATGGTACTGGCACAAAGACAGAAATATAGATCAATGGAACAAAATAGAAAGCCCAGAGATAAATCCACGCACCTATGGACACCTTATCTTTGACAAAAGAGGCAAGAATATACAATGGAGAAAAGACAATCTCTTTAACAAGCGGTGCTGGGAAAACTGGTCAACCACTTGTAAAACAATGAAACCAGAACACTTTCTAACACCATACACAAAAATAAACTCAAAATGGATTAAAGATCTAAATGGAAGACCAGAAACTATAAAACTCCTAGAGGAGAACATAGGCAAAACACTCTCCGACATAAATCACAGCAGGATCCTCTATGACCCATCTCCAAGAATGTTGGAAATAAAAGCAAAAATAAACAAATGGGACCTAATTAAACTTAAAAGCTTCTGCACAACAAAGGAAACTATAAGCAAGGTGAAAAGACAGCCTTCAGAATGGGAGAAAATAATAGCAAATGAAACAACTGACAAAGAATTAATCTCAAAAATATACAAGCAACTTCTGCAGCTCAATTCCAGAAAAATAAATGACCCAATCAAAAAAGAGGCCAAAGACCTAAACAGACATTTCTCCAAAGAAGACATACAGATGGCTAACAAACACATGAAAACATCACTCATTATCAGAGAAATGCAAATCAAAACCACAATGAGGTACCATTTCATGCCAGTCAGAATGGCTGCGATCCAAAAGTCTACAAGCAATAAATGCTGGAGAGGATGTGGAGAAAAGGGAACCCTCTCACACTGTTGGTGGGAATGCAAACTAGTACAGCCACTATGGAGAACAGTGTGGAGATTCGGAGATTCCTTAAAAAACTGGAAATAGAACTGCCATACAACCCAGCAGTCCCACTGCTGGGCATACACACCGAGGAAACCAGAATTGAAAGAGACACGTGTACCCCAATGTTCATCGCAGCACTGTTTATAATAGCCAGGACATGGAAGCAACCTAGATGTCCATCAGTAGATGAATGGATAAGAAAGCAGTGGTACATATACACAATGGAGTATTACTCAGCCATTAAAAAGAATACATTTGAATCAGTTCTAATGAGGTGGATGAAACTGGAGCCTATTATACAGAGTGAAGTAAGCCAGAAAGAAAAACACCAATACAGTATACTAACTCATATATATGGAATTTAGAAAGATGGTAACAATAACCCTGTGTACGAGACAGCAAAAGAGACACTGGTGTATAGAACAGTCTTATGGACTCTGTTGGAGAGGGAGAGGGTGGGAAGATTTGGGAGAATGGCATTGAAACATGTATAATATCATGTATGAAACGAGTTGCCAGTCCAGGTTCGATGCACGATACTGGATGCTTGGGGCTGGTGCACTGGGACGACCCAGAGGGATTGTATGGGGAGGGAGAAGGGAGGAGGGTTCAGGATGGGGAACACATGTATGCCTGTGGTGGATTCATTTCGATATTTGGCAATACTAATACAATTTTGTAAAGTTTAAAAATATACTAACGCATATATATGGAATTTAGAAAGATGGTAATGATAACCCTGTATACGAGACAGCAAAGAGGCACAGATGTATAGAACAGTTTTTGGACTCTGTGGGAGAGGGTGAGGGTGGGATGATTTGAGAGAATGGCATTGAAACATGTATATCATATGTGAAACGAGTCGCCAGTCCAAGTTCGATGCATGATACAGGATGCTCGGGGCTGGTGCACTGGGATGATCCAGAGGAATGGGATGGGGAGGGAGCTGGGAGCAGGGCTCAGGATGGGGAACATGAGTACACCCATGGCGGATTCATGTTGATGTATGGCAAAAACAATACAATATTGTAAAGTAATCAGCCTCCAATTAAATAAATTTATATTAAAAAAATAAATAAAATAATGAAGCATTAAAACAAAACAAAATAACTAATAAAAATGAACCTCCCTGATGGTCCAGTGGTTTAGAATCCACCTGCCAATGCAGGGAAAACGGATTCTGTCCCACATGCCGTGGGGCAGCTAAGCCCATGTGCCTCAGCTACTGAGCCCATGCAACCTGGAGCCTGTGCTCCAGATCAAGAGAAGCCACCACAGTGAGAAGCCTGAGCACCACAACTAGAGAGGGCCCCCTGCTCACCGCAACCAGAGAAAGCCCGAATGCAGCAACCGAGACCCAGTGCAGCCAAAAGTAAATAAATAAAACCAATGAAAAGAACTTTAAAAGTCCCCAAACCTACTATGACGCGCAAAGGCCACTTAGTATTGTTTATGTTGGGAGGTCACGAGGTTTGCCAAAAAGAACACAAGCTCTGATGCAAGACTGACCTGGTTTTTAAATTGGGTCCACTTTACAAGTTTAACCTGATAACCTTAGAAATTATTAACCTTATAGATCATTCCTTCAACTGTGGAATGAACATAATTTTTCCCCCTAGTGTTTGTTGCAAGAATTTAATGAGAACATTCATTTCAAATCTCTTTGATATGAAATGCTACTCTAAATAGTGATATTTAAGCACTCATTGGTGAACAATTTTGGGGTTCTCAGGAAATCTTCCTTTGACATTGTAGTGGGAGTCTGTTCATTCTGGCCTTTCTTTGGGTAACAGGACCCTTCTTCTCTGTAGGAAATTCCTTTCATGTCATTTGCTAGCAAATGACCTTATCTCCTCTAACCACAGAAGGCGAGAACAAAATTGTCCTCTCTGGCCATGTCGTTTGGTCCAGGGATGAATATACAACCCTACTTTGGTTAGTCAGAGCCTTCTACAGACTACTGGGCTAGAGATATTCGGAAAGATTGTTACTTTCTGCTAGATTGCCAGATTGGTAGGATGTTAAGCTGGGGATGCTGGAGAATGTCTGGAGCAGGCCTGTCCAGGAGGTGGTGAGAGCGAATCTCAAAAGAGCATCAGAGCCTGGATCCAGCCACTCTAGGAACTAGCTACACCTCTACACTTCCCAGATATGGGAACCAAAGACGTTCCCCTTTTCCTTAAGTTGGTTTGAATCTTGCAACCAACAGGGTCCTGCACAATGCAAGACTTCATAATAAGTTAGCAGACTTGAATCAATAATACCCATCTATTTCCAGGGAATCAAATAGGTCTTAGCATCTCCATTTCCTCACCTGTAAAATGAAGGGCAGAATATATACTTCCCAAGGTGCTTGTGTGGAGAAGGCAATGGCACCCCACTCCAGTACTCTTGCCTGGAAAATCCCATGGACGGAGGAACCTGGTAGGCTGCAGTCCATGGGGTCGCTAAGAGTTGGACACAACTGAGCGACTTCACTTTAACTTTTCACTTTCATGCATTGGAGAAGGAAATGGCAACCCACTCCAGGGTTCTTGCCTGGAGAATCCCAGGGACAGGGGAGCCTGGTGGGCTGCCGTCTATGGGGTCGCACAGAGTCGGACACGACTGAAGTGACTTAGCAGCAAGGCACTTGTGAAGGTTCAAAGAGGTAACATATGTAAAATTCCTTCTTTGGGGTTCATAAAATGTTAGCTATTCTGCATTGGGCATGGGGAGTCTCTACTGGATTTATATGGCTCAGTTCAGTTCAGTTCCTCAGTCGTGTCTGACTCTTTGCGACCTCATGGACTGAAGCACGCCAGGCCTCCCTGTCCATTACCAACTCCTGGAGTTTATTCAAACTCATGTCCATTGAGTCGGTGATGCCATCCAACCATCTCATCCTCTGTAGTCCCCTTCTCTTCCCGCCTTCAATCTTTTCCAGCATCAGGGTCTTTTCAAATGAGTCAGTTCTACACATTAGGTGGCCAGAGTATTGGAGTTTGACTTCATATAGATGTTTCTCACTTTAGGGAAACATATCTACTGTCATCTTGAGTTCCTGGTTACCCTCCACAGCATATTTGCTTAGTTAAGCTTTTCCTCCATAAATTAGCTTCAGTCCTGTTCTGTATAGGACTGACTTCATTCCTAGGTGAGGCAACAACCTCCTAATATTTCTTTAATTGTTGTTCTACCAATCCTCTTCATCTTATGGCTGATGCTTGGAATTGTACCATCAGAGCTTAATTTAAAAATAAAACTATTAAAATATATATGCACAAATGTAGACATATTGTGAGTATGTGCTTCAATGAATTTCCACAAACTATAGCCCTCATTCAAAGTACAAAACAGAAAATTACTAGCATCTCAAAGCCTCCCCCGTGTTTCCTGCCCTAAGCCATTATATTCCTCCGAAAGTAACCTCTGTCTTGATTTCTAAGAGCATCGATTATTTTACCTGTTTCTTCTTCTTTATATAAAAGAAATTATCTGGGGCTTACTCAATATCTGACTTCTTTTGCTCAGTATTATTGTTATAAGATTCATTCATGTTGTTGAGTTACAGTTTGTCTGTTCGCATCACTGCATAGAATTCCACCCTACTATTTATTCATTCAACTGTTAACAGGCATTGCTTCCCTGGTGGCTCAGTTGGCAAAGAATTCACCTGCAATGCAGGAGACCCAGGTTCAATCCCTGGGTCGGGAAGATGCCCTGGAGAAGGAAATGGTAACCCACCCCAGTACTCTTGCCTGGGAAATCCCATGGACAGGGGAGTCTGGAGGGCTACAATCCACGGGGTTGCAAGAGTTGGACACAACTTAGTGACTAAGCCACCACCACCACCACATGAACGGTGTTGCTGTAAATGGGACTTTGCTTCCACGGTGACGCTGGTGGTAAAAAAAAAAAAAAACGTGTGCCAATGCGGGAGACGGCAGAGACGCAGGTTCGATCCCTGGGTTGGGAAGATTCCCTGGAGAAGGAAATAGCAACCCACTCCAGAATTCTTGCCTGGAGAATTCCATGGACAGGGAAGCCTGGCAAGCTGCAGCCCATGGGGTCACAAAGAATTGGATGTGACTGAATCAGCTGAGCTCATACACATGAACAGAACTTTCAGCTGAACATATTGATGCAATTCTGTTGAATGTATACCTACTAGACAGATTACTGAGTTGTGAAATATGCTTTTTTTCAGCTTTAGTAGATATCACATAACATTTTCCCACGCTGTTCCACATCTTTTAACATAAGGTTTTCTTAGTGTTGGAACTCGTTATGAGGATTATATTGCAAGCCAGGGAAAATAGAGTTATGCTTTCAAAATTCTGAGGGAAAATTATGTATAGGTTTTAACACAAGAAAAACTCTCATTCAAATGGAAATATAGACTATGTACATTTCTAGACATACAAAGTATCTTGTACTTCCCTCCCCAAATTTTTAGATTGCCCATAAAGAGTGGGAATATGGGTGGTTTTCATTCTTTTGAAAATTTTGTGTACTAATGTTTCATGGTAAGCTTGTTTCATTGTTCTAATCATCCATACAGAAATATAATAATAGCTAACCTTATTGATTGCTAATTGATTACTTATTGATTAAGATCTTGCCTACTCTAAACAGTCTGTATTTTATGAATTCCTCAAAGCAAATCTTTGAGATAGGTGCTACTGTTATCTCCATTATCTATACGGGGAAACTGAAGCACAGGGCGGTCGGGTGACTTGCCCAGTGTCACCTGTTTAACAAGTGGTGGTAGAGCCAGTGTTCAAAACCAAGGAACCTGGCTGAGAGGCTGACCCTCCTAAAAGGAAATTAAACAAAGAGAACAAAAAGAGAAGGCAAATGTTGCCAACAATGACAACATCATTCTCACTATTTTCACAAAGACAAGAGCTGCAGCTCCAGCATCCTTCATGTTATCTTGATGTGCTTGCTGTGGGGTGAGGTCCTTCACTGGGAATGTTCTGCACACAGCACTAAAAGGAACATGCCCACCTGAAATCAAGTGTGTCCCCACCCCGGGAACAGACCCTGGGCTCTGCTCACTTTTAAATGCATTTGATACCCTTGGCAGTTCTGGCCATCATCAATGCCACTTCACTTATTTCCAAGAAGTCTGGTGTGTTTGGGAGCACCTCTTTGCCTCAAAATAAATTGGCCAATCCCAAGGTGAGCACCTGAATCTATGCTAGACTGATCTGAACCTCTTCTGTGTATATAAGAATGAGAAATATTAGACATCAGTCACTTCATCCAATTAAGTCCTTTATTTAGTTTTAATAGTAGAACTAAGAGCCTGACCTAAGTTAATCCTTCTTCAGTAGATGCCATTTCAATGGATTTTGCAGTCCCTCTGATACCAGTGTTCTTATTTCAGCCATCTTTGTTTCTTTAAATAATTGCATTAAATAAAATCTCATAAGCTGAAATTGCATTGACTGTATCTGGTGACATTTGTGCATTCCAATGCCTCCAAAAAGCCTTGTTCAGTCTGGTATTGAACTGTATCCAAATGGAAACCCATTTAAAAATTATTTTCCTGGCAAGAAATAATTGATATGAACCTAGACTAATGTGGGATTAAAGAGGCCTAGGAAGTTACACAGTTAAAAGTTTGTTTGCTAGAATCGCATGTCAGGCAATGTAAATGCTTTCTCCCTGTGGATGTACTGTGAACTGATTTTAGGTTAACCTGGTTTAAATTCTGGCAAGTGGAGTTAGTGTTTCCTATGCTTGGATTTGTTATCAAAATCCTGGCAATAAATGATTTTGGCCCTATTATATTTTAACACCCTTGAAACCAATGTCTGTGTTAGTTTCCTGTATCAAGAAGGGAGAAAATTAAAACTCTAGGGATTCTACAGTTTTTCTCCTTGCATCCTTTTTGGAATAAAGTTAAATTTCCTTTTTCGCCTGTCTTCTCTCATTTGTGTAGTAAGAAGTACTAGATTCTCCTGGGGCTTCCCAAGTGATGCTAGTGGTAAAGAACCCACCTGCCAATGAAGAGACTTAAGACATATAGGTTTGATCCCTGGGTCGGGAAGATCCCCCTGGAATGGCAACCCACTCCAGTATTCTTGCTGGAGAATCGCATGGACAGAGGTGCCTGGCGGGCTACAGTGTAGAGGGTCACAGAGTCGGACACGACTGAAGTGACTGAGCACCATGCACAGATTCTCCTACCGACTTCACTTTGACCCCTGCTTTCTCCTCAGAGTCTACGGATTCCCTGTGACCCACCCAGGCTGGGCTTCCCGGAACCCCCCGCCATGACCCTGAATTTCAGTCACAAGCTTGAATGGAATAGACCATTAAACATTTGAGTCCAGCCGGCACTCTCCCTTAAGATATGCAATTAAATCTCTTGGGCTGGCATTCTTTCAGATAGGGCAGCTAGGACTCCAAATAATTAATTTTCCTTGGGTCCCACAGGGAAACAGTCCACAGACTTTGAACTTGGGTTCACAAGTCTGTCTCCGCAAAACTATCAATTTGTTTTGATCCAAAAGATGCAAGTGTCTCATTACTCTGTCCTCCTTCATTATAAAATAGAAGGGTTATAATCATCTGCACAAATTCACACCAAGGTGTTACCATTCCCTCTTCAACTTCTTAAAGATGAAATGCCCAAATAAATGAAGTACTAATAACACCCTGCAAGATAATTAGCTATAAAATGTCTTTGCATTTTAATTGGGCAAAAGCTTCCTGTGTTTAGTTGCTCAGTCATGTACGACTCTTTGCGACCCTATGGACTATAACCCACCAGGTTCCTCCATCCAACGGATTTTCCAAGCAAGAATACTGGAGTGGGTTGCCATTTCCTTCTCCAGGGGATCTTCCAGGCCCAGGGATCAAACCGACATCTCTTGGGTCTCCTGCGCTGCAGGCGGATTCTTTACCTGTGAGCCACCAGCTTCCCTTAGGTTAAGTGAATGTAACTCTGAGACTTCAGTGAGTCCTGAGAGGTTTCTGGTGGAAAAGAAGGTGGGTTGACTGATGTGTCAGGAATCGCTCAAATCCCACTGTATCAGAAGCTTAGCCGTCCAGCAGTGGACAGTCGTCCATCGCCCACCCTCGCTGCTGCTGCCCCTGCAGTTTAGCTTGATCTTAGCCCTAGGTCTGGATTTCCGTGTTTTTGGACCATCCTTATCCATAGTCCTTCTCCCTCAGCTTTATATTTGTGGCCATTTCTGAAAATATTGTGTGCACGAGTTCAGTCATGTCCATCTTTGCAACCCCACAGACCATCGCCCGCCAGGCTTCCTTGTTCATGGGATTCTCTAGACAAGAATACTGGAGTGGGTTGCCATTTCTTCCTGTATGGGATCTTCCCGACCCAGGGATTGAACCTGAGTGTCCTGCGTTTCCTCTACTGGCAGGCAGATTCTTTACCACCAGCGCCACCTGGGAAGCCCATGTTCTGAAAACATTGGGTTGGCCAAAAAGGTCATTTGGTTTTTACATAACATCTCATGGAAAAATGTGAATGAACTTCTTGGCCAACCCAATATAATTCAAAACCTATCATCTTTAACTCCTGTTTCACATTTAAAGAAAAAATAACTTCTTTCATATATCTGTGCACTCCTCACATTGTTGTATAATTGCCTACATGTTCACTCTCTTCTACTGGGCCTGAGGGATTTTCAAAGGGAATAACTAGGTCTTCCTCCAGCCTTGTCTGTCTGACTTCTCTAGGCTCACTCAGCAGCTATCCCTGGTCTTTTTTCTGCTTCTCGAGCACACCAAGCTCCTTCTCACCTCAGGGTCTTTGTAATTTCTGTCCCTTCTACCTACAGAGTTCTTGTACATCTTCATGTGGCAGACTCCTCATCAACAGCTGTCAGTCAGCTGCCACCTCTCTGAGAGACGGTTTCTTTTAAAAATAAAAATCAAAAACACAACCTACTCTTGGTGAGAGGAGAGATTTCATTTATTTAGTTTTGACTGTGCTGGGTCTTCATTTCTGTGTGTGGGTTTTCTCTGGTTTCAGTGAGGGGGGGCCACTCTTCGTTGTGGTGTGTGGGCTTCTCATCATGGTGGCTTCTCTTGTTTCGGAGCACAGGCTCTAAGTGAAAGGGCTTCAGTGGCTGTGGCACACGGGCTTAGTTGCTCTGTGGCATGTGGGATCGTGTCAGACCAGGGACTGAACCTGTGTGCACTGGCAGGCATATTCTTTGTCTACTGTGCCACCAGAGAAGTCTCAGAGAGACTCTTTCTGATATCTCATGTAAAGAAGCCTCCAACCTCCAGTCACTCCATCACATTTGGCTGTGGGATCTTAGTTCCCTGACCAGGTGTTGAACTCAGGCCCTTGGCAGTAAAAGAGGGGAGTCCTCACCACTGGACCACCAGGGAATTCCTTGTTTTGTTTTCTTCACAGCAATATCTGATGTTATCAGGTTGATTTTAATCCTTTAAAACTAACAAACAAAAAGTCTGTTTTAACTCCCTGAGAAAAAGATCTTGTCTTGTTCACTGCTGTATTCTTAGTACCTTGAAAGGTAGCTAGCATCTAGAAAACAGTCACTAAGTACTGATGTAATACATGGATGACACGTTCAGTTCGGTTCAGTCGCTCAGTCGTGTCCGATTCTTTGCAACCCCATGAATCGCAACACGCCAGGCCTCCCTGTCCATCACCAACTCCCGGAGTTCACTCAGAGTCACGTCCATTGAGTCAGAGATGCCATCCAGCCATCTCATCCTCTGTCGTCCCCTTCTCCTCCTGCCCCCAATCCCTCCCAGCATCAGAGTCTTTTCCAATGAGTCAGCTCTTCCCATGAGGTGGCCAAAGTACTGGAGTTTCAGCTTTAGCATCATTCCTTCCAAAGAAATCTCAGGGCTGATCTCTTTCAGAATGGACTGGTTGGATCTCCTTGCAGTCCAAGGGACTCTCAAGAGTCTTCTCCAACACCACAGTTCAAAAGCATCCATTCTTCGGTGCTCAGCCTTCTTCACAGTCCAACTCTCACATCCATACATGACCACAGGAAAAACCATAGCCTTGACTAGACGGACCTTTGTTGGCAAAGTAATGTCTCTGCTTTTCAATATGCTATCTAGGTTGGTCATAACCTTCCTTCCAAGGAGTAAGCGTCTTTTAATTTCATGGCTGCAGTCACCATCTGCAGTGATTTTGGAGCCCCCCAAAATAAAGTCTGACACTGTGTCCACTGTTTCCCCATCTATTTGCCATGAAGTGATGGGACCAGATGCCATGATCTTCGTTTTCTGAATGTTGAGCTTTAAGCCATTTTTTCACTCTCCTTTTTCACTTTTATCAAGAGGCTTTTTAGGACAACGAATAGTACTCAATAAATGTTACTTGAATTAATAATGAATGGATGTGTTTGGTTTCCCCTTCTGATCACTCACATCCATACCTTTCATGTGGCAAAATCGCTCTCTCCTTTATAGTGGAATGACCTCAATTCTCTGGGTATTCTTGGAGCTCAAATAGGCAGGAACCTTGTGGAATTTATCTGTGTATCTTCCTTAGCATTAGAAACTCACATTACAGTTTTAAGCAAGCATCTGAGTCACTCCTTTCATTTTCTTTCTTTCTTTTTTTAGAAAGTCTTAAAAAAAATTTTTTTTTTTCATTTTTTGAAGCTCTGGTCTTGGTTGTGGTGTATGGGCTCTAGAGCGCATGGTTCAGCCATGCAGGCTCTCTAGTTGTGGCATGCAGAATCAGAATTCTTAACCACTGGACCACTAGGGAAGTCCCACTCCTTCTATTTTCAGATACCTAACAGAGCCCAAGAAATGCCATTTGGGTTCTTACCAATGACTCAGACTAACCTGGCATTCTGTCTTTATGGGTAAGCATGCATGTTCATGATGCTTAGGGAAGAAAAGCACGATCTGCGTGGCCAAACCCTTCTACTCACGCTTCTGAGTCTCAGAACCGAATGTGCTGAAAAGGTTGGGACAGCAGTTTCCTCATGGGTAAAATAATCAACAATATCAACTGACTTGTTTCCAATAACCTTGTATTGACCTTTGAACCTCAATAGCACACCAGGATATCTTTAAAGAGCACCCTCATCAATGCCCTGTGCTCGGTTGTGACTTATCAAATCCATGTACAACCAGAGCTTGAGGTATTTTCCCACTGATGTGTGTTTTTTAACTTATACATAGGCCAAAATTCATCTGTCATTTTTACTTTGCATAGTTTATTCCTGTCATTTTGGCATATCATTCCCTGTAAAAATTTAGTATCATTTTCATATTAAGAGATTTTACTGTGCACTCTCTTTTCCAAAACATAACAAACCATTAAATTAGATTGGTCTAGGATTGATTCCTTGGGAAATTCCACAGTTTACATTTTTCTACTTAATACTATTTCCATTACCTTGATATTAATTAAAGTAACTCAATTAAAAAACAACAATTGCTGTGAAAAAATTTCAAAGATTTTTCCAATAAAATACACTCGATATCTTCTTTTCCCACATGTTTATTTTTTTTCCCTGAAAGAATTTTACAGATTAGTTAGGCATGATTTCTTCTAACAGAAATTGAGTTAGCTTTTCTCTAATTGACAAATACTCAGTAATCCTATTTTTCATTCACATTTCCAGTAATGTGTAGATATCTTCCTTTTATAGTCTTGATTCTCTCTCACTAAATACTTTAGACTGGGTAAATAAAGATTACATCTAGAATCTCAATTTCCAGCTTTTATTTGTTAACATAGGAAGTAGGTAGAAGAGAACACTACAAAAACAAACAAAAAACCATCGAATCTACCTTACTATTTTTAAATTATTTTATTATGTGATTAAAAATTACTGTCCATGTGCCACATTCAGCCACTGGTAAACGTGTGAGAAAATTAGTAAAAAATGATCTGACCAAAATCATCGTATTTTCAGCACCCATTTAAATATTTCAATGTCTTTCTTTTCTCTTCTCTTTAGCTTTGCCTCCTAATTAGTTCTATCACCCTCTCATCCAGGTATTGTTACAGCTCTTTCCTCAGGATTTATTTATTTTTTTCCTTTTATCTCTAACTCTTTTACTCTGTATTTAGTTTCATTGCTAATAGCCAGTAGTTGGTCTACTAATGAATTTTAACTTGGAATACTCATTCAGCCTCTATTTTATTGTTATTGATGTTACTCTTACAAGTTTTAAATGAACTTTAATGCATGATTCCTTTTTGAAGAACTTGAAATGCTAGTAACTCTTAAAGAAGTTTAAACCCATCTATTATTCTCTAGCATACTTTTCTAAACAATCTGAGCAAGTAAAACATTTAACCTTTTTTCTTCATTCTGCTCTCTTTGATAGAAACTCAGTACTCTTGATTTGTTAATAAGACAAATAAATCCTCCTTTGAAAGACATGACTGGTGCTGTACTTGTGCTTAGAGTCATAGCTAGAAATTCTAAACTCCCAGGTAACAATTTTTCAGAATGCTTCTTTAACCGACATTAATTGCAAAATAAACAGATACACAAAGCTCAACCTTCAGGAATCTGTGCTAGATGTTCAAAGCTTTCTAATGTTTTGAAAAGCCATCAAATACAACCCTTGAATGGATTTGGCTTATTGTTTGCATGTTTTCTTTAACAGCTTTATTGAGATATAATTTATACATCATACAATTCACCCTTTAAAGTGTGAAGTTTAGTGGTTTTTAGTACATTCACAGATGCAGCCACAGTCAATTTTAGAACATTTTCATCACCTCAAGAAGAACCCTCTGTTTTTTGGCTATAATCCCCCCAGTTCTCTATCCTCACTCCACTTCTGCCTCACGTCCACCTCATGCCCTTAAGCAACCACTACTTGACTTTTTGTCTATAGATTTGTCTGTTCTGGACTTCATGTAAGTGAAGTCACATGGTATATGGTCTTTTGTGACTGATTTCATTCATTGAGCATAATGTTTTTAAGGTCCAGCTATGTTACAGAAAATTTTCTCCCTATTTATCGCCAGGATTTATCTTCCAGGATTTTCTTCCTATTTATCGCCAAAAATTATTTCACTGCACGGATATACCACATTTTATCTATCCCTAGCCCTTCCCATTCTATTGTTTTCCTCTGTTACTTTGCACTCTTCATGTAAGAAGTCTTTCTTATCTTTCCTTGCTATTCTCTGGAACTCTGCATTCAGCTGGGTTTCTCAGATAACCACTTTGCCTTCTTGCTTTTGTTTTTCTTTGGGATGGTTTTGGTTGCTGCCTCCTATACAATGTTACAAACCTCTGTCCATAGTTCTTCAGGTACTCTATCTACCAGATCTTATCCCTTGAATCTATTTGTCACCTCCACTGTATAATCATAAGGGTTTAGATTTAGGTCATTTCCCTACTTTCTTCAATTAAGCCTGAATTTTGCAATAAGGGGCTCATGATCCAAGCCACAGGCAGTTCCGGGTCTTGCTTTTGGTGACTGTATAGAGCTTCCCCATCTTCAGCTACAAAGAATATAATCAATCTGATTTCGGTCTTGACCATCTGGTGGTGTCCATATGTAGAGTCTTCTCTTGTGTTGTTGGAAGAGGGTGTTTCCTATGACCAGTGTATTCTCTTGGCAAAACTCCATTAGCCTTTGCTCTGCTTCATTTTGTACTCCAAGTCCAAACTTGCCTGTTACTCCAGTTATCTCTTGACTTTCTATTTTTCCATTCCAATCCCCTCTGATGAAAAGGACTTCTTTTCTTGATTTTAGTTCTAGAAGGACTTGTAGGTCTTCATAGAAATGCTCAACTTCAGCTTCTTCGGCATTAGTGGTTGGGGCATAGACTTGGATTACTGTGATGTTGAATGGTTTACCTTGGAGACAAAACAAGATCATTCTGTCGTTTTTGAGATTGCACCCAAGTACAGATTCCTAAAATGTCAATGATCTCTTTTGCCATCTCCTGCTTGACCATGTCCAATTTACCTTGATTCATGGAACTAATATTCTAGGTTTCAGGGAACATTCATGCAAAGATGGGCACAATAATGGACAGAAATAAAAGGATCTAACAGAAGCAGAAGAGATTAAGAAGAGGTAACAAGAATACACACAAGAACTGTACCAAAAAAGTCTTACTGACCCAGATAACCACAATGGTGTGGTCACTCATCTAGATCCAGACATCCTGGAGTGTGAAGTCAAGTAGGCTTTAGGAAGCATTACTATGATCAAAGCTTGTGGAGATGATGGAATTCCAGCTGAGCTATTTCATATCCTAAAAGATCATGCTGTTAAAGTGCTGCACTCAGTATTTCAGCAAATTTGGAAAGCTCAGCAGTGGCCAAAGGACTGGAAAAGGTCAGTTTTCTTTCTGATCTCAAAGAAAGGCAATGCCAAAGAATGTTCAAACTTCTGTACAATTACACTGATTTCACATGCTAGCAAGATAATGCTCAAAATCCTTCAAGTGAGACTTCAACAGTACATGAACTGAGAACTTCCAGATGTTTAGCTGGATTTAGAAAAGGCGGAGGAACTAGAGATCAAATAACCAACCAACATTTGTTGGATAATAGATAAGGCAAGGCATTTCCAGAAAACATCTACTTCTACTTCACTGTCTTCACTAAAGCCTTTGACTGTGTGGATCACAACAAACTGTGGAAAATTCTTAAAGAGATGGGAAAACCTGACCACCTGACCTGCCTTCTAAGAAACCTGTCTGCAGGTCAAGAAGCAACAGTTAGAACCAGACCCAGAACAACAGACTGGTTCAAAATAGGGAAAGGAGTACGTCAAGGCTGTATATTGTCACCTTGATTACTTAACTTATATACAGAGTACATCATGTGAAATGCTGGACTGAATGAAGCACAAACTGGAATCAAGATTGCCAGAAGAAAAATCAGATATGCGGATGATCCTACTCTAGCCCCTTCCTGGGTGGTTCTAGTGGTAAAGAACCTGCCTGCCAATGCAGGAGACGTAACAGATGCGGATTCAATACCTGGGTTGAGAAGATCCTCTGGAGAAGGGCATGGCAACCCACTCCAGTATTCTTGCCTTTGTTAATCTCATGGACAGAGAAGCCAAGAGGGCTACAGTCTACAGCATCACAAAGAATCGGAAAAGACTAAAGCAACTTAGCACAATGGCAGAAAATGAAGAGGAACTAAAGAGCCTCTTGATGAGGGTGAACAGGAGAGTGAAAAGGCTAGCTTAAAACTCAACACTAAGATCATGGCATCTGGTCCCATCACTTCATGGCAAATAAATGGGGGAAAAATGGAAACAGTGACAGCCTTTATTTTCTTGGGCTCCAAAATCACTGCAAACAGTGACTGCAGCCATGAAATCAAAAGACACTTGCTCCTTGGAAGAAAAGCTATGACAAACCTAGATAGCAAATTAAAGAGCAGAGATATCACTTTGTTGACAAAGGTCCATCTAGTCAAAGCTGTGTGCTTTTCCAGTAGTCACATATGGATGTGATGTGAGAGTTAGACCATAAAGAAGGCTGAGTGCCAAAGAATTGATGCTTTTGAATTAAGAGCTGATACTTGGAAAAGTCCCTGATGCTACGACAGATTGAGGGCAAGAGGAGAAGTGGGCAACAGAGGATGAGATGGTTGAATGGCGACACTGACTCACTGGACACGAGTTTGAGCAAACTCGGAGATGGTGAAGGACAGGGAAGCCTCGCGTGCTACAGGCCACGAGGTGAGAGTCGAACACCACTTAGTGACTGAACAACAGGTTATCTTCTCATCAGTTTATGGGCATTTGGGTTGTCTCCACCTTTTGCCCATTATGAATGCTGCTGCTGTAAACATTTGTGTACATGTTTCTGATCTGCCATATGTTTTCATTTCTCTTGGGCACATACTTAGGAGTTCAATTATTGCTCAGTGGCTGCATCATTTTATATTGCCACTGGCAGTGTGTAAGTTTTCCAATTTTTCCATGTCCTATCCAAAAGTTTTTATTATTTGACTTTTTGATTGTAGCCATCCTAGTGGGTGTGAAGTGGTATCTCCTTGTGGTTTTAATCTGTATTTCCCTGAGAACTAATACTCTCAAGTATCTATTAATGTGCTTATTTGCCATTTGTATCTCTTCTTTGTATAAATGTATATTCAGATCCTCTCCCCAATTTTAATTTCGTTTTTATTTTTGAGATGTAAGGATTCTGATGCTTGGAAAGATTGAAGGCAGGAGGAGAAGGGGACAACAGAGGATAAGATGGTTGAATGGCATCACTGACTTGATGGATATGAGTTTGAGCAAGCTCCAGGAGTTGGTGATGGACAGGGAAGCCTGGCGAGCTGCAGTCCAGGGGGTCACAATGAGTCAGACACGACTGAGTGACTGAACTGACTGAAGGGTTCTTTATATGTTCTAGATACAAGTCCCTTAGCATAAAAGTTTTGATTTTGATAATGTGCATCAATTTTTAATTGTTACCCTTGCTTTTCAGCTTCATATCTGAGAAACTATGTCGAAATTTGAGGCCATAAAGATATGCCCATAAGTTTCTTTCAAAAGTTTATAATTTTTGCTCTTACATTTGCATCTGTGATCCATCCTGAGTTAATTTTTGTGTATGGTGTGAAGGGTCCAGCTTTACTCTTTTGCATGTGGCTATCCAGTTGTCCCAGCACTATCTGTTGAAAAGACTATTCTCTCCCCATTGAATGGTCTTGGCATCCTTGTCAAAAATCAGTTGACCATAGATATATACATTTACTTCCTGACTCTCAACTTTATTTATCTTTGAGCCCATTCCACATCTCAATGTGGCATCGTAGTGTGGATGTTGCCTGGTAGTATTAATAAGTTTGGAAATTGAGAATGTGAGTCCTCCTACTTTAATTTTTCTTTTCAGAATTGTTTTGGCTATCCTGAATCCCTTGAAATTCCATATGAATTCTAGAATCAGCTTGTCAGTTTGTTCAAAGAAGTTATCTGGAATTCTGAAAGGAACTACATCAAATGAATAGATCAGTTTGGGGATTGTTGACATCTTAACAGTTCTAAGTTTTCTGATCCATGAATGTGGGAATGTTTTTCTATTTATTTAGATCTTCTTTACTTTCTTTCAAGAATACTTTTAGTGTTCAGAGTATTCGTTTTATACTTTTTTTGTTAAATTTATTTCTAAGTATGTTTTTCTAAGTATTCTTTTTGATGCTATCATAATTTGATTGCTTTTTAAATTTCATTTTTGGATTGATCATTGCAAGTATAGAACTATAATTGATTTTTATATATTGATCTTGTGTACTGCAACCTTAATGAACTCATTTATTGATTCTAGCAGTTTTTTAAGAGAATTCCTTAGGATTTTCTATATGCAAGATTGTGTCATCTGTGAATATAGTTTTATTTTTTCCTTTCCAATCTGGATGTTTTTTGTTTGTCTTTGTTGCCTAGTTTTATCCATATTCATAAAAAATATTGTTCTGCGATTTTCCTGTGATGTGTTGTTTGATTTTGATATCTGGGTAAAATTATCTTCAGAGAATAATTTGTGAAGTGTTCTCACCTCTTCTGCTTTTTGGGGAGAGCTTGTGAAGAATTGATATTTAGTCTTCATTGGATGTTCGGTAGAATTCTTTGGGGAGGTCATCTGGGCCTGGTTTATTCTTTGTGGAGACATATATATATACACACATATATAACATATAGGCTTATTATATATAAGCTTATATATATGTATAAAATATATAGGCTTCCGAGCTGATGCTAATGGTAAAGAATCTGCCTCAAATGCAGGAGATTCAGGTTCAATTCCTGGGTTGAAAATATCCCGTGGAGGAAGGCATGGCAACCGACTCCTGTATTCTTGCCTGGAGAAACCAATGGACAGAGAGGAGCCTACAGTCCATAGCGTCACAAAGAGTTGCAGATGACTGAAGGGACTTAGCCCACACGCATGTACATATATATTCATTATATTTGATTACTGACTCAAATTCCTTACTTGTTATAGTTCTAGTCCAACATTCTACTTCTTCTTGAGTCAGTTTTGGTAGTCTGTGTTTTTCTCTGGTTTTCAATTCTCTGAGCTTCCCCACTTGATTATCTCTTTAAGCACTGGCAGCTGATGTGATGAATCTACACCAGGATTATGGACCACAAATGAGTCTGGTTGGCTGCAAGACATGGAATAAATAAAAATCAGTGAGGGGTCGGCAACCTGTGACTCAATAGAATCCAGAATGTGCTTTGGCTGGGAAGTCAGAACCAGCCATGAAACAGAACCAAACCCCAGCAGGAGGATAAGAACCAGGAGGAATGCAAACCTGGAAAAAGGGAAAACAGCAACAGAAGGAAAGGCAGACTAAGGCTCAGGCAGAAAGATCAGAGATCAGCAGTGAGAAAGGAACCTATGCCTGGTAGTGAATTCACCTCCGCTTCAACCCAGGAGCTTTTCTGTACTTGCGGTGAAGGAAGAAACCACCCTGTAAGCTTGGTGCCTTGGGATTCAAAGATGCAGATGTGTGGGACTATCTGACCACACTGGAAATGAAAGAAGAAAACTGAAATAGTGCGAGAATCATAAAAGGATTCATTTAACCTTTTTTTTTTTTACTTTTCTTTTTTTTTAGTTTAATTTTATTTTTAAACTTTACAATATTGTATTAGTTTTGCCAAACATCGAAATGAATCCACCACAGGTATACATGTGCTCCCCATCCTGAGCCCTCCTCCCTCCTCCTTCCCCATACCATCCCTCTGGGTCGTCCCAGTGTACCAGCCCCAAGCATCCAGTATCGTGCATCGAACCTGTTAAGACATTCCCTAAAACCCAACCCCTTAACTGTGACAGTTATTTCCCAAAAGAGAACAATTCATTTAATTTAGTATTAGTGTATAGGAAAATACAAATATTTAAAATCCATTCTTGAACTACTCGTGACTATACCAAACAATGCACAATTAGACTGTCATTTTCTATGTCCCAGAGACATGAAATTATTTTCTCATATTTTGGAATATAAAAGCTGAGCCTTTATTCCAAATTAATTCTCTTCCAAAAAGCATGGGTAACATGAGTCCATTAAATAAATAAAAGAAGTGAAATGGAAAATATTTTTGATCACATATTTAATTAAAATATTTAGTATTGTGTATCTGGAAAAAGAAGCTCCCTTGAGGAATATAAATTCCAAGTCAGATGGGGTTTATTTTAAAGGCAGAAAGCCACAACTATGCTAATAATCCCTTTTAAGATTATGTGGATAACATGAGACCCACAGTAGCATCTAACATAAACATGTATGGAGATTTGAGTGAAACACAGCAAAAATACACTGTGAGAATCACCACTACAAAGTTTTTTCCACCCTCTGGCTCTTTTAAAATCTGTAGGAAAGCATGAGAAATCCAAGGATACTAGAAAAAAAAAAAAAAGAATCAGATAAATGAATCTGTGAACTATTTCCTTACAGTAAGGAACATATTAATAGGTAGGTGTAGACGCAGAGTCAGATACAACTGAGTGACTTAACAACATAGAGACAGTAAGAAACACAGGTTCAATCCATGGTTCAGGAAGATCCCCTGAGGGAGGGCATGGCAACCCACTCCAGTATTCTTGCCTGGACAATTCCATGGATAGAGGAGCCTGGCAGGCTACCATTCATAGGATATCAGACATGACTGAAATGACTTAGCATGCACACAAGCATAACGGAAAGCAAAGAAGAAAAGGAAAGATATAAGCATCTGAATGCAGAGTTCCAAAGAATAACAAGAAGAGATAAGAAAGCCTTCTTCAGCAATCAATGCAAAGAAATAGAGGAAAACAAGAATGGGAAAGACTAGGGATCTCTTTAAGAAAATTAGAGATACCAAGGGAACATTTCATGCAAAGATGGGCTTGATAAAGGACAGAAATGGTATGGACCTAACAGAAGCAGAAGATATTCAGAAGAGGTGGCAAGAATGCACAGAAGAACTGTACAAAAAAGATCTTCACGACCCAGATAATCATGATGGTGTGATCACTCATCTAGAGCCAGACATCCTGGAATGTGAAGTCAAGTGGGCCTTAGAAAACATCACTACGAACAAAGCTAGTGGAGGTGATGGAATTCCAGTTGAGCTATTTCAAATCCTGAAAGAGGATGCTGTGAAAGTGCTGCACTCAATATGCCAGCAAATTTGGAAAACTCAGCAGTGGCCACAGGACTGGAAAAGGTCAGTTTTCATTCCAATCCCAAAGAAAGGCAATGCCAAAGAATGTTCAAACTATCGCACAATTGCACTCATCTCACACACTTGTAAAGTGATGCTCAAAATTCTCCAAGCCAGGCTTCAGCAATATGTGAACGGTGAACTTCCAGATGTTCAAGCTGGTTTTAGAAAAGGCAGAGGAGCCAGAGACCAAATTGCCAACATCCGCAGGATCATGGAAAACGCAAGAGAGTTCCAGAAAAACATCTATTTCTGCTTTATTGACTATGCCAAAGCCTTTGACTGTGTGGATCACAATAAACTGTGGAAAATTCTGAAAGAGATGGGAATACCAGACCACTTGACCTGCCTCTTGAGAAACCTATATGCAGGTCAGGAAGCAACAGTTAGAACTGGACATGGAACAACAGATTGGTTCCAAATAGGAAAAGGAGTACATCAAGGCTGGATATTGTCACCCTGCTTATTTAACTTCTATGCAGAGTACATCATGAGAAACGCTGGACTGGAAGAAGCACAAGCTGGAATCAAGATTGCCAGGAGAAATATCAATCACCTCAGATATGCAGATGACACCACTCTTATGGCAGAAAGTGAAAGGAACTCAAAAGCCTCTTGATGAAAGTGAAAGAGGAGAGTGAAAAAGTTGGCTTAAAGCTCAACATTCAGAAAACGAAGATCATGGCATCCGGTCCCATCACTTCATGGGAAATAGATGGGGAAACAGTGGAAACAGTGTCAGACTTTACTTTTTTGGGCTCCAAAATCACTACAGATAGTGATTGCAGCCATGAAATTAAAAGACACTTACTCCTTGGAAGGAAAGTTATGACCAACTTAGATAGCATATTGAAAACCAGAGACATTACTTTGCCAACAAAGGTCCGTCTAGTCAAGGCTATGGTTTTTCCAGTGGTCATGTATGAATGTGAGAGTTGGACTGTGAAGAAGGTTGAGCGCCGAAGAATTGATGCTTTTGAACTGTGGTGTTGGAGAAGACTCTTGAGAGTCCCTTGGACTGCAAGGAGATCCAACCAGTCCATTCTGAAGGAGATCAGCCCTGGGATTGCTTTGGAAGGAATGATGCTGAAGCTGAAACTCCAGTACTTTGGCCACCTCATGGGAAGAGTTGACTCATTGGAAAAGACTCTGATGCTGGGAGGGATTGGGGGCAGGAGGAGAAGGGGACGATAGAGGATGAGATGGCTGGATGGCATCACTGACTCGATGGACGTGAGTGTGAGTGAACTCCGGGAGTTGGTGATGGACAGGGAGGCCTGGCGTGCTGCGATCCATGGGGTCGCAAAGACTCAGACACGACTGAGTGACTGAACTGAACTGAATTTTTTTTCACTTGTAATCATAAGATAAATATTGGAGGTGGAATATAACAAGTGTCAAGGCCTTAAAATATAGAATTGTCTGAGCTGAGGTGTGGTAAGTGGTAATGAGAAATCTGTTCCCGCCTGCCATCTGAACATCTGGGTTATAGGGTAGACACAAATTAGACTGTCACCTGTTTGTGTTTTGGAAATCTGATTACATGTCTCCTGCGATGAGTACTTTAGTGGCTTGTTGAAAATGTCAAGATATTGGAGTGAGTTAATGACTTTTTGATGTTTTTAATAATGTCAAGAAAAACAGGCTTCATCAAACAGTTAAACAGAGTTAGCATATGCTCCAGAAATTCCATTCCTAGATACTCTAAAAGAAATGAAAACATATGTTCACATAAAAATTGTACAAGAATGTTTATAGCAACATTATTCTTAATAGCCAAGAGGTGGAAATAATCCAAAAGTCCATCAACTGATGAATGGATAAACAAAGTGTGGTATGTGCACGCAGTGAAATAGTACTCAGCACTAAAATGAATTAAGTACTAATACATGCTCAAAATATCAATGAGCCGTAAAAACCTTATGCTAAGTGAAAAAAGGCTGTCGCAAAAGACCACATAGTGTATGATTCCATTTGTATACGAAATGTCCAGAACAAGGAAATCTATAGAGGCAGAAAATAGGTTGGTAGTTTCCAGGGGCTGGGAGGGATGGGAAGCCTGGGAGGTGGGGGAGTGGGGCTTCTTTCTGGGGGTAATGAAAATGTTCTAAAATGTATTACAGTGATAGATGTACAACTGTTTGAGGATACTAAAAGCTACTAATCTGTACACTTTAAATGGGTGAATAATATGGCATGGAAATATCTCAATAAAGTTGTTTAAAAATGCAGCCTCTAGCTTAAACAGCAAGTGGAGGGGAAGAGCATATAGATTTACAGATAGGCCCTTCCTGCCTATAACTAGCCATCCAAGATACCCTAGAGTTAGCTAACCACATGCATTTGGAAAAGTCTAAGCTCCAATGCGTTGGCCACCTGAGGTGAAGAGCCCATTCATTGGAAAAGATCCAGATGCTAGGAAAGATTGAGGACAGGAGGAGAAGGGGATGACAGACAATGAGATGGTTGGATGGCATCACTGACTCAATGGACATGAGTTTGAGCTCATGTCCTAACTCTGGGAGATAGGAAAGGACCGGGAAGCCTGGTGTCCTGCTGTAGGTGGGGTCGTAGAGAGTCAGACGCAACTGAACAACTGAACAACAGCTACAAGAATGGTATTCTCTACTCGAACCTAAAGCTAAAGTTAGTGAGAGTGAAGACAGGGAGGTGGGAAGTACATTGCAAAATGGAAATGGCAAAGGTATAAGGGGGCTCCGCTGGGCTTCACCCAGGCACCTCCTTCTGTTCCTTCTCTGCTCAACAAAGTTAAGGATCATTCCACCACTGAGACAGCCTCTGGATGCAATTCAGAGGATTATGAGTGCTGGAATGCTGGGTCACATTTAGGAACAGAAGCTGGAGGAATACAGTGAAACCTAGGACTTTGGAGATGGGCAGAACATCAAAGTCTGTGGCAATGAGAAAAAGTGATAAGGCTGGGAGTCATGATCCTGCCAGATCTCTGGCTTTGGTTACTCATCCAGAGCTGATGACTTAGAGGATTCTGCTGTCAGGGCTGAGAGTTTGCTCTTTCTTCCAGCAGGATAGAAACCTGCTGGAACCTATCCTGGTCAGAGACTGGTTTCCTATTTCCTTTTCTTTTTTTTTTTATTTTTTAAATTAATGTATGTATTTTTGGCTGTGCTGGGTCTCTGTTGCTGTGCAGGCTTTCTCTGACTGCAGTGAAGCGGGGCTACTTTTCTTTGCAATGCACAGGGCTTCTCATTGCAGTGGTGTCTCTCTTCATGGGGCACAGACTCTAGGGCCTGCGGGCTTCAGTAGTTGGTGCACGTGGGCTCAATAGTTGTGGCTCCTAGGCTCTAGACCACAGGCTTAGTAGCTGTGCTTCATGAGCTTAGTTGTTCTGTGGCATGTGGGACCTTCCCAGAGCAGGGATCAAACCTGTGTCTGTATTGATGGGCAAATTCTTTACCACTGAACCACTGGGGAAGCCCTCCCATTTTCAAGGAAGAATTCTTGTGGTAGCTTTCTGTTTTCCCTCAGGTATTGAAATTTTGAATATGTTGTGGGTAGTTATATTTCTTTTAATAATTTATCCATAGGTTGCTAGATAGTGAGTCATATCTGGACCTGAAACCCTGTACTTTAAACCATGAAGTGGTAACTACATGAGTTTGGGGATTTCTTCTTTCGGTGAGGGGAAGGATATGTGTATTTCATTTGTGGAAGAGGAATCTGTATTGTCATTGGAAGGATCTCCTTAAAATGAGTGTACAAAAATAAAATTGAGTATGTATGTGTGTGTGTGTGTAGTACACTGGGTAAGCTTAGGGGTGGAACATACCTTTTCAGTTTGGGAACAGCCTGACCAACATCTGGTGGGCATATGATACATGTCCCTCCATACTCTGATTGGTCTGTGGTGCATCGCATATTAAAGCCAATTAGAATCATTTTTTTTTGGTGAAATTTATTTGGGTTTTGGGGTGGATAAAATCCTTTCTCCTTGTGTAATCTCAAGAGACCTATAAACTTGCAGCTCCTGGGGATCATTTTTGATCCCATTATCAGAGAACTTGCCAGAGGACAAAGTTAACAGAGAGGAAAGTAAGCCCCAAAGAAGACAAAGACCTGTGTGTATTTTGTTCACTGTGGCGCCCCCAGCACTGTTAACAGTGTCTGGCATGTAGTAGGTGCTCAATAAATGTTTGTTGGATGAATAAAATCAGAACTGAAGAACAGGGAGAGAGAGAGAGAAGTGGCTGGTGATATGGTTTGAACTCCTCGTTCCTGTCATGTCTAGAGTCAACTCTACCTCTCAACTTCCCAAGTACATTGTCAATAAATTTCCTTCATTCTGTTCATTGCGTGAGTGCATGTAGAGCCACTCAGCTGTGTCCAGCTCTTTATGAGTAGCCCACCAGGCTTCACTATCCATGGCATTTCCCAGGCAATAAAACTGGAGTGGGTTGCCATTTCCTCCTCCAGGAGATCATCCTGATCCAGGGATCAAACCCGTGTCTCTCATCTCTCCTGCATTACAGGTGGATTCTTTACCACTGAGCCATGGGGGAAGCCCCTTTCTGTTCATTAGTGTGGCAGATGACTGCAAATTGGCTCAGTTGGTAAGAGTCCAGACCCATATTAACATGACTCTGTGTACCAGAGGCTGGAAAATTAAGTCTGCATTACCCAGGTGCCTTTGCAGTGAGAATTTCTGCATATGATGTAGCATATATCAGATAGATGCATCTTAACAGGACTTGGAAGGCGGTTATGAGCGCTATGGAGAGGCCATTCCAGCAGCACAGCGGCAGGGCTATTTTGGTGCTTTTGCAGCAGCTTCCTCAGAAGCCCTGATGTCTCGTCAGTCATTGTTGGTGGCAGGAACTCGCTGGTCTGGTTGCTCTAGTGACTGTGGCAGAGGCAGCATGGTCTCTTTTTTTTGGCTGTATTGGGTCTTCAGTGTGGTGCGTGGGCTTCTCCAGTTGTGGCACATGGGCTTAGTGGCCCTGCGGTGTGTGACATCTCAGTTCCCCCACCAGGGATTGAACCCATTCCCCCTGCACTGGAAGGCGGATTCTGAACCACTAGACCACCAACTTTAGTCCCAGCATGTCTGTATCTGTTGGAGGTGGTGCAGGGGCAGCGGCAGAATCTTGCTGTGGGAGATTTTAGTCGTAGTTTCAGGTCCATCTTGTTACTACGAGCCTTTCAATCACCTTGTAGTAAACTAAGGCTCCTTAGGAAATCTCTCTGCTTTTACCAGCTAAAGTGAATTCAGTTGTCTACAACTGAACTCTGACCCATATAACTAATTTAAATTGATTTCCTGTCAAAGCAACTTCAAGAATTTAGACGACTTTGTAGAAATTCAGACAGTAAAAACAACGAAGATACAGAAATAATTATACTATGAGAAAACTTGCAAGTATTTAAGCATATAAATATGGTATTTTCAGTGGAAAAATATCAGATTGGCCCCAGATCTCTATGCAGTACTAAATACTATAGAACAATAAAACAATATCCATAGAAACTTGAGGGTGGGAATGCTGTCATTTATGAGTAATGTCAAAAGAATGGCATTCTCAGGTATAAAGATATCAGAATTAGACCATCTATATGTCTTGTCTTAAAAATTTATCAAAGATGGGCTCTATTTTATTGAGAAATTCATCAAAACTAAGGCATTAAAAATTGGGAATTAGTAGCAGAAAAAAACTGCTGTCATACAACAAGCTAAATAAACATATAAGATAACATTCATAAATATAGAACTGACTGCAAAACAAAAGCAATTGTGAAAGAAATATGTTTTTTATTTTTATAGGAAGGTATATCTGCTGGGTGGAGAAGGGAATGGCAACCCACTCCAGTGTTCTTTCCTGGAGAATCCCAAGGACAGAGGAGCCTGGTGGACTACAGTCCATGGGGTCACAAAGAGTTGGACATGACTGAGTGACTATCACACATACACACATATCTGTTAGGGCTCTTTGCAAGCAACAGAAATGAACTCTAAGCAAAGAAAGGAATTTATCAGAGGGCTATCGGGTAGCCGCAGAATCCAAACAAAAACGAAAGAATCTAGCATCAGAAATGATAGGAACTCAGGCACGTCCAGAGATCCAGAAGGAACTCATTGACAATCTCATCCTTGCCACTAGGGTGCCCTGTTACAACCAGTACTGGTTTTTGTCAGATGAAAGCAGAGTGCTTCTGGTTTATTTCCTAATTAGAATGTATCAATAGAAAAGACTATTTCCTAGCTTCAGAGCTATATACTGTGCCTTAGGCGGTAGTATTTTGCCCCGTACATAAGTTGATAGCACTTGAAACTAGAATCCACGTGATCATGCTAGCTGTAATCTATTGTCATTTTTCAAGGACATTTTGGGAAACTTTCAGCCCCCACTGCACCCCCGCCAGTAGGCTTTCCCTCACATATCATTGGCCAGAATGGCATCATATTGCCATTCCTAAACCAATTAATTCAAGGAGAATGGAATTAAATTTGGGCTTACTTAGTCTAATTAAGATTCACCCTCGTGTACCTGGGAGGGGTTCGGTCTCCTTGAGGCACAGAGTTGTCTTACAACTTTAAAATAAAAAAGACATTGTGTTGAGCGAGTGAAAACAGCTGCTGGGTAGGCCACAAACAGTGGCCTTAATATCTGAAATTCCCCCAGGGCTATAGCATTTGATTTTTTATTTAAAAAAGAGAGGGAAACCAGTGTCTTCCATTTGGTTCTTTAACCATAATAGTCAGGGAAAAAAGTCTGGGAATTTTTACCAGTTGTTGAGAATACTCTGTTCAACACAAGAACTGGGGGAAAATCCACAAAGTTCAGAGTTTGACTGGATCAAATTTCATTTTTTTCCTGACCTAGGTATGTCCATTCTGACAGGTAGGTTTCAATGGATTTCTGTGTGCCAGAAATTACTGTTAGCTCAAAGCAAGTATCTAAATGTTTCCCAAAAGGCTTTAATTATTTCTCTCATTCCAGACACAGTTATCCTACTAAATGGCCATTAAGAATATCCAGGAGTGTGGTTCAGGATGGGGAACATGTATACACCAGTAGCGGATGCATGTTGATGTATGGCAAAACCAATACAATATTGTAAAGTAAAAAATAATAATAAAAAAATTAAAAAAAAAGAATATCCAGGAGGAATAGTCAAAGAATGAACTTTAGCTATCATCATATGGTACCTAGTTTCCCCATTAAGCAAGATGTTGTAGATCTGTGGATTCAGCTCTGGAAATTGGCTGAGGTCGTGATTCTATTGTATTAGCTCAGGTCAGACAATTATTTAATACATCTCGGGTATTCTCTTTGCACAAATCAAGTAAGACTTTAGTGGAGATGCCTTGCTCAAATAGGCATGGTTGATTACCAAGCTGATGTTCCAGCCTGTTATAGTCATGCACGATTTGGCTTTGATTGTTGAGGGAGGTTGTCTCATGTCTACAATTCCAAGATTCTCCTTTTCTAGTCGAAACTATGGAACACATTTTAATTGTAACATTTCCCACCAGCAATTTCCAACATTCAGAACAGAGTGAAGCATTAAAAAAAATGTTGACATTTCTTTTAACAGAGCAGATCTCAAGGTCTTGAGGAAGGGAATAGTCATTCCAGTCCTTCTTGGGGCAACAGTTGTGGGTACACAAGCAGGACACTCACAACAGATCTAAACGTGCATTCCTGTCTCAAGCAGTCTTTAATTTCCTTCCTGTATTTATGTCAAGCGGTTTTTGGCATCTTCTCTTTCTTTAATGAGGGCCAGTGTTGCAGCCTGATTTGTCTTATTCAACCCAGTTAGACACCCAACTGCTTGAGCCAGCACTTTGCATGTGGCACTTCTGGTAAGTACATCCACGTTGACCAATCAGCCCAATCTAAAATGATGTTTTACTCTTCTTGGTTGAATGCTTTCAAAATATATTCTCCCAGAAATTTCACCAATAGTTTCTTTAAAGTAGCAAATCACTGTAAGCCTTTCAATAAAAGAAACAAAACAAAACACAACCTTGCCTTGGCAGAAGGAGAGTCCTGGCCAGATATCTGAGGCAGATGTTTTTGCTTCTTCGTGTCTGTTGTGTGTTCATTGCAACATGGAGAATTGGACTCATACTTAGAGTGGCAGGAATGTCATGGATGAAATCTGACAGGAGCATTCCCCCTAACACCATTTCCCAGTGATTCTCAAAAGGGTTGAGGGTAGGGAAAAAGCTATGGTTACTTTTATTTTTAATTTTTTTATATTTCTTTATTTGTTTGCCCCAGGTCTTAGTTGCAGCATGTGGAATCTAGTTCCCTGACCAGGGATCAAACGGGCCCCCTGCTTTGGGAGCCTGGAGTCTTAGCCACTGCACCACTTGGAAAATCACTTGAGGATTTTCCACGTGATTTTTGATAATCACTTGAGTATCAAAATCACTTGAGGATTCTTTGCAAAATGTACATACTTGCCCTTACCCCTGAGGACAAGTCAAAATGGTAGTGGAGGTTGAGAGAGGGATGTCATGCCCGTTAAGAAAGCTCTTTAGGGACTTCCCTCATGGTGCAGTGGCCAAGAATCTGCCTTCCAATGCAGGAGACATGGGTTCAATCCCTGATCAGGGGATTAAGATCCCACAGGCATGCAGCAATAAAGCCTGCATGCCACAACTAGAAAGAAGCCTGTGTGTGCAAATATAAGATCCCCATGCCACAGCTGAGACCTGACACAGCCAAATAAATAACGAAATATGGGACAAAAAAAAGAAAATCTCTTTAGATTTTCTGTTAGGTACCCTCCCACATTCACAATTGATAACCTCCAGAACCACTACAAACCCCCATCTTAACCATGATTATAGTATAAGGGAAGGGATAAAGCTACAGTTACTTTAATTTTTAATTTTTTTATATTTCTTTATTTGGTTGTAACCAGGTCTTAGTTGCAGCATGCTGAATCTAGTTCCCTGACCAGAGATCGAACCCGGGCCCCCTGTTTTGGGAGCTTAGAGTCTTAGCCACTGCACCACTTGGAAAGTCCCTACAGTTAATTTTAAGGAGGGTGACTCTTCTTACCTTGTGATAAATTGTGTTAATGTTTCCAGCTATTCTCTTCTCTATAATAGAGCAAATAAAGTTTACTTTCCCAGCCCATTTTCTGAGTCTGTCACGTGACTTGGGTCAATGTCAGATGAGAGGAAGTGACCTATGTTAGTTTCTTTTTCCTGATACCATGGGAAAAAGTACTTCTTTAGCCTGGTCCCCAGAATAAGAAGATCCATAGAATAGAATTGCAGTCACTGACAGATACCATGAATAGTAAATAAATGCTTGTTTTTGGAAGAGGAGCTATAAAGATTTCAAGTTTGTTATTGTAGCAAATCTGACTAATGTACATGAAATAAATTTTTTTTTAGGGGCAAGCACCTAGATGGGTTTGGCTAGATATTTTAGATCTAAACTTCCTTAGATAAGAGAGTGGGAAAACTTTTTAGTTTGGTAGATGGAGAAGGCAATGGTAACCCACTCCGGTACTCTTGCCTGGAAAATCCCATGGACGGAGGAGCCTGGTAGACTCCAGTCCATGGGGTCTCTAACAGTCAGACATGACTGAGCAACTTCACTTTCACTTTTCACTTTCATGCATTGGAGAAGGAAATGGCAACCCACTCCAGTGTTCTTGCCTGGAGAATCCCAAGGACGGCGAAGCCTGGTGGGCTGTCATCTATGGGGTCACACAGAGTCAGACACGACTGAAGCGACTTAGCAGCAGTAGCAGCAGCATTTCTCTATGGATAATACAGTGTGTAGACTCACATTCAGAGTGATCTCTTTGACCTGAGGAGTGAAACCAGAAAGCTGTCCAGTCATGTCAGCCACTCTGTTTGAGTATATTCTGACACAAAATGACCGATTCAGTTTTCCTGATATGTAATCATTCAAAGACTTGAATAGTTGTGCGGCTGTGGTGTTGGTTGGTGACGAAAGTGCACTAACATATCCTCGTGCACATCCTCCTGAAAACATATTGCACAAAAAGCAAACATTGTTGCCTTGCTGTCAATACTGGTAGACGTGTCAACCTGGACAGTGACTCATTAATTCTCGCTAACAATCATGCCTTAATATCCTCTGCTATTTCATCAGTTTGTCTAGTTATGATGCTAGCTGAAAGAGGAACACATGCCACATTTTGAACTGCAGCCTCTCCTAAAAGTGCATGACAAGTGTCCTTAGGGCAGGCAGGATCAACTCTTTACCAATGGTAAAGGGCTTCTTAGCTTTAGCAATGCAGTTAGCCACTAAGAATGATGCTCAGTGAGAGCACGTTTGATGAAGTGGTGGCCTTCAATAGTTGCTTCTATTCTTGGTGTTGGTGTTTTTTTTTCTCTTGAAAAACTCCAAAGGCTTGTCTTTTAATGCAGAGTACTTGGTCTCCATGTGCTGAAGCAGTTTTGAAGGTTTTTGTGGCTTTGTTGGATAGCCAGTCACCACATATTATACAAAGTGGCTCTGAGAATATGAATCACCTGTTGCAATAAACCCCTAAATTAAGTAGGACTCTTGGTATTTTCTTTTATTTATTTATTTTTTAATATTGGAGGATAATTGCTTTACAAAGGTATGTTGGTTTCTGCTGTACAACTCGAATCAGCCATAAGTACATACATACCCCTCCCTCTGGTGTCTCCCCCCTAGCCCAGCCCCACCCCTCTAGGTAACGCAAAGCACCGGGCCAGGCTCCCTGTGTCAGACAGCAGCTTCCCACTGGTTATCTACTGTAGACAGGGTGATGTCTGTATGTCAATGCTACTGTCTCAGGTATTTTCTTTTAAATGCAGTTCTCTTTTTGTTGGTAGTTTTAGTCTCCTGCTGTCGCATCATTGGATCTTTTCCCCTTTTCAAAGAAGCTCTCCAGCAACGTGTGTTTTTCACTCATTTGGGTTAGGGTTGGCTTACCAAGACTGTGACTGAGACGAGCATGCAATGCAGGAAAGAAGTATGGACGGAAGTGGTAAATAAAATAATGGGCGGCCCATGTGCAGACTAAAATAAGTGTCAGATTCTGACTTAAAGCCTGCCACCAGATGCAACTATATAACTGAAGTGCATCCACTCACTTGCAAAGCCACTCACAAAGCCCGATGCAGCTTAATTGTTACTTGCCACTCACTGATAGGGTTTTGATATGAGTCGATGGCGACTGATTTATTATGATCTCTGTGCAGCCAAGCCTCTCTACTAAAGGTAATCTGTATTTGCAGATGCTAGCATCACTGTCTCAGCTCCACCTCAGATGATTCTCATAAGGAGTGCACAACCTAGATCCCTCACATGTGTGGTTCATGGTGGGTTCGAGCTCCTATGAGAATCTAATGGTGCTACTGATCTGACAGGAGGAGGAGCTCAGGTGGTAATGCAGTGATGAGGAGAAGCTATAAATATGGATGAAGCTTCGCTTGTTCATCTGCCACTCACCTGTGTGGCCCAATTCCTAACAGGCCACAGGCCTGTACTGGTCCATGGCCCAGGGGTTGGGGAGGGCAGACAGTATTATGCCAGTTTCAGATGTCAACATAATAATTCTGTATTCATGACTGAATATATGTTGTGAAATGACAACATATTAAGTCTAGCTAACTTTCATCATGTATCTATATCTGTATTTGTATCTATATCTACATCTTCTTTATCCATTCATGCCTTGATGGACACTTAGGTTGTTGCTTCCATGTTTTGGCTATTGTAAATAATGCTGCAATGAATATGAGTTTGCATTTATCTTTTTGAGTTAGTGTTTTCATTTTCTTCAGGTAAATGCCCAGAAGTGGAATGGCTGGATCACAAGGGAGCTCTGTTTTTAATTTTTCAAGAATCCTCCATACTGTTTTCCATAGTGGTTGCACCAATTTACATTTCCCACTAGTGGCATACAAGGGTTCCCTTTTCTCTCCATCCTCCCCAATACTTGTTATTCACTATCTTTTTGATAATAGACATTCTCATCGATGTGAGGTCTTATCTCATTGTGGTTTCAATTTGCATTTCCCTGATGATCAATTCTGTTGAGTACCTTTTCCTCTATCCCTTGGCCTAATATCTATATATCTTCTTTGGGAAAATATCTATTTTGATCTTCTGCCAATTTTTTAACTGTTATTCACTTGATTTCTAGGATTTGACAAAATGATTCTAAAGTTCATTTGTAATAATAAATACTATAACAGAAAAGCAGAAAATGAAAAAGTGGAGTAATGAGGAAAAATTTATCCTATCTGAATTAAAACAGAATAAAAATTTTTAAAAACGCATAGTGGTGATGAGAAAAGAGCATGGACTTTGCATCCAGCAAACTTAGGTTTGAATTCCTGGTTCTGACACATTCTATATATGTTAGTTCAGTTCAGTCACTCAGTCGTGTCCAACTCTTCGTGACCGCATGTACTGCAGCACGCCAGGCTTCCCTGTCCATCACCAACTCCCAGAGTTTGCTCAAACTCACATCCATCGAGTTAGTGATGCCATCCAACCATCTCATCCTCTGCCATCCCCTTCCGCTCCCACCTTCAATCTTTCCCAGCATCAGGGTCTTTTCAAATGAGTCAGTTCTTCGCATCAGGTGGCCAAAGTATTGGAGTTTCAACTCAGCATCAGTCCTTCCAATGAATATTCAGGACTGATTTCCTTTAGGATGAACTGGTTGGATCTCCTTGCTGTCCAAGGGGCTCTCAAGAGTCTTCTCCAACACCACAGTTCAACAGCATCAATTCTTTGGCGCTTAGCTTTCTTTATAGTCCAACTCGCACATCCATACAGACTACTGGAAAAACCATAGCCTTGACGAGACGAACCTTTGTTGGCAAAGTAATGTCTCTGCTTTTCAATATGCTGTATAGGTTGGTCATGCAAAGATGGGCTTGATAAAGGACAGAAATGGTATGGACCTAACAGAAGCAGAAGATATTAAGAAGAGGTGGCAAGAATGCACAGAAGAACTATACAAAAAAGATCTTCACGACCAAGATAATCATGATGGTATGATCACTCACCTAGAGCCAGACATCCTGGAATGTGAAGTCAAGTGGGCCTTAGAAAACATCACTACGAATAAAGCTAGTGGAGGTGATGGAATTCCAGTTGAGCTATTCCAAATCCTGAAAGAGGATGCTGTGAAAGTGCTGCACTCAATATGCTAGCAAATTTGGAAAACTCAGCAGTGGCCACAGGACTGGAAAAGGTCAGTTTTCATTCCAATCCCAAAGAAAGGCAATGCCAAAGAATGCTCAAACTACCGCACAATTGCACTCATCGCACAAGCTAGCAAAATAATGCTCAAAATTCTCCAAGCCAGGCTTCAGCAATATGTGAACCGTGAACTTCCTGATGTTCAAGCTGGTTTTAGAAAAGGCAGAGGAACCAGAGATCAAATTGCCAACATCCGCTGGATCATGGAAAACGCAAGAGAGTTCCAGAAAAACATCTATTTCTGCTTTATTGACTATGTCAAAGCCTTTGACTGTGTGGATCACAATAAATTGTGGAAAATTCTGAAAGAGATGGGAATACCAGACCACCTGACCTGTCTCTTGAGAAATCTGTATGCAGCTCAGGAAGCAACAGTTAGAACTGGACATGGAACAACAGATTGGTTCCAAATAGGAAAAGGAGTACATCAAGGCTGTATATTGTCACCCTGCTTATTTAACTTCTATGCAGAGTACATCATGAGAATGCTGGACTGGAAGAAGCACAAGCTGGAATCAAGACTGCCGGGAGAAATATCAATCACCTCAGATATGCAGATGACACCACTCTTAGGGTGAAAGTGAAAGGAACTAAAAAGCCTCTTGATGAAAGTGAAAGAGGAGAGTGAAAAAGTTGGCTTAAAGCTCAACATTCAGAAAACGAAGATCATGGCATCTGGTCCCATTACTTCATGGGAAATAGATGGGGAAACAGTGTCAGACTTTATTTTTGGGGGGCTCCAAAATCACTGCAGATGGTGACTTCAGCCATGAAATTAAAAGACGCTTACCCCTTGGCAGGAAAGTTTTGACCAACCTAGATAGCATATTGAAAAGCAGAGACATTACTTTGCCAACAATGTCCGTCTAATCAAGGCTATGGTTTTTCCAGTGGTCATGTACGGATGTGAGAGTTGGACTGTGAAGAAAGCTGAGCGCTGAAGAATTGATGCTTTTGAACTGTGGTGTTGGAGAAGACTCTTGAGAGTCCCTTGGACTGCAAGGAGATCCAACCAGTCCATTCTGAAGGAGATCAGTCCTGGGATTTCTTTGGAAGGAATGATGCTAAAGCTGAAACTCCAATACTTTGGCCACCTCATGCGAAGAGTTGACTCATTGGAAAAGACTCTGATGCTGGGAGGGATTAGGGGCAGGAGGAGAAGGGGACGACAGAGGATGAGATGGCTGGATGGCATCACTGACTCGATGGATGTGAGTTTGAGTGAACTCCGGGAGTTGTTGATGGACAGGGAGGCCTCGTGTGCTGCACATGAAAAATGCTTATGATATAATGTTACTTGAAAATCACAAGTTCTAATTAGAAGTTTAATCAAAACATTCAAGACAGTTATGCTTTAGAGGCATACTTGTTGATACTATTTTCTTTTACTTAGTTTTCTACTTTTTGTATTTCCCACGTTTTCTCGATTGATGACTGTTCTCTTTTAATTAAACATTTTAATCATAGCACTTAGGGAAGTGTTTTGCACTTTCCAAGTATTCAATCAGTTCTCTGCTGACTATCCTTGAAGCATGTTACAAAAAGGAGTCAGTTAAAAATACAATATAGCGAACATCTTGGGTTCATTACGGCATTATCCATACATTGTTGCTGTTGAGTCCCTAAGTTGGGTCTGACTCTGTGACCCCATGGACTGTAGGACACCAGGCTTCTCTGTCCTCCACTATCTCCCGGAGTTTGCTCAAATTCATGTCCACTGAGTCACTGATGCTACCTAACCGTCTCATCCTCAGCCACCCCCTTCTCCTTTTGCCTTCAATCTTTCCCAGCATCAGAATCTTTTCCAGTGAGTTGGCTCCTCGCATCAGGCGGCCAAAGTATTGGAACTTCAACTTCAGCATCCATCTTTCCAATGGATACTCAGGGTTGATTTATTCTCCATATGTACAGTTCTCATTTTTTAAGCAAAATCATGAAGGACAGAAAGTTTGTTTTTTGTTTTTCATCTTTCATGCCACCTTCCCTTCAGTTCTCGGGGTTTATAGTCTGTGTTGTATTCCCAAAGCCTCTTGCTTTAAAATTGTTGCTGCTGTGTAAACTGGTAATAGCATCCAGAGTCACTTGCGTTTTTAAAAGATCTCACACTTAAAAAAGAAAATTAATGTAAAACTCTTAGCACCGAGTGAATTTTCAGATTTTCAGTAAGTGTTGATGATAATAAGGATGATGGTAATGATCACGGAGAGGAAGTCTTTACGAGTAAAATGGGGCTTTGTGGAAAAAAAGTGACTATTCTTCATTATGACACTTGAAAAATATTTGGAGTATGCCTGGAATTTCCTTTTCCTTAAAAAAAAAAAAGCTTATAATGGATCTATAGTCTGTGATAATATTAGAGATTACTTTAAAGATTATAATATCAAGTCTATTTGCATTTTCAACTTGTATGATTGCATGAATTCGTGAGTTCCTGTTATAGTCCCTATTATAAAATGTAAGCACTTTCTTCTAGTAATATTTCCTCTTAAAGCTTGAAGGGGCACCCTTTCCTGCTAATATTTTTGTACTTGTGGAGTAAGTTTAATTATCCTATCCATATTTGATGCTTGCCATGACTTTATAAGTTAAAGCATATGAAGCTATTTATTTCGTCCTAGGCACCATGCTAGAATTTGGTGCCCTTAAGTAAGTGGTTGAGCCTGGACATGGCCGTGTGCCAAAAGTTAGGATTCCTCCAGCTGTGGACAACTAAGGCTTACAGCCTAAAATTTTCTGTATACAGCTGTATTTTTTCTGTAAAAACAACCATTCCTCAAGCTTAAAATAAATATTAACTAGCCACTTGATAGAAACACTTAATTTTTAAGGAAAGATGAAATTTAATGCAAATTTTAAAATATGTCCAGCCTCGAGGCCACTTAATATCTTCCTGAACACCCTTCAGTGATACGGCAGTCAAATCTAATTCTGTTTCTGTCTAGTGCTCTACTAAATCTCTTCCTAGAGTCCAAAGACATCTGAAATTTACATGCATTTCCAGTTCTGATTCTAGCTCTCTTTGTATATTGCCTTATTTTAGAGCAAGCCTTTGGGTGCCACCTTCCCAGCCCAAAGAAGTTTATCAAGATATTTTCCTAAACAAAGGTAGCAATTATTTTCATTCTACCTCCCTAAGTTTTGTATTCAGCTTTGCAGTTTATAGCTTGTCTACTGTGGGCTTCTGGAAGTCTTGAGTAGCTATGTATTTTTTTAACCTCACACTTTTAAAGGTGATAAACACAAGTTTCTCTGAGTATCAGTCATATACTCTTCCTACTTGAGCAGCTATGTACTTTTTTAACCTCACACTTTTAAAGGTGATAAACACAAGTTTCTCTGAGTATCAATCATATACTCTTCCTACTGCTGTCTTCCCCCCCCCCCTTCTTTCCTCCCCCAGGACTTAAAAACACTGCTCTTGCTTTATTTGCATTTTCCTGATTATTGGTGAGGTTGAGCATCCTTTCGTGTTTACTTATCCTTTGAATTTCTTCTGTGATTTTGTCACTTGAGTTGCCTCCCCCATTTGTCTACTTAGACTGTCTTTTCCTAATTAAGTTTCTTTCTCTCTTTGTATTCTAGATATCAGTCATTTATCTAATATATATGTTGCAGATACTTTCATTTCATTGTTGGGTATCTATTAACTTTGGTTATTGTCTTTCTTATGCAAATGTTTAGTTCTTATGTAGTCATATCTGTTCAGTTTTTCCTTTCTGCTTTGTGAATTTTGCATTTTGCTTGTTAGATCTTTTTCTATCTCATGATTATGAAAATATTCTCTTATATTCTTTTCTAAAACATATCCTGGAGGTTTTTAATGTGTTTAAAACACTTAAAAATAAACTTCGAATTTTATTTATTTATTTAAAAGCAATTTTCTTATGTTATTTTATTTTATTTGGCTGTACCTTAGAGCATGCAGGATCCTAGTTCCCTAATCAAAGATTGAACCCATACCTCCTGCAGTGGAAGTGTAGAGTCTTAACCACTGGACCACCAGGGAAGTCCCAAAACTTCTAATTTTAGAATAGTTTTAGATCTACAAAAAAAGTTGTGAAGGTAGTACAAAGAGTTTTCATATAGTCCAAACCCAGTCTCCCCTTCTATTAACATATTAGCATGGTGCATTTGTCACAATTATTGAGCCAATATTGGTATCATTATTAACTGAAGCCTATATACTTCATTGAAATTTCTTCGAGTTTTTACCTAATGTTCCTTTTCTGTTCCAGAACTCCCAGTATATTTGGAATGCTGTGTTTGTGCTTAGTCGCTCAGTTGTGTCCAACTCTTTGTGACTGCATGGACTGTAGCCTGCCAGGCTCCTCTGTCCATGGGGATTCTCTAGGCAGGAAGACTGGAGTGGGTCACCATGCCCATATCTCATTACATTTAGCCCTTATGTCTCCTTAGCCTAGTCTGGTCTGTGACAGTTTTTCAGACTTGTTTTTGATGATTATCTTGACAGTTTTGAGGAGTAATGGTCAGATGCTTTGTATAATGGACCTCAGGTGGGATTTGTCTGATGTTTTCCTTACAATGAGACTAGGATTTTGTGTTTCGGGGAGGAAGACCACAGAAGTAATGTGCCCTTCTCATCACATCATATCAACAGTACATACAACCAATGTGACCGATCACTGTTGTTATCCTTGACCACCTGGCTGAGCTTGTGTTCCCCTACTGAGAAGTTAACTTTCTTCCCTTTTAACCCTGTAGTCTTTGGAGGGAAACCACTGTGTGCAGCTTGTCCTTATAGTGTGAGGAGTTCTGCCCCGCTTCCTTGAGTGTAGAGCATCCTGTTTGTCTTTTTTTAACCAGCTGGATCTTTGATGAATTTGGAATTTATTCTGATACATTGTCCTAGTGGATACTGAGTCTTTCTTTCTTCTTTTGTGTAATAGGCATTTCTTGCATTTAGGGTGGTTATAGTGGAAACTGACACCATCCATAGCTCTAAATGGCAATCCACTCCAGTATTCTTGCCTGGAGAATTCCATGGACAGAGGAGCCTGGTGGGCTACGGTCCATGGGGTTGCAAAGAGTTGGACATGAGTGAGCGACTAACATACATAGCTCTAAAAGGGGGTCCTACTATTTTATACCAAACAGAGAGTGCCCATCCATCTTCTCACACTGCTTTATTCAGATAATCCAATTATCTGTTCAGGCATAAGTCAAATCATTGCATGTTAGGAAATAGGCCAGGCTAACAGCTTGAGCCAAGGAGACAGGAAGGGAGGTTGTGGAAGCACTTTGGAAAAGGAAGTTTCTCCTTTTAGTTTCCATAAAGGGCATTCCTCTTTCCAAAAAGGGCAGTCTGGTAGGCAGATTTGAAGTTTGAACCTTGGGCGGTCATTTAGCCTTAGAATGAAGCTGACATTGCAGAAGTTAAAACCCAGAGATGGAAAAAGAAGACAAAAAACAAATTAAACAAAACCTCCCAGTGTCTTTCATGTCACTACTGAGCCACTAAATCAAAGCAACCCTACAGTCTGCTCTATTTCTGGGTCTTCCAGTTAAATGAATCCTTTGTTGTATAAAGCAGTTTGGGTTAGGTCTTCAAATACTTGCAATATAAAGAAGCCTGATACAGGGGTATATCAACAGAGATTTAACCTTATTTATTTATTTTTTCAAATAGATTATCAGTTATGCTCCTACAATTTATTGAATAGTTCATTCTTTCCTCTGTGATGTGAAATGTCACTTTATCATAAACATTTCCATATAAAAATGATTCTGTTCTAAGCTCAGTATTCATCACATATATTAATTTAGCTGTTTCTGAATTAATACCATGCTGTTGTAATTACTACAATTTTATTTTATGTTTTGCCATCTGCATGGGCAAACCTTTCTTCATTATTCTTCTCCCCACCCTCCCCCCAAGTTTATGAGCTCTTTTTATGTATTTTCTCTTCTCTTTGAACTTGAGAGTTAGTTTGTTCAATTAAAAAAGTCTCAAGATTAAAAAAAGCTGTGTGTTCAGTGGGTTAGTCGTGTCCATCTCTTTGCAACCCTATGGACAGCAGCCCGCCAGGCCCCTCTGTCCATGGAATTTTCCAGGCAAGAATACTGGGGTGGGTTTCCATTTCCTCCTCCAGGGGATCTTCCAACCCAGGGGTGGAAGCAGAGTCTCTTGTGTCTTCTGCATTGCAGGTGGATTCTTTACTGCTGAGCCACTGGGGAAGCCCATAAAAAACACTGGGATTGTTTTAAATTTACAGATTAAATCTGGAGGTGACTGTGACCCTGGCCAACACCTTGATCACAGTCTTTTGAGAGACCCTAGGCAGAAGGGTGGGTCCTGCTAAGCTGCGCCTGGGTTCCTCTCACATAGAATCTACAAAATAATAATGGAGTAATTTGTTATGTAGCAATAGGTAACTAATACAGTCAGAAATTTATAAGTTAGGTTTATCTATGTTTTCAATGCTCTCATTCTTTTTTTTTTTTTAATTAATTAATTTTGCTCCTCTGAATCTTAGTTGTGGTATGCGGGATCTAGTTCCCTGGCCAGGGATTGAACCTAGGACCCCTGCACTGGAAGTGCAGAGTTTTAACCACTGGACCACCAGAGGAATCCCTCAGTGCTCTTACTGTTGAATGACATTTTAAAAGATATTTTCAGTTTACCAAGTATAAATCTGTGGTATTCAGAAGATTCTCTCTTATTCTTCTCCACTTCATTTGTGGCTAAATATAAAGAGATAATCCACCTTTGTCAGCAGTGACTTATTAGCAAGGTACCCTTAGGGAAATATTTCCTAATACCTTTATTCCAAAAGAGATGATAAAAACCATGGTCATCTTAACCTCTTTCTCAGTGAACACTGAAATTGAAATCATAGTTTAAATGCTTGAGGGAAATTAGCCATGTAAAAGTATTCCGTAGGTAATTATTGTAAAATGATTACTTCATTAAGCAAAAAATTACCTCTTGTAAGAGAATCATTCCCTTTGGAAAGAAATTCAAAAGAAGGAGCAAGGTAAAACTTTTAATGGGAAAACGCTGTAGTTTCAGGGTGGGGGCCATACCTCATTGTCTGTGCTCGGTGACTTAATAAGTAAGTGTTGATTGAAAGAATGTTTGATAGGGACAAAAATAGAAGGCTGAGTGTTCACAGTCTTTATCCCTCCTGATTCCCTGGCCCCCTTAAGGGAAGGGTCCTTCATTTCTTGTCTCCCAGAACTATGTTGTGCTGACTAGAAGAGCTATGGAATAAAGAAAAGGAGTCAAATTATTCTCTGCAGGGTAGAGCTTGAAGTGACAGCAAAAGGAAGGAGAGGAAGGGTGAATGAGTATAACAGACTTAGGGCTTCCCTGGCGGCTCAATAGAAAACAATCAGCCTGCCAATGCAAGAGACGTGGGTTTGATCCCTGAGTTGGGAAGAACCCCTGGAGTAGGAAATGGCAATCCACTCCAGTATTCTTGCCTGGAAAATCCCATGAACAGAGTAGCCTGGTGGGCTGCAGTCCATGGGGCCTTACCAGAGTCAGACACGACTCAGGGACTAAACAACAACCACGTGGAAGTTTAGGGAGAAAGCCAGGTGAAGAAGGTGTTCAGGAAGCTGCGCTTTGTTAATATGCCATGTGATTCCTTCCTCGGCATGTCCGTGAGACTGTTCCTGAAAACCTACATCTTTCCAACTTTGTGAAGTTGGATTTGAGTTCGATTTTGAATGTATCACATGCTAGGATTGGCTTCAGGGTGGCTCAGTTTTATCACAAATTCTGTGTAAGTCTCATTGTCTGGTTTCCCAACAGTGTTTACTGCTTGCTGTCACCACTGCATATCTGTGTAGGAGGAGTCTTCTAGCTTCCCTGGCCTACAAGGAAGTAAACAAGTTTTCTTTTTCTTCATTTGATCAAGGCAAATTGGAAATTATTTGAAAACCATAGGCCGGAATAAAAAGAAATTTAAAGAAGCAAAAATAAAAAAGAGAAATTGTGAAAGCATAGCACTGATTAGTTCATTGAGAAGAAGTCCCTCATATTAATGTAACTAAAGGTTGACTGTGGAAAGGGTTTAAGTTGTGGAGTTTACCAGGTTGTATTGATCTGTTTCTTTTCCTTCACTTTGTCCCCGTGTGTAGTATCTTAATCCATCATTGCTGTGTTTTTGAGAGATCTTTAGCTTGTTGAATTTATATTTGTATATAACAGAAGCTGATTTTCACCTTATAGTGGATGTATAAGGAGGGTGGGTTTTGTAAAATGGAAGGCATTTTTGTTTTGCTGAGCTCCAGCCCTCATTAATTTGAACTACACACCTTTCTGAATGACAGAAATTAGATAGTTTATTACATGCTCAGTTGAGCCATTATTTTACTCGTATGACTATATATTCTATATTTTCAACCAAACCATATTCTTGGAGAGCAAGGGCTGTATTTTCCTTAGTTTCCCCCTATAGGTCCTACTTATTGTGTTTACATAAAGCTACTATAGATAGATGGGTCTCAAAGTGTAATCTGGGTAACTTTGAGGGTACCTGAGAGACTTTCAGTGGGTCAGTAAAGTCAAACTATTTTAAAAACAATACAAAAATATTATTTGCCTTTTTTCACTCTCATTCCCTTGTGAGTGTGCAGTGGAAGTTCTCGAATGCTACATGACAGTGATGATGTCATTGCTCTAATGGCTCATGGAAAGTGTACTTGTGTACCCATGCGTTTTAAAAATGTCTCAGTTTTAAATTCTAGTATCAATAGATGTAACTCCAATAAACAAAGGCTGTTTAAGTTTCTCCACAATTTTTGAGAGTGGAGAGCAAAATGAGCCTGAGACCAAAAAATCTGAGAACTGCTTGTGTAGATAATTACATGCTAGACTGAAAATGGAATCAGTCTTATCTTATTTATCTTTTTTTTTCCCCTGAGTTTACAGTGGGGACTGAGATTCTTTGCTATTATGCTCTGTATGCGTCAAGGTCCAACCTTATACAGAAACTCTTATACAGAGAGCACACAGTTATTTGAATAGAGAATGTGTAATAGAAAGAATTATTAACTATAAGAGGGGATTGGAGTAACAAGGGATTGGCTAGTAAGAAGTACAGAGAGCTCTGAAGAGTGTAGGAATAGCAGTAATCAGGAGCAGTACTTTGGGGGCTGAGATGGAGCCCCCGAAGAAGAAGAGGACCCCACGTTGAGAGGCAGGCCTTGTTGGAGAGAGCACAGCTATGCCTCACCGAATGGCAGAGAAGTTGTTTTGGTGCCATGCTAGTGGAACTTGCTGAAAATCTGCCCTCTGGAATTTTCTGAAAAAAGGCTGCTGGAGGAACAAGCCATAGTGAGGTGTCTTGCTGGAGGCACTCTGCAGAAAAAGTGCCTCAGGGAGGGAGCAGTTATGATGGAGAGGGAAATCTTTGGGCACCTAGTGCTGCTGCCTCTGTGGAGTAAAAGGAACCAAGCGTTGGAAACACGGCATGTCCTGCAGGACCCAGGGGAGCTGTGCCTCCTCTACCCTGGTGCTGGAGCCACAGGAACACACACCAACCAGGAACGAAGACTTCTTTTGTAACGCCTCCCCATGGTCCTCCAGTGACAAAGCTTCATTTGTCTTACGACCTGATAAAGAAAAGGGCTTCCCAGGTGGTGCTAGTGGTAAAGAACCTTTCTACCAATGCAGGAGACATGGCAACCCACTCCAGTATTCTTGGCTGGAGAATCCCATGGACAGAGGAGCCTGGCGGGCTACAGTCCATAGAGATGCAAAGAGTTGGACACAACTGAAGTGACTTAGCATGCATGCACTGATAGAGAAAACTATTTAAAGGCAGAGCAGGCAATGATGGATAAATTTGGAACTGAGAGGAAATAAAATGATAAATGGCACACTCACTTTCACTTAAGATGTGGTTTATAAATTATCTATATCTCCTAATATTCTTGATGTTTTCTTTGTGTGGAAGTCTATTCATCGACTCAGTAAACATTTATTCAGTGACTGTCACATTCTGCTGCTGCTAAGTCACATCAGTCATGTCCGACTCTGTGCGACCCCATAGACGGCAGCCCACCAGGCTTCTCTGTCTATGGGATTCTCCAGGCAAGAATACTGGAGTGAGTCGCCAGTGCCTTCTCTGCTGTCACATTCTATGTACTTATTTTTAGCAGATTCCTCCATCCTTTGTTAATATAGAGTCTCAATTTTGTTCTTTCATGCTCCTCCTTGCCATAAGCTTCTGGGAAGGCTGGTCCCAGCCTCAGCTCAAAGCCCAGCCCCATGGAATGAGTTGCAATTGGTCCACACAGGTATTTATCTATTTATTTGGCTGCACTGGGTCTTAGCTACAGCATGTGGGATCTAGTTGCTTGACCAGGGATTGAACTTGGGCCCCCTGCATTGGGAGTGTGGCACCTTAGCCACTGGACCCCCAGGGAAGTCCCTACACAGGTTTTGTGACACCATTTCTCACAAATAGTTCTGTGGCATACTTCTGGCCAACAGGATATGAAGGAGAACCTGCAGGAGGGTTTTTAGAATAGACTTTTCCACCATCTTAAAAGTGGTATTCAGAAAGAAATAACTTTCTGTTGATGGACACTGTCATGTCTCCATGTGATGCCTGAACTACTGTGGCCATTATTTGAGGGGAGAAGATAGCCTGAGGAAGACCCTGCAGTGCATGGTAGGGTAGGAAACAGAAGAAAATCAAAGAATTACTCAAACCTAGTAACACCATTGGAGAAGGCAATGGCACCCACTCTGGTACTCTTGCCTGGCAAATCCCATGGACGGAGGAGCCTGGTAGGCTGCAGTCCTTGTGGTCGCTAGGAGTCGGACATGACTGAGCGACTTCACTTTCACTTTTCACTTTCACGCTTTGGAGAAGGAAATGGCAACCCACTCCAGTATTCTTGCCTGGAGAATGCCAGGGATGGGGGAGCCTGGTGGGCTGCTGTCTCTGGGGTCGTACAGAGTCAGACACGACTGAAGTGACTTGGCAGCAGCAGCAGCAGCAGGAACACCATTTCTAGGCTTCTTGTTTTAAAAGTCATTTTGAGTTGTTGCTTATATTTAACTGACACTAGACATTTCTTATGACAAGTATGGATAAGATATTGGGGAATAAGTGAAATAAATGAAATAAAATTTGATTGCTATGATAAAAAAGGATAGTGGTTGAATTCAAATGCAACATGCTAGTTTCAGACTAACTATAACATTAAATTAGAAAAGAGAAAACAGACCTTGAGAAAATGCTTTGTAAAGCTGTCTCTTGGAACACTTCCTTGCAAATAAAAACGTTACATAATATATTTGAGTGGAGCATTCTTTTTGTCCCAAACTCTTCCTGGTAAGAAAGTTTAACAGTTGTTAATTAGTATTATTTTTCACATAAATATAAAATTGAGAAAAAGAGTAATATAAACTTGTAGTTTCAGTCAATAGTAGCAACTAGTATAGCAAGGACAAATTAAAAAAATTTTTTTAATTGATTTATATTTTAATTGAAGGATAATTGCTTTACAGAATTTTGTTTTTACATTGTTTAATTTACATAATTTTCTGTCAAACATCAACATGAATCAGTCATAGGTATACATACGTCCCCTCCCTCTTAAAAATATTTTTCTATCTGTAAAACATGGCTGCTGCTGCTGCTAAGTCGCTTCAGTCGTGTCCGACTCTGTGCGACCCCATAGACAGCAGCCCACTAGACTCCTCTGTCCCTGGGATTCTCCAGGCAAGAATATTGGAGTGGGTTGCCATTTCCTGCTCCAATGCATGAAAGGGAAAAGTGAAAGTGAAGTCGCTCAGTCGTGTCCGACTCTTAGCGACCCCATGGACTGCAGCCTACCAGGCTCCTCTGCCCATGGGATTTTCCAGGCAAGAGTACTGGAGTGGGGTGCCATCGCCTTCTTCGGTAAAACACGGCACTGTATGTATTCAGTGACAAGAAATGCACTTTCGTTATTCAAAGGAACTGGGTTCCAAATTGAAGCTTTCACTCCCCTTTTCTCTTAGAGCAGGGGTCTCAACACGATACAGGCCCGTGGCCTGTTAGGAACCGGACCGCACGACAGGAGGGGAGCGGCAGGTGTGCGAGCCAAGCCTCATCTGTACTTAGAGCCACTCCTCAGGGCTCACATTCCCGTCTGAGCTCTGGCAGGTCGGTGGCAGCATCAGATTCTTGCCGGAGCTTGAACTCTTCTGTCAGCTGCGCATGCGAGGGATCTAAGTGGCGAGCTTTTTATGAAAACCATCCAGAAACCGTCCCTCCCCGCTCCGTGGAAAAATTTCGTCTTCCATGAAACCAGTCCCTGATGCCAAAAGCTTCGGCACCCCTTTCTTAGAGCACTTAGTTGGGAATTCTGGTGAGTTGTTTACTAGCATAATTAAAGTATACACTTAATTTTGATTCCAGTTGGAAGCAGAAACAAATTATGCTGCTTTCACAGTTAAGTGAAGCTGAGCGAACCTTATCTAAATCTGAAATTTTCCGACAACTTTCATCTGTTCATGAACGCTGCTGCCTCGTATTTGCAGGTTGAATGATGATTTCTATGCTTTCCTTCTTGGAATCTTCAGACTGACTTTCCACAGACAAAACAAAGACTTGAGGCAATTTTCTTTTTCTTTTTTTTCTGAGTAATTCAGGAGAAAAACAATTCCTTTTATTCACTAATAAAGAACATGCCAGTCACACTGGCCTTAGGCCTTAGTACTTACTGTTGTTCCCTTGGCCTCACCCTTCTTCTCCGACAGCAATCTCCGAGGTTCTCCCTGCACTTCCTCTTCAGTCACCCTCTCATTAAGGCCTTTCCTGGTTGCTGTTTCTAAATTTCATGCTTTCCCTCCACTTTATATTCCCTTTCCCCATTTTATTTTTCTTTCTTACCCGTTTTCAGATGTACAAGCTGGATTTGGAAAAGGCAGAGGAACCAGAGATCAAATTGCCAACATCCGTTGGATTATAGAAAAAGCAAGAGAATTCCAGAAAAACATCTACTTCTGCCTCATTGACTATGGTAAAGTCTTTGACTGTGTGGATCATAACAAACTGTGGAAAATTCTTAAAGAGATGGGAATACCAGACCACCTTATTTGCTTCCTAAGAAACCTATATTCAGGTCAAGAAGAAACAGAACCAGACGTGAAACAATGGACTGGTTCAAAACTGGGAAAGGAGTACATCAAGGCTGTATATTACCATCCTGCTTATTTAACTTCTATGCAGAGTACATCATGCGAAATGCTGGGCTGGATGAAGCACAAGCTGGAATCAAGATTGCTGGGAGAAATATCAATAATAATCTCAGATAGACAGATGATACCACCCTTATGGCCGAAAACAAAGAGGAACTAAAGAGCCTCTTGATGAAGGTGGAAGAAAAGAGTGAAAAAAGTTGGCTTAAAACTCAACATTCAGAAAACTAAGATCATGGCATCTGGTCCCATCACTTCATGGCAAATCGATGGGGAAACAATGGAAACAGTGACAAATTTTATTTTCTTGGGCTCCAAAATTACTGCAGATAGTGACTGCAGCCATGAAATTAAAAGACGCTTGCTCTTTGGAAGGAAATTATAACAAACCTAGACAGCATATTAAAAACCAGAGACATCATTTTGATGATAAAAGTCCATATAGTCAAAGCCATGGCTTTTCCAGTAGTCATGTATGAATGTGGGTGCTCAAAAAGAAGGCTGAGCACCAAAGAACTGACACTTTCCAATTGTGGTGCTGGAGAAGACTCTTGAGATGCAAGAAGATCAAACCAGTCAATCCTAAAGGAAATCAACCCTGAATATTCACTGGAAGGACTGATGCTGAAGCGGAAGCTCCAATACTTTGGTCACTTGATGCGAAAAGCTGACTCATTGGAAAAGACCCTGATGCTGGGAAAGATTGAAGGCAGGAGGACGGGACGACAGAGGATGAGATGGCCAGATGGCATCACCAATTCAGTGGACATGAATTTGAGCAAGCTCCAGGTGAAGGACAGGGAAGCTTGCTGTGCTGCAGTCTATGGGGTCACAAAGAATCAGACACGACTGAGTGACTGAACAACAACATTATTGATTAGTTACTTGTCTTATTGTGTTTCCCTAATGTAAACCTCACAAGGGCAAGAATTTTTGTCTGTTTTCTTTACTGTTGTATCCCCAGCACTGCGAACAGTGCCTGCATACATAGTTCAGTTCAGTTGCTCAGTCATGTCCAACTCTTTGCGACCCCATCGACCGCAGCACGCCAGGACTCCCTGTCCATCACCAACTCCCGGAGTTTACTCAAACTCATGTCCATTGAATTGGTTATGCCATCCAACCATCTTATCCTCTGTCATCCCCTTCTCCTCCTGCCTTCAATCTTTCCCAGTATTAGCATCTTTTCAAATGAATCGGTTTTTTGCATCAAGTGGCCAAAGTATTAGAGTGTCAGCTTCAACATCAGTCCTTCCAATGAACATTTAGGACTGATTTCCTTTAGGATGGACTGGTTGGATCTCCTTGCTGTCCAAGGGACTCTCAAGAGTCTTCTCCAATACCACAGTTCAAAAGCATCAGTTTTTCATTGCTCAACTTTCTTTATAGTCCAAATCTCAATCACATCCATACATGACTACTGGTAAATCCATAGCCTTGACTAGATGGACCTTTATTGGTAAAGTAATGTCTCTGCTTTTTAATATGCTGTCTAGATTGATCATAACTTTTCTTCCAAGGAATAAGTGTCTCAGCATCTGCAGTGACTTTGGAGCCCCCAAAAATAAAGTCAGCCACTGTTTCCCCATCTATTTTCCATGAAGTGATGGGACCGGATGCCATGATCTTAGTTTTCTGAATGTTGAGCTTTAAGCCAACTTTTTCACTCCCCTCTTTCTTTCATCAGGAGGCTCTTTAGTTCTTCTTTACTTTCTGCCATAAGAGCTCAGTAAATATTTATCACCTGGCTTACAGTGGGATAAGGCATGGCTTTGGAGTTTTAAAGGCATGATTTAGAATGCAGTTTTTCTATTGGGTCTAGTTTAACTCCCTCCACCTATTTGAACCTGTTTCTTCACCTAAATAACCACCTAACATGGCAGTTTTAAGGGTTTAATGAGATAACGTAAGCCAAATGTCTGATCCCATTGGGGTCATACAATAATTGTTAGTCCCCTGTTTTTCAAACTAAGGAGAGACCTCAGAGATTTGTTTTCTGATACTATTCCTCCTCATTCTACAAAACTTCTTTATGGGTGTCTCAACTAGGGTTCCAACAGGAAATGCTTTTGAAGGTACACTGAAATTCAGGTTATATGAGGAGGGCTGAGGTCTAGGGGAATGTAGAGAATAGAGGCATCAGAGACTCGCAGGGCAGTTGCCACCCCCTGGCCTGAAGGGACTAGCAGTGTTGGGGATGAGGATGTCAGTGAGGGACGGAATGAGGTAATTTCAAAGGCTCTTCCTAGCTTTGACATCTTAACAATTGTCTTGTTACTTCTGAACTGTTAGTCTGTGGCTCTTCAATAAATGGAAATAAGTATACATTCTGTAGTAATCTCTTTTGTTCACAAATTTTGACTTTCAGTTTCAACAGCAAATGATCTTAACGCACTTAAAATCACTAAATTTAGGGGGAGAGCCTAATGGTTTGAAAATAAATCATCTAAGTTTATTACATAGCAAAACTGAAAATAACGCAAAAAGACCCTATCCTGTTAATAGACAAGTGTGATTTGAATTATGTTCACAACATTCTTTGCTCTAAACCTCAAAAAGCTCTGTGACTCTACATCTTGACAACTTCTGACAAAACAAGCAAATGACATACACAGCAGCTGTGTATGGTCGTAAGAAAAGTTATCTATAGATGAAATTTAGGGTTAAATGGTACACACGCAATATGGGTGCACAAAGGGGCCTAATCACCATGGGGTAAGGTCCTTGGGGACAGGTTGGGAGGAGGGGCGGCAAGAGGGACGGAAACAAACCGTTCGGAGGACTTTTCTCGGGACTCATAATTTGTGATAGTTTTGCTAGGCTACCTAACTGAACAGCCGGCAAGGCCACACTGAATCTAGTGCATGAGAGCTCTGACTGCAGTTAATTTTCTTTTTAATTAGACATGATCCATAAGCATCCCGAGGCCCAGGGGCTGGCTGGGGGAAGACATAACCAATAATCACGAGAACTAGAGAGGGAAGCGTTGGCAGTGAGCAGTACTTCAAAAGGTTGCTTCAAGATGTTTGGAAAGGTATCCTTGGGAAATCCAGAGAAACGAGTCAAATCAGATAGGGTCAAAAGCAGTGAAGGCGAGTGAGGAGCGGCAGCTTCGGGCCACTGGAAAAGAACGTGCCCCAGGCCAGCCGAGATTGGCTCTGGGTCCAGACTAGGCCTCAGCCTCTCGCCCTTCCACTCCGGGTTTCTTTCCTCCCCACTCCTGCACCAGGGCCGGCCCTGTCCTGCGCCCCGGCCCCAGCGCCTGGCCCCGCCCACCCCTCCGCGGCCCCTGGCCGGCTCCGCCCACCCTTCCCCCGCCGGCCCCGCCTACCCGGCCCCGCCTACCCTTCCCCGGCCGGGGCCGGCGGCCGAGGGGCGGGGCGGGCCGGGAGGAGCCCCGCTCGGCCTGCGGGCGGGGGATCCGCCGCGGAGTTACGGGAAAGTTGGTTCGAGTTCCTGGAGTTTCCTGCTGTGGCTCTCCGGGCTCGGCCGGCTGGTGCCCCGGCCCTCTGCCCGCCTCCCGCCTTCGCCGCCCACCTGGTCCCTCCTTCTGCCCCTGGCCGCCATGGAGCAGCCGCCAGCGCCCAAGAGGTAAACGAACGCGGGGCGCGAGGAGCAGGAGGGAGGCGGCGCCGCCGGCCGCGGGGCGGGGGCGGCTAGGCCGGGCGGGACCGCGATCCCCTTTCCGCGACTGCCGGGCCCCGAGCCGGGCGCGCCGGGGGTCGCAGGGCGGGTCCTAGCGCCCGGCCGCGCCTGTCGGTGGGTGAGGCGGGGCCGGAGGGGAGGCCGAGCCTCGAGTCCCCGGCGACTCGCCGGGCCTGGCGCGCGCGGGGAGAGTCGGGGGGCAGCGCGGGGCGCCCCGCGGCTGGACTCCGGGGAAGGGCGCGGTTCTCCCTCGTGACAGGTTCAGCATCTGGGAGACGTAAAACTAGGAAATTACTGGGCTTTGTACAACCATCTAGGCTTTCTTGTCAAATGTTTTCCAGAATGTTGCCCACCCCCCACCATTTTTTTTTTTTTAAGAAAGAGGGTTGTTTATTTACAGTTCAAGGAATATTAATAGCTAGACAGTCTGTAAAACTTAACTGTGCAAATGCTGCACTAACAGGTGTTCCTCGCCCCTTACTCTGCAAGTTCAAAGTATTTATGGATGCAGGACAGTAGGAGTCTTAAATTAGAACCCCTCCCCCATATGAGAGAGAGAGAGAGAGAGAGAGAGAGAGAGAGAGAGAGAGAGAGTGTGTGTGTGTGTGTGTGTGTGTGTATAGGTTTGTTTTTCTTTTAGCATGTAAAAATAGTGATGCTTTGGTATTTACTGTTCTTTAATATTCTCTGGTATATTGGAAAAGTAGCAGTACACACTAGTTTTGAACTTGAATTTGAAATGGTCTTGAAAAGCTAAATCAAGGCTGTCCATTGATACAAATTGGTAATGTGTATTTCAAAGAGTGAATCAGTTGATTGATGTTGGATAAAGCGTTTCACTTCGATCTTTCATTTTTAATTTGTAAAATAAGGGTACCAGTCTTTCTCCCAGATAGTGCTGTTGTGAAGAGTGAAGAGTTTTGATAGCTAGAGATCTTTAGATGAAAGGCAGTATATTCAAGAATATGGAATAATTGCAAAGGTAGGAACTTGGTGACCTATTGTGAATTGTGTGACAAGACATGTGAGCCTTGAAGCCTGGGAACCATCTGTTCAGGTGAAAAAGTGGGGTTGTTGGGGAGTTTCCAAAAGAGACCTGCTGTTGGAGCCCTTGATAAATTCTTCTCTGGCATTTAAAAATATCCCAATTCTAATATAGATCTGGTACTCAGTTTTAATACTGTAACAAAAACTGGAACCAGTTTTCCCCCCATTTTGTTTTGGAAGGACTGTAAAGGGTACCTCTGAGATCCTACAGTAAGGCCAAGTTGAATGACTGAATTGAAGGAGAAACTCTCTCTACTGATGAGCTCTACGCCAAGTTATGAGAGTTTCACTGTAGATGTAAGAGCGAACCCCTGCCCTCGCAGGGACAGTAGAGAATCTGGAGGGGTTGGGGGAGGGGTGGTGGTGTGTACCACCATCCGGTGATGACATACTTTTCAAAGTGGTTGGTTGCACGTTTAAGAGACTTAATTTTAGCTCTCTTCAGAGAGACGTGTTCATCCAGGAAGGCATTTCTGAAGCACAAAAGATATGTGACAAATCCCATATGTTTGAATGTCTCTTAAAGATTTTTTTCATAGCGTTTTCTTTTCCATCCTATTGTTTAATCCTTAAAGCAACCCCATTGAGTAGGTTGGATTATACACATTAATCCTGTTTTATAAGATGAGGACACTAAGAGGGTTCACCACATGGAGGGCTATGACAGAGATAACTGACAGTGAATTTTTGTGTTGCGCCTCTTAATGATTGCCCTCTAATAATGAAATGAAGCTACCATTTTTTTTTTTGAGATCTTAACTATTTGCCAAGAATTTTGTATATGCATTCTTTTACTTCATTGTCTCAAGGAATAGGAATCCTGGCTCTGCAACTTACTGTGCTAGTTCTGAATTTAATTTCTTCATCTGTAAAATGTGTTTTGGAGTAAATGAGGTCATATGTAGAGCACTTACAGTACAGTGCTTCATAATATGTTCAATAATGTTAGTTGTCTATATTTTCCTTATTAAATGAAACTTGGAAAGGTTAAATAACTTGGTCGGGTGGAGGAAGTGCCAGTAGAACACTTACTTCTTAATATGTTCTTAACAATTGCTTCATAATATGTTCAGTACTGTTGACTCAAGGGTTGTGTACCCACTCATTGTGTCCAGTGATGCCTCTTTTTGAAACTGAAACTCTGCTTGCTGTCTTAGCATTCCACGAGCATCTCTTTCTATAATCTTCTTGTCCCCTTTGCTTATTCTCCTTTTAATCTCTGTAAGAATTCCACTTCGCTTGTCTGCTGTGAGTAGTTCTCCCTTAGGGTTCAGACATTATTACATGCTCACAAATGTGTTGCTGATGATCAAGTGTATATGACCCATAGCTGCTTCTCAGTATTTTTGGTTTCTTCATGTGGATCCATTTCTTTCATTATCTTACTTAGTTTGTCACTACATCATATCAGATTTTCCATCGGAAAGTCTGTGTCCACCCCCTTTCATTCCCAGTATTACTACCCCATTCCAGGGTTTTAAGACCCTCACAGTTGATTTATAGCAGTGCCTTCCAGTTGGGCACTGTAGTTCAGCGCTCATCAAAACATTTTAACAGCAGAAGAGCTCTCTTTGGCGTAGAGGCAGAGCCCTAGGACTTGGTTCTCAGTGCCTCACCTCCCTCTGTTCCCCTTTTGGTTTCGTATGGAATCCTCTGCTGATCTATAGCAGGCTGCACTAGTTCATCCTGCACACAGCTTCTGTTCTGATTTTTTTTTTTTTTGGCTAAAACATCACTTCAGTCATGCTCTTCCTTTTTTTTTGCAGGGGCGGGGAGTTTGGGGCACACTCGTTGAGGTACCCAAGAGCTCCATAGCTTGGTCTCAACCTTAACCCCCAGCCTTATGTTACTTCTGCAAGCTGAATCTTTCCTTCTAAGGTCTCCCTATTGTTCTTTGTTTAGATTATAGGCTGTGGGTACTCCCAGGTTTGCCTTTGTTCATGATTTTCCCTTAGAAAAGTTTGTGTTATTTATCTATTATTTTTTTACTAGTGATCTATGTTTTAGTCAAAGTCGGCTTCATAAAGTATCTTATTTGAGTGCTTTCTAGCGTAAACTGTTTCTTTTTATTCCTATAATGATATTCATTTGAGTATCAATCTTAAGATTGTTCTTTTTTTTTTATTACAAAGTTTTAGACATCCAAAAGATAATGGGAATGAATTTAGTAAATACTTACATATCACCACTCAGCTTTAGAAATAAAATATTCCCAATATAATTGAAGCTCCCTAAGTATCTCTCTTCTCATTTGCATTCCTTTCCCATCCCCTTGAGGGTTGTCACTGTTGTGAATTGGGTGTTTGTCATTCCCGTACATTTTGTCATTCCCATACATGTCTTTAAACTTTTAGTTTATATATATATATATATATAAACTGTTTTTTATATATATCTGACATAGCATCAGGCCTTGATATTAGGCCGAGCTTTGCCACTGACTTTGAAAGTTGCTTCTTTGGGTGTCATTCGTCTCCTCTGGGAGTTGGAGATTCCAGCGTACAACCAGTTCTGAGAAACTAGTGCCTAGATGACCTGGAAGGCCCCTCTTACCTTCCCAATATTGATTTGCTCTCCTCAACAAGGCCCGTGTTAACATAGTGATAGGGCTGACCACATCTTTTGCCTAATTTGAGAATCAGAATGGCTTTTAGATCCCCCAGATTTCCTTAATACCTCATCACAGAGATCTTCAGATGTCTTTATTAAAATGAAGTCCCTCTGGGAAGGGATGTATCACTAACTCAATGGACATGAGTTTGAGCAAGCTCTGGGAGATGGTGAAGGACAGGGAAGCCTGGTGTGCTGCAGTCCTTGAGGTCGCAAAGAGTTGGACAAGACAGAGCAACTGAACAACAACTGGGAGAGGAAATCCACTAAATGGTTGTCAATTATCAGTATTTTGATAGATTGAGTTTATCAGATTTCTGTTTAGGGGAACTACTAGATGACAGAAAAATGACCATAGAATAGGTGAGTTTTGATAGGTAGAGAGGAAAGTGACCAAACATGGGCTCTTCTCCAGGTAGAACATTCATAGAAGGGGAGGTGGATCTCTGTGGTAGGTGGGGAACATGAGAACTCTGGTTGCTGGAGGGTACTTGTCAAAGAGAGGATAGAAATCATTGTTGGAGAGAAATCCTTTACCAGATAAGCCTGGTCCCTGATGGGTTATAGGATTGATAGTTATTTAAAGTTCATTGATTAAGGTTATACTTAGAGGACAAGTTGGATTGAAGTAGTGAAAATATCGGAAGGATTATGAGAAAAGAGTAAACTGCTGAAGCTCAAGATAAGAAGAGTTATTTGAGTTAAACTGGTGAAAGCTTCCAGCTTCAGTGGCAGGCAAGCAGAGGAGATGTTCAAGTAGTTCAGTGGGAAAAGAATCCGGCAAACAGTGTCTCTTTACATTAACGACTTGGCTCCATAACCAAGGTTTCATAACCTGCTAAAGCATATTTGTCCTCCCTTTGGCTTTTCTTGGTTAATCCGGGGTGGCTCCAACTCCATTAGAATGGATTTAGGCCCTATAGATGGGAACAATCAATTGGCTCTTCCTTTCTAGAGAGGAGTATGACAGCCTCTGGAGCAGTTCTTGGTGAGCAAACTTTAGTTGTGCGTTAAGACAGGAGATAAACTCAGTCTTTTAGTCAACTCTTGACAATGATTAATTTATGCATTGTTCTTTAAGGGGCTGAGATACAGCATATATTGGCACTGAAGAATTTGTTAGGATGTAAAGAAAAAGGTAAATGTATGTTAAACACAGCTAGTTTTGGAATTTGTTTTCCTGAAATAATCCCAGAAAATTTCAGTGCTCATTCCAGAAATGTGTACTAGTAAAGCTTTAAAGATAATGGGTTTAAATTGAGCACTTCTTGTTTGGTTGAATAGGGGGAAAGTGCTTAGAATTTAGTTTTTCTAGTTTCAAAAAAGTCTGTGTAGAATTAGAGGTACTGTCACTTCAGCCCATCATATATTATTATTATTATTATTTAATATTGATGATGAGACTCCAACGCAGCAGTTTTATGAAATGAACTACGTGTAATGTTCTCTGGTATTTTTCTATTTTCTGTTCTTTTCTAGTTCTTTGAAAAGTTGCTAGTCATGACCCACCAAATTTTGATAACCTACTAACCAGTTGTGAACTACAGTTTGAGAAACCTTCATTGGTATATATAGTTGTGACAGTGAGAAAATTGATTGTGTTTCCAGCACTATTCCTGATACTTCAAAGCTTGATGATGGCATTGCCAAAGGAATCCAGAGTGGTATAATTGTAACAAGCTATACATACAATAGAGCTATTCTTTGTAAAACAAAAAGGAGGGAGGTGAAGGAGAGAGAGGAAACCATTATTTAAAAACAACTTTATTTTGAACACTGTGTCCATGTCCCAGTTAAGGTACGGAAAAGTGGAAAATGATTATGCCTGGCATCTGACAGGGTTTATAAAGGAACATATTCCCTGGTGGCTCAGTGGTAGAGAATCCACCTGCAGTGGATGAGACGTGGGTTCGATCCCTGGGTCAGAAAGATCCCCTGGAGCAGGAAATAGCAACCCACTCCAGTATTCTTGCCTGGGAAATCCTGTGGACAGAGGAGCCTGAGGGGCTATGGTCTGTGGAGTTTCAAGAGAGTTGGACATGACTGAGCGACTAAAACAACAACAATAATACATGAAGGTTTCTTGAAGGTAAAGGCTTTTTTGCCTTGTGATGTAGAATGACCCTGTACGCTGGAAATATCCCACTGTAATTATGATAACCTCAATTTCTGACTCCATACCAGCTCCACCCTTTCTGTCTACCAGAGAGGTCTTTAGATTTTTCTTCTAAAGTGAACATTTACTCTGATAGACATTTTCTTTTTCAGTTGTCTCAAGCTTCTTGTTATGATTTCATTTGAATTGCTTCGTGTGTCAAGATTACTCTAATTTTCCAAAGCTTTTAGCTTATAGTGTAGAACAAAGATTGTATATTTGAAATGTCTTATTACAACTGTTTTTTTCTACATACAGTCTCAAGTTGCATAAATGAAAGTAACAGATATGTAAACAGACATGTATGACAGTTAAAAATAAGTCCATTGCTTGCATGCCGTGAAATTGAGGTGCAGATTACCTTGAACTTCTTAAGAGAACCTCAAAAGATATATCTTAAAACATGACTCTGTAGCAAAATGAGAATTACAGAAAGCTGTCAGCATTAGTGATAATATAGGTGTACACATGTAGTACTGTATGTGGGTTCTGAATTAGTGTGCACATGTAGCCCTGATTTAATCTATAGATGTTGTGTAATACCAGACATCTTAGTAATGAGGTAAAATGGAGTAAATTTTTCGGATATGTTGTTATAAGTATTAGTATCTTGATACACAAAAAATCGGGGAAATCGTTGAGCATATATGATTTCTAAAGATGAGGTAGTTTCTTTAATTCAAAATATAAAGTGTTATTCTCTGTCCAGGTCTTTTCTTTCTTTCTTTTTTTTTTTTTTTTTGCTTTAGTGTTGCTTTCTATATCTGTTTTTTTTTTTTAATTGAAGTGTAGTTAATTTATAATGTTATATTAGTTTCAAGTGTCCAGCAAAGTGATTCAGTTATACACACACACATACATGTATTCTTTTTCAGGTTCTTTTCCATTATAGGTTATTACAAGATGCTGAGTATAGTTCTCTGTGCTGTACAGTAGATCTTTGTAGTTTACCTGTTTTATATATAGTAGTGTGCATGTTTTAATGCCAGACTCCTGATTTATCTGCCCCTCCATCCCTTTGGTAACCTGAAGTTTGTTTTCTCTGAGTCCATTTCTGTTTTGTAAATATGTTCATTTTTTTTAGATTCCACATATAAGTGATATCATATGATATTTGTCTTTCTCCATCTGACTTACTTCACTCAGTATGAGAATCTCCAGATTCATCTATGTTGCTGTGAATGGCACTGTTTCATTCTTTTTATGGCTGAGTAATGTTCCATTGAATATATGTACTGTATTTTCTTTATCTAGTCATCTGTTGATGGACATTTAGGTTGCAGATCATGTTTTCACTTCTAGAGTTTTTGGTTTTCTGAAATTGTGGGACCTAGAGTTCTGTGATTGAAAAGAAATGTAAGTTCGGATTATTTTTGTGATTTAGGTGAACTTTTTACATATTTGAAGAAATTAAAGAGAATAGGCAGTTAATTTTCTTGACTCTTTCTGTCTCTGGCCATATTATTTTTTCTGTCTGGCTGGTTGCCCCATTCTCCTGTTTCTTTTTAAAAACTGACTTTCTTTAAGACTCACCCATTATTGCTCACGGCATCAATTGGTTGTCACCCTTGAGTTCATTAATTTGCTCAGTTATTCATATCTTTAGTAATTGCTAATTAACTACCTTTCAAATGCCAGATGTACATGGTTGAATGCAACAGATGAAATCTTTGGCCTCGAACATCCACTTTAGTTGGAGCTTGAGCTGTGAGGGAGAGAAGCAGTATATATTGTTAAGGGAGATGGTGGAACCTGCTTGATAGGGTAGTTGAAGGAGGTTTCCTAAGAAGGTAGTACTTAAGCTGTCAACATGAGGTTGACAAATACTCTGTGTGAGTGTCTGCAAAGAGTATTCCAGGCAGAGCAAAAAGCTATGAGAAGGCCTGGAAGTGGGGAAGAGTTTACAGTGTGGTGTGTGGGAGGAATTGAAATAAGGCCACAGTGGCTGTGTTGTAGACTGGGAGAAAGTGGTTGGAGATGAGGTCAGAGAGATGGGCAGGGATTCAATGATGCAAGCCATGATTAAAGGAATTTGGATTTAAGTCAGTATAGTGGCTGTCACTAAAGGGTTTTAAGTGGAATTTTAAGCAGTTTGTGTCTTTATAAGAGCACTCTTATTGCTTGGGTAGGATAAATTGTAGAGGGTTAAGAATAAAATCTACTCCTATGGCTCAGTGGTAAAGAATCTGCCTGCAGTGCAGGAGAGGCAGGTTCAATTGATCCCTTGGTGGGAAAGATCTCCTGGTGAAGGAAATGGGAACCCACTCCAGTATTCTTGCCTGGGAAATCCCATGGACAGAGGAACCTGGTGGGCTGCAGTCCCTGGGGTCGCAAAGAGTTGGACTCGACTGGGTGACTGAACACACACACACACACACACACACACACACACACGAATAAAAGCAGGGAAACAAGTGAGAAGGCCATTGATGTAGTTCTTGGTTAGAGATGGTGAAGTCCACGGAGATGAAGAGAAGTGGACAGATTTAAGTTATGTTTTGGAGTTAGAAATGAAAGACCGATAAATCAGGTGTGGGGAATAAGGAAGAAGGAAACAATTCTGGCTCGTGGGTTTTGGATTTGGCAATTTGGGGGATGGTGAAAGACTGGGAGAAGAACAGGTTAGTTATCTATATTTGCTTCCTTAGAATTCCAAACTCCCAGGAATGTGAATCTGTTTGGCCCAAAATGTTGATATTAGGTGGTTCCCCCAAGAAGAGGAAATGTGTAGGGAGGAAATGATGGGCATTGACTTCTTTCTTCAACCTCTTGTTTTTACTGCATTAGACTAGAGAATGGGAAACAAATCAAGCCTTTGTTAAGTGTTGAAATGTTTGAGTGACCTGATATTTAAGAAAAACCTTAGTCTACCCACTCCAGTATGCTGGCCTGGAGAATTCCATGGACTGTAGAGTCCAAGGGGTCGCAAAGAATTGGACACGACTGAGTGACTTTCACTCTTTTATCGCAAAATGAAACATCAGTAAAAAACAAATGTATGGTTTGATGAATTACTATAAGGCAGACACCCTTATAATCACCAGTCAGGTTAAGAAACAGAGCTTTGCCACCCTCTCGAGAAGCCCCTTCTGAGTGCTCCATGCCAATCACAGCTACCTTTCCCCACATGTAACCATTGTCCTTACTTTTATGGTAAAAACTTGAATGTGCATTGCTGGACACTGTAGGTTAGTCTTGGCAATTAAAAAAGTTTTAATATGAGTTGTTTTTAATCTTTAGGTTGGTCCTCTGTCTTTTCTCTTCTCCTTTTCCTGTTGAATTGTTTCCCACAGCCTGGATCTTGCTGATTGCTTACTCAAAGCGCAGTTCAGCACGTTCATTTGTCCTCCATATTTCCTGCAGATGGGCAGCTGGATCCAGAGCTCAAGTCTGGATCCAGGGCTCAAGTCAGTCCCTTAGACATCATAATAGGTGGTGTTGTCAAGACTGTATGAGTCACTTAATGTCTAGTTGCCTCTCTTTTTTGTGATGTTAGCAGCTGTTGATGGTTAATACTTATTTCTGTTAATTTGTTGGGAGTTGCAGAATGGTGAAATTGAAAATACACCATTTTGTTTTCAATTATTAGTTGGAATGGTTTTTTAAAGAGTCACTTTTCTTAGCTTCTGTTTGGTTAGCCAGTGGTATAGTATGTAAAGGAAAGACAGGATAAATGCTTGATTCTTTCCCTTTATTTACCTGTTTTTAAGATAATGAATCAAGTCCCTGTTTTCCTCCAAAGGGGACTCATTCCTTTCTTTTTTTTCTTTTTTAAAAATGCCATTGTGAGCTGATGGGTATAAACATATTTGATGGATTTAATTCATTGCATTTACTTTTGCTGCAGCTCAGAGTGTCCCATCATTGATCAGTGGGAATCCCTTTAAGCGACAGCATGACCCGCATGGTCTTTGGAGAGCTTCTTTGCTCTCTGCAGAGGGCTCATCTTGTTTATCTTTTGTCCCAGATCTGGAATCAACCTGTACAGTAAGCCCTACTTTTAGTGAGAGATGGTATTTCAAGACCCTAACCTGGCCACTATATGATGTTATTTTAAAATAAGAGTTTTATTTCTAGATAGGAAACCTGACTTGTTTTTTCAAACTATGGGCTAGTCTGTCAAAAAATGTGAGATAGCACTGGCAGTTTTACACTTTTTCCTGGATAATATCCACCATGCATTTATGTTTCTAAGTTTGAGTCAGAAATTGGACATGTGTAGACAGATTTCTGTGGTAGAGACTTTTTAGAGTGGACTTTTATCTTCGTCTTCTCTCTATCTTAGTCTGGTTACCATGTGACCCACTGTTATCCTAATATCTAGCCTCACTTTTTTCTTACCTCTAAATGTTTCAGGTGACCTAGTTTCTTCTTTTCTTAAATGAGAAAAGGAAAATAAAAGACTGTAAGACAGGTAACACTGCTAGTGACCTGATCAGATTTCAGGCCTTTCTTTTAAGGTAGACCTTTTAGCTTACCTTGTCTTGTATGCATACAAGTGTATCTGTGTAAAAACAAACAAAATTCAAGGGCATCTTGATGCTGCTTAATAAATCCAGCCCTAACTGACTGTAGTATGGTGGACTGCAAAATGAAGCACATCCAGATGTTAAATGCCACATGTTGCTGCCTTTTACTTTTGTTATTAACACCTCTTGTTAAGTTGTATTGTGCTTTTGAATAAGTAACATGAGATACTTGTTTCAGTGACATAGTTGGGAAATTACATTTGCCACTGTGTCACATAATCATAGAAAGAATTAGTTTTGATGTAATTGCTCACTATATTAAAAGACACTAGGTTGCACTTACCAGTTGCTGTGTGAATTAGTCCATCATTGCGATCAAATAGCAGCCAGTAACCATTTTCCAATGATATTAAATAATGTCTGTTCAAACATTTTTAATAATTAGTGAAATCTAGATCACAAAAAGGGATTAGAGAGAAATGATTGCTCTGAATAGAATTTATATTTTATGTAATTCTTAAGAATTATTAAAAAAAGATGAAATTAAACAAAGGAATTTCATAAAAATTCCAGTGGAAACTTAATAATTTATGTACTCATTAGCGCTTGAGAGGAAAGTATTTTGATAATTTCCTTTTCCTGGTAGATAAGTTTTCCTTCTGTACACCTGAGTCTCATTTATACTTCCAAGGTCTTTTTTTCTAAAAGAATTCAAGTACTAGGCCAAGATAAGAAAATGGGATCACTCCACCCCTTTATATACAGACTTGCAGCACTTGATTAGTCGGCTTTAGTTAGTGTTCATAAAAAAGTCATGTGATGTAAAACAGTTTCCCAAAATAGTGATATAGTGATAACTTTCAAGTATCGAACATTACTGGGAAGTGTGGTGTATTATGTAACAGATTTTCCAAATAAATGAAGTAAATCACTTCAAGCATTATACTCTTAAAATATTTTTAAAACAACCAGTTTTGATGGAAATTCATTTCAAAGTGAGGACACTTGACCCAGTCTTCTGAGACAAACCATTTGCTTTCTTGATTACTTAATATTACTTAAAAATAAATTTTAGTTCATGAAAAACCATAATAAAACTCATGGAGCTGTTTGTAGTGTTAGTCTGTGGAAGCAGTCCAGGGTGCTGTTTCGGTCGCTGGAAGCTCTGCTGCTGCGTATAGCTTTCCTGCCCCGACCCCCAAGTCTAGTTTCACTGTCACCTGTTTTTTCTCTTTGCTGTGCTCTTCTCTAAACGACGGCTTAGAAATAGTGATCTGACCTAACGCTAGCTTTCCCTTTCTCAAAGTAAAGGCTCTTTGTTCAGTTTTTGCTTACCAAAGACCTTTTTCTCTTCTGGGTTCGGGTTCATAGTACGTCTTAATCATCTTTTGACTAAGCAATTATTGTGCAGTGAAGGAGAGCAAAATTCTTCAAACTTTCCTAAATTTCTAAAATTTAGCATGAAAGTAACAATTTTTTTTGCATCAAAAAAGCACCAATTTTACCTTAAAACCCTCACAAAACTCCCAAGTTAAACAAATTTCTGTCATTTTAGAGCATTGCTTAGATTTTGAGGACTTATGGTATTACCAAACTGAATTGATGTTTCAGAGGTATATTTGTGTACAAATAGGACTTCCCAGGAGAAGGCAATGGCAACCCACTCCAGTACTCTTGCCTGGAAAATCCCATGGAAGGAGGAGACTGGTGGGCTTCAGTCCATGGGGTCTCGAAGAATCAGACAGGACTGAGCGACTTCACTTTCACTTTTCACTTATTGGAGAAGGAAATGGCAACTCACTCCAGTGTTCTTGCCTGGAGAATGCCAGGGACAGCAGAGCCTGGTGGGCTGCTGTGTATGGGGTCACACAGAGTCGACACGACTGAAGTGACTTAGCAGCAGCAGCAGCAGCAGGACTAACCAGGTGGCTCAGTGGTAAAGAACCCGCCTGCCGGTGCAGAAGCTACAGGGCTGGGAAGATTTCCTGGGGGAGGAAGTGGCAGCCCACTCCGGTATTCTTGCCGGGATAATCCCATGGACAGAGGAACCTGGAGGGCTACAGTCTACAGTGTCACCAAGAGTCGGACTCGACTGAGCACACACACAGATACACGCACACACACAAATGCGGTAAAGTTGCATTTGTAGTAGTTTATTTTTGATTTCTGTGGGTGAAATATTTAAGCTTTTTATCTTTCTTATGATGATTGATCTTTTTTGTCTGTTAGACACAGCTGTAATTTTAAAATTTTATTTTTATTTCTTAGGAAAAAACCTCAAACAGGTGAAAATAATCCCAATTTTTTTTAAAAAAACAAAAGGAATTTTCACAAAGCACCAAAATCATGAACTATTTCTCAGTTTCCTCCCCTTAATTTATTTACAAAGAACCTCAGACAAACACTGTGAAGTGGTTTCCTATGTGCCGTTGCTGTGTAAGTAGTCAGAATGCGATGAGAAATCAAGCGAAACAGTGTCCATCTCTGCAAACAGCTGAAAGCAGCCACTGTCCCACAGGTCGCCCCATACGTCTCTCCATGAAAGCCTATAAAAATTATGCGGAAGTCAGAGTACAGAACTCATTGAATGATAGAAATACTAGTATTGTTAGAGTTTAAACTTTCCTTGAATTTAGACTTTTATTAATGTGGTTATTACACCTTTAATTAATGTATTAATGTTTGGAATTGTTGCAGTTAATTATAGTGTTCTTCTAGGGATGGGAGCAAGGAGTTGAGAGTGTGTAGAGAATAAATCCTCATAGTTTATTTTCAAAATTTGAGGTATGGGGAAATAAATGAGGAATAAGACATGAGTAAATACAGTTTTTAAGTGTAGGTAGTCTCTTTAGCGGAGAAGGCCATGGCACCCCACTCCAGTACTCTTGCCTGGAAAATCCCATGGACGGAGGAGCCTCGTAGGCTGCAGTCCATGGGGTCACTGAGGGTTGGACACGACTGAGCGACTTCACTTTCCCTTTTCCCTTTCATGCATTGGAGAAGGAAATGGCAACCCACTCCAGTGTTCTTGCCTGGAGAATCCCAGGGACGGGGGAGCCTGGTGGGCTGCCGTCTGTGGGGTCGCACAGAGTCGGACACGACTGAAGCGACTCAGCAGCAGCAGTCTAGCACAAGTCATAGTGGATTTTTTTATATGCCAGGTTCATGAGTAGACCTTGGGAAGTTTCATGTAGACGTCTCCTCTTTTATTCTTAATCAGTTAAAGATTCTGTTCCCTTTTTTAGTTCTCAAATCTAGGTATGGTTGTTGAGTGTTTAAAAGTCTATTTTGGTGGGATGTGAGTATGTTGAAGCATTTTTAGATGTGCTGTTTTATGTTGTCTGCATTTTCTGGATTTGTATTTTTTGAAAAATGAGTTAGTAAGAAAGTAAATGCACTAGCTTGTCTGTAGGGCTGCGGAGTGTATCATAGTGTTTGTTAACTTCATAGAGGTTTGTTATAAGAAATTAAAGGGAATCATGCCACTTTCCAGTTGAGGGTAAGTGAAAAAATTCTTAGAAATTAAAAATGAAAGACTCCAAGGGTGAAGGAAGGGGAAAAATCTTAACTTCTTCTTTAAAGTCCTTTGCCAGGAAATTATAATTTTAGAGTACTTTCGGGCAGAGAGCCCAAGCTGAGAGGAAATGGTTTGATAGAGTTGAAAAACAAGACTTTCATTTAATTATGAAGTCCTGTATCCATTGTAGACCATTTATTTTTTGAGTTGGATTTTAGTTCGTTCTAATGCCACTAAATTAACTAAACCCTCATAAAATTTCATACAGTTTTAAAAAGTAAATATACTATGAGATCATCAAATTATATCTGTCTTACTATTTAAGAAGTGATAATTGCTAGGAAAACAGTTGAGAGCCAGAGCTTTAGTCAGGTAGACCATGGTTCTCGGAGAAGGCAATGGCACCCCACTCCAGTACTCTTGCCTGGAAAATCCCATGGATGGAGGAGCCTTGTAGGCTGCGGTCCATGGGGTCGCTAAGAGTCGGACACGACTGAGAGGCTTCACTTTCACTTTTCCCTTTCATGCATTGGAGCAGGAAATGGCAGCCCACTCCAGTGTTCTTGACTGGAGAATCCCAAGGACGGGGGAGCCTGGTGGGCTGCCATCTCTGGGGTCGCACAGAGTCGGACACGACTGAAGCGATTTAGCAGCAGCAGCAGACCATGGTTCTAATCTTAGTTCTGCCATTTCCTGATGCAGTGGTGGGTAAGTTACTTGAGTTTTTTAAATCTCGGTATACTCACTTATAAAGTGGAGGTGATAATAGTACCTTCTCTTTGGGTTTTGTGAGGATTAAATGAAGTCTAAAAAAATTATGCAGAAGTCAGAGTACAGAACTCACCGAATGATACAAATGTTAATGTTGTCAAGAGTTTAAACTTCCTTTAAGTTAGACTTTTATTAATGTAGCTATACTTTTAAACAGTGTATTGTTTGGGATTATTGCAGTTAAGTCTAGTATTTTTCTAAGGATAGGAGTAAGAAGTTCTGAGTGTATAGAGACTAAATCCTCATATTTTATCTTCACAATTTAAATGTAGGGAGAAAATGATTGGAAATAAGTGATTGGTAAAGCATTTACCTCTGAACAGTTTCTGAAGTGTTGTAGAAATGTGTCTGGTATTGTTGACATCTTTTGAAGGAAGACACAGTTTTCCACTGGAGTGCCAGGGAATTTCCATCTTTGAGACTTCATTGTGTTTGTCATTAGCCTGAATAGAAATGCCTTTAAAGGGGATTTTTTAAAGAAAGCACTTGAATACATTTTGTTTGGTGTTATATTTATTCATTAAAGTATTCAATTAGTGCTAAGTATGAAGTGGACCCTGTAAGCCCCAGTAAGCAATCATCCTAGGTAGGGTTCAACCCCTGGTAAAATTGCACGTGTCCCATGGACGGAGGAGCCTGGTTGGCTACTGTCCATGGGGTCGCAAAGAGTCAGACACGACTGAGCGACTTCACTATCACTATCACTAATGAAGAAGAGGGCCTGGCTAGAGTGCAAATTCAGCAGCAGAGAGAAAACTCCATACAGTCTTCAAGTGCCAGAATTACATTTTGGGTCTGTTGAGCCAGTTCTCTGGTGGGGGCCAGTACTAGTGCTTGGGTCTCCTTGAACTCAATCTCCAAGTGTTGCAGGATGGAAATAGCAAACGTGGCTTGTCTTGCCAGTACCTGACTGAGCTTGAGCAATTGCGTCATACTTGGTGGCTCAGAGGTTAAAGCGTCTGCCTCCAATGCGGGAAACCCGGGTTTGATCCCTGGGTCAGGAAGATCCCCTGGAGAAGGAAATGGTAACCCACTCCAGTATTCTTGCCTGGAGAATCCCATGGACGGAGAAGCCTGGTAGGCTACAGTCCATGGGGTCGCAAAGAGTTGGACACGACTGAGCAACTTCACTTCACTTTAATACATGGAATAATAGCTCTCTGCTGAATAGCTGATGGCTTCTCAGAATCATAAGCATAGATGCCCTGAAGAAGAAACTTTTAAGTTCATATCATCAGAGTTATCAACAATCCCATTCCAGTTGGTCCTGATGATACCATTAGGGTCCGTTCCTTCTGGGCCGCCACGTTCTCTGTTAAAATCCGCAGAGCCACCAGACATGATCCAAAGAACCACTCAGTGCCTGACTGAAAAGCAGCAGTGCAATTGTAACATTTAAATAGCCAGTACTTGTAGCAATACCTATAATGTAATCAGTAAAATACAGGGAAATTTGCCAGAAGGGAAAAAGACATGGAAAATGACAGAGCTGAAGTGAGGTAGAAGGTGCTCTTTGAAGGCGGAATCTCTCTTTTCTCAAAGCTGGGAGTTTTTTCTCTGTTGCTGAATTTGCACTCTGGCAGGTCCTCTTCTTCAGAATTAGTTTCCTAAGAGATCTAGAGAGCCTATCCTGATTATTCTTCACTAGGGAGCTAGATCTAGCAGTGCAGAAAGCCGTTCCCTTGTGTTTCTATTTACATGTCTCCGGCCAAAACAGCCCGAATAAAAATGGGCAAAAGATTTGAATAGACATTTCCCCAAAGAAGACCTGGGAGAAGACTGCTTTTTCCCACTGTGTTAGCAATGATGTAATAGGTTATGTTCTTTCCTACTTTATGAGATAGACAGTCAATCGACAGAAAAGCCAGATTGTATTTTCAGTTATTTATTTGAAAAAGATAATTCTAGGGTATGTCTGCTAAAGTATGTAATACACTATATCTTGATAGCTCCATGAGAGAGATATCTTGGGGGTGACTTGTTCTCCACAGAATTCACCGGCACCTTTGAGAGTGCGTATTCTAAAGGACTCAGTCTTGAATAACTTTTTTTGGATCTGTGATTAAAAACATTTATGATGAAATTCTGAGGTGTTAAAAACCACAGTATGTCAAATACAGACGAAATTATACTCATTATATTGTGTTTGCCAAGGCAGGAAAATAGGACAATGTATTTGTGTGTGTATGTATTTTAAATTGGCTTCTAATTATGAGGTTTTCTTTTTTATCTGTAAGGCCTTTAAAGCTGATGATATAAAAATTAATTAAAATTATACCATAAACCGAAATGATCAGTTTTCATTTAAAATACCAGAAAGGGAAAGAGGAAATACAGATGAACATGAATCGTTTACCAAAATAAATCATGTGTTTTCACTTGACAAATACCCCTGAGACCATCTTTTTGCCTCAGTTAAATTAGTAACATTTCAGTTGTTCCACATGTTGAGAAAATAAGACATACGGACTAATAGAAAATTCTCATTAAGCTTTTACTGGATTCACTTGGGGGACCTATGACTTGTTTGCTCAAAGTGAGCCAGTTTGCAAGCCTACTTTAACAAAATAATTATTAACTCCCAAAGAACTAAGTGGTGGTTAGATTACCTTTTGGCTTAGTATTAAAGATTTGTTAGTATAATGCTCTCTCCATCACTATATTCATGTGTGTGGCTCATCTTGAGCTACTTTGTGCTTCCTTGTCCACAAAGAACATGAAGCACAGGGCAACATCGTGATGTTTTGGAAAATGTAAGAGACTTCTTTTTCTGGTAGGGATAAACTCTTACTGGTTCATTGTATCTTTCTTTTTTGTTGTTGTTCAGTTTGTGAGTCACGTCCGACTCTTTGTGACCCCATGAGTGCAGTGTGCCAAGCCTCCCTGTCTTTCAGTATCTCCTGGAGTTTGCTCAGTGTCCATTGAGTTGGTGGTTCTGTCCAACCATCTCATTCTCTGCTGCCCGCTTCTCCTCTTGCCTTCAGTCTTTCTGAGTATGAGGATCTTTTCTGAAGAGTTGCCTGCTCATATCAGATGGCCACAGTATTGAAACTTCAGCTTCAGCGTCAGTCCTTCCAGTCAATATTCAGGGTAGAGTTCTTTTAGGATTGACTGGTTTGATCTCCTTGCGGTCCAAGGATCTCTCAAGAGTCTTCTCCATCACCATAACAGGAAACCATCAATTCTTTGGCGCTCAGCCTTTTTTATGGTCCACCTCTTGCATCTGTACATGACGTACATGACAGTATCTTTCTACACTTCTCTTCTTTTCCTCATTAGCCCCTTCTTATTTTTATTTTATTTTTTTAACCCGGCCCATATCTACAGCCATTCTTTTGCCATTATCTTTAACTTCCTTGTCTCATTGGTCTTCTGTAGCATCTGCCTGGCAAAAGGCCAGATTCTACTTTTCTGCCTTCTCCTTGCCTACCGTAAGACTTCTGAGCAATGCTGAAGGGAACACGAAACCTTGAAGATTGCCTCTGGTGTTTAACCCCAGCAAGAGCAAGATTGCCATGGCCTGTAACCTCAACAAGGTCTCAGGGCTATCTAGTAGTCCTGTTGAACTTTGTGAGATTTATTATTTTGTTTTTGTTCTCCACTCTGGCTATTTCAGATATAGTTGTGTGTCTTCAAATCTCTGGTTTTGACTTCCTCACTTAAAACAGATGAATATTCCTCCTACTTCATAAAACAAGTAGAAGCCAGTGTTTGAGAACTCACTCAGCTTTCTGTCATCAGCCCACTGTCTTACCTGTAACTCTGCCTATCTTTACCTCTTGTTATAATGTGAGAGGTTAGTATCTCCAGCCCTCCAAGGTGAAGGCACCCCCGTCCACCTGTGCTTTGGATAATTTCATGTAGCCTTTTCAGGGATACGCTTTAATAGTTATTTCTTCTTATTTCTTTATTTTCAACTTTTTATTATTTTACTGATTCATTCCCAACAGCATTTATGCTTATTCAGGCATTCCTGATTTTTTTTTTTTTTTGCTTGTTTGGCTTTATCTTCTTCTTTCAACTCATGTCGTCAATCACTTGTCCTTTTCAGAAACTTCTAGTGTAGAGTGATTCATAGCTGTCTCTACTTCTTCACTTTGTTCCATTATCTCAAACCATTGCAGTCTGGCTTCTGCCTCTGCTGTTCCACTGAATTGTTCTTGCTGTGATCACCAATGATTTTTTTACCACTACATTTACTTTTTTGGTAAATTAATGTTATTGAGGTGTAATTTGTATATACTAAATGCACCCTTTTGCTTTGGCTTTTTGAGCTTGGCAATAATGATTTTGAGATATATTGAGGATATTAAATATATTAGTAGTTTGTTATGTTTTATTGCAGTGGAGTAGTAGTCCATTGTGGAGAAGGCAATGGCACCCCACTCCAGTACTTGGCCTGGAAAATCCCATGGATGGAGGAGCCTAGTAGGCTGCAGTCCATGGGGTCTGGAAGAGTCGGACACGACTGAGCGACTTCACTTTCACTTTTCACTTTCATGCATTGGAGAAGGAAATGGCAACCCACTCCAGTGTTCTTGCCTGGAGAATCCCAGGAACAGGGGAGCCTGGTGGGCTGCCATCTATGGGGTCGCACAGAGTCGGACATGACTGAAGTGACTTAGCAGCAGCAGCAGTAGTCCATTGTATGGATTTACAATAGTTTGTTTATTCATCCACTGGTTGCTGGACATTTGGATTTTTTGGGTCAGTTTTTGGTTGATTTGAATAAGACAACAGCCTTTTGTATTTAAGTCTTTGGTGGACAAACATTTTCATTTTTATTGATCAGTACCAGGAGTGGAATTGCTGGGTTGTATAAGTTTGTGTCCATGAGTTATAAGAACTGCTAACTTGCTTTCTAAAGTGACTGCTTAATTTTTCATTTCCTGTATTGAATGTATGAGAGGTCTCCTTGTTCCACATTCTCACCAATACTTGTTATTGTAATCTTTTTAATTTTAGCCTTTTTTTTTTTTGTGGCTGTGTGATGTTATCTTATTGTAGTTTTATTTTCCATTTCCCTAATGACTAATGATGTTAATCATCTTTTAATGTGCTTATTAATCATTTGTTTATATATTTTTAATGAGGTGTCTGCTCAAATTTTTTTTGACTGTTTTTATTTTTGAGTTTTTGTCTTATTGTTGAGTTATAAGATTTTTTTAATGTATTTTGGATACAATTCCTGTGTCATAGAATCATATATGTGAGTTTTGTTCTCCAGTCACTTAGATTAAATAGTTCTGTATCAGTGTGTATGTATGTGTATGCATGTACATGCGTATGTGTCTGGAATTTGTGTGAATATAGTACCCACAAAAACAAGCAAAATGACCCACTGTCAAAAGATGAAATAGTCAACAGAACCAGAATCAGAAATGATATAAATGTTGGAATTATCATACAGGGGTTTTGAAGTTACAAGGACTACTGTTTGTTAAGTGTCTACTGAAAGGTGGACAACACACTAGACACTTAAATAAAGAATTTAAGCTGGTTGATAGTATTGTTTTGTCTTCTATATCCTTACTGATTTTCTGTAAATTTACTGTATCAATTACTGAGAAAGGAGTTGTTGAAATCTCCTGCAGTTATTTTGAATTTGTCCTTCTCCTATCAGTAATTTGTTTTATGTTTTGTAAGCTTTGTTTTAGGGTGCTTACACATTTAGGGTTGTTACCTCTTCTCGATAAATTGTTTGTCATTACAGAATGTCCATTTTTAGCCCTGGTAATAATTTCTCTGCAGTCTTCTTTGCCTGGTATTAATACAACCACTTTAGTTTTGCTTTGATTAGTTTAACACGGCATCTGTGTTTGTATCTATAATATCTATATTTATCTATCTGTCTGTCTATATCACCATCTTTTTACTTTTAACCTCTTTTTGTTAAGGTAATGTCAGCATGTTGTTGGGTCTTATTTTTTATCTAGTCTAACAGTCTTTCTCTTTTAATTGAATGACTTGACTATATTATTTAATGTAATTAACCAATATATATTTTGTTAACTACATTTTCCCCACTTTTTTCTTAGTAGTTGCCCTAGGGATTATAGTATGTGTCTTTATTACAGTCAACTTCAGATTAACCTGAGTCCAGTAAGTTTGCTTCATTATAGCTCCATTTAATTTCTCCTCCTTTGTTCTGTTGTTTTTGTATATATTTTACTTAAATATGTTACAATTTCAGCAGTTCAGTATTGGAATTATTGGTTTAAACAGTCATAACATAACTTTAAACGTAAAAGTTTAAACATAAAAGATGAATATATTCTCTTTTATGTTTATGTAAATATTTACCATTTCTTTTCACCCAAAAGTATTCCCTGTATTATTTCTTGTAGAGAAGTTCTGCTTGCAGTAGATTCTATTAGTTTCAGTTTATCTGGGGATATTCTTATTTACCTTTCATTTTTGAAAGATAAACTTGCTGGATTTAAGGAATCTTGGATGACATTGTTGTTTTAACGTTTTGAGTATTTCTTTCACTACCTTCTGACTGCCGTGCTTTCTGATGAGAACTCAGCTTTTAATCACATTCTTGTTCTAATTCATGATGAGCCATTTTCTTTTGCTTCTTTCAGAAATTTCTTTTGGTCTTTCATCAGTTTGATTACAGTGTATCTAGATGTGGATCTTTATGTGTTTATCTTCATAATCATTTAGTTTCTTGTATGTGTAAATTACTGTTTTTCATCAAATTTGGGAAGTTTTCAGTCACTGTTTTAAAAAAGAAGTTTTTTTCTGCCTCTTATTCACTCTTTTCTCCTGCGTGCTTTAGTGCTATGTTGCTTCAGTCATGTTCGACTCTGTGATCCTATGGACTATAACCCACCAGGCTCTCTGTCCATGGAATTCTCCAAGCAAGAATACTGTAGTGGGTTGCCATTTCCTCCTCCAGGGGATCTTCCTAACCCAGGGACTGAAACTGTCTCTTGTGTCTCCTGCATTGCAAGTGGATTGTTTACCGATGAGCCATCGGGGAGCCTCTATTTCTTCTGAGATTCCCTTTATGATTGTATTGGTATGTTGATGTCTTATTAGGCTGTGAGGCTATGTTGATTTTTCTTTACTCTTTTTCTGTTTTTATAGGAAAGATACTTTATTTAGTTATCTTCATGATTTTTTCATTTGTTAGCTCAGAAATGCTGTCAAACTCTTTAAATGTATTGTCTTTAGGGTGTTATATTTTTCATGTCCAAATTTTACATTTTTATTAGTTTCTGTATCACTATTGAGATTCTCTATTTTTTGAATCATTTTCATGGTGTTTTCTTTTAATTTCCTTAACACAGTTTGATTTTTTGGAATGTATTTAAAGTAGCTGCTTTGAAGCCTTTGTCTGATGTATCCAATAACTGGACCCACAGTGAGTCATTGTCTGTTGACTGCTTTCTTTTACATTGGTTGCTTCTATTTTGTTTTGTTGATTGCTTTCCTAAGTATGGGTCACACTTTCCTTTGCAGGTTTCATAATTTTTTGTTTGTTTAAAACTGGACTTGTAAAATAATACATTGTAGGAACTCTGGTTTCTCTCCTCCCTCCCAGGCTTTTTTTTTTTTTTTTTAACTTTCATGAACTTAAACTGTGGCATCTATCTCCCTGCAGTGCTTGGCTGGTAATACCTTTGCTCACATCTTTTACTTTTAGTTTTCTAGCCAGAAGTCTTTGGGATTGCCTTGTTCATCAGTGATTTGTGCAAAAGTTGTGCTTGAACACATTGTGCCCATATGACTTCCAGTCTCTGCTGATGTATATGTGTATGGTTGGGGAGCGCATTGAAACCTATAGCTTTGAAGTCTCTTTTGACTTTTACTTTTCACTAGGTCTGTTTTTTTTCCCCAGACTATTTTTATTTCAGAACAAATTCATATACAGTTTCTGTAGAAGATTAGAAAATTTTATAGTTCTACTTTGAATTACAAGCACAAAGGTGTTATAAGCACACATATCTAATAATACTAAAAAATTAATCTATGATTATGGTAATGTGACAGCAGATTGATTTTAAAACTACAGTCCTTAAGTATTAATACCTTAAAAATGATTGCTCATCATTGGAATTATTTTCACATTAAAAAAATTACAATATGGTTCATTTATTATGTTTCAGATGTATAGCAAAGTGATTCAGTTATACATATTTTTTCAGATTATTTTCCATTACAATTTACTGAAAGATATTGTGTACAGTTCTCCATGTTATAAATGGAATACGTTGCTTATCTATTTTATATATAGTAGTATTTACCTGTTAATTTCGTACTCATAATTCATCCCTCTCCACCTCCCACTTTTTGGTAACCATAAATTGTTTTCTGTGTCTGAGAGTCAGTTCCTATGTGTATATAAATTCATTTGTATTATCTTTTAGATTCCACATATAAGTGATGTATCATATTTGTCTTTCTATGTCTGGCGTACTTCACTAAGCATACTGTTCTCAAGGTCTATTCATGTTGCTGCAGATGGAACTCCTTCATTCTTTTTCATGAATGACATTCCACTTTGTGTGTGTGTGTGTGTGTGTGTATAAGACAATAATTTATTGATGGGCACTTGGGTTGTTTCTGTGTGTTGGCTATCGTAAATAGTGCTGTTATGAACACTGAGGTGCATGTATCTTTTTGAGTTTTCTTCTTTTCTGGATGTGTGTACCTAGGAATATATATCCTAGGGATAGCTGGATCATATGGTAGCTCTATTTTTAGTTCTTTTAAGGAACCTCCATACTGTTTTCCATATTGGCTGCACCAGTTTACATTTCCATGAATAATGTAGGAGGGTTCCCTTTTCTCCACACCCTCTCTAGCATTTTTTATGTGTAGACTTTTTGATGATAACCATTCTGACCAGTGACACCTCAGTGTGGTATTGATTTGCATTTCTTTAATAATTAACAGAGTGGAGCATCTTTTCATGTGCCTGTTGGCCATCTGTATATCTTCTTTGGAGAAATGTCTGTTCAGGTCTTCTAGCCAATCTTTGACTAGGTTCTTTGTTTTTTTTTTTTTTTTTAATATACTGAATTATATGAAATGTTTGTATATTAACCCCTTGTCCATTGTATCACCTGTACATATTTTCTCCTGTAAGTTTTCTTTTTGTTTTGTTGATGGTTCTTTTGCCAGACAAAAGCTTTTAAATTCCATTTGGTACTGTTTGTTTATTTGTGTTTTTATTTCTTTTGCTTTGGGAAATTGATCTAAGAAAATATTGCTTTGATTTATGTCAGAATGTTTTGCATGTGTTCTCTTCCAGGAGTTTTATGGTGTCATATCTTTAAACCATGAATTTACTTCTGTACATGGTATGAGAGTGTGTTTCATTGATTTACATGTAGCTGTCCAGCTTTCTCAACATTACTTTTTGAACATACTGTCTTTTCTCCATTGTGGATGCTTGCCTCTTTTGTCATAGGTTGGTTGATTGCAGATGCAAGGGTTTCTTTCTGGGCACTCTGTTCTGTTCCGTTGCTCTATTATACATGTCTGTCTTTGTGTCAGTACCATGCTGTTTTGATTATGTAGCTTTGTAGCATAGTCTGAAGTCTGGAAAGTTAGTGCCTTCAGCTTTGTTCTTTTTCTTCAGAATTGCTTTGGCAATTCCGGGCCTTTTTGTCATTTCACCTAAATTTTAGGATTTTTATTTTGTTATTTTACAGAAATCATTTTCAAATCAAGTGTCCTAAATCTTTTCCCAGATGTTTTCTTCAAGGTTGGGTCTTATATTTATGTCTTGTAGATTTTGAGTTAATTTTAAACGTTTTTGTAAGGTAAAAGTCCAGCTTCTTTCTTTTGCGTGTAGACATTCAATTTTCCTAGGACCATTTGTTGAAGAGACTGTCCTTTCCCCACTGTGTAGTCTTGACACCCTTTGAAAATCACTTGGTCTTGCACACAGGGGTTTATTTCTGGGCTCTGTTCTGTTGTGTTAGTTTGTGGTACTGACTTTAATCAGTACCACAGTGTCTTGATTACTTTTGTTTTGTAGTATGTTTTGAAATCAGAAATTGGGAGACCTCTAACTTTGTTTTATCTCCTCAAGATTGTTTTGGCTATTTGGGACTCCTTGAAATTCCATATGAATTGGAGGATTTTTTTTTTTTCCCCACTTCTGGGAAAAAATAAAGTCATGGGATGTTGATAGAAATTGCGTTGAATCTATAGATTGATTTAAACAGTATTAAGTCTTCCAACCAATCCTTGAACATAGGGTGTATGTCCATTTATTTGTATATTCTTTTATTATTTTTACTTTTAGCAATGTCTTGTAGTTTTCAGTTTATAAGTCTTTTACCTCCTTAGTTCAGTTTCTTTCTAAGTACTTTTCCCTTTTTTATGCTATAAAAATGGGATTGTTTTCTTAACTTCATTTTATTTTTGGGTATTGTTAATGTATTAGACGTGTAATTGATTTTTTGGTGTTGATTTTGTATGCGGCAACTTTGCTGAAATAATTCATTAGTTAATAACAGTTTTTTGTGTGTATATGTGTAATGTTTAGAGTTCTATACATATGAGGTCAAGTCGTTTGTGAATTGAGATAATTTTACTTCTTTTACAATTCTCCTTTGCCTGTTATTTCTGTTTCTTGTCTGATTTCTCTGGTTTGAACTTCTGGTACTGTGTTGAATAGTAGTGACAAGAGTGGGCATTCTTGCCTTGTTCCTTATCTTAGAAGAGAAGCTTTTAGTCTTTGACCATTCACTCTCTTGAACTTTTCATTATGTTGAGTGGTTTTATTTCTAGTTTGTTGAGTGTTTTTATCAGTATGAAAGGGTATTGAATTTTGTCAGATGCTTTTATTTTGTCAGTTGACATGATCATGCAGTTTTTGTTCTTTATTTTGTTAGTTGTTGATTTTCATTTATTGAACTGTTCTTATATTCTAGGTATAAATTCTACTTGATCATAGTATATAATCCTTTTAATGTGCTGTTCAGTTCAGTTCAGTTCAATCGTTCAGTCGTGTCCAACTCTTTGCGGACCCCATGAATTGTAGCACGCCAGGCCTCCCTGTCCATCACCAACTCCCGGAGTTCACCCAGACTCACGTCCATCGAGTCAGTGATGCCATTCAGCCATCTCATCCTCTGTCATCCCCTTCTCTTCCTGCCCCCAATCCCTCCCAGCATCAGAGTCTTTTCCATTGAGTCAACTCTTCGCATGAGGTGGCCAAAGTATTGGAGTTTCAGCTTTAGCATCATTCCTTCCAAAGCAATCCCAGGGCTGATCTCCTTCAGAATGGACTGGTTGGATCTCCTTGCAGTCCAAGGGACTCTCAAGAGTCTTCTCCAACACCACAGTTCAAAAGCATCAATTCTTCAGAGTTCAGCCTTCTTCACGGTCCAACTCTCACATCCATACATGACCACAGGAAAAACCATAGCCTTGTGGATCTGGTTTATTAGTAGTTGTTGAGTATTTTTGTGTCAGCATTTATTGGGAATATTAGTCTGTAGTTTTTGTTTTTCCATGTTGTATCTTTGTATGGTCTTAATAGCAGAATTGGAAGAAGGCAATGGCACCCCACTCCAGTACTCTTGCCTGGAAAATCCCATGGATGGAGGAGCCTGGTGGGCTGCAGTCCATGAGGTCACAAAGAGTTGAACATGACTCAGCGACTTCACTTTCACTTTTCAGTTTCATGCATTGGAGAAGGCAATGGCACCCCACTCCAGTGTTCTTGCCTGGAGAATCCCAGGGACGGGGGAGCCTGGTAGGCTGCCATTTCTGGGGTCACACAGAGTCGGACACGACTGAAGTGACTTAGCAGCAGCAGCAGCAGAAGCAATATCAGAATTAGTGGTGATAAAACATCAAATATACTAAAATCTACTCTTAAATTTGTTCTGATTGGATCATTGAGTTACCAACCCTGCCCTCCTCATACAGCTCATTATGTGACTCATTATTTTCTGATTCTTGATAGTTTATAGGCTTGTAGCTTAGTTTTTAGAATTTGGTGATTTTGCAAAAGAACTTGCACACTTGCTTTAACGTTGCTGCATCTCAACTCTGACATTAAAACAGCCTCTCTGTAATCAACTTACATGCCTGGTAGTATTAAGATACTTAAAAATGACTTCTAACAGCTATTTCCCTTAGTCTTACTTGCTTGGGTTTTTATATATTGCTGAAGCATCATTCTTTTAAGGATGTAAACTATACTGACTTGGTAATGAAATGGAGAAACCTAACTAGAAGACAAATGCCAGGGCTTTTAAAAATTACACAGTGCATTAGTAAGTGCTTTAAAATTAAACCATCCAATGACATACATGCAAGTTACACTGTAGATGCAAAAAAATGGATTGAATGCGCTTTTATGTTCACCTCCACCAATGCTCTGTACTAACTACACTGCTGTGACAGTAAAGCAATTAAGAGCTAACCATTTGTTAGTCTGAGTACATGTCTGAATACCTGTACTCAGTCTCAGTACATCAGTCTGAGTACGTGTACTCAATACATCTGTGTATTTAATTGGCACATACACTCTCCAAGTACCCAACTTACTTCAATCCTATGTTCATTTTTTTCTCAGAGTGGTTTAAAGTAACTACAGAGACACATAAAAGGGAAAAAAAATGAATGCCAGGCTTCCTATTTAAGATTAAATTTTAGTATATTGGATGTTTTATCACCACTAATTTACCAACAACAAATTCAGTTAGAGTTTAATAATAACTAAACTTTGTATTGGAGAAGGCAATGGCAAGCCACTCCAGTACTCTTGCCTGGAAAATCCCATGGACGGAGGAGCCTGGTGGGCTGCAGTCCATGGGGTCACTACGAGTCCTATGCGACTGAGCGACTTCACTTTCACTTTTCACTTTAATGCATTGGAGAAGGAAATGGCAACCCACTCCAGTGTTCTTGCCTGGAGAATCCCAGGGACGGGGGAGCCTAGTGGGCTGTTGTCTATGGGGTCGCACAGAGTCGGCCACGACTGAAGCGACTTAGCAGCAGCAGCAATATCAGAATAATACTGGCCTCAATGAATGAGTTTTTAAGTTTTCCTTTTTTTCAATGCTTTGGAAGAGTTGAATTCTTTGGAAGGAGTATTGGTGTTAATTCTTCCTTAAATGTTTGGTAGAATTCTCCAGCAAAGCCATCTAGTCCTGTGTTTTTCTTTGGTGAGAGGTTTTTGATTATATCTTCAGTTTCCTTACTGTTGACATTTTCTATTTCTTCACAATTCTGTCTTAGAAGATTGCATTTTTCTAAGATTTTACCCAGTTCTTTTAGGTTCATTGTTCATAGTATTCTTTTAACAATAGTTTTTATTTCTGTGACTTCAATTTTAATGTATTCTTAGATTCCTAATCCTAGTTCTTGAGTCTTCCTTCTCTTTCTTCCTTCTTTCTTTCTTTCTCTCTTTTCTCAGTCTAGCTACAGTGAAAGTGAAAGTCAGTTGTGTCCGACTTTTTGCAACCCCATTTACTGTAGTCCATGGAATTTTCCAGGCCAGAATACTGGAGTGGGTAGCCTTTCCCTTCTCCAGGAGATCTTCCCAAACCAAGGATAGAACCCAGGCCTCCCTCATTGCAGAAGAATTCTTTACCAGCTGAGCCATAAGGGAACCCCTAGTCTAGCTAAGGGTTTGCCAATTTGTTGGTCTCAAAAAACCAGCTCTTGGTTTCAGTCTGCTTTATTGAGATACCAAGACTGGGTAGCTTGTAAATAATAGGAATTTATTTCTCACTGTTCTGCAAACTTGGAAGCACAAGATCGGGGTGCCAGCATGGTCACATGCAGGTGAAAGCTTTCTTCCTGATTCATTGCTGGCACTTCTTACTGTGTCCTCACACGGTGGAAGGGGCTGGGGATTTTTCTGGAGCTTTTTTCATAAGGCACTAATTCCATTCATGAGGGTTCCATCTTCATGACTTAAGCACCTCCCAAAAGCCCCAGCTCCTAACGCCATCATCTTTGGGAGTTCGGATATCATCAATATATATTTTTTGGAGGACACAAATATTCAAACCATAGCAATTTAGTTGATTTTTTAAAATTTTCTTTTGTATTCACTTATTTATCTCTGTTCCAATCTTCATCATCTCTTCTGTGAATGTTGAGTTTAATTTGTGTTTCTGGTCTCTTGATGTGTAAAGTCACATTGTTGCTTTGAGATCTTTTTAAATAGAAGGGATTACTGCTATAAACTGCTCTCTTAATGTTGCTTTTGCTGCATCCCAGACGTTTTGGTATGCTGTGTTTTTGTTTGTCTCTAGGTATTTTCTTTTCTTTCTTTTTTTTGATGTGGACCATTTTTAAAGTCTTAGTTGAATGTTAATATTGCTTGTGTTTTATATTTTGTTTATTTGGCCACCAGGCATGTGGGATTTCAGCTCCATAACCAGGTGTCAAACCCACAGCCCCTGTATTGGATGGCGAATTCTTAACCATAGGACCACCAGGGAAGTCCCTCCTGATATTTTCTTAATTTCCTTGTGATTTCTTCCTTGACCCTGTTTTTGTTTAAGAATACGTTGTTTAATGTCTACATGTTTTTGGATTTTCCTGTTGTCTTTCTGTTATTGATTCCTGGTTTCATTCCATTTTGTTTGCAGAAGAAAACTTAAAGTATTCTTAAGTTTTAAATAAAAGTTTTGTGGTCTATCATGCCATCCCTTTTGCAGAGTGTTTCTGTTCGGTGCATTTGAGAAGAATGTATATTCTGCTGTTGTTAACTGGGGGAAACTTTTTTCCCCCTGTTTTTCCCTATATTTTTTACTAGCTGTTGTTCTTTATTCTTCTGTAGAGATTTATGTTTCCTTTTGACATCAATTTCTTGTAGCCTAAGGAACTGTTTTTAACCATTTATTGTTGTGAAAATCAGCTCATAATGAATTTTCTCACCTTTTTTTGTTTGAAAATATTATTTTCAATAATGGATATTTCCATTAAATATAGAATTGCATTTTGATTATTGTTTTCTTTCATCATTTTAAGGAGTCACTGTCTTTTGGCTTGCTTACTGTCTGACAAGAAGACTATAGTCATTCTTGTCTTTATCCTTATTTAAGTAATAGGTCTCTTTCCTGGGACATTTAGTATTTCAGTTCAGTTCAGTTGCTCAGTCATGTCCGACTCTTTGTGACCCCATGAATCGCAGCACACCAGGCCTCCCTGTCCATCACAAACTCCTGGAGTTCACTCAGACTCACGTCCATCGAGTCAGTGATGCCATCCAGCCATCTCATCCTCTGTTGTCCCCTTCTCCTCCTGCCCCTAATCCCTCCCAGCATCAGAGTCTTTTCCAATGAGTCAACTCTTCGCATGAAGTGGCCAAAGTACTGGACTTTCAGCTTTAGCATCATTCCTTCCAAAGAAATCCCAGGGCTGATCTTCAGAATGGACTGGTTGGATCTCCTTGCAGTCCAGGGGACTCTCAAGAGTTCTCCAACACCACAGTTCAAAAGCATCAATTCTTCAGCATTCAGCCTTCTTCACAGTCCAACTCTCACATCCATACATGACCACAGGAAAAACCATAGCCTTGACGAGACTAACCTTTGTTGGCAAAGTAATGTCTCTGCTTTTGAATATGCTGTCTAGGTTGGTCATAACTTTCCTTCCAAGGAGTAAGCGTCTTTTAATTTCCTGACTTCAGTCACCATCTGCAGTGATTTAGTATTTAGCTTTTAGTATTTTCTTCTTCTACTGACACACCTCTCAGTACCGGCAATTTCATTATAATACATCGGATTTGTCTCTCTGTGTGTATTTATCCTTTTAGATTTGGTTAGTTACTTGCATCTCTAGTTTTATTGTTTTTATAAAATTTGAAAAATGTTTGACCAGTATCTCCTCAAGCCCTTTTTCCTCTTTTTGTCTATTTCTGTTTTTTAATATCTATTCTTCATTTCCGTGTGGGGCTCAGGCTTTTTCTTTTTTCCTTTATTCTTAAAACATTTTTTTTTCTTCAAGTTATCTTTTGTGCTGTAGTATCTAACCTGTTCAAGTCTTATCCAGTGAAAACTTCATTTCAGATAGTTTATTTTTTTCATCTCTAAAATTTCAATTTAGCTCTTTTTCCTGTCTATTTCCATTACATCTCTAAGTACGTGGGACGTATTTATATTTGCTTTTTACAAGATTATTTTTGTTAATTCTACTGTTTCTGCCATTTCTGTGTCTGGTTTTATTTTGTGTATATGTGTGTCTGTTTTAATTGACTAAGTTTTCTCCTTTTTGTGAGTCATAGTTCCCAGTTTTTATGTCTAGTAATTTTTGATTGAATTCTTGACATTTAAAATTTTTACATTGTGGAGGCTGGATTTTAAGTTTTTAAAGAGTTCCAGGCATGCCTCTGAGATATTGAGGATTCAGTTTCAGACAACTGCAATAAAGTGAGTATTGCAACAAAGTGAATCATATGAATTTTTTGGTTTCCAAGTACACAGAAAAGTTGTGTTTAAACTGTACTGTTGTCTATTAAGTGGGCAGTAGTGTTGTCCAGAAAACAATGTAATATACCTTAATTGAAAATACTTTACTGCTAAAAAATGCTAACCATCATCTGCTGCTGCTAAGTCATGTCAGTCGTGTCTGACACTGTGCGACCCCATAGATGGCAGCCCACCAGGCTCCTCCGTCCCTAGGATTCTCTGGGCAAGAACACTGGAGTGGGTTGCCATTTCCTTCTCCAATGCATGAAAGTGAAAAGTGAAAGTGAAGTCGCTCAGTCGTGTCGTACTCTTCGTGACCCCATGGACTGTAGTCTACCAGGCTCCTCCATCCATGGGATTTTCCAGGCATGAATGCTGGAGTTGGGTGCCATTGCCTTCTCCAAATGATCATCTGAACCTTCAATAAGATATACTCTTTTTGCTGGTGAAGGTTCTTGCCTTGATGTTCATGTCTGCTGACTCATCTGGGTGGTGGCTGATGAAAGTTGGGGTTGCTGTGGCAGTTTCTTAAAATAAGACAAGAGTAAAGTTCTCCACATCGATTACTGTTTCTTTCCCAGACGATCTCTCTGTAGTGTGCAGTGCTGCTTGATAGCGTTTTACCCACAGTAGAACCTCTTTCAAAATCGGAGTCTGTCCTTTTAAACATTGCTACAGTTTCATCAACTAAAGTTTATGCCATATTTTGCATCCTTTGTTATAATTTCAACAGTCTTTGTAACAGCTTCATCAGGAGTAGATTCTTTGTCAAGAAATTACTTTCTTTGCTCATCCATAAGAGACAACTCCTCATCTGCTAAAGTTTTATCATGAGATTACAGCAGTTCAGTCACATCTTCAAGTTCCAGTTCTAAATTCTAGTTCTCTTGCTGTTTCTATCACATCTGCAATATTTTCCTTCACTGAAGTCTTGAACCCCTTAAAGTCATCCATGAGATTTCTACTCAATTCTTTCAAACCATTATTGATGTTGATATTTTGACCTCTTCCTTTGAATCATTAATATCCTTATGATTGGTGAATCCTTTACAGGTTTTCAGTTTACTCTGTCCAGAGCTATCAAGGGAATCACTATCTATGGCACTTAATAGCTTTATGAAATACATATCATAAGGGTATATATGAAATATATATATAAGTAATAATACTTAAAAGTTGAAATTGCTCCTTGATCATGGGCTGCAGAATGGACGTTGTGTTAGCAGGAAGGAAAACAGTATTATCTTTGTGCATTTTCAAAGAGCTCTTGGGTGACCAAGTGCATTGTCAATGAGTAGTAATGTTTTGAAAGGAATCTTTTTTTTTCTGAGCAGCAGGTCTCAAGAGTGGGCTTATAATATTCAGTTGTAAAACAGATGTATTGTCATTCAGGCTTTATTATTCTACTTACAGAGCACAGGCAGAGTGGATTTAGCATAATCCTTAGGGACCCTAGGATTTTCAGAGGGTAAATGAACATTGGTGTCAACTTAAACTCACCAGCTTCATTAGCTCTTGCCCTGTGAAGCTTTGAAGCCAGGCGTTGACCTGGCTCTCTAGCTGTTAAAGTCCTCAATGGTATTTTCTTGCAATATAAGACTGTTGCATTGATATTGGAAATCTGTTGTTTAGTGTTGTCGGTCAGTCCCCAGGGTGCATTAGACTCTTTGGGACCTTGTGGACTGCAGCATGCCAGGCTTCCCTATCCTTCAGTGTCTCCTGGAGTTTGCTTAGACTCATGTCCATTGAGTTGACGATGCCATCCAACCATCTCATCCTCTTTTGTCCCCTTCTCCTTCTGTCCTTAGTCTTTCTGAGCATCAGGGTCTTTTCCAATGAGTTGGCTCTGCATTGGTGGCCAAAATATGGGAGCTTCAGCTTCAGCATCAGTCTTTCCAATGAATATTCAGGACTGATTTCCTTTAGGATGGACTGGTTGGATCTCCTTGCAGTCCAAGGGACTCTCAGGAGTCTTCTCCAGCACCACAATTCAATAGTATCAATTCTTTGGTGCTCAGCCTTCTTTATGGTCCAGCTCTCACATCCATACATGACTACTGGAAAAACCATAGCTTTGACTAGATGGACCTTTGTTGGCAAAGTGATTTCTCTGCTCTCTAGGTTTGACATAGCTTTTCTTCCAAGGAGGGCTTCACTGATAGCTCAGTTGGTAAAGAATCCACCTGCAATGCAGGAGACCCCAATTCAGTTCCTGGATCAGGAAGATCCGCTGGAGAAGGGACAGGCTACCCATCCATTATTCTTGGGCTTCCATTGTGGCTCAGCTGGTAAAGAGTCTGCCTGCAATGCGGGAGACCTAGGTTCACTCCCTGCGTTGGGAAGATCCCCTGGAGAAGGGAAAGGCTACCCACTTCAGTATTCTGGCCTGGAGAATTCCATGGACTGTATGGTCCATGGGGTCGCAAAGAGTTGGACATGATTGAGCCACTTTCACTCACTTCACTTCTTCCCAGGAGCAAGTATCTTTTAATTTCATGGCTGCAGTCACTGTCCACAATGATTTTGGAGCCCAAGAAAATGAAATCTGTCACTGTTTCCACTTTCCACATCTATTTGCTATGAAGTGATGGGACGGGATGTCATGATCTTGTTTAGTGTAGGTGCCTGCGTCTTGCTAGGTCTTCTGTGTAACTCGCTGCAGCATCTACATGAGTACTTTCTACTTCACCTTGCACTCTCATGTTGTGGAGATGGATTCTTTCCTTAAAACCCGTGAATCACCCTTTGCAGCTACAGACTTCCCCTTTGCCACTTCTTTACCTTTCTCTGTCTTCATAGATGGGTTTCCCTTGTGGTTCAGCTGGTAAAGATTCATAGAAAATCAGGGCTTTGATCTGGATTAAGCTTTGGTTTAAGGTAATGCTGTGGCTTGTTTGATCTAACCAGACTACTAAAACTTTCTGCTTATCTGCAGTAAGGCTGTTTTGTTTTCTTATCATTTGTGTGTTCACTGGAGTAGTGCTTTAACTTTTCTTCAAGAACTTTTCCCATATAGCCGCTATGGAGAACAGTATGGAGATTGCTTCAAAAAGCTAGAAATAATCTACCATATGACCCAGAAATCCCACTACTGGCCACATACCCTGAGAAAACCATAATTCTAAAAGAAGACATATGTACCCCAACATTCATTGCAGCACTATTTACAATAGCTGAACATGAAAGCAACCTAGCTGTCCATTGACGGATAGATAGAGAAGCTGTGGTACATATATACAATGGAACATTACTCAGCCACAAAAAGGAACACATTTGAGTGAGTTCTGGTGAGGTGGGTGAAACTAGAGCCTGTTATACAGAGTGAAGTAAGTCAGAAAGAGAAAAATAAATACCATGTATTAACACACATATATGGAATCTATTAATATAAAAATTGTACTGATGAACCTGCTTGCAGGGCAGCGGTAGACATAGGGAACAGACTTACGGACACAGCGAGGGAAGGAGAGGATGGGATACTTGAGAGAGCAGTACTGAAACATGCCCATAGCCAGTGGGCATTTGCTCTGTGACTCAGGGAACTCAGCCAATGCTCTGTGACAGCCTAGAGGGGTGGGAGGTGGGAGGGAGTTTCAAGAGGGAGGGGACGTATGTATATCTAAGGCTGATACATGTTGATGTATGAAAGAAACCAACACAACACTGCAAAGCAATTACCCTCCCATTAAAAATAAATTAAAAACAAACAACAAAGAACTTTTCCTTGGCATTCACAACTTGGGTAACTGTTTAGCACAGGAGGCCTGGCTTATGGCCTATCTCAGCTTTTGACAAACCTCTCCACTAAGCTTAGTCATTTCCAGCTTTTAATTTAAAATGAGAAATGGGTGACTCTTCTTTTTGCTTGAACACTTGGAGGTTGTTTTAGAGTTAGTAGTTGGCTTAGTTTCGATATTGTTTTGTCTCAGAATAGGGAGGCCTGAGGAAAAGGGAGAGTGATGGGGAATGGCCAATTGGTGGAGCAGTCAGCACAGATAACATTTATTAGGCTCATATGGGTGCAGTTCATGGAATCCCAAAACACATTGCAATGGTAACATCTAAGATCATTGCGTACAGATCATTGTAAAAACATAATAATAATGAAAAAGTTTGAAATATTGTGAAAATAACCACAATGTGACACATGACACAAAGGGAGCAAATGCTGTTGGAAAAATGGTACCCATGGTTTTGTTTTAGGCAGGGTTGCCACAAACCTTAACTTTTGTAACAAAAAACCTCAGTGTCTGTAAAACATAATAAAAGAAGATATGCCCCTATAGACTTGTTCTGGTAGGCAGTTAAGTTACCTTGTAGATTGGCTCAGTGCTTTTGAAGCCTGTTTTTAAGCTCCTTTTGGGAAGTCTTAAGTAGCCTTTGGGCTTCACTGCTGGCTCAGTAAAGAATCTGCATGCAATGAGGGTGATGCAGGAGATACAGGTTCAATTCCTGGATCAGGAAAATCCCTTGGAGGAGGGCATGGTAACCCACTCCAGTATTCTTGCCTGGAGAATCCTTGGACAGAGGAGCCTGGTGGGCTCTGGGGTCGATAAGAGTTGGGCACCTGGGTATGCACGCCAAGTAGCCTTTATGCTTTGCTAATGCGGTCTCTTGTAAAACAAGGCTGTTTGGGGATGTATTCTCATAACTGTTGTTGACTTAACTATTGTTGGTGGGAAAGATTCTCAGCCTTGTGTGATCTCTGGGAGTTGTTCTTTTTAAAAATCTTTTTTTTTCTCCTTAGGAAATTGATTTTGTTGGGCTCTGTAGCATGTTTTTGTAAGCATGTACGGATTGGCATTCAGCTAAATAGTCAAGGGAACTGTTCAGTAGATTGGTGGACTTCTTTCTCAGTATAACTCTTTTCTCACAGGTGTTCTGTAGTGTAAATTTTATTTGCCTTGCCTCTCCAGACTCTGATCTTTGTTTCTTTAACTCAGCAAAATTGCTGGGCTCTTTGAGTTCCTCTCAGTGTGCTACATTTTGGATATAGCCTTTAGATGTAAAGCCTGGGCAATAGCAGGGCTTTTCTCATTTCTTTTCTTATGGATCACAGTCCTGAAATGTCTGATATCTAATGTGTGAAAATAGTTTCCCATAATTTTTTTTTTGAGTTTTTTAGCTGTTTACAGCAGACAGATAATATCCTCTTACTTCCTTGTAGTCAGAAGTGGAAGTCCTGTAATGGACACTTTCAAATTTTTAAGTTGTTTGAACTTTCAGTAGCATTCTTGAAAGTGGTCAAGTACTACTTTCTTGTCCTTCATGACCTCATTTCTTAATTATTGATGTTTTCCTGGGGTCTCTTTTCTCTTTGATCCTATTTCTTCTTAGACATTTTCTTGATGGCTTTATCCCTTATCATACCTTTAGGCTTCATCTGTGTGCTGTGTGTGTGTGTGTGTTTGTGTTAGTCACTCAGTTGTGTCCAACTCTTTGCAATCCCATGGACCAGAGCCCGCCAGCCTCCTCTGTCCATGGAGTTCTCCAGGCAAGAATACTGGAGTGGGTAGCCATTCTCTTCTCCAGGGGATCTTCCTGATCCAGGGATTGAACCTGGGTCTTCTGCATTGCAGGTAGATTCTTTACCATAACACCAAAAAATGACGTTGCCAATTCAGATCTCTCCTGGGATTCATATAAACAGTTGGTTACTGGAAATATACATTTGGATGAGAGGAGTTACACCCAACACGTTCCTCTTCAAGCTTTTTTCTGATGTTCTTTAGTTGGGTAAATAACGTTACCTCTAGTCATTTGCTTGAACCGAAGGCTTAAGAGACATTCTCAACTTCTGTGTTTCTTGCATCTCCGCATATTTAATCAAAACCACTTTCTGTTGACTGTGCCTGCTCAGTATCTTGATTAGCTTATCTTATCTCAGTTCTTATTGCCACTGCTACTATGTTCTTTGCATCCATATTTTGAACAACCCCCTGCTAGTTTCCCTTCTCTATTGTTACTTATTGCATGTCCTCCTTCTTGATTACAGGGAAGTGATCTTTTAAAAACAGAGCTCCTTAATATGGTTTACAAGACTCTTTTTAACCTGACTCTTCTTACCTCTGCATCCTGACCATTTTACTTTATTCATATGGAATTACTTTTGGTCTGTCAAACACGCCATGTGTAATGTCTTGTTTCTAGATATTTCAGCCCATGCCATACTGTGGATAACTTTTAAAAAAGCAAAAATAAATTAAAAAGTTTTCTCTATGGCAACCAGTCAAGTAGCCCATAAAACTAAAAACTCATAAGTAAAGTCACTACAAGTGGGAATATTTGCAACCTAAACCTTTTCTTATCTCTGTGCACAGATAAGAAAAGAACCAAAAACCCAGAAGAAAAGTGAACAGAAATCATGAATAGATGATTTTGCTTCATACTATATTAAAAGATGCTCAACTTCACTCACAGTAGGAGAAATACAAAATAAATCTGAGCTACAAGTTTTTACCTAATATATTGGCTGAAATCCAAATATTTCTAAATACAGACTTTAATATATCTATCTAGATATAGAGTTTAGTACTCTGTAGGTGGAATTGTGGGAAAAGAAGATTTCTCATGTAATACTGGTAGGAAAGTAAATTGGTGTAAGCCCCCCAGAGGGCAATTTGCTGGTGTCAATTAATATACATATATATTGATATAATGTACAATTGTAGTAGATAAATATACCATAATATAATCAATCAGCAATTTTAAGAATATATAGTTATTATAATAGTGATTTTATTATGTTATTAAATTTATATTATGAAATACGGTTATGCTTATAGTATATGTACTTACTTATCATTATGTATACTTCTATATGGTCTTCCCTGGTGGGTCAGTGATAAAGAATCCGCCTGCAATGCAGGAGACATGGATTCTGGGTCAGGAAGATCCATTGTAGGAGGGCATGGCAAACCCCCTCCAGTGTTCTTGGACAGAGGAAACTGGCTGGCTACGCTCCATAGGGTCATAAAGAGTCGAGCATGACTGAAGCGACTGAGCCACACACACAGACACACACACACGTCTATATTTTGTGTGTTTATATATTTTCTTGCTCTCACAGTTTCACGTTTGGGAATTTATCCTAAAGATATACAAGCACATGTATGAGCTGACTTACCTGTAAGCTTATTTATTGCAGTGTTTATAATAGCAAAAGGGAACCTAGATATCTATAAGTGAAGGATTGCTGAGAAAAAAGAAAAGAATGAAGATGCTGTCTATGAATTTATGTTGTAGAGATATTCAACAAAGATTTTATGTTGTTACGTAAAAACATCAAAGTATGTAACAGCGTGGGTAAAACAGTATATATACAGCGTGTGTATAAAATGCTATATTGTGTGTTAAAAAGGGGGAGAAATAGAAATATTTTTATAAAGGTTTCACAGGAAGGTAATAAAAGTGCTTATTCTTTGAGGTGTTTCTGGGAAAATTAAGAACAGGAGTTGCAAGGAGACTGTATACTGTATACTTTTTTTGTATTTTTGAGTTTTGAACCATCTGAATATATTGTCTCTTAAAATTTTTAAATGTATAAGAGATCTTAACAGAAAATGCTTTTTCTTTTGTTTTTCTCATTAGTAAGCTAAAAAAGCTGAGTGAAGACAGTTTGACTAAGCAGCCTGAAGAAGTTTTTGATGTATTAGAGAAACTGGGAGAAGGGTAAGTACAAAAAATACAAAAGTAGAATTTAGATAATGACAGAACAGTTATAACGTCCCATGTAAGATTAGTCCTTCACTAGAGTATATTTGACTGAATTCAACAGTAAATGTACAGAGGGAATGTAACAATACCTGAACATAGCAAAGGTCATATATGACAAGCCCAAGCTAGCATCATACTCCATAATGAAAAACCAAAAGTATAGGAGAACTTCCAAGATAATAAAGGCATAAAACACAAAACAGGTTAGATCAGTAAGAACAGGGAAAAGGAAATAGAGAAAACAAAAATATAAAATAGTAAGATAAATTTAAGTTAGAAGGAATAAAGTGAAATGTATTTTTCACTAAATATCAGTTCTCCCATAGACAGACTATTAGGGTCAATTAAAATGCAAAACTTAGCTATATGCTGTTTATAAGAGCCTGTGTAACACAAAGGGTGGACATATAATGGTATTTCCTATTAGAGACATCAGATAAGAAAGAGGTAATCATATCAAAAAAGAAAGCACAAATGGCAATGTTTATATCAGGTAAATTAAAGTTAAAAGATCATAAGTGAGTAAAGAGGAGTTAATATTCAGATAAAGAATGAAGAGGGATATTAGGTAATGATATGAAAGAGAACTCACAGTGAAACATAGTAAGACCTGGTGATGTTGTGAATTGAGTGCATTGTAATTCAGCTTCTGGCAAGATTAGATGTTGGGTTGCAGAAGTCTCAGTCCTGGACATATAAGAAATAAGATTTTCTTTGAAGCGTTCAGAAGTTCTCTGGCTCTCTCAGTCTTGGCCTGGGAATTTAAGCCCTGAGCTTGTTATATTTGTTTTATGACTTTTCCAGCTTAGTCAGGAGCAGCCATTCCATTCTGCAGTTTTTGTACTCTTATTTTCACTGTAACATTCAATTGATTCAGGTACTTGATCTTCTAAAGCTTTCTCTAGACTCCAGGAACTAAGGATAATAATTTAAATAATTATTTTGCCATCAGATACCTTAGTCTCAGTGTTCTTCTTGTCCCTTGCATTGAAGTCATTACCATCTTTAAATCTAAGAAAGAACTAATCCAAGATTCCCATTTCTTAAGATTCTTTCCTTTGGAACCACTTCCTTGGAACCACTTCCTTCCCCAAAACTATTGGTAGCAGATCATGGTTAGGAAAAGAAAGGTTACTCTATGAACTCCAGGTATAAAGAGTTTATTATGAAATTTGGAGCTCAAATGACTTGTGGAAAGGCCAGGGCTGCAAAGGTTATGGACTGTCACTGAAGCTCAGAGAAGCTAGTGCTGAAGATCTCAGTTTGAAGCACTGAAGTGGTGTTTCTCAAAAGCTCACATGGGCTCTGCTGGAATCCCTAAGAATCATTTAGATGCTCCCACCAACTCTCTTTGGAGCAGCAGCAGTGTAGTGGTTATCAAGAGGCTCAGCCGGAAGCCACTGTGTATCTGATATTGGGTCAGGCATCTGCTGCAGCTGTATTTGAAAAGTGATGGTCTTTCCTCAGCTTTTTGCCATTCAGATTTCATGAATGTTCTTCTCATTGCCAGACTCTTAACTGGGATCCATTCAGGGAAGGGAAATCTGGGAAATGTGGTTCCCAGTTTTCTTTTGTAGTAACAGAAAGACCTTAGAAGAGACTGATGGTGTTGCTTAATTGGCAGTAGTTAATCTAGCTCTGAGTCTAGACTAGCTTTTGAGGGGCAATACACACACACACACAGACACACACACACATATATATGTGTGTGTGTGTGTGTGTGTGTGTGTGTATATATATATATGGCTTCAAAGGGGGAGATACAGATTTCCCTTGCTCTCTGAAAGTAGAGCATTCTTATGAAACCTTTAGTAAGTTGAAACGTTGTAATGCAAAGAAAGGCTTCCCTGGTGGCTCAAATGATAATCTGCCTGCAACGCAAAAGACGCAGGTTTGATCTATGGGTCAGAAGATCCCCTGGAGAAAGGGAATGGCTACCCACTCCAGTATTTTTGCCTGGAGAATCCATGGACAGAGGAGCTGAAGCAGATACATTACAACACATCTTGCTAACAGTTACGCAAAATAAATTGTGAGATAAAGCACAGATCCTCTCAGACAAAGCTCAGAGATATGGTGGCTTGATGCTGAGTGTAGTTCTAGGAATGAGCTTGGTGGGGCCACTGTTGCTGCTCATGGTACTTTCTCCCTCTCTAATGGCTCCTGCAAAAATAAATGTTGAATGCTGTTTTTGTTTTCACCTTTTTTTATAAAAGTGTAAATCCTCTTCGAAATTCATCTGGTTAGTGAAACAGGTGTTAATCCAGGCCTTTTGTAAAAATGAAGGGGCGTAAAGCGAACTTTTGAAAAGTGGGTTTACCTGTATATGTGAGTGTGTGTAAATTAGGACTATATACACACACACACATATACACACAAACCCATGGTGAAGGTTTCAGTTACCCCTAAGCAGTCTGGGCAGGTGTGGGACTCTGATATTTTGCGGGTGATTTTGCTTAAGGTGAGATCAGCCTTTTCTCCTAACATGAGATTTTGGCTGTTTTTATTCTATATTCCATTCTTTTAACTTCCATTTATATATCTTCTTAATGCTGCACTTGTTTGAGTTGACAAACCGTAAGTCTATTCCTTTCATTCATAAGAAACACAGCACATCTTTTTCTATTAATTTGGTGATTTTAATGAATTTTAAGTCTATAATTGAAGCATTAAAGCTAAGATATAATTCACTTTTAAAATTTGTTTCCTTTGATTTGTCACCATTGAGTAGTATTTTAAATTAGAAAAGACTACATGTGAAGACTCAGACTCTTTCTCTAATAGTTATGGTGTTTGAAGGGAAAAAAAATAAAGGAATGTCTTGGTTTCTTTTAGGTCTTATGGAAGTGTATTTAAAGCAATACATAAGGAATCTGGTCAAGTTGTGGCAATTAAACAAGTACCTGTTGAGTCAGATCTTCAGGAAATAATCAAAGAAATTTCCATAATGCAGCAATGTGACAGGTATGAAGAGATTTTATTTCTTTATTTACCTTCATTTTGATAAGTTTTGCTAGTCATGTACAATAAAATGTATTCTGTGGTCATTTTAGTTTTTTCTTCCGACTTCCCATCACAAGTAAGACTGATCTTTTAAGAAAGATGAGAATAGCTTTGTTGGGTTGTCTTAGGACTTTCAGTTCTAAGCAGAAATAGTATTATAAAGCAATATGTGGTGATAGAATATACTCGAGCGCTTTTCTCATTTTCAGGAAAAATTTACAGGTGAAAATTAGCTTCTCATATTAAGGAGAATTTTTTAACAATCCTTTTGCTGTGATTTGTTTTAAATAATTAAAAACACTTCTGGAGGAGGTTGCCAATAGATGGGGAAAAATGGAAACAGTGACAGACTGCTTTCCTGGGCTCCAGAATCACTGTGGATGTTGACTGCAGCCATGAAATTAAAAGATGCTTGCTTCTTGGAAGAAAAACTATGACAAACCTACACAGTGAATTGAAAAACAGAGCCATCACTTTGCCATCAAAGGTCTGTATAGTCAAAGCTTTGGTTTTTCCAGTGGTCATGTATGGATATGAGAGTTGGACCATAAGAACGCTCAGTGCTGAAGAACTGAAGCTTTTGAATTATGGTGCTGGAGAAGACTCTTAAGAGGCCCTTCGACAGCAAGGAGATCAAACCAGTCATTCCTAAAGGAAACCAACCCTGAATATTCATTAGAAGGACTGATGCTGAAGCTGAAGCTCAATATTTTGGCCTCCTGATGTGAAGAACTGACTCATTGGAAAGCATCCTGATGCTGGGAAAGATTGAAGACAGGAGAAAAAGGGGATGACAGAGGATGAGATGGTTGGATGGCATCACTGACTCAAGGGACATGAGTTTGAGCTAACTCCGGGAGATAGTGAAAGACAGGGAAGCTTGGTGTGCTGCAGTCCATGGGGTTGCAAAGAGTCAGACACAACTGAGCGACTAAACAACAAAAATTAAAAGTCATGTTTTATGTAACTTTCATTTATTCAACTGACATTTACTGGACAACCCTAGTGTGCCAGGTACTGTCACAGGATCTAGGAATACCAAGGAAACTAAGACATTGTTTTTCTTCTTGAGGAGCTGGTAATCTGGTTGGGAAGACAGATACTTAAGTGAATAGCTATAGTACAGCACAATCATTGTGCATGTGAGATGTGAGAACAAGGAGGGAGGGCACCTACCTCAGCTAGGAGTCAGGAAGTCTGGAATGCTGAGGAGGTATAAGTCTGGTGAAGAAATGGAGCGGTGAGAGAATTCAGAGAATTAAAAGTAGAAAGGTGAAAAACAGCTCACTGTTAGGTGCTGTTTTGATAGGGTTTAGAATTACTGGGTGGAAAGTAGGAGACAGAGATTGGTCTGAAATGAGTTTGGATAGGTAAATGGAACTGACCATGAAGCTGACCTGTTAAGTAGCCTGGCTTTTCCTAAGGGATGCAGAGTCTATAGTTAATCGAAGAGGGAATTGTTCTCCCTGTATAAAAGGTCTCTAGGTAGGGTTAGCCACCTAGCACGTGGTCTTTGGTCTCATGCTTATTACCTCATAGTTACAGGAGGGCTGCTTCAGCTCCAGCCTTTTATCTACATTCCAGACAGGAGAAAGATGAGAAGAAGCAGGAAAGGGCTTCCCCAGAAACCCTCAGCTTATATTTTATTCATCAGAATTGCATCACATGGTGACTTAGAGCTGGTGAGCTTAGAGGAGTCTAGACACATTGTCACCTTTAATCAAATCATTGGGCCCTATTAGTAAGAGATGTATAGAAAACTTCCTTTTCTAAAGGTATATAAAATCCATATATTATAAGCTCTTTGGGTAATGAAGTGACTGAATAATTCTAGAGGAACTTTGTTGCTTAGATCTGTTCAATTTTGCTCTTCTTTATTGTATGCTGTATATTTAGATCATATTACATATTTTTCATCAAGGCCATGTAAAGTGGTTATAGAAAAAACATACATTCCTCAGTTACCCAATCAAATATATAATTTGAGAATTTTTCCAGACCTTGCTATTTATTTGATAACTTCGTAAGAATGTGGCTCCCATAGTTTGATGTAGATAAGGAAAGACTGGACGTAGTGTAGTGATGGGTCCTTCAGTTGTTTAATATTTGCATGTAACTATGATTATTTTATTGTAATGATTAAAAATAGTTCAGTTTCTAGTGTTGTTCTTTAGAGATTTTAACTGAATGTGGTCTAGGGAAAAGCAGTGTCTCAGATATTACCTATTATACATCTCCTCCCCTAACTTTGTGCATCTTGATGCCTATCAAGTCTTATTCAGATTTCTGCAGCAACTTCCTGTGTTCACTTTGTCTTTCATTTTTGCCTGCTCCAGCCTGTTTCCCTCCTGAGGTTAGAGTCTTCTTTCTCAAATGCACACCTAATCAAGCCATTCCCTGTTTAAAACCCTTCAGTGGCTCCTCATTGCTTGGCTGAATCCAGTCTCCTAAAGGATGGCCTGCAAGGTCCTGCATATCTGGCCAGTGCTTGTGCTTCCTCTCTTGTACCCGAGTTTTGCTTTTAAGCACCTGTTTACTTGCATTCTGTCACCTGACTCTTAAATTCTTTTGAGTTTGGGGTGATGTCTTACCAAGTGCCCTTGGATCCTGCCACATAGTAGCTACTAAAGTATTGACCGGTATTAACTAATTCCCATCTCGATGACTCAACTGGAATATCCAGAAGCAACTTTAATTTAATATTCTAGAACCAAATTTTTAATTGTTGAAGAAAAACCTTTCAGGTCCCTATTTTGTTAATGATATCATCATCTAGTTAGTTTTTCAAAATAGAACTCATCTGTTTTTCTTATACCTCTGCTGACACTAATACTTGTAGTGTCTCCTTCTGAAATGTCTTCACTATCTTTATCCTTTCTTCATTCCTTGAGAGAAGGAACCATATTTCTTAGCACACGTTATAGTACCTCGCACTGTACTTTCTGTTCAGTGAATGTGAATAAATATGTATGGATAAGAAGAATGTGAAAGAGCACTGTAGGTTGAGGGAACCCTAGGGAAATTTGATATTTGTTCCTGTTATGTACTTTAAACTACTAAGTGGAAAAAAAAAATAATGAATTAAAGGGGTAGGAAGTGTTAGTTGCTCAGTGTCTGACTCTTTTCAGCCCCCACCAGGCTTCTCTGTCTGTGGGATTTCTCAGGCAAGAATACTGGAGCAGGTTGCCAATCTCTTCTCCAAGGGATCGTCCGAACCCAGGGATCGAGCCTGGGTCTCCTGCATTGCAGTTGGATTCTTTAACATCTGAGCCACCGGTGAAGCCCAAAGGGGTAGAAAAAGTAAACAAATTCTAGAAATTTTGTACCACTTTATAGCAGAACACTTTGCAAATAGTAAGTACTTGTCAAAGAATTTGTTGAATGAAATGGTGAAACAGATCATGATATTAGGTTGATGCAAATGTAATTGCAGTTTTGGAACGTGAATTTTAAATAATTGTAACTAGGCTTAAACACATTTACTGATCAAAATAGAAACCATTACAATCAATACATTTTTGCCAGTGAGAAATAAGTTTGTTTATTCCTGTAGCATGAAAATTCATGCTTTGGGATTCGAGGAACTCTTGGAAAGAATTTTCTGTCTTCTGCTGATTGTGGAAGCATTCATTTTTCCTGCAAAAAATTGTCAGAGATGCTTCAAGAAGTGGTAGTCAGTTGGCTGAGAGTTCAGGTGAATATGATGGATGAGGCAAAGTTTGTAACCCAATTCGTTCAACTTTTGACATGTTGGTTGTGCAGCGTGTGGTCTGGTGTCGTGGAGAAGAATTGGGCCCTTTTTGTTGAGCAGTGATGGCAGTAGGTGGGCAGTTTTCTGTGCATCACATTGATTTACTGAGCATACTTCTCAGATGTAATGGTATTGCTGGGATTCAGAAAGCTGTAGTGGATCAAATGGGCAGCTGACCACCAAACAGTGACCATGATCTTTTTTTGATGCAAGTTTGGCTTTGGAAAGTGCTTTGGAGCTTCTTCTTGGTCATGCCACTGAACTGGTTGTTGCACAAAATCTACTTTCGTTGCAGGTCACAATCTGATTGAAAAACGGCTTGTTGTTGCATAGAATAAGAGAAGACAGCACTTGAGAATGACAATTTGTTTGATTTTCAGTCAGTTCAGGAGGTACCCACTTACCAAGTTTTTTCACCTTTCTAATTTACCTCAAATGCCAAATGACCGTAGAATGATTGACACTGAGTTCTTTGGCAACCTCTCCTGTAGTTGTAAGAGGGTCAGCTTAGATGGTCCTCTCAGTTGGTCGTTGTCAACTTCAGATGGCCGGCTACTGCGCTCCTCATCTTCAAGGCTCTTGTCTCCTTTGCAAAACTTCCTGAACCACCACTGCACTGTACGTTCGTTAGCAGTTCCTTGGCCAAATGCATTGTTGGTGTTGTGAGTTGTCTCTGCTGCTTTACAACCCATTTTGAACTTGAATAAGAAAATTACTCAAATTTGCTTTTTGTCTAACATTTCTGTAGTCTAAAATAAATATTAAATAAGCAGCAAGTAATGTCATTCTGTCATTTTTGAGATTGCATCCAAGTGCTGTATTTTGGACTCTTTTGTTGACTATGATGGCTGCTTCATTTCTTCTAAGGGATTCTTGCCCACAGTAGTAGATATAATGGTCATCTGAGTTAAATTCACCCATTCCAGTCCATTTGAGTTCACTGATTCCTAGAATGTCGACATTCACTCTTGCCGTCTCTTGCTTGACCACTCCCAATTTGCCTTGATTCATGGACCTGACATTCCAGGTTCCTGTGCAGTATTGTTCTTTACAGCATCGGACTTTACTTCCATCACTAGTCACATCCACAGCTGGGTGTTGTTTTTGCTTTGGCTCTGTCTCTTCATTCTTTATGGAGTTATTTCTCCACTGATTTCTAGTAGCATACTGGGCACCTACCGACCTGGGGAGTTCATCTTTCAGTGTCCTATCTTTTTGCATTTTCATACTGTTCATGGGGTTCTCAAAGCAAGAATACTGAAGTGGTTTGCTTTTGCCTTCTCCAGTGGACCACATTTTGTTAGAACTCTCCACCATGACCCATCTATCTTGGGTGGCCCTACACGCGTGGCCCATAGTTTCATTGAGTTAGACGAGGCCGTGGTCCATGTGATCATTGGTTAGTTTCCTGTGATTGTGGTTTTCAGTCTGTCTGCCCTGTGACAGAGAAGGGTAGGAGGCTTATGGAAACTTCCTGATGGGAGAGACTGACTGAGAGGGAAATTGGGTCACGTTCTGATGGGTGGGGCCATGTTAATTCAGTTCAGTTCAGTCGCTCAGTCGTGTCCTATTCTTTGCGATCCCATGAATCGCAGCACACCAGGCCTCCCTGTCCATCACCCAACTCCTGGAGTTCACTCAAACTCACATCCATAGAATCAGTGATGCCATCCAGCCATCTCATCCTCTGTCATCCCCTTCTCCTCCTGCCCCCAATCCCTCCCAGCATCAGAGTCTTTTCCAATGAGTCAACTCTTCGCATGAGGTGGCCAAAGTACTGGAGTTTCAGCTTTAGCATCATTCCTTCCAAAGAAATCCCAGGGCTGGTCTCCTTCAGAATGGACTGATTGGATCTCCTTGCAGTCCAGGGGACTCTCAAGAGTCTTCTCCAACACCACAGTTCAAAAGCATCAATTCTTTGGCACTCAGCTTTCTTCACAGTCCAACTCCCACATCCATACATGACCACAGGAAAAACCATAGCCTTGACTAGATGGACCTTTGTTGGCAAAGTAATGTCTCTGCTTTTGAGTATGCTGCCTAGGTTGGTCATAACTTTCCTTCCAAGGAGTAAGCGTCTTTTAATTTCATGGCTGCAGTCACCATCTACAGTGATTTTGGAGCCCCCAAAAATAAAGTCTGACACTGTTTCCACTGTTTCCCCCATCTATTTCCCATGAAGTGATGGGCCAGGATGCCATGATCTTTGTTTTCTGAATGTTGAGCTTTAAGCCAACTTTTTCCCTCTCCTCTTTCACTTTCATCAAGAGGCTTTTTAGTTCCTCTTCACTTTCTGCCATAAGGGTGGTGTCATCTGCATATCTGAGGTTATTGATAGTTCTCCCGGCAGTCTTGATTCCAGCTTGTGTTTCTTCCAGTCCAGCGTTTCTCATGATGTACTCTGCATAGAAGTTAAATAAGCAGGGTGACAATATACAGCCTTGACGTACTCCTTTTCCTATTTGGAGCCAGTCTGTTGTTCCATGTCCAGTTCTAACTGTTGCTTCCTGACCTGCATACAGGTTTCTCAAGAGGCAGGTCAGGTGGTCTGGTATTCCCATCTCTTTCAGAATTTTCCACAGTTTATTGTGATCCACACAGTCAAAGGCTTTGGCATAGTCAATAAAGCAGAAATAGATGTTTTTCTGGAACTCTCTTGCTTTTGATGATCCAGCAGATGTTGGCAATTTGATCTCTGGTTCCTCTGCCTTTTCTAAAACCAGCTTGAACATCTGGAAGTTCACGGTTCACGTATTGCTGAAGCCTGGCTTGGAGAATTTTGAGCATTACTTTACTAGCGTGTGAGATGAGTGCAATTGTGCAGTAGTTTGAGCATTCTTTGGCATTGCCTTTCTTTGGGATTGGAATGAAAACTGACCTTTTCTATGTTCAGTACATCTTTAATCCAATTTTCTGTTGATGGGTGGGGCTGTGTTCCCTCCCCGTTATTTACCTGGGGCCAAACTATGGTGGAGGTCATGAAGATAATGGTGACCTCCATTGATGCACTGCTGCAATCAGTACCCCCAGCCCTGTAGCAGGTCACTGCCAATTCACGCCTCTGCCGGAGACTCCTGGACACTTATGGGCAAGTCTGGGTCAGTCTCTTGTGGGGTCACTGCTCCTTTCTCTTGGGTCTTGCTGTGCACAAGTTTCTTTTTGTGCCTGCCGAGAATTTGTCTCCCAGTCCTGTGTAAGTTCTGGCAGCTCTATGGTGGGGTTAATGGTGACCTCCTCCAAGAGGGCTTATGCCACACCCAGGTCTGCTGCACCCAGAGAACGACAGAATGGTCTCTGTTTTCTTCCAAGGCAAACCATTCAATATCACAGTAATCCAAGTCTATGCCCCAACTAGTAATGCTGAAGAAGCTGAAGTTGAAAGGTTCTATGAAGACCTACAAGACCTAGAACTAACACCCATAAAAGAAATCCTTTTCATTATAGGGAACTGGAACCCAAAAGAGGAAGTCAAGAAACATCTGGAGTAACAGGCAAATTTGGTCTTGGAATACAGAATGAGGCAGGGCAAAATCTAATAGAGTTTTGCCAAGTGAATGCGCTGGTCATTGCAAACACCCTCTTCCAACAACACAAGAGAAGACTCTACACATGGACATCACCAGATGGTCAATACAGAAATCAGATTCTTTGCAGCCAAAGATGGAGAAGTTCTATACAGTCAGCAAAAACAAGACCGGGAGCTGACTGTGGCACAGACCATGAACTCCTTATTTGCAAATTCAGACTTAAATTGAAGAAAGTAGGGAAAATCACTAGACCGTTCAGGTATGACCTAAATCAAATCCCTTATGATTATACAGTGGAAGTGAGAAATAGATTCAAGGGGTTAGATCTGATAGACAGAGTGCCTGATGAGCTATGGACAGAGGTTTGTAACATTGTATAGGAGGCAGGGATCAAGACCATCCCTTGATCAAAGGAATGAAATGAATTACAAGGAAAAGAAATGCAAAAAGGTAAAATGGTTGTCTGAAGAGGCCTTACAAATAACTGAGAAAAGAAGAGAAGCTAAAGGCAAAGGATAAAAGGAAAGATATACCCATTTGAATGCAGAGTTCCAAAGAAGAGCAAGGAGAGATAAGAAAGCCTTCCTCAGTGATCAGTGCAAAGAAATAGAGGAAAACAATAGAATGGGCAAGACTAGACATCTCCTCAAGAAAATTAGAGATAGCAAGGGAACATTTCATGCAAAGATGGGCTCAATAAAGGACAGAAATGGTATGGACCTAACAGAAGCAGAAGATATTAAGAAGAGGTGGCAAGAATACACAGAAGAACTATACAAAAAAGATCTTCACAAACCGCATAATCACGATGATGTGATTACCAACCTAGAGCCAGACATCCTGGAATATGAAGTCAAGTGGTCCTTAGGAAGCATCACTACAAACAAAGCTAGTCGAGGTGTTGGAATTCCAGTTGAGCTATTTCAAATCCTAAAAGTTGATGCTGTGAAAGTGCTGCACTCAATATGCCAGCAAATCTGGAAAACTCAGCAGTGGCCACAGAACTGGAAAAGATCAGTTTTCATTCCAATCCCAAAGAAAGGCAATGCGAAAGAATGTTCAAACTGTGACACAATGGTACTCATCTCGCACGCTAGTAAAGTAATGCTCAAAATTCTCCAAGCCAGGCTTAAGCAATATGTGAACCGTGAACTTCCAGATGTTCAAGCTGGATTTAGAAATGGCAGAGAAACCAGAGATCCAATTGCCAACATCACTTTCACTTTCAATAAGTCATTAGCAAAAAAGAAAAAAAAGTGAGAAATGCACATTAAAATAATGTATAACATAATCACATTTAAGAATGTATTCCAGTATGAAACAGCAAAGTTCAACAATGTAAAATCACAATTACTTTTGAACCAACCTAATAAAAGTGGATTCCATCTTCTAGATTTCAGTTTTACATTCATATTGAACGTATAAAATAGTGAAGAGGCAAAAAAGTTGGTTAGTTAAAGGATCCTAAAAGTGCTAAAGGATAAGGTGAGTGAAAAACTGGGAAATGGTGGGAGCAGGCATTACATTTTAGCTACTACTTACTTAGTGTTAATGCAGATGTGTTATTGAGAATTGGTATAAAAATGATTTGGATGAAAACAGTATAAATTGAAAAATGCCCACATAAAATAGTAGAATTTCAGCTAGAGAAAATGAGATTTTGTAGTTTTGAAACTGATATATTTTCTTAAGTCTATGCAGCTATTTGGGCATTTGGCAAATTGTCTTGCTTTCTACACTGTAAAAAGAGACCAGAGGATGTTTTAAATTTTTTGTTCATTTTAGTGCATACTCAACATGTATTCAATACAGCTTTTTGGTATAAATATTTAGGGGAACCCATCTGCATTGTTTATGGCTGAATCTTTTGTCTAGTCCAGTGCTTGCTTGACACAGAATAGGTATTTAGTAAGTATTTGTTGAATGTGTAAATCATCGAACGTTGGTGCTTGACTAAACCTCTGTAGGTATATTTTCGAGTTTTTCCTATGTATTCTTCTCTAAGGATGTGCTTCTAGGGGTATTTTCCTCAAACAGTGAAGAATCAAGCAGAGTGGGAAATTTAGCTCTTCCTTTTATCTTTTTCTCTATATTGGAGCTCATTCTAAAATTTTATATAAGGTTCTGGTGCTAAAGCATAATTAAGAACTATTTTACAGGAATAGAAAATGAGATCTAGAGATTTTACATGGATTGTCCTAGATCACAGCTAATGACTAGGATGATATGAGGAATGATATTTGCTGACTGCAGGGCCATTGCTGAAGAAAGCAATATCTATACAAAGATTACAACAGTTCAAAGTAAAGTACTCATTCTCAAGGCAAGGCTAGAGATGGAGGCAAGAGCTGGTCAGCAGTACTTTTGAATACCATGTGCCCAGGTAACGTGGATACAAGGGATACAAGGGAACCACAAACCTCTACACTTGTGGTACTTAACTCTCTAGGGAAGGAACTTCTCATGTCTAAACCAGGAGAAATGTGTTGTTAACGCATGCATTAGGGCACACAATTATTCACCTAATTTATTCTATATATATGTTGTTGTTGTTGTTTAGTTGCTAAGTTGCATCTGACTCTTGGTAAAACCCCATGGACTGTAGTTCACCAAGCTACTCTGTCCATGGAATTTTCCAGGCAAGAATACTGGAGTGGGTTACCATTTCCTCCTCCAGAGGATCTTCCTGTCCCAGGGATCAAACCTGCATCTCCTGCATTGGCAGGCAGATTCTTTACCACTGACCACTGGGGAAGCCCTTCTTTGTAAATGTACACATTTATATAAAATACAAATTCAGTATATATATTATGTAAATAAATTTATTCACCTAATATATATCGAGTGCCTACTCCTGAGGGCAGCCCTTCTGTGCTGTGCACGAGAGGTATAACAATGAATGAACCAGACTTTGGAAGGACTGTCACTCAGATGGACTAGGCAGATGAATGGATAGGCTGTTTCAATGTAGTGTGTTAAGAGCTCTGATGGGGTAAACATAGAGAACATACATATTGGTTGGAACCCATGTAAGGCCTCACTATTGGAAATTTAGGGAAAAAGGATGACTTAGATTTACTGGGCAAAGAGGGAGAAGTGATCCATGTGGTAGAAATAGCACGTTTCTAGCTTGTCTGCTCAGAGTCTTCTTCCAGAGCAGCTCCTGTCCCATCTGTTTTGTTTGCTGATGCTTCTGGGTCAGATTGTGTTTGAACAGTGTTGCTGATTTAAAAAAAAAAAAAAAAAAAAATTGACATTCACCATATTGAAGGATTTGTGATTAACTTTGGCAGTTTTTACCAGCTCATGTATATGAATTCATATTTTGGGTGGACCAAGAAACCAGTTGCTATGGTTTAGATTTATTTTGGAAAAAATTCCGTTTTCATAGGAGAGCATTCACATTGCCTTTGTGAAAACACTGTATTACCCCTATTAATTTAGAACACTGTGAAGATTGTAGAAGGGTGTTGAGGAAACTTACATAATGAAAAACAGCCATTTCTTAGGATTTTAATTGTCACATGCTCATAATGAGAACATTAAAAGTATATTTTAGAAAATATTTGCAAAAGACTTATCTGATAAAGGAATGTTATCCAAACTATACAAAGAATTAAAGAAACTCAACATGCAAATAACCCAATTAAAAAATTAACCAAAGGCCTTAATGGACATCTTACCAGAGAAGATATACAAATGGCAAATAAAGATATGAAAAGATGCCCCACATTCCATGTCATCAAAGAAATACAAATTAAAATGAGATACCACTGTACACCTGTTAGAATGCCCAAAATCCAGAAGACTGACAGCACCAAAAGCTGGTGAGATTGTGGAGCTGAAGGAACTTCTTTTCATTGCTGGTGGAAATGCAAAATAATATTGCCAGTTTAGAAGTCAGTTTGACAGTTTTATTCTGAAACTAAACATTCTTTTAACCATATTATCCAGCAGTCTTGCTCCTTTGAACCAGCCAAGATGTCCTTCAGCAGGTAAATGGGTAATCTGTGATATATGTCCAGACAATGGAATATTATTCAGTTGCGCTAGTGGTAAAGAGCCCGCCTGACAATGCAGGAGACGTGAGACGTGGGTTTGATCCCTGGGTCGGGAAGATCCCCTGGAAGAAAGTATGGCAACTCACTCCAGTATTTTGCCTGGAGGTTACAGTCCATGGGGTTGCAAAGAGAAGGGAACAACTGAAGTAACTTAGCACACACAAAAGGAAATGAGCTATCAAGCTATGAAGATACACAGAGGTATTACTGGTGAAAGAGGATGATCTGAAAAGGCTACATATTGTATGATTTCAACCATATGACAGCCAGGCAGAAAACCCCTATAGAGACAGAGAAAAGATTGGTGGTTGCCTGGGGTTAGGATGGTGGAGGGAGGGAATGATTAGGTGGAGCTGTGAAATAACTCTGTATGGTGCTGAAACGGTGTATACAGCTGAAACCCAAAGAACGTACAATACTGTGAATGAATCCTAATGTAAAATATGGACTTTGGTTGACAGTGATGTGTGTCAATGTAGATTTTTCGGTTGTAACAAATGTCCCACGCTGGTAGGGGATGTCGATAATTGGGAAGCTATATGTGTTGTGGGAGGCAGGCAGTATATAAGAAATCTCTTTACATTTCACTCAGTTTTGCTGTCAATCTAATCTAAACCTGTTATAAAAAAAATACCTTTAACAAAACATGATTTTCTTCAATTAAGTTGAAATTCAAGTTAATATACAAATTTAATTACCTTTTAGACAGGAAACATTAACATTTGAATCTCTGTAAGAAGGTTAAATATAATGATCAGTCCAAATATAATAACGTGTACCACAAGTAGTGTCTATGTAAGGAACAAATAGGTAAGGAAAGTTTTCTATTTTTTCCCCCCTCTGGTTTTTCTTGTTTTTTTCCCCCTCATTTTTTTTTTTTTTAAACACTACTTCTATTTTGAGTTGTGATAACAGAGGAAGACCATTAGGACAAGAGTTTGGGGGTTTCTGAAATGAAGACAGAGGAATGGCAAGGATTGGTACGTTAGGCATGAGATGAGAGGAAGCCAAGAAAGCAAAAAGAAAAAGGAGCGTGCTGTGTAGTTTCACTGGGCTGAAAGTGTTCAATGGGGAGAGGAAGTGAATGGGACAGGAGAGTGAGAGGCAGGGGCTGGCACTGGAGAAAGGAGTAGGCTGCCTCCTGGGTCCCCCAGTTGTCAAGGCATCGCGTTTCACTTTTGCTTCCCGGTGTATGCTGTAATTTCACTTGCATCTTCCTTGTCCCTCCAACCACTGGAGTTTTCAAAGTCATATTTAACTATTGTATTTGACCATGTCAAGAATACACAGAATTTCTGGGTTCTCATATGTCCTGTAAGTCCATACGGTGGCTTAGTCAAGATTCTTAGGCGTTATGGCCAAACTAAAACTTTGTGTGTTGCTTAAAATGATAAGTAACACTGAGCTAGTGTTTTGAAGGAAGCTCTCTTTGCTTCCTCTCCAGCTTTGATAATCAATGTGTGGTTTAAAAGAAAGACGTCAGTATATCTAAATAATTGTACAGTTAGCTAACTTGCCCACGGCTTTGACTCTGTCACCTTTGACCTCTGGCAGTCTTGCACTGGATACTTCTGCTTCAGTGCTATTTGATTGTATTATTTTCTCGCATAAACTCTTCATGGGTTCCCCGTTGCCTGGACTGCCTTTTCTTGTTTGTCACTAGCCTAAAGTCTACCAATTTTTCTCCCTAGCATCTGCCACAAGACTCTATATGTTGTTCAGTGAATGTTTGTTGATTATGTTTAAAATGATAATGAATGAGTGATGAATGAATGACATTTATGTCTGTGGAAACAGACTGAGTTAAAGTCCTAGGTCTTGAACTCTCTGAGCTGATTTGTGTCTGTGTTTGTAATTTTTCAAAGTGCTGGCTTGAAGTTTTAATCTTTAATTTGTCAATCTTAAATTTATACTTAGTGTGCAGTTGAAAGGAGACACAGTGGATAAAACGCAGTAGAAACCTTGCTTATTGTCTTCTAACTTGCCATTATACATTATCATCAAATTGGTATTGTGTATCTGTGGTGACCTAAATGGGAAGGAAATCCATAAAAGAGGGGATATATGTATATGTGTAGCTGATTCACTTTGATGGGTAGCAGAAACTAACATGACGTTGTTCAGTTGCTAAGTCGTGTACAACTCTTTTGTGACCCCGTAGACTGTAACCCACCAGGCTCCTGTGTCCATGGAATTTCCAAGGCAAGAACACTGGAGTGGATTGCCATTTCCTTCTCCAACACAACACTGTAAAACAGCTATAATCCAATAAAATAAAAAAGAATTGCATTGAGTGGACCTTGAAAATCTTTCTTTGTTTTCTATTTCTTCTACTCCCACTCCCAAGCCACCATCTGTTTTTTAAAATGTAGGTTTTATTATTATTCAGTTATGATGAGACTAGCATATCCAGAGATAGATTTTTATACACATAGATCCAAGAAGGATAGGGGTGAGAGAGGGAGGACCCATGGGGGGAAACACCACAATCAGTCAGGAGGCAGATGGAAAGAGAGGGAAATGTGGGCAAGACCCTTTATTGTGGTCTCTGTGGGAAGGAATGGGTGAACTGAATAAACGGGTTTATTATTATTCAGTTGCTAAGTTGTGTCTGACTCTTTGTGACCTCATGGACTGCAGCACACCAGACTTTCCTGTCTTTCATCATCTCCCAGAGTTTGCTCAGGCTCATGTCCTTTGAGTCAGTAATGCCATCCAACCATCTCATCCTCTGTTGTCCCCTTCTCCTCCTGCCCTCAATCTTTCCCAGCATCAGGGTCTTTTCCAGTGAGTCCGTTCTTCTCATCAGGTGGCCAAAGTATTGGAGCTTCAGCTTCAGCATCAGTCCTTCCAATGAATATTCAGGGTTGGTTTTCTTTAGGATTGACTGGTTTGATCTCCTTGTAGTCCAAGGGACTCTCAAGAGTCTTCTCCAGCACTGCAGTTCAAAAGCATCTATTCTTTGGTGCTCAGCCTTCTTTATGGTCCAGCTCTCACATCCATACATGACTACTGAAAAACCACAGCTTTGACTATACGGATCTTTGTTAGCAAAGTGATATCTCCGCTTTTTAATATGCTGTCTAGGTTTGTCATAGCTTTTCTTCCAAGCAACAAGTGTTTTTTAATTTCACGGCTGCAGTCACTGTCTGTAGTGATTTTGGAACCCAAGGAAATAAAGTCTGTCTCTGTTTCCAGTTTTTCTCCATCTATTTGTCATGAAGTGATGGGACCAGATGCCATGATCTTAGTTTTCTGAGTGTTGAGTTTTAAGCCAGCTTTTTCACTCTCCTCTTTGACCTTGATCAACAGGCTCTTTAGTTCCTCCTCTCTTTCTGCCATTAGAGTCGTATCATCTGCATGACTGAGGTTGTTGATATTTCTGATATTTCTCCTGGCATTCTTGATTCCAGTTTGTGATTCATATAGCCTGGCATTTCCCATGATGTACTCTGCATATAAGTTAAATAAGCAGGGTGACAATATACAGCCTTGACGTACTGCTTTGCCGTTTTTGAGCTAGTCTGTTGTTCCCTGTCTGGTTCTCACTGTTGCTTCTTGTCCTGCATACAGGTTTCTCAGGAGGCGGGTAAAGTGGTCTGGTATTCTCATCTCTGTAAGAATATTCCACAGTTGGTTGTGATCCACACAGTCAAAGGCTTTAATATAGTCAATGAAGCAGAAGTAGATGCTTTTCTGGAATCCCCTTGCTTTTTCTAAGACCCATCAGATGTTGGCAATTTGATATCTGGTTCCTCTGCCTTTTCGTAAATCCAGCTTGTGCATTTGGAAGTTCTTGGTTCACATAGTGTTGAAGCCTAGCTTGAGGGATTTTGAGCATAATCTTGCTAGTGTGTTTAATGAGGGTAATTGTGGGGTAGTTTGAACATTCTTTGGCATTGCCCTTCTTTGGGATTGGATGAAAACTGACCTTTTCCAGTCCTATGGCCATTGCTGAGTTTTCCAAATTTGCTGGCATCTTGAGTGCAGCACTTTCATAGCATCATCTTTTAGGATTTGAAATAGGTCAGCTGGAATTCTATCACCTCCACTCGCTTTATTCGTGGTAATGCTTTCTGAGGCATTCTGAATCCAAGATGGTTGAGTAGAAGGATGTGGGCTCATCTTCTCCTGGGAGAACAGCAGAATCCAACAAATAGGTTTAGGGTTGGCTGGACTGAATAATTTCATTATGCTGGAGGCTGTCCCTAGTTGTCTGGTATATGGCCCTAGGGTGATTAGGGCTGGGGAGTAGTAGCCCTGGAGGTGGTTGAGAGAATGTACTCCAGATTAGCTTGTTTGCATATGTAAGATCTGCTCACAGTAATTACCCAGCCTGAGAGGAACAGTGGAGGCATTGTCAGTAGGTCCCGGATGTCACCCTGGCACAAATACAGAAAATAAAATGATACGCTTAATACAGTGTCTGGCAACAGAAAATTCTAACTGGTCTACCCATGTGCATGTGTACTTTCCTACAGTTCAGCTTTCAAACAACAGCCAGAGGAATCTTAAAAGTATAAATCGTAAGTGTAAAAAGAAAGTATAAATTAGATCGTGTCTTTCCTCTGCTTAAAATTCTTCTCTTGTGTATCTGTTAAGGCCCAGCTTCCTTTCTTTGGTTTTGAGGCCCTTCATCATTAGCTCCTACCTCCGTCTGTGTTCTGCTTTATTTTTCAATCACTTTATTCTAGGTACACTGATCCCTCGACAATAATTTGCTCCTTTTCTCCTCAGGGTCTTTGTACAGACAGTTTTTGGTACCAGAATGCTCTTTATAACTGATTAACTTCTAGCTAACCTTTGACACCAGCTTAAATGTTATTACTTTAGGGAGGACTGAATTAGGTCCCTTCTATTAATTTTTTTGGGATTGTTAATTTGTTTACCTATTCATTGCTTTTGTGTGAGTAATATAAGAAGGGAGGTATTGGGGATAAAACAGAAAGCAAGGATGACCATTATTACATATAAACTTTGGAGTTTAAGCATTTCTTTTCTTTTCCAAATGTTATTTATAATCCACAGGCATGAATGGAGGGAGAATATTTTGTTAAAAGCTTACCCATGTCTACTTGCAAAGTTTTTCATATATTTCAGTGCTTCCCAAGGCAGGGGCTACCATGGAAAGTGTGTGAAAGTGAAAGTCACTCAGTCGTGTCTGACTCTTTGCAACCCCATGAACTATACAGTCCATGGAATTCTCCAGGCCAGAATACTGGACTGGGTATACATTCTCTTCTCAAGAGGATCTTCCCAATTGAACCCAGGTCTCCTGCATTGCAGGCAGATTCTTTACCAGCTGAACCACCAGGGAAGCCCTCATATTACTTATAAGTGAGCAGTTATGAAGGATCAAGGGCTCAGACTCTCCTCTAGCAGCTTCCTTTGCACTATTCTGTTCTTTCATATGAACTAGGGACAGTTTCGGAGAAGGCAGTGGCACCCCACTCCAGTACTCTTGCCTGGAAAATCCCATGGACGGAGGAGCCTGGTAGGCTGCAGTCCATGGGGTCACTAAGAGTCAGGCACGACTGAGTGACTTCACTTTCATTTTTCACTTTCATGCATTGGAGAAGGAAATGGCAACCCACTCCAGTGTTCTTGTCTGGAGAATCCCAGGGACAGAGGAGCCTAGTAGGCTGCCGTCTATGGGGTCACACAGAGTCGGACACGACTGAAGCGACTTAGCAGCAGCAGGGACAGTTTTACTAGCAGAAATAGTGAATGCGAAATAAAGTCTCATCCAGTTCGTCTCATAGCACTCCTCTTCTTACCACAGTTAGTAATCATATTTATTTGTTGGTTTGCTTCTGGAATACCTGAGTATCTCAGGCTACTTTGTGCCGTAGGAGGGGCAGAATTGTGTCTGTCTGGTTTATGTGGTCTGATGCTTGGCTTGAGTTGAGGGTCAGTGAATGAATGCTGAGATGAATGATAAAAACTGGATTTGAGTATGTGTCCCAGGTTAAAATTATTGAGGCCAATTTTAATGTAGAATTGTTGGACTTTGGTCCATCTAACCGACTGTGTATTGGAATGGGCCACTTGAAGAGAATTTTACCTTTCCCCAAAGGTGTTGCCTTGACTCATCCCTCAAGAGATGGAGCTGCCGTTTTAGGTTTCTGCCCAGTTTAGAATCTCTAATTTTTGTAGGAGCTGTCAATCCTACCCTTAGAGTTGCTGATTTCTTAGTGTAGATTGCAAGATAAAATACATATTTTCTGTGTGCTTTTCAGTGAACATAATCTTGAATGCATTGCTAAGTTAACACTTTTCAAGATTTTGAAAAAGAAAATTAATATTTAAAGAAGTTCTCTGAAGGATACACCATCTATCTTCTGGAGTGAAGCTTGACTGTGGGTGTATATCAAAGTCACCTGTAGAGGTTTTAAGAGCCCTATTTAGTTAGAGGCTCTAAGGTATGGGACCTGGGTCACAGGTGATTCTGGTGTACAGCCAGGTATAAGAGCAGTACTTCGTATGAAAGTTTCTACACAGGCAGTCATACCCCAAGGAAGCCTTGTCAAGAATGCTTTTTTATGTTTCCTATCAGTTAAAGTCCTGGCTCTATAGTGTAGATTCATTTGTAAAGAAGTACTTTTAAATGTTTTAGTGAATATTTATGAACTCTTGGTAATACTTCCCAGTCCCTCCACCTAGCAAAGTTGAGTGTTGTCTGCAAATTTAAGGTGTGAGATGGGGAGCAATGAGAGATGTGGGTAGAGAGGTAGACTCTGAAAGGTCTTGTATGTGTTGTGAAGCAGTTCTTTTTCCCTTTGGTAATGGAGAGTCATTGGAGGTTTTTTAAAATCAGGAAGGCAACATGGTTAGCTTTGACTTTGTTTTAAAGGAAAGTTACCTGTCAGTTATATGGAACATAGATTAAAATGGGGGAAAAAACTACAAGGAGACCAAAGTAAGCCTGTGCAAGAGGGAATGAGGAGCAGTAGGGATAAAACGGGACTGAATTCTAGCCCTGTAGGTGCCTGTTTCAGTTTAAGCTCCAACCAGTCAGCTCTACCCTTGACTTCAAGACAGCTAAAATCACAAAGGCTTTATTGAGAAGTCTTTCCCTGACCGAATTCTCTTAATCTGTTCTTTTGGTAGTTTTTTTATGTCATATTTTATAGTACTTTCCATTCTCTATTGCTCTGTTTTGATTATTTGATTCCTGTGTCTTCTTATCTTACACTGATGCCACTTTTCATGATAGCTGCTTCTCTGTGGAAATAGCTGTTGAACAAATTGTCCTCTAAACATGTCATTCTTGGTTTTTTCCCCTTCTGTTTTTGTGCCTTTTCTCATGGTCTTTCTCTTTTCCAAATGTTCTTATTTCTCTTCTACACCCATATCTTGAAGTTTTAACGTTTTTTTCCCCCCATAATTCAAATCCCACCATTTCTGCAAAGTCCTCTAGTGTGATTCTTCCATGGTCTCTTCCACCTTGGCTCTTAGAGTATTTAAGCTGTGTACTCCTTTATGCTTCCTTATATATTTTCATCTTTTTATTTAGTCTGTGAATGTTGATATTCTGCCTTTTTGAGTTGGACAGGATATTTTACACATCACTGTACATAGCATATCCTTAATAATGTGATGGTCATTTGCCCCATTTTAAGTCTTCCTAAAAGCAACTTGGCTACATAGTTCATTCTACTCTAAAAAACCTAAGACCTCGCCTCAGAAATATTTTAAATTGTCAGTAACTTTAATTATATGAATTTAAAGCAAAAAAAATTATTATTATTTTTCTCTACGATTTTAAAGGTCAAAATAAAAGAATTTAAAAAATTTGGGGGGCCTTATTGAAATACAAAGTTGAGTGTTAATATTTGACTGGATATAAAATCCTTTAAAGACTTATGTTTAAAATGCTTTAATTAAAGTAAAATATTTTCATTTGTTCCTTATGTTAAATAGTGTGTCCTTTGCCAAAACAAAGCTTTATTTTCTTGGGAATCACTCAGAACATTTGGACCTCCTCTGGTTTGTAATCCTGTTAAATTTCATCTGTGAATTAAAGCCTAATTATACATAGTTGGTACCCTACATAGAGACAATGCCATGTATAATAGTTTACTCATTAAGTTTACTTATTGAAACATTATGAAATGCTGAAAATACTTTGCATTGGTATTAAGAAATAATTTTCTTTGAGAATTAACTGAACTTAATTGTCTATATATTTTTCTTTAGCCCATATGTTGTAAAGTACTATGGCAGTTACTTTAAGAACACAGACCTCTGGATTGTTATGGAGTACTGTGGAGCTGGCTCTGTCTCAGACATAATTAGATTACGAAACAAAACAGTAAGTATTTTAAAATTGTTTTGCCAATCTCATTTCTAAAGATTCATATTTTAGAAGCTGACTATACAGTGTTTTGTTACAAGGAAAATATTAGTGTGAAGAAAGAAAAGACTTCACAGTGTAAAAGGATCTAGTATGAGGTGTGAGAATTAGTCACAGATCTTTGTGTGGCAAATACAGGAGTCATATGATTGTTTAATTCATTTATTAGGATAATTCTTGGTTTAGTCACCGAGAAACCACCATGGCACTCCTCTTCTTCATTTGGAATCAGTGTTGCATGTTCTTCTTTAACTTGAGTTGAGTAAGTTATGGCTAGAATTTTATTTTTGTAATATTTATGGTGTTTCTTTATCATAAGTTTTTTTGTATTATAACCTATGGTTGATAAACAGTTGAAGTATTATGTTTCTGAATCTTAAAAATAACTGAAGAACAATTTTTGTCTTATTTCCCCAAATATCTCAGGATGTTTGAAATTAATAGAGCTCAATTATAATTTTTTTTTCTGGTAAATTCAGCTTAGTGAGAATGTGTTATTTAATGATAAATTTTATGGCTATGTTTTAACCCTAAGTAAAAGAGCTATTTACAAAATTGTTTACTTTAGCCTAGCAATGCACCTAGTTAACTTGGATAATTTACAAGACCAAAGTGACCTTTTTAAAATCTGCGAATGACTAAGAATAATAAATCAGTGAAATAATTTGTAATTCTGTAAAACAGTATCCCAGTAACTACATGTCATTATTACATGTTGTCAGACATGTTTCAGTAAAATACATTCGGAAAAATACTTAACTACTTGAGTCAATTTGTGGTTAACCAGAATCATTTTAAAGTTTGATTGGGGAAGTATGTTGTAAGTTTATCCTACTAATTTTTTTTTTCTGTTACAGAAAATAAAGTAAATAGGTTTTCTTTTAAACGAAGTGAAACAGAAGTTAAAATAATCCCTGTTTTGACAGAATGGATTAAGTGATTTGTGACATTCTAATTATATATTTTAGAATTTCTATGGTGCTTAACTAACATTTATGTAAATCAGATGACTCCTGAATGGCAGAACAATGCTTTAATTGAAAATAATTATACTCCAGTTAGGGAAGTGTTTTAAAACCATTTCAGGGCTAAACTCAGTGCATTTGGTATTTAAAGTTACCGGGTAGAAATACGGAGTAATACTGTATGAAACGGAATATCTATTTATTCTAAATATTAATGTTACCATTTTGAGTCCATAGGAAGAATACAGCCTTTTATGTATTCTAAGTATACAAAAATACTTTATTTCTGTGGTTAATAAATAGAAACCATGAAGGTATACTATAGTTCTAAAAGGTAGATTTGGATGGGATAATTATTCTCAGGTATCTCCTTCACCAATTATCAAAGGAAGGATTTTACCCTATTTGCACTTCTTTTTAGAAGGCAGATTCCACCTAACATGTTTGGAGATCATACATTTGAAATAGTCTAATTATTATTCTCACAAGTTGGTTTTCCTTGGGCCTGGGGAAGTATGGAAGGGTCTGATTCCCAAACACAAAAAGGAATCCAGAACTGCATGAGATGGCTCAGGAGCTGTACATATGTTCTTTCTGGGTATTGCCTTGATAGCAGCTCTTGTTAAATCTCAAAAATATTCTGCTTTTTTATGCTACTTATGCTACTTTTCCTTCATTTATGTATTATTTTAAAAAAGTACCATTGTTATGAAGGTTGGCAGTGTGAGGGATAGTTATCATCCTGTTTAATATTTGATTTTTTTTAGGAATGTTCACTGGAAGGATAATCTTGATTGTTTGAATTTCAGAGGCATGGCTTTCAAAAAACGTGACAAGTGAAACAGTTGTCCTCGACCTGTTAATACTCCAGTCTTTTCCTAAGAGTACAGAAAATTTTCTTTTAGGCTTTATATGCTGTTTGGGTTTTTGTTACATGCTTTGTTGTTTCTTGTAATTCTGTGTACATTTTAAACAGCACAAGGCTGTTTAAATAATAATTCTTCTTATTTTTGATGGTGTTTAAATTTATACTTTTTTTGCTCTTTATTCTTTTTTTGCATTTCTCAGTTGCCTGAACAGTGTTCTTTAGTGTTTCCTTATGATGGTAATAAAATCGCTCTCGTTTTTTTGTTTTTTCTTGTATGAAAATGTTATCTCACTTAACTTTTGAATGATATATTTGCTGGGTAAAGAATTCTAGGTTGGCAATTTCTTTTACATTTTTTATTTATTTTAAGAGGATTGACTCTCAGAAAACCACCTAAATAATACCCTTTGTGTAGAATTATTCTTGTCTTTGAAAGAAATCTCATTAGTGATGAACTGTTCTTGATTTTGAAAATCAAAATAGAACTGAGTTCTATTGCTATCTTTTTTTTTTTTTTTTGTATTGAAGTATAGCTGATTAACAATGCTGTGATAGTTCCAGGGGAACAGGTGAACAGCAAAGGGATTCAGCCATTTTCCCCCAAGCCCCCCCTCCACTCCACATAACACTGAGCAGACTTCTATATGCTATATGGTAGATCCTTGTTGGTTATCCATTTTAAATATAGCAGTATGTACATACCCATTCCAAACTCCCCAGCTGTCCCTTCCCTGACCCTTCTCCCGCCAGCAACCAGAAGCCTGTTCTCCAAGTCTGTGAGTCTGTTTCTGTTTCACTAGTAAGTTCATTTGTATTTCTTTTTATATTCCACGTGTAAGAGATGTCATAGGTGCTATTGTTTTTTTGATCAAATAGTTCTTTAAAAATTAAAGATAGAGAAAAAATCTGATGAAGTTACTTCAGCTTCACAGTAAGACTGGGTTCCTAGAATAAAGGCTGGGTTCGTGTTTTAGTGTTTTGGTATATGCTTTTGCCTCATCTGCTCCCCCACCTTTGAGTGTTTCTCCTTACCCCTAGTCTTTGCCTAGTGAGTTTGCATCCATGAAGGACTAGCTCAGTTATCACCTCTTCTTTGAAGCTTTCCCTATTTTCCCAGGTAGTTTTATCTATTTGGTAATTGGTTGACTAGTGAATTAGTTAAGTATTTATTGCATATTCACTCTTACATAAGAGCACAATAAATTCTAGCTGCCATTATTTTATAATTTTTACTGTTATTATCTTACATATTTTGACTGCTGGATAGACTAAGCATCTTGTCATTTGTGTATTGACTCTCTTACTTATTTTTAGTGCTTGTCCTTTGCATTTTATTATTATTGTTGGTAGTGGTGTTTTCTTACATCGCAGGCTTGCTTGACAGTTTGCTAATAGTTTTATGAGTATTTCACATGTCATTTTAAAAGTCAAAAAACCAGTTATCTTATTGTCAGCATAGATATTAAAGAAAGAATTTCAAAATCTTTCAAAATCTTTTAGAAATTTAACTTCTAAAATCTCTTTTAGAGGTTTTATGCCCTGACATTTTCTTTGGGAAATACCTGCTGCTGTTGCTGCTGCTAAGTCATTTCAGTTGTGTCCAACCCTGTGCGACCCCACAGACGGCAGCCCACCAGGCTCCCCCGTCCCTGGGATTCTCCAGGCAAGAACACTGCTGTGGGTTGTCATTTCCTTCTCCAATGCATGAAAGTGAAAAGTGAAAGTGAAGTCGCTCAGTCGTATCCGACCCTCAGCGACCCCATGGACTTGCAGCCTACCAGGCTCCTCTGTCCATGGGATTTTCCAGGCAAGAGTACTGGAGTGGGGTGCCATTGCCTTCTCCGTTGGGAAATACCTAGGAAAAGATAAAAACATAGAATTAAATTTGAGGGTTAATTAGAGCTCTCAGTGGTTAAACTGAGCCTGAGTAGCAGAGTTTGGGACTGGATTGTTGGCAGTTGAGCCAATAACGAATGGTAGTTCGGGTAATGGTGGTAGTACTAGAGGGAGAATGAAGGTGAAACTTTCTTATATTGCAGTGGGTGATAAAAGTTTGAGTCTTCTAGTTGCATTTAGAGTAGAAATCACTATTTGGTTAGTATTTATTGAATCTTTTGGTTTGTAAGTTAATACTATATATAAGTTAAACTATAATAAGTATATGTAAGTTAAACTCCTGATTCTGTGATCAAACTCACAACACACAACTCATGTCCTGGTATTATGTATCTTTAATAAGTGACTTTTTAAAAAAATAATATTTAAAACTAGAGTTTGTTGAAACCTATGTGTAGATAACTTTTCTGTGGCTATCCTGTACTTGGAAATCACATTTAATTATTAGTCAGCTTTTAGTCTTTAGGAGAAAAGGTTTAGCAGTTGCTTTCCCCTACTGTAAGCCTCTCAGGGGCAGAAATTTTTATATGTTCATCGTGAAACTATTACAAGTGCCTAGAATAGCTACTGGCATCTAGCAACCTTGATAAATGTTTGTTGAACTGAAATAGGAACTATTCCATGACTGCTTCTTCTGTGAATATAGACAATCTAACTCATCTATTTAGTGTTGTATTTTTGTAGGTAAATTGTAATTTTCATAGCTACTACTATTAAGTATTAATGATGTGGGTTATTGAACAGATATGATCATATACCAAAGTATATGTGCTTATCAGTAACCTATGAAAGTGTGAAATAACAGGATCTGTTGTGTTAGTTCCCTGATTTTTATAGAAGTTATATTTATGTAAATTTAATTTTTTGCTAATTTTTGCAAGTGTATATCCCAATAACTCAAACCATATGCCTTTTGTTGTTATTACTGGAAGTTAATATAATCATTTCAGGTGTTTTTTTTTTTAGTGTTTTCAAGTTTAAAAAGAATAAAAAGTCCAGTAATTATGGGAATAAATACACAAAATATTTATGGCAATAATTTTGAAGGTTTTCTTGTGAGGACATTTTAAAAACCAATATATTTTATGTTAAATGCATTTAGCCTCTGAACATTTATGCATTTCAAGTATTTATGCATTTATGCAAAGTAAAAATAGACAATTCTGTGAAATTGAAGCTTTTTAAAGATAGATTATATATTTGATTAGAGGCTTTCAAAATGATTTTTACAAAATTATTAAGCTATGCCGTGACATATGGAAGAAATAGAGTCTACATCTTAGACGTTTATTGTGTATTTGGAAATGTTCTAAGAAAAGGCCTAGGGTTGGTCTCTCCCACTCTGACTCAGCTTTTTATTTGACCACTTATTTTAATTCAACCTAGCACTTTGGATTTTAGTTTTGGTTCTTCCAGAAACTAGTTTTATAATCTGGATCTTCAGCTTCCTCATCTATTAAATAATGATTAGCATTGGTACAGTGCTTTGCATTTTACTTGGCAGTTTTATTTACATTTTGGTTGAATGGAAAGGTTCAAAATACATTTATTGATCTAGGCCTGGTGCTGTGCGTTAGAGGTACAAATAATTCTTAAGAAATGTTGCTGCTGTTGCATTGTTTGCAGACTGGTTAAGGTAATGCATATGTAAAAAGCTAAATTTGATTCTGTAAAGAGTTGGAGTTCTTTAGGGAAAGTACAAGACAAGCGCTTAGCCTAACATTCAAGTTCAGTGAAAGCTTCATAGGAGAGAGAACCGTTTAACATGATCTTGGAAGAGGACTCATCTGTCATTGGAGTCAGGCTTCACAAGGGCAGGGTCTTGTCTTCTTTGCTGACTGTTCTGTCCCGCTCCTCGGACAGTGCCTGATGTGTAGGGTGCTGAGTAAATATTTGTTGTTGTGTAAGTGAATGAATGAATGACTCAGAGAAGAGAGGGCAAAGGACATCTTGGAAGAGGAAACAATTTTACACTAGAATTATATTTTCATCTTTAAAAGTCCAGTGTCATATTCCTTGATCAGCTGAAGGAAAATGTTCCCAGCATCTTGTTTAAATGGGTTTACTTTCCTCACACTTAATTGCTCAAAATCATTGTCATGTGTTAGTTTGATGGATCTATGCTAGGATCATGATTTTTTGTTTTCCCTTTTTTTTTCTTTTCATGTTGGAAGAAGTAGCATATGCTATCTTTATCATTTCACTAATGTTTTCTAGCTTCTTACTCATTTTATCTAGTTCCTGGAGTTTATTTGATTCTTCTTTGAGAAAACATTCTTTGGGTCTTCCTGATTTCTTGTTCTAATGTGGACTCATTGCTTTTTAGGTCTGCTGTACAGCTGCAGTCCTGGGATTTCTTTTCACTGGACTCCTGGGTTAGTGTCACCATTTTCTTGTGTATTTCCTATTTCCTTGGCTTTTCACTCTTGTTCTGTGTTTTTCCTCAGCTATCTTCTTCAGGGTACAAAATTAACAGATCAACTTGTTGAGTCCTTCTGTGTCTGAAAATGCTTTTATTTTGCTTTCAAACTTGATTGATAGTAGCCTATGTAGAATTTTACATTGAAACTAAGTTTCTCTCAGAGCTCTGGTAGCTTTTCTGTATTATCTTCTAGCAGCTAGTGTTGCTAATGTTCTAGATAGCTAATGCCTGTCAGAGGCTTATTCATTTGTAGGTTTCCTCCCACCTCACAACTTTTTAGACTTTTTTCTTTATTCTGATGTCTCTGATGTTGAATAAGGATCAAGATATTTCATGAGGATGTGCCTAAGTATGAGTCCTTTTTAGTTCCTTTCAGATAAAAACTTCTGTCTTTCTTTAGCTTTGGAAAAATTTCTTTGATAATTTCTCCCCTATTTTATTCATTGGATGGTGAAAACGCCTGAATTTTATTCTTTTTTTTTCCTCCCAGGTTTTCTGTCTCCTTTTGTTTTTTTTTCCTACTTTAATTTTCTGACTCTTCTAACTGAACTTTTTATTTCAGTAGTTATATTTTAATTTACAAGAACTCTTTTGTTTTTGGTTATTTTTTTTTTTTTTGCAACATCTTGATGCTTGAGACATGGATATATGATCTTTTCTAATCACTCTAAGAAAAATAAGTTTTGAAAAAAGTTGTTTTCTGTTTCTTGAATCATCTCTATTTCTGCTGAGGTTATTGCTTCACTTGTTTGATCCTGGTCTTCCCCATGGCAGGATGACCGCTAGAAAGGCTGACTAGCTCTCATTGGAAACATTGGGGCGATGCTTTTTGCCTGGCAGGTATAGTGTTAAGATGAACTGGCTGGTATCTGGCTTGAGGAGGAAGTGCCTGCAGAAGTGGTTTGTTCAGTTTCTTTAGCCATTCCCCTCCCCTGCCTTTTCTGGGGCCTGGGGATGAATTCCAGGATGCATGTAATCTCTGTATAAAGTAGGCATGAGGAGCTCACTCTTGTTCTCTTTTCTTCTTTTCACTTCCTGGGGAAAAGCTAGCCTACCTTTTCCACCTTTTCCACATCTCTTCCCACTCCTGCCCTCTCTACCCAGCGGTTCTAACTTGGAACCCCCTTGGTGTTTACTTGGTTATCACCCCTTCCTTGCCTGCTCTTGCCTGTGAACTCTTCATAGAAATGCTTCCAAATTTATTATACTCTCCTGTGCTGATTCTTTTATCAGTTTATTTATTAAATTTTTTTCTATCAGTTTCATGGGAATTTAGAAGGAGGAAAGACAGAGAACTAAACAAATTGCAAATTCAGGTTGGTTTTGAACCTGAATCAGTGGTATGTTCTTTTCCCTTCCTACCCACCTCCCTATCGATACTTTCATACCCTTAGGTGTTTAAAGTAATACAGCTACTTTGAGGAGTACAATTTGATGCTGTGTTGTCAAGTTGAATACGAAAGCGCCATGGGATCCATCCAGTGTTTCTCCTCTTCCATCTGTACCTTAAGAGAAACTCTAACACGATTGAATGGTGAGAAATGTCCCAGAATGTTGTCACAACAAGAAATTAGGAGCAAACTTAAATGTTGATGAGCACTAGACCCTGGACTAGAGAATTGCTGTTGTTCTTTCAGCCTCCATAGTTTTGCAGCCCTTTGGTGAAGGCAAGCCGAGAGTAGCATTCTGCTTGAAACCTTTTAGAGCACCCGCACCACAATGTGCAGATGAAAATGATGTTAAAATACCAAGTGAAGTTTGTGTCTTAAAACACAAGTCCAGTTTGGTATATGAGAAATTTTTTTAGTGTCTGCTTCTACCAGAATGAACTCTATTTTTGTGATTGGGTGGGAGTGGGGGAGGGGGCATTGAGGGAACACAGAATAATGGAGAGGAAGTTCCAGACTGAAGAAGCAGTTCCTGAGTTGTCCATATGTGTATTTTTGTGGTGGACTTGTTTTAATGGCAGTGATTGGGAACGTCAGGTTTACTTAGGCATTACTTGAGAAGTGTGAAGGACACATTGAGACCATTCTTTTTGGTAGATTCTGACTGTTAGTGTTATGGCAGTGATTCCCAACTCCAGTGACAGACATTTGATAGGTATTTTGAGAACCATTGCTGTAATACTGGTATGTGCCGGGCATATTATATAGACTGTTGCATTTAATCCTCATGTAAGGACTGAACAACTGTGTAAGGTAAGAACAGTTATTAACCCCATTTTTCCAGACAAGCAACTGAATCATAGAGTGGTAAAATAGATTAGAGGGAAAGAAAAGTTTGAAATTGAAGCCGACTGCTGGAATCGAACTGTAAAAGTTAAGAGCATAGAGTGGAGAGCTAGACTGTCTTGAATTGTGGCTCTGCTACATACTGGTTGTGTGAACTTAGGCAAGTTCCTTAACTTTTCTGTGACTCATTTTTTCCATTTGCTAAATAGGGTGAGAATACCACCCTACTTCATTGAATTGTGTTGAAGATTATACATTTGTAAAGTGCTAGAAACAGTCCCTGGTACATAAAAAGTCCTATATGTATTTGCATTGATATTGTCATCATTGTCCTGCCTTCTTACTTATATGGATGGAAATGTCTTTGCATTGTGAACATTAATCAGATGATGTGTTTGAGAATAATACAGGAGACTATGGAAACCAAGTACAGAATCTTAGCATTCACCATTGGTACCTTGAATTATTTTCAAGAGCGGTACATAAGCTCCATGAGATAGAGCTTACATTTTTAGGTACAGTGAAAGTTTGTTTAATAGAATCAGACAGTGGCTATTCAGAATATACTGGAGTATTTTATTTTAGTGCCCTTAAAATTAATGCCTTGTACATAATAGTCTTTTTGATATATGTTTGCATTTTAAAAATATATATTCTGCCTTGTTCATTATGTACTGTTTCAAACTTTTTTTTCCCTTAGTGAAGGCATACCAATTTCTTACTGATTTAAGGTTTAATACTTGGAGCCTCAAAGTTTGGTAGTGTTTCATCATTAATAGTAGACGTCTTTTTGAGACGTGTGGATTTCTGTTCCACAAAGTTCTTTTTAGGGTTTATGTTTGCCTGTGTTATTGGACTAATTCACGTTTGACTTTCCTAATCACTTTGTTGCATGTTCCCTCTTTGTGTAATAGATACTAGTTCATACGGGCTTTACAACTCCATATATATTGAGTGCTTTTCTGTTGTCTTCTGATCTCTTTTTCAGGAATCTTTTCATGTGGGAAAGGATTTTAAAATGTCTGCCCACTGACCATTTTCACAGTAGAGTATCAGTTCTCTTTCTCTTCAGATCAAGGGATTATAAGCAGCGAGTATATATGTATATTTACATATGGTGTAAGTAGTGAAAGCTTTCATTTTGAATCACTAGTTGTGGGACTTTGTGATAGATTATTAATTTTTTTTTTTTTTTTGCCAGACATCTGCAATCCAGATTTCATGAAAGAAAACCTCTCTCTGCCTTTTTGTATATAATAATGGCTAAAATATTCTAGTTATGTTTTCTAATGTACATACTTTGTATTGAGCAGATTTGTGTTTTTCTGGAAGAATCCCATAAATTTTTTATCGTTTAAAACCTTGGCTATTTTATACCCTCAACACTCCCGTTTTTGGGTGGGATGAGATAGAGTGGTGAGGGGTGGAAGGGAGTTACTGAGTTGCTGTGTTGTTTTTTCCAGTGTTTTCCTCATGTTGAATACCTAACAGCCCCATTAAATGTATGTATTATTTTCCTCAAGAAAGAAGGAGTAAGAGGGGGAGAAATTTTGATTGTAAAGCAGTTGGAATCTGAAGCTTCATGGATGTTCAGATAAAGCCTTACATGTAAGCTTAAGAATTACTTTTAAAATTTAGGTATTTTAGAAATTGCTACTTAATTCCTTAAGTTTCTTGCAAGAGGCTTTGGTCACCATTGTGTATTGATGTAACATGTATGTCGTAAAAACTAATAATGCTGAAACATTCGAAGAGCTCTATAAAATGAGATATCTAAATGCAGTGTTAATTTGGAGTAAACTGTATTGGCTGGGGCAGGTGGTACTCAGAAAAATGAAGGCAAAAAGGAGACTTTGCCTTCATGTTCCTTTTAAAAGACTTATTTATTCTACTTTTCCCACCCTCAGTTATTGTAGCCCTTTTGTTTGGGGGCAGAAAATAGAAATCAGCTTCAGAGATTTCATACTGTTAAATGTCTGGAGTGACCTATAGCAGTTCTAGAGTTGGTCAATGGTTTGTGCTTTGTACAAACTTCTTTTCCAGGAACCTCCCCACTTTTTTGGTATCTACTTGAAATTTACTACATCGGTTTCAGCTCTTGGTTATAAATTATAGAAACCTCACCTCAAACTGGCTTGAGTCAAGAAGGGAATTTATTTACTCACATAACTAAAAATCTTTGCAGAGCAGGTTTCATGCATGGCTTGATTCAGAGTGAAAGGAATTACTTAGACTTGTCTCTTTGTTTTAATACCTCTGTATTGATTCTGCTCTCAGACTCTTGCCTCATCGTGGCAAGACGGCTGCTCAGTTATACCTTTCTAGTTGAAATCCAGCAGTCTTGTACCTCACTGCTTCTGAATGGGTCATGTGCCTTTCTCTGTGGCCATTGGAATGTGATGCAGTAATTGGATTAGATCTAGGACATGCGTCTGACCTGGAGCAGGGATGGAATTGACTGCTAGAAATGCGTGGTCGGAAGGTGGGGAAATAGTGATTCCCTCAAGGGAAATGAGGGTATGTTAGCAGGAGAACAGTGAATGAATGTTAGAATGACAAAAATAACAGGGATTTCTATGTATTTATCAAACCTAAAATCAAAACTAAATGTACCAAGAATAAAACACACACACACCCACACACACACACCCACACCCCCTTCTAAAATAACTTCCAGAATAAATGTTAAGTGTTACAGGAGGTATCTGGTGAAATTCAGGGTTAAAACTATGGGGTCCTCAACCTTTTCTCCCCTTTGTCACAGTAAAGTGCAGTAAGGGACAGCTGGGATGATGTATCTCAAGGAGCCTGCTTCTGCTGGGTCAGCAATAAGTGTTCGCTCTAAGAATTCATGTAAGTGTGCTTTTCAGGATTACAGATCCATGGTTTCATTTAGACCATGGTGACCTGACCCTGGTTTTAGTTCTGGTGTCCATGGCCCCTTCTCCTGACAAGGATTTTCTCACCCTAAACAGGTACTGCTGTTCAGTTCTGTGCTAGAATCTTAGGAGAGTGAATCCTTTTGTGTGGAAAGTAATTCTTGCTCCTTATTTGGTGTCTCCTGTAGAGTGAGATTGAGTTCTAAGTTATTTCACACATGCTTCTTAAAAGTTCCAAGCCACAGCCTTAAAATGACCATGCAGTGTAGGATCAGACCCAGAGAGTTTTTTATAGCAATCATGTGCCACATTTTAACTCTGATTAAATACGTTGTACACATCACACTCCATGACATCTTTTCTAAATCTTTTGATTGTATTATAAACACTTTTCTTTATGATCTTTCCACATTACAGTATAGTCCCTCCAATAGTCTTGCTCTTCTACCTTAACTAAGTACATTAAACCTACAAAGGTATTTCCTTGGCTTCCCTAATTGGTAAGCTGCCCAGTTTTCACCTTAGTTGCTGTACTTCTTGGCATTTCTCCCAGTTCTATTTCCCTTTTTTAAGTCAGGCCCACTTTCACACACTGTATTTTTATATTGTACGTTCCTCTCCTGGCAGACTGCCTGTCACAGCCAGACCTGCCGTGAGCCCTCCCTCCCTGTCATAAGCCTGACCCCTTAGCACTCTGTGACTGGTTATTTGGAATGATGTGGTTTAGTGGAAGGGCCCTTGCATGTAGCATCAGAAGACCAAACATCAGTTCCTGGCTTGTTACATGTTAGCTCTGTGATCCCAGATGCACCGTGTAGCTAACTCCTTTTAACTTCAGATGCCTAATCCTAAAATGGACCTAATATCATATTACTTGCCTTACCTACCTCAGTGTTTTCTTGTGAGGAACAAAGATGATGAGTGTCAGAGCATTTTGTAACCTGCCAAGTTCTATACAAATGTAAATTGTATTTTGTTACTATTAAGGCAGAAACTTAAAAAGATAGTATTTAGTTTTTAATGATTTATCATTGATTTAAGAATTTTATATTTGTTGAAATAGTGGATATCCTGTAGTATTAGAAAAACATTAAAAGATCATTATGTCTTATCCAGTAAAATATTATTTAATTTTAGGAAATCAAGAAGTTAGTTTTTTTTCAGAAAATGGAAATTTAGCTCCTTAGGTAGCAAATCTAATTTTAACAGTTTTAGATGAAGCTCTTTTAAAATCATATTGTATAATTCTTTATACCTTTAACCAAAATGTATAAGTGCTTTCCATTTTAATAATATAAATAAAGGGGAAAAAAATAATAGGAGCACATTGTAAAAATTCCAAATAGTACAGAAGAGGAATTTAGCATTTACTCACTCATCCCTCAGTTTTACTTCCTGGAGGAGATGTCAGTTACCAGTTTCTTGTGGCTTCTTTCAGTGCATGCATTTTTTGAAAAAAAATTTTTTTTAATTGAAGGATAATTTCTTTACAGAATTTTGTGTTTTTTTTTTTTTTTAATTTTGTGTTTTTTTAAAAATCGGCCATAGGTACACCCATGTTCCCCTCCCTCCCAAACCTCCCTCCCATCTCCCTTCAGCCTGTAACAGAGCTCCTGTTTGAGTTCCCTGGGTCATACCCATTGGCTGTCTGTTTTACACATGGTGTTGTAAATTTCTATGTTACTCTCTCCATACATTCCCCCTTCTCCCTCCTCTCCTCCCATGTCCATAGGTCTGTTCTCTGTGTCTGTTTCTTCATTGCTGCCCTGAAAATAAATTCATCAGAGCCATCTCTTCAGATTCCATATATATGTCAGTATACGATATTTATATTTCTCTTCCTGACTTACTTCACTGTATAATGGGCCTCTAGTTTTGTCCACCTCATTAGAACAGATTCAGATGTTTTCCTTTTTATGGCTGAGTAGTATTCCGTTGTATATATGTACCACAGCTTCTTTATCCATTCATCTGTTGGTGGACATCTAGGTTGCTTCCATGTTCTAGTTCTTGTAAATAGTGCTGCAGTGAACATTGGGGTACATGTGTCTTTTTCAGTTTGGGTTTCCTCGGGGTATATGCTTAGGAGTGGGATTGCTGGATCATATGGTGGTTTTATTCCTGGCTATTTAAGGGGTCTCTATACCATCTTCCATAGTGGCTGTATCAGTTTACATTCCCACCAGCAATGCAAGAGTGTTCCCTTTTCTCCACACTGTCCCCAGCATATTGTTTGTAGACTTTTTGATGGTGGCCATTCTGACTGGTGTGAGGTGGTATCTCACTGTAGTTTTGATTTGCATTTCTCTAATAATGAGCGATGTTGAGCATCTTTTCATGTGCTTGTTAGCCATCTGTATGCCTTCTTTGGAGAAATGTCTCTTCAGGTCCCTTTTCCACTTTTTGATTGGGTTGTTTGCTCTTCTGGTATTGAGTTGTATAAGCTGCTTGTATATTTTGGAAATTAATTCTTTATCAGTTGTTTCCTTTGCTATCACTTTCTCCCATTCTGAGGGTTATCTTTTCACCTTGTTTATAGTTTCCTTTGCTGTGCGAAAACTTTTTAAGTTTAATTAGGTCCCACTTGTTTATTTTTGTTTTTATTTCCATTACTCTCGAAGGTGGGTCATAGAGGATCTTGCTTTGATTTATGTCATGGAGTGTTCTGCCTAAGTTCTCCTCTAAGAGTTTAATAGTTTCTGGCCTTACATTTAGGTCTTTAATCATATTTTGTTTTAAACAAGAGATTCATACTGCATGTGTTGGTGTTCTATACTTTGCTTTTTTTTTTTTTCCAAACTTCTTTTTTTCTTTTATTTTTTTTCCTTGGCCAGCCAGCCAGGAGATGAATTTTTTTTTTCAACTTTTGATGTATCTCAGAGATATTCCCATATCAGTATATAGGTCTGTGTGTATGTAACAGAATGTGTTTTTTTCAGTACTTTGGATAAAATGGGCTCCAACTTACATTGTAATCAAAGCTGAAGGAAACTTTTGTAGGTATGTATTGGCTGTAGTGCATGGGTTTGCAGAACCAGACAGGACTGAGCGACTGAACCGAACTGATTGTTGTACCTGTGTTGTTCTGGCCATTGGTTACATTCTGAGAAATGAAATTACTAGGTTAGAGGGCATGTTCGTGTGACAATTCCTTTTCTTTCTTTTTTTTTTTTTTGGAGAGGGGGCAGTTTCACTTTGAATTATGAAAGGATTTTGGATTTTGCTTTCAGTGGCTTCCTGCTTAACTGCATGCTTTGGCATCTCTTCATCTTAAAATTAGAAATTTTGACTAAAAAAATGCATTGGGATAGTTAGGGAGTTTGGCATGGACTAGGTACACACTGCTATATTTAAAATGGATAACCATCAAGGAGCTGCTGTATAGCACAGGGGGCTCTGATCAGTGTCATGTGGCAGCCTGGATAGGAGGTAAGTTTGAGGGGAGAAATGGTTGCATGTATATGTAGGACTGAATCCCTTTGCTGTCTACCTGAAACTGTCACGGCATTGTTAATCGGCTGTACTCCAACATGAAATAAGAAGTTAAAAAAATCCATTGGAATTTTAAGCAAGTTTATTTATCTATTAGCTAGTACTGCAAATCTACTACTACTACTATAAATGATTTTATTATTACATTCTCCACAGTAGCTTTTCTGCTTCTAGTCTTTAGATGAAGGCTACTGTCACAGTTTCCTTCTTAAAAGTTCAGGTATGATCGTACCATCTTTTCATTTAAAAATATGTAGGCACATAAAGCAGAGTTAACCCTAACCTACCTTTGCCATTTTGCACCGTTCTCCTATACACACTGCATTCGGACACAAAGAACTGGTACTAGACTTCATTCATTTTTATGCCCCGTTTCCTTTACACATACCTAGTATTTCTTTGGAGAAGGCAATGGCACCCCACTCCATTACTCTTGCCTGGAAAATCCCATAGACGGAGGAGCCTGGTGGGCTGCAGTCCATGGGGTCACTAAGAGTAGGGCATGACTGAGCGACTTCACTTTCACTTTTCACTTCGTGCTTTGGAGAAGGAAATGGCAACCCACTCCAGTGTTCTTGCCTGGAGAATCCCAGGGACGGGGGAGGCTAGTGGGGTGCCGTCTATGGGGTTGCAGAGTCGGACACGGCTGAAGTGACTTAGCAGTAGCAGTATTTCTTTTCCTCTTTGGTCTCCTGACAAACCGTGTACATTTTTCAAGAGGCAGCTCTAAAGTCTCCTCCTCTATGAAGACTTCCTTGAATAGGGAGAGTGGTGTGGTGAGATTGTCAAGGCTACAGGAACTGTATCATTCAAGGCCTTGAGGGTTAAAGTGTATGGTTTGGATTTTACTTTAAGAGTACTGGTTCTGATGCAGTATTGGTTCTTATAATCACCTTAGACACTGCTATCCTGGAGTGCTCCTATACCTAATCTTATTGTACCTGGCATTGCTTAATATCATAGTTATTTGTTCCTGTTCCCTTCCTTTCCCACTCAATTATGAGCACCATGAAGGCAAGGGCAGAATAACAGATTCTCAGTAAATTTTTGTTGGTGCCTACCATCTGTTGTTGTGTGTGGATATTGAATGAAATGATACCTGTAATGTGGCAGGTACGGTAAATACTCAGTAAGTGTAAGTTGTTGGTGTTGTCATTATCATCACTGGACAGATAAATCCTCACTTGGGAATAAAGGGTCCTTTTTTGAAAGAGATTAGATTTGGTGCAGGCCTTAAAAGTCTATGTAGGGATTACATTGGTGAGTTTTGCTCAGATAGTTTTCAAAACTTTATGAAAATTCAAGGTGCAAGTTAAAACTTGAAATTTGATAATACAATATCTATAGTTATCTGTCTGTGGCACATGAAAGGGGAACTATGTCTCATTTTTAGGTTTGTTTCTTTAATAGTAAGTACTATATGTAGAATTATTCTTACTGTTTTATTTTTCAAAAAATTCCAGGGTACTTCTGACATACATCTGGGTTTAAAAAGTGACTACAGCTCTCTTTTTAAAATGGTAGTTTTGGTGATATACATTCTGTTATTTTTCTGTTGATTAGTCATGATGCAGTGGTATTGAGTGAGTAATAGTTACATAATCACAATAGTAAAAGATGTTTACCAATTTTCACAGTCAGTAGCCAGACAAAAAAATAAAAGATAATCACAATTTTAAGCCATAATGGGAACATGATTAACCTAACAATATAAAATATTTACATACGATTTGGGGAGTCAGGCAGAGTGATGTGGTAAGTGAAAGTGCATACACGCACAAGTATCATCTATTCAGCCAGTCTGTGTCTTTTGGTTGGTGCATTTAATCCATTCACATTTAAGGTAATTGATGCTTTTGAACTGTGGTGTTGGAGAAGACTCTTGAGAGTCCCTTGGACTGCAAGGAGATCCAACCAGTCCATTCTGAAGGAGATCAGCCCTGGGATTTCTTTGGAAGGAATGATGCTAAAGCTGAAACTCCAGTACTTTGGCCACCTCATGGGAAGAGTTGACTCATTGGAAAAGACTCTGATGCTGGGAGGGATTGGGGGCAGGAGGAGAAGGGGAAGACAGAGGATGAGATGGCAGGATGGCATCACTGACTCGATGGACGTGAGTCTGAGTGAACTCCAGGCGTTGGTGATGGACAGGGAGGCCTGGTGTGCTGCAATTCATGGGGTCGCAAAGAGTCAGACACGACTGAGCCACTGATCTGATCTGATGATCCTATTACCGTCTCTTTAATTGTTTGGGGTTTATTTTCTATAGGTCTTCTCCTTCTTTTGTGTTTCCTGCCTAGAGAAGTTCCTTTAGCATTTGTTGTAAAGCTGATTTTTGCTGTAAAGCTGAATTCTTTTAACTTTTGCTTGTCTGGAAAGCTTTTGATTTCTCCACCAAATCTGAATGAGAGTCTTGCTGGGTAGAGTATTCTTGGTAGGTTCTTTCCTTTCATCACTTTAAATATATCGTGGCATTCCCTTTTGGCATGTAGATTTTCTGTTGAGAAATCAGCTGATAGCCTGATGGGAGTTCCCTTGTATGTTATATGTCGTTTTTCCTATGTTGCTTTTAGTATTTTATCTTTGTTTTTAGTATTTGTCAGTTTGATTACTGTGTGTCTCAGTGTGTTCCTCCTTGGGTTTATCCTGCCTGGGACTCTCTGTATTTCCTGGACTTGGTTGACTATTTCCTTTTGCATATTAGCAAAATTTTCAGAAAAATTTCAGGGAAATTAGGATAATTTGAAATTAGCTCTTCAAATATTTTCTCAGGTTCTTTCTCTGTTCTCCTTCTGGGATCCCTATAATGCAAATTTGGTGTGTTTAATGTTGTCCCAGAGGTCTCTTAGGCTGTCTTCATTTCTTTTCATTCTTTTTTCTATATTCTGTTCTGTGGCAGTGATTTTCACCATTCTGTCCTCCAGGTCATGTATCTGTTCTTCTGCCTCAGTTATTCTGCTGTTGATTCCTTCTGGTGTATTATTCATCTCTGTTTGTTTGTTCTTTAGTTATTCTAGGTCTTTGGTAAACATTTCTTGCATCTTCTCCATTCTGAGATCCTGGATCATCTTCACTATCATTATTCTGAATTCTTTTTCTGGAAGGTTGCTCAGCCCCACTTCATTTAGTTGTTTTTCTGGGGTTTTATCTTGTCCCTTCATCTGGGACATAACTTTCTGCTTTTTCATGCTGATTAACTTTCTGTAATGTGGTTTTGTTTTAGCCGCTGTGGGACTGTGGTTCTTCTTGCTTCTTCTGTCTGCCTTCTGATGGAGGAGGCTAAGCGACTTGTGTAAGCTTCCTGATGGGAGGGACTGATGGTGAGAAAAACTGGGAATTGCTTTGGTGGCCAGGGCCTTTGCTCAGTAAAGCTTTAATCCAATTATCTGCTGATGGGTGGGGTTGTGCTCCCTCCCTTGTAGTTTGGCGTGAGGGGACCCAGCCCTGGGGTCTCTGGGCTGTATGGTAGAATTAATGGTAACCTCCAAGAGGGATTATGCCAAGGGAGACCTTCCTGGACTACTGCTGCCAGTGCCCCTGTCCCTGGGGTGAGCCCCTGCTGACCCATGCCTCCACAGGAGACCCCTCAGCACTAGCAGGTAGTTTTGATTCAGTGTTCTGTGGGATCACTGCTCCTTTCTTCTGCATCTTGGCGTGCCTAAGAGTTTGTTTGTGCCCTCCAAGACTGGAGTCTCTGTTTCCCCCTAGTCCTGTGAAAGTCCTATAATTAAATCCTGCTGGCCTTCAAGTTGAGATTCCCTGGGGATCCCCAGTCCCTTTGTTGGATCCCCAGGTGGGGAAGCTTGATGTGGGGTTCAGAACCTTCATAAGAGTGGGAGAACTTCTTTGGTGTTATTGTTCTTCAGTTTGTGGGTCACTCACCTGGCAGGTATGGGATTTGATTTCATTGTGATTGTACCCCTCCTATTGTCTCACTGGCTTCTTCTTTGTCTTTGGACATGGGGTTTCTTTTCTTGGTGGATTCCAGCGTCCTCCTGTTGATGGTTGTTCAACAGCTAGTGGTGATTTTGATGTTCTTGCCGGAGGAGATGAGTGCCCGTCTTTCTACTCTGCCATCTTGAACCAGAAGCCCCAACATATTATTTTATATGCACAGATAATTATATAAAAAATATAGAATTTAGCTAAGAGTGTCAGTTTCATTTTTAGAAAAATAAAATTCTTAATTTTGTATGAATTTTCAAAACCTCCCTTGAATTTGCTTTTACTAGTGTAAAAACATTAAGGCACTATGAGTATCTTAAAACAGCTTGTGCATGTGCCCTTGAGACACGTTGGTGGGTGCTTTTTTATCAAAACCATATACATGGTGACATATTAAATGTATCATATTATTATACTAATCATATGACTCTAGAAACAAAAGTAACCAGAGGACTTAAAGCCTATCAAAACCATCTTTTTGTTTTTGTACAATGGGATTCTTTTTAAATTTGCCAATGAATTCATACCAGTATTGAAACCAGATGTAGACTTCCGTCTTTTAATGTATTAGCTCAGCTATAAAGTCTTATTTCCATCTCTGATTACTGACTGTTTCATTCATGGTTTATTATCTCTTTCCTGCCCTCCTTTTTCTTTTTTTTTTTTTTTAAACTAGAGTCTAAATATGATTCAAATGATTTTAAGATGACATTGCCCCCATTTGTGTAGTGACAGAAATAAAAGTAAATCTGTATTGAATTGATGATAACCTAATTAAATCCACAAATGAAGTACTCTCAATAAAATTTTTCATTGGAAAGGATTCTTGACAGATACTACTAAAAGAAGTGTTAGTTGTGGTTTGAGTGTTTTTTGTCTTAAAACTTAAATCCTGATGTATAGAACAGTCTTATGGACTCTGTGGGAGAGGGAGAGGGTGGGAAGATGTGGGAGAATGGCAATGAAACATGTAAAATATCATGTAGGAAACGAGTTGCCAGTCCAGGTTCGATGCATGATGCTGGATGCTTGGGGCTGGTGCACTGGGACGGCCCAGAGGGATGGTATGGGGAGGGAGGAGGGAGGAGGGTTCGGGATGGGGAACACATGTATACCTGTGGCGGATTCATTTTGATATTTGGCAAAACTAATACAATTATGTAAAGTTTAAAAATAAAATAAAATTGGAAGAATAAAAAAAAAAAAAAAACTTAAATCCTACTTTACTTCTTTCTATATAAAAGCAGATCTTCTCTCTTTTGTTTTTTTCTTTTCTTTCTATATATTTTCAATATAAAGCTTATGATTTTGAAATTTATCTGAACTGATTAAAAGTCATATTTATAGAAATAAAAAAGATATTACTTAAAATTTTTGGTTTTTCTATGTTGCCAAATAGAAACCTAGTCACTTTTAGTAACTGATTTTGTTTGTATGTAAGTGAAATTTACGTTTAAAGATTGTTTGAAAACAAAACTCTCTTTAGGAAAATGACTGTCAACGAACTCCCTTACCCCTTCCCTCTAAATAGTGAGTATGTGTCCAAAGGATGTGAAATAAACATCTAGACCAAGGCCTACATCTGGGAAGGACTACTTTCCTTTCTTTCCTATTCTCCATTCAGTACAGTTCAGTTCAGTCGCTCAGTCGTGTCCTACTCTTTGCAACCCTATGAATCGCAGTACGCCAGGCCTCCCTGTCCATCACCAGCTCCCAGGGTTCACTCAGACTCACGTCCATCGAGTCAGTGATGCCATCCAGCCATCTCATCCTCTGTCGTCCCCTTCTCCTCTTGCCCCCAATCCCTCCCAGCATCAGAGTCTTTTCCAATGAGTCAACTCTTCACATGAGGTGGCCAAAGTACTGGAGTTTCAGCTTTAGCATCATTCCTTCCAAAGAAATCCCAGGGCTGATCTCCTTCAGAATGGACTGGTTGGATCTCCTTGCAGTCCAAGGGACTCGCAAGAGTCTTCTACAACACCGCAGTTCAAAAGCATCAATTCTTCGGCGCTCAGCCTTCTTTACAGTCCAACTCTCACATCCATACATGACCACTGGTAAAACCATAGCCTTGACTAGACGGACCTTTGTTGACAAAGTAGTGTCTCTGCTTTTGAATATGCTATCTAGGTTGGTCATAACTTTCCTTCCAAGGAGTAAGCGTCTTTTAATTTCATGGCTGCAGTCACCATCTGCAGTGATTTTGGAGCCCCCAAAAATAAAGTCTGACACTGTTTCCACTGTTTCCCCATCTATTTCCCATGAAGTGATGGGACTGGATGCCATGATCTTCATTTTCTGAATGTTGAGTTTTTAAGCCAGCTTTTTCACTCTGTGACCCAAAATAAATGTTGAGTGGTTTAAATGTTGAAATAGATACTATTCTTTTCCAAAGCGCATTTGCTACCCTTGATATTTAATAGAGACCAGATAAACATTTATTCTTCTAAATTTGTCAAGATTTACCTGAAATTTTTGCACTTAAGGCTGAAATTTGGCTGCCTTTACTCTTTGTTGAATACATACTTTGAATCTCATCTTTGGAACAAGCCTTGCTACTCTGTGCTTATATTGAGGCTAATTCATGCATTCATGTTTGTGTGAAACTCATATAAAAGACTCTATAACTGTAAATTAATTTAAAAAATTTAAGTCAACATGATGTCTCTGTGTTCTAGAAAATGCTTGTTTACTTGTTAATTGTTAAAATGATTTTTTCAAGGGATACAAACCTTTCATTTTGTAATTGAAGTTAAAAGTCTTAAAGTGCAGATACCACATTTGAGCCTTAATATTCAAAGGGATTGTTAGAATAATACTGTACACAAATAATTTTAAGACATATCCGTGTACTATTAGAATCATTGGCTATTGCATCATTTTTTTTTTTTGATTAGAGGGAAGATATGAAATGAACCCCTAAAGTAGAGGGAGGGATTTATTACTGAATAGAGAAAAGCATAATGGGAAAGAGACTTCAGAAACTTCATGTTTGCTTCAGATCTGTGCTCTCCACCTTTATTAATTCAGGGCCAAATACTGGCTGTGGCCTCAGGTATTCTTGTAAACTTCATAAAAACTAGTACTGTCAGCTTCTTCACCACTGTATACCCAGCACCTTTAGCAGGACTTATACAAGAGAGCCAGTGCAGTGGATACTTGTTGAAAGAACAGATGCCCAAATTAGTGTGAATGCCCAAATTAGTGAAAAATAAAAATGGATGCCCAAATTAGTCTTTTGTTAAGAAAAGACGACGAAGATCTTTTGTAATGTTACAGAATCATAGAATTGGAATGAACCTTGAAAGTCATTTAGCAAAACCAGACAGTTCATGAATCAACTATCTCTGGCAAGTCTTCCTTTAGTCTTTCTGTGGATTTGTCCAGTGGCAAATGCTTTACAGTGTTCAGTGCTTTACAGCACTGAAATCAGATTCATCCTGAGACCTAAGTATAGTAGGTCCATTTAATTTTCAACTTTCTCTAGCGTGGCTCTGAAATACAGGATATAGGAGCAGAGACAACAAGCCAAGAAGTTAATGAAGGATTAGTTGAATTATTGGTTGGAAATAGTGGAATGCTAGGAGGATAAAAATTGAAGTCTAGGTAACTGAAAAGGTCAGCATTAGAGTGACTAAACATGACACAATTTTTTGGACTGGTACTGCTTTTGTAACAGCCTGAGCTCTTTAATCTTTATAGTAGGGATGTGGAATCGGGAGAGCGGAGAGAACCCGGGCCCGTAAGACAGCACCACCGCTTCGCATTCCTCTGCAGTGGTGTGGTGGCCCCTTAGCACCCCTGCCTCTTACCCACCCACCGGGGCTGCAGACCACTAAGTTTAAAAGACTGGGGCCATCAGATGTGAATTTCTCTTTTCCTTTAGTAACTACAAGTCTGTACCCATTCATTCATTCTTTATCGATTGCTAACTGTATGCGAGGTGTGGTTCCATCAGTGTATGCACTGATGCGGATACATCAGTGAACCAGACAAAGATCTCTGCTCTTTTGGACCCTTTTCCTAGTGCAGTACTGTTCAGTAGAAACCTAGTGTGGGCTGCGTATATAATTCTAAACTTTCTAGTACCCACATTCAAAAAAAAAAAAAAAAGCAGCAGGTGAGGTTAATTTTAATGTATTAAGTATAGGCGGGGCCTCCCTGGTGGCTCAGACAGAAAAGAATCAGCCTGCAATGCAGGAGATGCAGGTTCCCTGGGTTGGGAAGACCCCTGCAGAGGGGATTGGCTGCCCACTCCAGTATTGTTGTCTGGAGAATTCCATGGACAGAGGAGCCTGGCATTATAGTCCATGGAGTCACAAAGACTTGGACCTGACAGAGTGACAAACATTTTTTTCACTGATACTAATTTTATGTTATATAATATTAATAACATTAACACATTTTAAATATAATAATATAATTAGTATATAAATGTCATTTAACTGTGTAAGCAGTATGTATGTTATTAGAGATACCTTACATTTCCTTTTTGGTACTAGGCCTTTAACTTTGGTATATTTTATATTTATAGCATATCTCAGTTGGATTAGCTATGTTTCAAATGCTGGAGAGCTACTGTGTTGAATGGTGCAGCTTCAGAATATAGTGCTTGCTCTCTGTGGACCATGAAGTCAGTCCATCTGGTCTGAGGTAGAGAATCAGTTCCTAAAAGTATTAGAATTTTCAAATAATCCAGACTCCTTATCCACGGCCTGCAAAGCTTTACGTGGTCTGTGCAGTATTTTTATGACAGTATATATTGGTGTTTTATGCAAATGTAAACCACCTGGCAATTTGCTTAGAAATTTTAACACAATAAAGGTTTTTTTAAATTGAGGAAAATTCATGTAAGATTTACCATTTTAAAGGGAAAAATTCCTTGTCATTAGTGCATTTACAATATTGTGTAATTACTACCCCTGTGTAGTTCCAAAATATTTTCATCACCTTGCTATCCTTTAAGCAGTTTCTCTCCATCCCACTTCTCCCTCTTGTCCCTGGCAGTCACCAGTCTGCTTTCTTTTTCTGTGAATTTGCCTATTCTTAATATTTCATGTAAGTGGGATCATACAATACGTGCTTTCTGTTGCGTCTGGCTTCTTTCACTTAGCATAATGTTTTCGAGGTCCATCCACATTGCAACACATGTCTGTACTTTATTCCTTTTCACGACTAAATAATATTCCATTGTTTGTGTATACCATAATTTGTTTATCCATTCCTCTGTGATAGACATTTGGGTTGTCTTAGCCTTTTGGCCATTGTGACTAGTGCTACTGTGAACACTCATGTACAGGTTTGTTTGAGTACCTGTATTTTACTTTTGTCAAATGGTGATAATCTACTGCATAGGGTTGTTATAAAGATAAATGAGCTAACGCATGTGGAACTGTTAGCACAATGCCTGGTACAGATAGCACTGGCTCTGGTGCTATCGGTATAGAAAGTCTTTACGTTTGCACCTCGCTCCTCCTTTTTCCTTCCCCTGATGGCCTGTTTTTGTGTTTCCGTTCTCCTAGTCTTTCTCTGACATTCTCATTTCTGAGTTCTCATTATTAGAGTTGGAAGTCTAGAACCTGGGTGGGTTGAGAGTGCCTCACTGGGAGGAGGAGTGGTATTGGTGTCCGTGCTTCGCGCAGGAGGCTCTTGGCAGCCCACCCCTCCGCGTTTCCTCTGCTTTGTGTGACACTCTTGGTTTCCACTGTCAGCAGTAAAGTGAGGAGGCACCGCAGGGAAGGGTGTCTCTGGATTTACTTTTTCAGGACAGATAACTGTCATATTGTCACCTCAGAGTTAGATGGCGTAGGGAAGAGTGATTTCTTAGGGTCAGGGTGATTCTTGGAATATGTTACGTGCTTTAGGAATGACATGGATAATTTTAAAGAAAGGAGAAATTGAATGATGACATTTTCTTTCATCAGAAAAAGAGGTTCTCGGTACTTTACCGTTTAGCCTTTTCCTAAAAGTTTAGTGATCTTTAGAAAGAAGTGCTTGTTAACAATGCTCTCTTGTAAGAGTTTAGTTGTCTCAGCATTTCAGTTGAGTTTTTAAAATATTTCTTTCCAGTTAACAGAAGATGAAATTGCAACCATTCTCAAATCTACTTTGAAAGGACTAGAATACTTACACTTTATGAGAAAAATACACAGAGATATAAAAGCTGGAAATATTCTCCTCAATACAGAAGGACATGCAAAACTGGCGGATTTTGGAGTTGCTGGTCAGTTAACGGTAAGTGTGCTACTTTTGGAAGCACTGTTGGTTTGTATTGTCCAGGTTCGAGTGTGACTAAACCTTGATAATATCTTTTGAGGGTTATGAAAAGAAATGCATAACTTCATTGCTTCAGGGACAGGAAGCCATGATTTAGGTATTATTTAATTATTTTTTATTTACCATTTAAGAGACATTGGATGAATATGAAAGAATATATATTGCCATCAAAGTGCTTAAATATTTGGAAAGGAAAGCTACATTTGTTCATTTCTGTAGGTTTTATTGTTATAGTGCTATCTTTAATGAAGGGTAGTGGAGTTAAGTTACTTGCAGACTCTTGGTTATTTCAGAATTCTAAATTCCTAAATATGTCATGTCACAACTGGCTGAAATTTTAGGAAACTAGTCAATTTCAGATCTGACCTGTAGTATTTGAGGGTTTCAGATAATTAGTTTAAGGAACACGTTGGCCAATACGTTTCCTTAGTGTTTTGTAGTTATGTCTGTCATGTTCTTGCAGGATACAATGGCGAAACGCAATACTGTGATAGGAACTCCGTTTTGGATGGCTCCTGAGGTCATTCAGGAAATAGGCTACAACTGTGTGGCTGACATCTGGTCCCTTGGCATTACTTCTATAGAAATGGCGGAAGGAAAACCTCCTTATGCTGATATACATCCCATGAGGGTAAGAAAGTGATGGAAAATGTCAATGTTAAAAGCGCTCCAGTTTTGTAGTGTGAGTGTAAATAAACATGGAGTAAAAACATCATTTGAATTTGGATTCTGTGCAAAAATTAGTAAAATTATCTGTTAGGGATTAGTGACTGTTCACTTCTTTCCACCATCACATCCTTAACTGGGAGGAAAAGAAGTGAAGCCTGTATTTCTCTCTACAGTGGCTGTTTTTCTCCCTGCAAAGTATACCTGCTGAATTTCCCCATGATTTAAATAGAAGAAAGGGCTGGTAAATCCACTACATTATTCAGTTCCTCATATTCTGAATGTAACAGTGGAGGCTTGGAAGAAATCCATTCTCTTCTACTTACCCTGCATATTGTACCTTTTTGTGTTTTTGTTTCTCTAGTTGAGCTAATATTAAAAAAGAATCCTGATTTCTAATATTGCTATGTATCTGTAAGTGAATTAAGCTTTTATTTTTAGTGTTCAGTGAGAAAATGGAATTCCTTTTATGAATATTATTTTATGCTTTTATGAACTCCTTTTCCATGATAAATTTTTGAGTCTGAAATGTATAGATTTCATATTCAAGTCTAATTGCCACTGCTTTAGAGGTTGTGATGAACAGTTTTAAAATTTATTAGTATGTGAATCTTAATTCATTATAGATAAGTACATTTATCTTTGTAAACTTATTGCCCTCTAGTGGCTGTATTCAACTCAAGAAGAAAGGATGTAGAAATGAAGGCAGAAAGAAGGTGGAGGAGGGAGAGAGAGAGAATGTGTGTGTGTGTGTGTGTGTGTAAAGAAAAGAAGGTGATTTCAGGGTAGATGGAGAAATGTGTGAAGTAAACAGATGGGAGGAAAAAGAATGCAGTATTTTAGAGTATTTGAAAAAGAAGAATAAATTAAAATTCTGATACTATAGTGCTATTATGAATTGAACTTCAGTAGTATAGATAATAATGTACTATACTGAAATATTTAAAAATCTGCCTGCCACTTTAAAGAGAACTCTTTGAGGAACGTAATTGTGTATGATATGTGTCGTCTTCCTTGTACATATAAACTCTTGCTACAGCGAAACAAAAATAGCATGAATTCTTTGAAAATATTGACATGAAATATAACTAGGTCAGCATAAAACGATCAATACAATTCTCATTTCTTTTCTGATTATTAGATATCTTTGGTACTTTCAGCTAGAAAGTTTTTAGGGTGATCCTCAGCTAGATATATTTGAGTTTAAGTTAGTGAGGTTAACCAAAGTATCCAAGACAGCCTAGCTAAGTGCCATAGCTGGGATTTAACCCAGGACTTAAGAGTATTACTGTTCTGCTTCCTCCAGTATAAATCTTATTTTTTCCAACCAAACAGTTCCACATATTCACTTTGACCATGAGGTAGTCTCTTTAGCAGATAGCCAAGGATTTAAAAAATAAAGCAGAGAGTAACTTCTCTCATTGCAAATTACGTGGCACTATGTCAGAACCAAGTATACTCCTAATCCAACATGATTTCTTTTTTTAAAAAATTTCAAAAATGTTTATATCCAGGTCTTAAGAATTGAAAGCTGAGTCAGTCATTTTTTAATTAAAAAAACAAAACAGGAATCCATGACCTCCTTCCTTCCTGCCCAATTAATAATAGAACCAAGTTGAGAAATTTTGGACGACTGGGCTTGGTTAGAGGTGCCAGTTAAGTCGTCCCCGCCCCCGGCACACCTGCACATCTTCCATCCCCCAGTTCCTGCTGTGTGTGCCTGGGTCGGCACCTGGCCCATCTCAGTGTGTGTGCACGGGACTTTGCCTTCTGACATCGTATGGCCAGAAATTACAACTCAGTGACAAAGCTCAGAATTCCCTTTTTCTCTTGCTTTTTACATAGTTAAATTTTGGCTTGAATGACATGTTCTGTGCTCAACAAATCTACTTTCTTAGTTTTCATTTTATCTTTTTTACCCCCATGGTAATTTCTTAGGGCTGTCCTAACATATTACCACAAATTTGGTGGCTTAAAACTATAGAACTTTATTCTCTTACAATTCTGGAGGCCAGCAATTTGAAATGAAGGTGTTGACAGAGCTGCAGTCCTTCCAGAAGCTCTAAAGGAGACACCGTTTTCTGCCCCCTCCAGCTTTGGGGTGGCGGCTGCCAGCAGTCCTTGGCATTCCTTGGGTTGTAGCTACATCTCTCCAGTCCCTGCCTGCCCCTTTTACATTACTCTCTCCTTTGTGAGTATCTGCGTTTTCCTCTTCTGTCTGTCTCAGATTTTCCTCTGCCTTTTTCTTTAAAGGACAGATGCCATTGGATTTAGGGCCCACTCCAGTAATCCAGAACAATCTCCAACTGCAGGGATTTTTTTTTTTTTTTTCCAAATGAGATCCTGTTTAGAAGTTCTGAATATTAGGATATAGACGTATCTTTTGGGGGCCACTCTTCAACCCACTATATCCTCTATAATCTGTTCCATTTTTTCAAATTATATGTATTTAAGATAAGTAACAATTAATTTCAGGATCTATTTTCCTTGTTTTTTCTCAAATTTTTAAAATTGTGGTAAAGTATTCATAAAAATGGTATCATTTTAACCATTTTTCAGTATACAATTCAGTGGCATTAAAGTACATTCACATCACACTGTCGAGTACAGAAATTTGTATCATCCCAAACTAAAACTCTATACACATTAAAAAGTAACTCTATATTATCTCCTCCCCCAACACCTTATGACCATAATTCTCTCTGTTTCTATGAATTTGACTATTCTAAGCGTCTCATATAAGTGAAATCATACAATATTTGTCCTTTTGTGTCTGCCTTCTTTCACTTAATATAATGTTTTCAAGGTTCGTCCATTGTTGTAGCATATATCCAAATTCTTTTTTTAAGGCTGAATAATATTCCATAATATAAATACCACATTTTGTTTGACCATTCATCCATATTGGACACTTGAGTTGCTTCCACCTTTTGATTGTTGTGACTAGTGCTTCTATGAACATGGATGTACATTTATTGTCTGTGAGAGTCTGCTCTCAATTCCTTGGGTATATACCCAGAACTAGATTGCTGGGTCATACGGTAATTTTATGTTTAAATTTTTGAGGAACCTCTCTACTGCTTTTCATAGCATTGTGCTATTTTACATTCCCACCAGCAATACACAAAGATTCCAGTTTCTCCACATTCTTGCCAACGCTTATTTTCTGTCTTTTGATAATAGACATCCTAATGAGAGTGAAGTGTTACTTCATGGTTTTGATTTACATTTCCCTAATAGCTAGTGATGTTGAGTATCTTTTCATGTACTTTTTGTTCATTTGTGTATCTTCTTTGGAGAAGTGGCTATTCAGGTTATTTGCCATTTTAAAATTGGGTTGTTTTTTGTGTTGTTGAGTTTCTGGTCTCATTTTAATCAGCTTTTCTCTAGTTTGGTCCGCCGTTTTCTGTTTGCTGGCTGAAGTCTCCCAGCCCTTTGACTTTTTACTGCCTGTTTATTGTTCTTCCAGCTGTCCCCCATCACTTTTTGTATCCAATTGTAATACTCAATCTAAGTCCCTTTATAATTCTTTTGGGTAGAATCCTCGCAGTCCTTCCCTTGGGAGGTCTTTGAGTCAAAATGTATCTCAGATTTGCTATTCTACAAGTAGAGGATTGCTTATTTGTATTTAATTGTTGTATTACTTTGCTTTGTGCAATAGATGTGTTCTAGGGATTTTGTATAAATATTTAATAGTTGTAAATTGGAGTTTACATTTTGGGGATATTATTTTTTAAAAATAATTTTTATTGATTCCTTTAGTGATGAGAATAATGCTGTTGAAACTTATTTGCCATATAATTGTGTTTATTTTTTATCATGGACATATCCATTTTAGCAGTAATACAAAATTTAATCATTAATATTAACATTTTTGATTTAGTGTTAATGTTAAAATAGATGCCTGTTCTCATGTGGAGGCAGGAAGTCAACCTTTTGACCAGTTGGAGAATATATCTGGTTACCTACGTTGGTTATTTTGTGTCAGAGAAACTGAGTGTCACCTAAGTATGGATGTTTGATTTTTTGAAGACAAGAACCCTGGAATTTTCTTCGTATATTCTTTTACTTCTGTTCCCTTTTATTTCCTTCTGCATACATTCAGGGCGCAGTCATCGCGTCCCAGCCAGACTTTGAGGATGTAGTGGTAAGCAGTGCAGGTGTGTTTCCTGTCGTCTTGGAACTTCCGTCCCAGTGATAACTTGCATTCTGATGTTAGAATTATTTTGCTTTCTGTGTGTGTGTATGGGGAGGAAGTGCATATATATTCAGTTGTTTAGAATGTAAGACCATACACTGTAACAACTTTTATTCATTTATATGTATATTACAAATCATAAAGGATCATATGCCTATATGATTTTTATTATTTTGGTGTTACATTGCTTGTTTTTCTCCTTTGAACTTATCCTCATCTTCCTTTTTTTCCATTTCTCCCCAGTGCTGCCTTTACTTCCTTTGACTGTTCCCTATTTCCTAACAGTGTGCATACATGAATGCTCATACAGTCCCTTTTGAACCTTGACTTTTCTTTCTGTTTATACTCCATTTCTTCCCCCTATCTGTTCCCCACGTTTTTCTGCCTGATTATTTTAAGTGGTACCTTGATTCTCTTAACTATACTTTCAGATCAGAAATAGCTAAGGATCCGGAGGAGGGGGCAAATTGGATCATTGGAGAATTTCAGTACTACTTCCAGGACATGTGGTTTTTCACTCTATTTGAGAGTTAGAGTTGTTCTGCCCTGTGGTCCTAATACATGTGGGAGTACAAGGCATTCCAGCCCCAAAATCGAGGATTAAAGTTTATTACATTGACAGTTTCAACATATTTCTGTCCAGTTGGAGTTATTATTCTTGAAGAGATGAATAAGCAGGGAAAACAGAATAAACAGATCTCAATTTCTCTTGGTTGAGTCTGCTGAGGTCACCCCTGAGGGTTTCACAGGGAAGACAAATTCTCACTGTTAATTTATATTCAAACCTTGCTGTTGATGTTGCCAAGTCCTCTGTAAATATGATTAGTTTGGTAAATACTGAGGAAGCAATCATCACTTTCTCACTGACGTACTAATTATGTGAATATGAATAGTAATATTGGAGACATATTTCCATTAAGTTTTACTTAGATAAAGAATTACACTAGAATCTATCTTTTAAAGATTTTAATGTGGGATACTAACAAAGGCAATATTTCTCTGTATTTGTGTGGGAGCATTTACAGGAGACAATTGAAGTTGATTTATTAATGATTGAAGGATGATTTATATTTCATACTTTTTTGACTGTGATCCTTAGTAAGAAATATATTCCACGCTGTGACATATTATGCACATGTGGGCATGCATGTGTGTGCACACAGTTGAAACAAAATATACATAAATAGTTTCCCAGGTAGCTTAGTGGTAAAGAATGCGGCCTGCCAATGCAGGAGCCACAGGTTTGATCCCTGGGTCTGGAAGATGGCAGAAGAAACAGCAACCTACCCAGTATTCTTGCTGAGATAATCCTGTGGACAGAGAAGCCTGGCAGGTTACAGACTGTGGGGTTGCAAAGAGTCAGACACAACTGAAGGGTTCTTAGACTAGACGAACAGTACTTATCTATGTATGTCTATAATGGGTCCCATGTGAAATAAATTTTATATTGTGAATTACTATTTGTGATCCACTCTGATTTCTATTCTGTCACAGTCTTCTGTTGTACTTCACCTTTTCATTTAAAAAAAAAAATGGTGGTTCAAATCAATTCAGTTGATTCTGTGACCCAGTATTGGTTTGTAACTTGAATTTTAAGGGCAAGAATCACTGTACCAACCTTTGGAAATCTGATTTCTTCCAGTGCCATAATGCTTTCATTGTTGCCACATAGTAGTGGTGACCTGGTGTATGAGTCCTAAATCAATTCTGTTATCTGTAAATTAGTTATATTGGAGTACATCAGGGCTGTATATTGTCACCCTGCTTATTTAACTTATATACAGAGTATATCATGTGAAATGCCAGGCTGGATGAAGCACAAGCTGGAATCAAGATTGCTGGGAGAAATATCAATACCCTCAGATATGCAGATGACACCACTCTTATGGCAAAAAGCAAAGAAGAACTAAAGAGCCTCTTGATGAAAGTGAAAGAGGAGAGTGAAAAAGTTGGCTTAAAATTCAACATTCAGAAAACGAAGATCATGGCATCTGGTCCCATCACTTCATGGCAAATAGATGGAGAAACAGTGGAAACAGTGGCAGACTGTATTTTTGTGGGCTCCCAGATCACTGCAGATGGTGACTGCAGCCATGAAATTAAAAGACTCTTGCTCCTTGAAAGGAATGCAGTGACAAACCTAGACAGCATATTAGAAAGCAGAGACATTTTTTGCTGACAAAGGTCTGTCTAGTCAAAGCTGTGGTTTTTCCTGTGGTCATGTATGTATTTGAGAGTTGGACTGTGAAGAAGGCTGAGCGCTGAAGAATTGATGCTTTTGAACTGTGGTGCTGGAGGAGACTCTTGAAAGTCCCTTGGACTGCAAGGAGATGCAACCAGTTCATCCTGAAGGAAATCAATCCTGAATATTCATTGGAAGGGCTGATGCTGAAGCTGAAACTCCAGTAGTTTGGCCACCTGATGTGGAGGGCTGACTCCTTTGAAGAGACCCTGATGCTGGGAAAGATTGAAGGCAGGAGAAGAAGGGGACGACAGAGGATGAGGTGGTTCGATGGCATCACCGACTTGATGGACATGAGTTTGAGCAAGTTCCAGGAGTTGGTGATGGACAGGGAGGCCTGGTGTACTGCAGTCCATGGGGTTGCAAAGAGTCAGACACGACAGAGCAACTGAACTGAACTGAACTGAGAGGTAGTGTTGGAGAAGACTCTTGAGAGTCCCTTGGACTGCAAAGAGATCAAACCAATCAATCCTAAAGGAAATCAGTCCTGAATATTCATTGGAGGGATTGTGCTGAAGCTGAAGCTCCAGTACTTTGGTCACGTGATGCAAAGAGCTGACTCATTAGAAAAGACCCTGATGCTGGGAAACATGGAAGGCAGGAGGAGAAGGGGACAACAGAGAATGAGATGGTTGGATGGCATCATTGACTTGATGGACGTGAGTTTAAGCAAGCTCCAGGAGATGGTGGAGGACAGAAAAGCCTGGTATGCTGCAGTTCACGGGGTCACAAAGAGTTGGACATGACTGAGCAACTGAATAGCAACAAATGGTCCATTTCACTAAATTGTTATGAAGATCATAGAAGACATTGTAAATGAGCAATATATATATAATATTAAATACTTTAGAAATACTAGGTGGCTTTATTAAGTTTTTAATCTCAAATTGAAATTATAAATTAATTCAAGTTCTTTCAGAGGGTACCCTATTTGATAATATTTACTGTTGTCTTCTTGGCTTATTGAGTAGAGTTTGAGGTATTGGAAGCTTATACAGTGCCCAGGGGAGTTTATTGCCAGCTGGGGGAGGTTGTTGAAAGCTTTTACGCCCTTGCTTATGGCTGCTGAGATGACTTCTGCAGCCTCTACTGGAAACAATATGGAAATAATGAGCCCACAAGGACAGAGAGACATGTGGACTCTCTTTTCTAACCTCAGGTCATATTGTGATATACAGATGTTTTCTACTTCATTTTCACTATACTCAGTAATGGAAACTGTGATTCACAAGAGAGTAGAATGAGTTTTTTCTGGAGCAGAGAATTCAGAGAGTCAGTGGACCCCCAGAATTGCATTTAAATATTGTTTTTTGGGCAGATGTCCAGCTTTTGGTGAGAAAGTTCACAGTTTTCATCAATGAAAATATAAGTTTCTTGATCCCCGAAGACTGAGAACTGTGGCTCTCAATAATAGTATTGGAGACCCTCAAAAGAGTTTCTTATTATATTTTATATTTAATATGTGGTTTTGTTCATTATTTACTTTATTACAGCATATCACTGTTCTGTGTTTTAATCTGGAACCAGGAACTATATATTCATAGGACATCTGTGATTTCCCCCCAATCCCCCAAACTCTTGAACTTCTGGAAAGTTTAGTTTTATGTATGTCTAATTATTGTCTGATGTTCCACTAATTTAAAAAAGAAGTCTTTTTTTTTCCCCTCTGAATTCCTGTATCACCTTTTCTCTTGTCTTTCTTATGATTCTTTTAAACTTCCTATGTATCAATATTGCAGTGTTAATGCTTTTGTCTTATTTCTTCTACTAGATCTAAGTTTTAAATGCAGTGTATTTCGTCTTTGTGTGTCTAACTGAAAAGCAGAGTGACTTACATAAGAGCATCCAAGAAATGTTTTTTGTGAATATGTGCTCAATTCCCTTTCCTATCTCAAAGATACTTCATGATGTTAATATTGAAATCTAGCAAGCTGAGGTTCTTCTTTCTTAGAATAATGGTGTTGTACCTGTAGGTTAGAATAAGAATCAGTGAAATAAATGAAAAATGAAAGTAAATACTAATTAAGTACAACTTGAAAGCCATTGCCAACATCCGCTGGATCATCGAAAAAGCAAGAGAGTCCAGAAAAACATCTATTTCTGCTTTATTGACTATGCCAAAGCCTTTGACTGTGTGGATCACAATAAACTGTGGAAAATTCTGAAAGAGATGGGAATACCAGACCACCTGACCTGCCTCTTGAGAAACCTGTATGCAGGTCAGGAAGCAACAGTTAGAACTGGACATGGAACAACAAACTTGTTCCAAACAGGAAAAGGAATCCGTCAAGGCTGTATATTGTCACCCTGCTTATTTAACTTCTATGCAGAGTACATCATGAGAAACGCTGGACTGGAAGAAGCACAGGCTGGAATTAAGATTGCCGGCAGAACTTTCAGTAACCTCAGATATGCAGATGACAATACCCTTATGGCAGAAAGTGAAGAGGAACTAAAAAGCCTCTTGATGAAAGTGAAAGTGGAGAGTGAAAAAGTTGGCTTAAAGCTCAACATTCAGAAAACGAAGATCATGGCATCTGGTCCCATCACTTCATGGGAAATCATGGGGTAACAGTGGAAACAGTGTCAGACTTTATTTTGGGGGGCTCCAAAATCACTGCAGATGGTGACTGCAGCCATGAAATTAAAAGACACTCCTTGGAAGGAAAGTTATGACCAACCTAGATAGCATATTCAAAAGCAGAGACATTACTTGGCCAACAAAGGTCCATCTAGTCAAGACTATGGTTTTTCCAGTAGTCATGTACAGATGTGGGAGTTGGACTGTGAAGAAAGCTGAGCACTGAAGAATAGATGCTTTTGAACTGTGGTGTTGGAGAAGACTCTTGAGAGTCCCTTGGACTGCAAGGAGATCCAACCAGTCCATTCTAAAGGAGATCAGTCCTGGGTGTTCTTTAGAAGGAATGATGCTAAAGCTGAAACTCCAATACTTTGGCCACCTCATGCAAAGAGTTCACTCATTGGAAAAGACTCTGATGCTGGGAGGGATTGGGGGCAGGAGGAGAAGGGGACGACAGAGGATGAGGTGTTTGGATGGCACCACCGACTCAATGGACACAAGTTTGAGTGAACTCTGGGAATTGGTGATGGACAGGGAGGCCTGGTGTGCTGCGATTCATGGGATTGTAAAGAGTCGGACACGACTGAGTGACTGGACTGAACTGAACTGAACTGAAAGCCATAGCATTGTTCTTGACTTGACTTTTGAACTTTCACTAAGTGCAGTTAATTTAAAGTTTCAATTTTAAATTGCTTTAATTCATATATATAAATGTAAATAAACACACACACACACATATTTGCTACTTTAGATCCTGTTAATATGTTGAAGGAGATCAGAAAGACTTAATGTTGACCTCTGGACAGTAGCTTTGGTTTGCTAATGGTGATTCAGTCATCAACCCTCTTGAAAGTCTTAAAATCAATTGTATAGAATTACTATATTGATCCAACCAGTCCATCCTAAAGGAAATCAGTCCTGGCTGTTCATTGGAAGGACTGATATTGAAGCTCAAACTCCAATACTTTGGCCACCTGATGTGAAGAGCTCACTCATTTGAAAAGACCCTCATGCTGGGAAAGATTGAGGGCAGGAGAAGGGGATGACAGGGGATGAGATGGTTGGATGGCATCACCAGCTCAATGGACATGGGTTTGGGTGAACTCCGGGAGTTGGTGATGGACAGCGAGGCCTGGCGTGCTGCAGTTCATGGGGTTGCAAAGAGTCGGGCATGGCTGAGCGACTGAACTGAACTGAACTGAACTATATTGATCATTGTAAGTTTTGTTGTGTTTTGTATTAAACGAGTCATAGAAACAGTTTAGGTTAACGTTTATTTTAGAAGACATAATAAATATCTAGGTGTTTTTGTATTAGGATATTGGGAGGTATCTGTGGGCAGGTGTTGACTCTACTGTCTTGTCTGTTGCACTTAAAAATTCATGATGTTTTTGGAGGAAATGCTGTCTGCAGTATATTGATGTTTGAAATCATGGCTGAATCAGACATATTTTAAAAAATGAAGACAGATAGAACATACCTGACTTAAAAACTATTTTAGCTAAATTCTTGCAGAGTAGAATTTTCAGCTGTCCTAGAGGAATATATTAAGTACAGATTATTTGTTTGATTATGTTAACTTAGTTTTCAGTAGAACGTTTACATAAATAGAATCATCTTCATTACATCTGGGATCGTTTAAATAGCATAATTACATGTAGTTGTGCTATGTAATGAAAGGTAAGGGATAAATGATCAGAGGTGACTTTATAAGCATTGCAGTAAGTGACTTATAAACTGAAGGTCACTGTTTTAATTGGAAGGTTTGTGAATCTCTTAAATTCTGTAATCAAATGAGTGATATCAAAGGAAGAAGTAATTTAACATAACAATTGTGGCTTATGCTGAACATATGTTCCTGTTAATAAGTTGCATTATAGTCTTTAAGGACTTGTATGCAGTTAGTACATTTTGGTTCATTTGATACCCGCAGTTTTTCTTAATTTTTATTAGTGAGTTGTTACAGTGGTTAACAAGAAATACACAGATTTAAGTTGCAATAGTTTTCCCAGGGTTATATGATCTAACTTCACAAGCTTCTTGGACATATGTAGATGCTTTTCTATTTTGCTTTAGTTATGACATACAATTGATACAGGCAAGCATGAAAGCTTGGGCAAATTTTCATTGCTTTTTCTGGATCTTGCTCAGGTTCTGTGGTATTTATGTAAAGCACAATTTTGTTACTTGGGAATGCATGTTGAAATTATCATGTGCACTATTTTGCTGTAGGCCCGTTGGCTCTGCCACAAAGGCAGCACACTGCCAGTAGGCCATTTCCTTGTCGGCTGCATTTACAATTTAATAGAAATATTACATGACTTTTTAAACAAGTGTTTTGGCAGGGAGGAAATGGCAGATTCCTTACAAACAAGCATAGCTTCCTTTCCTTAACCACACTCCAGCTACTCAACAAATGGTACTTGGTTTCAAGTTTGGGGGGTTTGAGGGTAGAATGGGAAGTCAGGTTGAAACAGGAATGACACTGATATTTACTATAAAATAGTTATGTATTTTTAACTGCTGGATCTTATTACTGTATAGTTTCAGTGAGTGACAACCAATGTATTTCTGAATTAGGGCTGAGGTTATTTTTATGCAGTTCACCTGGCTGGGTATATCTGGTTTTGATTGGTTGAAAAGGTCAGGACCACCAGATAAGCTCTAAGATGTTAGTTTACTTTTTATAATTTTTTTAAAAATAGTTTTGGCTTTGCTGTGTACATTGGTATTCATGACATTTGAGTAAGCAGTACTTCTTTGGTATCAACTATAATTTTTATCTTGAAGAATCACTTTGGGATGTAGAGAATACGGAAAGAAGATTTGGCAGACTTGTTAGCACTGACGTACAACGTGATGGATCCCTAGCACATCTTTTGTTCAGTTTGCTTTAGCTCACTCTTATGTGTTTTGAATTGGGAAAGTCACGTTTGTAGGTTTTTTTTTTTTCTTGGATGTTATTCCATCTTATCCCATTCTTATTTTATTTAGGTCTTTTAATCTTAAATTATTTGTAATTGTGGACAAAATACTGACCTCTTTAATTCTAAAGTATTTCATACTTTTGGGGACTCTAAAGAAAAGAAAAATTGCACTTTATTTTCAGCCTTGATTGTGGTCATATTTTACTTTCTAGTGTAGATCTGGCTTTTTCTTCTGTATGTGAAGAGAACAGTTCATAGTAGGTCTTTCCCCTTTTCTTTTCTTATTGCTTCTGACTTCTTAGCCAGCTTACCTGGCAGCTGTAGTAAGTTATGTTGCTGTGGTGTGGTAGAGACTGGCATTGGGTGTGTTCTTATAGCCATCACAGCATTGGCTTTTGTTATTTTCCATGTTTCAGTTTGTTGGTAATGGACATATGGACATCATATGTTCCGCAGAGTACTGTACGAAGCCAATTTGAACTGTTTCCATTTGCCTCAAGTCCAATCATGATATTTATTTTTCCATGGCACTTACCCAGATTATCCATACCTCCTGCTTAGCTTGTGTCACTGCCACCATGGACTGCATTTCTTCTGATTGCCTCCAGTTTTTCACAGTATCTAATTGCCTATTCTGTCTTAGCTTTCTTTGCACAGCATTGATTGATGTTTATAAAATATCTCAAGATCTTTTAGATAACAGATACTCAGGTGCATAGAAGTATGATATTCAGCTTGTTTTTTGTTTATATATAAGGAATGTTTTTATATCCAGCCTCCTAGAGTGGAATTGAATATTCTAGTGGAAAACTTAGAAGAGTAACTTTGTCGTTTTAGCCAATATTGCTTATTTTTTAGTATCAACAATAACAGCAATGTGATCTCCCAGAGAACCTTTGATATAACAAATCACGTCATAATTTTATTGCTGAATTTTGAAGAGAAGATCCTAGAAGTTCCCTTTTAGGTTTAAGAAAATATGACTACATTATTGTTTACTGAAGCTGTTCTTCAGCTCTTAGCCCTCTGTGAAGTCATTTTAGATACTGATTTTCAAAATATGAATAAATAAGTTGCACTCATAGCATGACTTTAGATGAGTCAGCTGTTACTGTGACCCAAAAGCTTTGGGTTTACACAGGAATGTATTTATTCTTTCATTCAGCAGTTATTTACTGAATACCTATTATGGCTAGGGACTGTTGTAGTTCTGAGGATGCAACAATAAAAAAAAAAAAGTTGAAAATTTCTCTTTATTGAGCTTACATTTGAATGAGGGGGAGAGATAATGAAGAAGAGAAGTAAATACAACACCTTAGGATTTCTCTGGTGGCTCAGTGGTGAACAATCTACCTGGCGGTACAAAAGATGTAGGAGACATGGGTTCAATTCCTGGATTGGGAAGATCCTCTGGAGAAGGAATGGCAACCCACTCCAGTATCCTTGTCGGGGAAATCCCATGGACAGAGAAGCCTGGCAGGCAACAGTCCATGGGGTCACAAAAGAGTCAGACACAACCGAGCTATTAAACAACAACAAAACTTTGTTAGTAATAAGTCCTACAGTAGGAAAAATAAAACAGGTAAGCGAGAAAGGAAATTTCAGTGATGGGGTAGGAAATTTCAGTGGTGGTTGATGTACATTATTGGATTGCTAGTGAAGGCTTCATTGAAGAGATGACTCTTGAATGAAAACTTTTAAGAAAATGGATATCTGTGTAGAAAATATACCACATAAAGGCGGCCAACTGCAGGTTCATTAGTCTTGAAGTGGCAGTGTGCCTGCTAACTCCAGGTCCAGATCATAGAGACTTGAAGGCTACAGTAAATACTTAGACTCTTATTCTGAATGAGATGAGAAGTCAGGGAGGATTTCTGAGAAGGGGAATGGCATGAGAATAGCCTGAGGGAGTTACAAGGGTAGAATCACAGAACTAGGAGACTTGAATGAGCCACACAAGGGATGATTGGATTAGGGTGGTAAAAGCAGAGAAGAAAGTGAGAATTGGTTGGTTTCAGGTATGTTTTTAAAAGTGGATTAATAGAATCTGTTGATAGATTAGGTGCATGAGAACACTGAGAGTGCTTTAAAGCCATTTGGTACAACTTTGGGAGATGGTCTTGTTTTTCTGCTCTGCCAAAGTGAGGCACAAGATTGAATAGAGTGTAGAGTTTATTCTTCCAGGAAGCCCAGCTATAAATGTAACACATGTTTACTGTAGAAAGGAAAAGTGAAAGTGAAGTCGCTCAGTTGTGTCAGACTCTTTGCGACCCCGTGGACTGTAGCCCACCAGGCTCCTCCATCCATGGGATTCTCCAGGCAAGAATACTGGAGTGGGTTGCCATTTCTTCCTCCGGGGGATCTTCCCGACCCAGGGATCAAACCCAGGTCTCCCGCATTGCAGGCAGATGCTTTAACCTCTGAGCCACCAGGGAAGCCCTCATAGAAAGGAAGGAAGAAGTAAAGACAGAAAGCAAAATATGAAGAAGAAAAGAAAAATCACTTATACTTGTCTGCCTAGAGATTCACAGCTAACATTTAGATGTATGGTATTCTTTTGCTTTGCGTGTAGATCATGCCCATGAGAAACATACTGTTTTTTAACCAAAATTGAAATCATGAGATTGTGTTGTTTTGTAATTTTTGTTTTTCGTTTAGCACTATATCTTAGAAGTGTCCCCATATTCTTAAGTGTTTTGAGCTTTAAAATGTTTAGAAAATTGCTTACGTGAAATAATCTTAGATATTTTACTTTTATGATAAAAAGCTTTAAAATGAGTCATTTTTTTTTTATGAAACTTGTGAAAATTGTAAAGCACTCTATAATTCAAAGAATCTTTCAGTAAAAAAATAATAATAATAAATTTAAAAAAGGATTCATTGATAGTCAACAGTCCTAAAGCGTGCAAAAATGTCTTGGTTTTAATATTTGCTATTAATAAATTATTATCCATTAATTCTATAAATTATACTTTTAAAGGGCTTCCCAGGTGGTACTAGTGGTAAAGAACCCACCTGCCAGTGTGGGAGATGTAAGAGACATGGGTTTGATCCCTGGCTTGGGAAGATCCCCTGGAGAAGGTCATGGCAGCCCACTCCAGTACTCATGCTGTGGGCATAACTGAATCACTTAGCCGTACATCTGTACTGACACATCATTGTTAATCAACTAACTATAATGAAAAAAGGATTCATTGCTAGTCAGCAGTCCCAAAGTGTGCAAAAATGTCTTGGCTTTAATATTTAATACCAACAAATTATTATTTAATATTAATAATATTAATAAATTATTATCTGTTAGTTATCATAAATTATACTTTTAAAGACTATAAATATTCTGACAACTTTTAAAGTAAGGTATAACATCGGCTCTCTATGGATTTCACTTTTTATTTCTATATGAAAGTTTTAAACTCTCTTCTAGAGGAAATTATTATTTTTGAGCTTTAAGAAACTGATATTTATATTACATTGCCATTTATACATCCTATCCTTAACTCTGTATCAAGTAAGCAGGCTTAACCAGCTGAATGATTGCATCAAGCCTAAATAATTAACCATATCAGAAAACAGGCAATTAATAATGACCAGATTGTTAGATACTTCCTTCTAGCGGTACAGTCATTTAAAAAAGAAAACATTCCAAATGTTTTTTTCATTTAAAATGTATTTTACCTGCCAAAAAATACAAATGTGGTTTTCTTAACCTTGAACGCTGAGATATGCATGTGCAATAGAGAAGCATTCCTCTTTTGCCAGCTAATTAGCTTTTGGCATAAGTATAATTGTTCTTCAACTACCTGACTCCTTCTAGTATCCTTTGTGCTGATGGTATTCTGCATTTATAAAATAACTTTGCAAAATTTCAAAAAGAAAACTTCTGAAAAGTTCTTAGGAGAGAAGGAAAAAATGATGAAGGACAGAATAACAGTCCTCCTATTTGGGGATTAGGAGGAGGGAGGTGAAAGGGATGCCAGAGACTCAGAGAATAATTTGTCGAATATGGTGTTTCAGGCAAGGGAGAGAAGAGTTTTAAGAAGAAAGTGATTGATGACTTTTATCAGTGTTTGTCTTTTTTTCCTTTAGATTGGGTAGTATGAAGAGATTCTCAGATTGGAAGTCATGGTTAACTTTCAGGAGTGTAATTTAACTGAGTGGCAGGGCAGAAGCCAATTCCCGAAGGATCAAGGAATGAAGAGGGATAGAGGACTAGGAACAGTACCAGTAGAATCTATTTTAGCTTATTTGGCGACTAAGAGGAGGGGAGAAGTTGGGAAACTAGTTTAGAGGCATCAGAGTTGAGGAAAGATTTTAATAGGATGAGAGGACTTAATCTGATTTTAGAATGAGATGAAGGATACAGGGAGAGGATTAAAGATGTAGGGAGTAGGGCCAAAGATGACAATCAGGGAAACAAGGCCCTAGTCAAAGAAAGAGGGGATGTGGCTGAAGGTGAAAGTGCAGTCCTTAGCTTGGGGAAAACGAATCTAAAGTATTATAGCACGCTCATGCTTGCATGTAACAAAACGCAAGTGCTGCATTTTCAGAACCTATCCCTGACTGCTGCAATAGCAATATACAGCATTCTGTAGGGACACTTTATGTGGCTCAGCTGGTAAAAAATCTGCCCGCAATGCTGGAGACCTGGGTTTGATCCCTGGGTTGGGAAGATCCCCTGGAGAAGGAAAAGGCTACCCATTCCAGTATTCTGGCCTGGAGAATCCCATGGACTGTATAGTCCATGGGGTTGCAAAGAGTTGGACACGACTGAGCGACTTTTACTCACTCACTCACTGATATGGCCACCCAGCTTAGTCAGGGCCACTAGGTTGAAGGTCAGCAATTCTTTTAGTAGGCAGTGCTTCGTTTAGGCGGAGAAGGCAATGGCACCCCACTCCAGTACTCTTGCCTGGAAAACCCCATGGACGGAGGAGCCTGGTAGGCTGCAGTCCATGGGGTCGCTAAGAGTCAGACAGGACTGAGCGACTTCACTTTCACTTTTCACTTACATGCATTGGAGAAGGAAATGGCAACCCACTCCAGTGTTCTTGCCTGGAGAATCCCAGGGACGGGGAGCCTGGTAGGCTGCCGTCTATGGGGTCGCCCAGAGTTGGACATGACTGAAGCGACTTAGCAGCAGCAGCAGCAGCAGCAGCAGCTTCATTTAGGAGGCTGGTTAGCTGTAGTTGCTTACAAAGTATTCAGAAACTTCTCAGTAACTGTATTCTGACCTGCTCTAAAAATGATTAATGAAGACTGAAACTAATTACTCAAAGGCTTCACCAAACTTAAAAAACAGTTGTTGGAAAACACACATAACATAAAATTTCCCATTTTAACCATTTTTAAGTGTATAGTTCAATGATGTACGTAGTATTTATTGAAAAAATCTGCATATACATGGACCTGTGCCATTCAGCTCATGTTTAAATGTCAGCTGTACCTTTACATTGTTGTACAGCCTTCACCACCACCTGTTTCCAGAACTGTAAAGTTTTTTTCATTTTCTTAATTATGAGAAAATATGTACAACATAAATTCTACCATTTAGCCATTTTAAAGTGGCACTGAATACATTCACATTGTTCTGCAGCATCACTGCTGTTTATCCTAGCTCTTTTTCAACATCTCACATTGAAACTTTGTACTTATTAAGCAATAATTCTTTATTAATCCCTCATCCCATCTCTAATCACCATTCTTCTTGTTTCTATAAATTTGACTATTGTAAGCACTTCAAAAATCACTGCAGATGGTGACTACAGCCATGAAATTAAAAGACACTTGCTCCTTGGAAGAAAAGTTATGACCAACCTAGACAGAATATTAAAAAGCAGAGGCATTACTTTGCCAACAAAGGTCCGTCTAGTCAAAGCTATGGTTTTTCCAGTAGTCATGTATGGATGTAAGAGTTGGACTATAAAGGAAGCTGAGCGCTGAAGAATTGATGCTTTTGAACTGTGGTGTTGGAGAAGACTCTTGAGAGTCCCTTGGACTGCAAGGAGATCCAACCAGTCCATCCTAAAGGAGATCAGCCCTGAGTGTTCATTGGAAGGACTGATGCTGAAGCTGAAACTCCAGTAGTTTGGCCACCTGATGTGGAAGGCTGACTCATTTGAAAAGACCCTGATGCTGGGAAAGATTGAAGGCGGGAGGAGAAGGGGATGACAGAGGATGAGATGGTTGGTTTGCATCACCGACTCAATGGGTGTGTGTTTGAGTGGACTCCAGGAGTTGGTGATGGACAGGGAAGGCTGGCATGCTTCAGTCCATGGGGTCACAAAGAGTTGGGACACGACTGAGTGACTGAACTGAACTAACTAAACTGAAGCACCTCATAGTAAGTGGAATCATGTAATATTGTCCTTTTTTGTCTGACTTCTGTACTTAGCCTGTCTTCAAGGTTCATCCATATTGTTGTTGTTCAGTTGCTAAGTCATGTTTAAGTCTTTGTGACCTCATGAACTGTAGCACATCAGGCTTCCCTGTCCCTCACTATCCCCGGGGAGTTTGTTCAAACTCATATTCATTGAGTCAGTGATGCTATCCAACCATCTCATCCTCTGTCACCACTTCTTCTCTTGCCCTCAATCTTTCCCAGCATCAGGGTCTTTTCCAATGAGTCAGTTCTTCGCATGAGGTGGCCAGACTGTTGACTGGAGCCTCAGCTTCAGCTTCAGTCCTTCCAATGAATATTCAGGATTGATTTCCTTTAGGACTGACTGGCTTGATCTTGTTGTCCATGGGACTCTCAAGAGTCTTCACCAGCACCACAATTCAAATCATCAATTCTTCGGTGCTCAACCTTCTTTATGGTCTAACTCTCCGATATGTACATGACTACTGGAAAAACTATGAACTATGAATGGAAGTTTGTGACATTGTACAGGAGACAGGGATCAAGACCATCCCCATGGAAAAGAAATGCAAAAAAGCAAAATGGCTGTCTGGGGAGGCCTTACAAATAGCTGTAAAAAGAATAGAAGTGAAAAGCAAAGGAGAAAAGGAAAGATATACGCACCTGAATGCAGAGTTCCAAAGAATAGCAAGAAGAGATAAGAAGGCCTTCTTCGGCAATCAATGCAAAGAAATAGAGGAAAACAACAGAATGGGCAAGACTAGACATCTCTTCAAGAAAATTAGAGATACCAAGGGAACATTTCATGCAAAGATGGGCTCGATAAAGGACAGAAAGGGTATGGACCTAACAGAAGCAGAAGATATTAAGAAGAGGTGGCCAGAATACACAGAAGAACTGTACAAAAAAGATCTTCACGACCAAGGTAATCACGATGGTGTGATCACTTACCTAGGGCCAGACATCCTTGAATGAGAAGTCAAGTGGGCCTTAGAAAGCATCACTACGAACAAAGCTAGTGGAGGTGATGGAATTCCAGTTGAGCTATTTCAAATCCTGAAAGGTGATGCTGTGAAAGTGCTGCACTCAATATGCCAGCAAATTTGGAAAACTCAGCAGTGGCCACAGGACTGGAAAAGGTCAGTTTTCATTCCAATCCCAAAGAAAGGCAATGCCAAAGAATGCTCAAACTACTGCACAATTGCACTCATCTCACATGCTAGTAAAGTAATGCTCAAAATTCTCCAAGCCAGGCTTCAGCAATACATGAACCGTGAACTTCCAGATGTTCAAGCTAGTTTTAGAAGAGGCAGAGGAACCAGAGATCAAATGGGCAACATCTGCTGGATCATTGAAAAAGCAAGAGAGTTCCAGAAAAACATCTATTTCTGCTTTATTGACTATGCCAAAGCCTTTGACTGTGTGGATCTCAGTAAACTGTGGAAAATTCTGAAAGAGATGGGAATATCAGACCACCTGACCTGCCTCTTGAGAAACCTGTATGCAGGTCAGGAAGCAACAGTTAGAACTGGACATGGAACAATAGACTGGTTCCAGATAGGAAAAGGAGTATGTCAAGGCTGTATATTGTCACCCTGCTTCTTTAACTTCTATGCAGAGTACATCATGAGAAACACTAGCCTGGAAGAAGCACAAGCTGGAATCAAGATTGCCAGGAGAAATATCAATAACCTCAGATATGCAGATGACACCACCCTTATGGCAGAAAGTGAAGAGGAACTCAAAAGCCTCTTGATGAAAGTGAAAGAGGAGAGGGAAAAAGTTGGCTTAAAGCTCAACATTCAGAAAATGAAGATCATGGCATCTGGTCCCATCACTTCATGGGAAATAGATGGGCAAACAGTGGAAATAGTGTCAGACTTTATTTTTCTGGGCTCCAAAATCACCGCAGATGGTGATTGCAGCCATGAAATTAAAAGACACTTACTCCTTCGGAAGGAAAGTTATGACCAACCTAGATAGCATATTCAAAAGCAGAGATTTACTTTGCCAACAAAGTTTCGTCTAGTCAAGGCTATGGTTTTTCCAGTGGTCATGTACGGATGTGAGAGTTGGACTGTGAAGAAGGCTGAGCGCCAAAGAATTGATGCTTTTGAATTGTGATATTGGAAAAGACTCTTGAGAGTCCCTTGGACTGCAAGGAGGTCCATTTAGTCCATTCTGAAGGAGATCAGCCCTGGGATTTCTTTGGAAAGAATGATGCTAAAGCTGAAACTCCAGTACTTTGGCCACCTCATGCAAAGAGTTGACTCACTGGAAAAGACTTTGATGCTGAGAGGGATTGGGGGCAGGAGGAGAAGGGGACGACAGAGGATGAGGTGGTTGGATGGCATCACCGACTTGATGGACGTGAGTTTGAGTGAACTCTGGGAGTTGGTGATGGACAGGGAGGCCTGGCATGCTGCAGTTCATGGGGTCGCAAAGAATCAGACACAACTGAGCAACTGAACTGAACTAAACTGTAAAAACTACAGCTATATGTCTTCCCTGCAGCTCAAACGGTAAAGAATCTGCCTGCCACGCAGAAGACCCGGATTCCATCTCTGCATCTGGAAGATCCTCTGGAGAAGGGAATGGCAATCCACTCCAGTATTCCTGCCTGGAGAATCCCCTGGACAGAGGAGCCTGGCGGGCTACAGTCCATGGGATCGCCAAGAGTCAAACACGACTGAGCGACTTAACACTACACTACACTATTGGAAAAACCAAAGCTTTGACTATATGGACCATTGTTGGCAAAGTGATGTCTCTGCTTTTTAATACGCTGTCTAGGTTTGTCATAGCTTTCCTTCCAAGGAGCAAGTATCTTTTAATTTCATGGCTGCAGTAACTGTCCACCATGATTTTTGAGCCCAAGAAAATAAAATCTGTCACTCTTTCCACTTTCCCCCTCTATTTGCCGTGAAGTGATGGGACCAGATACCATGATCTTACTTTAGTTTTGTTTTTTAATATATATATTTTATCGAAGTATAGTTGACTTAGAAATTTTCAGGTGCACAGCATGGTGATACAGTTATACATGTACACATAAATATTATTTTTCAGATTATTTTCCATTGTAACTTATTACAAGATATTGACTATGATCTTAGTTTTTTGAATGTTGAGTTTTAAGCTAGCTTTTTCACTCTCCTTTCACCCTGATCAAGCAATAGTCTCTATGCTTTCTGCCATAAGGGTGGTGTCATCTGCATATCTGAGGTTGTTGATATTGCTCTCGGCAATCTTGATTCCAGCTTGTGATTCATCCAGTCCAGCATTTTGCATGATGTACTCTGCATATGTGTCAAGAACTCATTCTTTATTAAGCCTGAATAATATCCCGTTGTGTGTATATACAAGATTCTCTTTATTCATCCATTGACACTTGAGTTTGTTTTCATCTTTTGGTTATTATAAATAATGCTACCATGAACCTTGAACAGGGATGTACAAATATCTGAGTTCTTGCTTTTAACTGCTAGATCATATAGTAATTAGTTCAGTGTTTTAATTCTTTGACGAACAACTGTACTGTTTTCTACAACTCACTCAACTCTCTTTTTTTTTTTTTTTCTGGTTCTAGCATTCTTTTTTTTTTTTTTAATTTTTTAAAAAATTTTATTTTATTTTTAAACTTTACAATATTGTATTAGTTTTGCCAAATATCGAAATGAATCTGCCACAGGTATACCTGTGTTCCCCATCCTGAACCCTCCTCCCTCCTCCCTCCTCCCTCCCCATACAATCCCTCTGGGTCGTCCCAGTGCACCAGCCCCAAGCATCCAGTATCGTGCATTGAACCTGTACTGGCGACTCGTTTCGTACATGATATTATACATGTTTCAATGCCATTCTCCCAAATCTCCCTACCCTCTCCCTCTCCCACAGAGTCCATAAGACCGATCTATACATCAGTGTCTCTTTTGCTGTCTCGTACACAGGGTTATTGTTACCATCTTTCTAAATTCCATATATGTGTGTTAGTATACTGTATTGGTGTTTTTCTTTCTGGCTTACTTCACTCTGTATAATAGGTTCCAGTTTCATCCATCTCATTAGAACTGATTCAAATGTATTCTTTTTAATGGCTGAGTAATACTCCATTGTGTATATGTACCACAGCTTTCTTTATCCATTCATCTGCTGATGGGCATCTAGGTTGCTTCCATGTCCTGGCTATTATAAACAGTGCTGCGATGAACATTGGGGTACACGTGTCTCTTTCCCTTCTGGTTTCCTCAGTGTGTATGCCCAGCAGTGGGATTGCTGGATCATAAGGCAGTTCTATTTCCAGTTTTTTAAGGAATCTCCACACTGTTCTCCATAGTGGCTGTACTAGTTGGCATTCCCACCAACAGTGTAAGAGAGTTCCCTTTTCTCCACACCCTCTCCAGCATTTATTGCTTGTAGATTTTTGGATTGCAGCCATTCTGACTGGCATGAAATGGTACCTCATAGTGGTTTTGATTTGCATTTCTCTGATAATGAGTGATGTTGAGCATCTTTTCATGTGTTTGTTAGCCATCTGTGTGTCTTCTTTGGAGAAATGTCTATTTAGTTCTTTGGCCCATTTTTTGATTGAGTCATTTATTTTTCTGGAGTTGAGCTGTAGGAGTTGCTTGTGTATTTTTGAGATTAGTTGTTTGTCCGTTGCTTCATTTACTATTATTTTCTCCCATTCTGAAGGCTGCCTTTTCACCTTGCTAATAGTTTCCTTTGTTGTGCAGAAGCTTTTAAGTTTAATTAGGTCCCATTTGTTTATTTTTGCTTTTATTTCCAGTATTCTGGGAGGTGGGTCATAGAGGATCCTGCTGTGATGTATGTCGGAGAGTGTTTAGCCTATGTTCTCCTCTAGGAGTTTTATAGTTTCTGGTCTTACGTTGAGATCTTTAATCCATTTTGAGTTTATTTTTGTGTATGGTGTCAGAAAGTGTTCTAGTTTCATTCTTTTACAAGTGGTTGACCAGTTTTCCCAGCACCACTTGTTAAAGAGATTGTCTTTAATCCATTGTATATTCTTGCCTCCTTTGTCAAAGATAAGGTGTCCATATGTGCGTGGATTTATCTCTGGGCTTTCTATTTTGTTCCGTTGATCAATATTTCTGTCTTTGTGCCAGTACCATACTGTCTTGATAACTGTGGCTTTGTAATAGAGCCTGAAGTCAGGTAGGTTGATTCCTCCAGTTCCATTCTTCTTTCTCAAGATAGCTTTGGCTATTCGAGGTTTTTTGTATTTCCATACAAATTGTGAAATTATTTGTTCTAGCTCTGTGAAGAATACCGTTGGTAGCTTGATAGGGATTGCATTGAATCTATAAATTGCTTTGGGTAGTATACTCATTTTCACTATATTGATTCTTCCAATCCATGAACATGGTGTATTTCTCCATCTATTAGTGTCCTCTTTGATTTCTTTCACCAGTGTTTTATAGTTTTCTATATATAGGTCTTTAGTTTCTTTAGGTAGATATATTCCTAAGTATTTTATTCTTTCCATTGCAATGGTGAATAGAATTGTTTCCTTAATTTCTCTTTCTGTTTTCTCGTTATTAGTATATAGGAATGCAAGGGATTTCTGTGTGTTGATTTTATATCCTGCAACTTTACTATAATCATTGTTTAGTTCTAGTAATTTTCTGGTGGAGTCTTTAGGGTTTTCTATGTAGAGGATCATGTTATCTGTAAACAGTGAGAGTTTTACTTCTTCTTTTCCAATTTGGATTCCTTTTATTTCTTTTTCTGCTCTGATTGCTGTGGCCAAAACTTCCAAAACTGTGTTGAATAGTAATGGTGAAAGTGGGCACCCGTGTCTTGTTCCTGACTTTAGAGGAAATGCTTTCAATTTTTCACCATTGTCACTCAACTCTTGATAGTAGACATACAAATCAGAGGGCATACAGAATGCTTAATATTTTTATTCAAATGTTTATGGAACTGAGATACGGGAAAAATACATCTCTGTTTAGTGTGCAACACATTTAAATAATTTCAGGAAATTATTAAAGATCTTCAGAAGAAAAGATAATGTTTAAAAAAACTTTATAGTTGTGAAGTTTTTTCTCGTATCACATGTAACACTACTGACAGGCTGATGTGTGATATAGAAAGTAGAATGCTTTACTTCCCACTGACCTTGTATTTTTATCCATAAAGCATTTAATGTGTATTTTTCTTCAATTGTTAAACATTTGGCTGTTTTAAAAAGCTTGACCTAAACTCTGCTTTTGATCCAATAAAGCTTACATGCTTCATGCCCCAATTCTTTGACTGATGTCAACATATAATATTTGAAAGTTTATTTTAATAATTTAATTTCATATTAAAATTATCAATGACAGTTTTCTTTTTTGTTGTTAAATGTATATTTGAAATGTAGTTATTATTCCTGAAAGAAACCTTTTGTAACACATGTAATGGAAACTTATTAGATAAATATTAGGCAAGACAAAACAAAAAGACAGTCTTCTAATAGTAAAACAAATATGTGAAGCATAGAAATGGAAAATATGAAATATTCTCTTGCTTTTGGAGCTTTTCTTGGTTTTTCTTTTGAGATATTGGTAGAAAGTGCCTCATGGTTTCTTCTAGTAGCTTTTTTATTTGAGCTGAAGTGTTTTCAGACTTGACCTCTTGGCTATTATAATTGATAGTTTGAGAGCTGACTATGATCTCTTCATTTATTGACATATAGTTTAAAGGCTTCAAGTTTGGATTATGAAGTGCTTTTCTCTTTTTCCTTAAAACAGGAATATGAATTAGTGATCTCTGATAGCCGTAAATATGGCCTTATGGTTTTATGTTCTTTGTTATCCGCTTTCCCTGGGTTGAACCAGTTCTTGATTCCCATTTTGTTTTCCATTGTGAAGAGTTTTTTAGATTCATCACAAATTGAACCTCCCATTGAGTTTGTAAATATGTGTGTAAAGATGTTAATATAATATGCAAAATATCACTAAAAACTATATAATTTGTGGGCTTCCCTGGTGGCTCAGATGGTAAGGAATCTGCCTGCAATGAGGGATTCAATCCTTGGGTCAGGAAGATATGCTGGAGGAAGGCATGGCAACCCACTCCAGTATTCTTGCCTGGAGAATTGCCATGGACAGGGTAGCCTGGCTGACTACAGTCCGTGAGGTTCCAAAGAGTTGGACACGACCAAGCACAGCCCAGAAATTATGATCTGAAGGTTTTAACTTACAAAATAATTCTTTGGTTGCTGTATTGTTTGTATTTTTTTTTTTTAATTTAGCTCCTTTTTTCCTCTAGATAGTTAAACACGTAAGTACTGTATGTCAAAATTACAGTTATGACTTGGATAGCATGGAACAGTAAATATAGAAAGTATTTTTTTAGTTGCCATTTTTCATGTATAATTTTTGTTTGAATACCTTTTTTTAGAGGAAATGAGTTCCTAATAGGTGAATTACATAATCTCATTCTGAATTTAAAAGAAATAATTTATACAGTGAAAACTTAAAAGTAAGCCTAAAACTCCAAGCTTTTGTATGTTATTTAAAATTTTGGACTACAACATGCTACGTAGTTCCTAGTTTTTGTGGCATGGGTAATAATTTGTATGTGTGTGAGTACGCAGTTGAGGCAGATTCTTTGCAACCCTGTGGACTGTAGCTTGTTAAGCACCTCTGTCCTTGGAATTTTCCAGGCAAGAATGCTGGACTGGGTTGTTGCCATTTGTTGACTACTGGAAAAACCGTAGCTTGACCAGACAGACCTTTGTTGGCAAAGTAATGGCTCTGCTTTTTAATATGCTGTCTAGGATGGTCATAGCTTTTCTTCCAAGGAGCAAGCGTCTTTTAATTTCATGGCTGCAGTCACCATCTGCAGTGATTTTGGAGCCCCCCAAAATAAATTATCTCACTGTTTGCATTGTTTCCCCATCTGTTTGCCATGAAGTGATGGGACCAGATGCCATGATCTTAGTTTTCTGAATGTTGAGTTTTAAGCCAACTTTTTCACTCTCCTCTTTCACTTTCATCAAGAGGCTCTTTAGTTCTTCTTTGCTTTCTGCCATAAGGGTGGTATCATCTGCATATCTGAGGTTATTGATATTTCTCCCAGTAGTCTTGATTCCAGCTTGTGCTTTAGCCCGGCATTTCGCATGGTGGGTATCTGCATATAAGTTAAATAAGCAGGGTGATAATATACAGCCTTGACGTACTCCTTTCTCGATTTGAAACCAGTCTGTTGTTCCATGTCCAGTTCTAACTGTTGCTTCTTGACCTGTGATTGGACTGAATGGTAGTCGCTCAGTTGTGTCCAACTCTTTGCGACCCCATGGACTGTGGCCTGCCAGGTTCCTCTGTCCATGGAATTCTCCAGGCAAGAATACTGGAGTGGGTTGCCATTTCCTCTCTAAGTGATTGGAAAGTGTTGGATTAGAACCTAGGCAGTGGACTCCAGATTCTGGCCTCTAAATCCAGATATAATATAGTGTTGTATTCATCCTTGTATGAAGTGGATTGTAAGTATACATTGAACAAAATTGAAAAGGGCATCCCATGACAACTGGAAAAATTTAAGTGGTATAGCTAAATGTTTGGGCAATGCGAAAGTTTCAGTTGAGGGAGAAAGTTTAGAGGCCACACATAAAATATGTAGATGAAACATTAATTCTAGACAGCGTCTTTTTGATACTTGGTGTTTTGGGAGCTAAATACCACTCAAAGTCAATAGCATATGTAGATACATTTTTGAAGAAACATAGCAAAGTGTGGTATCTGCTTCTTAGAGCTCTGAAGCATGTAACAACAATTAAATGGCTTCTCTTTATATAAAATTTAAGCCTGCATCCAAAGTTCTTCCAGACTGTCCCCATTCCCTGCAGTAGTAATAATATCTTGATAATCAGAATGTGCCAGAATTTGGCATTTCCCCAGAATTCTGATCACTAACCCTATTAGCACTTAACTTTCTACTTCTTTGAGAAAAGCCAAGTCATCCTAAATAACTCTTTACTCTTAAATTATGTGGTTTGGGCTGTAGAGAAGGTATCCTTCTGATTTACTGAAGCAATTGCCTTGAAACCTTTGGGGGATTAAGGATTTCTTTTTCGCCTTTACTCTTAGCTGAACCGTGAGGACATTGAAACAAAACACAAAACATCTTATTTTTTCTATCTGCTGGAGCCAGTGGAAGAGATGGTGGTGATGTTCTAGTGATTAGCTTGATGACAGGTAGATGAGAGAGTTTGTGTAAAACAAATTTTTGAACCATAGTTTCATTATAATGTCAGATATTTAATACTACAGAAGATGTCTCCTCCAAGGCAGTAAAACATTTATATCCATATGTCACAATACTTAGAGAAGTTTATCATTGAGTCCTTAAGCATTTTGTTTTACATAATACAAAATAAAATTTTATTTGCTGCTGTCTTTGTATCTATACAGATAACCTCATTGCTCATTTCTTTTTCATATAGATGATTCACTGAATTTATGGCATTTTCAGTTGCATGTAGTTATAATTAGCTCTGTCTTTATTTGTTCCTAGTGGAAAGTGGTTTTTTCCCCTTCAACTGGATTTAGACAATATTTCTAGTTGCAAAGTCTCCATGTCAGGAATTAGCCCTTCTATTCATACAGGCTGTCTTCTAATTTCTTAGGTAATAAATGTTTCTGAAAGCCAATTGACAGGTTCTCATCCCAGAGAACTTTCTTTCCACCCAGAGAACTTTATTATATATTCTCTAATTTCATTTGGCTTGTCAATAATATATTTCTAATGTTCTGTTCATATTCTTTATTATTGGCTGTTTCTTTCATATTAAACTTGTTTTGACCAGTTTAGATTAAGTGAGCTTCTAATTGAGGCTAAGGATTTCACATTAAATCTAATGATTTCTGTTCTCTTTGCCTGTTGATGGTTACTTTTTATCATAAGTCAGTAGCTTCTTTTTTCCCCTTTCTATTTATTTTTTATCCAGTACAGTTAAGTGCTAATTTTCATGTATTTGTCAACAGGAAACCCTTGGAAAGGGTTGAAAAACTATTTATAAGTACAGTTATCTTCTAAAGATATAAATGGAAGAGCTTATGGTTGAAGGATGCTCAGAGCTTGAGCCTTCTCTGAACATCTCTCCATTTCATCAGTGAGTTATTTCTTCTCTCATGTGAAAGGCATCTAAATCTTTCCTGCCTCCAGATGCCTTTGAAGAGCGAGGCCGTAAATCGAGCAGTGTAGGAGAAAGGAGGTAAGTGAAGGACAAAGAGGAGCAGATTTGCTTGACTCGTATGTTACAAGGAGTTGGTAATGTGTTACTTTCAGTTGGGCAGCGTGTTCTTGATTCCATTATAGGCTCTGTATTCCCTTACTTATTCATTGATTCCCTGACCATCTAGGTAAAGACATGCCAGAAAGTGTCTTTTGTTCTAAAATTTCTACTTTCAGTTTTTGGAAGATTGCTGCTTATTAGTAAAACAGAAGTATTTTAGATGAATGTTTCCCCTACCTTCTTATTCTTTGAAAAGATGTAACAACAGATGTTGGGATATACAGAGGACAAGTCTTCCTGTATTTGAACCAACCCAATAACACATATCTTAAACTTAGCTAAGGGTATTTTGGGGGTTTGACATTTGGTGTTAAAGGAGTCTTTCCTGGGTCACAGAGCTTTCAGGTATTTTATGGTTGGATTGCTGTAACACACGTTTCCTGGTTCTAGCAGGAAGAGTTACTTCTAACTCTTCTGGGAAAACAATTCAGAATTAGAAAGTTGGGCCAATACATTTGTTATGCTTTTATGAGATATTAGAGAATGTAAGCAAAAATTAAAAGTTCTTAAATGCAAAGAATAGAATTTAAGCATTCTTAGGTAATGCATTGCTTAAGAGATAAATAGCTATTAATGAACTGAGGCTAAAATGTTTATAATTAATTTTTTGTTACTCAGCTCTTTGATTTAGAATAAGATGTAAAATACTGTATACCAACAAGATAATCAAATATCCAAGCCTTTTGATTTTGTCTGTTTATATGAATCATAAGAAAAGATTAATTTGGCACGTGTAATCAAGTAGCAGAAGCAGTTTGAAAGCTGGATACAATTGAAATATAATTGGAATTAAATAGAAAACATTTATTTCATATTTCTAAATGAGGTTTTAATTAAAGTAAAATTGATTCATCTTTTCTTTTTGACATTTCTCTGAGAAGGAAATTTGAAACATACTTCAGTTGATGGTTGGCTTTCTCTGACTTTGATTAATCACTTTCAAAGTAAGCACTAGACCAGTACAGTAATTTTATAATTATACACAAGTGAGATTATTTGAAACTTTAACATAACTGTAAAGGAAGTTTTACATTGATCAACTTCATATAATACTGTGTATTTTTCTTTTATGATTCAAATACTTACAAGTGCTAATCTGAAAAAAAAGGATTCTGTTATTTTTGCAAATGTAATTTAACGGGGGAAATTTGAAAACAAAATTTCAAAGACATTTATCTATTAATACTGGAAACTGTAAGTTTTTCAGAAAACTGGCTGATGAAACTTTCAGTGTGGTTAAATATTGGAAAGAATCCAATGAATGGAGCTGACTGTAAGTTATGATTCCACACTAATGAACCAACTTGTGTTTCCCCATTGCACTGCTAAAAATAAAACTTTGAACTGTCTGAAAGATTTGAAATGACAACAGAATTTGATTATTTATGATCAGAATAAAAGAACTCTCATTTGTGCATGGGTTTAAAATTTTTTGAAGTGTCAAAACTGATACAAAGAGAAATTATTATCTAATAATAATGTAAAATGTGCATCTCATCCTACATATGTGTCTAGAATCATCCTTGGAAGCAAAATACTTAACTCTTGCTGAGAAACTCTTTTAGAGCCTTATTGAGACCATCTCCTAAATGCAATATCACTTTTTAAAAGTTTCTTATAAGCTCATTTCTTAGAAGAAAATTTTTTAATCACTCATACCATATGAAATAAGTAAGAAAATGGTTAATACCATAGTAAATTTTTTAAAACATGAATTAACTTTTATACTGAGGTACTTGCTTCATCTCTTTTAAGAGTAAAGAAAAAAGTAAAGTGCTGTTTAATGGTAGAATAAGGATATTGTTTTCAGTACTAAAATAAAACAAAGGTTATCGGAATTTTTTGTAAAGAAAATGCATTTGACTTTTAATAGTGAAGTGTATACCACAATTAAGTTTAAGAGGAAAAGTTAAGCTTTTCATAATGCTAATAATTACATAATACTTCCCTTATATGTTACGAATTTAAACTTCTTTGTGTTTCATTTTTAATTTTTAAAACTGTAGATTCAAGTCAAGGTAAAGTCTTTCAGAAAAGACTATCAAACTTTATACTTGCTTTGTTTCCTTATTTTTACTTGCCTTTTATTATATATTCATTCCATTTTTTAAATGATGCTGCATATTTAATGAAAGAAAGTTTTTTAAAAGGAAGTGTTGCCAATCAGTCTAAATTTGTTACAGTTAAAATTTGATGGTCTACAGACAATTTATAATCCTTTTCTTGTTATAAAATATTGTCAAATTTATAGTAGTATCAGTTAGAAAGTTTATGGAAACATTGTTTAAGGTGGTTTAAAATAGAACTAAATCTTTAATTTGAATTTGATGGCACCTGTTTTCATTTTGTTCCCCCGGCAACACCACTGGTACCAAAATTGCCCATAGACCACCCTGGTTTTTGAGAAGAATGAAATCATTCTGAGTTTTTTTTATTTCATCCTTTTACTGACTAAATATTTAAACAGAGTTATAAAACATCTGTCAGAGTTTGTGAACTCACTTTGGAGTAAGAGAGTTTAGGACACAAAATTGGAAGTTTTGCATTAAAAAATCTCTGGGTAATTTTAGTTTGTCTTTCTTAGTTATGAAAATTTTTATTAGAATTAGAAATTAGAGAAGTAGTTGACAGCAATAATAAAAAAAAAGGACTTATAATGTCATCTTGGAAAGCTATGCTTCCTTTCATTTGTTTGCTAACAGTTGAGATTTTTTAAAAAAGCAGCACGATCTATTTTTCTTGAACGTTCTGAGGAGTCAAGGTATGTGAACTAAGGCTTATAGTATTGAGGCTCCTGTGGGAGAGAGGTGAAGCCAGCAAAAATGTTACCTTGTCTATTAGGATCTCTATTGTATTTTTTTGCAGTATTGTTTTTTTATTTTTTTATTGAAGGATAATTGCTTTACAGAATTTTGTTGTTTTCTGTCAAACCTCCACCTGAATCAGCCATAGGTATACATATGTCCCGTCCCTTTTGAACCTCCCTCCCGTCTCCTGCCCCATCCCACCCCTCTAGGTAGATACAGAGCCCCTGGTTGAGTTTCCTGAGCCATACATCTGCTGTATTGTTGATTCATTTGTTCGGGACATCATGAAATGTCATTATTCTTTTGTACTGGTGGGTAATTGAGACTTACATGCAGTAAAACAAGTGGCTGAAAATAATTAATTTTTCATGTCTGGAGAATTGAGTGTCTTATAATATGCAAGGTAAGTCGGCCATGTTAGATTAACATGGATGTTTCTGGCAATTTCCTTGATCAAGTGGGATTTATTCCTGTGTCTTCCAAAGAAAAATTCATGTGGTAAAGTATTGGTTTACTTTGAAAAGAACTTGGTATATAGACTAGAGAATCTTTGATTTATTTGAATTTGGCTTTTTTATTTTTTTTTGGCATAAGTTATGTCTTGCCATGAAAGTATTTGTAGGAGTCTGAGTCCCTAAACCTGACTTGATTGGGTAGAACTTTATAGAGAACCAGTAAAGACCCTAAATATTTGACATCTCTTAAAAGTGTTATTATGCTGCTCTTTTTTTTATTATAAGACTGCTTTTTCTTATGGTATATAAATAATTTTTAAATTTTTCTTAACAAGGAGCACGTGGCTGAATAAACACCCCTCTCCCCCGAGTTTTCTATTATACTACTTTTTGTATATATTACTAGGTTAATATAGGAAATGTCCTTGGATGAATCAGAATTTCTTGGTATTATTTTTTGACAATTGCCAAAACCATTGTGTCAGGGTAAGAAGATCATTCCGGTTTAAATAGAATGTTATTTGAGTGAAGGATAAGTTTTCTTCAATTTTAAACTAGTTATTAGAATATATTTACTTTACATTGTTCATTCATTTAGAAGAGACTGGAAGAATGTGTATTAATTTTCCCTGTAAATCTTGATGGCTTATATAACCAACTACTTCAGTGAAATGTAAGTCCCTGGTGGCATTTAAAAAGTTCAGCTGCTTCATTGAGTAATAATGTGGTGAAATGGGAAGAAATGACTTTGAAGTCAGATCTTTATGTTTAGGTTTCCAGTCTCTCTAAACCATGGACTATCTCTGTGACGTAAAAATCTTTAACCTCAGTTTTATCATCTGTTGAAAAGCAGATGGAATCTTTCTTAAAGTTGTTGTGTGAGTTAAATGAGAAACTAGAAAAAGTCACCTTGCAGTGTCTGCCTCAATAACAGAAAGTTAATGTTAGTGCACACTGATCCCTGCACTGTTCATTCTTTCCATGAATTTGCTTTTCCATGCTGAGTGCCCAGCAAGAAAGTAAGAGTCCATGTAATTACAAGACCGTTGTGTCCTAGAGGGATTTAAGGCAGGGCCGAGGATTCTTGTGTCTAGGATTGTTTTTAATTAAACTATTTACTTCAGCAAACACTTCTGAGGGAAATCCCCAAAGCCAGAGGTTATTTTCTCTCACCTCTTAATCATTTATGCTTTCATTGAATTTGTTACTCCTTTTCATCTCTGTTCAGTCAGTATGGAAAGCATCCTTATGCATAGTAACATAAGATATCCTTGAAGGGAGCACTTTATGAGGTGTCCGTGTATGCACCCAAACCAAATAAAGTTGGGCTAAAAGAAGCCCCCAGTGGCTCAGATGGTACAGTCTTCCTGCAACTTGGGAGTCCTGGGTTCAATCCCTGGGTCGGGAAGATCCCCTGGAGGAGGGCATGGCAACCCACTCCAGTACCCTTGCCTGGAAAATCCCATGGATGGAGGAGCCTAGTAGGCTACAGTCCATAGGGTGGCAAAGAGTCGGACATGAGAGCGACTTCACTTTCACTTTTCCCTTTTCACTTACTGCTATTCCTGCTACTAGTGCCACCACTGTCACCACCAGCACTGAGACATTTACTGAGTTTTTACTAGGTACTTGGGACTGTTCTGTGTGGAGTATATGAATTTTGGTTCTTTCAATAGTCTTATGAGAGGGAGATACAGTCGTTAACTCTGTTTTACACATCGGGAAAAGCTGAATCTAGAGAAGCTGGTATTACAGATGGTGGAACCTTTCTCTTACCTAGACAGTTGAGTGTCACTAAGCTTTACTTTTCCAATTAAAAAAATGTAGATTTTTACTTCTTAATTAATAACATTAAAATATCCCTCTAATATTGGTAATTTTAACCATAAGATAAAGCAACTTACGAACTAAAGGTCTGTATATAAATCACAGGTCATGTTGTTTAATTTACTGTGAGGTTACTTGGGCATTTGGGTCACTGAAACAAACTTATTTTTTGATTGTAAAACCTTTGAGGAGAGCCTTCATATTTTCACTGGGTTCCCTTTTCTTATAATGGAAGAAGATGTTTTGAAAGAATGAGCTATCAAAATTAAGAACCCCATTATATTGTTTATTTGCTTATTTTTATTGACTACAGAATTATCAAAAATTAATGTTGGTATTTACATTTTTTTGCTTTATTATGAGTTCAGATACTAAGTTTGGTTATAGAAAGCAAAAATTGAGTGGCTTGTCTGTTAATGTACAACCTTCATTCTTTGCTTCATTCAGCCTTCATTCATGATTCATTCTTTCATGCATTTTTTTCCAAACATTTATTTACCACCTACTCCATGCTAGCCCAATGTGTATATGTAGGGATAAAAAAATAGGAATAAAAGAACAATCCTCTTACTTAAATAGCTGACAGTCTACGATAAATACATTGGGAAGCAAGTGTTTATAGCACATTTTGATAAATACTGTGGTAATTTATGTCTCAGTTCAGTTCAGTCTTTCAGTCGTGTCTGACTCTTTGCGACCCCATGGACTACAGTGCTCCAGGCTTCCCTGTCCATCACCAACTCCCGGAGTTTACTCAAACTCATGTCCATTGAGTCGGTGATGCCATCCAACCATCTCATCCTCTGTCGTCCCCTCTCCTCCTGCCCTCAGTCTTTCCCAGCATCAGGGTCTTTTCCAATGAGTTAGTTCTTCACATCAGGTGGCCAGAGTATTGGAATTTCAGCTTCAGCATCAGTCCTTCCAATGGATATTCAGGACTGATTTCCTTTAGGATGGACTGGTTGGATCTCCCTGCAGTCCAAGGGACTCTCAAGAGTCTTCTCCAACAAAAGCATCAATTCTTCAGCGCTCAGCTTTCTTCACAGTCCGACTTTCACATCCATACATGACTACTGGAATAGCCTTGACTAGACGGACCTTTGTTGGCAAAGAAATGTCTCTGTTTTTTAATATGCTGTCTAGGTTCGTCATAACTTTTCTTCCAAGGAGCTAGTGTCTTTTAATTTCATGGCTGCAGTCACCATCTGCAGTGATTTTGGAGCCCCCCAAAATAAAGTCTGCCACTGTTTCCACTGTTTCTCCATCTATTTGCCATGAAGTAATGGAACTGGATGACATGATCTTTGTTTTCCGAATGTTGAGCTTTAAGCCAACTTTTTCACTCTGCTCTTTCACTTTCATCAAGAGGCTCTTTAGTTCTCCTTCCCTTTCTGCCATAAGGGTGGTGTCATCTGCATATCTGAGGCTATTGATATTTCTCCCAGCAATCTTGATTCCAGCTTGTGCTTCATCCAGCCCAGCATTTCTCCTGATGTACTCTGCATAGAAATTAAATAAGCAGGGTGACAATATACAGCCTTGATGTACTCCTTTTCCTATTTGGAACCAGGAAAAGGTAATTTATGTCTAGATAATGATAAAACTCAGCCTTTTGGGTAGTTAGGGTAACTGTAGGTATAGTGTGTTGAATCCTCAAGAAACTTAAATCCTTTGCAGGAATACAGATGAGGTTGTAGTACAAGGTAAGATTTTTCCAACCAGAAAAAGTGGCATGTGTAAAGAGAGACCTAGAACTACATTCTCTAGGATCCTACATCGTTTTCAAGGGCTGTAGAACGGGCAGTGTGGTTATAGGTCATTTATGTATGTGGTGGTGTTGACGGAGGAGGGAAGAGTAGTTGTTATGTCACGAAGTCTTGAATTTTGCCCTGGGAGTTTTCATTTCTTTCCTCTGAAGATTATGGAGCGCTGTAGGAAAAATTAAAGCAGGGTGATGAAATCTCATTCTTCTTTTGGTTACATCACTAATGGCAGCAGTGTAGGAGATGGATTAGGATGGAGCAGGACTAAAATTAGGAAGACCCTTCAGGAAACTTCCAGTAATCTAAGTGAGAAATGGTGAAAGCGTGAGTTAAGCTCTGGTGATAGAAAGGAACAGAATTAAGAGATACAAAGGAGGTAAAGTGAACAAGGTGAGGCCAGTGTTTTAGAACCACACTGAACCAAACTGTCAAGTTGTGAATTTAAGTATATGTCTATGACATGTATGTAATTCATCCACACAGGTTTGTTTCGAAGCATTTTCCTCTTTTCAAAGATACCTCTATTCTATTTTCTATATTTCTTCACTGCCTCTATTCCAGAAATAGAAAACACAATTTTGGAAACAGGCCCACTGTTTTTTTCTTTCCTTTGGTCATAAATTAATGGTAGTAGTGCCAAATAGAGCTGCAGACAAAAATTAAATTTATACTGTTGCTTAGATTAACCTGTGTCATCGAGATGGTTAGATAGCATCGCCAACTCAATGGACGTGCATTTGAGCAAACTCCAGGAGACAGTGGCAGGACAGAGGAGCTGTGTCCTGCGGTGCATGGGGTCGCTGTCTCTACTGGTGCTCTTTATTTCCTTGTGTGGATTCAGGTTACTGTCCAGTGTTCTTTATTTCAGCCTGGAGTTCTCCCTTTAACATTTCTTACAGGTCTGCTGACCGTGAGTTTTCTCCGTTTGCATCCATCTGAGAGTGTCATAATTTCTTCTTCATTTTTGAGAAGGGAGGGATGTCCCAGGTAGTGGTGATTTTTTTTCCAGTGGTAATGAGGAAGAGAAGAGAGGAGGGAAGGAGAAACCTAGTGTGGTGTCTTGGCCGACCATTCCTGGATGACTGGTTTTATGTTGCGGACCTATTACATTGGTCAAGGACTTCAAGGCAAAAGATCTTCCTTTGGAACCCTAGAATTCTGGCGGGAGGAGGGGTGGATGAATATGGCTAAGGGACTAGTCCTAAGAAATCAATTTGGGGCTACTTGTCAGAACTGGTATGGAGAAAGCTATTATATTACATGCTTTGGACATCAAATATCAAAACCTATGGCTTTTTTTAAAGTCGTAACATACAACAAATGTGTTTTACCTGTAAGATTTTTTTGCCTGTGAGAAACAATAACTTTGAAAATCTTTAGTTCTTCACTCGTCATTGGTAACAAACACATAAAGTAAAATTTACCATCTTAAACAGTTCAGTAGTGTTAAATGTATTCATTTCATTGTGCAACAGCTCTCCAGAACTTTTATCTTGTAAACTGGAAACTCTGTACCTGTTTAAACAGCTTTCATATCCCTTCAACCCCAGTGACTAGTAACACATATTCTGCTTTCTGTTTCTGTGATTTTGACTACTTTGGGGATACCTGATACAAGGAACCATCAAGTATTTGTCTTTTTGTAACTGGCTTATTTTGCTTGGCCTGCTGTTCTCAAGATTCATGTATATTGTAGCATATACCAACATTTCCTTTCTTTTTATGGCTGAGTAATATTCCATTATAATATATATCACATTATATTTATCCATCCATCCTCTTCTCTTATTTTTTTTTCCATTTTTCTTTTTTTATCAATTTAAAAATTTTAAGTATGGATTATCTTTCTTGTTCACTTACTGAGTTTCTTTATCTCAAGATTTTAACTTACTAAAGGATATTAACCACTTGTCTGACATATTCTTTGCAAGTCATATTAATGGTTATTTTTCCCACCTGTTTTTCTGCTAAATTGCTACTTTATGTATTGCCATATCATTTATACAGTTAGAGAGCTTTGAATTATTGCTTTCCTTAGATATTTAATTGATTGAAAGTTTTAAAAACCTGTTAAAGCAATTAAATAATTACCAGTAATGAGACCAACAATTCTTTTCCAATGGCATCCAAACTCTGCACTGCACAGGTTTAAATTATAGCACCTAACACTGCCTCTAGGCTTGTGACATTATAACTTTTCAACTGAGCAATGCTTAATTTGTTATGAAAGTGAAAGAAAAGTTAACTAATTCCATCAAAATTGTACTGCTGACATCTGTTCCTGATAAAATTTTAGTAATATGATAAGAATTAAAAGCATTGTGTTTCTGATTCCCACAATAGTAAACTATCAATGACTTGTCTTTCCTTTGTGAATCATGGATATATGTGAGGTGTTATTAAGTCCAAATGGAAAAGAAATGCCATGCTGAGGGACACTGACTCAATTGAGTTTATTTCTGAAACTAATCTTCTTAGAGTACCTGTTCAACTTGTTAAATAGGTTATATTTTGCTCCTTGAATTTTGCAGAGTAATTAAAAATTATATGAAAGAATTTAAAAAATATATTTTGAGATAATTTTTTCTGAAGCCATGTAATATTTTAACATACACAAGTCATTGTTTTAAATCTGTTTTTCACTCTGTAGCATATGATGAATTGTTTAGATTTTCCTTAGATTACTAGTCGAAGAAGAGATAAGGCCTTTGATGTCAAAATTTGTTTGGAGGTAATGAAGGTGTATATGAGTGCTCTTGAAACCAAACTCTGGTGGTAGGAAAGAAGAAAGCAGTTCTTCAAAAGAAGATGCCTGATTAAGGTAATGGAAAAAAAGGGAAGAATCAGAAAGAAAGAGTCAAATAAAGAGGGAGGAAAAGAGAGTGACTAGTTAACAGAGGGTGAAGTTGGTGTTGGGGCCTTCTGGGGACTTAGGGTTTTTAACTTCATACATAGGTGAGGTGGTTGCCTTTGATCTCTCAGAACCAGGAATGGAGTTGTTTGATCAGGTATTTTAGTGTTGCTTTAAACTGCTCTTGTTGCTGAGCAACTCTGTCACTGGTGCATCCACTAGGGTTATCACCAAAAAAAAAAAAAAAACCCTGCAGATGCTAATCTCAGGAACACATGCTTTTCACATAACTCTCCAGGCTAGTCTCCATGACTTGTATCAAGCATATTTGGTTCAGTAGCCCATTTTCTTTCCATTGTACAATCCAGCCTTGGTAGGCAAGCACTGTACTTGAGTTACTGTGTCTCCTACAACTTGGCTAAACCCATTTATTACCTGTAGTAAATTGATGTTCTGGGATATGTAGTAGTCTGTGGTCATGCCTTCTGTTCAAATTCAAATTTTTATTTCTTCCCCTGTTTTCCTATTGTGACTTTAGGTAAGATACCAGTTCTCTTCAACATCACCTTCCTTGAGTACAGAATGCACATGATAGACTATTTGAGTCACAGGCTTGGAAGATTGTATGGGGAGTTCTGTGGGAGGGATCCAGTAAGATCCAACATCACCCCAACATCATTCTCCTTTCCCTGCCTTACCTTTCTTTCTTAGCTCTTGACAACTACTTTATGTTTTGTTCATTTATTCATTTATGTGCTTATTATCTCCCCCCGTTTCAGCATACACTCTTTAAAGGCAAAGATTATTTTCTTCATGATTTATCTCTAGTACCTAGAAGAGAGTGTATTGCGTAGTGTAAATTTTTGATAAATGGATGAATGAGTAAATGACTCAGTACTAAAAGGAAGGATGGGCTTTGTTGTTTTCCCAACTGGTACTGTCTCCCAAAATTAAATGCAGCGTATGACATTTCATTGACAAAAAATTCAGAGAATTAACCCTTGGGATTTTCCCCAGAAGGTAAACTCGAAAATTTTCTCCTTTTTCTTAAATTCCCCTACACTTGCCAGAAGCACCTGGAATATATTAGAAATTGCATATAATTTCAGCAATATTTTAACCTCCATCAACAACAGCATCCTCCCCCCTTACCTTTATCATTGTCCAAATGTTATAATTTAGTATTGAGTTTTTTTTTTTTTAATTCCAGTTTTCGTTGAAGAAATTTATGACATTCTTGTGTCCTAAAGTTCAGATTCCTATTTCAAGGTTCTTCACTCTGGGTGAAAAGAAAGATTCTTCTCATTCTTAGTGTTAACTCCTTCCCTTCATCTTACCCTTTCAAGATAAGAATTCCTGTTTCCGTGTTCTCTTTCTTTTACGCATTCACTTAATATGCAGGTTTCAATCTGTACTTGACCTAATTCCCACAAAACACTCACTTTTCTTTTTCTATTATATTAATATTTACTGTATCAACTGAATACAATTATGTGCCCATTCAGGGCTAGTCTTACACCAAAAACAGAACAACAGGCTGTTATGTGATTTAATTGACACAGAAGATCCCAGCCCTCGTATGCACAAACACACACACTTGGCTGGAGACTGAAAGCAAAATAATATTGTGTTAAGTTCCTACTGCTTCCTGAGGTTCTTATCACCCTCTCTTCCTTCGTCCTTCCCTCTCTTTTTTCTGTTTTGTTTTATGAGAATTCCCACCAGCTAACTTAATTCCTCTTTTACACCCCAAATCCAATCTGTCAGGAAATTCCGTTGGGTCTGTTTTCAGAATGCAGCCAAAATCTGACCGGGTCTCATCACCTGAAGCGCTCCCAGCCTGTGGAGACTATGTCACCTTTCACCTGGATTATTACAATGGCCTCCGAGCTGGTCTCTTTGCCTCTACCTGTGATTTTATAGCTTTCTTAATATTAAATTGTACCCCCTTATGAAATTCATTCCTAAGTTACTTTCTGGTTTTTAAAAGTATTTGAATTATTTTTTCAATTTTTCTTTAATAAATAATCAGCATCAAGAAAGGCTACTGACTCCTATGTATTTTATCCTATGTATATTCATTTATTAATTTCATTTATTAATCCTAGTAATCTTTTACTAGTATGTTTCAGGTTTTCCAGGCATACAGTCAGTCATACCATGAAATAAAACACACTTTTCCTCTTATTTTCTAATGTTATACTGATTATTCCATCATTTTATCTTATAGAACATGCTAGACCATATAAAACAAAATGATGAATGATAATAGAGGCACACCTCTTTTTAGAAATAGATTCAGCATTTCACTGAGTTTAAAATGTTTGCATTTTTGTTTTTTTGTATATTTTGCTACATTTATGTACCTAAATGGAAAAGCTGTTGAGTTTTGGCAAATATTTTTTCAGCATCTGAGTTTCTTCCTGAAGTTTCATGAGCTACATTGTAGTTACATTATTATTTTTTGTTGTTCAGGGTTAATTCTTTTTGGTTAAAGGTTGTTAGAATGTCCTTCGCATTTCAAGAATTCATGTTTAGCATGCTTTCATTCATTCTGTTACGAGTCATTTGGATTTGGTCATATATATTGAAAGATTCCATTGCTTTTAAATGTTTCCTCTTCTCTTCATAGTCTTCTTTTGAGGTCTCCATTCTGATTCACTTGCTGTTTGATAGAATCTGTTCAAATATTTTCCTCAAATGGGGTAAATTAGAGATATGCCCTGACCAAGAGAGAATAAACAGAATTAACTCTGTGTAACTTTTCAAATTGACCTGTACCTCCTTCTCTCTCTCTGTTTGCCATTAGGAAGGAGTTGATGTTGTAGAATTGAGATTTCAGAAATAGGTGGGGGAAAGGAGATGGGGCTAGTGGCATGGTCAGATTTTACACAGTGTGGTGGAATGCTGTTCTTTCATGTAACAGTTGAGGCTTTTCCGAGTTGAGGCCAGGGAAAGGCAAAATCAGGTGGTGGCAGGGACTGCCGCCCTCGATGCTGTCGTCCTGATGTGGGACGTGTCGTTACTCCAAAGGGACTGCAGTTCACCACTGGGGAAGATGTGAAGCCCTTTAGGAACTAGGGATTGATAGACAAGTCACTGGGAGCCAGACTGGTGAGGAAGTGCAGAAAGAAATCACTCTGAGGAAAAAACGTACTGTGGTCTCCGCAAAAAAAACAAACAACTGCAATCACAAGTGCCTGTTGGGTTGTAAAGGGACCCTGCCTCTGAAGTGGAACAGAGTCCTGTAGCCACACTTCTTACCAAAAATTGTTTTTTCTTCAACAGTTGTCACTAGAAGAAGTAAGGAAAGGCAGAGATATCCTAGAGGTAGTTCATCACGGTGATAACATTTGGAGAGCAATAACACTGAAGTGTGTTTAGTAATAACACTCCAAGTTTAGCCTTCTGTCCAGCTGACAGATGTCTTATTTTTCATCTATTGTGCTGTCTGCCTTCAATCTTACATTGATTCCTCCGACGTTAGGGGAGATTTAAACTTTGTTGCTACTGCTGCTAAGTCACTTCAGTTGTGTCTGACTCTGTGCGACCCCATAGACGGCAGCCCACCAGGCTCCCCCGTCCCTGGGATTCTCCAGGCAAGAACATTGGAGTGGGTTGCCATTTCCTTCTCCAATGCATGAAAGTGAGAAGTGAAAGTGAAGTCGCTCAGTCGTGTCCGACTCTTAGCGACCCCATGGACTGCAGCCCACCAGGCTCCTCCGTCCATGGGATTTTCCAGGCAGGAGCACTGGAGTGGGGTGCCACTGCCTTTGTTGGAGAAGTACAATTTTCTTTTTCTTAAAGTTGACACTGACAGATATCGTTAACATAACTATCTTTATGTTATGTTCATTGATGCATTCTGTCAGTATTTACTAAATATAAACCCTTTATTTAAGTACTGGTAATTCAAAGATGAATGAATCAGACACATTCTCTGTCTTGAAGTAGCTCACAGTTTATGAGCATGACATTATGTGGGTACTTGCAAACATTCATTTGAATTTTTCTAATAGGTTCATTTACATTTGTTTAATATATAATTTAGTGTTTAGCAGGAGAGTGCTTCTAATGTACTATGTATGTGTCATTTAGCCGTATAGCAGCTTTACGAATGCACTGATTTAATTATTTCTTGGACCATACATGTTTCTTTAAGCTGAAAGTCTAGGCCTGACATGTTTTTGTTTATTCTAAAAATGTTTGGAACCGAATACCGTCATCTTATTTCCAGAGTCCCTGCACCTTTGAAGGACGTTTTAATGAGCTAGAGAATGGCCACCCTGCTAAGACATCAGTGGTGATTTTTGATTAGAAGTTGATACTTAAATTTCTGCATCTGGTTCTTTTGTTTAAATGAGACTGTTTGGTTCAGCAGAGCAAAACAAAAATTGAAATGTTTTATATAATCTCAGTACCTGTAATTGTCTATAAACAATCAATTCCAGTTTTACCAACTCCCAAATCTTTGGTCACCAAAGATTGTGCTAGTAACTGTTGTAATTGGTCTTTGTGGCTGTGTGTTTAAATATTGGAAATGGGACTTTAATATGAACATGAAGTAAATCTTAACCACAGAGGCACACACAGGTTCCAGTATAATATAGAGCAGGAAAGAGACGCATGTAAACAGACATATTCCTCATCTTAATATGTGGAGCCATGCTTCCATAGAATTGCATTCAGTGTTTATATAGAGAGAGCTGACAATGAAAAACTGCTGTTCCTATGGTTTTACTGTGTATTTTGATCTCTAGGTTATTTACTTTTTCTCAATATGTAGGAATGGTATTAAAGGGTGCTGTTATCAGTTAAATATTTAATTGAATAATAAAAAGTTGTATAATGGGGTAGATGTCACACACCTTCATTCACCTTAGGAGAGAAAGGTTTTTGTTGAGAAAAAATGATTTAAAAATAATAAGTAGTTTTGGATAAGAGATTCTTTGTTAAACACAGCTGCCATGGATAGTTTAAAGCTTAAGTATGTATGATGTGGCATTGTAATTCCTGTTGCATTGGGACACTTATTATTCATAGAAATGTCTTCAATAAAAGACTTTACGTAATGGCTCTGTACAACACAAGGAGTACAATTTTCTCAGAAGCCTTTCTAACAGAAAGTTATAATTTAGAAATATTAAAGCCATTCAATATAATGAATGATGATACCCACTTAATATAAAGAATGTAATAAAGCATCAGTAAAATATTAATTTTAGTTAATTTTCTTTTTCAAAATGTGTTTATTAATAACTTTATAGAAGTGAGAACTAATAGATGGATCTGTCCAAGTTTAGTTTCATTCAAACTTTGATTTTTAAAATCAAAATTGTTGGTTTCTTTTATGTTAAACTTCTGAAAAGCAGTGAAAAGATTGCTGACCAGAGTAAGGAGGTAAATATTTTATAAGATGGTATATATTGTCAATATATACCAAATAATATAAACTGTACTTTTGAAGAAGCCTTAATTGAATTCTTTGGCAATGATAAAGTCTCAGTTCCTCTTTAGGTTCTAAGGAATGAAGTTCATTTATTCAGTCAGTAGATATTTATTGAGTTCCAGACACTGTTCTCTGGGCAGGAGTTATAGCACTAAATAAAACAAAACTTCCTGTCTTAATGGTATTTACATTCCAGTTGGATTAGACAAATAAGAAATGAAACAAGTACAATATGTAGTATTAGACTTGGAAATTGCTAGTGGGGAATATAAAGGTCTGCAAGTACTTTTATATACCATAAATAAGTGTTAGTTGCTCAGTCGTGTCCAACTCTTTGCCACCCCGTGAACTGTAGCCCACCAGGCTCCTCTGTCCATGGGATTCTCCAGGCAAGAATACTGGAGTAGGTTGCTGTGTCCTCCTCCAGGATATCTTCCCAACCCAGGGATCGAACCTAGGTCTCCTGCATTGCAGGCAGATTTTTTATTATCTGAGTCATCTGTACATAGGATTAAAAGTAACTATGGAAGAGGAATTAATATCCCCCAATATTATATTCTCTGTGAGAGTGAGAGGCTGTGAAATATGGGGAAAAGGTCCCTAGTTCCCTGTTCAGACACTGATTTTGTATTCAGATAAATTTGATTTATATTCCAGCCCAACTCTGGACCAGCTTGGGAAAATTATAAAATCTCTCTGACCCTCAATTTTTTTAATCTTCAAAAAGGGTGAATAAAATTATCTACTTTCCTGATGTAAGCCTTAGAAATAATGTATGTAAAGGGTCTACACAGTACCTTTCCTCTTGGAGGCACTTAAATAGTAGGCAGTGTCTTCAGATGAATAAGAAATAAGGATGGTAGGAATTATTGAGGCCTTCAGTTAATCTAGAAATTTTATGGAAGTTAATTGTTTCATTGTCATCCTGAGAGAACCTTTTCCTTAGCTACTAGCAATTGGCAGACGGAGATAATTGAGTTTTCCCATGTTCTGTATTTACTATTGAAGATGCTAATGGGGCATAGATTAACCTCTGAAAGAAGATGATGCGGAATTAGGTGTAAAACTTTGTTGTTGCCCTGGGGATTCCTGGGCTTCCCTTGTGGCTCAGCTGGTAAAGAATCTGCCTGCAATGCGGGAGACCTGGGTTCAGTCGCTGGGTTGGGAAGCTCCCCTAGAGAAGGGAAAGGCTACCCACTCCAGTATTCTGGCCTGGAGAATTCATTCCATGGACTGTATAGTCCATGAACTGTATAGTCCATGGGATTGCAAAGAGTTGGACATCACTAAGCGATTTTCACTCACTCACTCACTCACTGGGGATTCCTATTCTCAGTATATGATTGATATAGGCAGAAAGATTTGTAGTCTTTGTGGTTGTGTACTCAGTAACATCTGCACAGAGGTGTCTTCCTCTCTACTCCCAGAGTTCTTGGTGTATGCATTCACTACCATTTCCATGTGTTTATTTTGCCCATGTATTATAAATTGGGAATTTTTGTGTCTGCCATAATTGGATTAAATATTCTTTAAGGCAGGGTCAGTGTTTTCCCCTCTGTAGTCTTGGTGTGAAGTCAAGGCACGGTAAATCGGTACCACTAGTGTTAGCTCCAGGAGGGCTCGAATCTTAAATTTCTTTCATTCACTAACGTATGTTAAGCATTAGGACAGTACTTCACACATAGGAAGTACACAACAAGTATTTGTTGACTGAATGAGTCTTGTCTACCAAAGATGAGCCTTTAACATTTAAGGATATTAAATCTTCTGGTATTAGATTGGGTCAGGTTTGAAAAAGTCTAGAACTGGTGCTTAAATGAGTAGATAAGCTCTACAGAACTCACACTTCGCTGACACTGTTGCTGTAGAGTACCTCCTGGTTTGGAGAACAGGAACTTAGCCAGTTTGGATCTTCAGCTGAATAAACAGTGAAATGGTCAAAAATGAGTTAGCAGTAAATAAAAATAGAAATAAAAGATCTAATATATTACAAATTCAATAGCCAGTCCGTGATGGACTCATACTTGAGCGTTTCAGGGTAGCAGTCGCTAGTAAGGCAGATCCTCCTGCAGGAAGACAGAGTGCTGGGAAATGTTGTGGATTGTAAGCTACTGAGTCAAAGCAGTGAGTGAAGGAGATCAGGGGATGTATTTGGAATGCCATATAGTATTACCTCTTCAATATTTTAAGATTAATACTTTAATCATACTTTCTGTTTTATGTTTTTTCAGTTAGAAAATAGATTTTATAGTTAAAAACTTTTTTGAGCACATATGTTTTCTTGCTGTGAATAAAACAATTTAAAAGCTTGATAATATTTAATGCTATGTTTATGTAGGAGTTTGTGAGGTATGGTGTATTTATAGAGGGAAACATGAGCAATTGACCAAGAGTAAGTAACTGAAATGTTATATTAAAATATTCCTTTCAAGGAAATACTTAATTTGATACTTTATAATAAATGCAGGGTGTTATTTATTTTAATGTTATTTATTGACAATGAAAATGTTGAGAAATACTTTCATAAGAAAATGGTATTATAGGTTGAGAATGAATCAGTGTTTATAGAAATGAATACTAGAAACCCTTCACTAGTACATCATTAAATATTACATTTTTTACATCACATTTTCCTCTTAGATTATAGAATTATAAAGGAATATCTTCCCTGAAACCTTGCCACAGTTTTTTTTGTTTTGTTTTGGTTTTGGTTATTTTTTGGCTGCTGTTTTGAATAAAAGGAATATGAAACTACATGCTGCTGCTGCTGCGAAGTCGCTTCAGTCGTGTCCGACTCTGTGCGACCCCATAGACGGCAGCCCACCAGGCTCCCCTGTCCCTGGGATTCTCTAGGCAAGAACACTGGAGTGGGTTGCCATTTCCTTCTCCAATGCATGAAAGTGAAAAGTGAAAGTGAAGTTGCTCAGTCATGTCCGACTCTGTGTGACCCCATAGACGGCAGCCCACCAGGCTCCTCTGTCCCTGGGATTTTCCAGGCAAGAGTACTGGAGTGGGGTGCCATCGCCTTCTCTGATGAAACTACATGGGAAAACTTAAAAGAGGAAAGATTGTCAAGAATTTTTGAAGTTTTGAAAGCCTGTAGCTGGGAGCATCTTTTCTCCTCTAAAATGAGAAAACAGTTTGGAAATTGGAAGAAAGATGTATTTTATTTTATTCTTTGCTATGCTGCTGCTGCTGCTGCTGCTAAGTTGCTTTAGTCGTGTCTGACTCTGTGTGACCCCATAGACGGCAGCCCACCAGGCTCCTCCATCCATGGGATTTTCCAGGCAAGAGTACTGGAGTTGGGTGCCATTGCCTTCTCCGATTCTTTGCTATATAAAGTTAATAAGTCTGTATTTAACATTGAAAAACATTTAAAAGATATAAAAAATATTAATAACCTCAGATCAAAGTTAGAGGAACATAAAGAAGCATTATTATCTATGGTTTTGAAAAGCAAACGAAGAAACCAGAAAAGAACTTTTCTCCAAAATATTAGTAGTCATGCAGCTAATTTAGAGTAGTAAACATTACAAAAATGTATTATGTGAAAGTGTAAAAATTCTGTTAAAACATTCACAATGTAATGTCATTTTTAAAAAAGGAAGAGCAGGACTTCCCTGGTGGTCCAGTGGCTAAGAATCCACCTGCCAACGCAGGGGGTGTGGGTTCGATCCCTGGTCTGGGAAGATTGCACATGAATGGAATGAACTAGTGAAGCCCATGAGCCCCATAGCCTGTGCTCCACAGTAAGAGAAGCCACTGCACTGAGAAGCCTGTGCACCGCAGCTAAAGAGTAACTCCCCGCAACTAGAGAAAACCTGAGCGCAGCAGTGAGGACCCAGCACAGCCATAAATAAATAAATATATCAAATTTTTAAAAAAAAGGAAGAGCAAATTTTAATTTTGAACTGAAATAGTTATATTTATATTGTGTTTAAAAGCCCCATCTATTTTAGGAGAATTAATATCTGTATTGTGATTTTTAGAATATTATTTCTGCAGACTTCTTTGTTGCATTTTTACAGCTATATGAACAGATGTCAATAATCCTTTCCCATAATATATAGTATTATATTTTGGACCATAGGCCCATTTTACCTATTGTTAATTTTTAATTTAATGTTAAAGACATTTATTCTTTTCTAAAAGTATAATTACTAATCTAAGATTTTAGGTAACATTTCATTGTGCATTATTTCCAAGTTTTTAGCGATAGTGCTTATTGATTTAATAAAGATTGGACACGACTGAAGCGACTTAGCAGCAGCAGCAGCAGCAGCAAGGATTCTTTTCCTGTAAATATATATGTGAAATGCACTTAAAAAAATCCTTCTGTGGAGAAGGAAATGGCAACCCACTCCAGTACGCTTGCCTAGAAAATTCCATGGATGGAGGAGCCTGGTGGGCTACAGTCCATGGGGTTGCAAAGAGTTGGACACGATTGAGTGACTTCATTTTCACTTTACTAGAAAGAGCTGAGAAAACACATAAAGCAAAAGACAAAGAAACAAAATCAAAAGTGGAATGTGCAGTTTAACACCAAGTGAAACCATTTGCTCATGGTTGATTGATCCTGATGCTGCTGCTGCTGCTAAGTTGATGCTACTTGTCAGAAAATAAATTCCTGGTTTTCCTGATTACATTGAATGTGAGACATCTCACCGCTGTAGAAGTGCTTTATCTACTTAAAAGTGCTCATGGAATATTAAAATATCAGACCCTAAACACACACACACACACACACACACACAAAATCCTTCTGTACTTCATGTACAACTCTTGGCTATCTGATAAAGCTTAAAATATTTAGTTTGATAATGTGTCTTGCCTAATTTACCTTTCTGGTTTTCTAATCAAAAGTACTTAATCAGGCTGTTCTCACACTCTGAATTCACTGCTGCCTCTCTGTCTTTGCTGGTGGTATTCTTCACCACCCACTTGCCTCTTGATTATCTTAATTCTTTCTTCTTTTAAATAATCATTATAGAGGCCTGCTGCTACTGTGTCATTCCAGCCACTACTCTCAGTGCTGGTAGATAATCAGTTTCCCCAGTTTATTGCATAATCTGCTTCTTTATGAAATCTTTCTCTCAGCTGTTGTAAGTAGATTCTTAAAGCAATCTGTTAAGTTTCTGATTGTTTCTCTCAAAGGTTGAGCATCTTTTATAAATGCCTTCTGTTAAGATAAAAAAAAAAGCAACAACCATGTTTTGCTAATTTGTGGATGCAAAGAAGAAAGGAGGGTTGATAAATATTCTTTTTTTTTTTTTTGATAAATATTCTTAAATGGCAGAATTAGGATATAGAAATATCTTGCAGAATGAAGCAGTAGATTAAATCCAAGAAGGTAAAATTAAGCCTATATTAGGTTTGAATATTTCCCCACACTCACTTCCAGTAGGAGGATAGATAGGAAGATTGGATCTTGGCAGAGACTTGGATTAAGAGTAGCAGATATAAAAAAGCAGTTAGGAGTTTTGGTTGACAGTGAATTCTATATGCGTAAAAAGTTATGTAGGGTTGCTCATAGATAATATTGTTTGTATGTGCATATAATACACAGAGTTGACTTAAACATTGTAGACCTATTTGGTTAAAGTTTATGTTTCAAGGCACTTAAAACTGCATTTTTTTTTTTTTTTTAGAATAGGAAGTGCTTATGTTGAGGAAATTTCTGATAACATGCATACTCTATTGCTATGTGGGAGACCTGGGTTCGATCCCTGGGATGGGAAGACCCCGTGGAGAAGGGAAAGGCTAACCAATCCAGTATTCTGACCTGGAGAATTCCATGGGGTCTCAAAGAGTCGTACACAACTGAGCGACTTTTACTTTCACCCTGTTGTCAAGAGTAGAAAAAAGATGGCAGCTATAGAGATGTGTTCCAGGTTGTAAATTCCTCTTCACTGTAGTTCAGCTCGGATACTTCCTTCCTTATGTTTTCCTAGGTGGGAGAGGATGGGCTTCCTGCTCCTCCTCAGATGTGCTGTGTGTCCGCCACTCCACTCACCCAGACAGAGGGCCGCACCTGTCTCCCCCACCACCCGAGCGCCAGTCACTGACTGAGCTCTTCCCTTGGGATGGGCTTGCTCCCTTGCCTGTTTTTTATAGTTTGGTGAGAAGGACGCTGCTGCTGTGTCTTCGTCCTTAATCACTAGCTAATCTCTGTCGAGGAGCTCAAGGAAACTTGATTATCAGAAGATTTGTTATTAGTGAACTATTTTGTGTATATTGGCTTTTTTTCTGTATTATTCTCTATGTTGATTACAATGTAGATAGGACCAAAGTTAGACCTGCCTTACTGAATACCAGAGAGAGTAGAAAATATTCTTTAATCTACAGATGTCGACTCCTTTTTGATATGAGACGGTGATAGTCTGTTTTTCCATTTTGTTTTAAGACATCACCGTTATTCACCAAGTGCCTTCTGTCCCCATTCTCTGTGAGTAAGGACATGATCGACTGCGTCACCTGTGCAGTAGTTGAAAATGGATATAGTACACAGTCTCAGGACCTCCCTGCTTCCTTGTAGATCATGTAGCCGTATGTAAGTGATTTAACAGTCATGCAGTCAGGGTTTTCAGAGTAAATAATTTCCATCCCCATTACTGTATCTTTGTATTCATGAACACTTGCAGGAACATAATATTCTTCAGTTAAATATATACAAGTTTGAAAAAAAATCAGGCTAAAAATAAAAAACAAAATTTTAAATCAGGCTAATTTAAATACTTGGAAACTCGTATTTTTGTAATAATAGTGATTCAATAGCTTTTAATTTAAAACGCCAGCAATTGACTAAGTATAATTGTAGTGAGGGATTAATTAATGTAGTTTTTTTGTAGGAGCACAATCCTGTATATATTTTAGCTTAAAATTATGGCTTTTAAGAGCTTTTTAACCTTTTAATCAAAATATATATTAGTGAGCAGAGTTTAAAAGAAATAGTAAAACAAATTTCTTTCCATAATAGACTGTAAGAAAATGTGGCATGCCAACTTCTGATAAGGTACTTAGAAAATTATTTCTTCTTTAGTTCTAAATATCTCTTCCTGTTACCCTGTTTGTCATGTGCCTGTGGACATGGTGGTTTAGGTTGATCCTTGGTGGCTCAGACAGTAAAGCGTCTGCCTGCAAGGTGGGAGACCCAGGTTCATCCCCCGGAGAAGGGAATGGCAACGCACTCCAGTATTCTTCAGTTCAGTTCAGTTCAGTCACTCAGTCGTGTCCGACTCTTTGTGACCCCGTGAATCGCAGCACGCCAGGCCTCCCTGTCCATCACCAACTCCCGGAGTTCACCCAGACTCACGTCCATCGAGTCAGTGATGCCATCCAGCCATCTCATCCTCTGTTGTCCCCTTCTCCTCTTGCCCCCAATCCCTCCCAGCATCAGAGTCTTTTCCAATGAGTCAACTCTTCGCATGAGGTGGCCAAAGTACTGGAGTTTCAGCTTTAGCATCATTCCTTCCAAAGAAATCCCAGGGCTGATCTCCTTCAGAATGGACTGGTTGGATCTCCTTGCAGTCCAAGGGACTCTCAAGAGTCTTCTCCAACACCGAAGTTCATAAGCATCAATTCTTCGGCGCTCAGCCTTCTTCACAGTCCAACTCTCACATCCATACATGACCACAGGAAAAACCATAGCCTTGACTAGACGAACCTTTGTTGGCCAAGTAATGTCTCTGCTTTTGAATCTGCTATCTAGGTTGGTCATAACTTTTCTTCTAAGGAGTAAGTGTCTTTTAATTTCGTGGTTGCTGTCACCATCTGCAGTGATTTTGGAGCCCAAAAAAATAGTCTGACACTGTTTCCACTGTTTCCCCATCTATTTCCTATGAAGTGATGGGACCAGATGCCATGATCTTAGTTTTCTGAATGTTGAGCTTTAAGCCAACTTTTTCACTCTCTCACTTTCATCAAGAGGCTCTTTAGTTCCTCTTCACTTTCTGCCATAAGGGTGGTGTCGTCTGCATATCTGAGGTTATTGATATTTCTCCCGGCAATCTTGATTCCACCTTGTGCTTCTTCCAGCCCAGCATGTGCTTCTCCATCATGAGAAGTCCAGTACTTCTCATGATGTACTCTGCATATAAGTTAAATAAGCAGGCTGAATTCCAGAGGAACCTGGTAGGCTGCAGTCCATGGGGTGGCAGAGTCAGACATGACTGAGCAACTAACGCTTTCACTTCAATTCACAAGATTACAGATTACAAGATTATCAATGTTGGAAGTTCACAGCCTAAGAACATCCTTTTGTGTGTGTACGTGTGTGTATCATATAAATGAACAATTTTATTTACTCATTTATAACTGTGATAAGTAAAAAACAATTACTTTTAAATGAATCATAACTTTTAAGACATATCCAAATGTCATCCTAGTAGCACCAAAATAATACACATTTGAGCTGAGTAAGAGAAAAGCAGTGTTGTGCAGGAGTCCTGCCCTCACTTTCACCAGAAAATGTATTTAAATTAGAATTTCCAAATGTGAGAAATCTGAAAGGAATGAAAACTGCCAGTCCTTAATGGTAGCGTATGGTTGGTGTTAGCCAAAATGAAGTTCAGGCCATGATGCTCTGTAGCCACCGTATGACCTACCCAAAGGCAATCAGAACACACTTCTTTCTTTTTCCTTTTCTTTTTTCTTCCTTTTTTTCATTTTTTTTTAACTAATTGGCCCGTGTTTAGTTTACTGAATGTCATCTGGACTCAGTAAAAATCAAGTGACCTGCATTGAATTAGTGTAATTGTAATACAAACAGAATATCGCATAGTTTTGGTCTTATACAGGAAAGGAGAATGTTGGAAAGATTTTTCTGTTTGATAAATAGAAACTGAAGATATGGGGATCCAGACCTGGTTCATACTTGATTTTTACCTTTCATGTCTTTCTGTAAGATCAGTATTTGGACTTTTAGGCTTTTCCTCTATTTTTTTTTTTTTTTAATGTTGGTTTTCCCTGTGAAACTTACTACAAAGGAAATTTTTAAAAAAGATCTTACAAATTAAAAAATAAAAAAACCTTACATATTGTATAAAGCTCATAGATCTGATTTTTCCCTAAGCTTAAGCAAGTTAGCATTGTTCAAAACAGAAGTACTTTTTCGCTCTACTAGGACTGTCAGGAATTTGACATATATTTTTACCTTTATCATGACTAATATTGCAGCCTCTTCAAATATAATTTTTATTAGTTTTTTATAGTTTATATTCTGTTTCAGAGAGGCAGTAGGTACATTTGCCAAGGGAACAAAGAGCTGAAGAATTGAAATGTCATTTTTAATTATTTGTTTAAATTTTTAACTGTGTGACTTGGATCTTATAATTAAATCACTTAATTTGACTTTGAGAGTGTCATTTTAGAATGGAGTTATTTGAGCATTCTGAAAATCTCATTTATTCTGCATAACTTATACCCTTGTATTAGGATGCTGAAGATAAAGGACAATAGCTATAGACAGGTTAGATTTTCCTATTGTAATTTCAGAGAACTTGTACTTTTTGTCTTTATTGAAATTTTTGTGGCATTTTTGTTTATTTAATGTTTCTCTTCCCCACCAGAGGTGGCTCAGGTGGTAAAGAGTCTGCCTGCAGTGTGGGAGACCTGTGTTTGATCCCTGGGTCAGAAAGATCCCCTGGAGAAGAAAATGGCAACCCACTCCAGTATTCTTGCATCAAAAATACCATGGACAGGGGACCCTGGCGGACTACAGTCCATGGGGTCGCAAAGAGTTGAACACAACTGGGTGACTTCACTTTTAGTTTCCCCACCAGATGCATGTCCCAGGGGAGCAGGCACTGGCTCTTCCCTTTTTTTAAAATCTGATATTCTTTCATCTCTAACACACAGCCTGGCATATAATAGGCAGTAAAATTAGTTAAATGTAAAATGAATAAAGACTTTATTTAGTATATACAAAAATCTGTTATCAAAACAGGACTTCCCAGGTGGTACAGTGGTAAAGAATCTGCCTGTCAGTGCAGGAGACGCGAGAGACGCAGGTTTGATCCCTGGCTTGGGAAGATCCCCTAAGAAGGAAAAGCCGCCCCACTCCAGCATGCTTGCCTGGAGAATCCCATGGACAGAGGAGCCTGGCAGGCTACAGTCCATGGGATCACAAGCACACACACACATTATCTAAATAGTACTCAAGTACTCAACAGTCTAGTATCCATAATTATAACAGTGTAATTGCAGTGGTAGAGTCCTGGCTATTCTGCTTTCTGGTTTTATTGCCTAGGACAGATGTAACTTCTTCATATCTCATTTTTTTCCATATGTAAAATGAGAATAATTATAGTCTTTATTCTGAGCTGTTATGAGGATTAAATAATTCACATAAAATCCTTGGGAAGTGCCGCACAAATGTGGATTGATTTTATCGTTGTTCTCTTATTATTTTTGAGGTACTTCAAAGTTATGAGAGGAATGTATGGCTTTATTAGAGTTGTATTAGGAAACCTTCAAAGAATAGGTAATGTTCTAATAGGGTATTAAAAGATGAGTGTTAGTCAGTGGTTCATGGGCAAAGCCATGCCAAGAAGTTTGTACTTTATTTTGTAAGTGATGGGGCAAGACTGATTTAAAGTAGGGGTTCATAGGCAGGCTTACCTTTTAGAAAGGCTATTGTGCAAGCAGTATGGAGAGAGGAAAGATACCAGAGGCAGATAGAGCTAGCAGGCAAGATTATTGTGATCTTAACGTTAAAATGTCAGGTTGGCATGGTCTCTGAGTAAAACTGATCTAAAAATATAAGAAATTATCATCCTCATCATATTTGTTGTTATTAATAATTGCAGATGCCATTACTGGCTGCTTGTCATACACAGTATTTTAACATTCATCTCACCTAATTCTTACAGGGTTACTAGGAGGTAGTAATTCTTCAGGTGTGATTCCTAGACTAGCAGCATCAGCATCTTCTGAGCACTTGTTGGAAGTGCAGACTCTTGAGCCTAACCCCAGGCCTTTGGAATCTGAATCTGTCTGGGTGGGGGTCAGCAATCTGCATTTCAGCCTGATCTCCAGGGAATTCTGATCCTTGGTAAAATTTAAAAGAACCATTGTTGTATGTATGTATTTATACAGATGAAAAATAAAAGGTGAGGTGTTTTTAGTAATACGCTGTTAATTCTTTAGTTTTTCTTGTGTGTTAATTTAGTTTTTTTTATGTAATATATTAAATGTAGTCTAGCAAGTTTCTGATCAGTAAACTAGTTTTTCTCTTGCTTTTATTCTAAGATTAGAAATATTTTCTAATAAGAAACATGTCTTCAGATTAATCTAGTGAACCAAAATATTCTGTATTATCTCTGTGTAGAGAGGTGAGATAGCTTGATGGTTTAGAACATCAGCTTTGAAGCTACACCATCAAGGTTTAAGTTCTAACTCTGTCCTTTATTTGCTCAGTATTACAGGGCAAGTTATTTTACTTCTCCATGCCTTAGTCTTCTATTATGTAAAATGGAGTAACAATCCCTCATTGGGTTTTTGTGAAGATTAAAAGAAATAATTTTTGTAAAACTGCTTACCACGCACATTGTCTGTATTCAGTAGATATAATACTAACAGTTATTATTATTACAAATAATATATAAATTTGTCAAAAGTTACATAAAAATTTTTTTAACAGTGCTAAGTTACCCTCAGCACAGGATGTTTGTCATTGAAACGATATATTGGGTTAAATGGCTGTTATGTGCCTTTAGGTGTAAGGACTCATTCTCTTTTTCTGGCTTTAGTAGAAGGGCTGTCTCCTTTTTTCTTGTCTTCCACCTTGTACCCATCACTTATCTCCTCTTTGTTATGGAGCTTTACAGAATCCGGTTCTCGTTTTAAGAAGCAAACAAGTTTCCTCCTGCTACTCTCCACTTGCTTACTCCTTCCTCTCAGTCATGTGTAAAAGGACTGATAGGTACTTGCTGCCTTAATTTCCCCACTTCCCTCCTGCCCACTGCTGGGCAGACTTTGGCTGTTTCTTTTCCGCCTTTCTACCGAAGTTGTTCAGTTTTACATCTGTTTGACCTTGTAACCATTTTCTTCTTAAATTTCCTTGTTTCTTTAGACTCATTTTTAATTATCTACTTAATTAGCTTTTCTGTACTGTCCTGAGACACTTCAAATCCAAATCTGTTTTCTCATCAGACTTTGTTTTACCTTTGTATTTTCTGTCTTGGTTAATGATACTACCATCCAAGTTAGTTGTCAAATTGAAAATCTGTTCTCTCTCTGTCCAGTCTTCCCCTGTTAATCAATTACCAAGTCTTACTGATGCCACCTCTTAAATTTCATGAAATTTCTTTTCTTCCTTTCCAGCTTGTCTACCATTGGGCTAATAATTCAAGTTCTCATTATTCACTATTATTCGTTCACGTTACTTACACCCTTAACATCTCTTAAATACATCTCCTTCTTTCCATCTACATCTTTATTTCCTCATTTCAGACCCAATAATTTTTCTTCTGGATTTCTACAACAGTCTCCTAACTCTTCTAATGGTGTTTGATTTCACCCTACTTTCCAAAGTATCCTTCATGATACTGCTAGATTGATCATTCTAAAATGAAACACAGATCATATTACTTCTTTACTTATAATCCTCCCATTAAAAAGCAATTTCTTTCCTTTGTCTCTAGATTAAGAGCCAAACTCTTAAGAGTGTTATACAAAGTCTTGGGCTCTGCCTACTTTTTTATTCCTGTGACAGCCCCTTTTCTTTAGCCATGCTATCATTTGAAGGTATTTTAGGTTTTACTGCTGTTTGCTGTTCAGTGTTATTTCTCTGTGCCTGCATTTTCTCCCAGCTGTCTTCTCCACTGTCTAAGCTGGGAACCTTTCCTCTCGGCTTTGTTAGTACCCTGTGTAGCTTAAGATCATAGCATTTATTATACTCTGTTATAATTTGTCTGACTTTTTCACCAGATTTTACATTTATTGAGAGCAGCATATGTGACTTCTATCTTAGGTCTTCAGTGTCTAATGTAATGCTTTATGACATAGTAGGTGTAAAATAAATGGTTAATGCATATATATATATTTGAAATATGTAATTTTTATGTGCATCTTTTAATAAACTAGGAAGATTGAGGTGGACATGTCTATATGGTGTGTCACTAAATCTGAATAAACTTTGAAAGAAGAGCATTATTTCTTTCTTATCAGTTAGCAGCTTGAGTGCTACCATGTGTTAAGCCCTGGGTGAGATACTGCTTGAATGAAATCAAAAGAAATAAGAGAGAAGGACTGCTGTTACGAGTTGCTTTTTCTTTGACAAAATGTTTCTTTAAACAATCCATTTTATATTCGTAGTTCATCATATTTTATTTTTAGTCCACTTTAGTTTTGGGGAAACAACATAGCACTCCTTTAGGTTACCATCTAAAATGCTAATTTTGAACTTCACTGAGTATAGTATGGCACTAGTCCAACACAATCTGTTAAAAATTTTCCTCTGGGTCAGATCTAAGTTGAGAAGAATGAGGTAACTTTAATGTGAACCCAGATTGTACTTCAGTCCTTTTCTCCAGTGAGTTGCCAAATTCACAATTCCATTTGTATCTGGAATTGAGGAAGCTGAGTTTAATGTGGATTGCTGCCAATGATAGCAAATCTTGGCAAGATAGTCTTGTTCTCTGTGCTTAATTATATAGTTTTATTATAAATTTTTTCACATGTTTATTTGGAAGTACCTCTCATATACTTTATTCTTTTGGTGGTTAATCATTTACTGTCAAATCGTCCTTCTTTTCTGAGAAGGCCAGCTTACATTTTTATACATTGCTATTAGTTATCCTGTTCCGCCTCTTCACTAGATTTATAGATTTTAAAGCTGTCCAGGTGTCTTAAGGCTCATTACATCGGAATCCCTCTCTTTTGGGAATTAAAAATCTTAGTGAAACTGAAAGAGACGGTTATATATTAATTCATCCAGTATTTATTGAGCATCTGCTGTGACACTGTTTTAGGCCCTGGGAAATAGCAGTGAATGAAACAAACTTCCAGGCTTTTAGGTGTTGACATTGTAGTGGGGAGAGACAATAAATTACACACAAAAATATTTAATAAATACGCAGGTGCTGATAACTGCTACGCAAGAAAAATAGGCAGGATAAGAGCGGGTACAGAAGGACAAAGCGTGCTTGTGATAGTATGTATAGGATGGTCAAGAAAGGCCTGTCTGATGAGGGGACTTTTGGTACAGATCTAAAGGAGATGAGAAAATGAGCCAGGCAGATTTCTGGTGAAAGAGTATTCTAGTTAGAGGAAACCGATGTGGCAATGTGTTTGGTGTTTAAGGAGCCGTCTGGAGATCTGTATGGCTGAAGCTGGATGAGAAAGGGGGAGAAGCAGGAGATGAAGTCAGCGAGGTAGCAGAGGACCAGATCACTTAGAACCTTAATAAACCATGATGAGCTCTTTAGCTTTTCCTGGGAGTGAGACGGGACACCATTGGGAGGTTTTGAGCAGAGGACTGATATGGTCTTACATACAATTTAAAAGGTGTTTTGTTCTTCCTTTAAATTGTAGCAGGGCAGGGTTGGAAGCAGAGTCAACAGGAGGGAGGTTACTTCTTTGGTAGTCCAGGTTTGAGACGATGGTGGCTTGGATCAGGGTGGTAAAGGTAGCGGTATTGAGAAGTGGTCAGATTCTGGATATAGGCCATATTTCGTATGGTATGTGAATTATGTCTTCATTTATCTGCAGAGACTGGTCATATAGAATGACTAGTGAATGAAAATGAATGAGTTAGAAATAATAGAATGATACTACTATCATCTCTGGGATGAGGACTCTTAAGACTTGAGTGGAAGCCACATAGCTATTTTTACGGGTAGAGCTGAGACAGAACCTTCTGTTTTCTTCTCAATCTTCTCTCTCCATTTTGTGCTCTTACTTCCTTTTGTTCAACAGACGTGTGTGGAGCACCCGCTATATACTAAGCATTGTGCCTAAAACTGAGGATACATAAGACATTCGGAATTGGAATCACCTGAATTTGGTGGCCAAAATGACTGAAGTGTCCAGTTCAGGAGGCAGTTCGAGTGGTGATGAAAGAGACAGGGACTCCTGGAGGAGCAGGATTGCTGAGAGAAAGAAAATCTCTTTTTCCTGATAGGATTCCGTATGGTCTTTTCCTAGTAGCCAAACTGCTTGAACTAATAGCTTATGCTCACTGTCTCTTTATTAATATGCATATATTTTCTTTTAAATGTCTTTTAGTTTGTTTAACATATTTACCAAGGATCACTAATGGCCAGATCCTGTGTCCTTATCTTAGTCCTCACGTTACTCCTTGCCATCTCCCCCCCACCCCAAGAAAGGGCTTCCCTGGTAGCTGAGTGGTAAAGAATCCGCCTGCGGTGTGGGAGCTGCAGGTGATGTGGGTTCCATCCCTGGGTGGGGAAGATCCTCTGGATGAGGGCATGGCAACCCCCTCCAGTATTCTTGCCTGGAGAAACCCTTGGACAGAGGAGCCTGGCAGGCTCCAGTCCATAGGGTTGCAGAGTCAGACACAACTGAAGCAACTTAGCATGACTTAGCGACTTAGTCCCAGGAAAGAACACTTGTCCTCTTAAGGGCCAAGTAGTAAATATTTTAGTCTTTGCAGGTCATATGCAACCACTCAACTCTGCCATTGAAATTAAAATATTCAACTCTGCAGCCATAGACAGCAAGTGAAAGAGTGAGCATGGCTATGTTCCAGTAAAACTTTATTTAATAATCGAAATAGGTAACTGGCCAGATTTGGCATGAGAGCCAGAGACTCACTGATCCCTGTTCTGAGCTGTTGTATAATTGTAGTCCTCCCTGCTTCTCTGGTAAGGAATGTTTCTCTCCTTTAGCGATAGGTTTCCCCCTTTTCATCTAATTAACGGCATCTCTTTATGTAGTTACTTCTTCATGTAGTTCTGTCCATAGTATTTTCTTACTTTTTGTTAAAGATTCTTGTAAGACTTGTCAGTTGTGGGCACACTTTCTCTGTGTCTCGTAGGAAATAAGTAAGGCTGAAGGTTCCATTAATAAAATCCCCCTGTCCTGGAAGCCAGGTCTGAGCCGGTGTTCTCAGGGAGGACAGTTTTCTGCCATTGCCCTCGTGGTGTCCTAAGTCTGCTGCTTTAGCATAGCCCGCAGGCCTGAAAAGAGACCTTCAGTCAGTGAAGTCTTTTCTGTGGTCTCTTATCACCGAAGACCTTCAGTCAGTGAAGTCTTTTCTGTGGTCTCTTAGTGCCAAAGAATTAATGCTTTTGAATTGGTGGTGTTGGAGAAGACTCTTGAGAGTCCCTTGGACTGCAAGGAGATCCAACCAGTCCATTCTGAAGGAGATCAGCCCTGGGATTTCTTTGGAGGGGAAGTTAGAAGAATGATGGCTTCTCTAAAAGGGGAGCTGCTTAAAGTCTCTTGAGGGTCTTGATCTGTATCTTTTGTTATCTTGTGGGTCCTAGATCCAGTCCTCCTTAGATACCAAGGGATGGCTGTAACTGTGAAGCCTGGTGCCAGCAAAACTCTGCTCTCTGGTCTGAACTTGGCTGTTGGCCGTCTTTTCTTGTGTCTCCTCTGCCTTGTCCTGCCAAGCCCCAACCCGGCCCTGAGTCAGTTTGCAGAATCCTTTTGTCTCAACAGGAATTTCCTGACTTTGGGCTGATCTTGTCTTCTAGCTCGGAGAAAACGAGACTGTTAGCTATTGAATATTTCTGCCCCACACTGAGATCGATGTATTAGTCTGGTCTGGCTACTGTAACAAAATACTGCAGAGTGGGTGGCTTACACAGCAGAAATTTCTCGCAGTTCTAGAAGTTGGAAGTCCCAGATGAAGGGCAGGTTTGGTTTCTCCTGAGGCTTCTCCTCTTGGTTTGTCTTTTCACTTGAGTCATCACATGCCTTTTTTTTTTTCTGTCTATGCACATCCCTGGTGTCTGTTCCTCTCCTTAGATGGTACCGGTTACATTGGATTAGGACCTTATCCTTATGACCTCTTTTAATTTAATTCCTGGTGGCTCAGTCAGTAAAGAAGCTGCCTACAATGTGAGAGACCTGGGCTCGATCCCTGGGTCAGGAATATCCCCTAGAGAATACTGAACAGCAGTCCACTCCAGTATTCTTGTCTGGGAAATCCCATGTACAGAGGCACCTGGTGGGCTACCGTCCATGAAGTCACAAAAGAGTCAGACACAACTTAGCGACTGAAAACAACAGCAAACAGCAACAACAGCCACCTCTGTAAAGGTCCTGTCTCCAAATACAGTCACATCCTGAGGTACTGGGGGTTAGGGCTTGAGTATGAATTTTGGAGGGACACAGTTTGGTCCATAACAGTAAATATCTATAATTGTCTTTCCCTTCTTCCTTCCTCTTATGTTGTTCCCTTCTCTTCTCCACCTTCTCCCTTTAATTTCTTCTCCACTGGTTCATTTTTACCAAGAATAAACATACTACAGTTAAAACCAACCTAGATAGCATATTGAAAAGCAGAGACATTACTTTGCCAACAAAGGTTCGTCTAGTCAAGGCTGTGGTTTTTCCAGTGGCATGTATGGATGTGAGAGTTGGACTGTGAAGACAGCTGAGCGCCAAAGAATTGATGCTTTTGAATTGTGGTGTTGGAGAAGACTCTTGAGAGTCCCTTGGACTGCAAGGAGATCCATCCAGTCCATTCTGAAGGAGATCAGCCCTGGGATTTCTTTGGAAGGAATGATGCTGAAGCTGAAACTCCAGTACTTTGGCCACCTCATGCGAAGAGTTGACTCATTGGAAAAGACTCTGATGCTGGGAGGGATTGGGGGCAGGAGGAGAAGGGGACGACAGAGGATGAGATGGCTGGATGGCATCACTGACTCAATTGACAAGAGTTTGGGTGAACTCCAGAAGTTGGTGATGGACAGGGAGGCCTGGTGTGCTGTGATTCATGGGGTCGCAAAGAGTCCGACACGACTGAGTGACTGAACTGAACTGAACTGAAACATACTACTGCTCACCACTATACTGCTACTCACCACCACCACCAATATGTACTACTACTTTGTTAGATTGTGTTAGATTGTTACTATTATTATAAAATAGATACAATCTAAATGCTCTAGAAGTGGTACTTTTGACTTTCAAATGGGAACAGAACAGTTTTGAAATTTTGGAGATTAATACTGACTTTTTTCCTATTTCATGGTTTGATAAACTATTCCCACCTTAATGTTAAAAGTGTATTAAAACTACTAAAATACCAAATTAATACAAAGTATCAAAATTTGTAGGACAGTTAAAACACCACTGAAAGGGAAGTTAATAGTACCCATTAATTTTTTTCTCTTCTGTCTGTTTTTCATCAGCTGAGCCTTTTATTATACTTTCACTTCTATAATTTCCATTTGGAAGTACCTTCTTCTTTATGTCTTATTTCTTTGCTGAGGCTTTCTATTTTCACACTTTTTTCCATATTATCTTTATTAGTATTAAACATGGAAATGGCAAGATTTATGTTTACGTTTCAGCCAGTTGCAGGTTCATCACTGCTTTAAAATATTTGTTAAATAATTTTGACATCTGTGTTATTTAAATTGTTGACATCTATCAATTATCTGTTTTCAAAAATAAATTTTATTTATTTTGGTTGTACTGGGTCTCTGTTGTTGCACACAGGCTTTTTCCAGTTGTGGTGAGCGAGGGCCGCTCTTCTTGCATTGTGCGGGCTTCTCGTTGTGGTGGCTTCTGTTGCTGCAGAGCACAGGCTCGAGGCTCGGGCTGCAGTGGTTGCAGCTTCCAGGCTCTAGAGTGAGGGCTCAGCAGTTGTGACCCCTGGGCTTAGTTGCTCTGTGGCATGTGGAATCTTCCCAGACCAGGCATCGAACCCAGGTTCTTATCCACTGTACCAGCAGCGCAGTCCTGAAGTCTTTTTCTGTTTGTTTATGATTCTTAGTTGTACTTAATGGGTAGAATGGAGGAAGTATACCTACTCCATCCTCGTGGAAGCAGAAGAGTGACACACAGTTTTTAAACGGTAGGTCCTTTCTAGTTGATGGAATTTTAGGCATGTATAAAAAATATAATGTATAAAATACAAGTGTATATCTGCCTATTTCTCTCTATATATGTAAGAAAGGAAATAGTTTGGTTGTTGTTGTCTAGTTCTGGCCCTTGAATTATTGAGTTTTCATAGTTTATTTCCTTCCTTTTATTTATGAATTCCCAGTCTTTAAAAATGGTATGATTTTCATGCTAACCCAAAGATATGCTGAGAATGGTAGGGGTTAGAAGTAGATACTGTGTCCATAACTGCTTGCTTCATGCAGTGATTTTTGACCCTGGCTATTCTTAGGCTTATCTGGGGAATTTAAAAAATATACGTAGGCCCCCACCAGATCAGATTCTTTGGGCTGGGTCCAGGGTATCAGGAATTTTTAAAAGCCCTAATATGTAGCCAGTGTTGAGACCCTCTGGCCAAGGTTTCCTTAAAGAATGTGGAGCCAGAAATGAATATGTATAGTTTCTTCATTTTCACTAAGTTTTGGTTGAATCTGATGATTTAGATTTAATTTGACTTTCGTATTTGACTGGTGAGTGAGTGAGTGAAGTTGCTCAGTTGTGTCTGACTCTTTGCAACCCCATGGACTGTAGCCTACCAGGCTCCTCCCTCCATGGGATTCTCCAGGCAAGAGTACTGGAGTGGGTTGCCATTTCCTTCTTCAGGGGATCTTCCCAACCCAGGGATTTTCTGGGTTTCTCCCACATTGCAGGCAGACACATTGCAGGGATTTTCTGGGTTTCTCCCACATTGCAGGCAGACACTTTAACCTCTGAGCCAACAGGGAAGCCCCATTTGACCAAGGCAGCAGATTAAATCATTCTCTTCTGTAGACAAGGTTGAGGGACCATGTTGACAGATTTTTCTTTTCTCTAAAATTTACCATTAATTTCTAAGTGTCAGATTAAATTCCTGAGAGCTGTCATTTCTTACTGATTATAGACTTTCCACATTTTCAATTGTGTTTCTTTTTTTTTCTTAATATACCTTTTGTTTTATTTAATTTTAGTTTTTCTTATTTCAAATTACATTGATTTCATCCTAAGACACTTTTTTGTTAAACTGATTTGTGCTGGGCCTTATACTGTTCTTGGGCCAGAGCCTCCTTTATGGTAACACCCTTGTTACCTCGTGCCTGCTTAGTTGTGTCTGACTCTCTACGACCCCTCAGTGTCCTCTGGGGCTCCTCTGTCCATGGGATTTTCCAGGCAAGAATACTGAAGCAGGTTGCTGTGCCCTCCTCCAGGGTTTCTTCCTGACCCACGGATTGAACCCAGGTCTCTTGAGTCTCCTGCATTGGCAGGTGGGTTCTTTACCACTGTGCCGTGGTTGGCTTACAGGAAGTAGCGTTTCATGAATCTTTTGCACAGGGTTTTCTTTTTTCTTCCCATTTTGTAATCATGCTGTTTGTTCCATATTGAAATATTTTAGTACATTCTGGACTCATTCTGTTGCAATACATTGATTGAAGTATATGAAAAGAATCTTGGCCTCGCACGTACGTAGCTGGGTGAGAGAGAGGAGCATTTTAATCATTTTTCCTTGAAATTTGTAGATACTACTCTTTGTGCTGCACTAAAACGCAACAGTAGTAGTTTCATCAACATTGATTTCAGTTTCAGAAACCACAGTATGACTTCTCTCAATGATTATGTTAAAATCCATGGTTCTGTTTCGCACTTTGAATGTGTCTTTTCCCACGTGATTGGTTACCATCTTAATTCACTGAGTAATGGCAGAGCTTTCGCATTTTGACGTACAGTACCAAAAAAAATTACATTTTTCAGTGTCACTACTAGTCTCATCAGAACAGTTTTTAATTTTAAGTATTGGTGAGTTATTAAGTTCATAGTAACAGAAACTTGAAAATTTGAATTTTCACTTGAAATCTTGAGTTTTATCACGAGTACCAGAAAGTATTTGTATTTTCCTTGAAGTGATAGGCTTACTTGGCTTATTTTTGAGAAAATATTTGCCACATACCCAAATCTGAATTATCAGAGTTTGCCTATCAAGTCTGTTTTTTCTTCTTCAAATAAGAACGATGTTCCTCCAAAAGTGATGGTTTGGCTTGCTCTGTAATCCCGTGTGTGCTTTTTCATTGAGACAACCATTGTACTTTGATAGCAGCATAAGTAGTATATGCTTCCTTCTCATTTAATCACAAGATTACTAAAAAGATGTTTGTTCAGATATCAAGATTCTTAAAAATGAATGTTTTTTCTTTTTCATCAAGGACATTCTTAAATGAAAGTGACTTTTTTTTTTTTTTTTTAAAGAAAACCGTGACTGCATAGTGAAGAGTATAGGGATTAATAGGACAGTTCGGGTCCACTGTCTTGATTGGTGCTAGGGGTCCAGCAGTTTTACCCATCGTTATTTTTTTACCTTTAGTGTAAATGTCAATAGAGAAAAAAAGGAGAATAATGTCTTAGTATTTTTATGAAGATAGATTTGACCTGATGGGCCCTAGGACTTCATGAAGGGGGGGACCACACTTTGAGAACCACAACTGTAGAAAAAAAAAATGTAAAGAGACGTTATTCTTCACCTTTGCTTAAGAGGTACTTCTTGTATAAACTTATGTATCAGTTTCAAGATATTTTGCCATGTTTGAGTACCACCTGTAATTTGGTATTCTGTTTGAACCCCGACAGGGTGGAATGCAGTTCAGATCTGGTGCTAACCAACCTGGAGTTGGCGTGGACCCCACAAGTTAAAGGTCACAGTTTCCAGCACAACTGCTGGTTCCTCAGAGACCAGCTGTGCTTCAGGGGTCTTCCAGTCACTGGTACCGACTGGCTATAAATTTGTCAGTTCCTTTCACTTCCACAGGTTCAATAATTTGATAGAATGACTCACAGAACTGAAGAAAGCACTATAGTTACGGTTACAGTGTTAATACAAAAGATATAAATCAGGAAAACCAGCCTAATGGTTCACATGAATTAGGTTGGTGCAAACGTAACTGCAGTTTCAGTCCATGAATTTTAAATCATGATAACTAGGCTCAAACTCAACTTTACTAATCAAAATAGGAACCATTACAGTCAACACATTTTTGCCAACAAGAAATAAGTTTGTTTCTTCTTGTAGCATAAAAATCCATGCCTCAGAATTTAATGAACTCCTGAAAAGCTTTTTCTGCCTCCTACTGTTGTAGAGGCATTTTCCCTGCAAAAAGTTGTCAGAGATGCTTGAAGAAGGGGTAGTCGATTGGCCAGAGGTCAGGTGAGGCAAAACTTGGTAGCCTGATTCGTTCAACTTTTGAAACATCGGTTGTGCGATGTGCAGACTGGCATCATGGAGAAGAACTGGGTCCTTTCTGTTGACCAGTTCCGGTTGCACAGGTTGTAGTGTATGCATCTCATCAATTTGCTGAGCATACTTTTCAGATGGAATGGTTTCTCTTGGATTCAGAAAACTGTAGTGGATCGCGCCAGCAGCAGACCACCAGACAGTGACCACGACCTTTTTTGGGTCCAGGTTTGGCTTTGGGAAGTGCTTTGACACTTCTTGGTCCAGATGCTTGAGCTGGTTGTCACCGGTTGTCGTATAAAATCCACTTTTTGTCGCACAGCACAATCCACTCGAGAAATTGTTCATTGAAGATGACACTTCACAACGATGATTTTTTTGATTTGCTGTCAGCTTGTGAGGCACCCACTTATCGAGCTTTTTCACCTTTCCAATTTGCTTCAAATACCAAACGACAGTAGAATGGTCGACACTGAGTTCTTTGGCAACTTCTCCTGTAGTTCTAAGAGGATCAGCTTAGATACTTGCTCTCAGTTGGTCATTGTCCATTTCCGATGGCTGGCCACTACCCTCTTCATCTTCAAGGCTCCCATCTCCTTTGCAAAACTTCTTGAACCACCATTGCACTGCATGTTCGTTAGCAGGTCCTCGGCCAAATGCATTGTTGATGTTGTGAGTTGTCCCTGCTGCTTAATGACCCATTTTGAACTCGAATAAGAAAATTGGTCAAATTTGCTTTCTGTTGAACATCATTTTCCATAGTCTAAAATAAATATAAACAGCAAGTAATAAGTCATTAGTGAAAAAACATAAAGCGAGAAATGTGGGATAAAATGGTGTATAACATAACTCCATTTATTAAGAATTATTCCAATGGCAAATTTTAGCAATGCAAAATGCAATTACTTTTGCACCAACCTAGTAGTAATTTAAATAAAATTAAAAATTCAGTTACACTAGCTGAAATTTTTAAAATTAAAAATTTGTTACACTAGCTTCATTTCTAATACAAGCGTGCCTTGGCGACGTTGCAGTTCCAGACCACCCCAATGAAGCAAAGATTGCAGTAAAGTGAGTCATATGAATTTCTTTGGTTCTCCAATGCACAGAAAAGTTATGTTTACACTATCCTGTATTCTGTTAAGTGTGCAATAGCATTATGTTTAAAAAAGAAAAACCAATATATGTACCTTAATTTAAAAATATTGCTTTGAAAAATACTCATTTTCTTGTACATCTTCAGCAAGTCCTAGTATAAAATCAGAGATCATTGGTCAGAGAGCACCATAACAAATATAATAACACAATGAAAAAATAGGAAACACTATAAAAATCACTAGGCTGTGACAGAGACGTGAAGTGAGAAGACGCTGTTGGACATATGCCGACGGACTTGCTTGACGCAGGGCTGCCACGGACCTTCAGTTGTAGAATGTGCAGTATATGCATAACGCGGTTGAGGCTGAACACAATAGAACGAGGTGTGCGGTCCTCGATAGAGTAGATCCAGGTTGTGTATTTTGGGGAAGGATTTCGTGGGTGGGGGTGTGTTTCTCATGTTGTGTCATATCAGAAATCACATACTGTGAGTTTGTCTCTTAGTAAAGTCTGATCACTTAGTTAAGGTAACAATGAACAGATCTCTCTATTGTAAGGTACGTCTTCTCCTTTGTAATTATTGAGTGGTCTGGAAGGGTACTTTTGTAATTTGCAAGAAGCATCCTTTCTCCAGTAATTGTTCCCTGGCAGTAGTATCCTCTGGTCGTCCTTGACCGAATTGATCATTGCAGTACTTTGAGGGTGACAAATGTTGATCTTCTAAGTCATTCAGTCATTGTGTGTTTATTAGCTGGTATTTTTTATAAAGAACAGCTTTTCTTAAACTCTTTTTTTAAAAATACCACTTTATATCATCTCCAGAGACAAAAAAAATTATGCAGGATAGGAAAAGAAATCATTTCTACCTGGCTCAGCTACTATATATGGTATTTACATAGTTACACTGTTGTAGACACTGAGTATCAGTTTAAAGAAAATAATAAGTAGTTTGGAAGAGGAAAGGTACTTGTGGAATGGGCAGGAAGAAGAAAGCTACATGTTCATCTTCTGTAGTTGAGGGTCAAAAGATTATGCCTCAAACTGAAAAATCAAGAAGTACCATTGTAAGCATTTATTTATATAACTGAGGTAAATACCTAAAGAATCAGGTAAAACAGCGAGGTGTTTACCCTGGAGAAGAAAGGATTAGTGTGGAACTGCTGTTTTCCGTAACAAACTTCGACAAATTCTTGAAAACTGTGTGCCTTCTAACGTCAAATAAAATTTTTTAATGTAAAAATGAAATTAAAAAATATTGCTATAGGCTAATTGATTTTCATCTTATTCAGTATGTTAGCTCAGTCAGTAAAGAATCTGCCTGCAATTCAGGAGACCAGAGTTCGATTCCTGGGTCAGGAATATCCCCTAGAGAAGAAAATGGCAACCTACTCCAAGATTCTTGCCTGGAGAATCCCATGGACAGAGGAGCCTGGCAGGCTACAGTCCATGGGGTCACAAAGAGTCAGACACGACTGAGAGACTAAACCACCACCATAATTATAGCCACTACTATTACTATTTGGATGCTCAGTTTTTTTAAGTTCAGCTAGCCCACTCCAGCACTCTTGCCTGGAAAATCCCATGGACGGAGGAGCCTGGTGGGGTCCATGGGGTTGCTAAGAGTCGGAGAAGACTCAGCGACTTAACTTTCACTTTTCACTTGCATGCATTGGAGAAGGAAATGGCAACCCACTCCAGTGTTCTTGCCTGGAGAATCCCAGGGACGGGGAGCCTGGTGGGCTGCCGTCTATGGAATCGCACAGAGTCGGACACGACTGAAGCGACTTGGCAGCAGTCCTGCACCTTTTGGCATGATTTCATTTATCTTTGAGTGCTTCCTTACTGAAATAAGGCCCAACGATGTTTCTTCAAGGAGCACTGATTTCTTTCGGTGGGAATGGCATTTTTGAAACTAAAATTTGGACACCAGGTGTGCTTTTGCTACAGATGTCCTCTATCTTTAAATGTATGTGGTCCTTCCAATTTCTTAGCCTTCCCCCGCCCCGCCCTCCTCCATGGTGGGAGTTGATTGCTTCTCACTGATTTCTCAGATCTTTTGAGTTAAGACTTGTCCATTTACTTTTCTGTTTTCAGAATTTTATTGCTATCCCATATTTGCTGTTGTCCTTTTCTCTGGAGTTTAAGCATTTAAAAAAAATTCCTACTGTCCTTTAGTAGAATTTTTGGCATGGCATTGAGTAAGTCAGTATATTCAAGTCACCATATTTAACTGGAGTCTTTTACATCGACACTCTTAGTATAGATTTGGATTTTACTCTGCATAAATAACTAGGTCTAATGCTGCTGGGGGTACAAAACTCAATAGGCCTGTTTATGCCTTCAAGTAGTTTCCGTGTTACTCAGAGCATTTAGAATGAGTTTAAAACTAACTGGAGTCCACGTTAAAATAGGCAGAGTGCCGGAGCTGAGGTGTATGGTGTGATGGTACGTAGCCTTATATTTTGTGTTCTAGCACAGTGGTTCTCAGCGTTGGCTGTACGTTAGGATTACTTGGGAGACAAAAAATAACTGCCTGGTTCTCAGATCAGATTTAAGATTAAATCTGAATCTGTTATGAGCAAAGCTAAGTTCTACAAGTTCTGAACTTCTTTTGGTAGACTTGATTAGTTTGTGTTTTTTATTTTTGTTTTTTGTTCTTTTTCCTTTAAGGGCCAAGAAGATACTTCAGGTTCATCTTGTAATTTTTCCTGCCCCACACCGGGAATAAGTTGGTTTCCTTCCTCGACCCCTTGGTATTTCAGACCTCACACCTTTGAACAAACATGCAGCTCTCTTCTCTGTGCCTCATTCACTCACTCGTTCACTCTTTAGGACCCAGCCTCTCATTTTTCCTTTAAATTTGAGCTAACTCATTTTGTAATGCCCGTTGTTGCCATCTACCTTAGCACTTACACTGTTTTGTTGAAATGATCTGGTATGCATTTTCCTACCCCATTAGAGTCTAAGCTTCTTGAATAAATTCTAATATTATAGGTTTGGATACATTTTATGTGCTTAAAAAAGTTAATTGAGCTGATCACACACAGGAATTCCAATTCTGGAGACTGAGAGAGAGTAGAATTATAAAGTTCCTTAAGTTTTGGGTCTTAGTCACTTTGGTTTCTTCTATAGCCATATTTTATGGATATTTTTGAATTATATTAAAGTAATATTATATTTCAACCTTGAAAGATGATTAAGACTTAACTGGAAGCATTCAAAGGTATTGGAATTTAAGTTTTGCATCTGTGAGAGGTGCTTGTAGAAGCAGACTGCAATGAGTGGTAACTTAAGCAGTGTTTTTAAATGATGCCTTTGTTCAATTATAAATATATAGTGGCCTTTATAATAAAAATTTTTAAAGGAATCTTACACAGTCTTGTACAATGCAGGACTTCTCAGGTGGCGCAGTGGTAAAGAATCCGCCTGCCAATGCAGGAGACACAAGAGATACAGATTCAATCCCTGAGTCAGGAAGATCCCCTGGAGTAGAAAATGGCAACCCAGTCTCGTATTCTTTCCTGGAAAATTCCATGGACAGAGGAGCCTGTCAGCCCCCAGTCCTTGGGGTCGCAAATAGTCAGACACAACTGAATGAGCTCTCATAGCACCTGCAGTCTTGTAGACAGTGAATTGATATTTTGAGTTTTTGAGATTTTGTACCAAATCATTTTGTACTGTTGTTTGTTTTCTCATTTTTACCTTTCTTTTTTATTATATCTTTCCATTTTCTTTTTTCTTAATCATCATGATTTATTACAGGATATTGAATATATTCTCTGTGGTACACAGTATAAGGCCTTGTTGTTTATCTAGTCTACAGATACTTGCTTGCATCTGCTAACACCAGACTTCCAGTCCATCCCTCTCCCCGACCCCTGGTAACCACCAGTCTGTCCTCTGTGTCTGTAAGTCTGTTTCTGTTTCATAGATAAGTTCATTTGTATCATATTTTAGATTCCACATATTAGTGAGATCATCTGTATTTGCCTTTCTCTTTCTGACTTACTCCACGTAGTACAATAGTCTCTAGGTCCATGCGTGTGCTGCAAATGGCATTATTTCATTTTTTTTGGTTGCTTAGTATTCCATTGTGTGTGTGCGTGTGTGTATACACACATGCTATATATATCACATCTTCTTTATCCAGTCGTCTGTCAATGTACATTTCGGTTGTGTCCATGTCTTGGTTATTATAAATTCACTTTTCTTTCAATAGAACATTTCTTTGTGGCTTTGTAATTTATACACTTGTCATTTTTATGGCAATATGTTGCTCCATTTTGTTGATACATGGTATTTTACTTGGCCATGTCTTAATTGTTTGGTGTTTTTTATTTACATTTTACCACAATTACAGAAAGTGAACTATAATTATTTTTATAGAGATAGCTTTGCATTTTCTTTTGGGAGACCAAATATGTGTTACAGAGCCTTTACCTTGTAATAGAATTATCTGTGGCAGAAATTTAATAGAGACATGGAAATAGTGTGAAGTAGATATGGAGCCAGATAGATCTGATCTCTCGTTTTGACAGCCACTTTACTAGCTGTGTGATCGTAAATAAGCTAATTAACTGAGCCTCAGCAGTAAAATTGGATTAATAAGAGCTAACATTATTGTGCATTTATAATGTGGCAGGTGCTATTCTAAGTATTTTACATATATTAACCCATTTAAACTTTAGAACAGCCCCATGAGGTAGCTCTATTATTGTTCTGTCATTATTACTATTGTTCCCAATTTTAAAGTATGGTAACAGGCTTAGAGAAATAGAAGAGGTCAGTCAAATGGCTGCTTATGATGGAGGTGTGATGGTAACCCAGTGCCATCTAGAGCTGGCTCAGACCTCTAGAGCTGGTTCTCTTATTCACCCTGAATGCCAGGGCATCAGCTACATCCCTCCCCTGAATCTGAGTCCTAGGCGGACAGATTGGCCTTCATGAGCCAGATTAATGATTACTGAAATTCCTGCAACTGGAGTTGATTATGAGGTCATGCTTGCAATACTCTAACCTTGGGCTTACTGTAGAAACTGCACCCTAAGAGCAAGGATCACTCTAGATCTTCATATTCTCTTCAAACCTCTGTCTATTTAAAATTGCTTTTAAGGGAGTGGTGAGACAAACTTTGAATTGTGTTTTTATATTAATATCTGGTAGGCCTTTTGTTATCCTTCACTCTCCTCTTCCACCTGCATGTTCTTTTTAACCAACAATTGAGTATGTGCCTAGTAGGATTTAACTCTTAACCTAGATTTCTAGGTAGAGTACCAGAGTCTTTCATACCCAAAAAGGAGTCTGAAAAATATCCAGCCACCTCACTTATATGAAAACACTGAGGCTGCACAGCCAGAGGGTGATTTAGGACTCAAGCCTATGTTTCTGACTTAAGTCCAGCATTGGCTTCATCCACTGTACTGTTTACTACCTTATTTCTAATAATCTCTTAAAAGTATTATTACTATGTATTCTTTTTAGGAATTATATACCTTAACTTAGCTTGCTACCTCCGTATTATGTTCACTGTCAGAAGACAGCTATATGTGTTTTTAGTTCTTCCCAGTTTAATGAAGTGCTTTCTCATCCTTTATCTCATTTGCTTGTTATGAAGATAACCTTTTGCTCGTGTACCCGAGGTTCTTGAATAGTGGCACAGGTTCCTTTGTGATTCCAGCATGTCCGTTGCTTCTGTACGTTCACAAGTCCTAGCTACCTTAGCTTCAAACACATGTGTTGACTCACTCCACTGAGATTACAGTTCAGGCATTGTTGTTTCTCAGCCCCAGCTTTTTTCACATCCTCTGGATGCTCCTGGAGTCTAAAGGTGTGAAATTCCAGGCATGAAGATAATTCGTTGTTTTGAGGCGCTAATGTTTCTTGGCTTCTTAGACTACTTGTGATCAGGGAAGTTCTTTAAAAAACTCAATCAGAGGTTCACTGTGTGGTTAAGCAACATGTTGTGTAGAAACAAACACAAAGATAATCATATCATTTATTGTACTAACATTCTTCAATCAAAATGGTGTTAGAGATAAGATAAATTTTATGGCTGTAATGTGTGTCCATGTGATTTGGTTGGTGTCAAGGAAGGGAGTGAATTGTTAGGATAAGGCTAGCCACTGAATGCCAAAACTTTCTACAGCAGAGGCCTGTTACCTAATCAACTCATACAAAACCTGGCAATTCTTAAGAGGATCCTCTGATTCATGATTAGGTTAAATTAGCTGAACAAAGTCAAGTCTGTGAGAAAAATCTGTCAGTTTATTATTATCTAACTTTAAAAAGAAAAGGAAATAAAACGTATAGTGTTTTCCCTGGAGACTTTTAGAGCCTCTCCATTTTGGTAGATCATATATTAAGACTTATTTGTTTGAACTGTATGCGGTTCAGTGCTTGTTTGAGAATAGAATGTGAACATTTTAGGATCACTTTATGATAGTACTGGGTAAATAAGCTTTAGAGTTAAGCTTTTTATCCTTGGATTTCTAATAGCTACTGCTAAGGTGAGCCTTATATGTTAAGATTATCTGAAGATAAGACTGCAGCTCACGCACTGGCTCAAAGTTCAAAGGAGAGCATTAGCTCAAGGACATAAATCGCTGAGTTGTTATCCATCAATTTGTAACAGAAGGGCAGATGAACAGCATTTATCTAGACAATCTAGTATCGTATACCTGCAGTTTGAGGTCAGTCTCTATAGAGGGGTTTATGTACATATGTGCTTTGAACTGTTTCACAGAGATGAGAGTTCAAATTTATTTTTATTCTCTAATTTGAAGTAGCAGGTGTATTTGTGTGCCTTTTGCCGCAGCTGATATTAACCCCGTTTTGCCCCCTCCTTAAAGCTGGAATGTGTGCATGCATGCCTGCTAAGTCGCTTCAGTTGTGTCCAACTCTTTGCAACTGTATGAACTGTAGCCTGCCAGGCTCCTCTGTCCATGGGATTCTTCAGGCAAGAATACAGGGGTGCCCTCTTTCAGGGGATCTTCCAGGGATTGAACCTGCATCTTGTACAGTTCCTGCATTGCCAGGCGGATTCTTTTTTGTTGTTTCAACTGTAGAGCTGAGGTTAATTAGGTTATTTACAGAAGAATTTTATTTTCTAGCCCTCCATTGTTTGCTGTTTTTTCACGTGTCCCCCCCCCCCCCCGCCGCCCCCCGCAGTTTCATTGCAAACTCCATGGGTTCAAGATATGTGTCTTATTATAAAATCTGTAATACCAGGGCTTACAAAGTTAGATACATAATGGGGGCCATCTGATGAAATATAAGACTGAGCCAGGCTAGATGGGGTCCATGTGAAAGGGAAAACATACATCTCATGTAGAAGCAATCTAGTTTCAGCACATTTTTACCTTATGGGACTGTGAACTCAGTGTTGCCTGAACAAAATGTATCTGCTGGTGCTCTCTGGCCTGTGGCTTATCAGTCTGCTGTTTCTTTTAATAAAACATAGGAACGCACAGAAAGTACTCGGTGCATAGTTGTCACTTGGTAGATGCTCATTGTGTCATAAAACTGGCTACGCTGCTTTTGAAGGACTATCTTAGATGTCATATGTGTAATGTGATATAAGATGAATAAGAATGTTCTCTTCTATTAAAGGATTATCTCTTTTTCAAAGAAGATGAGTATAGTAATAAAGAGATTAAGTCTTACCCTAGAATAAACAGATTGGGGTATTGAGGCTTCATTGCCTTGTCCACAGAAAGTCTTTTGCATAACTTTCCAAGTTAGGAACCAGTGATAACCAGTGATAACACATTTTAGTAGACTGCGGCATATTCTGAGGGCTCTCAGAAGAACGATATAGGAAATGGTTAGAATACCTGAATGCTCTGTAATTAAGGTATCTGTTTTTTATTGCTTGAATTCTGGAGTAATGGTTTTTCCTTTCCTCTAGCCCCCCCAAACAGTGTTGTTAGGAGGTACTCTTGCTTCTTCTTCTGTAGTGTGTGTGTGTTAGTCGCTCAGTCATGTCCAACTCTTTGTGAGCCCGTGGATTGTAGCCCACCAGGCTCTTCTGTGCATCGGATTCTCCAGGCAAGAATACTGGAGTGGGTAGCCTTTCCCTTCTCCAAGGGATCTTCCCAACCCAGGGATCAAACCCAGGTCTCCACATTGCAGGCGGATTCTTTACCAGCTGAGCCACAAGGGAAGCCTGAGCTACTAGGGGAGCCCCAAAATACAAAGCATAATTTGCGCCACCCGGGAATTGACCCTGGGTCACAAGAATGGGAATCTTGCATGATACCACTATACCAGCGGTGTGGCTAAAACTTTTTATTTTATATTGGCATATAGTTGATGAACAATATTGTGTTAGTTTCAGCTATATAGCATAGTGATTCAGTTATTCATGTGTGTGCGCACGTGTCTGACTCTAGTCATGTCTGACTCTTTACCACCCCGTGGACTATATCCACTGTCTATGGGATTTTCCAGGCAAGACTATGGCAATGGGTTGCTGTTTCCTACTCCAGGAATCTTCCTGACCCAGGAATCAAACCTGCATCTCCTACATTGCAGGATTCTTTATCTCTGAGCCACTGGGGAATCCCATGTGCTATACAGTAGGTCCTTGTAAAACCACACTTTTTTTCTCAGAATTCCTCCATGTTGCTTTCCCCTTTTATCCTAGATAAACATCAACAAATGTTCAGAATCAAAGGTCATTCCTAAAACTTAAGCTGAGGAAAAGTGCAGGATGAAGCACTGTTTTTACTCCTCAAGTCTGTAAGCTATTTTTGCCTGAGCTTTTGATGTCATATCTAAGATATTATTGCCAAGACAAATGTCATGAAGCTTTTCCTTCTAGAGATTTTATAGTTTCAGGCATTAAATTTAAGCATTATACTGGAGTGGGTAGCCTTTCCCTTTAGGCATTATACTGAAGTGAGTAGCCTTTCCCTTCACTAGGGGATCTTCCCAACCCAGAAGTCGAACCTGGGCCTCTCACATTGCTGGTGGAGTCTTTACCAGCTGAGCCACAAGGGAAGCCCTTGTAGTGTGTATACGTTATTTCTTCTATTTCTGTTTATGACTCATCCTGAGACCTCTATGCTAGCCACATTTAGAATATCTCTAGGTTTGTTTTTTCTTAATCCTTTTCTGAGGTCACACATAAACCTTAATTAAAAGCAAAAATATAAAGACACACACGGAAGGAGGGGGGGGAACCAACTTCATTCAGTTGTGCACTTTCTTGATGACCAAACTCCATATCCTTCATTCCTCTTCTAATCTTATCATTTCTTAGTCCCTTATAGGATAATCAGCTTGTTCTCTGCTCCTCCCAATAGCCTTATTTCACTTTTCCTTACCCTATTTCTTCTAAAGAGAATGACCTCTCTCCTTAATGCTTTATATGATTTTCTTTATCATTGTACAGCTCTTTAAATCTTTTACTGTTCTTTCATTTAGAAGTTTCTTAAGGACAGTGACTGTATTTCCTGCTAAATCCTTTAATTCCATATGAAGTCTAATACCATGCTTTTGTGTGTTCAGTTCAGTTCAGTCTCTCAGTTGTGTCTGACTCTTTGCAACCCCATGGACTGCAGCACGCCAGGCCTCCCTGTTCATCACTGACTCCCAGAGCTTGGTCAGACTCGTGTCCATCAAGTTGGTGATGCCATCCAACCATCTCATCCTCTGTCATCTCCTTCTCCTCCTCCCTTCAGTCTTCCCAGTATCAGGATCTTTTCCAATGAGTCTTCACATCAGGTGGCCAAAATATTGAAACTGCAGCTTCAGCATCGGTCCTTCCAATGAATATTCAGGACTGATTTCCTTTAGGATTGACTGGTTTGATCTCCTTGCTGTCCAAGGGACTTTCAAGAGTCCTCTCCAGCACTACAATTTGAAAGGATCAATTCTTCAGCTCTGAACCTTCTTTATGGTCCAGCTCTCACATCCATATGTGACTACTGGCAAGACCATAGGTTTAGCTATGTGGACCTTTGTTGGCAAAGTGATGTCTCTGCTTTTTAATATGCTGTCTAGGTTTGTCATAGCTTTTCTTCCAAGGAGCAAGTGTCTTAATTTTATGGCTGCAGTCACTGTCTGCTGTGATTTTGGAGCCCAAGAAAATAAAGTCTGTCACTGTTTCCACTTTTTCCCCCTTCTGTTTGCCTTAAAGTGGTGGAACTGGATATACCATGGTCTTAGTTTATGTTGAGTTTTTAAGCCAGCTTCTTTGCTGTCCTCTTTCGCCCTTATCAAGAGGTTCTTTAATTCCTCTTCACTTTTCTGCCATTATAGCTGTAACATGTGTGTACCACTGATACTTCTCCTGGCAGTCTTGATTCCAGCTTATGAGTCATCCAGCCCGGCATTTCACATGATGTACTCTGCATATAGGTTAAATAAGCAGGGTGACAATACACAGCCTTTTGTACTCTTTTTTTCCAATTTTGAACCAGTGATTCTAACTGTTGCTTCTTGACCTGCGTACAGGTTTCTCAGCAGACAGGGAAGGTGATCTGGTATTCCCATCTCTTTAAGAATTTTTCATAGTTTATTGTGATCCACTCACTCAGAGAAGGCAATGGCAACCCACTCCAGTACTCTTGCCTGGAAAATTCCATGGATGGAGGAGCCTGGTAGGCTTCAGTCCATGGGGTCACTGAGTCGGACATGACTGAGCAACTTCACTTTCACTTTTCACTTTCATGCATTGGAGAAGGAAATGGCAACCCACTCCAGTATTCTTGCCTGGAGAATCCGTCTATGGGGTCTCACAGAGTTGGACACGACTGACGTGACTTAGCAGCAGCTGCAGCAGCAGCACACTCAGTATATGCTTTTGCATAGTCAATGACACCCAAATAGATGTTTTTCTGGAATTCCCTTGATTTCCCTCTGATCTAGTGGATGTTGCAATTTGATCTCTAGTTCCTCTGCATTTTCTAAACCCAGCTTGTACGTCTGGAAGTTCTTCAGTCACTACTGAAGCCAAGCTTGAAGAATTTTGAGCATTACCTTAGAGTGTGTGAAATGAGTAAAATTGTACAGCAGTTTGAACATTCTTTGAAATTGCCCTTCTTTGAAATTGGAATGAAAACTGACCTTTTCAGTCCTGTGGCCATTGCTGAGTTTTCCAAATTTGCTGACATATTGAGTACAGCGCTTTAACAGCATCATCTTTTAGAATTTGATTTAGGTCATACCTGAATGGCCTAGTGGTGTTCCCTAGTTTCTTTAAATTAAGCATAAATTTTGCAGTAAGGAGTTCATGATCTGAGCTGGTCTTGTTTTTGCTGACTTTACAGAGCTTCTCTATCTTCGGCTGCAAAAAATACAGTCAGTCTGATTTTGGTATTGACAGTCTGCTGATGTCCATATGTAGATTCATCTCTTGTGTTTTTGGAAGAAGGTGTTTGCTATGACCAGTGTGTTCTCTTGGCAAAACTCTGTTAACCTTTGCCCTGCTGCATTTTGTACTTCAAGGCCAAACTTGCCTGTTACTCTAGGTATCTCTTCACTTCCTACATTTGTACTACCATCCCCTAGGATGAAAAGGACATCTTTTTTTGGTGTAAGTTTTAGAAAGTCTGGTAGTTCTTTATAGAGTCATTCAAGTTGAACTTCTTCAGCATTAGTGGTTGGGGCATAGACGTGGGTTACTGTGATGTTAGGTGGTTTGCCTTAGAGACGAACAGAGATCATTCTGTCGTTTTTGAGATTGCATCCAAGTACTGCATTTCGGACTCTTTTATAGCCCTCATAAGGGCTACTCTGTGTCTCGTAAGGGATTCTTGCCCACAGTAGTAGGTATAATGGTCATCTGAATTAAATTCATCCATTCTGGTCCATTTTGATTCACTGATGCCTAAGATGTTGATGTTCATTCTTGTTATCTCCTGTTTGACATAGCCAGTTTACCTTGATTCAGTGACCTAACATTCCAGGTTTCTATTCAGTATTGTTCTTTATAGCGTCAGACTTTATTTTCACCACCAGACATACCCACAGCTGAGCATCATTTCTGCTTTGGCCCAACCTCTTCATTCTTTCTGGATCTGTTTCTCTCTCCTTCCCCAGGAACATATTGGACATCTTCCAACCTGGGGAAGATGTCATATCTTCCTTCCAATGTCATATCTTTTTGCCTTTTCACACTGTTCATGGGATTCTCGAGGCAAGAACACTGGAGTGGTTTACAGTTCCCTCTGCCAGTGGACCATGTTTTGTCAGAACTCTCCACAGTGACGCGTCCATCTTGGGTGGCCCTGTACCGCATGGCCCATGGCTTCATTGAGTTACACAAGCCTCTTCATCTCAAGGCTGTGATCCGTGAAGGGGACATGAAGAGGAAGGACCAGCAAAAACCAGGAAAGAAAGAGCTAGGGCAGAGATGGACACCTCTCTTCTGGATAGTCAGAGAATACCGAAGTCTAGAAGGGAGGTATTATGGATGCTTCACCCCTGAATACATCTTTGAGAGGCCTGTGTATGCTGTGCCTTTAAGAGGCCCATGTGTATTGTATACTGTGAATGTCTACGTTGATTGCCAAAAAGCCATTTTTTCCTCATGTCACCTTTAATGTTGATTGTGTCATTATATATGAACTTACCTCTTAAACTATAAGTAGTTATAATACGGTTGAGTTCATTTTACTTTGTAAAATTTTGGTCATTGCGTGTTTGTCTCTTGTCTTTTTTAAATAACATTATGTGGAAATGAAAGTGATGATATCTAATATTTGTTGTGTGCAGGATACATTTGTTTTAACTTTATTATGGTTTTCATATCCTTTCAAAGAAAATGTTGTTTTAGTGATGGTATTTTATCAGGAACTATTCTATAGCCCAGGAGAGAAGTTAATTCATTGCATACAATGATTTTCTAAGAACTTGAGGGATTAATTTTCTTGGTCAAAAAAAGGATAACTTGGTAGCTATGAAGACAAAATGACAGGGAGACTTTTTTAAAGTTTTTGAATTTTTGAACTCTTTGAATGTATTGTCATGAGTGAAAGTGAAGAAATGAAAGTGTTAGTCGCTTAGTCATGTTCGGCTCTTTGCAACCCCATGGACTGTAACTCACCAGGCTCCTCTGTCCATGGAATTCTCCAGGCAAGAATACTGGAGTGGGTAGTCATTCCCTTCTCCAGGGGATCGTCCTGACCCAGGGATTGAACCCGGGTCTCCTACATTGCAGGGAGATTCTTTACAGTCTGAGCCACCATAAGTTATTAATATTAAATTAAATCATTAGTGATAAAGTGGTATATTACTTTTAAAACTTTTAATATGGATTCTTGACTCAAATATTTAGAAAGAGAAATTAAAGACTTGCTTCCATTATTTCAAACCACAGCAGTAATTATATTTGTACTTAAATATTCTGAATTGCAGAAGCAAATTAGGCTGCTGCTAGCCATTCTAAATAGCAGTACTGAAAAAAAAATACTGAAATGGGAAACAAGTCTGGCATGCAATAGCAAAATTGAAGTATATATCTGTTTAACCAGAGAATGTCCTCAGTTTGGTAAAAGGGTTAGAAATACAGTCTCCTTTGGAGACTGATTAAAAATAATAGATAAAATAAAGAATGATGTGCTCAATGAGCTACAGTTCAAATAGAGGAAATTTAATGGGAAATGATTACATTAGTAGCAGATGGCTTTGCTTCCTGAATTGCAATTTGACTGGAAATCCTAGAAGAGCTTAAATTTATTTTTCAGATTTTTGAGTCTGATTAAAGATAGATAAAGAGATTTGTTTATTTGCTGTGTTATTGTGATTCTTACTGTGTCTTTTGGATTTTTCGTTTGTATCAGGCTATATTTATGATTCCTACAAACCCACCACCAACATTCAGGAAGCCAGAACTTTGGTCTGATGATTTCACCGATTTTGTTAAGAAGTGCCTAGTGAAGAACCCTGAGCAGAGAGCTACTGCAACACAGCTTTTACAGGTCAGTGCTTGTGTCTCTACAGGAGGATGTTTTCTTTATATACCTTTTTGCTGTTTCTGACATTGACCAAGATCATTATGAGTTTCATTAACTGATTTATTTATTCATTAACTGATTTGTAAAGATGTGAACTTTCCAGGAAATATGGATTGATGTACAGACAGACACACACACACACCTTTCTCCTCCTGTATATTCTGTTTCTCTCATTTAAAAATTTTGTTTTCCAAGTTCAATTTTCTGCCCTCCCCCCTTCCCCACTAATTTTTGTTGCCAATTCTTTCCTCCTAAAATTGTGTTAAAACTAAACTTCTGTAGGGTTCTCATTTCAGAAATGAGTTTCTTTTCCATTGTTATTGTTTCTTATGTTTTAACTTCCAGATGTATTATTCCTTGACCCAGCATTTCTTCTTTGACTTTTTGCCCTATAAGACATGTAAATACGAAATCCCTGAACTCCTTGAGAAGATCGCACATTGTAAATACTGGTGGCAAGATGACCTAGATGAAGAGTGTCAGTGTCCCTGTACAAGTAGACTGTATGCAGAGTGTCAGGAGGCTTTCTTTTTTTTTCTAAATCTGTTTTGACATTAAATGCAAGTAGAAATAATTTAATACTTTTAGTAATTATTCATGAGTCTTTACTTTCCCAGCAGAATTGACTTAGACCTCTGTGCTATGATAAGTGTGCATGTTAACAAAACTTGATATTTGGAGAATAGTTCTTTTTAAGTGACAAAATGATTAAAAACATGGTTATAAAAAGTGATTTTTCTAAGGTAATGTTTTTTAAAAAAGGAATTATTGAGAATGTTAGAAACTAGCCCTTTAATATAAGGTTTATTGTTACAAAAATTTAGCTTAATACTCAGTTTCCATGAAAAGTGGTTGAGCAAAATCTGTCTAGAATAAAACACCATATATTCTTTGACCTAGTAGTTACTCTTCTAGCAATTTACAGAGAAATTTAACCACGTGTGAAATAACATAGGTGTAAAAACTCTTCATAAACCATTATAATGGCAAAAGATTGGAAACAACATAAATATCTGTCAACAGATTGGAAGCAATTTGAGGTCTGCTGAGGGGAGTTATTGGCAAAATACACACACCCACATATACATATATGTATGTATACATATGTCAGTGTTTACAGTGGAGTAGCTGTAGAAAAATAAGCAAGAAAATGGCCTCCAGAGAAGGTAACTACATGGCTGAGAAGCAGTAGTGGGATGGAAACTTTGTTTTTGCCGAAGACTCTTTTTTTAAGACTTTTGAGTTTGGTTTTATGTGCCCATATTACCTTTCAAAAGTTAATTAATTGAAACATTATTTTTGAAATATTGTCAGCACTTCAAAGGAATTTTAAGCACATAAATCAAAGATCTATTGCTGTTGTTATTGTGTTGAATCTCTAAATTATTTAACTTATGGTTAAATAAGAAGATAAGAAAGAAGGGGGAGGGGAAATAACAAAAAAAATGGGACAAATAGTATAAAATCTGATGAGGAAAGTAAATCCAAATACATCCAATGACTGGTTTTTGGGTAATTTAACCAATATTTTTTTCTGGTCTTTCTTCCATAATCGTTTCTAATCTCTTTAAAGAAATTCTGTTTTTAACCTAGAGTTCTTAGGGTGGAAAAGCATTTAAGAAATATTCCAGTAAAATTCCCTAATTTTGTATACGAGAGTACTGAAGCCCAGAAAAGTTCAGTGACTCACGAAAGATCACACAGTGATCAAGGGATTCTTCTAGGGTTATTCCACTTGTCCCCTAGCCTCACTTGTCACCCTTTCTCCATTCTGCTTTCTGCCCAGAAATTGACCTGTATGTGTGAAAGTTGCTCAGTTGTGTCCAACTCTTTGCAACCCCGTGGACTATAGAGTCCATGGAATTCTCCAGGCCAGAATACTAGAGTGGGTAGCCTTTCCCTTCTCCAGGGGATCTTCCCAACCCAGGGATCGGACCCAGGTCTCCCGCATTGCAAGTGGATTCTTTACCAGCTGAGCCACCAGGGAAGCCCAAGAATACTGGAGTGGGTAGCCTTTCCCTTCTCCAGGGGATCTTCCCAACCTAGGGATCAAACCCAGGTCTCCCGCATTGCATGCAGAGTCTTTACCAGCTGAGCCACATGGGAAGCCCAGTTGACCTGTATGGATTATATTAATAAGCTCGTTACTCTCTGGCTTCTAGCTGGGTTTGGCTCAAGCATTTTTCTTTATATTGAGGGCAAACAGTGCAGCTGGTTTTGAATAGTGCTTGCTGCTGCTGCTAAGTCACCTCAGTAGTGTCCGACTCGGTGTGACCCCATAGACGGCAGCCCAGCAGGCTGCCCCTTATGAGCCAGTATTTGTTTTTTTGATTTTTAAAAAACTTTTCCTATTGTGCTGTTGTTGGGCATGGAGGCCCTCTGTTATAATGTTGGTGTGTCCACCTCTGGCCTCTTAATCAACCCCTTGCTTGACTTCCCTTTTTTTACCCTTTATAAATGCTGAAATAGTCGACTTGCAGTTTCATGTTTCATACAGATCATGTCTTTTCAATCCTCTATACCTTTTCTCACCCCTCACTTGCTAGTTTAAAGACTGGCAGGCTCCTTTTTACTCATTGTTTCATTGTTTCTAAATTCAAATTAGGTACTCCTCCAGAAAGCCTTCCTTTCATCTTTGTTCAGGCTAATTGTTTCTCAGGGTTTCCATAAGCACCCTGGCCATGCCTTTTGCCATGTTAGGATGAAATAACTTGTTTCTGTGTCTTTGTCCTGGATTGTAACTAGTTCAAGGTCAAGTGGTACTCTTTTGGGGAGGGGCGTTGTTTTTCGCACCTCTGGTATCTTAGTACAGGTATCTGTATCCTGGTATCTTTAATACACATGTAGTGCTTAATGCATGTGTATTAAATTCAATATATGTTTATTTAAGATAGCAAACTTCTGATTTGAAAAGCTTTTAGACAGAATTACTATCTGTTGTATCATTTGAGTCTCATTAGACTCTGAGTTTTATTTTACTGAATGTCTGAAAGCCATCCTGTTCTGTCTCTTAAGGGAGTTTTGCATATGTTTTATATGTTATAAGTTAAATTATGTTTTAACTTTAAGAATATAGTCTTATTACCAAGTTTAAGTGGACATTTGCCTATAACCTACATGTGTAGATTTTACCATATTGATTTGTAGACTTTGATAAACAGGTTTTGAAGAGGAATTTGTGCTGAATTTTTTATAGTGGTTTATTTTCCAACATTAGATAATTGTATAAGTTTAAACGAGCAGACTAAGACTGAAAGGATCCTTTGAGATTAAGTTGAACTCTTGGTAGTTTTTAAAAGATGAAGATATTGAATCCCTAGGGACAGTTTAAGTTCAGCCTGGTGGCCCTAGAATTCCTAATCTGGAGATGTTCCCTGTACTTCTGGTGGGTAGCCTAGAACCTGAAAGTCAATTCTTGCCCTAGTCTGGCCTTCTAGAAGAGTGAGATCTGTCATTATTCAAATTAGCCCATGGGCTTGGCTGAAATAGGTGGTGTCGTGGGTCACTTTGTGAACTCTCATGGCATATGACTTAGTTTTCATTTTACCAGTTGAAGTGAGGAGTAGAAACTTTATCTACCTTGCTGTCCCTCCCATTTATAATATAATTATCTTTAATACTTCCTCTTTATTACATTGAGGTCCATATCAGAGTGTTATATTTATTTTAACCTTTAAACAATCGAGAAAACCAGGATAAGGGATGACTGTTTAACCTGTTTTTGTTTTCTTCAGTGTTCTTCCTCCTAATGTTCCAGAAGTTCCTTCTTTTGTTCCTTTCTATCTGTTTAGAAGATTTCCTTTAGCCATTCGTTTAGAGTAGGCCTTTGTTAACAAATTGTCTTGATTTTCCTTCACCTGAGAACATCTTGTTTCTTCTTCATTCCTGATGGATGTTTTCACTGGCTATAGAATCCTTTCTTGGTTGACAGTTCTTTGAATACTTGGAAAATGTTGTGCCACATTCTTCTGATATCCATGCTTTCTTATAAGAAATCTACAGTCATCTGAATGGTTTTACCCCTTGGTCTTTTCAAGACTTTTTTCTTTGTCTTTATTTTCAGAAGTTTAATTAAGATGTGTGTTGGTATGAATTTCTTTGGGTCTGTACTGTTCAGCTTCTTGACTCTGTGGGTTTATATCCCTTGCCAATTTGGGGAAGTTTCCAACTATTATTTTATCGGACATTTTTCAGCCCTACCCTCTACTCTCTTTCTAGGACTCCATTAACACAAGTGTTAGATTTTTTTTGTTTCACTCCCACAGATTCCTGAGATTCTGTTCATTTTTATGCCAGTTTAGTTTCTCTCATTCATATTGTGTAATTTCTACTGTTTCATATTCTGATTCACCGAGTCCTCTCTGTCCTCATTCTGCTATAGAGCCAGCCCATCCATCAGGTTTTATTTTTGTTATATATTTTAGTTTTAATTTTTTCATTTGTTTCTTTTTTGTGTCTTCTAATTCTTTGCTGAGGCTTTCTAATGTGTCATGTGTTTACAGGCATGTTTATTGAAGGATTTTTATGACTGCTCTAAAATCCCTGCTAGATAATTTTGTTATCCATGTCATCTCGATATTGGTATCTGTTGAACCAGTTAAGTTGAGTTAATTGCTTCTTATTGTGATGAGTGATTTTCATTTGAAACCTGGGCATTTTGAGTATTATGTTTTGAGACGCTGGATCTTACTTAAATTCTCTGTAATGAGTGGTGTCCTCTGATAGTGCTTCAGTGGGGTAGAGGGGCACCATCATTTCTCTCAGGTAGCATTAGAAGTCCAGGCCCCGCTACGTGGTCTCTTTTGACATGTAGGGTTGGGGAGGGGCTCCTTATTACCACCAGCCAGGGTTGAGGACTCAGGTTCCTTCAGTGGCCTCTGCAGGCACTGTAGGGCCTCAGTATAGCTGGGCAGCGACGGAAGTTCTGATTCTCCCCTCGGCCGCCTCCAGTCCCCTCTAGCAGAGAGGGAGGTGGGGTTTCCTTATTACGGCCTGATAGTGCTGGAAGTCCAGGTTGTCACGAGATCTCCACCAACACTCCCCACTGGGGGAGGGAAGCACCTTTTATACTGCTGGGTGTGGATGAACGCCCCAGCTTAACATTTGCTCTTCTTGGATACTACTGCAGTGAAAGGATTGGACAGCCTCCAGAGGGTAGAAGTCTAGGTTCCCCACCCAGCCTTTGCTGCATGGGGTGGGGTCAGTGTTTTCTCTGCAGTGTTTGGTGGAGCAGAATGGTTATTGTTTAAAAGAGAGGGTTGCGTGCTGGCTAACTGTCCTTTCCTGATCCTTTCACTCAAGAGAGAGCAGGCTTTTGTAGGGGCTGTTTTAGTCTGTGCCGTGGGTGTTTCTGGGTTCCTGACTTCTTCAATAACCAGGCTGGGATAAATGAAGTAAAAGGAAAGCCCATGAAACTCACAGCTGTGTCATTGCTTTAGTGCCACAGTCCCAAGCTGGTTTGCCACCTTCTCTCCACCTTCCAGTGTCTTCCTGTGCTTGTTTATGTATAATGTCCAGGGTTTTCACTATGCTTTGATGGAACGGTATAGAGGAAAGGATGACTGCCCAGTCGGTCCAGAAGCAGAATCTCTTCTGCAGTTCAGTCCTTGGAAGAAATGATTAATTTAAATTCTTTCAGTTAAGAAATTGATAACTCAGAACATGAACAAAGTTTAACAGTTCAGATTTTAGAAGAGTAAATCTTCAAGCAGCTTTATTTCTTAAAATACACGACCAAGAATGTGATAGGCTGGTTTTGGGTAGTCTCTGTCTTCCGTTCAAGTGGTGTAAGGATTCCTGTCCTCTTACTTTGTGTTTAACTTGAGATACTTGATTTTTTTGCCACGCCACACAGTTCGCAGGATCCTAGTTCCCAGACCAGGGATTGAGCCTGGGCCCTGCAGTGAAAGCACCAAGTCCTAACCACTGGGCTGTGGCAGAAACAGAGAAATTGTTGCCTTTTAGAGTTTGGTCTGTTTATCTTTTTCTTATTGATACTCTTCTTAAAACTCTTAAAGTAACTACCCTCTTGTCTGACATAAATGTTAAAGTTTTAGTTCATTTATGGTTTTTTCCCTGTGTTTCATGGCACGGGGTTGAACATATAAATATTCTCCTGTATTACCAGTTCTTTTATATTTCCAGTTTTTGACTTTTAACTTCTTAATCCATCTGTAATTTATTTTGATATTTCTGTGGTGAAGATCTAACTTAATTCAAAACCTTCCTCTCAACCCCCAAAATAACAAAGCAGTAAGTATTTTTTCCTCACTGGTTGGTTTTCATAATATGCCAGCTTATTTTGTACATTATATTCTATTTCCAGGCATTATATTCTGTTTTGTTGTTCTTTCCATTCTTATGCTGGTACCACATGCTTTTCTAGGCATTTAACAAAAAGATATTACTTCTGTTTATTGATTTTTCTGTTAACTCAGCCTGATTATATTATTCAGATTGCTTTAATCTTTTTTAGTGTTCTATTTCTCAGTGACTAAAAAGAAATACTAATGTCTCCTCTTCTTATTTATTTAGATCTTCTTAGGTCTCTGTTTTCGTTATCATAATGCTATACTAATATATCAAATTTATAACTATATTTCTTTGTATTATGTCCCTTATTAATATTATATGACTCTTCCTTCACTTACCATTTTTTGTCTTCATTTCTGCTTTTTTTGATCATGTTCTTCTTGACATTGTTTTATGTTTGATATTTCGTTGCCTGTCCTTGACTTTTAACCCAAGTTCTTTTTAGTATCCCCTGCTAGAAACATAATTTGGATTTATTTTGTTAAATATATCTCATAGAGAAAGCATGTAGTTGAAGTTATCTTATGAACTCAGTGTGTTTTAGTACTTAACTAAGATACTGCTGTAATGGAAACTCAGCACATTTATTTGCATTGGTTTGTACAGCAACGTTTCAGTCACGTGTCATGTTTCAGTTTTGCCACCTTGTCTTCTCTGGTTTTTGTTGTTGTTCTGTTCTTTTTATGTTGCTTTGAATTTTAAAATTTTACTACCAGCTACTTGTAAAAAGCTTTCAAGTATTCTTAAAAAATCTGCCAATGTGTCTGATAAAACTTTTCTTGTGATGATCAGTTCAGTTCAGTTGCTCAGTCGTGTCTGACTCTCTGCGACCCCATGAACTGCAGCACGCCGGGCCTCCCTGTCCATCACCAACTCCCGGAGTTTACCCAGACTCATGTCCATTGAGTCAGTGATGCCTTCCATCAAGAATGCTGAAATATTATGGCCTTGTTCTTAAAGTACCCTTTTAACTTTATTAGCCAGTTCCTCTTTGTTGGTCAGAATCATGCCTGTAGTGATTATGTAGGGAAAAAATGAGTACAAATGAAGTAAGACATACTGAGATTTTGAGATTAGGAATGTTAAGCTCTGTAGACTAATGTTAGTGTAACACTGTGTGGTCAGTTCACAATGAACTGCATGAAAGTAAGTTTGCAATAGACTGGATGTGTATTTTGGCATTTCTTAAAGATAAAACTGTGGCTTGGAATTTGGCTTATAATTTTTCCTGAAAAGATAAAGCATAAATACAATTTGATATTTTTTTGCCTTTGTAAAGAGGTACACTTCTACTGGTTCTCGGTTTTTGCCGTGTTGGTCTTCCTTCACTTCTGTTAATACATAGTCTCTCAATCCTTCTTAAGAGTTTTTCCACCAGATTCAGTACTTCCTCTTGATTGTGGCAGCTATTTTTTTTTTACCTCTTAATAATTTACACCTGTTTTACAGTTTCTCCCCATCTTACTTCATTCCTAAACTCTACTGCAAGATTGTGGTATCACGTTCTTTTCCTTACACTATTCTCTCATCTGTGTAATTAAAGGGGCTCTCAGGCAAAATTCCGGTATCTCATTCTGAGTATTTATCCCTCTTGCCCCACTGTTACCTGTATCTAAACTCTTGGGACACCATTTTTGTAAGCCGTGTTTCTGTTTTGGCTCAACAGCTCTTCCTACAGCGTTTCACATCCATCTCCTATCTTTCTTTGTGTGTTTGTTCGTATCGTTCATACTTTTCCTTCTCCCTGAAACAGTCTGTTTCTTCTCTGTGAGACATCTGATATTACTTCACCTACTCATTTACTTTTATATCGCTTAATCATATAGACTGTGCTAGATCATCATGAATGTAACTTGTATGTCACACTGTAATTTTTTTTATGCGTTTATCTTTTATTCCTTATTCTGGATAACAAGTTCTTTAAGGGTACAGAGCATATATTCAGTTATTACTAATTTTTGCAGCCTCTTTACCAGTGTTACTCAGAAATTTTGATAGCAGGACTGGGATTTCTTCCTTCTCGCTCTCCATCATCCTTTAGGACAGTCTTTGTCTGTTTCCCAACGTGGCAGAAAGAGAAGAAATCACAGAAGAGTGCCCTCTCTCAGTGTTCTGAGGTCCAGATCAGAGGGGTGGAACACAACACAGACGCTGGTATTTAATTCAGTACCAGTGAAATATCGGTATTGCATTGGTGAGAACTTAGTCCATAATCACAACCAACTGAAAGGGAGTCTGAGAGAGGCAGATGTAGCTGGGCAGCCATAGGTCCAGTCCCAACTCTGTTTTGGTGAGTGACTAGGAGTCTCCACCATAGGTATGTTGATAGAACTTAATTATCTGGTGATCAGTCTATAACTGCTATAAAAGAATTTATTAGTTCTGTCTCATCTATCCTAGAACTTCTGTATTCAGGTAAAATTCTTACTCTTAGTTTTCCCAAATGATACCTTCACCATTTTAAAGCCTCCTACAAATGTCAGTAAATTTCTTCTTTAGCACTAAAAATTGTTTTACCTTTAAAAATATTTTTGTGTTGTATTAATCTTTATTAAAATAACTCAGATGACTTTGATCTGACTCTTATCTACTGACGTGTAATTAAGAAAATTACATTTTGAAGCTGTATTGCTGATTCAAAATACTAATTCAGTGAAATACTTACGGTTTGTCTGACATCGCTCACCAATTAATTATAAATACGTTTTTTTTTAAATCCTCAAAAAAATACAGTTATCTATCTATTCCAAATTAAACTTTTAACCTTTCCCTCTACATTCTCTCATGTTCCCCCTTTTGAATTACAAAGTCCTCCAACACCCAGGTATTTCCTGATTGTTCTATTTCCTCTTATCAGGATTATTGCAAACTCAGATGTTTTAGCTACATCAGGATGATACAAAAAAAAAAGAAGTGAAAAGTTACTTTATATATAGTATAGAAATTAAGTAGTACTTATTTTTTGAAAAATATTTTTCTTTTATTACTGTTTTTTACTTTTCCCTTGGAAATGATTACATTATTAAATATATAATAAATAGAAAATATGTAAAAGAAGTAAAAAAAAATAGTTGTCTTCCTTTTGACTACTGACTTTAGCTGTTGGCTTGTTAAGATTAATTAAAATTTGTAACAATATCAAAATCATTTTACTTTTATATATAATATAATCACTGATCTTTGGGCTTCCCTGGTGGCTCACACAGTAAAGAATCTGCCTGCAATGCAGGAGACCTGGGTTCAATCGCTGGGTTGGAATGATCCCCTGGAGAAGGGAATGGCAACCCACTCCAGTATTCTTGCCTGGAGAATCCCATGAACAGAGGAGCCTGGCAAGCTGCAGTCCATGGGGTTGCAGAGTCGGACGCGACTGAGTGACTAAGCACACACATACACCAATCTTTAAAAAAAAATTTGGCTTTTGACTACATAATCTATACTTCCTTTGGAAAATTATATCTCTAACAGTGATGTATTTTTATCAACAGGATTACATTTGTTTTTGTGTTCTGCAGTGGTTTTTTAAAAACAAGTAAACCTAAAAAGTAAAATCTTTATTTCTAAAGCAGCTGAAATATCCTCTGTTCTTAACCTATCTATTTAATTCTGGATAAAGAACCAATCATTGAAGCCTGTTATCCTGGTTCACATTTATATATTGTTTTAATGTTTTTAAGACATAATTCAGAGAAGCCATTTGAATTTATACCATTGAATTTTACTTTTCTAGCACCCTTTTATTAAGAATGCAAAACCTGTATCGATTTTAAGAGACCTGATCACAGAAGCAATGGAGATCAAAGCTAAAAGACATGAAGAACAGCAGCGAGAACTGGAAGAGGAGGAAGAAAATTCGGTTAGTAATTACTCTAAAAAAATTAATCTTTTTCTTCTGAGGATTTTTTCTATAATTTTGTTTTTTTCTTTTCTTTAAATATATCAATAGCACTTTCTGTCTTATTACACAAGTGAAGTATATTTGTTCATTAAATCTCAAAATATATTTTGTTTTTGTTAAACGTTCACTACTCTTTTCTGGTAGCTAAGCATTAGTGACTAATGGGGAATGTAAGGTTAATATAGTAAGCTTATACAGTATCTGTTGTCTAGTTGATATTAGCTCTCTTGTTTGTTGAATAAATGTTTTCTTGAATTTGGTCAATTTGGTTGGATGGCATCACCGACTCAATGGAGATGAGTTTGAGTAGACTCCGGGAATTGGTGATGGACAGGGAGGCCTGGCGTGGTCCATGGGGTCACAAAGAGTCGGACATAACTGAGCGACTGAACTGAACTGATGTCATATTTTCTGGAACTTGCTTTTAACTGATCATCAATGGGTTGATGCCCCAGCAGAAGATGGGTTATTAGAGAAAGCAGGAGGGACATAAAAGGACCAGCTTATTCCATTTACTTTAAATTAGTGCATCAGTGCATTTTAGTAAAGTAAAAGGTTATATCTTTATATCACGTTTAATAGTGTCTACTGTTTCTGTGATTCACTAATGATTTGTTTCCTTGTTTCAAATTATGTAGTTTTTTTTTTCTGGTTAGGATATAGAGATGAATACTTCTTGGGTATTCAGTTAGTCATTAAATCTGAAAACACAGATATTTTATGTTTATGATGATTGAAGTCTTTGATAACATCATCTGTATTTTCCCAAAGGTTTTTTAATTAATCTTAGGGTTTTTGTACACAAATTTTGCTGATTCAAATTTACCCTAAAAATTATTTATTTGTTTTTTGGCTGCTCTGGTTCTTCGTTTCTGCCTGTTGGCCTTCTCCAGTTGTGGCGAGAGGGGGTACTCTAGTCGTGGTGCCTGGGCTTCTCACTGTGGTGGCTTTTCTTGCAGAGCACAGGCTCTAGGGTGCAGGCTTCAGTAGTTGTGGTGTGTGGGCTTAGCTGCCCTGCGGCATGTGGGGTCCTCCCTGACCCCAGATTGAACCTGTGTCCCCTGCATTGGCAGGCAGATTCTTAACCACTGGACCACCAGGAAGCCCTCAAATTTATTTTTAATTTCAGAGACTGGTTATCTAATTGGCATTTCTTTTGAAATTCTTTTACCCTTTTCACCTGTTATTAAACTTTGTGCCATATGGTATGCCAAAACAAGGACAAGTGTGCATCTTTTCAGAGCTGATTTTTTTTTTTTAATTGGCTGTACTGGGTCTTCGTTGCTATGTGGGCTCTAGCTTCAGTGACCGGACTTCTCATTGAATTGGCTTCTCTTTTTGCAGAGCATGGGCTCTAGGGTGTGCAAGCTTTGGTAGTTAGGGCGAGAGGGCTCAGTAGTTGTGATTCCTGGACTCTGGAGCACAGGCTCAGTAGTTGTGGCACACTGGCTTGGTTGCTCCATGGAATGTGGGATCTTCTCGGATCAGGGATTGAACCCGGGTCTCCTGTGTGGGCAGGTAGATTCTTTACCACTGAGCCACCAGGGAAGCCTCAGAACTCATTTGTAATCATTTTCTTTAGATATTCAGCTGCATCAGTTATTCCTTTGGCAGTAGCTATGGACTGCCTGGTGAGACAGATGCTTTAAGCTTGCATTCTAGATGTAAATTTTTGCCAATGATTTCAGCATTCAGAATTTAGAAATAGCATTCTTATAAAAGTGTTGTTTCTGTAAGTAATATGGGATGATGTAAAGATCTTGGTTCGTGCTCTCAAAGGGTTACAGTTTCCACCCTGGGTTCCCATGTGATAATAGATACAGTTAGTTTTTTTGGTTTCTCTCTGCAAATGATCAGATTTGTATATATATATAGTTTTTTGTAGTTTCAAAACATTTTTCTCATTTTATTTGATCTTAAAAAAGGTAAGACTGGACATGTATATATTATTTATTTTATTTTGTAGTTAAGTGAAATTAAATTAGGAGTGAAGTTATTTACCAAAGTTGACATAACTAGTGAGAAACCCAAGAATAAAACTAGGGTTTTTTTTTTTTTTTCTTTTAGGCCTCTTCATTAAGACTTTATGCTCAGTTTTCAATCCAATATTTATTAGTACTTCTAAAAATAAACACCACTGGCTTATCAGAGTTATATACTTTTCAATAAGATTATGTTCTCTAAAAAGTCTAGTTTTTGCCCCTCTGGGGTGGTACCAGTGGCTTTCCTTCACTTTATTTAAGCCTGTCGTGAGTTTTGGACTAAAACTGCCTAGCCGTCATTGGACTAGTGACTATTATTGCTTGGCTCTTATCTGCCGGTACTTAATTATAGATTGATTTCCATTTTTTTTATGAATAAGGTACCTTTGATTACCCTAGAACTTAGCGGTTTTCACTGTTTTAAAGACTTCGTTACAGTCACTTCAGTTACTTTCTGCCATTTTGGTGATCTCTTTTCTTCCTATTTTTCTCTTCTTCACTGAGCTCCTGTGACATTGATCTTCTTTCAAGTTTTTTTTTTTTTTTTTTTTTTAACATGTCAGTGACCTTTCCTTATGCAGGGTCTTTGCATTTGCCATTCCCTCTGCTTGAAACACTCTTCTTCCTTAGAACTCATTGGATGACTAGCTTCTCATCTTTCAGGCCTCAGCTTTAAATATCATATACTGCCCAAACCTAGAGGCAGTATAAATATCATATACTGCCCAAACCTAGCGGCAATAATAAATACACATTTATTATTTTTTGATATCTATAGATCATTTTTTCAGGAGTGACTTAATTGGATGACTTTACTCAGAGTCTCTTCTGAGGTTGCGGTTAAATGTTGGTCAGAGCTATAGTCATCTGAAGGCTTGACAAGGACTTCAGTTCCAAGGTAGCTCACTCGTATGACTGTTGGCAGACTGATTCAGCAACTTGCCGTGTGGGACTCTCCATAGGTCTATTTGAGAGTCTTCACAGTCTGGCAACTGAGAGAGAGAACAAAGGGGACATCTCAATGCCTTTTATGACATAGTCTCAAGAGTTGTACTCTGTCAATTCCACCACATTATATTTGTTAAAAGAAGCTTCTGATCATGGAGAATGGTGGAGTTTTCCCAGTAGTTTCTTTTAACAAATAAAATGAAGAAACCATTATGTTAGCAGAAACTGACAGATCAGTCTTTTAGATCTGCAATCTAATAAAAAACTTAAAACAACCAGGGGAGTGCTTAATGAAGAAGTTTAAGAATGTTAAGTTTTCGTAAGAAAGTGATATGGCATTTTTGCGTTTTTGGATGCCTGCCATCCCTGACTTTTTAGCTCAGTGGCAGCTGTTGGGACAATGGAGGTTGGGGGCAGGGAAGAGGAGTAATAACCTTATTCTCAGAAATGTGTGCTTCTCCATTTTGAACTATCCAGCAATTCCCTATGGGACTGACACAGAGGCTTGCCTTTGTTTTGGTCTCCTCAAGGTAGAGCACCTTCTTAAATGTTATCTGTTCAAAATATCTAAATCTTCTAGAGTTAATAAGCAAGTTTAGTACAAGATCAGCATATAAAAATCAGTTATATTTTTATCCACTAGCAATGAACAATGCAAAAGGGTACTTAAGAAAACGGTTGCATTTACAATAGCATCCAAGAGAATGGATTAAAAAGTTGTTATTATTATTATTATTATTTATAATGGATATAAAAAGTTATTATACAGTGAAAAATACAACACATTGCTGAAAAAAATTAAAGAATACCTAAATCACTGAAGAGATATCCCATGTTCATGAATTGGAAGACTTAATATTGTATAAATGGCAGTACTTCTCAAAGTGACTCACATATTCATCCAATCTTTATGATCTTTTTTTTGCAAAAAGGAAAAGCCTATCTTCAAACTCATATGGAAAAGGGGGCCCCAAGTAGCTAAAATAATACTGAAAAGGAAGAACAAAGTTGGAGGATTCACTTTCCAATTTCAGAATATAATACAAACCTACAGTAATTAAATCAGTGTGGTACTGGCATAAGGATTGATATAAAAATCAATGGAATAGAAAGTCCAGAACAATTGAGAGTCCAGAAATAAATCATGTTATCTATGGCCAATTAATTTTCAACGAAGGTATGGAGACCATTCAATGGAAAAAGAACAGTTTTTTTTAATGGATGGTGCTGGGACAGCTGAATCAGTCAGTCAGTCAGTTCAGTTCAGTTGCTCAGTCGTGTCTGACTCTTTGTGACCCCTTGGACTGCAACATGCCAGGCCTCCCTGTCCATCACCAGCTCCTGGAGTTTACTCAAACTTATGTTCATTGAGTCAATGATGCCATCCAACCATCTCATCCTCTGTCGTCCCCTTCTCCTCCTGCCTTCAGTCTGTCCCAGCATCAGGGTCTTTTCAAATGAGTCAGTTCTTCGCATCAGGTGGCCCAAAATATTGAAGTTTTAGCTTCGGCATCAGTCCTTCCAATGAATATTCAGGACTGATTTCCTTTAGGATGAACTGGTTGGTTCTCCTTGCAGTCCAGGGGACTCTCAAGAGTCTTCTCCAACACCACAGTTCAAAAGCATCAGTTCTTCAGTGCTCAGCCTTCTTATGGTCCAACTCTCACATCCATACGTGACTACTGGAAAAACCATAGCCTTGACTAGACGGACCTTTGTTGACAAAGTAATGTCTCTCTGCTTTTTAATATGCTGTCTAGGTTGGTCATAACTTTCCTTCCAAGGAGTAAGTGTCTTTTAATTTCATGGCTGCAGTCAGCATGTGCAGTGATTTTGGAGCCCCCCAAAATAAAGTCTGACACTGTTTACCCATCTATTTGCCATGAAGTGATGGGACCAGATGCCATGATCTTAGTTTTCTGAATGTTGAGCTTTAAGCCAACTTTTTCACCCTCCTCTTTCACTTTCATCTTTAGTTCTTCTTTGCTTTCTGCGGTAAGGGTGGTGTCATCTGCATATCTGAGGTTATTGATATTTCTCCCAGCAATCTTGATTCCAGCTTATGCTTCATCTGGCCCAGCATTTCTCATGATATACTCTGCATATAAGTTAAATATATGTCTGAGGGACAGCTGAATAGCCATATGTAAAAGTGTGAAGTTGGACTCTTATCTCTTACCATATACAATGACTTTTTAATATAAGATCTAATTGGATGAATCAGTGTCCAAAATATAAGAGCTAAAAGTTTGTCACTTTCCATGCTGTTACTAAATAATACTCTCTTGAGCGTATCCAGCTTCTGCTCGCTGCCCCATCGGAAGCCATCCTATTGTTTTAGGTATGTGTTATACAGTATAGTGCACATTCAAGGTGTGGGGTATTAGGTTTCACCGTTTGAAGGGAAGGCTTCCAAAATAATATGGATAGATTTAAAAATCACATCAGATTTAATGTTTCTCTAATTTTCAAATAAGCATTTATCTCTGGGACCAAGCTGATAGTTTTAGATGAAACTATTATGTTATTTTTTGTTGTTTCATTGAAATTATAAGAAAAAATCATCTTGACAGAGTCACACACTATGAGCAGTATTCATACACTTTGCTTTATTTTTATGTTCTCAGGCAGCAGTTTCTATCTCGAGGTCATTTTATCACTTGTGCTCTGAATATAAATAAATGTATATACATGCACAGACAAAAAAACTTATAAGAACAGGATATGCAGAGTGGATCTGGAGTCCTTCTATAGTAAGAGTATATTTCTACATTGCCATTCATTGTTACCAAATCTTAAAATCAGTAGTCTTGTCCTCTCAGGAACTCTTATTCATATTGAAGGCTCAGAATCTTACATAGTATTTGTCTTTGTACTATTCATACCTTTGGGGGTCTCTTGAAAATTGGCTTAAAATTGGATTACATGTTCAGGTTTAAGTCTCATAGCTATGTGTCTTTTTAATCTTCCCAGCCAAATTGTCATTAAAGTGATATTTTATTTTTTATAAAAGTCAAACATAATCATAAAGTTTGCATTTATTTCTGACCAAGTCAGCAGACAGTGGGACATAGGTTGTCTCTATAAATTGAAGGCATACAGGACTTTTTCTTATTCTCATTCAGATTATACTAATATATCTGTAGCATTCAAGGTGTGAGCATGCATTTTGGTAATTTATTAATTATGCAATAAACTATGTGCCTGTGTAGTTCTTAAACCCTAATTAATCATTGACTTTTAAAATACTAGTTTTAAGTTATCTTGTATGTCTTATTAAAATGTTAGATAGGAAGTTATATATGAATATTGACACCATAAAAGTCAGTGCTTGCTGATTCTAAATTAAATAACAAGGCAAACACTGCACGCATGGTACACTGGATGATTATCTAACAGTGGGATAGATGGTATTAATAAGTTGAACTTATAAGAGAAGGCAGTGAGTGCACATTGTCAAATGGTCCTTTTTTAAATAGATTAAAAAATTGATTAGGAGTTTATAAGAATTGCTTTGTACTGGAGCTCAGGTGTTTCCCATGTCGATTGCAATGTTAATTTAAGTAGAATACAAGAAGCCGAACAGATGTCGAAGAATGTTAAGTAAAATGTTGAGCCAAAATTGGATACTTCTTGATGTTAGGTTTGCTTGAGAGTTTTTCACTTTGATGTGTGTAGTAGGCCTTTTATTTTCACTTTCAGAGGTGTCATTTTATTTCATATTAATTCAGTAGTGATTCAGAGAAAAAGGTTTTGCCTATTAACTGGCTTTTGACCATGTTTTCGAGCTTCTGTCTTCAGAAGAGAGGACTTTTTGGTGATTTCTTTATGATCTGAACTCTAAACTTGTCGTGCTATGGTCCTTAGTGTCTGAGGAATGCCATGTGCCCTCCAGTGTGATTTACTGACACCGTAATTCTCAGCATGGGTATCAGGAGAAATGCAGGGTGCTTGGAAAAATCCATATGTGGTATAGCCTTCAGGTGAGCATTCTCCAGAATCCTCCATTTCCTCGCTGTGTTAGCTGCTCAGTTGTGTCCCACTCTTGGGAACCCCACAGACTGTAGCCTGCCAGGCTCCTTTGTCCAGAGGTATTCTCCAGGCAAGAATTTTGGAGTGCACTGCCTTGCCCTCCTCCAGGGGATCTTCCCAATCCAGGGATCAAACCCAGGTCTGCCTCATTGCAGGCAGGTACTTACCGTCTAAGCCACCAGGGAAGCCCAAGGAATTTCAAATCAGTCTCTCTCGAGAATCTTTTAAACTGATGATGAAATAGAACAGCATCAGAATCAGTCCAAGTCAGTCCAGAAGCTTCAATTATATCAAATTGGTTAAATTATGGACTGCTTTGACTAAAATCCTGATTCTGTTCCCAATTTACTGTCATTGGCCAGGTTATTTAATGTCTCTGGTTCAATTTCACTGTCTATAAAAAGGGGATAGTGATAGATCTTGCTTCGTAGAGTTGTTAGGGGGATGGAATAAAAAAATATGTATCTTCACACTTAGAACAGCTTATCACACATAGTATGCTCAATAGTTTAGCTTCCATTTTTATTAAAGCTACTACTTTTATCTCTACTACTGCTACTAAAATATTTTGGCCAGGCACTTTGTTATTGTTTTGTTTAGTGTTTGGTTTCTTTGCTGATAATTATTGCTGCTGCTTGTTTGCTACTCCAAGGGCCACAAAAATAACATCAGTTATCATGAAAAGTTCTTTAAGTATTTAAAAACAAATTTTAAATGGCCACATGTGTTTGGAAGAATTGGTAGAGATCTTTATAAGCTAAGCTTAAAACCAGTAAAGAGAATTTTAAAATTTATCCTTGTTCTTTTACTTCTTGAAAAGTAAATTCATTTTATTAAGAAAACATATTTTAGATAAAATTATTGATCACAAACTGAAATTCTTTAGAACTGATTACTTGTTATCTCTCATTTTCCTCGTATAATTAAAGCACAGTTCTAAAAAAAATCCTTCTCAGTGTTTAGTTAGGACTATGTAAGCATCATAATACATTATGATTACTTATTTTTTATTTTTGTGATTTCTGGAACTAGTAGTTGTCACAGCTTTTCTTACTGTTGTTTGTTGCTGTTAACTTCTCTATGTACCCATCGCTGACTTGTTGTCAAATGCTCCGTTCCTATACTCTCTGCAGAGGTTGTAAAGACCTCTCTGTATGTTCAAATACAAATAATTGTTTAGCATCATACTTTTTACTTGCCTAATACTTTATTGAGCCCTCTATTTGCTTCTAATCTGAACAGTTACTTTCTAGAGTCTTGAACAAGCTGTCCTTTGCAGACCTTCCATTCCCCAACGTCATCTTGGGAATTTCCTTTCTCTCTCTTCTGTAATGTGTCCTATGTTTCCTGAATCTTGTCTTTTGTGTTTTACTTCCCTATTTTGATGCATCCTGTCTTCTAGGAGCTTCCAGACATTAGCAGTTTTTTCAGACCTTGTATATCTGACCATGTCTTTATTCTTTCTTTACTGTTGGTTGATCAGGTATAAAATTCTGGATTGAAAATAATGTTCCCTTAAAACTCTGAAGGCCTTGCTCTATTTCTTCTTTTTTTTTATTATTGGAGTAAAATAGCTTTAAAATGTTGTATTAGTTTCTGCTGTGCAACAGCTATATGTATACATATGACCCCTAACTCTTGGACCTCCCTCCCCCATGCCCGTCCCACCCATCAAGGTCATCAGAGAGCACAGAGCTAAGTTCCCTGTACTCTAAGCAGGTTCCCGCTAGCTGTTTTACATGTGGGCATGCATATGTGCAGTCCTAACCTCCCAGTTTATCCTGCCCTCTCTTTCTCGTCCTGTGTCTACTTGTCCATTGTCTAGATCTGTGTCTCTATTCCTGCCCTGCAAATAGTTTCATCTGTATCATTTTTCTGGATTCCACATACATGTATTAGTATACAATATTTGTTTTTCTCTTTCTGACTTTACTGTGTGACAGACTCAGTCCATCCACATCTCTACAAATGACCCAATTTCATTCCTTTCTGTGGCTGAGTAATATTCCATTGTATATATGTACATCTTCTTTATCCATTCATCTGTCAATGGACATTTAGGTTCTCCTATTTCCTGGCTATTGTGAATAGTGCTGGAGTGAATATTGGGATAGCTGGGTCTTTTTGAATTACGGTTTTCTCAGGGTACGTACCCGTTAGTGGGATTGCTGGGTCATATGGTAGTTCTATTTTTAGTTTTTTAAAGAGCCTCCATACTGTTCTCCACAGTGGCTGTATCAATTTACATTCCCACCAACAGTGCAAGAGGGTTTTCTTTTCTCCACACCCACTCCAGCATTTATTGTTTGTAGATTTAAAAATTTTTTTAATTTATTTTACAGTTGCCCTGGGTCTTAGTTGTGGCATGTGGGATCTAGTTCCCTGACCAGGGATCAAACCCAGGCCCTCTATGTTCGGAGCACAGGGTCTTATCCACTGGACCACCAGGAAACTCCCTGTTTATAGGTTTTTTTTGATGTTGACCATTCTGACTGGTATGAAGTGATACCTCATTGTAGTTTTGATTTGCATTTCTCTAATAATTAGTGATACTGAAATCTTTTCATGTGTTTGTTGGCCGTCTGTATTTCTTCACTGGAGAAATATGTATTTAGGTCTGCCCATTTTTTGATTGGATGTTTGGGTTTTTTGGTTTTTCTTTTTAGCTGCAAGAGCTGTTTTTATAATATGGAGATTAATCCTTTGTTGCTTCGTTGGCAAGTATTTTCTCCCATTATGAAGGAGAATGGGAGAAATTATTTCTTGAGTTGTCTTGTTTATGGTTTCCTTTGCTGTGCAAAAGCTTTTAAGTTTAATTCGGTCCCATATGTTTATTTTTGTTTTTATTTTCATTATTCTAGGGCCCCTCTGATAGTGCGAACCCCTCCCCTCTCCCAGCAACCCCTCAGGGATGCCGGTCACGTCCCACCTCCACTTTTCCTTTCCCCCAATGTCATACCTGGTCTCATGGGGCTTCCTTCCCTCTCCTTGGGTGTCCGAAGTCCCCCACCAGTGCCTGGTGGATGCCCTACATGGGAGGAGGTGGAAACTGTGTCCTCCTGCTCTACCGTCTCGACTCCACCTGATTGGCTATTTTGATATACTAGTTGTTTTCATTTGAGATTTTTCCCCATTCCTTTTTTCCTTATTTTGATTGTTTGAAAGATGGTCTTTTCAGCATCATGGGAAGTCTGCATTACCAAGTTTTATTTCTACATTTATTTTTAGTTTAAGAATACAGAGGGTCTGTGTTCCATGATGGCCTTTTTATTATCTTTAGTCTCAATCTTTTGATTAGTCATTTTCCAGTTACTGGGCTGACATGACATAGAGCCATTTTGTCCCTAAACCACTGAAAATTTAATAGTGCTTAATTTTGAAATAATATAGATCAAATTCTTTCTCTGATTTCAAAATCCTAGAGCTGTAAATTCACCATGTTGAGTTGCTGTATTATCAAAGATATTTATATTTGTATTCAGTATTAATACTTGAACCAATTGTAGATCCTGCTTTTTTCATTTTGAGTGAATGAAATGAGAGAATTTATGGGTTATACCAATATCAACTTACAGTTTTTCCAAGCTTAATTTTCTTTTTCATAACTCAAGGTACTATATTTGGAGAAAAATTTGTGACCTAAAATTTCATCAACATTTCCAACAACTCTCCATGTGAATTTGAAAGGGAAACACTATATGATAACTATTTCAAGATACAGTGTTTTAAGGTTTTTTAGTACTATACACCTGAGCCCCAGGTAACTATTACAAACAAACTTCTTTAAATATTTTTTATTCAAGAGAGATATGGGACATGATTAGAAATAGTGCTTTATGAATTTGATTTTTATACCTATTAATAGGAAAAGCTTGTCCAATGAGAATACATGTTGACAAATAGACATTTTTTGATCAATGCTGAGGTAATTGTACAGGTTTTTAAAATTAAATAAATTGCAAACAGAGATTTCTGTAGCAGGTTAATCCTGATATCAAGGTTTTTGTTCTAGTTTAAGCATTGCTAAAGATGGCAAAGATCTTTTTTGGCCTTTTTGAGCATGTGATATAAATTTGGTGCTGACGTGGGTCTATTGTATTACGTATTAAGAAAATTATTTGTTTTCTGAATGTCAGTGGAAGATATTCCCAAATCCTTAGTGTGAGTTGATTAAAAAGCATATATTTGTTCATATTTACTGTAAGTTCCTGAGTTAGCTATAGAAAGTCTGCTTTTTAAAGAGTGTCTTCTAATGAAGCTGGTCTTTCTACTCAATACAACTTTCTACAAAGATGACATTTTGTTTCTACCAAGGAGTATTCATAGTAGGGTATAAAGTAAATCTATGTGAATTATTTCTGCCATGTAAAAGTTTAAACAGTCTTATCCAATAAAGGATACCTCTTCAAAAATAAGATATGCTCCAGGGCATTCTTGTTTTAAAGCATATTCATACAGAAATTTGCTAAATATTTTTTAAAATATCTTATTTGGAAAAGAGAGTCCAACAAACTTTTTGGTTAAATAATGGAGTGCAGAGTTCTGTTCTAGTCAATACAAAAAATTGTATACAAAAATCACTTAAAGTCTGTATATTTTAGTTATCTCCAATGGAAAAAATGATTCCTTGGAATTTGTAATGTTTACTATAATGTAGGTAGCGCTGCTGCTGCTAAATCGCTTCAGTCGTGTCCGACTCTGTGTGACCCCATAGACGGCAGCCCACCAGGCTGCCCCGTCTCTGGGATTCTCCAGGCAAGAACACTGGAGTGGGTTGCCATTTCCTTCTCCAGTGCATGAAAGTGAAAAGTGAAAGTGAAGCCACTCACTCGTGTCCGACTCTTAGCGACCCCATGGACTGCAGACAACCAGGCTCCTCCGTCCATGGGATTTTCCAGGCAAGAGTACTGGAGTGGGGTGCCATTGCCTTCTCCGGTAGGTAGTGCTAGTGGTAAAGAATTAGCTTGCCAATGCAGGAGACAAGAGACTTGGGTTCTATCCCTGGGTCAGGAAGATCCCTTGGAGAAGGGCATGACAACCCACTCCAGTATTCTTACCTGGAACATCCCATGGTGGAAGAACCTGGTGGGCTACAGTCCATGGGGTTGCAAAGAGTCAGACACAACTGAAGTGACTTAGCATGCATGCATTGAATATTCAGCAAATGACTGTCACTTAATCTCTCTTTATACATTTGAACAACCTATCTACTTCTGGAGGGGAAAAAAATCCCCCAGTAATCCTTGGTTTTTACTCTGGCGAATTCGTTTTTTTTTTTTTTTTTTTTAATTAATTAACTAAAAAAAAATTTAGTCCATGTCTCTGGGCATGGTGGGATCTTAAACCCCTGACTAGGGATCGAATCCATGCCTCCTGCAGTGGAAGCATGAAATCTTAACCACTGGACCATGGAGAATTCCTTACTCTGAAAAATTTCTGATGTAATTGATATAAACTGAAGCCCAGGCATCAGAATTTTTTTAAAGTCCCTAGCTGATTCTAATGTAGATAAGAACCATTGAACTGTAGATTCTAGTGTTGGGCTTTATAGCGTAAATATTTATTTAGTAAGTATTTATTTAGTATTATTTATTCAAATAAAAAAGTGAAGAACTTCTTCCATTTTATTTTTTGAAGTAACTTTTAATTTTTGACACTTTTAGATTTATAGAATTGTGAAAGTAGTTGTACAGAGTTCCCATATACTCATATCCAGTTTCCCCTGTTATTAACATCTTATGTTAGTGCACTGCATTTGTTGTAATTAATGAACCAGTCTTGATAAATGTTTTCAACTAAGATCCATACTCTATCCATATTTACTAAGTTCTCACCTGGTGTCGTTTTTTCTGTTTCAGGACCCATCCAGGATACCACTTTTCATTAACATTTAGTCACCACCCCATGTCTCCTTAGACTCCTCTTGCTGTCACAGTTTCTCAGATTATCTGTTTTTGGTGACCTTGAGAAATTTGAGGAATTTAATTAGGTATTTTGTAGAATGTCCCTCAATTGGGATTTGTTTGATGTTTTTTTCTTACGATGACACTGAGGTTATTCATTTTGGAGAGAGAGACTATAGAGCTAAAGGCTAGTCTTATCTCATTTATATCAAGAGCATTAAAGAAAAACTCATTTCCTCTATTTGTAAAACTTCTGATACCAGATGTGTGGGTTTTCTACCCCAAACAATTCTCTGGTTCACCAACTGGGTGTCTTACAGTTTAATTCATCCTGATGCTAACGACCTGGAGTTAGCACAGACCCTACAGACCCTACAGATTATGGACTCAGTCTCACCAATCCGTCTCTTCCCTCACTTCAGATGCTTCTCACAAGTGTAGGTCTCCCGTACTTGGACCAACTGGCTATAAGTCAGGGGTTCCATAGTGCCCTCCTGAGATTCATTAATTTTCTGGAATAACTCACAGAACTCAGGAAAACACTTTACTTACTATTACAAGTATGGGATATAACTCAGAAATAGCCCAATGGAAGAATCACCTGGGGTAATGGGGTATGAAGAAGGGGGTTGTGGGGGTCCATGCCCACTCTGGACATGTCACTCTCCTGGCACCCCAGTGTATTCACCAACCAGGAAACTCTCCAAAACACTCCTTTTACAGGTTTTATGGAGGTTCCACGACAGAGATACGATTGATTAAAATATCGGCCATTGGTGATTAACTCAATCCCTAACTCCTTTCTCCTTCCTGGAGGTCAGGAGGGTAGACCTAAAAGTTCCAGCCCTCTAATCACATGGTTCCTCTGGCAGCCAGCCCTCATCCTTTAAGAGTGTCCGTATTAGCAAAACCCAGATATGGTGGAAAGGGACTTATTATGAATACCAAAATGTGCTCCTCCCACGCATATCACTCAGGAAATTATAAGGGTTTTAGAAGCACTGTGCCAGGAACTGGAGACAGATCAAGTCTGTGTTTCTTCTTGTATCACATTATCACAAGTACGCTCTGTTAATATGACTTGTCACTGTCAGTGTTACCATGATCACTTGGCTGACATGGTGTTTGTCAGGTTTCTGCACGATGAAATTACTCTTTCCTCCTTTCCATCCTGTACTCTTTGGAAGGACATCATAATATGGAGCCCACACTTGAGAAATGGGGAGTTATGCTCCCCCTCTTGGAGGGCAAAGTGTCTACATAAGTTATTTGGAATTCTTCTGTATAGGAGATTTGTCTGTTTTCTCCCTTTACTTATTCAGTCATATATATCTTACTGACTCATGGTTATTTAGTTTACACTTTGAGTTATAATCCAATACTTCCGTACTATTCTCTTGTTCCAGTTGTTCCAGCTGTGGACATTGGAGCCTCCTTTTATGATTGACTCCTTTGTCCCTTTGACATAACCGCATCATTGTGGGTTTGCTTTTACTTTACTTCTTCCTTATTCTCTGACACTGTAAGATCCTCTAGACTCAGTTTATATATTTCCTGCCACAGCTTCTAGAATCCTAGGAGACTAGTTCCTTATTAGCAAATGGTATCAGAAACTATGATCCGGACTGTAGGTGTACTTGTTGCTGCTGTGGGAGTATTGTCCCTTTATCGACTCCTCTCAGCAGATAAACCAAGCAGATACATATATATATATATATATATATATATGTGTGTATACTGTGTCTTCATACATACATACGTATATGTGTGTGCATGTGTATATATATATATATATATATATATATCTTCATCTGTTTCTATATTAAACTAAGCGTGAATTCATACTGGTGTCTCTGAGTTCTAATCCGTTACCACATGGGTCGTTCTGTCTGTCTCCTTGCTTGTTTATAACTGCCGCAGTGGTGAGAAACCTGGTTCCCTGCACCTGTACCAGCCACTTTGCCAAGTGTTTCAGTTCCTGTGTGCATGTAGAGTCGTTTCTGAATTGTTAAGCATGTCCCCATGGGAACAACTTTATCAAGTAGAGCACGGTGCTTAGTACGATGCTTTTTAAGTCTTACAAACTCCACGCACTTTCAGGGTTACTTGGGTTAGTACCTTCTCTGCCCACCTTGCTCAGTGAAGTTCTTTCATACATTTGTAATGCAGTTAGATGTTTTGGTGTGTGTCACATTCTGCATTACATCCTGAGATCTTGCATACGTTAAGCTTCACTCTTTATTGTATAAACATCTTATGAGTTTTGACAAATGCATGGTGTTACATATTTACCACTGCAGTACACTGAAGAATACTTTCACTGCCCCCAAATCCCTGTGCTACCTGTTCAGCTCCCCTCTACCCATCAAACCCTGCAGTTGCTCTTCTGTTTACCGTCTATAGTTCTGCCTTTTCCATGTCGTGTAATTGGAATCAAACAGTATGTAGCCTTTTCAGACTGACTTGTCTCACTTAACAATAAGCATTTAAGATTCATCCCTTTTTAAAATTAACCCCATTTTAATTTTTAACTAAACAGTATTCCTTTGCATGGATGTATCACAATTTGTTTTTCCATTCGTCTATTGAAGGATATCTTGGTCGTTTCTAACTTTTGGCATGAATAAAGTGGCTGTAAACATTTTGTGTGGATGGAAATTTTCAGATCAGTTGGGTAACATACCTAAGGACTGTAGTTGGTAGAATATCTAGGACTGTAATTGGCAGATCCCATGGTATGTTTAGCTTTGTAAAACACTGCTGTGTCCTCTAACAGTGTTACACCATTTTTTCATGTTCACCAGCAAATGAGAGTTTTGGTTCCTGAGCATGTCCACCAGCACTTAGTATTGTCAGGTTTTGTGGGGTGTTTTGTTTTTGGCATTTTAGACATTCTAGCAGATACTTCAGTCAACATTAGTTTGAGCAAACTCCATTGAGATAGTGAAAGACAGAGAAGCCTGGCCCACTGCAGTCCATGGGGTCACAAAGAGTCAGACCCAACCTAGCAACTGAACAACAACAACAAACCAAAGCCGTGGAGGAGTACCATGAAAGAGCCTCCCTTTCCAGAGGGATCAAAGGCTGAAATGACTCCTGAAGGATAAGGAGTTAATTAGGCAAATGAGGTGACCTAAGAAGTGGTCTCAGCAGAAGCAGCAGCCGATGTTTTTCTTTAAAGACTTTTTGAGCAATCCCACTCTTGCTTAAGGTTTAATCACCAGATGCAGAAAGTCTGTTGATTCCCTAACTGCCTGAGCTCTCTCCCTTGGGGTTAAAAAAATGCATATGCTGCTTCCTGCTACAGAAAGACTTGGATGACCCATGGACACCTCAAATTAAATAGGTTCTAAATGATCTCATCTTACCCAGAAAGTTGCCCTGTAAAGAGTACTTCAGCCACAGTATGATACAAGGTGGAAAGAGAACATGATGAAGGAAAGAAACAAAGGCTCTGACTATCAAGAAGTCTGGTTATGAATAACTTGTTGTTTTTCCTTTAGTTGTTTAATGGTCAGAATATTACTAAATTTTTATACTGAGAAGAAAGGCCCTAGAAGAAAGGGATAACGTGACTGACTGAAAAGGCCTGCATAGACATGATTCTCTAGGAAATTTTGAAGAATCGGCAAAAAAAACTCCTGGAACTATATAATAAGTGAATATAGTGAAGTCATGGATACAGGGGCAATGTAAAATATTCATTTGCTTTCTGTTTACCAGCAATAAGTAACTGGAATTTGGAAATTCTGAAAAATCCTTTTAACGAAAAAAGAAATACTTAAATCTGACAAAATATGTATAGAACCTGTGTGCACTGATTTAAAAAAGCAAAGTTCTAAAAAAAACTGAGAAACATTCCATGTTCACAGATTAAAAGACTCAAAATGTGGTTAAGATATCATTTCTTCTTAATGTATAGATTCAGTTCATCCACAATAAAAATTCTAGCAAGCTAACATGTAACTGCTGAACAAAATGATTCTAAAGATCACATGGAAAGGCAAAAGGCCTAGAACAGCCAACACAATAATGAATAAGAAAAAATAGTTTGAAGACTCCAATTTACAAACGTCTGTAAAAATAAAATAATCAAGACAGTGTGGTATTACAAAAAGAATAGACATGTATTATCAGTGATAAATCAATGAAACAGAATAGAGGGCTCAGACACAAACCCACACAAATATAGTCAGCTGACTTTGGAAAGGCCACAAAGGCAACTCAGTGGAGAAAGAATAATCTCTTAAAGGCGCTGGAGCAACTTGATGCCTATATGGAGGAAAAGAAAAAAGAGCCCAGACATATACCTCAAGGCTTTCACAAAAATTAACTTGAAATAGATCATAGACCTTAATACAACATGTAAAACCAGGGAATTCTGAAAGAGGTGGGAATACCAGACCACCTGACTCCTCTTGAGAAATCTGTATGCAGGTCAGGAAGCAACAGCTAGAACTGGACATGGAACAACAGACTGGTTCCAAACAGGAAAAGGAGTACGTCAAGGCTGTATATTGTTACCCTGCTTATTTAACTTAAATGCAGAGTACATCATGAGAAACGCTGGGCTGGAGGAAGCACAAGCCGGAATCAAGATTGCCGGGAGAAATATCAATAACCTCAGATATGCAGATGACACCACCCTTATGGCAGAAAGTGAAGAACTAAAGAGCCTCTTGGGGAAAGTGAAATAGGAGAGTGAAAAAGTTGGCTTAAAGCTTAACATTCAGAAAACTAAAATCATGGCATTCGGTCCCATCACTTCATGGCAAATAGATGGGGAAAGAGTGGAAACGGTGGCTGACTTTATTTTTTGGGGCTCCAAAATCACTGCACATGGTGATTGCAGCCATGAAATTAAAAGACGCTTACTCCTTGGAAGGAAAGTTATGACCAACCTAGACAGCATATTAAAAAGCAGGACATTACTTTGCCAACAAAGGTCTGTCCAGTCAAGGCTATGGTTTTTCCAGTAGTCATGTATGGATGTGAGAGTTGGACTGTGAAGAAAGCTGAGCGCCGAACAATTGATGCTTTTGAACTGTGGTGTTGGAGAAGACTCTTGAGAGTCCCTTGGACTGCAAGGAGATCTAACCAGTGCATCCTAAAGGAGATCAGTCCTGGGTGTTCATTGGAAGGACTGATGTTGAAACTGAAACTCCAGTACTTTGGCCACCTTATGCGAAGAGCTGACTCATTTGAAAAGACCCTGATGCTGGGACAGACTGAAGGCAGGAGGAGAAGGGGACGACAGAAGATGAGATGGTTGGATGGCATCACTGACTCAATGGACATGGGTTTGGGTGGACTCCGGGAGTTGGTGATGGACAGGGAGGCCTGGAGTGCTGTGGTTCATGGGGTCGCAAAGAGTTGGACACGACTGAGCGACTGAACTGAACTGAACTGAAAACCAGAAAACTTCTGGAAGAAATCATAGTATAAAATCTGTGTTACCTTTGGTTTGGTGTTGAGTTAAAATACCAAAACCAAGATCCTTGGGGAAAAAAAACAACAAAAAAACAAAAAACAACTGGTGATATTAAAACTAAAGCTACTGCACTGTGAAAGACACCATTAGGAAAATGGAGAGAGAGATAAGCCATAGTTTGAGAAAATATTTGCAAAGCACTACCTTATTTGATGGCATCACCGACTCGATGGACGTGAGTCTGAGTGAACTCCGGGAGTTGGTTATGGACAGGGAGGCCTGGCGTGCTGCGATTCATGGGGTCGCAAAGAGTCGGACACGACTGAGCGACTGAACTGAGCTGAACGTTATTTGAAAGGACTTGTGTCCAAAATACACGAGCTCCTTAAAAATCAACAATAAAAAAACAAGACAATTTAAACAACGGGGAAAAGTACTGAACAGACACCTTGTCAAAGATCATAAATGTCAAAAAAGCATGTGAAAAGATGCCTAAAACCTTTTGTCATCAGGAATTGCAAGTTACACCAACCATGAGTTGCCACTAAATACTTGTTAGAATGCCTAAAATGGAAAAAAAAAACCCTGACAATACTACGTGCTGGTGAACAAGCTTGGCACCAGAAACTCTCATTCATTGTTGGTGGAAAAGCATAAATGGTGTACCACTGTTAGAGAGTTTCTTACAAAGCTAAATATACCATAAGATCTACCAGTTGCAGTCCTAGGTATTTATCCAACTGATCTTGAAATTAAAGAGCTCCTGTGTGCTCCCGTGGTATCCTGCGTTGAGCTCTGTGCGAATGCTTAACTCACTGTATTTATATTTGTCTACTTTCTAATTTTCTCCACTAACCTGTGCATTTCTCAAAGACAAAGACTATATCTTAGCGTACTGCCTGGCACATAGTAAGTGCTTACAAATACTTCAGATTTATCAAGTCAATAAATATATGTGTACAGTTCTTTGCAATGGACTTTAACTGACTTTACCCCTTATTATTTAGCATAGTGCCCCAAGATTATCATCAACACCGAAAGTATCTACATTTAAAATAATCAGGTATGTCCTGGCACATGGAGTATTTCTGGAGCAGTGCATAAATCACACGTGTCATAAATATTTGTTTTGGGGGGAACTGCTTGTTTTTGTTACCCTGACTTGACGTTTCTCTGCCCCAGAATGTCATTTGTATCAGCAGTTTCAGTAATGTAAACTGCGTCCTAAAATTAATATTGGTATTTTGTTGTGATTCAGACAGTTTTCTTCTAAATTGTATGTTTTGGAAGCTGATTTCTTAAAGTCATTTTATAATGTTATCATTTCTGAGTTTATAAAAGATTTCTTTTGTTAAGTATTTATTAAAGTTTCTGATTATTGCTAAAAACTATCCTAATAGAGCAGAAAAGGAGTAGGAGAAAGAAAAGATGAGAAAAAGACATTATTTTCAAAGACAAATTAGCTCTAAGTTCTGTTTGTTCTAAGAACATAATGCAATTATAAATCTTTTTATATCAGTGTAATTTAGAATGCAATGACAAAGTGATATGAGTACTTGATATTTCCTATTGTATGTTTCTGTCAATTTTGTAGAGTCAGCAAGTTTCCTGAGCTCCTGCTATTTTATGCAAGTCGTTGGGGCGATTACTGCATGTAGATACGTAGATAGATTACTGAATGTATTAATGAATATAGATATGTCTTTTGAGAAACATAAATACTGCTTATATGAAAAATAACATGGCAGTGATGGTGCTGTTTTAAAATATGTCAGGTTTTTAAAAAATCAGTGGCCAATAGTCTTTCTGAAAAATACTGATAGTATGTTAGTAAATTTAATAACCTATTTTATAAACTTGTTTTATGTGTGTAAGTCACAAATTAATGGAATTTGTTCTAGCCTTTTGTCTTTGGTGCCCTCTTGTGGATTTTTAATAAACTGTTCGTAACAACAACAGTTTTTAAAGAAGTTCCTTTTATCTTAAAATGCTTGATTTTATAATCTTTATATTTTGTTCATCCTTTGACGTGCTTTTGGCTGTGGGAGAAAAGAGAGAAGTCATGGTTAGGGTTGCTTTACCTTTTAATTTACTCTGTGATATATCAGTATTGTGCACAGGGGATGTAAGATAATCTTGTGTTTGAAAGCTTTTAATGCAATGCCAGGAACTTGTACCGTCTTGCATCAGGGAGCCTCTGAAGTCCTGCCCACACGCCTTCTCACCATTTCTGCTTGTTGTGCTGATGAACAAGTCTTTTATGACTCTTGGAGATCCTGAAAGCTTTGATGTAACTTTAAAACATGCCCGTGAACATGCAAAAAGCTAGGATCCATGAAGGCAGACATTTCTGTTTGTTAAAGACAGATACGTCAAAGGCAGCAGCTGTATAAGCTCTTGTGCTGCTGCTTTTGCAGTGAAGTAGAAGGACCACCTACTTACAGCAGCGGGAAGCAAGTTTATTCTTTGTACAGATTTCCAGATACTGTTAAGTCTTAGCAATATTTAATGGGCGAATATCAATTTATGACTTTTTCCCCCAACCTGTCAGGCACTGAAGCAGTGTTTAAGGGCAGCGATTTGAAGGGAAATATTTCTGATGTTTTCTCAGTAGTTCTTAGCTCATTTGGGTTGAAGGTAGCACGGAACGAGACCAGAGTTAGCCAGATGCTCCTGCTGTGGGCTGTTGCACTTGTAACCTGGAAACAGTGGACACTGTAGATGTGCGGATAACAGAAGCGATGAATAAGTGCTAGCCTCTCCATGTTTGGAAGTGGAATGTAAAGGGAATGCGTGCCCTGTTCGGTCGCATCAGGAGTTTTAACGTGCCCTAGTGCAGAGCGCCTTTACTTTAATAGTACACAGGACTCTTCCATGGCATGAGGCATACAAGCAACTGCACAAGACTTCCCTTTGATTTTTGCCTTTTCTAAGTCAAGAATGATTAAAATCTATTTGGTGACGCAGGTTAGCATGTAAGCACAAGCTCTGGTTTAGTTCTGCATGGGGAGAAAAGTGAAAGATCCCTGCCACAGGTTTCCCCAATTTTATGCTCATTTCCTTGAAGCTGCACTGCATATGCCATGTTGATTTCTTATTTGACTCTTTGACCACAAATTAGTTATTAGATTTCAGTGCCTCTGTCATGTGCCGAAGTAGGAAATTCCATTGTCTTTTTTTTTTTTTTTGCTTATATATAACTGGCATTATCTATTTCATTATCTGTATTCATCTATTCGAATTAGAATCTTTTACAATTTTTTTCTTTAAAGTCAGTTTGGCCTTTTGGGTCCATAATGTTGTAGTTAATTTTTTTTTAATTGGAGTTTGGATGCTTTACACTGGTCTGTCAGTTTCTGCTGTACAACAGAGTAAATCAGCCATACATTTACACATATGCCCTCTTTTTTGGATTTCTTTCCCATGTGGGTTACCACAAAGCACCAAATTGAGTTTCTGTGCTATACAATAGGTTTCATTAGTTATATTTTTTATACATAGTATTGCATATATGTCAATCCCAGTCTCCCAATTCATCCCACCCTTTTGCCCCCTTGGTATCCATATGTTTGTTCTCTATGTCTGGGTCTCTGTTTCTGCTTTGCAAATTTTCTAGATTCCACATATATATGTTAATATATGATATTTGTTTTTCTTTTTCTGACATTATACTCTGTATATGGAGAAGGCAATGGCAACCCACTCCAGTACTCTCGCCTGGAAAATCCCATGGACAGAGGAGCCTGGTGGGGTGCAGTCCATGGGGTCGATAAGAGTCAGACATGACTGAGCGACTTCACTTTCACTTTTCCTTTCATGCATTGGAGAAGGAAATGGCAACCTACTCCAGTGTTCTTGCCTGGAGAATCCCAGGGACGGGGGAGCCTGGTGGGCTGCCGTCTAAGAGGTCGCACAGAGTCGGACACGACTGAAGCGACTCAGCAGTAGCAGCAGCAGCATAGTCTGTATAACAGTCTCAAGAGCCATCCACACCTCTGCACATGACACAGTTTCGTTCCTTTTTATGTCTGAGTAATACTCCATTGTATACATGGACCACATCTTTTGTACCCATTCCACTGTTGATGGACATTTAGGTTGCTTCCATGTCCTGGCTATTGTGAATATTGCTGCAGTGAACATTGGGGTGTATGTGTCTTTTTGAATTACAGTTTCCTCTGAGTATATACTCAGTAGTGGGATTGCTGGGTCACATGCTAGTTATATTTTTAGTTGTCTAAGGAACCACCATCTGTAGTGACTATATCAATTTAGATTCCCTTTTCTCCATACCCCTTTCCAGCATTTGTTTGTAGACTTTTTGATGGTGGCCATTGTGACTGGTGTGAAGTGATACCTCATTGTAGTTTTGATTTACATTTCTCTATTAATTAGTGATGTTGAGCATTTTTTCATGTTTGTTGGCCATCTGTATGTTGTCTTTGGAGAAATATCTATTTAGGTCTTCTGCCTGTTTTCTGATTGGGTTGTTTTGTTTCGTTTTGTTTTTCATTGAGCTGCATGAGCTGTTTGTATATTTTAGAGATTAATTCTTTGTTGCTTCACTTGAAAATATTTTCTCCCATTCTGAGGGCTGTCTTTTTGTCTTGTGTATGGTTTCCTTTGCTGTGCAGAAGCTTTTATTTTAAATTGGTCCCATTTGTTTATTTTTACTTTCATTACTCGAGGAGGTAGGTCAAAAAAGATCTTGTGGCAATTTATGTCAGAGAATATTTGCCTGTGTTTTCCTCTAAGAGTTTTATAGTATCTGGCCTAACATTTAGGTCTTTACACTATTTTGAGTTTATTTTTGTGTGTGGTTTTAGGGAGTGTTTCATTCTTTTGTGTGTAGCTGTCCAGTTTTCCCAGCACTACTTATTCAAAAGACTGTCTTTTCTCCATTGTATATTCTTGTCTCCTTTATCATTGATTAGGTGACCGTAGGTGTGTGGCTTTATCTCTGGGCTTTCTGTCGTGTCCACTGATCTGTTTTTGTGCCAGTACCATACTGTCTTGATGATTGAAGCTTTGTATAATCTGAAGTCAGGGAACCTGATTCCTCCAACTTTGTCTTTCTTTCTCAAGAAAGCTATGGCTAGTCAGGTCTTTAGTGTTTCCATACAAATTGTAGAATATTTTGTTCTATTTTACAATTTTTACATAGAATGTAAAAAATTCTATGAAAAATGCCATAGGTAATTTGATAGGGATTGCACTGAATCTGTAGATTGCTTTGGGTAGCATAGTCATTTTCACAATATTGAGTCTTCCAATCCAAGAACATGGTATATCTATCCATCTGTTTGTGTCTACTTTAATTTCATCACATTCATTTTTTTTTTCCTGAAAAATAATCCTTCTCATGCTGTAGTAGTATGCAAACTCAATGCGACCCCATGGACTGCAGCCCACCAGGTTCCTCGTCCTTCAGGATGAGGGATTCTTCAGGCAAGAAAACGGGAGTGGGTTGCTGTGCCCTCTTCTAGGGGATCTTCCTGATCCAGGGATCGAACCTGCATCTCCTGCATTGCAGGCAGATTCTTCACTGCTGAGCCACTAGGGAAGTCCTGAATACTCAACAGGAGTATCTAAATGAATCAGTGCCACTGGGATAAGTTCTGTAACGATAACATAATGGTATAGAATTGTATAGGTAATAAAGAATTTAATATCATTTCAAGGAGAAAAATAAAATAATTAGAACATTGCAAAGTAAAAAGACACCCATTTATCTAAGAATAGTCTTATTCATGTTAGAAATGACAAATGCTTTCTAAAATGTTTGTGTTAATATCCTTTAAATCAGATAGTAGCTGAATATTTAGAAAATTTTTTAAGGTGGAAGATATTGCAAATGTAAAGACACCTAGTGCAGTGGCTCTGATTATTTCTCAGGCCGTTATTGCATAAATCTGTCTCAGCAGTGGAGTAGGATTTCCTAATAATGTTTTCAAATATTTGTATTCCATGTGGATTTTATGATTCATAACCTGGATTATCGTCAGTGCTCTGTTTTGCATTCCTGGCACATGATGACCGCTGATTGAAAATGCTATTGTATTCCTTACTGGAATTGGCGGCTCTCTACAGTGGGGAAGCATCTGCTCTGCAGACCTTTTTCTATAAAGTATCAACATGTTTTCCTTCTGCTTTTCTCTTGTAAGAAATAACAGAGTATGTATAAATGAAGTGTAACTTTGGAAAAACATTATAAATAGCTCTTTTATTATGAAAATGTTAAAAGAATCAAATGAAATTTTAATAGCCATATGAAAGATCAGGAATAATTTGAGTTAATGATTTAGAAAAGTAAAAAGTGTTAACTGAAACGTTCTCAACACCATCACCAAATTATTAGTATTTGAGTTTTCTAATTTCATAAGAAAACAGCTCCTCACCCCTTCTGTGCTTTATTGCTCACTGTTTGGATGCCACCCTCTCGTTAGTGACCTGATTGCTCATTTTTTTTTCTTTTACTGTCAGTTTGTAAATTGGTTTAGCATCCTTTAGCAAAGTGACTATGTAAGTGCAAGTAATACGCAGGAAAGGCTATCCCTTCCAAACTTGATTCAGTGTTTTTATAATTTTATAGGTTATCTAAGCCAGTTATGTGAATCCAGAGACGCAAGCTTCATTACCTCAGCATAGATTCAATTCCGATACAGAATATAGAAAGATTTCAAAGTATTATTTCACATCAACCAGATGTTATGTTTCTTATTAAATTTAATGGTCACAGTACTGAATCTTACAAGAATGAGAGATAAATGACTCACACATATAAAAATAGATTTAGCTTAGTATTTTGGGAATTAACTGGTTGCAACCACAGTAAAATAAGATATTAAACTAGCAGTAGATTTTTTTTAAGGACTGGTAGAAAATCAACTTTTTTCTTCCTTCCTTAGTGGAATCTACTGAAAAGAGTAAATCTCAACCTTTTTTGTTAACTTTTTGACCAAAGTGCAAATTAGTTTGGGCTTCCCCGGTGGCACTAGTGGTAAAGAACCTGTCTGCAAGGCAGGAGACATGAGAGATCGGGATTTGATCCCTGGGTCAGGAATATCCCCTGGAGGAGGGCATGGCAACCCACTTCAGTATTCTTGCCTGGAAAATGCTATGGACAGAGGAGCCTGGCAGGCTACAGTCCTTGGGGTCGCAAAGAGTCGGGCACGGCTGAAGTGACTTAGCACATGCAAATTAGTTTACTTATGCGTATATCAGTTTCTTCATCTCTTAACTTAGCAAAATGAAACATGCTATAGCTGACCTATAATAGAAATTAACCTAGAGTCGAGAAATGTTGTAAATAAATTGAAACCTTATAAAATTGGAAGTTAGCCATTGGGCTTTAGAATCAAACAACCTGGTTAGAATCCTTGCTTCTCCACTTATTGGTTATATGATCCTGGACAAATGATTAAACCATTTGAACTTCAGTTTCATCAGTTACACAATGGGGACAGCAGTGTCTCACAGTATTAATAAGAGGATTAAATAGGAATGACCCACAAAAAGTCCTTAGTAGAGTGCTTTTAACTCATTGATGATACCTATTCAATAAATAATTGACTGAATAATTCTAATTCACAGTATTTTTCCTCCTAGTTTCTTTATAGCCATTCTGTGTTTTAAATAACTAGTTGATTTAAATAAAATTCTGTGGTAGAACCTAGTATATAACATTCTGTGCTTTAGCACTACCTCATAAATAGGGCTTTAATGTTAATATAATGGATTTTGTAATGAGAACAAGACTTTGTAATGGGTACCAGATATATAATTGTTAACAAGATCTGATTACTTCCCTTATAGATTTTATAGTCCAATAGATTTGGACAAGTCAGATACACCTACAATTACAGTATTGTGTAGTAGGTATATGATCAGTGTAGATAAGCACAAAAGCTGATATAACAACACAAAAATATGGCACCTGTTTCAGACTTGGGGTATCTAAACTGAGAATGGATGTCTAAGTGTAGTTCTGTTGTAAAAACAAGTTTTAATATGAAGCATGCCTTTATGTACATATATTAAATATTGTGTGTATATATATATATGTGTGTGTGTGTGTATATATATGCTGCAGTCCATGGGGTCACAAAGAATCAGACATGACTGGGCAACTGAACAACAACAACATTAAGTATTATAGTCTTCTCATCCTTTAAGAACTTAATTTAAAGGCAGTATCCTCTGTGAGGCTTTCTTCATTTGATAAGAGGTAGAGTGAAGGGCCCTGCTTTTTTTATTCCTGTTATTTGCCAACACAGCATTTAACAAATTGCCTTGTAATTTATTTTTCATATGTCAGGCAATTTCTCTTAGACCTCAAACTTCTTAAAAAAAACAAAAGTGGAGCAAAACTGTTTCTTATTCTTTGTATCTCCAATGCCTAGTCCATTCCTTGACATATTATGAATTTACAATAAATGCTTGTTAAATGAATTAATAAGTAATTATATTAATTACTTCATTTATTAAATAAATTTGTATGAAGTCCCTACTGTATACCAGGTGTTCTAAGCATTGGGAGTTCATCTGTGAAAAAGAAGGCTTCCTTGCCTTCATCAAACTTAGATTCTAATGGTAGAAAAGCCAGGTACAGGCGATGAAAAATATAGAAGGGTAAAAGATTGATGGGGACTTCGATTTTGGATTGGTGGTCAGAAAATGCCTCACTAAAGAGGTAACATCTAGCATATAAATGGAGACCTGAGTTAAGAAGAAAATAAAACTGCCTTAAAGAAGAGCATTCCAGGCTAAGAGATCAGCCAGTTTAAAAGGCTGAAGAGGAACATGCTTCAAATGCTCAAGAAACAGCACCGGAGGCCAGGCTGGCTGGAGCTTGGTGAGTGAGAAGGAATGTGATAGGAGATGGGATTGGCAGGTGTTCCTGGGCCAGATCACATTTGGCCAAGATAAGGATTTTGGGCTTTTTGGTAACTGTGACGGGAGGCCAAATGCGGGGTTGGTGAGTCAGAGAGTAACATAATGTAATTTGTGTTTTGAAAGGATCAGTCTGCCTGTTATATGGGAGACTAATGGGAACAAATAGGGCAAAAAGTGAAAACTGCTAGGAGGTGGTTGTAATAATCTGAGAGACGACAGTGGCTTTGACTAGGATGGAACAAGTGATTTGTATGGGGCCCTTTGAGCAAAAGATCTGGTGACGTAAGCTGCGAAAAGTGTAAACTTGCACCTCTACCTTAAACATTCAAGTAGATCAAAATTTAAAATGTAAATAAGGTACACGTACTTGGTGGAATAATGGATTAAGACATGAAGGAACTAGTTTCTTAGTCCCAGTTCTGCTTTTAAATAGGTGTGTGACCTTGGGGAAGTCCCTTACTTTCCATGGGCCTTGGTTTTTTTATGTATAAAATAAGGGGTTGAATTATTAAAGCTTCATGATTTTATAGTTCTGTGAAAAAGTAAATATACAATGAATACTTACACTTCATGGGGTACTGAATGGAGTACTTTAGTAGATTCAGAGATAGTTATGATAAGGCTTTCTTGTCCATAGGTATTATATTTATAAAAGATTTTACAGAACAGTTACAGTATGAGATCATAAATTTAAATGCCGAAGTGCAACCTGTAAGGCAGGTTATAAATTCTCAAAGTTTGAAAAAGGGAATAATTAATAAAGACTGAATTAGCCATGAAGGTAATGCTATGCTGTTCTAAGTCACTTCAGTCATGTCCGACTCTGTGTGACCCCATAGACGGTAGCCTACCAGGCTCCCCTGTCCCTGGGATTCTCCAGGCAAGAACACTGGAGTGGGTTGCCATTTCCTTCTCCACATGAAGGTAATAGGATTTAATTAAAATGAATTAGCGAGGAAAGACCATCCTGGGTAGTGAAGAAGACACAAACAAAGATGAAGTCTTAATGAGCATAGCATGATATGGGTTTATGGCTGCTAGAGACTCAGTTGAGGTCAGCCTGACTCTATTGCATGATACATGAACAATGGGAAAATAGGTTGACTGTGTTAAACAAGATAACAAGGACATTAAAGTCTAGGCAGCTTTGTTTAGCTTTCAGTGCAGGTAAGAACTGGGAGCCATTATTTAGCAGATTCTTTAGCAGAAGAATATTATATAATACAAGTAGTTTTCAAGAAACATTGGTGCAGTATGTATACTTTAAAGGTGAAACTACCTTATTCCTAGTAGCATGGAAGCATTTGGCATATCTTTTCTCATTTAATCATCATAACACCAATGAAAGAAACCCAAGTTCAGAGAGTTTACATAGCTTTACTAAAAGGTCTTAAGACAGCTTCCCGGTGGTTCAGTGGGTAAAGAATCCACCTATGATACGGGAGACCCACATTCGATCCCTGAATCGGGAACACCCTCCAGAGAAGGAAATGGCAGTTCACCCCAGTTCTTGCTTGGGAAATCCCATGGACAGAAGAGCCTTGTTGGCTACGGTCCATGGGGTCACAAGAGTCGGACTCGTCTGAGTGACCAAATCACCAAGCAAAGGTCTTAAGTCTAGTAAGTGATTTGCACTAGGATTTGAACTAACATCTCTCTGATTCTAGAAGGTTGGGGTGCTCTTCCTTCAGTTACCCAGACATGAGTTGAGGAATATACTCAGGAGCAGTGGGAATGGAAGAGACGGAACCAAGAAAATTTTTTTGAAGAACTTGTTAACTGTTGGTATATAGGAAATGAAAAAGAGTAAAGCCATGAAGACATTGAAATTTTGCTCTCAGATAGCTAATGAAGATACCTGTGCTTTGCAGTGGTTGTTTTTGGGGCTGGAGGCAGACTAGAAGGGCCATGGAGATGGATGAAATGATCTCATTTGAGATTGTTGAGTTTTAAACATCATTAAGCTTGTAAGTAGTAAATAAAGTCAGGAAGATTTTCAGAATTTGTGAGTCCTCAACACGTAAGATAGTTGAAGGCATAAGAATGAAGAAGTCTTCTAAAGGAAGAGAAGCTCATGAAAGACGAGCAAAGGACTTGAGATATAATGCTGAGTTTATACTGTAGGTTTAGGAAGAGGAGGGCTGTCAAACTGCTGAGAACAAAGTGGATGTTCCTGTTCTCCAGTATTTCCATTTCAACTTTCTGTCAGAACTTAGGTTTTGTTTGTTTGTTTTTACTTAAAGTGAAGTAGATATAAATGAATCTCAGTACAAGATCAAGTTTTTCCAAATAGCACATTGCTTGGTTTCTCAAACAGAATTTGTTAGTTTAGTTTTTTGGCCCTATTCCAGTTTATCTTTTGGTGAACATTCTAAAGAGCATTTTTGGTTCATACTTATGTCACTGACTTGATTCTTCTGTGTATTTCATTTAAAAGCCAATGGCTGGGATATGACAACAAAAATACATGCAACAAAAGAAAAAGATAAATTGGACTTCATCAAAATAAAAGCTTTTGTGTGTCACAGAAACTGCCAAGAGAGTAAAAAGACAGCCTATAGAATGGAGAAAAATAATTGCAAATCATATATCTGATAAGGGATTAATAACCCAACCTAAAAAGAACTTATTTGGCTTAACAATAAAAACAGCCTATAACACTAAATGAGCAAAGGACTTGAATACAGATTTATCCAAAGAAGATATACAGATGGCCAATAAGCTCATGAAAAGATGCTAAACATCACTAGTTTTTAGGAAAATGTAAATCAAACCACAATGAGATACCACATATCCATTAGGATGTCTATTAGCAAAAGGGAGGGGGTCGGGGAACAAGTGTTGGGGAGAATGTGGAGAAGTTGCAACCCTGTACACTCTTGGAGTATAAAATGGTGCAGCCAATGCAGAAAGCATATAATTTGTACTTCCAAGTGCTCTCAAAAGAATTGAGAGCAGGGACTCAAATACAGATCCCCCTTAACATTTGATGAGGTTACATCTTAAGTAACTCACTAGTTGAAGCTATGATTAAGTCAAAAATGCATTTAATATACCTAACCTATCAAAAAGCCTAGCTTAGTTTGCATTCCCACCAACAGTGTAAGAGGGTTCCCTTTTCTCCACACCCTCTCCAGCATTTATTGCTTGTAGACTTTTGGATCGCAGCCATTCTGACTGGTGTGAAATGGTACCTCATAGTGGTTTTGATTTGCATTTCTCTGATAATGAGTGATGTTGAGCATCTTTTCATGTGTTTGTTAGCCATCTGTATGTCTTCTTTGGAGAAATGTCTATTTAGTTCTTTGGCCCATTTTTTGATTGGGTCGTTTATTTTTCTGGAGTTGAGCTGTAGGAGTTGCTTGTGTATTTTTGAGATTAGTTGTTTGTCAGTTGCTTCATTTGCTATTATTTTCTCCCATTCTGAAGGCTGCCTTTTCACCTTGCTAATAGTTTCCTTTGATGTGCTGAAGCTTTTAAGTTTAATTAGGTCCCGTTTGTTTATTTTTGCTTTTATTTCCAATATTCTGGGAGGTGGGTCATAGAGGATCCTGCTGTGATGTATGTCAGAGAGTGTTTTGCCTATGTTCTCCTCTAGGAGTTTTATAGTTTCTGGTCTTACATTTAGATCTTTAATCCATTTTGAGTTTATTTTTGTGTATGGTGTTAGAAAGTGTTCTAGTTTCATTCTTTTACAAGTGGTTGACCAGATTTCCCAGCACCACTTGTTAAAGCTGTTGGTGGGAATGCAAACTAGTACAGCCACTATAGAGAACAGTGTGGAGATTCCTTAAAAAACTGGAAATAGAACTGCCTTATGATCCAGCAATCCCACTGCTGGGCACACACATTGAGGAAACCAGAAGGGAAAGAGACATGTGTACCCCAGTGTTCATCACAGCACTGTTTATAATAGCCAGGACATGGAAGCAATGTAGATGTCCATCAGCAGATGAATGGATAAGAAAGCTATGGTACATATACACAATGGAGTATTACTCAGCCATTAAAAAGAATACATTTGAATCAGTTCTAATGAGGTGGATGAAACTGGAGCCTATTATACAGAGTGAAGTAAGCCAGAAAGAAAAACACCAATACAGTATACTAACTCATATATATGGAATTTAGAAAGATGGTAACAATAACCCTGTGTACGAGACAGCAAAAGAGACACTGATGTATAGAACAGTCTTATGGACTCTGTTGGAGAGGGAGAGGGTGGGAAGATTTGGGAGAATGGCATTGAAACATGTATAATATCATGTATGAAACGAGTTGCCAGTCCAGGTTCGATGCACGATACTGGATGCTTGGGGCTGGTGCACTGGGACGACCCAGAGGGATTGTATGGGGAGGGAGGAGGGAGGAGGGTTCAGGATGGGGAACACAGGTATACCTGTGGCAGATTCATTTCGATATTTGGCAAAACTAATACAATTTTGTAAAGTTTAAAAATAATAAAATTAAAAAAATAAATAAAAACTAAAAAAAAAAAAAAAAGCCTAGCTTAGCCTAGCCTACCTTAAATGTGCTCAGAGCACTTAGATTGGCCTGCAATTTGGCAAAATCATCTAACACAAAGTCTGTTTTATAATAAAGTATGGAATCCCACACAATTTGTTGAATGCTGTGCTGAACCATAGCATTCTGTGAAACACAGAATGGTTTTATAGGTACAGAAGGTTGTAAAAGTTGGGTTCTTTACATCCCCGATCACGTGACTGGCTGCTGCTGTCACAGAGCTTCATGAGAGTAGCTCCTACCAAATGTTGCTAAGGCTGGGAAAAGTTTAAAATTCAAAGTACTGTTAATACTGAATGTGTTTCTCTTTTATACTGTTGTAGCATTGAAAAATACAAGTTGAACCATCAGAAATCAAGGACCATGTATCTATAGATACTTATATACCAGTATTCAGAGCATTATTCATAATAACCAAGAGGTGTAAACACCTTAATGTCCATTAACAAGTGAATGGATAAACAGAAGGTGGTGGTGATGGTGGTGGGGTGTGTGTGTTTGCACACACACGGTGAAAAACCATTCAGTCTTAAAAAGGAATGAAATTCTGACATCTGGGACAATTTGGATGAACTTTGAAAACATTTTTCTAAATGAAATAAGCCAGACACGAAAACATGATTCTACCTATATAAGGTGCCTAGAATAGGTGAATTCATTGTGACAGAAAATAGAACAGAGATTCCATACTTTCTATGAGAAAGTAGAATAGGATTGGGAGAAGGGAGGAATGAGGAGTTAGTTTTTAATGGGTACAGAATTTCTGTTTGAGATAATGAAACATTTTTGGAATAGGGTGTTGATGGTTGGATGATAACTGTAAATGTTCCTAATGCCATAGAATTGTGCCCTGAAAAATGATTAAGATAGTAGATTTTAGGTAATGTATATTTATAATAATTTTTTAAAAGCTAATGGCTTTGTACAAAGTTATAAACATTATTAAGGCTGTTATAATAGTGCCAACACATTCTGTCTTTAATGTGCTCTCTTTTATTTATTTTGTTATATATTCTTTGTTGATTATCTACCTTATCTATCTTAATCCTACTTTAAGAACAACTGGCCACCTTCAGTTTCATCAAACAATTTCTATTGCTTGAGTTTTAATACCTAAAGCCTTCCTTTGAATTCTTTAGGTTATGTTGGATCTTTGGCGCTTAGGATAACACTGTATGTATGTCCTTACATGAAAATTAGTAGTAATAGAATTTTTTTATTATTAAAAATATGATAATGCTCGTTTCTAAGATATCCATCTGTGTTAGAAAAGCCTGCCTTCATTGCTGTGCTCTGTCTGCAGGATGAGGATGAGCTGGACTCCCACACCATGGTGAAGACGAGCTCGGAAAGCGTGGGCACCATGAGGGCCACAAGCACGATGAGTGAAGGGGCCCAGACCATGATCGAGCACAACAGCACCATGTTAGAGTCTGACTTGGGGACCATGGTTATAAACAGCGAGGATGAGGAAGAAGAAGATGGAACTATGAAAAGTATGTGGCTTTTTCCCCCACTGAATATTAATCTTCTGTTTTGAGAGTATGCTTCTATAGAAACCAGGATAGTTCTGTGTTACTTGTTACAGCCAGTTATGGAAAATTTTGTTTCTTGACTTTATTTAACAGTCTGGATGCTTAGGGCTGGTGCACTGGGACGACCCAGAGGGATGGTATGGGGAGGGAGGAGGGAGGAGGGTTCGGGATGGGGAACACGTGTATACCTGTGGCGGATTCATTTTGATATTTGGCAAAACTAATACAATTATGTAAAGTTTAAAAATAAAATAAAATTAGAAAAAAAAATAAAAAGAAATGATAGAAATGAACGTACAGAACAGAGAGAGACTCACAGACTTAGCAGATGAACTTATGGTTGCCAGAGGGGAAGGGATAGCTAGAGAGTTTAGGAAGGTGTACACACTGCTACACTCAAAATGGATAACCAGCAAGGACCTGCTGTATAGCACAGGGAACTCTGCTCAGTGTTATGTGGCAGCCTGCGTGAGAGGGGCGTTTGGAGGAGAATGGATACATGTGAATGTATGGCCGAGTCCCTTCGCTGTTCACCCAAAACTACCACAACATTATTAATTTGCTATACCCCCGATACAAAATAAAAGGCTTAAAGTTTTGGTGGGGGGGAAACAGTGAAAGGAGTATGGCACAAGTAAGTTTCAGAATTTCTTTTAGTGCAGCAGAAAGCCACTCCTCTTTAACTGAGGGTTTATGGAACTTTCTATTGACGGATACTAATCCAAAATTTAATTTGTAAAGTATTTTTGAGATAGAACGATAGAGATAAAAAAATTCCTCACATTTGCTTTTCCGATTAAAAAAGTAAACCTAAAATTCCATCCCAAATAATACAATATAATACTATTTCATGTTGTCCAAATTATCAGTGAAGCTGCAGTAACACAGGGGAACAGCTGAGGGAAGACATAAGGGCTAAGGTGGGAAAAGAAGAAACACTGGAAAGATGACTCAAGGGACGAGCATACTCAGGCAGAACATTCAGCTCGGTGCATACTTACTACTGCTCGTCACGTGAGAGGCACAGTGCCGGGGGCGCTGCGGGGCTGAAAGGACAGTTAAAGCTTTCTCTCTGATCTCCTTTGCTTACAGTGATGAAGACAGAGATACGTTCACAGGCTAACATTTCTCTTTGTATAAACATGGCTCTTTAAGATTGCAGTGAACAATGTAGGACATTGTGATTTCTCCGTTACAGACAAAAGCAGATTAATTACCTCTTGATGCCTACTGACCTTTTTCTTCCCCCACTACCCTAGTCATATGTGCTCAGTGTCAGAGTCTAAGCACAGGCTGGTTTTTATTACATAGGACTTCTTCCCAAGGGCACAAAAGCAGCAATATATGACTTCTTGCACTGTAGAGCCTATAAAGTTATAGTCAACTGATTTGCTGATGTAAAATGGATATAGGTAGGAATTTCCTCTCCAACATTTTTGTTTCTTTTTGCCGCTCCCCTCCCGCCCCATCCCCCTCAACACACACATCCCATGAGGAGGCTGCTTGATAAGCTCATAGCTTCGAGTCATTTGGCTCACTGCCATTGCTTTCTTCACATTCCTTAGTAAACATACCCATTATGGTTGTATACTTTGAAAGGGAGGGTTGTGAAGCACAAGATGAAAACACATTGCCAGATATTGATAGTTAATCCTGGGTGGGAAGGGGTGTGATTTTTTTCTTTTTTTTTAATCTTTCATGCTGATGGGTTTCCTGAGCCTTTGCCCTGGAAAGCAGTCTAACACTTACATTCCTAGCTGAGCATATTACTAGAATAGGGCTTCTGCATGCTTAACATGCTAACAGACTATACTGGACGGTCTCGTGGCCTCCAAAACCAGCTTCTGTTAGGGTACATGTCATACGCCCTGTAGATTGAAAAGACAGATAAGGTCATTTACAGCACGCTTCCCATCAGCAGGTACCATCGGTTTTCCACAGCTTATAAAATTCTTCTAAGTCAGGTTTTCTGATTCTTAACAGACCAGTAAGATCATCGACTGCTTCGTTCCATCTTCAGAGGGCTACCGAGCTCCTTATGACACTACATAAACAACTTTTCCCATGTAGTCCATACAGTTAAACATCATCATTTAAACAGTAGTTAAAAAATGAGTATATATGGAATCGAACTCACATTAGATTATTCTGTTTCAAGGAAGAGATATGTTATAATGATTTATCAGACCTCATGCTTTAAAATAACAGATTTCCACATGTTTTGTGTAATGACTTTTAGCTTTGACAACCACAGTAAACATTCAGATTATGTCATAATTTTATATCCTAAGCATGATTTTTTTCGGTCACAGAAGTTTTATTGAAAACTCATTTTTAAATGGAGCAGATAGTGGTTTATGTAGTTGCTTTATATGCTTGAGCAAGTTTTAAATCTCATGAGCCAACTTTCCTTGTATTTTAAGTTTCCACAATTTAGACATCATGCTATAATATGAGATTTCCATGTACCCAAAAATTGAACCAAATGATGTTAGTGTAATCCCTGGTTTTGTCATAGTGTAATGCAGCAGTAGTATAGAATGTAAAGAAGTTACTGAGGCAGAACTTACTTTCCGTGAAACTACATAATTAGTTTTAGTTTTGTTTTTCCTCATGATGTTAATCTTTTTTAAAATGTCTTATATTAGTTGGTATGAGCTCTTAGGTTATGTTAAAAGTTAATGAAAGCCCCACTTGGTAATGTGTCTTTAGCATTTTTGTTCCCTAAAAAGATTATATATCTATATATTCCCTAAAATATGAAAGCGTTATATAGTTTTCAGTTTTCTAAAATATCTACAATGTTATATGCTGAAAATTCTGGTTTCCATCACCTTTACCATTGGAGCTTCAAAAGAGTTGCCCAGTTTAATATTCTTGACAGTTTAAATTATGTCTGCATACTTTTTATACCTGTATCCATGAAGCTAGAAATTATAGGCCTGTTTTCCTTACTTCTTAAAAGTGTGATGACTTAACTCTAGGAAGCAAAGTTGTTAAAAGATCTTTTGAGGGAAATGGAGAAAATGACAGTAAATATTTAAAATTTAATTTTTTTTTTAAACGGGCGTAGACCTGGAGAGCACGTCCAGAGAACTCCGTGCTTGCTTCCAGCAGTGCCAGCGTTACTCTGACCGTCCCGCCCCTGCTCTGCATCTTCCCGTTCCCGCTTCCCTGGGCTCTTGTTACTCACGGGATGTCGAGGCTTCAGCTCGGTAACCCAGGTCTTTCAGAATCTGGCATCAGCCAATATTTGCCAATAGATTTCTGCTGCCGTACATATTATCTTTTATCCAGACTAGTCTATGCCAGTTGGAATTATGAGGTTGACAGTAAGTATAAGCAGATTGGTTGTCATTGAGGGAATCAACATTTAGGATTTTTTTTTTATCTGGAGGAAATAGATTAGGATCAGGTCAGGAATCCGTTGTCATTAAATTGATAAACTAGTAGAGGTTATTTCTTTGTGGGTAACTCTAGAAGAGCAAAACTGTTGCAGCAAAGAAAGAGTGGGGGCCCTTTAGCTTGTTCAGATCTGCTGTGTTCCTACAGTGGAAATTTCTGACCTCCCAGAGCTGGGGCTGGATTGGCATATAAGAAATCGAATGGCAAGGTGATGTAATGATCAGGGAACACTCAGCTGATTCGATACCTCCTGACTGGGAGTATGATCAGTAATGTGTTGAGATAACTTGCAGGTGAGACAATTGTATTCCACTGTTTGTGAAGTTTGATGTCTTTTTTTGAGAAAATGAGGGAAGTACCATGTAAGCAAGATGAAGTTAATTTTTATTTTATTTTATTCATTTTTTATTTTCAGAAAAGAGAATAGAAGGTAGATTTCTCAGGCTATAGCTGGCAACCCACTCCAATATTCTTGCCTGGAAAATTCCATAGACAGAGGAGCCTAACAGGCTACATACAGTCCATGGAGTCACAAAGAGTCGGACACGACTGAGTGACTTCACTTTCACAGCTATCATTAATTGCAGGTCTAGTATGGACTGAGCATTGTGCTTGGAACTTTACATACATTATCTCATTAACTTCTCACAAGGACTTTGTAAATAACATCACTATCATTTGCCACTAAGGAAACTGCGACTTGGGAACATGAAGTGACTTGTCCAAGATTTCATAGCAGATGAGTGGTAGACCCAATATATAGACCCAGGTTTGACCCCCAGATCACATTGCTGTGGACCAGTGAACCTGACATCCCCTTGGGCAGGCTGTCTGGAATATTTGTGAGTCCTTTAGAAAAGGAGACTTGAATTGTTGTAAGTCAGCATAGGTTAGTGGGAACAAATCATATCAGAATAATTTGATTTCCTTTCTTGACAACATTGCTAAACCTCTAGATCAGAGAAACTGCTAGATTTGGATATTGTGTTTTATCATTTGAGGAAAGTATTTTACAGTGGTTTTGATGATACCCTTGTAGACACGATGTAGTATGACCAAGCTGATGCTTTTATTATGAGGGTTGAGGAATTATACACATATAGGCTTGTGTCAGTCAGTATTTTTTGGAGGACAGAAACTGTGCATTTTAAACACAAAAAGATTTAAGTCAGAGTTTTGGATATTAACAAAATCAGCAGAGAGGTTGGAAGAGAGGACTGTGTAGGCTGGGCCTCCAAGAATGACTCCCACACACCCACAAAAGTGACCATTATGGAACTACTACTATTACTACAGTCAGGAAGCTAGTGAATTCAGAGGCTGCCATTGGCACTGTTGAATTCACTAATACAGATTGAAATCAAATCCCTGTTGCTATTCAGGGATTAGAAAGCTACCACTTTGACTGCGGCCACCTTTTTAGTACCTGTGAGGCTGACGGCTGGAGCTGGAATGCTGCTGTAAAAAATCCCATGTCTGCATAGCTGTGCTGCTGGAAGGAAGTGGCTGCCATAGCAGGCCCCTGTTCTCTGCCTCAATTCTTGCTTTCCCAGTCGTGAGAGAGTACACTTACCCAGGACCCTAGGTGCAGGGTGTTACAGGAAATGTAGTGTTTAGCTTTCCAGCCTGTACAATAAGAAGGCTCACCAGAGGCAGTGGCAGTGGTTGCTCAGTTTCAGCCAACTGCTGGCTTCCCTGGTAGCTTAGACAGTGAAGAATTTGCCTGCAGTGCTGGAGACCTGAGTTTGATTCCTCAGTCGGGAAGATCCCCTGGAGGAGGGAATGGCAACCCAATCCAGTATTCTTGTCTGGAGAATCCCCATGGACAGAGGAGCCTGGTGGGCTACAGCCCATGGGGTTGCAAAGAGTTGGACATGACTCAGCAAACTAAGAATTTTTCTTTCACTGTGTTTAATAATACAGTGCTGTCAAGGAGAAGATTTCCCATTGTGTGGTATAGGGTCTAGGCCTGAGCCCTCAGCTCAACTTTTTTCTTTTTTTTACAGAAATTGGGGTAAAGCTATGGAATGAAAGCCCATTAGAATTGCAACTGACATGAAGTGGAGGAAAAGAAAAGTACATTCTAAGGCAGAAACAGGAGCTCAAGAGATCTTCTCAGGCTGGAGCAGAGGCTTGATTTACAAGATAAACCCTGCTCCTGGGTCCATGTGACTCACCTCTCAAGTGTGCATCTTAGCAGTAGCCCCTTGGAGATGCTGGTTCTGCAGACCAGAAGAGGACCCACAGATCTCTAACAAAACTTAACATCCCAAAGCAGTAAACTTTCCAAGCACTTCTGAGGTGCAGTTAGGACTGACAGCTTACTTTTTAGGACAGAAGTAAGCAGCCTCACTGTACCCTCAGTGCCTGGAACTCACCTGTTGTATCCAGGAAGGAGGGAGACGCAGTCACGCACGTTCACCAGGCAGTGAGCTGAATGGTGAGGTCCATGGAAACCATATTGTAATAAGAATGGCTAGAGGAAGAACCTCTGTCTGAATCCTTTGATTTTATTTTGTTTATTTATATTAAGTTATCATAGCTATTCATCAGTTATTAAATATTAAGTGATTTTAATTGAATATATATTTTTTAGATTTCTTCTTTGTATATGCCTATAATACATGGTGATTTTTAAAATAGATCACAGTTTATTGTTTCATTTTAGAAAACACATGTATGTAGTTTCACTTAAATAGTAAGAGAAAGCAAATCAGATTCTGCTTTAGGTTTTTAGGATTTATCCTAGGAATAGATATTAGATTTAGAAGGCGTTCAGGAGAGATATCAAGATAAGAAGCACCATTAAGTGTTCCTACTCTCTAGTTCGTTAGATGCCTCTGGACACAATTGTAAGCATGAGACCATTTGCTCTGAATGATAACTTCCATGTCCTGTACTGTGCTTAGTAATAATCTTCTCTTTCAGCTCTGATTCAGATCCCTTTCCTTCCTTCTTCCTCCCAAAACCTATTTTAGCAAAGTATCCAACATGCAGGTGTAAAAATCCTTAATGGTGTTTTATGTTCTTGAAATATTTACATCCCCCCCAACAAATTTACAGTTTTTCCCGAAAACATTTTTAAGCCAAAGGAGTAAATAACTAAAGACGGAAATTCAGGTGCCAAAAAAGTCAGAATAGGGAAATGTGTTGGTGGATCACTTTCCCACCTCTCCAGAGATCTTACCATTCTTCCATGAAAAAATTTTATATGCCTCTTTAAGATTACTTTTGCCAGTGACATAGCAGTAAAGGTGACAGTGGTAGACTACAGGTCCCACCTTCAGCTGGCTCACTGGGCAGTTAGAAACCCTTCATTTTCCTCTGCAGAGGTACTAGGTGTTCAGCTAAGGTGTGGCCACAGTGGTTTGGAGTTTCCTGTGGATACTGCGTATGGTCTTTCCTGTGTGCTTTTGCTCTGTGGAATATTGAATGATATGTGATTAATGTAGGTATTTTGACGATAGGATGCCTCTTTTATCAGCACAGAGCACAGACAAACACATAAATATTAATCTTTTGCAGATGATAACCAGTCATTCTTATAAAGGCCTCTGGAGAAAGGGCTTCCGTAGACACACACTAGTTGTTGCAGTGCTCACTACTCACGCAGGGAATCATTGCTTCCATTTAACTAAAATCCTGCGCCTCGATTTGTCTATTTCCTTTTATTTTGCCCTCATTGGAGATGGAAAACATCTGGTCGCCATTTTCTGTGCAAGACTCCTTCATGTATACTTGGATACTTACTAAATTGTATCCTCAGACTTTTTCTGGCTGTACAGTTCATTCCCTGGTGGCTCAGACGGTAAAGCGTCTATCTACAATGCAGTAGACCCGGGTTTGATCCCTGGGTTGGAAAGATCCCCTGGAGAAGGAAATGGCAACCCATTCCAGGACTGTTGCCTAGAAAATCCCATGGACAGAGGAGCCTGGTAGGCTACAGTCCATGGGATCGCAAAGAGTCGGACACGACTGATTTCACTTTCTTTCACTTTTCTTTCAGCCTTTGTGCAGGTATTATTTACTAAGCTTTTAATCTTTTTCTGAATGGCTTCTAGATCATCTCCATGTTGACTGTATCCTCCTTTGTTTCATAGTAGAGTCTGATGTTAAGAAAAAGCTGATGTTAGTAGCTTCGGGATTAACATCCTGGTTTACACATACACACACACACACACACGTATGTATGTATGTATGTATACACACACACACACTGACTCGCCTCAGTCATGTCCGACTCTTTGCGACCCCATGGACTATAGTCTGCCAGGCTCCCCTGCCCATGGGGAGATTCTCCAGGCAAAAACACTGGAGTGGGTTGCCATGCCCTCCTCCAGGGGAATCTTCCCAACTCAGGGATCAAACCCGTGTCTCTTTACATCTCCTGCACTGCTAAGTGGGTTCTTTTCTATTAGTGCCACCTGGAAAGCCCCTTCTATATATACCCTCTTCACTGTACTCTTGGCAACAAATTAAAGGACAGATTTTCTGGATCATTAATCAGGTGGAACACCCACATTAAAATATTTTTAGAACAAATTAGATAATATTCAAAAACCATTTGATAGTGAAATATATTATGTTAAATGAAGTGAAGTGCTAGTCACTCAGTCGTGTCCAACTCTTTGCAACTCCATGGACTGTAGCCTGCCAGGCTTCTCTATCCATGGTATTTCCCAGGCAATAATACTGGAGTGGGTTACCATTTCCTACTCCAGATATTATGCTAAAGTGATGATTATTTCATTTCTGCATTTGACTGTCTTTGTCATACTCATGTTAAGAAATTAAAAATTAAACATTATATTTTTGTTATATTATTCTAAAAATTCCATTGTATATTTAAATTTTCATGACAGTTTTTCACCTCTTTAGAAGTCATGTGTAAATTAGAATAGTTGGTGAATAATTGTGAGTAGACTGGCATATTTTGAAAAGGTATGATATACCATATAATTTACTTTCCTTGTGTGTGTTTTAGGGAATATTTGAAGGAGAGGAAGTAATTTTTTTCTTTAAAATTTCACATACACAAAAGAATTGAGTGGTGATTATTTTATTCCTTATTGCTAATGGCATTTTAGTTCCATAGCAACTAGTTAAAGGAATTGGGACCAAAATTGAAGGATGAAGTAATTTTGACCATTAAATTTATTATTAAAATAAAAAAAATATATTTTTATAAGATAGGGTCAGAATTCAACTATAACTGGAGAAATTGATGTCAATTTTATGTGATTGTTTTCTGTGTATTTAAAAAAAGTATTCACCATAGCAACCACAATCACATATGACAGTGGTTACTGTCTTGAGATTTCCTGCTTCGCTCTCCTGTTGGAGGGCCTCCTATTTCTTTTTTAAAAAACAAATTGTAAGTCAGAAGCATCATCCTCTTTGTCTGTCTGTGAACACGAGCCTCCTTGGAGACTCAACTGCACTCTGTGGACATGTGTTTCATATGGTGTAGTTAAATACGACTGGCCAATTACAGCTGCTCCATCCCGTTAACTTTTAAAACATGTGTGGGCGTGCTCAGTCGTTGAAACTCCATCGGTGGTAGCTCGCCAAGCTCCTCTGTCCATGGGATTCTCCAGGCAAGAATACTGGAGTGGGTTGCCATTCCCTTCTCCAGGGGATCTTTCCAGACTCAGGGAAGCCCAACTTTTAAAATATACCTAACCTGTTTTCCTCCTTATAAATTAAAAATTGTTTTTAAAATTTTCTTTGTATGTGGAAAGTGTATACTCTAAATGTTGATAGTAGGTTTTAAACTAAATGATGGAAAGTAGTTAAAAGTATAAGCACATACATTTGAAAAACATTGTGTAGAGGGATGTCTTGGTTAATGATATCTTGTTTTGACATCATCCAAACAGAAAAATCTCATGAAACAGACTATGCTATGCTATGCTAAGTCACTTCAGTCATGTCTGACTCTGTGCGACCCCAGGCTGCAAAGTGAAAGTGAAGTCACTCAGTCATGTTTGACTCTTTGCAACCCTGTGGACTGTAGCCCACCAGGCTCTTCCGTCCATGGGATTCTCCAGGCAAGAATACTGGAGTGGGTTGCCATTTCCTTCTCCAGGGGATCTTCCCAACCCGGGGATCGAACCCAGGTCTCCTGCATTGCAGGCAGGCGCTTTAACCTCTGAGCCACCGACTGCCTTCTTTTATTTCAGTTGATTTTTGGACTTCGGTTAACTTTCTGTGAAAATGTTTATTTCTAACGTAGAAATGGGTTATTTTTGAAAATTTTGAGTGTGGACTCTGACAGGCATTTTATCATAGATTTTGAGATCAGCCTGAAATGTAGTGATAATCGAACTGCTAAGTAGTAGTGAATTCCAAGTTTCAAATTGGGGTGTTATGTAGTTGCAGTTAAATTTGAAGGTTGCTGCTCCTGTATCTTCCTGTATCCTCAACTTGGGAACAGAAATGTAGTAATTAGGGACCGGATTTGGTAATAGGTACCAGAAGAACCAAATAACAATGGTTAAATAGAGCAGGATTAATTTCTTTTCTCATTTAACAAAAAATCCAGAAGCAGAGTGTCCTACATTGGTAGAGTGATTTCATGACATCATTAGAGATTCTTCCTTTAGGGTAGATTCTTTCATCTTTAGGGTAGTGCTCTCTTCTTCCTGCTTGCAGAGTAACTATCAGATCTTCAGCTGTGAAGTCTGCATTCCAGGCAGAGAAGAGCAAGAAGAAACAGAGGTGATGCGTGTATCAAGAAAACAGAGTTTTCCTAGGATGCTTCTTCTTATGTGTCACTGGTACCTCTTCTTATGTCTTCTGGTCCCTAATTACTACATTTCTGTTCCCAAGTTGAGGATATAGGAAGGTACAGGAGCCGCAACCTTCAGTTTTAACTGCAACTACATAACACCCCAATTTGAAAATTGAGTTACATGGCCATTCCTCCCCACAGGAGAGACCCCTGTCATCTTCCGAAAGGGAGAGCCTCTAGATATTAGGTTATGATTTGTTCACCTTGAGACCCTAGGGTGTTTGTGGTGGCTCCTATAACTGGGAAAGGAGCTTCTGATTAGGATCAAGTTAGAAGGAGGCTCAGGACTGTTGTGAATGCAAAAGGAGATTCCTGGAATAAAATTTCTCAGCGATGTCCTTGTTTTCTTCTGTCAGCCCCAAGTATTGTTCTGCCTCTTTCCTTCCTATTGCCACTACTCATTTCTTAGGGGACTTTTACTTTGACTGATTGCAGAAATGTTTACAAAATTGCCTCATAGCTCATCCTGAGCCAATAGTGTTATCTAGTTTTCATAATACTAACTATAGTTTTAAGCTGCATTAGTGCTATTACAAATACATTCTGGATTGGCCATGTTACTGTTAGCAGTGTTATGTCCGATTTTAGAGGATCATTTAGAGACTGGAACGTCTCCATAGGCCAGTAAACTAGATGACGATGCGTCTCGAAAACATGTCACATGAAAGGAACTGGCGATGTTTCACCTGAGAAAGATAGCCAAAATGGAGCCATTATTTGTCTTCAGATATCTGAAGGACTGGTGTACTAAAGAGAAATTTATTTGGAACGTGAGTTTAAATTGCAAAAAGACATACTTCAAGTTCACATTTTAAAAAAGACTTTCTGTAACAGAATAGCCCAACAGGCTTCCTTGTGGAGAAGTGTACGTCCTGTCACAAGAAAGTTTTAAGGTGATAGGCAACTTGCTGTGTGGAGAACTGCATAGGGAAGTGTCTTTGTGGTGGTCACTTAGGGTTTTTTTGAGCTTTTTAATTTTTGTACTGAGGTACATAGCAGATTAACAATGTTGTGATAGTTTCTGTGAGCAGCGAAGGGAACTCAGCCATACAGATACATGGATACTTAGGATTTTGGGGGAGGACACTGGGGCTTTAAGGAATCAAGTTTGAAAATCACTGGGAAAGTCTAGTTATTCTATGTTTATTTTCTACTTTAATCATTCAGTATAGGAAATGAGGAGTCACTGAAAGATCCTAAACAGAAGAAAGACATGATTTGATTTGTGTTTAGAAAGGTCACTACGTTGTCTGTGCGACCAAAATCCAAACTGGCACAGACACCAGTTTGGAGGATGTGCTACAGTGGCCTCGGCAAGAAAAGATTAGAAGCTGAACTAAGACAGTAGCAGTGGCGGATAGAACAGTAGCATTAAACCACCTGATGATCAGTTTGGTTTGATGAGAAAAGAGAGTCTGGGTTCATTCTCAACTTGATCACTGGGGATTAAGAATGTTAACTAGCAGACAAAGAACATCTGGAGAAGCAATGGGCTTGAAGGAAAAAATCTTGGATCTAGCTTTAGAACTGGTAAATTCAAGGTAACTCTAATTCACTGCAGGTCCAGGAATTGAGCTGTTGGAAAGTCAGAGAACCTAGGAGCAAGGTCTGGGCTGGAGAAATAGCATTAGGGGTAAAACATGACAGGTGAAGCCATGGGAGTTCCAGGAGGAGGTAGAATCAGCTAGAAAGACTGTGAGGAAGTAGTCAGAGAGACACAGGAGGAAGCTGGGTAAGTCTTACAGCCGTAACTTCTTACAGCCGATGCCGGTGCGCAGGGACAACAGTGTGGGCTTGAGTGTTTTATGAACAAAGATTGAGGTTTAAAATGTTTACTTTCTTTGACAAATTTCAAATGTATTTGAAATGATTTTTAATAAAATTATGATAAAGATTCTGCTGAAATTCTGAGATGTTTCTACAATCTAAGGATATTACAGATCTCTGCCTTATCATTGGGTGAAGGCAATCTATTTGCCTTAGATGTTTTTGTTTCTTCATTCTTATTTTACTTCCTATATTTTCTTCATTAACTATGCTGTTCTTAAATCTGACTAGTGAAAATTTATTATAGTAATAAAAAAATCATATTTTAATAAAGCTTATAGTTCTCTTAGTAAATGTAAGAACTTACACCTCCTTGTGTTCTTCATTTACCTAAGGAAATGCAACTTCTCCACAAGTACAAAGGCCATCTTTCATGGATTACTTTGATAAACAGGACTTCAAGAATAAGAGTCATGAAAACTGTAATCAGAATATGCATGAACCCTTCCCTATGTCCAAAAATGTTTTTCCTGATAACTGGAAAGTTCCTCAAGATGGAGACTTTGACTTCGTAAGTGCATTTTACTTCTTCCATATTTCTTTTCTCTCTGTTTTGTCATCCAAGCAAGAAATAGGTTGTGTGTGTGTGTGTGTGTGTGTGTGTGTGTGTGTGCCCTTGTGTATGACTAAAATTATGGACTATATTTTACTATTCAGTGTGTTACCATATATGGGTAGAGGAGTGGTGAAATTGTGGTCTGTTTGTTGAAATGTAGTTTCAGAGAAGTGTAAGGAATTGCTCCTGGTTAAATAAATTATAGCCCAAATTTAAAGAAACACTTAGGACTCTAAAACAAAACTGATAACTATTTCAGAAGATGTTTTAGATGATGCAAATATAAGATATTTCTGACAGTAAATTAAATTTCCTAAACAAATGATGCAAATGTATTTATGACATAGACATTGAGGAATTTGCCTCAGCTTTGAAAGTTAACTCAAATAGTTTCTTACTTAAGTGTTAATTCCACTTGGTTTGTCAGAAAAAATAGTCCTGTTCTATGTCCAGTTAGAAATCTGAGTGAGTAGTGAAAGGCATTCAGTCATGTTCGTCTCTTTTCTGCCCAGTAGACTGTAGCCTGCCAGGCTCCACTGTCCGTGGAATTCTCCAGGCCAGGATGCTGGAATGGGTAGCTATTCCCTTCTCCAGGGGATCTTCCCAACTCAGGGATCAAACCCAGGTCTCCTGTATTGCAGGCAGATTCTTTTACCATCTGAGCCACATAAAAAACTTATGTATTGCCTCTTGTTACATTTTCTCCTTATTTTTTCTTTCTCCTTATTATTTCTGTTAAAGAACACTTATAATAGTAGGTAAAGAATTCAAAAATAACTCTTTCTACAATGTGAGAGAGTAAATTTTTCAAGTGAGTTCTTTAATGGGGTAGAAATTTTTATTAAGTAAGTTTTTGTTTTAGTATGTATTACAAATAACATTTTGGAGAAGGAAATGGCAGGCCACTCCAGTATTCTTGCCTGGAGAATCCCATGAACAGAGGAGCCTGGTGGGCTACAGTCCATGGGGTCACAAAGAGTCGGACACGACTGAGCACGCACACACATAAATAGCATTTATTTTTGCCTATTGCTCTGTAAGATTTTCACTTAAAATAACTAGAGCTATATTTGTTAATAAATACATTTGTGTTATAAAACATAAAATTTTAGATATATGTGTATCTTCAGAATTTTTAAGTAATATCAAGCCATTTTGCTTAGACACCAAGCCTCTAAATGCTTTGGGATTATAAATATTTTTATTATTAAATATTTTTCTCCTAAATATTGTGATCATTTAAGTTTTTTAATAATAAGATAATAAAGTTTCAAAATCTCTCCTCAGTAAATTTAGCACTAATTGCTAGCAACTATTAGCAATAGCACAGGTTAGTCTGAAATACACTAATTATAGTATCTCCTTACTGTTTTTTCAATTTTGAGGTTATAAATTAGAAATCTGTATTTCTATACTTCTAATACAATTTAATTTTATGCTATCTCCTTTGAAAATATGTATAAATTATTTAGAATTCTGCCACTCAATCTTTAAATCATTCATGAACACAATGAATAATGTAGAGTACTTGACATCAAAGAACTCTGTCTTAACTCAGTCGGAATAAATCTTAACAGCCTCTGGAAAACAGTTTGAAATGAGCACAAAGTAATGAATAAATTATCATAGTTTAGAAATAGCAAATAAAATGATTTAGTTCTGTTTCAGTTAGTCTTTGCTGCCACCCCCAAAATTTAGTAGCTTAAAATAACTATTTTATTTGCTTACAATTTTGTGGGTAAGCAGTTTGCCTAGGTTCAGCTGAGTGGTTCTTCTGCTAGTCTCCCCTGGAGTCTCTCTGCTAAGTCACTTCAGTCGTGTCTGACTCTGTGCGACCCCAGAGATGGCAGCCCACCAGGCTCCCCCGTCCCTGGGATTCTCCAGGCAAGAACACTGGAGTGAGTTGCCATTTCCTTCTCCAATGCATGAAAGTGAAAAGTGAAAGGGAAGTCGCTCAGTCATGTCCGACTCCTAGCGACCTCATGGACTGCAGCCCACCAGGCTCCTCTGTCCATGGGGTTTTCCAGGCAAGAGTACTGGAGTGGGGTGTCATTGCTTTCTCCCCTGGAGTCTCTCACATGGCTGTAATCATCTAGCAGCTTGACTGGAGCTAAATGATCTCTAAAATCACTCATGTCTGGCAGTTGTGCTAAGAGTTGTCTAGGCTATATCACCCTATCATGCAAGCCTGGAAGTTTTATGTTGTGGTAGCAGTGTTCCAAGAAGGTGATAGAAGAAGTTGCAAAATTCAATATCATCAAAAAAATGAGTACTTAGAAATAATCTTAACCAAGGAGATGAAAGACCTGTACACTGAAAACTACAGTGTATTGCTGAAAGAAATTAAAGAAGACACCAATACATGGAATGACATCTCATATTCATGGATTGGAAAACTTAATTTGGTTAAGATGTCAGCATTGTCCAAAGCAAACTACAGTATAATCTCTATTAAAATCTCAATGTCGTTTTTTTTTTACAGCAGTAGAAAATCCATGTAAAATTCATATGGAAATTCAAGGGACTTGAATAGTCTAAATAACCTTGAAAAAGAGAAACAAAGTTGGAATTCTCATCCTCATGTCAAATCTGCTACAGAGCTACAGTAATCAAAGCAGACAGACATATAGACAGATGGAATGAATAGAAAGCCCAGAAATAAACCATCACATATACAGTCAAATGATTTTTCAACAAGGGTACTAAGACCATTCAATGAGGAAAGGGTAGCCTTGTCAAGAAATAATGCTGGAAAAACTGAGTAGCCACAGCAAAAGAATTAATTTGGGCCTTTACCTTACACAATATACAATAGTTAACTCAAAATGAGTCAAGGATCTAAATAAGTGTAAGAACTGTATCTGTAAAACTCGTAGGAAAAGCAGGGGGAAAGCTGTATGACTTTGGATTTGTCAGTGGTTTCTGAGATATGACACCAAAAGCAGAGGCAACAACAACAAAAAATAGATAAACTGAACTGAAACTTCTGTGCATTGAAGTGCACTGTCAGCAGACAAACATCAGCCCACAGAATGGGAAAAAGCATGTAAGTCATGTATCTTACATGTAAGATACATGGAAGTCTTATATCTTACATATATCCTGGGGTAAGCAGTCCAGGATACAACTAAATGGGAGAAGGCAATGGCACCCCACTCCAGTACTCTTGCCTGGAAAATCCCATGGACGGAGGAGCCTGGTAGGCTACTACAGTCCATGGGGTCTCGAAGAATTGGATACGACTGAGCGATTTCACTTTCACTTTTCACTTTCCTGCATTGGAGAAGGAAATGGCAACCCACTCCAGTGTTCTTGCCTGGAGAATCCCAGGAACAGAGGAGCCTGGTGGGCAGCAGCGTACAACTAAATGACTATAACTCAACAACAAAAAACTAAGCAACCCAGTTTACAAATGGTCAAAGTACTCCAATAAATATTTCTCCAAAGAAGATATACAAATGGCCAGCAAACAAATGAAAAGATTTGTTTGTTATCATCAAATGATGATTTCCTTAATCATTAAGGAAACATAGGTCCAAACCATGAGATACTATTTCACACCCATTATATAAACATACACACACACACACACACACACACAGAAAATAAGTGTTGGTGAGGATGAGGAGAATTCTGAGGGAACCCTTCCTTGTGCACTACACATGGTAATGTAGATTGGTACAGCTATGGATAACAGTATGGCATTCCTCAAAAAAATTGAACATAAATTACCATGTGATCCAGCAATTCCATTTCTGGGTATATACCCGAAAGAAATGAATAAAAGCAAAGACCTGAATAGATACCTGTATATCCACATTCATAGCAGTGTTATTCACATTTGCCAAAAGAGGGAAGCAACCTGAGTGTCCATTGACAGGTGAACAGATAAACAAAATGTGATATATACATACAGTGAAATAGGATTCAGCCTGAAAAGGAAGAAAATTTTGACACAAACCATAACATGGATCAATGAACTGTGAAGATCATAAGCTAAGTGAGATAGCCAGTCACACAAAAGGATTCTGTGTGATTCCACTTAAATGCGGTATCTAGTCTATCTAATTCATAGAAACAGAATAAAATGGTGGTTGCCAGGGACAGGGGAAAGGGGAAGTAGGGAGTTATTGTTTTTTGAGTGCAGAACTTCGGTTTTAGAAGATGAGAAAAGTCCTGGGGATGGAGTGTCATGCTGGTAGTGCAATAGTGTAAATATACTTAGTGCCACTGGACTCTACACTTACAAGTGGTTATACTTAGTCGCCGTGTGTCACAAGGCCAGTCCAGATTCAAAGGATGTGGAAATGGATTTTACCTTGTGAGGAGGAGAATAGCAAAGTCGCATTGCAGAGGGTCCTGTGGAGTGAATGAGAATTACTGCAGTCGTTTTGGTGAATAATGTACTGAAAGTTGTCATAATGAGAAATTCAGCAGAATTTAGAGTGATGAATTTAGGCAATCAGAGGCCATTAGTGGTTTGGGCAAGGGTCATCTCATACCCCGCTGTTAGAATATTCACACACAGCTTTTGACATGCAGCTTTCTACTGTCCCTTTTAAGCTCATTCTAGTTTTGAGTCAGAGCATCAGTTTTTCCAGTGGCCAACTTCTGATTACATTTTCCACCCATCATAGATTCTGCAGTCCTTCTATCTGGAAAGTCCAAACTTTGTTAGAAAGCTTTAGCTTAACAAATGTCCTGTTTTCTGGTTTGGATTGTGCTAGGCACTATGGGTTTAAATGTGTGTGTGTGTATACATTTGTTAAGACAACATGTAAGTTAGTAAAGTGTTAAATTGTAATCCAAAGCAATAATTCAGATATTATGTGGTTTTATTAAGAGGAGGACTCAGTAAAGGTTGGAGAAGGGAAGGCAGGCAGTACAAAGGATAATATATGTAATAAAAAGCTTAGAGGTAGGAAATGACAAGATATATTGGGTGACAATGAAGTGGAGACCTTCAAGTGCATTTGGAATAATACAGGAGATAAAATGGAAAGCTAGGTTTGGGTCAGATGGTGGAAGCCTTAAATGTAAGATTGCAAAGTCTGAAATTTTATTTCCTAGAAAGTGGAAAACCAACTGAAGGTTTTTAGGTTGGAGAATGACACGATGAAAAGTGTTTTAAGAATATTGATCTTGATGGTAGCATGCAGAATTGATTGATAGAAAAAGACTAGAGGTAGGGGAAAATCAAGTGTGTGAAATAGACTTTAAATAAAATAGTAATAAAATGGAAAAGAAGCAGCAAAAACAGGGAGAGATGTAGGAGACACTAGAAAGGTTAATCAGCAGAAATAGTTGACTTGCTAAAGAGACTATATTGGTTAAGATGAGGAGCTAAATAATAGAAAGTGAAACTTAAAAAAAAAAAGAGAGAGAAGGAAAATAAATTCACAGCTGGGAAGATTCTCCATGAGATCATATGACTGGATTTAATTTTTGCAGGATTATTTCTTTTCTGACTTACACAGAGCATGTAGCTGTAAAAAGGGAGAGGGGAGGGGGATGGAATGACTAGAGCAGGAATTCTTCCTTCTCCAGCGTTTACCACACCTGTGAACTGCTCAACCCTCTCATCACTTGGAGGAAAGTGAAAAATGTTTGCAGTAGCTACTGAGGGAATGCAAATGGGAATAAATAAGAGATGAAGAAAGGAATCATTGCCAGAAGATGAATAAAGAATTTCTAAGAGAAGCAGTGAGTGTGTTAAGGAAGAGAGTGTAAGAGGCTAAAAGAGAGTAGGACAAGAGGAAGCAAAGGTGGGACAAAGTGTAAAGAATGTGATAAAATACTTTGCTTACAAAACAAGAAAATGGACTAAAAGCAAAGACCAATTTCCATTTAAGACCCCAGCTGGTGTTGATAAGGGAAATCTGGTCTTATTTATTCCATCATATATTAGATATAGAATGTTAAAAATGTGACTCATGTAAGTATAAAGTGTGCACAGGTTTCTGTGCTTATCTTCCCTCTTTATGATGTATCTCAAGGACACCTTCCAAAACAAGTAGATTTTGTATGATTCCTGTCTCTATGAAATACAAGTTGCTTGAACTATCGAAAGTCATTTTGACTGCATTTACAGGACATGGAGGGCTTTTCCTTGTGCCTTAAGAAAAAGAGTTTTCAAAAAAGAAAAATGAAAGCAAATACTTCTCTGTCTTTTGTAGTATTCAGAGCAGATTGCAAAAGGGCAAAACTTAACTCAGAAAGACACCTGCCAGACAGATGTGCAGAGTAGGAGGCATTCTTTATCTTGAAGTCTGCATGCAGCTTAATTTGTGTATTTTTTTAGCATTTGTCTTTTAGATTTTCTGTCAATTGGGTGTTTCCTGTTACGTTCCTGGATGTAAGGAGATGATAAGAAAAATAATTTGTGATTTCACCGTCTTGAAGGTAGCATAAAGATAAGATAAAATGTATTGAGGCTAACTGAACCAATTATTTTGACTCTACTAAAAAAAGTTCTGTTTAGGGTGTGGCTATGAAAATTTCTAACACAAATGTAAAAGGCAAATCTGTTTACTACAGCACTCGTCTAATGTTTCAGTTTTTGTTAGAATTATTTCCAAACAGATTTAGCATCCAGATTGTTTAGTGTTAATTGGAGAGCATGTATGAAGATCATGTTTTGCAAAAATTACACTATCATTCATACTTAAATAGATATTCTTTGGGTAATGTAAAGATTTTGGAATAAGAACAAAAACTTGAAAAGCCATCTGTTAATCCACCATATTAGTTCCAAATTTTAAAAAAGGAATTAATTGGATTGACAGTAATTGCTAGTATAAGAGGAATTAGATAAATCAGTTATTTATTTATTTTTTGTTTTGCTTTTGACTCAGACTGAAGGTACTGTTAATTGTAAGGTAACTTTTTAAAATTTTCTTTAATATTCAGTTTGTGTTGCTCTTTTGAGCTGAGGGACACAAAAATCTGCCATGGCAGCGCTGGAGAAACAGTCTCCATAATGGTGGCAGAAGGCAGATAAAGTCCTCTCCTTCAAGTATAAATGTGCCCTGAGCTTTGCTGAGTTTTTTACAGTTCTTCCTCTGACTCTGGATTGGCAAATCATTACGGTGATAGGGGGAAAAAAAAAAAAAAACCCACAAAACCCAAGAAACCTCAGTGCTGCCAACTGCAGAAAGTGGTAAACCTGGAGGGAGTACCAGCCCTGCTTCTGCAGCCACAGGGGCATTTTAGGCATCTTCCCGTCTTGGGATCTTTTCAACCCACCAGAGCAGCCAGCAGCAGTGGGGGGTGATGAAGTGGAGACAGTGGTGGGGTCCAGGAGCCCACGCAAACGCCTGTAGTGATGCCAGGTCTTTGGAAAGCCCTCAGCCACCCAGGCCTTTAGGGAGCCTGGAGGTAAAAACTTTCAGCCAGCAGCATCTGCCAGTTTTCAGCAGTGTAGCAGTATGCTACCATCTGCTTTTGCTACTTAAATACCCGAGAGCGCCTTCACTCTTTAAAGAGATCCTGGCTCACAGCTTCCCTCGTGGTGCGCTCCTGAGTCAAAGAACTGCCTGTTCTCCTCAGACCCTGATCATGTGCACCACAGAAAGCTCTTCCGCCGAGGGAAGTCTTTAAGCATATTGTCATCGATTAGTTTTGCATTAATTAAATGATTACTGTCAAGTATTTCCAGATGTCTGCAAGAGTATTACCCCAGTATGAGAAGATAACTGTAGATCCTTCAGATTTATTTCTTCTCGGGTAAAGAAGAAATAAACACAGAATCTCAAGCTCTTGAGTGGCCAGCCCTGGAGAAGCGTTTATGATCACAGGTGTACGTGCGGCCTGAACTGGAGCGTTTGTGGCACACGGTGCTTTCGCTGCTCACTCTTTCCTTAGAGAGCCAACAGGAAATTAAAATTAATGAGAACCCTGCACTTTGAAACACTTGCAGAATTCTTGACGGTTGCAGTCCTTCGCCAACTCACGAAATCTGTGCTGGCAGTTGTATCCAACAGATGGTGTGCTGTGTGCACAGTTGCAACATGTGATTGTCTAGGTCCATGCAGACTTTTTTATAAGATTTTGGCCATCAGTCTACTGTAGCATTAAGACAGTCGTAACCTTTGTTTTGAAAGAGTGGAGGCCTTCTTCAAAGATAAGCATTCATATACAAGTAGGGAAAAAAATATTGATAGTCACCAGGCAACTAAACTGAATTTAATTAATTCTGTGGTAAAGACCACAAAAACTTGAGCATCTCTAAACCCTTACACTGTTTTTTCCCTCAATATAACTTAATCCATTTGGACACCTAAGGTAGAGTGAGCATTTTGCTTTCTATTCCTAAATAGGCCGTTAAAGGCTTCCAAAATTTCAGAGGATTTGTTTTTGGTGCTTGTGTCTAGGCAAGATCTACTGAAACATTAAGCTAATTCTGCTTGCTTAGGTAATTAATGCCTTAAGTTAAAACTCACTATATCATCATTTCCTTTACAAATTAAAGTGAGCAGGCCTGTACTTCTTGGATTAATTAAGATAGAAAGCACAGGTGCAGTGTGTGGGTTCTTGTCACCATGTTGGAATTTATTACGATGTTTAAAGCACGTGGCAATAAGAAAAATGGTTTCCTAAAGAGTTCTAAAAAGCATAAACTTTGCTCATGGTAATTTATTCTTTTAAAAGTGTCATTTATCTAGAAGAGTGTGTTGAAAAATTGGCTACTTTACATTTTAAAACAAAGATGCTAATACTCTTAAGCGTGCTGTGGCTAATGTTGATGTCTCAGAAAGTTATTTTGACTCAGTGCACTTTTTGTTTATGACCTCATTTTGAATGTTTAGTCAATAAGCAGTGCAGACTGCTGGGTGGTTATGTGAAAAAAACATGTTAAGAACCAACAGTGGAATTTAGGATTATAGAGTGGACAATAAAACTTATTGCCTTCTAATTTAAGACCCAGGTCTCACAGTATTTACTTCTTAAATGAGCCATGAGATTTCAAACAAGTTGTTAGGATTGACTGAACCTCACTAGTTATCAGGTTGTGTTGACAATAGAAGAGTTCTTTTTTTAGTTTCACCATCCTAAATGAAATGTCTTCAGGTCTGAAGCTGTGTGTGTGCGTGCATACTTAACTCAGGCTTAGTGTCAGAGCCTTCCCTAACTGATTCCATCGCACTTCCTCATCTGTATCTTTCACAATTACAGGTACATAGTTCATTTTGGGCCCATTAGATGTGTTGCCCTGGTTAAACTAATGCACCTTTCTCTCTTGTAATTTTAGGTTGGAAACTTTTTCCATTCTACCTCTCATTTGTTAAATGTAGAAAGCTTTCATTAGGCTGGATCCTTTGGATTAGAAGACATTCCAGTAAATTACAGCTTTTTAAAAATCAAAACCTAGTTGTCTTGATTCAGAACCAAACTAGTTTTATTTTATAATTTTTTCCATCAATAATAGAAACATCTTTCCAGAAATATAGACAGATTGTACAGAGATAAGCAAAAGAGGATATCAAACTACTAACATATAAAAGATAAAAGATAACACATAATAGATAAAAGAATTCTGATATAGAGATACTTAATTATATTGATTTATTTTTAAGATACATAAGGAGCTTTTTTTCCCTTCATGAATTGAGTAATGGTGCATATTAAATTTGATATGCAGTATACTCTTATAATTTAAGCTGTTTCTTATTAGTGTCTTATAAAAATCTCAGTTAATCCTTCAATTTAGTTTTTTTCTCTCCCTTAATATGAGAATGCGAATTAAGCTATATAATAGTCACGGCTAAAAATATTTAGATGTGCAAAAAGCTGATAATCAGCCACACACTTTTACTAACTAGTCAAATGAAATGAGTAGTTAGTTATGGATTATTATTGCTATGGGAGAGAGTTCTGAAACAGTCATTTTCATGATTATAATCTTTGATGAAAAGAAGTTTACTGACTTTAACTCCTTAGAACTTCAGTGATGGTACAAAACTCCTGAAAATTGCCTGACTTTGATTTTAAATATTCAATTATTCTTACCCTGACTGTTAACACTGAGTGTCACTTGGCATATAAGGCCCAATAGAAACCAGATGGATAAGTTCCCCTTTGATTCACAGAAATCAGTGAATTACAGCTAATGGCTGCAAACAAATTCTGCCTTTCCGTTTTTCCTTTACTTTAGAATTACAGGTATAGTCTTCCAGAAAAATGATGGCACTGAATCCAAACTGTAGATAGAGGCAAAACTGATGATGACCATTGGAATAAAGTAGATTTCACACATGCTACAGGCAAAGGTGCAGGTACAAAGCAGGTTGGCTTAGCCGGAAACACAGAAAAAGGCTTTTCTGCACTTTAGCTGAATGAGAGAACAGGTCCTAAAGGAGACAATGCCTGCAAAACAGAGTAATATTGAGAATGATTTGGGAGTGACCTAGGTTTTGAAGGTCTTAACTGCCAAGCAGGTATTCAGCCTTAATTCTGTGGGCAGTGGATACCTAGTGCAGAGTTCCTATCAGGAGAGTAACCCTCATCAAATTGGTTTTTTAGTGTCAGGGTGAAGCAGATAGGAATTGGATAGACTGGAACCCTAGGACAGCTGTATTAAAGCCTGTTGAAATTGTCAAATGATTAAGACAAAGACAGTGAAATTAGTGATGAGATTCACTTTAATAAATATCCTTGATTTAAGAATCATCTGGATATGATAACCAATCATATATAGGGGATTAGAATGAAGAAAAGGTTTTCTGATCTAGAGAATTAGATTGATGATGTTGCCATCGTTTGAGATACAGAGTAGAGAAGAAAGGAAGAAGGGGTTTTGGAGATTGGGTTTGAAGGGTGAGCTGATTCTGTTGCAGATGGATAAAGTTTGTAATGTCTGGAGGCCATACGGTACACTAGATAGTTGAAAATACAGGATGAAGCTATGATTCTGGGAATATTTGGCCTAGAGTACATGAGATCACCCAGAGAAAGCCTTGAAGTAAGGAGAGAGAGTTACCAAAAGTGGATTTTTAGGGAATCCTAGGTCAGCAGAGAAGGAGCAGTGAGCAGTGGAGATTGGCTTTATCTAGCCTTGGATATAAGCTGAGTCAAGCTTACTTAAGCAGGCAGATAACAGCTGTCAATTGAGAATTTACCAGGGCTGACATTTTACTTTTTTTTTTTTCTTCTAATTGGGGGCTGTATCAGTCTAAACTTGAACTTCATAGTTTCAGCTACCAGATTTTGTGTTCTTAGCTCTTTGAGGATTCATCCTGGTATCATGATTCATGCTGGTACGTTTTTAAATGTAAACACTTTTTGTGTGTTAATCACTTAGTTGTGTCTAGTTCTTTGCGACCTCATGGACTGTAGCCTGCCAGGCTCCTCTGTCCATGGAATTCTCCAGGCAAGAATACTGGAGTGGATTGCTATTCCCTTCTCCAGGGGATCGTCCCAACCCAGGAATCGAACCTGGGTCTCCTGCATTGAAGGCAGATTCACAGGTACAATTCTTTGGGTATAAACTGAAATGGCTTTTTCTCCAAACCTACTTTGAACAATGGATACACTCTCTAATCTCCTTTTCCTGCCCCCTAACTTGCCTTTCAACAAATGCTACAAGCTTCTGGTTATTTTTGGTTAGTAAAAGTCTGACTAGTTTAAAATTTTACGCTCAAATGTGATTTAAATCTCACCTGATCATTCCCTACCCTGTGTCTCAGGACAGGCCACCACAGTGGTTTAAGATAGTTGGTATGCTTTCTCCTCTGCTGGGTCTCGCTCTTGGGGACATGGGCAGTGAGAGGGAAGGGGTGAGGAGCAGGCTAGAGGAAGGCCAGAAGAGGCTGAGCTCATCATCTGAACCTGGTCATCTGAAGATGGCCGGTCCTATTCTGGCACAGTCCGGTTCTAGCTGCTGTAGAGTGCCTCTGCTGATGTTGCAGTTTCCATGTGGACCATATGTGTGGTTTTCTTGGGGTGAGAATCTTTCCTCCTTTTTTCACTGAACCGTGAAAAACCATTTTTCAGAAATGGGCAACTGCTCCTCCAGTTCAGACCCCTTTTCTAGTAATAGGACATCTCTGATATCCATGGCTCCAGGTGATGGAATATGTTTAACTGTAAAAATAAACAGAATTCATGCAAAGGAGCTTAGAAAAAATCAAACCAAACACCATCACCTCCGTTTATGGTTATTATTCTGAAAGGTTAAAAAAAAATCACATGCATCTAAACAGCTAAAGACTTCCAAAACTATGTTGAATAGTAGTGGTGAGAGTGGGCACCCTTGTCTTGTTCCTGACTTTAGGGGAAATGCTTTCAATTTTTCACCATTGAGGATAATGTTTGCTGTGGGTTTGTCATATATAGTTTTTTTCATGTTGAGGTATGTTCCTTCTATTCCTGCTTTCTGGAGGGTTTTTATCATAAATAGATGTTGAATTTTGTTAAAGGCTTTCTGTGCATCTATTGAGATAATCATATGGCTTTTATTTTTCAATTTGTTGATGTGGTATACGGCCATAGCAATCAGAGCAGAAAAAGAAATAAAAGGAATCTAAATTGGAAAAGAAGAAGTAAAATTCTCACTGTTTGCAGATGACATGATCCTCTACATAGAAAACCCTAAAGATTCCACCAGAAAATTAGTAGAGCTAATCAATGAATATAGTAAAGTTGCAGGATATAAAATCAACACACAGAAATCCCTTGCATTCCTATACACTAACAATGAGAAAACATAAAGAGAAATTAAGGAAACAATTCCATTCACCATTGCAACGAAAATAATAAAATACTTAGGAATATATCTACCTAAAGAAACAAAAGACCTATATATAGAAAACTATAAAACACTGGTGAAAGAAATGAAAGAGGACACTAATAGATGGAGAAATATACCATGCTCATGGATCGGAAGAATCAATATAGTGAAAATGATATACTACCCAAAGCAGTCTATAGATTCAATGCGATCCCTATCAAGCTACCAACGGTATTTTTCACAGAGCTAGAACAAATAATTTCACAATTTGTATGGAAATACAAAAAACCTCGAATAGCCAAAGCAATCTTGAAAAAGAAGAATGGAACTGGAGGAATCAACCTGCCTGACTTCAGGCTCTACTGCAAAGCCACAGTCATCAAGACAGTATGGTACTGGCACAAAGACAGAAATATAGATCAGTGGAACAAAATAGAAAGCCCAGAGATAAATCCACACACCTATGGACACCTTATCTTTGACAACGGAGGCAAGAATATACAATGGAGAAAAGACAATCTCTTTAATAAGTGATGCTGGGAAAACTGGTCAACCACTTGTAAAAGAATGAAACTAGAACACTTTTTAACACCATACACAAAAATAAACTCAAAGTGGATTAAAGATCTAAACGTAAGAAACTATAAAACTCCTAGAGGAGAACATAGGCAAAACACTCTCCAACATAAATCACAGCAGGATCCTCTATGACCCACCTCCCAGAATACTGGAAATAAAAGCAAAAATAAACAAATGGGCCCTAATTAAAATTAAAAGCTTCTGCACAACAAATGAAAATATAAGCAAGGTAAAAAGACAGCCTTCAGAATGGGAGAAAATAATAGCAGATGAAGCAACTGACAAAGAATTCATCTCAAAAATATACAAGCAACTCCTGCAGCTCAACTCCAGAAAAATAAATGACCCAATCAAAAAATGGGCCAAAGAACTAAATAGACATTTCTCCAAAGAAGACATACAGATGGCTAACAAACACATGAAAAGATGCTCAACATCACTCATTATCAGAGAAATGCAAATCAAAACCACAGTGAGGTACCATTTCACACCAGTCAGAATAGCTGCTATCCAAAAGTCTACAAGCAATAAATGCTGGACAGGGTGTGGAGAAAAGGGAACCCTTTTACACTGTTGGTGGGAATGCAAACTAGTACAGCCACTATGGAGAACAGTGTGGAGATTCCTTAAAAAACTGGAAATAGAACTGCCATATGACCCAGCAATCCCACTGCTGGGCATACACACTGAGGAAACCAGAATTGAAAGGGACATGTGGACCCCAATGTTCATCACAGCACTGTTTACAATAGCCAGGACATGGAAGCAACCTAGATGTCCATCAGCAGATGAATGGATAAGAAAGCTATGGTACATATACACAATGGAGTATTACTCAACCATTAAAAAGAATACATTTGAATCAGTTCTAATGAGGTGGATGAAACTGGAGCCTATTATACAGAGTGAAGTAAGCCAGAAAGAAAAACACCAATACAATATACTAATGCATATATATGGACTTTAGAATGATGGTAACGATAACCCTGTATGCAAGACACCCAAAGAGACACAGATGTATATAACAGTCTTTTGGACTCTGTGGGAGAGGGTGAGGGTGGGATGATTTGGGAGAATGGCATTGAAACATGTATAATATCATATGTGAAACAAATCACCAGTCCAGGTTTGATGCATGATACAGGATGCTTGGGGCTGGTGCACTGGGGTGACCCAGAGGGACGGAATGGGGAGGGAGGTGGAAGTGGGCCTCAGGATGGGGAACACGAGTATACCCGTGGCGGATTCATGTTGATGCATGGCAAAACCAATACAATACTGTAAAATAATTAGCCTCCAATTAAAATAAATAAATTTTTATTAAAAAAATAAACAGCTAAAGATTATTTTAAAATATACTTATGGAGTTTTTCATCCCCTTTTCTGTTTCATAACTAAAACATTAAAAACAGTAGCATCTATATCAGTTTACCTGTTGCTAATAATTTAATGCACGTTCTCTAAGTTACATGAACATCCCTCTCAAGTCTTTATTTTGTAATTTAGGGGAAACCTGTTTTGTATTAATATTTGAAACAAGTATCAAATAAAAGCAGCTTCTAACTGCAGAGCAAGGTAACAATGTAAGAGAAGGCGTTCAAGAAATGTATCAGTTCATACTCTTGACTCCATTTCATACTGATCTACTTAAGTACGTATTTGGCCTCTTGTATTTAGGATAGCTTTCCTTTAAGGGAAAATGTTCTAAAATCCTTAAGCATGACTGTGTACATACTTTTATTTTTAGAATAAAGAGAACTTTTATTGAATTTTTTGCATCTCTAATAAAATAATCACAAGTGTACAATATATGCAGTAGCTACGTTGTATTTTTAAATTAGGTTCCTGTATGGTTATATTTTAAAAGCTGTTGATATATGTACATGTTAAATTATTAGATACTATAGTTGAAATGATTCACATGCCACACATGAATATGCAGTTGTCTCCGTAGATTTTATTCATTTATTTTTGTTTTCATTGGCATTTAGTATTTCTAGTCCCCTACTTTCAAGACCTGTACTTTGAATTTTTATAGAGCTCAATATCAAGGTATTTTATTAAATGGTGTGTATGAGTTGCTCAGTTGTGTCCCATTCTTTGCGAACCCATGGACTGTATTCCGCCAGGCTCCTCTGTCTGTGGAATTCTGTAGGCAAGAATATTGGAGTGGGTAGCGATGCCCTTCTCCAGGGAATATTCCTGACCAAGGGATCGAACCGAGGTCTCCTGCATTGCAGATGGATTCTTTAACATCTGAGCCACTAGGCAGCCCAATTAAATGGGAACCTAGAATAAATTCAGAAGATAGGGTTAAAAAAAAGAAAAACACCAGGCTTTGAAATGAATCCTGTCATTTTTGGTGTCCAGTTATACACAAATGTTAAAAAAAAAAAAAAAGAAACTGGCAAAATTAAAGAATGATCTCAACTCTTCATTCTAGTATGTGATAAATTTCTATAATGAAGAAATGATTACCAGGGAAACTAGGTACTGTTTTCTTATGTATTATTTAAGCAGTCAAATTCAACTTAATGCCTAATCCAGAGGCACACCATAAATGTGCAAGTCCTATTTTTGTCTGTGTCAGAAGACAGTTAGTTATGTGTGCTATTTTTTTTTTTTTTCCTTTCAGTTGCTTAATCAGTTTTGCAGATAATTTAGAAAAACTTTACCAGGCCAAAGGACCCCCTGTTCCTTGCGAGGGTTCCAAGTGGATCCTCTTACTGAATTAGTTTCTAAAGGAAGATGAAAAGGCACAGAGAGGGTACTTAAACTTTTGCTAAATAAATGACATATTAAAAACTGAGAAGGAAATTTGTTAATATGTTCTGTTCAGGTCAGTCACACAGTCGTGTCCAACTCTTTGTGACCTCATGGACTGCAGCACACCGGGCTTCCCTGTCCATCACCAACTCCCGGAGCTTGCTAAAACTCATGGTATTGAGTCAGTGATGCTATCCAACCTCTGTGTCCCATTCTCCTGCCTTCAGTCTTTCCCAGCATCAGGGTCTTTTCCAGTAAGTCAGTTCTTCACATCAGGTGGCCAAAGTATTGCAGTTTTAGCTTCAGCATCAGTCCTTCCGATGAACATTCAGGACTGTTTTCCTTCAGAATGGACTGGTTGGATCTCATTGCAGTCCAAGGGACTCTCAAGAGTCTTCTCCAACACCACAGTTCAAAAGCATCAATTCTTCGGTGCTCAGCTTTCTTTATAGTCCAACTCACATCATGACAGCTTTCTTACCTGGTCTCTTTTAAACCTACCTTGTAATAGAACCACCCTGATCTCTTTGTAGTCTGTTTACAGTGACCACACAGCCTGAGTTTTCCTGGACAGTTCTGATTTCAGATAATCCATTTTAGTGTCAAGCCACATGTTGTAATTCTTTACTTAGATATTTTATAACATACCTATATCTGTATGTTGTTGGGAAATTCGGCTCTACTCATCTTGGCCTGCTGCTGCTAAAAGGTTGTTGTTGAATCACACGAAGACACCGGGATTCTTAGCCCCCGGAGGAGAAGAATTCAATCCGGGGCCAGAGATGAGGCTTGATCACTCAGAGCTTTTGTGTAATAAAGTTTTATTAAAGGAGATAGAGAAAGCTTCTGACATAGGCATCAGAAGGGGGCAGAAAGAGTACCCGCTTGCTAGTGTTAGCAATAAAGTTATATACTCTCCAGTGAATCCAAAGAATGTCTAGAGGTTGTAAAGACCTCCCATAATAACAGAATTAGCCAGAAGGTTTAATCCGGAGACTGTCCTCAGGCAGGACACATTATTGTTATATAATCCTAAGGAATGTAGAGAAGGAAAAAAAGGTTTGTCCTTTCTTCCTCCTTGAGAATTCCAGACCCCTCTCTCCTTGGGGACCCCTAGACTCCTTATCAACCTGCCTAGGAAATGACTCATTTCCCCCTTTTAGGAGAATTATGTTGCCTAGGGAAAAGGGGCGTCGTTCTCATTCCATAACTGCTTCCGAGCTGACAAGGGGCGTTGTCTCTAAATTGGTGAGGCAACATATTCTCCTAATCCTCATATTGAGGATATCTGATCCAGGGGCCCCAAATAGTAGTTGGAGGAAGCTGCAGCAGTAGCAGGAATTTGAGCAACCATTTGTAACTTAAAAGCTTTCAAGCGGCTAGAAATAAATCCAGTTATGCAGTTACAGATGCAGGCAACATAGTCATTCAGATCAGATCAGATCGGATCAGTCGCTCAGTCGTGTCCGACTCTTTGCGACCCCATGAATCGCAGCATGTGATTCATGCTCCCTGTCCATCACCAACTCCCGGAGTTCACTCAGACTCACGTCTATCAAGTCAGTGATGCCATCCAGCCATCTGATCCTCTGTCGTCCCCTTCTCCTCCTGCCCCCAATCCCTCCCAGCATCAGAATCTTTTCCAATGAGTCAACTCTTTGCATGAGGTGGCCAAAGTACTGGAGTTTCAGCTCTAGCATCATTCCTTCCAAAGCAATCCCAGGGCTGATCTCCTTCAGAATGGACTGGTTGGATCTCCTTGCAGTCCAAGGGACTCTCAAGAGTCTTCTCCAACACCACAGTTCAAAAGCATCAATTCTTCGGCACTCAGCCTTCTTCACAGTCCAACTCTCACATCCATACATGACCACAGGAAAAACCATAGCCTTGACTAGATGAACCTTTGTTGGCAAAGTAATGTCCCTGCTTTTGAATATGCTGTCTAGGTTGGTCATAACTTTTCTTCCAAGGAGTAAGCGTCTTTTAATTTCATGGCTGCAGTCACCATCTGCAGTGATTTTGGAGCCCAGAAAAATAAAGTCTGACACTGTTTCCACTGTTTCCCCATCTATTTCCCATGAAGTGATGGGACCAGATGCCATGATCTTTGTTTTCTGAATGTTGAGCTTTAAGCCAACTTTTTCACTCTCCACTTTCACTTTCATCAAGAGGCTTTTTAGTTCCTCTACACTTTCTGCCATAAGGGTGGTGTCATCTGCATATTAAAACAAGTTAAAATCGAAATTAAAAGTCATATTATGTACATAGTTAAAGTGCAAAGTGTTGCACCAGTCCATTTTAGGGTTGGTAGATGTCATCAGATGAAGAGGCATTGCATGTGATTGTTGTCGAAGGTATTCACGGACTTGGAGAAAGTCTTTTCCTTGAAATGGAGATGTCCACCTCTAGAAGCCTTCCACTGATGAAGAGGGGAGTGCTCCGCAGACCCAGCAGTTAGACCGCTTGTGGAATGCAGCGCAGGAGTGAGCCCAGGACAGGAAGGCATTGTCTTGAGGATCAAACAGCAGATTCAGGACTTTTCGAGTCAGCAGAAGTAGACTCACATAGATTATCAGGCCCATCCGCTGCCCTTTGCTTAACTCTAGAGCTTGGGTCAGAGCCACAAGCTCCGCTAACTGAGCACTGGTTCCCTGGGGGAGAGATTTTGCTTCCAAAACCTGTTCAGCAGTCACCACGGCGTAACCTGCTTTACGCTTTCCATCCCGAACAAAAGAACTGCCATCTGTAAATATTTCCATGTCAGGATTGTCTAATGGGGTATCCTTTAGATCCTCCTGAGCTGCATAGTTTAAAGTTAGGAACTGAGAACAGTCGTGATCAGGTGTGTCATTTTCCTTCTCAGGAAGGAAAGTGGCAGGATTTAGATTTCCACAAGCTTTAAGCTTAGTTACTGGTCCTTCTAACAACGACTGATATTTAAGAAGCCTACTGTCTGTCATCCAAATATTAACCTTAGAATTTAAGATTCCACTCACATCATGAGAAGTCAGTAAAGTAAGGTTGCACCCATTAATTATTTTTAAAGCTTCAGGTGCTAATAAAGCCGCTGCCCCAATTACTCTTAGGCAGTGGGGCCACCCACGTGAAACTACATCTAATTCTCTGCTTAGATAGTTGCTGGTGAGGCCCTCGGGATTGTGTCAAAACTCCCAATGCCACACCTTTTCTTTCAGTGACAAACAAATTCTGACCCTGTGGGCAAGCTCAGAGCTGGATCTTGCAGGAGAGCAGTCTGAAGCATCTTAAAAAGCCTTTTGAGATTCTGGAGACCAAACCAGTTTGTCGGTTTGGGCCTGCTTAGTTTCAGCTATAAGTTTATATAAAGGCCGGGCAAGTTCCCCATAACCCGGAATCCAAATGTGACAGTAAACTGTGATTCCCCAAAATCCTCTCAATTGTCTTAAAGTCATAGGTAGGGGGTGATTTAGTATAGGTTTAATTCTCTCAGGGCCTGTGCCCCTAGTTCCTTCTGATATGATTAGGCCCAGATATCTAACCAATTGTTGACAAAGCTGAGCCTTTTCTCTTGATGCCTTGTAACCACAGCCTGCCAGAAAGTTTAAGAAATCTTCTGAGACTCGCGAACAAGCTTCCTCTGTCTCAGCACAGAGCAAAATATCATCTACATATTGTAACACCACCACTTCAGAGCTATTAAAGTTTTCTGGATCCCGTGACAAAACTTTGTCCGAATAAGTGAGGACTGTCACGAAATCCCTGGGGCAAAACTGTCCAGGTTAACTGAGAAGCTGGCTGCGTAGGGTCTTCAAAGGCAAATAGAAATTGACTTTCTTCCGCCAAAGGCACTGAATAGAAGGCATCCTTTAAATCAATTACTGAGAAATATTTGGCTCGTTCAGGAATTTCAGACAATAGCATATAAGGATTAGGCACCACAGGGTGTAAAGGAACTACAGCCTCATTTATTATTCGTAAATCTTGAACTAGTCTCCATTTACTATTCGATTTCTTTATACCCAAAATAGGAGTGTTGCTAGGACTGTTACAGGGAATTAATAGTCCCTGCTCCTTTAAATTTTCGATGATGGGTTTTAACCCTTCCTTAACCTCAGGTTTCAGTGGATACTGCTGCTTATGTGGGAATACGTGCGGGTCTTTGAGCTTAACTATAGGAATAGCATCTTGTGCTCGACCCACAGATTTTCCATCAGCCCATACTCCAGCATTTACATTTTGTTCAACTAAAGGGAGAGGAAGGGAGGGCTCCATATTCATGAAAACAGAGGCATGGACCTTGCTCAGTATATCCCTTCCCAAAAGGGGTGAGGGAGATTCTGGCACGATCAGAAACTCGTGTGAAAACAACACAGAATCCCAGTTGCGAGATAAAGAATAAATGAAATAATACCTTTTGGCTCGTCCAGACAGTCCATTACGGAAGTGGATCGTGAAGAAAGTGGGCCAGGGGCTTCAGTAAGCACAGAATAAGTTGCCCCAGTATCTAAAAGGAAATCGACGGATTGGCCCTCCACAATTATTAATACCGGGGTTCCTCAGCTGTAATTAGGACGGGAGCTTGTGTGGGGACCCCCGGGCACCTTCAGTCCTGATTGTCTTGAGAGTCCGACCCCAGAGACCTACGCCTCTGGGGGAAGTCTCTCTTCCAGTGTGGTCTTTTGCAGACCAGACATGGAGCTGGGGGCGGCTTAGATGCCTGAGAGCAATCCCACTTGAGATGTTCCTCCTTTCCACAGTAATAGCAAGCCCATCCCTTTTCACCTGGGCCCCTCTGGGCATTTTTCTCAGGCTGTTTAAGAACGTTTTTCATAGCCATGGCGAAGGCTTCCGCCTTTTCCTTTGTCTTTTTTTGCCTTTCTTTCTTTTCCTTATATTCCCTACCATAATAGACTGTCTGAGCCAGTTGTAACAGAGTATCTAAAGACTGATTTGGTCCATACGCCCGTTTTAATAGCTTACGGCGGATATCTGGAGCCGACTGAGTGAGAAATCTATCCTTTAAGATCACTTTTCCCTCTTCACTTTCGGGATCAATCTCAGTGAATCTGCGAAGGCCTTCTCTCCGTCTATCTAGGAATTTACCAGGAGCTTCCTTCTCCTCCTGTTCTATGTCTGCCAATTTGCCATAGTTTAAAGGCTTAGAACGCGCCTGCCTAAGTCCTTCAAGAATACATCTAACAAAATGACTCTGATGCCATCTTCCTTTAGCTGTGTTGTAGTCCCAGTCTGGTTCTATAGTTGGGACCGCCTGATTCCCAGTGGGGAGGGCCGCTATCTCGTTCTCCCTCCTCCCTACTGAATCATTACCAAGCCATTCATCTCCATAAGCAACCGCTTTTCCCAAAACTCGAGTCTTTGACTCAGGAGTCAGCGTTTGTCCCAAGATATACATCACATCCTTCCAAGTGAGGTCATAAAGCAGAGTAACACCTTTAAAAGCTCTAATATATTTTTCTAGGTCCTCTAAATAGTCTCCCAGATCCTTCTTGATTCTTTGTATTTCTTGATAAGAAAAAGGCTTATTAACTCTCACAGACTGATTATTTCTCCCGGTGGGTGTTTCATAAAGAGGCAACAGCTTGTGTGGCTGTTCCTCAGTCTCTCTGGCTGCTCTGCGCATATGATCCCAGGGATAGATTGGAGAAACATGTTTTTCTTTTTCTCTTTGTCTCCTGTCCTCCATCTCATCTCTTACTTCGATGGTCTGAGTTTCTACTGAAACCAGAGTAGTCTGAGATTGTACTGAGACAGGAGATGTAAAGGAGGGAGCTGAAGGTTTCACGCCCAAATCTATACCCTTAGGACATAAGTCTGGCATATTTTGCAGGGAGAAAAAGGGCAACATATATGCTACTTCTACCCATTTCCCTTGTTCCTTACAGAACCGGTCTAACTGTAGAACAGTATTATACTTAAGAGACCCTCAAACTGGCCACCGGTCGCCGTCCTCCAATGGATACTGTGGCCATGCAGTATCACATAGGAAGACCAGGTATATCTTCTTTAAGCCCTGGGAATCAAATCTATCCCAGTTTTTCAGGATACAGTTCAAAGGAGTGAGGCTGGAATTGTTAGCTCCCATCTGTAAGAGAGAAAAAAAGCGACCAAGGCCATTTTTCTACTGGAGGCGTCCCTCCTTGCTCTAGATGGGGGTGTAGACAGACGTTACACCAGAAGCTTTTCCTTCCTAGTCGGACTTAGCCTGTCCCTTACCGACACAGGCGCAGTCCGCATCCCTCCCAGTTCTACCACTGAGATAGGGTGAGGATGTACCAGGGGTAGACCTGATAGCATCCCTACTTGATGTCCAGCTCTTCACCCTTAACCTTGCTTGCCTCTGAAGCCACCCGGGGTGCAATCAGAGTAACCTTTCAGAATGCCTCCCAAGCAAAGACCGCTGGGGAAAGCATTTGTCACCTGAGTGCCTGTGCACAACCCTGAGTATTTCCTGACCACAGTAAGACTGATACGAACATAAAACTGAGATGTTCTTTCCAAACATCACACCACCAGTATAATAGCCTCCTCTGATCTACTAAGAGCCGGCGTTACCAAAGGAAAAAACCCATTGCAGTCCCAGTCTGAGTAACCTTTAACCTCAGAGATGTTCTTGGAGCTAGAGTTCCATCTAGCTTCTGAACTTTTGATTCCTAGCGAGGCTAGGTGCTTTCTTGACTGCCAATCCAAGTTTGGGACCTAAGCCACAGTACACAGTAACAGTATAGATCACAAGTCCCTTGAAAGTCTATGATCCGATAGATTAGGTTAGTACTTCTAATTCCCAAGGAGTTATGACATGGTCAAAGAGACTGAAAAGTTTGACCGAGAATGGAGAGTTCGGTCCACATGCTTTGCCCATTTCTGGTTGGTTGCTGAAGGAGACATTGGGTGCCTCTTGGCATTGGCAGGTCGGTATAACCCCCTGACAGGTTTCTGCCATAAGCTGTATGAGATCACCGTGGAACCGCAGAGCAGGGCTCCTTACTTTCTTCACGCAGGGCATGTCATTCATTCACACAAGCACACCGTAGAGTTAGGAATGTAGAGAAAGAAAAAAAGGTTTGTCCTTTCTTCCTCCTTGAGAATTCCAGACCTCTCTCTCCTTGGGGACCCCTAGACTCCTTATCAACCTGCCTAGGAAATGACTCTCTCACTGCTAAGTCGCTTCAGTTGTGTCCATCTCTGTGTGACCCCGTAGATGGCAGCCCACCAGGCTCCCCCGTCCCTGGGATTCTCCAGGCAAGAACACTGGAGTGGGTTGCCATTTCCTTCTCCAGTGTATGAAGGTGAAAAGTGAAAGTGAAGTCGCTCAGTCATGTCCAACTCTTAGCGACCCCATGGACTGCAGCCCACCAGGCTCCTCCACCCATAGGATTGTCCAGGCAAGAGTACTGGAGTGGGTTGCCATTGCCTTCTCCCATCTTGGCCTAGTTAAACTTAATCCTTCAGATCAGATCAGATCAGTCACTCAGTCATGTCTGACTCTTTGCGACCCCATGAATCTCAGCACGCCAGGCCTCCCTGTCCATCACCAACTCCCGGAGTTCACTCAGACTCATGTCCATAGAGTCAGTGATGCCATCCAGCCATTTGATCCTCTGTTGTCCCCTTCTCCTCCTGCCCCCAAACCCTCCCTGCATCAGAGTCTTTTCCAATGTGTCAACTCTTTGCATGAGGTGGCCAAAGTACTGGATGGAGTTTCAGCTTTAGCATCATTCCTTCCAAACCAATCCCAGGGCTGATCTCCTTCAGAATGGACTGGTTGGATCTCCTTGCAGTCCAAGGGACTCTCAAGAGTCTTCTCCAACACCACAGTTCAAAAGCATCAATTCTTCAGTGCTCAGCCTTCTTCACAGTCCAACTCTCACATCCATACATGACCACTGGAAAAACCATAGCCTTGACTAGATGAACCTTTGTTGGCAAAGTAATGTCTCTGCTTTTGAATATGCTGTCTAGGTTGGTCATAACTTTCCTTCCAAGGACTAAGCGTCTTTTAATTTCATGGCTGCAGTCACCATCTGTAGTGATTTTGGAGCCCAGAAAAATAAAGTCTGACATTTTCCACTGTTTCCCCATCTATTTCCCATGAAGTGATGGGACCAGATGCCATGATCTTTGTTTTCTGAATGTTGAGCTTTAAGCCAACTTTTTCACTCTCCACTTTCACTTTCATCAAGAGGCTTTTTAGTTCCTCTTCACTTTCTGCCATAAGGGTGGTGCCATCTGCATATCTGAGGTTATTGATATTTCTCCCAGCAATCTTGATTCCAGCTTGTGTTTCTTCCAGTCCAGCGTTTCTCATGATGTACTCTGCATGTAAGTTAAATAAGCAGGGTGACAATATACAGCCTTGACAAACTCCTTTTCCTATTTGGAACCAGTCTGTTGTTCCATGTCCAGTTCTAACTGTTGCTTCCTGACCTGCATCTCAAGAGGCAGGTCAGGTAGTCTGGTATTCCCATCTCTTTCAGAATTTTCCACAGTTTATTGTGATCCACACAGTCAAAGGCTTTGGCATAATCAATAAAGCAGAAATAGATGTTTTTCTGGAACTCTCTTGCTTTCGATGATCCAGCGGATGTTGGCAATTTGATCTCTGGTTCCTCTGCCTTTTCTAAAACCAGCTTGAACATCAGGAAGTTCACGGTTCACATATTGATGAAGCCTGGCTTGGAGAATTTTGAGCATTACTTTACTAGCGTGTGAGATGAGTGCAATTGTGCGGTAGTTTGAGCATTCTTTGGCATTGCCTTTCTTTGGGATTGGAATGAAAACTGACCTTTTCCAGTCCTTTGGCCAGTGCTGAGTTTTCCAAATTTGCTGGCATATTGAGGGCAGCACTTTCACAGCATCATCTTTCAGGATTTGGAATAGTTCAACTGGAATTCCATCACCTCCACTAGCTTTGTTCGTAGTGATGCTTTCTAACTTAATCCTTAGGTATTGTTAATGAGTTTTTAAAGTAAGTAAACATGTATTTCCTCAGCATATTTAGTGAGTTTATTATGGGTAACCTTTCAACTATACATATTATTGTATAAGTTTCCCAGGTTTTCTGTTCTTCACAAAATATATAGTCCCTGTGTTAGGTGATTTTATAGATGTAACATTCATTTTCTTGGGCACAATAGTAGCATGTGGTAATGTAGGAAAACATCCTTATTCTCAGAGGATGCATGCTGATGTATTTAAATGTGAAGTGCCATGTTGTTCTGTATGTACTTTACAGTGGCTCAAACAGAAGTGTGTGTGTGTGTGTGTGTAGACAGTAAGGTAAGTAGATACAGTAAACTGGTAACCATTATTGAAGCAAAGCAGAGATTGTATATGTGTGTTCATTTCACTACCATATTTTAACTTTTCTATGGCTATTTGCAATTTTTATCATAAAGGATTAGGAAAAAGATATATACTCCCTTTCTGTAATTATGCTGGGTTTTTTTGTTAAGGTATGTAGCATTTTAAAATATTTGACCCAAGGCAGCATATATAAAGTACATTTATATTTCTATAGCTGCTTTTATTAGTATTTGCTTCTGCCTTTACCTTTTATAATTCTTATATTTGTGTTTATTTATTTATTTTTTGCACCAAACATTATATGTATGATTTTAAGAAAAGTTATACACATGCCCAGATACTCATCACCTAGGTTAAGCAATATAAATTATAATTTCTTAAAAGCCCCTTATGTTTTCCCAACTCTTCCTATACCAATATCCACTATTCTTACTTTTGTGGTAATTATTAATATTACTGTTCTTTTCTTTGTAGTTAGACCAACCAGGTGTATGTTATTTTCTCTTTTTTCATTTATATTTATCTGTTGATTTTTAAAAAATAAATTGTTGAAGTATAGTTGATTTACAATACTATATTAGTTTCTGATGTACAACAGTGATTTGATATTTTTATAATTATTCTCCATTTAAAGTTATCACAGAATAATGCATTTCCCTTTGCTGTCAGTATATCCTTGTTGATTATTTATATTATACATAGTAGTTTGTGTCTCTTAATCCCATGCTCCTGTCTTGCCCCTTCCTTCTTTCCTCTCCCCACTGGTATTCACCAGTTTATTCTCTGTATCTCGAGTCCATTTCTGTTTTGTTATATACATTTATTTATTTTTTCGACTCCACATATAATTGATAACATAGAGTATATGTCTGTCTCTGATTTACTTCACTGAGCATAATACCCTCTAGGTCCATCTACTTTGTATACACCCTTTTTGGGAATGTAAACTGGTGTAGCCACTATGGAAAACATTATGGAGGTTCCTCAAAAAAGTAAAAATAGAACTAACATATGATTCAGCAATTTCACTGCTGGGTATATGTCTGAAGAAAATGAAGACATTAGTGTGAAAAGATACATGCGCCCCAGTGTTCATAACAGCTTTATTTACAATAGCCAAGATATGGAAACAGCCTAAGTGGTTATCAACAGATGAATATAAGGAAGATGTGAATAGGTGGTATATTATGTACAATGAAATATTACTTGGCAATAAACCGGTATTTATTCTTAAGCAGTATGTTATTTGGTCTTGCTAGATTTGAACTTTATATAAATGGAATTATATTTTGTGTATGCTTTTGTGATTTGACTCTTTTGGTCTAGGGTATACTCAAAAGTCTAGTGAAAGTCGTCAGTCCTGTCCAACTCTTTGCAACCCCATGGACTGTATAGACTATGGAATTCTCCAGGCCAGAATACTGGAGTAGACGGCTGTTCCCTTCTCCAGAGGATCTTCTCAACCTAGGGATCGAACCCAGGTCTCCCACATTGTAGGCGGATTCTTTACCAGCTGAGCCAGGAGAGACTGACTGAGGCGGAAACTGGATCTTGTTCTGATGGGCGGGGCCATGGCTAGTAAATCTTTAATCCAATTTCCTGTTGATGGGTAGAGCTGTGTTCCCTCCCTGCTGTTTACCTGGGGCCAAAGCATGGTGGGGTAATGGAGATAATGGTGACCTCCTTCCAGAGGTCCCATGCATGTACTGCTACACTCACTGCCTCCAGCCCTGCAGCAGGCCACCACCGACCCACACCTCTGCTGGAGACTCCTGGACACTCACGGGCAAGTCTGGGTCAGTCTCTTGTGGGGTCACTGCTCCTTTCTCCTGGGTCCTGGTGCACACAGGGTTCTGTTTGTGCTCTCCAAGAGTCTATTTCCCAGTCCTGTGTAAGTTCTGGCAGCTCTATGGTGAGGTTAATGGTGACCTCCTCCAAGAGGGCTATGCCACACCCAGGTCTGATGCATCCAGAGCCTTGTCCCTGTTGCAATCCACTCCACTGCTGACCAGTACCTCCACGGGAGACGCTCAAACACATTTCTGTCTCAGTCTCTGTGGGGTCCCTGGGTCCTGGAGTGCACAAGGTTTGTTTGAGCCCTCTGAGTGTCTCTGGCGAGAATGGGATTTGATTCTAAACGTGAATTCGCCCCTCTGATCATCTTGCTGGGGCTTCTCATTTGCCACTGGGCATGGGGTATCTCCTCACAGCTGCTTCAGCTCCATGCAGCCGCCACTCCGGCACTGCACAGAGTTTTATTAAAGCATGAAAAGGGACACAGAAAGCTTCTGACAGAGACATCAGAAGGGGGAAAGTGAATGCCCAGATAATCTTCACAACCCAAGATAATCACCATGGTATGATCACTCATCTAGAGCTAGACATCCTGGAATGTGAAGTCAGGTGGGCCTTAGGAAGCATTACTATGAACAAAGCTAGTAGAGGTGATGGAATTCTAGTTGAGCTATTTCAAATCCAAAAAGATGATGCTGTGAAGGTGCTGCACTCAATATGCAAATTTGGAAAACTCAGCAGTGGCCATAGGACTGGAAAAGGTCAGTTTTCATTCCAGTCCCACAGAAAGGCAATGCCAAAGAATGCTCAAACTACCACACAACTGCACTCATCTCACATGCTAGTAAAGTAATGCTCAAAATTCTCCAAGCTAGGCTTCAGCAGTACGTGAACTGTGAACTTCCAAATGTTCAAGCTGGTTTTAGAAAAGGCAGAGGAAATCAAATTTCCAATATTGGTTGGATTATCAAAAAAGCAAGAGAGTTCCAGAGAAACATCTATTTCTGCCTTATTTACTATGCCAAAGTTTTTGACAGTGTGGATCACCACAAACTGTGGAAAATTCTTAAAGAAATGGGAGTCCCAGACCACTTGAACTGCCTCCTGAGAAATCTGTATGCAGGTCAGGAAGCAACAGTTAGAACTGGACATGGAACGCAGACTGGTTCCAAATAGGAAAAGGAATATGTCATGGCTGTATATTGTCACCCTGCTTATTTAACTTATATGCAGAGTCATCATGAGAAACGCTGGGCTGGAGAAAGCACAAGCTGGAATCAAGATTGCTGGGAGAAATATCAATAACCCCAGATATGCACATGATACCACCCTTATGGCAGAAAGTGAAGAGGAACTAAAAAGACTCTTGATGAAAGTGAAAGAGGAGAGTGAAAAAGTTGGCTTAAAGCTCAACATTCAGAAAACTAAAATCATGGCATCTGGTCCTATCACTTCATGGGAAATAGATGGGGAAACAGTGGAAACAGTGTCAGACTTTTTTGGGAGGGCTCCAAAATCACTGCTGATGGTGATTGCAACCATGAAATTAAAAGACGCTTACTCCTTGGAAGGAAAGTTATGACCAACCTAGACAGCATATTAAAAAGCAGAGACATTACTTTGCCAACAAAGGTTCGTCTAGTCAAGGCTATGGTTTTTCCAGTGGTCATGTATAGATGTGAGAGTTGGACTGTGAAGAAAGCTGAGCGCCGAAGAATTGATGCTTTTGAACTGTGGTGTTGGAGAAGACTCTTGAGAGTCCCTTGGACTGCAAGGAGATCCAACCAGTCCATCCTAAAGGAGATCAGTCCTGGGTGTTCATTGGAAGGACTGATGTTGAAGCTGAAACTCCAATACGTTGGCCACCTAATGTGAAGAGTTGACTCATTGGAAAAGACCCTGATGCTGGGAAAGATTGAGGGCAGGAAGAGAAGGGGATGACAGAGGATGAGATGGTTGGATGGCATCATCAACTCAATGGACACGAGTTTGAGTGAACTCTGGGAGTTGCTGTGGATAGGGAGGCCTGGTGTGCTGCAGTCCATGGGGTCACAAAGACTCAGACATGACTGAGCGACTGAGCTGAACTGATACTCAAAAGTATACCCTGGATTCATGAAACTGTAGTTTTGATTCATGAAACTGTAATTTATGTATTTTCACTGCTATATAGTCTTCCACTAAATGATTTTTTTTCCCTCCATGTTTTATACATCTGCTGTCTATTCACTAATATTTGACTCATTTCTCACCTTTAGCTGTTGCAGACAGTGCTGCTGTGAACATTTTTATACGTGCCTCCCAGAGAACAAGTGCAAGAATTTCATTATAGTATCTTCTGTGTTAGAAATTGCTGAATAGTAGAATATTTACACCTTTAACTTTACTGATTATACACAATTATTTTGTAAAGTGGGTATACCAGTTTACACTAAGAGTACACATTGCTCAGCACTCTCATTGATTTACTGTTGCTAGGTTTTGTACGGTCACCAATCTGGTGGCTGTCAAAAGATGTTTCATTACCATGTTTCCCTCATCACCAGTGGGACTGAATGTAGTTTCATGTGGACTCATGGCTTTTGGCCGTTCTTATTTCCTCTTCTGTAAAGTGTCTGTTCAAGCCTTTTAGTTTTCTATTAAGGTGATTTGTCTTTTCTTATTGCTTTATAGGCACTGTTTATATATTCTGGATGTTTGTTTTGTTTTATTTCCGTTAAATTGCTATGATATTTTTCTCCTATTTTGTCACTTGTTTTTTCACTGTAATTTTTTTTAATGATAGAAGTTCTCAATTTTAATATAATTGGATTCATTATTCTCTGTTAAGATACACTTTCTGGGTCATATTTAAAAGGACATAAATATATCTTGGGAGAAGGAAATGGCAAGCCACTCCAGTATTCTTGCCTAGAGAATCCTGTGGACAGTGGTGGGCTGCTGTCCATAGGGTCGCACAGAGTCAGACATGACTGAAGCGACTTAGCATGCATGCATGCATTGGAGAAGGAAATGGCAACCCACTCCAGTGTTCTTGCCTGGAGAATCCCAGGGACGGAGGAGCCTGGTGGGCTGCCATCTATGGGGTCGCGCAGAGTTGGACACGACTGAAGCAACTTAGCAGCAGCAGCAAATATATCTTATTTGTTGAATTCTAAAATTTTACAATTTTACCTTCCACGTTGTTTTTAGTTAATAGACTTTATTTCTTAGAGAAGTTTTAGGTTTATAGAAAAGTTGAACAGAAAGTACAGAGTTTCCATACTTTCCCTCTCACTCCTCTACTCCCTAGTTCCCCGTATTGTTAACATCTTCTGTTAGTGTGGCATATTTGTTAGAATTGATAAACCAATAGTGATACATTATTATTGACTAAAGTCCATAGTTTCCATTAGGGTTTACTCTTTGTGTTGCACAGTTCTATAGATTTTGACAAATGCATATTGTCGTGTGCCTGCCTTTATAGTTTGATATGGAATAGCGTAACTGCCCCAGAATCCCCGTACTCCACCTATTCACCTCGCCCTCTGTTTCTTCAAATCCTGGCAATCATCGATCTTTCTACTGTCTCTGAAGTTTCTCTTTTCCAAAATACGATTGGAATCATATATACTATGTAGCCTTTTCAGACTGGGCTCTTTCACTTAGAAATATACATTTATATTTCCTCCATGTCTCTTCATGGCTTGATAGCTCTTTTTTTTTTTTTCAGTTGCCAGATAATATTCCATTGTGTGAATGCATCACAGTGTGTTTGTTTATCCATTCGTCTATCGCAGGGCATCGTAGTTGCTTTCAGTTTTTGGTGGTTATGAATGAAGCCGCTGTGAACATTCATGTGCATGTTTTTGCCTGGACATAAATCAATCACTTTGGTTTTTGAGTTAGATAGGAGGCTGATTTTATAACTGATTGTCTGGCACCATATACTGAAAAATCCATTCTTTCTCCACTTTGTGAAATTCTCTCTCTCTCATAGATCAAATGTCTGTATATGAAAGATTCTATTTGGGGGGTTCTGTTCTATCCCTTTAGTCTATTTGTTTAATTCAGTATGAAATATCAGGAGTTTTGTTTGTATATACAAGTTGGGAGTTTGGGAGAGACACGTAGGCTGCATTTGGGGAGACATCAGTATATATTTGGTATTCAAAACCATGAGGTTGAATAGAATCTTTAACAGACTCTCCAAATGAATGCATATGTATAGATAAGAGAAAGGAGTCTGTATTAGTTTTCTGTGACTATAGAAAAATATGATATCCAGTTACCACAAACAGTGGCTTTAAAAAACAGAAATTTGTTTTTTCATTGTTCTGGCAGTCAGAAGTCTTAACTAAGTTTCAGAGGGTTAAATCATGCTATCAGCAGCACTGTGTTCCTTCCGGAGGCTTTAGCAGAGAACCTGTTTCATCTTTGAGCATCTCAAGCAGCATTCCTTGAAGCCTTGATTCATAGCCCCTTCCTCCATCTTTAAAGCTATTGGAGTGCTGTCTTTTCTATGTTACTGCTTCCTACTTCTGTCACATGACCTTTTTCATCTGTGTGAATTTAAGTGTCCTTTTAAAAGAACACTTAGAATTTCATTTAAGGTCCACCTGTATATTGAACTCATCTCACATGCTAGTAAAGTAATGCTCAAAATTCTCCAAGCCAGGCTTCAGCAATACGTGAACTATGAACTTCCTGATGTTCAAGCTGGTTTTAGAAAAGGCAGAGGAACCAGAGATCAAATTGCCAACATCTGCTGGATCATCGAAAAAGCAAGAGAGTTCCAGAAAAACATCTATTTCTGCTTTATTGACTATGCCAAAGCCTTTGACTGTGTGGCTCACAGTAAACTGTGGAAAATTCTGAAAGAGATGGGAATACCAGACCACCTGACCTGCCTCTTGAGAAACTTGTATGCAGGTCAGGAAGCAACAGTTAGAACTGGACATGGAACAGCAGACTGGTTCCAAACAGGAAAAGGAGTACATCAAGGCTGTATATTGTCACCCTGCTTATTTAACTTCTATGCAGAGTACATCATGAGAAATGCTGGGCTGGAAGAAGCACAAGCTGGAATCAAGATTGCTGGGAGAAATATCAATAACCTCAGATATGCAGATGACAATACCCTTATGGCAGAAAGTGAAGAGGAACTAAAAAGCCTCTTGATGAAAGTGAAAGTGGAGAGTGAAAAAGTTGGCTTCAAACTCAACATTCAGAAAACGAAGATCATGGCATCTGGTCCCATCACTTCATGGGAAATAGATGGGGAAACAGTGGAAAATGTCAGACTTTTATTTTTGGGGGCTCCAAAATCACTGCAGATGGTGACTGCAGCCATGAAATTAAAAGACGCATACTCCTTGGAAGAAAAGTTATGACAACCTAGACAGCATATTGAAAAGCAGAGACATTACTTTGCCAACAAAGGTCTGTCTAGTCAAGGCTATGGTTTTTCTAGTGGTCATGTATGGATGTGAGAGTTGGACTGTGAAGAAAGCTGAGTGCTGAAGAACTGATGCTTTTGAACTGTGGTGTTGGAGAAGACTCTTGAGAGTCCCTTGGACTGCAAGGAGATCCAACCAGTCCATTCTAAAGGAGATTAGCCCTCGGTGTTCTTTGGAAGGAATGATGCTAAAGCTGAAACTCCAGTACTTTGGCCACCTCATGCAAAGAGTTGAGTCATTGGAAAAGAGTCTGATTGGGGATTGGGGGCAGGAGAAGAAGGGGACGACAGAGGATGAGATGGCTGGATGGCATCACCGACTTGATGGACATGAGTTTGGGTGAACTTCAGGAGTTGGTAATGGACAGGGAGGCGTGCTCCGATTCATCGAGTCGCAAAGAGTCGGAAACGACTGTGTGACTGAACTGAACTTATATTGAAGGGTAATGTTTCATCTCAAGATTATTAAGTTAGTCACTTCTACAAAGTCTTGTAAAGTCATATTCATAGGTTCCAGGTATTAGGACATGGACATCTCGGGACGCCTTTAATACAGCATACTGCAGTCTTCCCTGTGGTCCCCAAGGATTCATGTCTGTCCTCGTGCAAAATACATTCACCTCAACCCAACATCTCCAAAAGTCTCAGCCCATTACAGCATTCACTCAGAGCCCCTCCTCTGAAGGATCACAAGTCCCCAGAATATCATCATCAAAATCAGGTATTGTTATACTGTAGGCACGATCCATTCTGGAACAAAATTCCTATCCGTCACGGACCTATTGAACTAGGAAGCAAATGATCTATTGAGATCATCAGCCCCCAGAATATAATAGTGACACAGAGGCATAAGGTAACAGTTACAAGTATTTCAAAAAGGATTCAGTGGAAGGAAGAAAAGACTCACTGGTCCCAAGCAATTTTGAAATTCAGTGTTGAAAATCTTACTAGGTTTCAAGACCGGAGAGTAATCTTTTGTGACTTGAGGCTCTGCCCTCTGGGTCATTTACTCTACTCTCTGAGTCACCCTTCCTTTTTCTTGAAGGGTAAAGAAGTTGTTTTAGCTCGGCTTCCCTAGTGGCTTAGTGGTGAACAGCCTACCTGAGGTGGGTTTCATTTCCCCTGCAGAAGCAAGTGGCAGCCCACACCGGTGTTCTTGTATGGAAATTCCATGGACAGGGGAGCCCAGCAGGCTACAGTCTGTGGGGTCGCAGAGTCAGACATGACTTTGCTACTAAACAAGTTTTATTAGCCTGTTTACTGCTTGTAGAATTTTGGAAGTTTGACAGTCTTCCTTCATTTCATCCTATTCTTGTCCTTTTTAAAAAAAATTATGTTTTAATTGTAGGGAAATTGCTTTATGATGATGTGTTGGTTTCTGCTGTACAACAGTGCAAGTCAGCCAAAATTATACACACAGCCATCCCTCTTGAGCCTCTCTCCTCTCCCTCCATCCCACCCCCCTCAATCATCACAGACCACCAGGTTGGGCTCCTTGTGTAATATAGCAACTTCTCACCAGCTATCTGTTTCACACTTGATAGTGTATATGTGTCTATGCTACTTTATTTGTCCCACTCTTTTCTTCCCCCACTGTATCCACAAGTTCATTCCCTACATCTGTGTCGAATTTGAGTCATTCTAGTGAGGTGAATGAACTTAGAGTCTGTTTTACAGAGTGAAGTAAGTCAGAAGGAGAAAAATAAATACTGTATATTAACACATATATATGGAATCTAGAATAAAGGTATCGATGAACCTATTTGTAGGAAAAGAGTGGAGACACAGGTGTATCCTTGTTCTTTTCAATCCAAGCAGATAGTGTTTCTGCAGGTATAACATTCTCAATTTATTTGTTTATGGTTCTGGAGGTCAGAAATACAAACTGTTTTATGGGACTAAATCAAGACTTCAGCAGAGCCAAACATCCCCCCACCCCCCCACCCCGCCGCAGAGATATTAAGAGAGAATCTGTTTCCTTGCCTTTTTCAACATCTAATTACTTCTCCCGTCCCTTCTTCTTTGTGAAATCTCCTTGTCACTTCCTCCTTTGGGAACGCTTGTGGTTACATTCAGGGTTCATCCAGATAATTCAGAATGAGTTCCCCGTCTTTAGGATTTTAAATTAAGACCCTCAGCTTAATCACATTTCAAAGTTTTTGCCATATAAGGTAGCATTTACAGGTTCCAGGAATTAGGCATGGTATCTTGAGGGATGATTATTCAGCCTACCACAGAGTTAAGGGCTGGTCCCGAGAGCATAGCAATGTTAAAAGTTTGAGGAGAAGAGAAGGAACCAGCAAAAGAGTATGAGAAGGAATGATCAGGGAGGTAGGAAGAGAGCCAGGGGAGTGTGGTATCCTGAAGGTTAAGTGAGAAAAGTGTCCTAAAATGAGAGAGTGATCAGCTAAAGCTCAAGATGAGCACTGATCCCTTGAATAGTTAGCAACAAGGGAGGTTATTACTGATCCTGACAGTTTAAGTTCATAATAAATTCTTAAAGTGAAAAAGATCCTCTCTAAATCTCAAAAAAGAAAAAAAAAAGATAAAAATTATTATAGTAACATGAAGTAATTACTTACTTTATGAGGGGAAAGGCCATGTTACACTTTGTATAGTTTATAGTGGGGGTTTTCACCTCTTTTCAGGGAAACAATTTAGGCGTGAATACATCTCTTCAGCCATTGGAAGCTTTATACAGTTGACCCTTTAACGACAGAGTTTGAGTGCCTCATGTAGATTTTTCTCGATGGTAAATACTACAGTACTCCACAGCCTGCACTTAGTGGAACTCACAGATGCGGAACAGCTTTTATAGAGGAATCTTGGATGCAGGGGGTTTGCTCTAACTTGTACACAGGTTTTCACTACATGGAGGGTTGGCCCCCCTACCTCCTGTATTGTTCAGGGTCAGCTGTACTTCCACATAATCATGTTTCTTCTCTAGAAATGTAGTTTGGTCATTTAATATTCTAAGTTATTTGTGTGTGTAAGTAATGTTTTCAAGGTTCAACCGTGTTACGCTGTATATCAGCACTTCATTCCTGTTTGTAGACAAATAATATTCCATTGTTTGAATGTACAGTATTTGGTTATCCATTTATCAACTGATGATTAGATTATTTCCACCTTTTAGTTATTATTAATAATGTGGCTGTGAAAAATTTTGTGCAGATTTTCATTTCTCTTGGGCGTGGAATTGCTAAATCATGTGACAATGCTAGGTTTAAGCTTTTGAGGAACTGTCAGACTATATTCCAAAGCAGCTGCACTGTTGTAGATTCCCATCAGCAGTATTAAGGGTTCCAGTTTCTCCACATGCTCATCAGCACTTGCTATTATCTATATTTTTGATTGGCCATCCTAGTGGGTGTGAAGTGGAATCTCATTGTGGTTTTGTTTGTTTTCATTGGATTTTTTATTGGTATTTCCCTTATAGCTAATGCTGTTAGTATCTTTCATATGCTTATTTTCTATTTACATATATCCTTTGAAGAAATGTCTATTCAAGCCCTTTGCCTATGTTTTAATTATGTGGTTAGTATTTTTATTGAGTTGTAAAAGTTTTTTAATATATTCTATATCAAGTTGCTCTTCAGGTCTATGATTTTCAAGATTTTCTCCTATTCTGTGGGTTGTCTTTTCACTGTCTTACCAGGTCCTTTGAAGCACAAAAATTTTTGATTTTCATGAAGTCCTTTTTTTTCATTTGTTTAATTGCTTGTGTAGAAACTATTGCCTAAACTAAGATCATGAAGATTTGCACTTATGTTTTTTTCTAAGAGTTTTATAGTTTTGACTCTTACGTTCAGGTCTTTGATCCACTTCAGGTTAATTGTTACATATGATGTGAGATAGAAATTCAATTTCATTCTGTTGCTTGTCAGTATCCGGTTGTCCCAGCATCATTTGTTGAAAAGAATATTCTTTTCCTTATTAAGTGGTCTTGTCACTCTTCTAGAAAATTGGTTGACCATAAATGTGAGGAATTATTTTTAGATTCTTAACTCTATTGCTTTGTTATATACACTTGTCTTCCTACCAGTACCACACTATCTTTTTTTTAACTTGTAAATTGGAAGCAACTTAGATGTCCATTGACAGATGAATGGATAAAGAAGTTGTGGTACGTATATACAAAGGAATATTACTCAGCCATAAAAAGAACACATTTGAGTCAGTCCTAATGAGGTGGATGAACCTAGAGCCTGTTACACAGAGTGAAGTAAGTCAGAAAGAGAAAAACAAATATCATATATTAACGCACATGTGTGGAATCTAGAAAGAATACTGATGAGTGTATTTGCGGGGCAGCAGTGGAGATGCAGACATGGAGAACAGACTTGGGAGCACAATGGGGGAAGGAGAGGGTGGGGCAAATTGAGGGAGTGGCGTGGAAACACACCATCTTGATTACTGTAGCTCTGCAGTAAGTTTTGAATTCAGGAAATGTGTCCTCCAATTTTGTTGTTCTTTTTCAAGATTGTTTGGGCTATTTTAAAAATAATTTTTTGTTTAAAAAAAAAAAACATAAGATTTACCATCTTAACCGTTCTAACTGTGCAGTTCCTAACGTTTACATTCATTGTTGTGCAACCATTCTCCACAACTCTTCTCATCTTGCAAAACTGAAATTCTGTATCCATTAAACAACTCACATTTTCCCTTCTTCCCAGCCCCTGGTAACTATCATTCTATCTTGTCATGTTTCTATGAATTTGACTCCTTTAGATACCTCTGACAATTGCTTGACTGTGTAGTATTTAACTTTCTATAATGGGTTTATTTCACTTGTATAATGTCCTCAAGGTTCATCTGTGTTGTATCTTGTGACCAGATTTCCTTCCTTTCTAAGGCTGAATAATGTTTCATTGTATGTTTTGCCTATTTTTAATTCTATGAATTTTCATATGAATTTTAGGATGAGCTTGTCATATTCTGCCAAGAAGTCAGCTGTGATTTGGTAGGAATTGCACTGACTCTCCGGAGAAGGCAGTGGCACCCCACTCCAGTACTCTTGCCTGGAAAATCCCATGGACGGAGGAGCCTGGTAGGCTGCAGTCCATGGGGTCACTAAGAGTCAGGCACAACTGAGTGACTTCACTTTCACTTTTCACTTTCATGCATTGGAAAAGGAAATGGCAACCCACTCCAGTGTTCTTGCCTGGAGAATCCCAGTGACAGGGGAGCCTGGTGGGCTGCAGTCTGTGGGGTCGCACAGAGTCGGACACGACTGAAGTGACTTAGCAGCAGCATTGACTCTCTAGATTCTGTAGATCAATCTGAGGAGTAGTTCACCCTTAACAATATTGTCTCCCAACCCATGAACATGGAATGTCTTTACATTTATTTGGAACTTCTTTAATTTCTCTCAGAAATGTTTTATAATTTTCATAGTATGTTTTGCACTTGTTAAATTTATTCCTAAATATTTTATTCTTTTCATGTCATTCTAAATGGAATTATTTTTCTTAATTTGATTTTTGGTTTGCTCTTTGCTACTGTATTGAAAAACAATTGATTTTCATATATTGATCTCGTATCCTGCAACCTTATGGAACTCATTTCTTAGTTCTAGTAGTATTTTGGTGGATTCCTTAGAATTTTGTATATTCAAGATCATGTCATCTCCAAATTAAGATAGTTTTACAGTATTAGATTTAAAAACATTAATTCAGGAAACATGTATTGAGAACTTGCTCCCTGTCAGGCACTGTGCTCCACGTTGGAGCACATCTTTATAGAAATAAAAGACATAAACTCTGCGTTCATGAAGCTTGCACTCTAGTAGGAGACAGATCTTTAAACCAGTAATCACCATTCAGTGCTGTAAATGCTGGGATTGAGAGATGTGTAAAGTGAAGTGGTGGCACAGGCACAAAGGGAAGGGCTCCTCTGCTGTGGAGAGTTGGGGGAAATTTCACAGATGAGCTTTTGCAGAGCCCTGGACCATTTTGTAAATAAGTAGCCATGGTTATGATGACTCGTCATTTCAAGGCCAAAATGATCTTGGACGTTTAAAAAGTATTACATAGTACTTTGACTTTAAGACTTTTTTTTTTAACATCTGTCAAAATTTAAGCAGATTCGCATTAATAGTGAGACAGTACATCAAGTTTTCAAAGTATATACAGATGTTTGATTATGTAGTAAATCTGTTTCTATAAAAGCATATGATCACATTTGGGAAATTGCTGTTGCATGTCTTGGCAGTTTATTAAGAACTGAAAACTTTTAAAACTAACTGGTGTTTTGATAGATTAAGTTCAAGGCCACCTTTTGTTTAAATGATGTTTTGTTTTCTGTAATTAGACCATGCTAGGTGAATTAAGTGTGTAATTAAAAACAGAAGGTTTGGCTAATTCAGAGTAAATGAGTACAAAATACAAGGTCATTATCCATCTCTAGTGAGACTCCAGATGAAGAGTGCACATGGAATTATTTATACAACATTTTTCATGGTCAGAGTTCCTCCAGTTTGCTGTCCATGGCTTTTAAATTAAAGTAGTCACAGACTCTCCCAAAAACGTACCTGTAATATAGAAGCATGATCCCATTTACTGTACTCACCTGAATGGGAAACCAAAAAAGATTAGAATCTATCTTCTATCCCAAATAAAAAGGTAAAGTATACCTCTCCTGTTTCCAAAGTGAACATTTATTCTGTTGCTTGGCACACCGAGTTCATGGTTAGAATTCTGATAGCTTCTGAGAGTTCTGAATCTCAGTTGTTTCATCTTCGCACACCCTGGAGATGTGCAAGTGAAACACCTCTGGTTTAATGTGCTTCCTCAGCGCTTACTCACAGTGGGCACCCCGGGACGGGAAGTCTAGGAAGAGTTTTATTTAGAATATTTTTTCTCTTTATGGTTAAGGAATATGGTGCTTTTAGAAAACAGGTGTTTAATTTAGTGGTTTGATTCCTGGAGAACATTTGACTTGGTTACTGGAAGTGCAGAGCTTTAACTTCTCTTAGATAGTCCCTTCCCAGTTTGGCTCCAAGGGCCTCTCCGGCTCTTTTCTCACATTTTCCCTTCTGCAGTATCTGTATTACAGTTTCCTGGACCTCTCTAGCATCACGACCCCTCTCATTATCCATCTGTCTTTTGCCTGTCTTTCCAGGAACTGTTTAAGGTTGATATCCTCAGGGGAAAAGACAGGTTAGGCCTCTAAATAAATGTTTCTGTAGTCTCTTGTCACGCTCTCATTATGCACTGTAAGAATTACTTTTTAACCATCTGTCTTCCCCACATTTTAAATTCCTCTAGAGTAGAGATCATAACTGTCAGCACTGTTCCCAGCACCAAGGGTAGCTTCTGGCTAATAATAATAATAGTTCACTCAAACAATATTTGTTCCGTGAAATACTGGTTTGGATAAATGCTACAGATCTTTAAATTAGATTTAAATCAAGAGCAATACATGTATCAAAAATCTGTGTTCTACTAGTCACTGTTCTAGGCAAAACAAAACAACAAAATAATTTTTAAAAATTGGCAAATAAAAAAAATAATGGTAAAACAAAAATAATAAGTAGTCTCATTCTTCAGTCTCAAAAAGTTAAGTAAAAGACCTTTATTTTTGGGCATACCTTATTATAAAACTTTTTAAGTTAGGGAATAGTTTGGTAACTGTTGTCTTGAGATCTATTTTAATTCCCTAATCTAAACCAGTTAATTAGTTAAGCTGCCCTTGCAAACAATTATAATGCAGTAAGGTCATTGTTTAATGGAAGGATCTTTAAAACTGTAATTGAGAATATACAAAGAACACCAGAGTATTACCTGATAGAGGAAGGGGATGCTGTTTAAGAAGTTAGCATTTAAACAGACACCTAAGAATATGTAAGAATGTACTAGGCAGACAGGTGGGAAAATTGTGTTATATACAGAAGAGTTGGGCACAGGAAGACATATTCAGTGTTACTAAAGCATGAAGTTGAATTGGGAAGCGGTGGGAATGAGGAAGACAAGTGGCAGGTACATTTATGTCATATAAAGAAGGTTCAGTTCAGTTCAGTCGCTCAGTCATGTCCGACTCTTTGCAACCCCATGAAGTGCAGCACACCTGGCCTCCCTGTCCATCACCAACTCCCAGAGTTCACTCACACTTACATCCATCGAGTCAGTAATGCCATCCAGCCATCTCATCCTCTGTCGTCCCCTTCTCCTCCTGCCCCCAATCCCTCCCAGCATCAGAATCTTTTCCAATGAGTCAACTCTTCGCATGAGGTGGCAAAGTACTGGAGTTTCAGCTTTAGCATCTTTCCTTCCAAAGAAATCCCAGGGCTGATCTCCTTCAGAATGGACTGGTTGGATCTCCTTGCAGTCCAAGGGACTCTCAAGTCTTCTCCAACACCACAGTTCAAAAGCATCAATTCTTCGGTGCTCAGCCTTTTTCACAGTCCAACTCTCACATCCATACATGACCACTGGAAAAACCATAGCCTTGACTAGACAGACCTTAGTTGACAAAGTAATGTCTCTGCTTTTGAATATGCTATCTAGGTTGGTCATAACTTTTCTTCCAAGGAGTAAGCATCTTTTATTTTTTTAATTAAATTTATTTATTTTAATTAGAGGCTAATTACTTACAATATGGTATTGGTTTTGCCATACATCAACATGAATCCGCCACAGGTGTACACGTATTCCCAATCCTGAACCCCCCTCCCACCTCCCTCCCCATACCATCCCTCTGGGTCATCCCAGTGCACCAGCCCCAAGCTTCCTGTATCCTGCATTGAACCTGGACTGGCGATTCGTTTCACATATGATATTATACATGTTTCAATGCCATTCTCCCAAATCATTCCCCCCCCCCTCTCCCACAGAGTCCAAAATACTGTTCTATACATCTGTGTCTCTCTTGCTGTCTCCCATACAGGGTTATCGTTACCATCTTTCTAAATTCCATATATATGCATTAGTATACTGTACTGATGTTTTTCTTTCTGGCTAACTTCACTCTGTATAATTGGCTCCAGTTTCATCCACCTCATTAGAACTGATTCAAATGTATTCTTTTTAGTGGCTGAGTAATATTCCATTGTGTATATGTACCACAGCTTTCTTATCCATTCATCTGCTGATGGACGTTTTTTAATTTCATGGCTGCAGTCACCATCTGCAGTGATTTTGGAGCCCAAAAAATAAAGTCTGACACTGTTTCCATTGTTTCCCCATCTATTTCCCATGAATTTTTGCTTATAAACCTGAGAGCCACTGAAAAATTACAGTTAACCGATCTTTAAAACTAGGTTGCAAGGAATTGAGGTCAGAGGTAGTGAAATCATTAAAGAGAATGTTGCAATATGACATAATCTGAGAAATGCACAAAGGCAATGAAATGGATGGAAAGGGGCAGTTTTGAGAGAATTTCTAGCCACTAATGATTAGATGTAGGAAGTAAGAGAGAAAAGATCTCAGATGATTCCCAGATGTTACTTGAACCACTGGGTGGGTGATGGCTCCATCCACTCCATTAAGGAATATGACTTTTTAAGGGGGAATGTGATGAATTAGTTGTACATGTATAAATACTGTCAAAATTCGGAAAGAGCTGTATTTTTGGACATATCCAGAATTAGATCTCCACAGAAATATTTGTTTGGGCTAGAGATTCAGGATTGTGGGTTGTTGTTGAGCTGGTGTGGGCTTCCCTGGTGGCTCAGACGGTAAAGCGTCTGCCTGCAATGCGGGAGACCCGGGTTCCATCCCTGGGTTGGGAAGATCCCCTGGAGAAGGAAATGGCAATCCACTCCAGCACTCTTGCCTGGAAAATCCCACGGACGGAGGAGCCTGGTAGGTTACAGTCCTTGGGGTCGCAAAGAGTTGGACACAACTGAGCAACTTCACTTCACTTTTGAGCTGGTATAATTGAAGGGAAGCAGAGGGCGTGTAATAATAGAGGGACTGAGATGGATCCCTAATGAGCATGGACAAAGGCAGCGTGATGTCTTAAAAATACTGAGGGAAGAGAGCTTTTCAAGAAAGAGGAGGTAAACTTGTCAAGAGCTTCAGAAAGATTAAATCAATATGGGGACTCAAAACTGGAGATTGGATTTGACGCTTAGAACGTCAGTGTTGCTTTTAAGTGAAGCCACCTCCGTCAGATGGTGAGGCCTCAAGCCAGACTGCTTCAGAGTAGGGAGTGGACCAGGGGGAAGAAGTAGACTTTTTTCCCAGGAGCAGCTTCTGGGGAGATATTAAGGAGAGAGTTGAAGGAAAACTTTTTAATCCTATTTTGGTTTCGTCTTCCATATGAGAAACTTGAGGACTTTTACATGCTGAAAAGGAAGAACTAAGGTAGGAGTTTAAGGATTGATTAAAGGTAATCAATGCAGTAAAGTCCTTAATTAAGGGACGAGAGTGATGCCACCCAGAGCATTGATAGAGAAACCAAGTTTAGCTGGAAAAGGGAGAAGTGTTATTACAGTGTTAATCTGGGTCCGGGCAGTTTAGGGAGTACGGGTGGGTGCTAGAGAGGAGTGGCTGTTTGGAGATGCCACCTAATAATTACTCTCCTTTCCATTTGTCACTTCTGCCAAATATCTAGCCATCTCAAACCTTAACTACCATCGTAAGTCTTCCTGATTTTCTTGTTCCCTCTGAAAACACAGCAGAACACTTTTTAGGATTGCTTCCATCAGCCACAACACTGATGGTTTTCCCTTTCTCAAAACTATTTCTTCTGTAAATTATTATTGTTATTTTCAACATATTTGCTCTTGATTTTTAAACCTTTAAACCCTCTAATTTCACACTTTTTTTAGATTAACTTCATCCCCCACCACATTCTTTCCCCATTCCAACTTTACCGAATCAGATATTCTTCTGACAAACTCCTGAAAGCCAGGAAGATGTCATTTTCTTAAAACTCTCTTTAAATCCTGCTTTTACAGAAAGATCCTTGCAGAATGAATCCGAAATTGCAGTTTTGTTCAATTTTGGTAGGGGAAGACATCTTTCTTAATTTTATTGCTTTTAGCTTTACTTTTCTCTCTCATTCTTCTCTGCAACTCCCACACTGTCTTATCATTTTCAGTGTTGGAGAATTTAGAAATATGTATTTCTACTATGTAATAATTGGTATAATAGTGTGTTTCATTGAGCTTTATGGAAAAGAAAGTATGAAAATTTAGTAGTGATGAATGATGTAGTGATTTCACCAAAGTCATCACTTAGTCTTTTAGAATATGTTCTTTTTTCTTAGCTAGTAATTTACTTTCTTTCCCTTTATTAGAAGTTCTATTTTAGAAAATTTTATTTTTGGCATACACTTGAGTGCTATTTTTTATGTTTCATTAAACTTGTTAAATGGAGGTCAGTTGAACCTTAATTTTGCTTGTGTATTAAAAATAGCCTTTATCTAAAAGATGAGTAACAGCTGAAGCATAAGTAACATCTATAATAGGATTTCTTAAGTACTTCATTATTTGTGTTGAAAAGAAAGTGTTATATGCCATTTTTAGCCTTCCTACATTACCACTGTCCTCATGGTTTTTAAGATGCTGTTTTGATTTATGAACCCATGTCCTTTGGTACATTAATATTAACTTCTAGTTTTGAACTTCCTAGCTAAGTTTTCCAAAATTGTTCCTATATTTGCTAAAGAATTAAAAATGAAATTAAAATATTTTTATACTTACTGCTATATTTAAATGTGTTATAGATGAGAAAATGGAAATTAATTTTCATTTTATTAATAAGTAGGCTAAATGGTCCTGAGAGCATTCATTATCATTTATTTGCAGTAACAGATTTAAATATAATGCCAAATTATAAAATAATGGGTTGGCTATTATTTTGTTTTGGTAAAAACAAGCAAAGAGGAAATTTCACACAACATGCACATACACACCCTTATGTTCATTTTGTTTACGCAAGGAAAAAGTTGGAAAGGATACGTCTCTTTGGTTATCAGTAGTTATTTCAAGGAGGTACAGCTGGGAGATTAACTTTTTCATTATATATCTTCCCTTTTTGTTTTACTTTTATGGAGAATATAAAATACAGAAAACATAAAAGAGAAAAAAAGCCTCTGATCTCATCTCTAAATTGCTATCTAAGTCAGTAATTTCCAAACTTGCCTCTGAGTCTTTTAGAAAAATTTTTTAAAAATCAGATCCCTGGCTCTGAAACAGAATCTCCAGGAGTGTTAAAAATATTCGATTATGTCTCAAATCTAGTGGATCATCAGAATGGACTGAGAAACTTTTAAAACATCTAGATTGTCTCCCCCTGTGAAGACAGAATTTGAAGTTTGTAAATGGTTTATAGAACTTGCAGTCTGTTTTTTAAAAAGCTCCCATGTGATTCCAATGATCCACCGGGTTGGAGAACTACTGGTTTAATGATTCATCTGCTCTGTGCAGGACACTGTTCTGAGTGCTACTATTATTTTAAGCTATACTAAAACACTTTGATCAACCTAGACAGCATATTAAAAAGTAGAGACATTACTTTGCCGATAAAGGTCTGTCTAGTCAAAATTATGGTTTTTCCAGTAGTCATGTATGGATGTGAGAGTTGGACTATAGAGAAAGCTGAGCACCAAAGAATTGATGCTTTTGAACTATGGTGTTGGAGAAGACTTTCGAGAGTCCCTTGGTCTGCAAGGAGATCCAACCAATCCATCCTAAAGGAAATCAGTCCTGAATATTCATTGGAATGACTGATGCTGAAGCTGAAACTCCAATACTTTGGCCACCTGATGCAAAGAACAGACTCTTAGATAAGACCCTGATGTTGGAAAAGATTGAAGGCAGGAGGAGAAGGGGATGACAGAGGATGTGATGGTTGGATGGCATCACTGACTTGATAGACATGAGTTTGAGTGAGCTCTGGGAGTTGGTGATGGACAGGGAAGCCTGGCATGCCTCAGCCCATCGGGTCGCAAAGAGTCAGACACGACTGAGTGACTGAAAACTGACTGAAAACACAAATTCTGCCTTCAAATTTATAGAATGGCTGGGGGAAGTATAAAAAGGTGAAAAAGCCTGATACAGAACAGCTGTTTACATAGGGCAAAAGAGAAAAGTGCCCTCTGATGTAAAGTTAATGAAAATAAGGTATCAGCTGTTACCTTAATTAGCTCTATTTTTTAATATTGTTTTGAAAGTTTAGTCTAATGCAGTAAGACAGGAAGATGAAATCAAGTATAAATATTGCAAAGGAAATGAGGAATACCGTTATCATTTAAAATTGAAAATATTATTGTCTAACCAGAAAACCCAAGATAATCAACTAATATTTATGAAAATTTTATTTTAAAACATACCAGTAAAATGATTAGTTAAAAATAAACTCAAAAATTATTTTTCTCTATACCAGCACAAATAGAAATATATTTTTAAATACCCTGCTTGCTGCTACTGCTGCTGCTAAGTCACTTCAGTCGTGTCTGACTCTGTGCGACCCCATAGACGGCAGCCCACCAGGCTCCCCTATCCCTGGGATTCTCTAGGCAAGAACACTGGAGTGGGTTGCTATTTCCTTCTCCAATGCATGAAAGTGAAAAAATTAAGTGAAGTCGCTCAGTCATGTCCGACTCCTAGCCACCCCATGGACTGCAGCCCACCAGGCCCCTTCATCCATGGGATTTTCCAGGCAAGAGTACTGGAGTGGGTTGCCATTGCCTTCTCCGAATATCCTGCTTACAGTAGTACAATTAAATGAAAAAGATCTTCAATCATTCTTAAGAAATTTACCTAACAAAGTAAACTATAGGGCTTGACTACAGAACTAACGTATGAAATAAACTATGAAACCTAACTAAGTGACATAAAAGCAATTTGAGAAATATTCCATATTTTTGGATGGGAAGAGTTAATGTTTTAGAGTTATAGATTCTCCCTCTGCTGCTGCTGCTAAGTTGCTTCAGTTGTATCCGACTCTGTGAGACCCCAGAGATGGCAGCCCACCAGGCTCCCCCATCCCTGGGATTCTCCAGGCAAGAACACTGGAGTGGGTTGCCATTTCCTTCTCCAATGCATGAAAGTGAAAATGAAGTCGCTCAGTCGTGTCCGACTCTTAGCGACCCCATGGACTGCAGCCTATCAGGCTCCTCCATCCATGGGATTTTCCAGGCAAGAGTACTGGAGTGGGGTGCCATTGCCTTCTCCAGATTCTCCCTCACCAAAATGTAGTTTTTTCTCTTCATCATTTAGTACAATTCCAATTAAAGTTTGGTATTTTTTTCTTTTTGTCAAACTTGACAGTGTATTTCTAAAGTTCACTTGAAGGAATAAACCAGACTTTTGTCCCCCCAAAAAAAACGTGATGTGAATTATTTGCATGAGTGAGTTTTAAAATATTACCAAAGCCACAGTAATTAAAACGGCCTACTACTAATTTTTAAATATTCAGTTCAGTTCAGTTCACTCAGTCGTTTCCGACTCTTCGCAACCCCATGAATCGCAGCACGCCAGGCCTCCCTGTCCATCACCAACTCCCGGAGTTCACTCAGACTCACGTCCATTGAGTCAGTGATGCCATTCAGCCATCTCATCCTCTGTCGTCCCCTTCTCCTCCTGCCCCCAATCCCTCCCAACATCAGAGTCTTTTCCAATAAGTCAACTCTTCTCATGAGGTGGCCAAAGTACTGGACTTTCAGCTTCAGCATCATTCCCTCCAAAGAAATCCCAGGGTTGATCTCCTTCAGAATGGACTGGTTGGATCTCCTTGCAGTCCAAGGGACCCTCAAGAGTCTTCTCCAACACCACAGTTCAAAAGCATCAATTCTTCAGTGCTCAGCCTTCTTCACAGTCCAACTCTCACATCCATACATGACCACAGGAAAACCATAGCCTTGACTAGACGGACTTTTGTTGGCAAAGTGATGTCTCTGCTTTTGAATATGCTATCTAGGTTGGACATAACTTTCCTTCCAAGGAGTAAGCGTCTTTTAATTTCATGGCTGCAGTCACCATCTGCAGTGATTTGGGGATTTTTAAGTACATACTCAATAATATGTATTGAAGCTGGTATTGGTACAGTTAACTAAATATGTGAGGAAAATCATGTAGATTAAAGATTAAATGGACGTTAAAAAGTAATAGGAAGAATGTCAATGAATGTGTCATCTTAATGTAGGGGAAGGCTTTTTAAATGGATGATAAAAAGGTAGGAAGTACTTTCTAAAGGGTTTGATTTGACTGCTTAAAAGTTTTAGGTTTCTGGACAGTAAAATAATCAACTAAATAAAGGCAAATAATTTGGGGAGTATTTATAATATGGTGCCCACACTATAAAAAGAGCCCTTACCAATTAGTGAAAGTAGATTAACTCTTAATGCTGGTCTGGGAAGGAGGGGAACAGAAGTAAATGTAAACTTTGAGAAGAGTGATTCTGCCATATGTATCAGAATCTTCAGAATTTTTTTTTTTTATCCTTTTACCCACTTCTGGGGGTAAAGGAAATAGATCTAAGGAAATAGATCTGTACAAAAGAGTTTTAAGGATATTTTTTACAGCACAGTTTAATAAAAATTGAGAACATTTTATATGCCTAGAGACCCACTCCCTGAAATTTAACCCTCACCATTCCCAAGGTGGTACTCTCGTTTTCCTGATAGAAGGGGAAGCATCTCCATTTCGCGCAGCAGGTTGGAGAACAGGATGAAGAGGGCCTGCCCCAGCCACCTTCTGAGGGAGGTGCCCAGAAACTGCCAAAGAAACGGGCCAGTACTTAGTCTCAAGGCTACACCTACCTAGCTGCAAGAGAGGCAGGGAAGATACTCTCATTATTCTGAATGGCCATGCACCCAGCTAAAAATGTTATTTTTGCAGAAGAAAGAACAGATCCTGGGGTTGGGGGTGGGGCGCTACCAGCCGCCACTCTACCCCTCCTCTGGCATCTTCATCTTCCGTGTCTTAGTGCAGCCCTCCCTTTGAGGACACTGATTCATTCTGTCTCTGCTTCCGCAAATTGTGTGTCCAGTGTGTAGATATCTGAGTCCTTGAGGACTCTCTCATACCCAGGAGCTACGTATCTACCTTAATTGTCAATCACTATATTCCCTGTCAGTAGGTCATTCTTTCAGACACAATGCATTTTTCCTCTCCAAATATGGGAAATTAGTTGCAGTGCCTAGCAGATGAGGTTATTGCTACTAAACATTACCAGCTGGTGTGTAACATTTGGAAGTAGGAGCAGAATCCACTTCTGAGTTGTCTGTTCCTCCTTTCCACTCCTCCCCAGCCTCCCCAAGGACCTGGGAAACACTGTCAGCTTTGTGCTGCGCTGTTTAGGTGAACTTATGAACAGAGAGGGAGGAGTCCTTCTACCTTTTTCTGTCTTAATGCATTTGAGACAGTACAAGTTGTAAAACTATCTGAATCCCACCCTTGAAGATCTTTCTTTCTAATTAAAAAAAAAACAACAGTGTGCATGTTTGTGCTTTATGGATAGTGAAAGTGATAGCCGCTCAGTTGTGTCCACCTCTTTGTGACCCCGTGGACTGTAACCAGCCAGGCTCCTCTGTCCATGAAATTCCTCAAGGCAAGAGTACTGGAGTGGGTTGCCATTACCTTTTCCAGGAGATCTTCGAAACCCAGGGATCGAACCCTGGTCTTCCACATTGCAGGTGGAGTCTTTACCATCTGAGCCACCAGGGATGCCTTTGTGCCTTATATGATCGGAAATATTTTCAACATTTTAACTCAATAAGACTGTTGCCAGAGCTCTGTGTTCCCAGGCAGCACCAATGGTAAAGAATCCACCAGCCATTGCAGGAGACACAAGAGACACAGGTTCGATCCCTGGGTCAAAGAGATCCCCTGGAGTAGGAAATGGCAACCCACTCCAGTATTCTTGAGGAGCCTGAAAGGCTACAGTCCATGGGGTCGCAGAGAGTCGACACGATTACAACACACATGCATACAGAGCTGTCTGCTATCTGGTAAAACCATGACAGTTTCCTCAGTATTGCACAGCCATTGCTCATAGACTGGTCAGTACCAGAGAAGGAGAGGAGGGAGGAAAAACACTACCATCTTTTTCAGTCATGTAACTTTTCCCTCCTCATGATTCAGTGCCAGATTAACATATGTAGAGAAACTTGAGTATTCCGAAAGTTATACCGAAAGTTATACCAGTTCTCCATCATAGCTATTAGCCATTATATTCGGTAGGAGGCAGGAAGGACAGAGATACCCCCATTTTCTGCAAGAGTACAAAGATTGTATAAGTCAAGTAACTCTGCTCATGACCATATACTTAGTGAATGTTGAAGCCAGGATTCAAATACAGCTTTTCCTAACTCCAGTTACGGTGATATATTGAAGCCCGAATAACAGAATGGGAGAGCGAGAATTGTCTTCCTCCATGTGAATGATGGCCGTATGGCTAAAGGATTGTATATGTTTTATGTGTCTCCAGAGGGGGCCACTGGTTAGAAATTTTTAACTAAATGTTACAGGAGGTATTTACAACAGTTAAACTGAATCCAGAAATGGAATGGGTTGCATTTTAAAATAGTCATTGTTCCAAAACAGACTGAGGGAGACAGAGTAAAGTAGTAGAAAGGACCCGGACTTGTAGCCTGGAGATACCAGTTCTGTTTTGACCTCTTATGATGTGTTTGAATTAGCTGTTTGAGTCTCTGGGTGTTTGTTTCCTACTGAATTAAATGAAAGTGTTGGACAAAAACACCTCAGAGTCTCATTGTCCTTCAAGTAAATGGCTTGCTCATTAAATGTTTGTCAAATGACTATCACAGCATAGTCCCTTCTGACCTAATGCCAGTGGCATATCCTTAATCTTCCCAACTCAGAGTACAACCTCCATTTTATGTTGTGTATTATCTGTACCGCTCATTGACTTGATCAGTTTCTGCCTTGTAGTGAGTACATTTACAAGATTCATGGTGGCGAGATCTGTATAATATCCATTCATGTATCCGCAAAGACTCAGACACGACTGAGCGACTGAACTGAACTGATCCACTATTGTGCCATACGTAGAGTGGGCACTCAATAAATATTTGTTGAATATCGTTATATAAATATATTGTTGGATCAGTTATATAAAATTGCCTGATACATGAAAGAATTGAGGACAACATCTTTGCAACCAGGTTTTTCTGGTTACAAAGAAGCAGGTTACTTTGACTCTTACCAGTGGTAGACCACTGCATTTAAGCAGTCTAAACAAGTCTTTACATTTGTTGCTTGAACTTAAAACTTGTTCAGACAGAGCTTTGACACTGACAGTAGCCACCTCAGCTCAGCTTCACCTAATGAAAAACATCTACTAAACCACCACCTGAAACTCATTAGATTCTTTCGTTTGTGTTTTGCTGCCTTGACGTTGTATCACACCAGGAATCTAAATACTGTCTGGCTTTCTTTCAAGTGTTGTTTCCTGATAAGGTATTTGCCTAAAAATTCATTCATATTCCTCTAATCTTTCTTACTTTGCCCTTCCTCCCCTTGCCCCACCTTTTTTTTCCTACCACTTTCTCTTGACTTACCCTTCACCTCTAAGATTCAGATAGCACAGTATCCTGGGGGTCGTGCACTATAATATATACGGTAAAGTGAAGACCCTGGTGCATCAAGGTCGGACTGAAACACCTCGAAGTTGTGAGTAGCCTTGTTCAAACACCTCTCTGAAAACTTCCTGAATTCCTTCACCATTTTTTATGCAATCATTAATGCCTCTCTGCCCGCTCTGTTCTGTGTTTGTATGTCTTTTCTCCCAACCAGGTAAGGGCTGCATTTTGTTCTTCTTTGTGTCATTATATTGTGGTGAATAATTAAGTGTGTGGACATGATTTATCTAGACAGCTTCCTATGTTTTTCTTGTAGGTTTTTTTCCCACACAGGCAGATGGAGATATTTCTATTTTATAGATGAGGAACCTATAGCTTAAAGGAGGTAAAGCAATGCCAGAAAACAAGTATTTGGAGCAGCCAGAATTCAGATGCAGGGCTTTCTGGAGCCCAGGTTCTTTACCTTTTTCACTCTGCCTTCAGTGTGTCTCTCAGTCTGTTCCCATCTTCCAGTTTCCACTGCTGCAGTCCTTAACCCCTCATCACCTCTTCATTAGAGCTTTGTCATGCTCCTCTACAGTGTCTGCCTACCCATCTCTTTTTCCATTCCTACTCCTGCGTCATTCTAATCAGATCATCCCCTTAGAGGAATCTCTGATGGCTCGTTTCCTGTAGGATAAAGGCTAAGCTTGTTGGGATGTAACTACTCTGCCCCCGTGACCTCTTCAGCCTTGTTCCCCACTCTGCGTCCTCTGGGCCTCTAACCTGCAGCCTCACCCTGCCACCTCCTCACCCTCTGCCTGTGCGTGGCAGCACGCGTCCTCCTGGTCTGTGCGTCCTCCTTGTCTTTCCTCGGGCCTTTCTGCGTTGTTTTGGAGTACCCTTCAGCCTTGTTTGGTGAGTTGAAATTCCAACCAGCTTAACCCTGTGCTTTCCATTTAACGTCCAATTCCCCAGGTCAGAATTAATCTCTTCTCTGTGTGCTGCTTTTGTATTATAATTATTTGTGACTATATATACCCCTGATACAATCATTGAAAGCCCTTCGTGAGTAAGGATTGTGTCTTCAGCTGATTATATTTCAGAGGTTCATATAGTAGTTTGTCCATAAAAGAAGCTCTGTAAGGTTTTGGATGACTAAAATGAACCTTGCTTTTAAGGCATCAAAAAACAGTTTTGCATTAAAGTTAATTTGACTAGTTGAATATGAGTTGTCTTTTGCTTTGACAAGAATGCCAAAAAAAGATGAGATTTATTTTATTCTGAAATATTTAGTATCCTGTGGTATATAGTTTGGGAGAAGGAAATGGCAACCCACTCCAGTGTTCTCGCCTGGAGAATCCCAGGGACGGAGGAGCCCGGTGGGCTGCCGACTATGGGGTCGCACAGAGTCGGACACGACTGATGCGACTCAGCAGCAGCAGTATATAGTTGTGTATGTGAGTATATACATATATTCACATGTACATACATGTATGTATAATAAACATGCACATATAAAAAAGAGGGTCTTAAATTTTCAAACCTTATATTTCCCTTTATGTAGAATATTTTTAGAAAAATCATTATTAATTGCACTACTGGAAAATCTAGTCCTGGTGTTATTTTTTTATCTTTACTTTGAAAAAAAAAAAAAAGACAAACAATAAAATATGGCAAAATAGCTCATTCACATAGTTACATGTATTAGTATAATAATTCATAAACTTGCATTACTTTATTCGAATTTAATGTGGATTGTTTAGTCCTTTGCCTTACTGATTCTTGCCTACTTTTCAAGACTAATCTTAGGTGTACCTCCTCTAGGGAAGCTTCCCTTAACAGCCTGCCATTCTGTATTAGCAGCACCTGCAGTTGCTTCTTTTCCTCAGGCAGTGAGGGGTCCAGCCTCGCAACATACCTGAAATATAGTAGGCATTCAGTAAAAGTTTGTTACATGAATGAATGAACAAATGGAAAGAGCTTAGCAGTTGCGGCGGTGGGGTATGTGCCTGTGTGCGTATATATATGCCTTGTATGCCTTCTTTCTGAGAGTGGCAGGTTTCTATGTACAGATACAGAAGACTCTCCATGATATGCTGGTCTTTTTTTTTTTTTTTTTATGGACCATTTTTTAAAGTCTTTATTAAATTTGTTACAGTATTGCTTCTGTTTTATGTTTTGGTTTTTTGGCCACAAGGCATGTGGAATCCCAGCTCCCTGACCAGGGATTGAACTCCTGGACTTCCTGCATTGGAAGGCAAAATCTTAACCACTGGACCACCAGGGAAGCGCCCCCCACAATACACTCTTTATAAAAATAAAAAACCAGTTATCAGGCAGAAAAATAATTCCATTTTTGTAAAAAATATTTGTGTATATGTGTTGGGAAAAGTTCTGGAAGCTATGCAACAAATCATAGTTTTCCAAGAGTCAGAAGTAGACTCTCACTACTTTTTAGTACATTCCTCTGTTGGTATTATTTGAACTTTATCATTCAGGGTGCACTCCTCTTATGATTTTTAAGTGAGCAATAAAATAGTGCTTCTGCTCAAAGTGTTAATGATACTTTAGTATCAAACCAAAACTGTTTTTAAAGACAGAGTTTGGCATTTCCCCCAGTTTTTTAGGAAGAAAACTATTTTCTTTGTTTAAATGTTTCCTTTTAAAAAATCACAGGACTTAGAATAAAGTGGATTCTCTTAAGTCTTTAAACCACGGTGGCGCTTGTGTTGGGAGCTTCTCAGTCTGTTAATGTTCATGGCCAGATTAGTAGAGGCAGCTTTTTAAAGGTAGCAGGAAATTGACCCCAGTTTTCACTGAATGGAGGGAGCTATCTTAGTTTTTTTTGGACTGTCTTACGCCCTGTTTTCACACACATCCGTGGTTTCCCTTGGTTAACTTCATTCCGTGCCACTGAGCAGCTGGTCTTAATGATGATGGTGAACTATTTCTTCTGAGTCCAGGCCCAAATAAAAATACCACTGAAAGATGCCCAAGATAATTCACCACCCCTTACTTCCTTATCTTTTTTGTGAACCAGGGAAATGGTCTTGCTAAAACAAGGGTTTTTGAGACTTTAGAATCTTGATTATGTTAAGATCGTTCCTAAAATTTTTTCACATGGTCCAGCTGCCAGGCATATTGTACATCAGTTTCCTGCAGTGTTTGCCAGGCCTGTGCCTTCACGGGCTTAAAAACAATTTGAATTTATTGATTTTGAAATTTGTGATTACCTTCTAAAGTTTTTTCCCCATCTAAATTTACATTGGAAAAAAACTATCCACAACAGAAAATGTTGGCCCATTTCTGTGCCAAGACTTTCAGGGAAATATTTTATATGATTAATATTGTGTAGCTAATCTGGTGTAAAAAATCAATTTTATCCATTTTAACTTATGAGAGCATGACCATCCTGTGTGAACTATTTAAAGAGTCTGTGACTTCACTAATCCAAATTTAAGTGTTTGTTACTGCCTTTATATGTGTTATATTAATTATCTTGATTAATATCGGGCCACTTTTTAAGAATTGAATATTTCATCAGCAGATCTATATCTTTTCTTTTCAGGGTAGTGTCCTAAGCTTGCCTTGGGCAAGCTGAGATGAGTGGGCTCTGGACTTGGCTCAATGAAATACATAGTTCATGGTATCAGGCCATTTTAATCGGTCTGGATTCAGTTAGCTTCATCCTTATCTGTCTTTTCCTTTAAACCCATTTGTCCTAAAAGATCCGTGTTCTCTTTCTCATTAATAGAAGAGAAACACCTTTATAATTATCTGTATGATGATTTCATTCTGTCAAATGGTTTTTAATAAAATATCCAATTATTTGTTATGTGGTTGAGTGTACATTATTCTTTAATGTAAACACTTTGGAGGGTCACAAAATAGCAACTCAAAGTGCTTGTTAAGTACTCTACCATCCTTAGAGTTATAGCACCTCACAAATAACATGACTTCCACCCAGGGAATAATTGACTCGCCATGGAGGTCTGGCTCCCTTGCTGAGAAAAGTGAAGTGAAGTGAAAGTCGCTCAGTCACGTCCGACTCTTTGCAACCCCATGGACTATACACATGGAATTCTCCAGGCCAGAATACTGGAGTGGGTAGCCTGTCCCTTCTCCAAGGGATCTTCCCAACCCAGGAATCAAACCGGGGTCTCCTGCATTGCAGGCGGATTCTTTACTAAGTGAACTATCAGGGAAGCCAAAAATTGCCGAGAGGCGGCTTGGCAGTTGTTCTCCGTTTGACGTGCCTGGAGAGGGAGGTGCCGAGCGGTGAGAGGTCCTGTTGAGTCTCTCCAGGGGCGCCGTTTGGATGTTGGTCATCCAGTTGCTGCTGTGCAAGTCATAGCATGAACTCCTGAAGCCCATCTCACGGGGCGTGTGGTTCCCTAACACTGGAAACAAATCCTTACCATGCTAGGAATTGCCAGTTCCTGCCCTCAGTTGCAAACTGTTGTGAGTATATTTCATTTTGATTTTATGTAATTTCTTCAGAAGAATCCATAAAAACATGTCTCTTTTGTGTCATTTTTATTTAAAATTGAATAATTTAAATGAGCTATGTAAAACTGTTTTCAGAATGTTGAGTTTTGACCTTAATTACTCTTAGGATTCAAACTCTGATTTATTTTTATTGAGGGAGAAATAATATTTTTAAAGTACATAACTGATGTATAAGAATGCTGTGCTATTTTATCTGTGAGATTTGCATGTCAAAAATCCACCTGCAGGGTGTTTTCTTTTAAAGCTCCATGGAAAGGTGAATGCTGCAGATGAAGTGACATTAGTATCTGTTTATGTTTATTTTAAAGTGCCTGAGATGGGGCAGGCAGGAAGAACCTTGAATCTGAATTCCTTCTTGACCTTTTAAGTTAATCTTGGATGCTAACTCAAGGGAAGTGTGAGAAATGTGTGGAAACAGCTTCAGTTGAATACATATTATACTTCACTGACTTTTGTGTGTGTGTGTGTTGAAGGATGAGGTGACAAGTACAGGAGAAACCTGACTGTCAGAACTTCATCCCATTATTTATAAAGTACCAAATGCATTCTAACCAATAGTTCTTCCAGATGACGTTTCCTTTTTTACACAAGCCAGCAGAGACTGGTAGTGGAACCTTAGTCATTGATAAGTATACGGTATTTACTCCCTCCCTTTATATATTGTCCTGCCTTTGAGAGGAGGGGCAGGATGATTCTTAGAATGTCTTTATGTGTTTTTCCACTCCTGGTGGGTTATTTTTGGCAGCAGCTAATTGATCTCCTGACTGTTCTCTCTGGTTCCATTTTTGCCGTCCTAAATTCTTTCCTCCACTCCAGAGCCTCATTGGTTTCTTTTAAACGGGGATCAAATTCTGTCGCTCCCCTGCTCAAAACGCAGCGGGACCTTTCCATCACAGGATAAACTCTGATGTCTCTTGGTGCCACCCATGTTCTGGCCCCCGGCCCTCCCTCTGACCTCGTTTCCCACGCTCTTTTGGCTCACATTGCTTCAGTCCTGCTGGTCTTCCTGTTGGTCTTCAAGTCCTGTTTACTCCTTCCTTGAGGCCTGTGCCTTCACTGGCACGATCAGGACTATCCTTCTCACATAGTCCCTCTTTGTTCAGGTTACTTTCTAGGCACCCTAATCCCTACTTGGTTTTCTTTCTTTTCAAAAAAATTTATTTATTTGGCTTGCAGGAGCTGTTGTTGCAGCAGATATGGGCCCCTCGGGGAGGAGCTTGGAGAGCGTGGGGGCTTATTGGTTGCTTTGCAGCATGTGGGAACTCATTCCCCAAACAGGGATCGAACCCACGTCCTCTGTATTGGAAGGCAGATTCTTAACCTCTGGACCGCCAGGGAAGTCCCTGGTTTTCTTTCTTAATTAACACTTAGCATCACGCAGCAACATACACTTTTGCTCCTTGTCTCTTCGCTGGAACGGAGACCAGGATCCCTCCAAAGTGTCCACTGCTGCACCAGCCACATGATAGGTATTCAGGGAATAATTGTGAATGAATGAAAAACAGCTTGATGAAAGATTCCTAGACTCTATAATCTCGAAATAGAAGAGTTTACACATAATTCCGACAGTGTTTATCTATATGGGTTTTTTTTTTTTTTTTGCAGTGACCCATGTATATATCAAAATCATATGCAGTTCTTTTTCAAAATATGAACTGGTACTCTGACATCCCACCTCCTGCCAACTAGAAAATACTGAAAGATAAAAAAGGAAAGGGTATTTGGAATAAAGTTCTTCTGGCTCATTTTCCCTCCAAATTTTTTCATTGCAGAATTTTTTTTTAAAAGCTGAAAATAGTACAGTAAACACACATTCACCACCTAGATTCAACACATATCAGCATTTTGCCACATGCTTTGTTGGTGTGTGTTTGTGTGTGTATGTGTCTTTTCCCTCGGCCAATTGTGATGTAAGAGCATAGCCTGAATCTTTCCCCTAAATAGAGAACCTCTGACTTGGTAGATGATTGTTATTTCTGGTGGGTTTCGTTGTGTGGGTGGCGAGACTGTCGTGGAGCGCATACAAAGGTTGGATCTCTCAGTGGCCTCTGCGATAGTTGTGATGTGCACCAGTCAAGGTTGTTAGAGAGAGCCCTGGTCATCTAGATTACCTGATGAAGTGTGAATTCAGTCCCTCGGTACATTTGAAGAAGCTTTTCTGTTTGTTCTTGGTAAGTGTTTTGTTTTGTTTTGTTAATTATATTTTCCCAGCTAGGCAAATGATAGCCTTTATTTCCTCTTGATGTTAATACAGTCTCTCCATCCTTCTTGTGTTTATTGATTGCCTGCTTTATCCTTTTATATTCATCTACTTTAACCAATCTGTGCCTTTATATTTAAAGTGAAGTACACTTTTCCCCCAGAACATCTAAGATGTTGTTCTACTTGTCTTCTGGTGTCCATGTTTTCTAAAGTCTATGGTGTAATATACAGGGGGTTCATATGTATCTCTTATATATAATGTATACTTTTTTTTTCCCTGCCTACTTTCAAGATTTTTTTTGTTGTTTTCAGCGGACCTTGGCATAGATTTTTGTGATTGAAGTTGTTTTTAATTTTCTTGACAGCTCATGAGCTTCTTGAATCTGTAAGTTTATTTCTTTTACCACATTTGGAGATATATTTGGTTATTATTTCTTCAGATTTTTTCCCCTCAGTTTCTCATTCCCTACCTTTCGGGACTCCAGATAACTTGTTAGACCTTTTGATATTATCCCAAAGGTTGCGGAAACTGCATTCATTTTTTTCTCCCAGTCTTTTCTCTCTGGATTAGATAATTTCTATTGGTCTCTTTCTAGTAGATCTTTTGTCATCTTTTTTCTGCTATTAAGCATATCCAGTAAATTTTTATTTCAGATATTGAACTTTTTCAGTTCTAAAATTTCCATTTGGTTTTTTTGTTATATTTCCTATTTCTCTGCTGAGATTTCCCATTTTTTCATTCATATTCTCTCTTACCTCACTGGGTATAATTATTGCTGCTTTAAAGTCCTGTCAGTTTCTGTATCTAGATCATATAAAGGTTGGTCTCAGTTGATTTTCTTTTCATTTGAGAGTGGATCACATCTTCCTGATTCTTGATATGTCAAATAATTTTGGATCATATCCCAGACATTGTAAATGTTTTACTTTGGAGAGAAAAATGTGTTATGTTTACTCTTCATAGCCTTTAGTGATTCATTTTGTTGTTATTGTAATTGTTTTTTGAAGGTTTAAGTTTGTTTAAGATTGTTCTTTGTGAAAGAGTTGCTTTAAGGCAGTTCTTTGTGAAAGAGTTAGCTTTTTAGGAGCTTTCTCTGACCTACCAAAGCTGAACTCCTGATACGCTTTTTAATCCTTTACCTGCCTCTCAAGTGTCCTGTTAAACTACATGCCTACACTGTCGCACAGAAAGTCCTTCATGTCTTCACCCAGAGGAAGTCAAGCGGGGCTGCCAAGGGTGAAGCAGTGATGAAGGTGAAGTTTGCCATCGTCAGAGCGGACGTCCTTTTTCCTGTGTCCTGCCCACCCACGCACTCTTCTGCCGGAGATGAGTGGGATGCCTTCATCAACGGGCACCACTGCTACCTCATCAGGAGCACAGGGAGAGAGGGATATCTCAGAACAGGATGATGACAGAAGCTTGGAAGTAAAGTTTATAAGAGCAGATGGAGGAACGCTCTGGTGTGGAGTTGGACGTGGATGTGGGCATCTGTACATAAGCCGAAAGGGAAAGAGTTTGAAAAGACAGGGAAACAAGAGGCAGGGAGCCAGCTGTGCTGCCCTCTGTGCTGGGCCTTCCACATCTGGGGTCTCGTGTAATCTGAGAACAACCCTGGGACGAGCTGTAGTGTTTCTGTTTTATTTGAGAGTCTCGGAACCTGATGGATGGATTTCTCCAAGTCGTACAACTTAATAAACGACTCAGCAGAAAAGGAAATGTCCTTCCCCTTTCCTGATGTTGGTTTTGGTTGCCCGCAGTCCCTCTGGTAACCCTGGGGGAGTGGTAAGGGGCTTCTCTTCCTAGATCTTCCCAGATTTCTTAGTGAGAACCCCAGGCACCACCTGGCCTGGAACAGGTTGGCTAAGAAGCTGCACTGCAACACTCTCAGGCACATCAGTTCTTTCCTGTCTGCCCAGAATGCCGCCTTGACCTGTCTCAAGCTTAGGTTAGCTCTGGCAAGCCCTTCTCTGCCTCTTCACTCCCCACCCCTTGCCCTGCCTCCCCCTCAGATCTCAGTCTCATTCTGCTTCCTGATGGGCTTTGTAAGCCAGAGCCTAAAGAAAAAGACTCTGAGGACTCTTCCGAGAGCATGGCGATCACCTGGCCAGTGAAGGGCAGGCTATTTGAGATTGGGATTCTTTCCTACAGATCGCCCTCTTCTCTGATCTCTGGTGTCCTTATCCTTGTGCCCACTCTATAAACTTTCCATTACACTGAATAATATGCAAAAGAGAGAGAAGCACATTGCCAAAAGGCACTGGCTTCTTCCACACACAGCCCACACAGCTTCTTCCCACAGTCCTTCTCTCTCTTTGGTTTTCTTCCTAGTCCTTTTTATGTCTGAGACCCTCAGAGACGATCATTAGTTGTCAGCCAGGGTTGATTTTGCCTCCAGGGCCCACTTGTTAATATCTGGGCGTTTTTGGTTCCTAAAGCTGGGAAACTGCTGCTGGCATCTCATCAGTAGAAGCCAGGGATGCTGCTAAACCTTCTGAAAGGCACAGGGCCACCTCCATACTAAAGAACTGTCCAGCCCAACGTATCAACACTGCCAAGGTTGAGAAACCTGGAACAGACTCCTAAAGCCTTTTCCTGTGCCCTCTCTCTTCCCTATCCCTTCTTTTCCTTCACGAGGGCCACTCCCCCTGGTGTAGTGATTGTGCCAGGCCAGCCTCTCTCAGGGCTTCCCCGGTGGCTCAGGAGGTAAAGCGTCTGCCTGCAATGCGGGAGACCCGGGTTCCATCCCTGGGTTGGGAAGATCCCCTGGAGAAGGAAATGGCAACCCACTCCAGTACTCTTGCCTGGAAAAGGATGGAGGCCTCTCTCAAGCCCATCCTGCAGCCAGACCACAGGGGTGGCCCCTTCTGGTGAAGACTGTCCCTGAAGACAGGGACGGGAAGTACTGAATGAACAGCTAGTGGACCCTTGGGGAGGAAGCCACGGGCGGGATTTGTGGAGAGGAGGAGTGTGGGAGCCTTCACTCGGTCATGGGCATCGAGGTGCACCTCGGCTACCAGGGAGCTGCAGTTAAAGGGTGTGTGCTGGTAGTGATATAACTTATAGATGTTAAGGAACTTGGCAAACTCAGGGAGAGGCTAGAAAAATAACTTTGGCTCTGGTTATTTTTGAAATGAATTCCGTTTGGGGGAAGCTTTGTTTTTATTGAAACACTCATATCTGTTTTTGTATTAGTATTTGCCTTGTCCATTTGCTGGTAATATGGTTGCTGCTGTTGTTGAGTTGCTAAGTTGTGTCTGGCTCTTTGTGACCTCATGACTGTAGCCCACCAGGGTGCTCTGTCCATGGGATTCCCCAGGCAAGAATACTGGAGTGGGTTGCCATTTCCTTCTCCAGGGGATCTTCCTGACCCAGGGATCAAACTCAGGTCTCCTATACTGGCAGGCGGGTTCTTTATGGCTGAGCCACTAGGGCTTCCCTGGTAACATGGTTGTCAGTTCTCAGAGAGAGAGGCAACATTGTTCCCACCTGCAATCAATTTTTTTTTCCTCCCCTTTTCTGTTGGAATGAAAATCCTAGTTACAGGGGGCGGGGGAGGGGGGGCGGTGGCAGGGAGGGGGCACACAACCAGAACATTTACCTGTAGCCATTTAAGACTGCTGATAAATATAGTGTAACTCTATTACGGGTTATACCCTCATGTCAATGCCCTTGGCAGCTCTGGTTAGTCTCGGTAGTCACCTTGGACCTTTCATCGCCTAACCATATGATCCCAAGCCTGCTCAGTACTAGAGCCTGTGGGACCTTGGAGTTCTCTGCATTGGACCAAGGTGTTCCCGAGTCTTCATGCACGGTAGTCGCTCAGTCGTGTCCGACTCTTTGTGACCCCATGGACTGTAGCCCACCAGGCTCCTCTGTCCATGGGATTTTCAAGGTTAGAATACTGGAGTGGGAACCATTCCCTTCTCCAGGGGATCTTCTTAATCCAGGGATTGAACCCGGGACTTCTGCATCGCAGGCAGATTCTTGACCATCTGAGCCACGAGGGAAGTCTCATGTCTGTAAGAAAAGCACTGCATGATTCTCACCTTATCCCATACCTCTGGTTTTGACAAATTATCTGGGGAAAAAAGAGGGCATTATGTTGAATACCTGTGGGACACGAAACTTTTCTCTCCCACCGGTTTGAATAAAAACTTGTAACTGACATGAAGTATATGTTGAATTAAATGTTAAATCCGGTGTTTTCTCTGCCCAGTATATCTACTTTTGCCTTGAAATGTGTCTAAGGTGTAGTAGCCCCTGTAGTCCTTGATAGTTCTCTTTAAACTGAACTAGAACATCACGTTACATCAGGCCTTTGAGGGAAGCTCAGAGGGGCCGTCTCTGCTGTCACAGTCTCTTCCCCCGTTAATTTTCTGTGCAAATGGGTGTTCTGCATTCTGCCTCTTCATCTAGCCCCTTGGTACTTTTGATCAAGGTTATATTCACACCTGAGCACAGTCCTTTCAGGTTTGTGCATCTGAGAGTCCACCAGCCTTCTGGCCTCTACCCAGCATTAAGATGTTAACCATTTTCCAACAAGGGCCTACTGTGATAACACAGGGAACTCTGCTCAGTGTTACGTGGAAGCCTGGATGGGAGGGGAGTTGGGGGATAATGGATACATGTGTATGTATGACTGAGCCAAGTCCCTTTGCTGTCCACCTGAAACTATCACAACATTGTTAATTGGCTATACTCCAATATTAAAAAAAAATGCCTTTTAAAAAAGGATGTTAACCATTTGAATTGAGATTCCTAATAAGACTTGAGAATTGTGCTAATCCATTGATTAAGACATTTTATTAGCTTGTTGAATGTGAATAAACAGATGGACTCTGACTTCAGGAAATTTCATCACAGTAACATTTAATGATTAATATTGTATTGTTTCATATTTATCTTTAAATATGTCATTGTGATGATAAACACTGATAAATTGATAAATAGAATCTTTCATGGTGGTTTTTGAAATGTATTAGTAATGTTCCCAGGTTGGATGATGATGTATCATCCCTTGTTAATATCTACTAGTAGCAGATATTACTAACATAGTTACATTATTTTTGTCCTTGGTAGTCAGATCTTTTAAAAAATTACACACTGATTCTTAAGAATTCAAGCTTGTTAGTGCCTGGCCAAGATGAAGTTCCACCTCACAATTAAACAGAATCAGAATGAACTGTAGACCCCAAAAATCATTTTTTAGAGATATATGAGTCTTTGTAGCTTTTTGACTATGGAAATATTCCTCTGCCTATTTCTGGCTACTAGTTTATTTAACAAGCATATGATAGGCACCTGTTAAATGCTGGGATCTGAAGAATAAGAATGAAGCTGTGAAAAAGGTATCAAGTGCAGCTTGAGGGGTCAAATTATCCAAAAGTGGAAAGCGTTCACTTGACCTTGGTGACCTAACAGGAGCAGTTTGGAGAATCTGATGGGGGCAGGAGCAGTATGGAGGGAGCTGAAATGTGATTCCCAGTTTAGAAAGTAGAGACTTTTCTCCACATTTCTGAGAAGTTTGGCTTTTAAGAGAAGAGGGATGAAATTGTGACAGCAGGGAGGGGTGGGTGAAATTGAAGGCAAGTCTGTTTTTCTTGGTCTGTTTAAGATCGGATATATTTAGAAAGTATTCGATTTTGGTGCTAAAGACAGAGTTTGAAGGAGCGTGAGAGAAGGAAGATAACCATGTAGTGAGGTTTCTGAGCCCACTCCAGGGCTGTCTGGCCCTGGATCAGAGGGAGGCATGTGTCTTCCATTAGAACAGGGGGTGTGGAAGATGAGTGAGCAGGAATGTGTCTAAACTGCACTGCTTTATATTCAGAAAGAACTGGGGGCTTTGTCCTGTAATTAGAATCACAAGCTATTTTCTATTCAGCAAAAGTAATGGCTCACTCTCATAGTACTCTTGTGCTGTGAAATGTTCTTGATCTGCCATGTAGAGGCTGTTATGCCTCCCAGTGATCTCTTAGGGGTTATGAAAAAAAAAGTACCAAATTTTTTTGAAGGCACTTTACAAAATTAAAGAATTTTAAAATGCTAAGTACTTTATGTAATCATTCACCTTAACCTCATAATTTTTGGACTGTTCTGCTCCCAACTCAGTGGGGATTTTATGATTCATATCTGTTCTTTTTTTTCCCCTGTGGTTTTTACTTTCTGATTTTTATTTTCTTCTTCCGTGAATTTTTGCAAGTTCAGCAATAGTAATTACTGTTGAATTATTTACTGTGGATAAATAAGAAATAAACTGAAACTAAATTGTCTAGCATAGGTAAAATTTTCTTCTGGTTTATCATGGAAATCCTCATTTTTTATTTTCTTTGTAACAGGATAAAGATTATAGACTGAGGCTAATTCATTGTACAGTCATTTGAGATATCTAGATTTTGAGGAAACATTACCTAAGGAAGTTAACCAATCACTCTAAATCTTATTAATCTTATCTGTAAAGTAAGAATAATGCCTATTTGCAGAATTATCTGTCCCATCTCACAGAGTTACTGTGAGGTTCATCTTATAATAATATAATGTAAACTTGCCTTGTAAATTATAAGTATCATTAAATATTTTACGATTTGAAAAATACTAGATCTCAGGCTCTCGTGGCCAACTATAAACTCCCCGTCAACGGTAAAATGTACATGAATAAACGTTGTAGGGAAGGAACCCTTGACTGGCATAAGGGTTTCAGTTTAGTTCTTAAGCTTCGTTGACCTGCAAGTCTCTGTGCTAATCTAAACCTAGATTTAAAATGCTGATAAATAGGTATCTATATGTAGTGTAATGTTTAAAACTGCCAGCTCCAAATTTAGGTAGCCTTTGATTCAAATCCCCATCGTAGCTTTTAGTGGCTAAATGTCTTCATAAGTGTAAACTCTTGCTGCCTCTGACAATTTAAACTCCAAAAAATTGTGACATTAATAGTACTGTGTCATAGGATTAGTACCTGTTAAATGAGATAACGCTTAGCATAGTGTCTACCAATGCTAAGTGCTCAAAAACCTTGTTAGCTGTTATGTACATGAACTTTCCAGCAATACGTATCCCTGTATAAAAGAATATTTCTTGTAAAGTAAGTACCTGTAACAGAGAAGGCAATGGCACCCCACTCCAGTACTCTTGCCTGGCAAATCCCATGGACGGAGGAGCCTGGTGGGCTGCAGTCCATGGGGTCACTAGAAGTCGGACACGACTGAGCGACTTCACTTTCACTTTTCACTTTCATGCACTGGAGAAGGAAATGGCAATCCACTCCAGTGTTCTTGCCTGGAGAATCCCAGGGACAGGGGAGCCTGGTGGGCTGCCGTCTCTGGGGTCGCACAGAGTTGTTCATGACTAAAGCGACTTAGCAGCAGCAGCAGCAGCAGCAAGTACCTGTAAAGAATTAAATTTTAAATAACTAAATACTGACTGCATCTTTCAATTTAAGTAGCTTCACCCATGGGATTTTATATATACTCAAAGAACATTTTTTCTTTGAATCATTGTAATAGCTTACTTTTTTGGATGTCAAATTTTTATACCTAATAAGTAGTTTTCCACCTGCCTATAGACCAGCAGTCATATTCCTTCCACAAATAAAAAAGGTTTTGAAATATACTTTGGAGGTTTGGACACAACTGAGGGACTCACACACACAGAGACACACACACACACACACACACACACACACACAAAAGCAGGTTTATGCTCTTAAAAGGCAGAAACATGTGGTGCCAAGTCTGGCCACTAGAGGGTGCCGGATAGCCAGTGACCTAGGCCTTTCCAGAACCTGAGATCTTATCACGCCTTTGTGAGAGGCGTTCAGGACCTACCACTAGTGTGGAGCTCAGTGGCATCCTATTTTCTCCTTTCCAAATACCATTGATCTGATAGTGACTCATCTTCCTTCCTTCTCATGGATCAGGGATCGAGCTGCAAGCCAGTTCCCATCTTCCATAAACGTTTATACTCTTGCAGTCAATCAGACTTTTCACTCCACCCCCTGCTCCATCCAGAAGAGCCCTACCCGTTACAAGCAGTTGATTTACGAGGATTTCATTTTATTGCATCCTATTGCTTCCACTTCCGCTACCCTCAGATATCCTGTATGTTAATTTCTTAATCGGATTTAAGAGGTTTTACAATATAACTACCAATTATTCAATTTGTGATAACTCTGCAAGGTAACACCCAACTAAGTGCTTCAGAATCAATAAACAGCATCTTTATTTTTTTTTTTTTTTGTAGTCAGAGATTTGACAGGGGATGGGGAAACTTCTACTGCCCTCAGTCTCTCAAAACAGCCTGGTGGGAAATCTGCCCTCTCTGTTATTAGGTGGCATAGTTTAGTATGATACTCATTAAAGGCTAATGAAAAACAAAGTTTCGGGTGATTGAAAAATTAGCAGATAATTAGCAAAATCTGCAGTTGCTTCAATATTTGAGGCCTCTTTCCTCGGACAACATGGTTCAGCACAGCTGTCTGTTCCGAGTATCAGGCTGGGCCAACATAATGTGCATGGTCTGCTTCAAAGGCTGGTGGTGAGTCTGGGCATGATGAGGCAGTGAGCACCGTTGGGCGAGGATACCAAGGCTCAGGCCAGACCTGTTTCTCACAGCTGCCAGGGAGCTGAAGAGGTGTGGGAGTTGGCACGCCCACCGATGGCAGCAGGACTGAGGGTGAGCCTCCCAGTTACGGATCATCCACTTCGGTTAGAAGAACCATGGCACGAAGAAGTTTGTTCACATGGATGTTCCTCATTGAAAATAGGCTGGATATCATGGGAATCCAGAAACAGGCAGTGCAGTGTGGACTAGCTTGCAGTACTGGAGTTCGTTTGAAGGTTCCTTTGAGTGCAGTTGTTGTTATTTTTAATTATTTCATGCTTTCTGGTATTGCACCTCTACTCTGAATCTAATAAGGAAAAGGAAATTTCATTCACAGTATTTTTGTCTTAAGAGGGCTGCGGAGGATTCTGGCATCTGGTGGTACCAGGCAGCCAGTCACTAAGTCTGTTAGGTGATTTATTCAGAATTGGGAATTGCCTAATACTGTATGCTAATACAAAATAATTTCAGAGTAATGATCCAAGTGGATTAGCTATTGTGAATAACACATATGTCAGCCACTTGCTAACAACCTCTTATAGAACTTTCCTCACAAGCACATTGAATTTAACAACCCCATAGGTTTTTTGTAACTTTTCCACAGGAGGTAAACCAACAGTATGTCTTTTATTTGGTCACTAATTAAAGATGCATTTTTCCTCTTATCCTTTTTAAAATCAGACTTTTTTTTAAGACTGAGCTGAAATTTCATACTGAAAAATAAGATGTAAAGATTTACTAGCAAAACTATATTACATTAATGTATATTATTCAAACCAGAGCTCAAACTCTGATCCATTAGGTTCCACTAGGGACCACAGTCTCCTGGCTTCCAGCAGATGCAAAGTGAGACAAGCTCGTCTTCATGAAATCCCCTCAGTTGCAGTTCTCTGCTGCTGTTTCCATGTCCCCATAGTCGTGAGTCCACTCAGAAGGAGGTGTTTGGCTCAAGGAAGATCAAGTCAGAAGTCTTGTTGCCTCTGAAGGAGGTGCAGCTTGGTCCCTCTCAGCGCTGAAAAGTTCTGGGAACATTTGGAAACAATGTTTGTTAACTTGATTATGTTAAAATGCTTCCTTTTAATTCATTTTACAAGGTGGGGTTAAACAAAATTTTGATGCCATGTTCTCTATTAGTTGATAAAAACAATTTTAAAAATTCTAATTTGATGGCATTCTCATATATTTTTTTAAAAGCCTTTGGGAAAAATTCATTTACTAAAGGCACCTAAATGTGAAAATTTTAGTTTGCAGTAAGCTTGTCCTCTAAGCTGTTTCATTTACAGATGACACTGGAGTGTTATTTCTCTTTATTTTCAGTGTTTTATACATATTAGTTGTCCAGTCTAAGATGATGATGTGACACACAAACCCTGCTGTCTTCTCCCTAAACCAGAAAGTTACAAGTTTGAAACATTTACACTTAGATTTAACAGTTGAGGCCTCCTTCATAAGATGCATTTCAGTTAATAATTAACCAATTTTATTTTCACTTAGTCTCATTTTGTATTTTCTCTTACTTTAAATTAGTAGCACTATGAACGTATTTTAAAACAACTATTAATGAAACAATAAGGGCAGAAGCCTTCAGGTTCAGTTTTATTCACTTGGTTTTGCCTTTATGTTTGCATAAGACTAATTGTTATTAAAATAGGGAGGGATTTTATATTTTAACCTTTTCATAGGTGCCCTCCTATCCTTTTTTTTTCTGCTTGTCCTTTTAAATTCCTGAATTTCTTCATGGGTTTTTAATTGAATGTTTATATTCAAATAAATTAATTTAATTAATTAAAATTTAAAATACTATTAATACTGGAAAATTAAAAGTACTGTTTTGGTCACAAATTATGCCATTCTAAAATTGTTGATTATGTTAAAATGTTTCCTTTTTGGTAAATTTTATTTTCTAAAGCTCATGTGGCAAGTGAGGGTGAAGAACTATGCTCAAAATTTACTGTTGCTCTCTCAGTTTTTAAAAGCTTTTTAGCACACTTTGAGTTCACGTTATTTTATAAGTAGGTATAAGGCCATGATTTTTATTCTATGGTGTCTTAAAGGAACTACAGATTTAATGCCTTAAAACTAAAGTATTAGGAATCCTGTTCATTTGTAGGTATTGCTTCTCTATTTTAATAACGCATGTATTACAACCTGAGTTTCATGATGTGTGGTTTTCAGTTGACCTCTATTTTATTTTAAGGCCCTTTTTATAGATGGGCAAAGTAAATTTTGCATCTTCATGATTTGCAGATAGACCTAATTTAAATGGTCAGGTTAAGTATTATGATATTACTGCAGCAGAAAAAGTATAAATGGTTGTATGCACTCACTGGTATTAGTAAGAATTAAGCCCTCCCAAAGCACTTCTTTCTGTACATGTTTGCCAAAGGAGTAAACTATGGTATTTATTATCATTTTGAAGAACTTTGTGACAGAAGCCATTTTTCTAAGACAATAAGGAATTGAGATCAAAATTAAATGTATTATCAGACATGCAGAATAAATATGTAATGGAGCATGGGCCTATCCTGTAGTAAAATAAATGAAATTTGCCGGATAATGTCTCTGATTTTCCCAAATGCTCTTTCTGCTCTACTTCAGTTGTATATGTGCCTACTTGATACCACACACACACTTTTTTCATATTTTTAGAGTGAACAGATATGTACCACAGCATTGGAAGTACTTTTCCTGTTGCCACACATAAGCATTCTTGTCCACAACCAAAAACAGCAGACCTTAAGTATCGTGTATTCTAAGGAGGGTGCCAGCCATTGAGACCAGACACCTCCCTCCAGGGTTTACTAAGAGCCCCACCATTTTTCATTCACTCAGCATACTTCTATCAGGTACCTGCTCTGAGTAGACACTGGGGAGGCAGCTGTTTGCTGAAGTTCCTATCCTAATGAAATTCACAGTCTAGTGGTTAGTGGATGGGGAAGAAAGTGGCCCTTTCCTTGCTTAGATTAAAGGTGGGCATGGGATGCTTCTGGATTGCCATTCGTAGAGATTGGTGTGCCTACAGGAAAGGGAGACTGGCATCTGGTGTTCCAGCCAGCTGCTCGCTAAGCTGGTTGACTCTGCAGACCCACCGATTACCACTGAAGCAGATAGGCAAGTTCCTGGGAGTCTGGAGGGTATATTAACGGAGATGTCTGCTTCTCTCCCAAAGACTTGTGATGGCAGAACCAAGGCCTGCAGGATAACTCAGGACCAAAGTGTAGTGTTCTAGGAAAGAAGGGACTAGGGCCCTCTGCCTTCTGTAGTCCTGGTGGCCCTGGAGAGTGTAGAAAAGAACCTCTGCGATCGCTGTGGCTCTAAAAACGGAGATCAGAAGTCATTATGCTGGCTTCCAGGCCAGAGGAGACAATACCCCACCCAGAGTGCAGCCCCTCTCCAGGAAGGGTGAGCACCAGGGTGATAACCGACCCCCACACTGGAAATCCACACATGCACACACCCTTTCTGTGCTCCAGTCCCAGTAATCGCGAAGCCAGAGCAGGACCAGGGAAGCCTCCCTGCAGCTGACATGGAACCATTTAGATCAAAAGGTCCTTCTCTCTTTCCCAGCTCCCAGAACCAGAGAGGAAGTAGACCCTGACATTGAAAAGAGGTGGGGAGAAGGTTCTGGATGCAGACAGCATCCCTTCCCACAGTCTCTTGGTCTTTCTGTGCAAGCCCAGACTGAGTGGGAGGGATCTTCCTGACCCAGGGATCAAACCTACGTCTCCTGTCTCCTGCATTGGCAGGCGGATTCTTCACTGCTAGCACCATCTGGGAAGCCCATATTTAGTATGAGACTGAAATTTATAACTGGACTTTCAGTAATGAAAAGTGACCAAAAATCAGTGCAGTCTGCGCAAGACTCCTTAAGGGATGTGTCAGAGAAATTTGGCATAGCATAGCTGAAGAAGTGTGATTGAAGAAATGAAACTGTTTATACAATAGTTAACACAAAGATTTGCCCAGTAAGCTGGTTACAGATACGTTTTAAGTAGTTATGTTTTTTTTAATGTTTGTGATCATCCATAACTAGTCATGTAATTAAGTTTTAAAGAAACTAGTTACATAGTATATAAAGAAAGTTAATCATGTAATTCATTAATCCCTTGTGTATGACTTATCGGTGCTTTAAAAACTGTTCAATGTGTTCATCAAAAACATTGATATAAGGAATCAGAGCTAATAGAGCTTTTTCATCTGCCCCTTAATAGATCTGGAAAGATTTTAATTAGTGGTTGGTTTCGAGTTACTCATATTTTTTTGTTCTGGGCGTAGAATTCTTGAGCTTCTTACAGTATGGCAGAGTTATGCATGAATTAAGTTTTTCCTGGTATTTTTAGCAGACAAAACTACTTACTAGAAACTGAAAGGCATAAAAGGAATGGGTGTTCAGTTGCCATTGAGGAATACAACTGAAATTTCATGGTTCTTTTTTTTATATGGGTGCTTAGATTTCTGTAGGAGAAGATAACCATAGTAATGTCCATCAGTTTGTAGCTCATTGCTGGATCCAAGCCAAATAATGTGTCAGACCAACTATGGGACAGTGTGAATGGACGCCGGCCATGTTGCTTCTGTGTCAAGGGGACAGGTCATGTTAGTTTTGTCACAGCGTATCTCTTTATTGATTAAATTGTGGCATCTATCCCAGAGCGCTATGTAAAATGTGTTTATATTTCTAGAGAGCTGATTAAGTAGAAAACTCCTTCATAAACATCAGTTCAGTTCAGTTCAGTTGCTCAGTCGTGTCTGAGCAATAGGCTCAAGGCCTATTGGAAGTTGAATTTTTCACTATCTTGGGCCTAATTGGTTCTAACCAGTTGTTGTCATATCTACAACAGCTATGTCATTCTTTTAAAGGTTGTGCCCCATCCCCTTCCTTCCTGTCTCACTTTTCAGTTCAGTTCTGTCGCTCAGTTGTGTCCGAGTCTTTGCGACCCCGTGAATCGCAGCACGCCAGGCCTCCCTGTCCATCACCAACTCCCGGAGTTCTCTCAGACTCACATCCATCGAGTCAGTGATGCCATCCAGCCATCTCATCCTCTTTCGTCCCCTTCTCCTCCTGCCCCCAAGCTCTCCCAGCATCAGAGTCTTTTCCAATGAGTCAACTCTTCGCATGAGGTGGCCAAAGTACTGGACTTTCAGCTTTAGCATCATTCCTTCCAAAGCAATCCCAGGGCTGATCTCCTTCAGAATGGACTGGTTGGATCTCCTTGCAGTCCAAGGGACTCTCAGGAGTCTTCTCCAACACCACAGTTCAAAAGCATCAATTCTTCGGCGCTCAGCTTTCTTCACAGTCCAACTCTCACATCCATATATGACCACTGATATACGTGCTTATTTCATAAGGCCAGTTATAGCTAATATACATCATGTGTGTGCTCAGTCATGTCCGACTCTTTTTGACCCCATGGACTGTAGCCTGCCAGGCTCCTCTGTCCATGGAATTTTCCAGGCAAGAACACTGGAGTGGGTTGCCATTTCCTCCTCCAGGGGATCTTCCCAACCCGGGGATTGAACCTACATCTCTTACATCTACTGCATTGGCAGGTGGATTCTTTACCACTGCACCACCTGGGAAGCCTTAAAAATACATTAATATCTTGAAAGTAAAATATTCCTCTAGGTGCAATCTAGAGAGGAAAGGTGGAATTTTTAAAATGTTTCCCTGTTTTTAATCTATAAACAATCTGTTTTAAAAAAACCTTTTGATAATTGGCCTTTGAAGTGCTTTAGTAGTTCTTGGGAGGCCTGAGAAATTGTTCTCACTAGGCTCCAGTCCAGACTTAGGTGGGCGGATTTGATGCTGTCCTTGAGTGCATGTAGAAACTCCGGTAGCCGTGTGACCTGGGGCGAGTCCCTGGGTCTCCATGTGTCCTCACTTCAAAAACAGAGCTGGTAACAGCTACCCTGAAAAGTGACTGTTAGGATTAAATGACTTACTGCCCAGGACCCAGGATGGTGTCTGACGCCTGGTAAGGGATCAGTAATTGGCACTTTCCTCTTCTCCTCCATTGACAGCCACAAGAAGGGATGCTCTCCCTTTTCTTCAGGAATGAAAAGATCTAAATGTCTTACAATTACTCTAGATGCTCCGAGGTCAAACAGATGCTTAATTCAATTTCCAGTTATAATCCCGGAATTCTTATAGTCATTCAGCTGTAGACGGGGCTACTCAGCCCCGAACAGAGTTGTATGTACAATCCTCCATCCGGATAGGTGGAGAGTGTCTGTCTGAACTCTGCTGATAGATTTAATGTAGATTTTAAAGAATGTATACAGTGAGGAATTCAGCCTTCCTTCCATAAGGTGTCGAGTCTGAAATTATCACTTTCTTCATTAGTTTTGTAAATATGTGTTTTAAATGTATATGTACTATGAACCTTTTAAGAAAGCCTCATAGAACTTTGAATTGACTTGAGAGCTCGTTTATTGTATTCTTCTCAGTGCCAGAAATTAAATCAGGAAATTCCTTAATATATTGACGTCTTAACTTTTTTTTTCTTTTAAATGTTGCCTATCATCCCTGTTGCTTAGCAGAAAGCCCCTTACCTGTTCACAGATACCTAAACTTCTCAGTGGGCTTGACTAGACTTCTGCTAGTACTTTGGTCTGTCCCCCACTCTGATTGTTAGTGAATGATGTGGCGGCCTCCATGAATAGTGTTGTATAAAACCAAACCAGATTCTGTTCAACACAGTAAAAATTTGAACTAAAATGGAATATCGGGGAGGGGGGAGGAATATGTTGCTCCAGGCCACAGACAACTCAAAACAGTTTGAGGCGTGCAGTGGTAAATCCTACAAAATGCTACAGGCGATTCAGCATCAAAATTGCCATAGAAAATTATTGTTGTTAGCCGTTCTGTTGATAGTTCGTATTGTTGCAATTGCTAGCAGATGGGAAAATAAATGAGTCAGGATACAGTATTAGCAATCCATATTTTTTTAATCACAGGCCACTAATAAGGTCTGTAGCATCTGTGAGATTTATTTAAACAGTTGCTAGGAAGAGTGTGTTTTCCCAGTAAACACAGCCAACCTGAGACAGAGTTTTTTTGATCGAGTCTTTGATGGTGTTAACATTTACACATAAGACGATTTGCTTCATTGTGATGGTCTGAGTTGACTGATTATACCAGCAACTCGTAGACCCATTAAGTATAGAAATGTTACCACACTTAAGCATTTTAAAACTTCACGATCCTGTTTCTGCTATTTTTTGAGATTAAGATTTTAAAAAAAAAAAAAAACGTGATGTAACTAGGACTATTTTTGACAAAACAAAATAATATAATATTTTAGGTTTTTATAGCAGACTGGATACATAAACTTGAAAGTTCTAATTTTATTGACAGTTCTTCCTGATCAATAATAATTAGCAACTTTCAATATTTCTCATACAGTTCAGAAATAATGCTTATTAAAAGTTTGAATTGTCAGAATTATCTGTGGATTGATTTAATCTTATTTGCTACCTTTTTACATCACTGAGTTATTTATGCTACTGTTTTATGTAAGAGCTGGTGAGTTATTAATCTGCATACTGTCTTGGATATTTTTTTAAAGCATACTGAAAAAATATTTTAGTATGTTGAGCTGTAATCATCTTACCTCTTGGGTTAAAATGTGATAATCTAGGACTATCAGTAACAAAATGAGCTGCTTATTCAAGCTGTCACTCATGTACCAAACGATACTATTTTCAAACACAGTGTTCAGTTCAGTTCAGTCACTCAGTCATGTCCAACTCTTTGCGACCCCACGAATCGCAGCACGCCAGGCCTCCTTGTCCATCGCCAACTCCCAAACTCATGTCCATCGAGTCGGTGATACCATCCAGCCATCTCGTCCTCTGTCGTCCCCTCTTCTCCTCCTGCCCCCAATTCCTCCCAGCATCAGAGTATTTTCCAATGAGTCCACTCTTCTCATGAGGTGGCCAGAGTATTGGAGTTTCAGCTTTGGCATCAGTCCTTCCAGTGAACACCCAGGACTGATTTCCTGTTATTCCTATTGAAAAGTAGTTTTGACTTTTCAGTTTAACTTATTCACAAGTATCCACCCACTCAACTATCTAATTGTTATTCTTTGAAAGTTTCGAGTCTTTCTTAAGCGTTTTTCACCTAAACTTTCTGTAAGAGCTGGGAGATCCTGGTTTACCAGCCTGAACCTTAAAGAAGAGCCATTCCCTCTCTGCTGAACTTCTGCAGTTTATTCCATTTTAAGAGACGGCTCTGTAGAAATGTCAAATGTGGCATTTTCTGCTCAGTGTGGCCTTTATAGCTGAATATTTAAAAACTGTTTTTCCTTTTAGTTCAGGTTGAAGACCCTAGAAGTTTCTCAGTATCACACCCCCATTCTGAAGTGACTTAACATTTTGAACTCTCTGGCTGTGCTAGATTAAGAATATCAGACGTGGTATAATTTAAAACAAAACAAAACAGCTTTGACCTAAGAGTTGGGTCATGTCTCTGCTATTAACCAGGAGTGTAACTCTGAGTAGGCTAGCTCTCATTTCCTCCCCTAAAATAAGGAAGTTAGAGTAGATCATCTCTAAGGTTCTCTTAGAGTGGGATTCTGTGAGGCGTAACTAAACCCAGCTTTATGTTTCTGCTAAATAAATGATTTAGTCATATGCAATGACTTTTAATAATCCCAGATCTCAAAATGTATTTCTCTCAAGCCCATATGATTCAATACACCCAGTCTCTGTTTGAACCCTTTTATGGAAACCGGGTTTATTCTCTGTTCTTATTAGTATGTCTTGCACCCTGTGCATTTCAAATGGCCGAGAAGAGCAGAGTAGGGAATGTGAATTATGAATAGGGGAAAAAAATGTCTCAGGTAATGAAACAGTACTGTTCCGAAATGCATAGACTTTTCTGTGACTGTGTTTTTGACGCAGCTGTGGGCTCACTCTCTACTTTCAAGTTTTCCTTCTTACTGCATGGCAGCTTGTTTACTCACTTACCCAAGTCACGTGTCCAGTGTTCGTAAAGATCGTCAAGCTAAGTAGATTCTTCCCTTGTGTTAAGGCCTGAAGACATAAGCATCACTGCTAATTATGCAACTTCTGTTTTATCATTTAAGTTCAAAACTAAATTTTGTTTAATAGAATTAGCCTAACACATGTAAAAGTCATTTCCAGACACTCATTTTTGTATGTTTTTCACATACAGTAAAGCCCACAGTGTATACATATTCTAAAATTCTTTTCTTTAACTTGACTTACCAAATTCTAAACCCAGACATAGAACAAAGACTTGATGCTCCCAACACTGTTTACTCTGCATTTATTCTGGGCTTAGTCAGCTGGCACATAATTATGGTAACACAGCTACTTTGTGCTTCATGTAGAAAGATGGTTCATAAGGAACATTTCTTTCCTATATAAAAAATGTAAATTCAAGTTAATTTACCACAAGATGTTAATCCATAAACATAATTCTGAAGTGATTTCCATCTTCCAAGACAGTTGATTTTAGTAAAGGAAACTTTCATCACAGTAACCCTGATATTAGTTCAGGAAGCTCAGCATTTTCTTCTGATTCTATCTGTGTTACCCACCCCCAAATTGTTTTAATCTGGATTAGCATTTTTAAAGGGTGATCGTGGATGGTATGATTTTATAGGGTAATTTTTATCATCATGAGTCTCTCTATATTTTTATCTGGCTTCTAGATCTTTTTACTACCAGGGAGTTGAGCTTACTGTTTTCCAAGAGACTGAAAAGCTGTTTCTGCCACGTTTCCCACCCCAAACCATTTATGCCTGTGGAGGCTTGAGGGCTACAGAAACAGAGTGCTAAATATATGTTATTAGGGCTGAATCAGAAGTCAGAATTCAACCAGAAGGTCATGTCTGTAAGTCATACCCATTTGTATAAGAAGTAAACATTTTTCCCAGTTAACCTCACAATTTCTGGGGTCTAGATGACACCATAATCTAGAGTTATTTAGGAATATATGGACAGATGGATGGATATATATATAAACATTTCTGTTCTGTTAAGAAGATAAGAAAGGCCTCTGACCACAGTGTTAATAAGATCTGTGGGTCGTTTTCTGTTGGATATCATAGATCTTAAGAACGGGGGGGAAAACCTTTTCCTGGATAATCTTATCCTCATTGAGAGCTTCATTACAAACTAAATGCTGATGATTCCCTAAGTCTTTGTCTTCAGCTTGAATCTTTCTCCTGAAGTCTAAAACTCCAAAATTATAATCCACATCTGATGTCTCCACCTCAATGTCATTAACCATCCCCTCCCTTATTAATTGGTGTCAATCTCAACCCCATGACCCCAGCTTGAAGCCAGAATCGTCCCTAATCCTTCCTCCCTCTGTCAGTGAACAAAGAAAGCCCTATCGGTTATATTTTCTAGGCTCTCTAACCCTTCTCCTCAATCTCTGCCTCCATTTCCCTGGTTCAAGCCTCTTCCTCTCACTAGATTGCTGAAGTAACCTGTTGACAACTCCTGCCTGTATTCCCCGACCCCGACGGCAACCCATTTTCTCTACCTGCTATTGGAGACATTTTTCTAAAGCTCATTCATATACGGTCATGTCACTAATTATGCTCAGAATTATCAAGCATTTCTTTTTTTGTCTACAGAAATTTTGTAGCAGCACATTTAAAGCCCTTAGTCATCCAGCCTCCCCTCTTTCTTGTCTCTATCTCCTGATCCCCTTCTCCCATGGATCCTTCCTACATCCCAGCAGTCAGCTGACATCCCAAAAGATGTCCGGCATTTGTGTGCCTTACACATTTCTGGGTACGCTGTTACCCTTCCCCATCCTATATCCCGACTTCTCAGTGCACCCGTCCATTCATGAGCTAGCTGTGCCTGGACCTGTCTCGTGAGCTAGATTGCAAGTTCCTTACGGGAGGTAGTGTTCTGTTCATTTTTGCATCTGCAGTGCTTGGGTCCGTAGAAAAGTTTTAACAAGTGAGGTAAAGTTCTGAAATTCTCTGATGGCCCACCAGAAAACATAACTATGTACAGTGAAAGTGAAAGTCAGTTGTGTCCAACTTTGTGACCCCATGGGCTATACAGTCCATGGACTTCTCCAGGCCAGAATACTAGAGTGGGTTGCCTTTCCCTTCTCTAGGGGATCTTCCCAACCCAGGGTTCGAACCCAGATCTCCTGCATTGCAGGCGGATTCTTTACCAGCTGAGCCATAAGGGAAGCCCCAACTGTGTATATATTTTATGTAAAACTCAGATTTCCTGTAACCTCAACCTTATACAGCCACAAATATGAAATTACAATTTTTAAGGCTTTAAAGTTTTTTTTTAATTTATTATTTCTTTGGGTTGTGCTGGGTCTTCATTGCTGCACATGGCTTTCTCTAGTTACAGGGAGTGGGGCCTGCTCTTTAGTTATGTCTGTGGGCTTCCCATCGTGGTGGCTGCTCTTGTAGAGCACAGGCTCTAGAGCGTGCAAGCATCAGTAGTTGTGGCACACGGGCTTAGTTGCTCCGTAGCATGTGGGCTCTTCCTGGACCAGGGATCGAACCTTTGTTCCCTGCATTGGCAGGCAGATTCTTAACCACTGGACCACCAGTTCAGTTCAGTCGCTCAGTCATGTCCGACTCTTTGCGACCCCATGAATCACAGCATGCCAGGCCTCCCTGTCCATCACCAACTCCCGGAGTTCACCCAGATTCATGTCCATCAAGTCAGTGATGCCATCGAGCCATCTTATCCTCTCTCGTCCCCTTCTCCTCCTGCCCCCAATCCCTCCCAGCATCAGAGTCTTTTCCAATGAGTCAACTCTTTCCATGAGGTGGCCAAAGTACTGGACTTTCAGCTTCAGCATCATTCCTTCCAAAGAAATCCCAGGGCTGATCTCCTTCAGAATGGACTGGTTGGATCTCCTTGCAGTCCAAGGGACTCTCAAGAGTCTTCTCCAACACCACAGTTCAAAAGCATCAATTCTTCGGTGCTCAGCCTTCTTCACAGTCCAACTCTCACATCCATACATGACCACAGGAAAAACCATAGCCTTGACTAGACAGACCTTTGTTGGCAAAGTAATGTCTCTGCTTTTGAATATGCTATCTAGGTTGGTCATAACTTTCCTTCCAAGGAGTAAGCGTCTTTTAATTTCATGGCTGCAGTCACCATCTGCAATGATTTTGGAGCTCAAAAAAATAAAGTCTGACACTGTTCCCACTGTTTCCCCATCTATTTCCCATGAAGTGATGGGACCAGATGCCATGATCTTCGTTTTCTGAATGTTGAGCTTTAAGCCAACTTTTTCACTCTCCACTTTCACTTTCATCAAGAGGCTTTTGAGTTCCTCTTCACTTTCTGCCATAAGGGTGGTGTCATCTGCATATCTGAGGTTATTGATATTTCTCCCAGCAATCTTGATTCCAGCTTGTGTTTCATCCAGTCCAGCATTCCTCATGATGTACTCTGCATAGAAGTTAAATAAGCAGGGTGACAATATACAGCCTTGACGTACTCCTTTTCCTATTTGGAACCAGTCTGTTGTTCCATGTCCAGTTCTAACTGTTGCTTCCTGACCTGCATACAGATTTCTCAAGAGGCAGATCAGGTGGTCTGGTATTGCCATCTCTTTCAGAATTTTCCACAGTTTATTGTGATCCACTTGGTCAAAGGCTTTGGCATAGTCCAAAAGCAGAAATAGATGTTTTTCTGGAACTCTCTTCCTTTTTCCATGATCCAGCAGATGTTGGCAATTTGATCTCTGGTTCCTCTGCCTTTTCTAAAACCAGCTTGAACATCAGGAAGTTCATGGTTCACGTATTGCTGAAGCCTGGCTTGGAGAATTTTGAGCATTACTTTACTAGCGTGTGAGATGAGTGCAAATGTGCGGAGGTTTGAGCATTCTTTGGCATTGCCTTTCTTTGGGATTGGAATGAAAACTGACCTTTTCCAGTCCTGTGGCCACTGCTGAGTTTTCCAAATTTGCTGGCCTATTGAGTGTAGCACTTTCACAGCATCATCTTTCAGGATTTGAAATAGCTCAATGGAATTCTATCACCTCCACTAGCTTTGTTTGTAGTGATGCTTTCTAAGGCCCACCTGACTTCACATTCCAGGATATTTGGCTCTAGGTCAGTGATCACACCCTCATGATTATCTGGGTCGTGAAGATCTTTTTTGTACAGTTCTTCTGTGTATTCTGGCCACCTCTTCTTAATATCTTCTGCTTCTGTTAGGTCCATACCATTTCTGTCCTTTATCGAGCCCATCTTTGCATGAAGTGTTCCCTTGGTATCTCTAATTTTCTTGAAGAGATCTCTAGTCTTTTCCTATTCTGTTGTGTTCCTCTATTTCTTTGCATTGATCGCTGAGGAAGGCTTTCTTATCTCTTCTTGCTATTCTTTGGAACTCTGCATTCAGATGCTTATATCTTTCCTTTTCTCCTTTGCTTTTCACTTCTCTTCTTTTCACAGCTATTTGTAAGGCCTCCCCAGACAGCCATTTTGCTTTTTTGCATTTCTTTTCCATGGGGATGGTCTTGATCCCTGTCTCCTGTACAATGTCACGAACCTCATTTCATAGTTCATCAGGCACTCTATCTGTCAGATCTAGGCCCTTAAATCTATTTCTCACTTCCACTGTATAATCATAAGGAATTTGATTTAGGTCATACCTGAATGGTCTAGTGGTTTTCCCTACTTTCTTCAAGTTAAGTCTGAATTTGGTAATAAGGAGTTCATGATCTGAGCCACAGTCAGCTCCTGGTCTTGTTTTTGTTGACTGTATAGAGCTTCTCCATCTTTGGCTGCAAAGAATATAATCAATCTGATTTCGGTGTTGACCATCTGGTGATGTCCATGTGTAGAGTCTTCTCTTGTGTTGTTGGAAGAGGGTGTTTGCTATGACCAGTGCATTTTCTTGGCAAAACTCTACCACCAGGGACTACCAGGGAAGTCCAAAATTTTAATCATACATACACACACACAAAAAACATATAACAAGCTTCAGCACTAAAGCCATGCTCTATCTTTCCTAAAATAGCCTCAAGCTTTCACTCAAGCTATTTATTCTTATTTAGCGGAATGCCTAATAGGATTATTGAATTGCTTTTCTGGTTCCCAGTAGGTGAACAGACTTGGAGCAGAGAGAGAAGGATATTCACCCAGGGATGGCAGTGAAAGGGCGTGATAGTGAAAGCGAGAATCACGTAGTCGTGTCCGACTCTTTGCAGCTCCACGGACTGTAGCCACCAGGCTCCTCTGTCCATGGGATTCTCCAGGCAAGAATACTGGAGTGGGTTGCCATTCCCTTCTCCAGGAGATCTTCCTGACCCATGGATCAAACCCAGGTCTCCAACACTGCAGGCAGATTCTTTACCATCTGAGCCACTTACCAGACATACTGAGGAGCTGATAGCTTTCCCTTAAGATAAAACCAAAGGGAAGAGGGTAAATTAATATATGGTATAGATTAGTAATAGATATTAATAATGATGATTCATCAAAAGGAAAGGTTGTTTTAGAAGGCAGCATATTCTGTAAAATACTTTATAAAGGATTTTCTGTTAAAAATGGTTGAAAGAGTTTTATCACTTAATTAAGATTTAGATATGCCATGAATTTTCATATATGGAACACATAATTCCCTAACAATGCCAGCTAATGGTTCTCCAGTATCACAGGTCTGTTTTACATATTGATAATATAAAATTTTACATATTGATAATATAAAAGTCTGTGACAGATCAGAAGTTTTCTAAGTAGCTTTTTTCTGAATTCAGTCCATTACTTTAGTAAAATAGTTATAAACTATGGGCAATTTGCCCCAGTAAGGTAGTGTAAGGTATTTATAAGGTATTTAATGCAACAGTTGTTTGCTTTGTATGATGTTGTAGAAATAACACTAATTATAACACTAATACACTAATTATAGTGTTACCGATTCCTTTGAGTCATTTAGTCTATATTCCTATTTGCCTCACCTTTGTGTCCTCACATATAACAATATAGTTTAATAGTTTCTAAATGTGTGCACAAAGATGTGTGTCTAAAGTTTAAGTATTTGGGGATTGCCTGGGGTAGACGTGAAACCCATGCATAAAAATTAATTGTGAAAATAGTACATGACTCTAGAATCAAATACTGAATGGTGGTATTTAAATTTTGAATGTTATAGAAATTCAAAGATAACAAAGGTAACAGGCTAAAACAGAGACAAAGTAGAACTAGATCTTACGGTAGACAGCCCCCAGGCATGTCTTTCCCAGGGACACGTGGCTCTGTGTGATCTCCAGTGGCCCTTCATCTCACCATCACAGAAAGTGTCAGGATTCCCCAGTAGCTTATTCTTTATCCCCAGAGTGATTTAAACAGTAGTGACCATATAGCAGATTAATACTTATATTAAAAATTAGTGAAGAAAGTATGTGATATAGTTGTTGTTTAGTCGCTAAGTCTTGTCTGACTCTTTTGCAACCGCATGGACTGTAGCCCGCCAGGCTCCTCTGTCCATGGCATTTCCCAGGCAAGGATACTGGAGTGGGTAGCCTCTTCTTTTTCCAGGGGATCTTCTCGACCCAGGGATCGAACCCATGTCCCCTGCATTGGCAGGCAGATTCTTTATCACTGAGCACCTGGGAAGCCCATGTAACATAATACTATGCTTTATATGTACATGTATGTAATTGTATAATAGGCTAGGGTTTGTTTTGTTTTAGTGATGTTTGACTAAAAAATAACAGGGTATATTTTAGGTACAAGAACTGCTTATACCAACCAGAGCAAGTGGTAAGCACCTTCAGGGTCATCATCCTAGGAGCCAGTGCATTCTTTCCCGTAACACTGTCATCCTTATATTTTTGGAGCTCCTCTTTTGCATTTCCTCAGAGTCTGTGACTCATTCTTTTCAGTATCCTCAGCGGTGACAGATCTTTTTCAGTTGAGAATGAATTTGACTTTTGGAACCAAGAGTCACTTAGGGCCAGGTATGATGAGTAAGGTGGAGGATCAAGCTGAAAAATGCTATTTTTGGTTAAAGTTGGCATGTGACAATAAAGTAATGAGCGTGTTTTCTGGCCTGGCTTATAAAGTAACCAATTTGGGGTTAAAGTATTCTAAATAATTTGATTTTCTGATCAGCCAAATACTTAAAATTGAAGCATTTGGTAAAATGCAGAATAGAGCAGTTAATTTAACCCTGTATTCAATCTTGTCACATTCTTGGGTGATCTCTGCAAGTGTTCATGATTATCGTAGCTCTCCATAGCCGGCAAGGATGTGAGAGATTAGAGTGAAGGAGAAGAGGGCGGCAAAGGAAGAGATGGCTGGATGGCAATGGACGTGAGCTTGGGCAAACTTCGGGAGATGGTGAGGGACAGGGAGGCTGGCGTGCTGCAGTCCATGGGGTTGCAGAGAATCGGACACGACTGGGCGACCGGACAACAACAACAATCTAGAACATATCCTGAAGAGCTGTTTGTTGGCAATGGTACATTTGTATTTCTGGTTTTTTTAACCCAGATAGATTTTATTAGCTTAATTTTCTCATTTGTTTTTTCCTAAAAGCAGAGGTTTTTTTATTGTTTTGTTGCAAATTACTTGAGGTTCCTGCAAGACGTGCCTTCTATGTTCTTCAGGGAAAGAATTCCTCTTTTAATTGTTGAGCCATATTTCAAAGATGATGTAAAGAGTTGGAATATTCCTGCTAAAACTCACTGGACTTTAACCTATTATAGATAATTTTACTATTTTAATATCTTCTTTTTTTTCTATATCTAGTTAAAAAATCTAAGTTTAGAAGAACTGCAGATGCGGTTAAAAGCGCTGGACCCCATGATGGAACGAGAAATAGAAGAGCTTCGTCAAAGATACACTGCGAAAAGGCAGCCCATTCTGGATGCAATGGATGCGAAGAAAAGAAGACAGCAAAACTTCTGAGTCTAATTTCCTTTCTGTTTGTTTCTATGACTATTCTGGAGACCAAGAAACCACTAAGAATTGAAGAAATACTATGATTTTTTTTTAATCTCTTAAGATTTGTGCTCTACAGCCAGGCAACAGCCAAAAACTGATGATGGTACAAACCCAGGTAAATTCCCAGAAGACAGACTTAATACGGTTTCCACTGTGTTTTCATTTTTAAATGATGAAAACAGCAGAAGTGCATTCTTCTCTGTATCTGTCAGCTACATACCAGCACTAAAACTCTGTTGTAAAACGAAGGCTGTGTTTAGAAACCTTGAAAATCCAAAGCTATTGTTTAATTGTACAGCACCGAAGGGCTTTATGTTACAATATCCTTTATTCTTTTCTAATAGCCTATTTATTGTATCCCTCTAGGTAAACTTATTTATTTATGCTGTTTCACTTTGTTTTGTTTTTTAAGGGCAAGATCAGGATAGCTTTGGTGAAGGTCGGGACATATTAATAGATGACAGTGTACAACCAAATTATACTGTAAGCCAGGAGCTACGGGGTACATTCCTTGATTTCCAGGATAGTTTTCCAATAGAAGCAGAGCAATAATAGCAATAGTACACAAATGGGCCAGGCATTTTTTTATACTGAAGCAATAATTCCATTTTTACCTTCTGAAATTTTAATTTTTTTATTTCTGACGTTTGGTACAAATAGGATTATATATATTTAGGTCGTACAGAGCTATAATGTTTAAAACCAAAGAAATCAATGGAACCCTTGCACAAAAATGTATGGTGAATATTTTAAAAGAAATAAATCCTTAAGACAAATGTAATTCTTAATATTGTTTCATGCTTCATGGGTAGGTCTGAGAGCTAAACTGTATCAAATTGTAATAAGCTCATCACATTTATTTCTGTGAAAATGCTCAGTTGTCCCCAGACTTTTTTGTTGATTTCATTTATTTGCTGGGAATTGGTAAACATCATGTGCCTGATGATAACAAAATAGCAAAAACGTTTGTACTGATCTTTGGGGACTGAAAAAAAACAAAAAAGATTAAAACCATTAAAAAGAAACTCATTTCTAAGCTAAATGAACATTTGCATGATTGAACCGGGACCAGTCATTTCCTAAACTACATATGGCCATCTTGACAGCGTTTGTTCTTTTGTGTGTTTAATTACTATGTGTAAATCATAAAGACAAATAAATTTACTGTGCCACCCAGCACATTTCAGCTCTATCTTTTTTTAAAACTCATGACCTAGATTCTGTCTTTTCTAGGCAAGGAAGGTATGTTAGTCAGGACAGAGCAGGCTAGATTATTCAGTGATAACAACTCTAAACCTTCAAGGGTTTAACATAACCCAGATTACCGGTCACCCACATGTTCTGCTCCTAACCTTCACAGCCAGGGACCACACTGACAGAGCTTCCACCATCTGCAACGTTGGTGGTCACCACAGCAAGGGAAGGAGCCCTGCAAGTCACACAGTGGCTCCAGCCAGCAGCGACAGAAGTTGTATCATCTCTGGAAACTTCTATTCCTTTTTAAAATGACCTTTGCACCCCGGGTAATACCTGGAGTAACATTTGTCCTTGCCCTGTTGAGTCCTTACAAACAGTAAACTGTCTCATTGGATACAAATTACGATTGTCAAAACATGGTAAATATTGAAGATTTTATAAAGGTTATTAAAAATGGTGCTAGAGAAAACTTGAGTCCCTTGAACAGCAAGGAAATCAAACCAGTCAATCAGGAAGTCAGTTCTAAGTGTTCATTGGAAAGACTGATGCTGAAGCTGAAGCTCCAATGCTTTGGCCACCTGCTATGAAGAGCCGACTCATTTGAAAAGACCCTGATGCTGGGAAAGATTGAAGGCAGGAGGAGAAAGGGACAACAAAATATGAGATGGTTGGATGGCATCACCAATTCAATGGACATGAGTTTGAGTAAACTCCGGGAGATATTGAAGGACAAGGAAGCCTGGCGTGCTGCAGTTCATGGGGTCGAAAAGAGCCGAATATGACTGAGTTACTGAACAACAAAGACTGAGTTTACAATATATTCTTCAGCTACATGTGTTTGGGTCAATCAGATGAGTCCATCAACTCAAACACCCCGCCCTTTTTTTTTCTCTGTTTTTCTTTCAGTAAACTGCTGAATACCTCACCTAATTTGATGGAATCCACTGACTGATTTGTTACTAGCCAAGTAAAACCACCTACATGAAATGACAAGAAACCTGTGAAGATGATTTATGTCCTGTTTGCTAAACTAGAAAATTTATGCAAATTCATTCAACAAGGCCTGTTAACTACTCTTACTAATAAAGTCTCAACAAGAATCTTCCTTTTAATCCTGAGTATCCCATGTTTCAATCATAATTTTTGTGTGACTAGACTTTACATTTGTCTTTATATATGTATGTTATATTTGTCTTTTTAAACATGTATGTTATTTATATATGTAATATTCTTTATACATATGTTATTTATATGTATATATTTACATGTTGTTATATTTGTCTTTCTCAATATATGTATGTTAGTCGCTCAGTTGTGTCTGACTCTTTGCGACCCCATGGACTGTGTGGACTGTACCCCCCAGGCTCCTCTATCCATGAAATTCTCCAGGCAAGAATACTGGAGTGGGTTACCGTTTCCTTCTCTAGAGGATCTTCTTGACCCAGAAATCAAACCCAGGTCTCCTGCATGGTAGGCCGATTCTTTATCATCTAAGCCACCTGGGAAGCCCGAATATATGTCTACACACCTATATTTAGAGATTTAAGAACAGTGGACATTGTTCCACTTCAGAACCTTAGGAAGCTCCAGAACATTTCAAGATAATCTGCCTTAAAATTTTCCTATCTTCTCACTCTCTGCCGACCACCAGTCAAAAAAGGAATTTAAAGTTTGGAAGAACCAAAAGCCATTAAAGAAACTTTCAAGTCTAGGTCAGCATTGATTAATCATTATTCTTAGGAAAGAGTTTTCTGGTTATTTTAATAAGTTTAAGAAGAAGCCACTTACTATTTTAACCTTGGTTGCTGAGAACATTCCAGAAATAGTTAAGTGTGCTTTCTGCACACCCCCATCCTTTCATAGATACAGTATTGTAGATGTAATTGAAGCTAATGAAGAAGGATTTCATCTTGCTGAAAAGTCAGCATCATTGTATATGTTGGCCTCGAGATGAGAAAATTTTTTCTTTAATTTAATGAACTTAGATGACTCATTGCTACAGGCTTACAATACACTTAGCTTATTTTAGCATAAATAGTTTTATATTCAAAATATGAGCTACTTTGGCCAGTTGGACAAGATAATTTATTTTAAATAAATTTATTTATTTAAATGGTTTGCAAAATAATAATGCCTGTTATTTGGGACACTTACATGTGTCAGATAATTTGCTGAACAGCCTTACATGTATTATTTACATGCTTTTGAATTTCTTTCTTCTGCTTGTTTACTGAATCATATCCCCAACTTTTAAAATCACTCTCTACTCACTGAAAGATATGTAGCTTCTCTAGTGGAAATTATATAATATATTAATAAGATGTTTTAAACTTAGTCACAGGAAATCTTTTCAAATTACTGACACGTTAGCATTCCATAGGAGTGCTATTTTCGTTTCCTATCCTGTATGTTAAAAGAGTAATGATTAAAATAAATCCTAATGTACTAATAATAAAACATTCTAAAATAGAACAGTTTTAAAAAATAATTGGAACTGCATTGCATACTAAACTTAAGTACAGACATTTAATTAGATATTTTATCAAAATGCTATTTTGGAGATTTTTTTGGGGGGGTGGGGGCCCATAGCCCAGGAATCTGGAGTCTAACAAGAGGACTACTTGTCTTTGCTGTTTGAGTGGTTTGCTAAGATACAGGGGCGCTTATATACCTTGGTAGCATAGTCTGATGTACTGGATCATGGCTCTCCTCCAAGGAGTCAATCAGCTTCTCTCCCATGTTCCGTGTCTACTCAGAACACCTTCAGCCTCAGTCCACCAACTCCCTGAGTCATAAAAAGACCCCAAAAGAGAAAGCAAGTGGCCGGTTCGGTTCTTCCACTAGTCTTGCAAGAATAGTTCCCAGTCCATTGCTTTTCTCACACTGACATTAGCCAGACTCCCTATTAATTTTTTTTCACTTGATTAAGCTCCCTAATTTAAAATTCTGATTCTGCTGGTCACTCTCCAGTTGGCAGAACTTTGCCTACCAAGTTAAGGATGAACTCTGTGCAATGGGAGGAAAAAAAAAAAGAATGAACTCTGCCTCCTGCCATTCAAGACCTATGTGTGTGTCACTAAGTCGCTTCAGGCGTGTCCGACTCTGTAATCCTGTGGACTGTAGCCCGCCAGCCAGGCTTCTCTGTCCATGGGATTTTTCCAGGCAAGAATACTAGGGGAGGTTGCCATGCCTTTCTTCAGGGGATCTTCCTGACCCAGGGATAGAACCCTTGTCTCCAGCATCTACCTGCATTGGCAGGTGGGTTCTTTACCACGGGCGCCACCTGGGAAGCCCGTCGAGACCTGCAGCTTGTCCCAGCCGTGACGCCCATCCTGCTTAACTGCTTTCTTTGAGGCCTTTCTTCCATCAAACCAAACTGCTTCCAAACTCTATTTGATTTCCCTTATTACTGGATTGTAAGGTAGCTGAAAGCAGAAACTTGGTGTTTATCTTGCTTTCTCACAGTGCTTACAAGGATGTTAGATGTATTTGGTAGTAAAGTTTCACTGAAGGCAACTAGCTTGAGTAACAGAATTACCATCATTAATCATATAGGCTAATCCCTCTCCTTACATCTTGGTAATCATGGTAACAAGAACAATAATGTCAACCAGTTTTTGAGCAGCTACCAGATCATGAACTGGATATATTATCTCAAACCTTCACAATAAGATGCATAGTCTTTTTCTCAGAAAAGACAGGATTAGAGAGATTAAATGAGATCACCAGGCTAGTCAATGCCAGCATGAGCTTAAACTGTCTCCAAAATCTTTGCTTTTTCCACTAGGACCACATTGCCTAATAAACACAGCAGGTCTGGCTTTAGAATTGCTGGACAGGGTTGCTGATCTATCTTGGAAGAAGCTTCAGTTAAAACTTAGGAGAGGACCTTGTTAGCTGATTTGAACTTTTTCTCCATTTCAGTGGAACCTAAATTTTCCAAAAAGGCACCCTATCTACATGACAGGAAAAGAAGCAGGGTGCATTTACTGAAGTTTCCAAGATGATTTGTACAAAAGCATTTTTTTTACCCTTCATTAGGATATATTTTGGAGTTCTTGTGATATATATATATATGTGTGTGTGTGTATATATATATATATATATATATTTGTAAACTAAAATGTTAGCATCTTCTCTTCCTTACCAAAGTCTGTCTTTGATAATGAGTAGAGAAACATTAATCAGTACAGTGGAAGAAAGAAGACCTCAGGTCAATTACCTGGGTTCAAGTTCCAGCTCTATACTTTCGTTGCCCTGGGCAAGAAGAAGTATTCAACCAATCTGTTTCAATTTCCTGATCTATAATAATGCAGCAACTGTGAAAATCAAATATTCTAGTACATGTGAAATATTAAGTGAAGTTCCTAGGATATGACTTCAAAAATAAACAACTCTTTTCAGTTTAAACAGTTTGTTTTTAAAAGAATAAAGAAAAAGGCCCTGGTCTCCATTGATAAACAAGTTTATTGTAACTTCTAAAGTGTATTAGCGTCTTCTAGAACCCATCAAGGATCTAACCTGCTCACAGATAGTGATTTAAGTATTTCCTTTCTTCCTAGAGCAAAGTCAGTAGTTAGGTTAAGCTCTACTATCCCCCACTTAAAGAATTATCCTTTCTATTTTAGGGATATTATTAAGGCCAACATCTATGGCTCCATTTGTGAAGAACCATCAGGAAATTTTCAAATTTATTCTATAGTTTTATTTCAGTAAAGTCTTGGCATTCTGGTCCTTAAAAGTATGAATCATGTAATTGATTGGGTTTCCCAATTTACTTTGATCCTAGGAAGTTTGAAATCAAATTTAGAGCTAATAATTTTATAGGATTCTATGATCTACATGTCTACATTTCCCTGATCTTATATTTATAAAAATAGAAAGGTTTTTTTTTTAAAGGAAAAGGAGTTACCTGGAGGTATGAGTCTTTCCAGTATACCGAGAAAAATCTGGTTCCCTGTCATGCTATTTTTGTATCTTCTCATAGGGTTCCTGTGGGTGTCACATATGGTCACAGTGTGTCAAGGGGGTTTGCTGGTTAGGCCCTGGGCCTGGAAACCTGCTGGAGTCTTTCAGAGCATCACCACATGGGGAGAAAGAAATCTGTAGGGTATGAGGTCCCCTGGTCTGGAGGTAACCACTGTCTTTCCTCTTAGGGAACAAGCCAGGAGAGGATACCACATGCCTGCAGTCCTCATACCTCCTGCCCTCGGCAGCCTGCTCAAATCACATTTACACCAAAATTGATTTAGGCTAACCGGGCAAAAAAACCATGCTGTCCAAACCCGGGGCCAGTCAGCAGGTCAGAATCCCTTAAAATCTTATCTATCTCTCAGTGTTTTCCCATTTGTATTGTTCTATCCATAAGCCACTTTATAGTCTCAGTGAAGAGAAAAGAGCAAATGGAAATAGGTTGTTTTTTTATAAACATGATAGATACGACAGTTGTAGCCAAAATTACAAAATAGTGTCATACCCTACATTTCCACAGTAGAAAAACAAGTATTCCATTTTATGAGAAAGCACTAAAAATTAGAATTCTAAAATGCTTCTAGCAGAAAATTCAGTGCCTGCCTGTATTTAAACCAAGCAACTAGTTGTCTTTAAATTTTTACAGAATTTTCCAAGGTGAACTGTAATTAGTTGAGTGGAAGCTAAATAACACCTGGCACTAAAGCTCTCAGCTTTTAAAATATTCTCTTTCTAATGTCCCAGTGAATACAGAGCTCGCTGGACGGGGGCAGTTCTGCAGCTGTGCAGTTTTTCAGACTTCCCATTTATTCCATGACAGCTTTCTTTCCTATTTAAAAAGAAAATATTCTTAGCAAAAATATTCAAATGAGAAGACATAATAGCACTTGGAACCAAAAAGTCTTCAATATTAAAAACAAGATACACTGAGCAATCTGAAATGTAGAACTGTTTCATTATTAATGAATCAATGTGCAAATTCATGAGTTCATTCTCTGTTGACCTTTCATAAAGTTTATAGAAGTTTATTCTAAAAGCATACCAGCTAATGACCATAAATCAGTTTCCACACTTAGAATGTGGCCTTTGGAAATTATGCCTGATATTAATGGACTAATGAACATAGGCCTTAACAAGTTTCAGCAAGGCTTTTCGGTTGTGAGGGTTTATTATTTGCTCTAACAAGTGAGTAGTGATTTGGAATATGATTCAGAATTTGAATGTGGTGGGCAGTCACAGAAGTCCAACAATGCTTTTAAAGTCCATAAGGCAAAATAATTTCACATAAATCTAATGAGTTGCTAGTTTGGGGGTTTTTTAACTTTTTATTTTGTACTGGGGTATATAGCTGATTAACAATGTTGTGATAGTTTCAGGTGAGCAGCACAGGGACTCAGCCGTACATATACATGGGTCCTTCTCCCCCAAACTCCCCTCCCATTCTTGCTGCTACATGACACTGAGCAGGGTTCCCTGTGCTATAACAGTAGGTCCTTGTTGGTTTCGAATTTTAAATATAGCAGTGTGTGCATGTCCATCCCAAACTCCGTAGCTATCCCTTCCCCCCATTTTCCCCTGGCAACCATAAGTTCTTTCTCTAAGTCTGTGAATCTTTCTGTTTTGTAAGTCAGCTCATTTGTATCATTTATTTTTAGATTCCATATGTGAGGGATGTCATATACTTGTTAAATGACTTCTGACGTCTTACCAGTTCCCCTGACCTTTACCCAAAGCAATGGTAATAAGTATCTACAAGGTATACAGAGATAGTCTATAGTAACCATTTCTAACTTGGCTGAAAGGAATCAAAAACTTCTGACAGAAAAGACCTATCCCTACTCTGTCCAATTTGAAGCAAATTCGTTTCTTTAGTTCTTGAGGTTGTTATAAAAAAGACATGAAAGCTTATCTCGTCTGCAGATAGGAACTCCTCAAAGGTAAGCATCTTTGACGTTCTGCCACCGACTTGATGCATGACCTTGAGTGAGTTATTTAACCTCCCTTTAAGTCTCATCTTCTTTGTCAAACAGGGAAGGCAGCCTCAGAGGCTTGTGAAAATGAATGTGAAACACACGTGAAGCTCTTAGCACACTGCCCCACACCCAGGGAGCACCGGCAAGTTTGCACTTTCTTTAACTCAACGACAAACATCTATTGAACCAGCTTCCATGCTAGGTTTGGAAACACAGGTGACCTGACTCCTGCCTGAGAACTGGTGCTTGTCACCTGGTACAGGGCAGACATACATGGGTGTGGTGAGAAATATAAAGACGAAGCCCTGTGGAGCAGGACAGGGGAGGTTTCACTGAAGGGGTACTTGAACTAGGCCTTGAGGCTTGGGAAGGCAGGAGAGAGAAAAGGGACGGTGGGGCGAGGAGAGCACATAGAAAGGCAGAGATGAGAAAGGATGTTTGGTTTACTTGCGAAGTCTAAAGTTTCATGACACGGGGAAGGTGTTCAGTGAAAATGCATTTGGGACCACTTGTCTTGCTTGCTCTCTCCTGCCATTTAGGAGGTCATCTCTTTTGGTTTGGGTTTTGTTTTCCCCAATCACTGAATGTTATCTAGATAAACTAATTGAAAGTAATATTTGGCCTCTTTCCTGGTGCCCCTGTCTCCCAGTCACACTCAGCTATACTCATTTCCATTATTTGATAGTATCTAGAAGAAATAATGTGTGCAGAGCCTTGCTAAGGTTGGGTATTGGATCAAAGGGGCCAGAGAAAGTGGGTAGAGAATTAGCAACAGCATCTAAAGAAGTATGCTTAAACTCAATTCCTCAGATCAACTCACTAGCATTTGCGGGACTGAAACATTTATCTTCTTTTTGTCAGTGATAGTCTTCTCAAGACGTTTGTCATTTTCCACCTTTATTTAGGGCAATTTATAAAGTAGCATACATTAAAAACAAGTGAGAAAAGGAAAGCAAAAACAAGAGAAGCAATCTGGAGCCATGAATCATATTATTGATAATAGAAAAATTGCTTACTGTGAATTTGGTCCAAAGCTTCCTGGAAGCCACAGTGAAGAAAGAAACCAGAAGCAGTTTACATTATCCAGCTACGCTGTCCAAAATGGTAGCCTCGTGAAATGTGGATAGCCACACTGAGATGAACTGTAAGTATAAAATACACAATGTATTACAGAGACTTAGTACAAAATAAAATGTTGACTCTCCCGTTAATTTTTATTATTTCATGTTGAAATAATATTTTGGATTTGTTGGGTTAAAATATCTTAAGTTAATTTCACCTATTTCTCAGCACTTTTTAAAAAACCAGCTAAAATTTTGTAATTATATAAAAAAATTTTAATTACATATGTGGCTCATATTTGTGATTTGCATTATGAATTTATTGGGCAGTGCTGGTCTGTAAGATAAAAGCTTTCATCAACTGATGAATGGATAGAATGTGGGGTATCCATACCAGGAAATATGGTTAGCCATAAAAAGGAATGAAATAATGGGCACAGGAGGGTTGGGAGGGGTGACAAAAATGTTCCCAAATTGATTGGGGTGATGACTGCATAACTCTGTGACTATTAATAACCAATAAACTGTAAGCTTTTAAAAATGAATATATTTAGTTATGTTAAAATCATAAAATAATTTTTTTTAATTTTAGGAGAGAAAAAGACAAAAGCAAACTCTGTTGCTCAGAAGAAACCCCATCATTCTTAGTACCTAGATAAGAAGTGTCTCCCTAAGGGGACCATTGGAAAGCACATGTGCATATTCAATTTAATATCAATATTCATGATAATATCAATATTCTCAGAGTTAACACTGCGGTGGTGTGCGCTGTTTTCAGTATCTGTCAAAGGCATCACACACCCTCAACTCAGTAACACCTACACGCTGCTGCTGCTGCTAAGTCGCTTCAGTTGTGTCCGACTCTGTGCGACCCCATAGACGGCAGCCCACTAGGCTCCCCCGTCCCTGGGATTCTCCAGGCAAGAACACTGGAGTGGGTTGCCATTTCCTTTTCCAATGCATGAAAGTGAAAAGTGAAAGTGAAGTCGCTCAGTCGTGTCCGACTCTTAGTGACCCCATGGACTGCAGCCCACCAGGCTCCTCCGTCCATGGGATTCTCCAGGCAAGAGTACTGGAGTGGGTTGCCATTGCCTTCTCCGGACCTACATGCTAATGGCTCCCAAATCCCTGCCTTCAGCCCAGACCTGTCATAAACGCCACAGCCAGGTATTCTCAGTGCCACACATGTGCCTCCAATTCAGCGTGACCGAACACTGCTGCCCTGTATTTTCAGCCCAGTGGGTGCTACATCTACCATTCAATCACCAGTGCTGGGGGTCCTTGAATCACCACTGTCTTTCACCCTGCACCACCCAGACAATTCCAGCTTCCAGATGTTGCTCAAGTCTGTGTCCTCACCTCCACTCTCTCTCTCTGCTGCTGCCCCTGGGTCTTCCATCATCTCCTGCCCAGACGATTGCAGTGGCCCCTTAACTGGTCTCGGCTCCAAGTTCATTCCCCTTAACTCACCCTCCCTCGCATCTGCTGGCACGGTCAATCCAGAAGGCAATGGACTTCCATTACCTGCAGGATAAAGCCCATTAAAGCAAATAAGTCCTCTGACACCAGAGCCCTGCCTCTGTTTCTCTTTCCGGTTCTGAATACTCCTTCAAGTGACCTATGGCTCCTGCCTACCCCTCCTGAGACTGAAGTGATCAACTGCTCATGCTGTCAGCTCTGTTCAGGTATACATAACCCGCTTTGTGTGCCCAGATGCAGATTGGGATCACCACACTTTCCAGATTGTATTACAGTGGCCATTCATTCTTCTGTATTTCCCACCAGCTAAGCTGTCTGAGGGCCAGGACTGTGCCCATGTTTTCCTCTCTCTATGGCATCAGCATGAGCCCCAGCATAGTAACGCTAAATAAACACTTGTTGAATAAAGGATAAAGAAATGTGAAAGGTGAAAGAAATGTGATTTAAATTTGGATCTAAGGAAGTGGCTAAATCAGAGAAGCCCAATTTTTAGGTGCTAAATGTCCTTGCTCATCTCCATGAGGACATGGGATATGTCTATTCAGTTCATCACAGTGTCTCTGATGTCATTCAGCATTTTCTGGATGGGTGGATGGGAAGACAAGCAAATGTATGAACAAAGATACAGGCAGAGAAATGACTTGAAAACAAACCAGTTTCATGAAAATAGTCCCAACATCCTCAAATTTACATCTGTGTCATCTCCCAAACCATAGTTGGTACTTAGTACTCAATACTTGGGAACCTGGGGAAGCATTGGTTTTGCCCTTGAACAAATAATTATCCAACTGAATATGAGAATTTGGGTGACAAATACCCCTGAATTCCCTGCACACAGCTGCACTATAGGCCTGAAAGAATACACCCCAGTTTCTAAAGGGGGAAACATAAGCTTTTTTATTGTCCTGCATAATGAAAATCTCTGGAGTCCTGGATGCTCTGTTTCATACAAAACAGACTGATGCATCACATTTGCTTCACAAAAAAAATATGAAAAAGACAACAGAGTCTTTTCGTTCTTTCTTTTTTTGGTCCCTATAATTCTGTTGTCAATGGTGCAGAAATTTGCATGGAAAGCGATGGATGTCTCTGCTTTTCAGAAGAATCTCAGGGCTTCCTGGATCATTAGGAACCAATTACAGTACTAAAAAGTGCTTTATAAAGTAAAACATTCAGTTGATGTGATGAGAAAATAAAAATGTACTTGTAAGCAATAAAGCTGGAGCAATACTATATATTTTGCTACCAGTTATATTTTTATTGTATAAATTTGCTATGTGTGTGATTAACACACACAAGGAAGCACTGATGACCTGCCATCACCACCACACAAAGACAGTGAAGAAGATACTACCTGCAATGTTCCTAAAATGCAAAACTGTGGCGTGAGCTTAATGGTACGGAATTCCCAGTCAGTTTAACAACACCTTCAAGTGTAGGAGCCAGACATTCTGCTTCATCCTTATTCCCACTCTTTCACCCAAACCCTGATGAGAAAGGGGAGGGCCTCACTTAAAGCACCCTCCTTGGTGGTTTGATCTGTTATTTCTGGAAACCTCATCAGTGCTACCACTCACTCAGCAAACATTCAGGGAAACTGGGTTCTAGACCCTCATGTGCCAGAGACATTCAGATGACTGAAGCACAGTTCATGCTAGTTGACTGAAGCAACTATACCTGTAATCTCAGCACTGAAATGAAAGCTAACAGAGGAATGGATTAGGGGCTTCAGGAGCTTGGAGAACTGGTGAGGGGGAGGTTTCTGTGCTAGTTCAGGGGAAGCGGTCTGACAGTGGAGAGGAGAGGGCAGATCCAAGAGCTATTTGGGAGACTGAGCAAGCAGGTGTGATAGACTAAACCGATGCCGGAGGTAAAAGGATGCAGGGTCCAAAAGAGCACTGAGAAGCCCAGGGTGCACCACCCCGAAACACTGATAGAGTTCATTAAGTCAGAAATGGATTTGAAAAGTAGGATACTGAGGTCAGATTTGGACATGATGAATTCTCAAAGTCTCTGAGATATCCAAGAGGAGGCATCCTGGAGTCAGCTGGAAGCACGACCCTGGGGCTGGATGAGAGAGGTAGGCCTGGAGATGAAGACATCTGCTGTCAGGTAGAAGAATGGACTGAAAGGACTCCAAAGACTGTGCCAAGTGAGCAGGCAAAGGGGGAGGACCAAGGATAACACCCTGGGGCAGGCAAGGCGGGACAAAGGGCCAGCAGAGTTAATAGTAGGCAATTGAAGAAAGCAGGGAAAACCACTAGACCATTCAGGTATGACCTAAATCAAATCCCTTATGATTATACAGTGGAAGTGAGAAATAGATTTAAGGGCCTAGATCTGATAGATAGACTGCCTGATGAGCTATGGAATGAGGTTCATGACATTGTATAGGAGACAGGGATCAAGACCATCCCCATGGAAAAGAAATGCAAAAAAGCAAAATGGCTGTCTGAGGAGGCCTTACAAATAGCTGTGAAAAGAAGAGAAGCGAAAAGCAAAGGAGAAAAGGAAAGATATAAGCATCTGAATGCAGAGTTCCAAAGAATAGCAAGAAGAGATAAGAAAGCCTTCCTCGGTGATCAATGCAAAGAAATAGAGGAAAACAGTAGAATGGGAAAGACTAGAGATCTCTGCAAGAAAATTAGAGATACCTAAGGAACATTTCATGCAAAGATGGGCTCAATAAAGGACAGAAATGGTATGGACCTAACAGAAGCAGAAGATATTAAGAAGAGGTGGTAAGAATACACAGAAGAATTGTACAAAAAAAGATCTTCACGACCCAGATGATCACGAAGGTGTGATCACTGACCTAGAGCCAGACATCCTGGAATGTGAAGTCAGGTGGGACTTAGAAAGCATCACTACAAACAAAGCTAGTGGAGGTGATGGAATTCCACCTGAGCTATTTCAAATACTGAAAGATGATGCTGTGAAAGTGCTGCCCTCAATATGCCAGCAAATTTGGAAAACTCAGCAGTGGCCACAGGACTGGAAAAGGTCAGTTTTCATTCCAATCCCAAAGAAAGGCAATGCCAAAGAATGCTCAAACCTCTGCACATTTGCACTCATCTCACATGCTAGTAAAGTAAAGCTCAAAATTCTCCAAGCCAGGCTTCAGCAATACGTGAACCGTGAACTTCCTGATGTGCAAGCTGGTTTTAGAAAAGGCAGAGGAACCAGACATCAAATTGCCAACATCCACTGGATCATGGAAAAAGCAAGAGAGTTCCAGAAAAACATCTATTTCTGCTTTATTGACTATGCCAAAGCCTTTGACTGTGTGGATCACAATAAACTGTGGAAAATTCTTCAAGAGATGAGAATACCAGACCACCTGACCTACCTCTTGAGAAATCTGTATGCAGGTCAGGAAGCAACAGTTAGAATTGGACATGGAACAACAGACTGGTTCCAAACAGGAAAAGGAGTACGTCAAGGCTGTATATTGACACCCTGCTTATTTAACTTATATGCAGAGTACATCATGAGAAACGCTGAACTGGAAGAAACACAAGCCGGAATCAAGATTGCCGGGAGAAATATCAATAACCTCAGATATGCAGATGACACCACCCTTATGGCAGAAAGTGAAGAGGAACTCAAAAGCCTCTTGATGAAAGTGAAAGAGGAGAGTGAAAAAGTTGGCTTAAAGCTCAACATTCAGAAAGTGAAGATCATGGCATCCGGTTCCATCACTTCATGGGAAATAGATGAGCAAACAGTGGAAACAGTGTCAGACTTTATTTTGGGGGGCTCCAAAATCACTACAGATGGTGACTGCAGCCATGAAATTAAAATACACTTAGTCCTTGGAAGGAAAGTTATGACCAACCTAGATAGCATATTCAAAAGCAGAGACATTACTTGGCCAACAAAGGTCCGTCTAGTCGAGGCTATGGTTTTTCCTGTGGTCATGTATCGATGTGAGAGTTGGACTGTGAAGAAGGCTGAGCGCCGAAGAATTGATGCTTTTGAACTGTGGTGTTGGAGAAGACTCTTGAGAGTCCCTTGGACTGCAAGGAGATCCAACCAGTCCATTCTGAAGGAGATCAGCCCTGGGATTTCTTTGGAAGGAAAGATGCTAAACCTGAAACCCCAGTACTTTGGCCACCTCATGTGAAGAGCTGATTCACTGGAAAAGACTCTGATGCTGGGAGGGATTGGGGGCAGGAGGAGAAGGGGACGACAGAGGATGAGATGGCTGGATGGCATCACTGACTCAGTGGACGTGAATCTGAGTGAACTCAGGGAGTTGGTGATGGACAGGGAGGCCTGGTGTGCTGCGATTCATGGGGTCACAAAGAGTTGGACACGACTGAGCAACTGAACTGAACTGAACTGAAGGAGGGATGAGGGTCACTGGACATCTAGAGAAAATAAACTTCAAGGAGGAGATTCCCTGTCACTTGTTTTGGCACATTTCTTAGATGCTTAAGAAATGTGTGGTGAACAAATGTGTGGTGAACAAGTAAATACTGAGTCTCTATCTGACTTTAGAGCAAGCCTTTATGTTTGTGTTCATTTAAACTACCATGGTCATGACTATTGTCTTTGGAGCCAGATGGAATTTTGGGCTAGAGCCCAGCTCTGCACTTGCCAGTTGGGTGGCCTTGGACCAGGTACTCAGTCCCCAGATGAAGATTATAACTCACCTCACTAATTGATCAATAGAGGGAGCTGACTAGGTAAACTCAGGTACAAGCACATAGGGGGATGCTGGGAGCAGGTACTAGGAAAGATATTGATTTTTATGAACTGATAGAAAAAAATTATCTCAGTGATACTGAGGCATTTCCAGAATGGAGCAATTTAGAAAACCACTCTTCAATTCTCCAGGTACAAAGATCTGTATTTAAATTAGTGGAAAGTTAAAGAAGGTATGTACCAATGTAATAACAGCAGTTACTCAAGGGTGGGGATTGAAGTTGGGGGATTATGCATGTTTGAGTTCTCCTTATATGGCTTGATTTTTTTAATGTATTCAACTATTCTATGTATAATTATAAATTAATTCATTTAAAAAATAAGTTCAAAAACATCTATCATTTAGTGTTGCAGTGAAGACTAAAATGAGACAATGACTATAAATCTCATTGCCTACCACAAAAGAATGCTCTGTTACACTGTTCCTTATCACTGTACACACTGCACTGTCTTTGAAATAACCACTCGACACACTTTTTTTTTTTTGGAGGTTTGAGAATAGATGGTGGAGTAGAAGGACTTGAGCTCACTCTCTCACAAAAACACCAAAGTCACAACTAGCTGCTGAATGGCCATCTACCAAAAAGACTCAAACCTACCAGAAGGGATGCTCCACATCCAAAGACAAACAAGAAGCCGCAACAAGATGGCGGGAGGGGTGCATTCACAATACACTCAAATCTCATACTCACCAGGTGAGTGACCCACACTGGAAAATAATTATATCACAGAGGCTCTCCCATAGGAGTGAGGGTTCAGAGCCCCATGTAAGACCCCCCAGTCTGTGGTTCTGGCATTGGGAAGAGAAGCCCACAGAGCCTTTGGCTTTGAAAGTCAGTGGGGCTTGATCACAGGAACTCCACAGGGTTGAGAGAAACAGAAACTCCACTCTTGGAGGGCATACACACAAGCTTGTGTGTACCAGGACCCAGGGAAAAAGCAGTGATTTCACAGGAGCCTCAGTCAGACCTATCCACTGGTCTGGGAGGATCTCCTGGGGAGACGGGGCAGCAGTGGCTCGCTGTGGGGACAGGGCTTACTCACTGGCATGAGTTCTCCTCAAAACTGCCATTTGTCACCAAGACCTGGGCCCACCCAACAGCCTGTCAGTTCCAATAGTGAGATGTCTCAGGCTAAATGATGAACTGGATAGGAACACAGCCGTACACATCACAGACAGATTGATTAAAGTCTTTCTGAGCCCACAGCTGCCTCTAAACTGATCCCTTCACACAGCTTTGCTTACCAGAAGACAAGACCTAGCTCCACCCACAGTGGGTAGGCACTGATCCCTTCCACCAGGAAGCCTGCACAAGCCTCTTAGACCAGCCACACTCACCAGAGGGCAGACATCAGAAGCAGGAGGAAATATAATCTTGCAGCCTACAGAACAGAGATCTCAAACACAGAAGGCTAGACAAAATGAGATGGCAGAGAAGTGTATTCTGGAAGAAAGAACGAGATAAAATTCCAGAAAAACAGCTAAGTGAAGTGAAGACAGGCAACCTATCCCCAAAGAATTCAGAATAATGATTAAAAAAAAAAAAAGATCCAAGATCTTGGAGAAAGAATGGGGTGGTGTAATAGAACAGGAAAATACAAGAAATGTTTAACAAAGAACTAAAAGATATAAAGAACTAGCAAACAGAGTTGAGCAATATAATATCTGAAATGAAAAATACATGAGAAAGAATCAATAGCAGAATAAATGAGGCAGAAAAATGGATAAGTGGGAAGACAGAGAGGTGGAAATAACTGCCACAGAACAAAGTAAAGAAAAAAGAATGAAAAGAAATGAGGACAGTCTCAGAGACCTATGGGACAACATCAAATGTACCAATATTCGCATTATAGGGGTCCCAGAAGAAGACAGAAAGAAAGGGCCCAAGAAAATATTTGATGATATAATAACTGAAAACTTCCCTAACATGAGAAAGGAAACAGTCACCCAATTCAGGAAGCAAAGAGAGACTCATACAAGATAACCCCAAGGTAGAACATGCCAAGACATTTGGCAAAATTGAAGGGCAAAGAGAAAATATTAAAAGCAACAAGGGAAAAGTAGCAAATAACACACAAAGGAATCCCTAGAATGTTTTTCAGCATAAACTCTGCAGGCCAGAGGGAGTGGCAAGATATATTCAAAGTGACAAAAGGGAGAAATCTACAGCCAAGAGTACTCTACCAGCAAGGCTCTTGTTCAGATTCAATGGTGAAGTCAAAGGCTGTACAGACAAGCAAAAGCAAAGAGATTCAGTGCCACTAAACTAGCTTTACAAAAAAAATGCTAAAGGATCTTCTCGGAGAGGAAAAGAAAAGGCCACAATGAGAAACAAGGAAATTACATATGGGAAAGCTCAATGGTAAAGGCAAACATGCAGTAAAGGTAGAAAATCATTCACACACAAACATATCAAAACCAGCAATTGTGAGAAGAGTACAAATGTGGGATATTGGAAATGCATTTGAAATTAAGAGACCAGCAACGTAAAACAATCTTGCATACATACAGACTGCTTATGGGGACCACCAACCAAAAATCTACAATAGATACACACACACACACACAAAAGAAACTAATCCAAGCACAAACTAAAGATAGTCATCAAATCACAAGAGTACAAAAGAGGAAGGGAAGAAAAAAGACTATGAAAAATAAATCCAAAGCAATTAACAATATAGCAATAAGAACATCAGATCAGATTAGATCAGTCACTCAGTCGTGTCCGACTCTTTGCGACCCCATGAATCGCAGCACACCAGGCCTCCCTGTCCATCACCAACTCCCGGAGTTCACCCAGCCTCATGTCCCTCGAGTCAGTGATGCCATCCAGCCATCTCATCCTCTGTCGTCCCCTTCTCCTCCTGCCCCAAATCCCTCCCAGCATCAGAGTCTTTTCCAATGAGTCAACTCTTCCCATGAGGTGGCCAAAGTACTGGACTTTCAGCTTTAGCATCATTCCTTCCAAAGCAATCCCAGGGCTGATCTCCTTCAGAATGGACTGGTTGGATCTCCTTGCAGTCCAAGGGACTCTCAAGAGTCTTCTCCAACACCACAGTTCAAAAGCATCAATTCTTCGGCACTCAGCCTTCTTCACAGTCCAACTCTCACATCCATACATGACCACAGGAAAAACCATAGCCTTGACGAGACTAACTTTTGTTGGCAAAGTAATGTCTCTGCTTTTGAATATGCTATCTAGGTTGGTCATAACTTTCCTTCCAAGGAGCAAGCGTCTTTTAATTTCATGGCTGCAGTCACCATCTGCAGTGATTTTGGAGCCCAGAAAAATAAAGTCTGACACTGTTTCCACTGTTTCCCCATCTATTTCCCATGAAGTGATGGGACCAGATGCCATGATCTTCGTTTTCTGAATATTGAGCTTTAAGCCAACTTTTTCACTCTCCACTTTCACTTTCATCAAGAGGCTTTTTAGTTCCTCTTCACTTTCTGCCATAAGGGTACATATTGGTAATTAACTTAAATGTAAATGGATTAAATGTGCCAACTGAAAAATATAGACTGGCTAAAACAATACAAAGACAAGACTTGTATATATGCTGTCTACAAGAGATCCACTTCAGATCTAGGGAAACATAAAGACAAAGTGAGGGGATGGAAAAGTTATTCCATGCAAATGGAAATCCAAAGAAAGCTGAAGTAGCTATTTTCATATCAGACAAAATAGATTTTAAAACAAACACTGTTAAAAGAGACAAAAAAAAAAGACACTACATAATGATCAAGGTATCAACCCAAGAAGATAGAACAACTGTAAATATATCTGCACCCAACATGCTGCTGCTGCTGTTAAGTCGCTTCAGTCCTATCCGACTCTGTGCGACCCCATAGACGGCCTCACACCAGGCTCCCCCGTCCCTGAGATTCTTCAGGCAAGAACACTGGAGTGGGTTGCCATTTCCTTCTCCAATGCATGAAAGTGAAAAGTGAAAGTGAAGTCGCTCAGTCGTGTCCGACTCTTAGTGACCCCATGGACTGCAGCCTACCAGGCTCCTCAGTCCATGGGATTTTCCAGGCAAGAGTACTGGAGTGGGTTGCCATTGCCTTCTCTGGCACCCAGCATAGAAGCACCTCAAAATATAAGGTAAAGAGTAACAGTGATAGAAAGAGAAATTGACAGTAAACCAATAATAGTGGTGGACTGTAACACCCAACTTATGTCAATGGATAGATCATCTAGACAGAAATCAATAAACACAGGTCTTAAATGACACATTAGACCATGTTGTCTTCACTGATACTTAGAGAGCATTCCATCTAAAAGGAGAAGAATACACATTCTTTTCAAGTGCACAGGAAACATTCACCTGAGTAGATCACATGCTGGGCCACAAAGAAAGCATTGGTAAATTTAAGAAAACTCAAGTCTTATCAAACGTCTTTTCCAGACACAACACTGGGACGTTAGAAATCAACTACAAGGGAAAAAACTGTAAAAAACAAACACACGGAGGCTAAAAAATATGCTATTAAATAATCAATGGATCACTGAAGAAATCAAAGAGGAAATTTAAAAAAAACACCTAATGGCAAATGACAATGAAAACACGATTAACCAAAACCCATGGGATGCAGCAAAAGCAGTTCAAGGAAGGAAGTTTATAGCAATACAATTTTTCTCAGGAAATAATAAAAATCTCAAGCAACCTAAACTTATACCTGAAGCACTTAGAGAAAAAAGAACAAATAAAACCCAAATTTAGCAGAAGGAATGAAATAATAAAGAGAAGAGCATAAATAAATGAAATTTATTTATTTAGAGAAGAGGACAATAGCAAAGATCAATGAAACTAAGAGCTGGTTCTTTGAAAAGATAAACAAAATTGACAAACATTTAGCCAGACTCATCAAGAAAAATATGAAGAGGGCTCAAATAAGTAAAATTAGAAATGAAAAGAAGTTACAGCTGACACCACAGAAATACAAAAGATCATAAGAGATTACTAAAAGCAACTATCATCATTGTTCAGTCACCCAGTCGTGTCTAACTCTTTGCAACCACATGGACTGCAGCACACCAGACTTCCCTGTCCTTCACCATCTCTCAGAGCTTGCTCAAACTCATGTCCATTGAGTTGGTGATGCCATCCAACTATCTTGTCTTCTGTTCTCCCCTTCTCCTCCTTCTTGCAATCTTTCCCAGCATCAGGGTCTTTTCTAACAAGTTGGCTCTTTGCATCAGGTGGCCAAATTATTGGAGCTTCAGCTTCAGCATCAGTCCTTCCAATGAATAGTCAGGATTCATTTCATTTAGGATTGACTGGTTTGGTCTCCTTGCTGTCCAAGGGACTCTTCTCCAACACCACAGCTCAAAAAGCATCAATTTGGCTGATTCATGTCAATGTATGGCAAAAACCACTACAATATTGTAAAGTACTTAGCCTCCAATTAAAATAAATAAATTAATTTTTTTTTTTAAAGCATCAATTCTTTGATGCTCAGCCTTCTTTACGGTCCAACTCTCACATCCCTACATGACTACTGGGAAAACCATAGCTTTGACTAGACAGACTTTGTTGGTAAGTCATGTCTCTTGCTTTTTAATATGCTGTCTAGGTTTGTCATAGCTTTTCTTCCAAAGAGCAAGCATCTTTTAATTTCATGGCTGCATTCATCATCTGCAGTGATTTTGGAACCCAAGAAAATAAAATCTGTCACTGTTTCATTGTTTCCCCATCTATTTGCCATGAAGTGATGGAACCAGATGCCATGATCTTAGTTTTTTTTTAGTTTTGAGTTTTAAGCTAGTTTTTTCACTCTCCTCTTTCACCTTCAAGAGGCTCTTTAGTTCCACTTCACTTGATGGCATAAGGATGGTGTCATCTGCATATCTGAAGTTATTGATATTTCTCCCGGCGGTCTTGATTCCAGCTTGTGCTTCATCCAATCTGGCATTTCACAGGATGTACTCTGCATATAAGTTAAATAAGCAGGGTGACAATATACAGCCTTGACCTACTCCTTTCACAATTTAGAACTAGTCCATTGTTCCATGTCCCATTCTGACTGTTGCTTCTGGACTTGCATACAGGTTTCTCAGGAGGCAGGAAAGGTGATCTGGTAATCCTACCTCTTTAAGAATTTTCCACAGTTTGCTGTGATCCACACAGTCAAAGGCTTTAGCATCTCAATGAAGCAGAAGTAGATGTTCTTCTGGAATTCTCTTGCTTTTTTTATGATCCAACAGATGTTGGCAATTTGATTTCTGCTTCCTCTGCCTTTCCTAAATCCAGTTTGAACATCTGGAAGTTCTCGGTTCACACAGTATTGAAGCCTAGCTTGGAGAATTTTGAGCATTACTTTGCTAGCGTATGAAATGAGTGCAATTATGTGGTAATTTGAACATTCTTTGGCATTGCCATAGATGTCAATTAATCTGTGACAAAGGAGGCAAGAATATACAATGGAGAAAAGACAGTCTCTTCAATAAGTGGTGCTGAGACTATGTTTTAAAAATTGCAGAGGAAGGAACACTCCCAAACTCATTCTATGAGGCCACCATCACCTTGATCCCAAAACCAGACAAGGATAGCAGAAGAAAAGAATATTATAGTCCAACATCACTGATGAATATAGATGTAAAAATCCTCAACAAAATACTAGCAAACACAATACATTACAAGGATCATACACCATGATCAAGTGGGATTCATGCCAGGACTTTTCAATAGCCACAAATCAATTAGTGTGATACACCACACTAACAACTCAAAGAAAAAACTATATGATCATCACAATAGATACAGAAAAAGCTTTTTGACAAAATTCAACATCCATTTATGATAAAAAAGAAAAACTCTCCAGAGACTGGGCACAGAGATAACTTACCTCAATATAATAAAGGCCATATATGACATATACACAGCAAACACCATTCTCAATGATGAAAAATTGGGAGCATTTTCTCTAAAACCAGGAACAAGACAAAGATGTCCACTCTCACCACTTTTATTCAACATAGCTTTCAAAGCCCTAGCCATGGAAATCACAGAAGAAAAAGAAATAAAAGGAATCCAGATTGCAAAAGAAAGAGTAAAACTGTCACTGTTTGCAGATGATATGATACTATACATAGAAAATCCTAAAGATGCTACCAAGAATACTGGGTTGCCATGCCCTCCTCCAGGGGATCTTCCCAACCCAGGGATTGGATCCAGGTCTCCCACATTGCAGGCAGGTTCTTTATAGTCTGAGCCACCAGGGAAGTCCATGAATATGGGAGTGGGTATTTCTCTGGGGATCTTCCCAACCCAGGAATTGAACCGGGACCCCCTGCATTGCAGGCAGATTCTTTGCCAGCTGAGCTACCAGGGAAGCTCAGAAAACTACTAATACATCAATGAATTTGGTAAAGTTACAAGATACAAAATTAATACACAGAGATTTATTGTGTTTTTATACACTGACAATGAAAGATCAGGAAGATAAATTAAGGAAACAATTCTATTTATCATTGTATCAAAAAGAATGAAATACCTAGGAATAAATCTACCTAATGAGGCAAAAGACCTGTACGCAGAAAACTACAAGACTCTGATGAAAGAAATCAAAGATGACACATAGATGGAAAGATATACCATGTTCTTGAACTGGAAGAATCAATATTGTCAAAAATGACTGTATTACCCAAGGCAATCTACAGCATCAATGCAATCCCTGTGAAATTACCAAAGGCATTTTTCACAGATCTAGAAGCAAAAAAAAAAATCTTAAAATTTGTATGGAAACACAAAAGACTCTGAATAGCCAAAGCAATCTTGAGAAGGAAAAATGGAGCTGGAGGATTCAGGTTCCCTGACTTCAGACTATGTGTAAACCTACAGTAATAAAAACACAAAGATAGACTTATAGATCAATGGAGCAAGACAGAAAGCCCAGAAATGAACCCACATAGCTTAATCTATGACAAAGGAGGCAAGAATATACAACAGAGAAAAGACAGTCTCTTCAATAAGTGGTGCTGAGAAAGCTGGACAGCTACATAGAAAAGGATGAAATTAGAGCATTCTTTAACACCATACACAAAAATAAACTCAAAAACGGATTAGACTTAATGGAAGACTAGACACTATAAAATTCTTAGAGGAAAACAGAGGCAGAATACTCTTTGACATAAATCACAGGAATGTCTTGTGGTAATGATATTAGCTGGGGTCAGTCAGTCAGTCAGTTCAGTCGCTCAGTTGTGTCCGACTCTTTGTGACCCCATAAATCACAGCGCACCGGGCCTCCCTGTCCATCACCAACTCCCAGAGTTCACTCAAACTCATGTGCATCAAGTCGGTGATGCCATCCAGCCATCTCATCCTCTGTCGTCCCCTTCTCCTCCTGCCCCCAATCCCTCCCAGCATCAGAGTCTTTTCCAATGAGTCAACCCTTCGCATGAGGTGGCCAAAGTATTGGAGTTTCAGCTTCAGCATTAGTCCTTCCAATGAACACCCAGGACTGGTCTCCTTTAGGATGGACTGGTTGGATCTCCTTGCAGTCCAAGGGACTCTCAAGAGTCTTCTCCAACACCACAGTTCAAAAGCATCAATTCTTTGGCTCTCAGCTTTCTTTATAGTCCAACTCTCACATCCATACATGACCACTGGAAAAACCATAGCCTTGGCCAGACAGACCTTTGTTGGCAAAGTAATATCTCTGCTTTTGAATATGCTAAGTTGGTCATAACTTTCTTTCCAAGGAGTAAGTGTCTTTTAATTTCATGGCTGCAATCACCATCTGCAGTGATTTTGGAGCCCAGAAAAAATAAAGTCTGACACTGTTTCCACTGTTTCCCCATCTACTTCCCATGAAGTGATGGGACCAGATGCCATGATCCTCGTTTTCTGAATGTTGAGCTTTAAGCCCACTTTTTCACTCTCCTCTTTCACTTTCATCATTACCTGGGATAATGAAAATAAAAATGAAAATAAACAAATGGACCCTAATTAAACTTAAAACCTTTTGCACAGCAAAGGAAGCCATAAACAAAATGAAAAAACAACCCATAGAATGGGAGAAAATATTTACAAATGATGTATCCAATAAAGGATTAATCACTAAAATATATAAACAGCTCACTCAGCTCAATATCAAAAAACAAAACCCACACAATCAAAAAATGGGCAGAATATCTAAATAGACATTTCTGCAAAGAAGACTTACAGATGGCCAAAAAGCACATGACAAGATGCTCAACGTTACTAATTATTAGAGAAAAGCAGATCAAAACTATAATTTGGTATCACTGCACACCAGTCAGAATGTTGTTACCAACAAGTCTGCAAATGATAAATGCTGGAGAGGATGTGGAGTAAAGGGAACCCTCCTACACTGTTGATGGGAGTGTAAATTGGTACAGACACTACAGAGAACAGCATAGAGGTTCCATAAAAGCCTAAAAATAGAGCTACCATATGATTTAACAGTCCCACTCCTGGGCATATATCTGGAGAAAGCCATAACTCAAAAAGATACATGCACTCCTATGTTCAAAGCAGCACTATTTACAATAGCCCGGACATGGGAGCAGCCTAAATGTCCATAGACAGATGAATGGATAAAGAATATGTGGTACATGTATGCAATGGAATATTACTCAGCCATAAAAAATAAGGAAAGAATGCCATTTGCAGTAACATTCATGGACACAGAGATCATACTAAATAAAGTCTGGCAAATATCATATATCACTTATATGTGGAATTTAAAAAATGATACAAATGAACTTATTTACAAAGCAGAAACAGACTAGCAGACTTAGAAAACAAACTTGAGGTATGAAAGCTGAAAGGTCAAGGGAAGGATAAATTAGGAGAGTTGGATTAACATATACACACTGAGAGAGTCATTTCCTAGGCAGGTTGATACATAGTCTAGGGGTCCCCAAGGAGAGAGGGGTCTAGAATTCTCAAGGAGGAAGAAAGGACAAACTTGTTTTCCCTCTATATTCCTTAGGATTATATAACAAGAATATATCCTGCCTGAGGACAGTCTCTGGATTAAACCTTCTGGCTAATCCTGTTATCTTAAAATGTAAATTATGGGAGTAGGTCTGGTGAGGTCTTTACAACCTCCAGACATTCTTTTGATTCATTGGAGAGTATATAACTCCACTGCTAACACTAGCAAGGGGGTACTCTTTCTGCCCCCTTCTGATGCCTATGTCAGAAGCTTTCTCTGTCCCCTTTATACTTTAATAAAACTTTATTACACAAAAGCTCTGAGCCATCAAGCCTCATCTCAAGCCCCAGATTGAATTCTTCTCTTCCGGAGGCCAAGAATCCCGGCATCTTTTCGTGGTTCAGCAACAACCTTTCAACACTACTATATATAAAATAGATAATCAGCAAGGACCTGTACAGCCCACAAACTCTATTCCTCTAAGTTGTAATAACCTATATGGGAAAAGAATCTGAAAAACAGATACATGTATATGATAACTGGATCACTTTGCTATACACCTGAAACTAACACAACATTATAAATCAACTATATTTCGGTATAAAACATACACATTTTTTTCCTTCAAAACATCACCCAGGGACTTCCCTATAGGTCCAGTGGTTAAGATTTCGAGCCTCCATTGCAGGGGGCATGGTTTGATCCCTGGTTAGGGAACTCAGATCCCAGATGCCTTGCAGTGTAGCCAAAAAAAAAAAGAAAAGAAAAAGTCACATAGAAAATACATAGTAGAACCAAAATATAAACCCACATCTGTCTGACTGACTCCAAAGTCCTCACTCTTAGCAACCTTCACAAATTTCATCTGTGGCAATGGTAAGACATGTAGGGGGCAAGCAAGAAAGTAGAGATTTCAGTTCAAATGCTGTTGCAATGGTCCAGGTGAGAGACCTTGATGGCATGACAGCAGAGGACATGTAAAAAGGGGCAGATATAGGCATCTTTAGGAATAAACAGGACTTACTTGTGGGTTGACTTGCTGAAGGGTTTTGGCTTGACCAACTAAGGGAATAATGGTGCCATTTTCTGAAACAGGAGCTTAGAGAAGCAACCCACTGGAGGGCAGGGAGCATCAAGGATCCTGTCTTGGCCTTTACAGGACTTGATGCCTATTAGCCATGCAGGTAGAACTTCTAGGTAAACATGTAGAGATCTCATGGCAAAGGTGGGATGGGAGATATCAGCATGGGAAAAACAAACAAAAAAAGACCTTCTGGATAACAAATGCAGCCTTGGGCTGCTTAGTCATTTAACTCTTCACTGCTTTAGTATCCTCATCTACAAAACAAAAGCAATATAAGAACCTAGTTTATAGGGTTGTCGGGAAAATTAAGTGAACAAAAGACATGTCAGGCTCTCGGAATAGTATTTAGTGAGTGCTAGCCGTTAACGTCATCACTCTCATCCTTATATTTTAGAAAGAAACAAAGTGAAGTCGCTTAGTTGTGTCCAACTCTTTGCGACCCCATGAATCGCAGCACACCAGGCCTGCCTGTCCATCACCAACTCCTGGAGTTCACTCACACTCACGTCCATCGAGTCAGTGATGCCATCCAGCCATCTCATCCTCTGTCGTCCCCTTCTCCTCCTGCCCCCAATCCCTCCCAGCATCAGAGTCTTTTCCAATGAGTCAACCCTTCGCATGAGGTGGCCGAAGTACTGGGGTTTCAGCTTTAGCATCATTCCTTCCAAAGAAATCCCAGGGCTGATCTCCTTCAGAATGGACTGGTTGGATCTCCTTGCAGTCCAAGGGACTCTCAAGAGTCTTCTCCAACACCACAGTTCAAAAGCATCAATTCTTCGGCGCTCAGCCTTCTTCACAGTCCAACTCTCGCATCCATACACGACCACAGGAAAAACCATAGCCTTGACTAGACAAACCTTTGTTGGCCAAGTAATGTCTCTGCTTTTGAATATGCTATCTAGGTTGGTCATAACTTTCCTTCCAAGGAGTAAGTGTCTTTTAATTTCATGGCTGCAATCACCATCTGCAGTGATTTTGGAGCCCAGAAAAATAAAGTCTGACGTGGTTTCCACTGTTTCCCCATCTATTTCCCATGAAGTGATGGGACCAGATGCCATAATCTTTGTTTTCTGAATGTTGAGCTTTAAGCCAAATTTTTCACTCTCTACTTTCACTTTCATCAAGAGGCTTTTGAGTTCCTCTTCACTTTCTGCCATAAGGGTGATGTCATCTGCATATCTGAGGTTATTGATATTTCTCCCGGCAATCTTGATTCCAGCTTGTGTTTCTTCCAGCCCAGCGTTTCTCATGATTTACTCTGCATATAAGTTAAATAAACAGGGTGACAATATACAGCCACCAGGGAAGCCCTAAGAAGATAAATGTTCAAAAGATGATTCTACTTAACCAAGTTCCCACAGCTAGGCAATGTCTGAATTTTAACAGATTGATATAAGTTTTTTTCCACTGAACCGGGGTCCCCTCCTCCCCTGCCCTCACCATGTGTAGTCAAGTGAAGATGCTCAGTCGTTTGTGACTCTTTGCAATCCCATGGAATGTAGCTTGCCAGGTTCCTCTGTCCATGGAATTTTCCAGGCAAGAGCACTGGAGTGAGTTGCCATTTCCTTCTCCAGGGGAACTTCCTGACCGGAGGATCGAACCTGGGTCTCCCACACGGCAGGCAGACAATTCACCCACTGAGCCACCAGGGAAGCCCCATGTGTATTAAAACTGAACGTGAAACTGAATATGGACCAGGGGCAGGGGAGTGAGTAGAAGCGGGATGGAGAGTTATTGTTTAGTGGCTGCAGAATGTTTGTTTTGCAAATGAAAAAGGTTCTGGTGATGGGCCATGTTGATGGCCGCAAAACAATATGAGTGTACTTAACGCCACTGAACTGTACACCTAAAAGTGAGACAGGAGGGAAGGGGACAAGGCACAACCTTTAAAAGAATGACATAGCAGTTGTGGATATGACAAAAACTGTTTAGAACCAATTAGGCCCAAGATGGTAAAAAATTCAACTTTCAATAGGCCTTGAGCTTCATTATATGCTCATTATAATACATTAGCATATGCTAAGTAACACACCCACTGGCGGCTTGACAGTCCCAAGGCCGACCATAAAAGGCCAAAAAATGGGTGGTGCCCCAGTACGTGGAAACCCTCGCACCTTCCCCGAAATAGTCGTAATGATCCTGATAGTTTACCGGGAACGATGAAGAGTGGCACTGGATTCACGGTCTCTGAAGGAGAAGATTTAACTCCAGGACCAAAGACAGTCTCAGTCACCCAGAGCTTTGTGTTGATTTTATTAAAAAGTGAAAGTGACAGAAAAAGCTTCAGAAGGGGGCGGGAGAGTATCCGCCTGGCTAGTTTAAGCGGGACCTTACGAGCTCCTCAACTAGCTGCTGAGGGCAGATCAAAAGAATGCCTCAAGGTTGTAAGTGTTCCACCAGACCCTTTCCCAAGGCATACCTGCTGAGATAACTTCAGGACAAGATTAGCCAGAGAGAATGGGTTCCAGGCATCCCTCTCTGGGCGAGATAGTCTGTTGCTGTGTAATCAGGGGTAGGAGTCTTGAGAAACAGGTCCCCAGGCACAATTTGTAACAATTACAATCATTAACATAGTGCTTAAGAAAAGTATTTCCATGAGTAAGACATTTTGCTGTGTGGCCATTATTTCCTGACCTAAAGAAAGGCCTGTGGAAAATTCTGAAAGAGATGGGAATACCAGACCACCTGATCTGCCTCTTGAGAAATTTGTATGCAGGTCAGGAAGCAACAGTTAGAACTGGACATGGAACAACAGACTGGTTCCAAATAGGAAAAGGAGTACATCAAGGCTGTATATTGTCACCCTGCTTATTTAACTTATAAGCAGAGTACATCATGAGAAACGCTGGACTGGAAGAAACACAAGCTGGAATCAAGATTGCTGGGAGAAATATCAATAACCTCAGATATGCAGATGACATCACCCTTATGGCAGAAAATGAAGAGAAACTAAAAAGCCTCTTGATGAAAGTGAAAGTGGAGAGTGAAAAAGTGGGCTTAAAGCTCAACATTCAGAAAACGAAGATCATGGCATCTGGTCCCATCACTTCATGGGAAATAGATGGGCAAACAGTGGAAACAGTGTCAGACTTTATTTTTCTGGGCTCCAAAATTACTGCAGATGGTGACTGCAGTCATGAAATTAAAAGACGCTTACTCCTTGGAAGGAAAGTTATGACCAACCTAGATAGCATATTCAAAAGCAGAGACATTACTTGGCCAACAAAGGTTCGTCTAGTCAAGGCTATGGTTTTTCCTGTGGTCATGTATGGACGTGAGAGTTGGACTGTGAAGAAGGCTGAGCACCGAAGAATTGATGCTTTTGAACTGTGGTGTTGGAGAAGACTCTTGAGAGTCCCTTGGACTGCAAGGAGATCCAACCAGTCCATTCTGAAGGAGATCAGCCCTGGGATTTCTTTGGAAGGAATGATGCTAAAGCTGAAACCCCAGTACTTTGGCCACCTCATGCGAAGAGTTGACTCATTGGAAAAGACTCTGATGCTGGGAGGGATTGGGGGCAGGAGGAGAAGGGGACGACAGAGGATGAGATGGCTGGATGGCATCACTGACTCGATGGACCTGAGTGTGAGTGAACTCCAGGAGTTGGTGATGGACAGGGAGGCCTGGCGTGCTGCGATTCATGGGGTCCCAAAGAGCTGGACAGACTGATCTGATCTGATCTGATCTGAAAGAAAGGCCAGTTCTGGGGTAAGATACATTGTTGCACAAGGTTTAAGAAAAGCATGAGCTCACCTCCTCCTTCAAGGGCCTTGGACTTCCTGCCTAAGCTTTAACTCTTTCAATCCTCCCATTTGTTTGCCTAAGCTTTAACTCTTTCAATCCTCCCACATCATAACAAATTTAATTTGTTATGAAATTACCCAGCCTGAAAAACTAACCACCCCATATTCCAGGCCCCTCTCACCTTTTGTCTATTGAATGTGTAACTTTCAGGGGCTCTCACTTTCTGAGGTAGCCCACATTCTCAGCTTCTGAGTGCGAGAGTCTGTATCTATGGAGTGTGTTTCTCTTTCAGTAAGTCTATTGCTATTTCTTACCTATCACTTTGCCTCTAGCTGAGTTCCTTCTGCAATTAGACACAAAAAACCTGAGCTTCATTGAAATCCTGAGACCAGGTTTGCTTTTTAAATTAAAAGACAGTGGATTTGAGTCCTAGTCTATGGGTTAAATCCCATCTGAGGTGCAACTGGATTTGCGCCCCAATCTATCTGGGCTGTGTGGTTTCAAAATGGTAAATTTTATGCTGTGTATATTTTGTTGTTTTTCAGTCCCTAAGTCATATTCGACTTTTTGTGACACCATGGACTGCAGCACGCCAATCCTCCCTGTCCCTCACTATCTTCTGGAGTTTGCCCAAGTTCAAGTCCATTAAGTTGGTGGTGCTATCCAACCATCTCAACCTCTGCTGCCCTCTTCTCCTTTTGCCTTCAATCTTTTCCAGCATCAGGGTCTTTTCCAATGAGTCGGCTCTTCAAATCAGATGGCCAAAGTATTGGAGCTTCAGCTTCAGCATCAGTCCTTCCAATGAATATTCAGGGTTGATTTCCTTTAGGCTTGACTGGTTTGATCTCCTTATAGTCCAAGGGACTCTCAAGAGTCTTCTCCAGCACCACATTTCTAAAGCATCAATTCTTTGGACTCAGCCTTCTTTATGGCCCACCTCTCACGTCTGTACATGACTAGTGAAAAGACCATAGCTTTGACTACACAGATGTTTGTTGGCAAAGTGATGCCTCTGCTTTTTAATACACTGTTTAGGTTTGTCATAGCTTTCCTTCCAAGAAGCAAGCATCTTCTGATTTCATGGCTGCAGTTGCCATCCATAGTGATTTTGGAGCCCAAGAAGAGAAAATCTGTCACTGCTTCCACTTTCTCCCCTTCTATTTGCCATGAAGTGATGGGACTGACTGCAAAGAATATAATCAATCTGATTTCAGTGTTGACCATCTGGTGATGTCCATGTATAGAGTCTTCTCTTGTGTTGTTGGAAGAGGGGGTGTTGGAGAAGACTCTTGAGAGTCCCTTGGACTGCAAGGAGATCCAACCAGTCTATTCTGAAGGAGATCAGCCCTGGGATTTCTTTGGAAGGAATGATGCTAAAGCTGAAACTCCAGTACTTTGGCCACCTCATGGGAAGAGTTGACTCATTGGAAAAGACTTTGATGTTGGGAGGGATTGGGGGCAGGAGGAGAAGGGGACGACAGAGGATGAAATGGCTGGATGGCATCACTGACTCAATGGACGTGAGTCTGAGTGAACTCTGGGAGTTGGTGAGGGACAGAGAGGCCTGGTGTGCTGCGATTCATGGGGTCGCAAAGAGTCGGATACGACTGAGCAACTGATCTGATCTGATCTGATGGGACTGGATGTCATGATCTTAGTGTTTTGTTTTTTTTTTAATATTGAGTATTAAGCCAGCTTTTTCACTCTCTTCTTTCACCCTCATCAAGAGGATCTTTAGGTCTTCTTTGCTTTCTGCCATTAGAGTGGTATCATCTGCCTATCTGAGGTTGCTGATATTTCTCCTGGCAATCTTGATTCCAGCTTCTAACTCACCCAGCCCGGCATTTCACATGATGTATTCTGCATATAAGTTAAATAAACAGGGGGACAATATACAACCTTGACAGACTCCTTTCCCAGTTTTGAACTGGTCTGTGGTTCTGTGTAAGGTTCTGACCGTTGCTTCTTGACCTGCATACAGGTTTCTCAAAAAATAAGAGGGTCTGGTATTCCCATCTCTTGAAGAATTTCCCACAGTTTGTTGTGCGCATATTTTACACAGTATAAATTAAAATCTATACATTTTAATAGGATTTCCCTGGTGGCTCAGGCGGTAAAGCACCTGTCTACAATGCGGGAGACCCGGGTTCGATCCCTGGGTCGGGAAGATCCTCTGGAGAAGGAAATGGCAATCCACTCCAGTACTATTGCCTGGAAAATCCCATGGACAGAGGAGCCTGGTAGGCTACAGTCCATGGGGTCGCAAAGAGTCGGACACGACTAAGCATCTTCACTTTCACTTTCATACATTTTAATACATTTGCCTTAAATTTGGAACAAATTCGCCTTTAAGGCTGCCACCTTGAACCTGGGCTGGAAGCTGAAGGGCGCCCATCTGCTTGGAGCCCGGGAGCCTCTGGCCACTGGCCTCCCGGCTGCATACCTGGACTCCTGGCCTAGTCCCCACCATCCATTCACCTCTGAGTGGATGCTGGAGCAGCCTCTGGTTCTATCCCCGCAGCCGGCTTCCACTCTGTCCAAGCTCAGCGGAGCACGTTTGATGCTGCCTGCGTCTGTGCCTTCTAGGTCCTGCCTCCCAGGAACCTGGGCACATGTTCTTCTCTCTGACACCCCTCCTCACGCTGCAAGTCCCTGCTTAGATGTCATCTCTTCTCTGATGGCCGAAGATGCGCCTTGAGTGGCCAACATCTCACAGGGCGCGGAAGTCATGTCTGCACCGGAAGTACTCCTCCCGCCCCCCCCCCCCCCCCCCGCCCAGCGCAAGCCCCACCCGCTTCTTCAGCATCTCAGCCATGAGCGGCAGGGCTGGTCAGTGCGCAGGCGCGTTTTGCTTAACCAGCCCCAAGGACATCAGCGACTCAATGGGCGTGAGTGTGAGCAAACTTCGGGAGACAGGGAAGGACAGGGAAGGCTGGCGTGCTGCAGTCCACGGGATCTGAAAGAGTCGGGCACGACTTAGGGACTGAGCAACAACAACAAAGCCACAAGGAAGACACAGTTAAAGGAAGGGCTCAGATTCAGGTTCTGGTTTGTGGTGGAGGACCAGCCACGCAGCAATGTCAAGACTGTTCCTCTGACCAGTGCAAAGTGATCCCTGCCATCCCACCAGTGAGCTCATCTGGCGCTCTCTGCTCTCTGGATGGCAATGTGGGCGTGCCTGTGGGTCCTGCCATAGAGGAATGGGGTGCTTGAATACAAGGCCGTGTTGATGTTATTCCCTGCACGCTGGTTCATGCATTAGTCCTTATTCAACGGGAATGTCTGGGGAGCCCTCTCTGGATTCTGAGGCGCACTTAGAAATGCACATTGCAGGGAGGCAGTCCTTTCCAACCTCAAAGGTGGCACTGCCTGACCAGCACGTCACAGGTCTTCCAGCCCAGGACACCGTGCCAAGGATGGCCATGCAGTGATACTCCTTTACAAAGGCCTCCCAACCCTCCTTTCAGGGACGCAGCGCTCACCCTGATTCCCAGGGACCTACCATTTTTCCAGCAGCATTTCCAGTGAGAGGGCCGGAACCCCAGACTTTAGCTGGCCACTGTGCCCTTGGTTCATTTATGACTTGCCAGCATTGTCTACTCTGTGCCAGGCACTGTGCTGAGCCCTGGAGACAAATGTCCCTGCCCTCTGAGCTTCCAGCGAGTGAGGATGACAGACATCACCCAATAAGCAAAAGTGACAAGTCACAAGAAGAGCTAAGAAGGAAAAGTACTGAACGCTATGAGAAGTAAGGCAGAGGCACTGGGTGGTAGAAAGATGTCTTTGAAGTCGGGGCGAGTGCAGAGAAAGCCCCTCTACGGAAGTCACATCTAGTGGGAGCCCCGGGGAGCAGCTGGTGCCGCCTCTTTCCTTTAAAGGGCAAGACTACCCCCTGTCATTGCACCCCCACATTCAGACAGACACACAAGGGCACGAACACACCCACACACACAGACACATAGACACTGAGACACACACATGAATTCACAGAGACCCTCGTGCTGTGCGCACATGGACAAACTTAGATACAGGCACGCACACATGTGTATTCTCCCATGTGCTGCTGGCGGCGGGGGCGGGGGCGTGAGGGGTGCCATCTGAAGTACATTTTCAGAGATGGCACCCATGACGGTATTGAGGACCGGGGGCATCTACTGCACTCAGCACTGGGCTGGGCAAGGAGTTTGGCTCCCAGCTAAACGATAGCTCTGGGCTCTCGGTTGATTTAATTCTGCCTCTGGGGTCCCCTCCTGGCACTGTTTGCTGAGACTGGCTCTCCAGTCTCTCTGAACACATAACATCTGCACACTGCAGTTTCCAGGCATCAAGCTCGTCCCTGAAATATCAGCACAAACGAGTCCCTGAACACCAGGACTCAGAGCGTCTTGCTAGTTCTAAAGCTCCGACACACGTTTACATATTCCCATGGTCGAGGCCGGGGAGCATGGGTAAAGGCGAGGGGCAGTGGGATGGTTTGGAATTTGTATTTTTCTTTTCATCTTTTTAACATGAGAGGGCCTTTAACGGAGTAATCAGGGAGTTCGTGTTTTTAAACTGGCAAATTACATAGTAACATTTAAATGCCTCAGCTCGGCTCCCAGGTCCCAGGGCGCAAGGAAGGGCAGAGTGGAAGACAGCAGAGGAAGAACCCAGCATGACTTCTGGGGCTCCCCTGGTTCCAGCAGCACCTCATTCCAAAAGCAAACCTCAGATCTGGGAGCTCGGTGAGGACAGCATATGGGAAAGCAGTGGGAAAGCCCGGGGCCATCCTTGGTTTCCTGCGTCACTGTTTCCCTCCTCTCCTCCCACGCGTTCCACAAAAAGAACTGCAGGCAGTGACCCCGTGCCAGTGGCCTTTGTAACAACTGACCCTGAGCACAGTGGGTTACAATTCAGCTGCTCCCAGTGGAGTCGGCCCTGGCAGACCCACAAAATTTGCCAGGAAAATCAATACAAAGCTGACAGATCAAAAGTGACTCATGCCAGTTCTCCTCTTCGGAAATGGTTAGATGGGTGTCTGACGGATAACACTTCAGTTCTTTTCATAGTAGGTCTGGAAATAGCTCAGAGGTCTTTAAGTGTCTGGAGATGTAGGCGATGATGAGAAGAGTTTTGAGTGGGAACCTCCCCACCCTGTGAACCCCAATTCTGTTTCTACCATATTCCCCCAGTCTGCCTGCCTCACACCACATGCCTGCATATCAGGGACTCTGTGCTGGACAGACCCACCAGTGTCTTTAGGAAACCAGTAGTCTAGGACTCCCTGGTGGCTCAGATGGTAAAGAATCCACCTGCAATGCAGGAGACCTGGGTTCGATCCTTGGGTTGGGAAGACCTCCTGCAGAAGGGAATGGCTACCCGCTCCAGTATTCTTGCCTGGAGAATTCCATGAACAGAGGAGACTGGCGGGCTACAGTTCATGGGGTCACAAAGAGTCGGACACGACTGAGCAACTAACACTTTCATGTGGTTGTCTAAGACTCAGGATTGGCCATCGCTGGACAGGTGGGGAACCTGATCACTCAGGCCCTTCCTGCTGTCAACTTTTGTGTTCTTTGTTACAAATCTTTATGTCCCTATCACCTGTCCTTGGTTGTCCCATTGAAAGGCACTCCTTCCTAAATAGGGCCCTTTTCTCTGTCTAGAGCCTTAATGGGTCCATGCAGACTTTTCATCTCCCCAGCTGTGACCCTTAATATCTGTGGTGCTTATTTTGAACATCAGCACCAGCTTCTGAAGAAGTCACGAGTAGGTCTAAGATACAGGAAGGGGAAGATGAGCCTGGGAGAGGCGGTTGCAGAAAAGGATGGACTGGAGGGGAATGGGCATGCGTCTGCTGGAAATGGACTGAGGTGGGGTGGGCACCTTTAGAATGCATATGAAGGGACCAGTGTGTGAGATCCGATGAAGAAAGCATTGATAAAACTTGCTGTTCAAGAGGGTGTGCGAGTAATGGAGGGACAGTGAGAGTTCTGCAAGGGGTATCCCTAGACCCTGGTGTTTCTCCATGTGGGTCTGAAAACCACTTGCATCAAAATCACCTGGGAGCTTCAGAGTGTAAATTCCTGGGGCTCACTCCTAAGACTTTGATTTTGTAGGTGGAGTGATGCCCAGGAATCTACACTATTAAAAGCACACCAGATAATTCCAAGGACTCCCTGGTGGCTCAGATGATAATGCGTCTGCCTACAATGCGAGAGACCAAGGTTCGATCCCTGGGTCGGGAAGATCCACTGGAGAAGGCAATGGCACCGCACTTCAGTACTCTTGCCTGGAAAATCCCACGGACAGAGGAACCTGGTAGGCTACAGTTCATGGCGTCACAAAGAGTCAGACATGACTGAGCGACTTCACTTTCACTTTCAAATGATTCCAATGCACAATAAAATAGCTATAAAGTCTACACTGCTGAGAGGTCAGGAGCAATGCCCTTTACCAATATCACCCTCACGTCTAATATGGTGCTTGGTAATTAGTCAGCTGTCAAAAAATGCTTGCTATGGTGAGTGAATAGCCTACTCAGTGGAGAAGATTCACAGATGACTTGAAATATCAATCTGAGTGGCTGAGAGCACCGAGGTTCCCTTAACAGATGTGAAGGAGAAGGCAGGAGGAAGAAGAAGCTCGGGGTGGATACACGAGCTAGAAATGGTGACTTCCAAATGCCCATGGATAATATGCATGGACCCCGCAAGTGACATGGGGTCAGGTAGGTTGACACCTGCACACTGGTTAAGGCTGTGGCTTGCTGGACCGAAGTTTGGGGGACATGCATGATGAAGAGGGTCAATAAGGAGGATGAAGACCCAGTGGGGGTATGATAGGAAAAGGCAGAGCCCAGAGAACCCGTGTTGCAGGGTCCAAAAAGAGGAGGGAGGGCAGAGAGCAGAGAGGTTGTCTATGGGGAACCTGAAGAGCTATGGGTCACCAGCTTAGCGATCCGGAATGCCCCTGGTGGCCTTCAAGAGGGTGATTTGGAAAGAGTGATGGGAACAGAAGCCAATCACAGAGATAAAACAAGGAAGCAGATCAAGAGGAAAGCTGAAGCCGCCACTGGCAGAGTTCACCCTCTGGGGATTTCTCAGGGGAAAGCAGAGGAATAGGACGACAGCTCTAATGAGCCGGCAGAGAAAGGCAAGGCCTTGGACTTCATCATCCCTGTGGCTGCCCCTCGGATGCTGGTCTTCCGCAGGGACCTTTTATTTCTTCTGTGTCTCTCCATTCACTTCCCAGGTAATCCCACCCATGGCCTCAACTTCCATTCTCTGCTGAGGAGTCCCATGCCAGGCTTCCCTCTGCCCTCTGCAAGCTCCATCTGCGTGTTGCCCAGGCACCCGGCAACACGACTCTGCTCGGGGATGGATCCAGGTATTCCCAGCCTCTCTTGGTTCACCATCACCCTCCCCTGCACCCAGAAGCCATCCCAGCCCTCCATCTCTCTTCCCCACATCCAGCAGTCGATGGAGTCCGGTAGGGTTGACCTCCTTGGCAGCTCGTTCTGCCCCTTCTTCTGCAGCTTGCTTCCTTTGTAGCTGGCTTGCACTATGGCAGTGACCTCAGGCAGGTCTCCCAACCCTCCCAGGCCTCCAAGCTGCGCCCAGGATCCTGTCGCAACAGCATTAGCTGGTCAGGGTGTCCCAACCCTGTGACAAAAGAATGATGCCTAAGCTCTTTTGGTGGCTTTGCCAGGGACTGTTTTTGTACCACACTTCATTTCAACCACACTAGCTCACATGTATCTCACACACGCTGGCCAGGGAGGTCTCCGAGTCTTTGCTGGTGTGGGTCCCTGAGCATGGAAGTTTCTTCCCCTTCCCTTCCCTCTGTGTCTCAGTTCCTGACTTGCCCCACCACCTCTGGCCGCCATTTGGTCCTCTTTCTATTTGAGGCCAGAAGTCCCGTCTTTAAGGGGACCATCCGCCCCTCCTTTCTGTGCGTCCCCACTGCCTCCTTCACGCCCAAGGCTTTCGGTACTTTCCATATCTCTCTTCCAGCAGACCATGAACCCTTCTGATGGGGAGGGGAGTGGAGGGGCTGGAGGGTGGGGTGGGAGTTGCCTCCAGAAATAGTTACTTCCCAGGAGGCCACTGTTGGACTCAGAGTCTGTTTTGTTGCCTGGAAATAAAATGAATTCAACGGAAGGCCTGAAATAACTGCATTAAACATAGCCTCTCTCAGCCTCCCTAACTGCTCTTTCATGTCCTTCATCTCTGCCTTTTCTTGTATTCACTCTCTCCTTTTGTACCCTCTTTTCTTTTTCCTCTTTTCCCTGGCTTCTTCCTATTCCCCTTTTTCTTCTGCAGGAACTTTCACTAGCTCCTGGCACACCTACCCTCTTCTCCTCCAGTCTTATTGTGTGTGTGGATGTTCTTCTGAAAGCATCAACTTGTCACTGGCAGACAAAGTCCTTTGCTTTGGAGAATTTCACCAGGAGGGTGATGATATTGACAAATGAGGTCGCAGAAGGGAGAACATGCTGCCTGTTTTCAGATCTACACTATTAACTGAATCTGATACTCCGATAAAGGTCCTTGGGTGGAAATGCTGGTTAAAAGTCCTCCTAAAAATAGGAGAAGATAATAACCATGCGAGTGCAGTATTTAAGTTCTTCCCTTAAGAGGAAGTATTTGTTTTTTTTCCTTTTGGGAGGCAAGGAATCCCCCAAAATATCCCTGAACATCCAGGTATCACCCCCACCCCGGCCCCCGCTGTAGGGAGGACATGCATTGGGGGAACACAGGGTCTCTGCTGGCTGAGAGTACCTTCTCCATGCTGGATTGACAGTCCCCTTCTTCAGCTGCTGTGAGACGGGACCAGGCTGTCGGCACACCCTTCTGGAGGTTACACAGAAGGGGACACTTGCAGATGCCACCACCCCTTGGTGAGAACTCAGTGTGGAAGGCGGGCAACCCACTTGCCATTGTCCAGATCTCATGGGCATGGCTGGGGGACCAGCCGGGCTTCACAGAGGCAGCAAACATAAATGGGCAAAGAGTTAGCCCTGGAGCCACATGAGATCAATGGGATTTTCCTCTCTAGTGATTTTTAATAGCAGAAATTTGGATTTGGTGTCAATAGCCCAAAACCCACAGGAGACTGCCTTGCTTCTTTTAAACCTCTATTTCCCTGACTCAGGCACCAGCCCAAGTGTTTTCTCTGGTATTGTTGTCCCTGACATTGTTACCTGTTGTGGTTGGCTTTTGAGAAGAGAGATGGAAGCAAACGGAGCAGTCCCTCTGCTCTGTTAAAAATAAAGTAAGGCTATTGAGTTCCGCTCAGCGCTAGATGGAGGACATGGAGCACTGTGCAGAAATTCTGTGTTTACGTTGAGATGAAGAACTGGGCAGGGCTTTAAGGTTGATCTAATCCAGGCTCCTCATTTTGCAGCAGGGGGATGTGAGGCTCAGAGAGGCCAAGTGAGGTGCCTAAGATCACAGAGTTGAAGGCAAAACTGGGAGCAAAGCCCAGTTAGCCCAGGGACCTCCCTATGGGTTCACGTGGCCTTAAGAATGGCTCATAGGCTAGGTCACACGGCCCGTTCATGCTCAGCCATTCAGTTGTGTCCAACTCTTTGAGATCCTACAGACTGTAGCCTGCCAGGCTCCTCTGTCCATAGGATTGCTGGGCAAGAATACTGGAGTGGGTTGCTATACCCCTCTCCAGGGGGATCTTCTTGACCCAGGGATCGAACCTGTGTCTCCTGCATTGCAGGTAGATTCTTTACCACTGAGCCACTGGGGAAGCCCCATAGGCCAGGTCACTACTGGGTTAAGTAGGTACTAAGGGCCAATTCCCCCAGCAATAGTCATAGCAAACCAGCCAAGACACTCTGGTTTCCCAGGACCCCAACTTGCTGCCAGGGAGGCACTGTAGCAATGGGGGGCATGGCAACCAGGTGGGGTGAGGTTGGCACTAGCAGACCTGTTGGTAGTACTGAACAAGACAGGAGGGGGCAAACCCTACCAGGGGTGTCTGTTTCACAGGGGCTCCAATAATTCATAACCATTCCCACAACAGAGCAGGCTGGTTGCTCCAGGTCCTGGTGAAAAAAGGACCCCACCTCTCCATACCCCCAAAGAAGAATAGACTCCTCTTCCTTCCCCACAAATGTTCAAAAAGCCCAGACTTTCTCAAGAAATCTGGTTCCCAGTGTCAAACGCCCTTGTTGTGTTTGCCACTCCATGTGTAACTGAAGTGCCCTAAGGGAGGGTCAGCAACCATTTTCTATTTAATCCTCATACTCTTCGAGGCTGGAGCCCTGAGTGTGTCAGTGTTACCCCTCATTGCTGAGTCAAGGCACAGAGGCTAAAATGCAGCCGTCACACAGAAGGGCTCCTCGGGGTTGCATCAATGCCTGCACAGTAGCATGTTAATGAGTGTTAAAACTGACAGCACAAATACAGCATTCTTGATTTTTTAAAATTACAACTCTGTAACAAGTCATGCTGTTAAAACATACAAGAAATACCAGTTAAGCCTTCAAGGAGATAACACACAGCCTGTACAGATCACGGCTATCCCAAAGTGCATAACATATCATTTTCTTCGAAGTGAAGCAAGAATTAGCAGGTAGTTCCATTATTTGAACACTAAGACGAGTAGAAATAACAAATCCAAGCGGTGAATACCAATTACTACCTTAGGAGCTACACATCAGCTCGGCATTACAACATGCCCCTCCTTGGTAACAAAGCCAGGAAATGTAGGGGGTTGACAGAAAACACTGGACGATAACCAACATGCATCTGTGCAGTAAAGACATGGTGTCACTTCCCAGCCAGTGCTCTCAAAATGCTTATCACATACATTTCGAGAAAAGCATGACCTATATCTTTGTCTCAGTGGCATTGAAAAGAACAACCTTCAAGTGTTGGCAGCGAAGCTGTTCTCAAGCCCACAGCTGGACATAGGTGCTTTGAAGCTTCGTCTGTGTCCTCCAAAGGGGGTTGATGGGTCAGTCTGGCAGCCTGGTGGCCAAAGCTGTCAGCTCATAATCATACTCTCAACTCCAGAAACAGAACAGAAAATTCCCCTGACCCCTTCCCAACTCCTTCCCTGCACCGAATAGTTTCAGGGACCAGAAGAAACTGCTCCATCAAATGTTATCTGACAAGGTTAATCAAAGCCCCACCGAGAGCTCTTGTGACCTGTGTACCTGGTACCTCGGTGCTACTTTGTGGGAAAGGAAGGAAGGGTTCTTTCCCCCTGGATCAGAGTTTCATCTCCATTCTCTGTGGGAATTAACTCCAGTGTTCAAGCCAGCTGGGTTGGTTTCTCGCCCTCTTATCTGAAACCACTGCTTGGAGCCCTCAATGCTATTAGGCTATTCTCATGCTTGGAAGTGACTGAAATTCCAGGATGGGCAAAATAATATTTTATAAGAGTATATATATATATATATGTACAAAAGATATTAAAAAGACAGTCTCTAAAGCACTTTGGGATTCCCCCAATGAAAGGCACCAGATAAATGCAAGTCATCACCAAAATGAAAAGTCAAGTTTTCCAGCTTTCATATCAGCAAAGAGTAACCACTAGAAGTATCTTTGTTTCAGTGGTAAAAACCTTCCTGTTTAAAAAGAATACTGAGGAGAGTGACTGAGCTATTCAGCCTCCGGCCTTGTTTCCTCTTTTCACAAGTGTTCTGGTCAGTGACTGTGGATACCATGCTCAGTGACCCAATACCATCAGCCTTGGCAAACTGAACAGTCTTCACGAATTTGTACCATCACCTGCCCCAGTGCAGCTGGAGATGATTTCATAAATTCTCTGCCTTCTGGTGCTGCAAACATCAGCCAAAGCCAAGTGCTACATGTGCAAATTCTGAGAAATAACCCTGCTCTTCTGACTTGGTGGCTGGTTGCCCCTAAGGCATCTCACCTTTCCTGATAAACCTTTCCTTACTCTGAGAAATGGAGTAGATGGTAGACCAGGTAGCACTAGGAGGTGGCTGCCTCCCTGCTCCCTACGAGGCTCCAGTCTGATGGAGAGATTTGAACTGGGGACCCAAAGGCGTAAGTGACTAGTGCATTCATCCAACAAATGGCCCTCTCTGTGTAGCCATGGCAACTACAAGTATATAAAGCCTCTGACAAGATCCTCACTCTATCTGAAGGGTATGTACTACCTTCAACCAACTAAGAGACAAAATGGACCTTTTTAAGGAAGATCCAAGCCCTGGAGAAAAAGCCTGCCTAACTCCACGTGTGGACCCCTGGATTCTGTAGCCTTTCCAAAGAAGAACAACAACGGAGGCCAACTGGAACACCATCTGATTACCTAGAATATAACAGAGAATGACCCACGTTAACCCTTCAAAATGCTACATGCTGCTTAACTGAAGAAGAAGGAGGGAGGGCATTTTGGAAAAGGAAAGAGTTCTTAATCTTCAACCCAAGTTTGAAAGTTTAAGGGTCTTTAAAATAGCATCAAGCTTTTCAAGAAGTTTGCAATTATATATGACATTTTATTAACAATGCTTTTTTGTTTTACAACTCTTTCCTTTCTCCTGGCCTCCACCAACCTTCCCCCCAACAAAAGGCAGCTGAAATGGAAATAAGAACTATAATATTTCCATCCTGGATAAGCCACTTGTCTATATTTTGAGTACACACTTTCATGCCACCGGGTGTCCATGTCATACCAGGAACTCTGGGGTGATTAGAGCATTGTGTGTTACATACCGTATCCTAGAAGCAAAATTATCTAAGTAAACTCTGCTTGGAAATAAAAGCTTTATCTAAGCTTTCAGAGCAGGTAACAAAATTTTCTAAGCTACTGCCCTTGCTAGCAGCCCAACGTTTGCCTCAGAAAGACAATACAACAGTAAACTTGTTAGTTGAGAAAGACAACACGATCTTATTTCTAAACACCTTAAAAAAGAAACATTTCAGAAACATGCTAATAGCTAAGACAGCAAAGTTTGGTCAAATGACCTAGACCAGCAACCTCAGCAAGAAATAAATGTCCCTGCAACCACCCAGGAAAGAATGAGGCCTGATTCTGAAAGATCTTCAAGCATCATGCGATTTGGCCTATGTTTAGCTGAAGTCCCTAGCCCTAATGCATCTATTCTTGGGGAAAATTTCAGTCTTCACTACATGTTTAACAAACTAACATTCTCTAAAGAGCAACATTAAGAGGCGAACAGGGGTGTACATCATTTGAAAGGTGAGCAGGGTACCCATGCAAGTCACAATACAGATCATTGACAAAAACAACTTGCAGACTTGAATCGGTCATGTCTACTTAACTTCACATTCTCTTTGTTTGATATTAAAACTAAATGAAAGCAATGGATAAATAATTGAGATTTTGTTTTCACCTGACTGTGAGCAAAACCTCATCCTATCCTTGCAGGCCCCACAGATGTGTTTCCACAGGACATATTCATGGGGGCTTTTTTATGGAATTCACATGACAACCTCAGAAACAGGAGCACAAACAACTAAGAGACAGTCCTGGGCCATGAGCACTAGATGAGAGAACACAATGAACAGAGAAATTAGCATTCTAGGTGGTACTCATCCGGCAGAAAGGTGAACATTTTATGCCCACGATGCGAAGACCAGTGAGTGTCATTTCACTGAAAGGTGCAAAGGCATGGTGTCAGACACACCACCCTCTAAAAATGATCCTAAATACTGTAAAAGCAACCTGGGGTGCAGATCCCATGCATTCTCTCCCCTTTGGGGCTGGGCATACTCCTCACACCATAACCCTAGGGTACCTGGACTGTGCCAGGGGCACAAGAGACAGCTCAGCAATGTGGGTTTGAGGATGTCAAGCCCTCCCAGCTAATGTAGGGAATCATTTAAACTTAGTTCGCTTGGCGAGCTCCTGCTCATGTTCGTCAGGCTCGCCATGAGGGATTTAACTTTATGGGCATAATAGTCCCTTAAATTGACGGAAGGGACCTCCTTCATTCCATCTCCAAAGTCACAGCTGCGCATGGCGCTCTCAAGTTGCTTCTGGCGCCGATAAAAGTGGGAGAATTTATTGAAGATCAAGGTGATGGGCAGTACCACCACCAGGATACCTGCCAGGATGCAGGCAGAGGCGGTCAGCTTCCCTGCCGTGGTCCCCGGGACCACATCCCCATACCCTACGGTGGTCATACTGACGGTGGCCCACCACCAGCAGGCAGGGATGGTGGCCAGGCCCTCATTCTCCTCCTTTTCAATGGTATAGGCCACTACAGAGAAGATGGAAATCCCCACAGAAAGGTAGAGCAGAAGCAGCCCTACTTCCTTGTAGCTGTATTTCAGGGTGGCCCCCAGGGAGCGGAGGCCAGTGGAGTGTCTGGCCAGCTTTAAGATGCGGAAAATCCGCATCAGCCTTAGGACCTGGGCCACCCTGCCCAAGTTGGCCAAGGTAGGCGTGCTCTCCACGACCAGGTTCACCACCAGCGTGATGTAAAAGGGGACGATGGACATGAGGTCAATCAGGTTTAGGGCGTTCTTGAAGAACTTGAGGAAGTCGGGGGCCACGGCAAACCTGGCCACCAGCTCAAAGGTGAACCAGGCGATGCCGAAGTGCTCCACGATTTCGAACCTGGGGTCCTCGCCCGGGTTGCCCTGGCGGTCAGGGATCTGGAAGTCTGGCAGGCTATTGAGACACATGGTGATGATGGACCCCAGAACCACGAGGATGGACAGGACGCTGAAGACCCTGCTCAGGACCGAGTAGCCGGGGTTGTCCAGCGCCAGCCACAGCTGTCTGCGGAAGTTGCCCAGGGGCTGCCCATCGAACTTCGAGGCGTCGTTGTAGAAGGCCAGGATCTCGTCGAAGGAGGACGTGGTGCTCTCCTGGTCGCTCTGCTCGTCCCACTTCTCCTGCTCGGGCTCCACTTTGCGGCCGTGGTAGCTGTAGCTACAGCAGGAGTCAATGAAGAACTCGTTGATGCCCCAGTATTCAATCTCCTGGCTGAAGGAGAAGACGCACAGCTCTGCCATGACGTGAAGCTTGCCGGTGTGGTAGAAGTGCAGCACGTAGGGGAAGAGCTCGGGGTTGCGGTCAAAGTAGAACTCGCGCTGGGCATCGTCGTAGTCGTCGCAGAGCTCCAGAATGGCCTCGCGCGAGTGGCAGAGCAGCAGGCGGCCCAGGCGCGTTTCGGGGAAGCGCAGCAGCGTGTGCGAGCGCAACCGCTTCTTGAAGCCGCCCACGTTGATCCGGATCTCTCCATCCTCGACGTTGGCCTCCGACACGTCCCACAGGCTCTGGCCAGTCATGCTGGAGACGCCCGGCCGCCCGCGCCGCGCGGGGGCGCTACACCTGTAAGCCAAAGCAAGCGCGTCGGGTGAGCGCCCGGCGCTCAGGGCTCGGGCACCCCTTCCTTTGTCCCCATCCGTCTCTAGCGCGCCCAGTTCTCTCCAGCGTGTCTCTGAGTACTGAAGGACACTGGGATGGGAGGACCGTTCTCTGGGCTTTGCCTCCCCGCCTCCCAAAGAAAGGCTTGGAGTTGGGGAGGGTGGGTTATGTTTCTACTAGCATGGCCGCGCCCGCACACCCATCCTGGGGGTTCTGTCGGTCGCTTTCCGCTGCCCGGAGTCGCACCCCAGCAGCTCCGCGAGCTGCTAGCTGACCTTGCCCGTGGGCGGGCCGAGGAGACGCCCCCGCCCTCTCGCCGCAGACAGGCGGGACCAGAGCTGGGATGCGCACCGGCAGGGCTGGGCCGAGATGGGGGGGCGCGTAGCTTCGGGAGGGGGGTGGCGGGGAAATCCACCTCTCGAATCCTTAACCCCAGAACAGGGTAAGGGGGCCGGCCCGGCGTCGCCGGAGTCCAGCCCCCCGAGACTGAAGACCCGTCCTCCGCCCCGGGCTTCCCCCGCCCGCCTGGCGCCGTGCCCCGGAGCCGCGTGCGCCGCGCCTTACCCGGCGGAGCTACCCAGGCTCTCCCTGCGCGTTCTGGAAGCGCTTACCTGCGAGCTCTGGGGCCCGCGGCCGAGGCCGGCGGGAAACTTCCCCGACCTGCAGGCGAGCATCGCTGCGGCCGCCGCTGCCGGCTGGCTGTGCGTGTGCGCGAGGGTGCTCTGAGTGTGTGTGCGCCTGTGTGTGCGCCCGGCGGGCGGGCGGGGTCCGCCGAGCGCCTCCTGTCTCCGGCCGGAGAGGCCGCCGCCGTCCGCAGTTGCGGGAGGCTCACAGGTGGCTGCGTGGCCCCGACGATCGCAGAGCCACCTCCCCCCACCCCCCCGCCCTTTAGATCCGCGCGCCCCTCGGCACCGAGGAGAGACAACGACGCGCGCCGCAGCCCGCGGGATCCGGAGCGGGAGCCGAGCCCGTGCGCCTCTGCGCGGGCCCTGCTCTGGGGCGCGGCGCGGTGGTGCTGAACGGACAGCTCCGCGCCTCCCAGCTCCACGCGAGGCCGCCGCCCGGACTCCGGGAGAGGCTACCGCCTCGGCGTCGCGGAGACCCCTTCGCGCCCGCGGCTCGAGGCCGAGCCAACACCTTTCCCGATCACTCACCTACCTCCCCTGATGACAGGCTGTTATGACCACCCTCTTGCTTCCAGGGCGCAGGCAGGGGGCTGCCTACGGTGACCTTTCCCTACTTGAGTCTCTCGGGCGGAGCCGAGCTGGGGAATGACCGGCGACTCGTGTCCGTCCGGGGGGGAAGGGCGGGACGCGAGGAACTCCAGGTTTCCCCCTTTCAAGGACCTGCTGAAAAGTTTCCTGAGGCTGCGGGGGAAGCGGGGTGGTGAGGAAAGGAATGGGGGAAGAAGGGGGAGAAGCGGGGGGCATGGAAACCCAAGGTCGAGCTAAGCCTAGCTTGCTGGGGCCGGGAGCGCAGGCCCTACCGGCGTGGGAGGGAGTCACGGAGTTCTGTTTGGGAGCTCTGTGTGGGCACTGTGTGTGTGCAGGCCGGGGTGGTGTGCCAGCTTCGGAGGATGGCTGGGAACTGTGTGTGTGTCTGTGTGTATAGACTGAGGAAAGTAGGGCTTTTCACGGTTTGCACAGCGTTAATTAAAAATAGGACCTCTGGGGTAGTGGGGGAAATGTGTACAGTGTGTTGGAACAGGGGAACCTGGGGCTTGTCATTGTGATGTGTGCACACAATGGCAGACTGTGAGCTGTGTGTACAGTGGGCTGTATACAGTGTAGTATTCCGTGGGTCTGTGACCAGGTCCGTGTGCCTAATGAAATGAGAAACGTGTGTATGCGGACACTATGGGGACTTGGAGGTGTGGATCCAGCATAGATGTGCGCAGTACCCATGTCTGCATTCCCCAGGAGACCTGTGGCCCCGATTTGAGCTCTTGGTCTCCTACGATTGTTTCTCAAAGCACTGCCGCTGAGTTAGAGCTGAGAAATGGACCCACAGTCCCTGGGGAGCCCCCTCCCCTTGGTTTCAGCCCCTTGCGCAGTCCCCATTCAACAAGATGGGAAGCACAGCGTGAGCTTAGCAGGGAGCTGGTGGGCTCCAGGTCCCAGGAAAGCCCTCTGGCTCTGGACTCCCAGAGCAGCCACCCTGGCCACTGCAGGCAGCATGTATTTTACTTAGAACACCCAGGTAATGCCACCTCAGCTAGACAGGTGCTCTGTAGAGCTTGAGTGCTCTGGGACTCCTTGGAGGGCCTGGGGTGGACCCTCGAGCTGGTTTCATATGGACTTTTCTGGAACCAAGCCTGGCTTTATATAGATGCGCCCTGTCCCTGTGCTGGCCACCGGCTTCTGGGTATGGGGGAGGGTGTGTGTGTGTGCAAGTGTGTTACCTACAACTAGGGCTCCACACTCATGTTCCTACAGGCTTCTGCAGGCACAGGGATCCTGAGGAGGCAGGCGGGAGGGAGAATAGTGTGGAAAAGGCTATAGTATGAGCTTCCGTTCTCTTTTGTCTGAAGTTTTTAGAGAGGGAGGTGTGTGTGTGTGAGAGAGAGAGAGACAGACTAGACAGAGATGGAGAAAGAGACACACACCAATAGAGGGCGAGGGAGAATCTGGTATCTGCTGTCTTTGTCTCCATCTCTGTTTCCTTTGGGTCGGTGGTCTTCGGTCTTTTGGGTCTTCCGGGTCTTCCGTCTTGGTCTGCTGGATCTGTCACTGGAAGTCTGCAGCTCTCCCCGCACCTGGCCGGGCTGCCGTCTGGGGGGCCCCTGGGTCTCTTTTATCCCCAAAGGAGTGCTGCTGAGAGTGCACAAGCCCTTGCTGAGGGTGTGTTTGTGTAAATGCACGCATGATCAGTGTGTTGGCGCTGTGTTTCCACCCCCTCCCTCCCCTGAGTTGGTGGCAGCTGTGAGACCCTCCCCCCTTTCTGAAGGCACCCTTAGCAGCAATGTCTGTGACTCTCTCTGCCTTCTTCCCATCCCCTCACTGTGCCCTGCCTGGTTCCTGGCCGCCCGGAAGCTCACAGCCTTGCTTCTGCTTCACCACCACGTGTCTGCGTGGCTTCTGCAGCACGGGCCCCGCTCCTGGCCACTCCCATGGCGTTGGCCTCGCCTCTGACTCTTCTCCTAGTTGAGCTTAAAGCATAAATCACCTTTTCTATCTGAAGGGTCCCTCTGCCCCAGAAGCTCTTGGGTTTGATGACTATGTGGCTCTCCTCCCTCCCCTGCTCTATTTATTTGCCTGCCTCCTTGTGTTCTGTCTGCTTTTGTTCTTTGCTCATTCCTTCTTCCTTTGTGATCGTGGGAGATTTCACCCAGGGAGAGAGAGCACCCTCCCCCCCACCCCTGCCACCTCCCACCTTCTGGTTCTCTTTGTTTCTCCCACACCCATGGCCACCCACCTGCCTGCAGACACCAGGGCTCTGCCAGGCCCCCAGAGTGCCCACCAGCTCCACGATGGGGTCCACAAGCCTCTTTTCTGCCTCTGCTCTGACCAGCCTCCCTCTGCCCCCATCTTAGCATCTTCCTTCCCTCTCTGCCTCTCCCTGGTCTCCTTCAGCAGCTGACTGAAACAGGCCCCAGCCCCTCAGGGGCCCCGTATCCGTTCCTGTCCTTTGTCAGCCTTTCCTGGGATCAAGGACAAGGCCCCACGCCCGCCCTCCCTTGAATGGGAATATGAACTTGGTGCCCCAAGGAGAAGCTGGGGTCTGGGGCACATCAGTTATTTCTTGCTAAGGCTGCGGCAGAGGCTCTGGGTCTGACAGCCGCCTTTGCAAAGGGTTAAGTGTGTGCGACAGGCAGAGCCACTGGTTTATTTCCCAATCGCTGAGCTGAAGAGAAATGGAGTCATCTCCCTCCTTCTGTGCCTGGGAAGCTGGCTGTGTTTATGGTTTATTTAGAGGCCTGAGCCCTGATCTTAAAATATGGCTGCTTACTCCAGGCACCCACAAGGCCTGGCCCTGGGTTGGCCTACTTGGGGAATCCTGGAGAGGTGGCAGGATGGGGGAAGGTGCCCCGGGAAAGGGACAGAGGGGGCCCCAGGCAGCAGCCCAGATCCCCTGCACCTGGGCGATTGTTATCTCTGCCTCCTCTGCCAACACTGATCTGTCGGTGGAGCCCACACATCTCAGAGTCGGCTTCTTTCTCTGACAGGCGAGGGGGCTGCCCTGGCAGCTTGGCTGAGGGGGCTGGGCTGTCTGACCTACATTGCCCAACGTGGAGGAGCCGAGCGCATCCCCACCTCGCCGGAGTGGACTGATCACAGGCCTCCATCCTGCTTCCCACCAGCCACCCTTCCCATCCCAGCCAGAGTGTCTCTTAGAAACTCAAATCAGGTCCTGCCAGTCCCTCCTGAAAACCTCCCAAGGGCTTCCCACAGAACTGAGCATAAGAGACATGCCCTCCCCGAGTTCCAAGATCCCCCAGGATGCGCCCCCTACCCGGCAGACTTCAGCCCTTGGCTTCTTCTACATCAAGGACACCCCAGCCCCAGGCCCCTTGGCTGCCTCCACAGGGCCTTTGCACCTGCTGTTCCCGCTGCTTGCCCCAGCACCTTCACAGGGCAGGCGCCTTCTTGTCACTCGGGTCTCAATTTCAACGTCACCGCCAGAGAAGCCTGGCTGCCCCATCTAAGCGGATGCCTCAGTCAGTTCCTACCATTTTCCCTGCAGTGCTCATATTAAGCAGTTATTCAATATGTGATTGCGTGATGGATATGAATGAGGCTCCATCTTCTGTTTCACGTTAGCCTGTGCCTCCTCTTCTTCCTCCAGTGGGATCAGGACAGCAGCTGGAGGGGAAAGAATTACTGTGCCTGGGGCTGTGGCCCGGATCTCCCAGGCTCCAGGGTGCTCTCCCAGGCAATTGATTAGTCTAATGGATCTCATTCCTGGCTGCACATTGGAATCACTTGAGATTTTAAAATAGCTGATGCCCTGGATGCCTTGGGCCTCCACCCAGGCCAATTAAATCATGATCCCTGGTGCTGGACCCATGGAGTCAGGGTTTTCTCTAAGCGCCCCCTGGCCCCAAGTGATCACAGTGTGGAGCCTGGAACTGAGACTCAGCTTGCGCAGCCTGTCTTTAGGGCTTTGGCACAGAGCTGTGTGCCTGAGTGCAGCCCCGTGATCCACACCGAGGGCAGGGGCTATGTCTGAGCTCAGTAAGCACCCACTCCTATCCTGACTTTAGGGTCCATGCCTGTCTGAAGTCAGGAGCACTGTAAAGGCTGGGGGGCTTTTTCACCGCCTGCCCTCAATTCCTGTCTCCTGCAGGTCTCCCGGCGACGGCGCCTCTCAGAATCTGGCTCCTTCCCTTCCTTGGATTTAGGGTGGAAAAGGGCACAGAGAAGCTGCTGGGAGCAGAGGCTGAACAGAAGAGGGAAGCAGGCGGGGAGACTTGCTCTGGGAAAGTGGGACTGAGGCTTGGGAAGGAGGGTGTGGTGGGGGGGCTGGTGGGGGAGACTGAGAGAAAGTTGGGAAATGATGGATTTTAAGAAGTTTTGCTGCATTATGAATGCAATGCCTCATTAAGTGTTTTCTCAAGAGGCAACAGCAAATTTTCATATAGCTGTTGCATCGTTTTCGGATGCCAGACTGAATTTATGCCCTGCAAGTCCTTGCCTAGGCTATTTGGCTTTCTTCCCAGAGACCACCCTCCTCTCCTCTTACAGCTCCCATCCCCTAGGTCCCCCAGGAGGATGACAAGGGAATGAACATTGATTTGAAGGGCTCCTCTCTGAGTCCCTTATTGCAAAGGGGAGCAGATGTCCCCGAGCTGGTGTGTCCAGACCCTGCTCCTGAAGGGTTGGGACATCAAGGTCATAGCTCTTGGGCCTGCTGCTCCAAGTCCCATCTCCGTGGGAGGCTCTCCCTATGAGCCCCCCTCTGGGTACTGCTCCTTTGGGGGGCCCTTCACTGTGTTCCCCAGAACATCCTGGAGCAAGGCTGGAGAAAAGAAGATGAACTCGATTCAATTTGGAATTAAGGTCGCCACCAGGGAAATTCACAAAAGAACAGCACGTCTCCTAGTCTCACTCTTGCCTGGGGTCTGGCCGTCTTTCGTCTCTACACTAGGCCCTCCTCAAAGCCCATCGTGTGGAGCCAGAGCCCTAGGGCCTAGGGAACTCCCTCTCCGTCTGCCTCAGGCATGTTGCTTCTGCTGTCCCTCCTCTCCTGACCCTTCTCTGGGTGACTGACCACCTGGACTAAAGCCCCCAGCCCCTCCTACTAGCCCTCCTCTCCGGGCCCAAGGTAGGGAATACCATATCAGGAGCATTTACCTCAAGGCCCTCAGGCAGTGAAGCATCTCAGCAACCATCCACCAGGGCGGGTGGCCAAAGAAGATGAAGATAGTGGTGAAAATGAAGCTGAGAGGGATGAGGGTAAGGGTAGCGACAGAGGGAGGCCTGGTGCAGAACAAGTGCTCAAAACATTAACCGTGACTAGTACCAGCTGCTGAGTGCTCGTGATGTGATCGGCCTCATGCTAAGCTCTCCGCTTGCCTCCTGCTCTCCTCCCCTTGGGTACCATTATTAACCTTATTTTACTGATGCCCATAAAGTGAGGTGTTTAGACTCAAACATGTCTCTCTGGTTCCAAAGTCTGGCCTCTTAATGATCTCAAGTGCAGGGTAATTGCTGTAACCAGACCTCCCAATCCCAGTTGTCTTTTTTTTGTATGCCTGCTCATGCTCAGTCATGTCTGACTCTTTGCAACCCTATGGACTGTAGCTCTCTAGGCTCCTTTGTCCATGGGATTCCCCAGGCAAGAATACTGGAGTGGGTTGCCATTTCCTTCTCCAGGGGGTCTCCCCAACCCAGGGATCGAACCTGCATCTCCAGCATCTCCTGCGTTGGCAGGTGGGTTCTTCACCACTGGGCCATCTGGGCCAATCCCACTATCTTCAGTTAGTAAAGGTGTCATTTCTCATTCATATTATTGTTCAATGGGGTGTTTGGGAGCAGCTTTCCACCTGGTGATGTCTAGAACCCAGGTTCCTTCTATCTTGAGCTCTGTCAGTTTCTAGGGCCTTGGAATCCTTCCCCAGATCGTCTACATCCAGATGGGAGATGAAGAAAGAGCTTGGATGATGGCATGAGACGTTTCCGAGGCCAGGTCTGGAAGGGCAGACTTCACTCCTGCCACTTTCCTTTGGCCAGAACTCAGCCTCTGGCCCCATATAACCTGGAGAGGTGGAGGAAATTTCCGGAAGAAGAGAATTTGGGGGCATCAGCACTCCCGTTCCTGTAGGGGTAACAGATGCTGGTGGCCACCCTGCGTTCATTTCTCCCAAGGTGGGAGGAGGGAACCCAGGAGTGTCCCCACCCGCTCCTCACCACGGGGTGTGACTGAAGACTTCCCTAGCTGGAAGGACTTCAGGCCACGGGCCCAGCGGAGCCCTGAGCTGGAACTGAGATGGTCAGATGAGACTTTGTTGCCCTTTTCTCAGAATGGTGTTTTCAGCCCTGAACCACATCACAGGTCTGAGGAAGGGTCAAGCCCAGTTCTTGAATGCAAGCAGTGGAGAATCAGGCAAAAGAACCATGGAATACAAGATATTAAATAGGTCAAGACTCTGGGCCAGAAACCCAGCCTGGAAGCTGCAGAGGCTGGAAGCCTTCTCCCCTCCTCTTCCTTTGATCTCCACTTCTTCCCTAGGCTGAGAACTTGGGGGGAGTCTCTCAGGGAAAGATTCTCTTTCTTCCCTGGCCAGTTTGTCCTTTACCATAGCCAACTGTCTACCCTAGGACACATTCCCACCCTCCCCGCACCCCTCCCAAAGCTTCCCACAGCTTAGAGGCGCTCACAGCAGCCCACAGCCCTTCACTCTTCTGGGAAAGTGACACCCACCCAACTACCCATCCATCGCCATTGATGGATCCATCCATCCACCCACTTTCCCATCCCTCTGTGGGCTCCTGTTTCCATGGTTACTCCAGGGCCTGATTCTGCTCTGGGTTTGCTAAGAGATTCTCCACTCTAGGCTGTTCCTATGACATCTTTACTGCTGGACTCAACCCTGGATAGCCAATGGGGTCCCATCCTTCTTGCAGTTCTCCCTATCTGTTCAGATCACACATTGCTTACACATCAGCCCGTCAAGGTGATCAGATTCCTGGATTTAAAATAAAAATTAAAAGCTCTCCAGTATTTTAACAGAGAGGTGCCCTGGAAATACAGTGTCGGGGAGGCTGCCAGAGGCAACCAAGTCGGAGTTCCCAGGGGTAGGTAGCACCCCTCCCCTTATGATAATAATGGAAGTAACATTTGTTGGTCACTTCCTTAAGCCAGGCACCCTTCTAAGGGTTTCAGATCTGTGAATTGGGTTAATCCTCACAATGAGCCTATGAGGTATGTATTATAATTTTCTGAAGATAAACAGGCACTGAAATGGAGTGTAACATGTCCAAGGTTACAAAGCTAACCAGTAAGATTGCTGGGATTCAAAGCAAGACAGGCCGACTCTAGAGGTGAGACTCACACCTATCTCAGCCATTATAGCCATTCCTCCTCAGCCAGGGAATCTAGAAATATTCCTGAATAATTTTTATTCTTTTTTTAAGATAGAAAGTAGGATTCTGAACCCTTCCCTGGTCCTCAGCTCAGCCCTGGGCAGAGGGAAAATGCTCATAAGTGACCCACTTGGCATGAGCTTTTGGTTGCTCCAAGCCCTGGGTGGGTGGGCAGTCATTTTGTGGAGGAGCTCCCCAACCTTGCCCACAATGAGCTGGGCTGTCCGTGGGCTCTAGAGGTTTCCTCAGGTCAGAGCCGAACAGCAGCTTGTCCTCAGAGGCCTTCAGGAGGGTGGGAAGAAGCAATCCCATCAGAGACACCCAGCTGAGGGAAGACACAAGATGTTCCCCGCAAGTGACAGAAAACCATTTCACACTCTTCCCTGCAGCCAAAAAATTAAGCTAATTTTTTCATTTCTTTGCTTACGTGCGACTCAACTAAACATAGGCATCTAGGAATGAAAACAATGACTAGATTTTCTTAATTTAGGGCAGCTTTAATTAAATCTAGCTAAATGACGAGGCTCTGGATATTTTTATCATGGTAGGAAGCTGTGTGACTTGGGACCAGGAGAGGTGGGGAATTCAGTGCTAGAAGAGCCACCTCCTCTGGCCCCCACCCCCCTCCACTGTGAGTGGCCTCCCAGCCCGGCCCCAGGGAAAGGCTGCAGTCCTCTTCGGATTCTTATTTCCTTTGCTCTCATTCTTATTAAAGGAAATTCATTTCCTTACATTGCACTTATTCTAACTAACTGGAGCTGGGAAATCCAAATGACTTAGCAAAACAAGCTTAAATTACAGGAATTTTTTTTTTTTTTTTTGGAGAAAAATCTGGACTTACCAGAAGTTCACAGCATAAATATTAAGACACCGAAATCAAAAATTTCAAAGGTTGAGTTTTCTAGTACCTACTGCTCACCCTGGGCTTCCCTGATGGCTGAGTGATAAAGAATCCGCCTGCAATGCAAGAGACACGAGTTCAATCCTTGGGTCAGGAAGATCCCCAGAAGAAAGGAATGGCAACCCACTCAGTTTTCTTGCCTGGGAAATCCCACGGACAGAGGAAATCCCATGTACAGAGGAGCCTGGCTGGCTATGATAATGGGGTTGCAAAGAGTCAGACACGACTTAATGACTTAAACACCCCCCGCCCCAAAGAAAGAAACTGCTCATTGTATCCAATTCTCCTCCCACTCAGGGCATACGGAAGGGTGACTTTCCTTCTCCACCTTCTCCAAGTTTGGAGGAACTAGATGACTCCTCTTGGCCAACGCAGTGTGTCTGGAGGTGACGTGTCATGTGTGGGGCAGAGCACTTAACTGCTCTGCCAAGGTGAGAGGCTGCAGCGTTCTCTCCCCCTGCCATGTAAGTACATAGATGATGGTGCTGCAAGATCAAAGCAGCATGGATCCCTGAGCTGCCCCGTGGAGCAGAGCTGCCCTGCAGTCTCCTGGATCCAAAGCAGACTTTGTATTGATATGTTTGAGAGATGCATTTTGGTTGGGTAATATCACAGAGGTTTGAGGAGAGTTGGTTGTTTCTTACAAGCATAGTCTCTCCTAACTTGATTAATATAATGAATAATGCTTTTCTAATAATCACTGTACAACAACACCATGTTATTTTAATTATCTCCTGTTAGATTATTTTGGAGTTTCAAAAATCATCCATCTTGTTAAGTCTGGAATGGGATGAAATTTACTTTTGCTGGTCTAAATAAGATTTTCGGAGAACATATTTAACTTATTTAAGCAAAACTTTTGTGTCAGCAGGAAGGCTTTAAAATTTATCAAAATTCCAGGGTAAGGTTAAAAGCAGCCCTTCAAAGTAAAAGTCAGAATGGGTGTGTGTCTGTGTGTGTGTATATTAGTCACTCAGTCGTGTCCAACTCATGTGACCCCATGGACTATAGCCTGCCAGGCTCCTCTGTCCATGAAATTCTACAGGCAAGAATACTTGAGTGGGCTGCCATTTCCTTCTCTGGGGGATCTTTCTAACCCAGGGATCGAACCCAGGTCTCCTACATTGCAGGCAGATTCTTTACTGTTTGAGCCACTAGGGAAACATAAGGAGCTTTTTTTCATATTCAACACTTTGCAACCCCATGGAGTAGCCCACCAGGCTCCTCTTGTCCATGGGATTTCCCAGGCAAGAATATTGAAATGGGTTTCCATTCCCTTCTCTAGGGGATCTTCCTGACCCAGGGATTGAACCTGGGTCTCCTGCATTGCAGGCAGACTCTTTACCATCTGAGCCACCAGCGAAGCCCAGGTCCTCTCAAAAGGGGACAGTGATTGAATGGTTAAGAAAGAGGAGGTGAGATGTTTCAAGAAGGGGTTTTTATGTGTGGTATGCTATTAGTTAAAGTGATGCCAACCAGTATAGTAAATAAATGTATTATGGCTCAAACATGTTAGAAGTTTACTTCTTATTTACATAAAGTCCAAAATATTTTCTATAAATTGGTGGGCAGCTCTCCTTCAAGTGGTGATTCAGGGAATTGGGCTCCTTCTCCCATCTTCAACACATCTTTCCAATGTTGCAGAATTTTCCAGTTTTCAACCTGGAGAAGGGGAAAGAGGGTAGAGATGGATGTGGGGTGTTTTAATAGCCTAGGCCTAGATGTGGTACCCTCTGTATTCACTGGCATTTCATTGGTCAGAACCCAGTCACATGACCACTCCTAGTTGCAAGGGAGGCTGGGAAATATCACCTAGCCATGTGGCCAGGAGGAAGAAGAATCAGGTTTGGTGAAGAACTGGTCAGTTTATGTCACAAAAGTTCCCCTCTTTCCAAATTTGGGTTGGAGTTTTCTTTTAGAATGTAACCAGGATGTACATTTAGAATGTAACTCAAGTAGACAGGACCATTAAGTGGACCCAACTTTATGAAGGTTAGATTTGAGGGGCATGAGTAGGATTTTGCCTTAGGCACAGTTTTATGCCTCTTAGATGAAAATAATAGTTATTTTCTGAGCCACAGATACACCTTTTGGGATTGCAAAGTGTTGGAACCATAATATAAACAAATGTAGGTGAGCTGGGTATAAGCACTACAGCACAGGAAAGCCTGAGAGAAGACAGAGTCTTCTCTGATATTACACTTGGAATTTTAGAGAACAGGTGGTTCTCCAGTCCATATTGAGGAATAAATGAATACAGAGAACTGCAACTTTGTTAAATGGAGGATGCCTACATGAACTTGCAAATTAGACATCAGCATTTAATCTAATCCTCATAGATGCCCAGCTCTGTTTTAAGAAACAAGAGAATTTATGCAAGGAATGAGGAAGTCAATGATAAGCATACTCGAGCTAGTTTAAAGTCATTGCCCTGCTCTAGCTGGGACCAGCTCCCCTGGAGCATGGCTGCTACTATGAGGCTTCAACCAAGTCGACTTTGAACTGTTTATACAAACTAATTGCTGCTAGAAACATAAGACATTCACGGGAAGCTCCATGCAAGGATTCAGAGAACAAGGACTTTGAGTTGCACTAGTGGTTCTTGGAAGGTTTCAGGCATGGGCAAACACCCACCAGTCTCTGCTCCTTGGTGGTCTCCACAGAGTTACAAGTTCAAAATTTCTTTCTTGACACAAAAGAAGCATACAAGTCACTTACTCCAATGTTCAGGGCAGCCTGAGGGTGATGCTGCCTCACTCAAGCTGAGTTTGAGAAATGCCTCTCATGTACCAACATTACCTCCTTGGGAGCAAATTCAAGGGCACCATCTTCAACCTAAGTCCAGGGCTGGATCTAGGGTGTCTCTTGAATGGTACTAAGCAAGCTGTCTTCTCAAGTTGAGCCACACTACCCCCTAAACCATCCTGGCTGCCTGAGTTTAAATCTTATTATTCCATCTTGCTTCCAGGAGATGCCATATTGCCTTTTTGCTTGTTTGTTTCTCAGTGTGATTAGCCATACCAACAGACAGAAACGAGGAAGTTTCTCTAAGTTTCAGATCAGATCTCAAACTGCTCAGGCACTCTTTGCTAAAAGTTGCTGATCTTGCTCCCCCAAGGACTGATCCTAGTGCTTCTCATTATCCAAGCCTGCTTCTATGGCTCCTTCGGGGATGCCCTGCTCTAGCAGCTTCTCCTACCGCAGCATAGGAGGACATTTGTGCTGCTGGTAGATTCCTAATTACAAACACAATCTGTAAGTCCTGGCCCCCTCCCACTTCCCGCCATCCTACCCTTAGGATCCCCTACCATTAGGCCAGTGAGGTGGTCGACCACTAATCAAGATGCCTAGTGGCTTGGGAGCTACGAATAATCTCTGCTGTTCAGTACTTCATCTAACCATGCTTCTGTTCTGCCTTCAGTGCTTGTACAGATTTTGAGTCAGAGATTGCCTTCTAAGATCTTCCAAACTAATTTTAACTGGCTGGTTTTTAATGCAATAACCACCAAGATATTCCATTATCTCTAGATCAGTAGTTTTTAATTTTCCCCCCTTTCTCATAGCCCAAATTAGAAATAATGTGGAAAAACTTAGGCAGTACAAGTTGGAGAAAATAAGACTGATTCAGTGGCTTTCTATCCTAAATAAAATCCGATTTTGGGGCCTCTGACTTGGGTCGGTTCTTTAGTCCTGGATGTGTGGCACTCTCTGGCCAAGGAACGGCCCTCTCAGGGTGTTTGAGAGACCCAGGCTTTCCATCCCTCATTCAGCCTGGCCTAGAAGGGATTTGGCAGAGAAGGTGTAGGAGGTTGTCCTGAGCTTAAAGACAGCTGTGAATGAGTCAGAAGGAACTTAAGGCCAGTACACGACCTCAGAGCCATCTTGACTGTATTTTTCAAGTCTTAAAATTGAAACACATGGTTTGCCACATGGGTTAAAATAGGACAAAACATCTGGAATTTGAAAATTCACATTGCAGGGTGTTGTAGCTGAGACCCGAATGGGATTTGGAGGTTGGCTGGTGGTTGAATTGATGGTCCATCTGTCAAACTTCCAGCATCTGTTGATGTGAAGTGATGTGCACAGGACCTTTGGGGGCAATTGGGGGAAGAGTTGTCTTGGGAAGGAGGAGAGGGGAAGACGGAAGGATGGAGGGAATGGCAGAGTGCTCAGGGCTCCATGGGGCCCCCATACAGACAGAGGGTTTAGAAAGGAAGCCGAAGGGGCTGTTTTCAGGAGGAAGGTGAAGGCACTCTGGGTACAAGCTGAGTTGCTCTGGGGCTCACCCACAAACACACAAGCAATGCCATTCTTCTAACTTTGCATGGAACCCCGCACTACTCATGCATCTCAGGGGATGTTGACTTCAGTTGCTCCAAAAGATGGTGTCTCCCTCCCACCCAAGATAGCATTGTCCACAGGGCACCATGTAGCCGTGGGTTCCCAGAGAGCTTTGGCCAAGTAAATGGGGGCATGGGGCTTAGTGGACAATTTAGGGATGTGAGGTCCTGAGTGCGAAAATAGGGGTAGGAATTTCAGCCCATTGATGTTTATGAGGCTTAAAGAAAGCATGCTGCATTATAGGAAAAAAAAGTAGAAGACCACAGAACAACAGGGGACATTTTCTTTCAAATTCAAAACTGGGTCATCTGGTGGTATTCACCACTGAATAATAAGACAGATGATCTGAATTTGGGACTGCTCCAGAAAAATTGCCAAAGCAGTATCAGATTAAATTGATTGAAAGTTTCATTGGATTAGATCCCTGCACTCTGATTATGAGTGCTTATTTATGCGGCCTATTGTCTCAGCAGAATGAGAACTCTCGTGCAACTTCATAAAACTAGCAGAAGGATTGCCAGCCAGCTTTGGCTTTGGATTTTTTTTTTTTTTTTTTTTTGCGATTTGACATTTTAAAGAACTTGTGTCAGTGAGACCTATTTGGAATACAAATGATCGCTTAAAGTCTCTTAAAGGCTTTAAGAATATATTTTAATCATTGAATCTTCCCCTAAGCCCAGCAGAGTTATCCATGAATAAATCGTTGTGCCTTTGAGTCAACAGGAATTGGACAGACTTGCTGAATTAATGAACCCTTCCCTCTCTCTGGTCCTTCTCATGGCCGTGGCAATGTGTATGTCCACAGGCTTTGTGAAATGCATATGGGGTATAATTTTCCCCAAATTGTATCTGTTTTACATCATTGAATTTCAGCTATTTGCATTTTTATGCCAGAATCAAATTTAGCTTATTATTATTGTGATGGAAAATAATTATAATCCTTTAATTATCATGACACTCGATTTAAAAAAATTTCCAAATGTTATTTAATTCTAGTCTCACTATACCATGGGGGACTGAGCAGAGTAGAAATGATTCAGTGGACCTCCAACTCCAAACTGCCCCCTCTCCTAGTTGGTACATTAAGGTTCTCAGTGCTCAGGTGACGTGCCCATGGTCGTGCAGATGTAAGTTATGGAAGCAGAAACAGAATGCAGAGTGAGTGGCTCTGCCAGGCCCGAGTCTGTCTCATCAGCCCTGTCTTCAAAGTCTGTGAGCTCAGCGTTGCCTCACAGTCTCACTATGAGTGCGATGTGTGCAGAGGGGCTGGCAACAGCCCCTGATGTTAGAGGGGTGCTTTAGTAATCGCTCCTTTTTCCTCTCATCTCCACGCAACTGCAGGTACCATTTTGAGGTTCTAAAGCCCCTGGGCTGAGCTGCAAGAACTAAGGCTTTCCTCCCAACCAGCCTGGAGGCTAAGGAGTCAGCAACCGCAGCACCCGCACATGTGTGTGCACGTACTCACACACGCGTGTGTATACATCTACCTGCCAGCACGCACATATGTACACTCACGTGCGCCAGCGGAAGAGCACCTCTGAATTTCAAATCTGCAGCAGGTTAGGAACACAGATCTTCCCCATCTGCTACCGTCTAGTCTCTACAACCAGCTCCATAAATGCTCGCCCACCACACATACATCACGCAAGACACTCTCCAGATGGAAACTGTACAACCCCTCCAAGTCCTCGGCTTTCATTGCCCATCAGGCCTTCCATTTGCCCACTGACTTGTGCACAGCCTTTGACCTCCTCCGGGCCTAAAGCCTCTGCTAGAAGAGTCCTCACTGCCTGTCCAGCGGTCCTTTTGCCTCAAAGTCTGGTGAAGGATATCACAATAGCTGGGATAGTCTCTTTGGGATACTCTCACCTCTTAGCAAGCTCCACTGGAGTGGCTGGGCAGGCTGGAGCTCACAGAATGCCCCCGCTGTGGCCTCCTCCTCCATGCTGGACTCCAGGGCTGGTACCAGTGTGTGCCATCAACTGGCCCAAACTCCTTCTTCTGCAGAACAGGAGGTCCAAGCTTAATTCCAGACTTAAATTACCTGAGAGAGGTGTTCTTTTTCATTTGTGGCAGGACAACTAGATAAACCCATGCCTAGTTTACCCATCAGCAGCTCCTCAGGAAAGGATCAGGGTTCCCCCACCCTTGAGTGCAAGTCACAGAAGACTCAACGGCAGCCTTTTGAAAAAATAGCCCGGGCAGCTGGCTGGAGGCTCCCTTTATGGCCCAAGGACCCCAGGGCTGGCTTCTGTGTGATTCTCCCAGTCTTTTCCTCATGCCATTACCTCAGGGTCTCAAGAGGACACTGTGCCTCCAGATGTGTGTCTGCACATCAGCTAGAAAGAAGAAGGAAAAGGAAGGGACACTGCTACAAACTCTCCTCGAATCTCATTGGCCTGTACTGTGACTCTGCTGAAGGGTGTCCCTGGCTGTGCATGGAGCACACACATGGAGCAGGCCAGAGGGACACGGGGTCACCCCTGGCTCCTTCCCCAGGGGCAGCCCTCAACTGACCAATAACTGATAGCAGCTGGTGGACCAGCACCCCAGCTCCCTCGCCTCTGGGAGTGATGGCAGGTAACTTCAGGACATTTAAGCGATCTCTAAGAATCCCCAGTGGGATCAAGCTTCAATTTTGCTCACTTGCTTGATAATGCATCTCCCACTCGCTTGCTGATGCTTGTTGGGATCATCTCCCAGTCAAACTACTTGCACTAGAAGTGCTCCTTCAAGGTCCGCTTCTAGCAGAAACCAAACCAAGAGGATGAGAAACCCCAGGATCAGAGAAGTTAAGCAAATTGTCCCGGGTTGCCAATTAATAAGTAGACAGCCGGGATTCAAATATGGGGCTTATGGCTTCCAAGCCTGATTCTTCTCACTCCCACACTGAGCTGAGAGTGTCTGACAGCCCTGGGCATGGAAGGCAGGGCCCACCTTCAGGCTGGGGGCAGCGGGGAGGACGCGGCTGCCCTTGGCCTCCTTCCAGCATCAGCAGATGCAGAAACAGCTGGGAGACAGACTGATAACTCAGTTTTGAAATCTCCTTCACAATTAGCTGGAGGCTCAGGAAAGCTGTCAAAGGAAAGGTCAGCTCTTCCCGGAGGCTGTTCCTCCTCTTCTGGGGCCACAGTACACTCAGCGTGGCTTCTCCTACCCTGGCCTCCCCACAGCGTCCCTGCGGAAGGGGACAAAGCAGATGCTGGTCCCCTGGGGCTCCGCTTAGAAAATATCCTCATCAGGGAAGGGTGGCGTGTTCCTTCCCAGGGAAGAGCAAGTCCCACCTGGCAAAATCCCTTCAAGGGTGGAGGCAACCAGCACAGACACTTCCCCATAGGCATGTCCTCCTCATACTGCTGGCCTGGACAGATGCAGCCCTCACGACTCAGGACAAGCGTGCCCAGGGGGCGGATGGTGAAGGCAGATGACATGTGGAGGCCACCCCCAGATCTCAGGACAGCAGGGCCCTCTCGATCCAGCAGATGTGGGGACAGGGAGTGCTTATTTGTCTCTGCCCTGCTCCTCCTACGGGCCCAGACCCTCCTGTCTCTCAGAGACGCAGTCCCACCAGGCAAATGAGCCAGTCACAGGACCTCCCCCACCCCAGGAGCTCTGAACCCTTTGCAGAGAGACAGGACCTTGTTAGGGCACCAGGTCTGGCTCAGGATACGTGAGGCCAGGGTGGTCTTTCCAGGGTGGTGTGAGGGTTTGGGAAAAGGATACAAAGAGGAGCCTCTGCTTCCATGGAAACAGCACAGGACCTAGAGTTCTCTCTCTCTATTTAGTCACTAAATCATGTCCGACTCTTGTGATCCCATGGACTGTAGCCTTCCAGGCTCCTCCGTCCATGGGATTTTCCAGGCAAGAGTACTGGAGTGGGTTGCCATTGCCAGATCAGCGGATCTTCCTGATCCAGGAATTGAACCCGGGTCTCCTGCATTGCAGGAGATTCTTTACCGACTGAGCTATGAGGGAAGCCCCAGGACCTAGAGTTAGATGAGCCTGGATTCAGATCCCAGCCCTGCCTCTCACTGAAGTCCTTCAGGAAAAAGAAGGTAATGGTGATGGTCTTTGTCTCTAAGTCGTGTCCAACTCTTTGTCATCCCAGGGACTGTAGCCTGCCAGCCTCCTCTGTTCATGGAGTTTTCCAGGCAAGAATACTGGAGTGGGTTGCCATTTCCTTCTCCAGGGGATCTTCCCGACCCAGGGATCAAACCCATGTCTCCTGTATCAGCAGGCAGATTCTTTACCTCTGAGTCACCAGGGAAGCCCCATGGTGATGAGCATACATTTTAGGGATATTGTAAGGATTAGATGATGTCTCCTTTATGCAACTATTAAGATCAGGTTGGCCAAAAAGATCGTACACGTTTTTCTGTAGCATCTTATGGGAAACTCGAACAAACTTTTTGCCAAGCCTATTACATACCAGGCACTAAATAGTAAAGCTATTATTGTTACTAATAATTCCTGGAGAAAATAAAGAACAGCAAGGATACTGTGATCCCCTTTGTGTAAAATTGTGGTGTATGAGTAGGACATTTATCACAAACGTTAATAGTACTTACCTCTGGGTAATGGGAGTTGTGAACAATTTATAATTTTTTGTCTGTGTGCTCTTTAAAACTTTTTTTTTTTTTTTACAATGCATGTAAACATAAGAAAAATCACCCAGTGGGTTCCAGCAAAGGCTATATTCTTGATACGCTTCAGTGTGGACATCTTGGATGAGAAGCGTGGGGGGAGCTGAATGACTTTTCAGGGCAGAAGAAGAATTGGGTTCCCGGAGCCACCGGAGAGGGAGGGTAAGAATGGGAAGAAGTGTTTGTGTGTGCAGGGAAGAGGCAGCCAGTTGGCAGAGGCCTTTGTGGTCAGCATCGTCTCCTTAAATTTTCCATGAAGTTTACTACTCACTCAAATGCTTGGTATGAGTGATTTTTGTTTCAGGAATGGAAACTGGGGCTGGACTTCATGGAAGAGTTAATGTGGGACAGAACAGAGGCAGCATCTGGGAACACATAGCCCATGATGAGCAAGCAATTCTACTCCAGTAACAATCATCGGATATCTTGAGAAGCTTCTCGAGTTCCATGGGGCAGGGAATTGCTCAAGCTTGAGTCAAACTGCCCTGGTTATCAACAGCTGCATAACAAGCCATCCTAAAGTTAGTGGCATAAAGCAACAATGTGCTTATGCGCTTAGTCACTCAGTTGTGTCCAGCCTTTTGTGACCCAGTGGACTGTAGCCCCCCAGGCTCCTCTGTCCATGGGATTCTCCAGGCAAGAATACTGAAGTGTGTTGCCATTCCCTTCTCTAGGGGATCTTCCTGATCCAGGTATTGAATCCTGGTCTTCGGCACTGCAGGCACAGTCTTTATCATCTGAGCCACTGGGGAAGCCCTAAAGCAACAACAATCATTTATTATTCTCTCTCTTGCAGTTTGGGGGATTGCCTGGGCTCAGCCGCATGGTCCTTGCTTGGGATCCTTCCTGTGATTGCATTCAGATGAATGTGGCTGGGGTCATGGCGAAGACTTCCCCTTTCAAGTGTCTGTGTTGAAGGCTCGGGAGGCTTGAGCAGCTGAGGCCCCCCAAGATTATCTATCTCTGTAGGGTCTTTCCACGTGGTACCTGCTTCCGGTCTTTTTCTGGGGTGCTGGGCTTCTGACAGTCTTGGCACTAAAACCGTGTCTCAAAAGAGCCAGGTGGAAGCTGTATCGCCTTTCTAAGCCAGCTTTGGAAGTCACATCAAGTCCTTTCCACTACGTTCTATAAGTCAAAACAGTTGAAAGGCCCACCCAAGATCAAGAGAGATGACACAGGCTTCATCTCTTGACGGAGGTTCTGGAGCAAGAATGTGGGATTGAAAATATTGTTGCAGCCAGTTTGGGGGGAAATATAATCTGTCACAAGACAGTTCACAGATGTCGAGGGGCAAGGGCAGTCCCCAGCTGATAGCTGAGTTACAGTCAAGACAGAACAGGACTGTTTTTTTGTTTTTTTTTTTTCGTTTTCGAAAGGCAAAATATTAACAGAAGTAGAGTTCAAGTCAAATCTAATGATGAGTAGGGACTTTTCGTGTAGCAGATTTACTGGAATTGGCTGTGAAAATCATAATGAAAATAAATGAGCCAGAAAGAAAAAGGTTATTCTCTTGCTCAAAACTCTTTCTGGATGGAGTTGACAGTGCTGGAAACGGTGCAAGAAATGCCTGGAAGCAGGCTGGAGGGTCAGAAGGGTTAGACCTTGCCTGCTGGCAGAGCAAGCGTGGAGGGGCCTGAGACTGATGAGATGAAGCTGTGAGGATGAACCAGGGTGGGGATGAGGGGAGTGGAGGGGTGAGGGCCACCAGCCTCAGCACAGCAGGGAACGCCTGGAGCACATGGCCTAGGGGCCAAGGGGTGGTGGGCAGGGATAGTGGGCAGAGCTCACTCCAGCAAGTGATTCAAGGGCTAAGGGTCCCAGCCCCTTTTCATCACTAGAGTCCCCGAACCTCAACTTCAGGGGTCATCTCCTGCAAGCCAGGATGCTTCATTGAAGGGAAATCCCTTCCTCTCTGGTGCTCTGCTCCTCACCGGTTGCATTCTGAGTCCCTGGAATCTCTCATTCTGGACCCAGAGTGGGACTTGGGGTCATTTGGGTTGAAAAGCAGCTCTCTGTCACTTGTATATCTGTTGGGTAGGCATCGGCTTTTGTGTTAAGAAGGATCCTGAGGTTGCAGTTAGGTTCAGCAGAAAGAAGGCCTGATCAATTGGCAGGAGAAGGTGGAATGGGGATGCAAGTTCAGACAACATTTCTTGAAATGTTTTAGCTTTGGACAGACGCCTGTCAAAGCAGTTGGCCGTCTACCTTTCCCTCCCAGATTTTCAGGCTAACGTTCCACGGCCTCCTGTACCCACCCGTGCCTTCAGAAAGCCACGCCCACATCTCCTGCATCTTTATGCTCTACTGATCTCTGATAACATTTCAGTTCTGATTTTTCTTTTCTTTTTTCTTTTAGAATATTTATTCCTTATTTATTTGACTGTGCTGGGTCTTAGTTGCAGCATACAGGTTCTTCCATCTTGGTTCCAGCACGTGGGATCTTTTAGCTGTGGCAGGCGGGATCTAGCTCCCTGACCAGGATCGAACCTGGGGCCCCCTGCATCGGGAGCATGGAGTTTTAGCCAGTGGACCACCAGGCAAGTCCCTTGATTTTTCTTTAAATAAGTTGCCCCCTTGATCTTCTTTCATAGACTGATCCTGTAAGTCTTGAAAAGTCCTTAGAGATCATCTGATTCTACCACTCCCTCTTATCAAGGGAGGAAACTGAGTCCTAGAGAAGGGAAAGAGGATTTGCCTGCCAGTCTCCGCACCAGCATTCCAACCCTAACAGAGGGGCCTGGCTTGGGACATGGTGTAAGCCTCCTACCCCACTGCCAACACCACCCCTCCTGTCCCAGTCCTCTCAGCGGCCAGGCCATGCTGATGATCAGGCCAAAGAGTGTCAACCAGGAACGTGTCTTCTTCCTTGAAATACGTTGTGGATCAGCAGGCAGGCCCCTCAAGACCCCAGCGATGCAGCTTGCACGGAGCCCAGCACACAGTAACCCAGAAACATATGTGGTGAGCAATAACAGTCATAAATTTTATGAGATTATGTGTTCCTAATGTGAGATTTCAGGCTGATCTGTTTGTTGAGCTATGCCAAGCTTCAGTATGATTCAATCAAGTTGTGCTTAATCTTCCCTTATTTACACTGGGTGAGAGTGAGTCACGGCGTATGTCTCTAGGCCAGTCTGCTGAACTAATTTACCCCAAGGATTTTGATGGACTAGTGATTTGTTCTCGCTGAATGTCCAGAGTTTATTTACTCATATCATTAGATGGGGTCTGGATTATATACAGTGAGTATCTGTAGCTGTGATGAGGACCAAGACCTCTCAGGAGAATCCCTGGGGACAGAGGGCACCTTGGAGCTGGTCGGGGTTTCTTGTCCATCCCAGGCAAATCGTGCCAACTGTCTTCTCACCTGTACGTTAACTCACTGATTTAAATCTGTCATCTCTTTATCACAGAAAGCATTCTGGATGAGTCCTCATGTCTCTGACCCTGAGCCATGTGGCTCCGAAATGAAGGGGGAATATTGCCATCTCATCCAAAGATGGAAAAACCTGGAAATGTTGTCCAAGGCTGGGAGTGACTCCAGCCGCCAAGCAGATCCATCTCCCAGGGTCCAATTTTTTGCACCCTCTGGAGAGATGGGAACAGGCAGATGGAATTTGTGGCCTGTGTCCTCAGCATCTCTTTCTCAGTGCTCTGAGGGAGATGTCACGTCCCTTTGTAAAGAGAGCAGGGGGGACTGGTCTGTAGCCTGATGGTGACAGTTTGGGGAGAAATGTACATGCTTGAGGCTATGGTGAAAAGAGTTTCCCTTGATGTCTGCTTTCATTAGGGTGCCAATTCTCTGGGTTTCCTGGCGCCTCGCTGTTGGTGGGGGACGGGGGGTGTCCCAGGATGTGAGACTTTCAGTGCCGATGCCAGGAAAGCTCTGGGCAAACCTGGACATCTTGGTCACCTTAAATGTTGTGTCCCTTGATTTTGGCAAGTTTGACCTTAAGAGGCAGCCAGCGCTTTGGTCATGGGATGGGAGGGGAGGTCCTTCCTAAGCAGGTCCTGGGCCCCAGGTGCTAGAGGGCAGGTTCCCCATCTGCCCTCATTGTTGTGAGAGGGGATCTGTGCCCACGAGTCCCTCCCTCGTCCCTAGTGCCCATCACCTGCTCTGTCTGTGAAGGGCTGGCAGCTGGTTTTCCTGCTGGCTGTGGGGCATTTCGGAGAAGGCAATGGCACCCCACTCCAGTACTCTTGCCTGGAAAATCCCATGGATGGTGGAGCCTTGGTGGGCTGCAGTCCATGCGGTCGCTGAGAGTCGAACACGACTGAGCGACTTCACTTTCACTTTTGACTTTCATGCATTGGAGAAGGAAATGGCAACCCACTCCAGTGTTCTTGCCTGGAGAATCCCAGGGACGGGGGAGCCTGGTGGGCTGCCGTCTATGGGGTCGCACAGAGTCAGACACAACTGAAGCGACTTAGCAGCAGCAGCAGCAGCAGTAGGGCATTGACAATGTCTCAGCCCGCCCTCAGAGGTGGAGAAGTTCACGTCTGTGTGGGGAGACAGACGAGCAACAGCTGTCACTGTGAAGACGGTGTGACCTTGTGAGGGAGTAGCTTCTGCGGCTGGGTGTCAGCATTCCTGAAACCCTGATGGTCTGAAGCAGTTTCAAGCTGGTGGCAGCTTTTGGATTTGTCTCTTGTGGGGGAAATTGTGTGTGTGTGTGTGTGTGTGTGTGTGTGTGTGTGTATTTTAGGGGTAAAAACTCAGAACATGATGTTAACCCCTTTTGTTCTAAGGATGATACCCAGACTCTGTTGCATCCTGACTAAGCGTGTACACTCTGGAGCCAGACAGCTGGGGTTAAGTTCCCAGTAGTGTGCTGTTTAGTTTGACCTAGGTTAAGTAATAAAGCCTCTCTGGGCCTCAGTTTCCTAATTTGTAAAATGGGCACATTGATAGGGTGGCTGAGAACTAAATTAATTACTACTCATGAAAAGCTTAGAATAGGGTTTGCCACATGGTGATTACTCAAAAAATGTTTTCTGTGGAACTGGACTGAGATGCAGAATCAAACACGTTCGCTGGCTGTGTATGGTGGCCTACAGTGCATCTTGCTGGTCACCAGGGATGCATGCCAGTAGCGAGCTCTGCTCTGGGAACTGTGTTGCCTTCTCACTTCTGCCAGCTGTTCTCACAGTATCTTGCTCATCCTTCATCCTCTTCTGGGGTCGCTGCCTCCCAGACTGGTGTGCACACATGCTGGAGACTTAAGTTGAAGCTCTGGAGTTGGACAAAGTGTTTCTGAAGGCTCAAGCAATAGTAGGTCTATGCAGAAAATATCGCTGACCACTGGTGGGCAGACATGAAAATTCCAGAATCTCAGTGGCAAAGGCCCTTCCACAGGGATTAGTCTCCTGTTGTTGTGTTGCAAGGCAGGCTCACCTCCTCCCAAGAGCGGGGCTTTGACCACACCCCTCACCCCAAGTCTGGTCCCCACAACCTTCTCTAGGCTCCAACAGGAGAAAACCCCCACGCTTTCAACCAATCACACCAATCAGCCTTCACAGATACACAGCCTCTGTTGATGCTTCTTTGGGCCCTACGTTGAATTTCAGCTCCTGCATTATTTTGCATATAGTACTAATGTTACGTCAAACATCTTGCCAAATTAACCCCGAGCAAATAAATTTAATAGTGGATATTTTTGAAAGTGTAACTCTGGCTTGAATTCTACAATCTATGTCTTTATTAATACAGCAACATTTTCTAAAAAAGAATTGCTTAGAGTCTCTAATTGAGTTTTTAGTGCCATAATGGCATAAGCTCAACTTTTCCATCATGTGCTTGACAATGTTTCAAATTTATGTTTGGTAAATGTGTTTTTAATACACAAGGTTTCAGTGAAGCTGAAAAGCACTTGTATAGATCCTGGATGGTATAAAAAAAAAATCAGTGGTGTCAGAAGAGATTTTTATTGCACCATTTACCACTAAGATTAAAATATCCAGTCAAGGAACAGAAAATGCCCTAGAATCATTTCTTGGAATCATCTGTTTCAATCTGTCGTGTTTTCCACGCATATTTGCCATATTGTGATATCCATGGCCCCTCAGATTCCTTTATTCCTGATTGTTTTTGTACGTGGTCGGTCTACTGCCACTGTTTATAATCCCTCTTTAGTTGTGTCATTTCCTGGGAAACAGAGTCCCCAAGCATGTTTATATGTGGAAATATTTGCATTTTAGGAATCTACAAATCTAACAAGATTGTTATTTATTCTATATTTATCAAGGGTGTGTCTCAAATACAACAACATCAGATTTGTAGCTAATGTTTAGCTCTTCTTACCTTATTCAGACTGATTTCATTCATTGCATCTGCCACACTTTTAATTATGTAGTTTTGTATCTCATCCCTAAATAGGTACAGTATTATTTGGTGTTGATATTTATATTATGCATAAAAGTTCTACCATAATATTATCAAATTTTCCTCTGACTTCTGCCAAATGGATAAAATTCCCATTATCATGTTCATGCTCATAAAGTTTCTTGGATGCTCCTCTGAACACTAGATCTTGCTTGCCAAAAATGAAACCATGTATAATCTGCATTCAACAACAGCACAACAGTTTTTTCCCCCTATTTTTGTAATTTATTTGAAGTATCAATCGTTTTTTTTCCCCTTAAATCAGATTTTAAAAATTTCAGGTCCTTAAATATCAATAGGCAGACTGGGTCCGGGAATGCTTTGGGAACAAGCAAAGCCAGAACTTCAGTGGTCTGCACAACCAAAGTTGATTTCCCACGCTGGTGTAACACCCGCTGCGGGTCTGGTTGGCTTCTAAGGCAGCTGCTTCCAGGCTGTGACTCGGTGATGCAGGCGGACAGAGACGTCACTCTCTTGCAACTTGGCCTTCAGTGTGCAGGTGAGAATGGAGGACCGACTTAGACCAACAAGCAAATGCTTCAGCTCAGAAATGACAGGATCACTGCTGTTGCGCCCTGCATTGGCCAGTCCCATGGCCTTTCCTGATGAAAGGGGAGCAGGGATGTGTAATCCTCATGCTTGCCGAGAAGGAAAAGAGATCCAAGTATGAGCAAGCATCAGCATCCTCTGCCACAATAACAATATTTATTGTTGTGCACTTTGTTTTTTGATGTTTGCAGAGCATATGTGATAGATGCTGTCAGCCTTGTACCCATTTCCCATTTTTCATTCTTAACTATCCCCAAGAAATTGGCAATATAGACAAAATACAGAATTCTTTGAGTTTTTAAAAAATCTTTGGAAGAATTTATGTGTAATAAGTTTACAAAACTTAAATTCTTATTTGAGGTAAAAAAAAAATTCAAAGAATGACTCCTTCATATGTATATAATATTCAAATTATGTGATCAATCTAGCGCCAAGCATATTTACTCTGTAGGACCGCCGTGCATGTGTGTTAAGTCACTTCAGTCGTGTCTGACTCTTTGCAACCCTATGGACTGTACTCCGCAAGACTCCTCTATCCATGGGATTCTCCATGTAAGAATACTGGAGTGGGTTGCCATGCCCTCCTCTAGGGGAACTCCCTGACCCAGGGGTCAAACCCACGTCTCTTATGTCTCCTTCATTGGCAGGCGAATTCTTTACTTCTAGCGCCACCTGGGAAGCCTGTAAGATGGCCAGCCCTTTCACATCTCTCCTAAGCATTTCTGGGAGTCCTTGGAGATAACTTTAAGACTATTTCTCCAGTTGATCCTCCTGTTTATCCCATTCTATTCCTGCTTGGCCTACTCCTATCTGAGTGCTGAGGCAGCAGCAATATCCCCAAAGACCCAACCTTGTGCTGCTAACAACCGTTCCCATCCTTTCCTATCTCTGTTGAATGATTGCTGCCACTAACACCCTGTGCTCTGGATATCCCAAGAAATGCTGGAGAAAGAGCTCTTTTACTGCTTGGCTTCTGGATTGGTTAGCAGTGCTGGGTAGTAAACTACCCCAAAATTCAATCTAAAACAGGAACCATTTCTTCTTGCTCATGATTCTGTCTGTACATTGACAATTTAGGCTGGGATTAAATGGGCAACTCCTCTGGTCTTGGCTGGGCTTCTTCTCAAGTATATGGCCAGCTGTGGGTCAACTTTCTAGGTCAGATGGAAAGGTGGAGAAACCATTACCACGCTTCCTTAAGTGACATCAAATGTCCAGCATCTCTAGCGGGTCCCTGGATCCCAACATATGGATAAACCAGTTACGGATCTGGTCAATCTGAGAAAAGAAGGCTTGGTAGGAAGTCCTTGTCTTGGAGTTCCTGAGGCATGGGGTCCCAGAGGATACCCTGGGGATGGGTAGTGTGACTTGTAAACTGCTTGTATCCTTGGTACTACATTCAACAGAAGATGGAAGCATGAAACAGTTCATCTCTGGTTGAGCAGGATGTGTACCCGGAGACTCCCCAAGCCAGCTTGTCTTGGCTGGATGCCAGTTTCTCTCCTATAGAGGAGGCGTGTGCTACCTTTTCATCCTCGCTCACAAGTTTTTTTTTAGTATGAAATATGGAAATGTGTGAAAGCAGATGAAACATTCCACGAATACAATTTTTTTTTTCATTTATTTGTTCACGGATGGCTCGACTACTTCCAAACAGAATTCGAGGCAGCTCATGATATTAGTATGGTAAAAATAAGCCCCCAAACTACTGTCACAGAACTGTAAGAAAAGCCAAGTGATGAAAGGCATTGGAGTGAGAGACATTATATCCCCAAACTAGACTGACGAAAGTTTCTTCTACTGAGCATAAATCCAGCTCTTGAGGGGTAAGAGGATGGACAGACAGGTAGAGATTGCTGATGTTTACTAAGTATCTCCTATGTGTCAGACACTGCAGCTCAAGTGTATGGGCCAAGTTGTCTTTTCTGATGTTTATAGAAGCCAGGTTAGAACAGAGGAAATGAGTCTAATTTTTAAATCTTCATAAGTTCATCACTACCTTTTACTGAGCTTGAGTTCTGAGATGAATCTAAATAAGTGTGCTGTGTTCACATTCCAGGTAAGATAAAATAAGCACACTGCACCTCCTCTCCCAGAGAAGTGCAGATACAACGTCAAGAGAGAATTCCTGGGCCACTATTTAAGAACGCTGAAAAGCAAATAGTAGCACACAAACTGGGGAAGAATGTGAGAATTTGATGCACCATCAGAATCAGACTGGCAGAGAGGAACCACTTTTCCACCCCACTCCTCCCACAGCTTGGACTTGAAGTTGCGTGCAGTTGTGGGAGGTGCACAGTAGGTGGGGTAAGCAAAGCCCAGATCACCAGGGGCTGAACTGGTTAGAAAAGATTTCAAGGAAAAGGTGAACCTTGAGCTGAGGGTAGAAGGAGGGTGAAACATCCATAAGCAAACAAAAGAGAGGGGAATTCTCGGGGTAAGGGGAGATTACATGAATAAAGGCAGAGATTCAGGTATGCTTGAAGGAACTGTGAAGGTTAGTTATGAGAGGTGGCTTAGGTGGTTAACGTGTTCTTACATTCATCATCTCATGATTTTGCAAGAATTCAGTAAGGTGGTATATTTTGATGTCATATTATCACAAATGGTTCTGAGTCATTGAATGACTTCAAGTATGCAGAGCCTAGAAAGTGGCACATCTAGGACTAAAATCTTTTGGTCCAAGTTGTTGTTGTCCAACTCTTTGCAACCCTAGGGCTGCAGCTCTCCAGACTTCCCTGTCCTTCACCATCTCTTGGAGCTTGCTCAAACTCATGTTCATTGAGTCAGTGATGCCATCCAACCACCTCATCGTCTGTTATCCCCTTCTCCTGCCTTTGATCTTTCCCAGCATAAGGGTCTTTTCTAATGAGTCAGCTCTTCGTATCAGGTGGCCAAAGTATTGGAGCTTCAGTTTCAGCTTCAACATCAGTTCTTCCAATGAATATTCAGGATTGATTTCCTTTAAGATTGACTGGTTTTATCTCCTTGCAGTCCAAAGGACTCAAGATTCTTCTCCAATACCACAGTTCAAAAGCATCAGTTCTTTTGCACTCAGCCTTCTTTGTGGTCTGACTCTCACATCCATACATGACTACTGGAAAAACCGTAGCTTTGACTAGATGGACCTTTGTTGGCAAAGTAATGTCTCTACTTTTTCATATTCTGTCTAGATTTGTCATATCTTTTCATTGGTTCAAGTGGAAGACACTAAATGCCAGGTCAGGGAGTGAATTTTTATCATATTTGCAAAAGGCATCGGCTAATATTCAACAACAATTTCTTAATATCATATAATCTGATTTTTTTTCAATTGTCTTTTTAAAAAATTCGTGAAAGTGTTAGTTACTCAGTCATGCCCAACTCTTTGGGACCCAATCAACTGTAGCCTCCCAGGTTGCTCTGTCCATGAAATTCTCCCAGCAAGAATGCCAGAGTGGGTTGCCATTTACTACTCAGGGGATCTTCCTGACTGAGTGATCAAATCCAGGTCTCCTGCCTTGCAGACAGATTCTTTACCATCTGAGCTACCAATGAAGCCCCCCTAAAGTTAAAAAAAAAAAAATTTGGATGTGTTTAAGTCAAGATTTAAACAGAACTCACAAGTTGCATTTAATCAGATAGGTCTTCCAGGTCTCTTAAAATTTATAGGTTCCTTTCCTTCTTTTTTTCCTTGTAATTTTTTTATGACATTCTGGATATTGCAGACTTCATCCCAATGGGCTTGTTATTCCTAGGCAGGTCATTGTCTCTAGGTCTTTTCAGCAAACCAAGAAAGGAAATACATATTTTTTTTCCTTTTAAGGAGAAAATATATCCCGAACTATGCTGATACTTCCAATTTGAATTTAAAACCATATGGTTTTTACTTCTTTAATTTTATATTTATACCTCTCTTCTCTTTTTCTGAAAATCAAATTCTAAAATGAGCTGTTTATTTGCTTTATCTTATTATAGGCATGTCTCAGAATAATGGTATAAATATTTTTAATAATATAACCACTAAAAACAGTTTAATATTTCTATTCAGGACTTTTTTTTTTAATCCTTAGGCTATATATCATTTGAATTACAAATTACTGTGTTTTGAAGTCACGTGAAATAATTTTTCCCTAGGTAATTAAGCCACCAAATTGATACACAGGTGTAATTGTTTTATTTACTTTCCATGTTTAAGGACTGCATTTTCTACTTGATTTTGTTTCATAATTATGTAAAGTATTTTCATTGTTCCAAGGTAAAAAATTTATAAAACAAGGTACATTCAGAGAAGTCTTGCTTTCATCCCTGTCTCCATTTCATTTCTTCCTCATCTATGAGTAACCATTATTAGTTTTTATTATTTTGCATTTAAAAATATATAAGTGGTATGTATATGTAATCAATCCCTTTTTAAGATAAAAGGCAACATACTATATGTATATAGCATTCTGCACCTTTTTTTCCCCGTTTCATAAAATGTTCTGGAGATCACTCCATAGTAGAATGTAGAAATATTTTTCACTGCATGGTAATCTATTGTGTATTTTAATAAAAGAAAACTCCAATAACTTAATTAACAAGGTTCCTATTGATAGGCATTTGGATTGCTTTCAATTCTTTGCTAATATAAATAGTGCTGCAATTAACAGTCTTGTGCACACATCCCTTCGTAATTTTGCCAATGTTTCTTCTGTACAGACTTTTATAAGTGGTATAGGTTGTTCAAAGGACAAATGCACCTGTAATTTTGCGAGGTATTGCCAAATTCCCCTCCATGGGGGTTGTACCATTTTGCATTTCCAATTGCAATGTATTGAGTGCTTACTTCTTCACAGCCTCCCTAGAGTATGTTGTCAAACTTTGGATTTTTGCTTGAAAAATGGTATCTCAGTGTAATGTTATTTGCATATTTCTTATTACACTCCATTTAAGGTTTTTAATCTCCTAACACAGCTCCTGGCTCACTGTAGCTGTTCAATAATTACTCTTCGAATCCATAAAAGTAGGAAGTGGTATTTTAGGAAGATTGATCTAGCTGCAGAATACAGAATAGTTTGGAATATGGAGAGATGAGAGGCAAGGAGCACTTAGGAATTTCAGGACATAAGACCAAGTTGTAAAGACAACTTTATTTTTCTGCATTTCCTCTTCTACACAAAAGCATAGATTTAATAAGACCTGTCAGTTCAGATTTGCCCTATCCCCTCACACGTAAGATGATGTCTGAATTCCAGGGTCTTAAGTCAGTGTTACAATGGCGGGCTGGGGCTCTGGGAAGGTGAGTCAGCTTCTTGCCCACCTGGGCACCTGCTGAGACAACCCCACCTCCTGATAGGTCCTCAGTCACCGGCCAAGGAAGTTGCAGGTGGGTATGGCTTCCTTAACGTTCATGTAGAGCACCTTTCTCTAGTTGGCTCTCAGATCTTTTCTTTCCTCTTTCAGGAACCTAAGGATGTCTGACTGTTCTCCCGCACCTCCTGGGGGCCACAGGAGCCTCTGGGAGGACAACTAAGATCTTATCTTCTGGATACCCTGTGTAGCCATTTCTAGTCCTCTGCATCTGGGCTGTGCTGGGTTCCTTCCTGGAAAGTGAGGCATATGTTTTGTCTCCTCCTGAAATGCCTCCCCAGTCTATCTAGGGCTCAGATTGAGTGTGGGATGAAGGCACAGGGTTTCTTCTCAGACACCCACCAGCTCCTCCCCTTTCCCACCTGCCATGTGATGCCCAACACAGGGAATATTTATACCCAGAGAAGAGGGAATTTTCTCCGACTGGGCTCCTGGTCTTGAAGTCTGACCACTGGCTTATGAAACTCAAAAGGCAGTAACTTAACTGTTTCATTAAGTTCTAACAACCATCTCTTGAAGCAATGTATGGATGTCCCACAGTCTTGATTGAATGGAGGAGGGCCATAGAAGTTAAAGAGAGGAACGGCGGGGGTGGGGAGGGGGCTTAGTTACTACCTCCAAATATTATCCCTGTTACATTAGTTAGGAGCATTTAGCGATGGCCAGGTATGACGTGATGAGAGGTGGAATGAAATGTTGGCTGAGGGTTAGGGCCTGATTGATGAAGGGGGAGAGAGGAAAATGTCGAGAATGAGACCGGGATTTGGAGCTGCCCAAGCAGAAGACTGATGGTGCAAGTGACTGAAATGAGGCCAGCTGGAGGTGGGCATGCTGATTCTGGGAGAAAAAGAGTGAACTTGGCTTTTAGGCTTGGGTGAGGTGTAGCAGTCACAGACAAGTCTCTGAGGGGGGCTGAGATCCCTGCTTCCTGGAAGACAAGACAGAAAGAGAAAGAGGTACTGAGGTCCCAGGGCTGAGTCTTGGGGTGCTTCCACAGGTAAGAGATGGGGAGACAAAGAGGCCGCGTCTCTGCAGGGCTGCACACCATGTACACATGACCTCCTTCCCAGGACACAGCCTCACTCTGGACACTTGAGAAAAGGATTCATTTCAGAGTGTCCAATGAGCACACCAGTCTGGTCTGTATGTGAATCTGTCTATCTGCTGCCCTAGCAGGCAACACCAGGAAAGTGTTAGTCAGTCATGTCCAACTCTTTGTGACCCCATGGACTGTAGCCCACAAAGCTCCTCTCTCCATGGAATTCTCCAGGCAAGAATACTGGGGTAGGTTGCCATTTCCTTTTCCAGGGGATCTTCCTGACCCAGGGATCAAACCCAAGTCTCCCGCATTGCAGGTAGATTAACACCAGAGTCATGTCATTTAAAGTTATATACCCTTAGGGCTCATTTGAAAAGACCCTGATGCTGGGAAAGATTGAAGGCAGGAGGAGAAGGGGATGACAGAGGATGAGATGGTTGGATGGCATCACCAACTCTATGGACATGAATCTGAGTAAACTCTGGGAGTTGGTGATGGACAGGAAGGCCTGGCATGCTGTAGTCCATGAGGTCACAAAGAGCTGGACACAACTGAGTGACTGAACTGAACTGAACCCTTAGGAATATTTGAGATTATACCATTTTCCCCCCCTGCAGATACAACTGTCCCATAATTAGGGTTAGTTTGCATTCCATTTAATGAAACAAGCATTCCCCTCTCATCTCCAATACACAGAGCATGGTGTGTGCAAATGCATGAAACAGAAGTTGCAAATTGCTACTCGTGGGCTATGTCTGACCCAAAGACTTCTGCTGTTTAGCCAACATAATGCTGTTGCTTGTTTTTCTTTTCTTTTTTATTTATTTATTTTGGCTGCACAAAGTCTTCACTGCCTTTGCGTGGGCTTTTCTTCCCTAGTTGTGGTGAGTAGAGGCTGCTCTTCACTGTGGTGCTTGGGCTTCTCATTGCGGTGGCATCTCTTGCTACAGAGCACAGGCTCGAGGTGCTCGGGTTTCACTACTTGCGGCACACAGGCTCAGTAGTTGTGGCCCACAGGCTTAGTTGCTCCATGGCACGTGGAACCCTCCTGAACCAGGAATGAAACCCATGTCCCTGCATTGTAAGGCAAGTTCTTATTCCACTGTGCCACCAGGGAAGTCTCGTTTTCCTTTTATTTTTAACTGGTTTTCAAAACTTGAAAATCAGGACATTTTACCTGAAAGTGTGTATTTCAAGTTCTTCCATAAAATTCCATTTAGCTCCAGTGGGCCTGAATTCCTACATGGCAGAGTAACTGGAGGTCTGCTCCCTTAGACAGACAAGCACCTCCTATCTTATGATGGATCCTGCCTGCTCCTTATCTCACATGTATCCTGGTCTGCCATCTATGATGCCTAGTGTCTGAAACCTCTGGCTCCTTGATTCATTGCACCAGCTTTGTTAATAAATAGAAACACAGCTTCAATTCTCAACTTGGCCACCTACTGGTGACCTTGAAAGTGAAAGTGAAAGTCGCTCAGTTGTATCCGTTTCCGACTCTTTGCGACCCCATGGACCCCATGGACAGTCCATGAGATTCTCCAGGCCAGAATACTGGAGTGGGTAGCTGTTCCCTTCTCCAGGGGATTTTCCCAAACCAGGGATTGAACCCAGGTCTCCCGCATTGTGGGCAAATTCTTTACCAGCTGAGCCACCAGGGAAGCCCCACTGGTGACCTTAGGGAGGTTATTTTACCCCCCTGAGGCCTCCGTTCCTCATGTGCAGAATGGTGATACTATTGGTACCAGTGCCTACCACTCGGGGTAAGCAGCAAATAGGATAACACTTGTGTAGAAACTATTTAACAAGTGGAAGTCATCAGAGATGAGTGAGACAGATTCATCCTGACCAGGCACTGCCCCTCTGGGCAAGTGAGGGCTCCAGCCCTGAGGTCTAAGGCAGGTTGTACCCTCAGGGAGGTGGACTCCGTGCAAAGAGAAGTCAGGAGCAGACGAGCCCCTCAGGCTGTGGACAGGGAGGCGTCCAGGGTGAGAGGGGCCCGGAGGCCTAGATTTCTTTGTTTTCTGTGGGAGGCCGCGGCCCAGCTGGGGCCTGTGTGGACTTTGAACCCCTGCCACACAGGACAGAGCCCAAACCCTGGGAAGCTTGGCCCCCGCCCGGCCGGCCGCCTCTCGGCTGTGATTCCAGGAACTGGGCCCTATCAGTTGGGCCCAGGTTCAGGGGCTGAGTCTCTTGCCATTTCCCCTCAGTCATGTGGCCGCTGGCAAGCACTAAGTGGGCGGGAAGGCGATTAGCTGTCAGGCGGTCCTCCAGGCAGGGGAGTGGGGATGTTCGTCAGAGGGGAGAATTGTTAGAATGCCGAGTGTGGGAGCCCTGGGAGGAGACCCCACCTTGCAAGCAGCCTGGGCTGGTCTCTCAGGTCAGAGAGCTGAAAAGAGCCTCCCTTCGGTCCCCAACCCTCTCCTCCCTGCCGTAGAAGCACACACCTCCTGGGAAGGCTGGGTTCTGGGCTGGAGGAGGTGGCCTGGACTCAGAGGGCCTTTTTTCTCCCACCACCTGGGCCTGGGAACGCCTCGTCTGACCTCCCCTGCCTGCGGGAGCCAGGGCTGGGAAGGAAGTGGGCCTTCTGAACAAAATGACATGGAGACCGTGATCATTTCAAACGTGGCTCGTTAACCAAAGCATCACAACCTTGTGTGTTAAGCGGAACGTCTTTCTTGTGTGGAACTGGCCTGTCGAGCCCCATGTTCCTCTTCCAGCCCTGTTTCTGAGGGCAGGGGGCGCTGGGGGAGTCGGTCTGCCTCTGACAGGTCCAGAGGCACAGAAGGCCAAGTGGACTTCTCAGAGCCACAGAGTCACCGTCGGGAGGTGCGTCCAAACCCAGGTCTCCTGACGCCGGTTTGCACTCAGTTCACCAACCTCTCCACTCCCGGTGTCCTCAGCTTTATTTCTTGAAAAGGATGGAGATCCTTCTCCTTTCAGGCGAGGGAAATGAGGCACTTGCTTAGGCACAAAATTTAAGGTAGCGGGAAAAATTCAACACTGAAGATAATATTTTAATGCGTTACATTTTTTAAAAAAAGTCACGCAAAAATAAATCCATGAAAACTTTTAAATGAGGGAAAGATCTGATCCTGCAGCTAGCTGTGACTCATCTCATTCGCAGCCCTGCCGAATGCCCCATCCTCGAAACCCACGTGGAGAGCAGGAAACATGGACTTGGACGCCAAACAGATAAGGATTCCATTTTGCCCCTTCCCGGCTGGAGGACCTTAGGTTAAGTGACTGAACCTCTTTGAGCCTCCATATTTTTGTTTGTAAAATGAGGACATTAAGTCCAAGTTCTTCAGGGAAATGGAGTCAGTGGGCTATCTATGTACATATATAGGCCATACTCATGGCTCAGGCTGTAAATAATCTGCCTGCAACGCAGGAGCTGCACGTTTGATTTCCTAAGTCGGGAAGATCCCCTGGAGGAGGGCATGGTGACCCACTCCAGTAGTCTTGCCTGGAAAATCCCATGGACAGAGGAGCCTGGCGGGCTACAGTCCTTAGGGTCACAAAGAGTCAGACACGACTGAGCAACTCTTTCACTTTTACTTTTCATACATATAAAGTTTTGTGTGTATACAAATTTCACGTATATAAATGTACATATATACACAAATAAATAAAGAGATTCGCTGTAAAGAATTGGCTTATGTGGTTATGGAAGCTGAGAAATCCAGACCCATGAAGGCTATAGGATAATTCCCATTAAAATCCAAAGGCTTATGGATTTTTTCAGGCTTCCCAGGTAGCTCAATGGTAAAGAATCTGCCAGTCAATGCGCAGAGATGCTGGAGATGCAGGTTCAATTCCTGGGTCAGGAAGATTCCCTGGAGAAGGAAATGGCAACCCACTTTAGCATTCATGCCTAGAGAACCCCATGGACGGAGGAGCCTGGCAGGCTACAGTCCATGGGGTCAAAAAGAGTCAGACATGACTGAAGCAACTGAGCACGACACGGCACTATAGGCAAAAGACTGATTTCCCTGTTGTATGTTGTGTTTTTGTAAATCTACAAGAAAAAAGATGAAGAGCACCCAATGGAAAAATGAACAACAGGCAGGTAATTCATAATAAAGAAATGCAAAGGACCAAGTCTCCCATGAAAGTATACCCAACTTTACCAACAATCAAAGAAGTGCAATTTTTATGTCTCAAACTATGACTTAAAAAAAAAAAAAAGAGTACAATTCCTGGTACTAGTAAGAGTCTCAAGAAACAGGCAATCTCATTCATAACTGCAAGGAGAGTTAACAGATATGATTTTTCTGGAAGTCAACTTGAATAAAAAGCTTTTAAAATATGCAAATTCTTTGACTTGATAATGACATTTCTTGAAGTGACATCTATCCTAAGGTAATAGGAGATGTGAGCAAAAAATTTTACCAGGAATTCTTTAGCAGGACATAGAGCAAGGAATTGTTCACCAGGGTGTTAAAAATAACCTAAGTGTCCAATAATAGGGGATTTTAAAATGTATATAGAAAGATGGGTAGATGACAATAAAGTACTGGGTGATAAGATTTTGAGTTGTATTTTCTGCTTTTTGCTTTTCTGTGTATTTCAAATTTTCTACAGTGAACATGTTTTGCTTTTTGTAATATTTTTGTTTTAAGAATGAAAGAAATTGAGGGTCTGATTATCCTGGGGAGTAGGAGAGTGTGGTGTGGATGACTTTGCACCTGTGACCTTTGGAACGGTTATGTCCAGTTCTCTAGTCCCAGGACACTTGTAGGAGGAATGAGGGGAGGGTGGGCGCAGATTCCCAGCACACCAACAGGTCACTGTAACCGAGGTGGCCAGAGCCATGTGGGAGGGATTCACAAAGCCTGGCATAGGTTACTGCAGCATTTGGTCCACTGGAAGTAATATTATTAAAGAACAACATTTCTGAACAAAATGATTGCATTATTTCATTCTCCAGGGGCTGAGGAGAAACCTACTAATATTTGTTTTAAGCTAATTATTCCCTAAAGGTGAAATAGTGCTTATGTATCTTGGAAGGCACACTCAGGGAAGTTATGCAAACAGATCAGTCCATTGTTGCGGGAATGTCAAAGCAACTTTTGAGTATAACCTATTTTCATGAAGCCTATTTTTCCTTGTAAGTGCTTTACAACAGCTGAGAATCCAGATTCTCTGATGATTCTAGAAGCCCCTCAGATGCTAACTCCTGAGCTACTTGGCTTACCCAAACCATGCTCCCCCCATGCCCAGCCCTGAGCAAAGTGAGGGGCAGAAGACCTGAGACCAACACCCAGTGAGCCCACAGACCTGGGCCCAGGGATGCCTCCAGCAGCAAGGGCTGGGAGCCTCCTGAGACCCGAGTTATGCCCAGCTTCCTCTCCTATCTACCCCAGTCCCAAATACCATAGGGCTGTCAGTGGGGTTTTCATGCCAATCTCTTGAGTTTTTGAAGGTCAGCAAAGTCTCTCTGGTGGAGATGCCCCATTCTGAAGAGAGGGGCAATTGTAGGGAGCTGTCTTTTTTAAGTAGATATTCGCAGGTGATTCCCAATGAGTGGTTTTTCCAGTCAAAGCCCTCCCAATACTAAACAGGTCAGAGAAGGAAGCGGAGTCTTCACAATCATAATGTTGAGGGTGGCGAGGAGGAGGTTGAAACCATCCACTGAACACACGCACTGTGTCAGGCAGTGGGTTAAGTGCTTCACGCGTGTTACCTTGTATTAGTCTCACAGTCTGAGCACTGTTCTTATATCCATCTTACAGACAAGGAAGCCAAGACTTAGAAAATGTAAATAACATGCCTGAGTCACGGCTGGGAAGTCACAGAGTTACAATATGAACAGAAGTCTCTCTGACTCTGGGGCCCCAGCTCTGAACCACCTAATGATACTGATTTTGAAACATACTGGAGAAGGCCAGTAAGGAGAAAAGGACAAGCAGAGTGCTCTGGTCAGTGTCTTGAGAGAGTAACTCATCAGGAAGCCACATGCTATGGATCTTTGCCCAGCTCTTGACTGCAGAGAAAAGTGGACCCTTCTGCAAGCTGATGAACTGCTCAGGGTAGATGTCTTGGCTAGATGTAACTATAGGGCTACAGGGCCGGCCTTCTAAATACGTTCTGATCCCTTTCCTGGAGTAGCACTGCTCAGTTTAGCTCATCTCTTTCTCGTATCTGTGGCTGCCATGGAGCAGTTCTGCTTCTTCTTTTTTAAAAAATTTATTTGACTGTGCCCAGGTCTCAGTTGCAGCACATAGGATCTAGTCCCCTGACCAAGGATCGAACCCAGGCTCCCTGCATTGGGAGTGTGGAGTCTTAACCACTGGACCACCAGGGAAGTCCCCTGTTCTGCTTCTTCTCTTTGCCTCGCCTTTGGGTCTGAAGGAAGTGTGTGACAACGCAGCCCTGCTGTGGAAGATTTCTCCCGGGAAATAAGCTGGGCACCTTGTGGGTGTGGTCACTGGCTTGAACCTTCTGTCCCTGAGTTAACAGCTTTTCCACAAGAGACAGGAGACAGTCAGTGGAACTTCACCCTTACTGGCTACTAAAGAAACACACTCCCCCTCCCTGAGGCCTTCCGGGTCCACATTCTGCAAAGCTTCACCTGTGGGGAAGGTGGCTGAGGCTGGGAGTAGCCTGAGGCCCAAACCCAGTGAGTGTCCCTACTGATGACCCATGGTCAAGAGGCTAGAACTGTTTCATCTCATGAAGGAAAGAAGAAGCTATCTCAGGACAGTAGAGCTGGGTGTGGGCCTGGAAGCCTTTTGGCCCACATGAGGTAAGTGCCACTTCTTGCAGTGTTCACAGAGACTGTTGGTATAACAGCCTCCATAAGTTGTGCATAAAGTATTCTTTATTTTTAAAATGATTTGACTAAATTTTGAATAGGTAATACACTCATATGGTACATAAGTATAAATATGCTTGGCTCCCCCTCCATGTGAGATGGAGTAGGTATACTTCACCCTCTGACAGCAACTATAAAGCCTGAACAGAAACATGAAACACAATTTGAAAACTGTGAAAAGTAAATAGCAGCAGGCAGATTGAGAAAGAACTTCAGAATTCAAAATACCATCAAATCTCATCAATGGTGAGTTCACGGTATTTTTTCCCTTCAGTATCCCATGACCTGAATGCAAGGCATCTAGAAACCCAGAAGTAAGCACGACTGAGAAGCGAGAGCTCCATGAGAGGCCCTCTAGCTTTGGCTCAAGGACCAGACAAAGACACTTTGAATGCTCCAAAGAGTAAGAAAATATCCCATCTTATTTTCCCTCATCTCCTTTCTCTTGTGCTCCAGCCTCTAGGCAATCTGGTGATTGCAGTATCAGTAGCAACCCACAAGGATCCAGAAGATCCAAAATTCTAAGGGAGGGGAGCCTTCCTCTTTGGGAGAACTGCAGTTCCAAGAGGATGGGACAAACCCCGTTGGTGGTTGATTGTTATCCCTTTCTCTACCCTCCTCAACAGAAGCCAGTACAAGGCCAAGTGAGGGAGCATGGGACAAAGTGCAACAGAGTAAGTAACTCGGGCTCCAAGTTCTGGCCAGAGAACCAAAACGGGTAGCCCAGAGGGAACCAGAAACTGTCTGTGAGACTGTGGGTAGGAGGAGCTTGGAGAAATGACCCAGTAAAGGCATTTAGGAATTCAAAAGCTCACCCTTGAGCTTAACACTGTGAATCTGATCCTTGTTAACATATCAAAGATTTTGAGAACGAAATGTGACGAGGTCTCAGAGTGGCCACTGGGTGGTACATATGTGGGACAGACCCATGGCGCAAGACAATGGCTTTGGAGGACTGAACTTACAATGGAACCATAGCCTATAGAAGATGGATTGTAAATTGCAACCTGAGATTAGCCAGAATAATTTTTTTGCTGAAACAAAAACATGAACATTCTACATGGAATTTGAACAAGACCCAAAGCCTCATAACACAATATTCAAAATGTTCAGAATGAAAAAAAAATATTCAGAATGCTATTTAAAATTGCATATGAATCACTAGGAATATTGGATGGGAAAAGACAATCAATAGACATTAATGTTGAGATTATACAGACATCAGAGTTATCTGACAAAGACTTTAAAGTGGTTTTGATGAAAACGCTTCAATAAGCAATTTCCAGTACTTTTGCAGCAAATGTTAAGAAAAGAAAATCTCAGAAAAGAAATAAAAGATATAAAGAAGAATGAATGGAAGTAAAAAAAGATAATAGCATGTAAAAGTCTCTGCTATCTAAATAAGAGAACAGAGATAACAGATAAAACAGTCAATGAACTTGAAGATAGATCAATAAAAATTATAGAAACCAAACAATGGAGAAGAAAAATGATAGGGGGGGGGGGGAAATGAACAAAGCCTCCAAGATCTGTGGGACATTAACAAAAGATCCAACTTCATGTCATGAGATGAAAAAAGAAAAAAAGGAAAAGGAAAAAACAGTATAGTGCTGAAAAACATTTAAAAAAAGTTGAAAACTTTAGGTAAAAGATACAAATCTACAGATTCAAGAAGTCAAGGAAATCCTAAACAGTCTAAATCTAAATAAACCCATACCCAAATTCTTTGTAATCAAACTGCTAAAAACTAAAAACAAGCAAACAAAAAACCTTGAAAATAACCAGAGAAAACTGATGCATTACTCATACAGAAACAATTCAAATGGACTGCAGATTTCTCATAGAAAACCACAGTGGCCACACACTTTTTTAAAGGCTGAAAGAAAAGAAGACTCAATCCGAATTCTGTATTCAGCAAAAATATTCTTCAGAAACGAGAGCAAAATAATATTAGGGCATTCACAAATGAAAGGAAACTAAGAATTCATTGTCAGCAAGTATGCTCTAAAATAATTGTTCAAAGAAGCTGTTTGGCCTTCCCTGGTGGCTCAATGGCAAAGAATCAGCCTGCAAGGTGGGAGACCTGGGTTCGACCCCTAGGTTGGGAAGATCCCCCGGAGAAGGAACAACTACATTCCAGTATTCTGGACTGGAGAATTCCATGGACACAGGAGCCTGGCAGGCTACAGTCCATGGGGTCACAAAAAGTCAGACACGACTGACTTTCACTATGATGCTCCCTGGTGGTCTAATGGTTAGGATTCATGCCTTCACTGCCGCCCCCCTGGTTTGATTCCCTATCAAGAAAGCTTTGCTTCTTCCTCTGCTCCTGCCACCTACTGACCTTTCCCACACACCATACCATCCTTTTATGCTTCCCTGGTGGCTCAGACCCTAAAGAGTCTGCCTATAATGTGGGATACCCGGGTTCCATCCTTGGTTTGGGAAGATCCCCTGGAGAAGGAAGTGGCAACCCACTCCAGTATTCTTGCCTGAAGAATCCCATGGACGAAGGAGCCTGGTGGGCCACAGTCCATGGCAGGGGGAGTGGGGGTGGGTGTGGGGGGTGTGTGTGGGGGGCTGGTTGCAAAGAGTCAGACATGACTGAGTGACTAACACACTTTGGACAAAAGGGAAATGATACCTAAAAGAATTTTAAAATATTAAGAATAAAGGAAGAACAGAAATGGTAAATACCTAGGTAAATATAAAATACTACTCTTCTTTTGTGTTCTTTAAAATATATTTGACAGTTGAAAGGGAAAATTGTAATATAGTCTGATGGAATCATACAGAAGGTAACTAGCATAAAAGAGGGTGGGTAAAAGAACTTATGAGGTAGTAAGATTTCTACATTCCAAATGAAATGGTAAAATGTTGATTCCATTCAGACTGTAAAAAGTTACATGTGTCCTTTGCAGTCCCTATGATAACCACTAAAATATAAAGAGATATAATAAAATCAAATAGATAAATTAAAATGGAACAATAAGAAATGTCCAAATAACACAAAAGGAGGCAGAAAAGAGAAACAACAACAACAGCAAAAAACAGAGTGACTAGCAAATGGAATTCATCTGCATATTTAAAAGATTTTACTACACCAAGACCAAGTGGGATTTGTCCTGAAGTGCAAGGATGGTTTAACATATGAAAAATCAACCAATGTAATATACCACATTAATAGAATGAAGGAAAAAAAGCCACACTATCATCACAGTTGATGTAGAAAAAGCATTTGACAAAATTCCAAGTGCCAGCAATACTCTAGCAGAGCAATTAGGCAGAAAAAATAAATGAAAGACATCCAAAAGAAAAGAAGTAAAATGGTTTCTGTTTTCAGATGATGGGATCATATGTGTAAGAAACCCCAAAGATTCCATACCAAAAAAATTGTTAGAACTAATCACTGAATTCAGCAAAGTAGCAGGAGAGGTCAACAGTTGCATACACTAACAATCAACAAGATAAAAAGGAAATTAAGAAATCAGTTCCAATTGTAAATTAATGATACTTCAATAAAAAATACAAAGAAGAAAAAACAAGAAATCAGTTTTATTTATAACAGCATCAAGAACTACAAGATACTCAGGAATTAACCAAGGAGGTGAAAGACTTGTACAATAAAAAATAAAAATATTACTGAAAGAAATTAAAGAAGACTGAAATAAATGGAAACACACTTCATGTTCATGAATGAGAAAACTTAAAACTAGAATGAATGTGTAGATGTAGCAAGTTGTAAGATTCAAAGTCAACACAAAAAATAAACATACATTAACACACTAGCAATGTGCAATTGGAAAACAATAACATTTTAAAATAGTTCCAATAAATGTAATACTTAGATGTAAACCTAACAAAACACATACAGGACCTGAATGCTGAAAATAGCAAAATATTGATAACACAGACTAGATAAGTAGACAGACATTTCATGTTCCTGCATTGGAAGATTCGATACAGCAAAGATATTGCTTCTCCCCAACTTGATCTATAGGTTAAATGAAATTCAACGGTAACCTCATAAGAATTTTTATAGATATATACAAGCTGATCATAAAATTTTATATGGAAAGACAAAAAATCTGGAATGGTTAAACAATTTTGGAAAAGGTGCATAAAATAGGAGAAATTACATTACATGATTTTAAGACTTATACAGTAATCAGGACAATGTGGTATTGGCAAAGAGATAGATGGATAAATCAGTGCAACAGAACAGAACATCTAGAAATAAGCCCACACAGATAAGGCCAAATTATTTTCAATGAAGGTACAAAAAATAATTCAATGGAGAAAGTATAGTCTTTTCAAAAAAGATGTTGGAACAAATGGGTCTATAAGCAAAAAAGAAAAAAAAAACTTTCTAAGCCTCAGAACTTAAAAATTAACTCAAAATGGTTCATAAATCTAAATGTAATAAACAAATCTATAAAACTTTTAGAAGAAAAGATAGGAGAACTGTATATGACCTTGGGTTTGGCAATAAGCTCTTAGACATGGCATTAAAACAATTCTTTCTGAAAAATGATGAATTGGACTTCATCAAAATTAAAAACAGCGTCTGAGAAAGATGTCAGTAAGAGCATAAAAGGCAAACTCAGACTGGAAAAGAATATTTGCAAATCATGTATCAGACAAAGGTTTTATGTACAGGATATATCAAGAATTGTCAAAACTCAACAGCAAGGAAACAAACAATTCAGGTTTTAAACGGGTAAAAGACATGCATAGACATTTCACCTAAGTGGATGGAAAGATGGCAAAGAAGCATACGGAAAGATGTTGAACATCATTAGTCATTATGGAAATGCAAATTAAAATCACTACAAGGTGCCACTATGTACCTGTTAGAGTGGGTTTTTTCTTTTTTTTTTTTAATGTATACTGACAGCACCAATTGCCAAGGAAGATTTGAAAAAACCCTCATACATTGCTGGCAGGAGTGTAAAAAGTCACAGCCTCAGTGGAAAATGTTTCATGGTTTTTCATTTAAGGAAACATGTACTTACGATCCAATAATCACACACCTGCATATCTACCCTAGAGAAATGAAAATGTATGTCCACACAAAAACCCATACATAAACATTGATAACAGGTCTATTTGTAAGTGTCCCAAGCTAGAAATAAATCAATGTCTTTCAGTGGGTGAATTGGGGGGTGGGGAGGGAATCTGTGTGGCATTCATACAGGGACGATACAAAGTAATAAACAGGAATGGACTTTTGATCCATACAACAACCTGGAAGAATCCCAAAGAAATTTGGTGAGTGAAAAAAATGGCAGTCTGGTGGCTCAGCTGGTAAAGAATCTGCCTGCAATGCGGGAGAACTGGGTTCAATCCCTGGGTTGGGAAGATCCCCTGGAGAAGGGATAGGCTACCCACTCCAGTGTTCTGGCCTGGAGAATTCCATGGACTGTATAGTCCATGGGCTCTCAAAGAGTCAGACATGACTGAGTGGCTTTCCCACTCACGCTCACACTCAAAAGGTTACATACTGTATGATTCCATTGACATGAGATTCTTGAAAAGATAAAACTATAAAGATACAGAATAGATGATTGGTTGCCAGGAGTTAAGGACAGTGGGAAGCAGTGCTATTGACGGAATAGCGCAGGAAGTTTTCAGGGTAATGGAATTGTTTAGTATCCTGATCATATCGGTATCTTAAATGAGGCTATAAGTGTTTAAAGGGACTTCACAGGTGGCGTTAGTGGTGAAGAATCCACTTGTCCATGCAGAAGACATAGGAGACCTGGGTTCGATCCCTGAGTTGGGAAAATTCTCTGGAGAAGGAAATGGCAACCCACTCCAGCGTTCTTGCCTGGAGAATCACATGGACAGAGGAGCCTGGAGGGCTACACTCCATAGGGTCACAAAGAGTCAGACACAACTGAAGCAACTTAGCAGGTAGCATTGATAGAACTTGGTCTTTCCTGATGGTGCAGCGATTAAGAATCCACCTTGCAATGCAGGGCACATGGGTTCAGACACTTGGTCCAGAAAGATCCCACATGTCATGGAGCAACAAAGCCCATGCGTTAAAACTACTGAAGCCTGTGTGTCTAGAGCCTGTGTTCCCAGCAAGAGAAGCCACTGCAGTGAGAAGCCCATGTACTGCAATGAAGAGTAGCCCACTCTTGCTGCAACTAGAGAAAGCCTGCTCACAGCAACGAAGACCCAGCACAGCCAAAAAAATAAAATAAAATAAAATAAAATAACTTGTATTTTAAAAAATTGATAAAACTCTACAAAAAGTTCTCAAAAAGAGTCAATTTTACTGTATAATAATTTTTATATTTAAAAAATGTAACATATGTAATGAAGTCTTCATCTAATCCTTACTTTCATTCACTCCATTCCTAACCAGCCCTCTGCCAAAAATATCCATTGCCTTGAGTTGCTCATGCTTTCTTTCAGAGTTTCTTTACAAATATACAAGCAAATATGAATATTATTTTCATTTTCCTCTGCTTTCTCACAAGAGTGACACAATTTACACTGTATTTATTTTACTTAATCATGTATCCTGGGTCTCTCCCCATGTCAGCAATAGAGGGTTACCCTTTGGCACCTAAATTCTGGGAGAAGGTTAATTGTAGCCTTGGATTTAGTTTAGCTGAAGGCTTTTCACATATTCACATGCAAAATCCTTAGAGAAGAAGGATTTGTTCTCTAGGACTGACTGCACCCAAGGGGCAGGGAGAGTCTACTTACTGAAGTGTTCAGCCAGGTACATGGTACACACAGACCTGCTGCAATGTGCCAAGGCTCAGTTACTGCCAGAAATAAAAGCTCCAGTTCAAACTTCTATTGTCTCAGACTGCCTGGCTTATCTGATAAATATTTGTAGAACAAATGGCTTCATTTAAACATGAGTTGGAAGGGAACTCGCCCCCATTCAATTCCAAGACCTTGTCTGTCCATTCCATAAACCCACCAGATAGCAGACACTGGTGCCTGGCCCGTTGACTCAGACAACTCAGCCCTTCCTACGGCCAGGACACCTTGGCTTCCCAACACCCGCCCCGTTATTGGCCAGGCCACATGATCCACATCTCCCCAACATGCTTCTCCCAGGATACTTTTTAATTTTAGTGTTTGACCTTTGCTGATTTTTAACCTTCTGCTCTTTCTAAGACTTGTAAAATATTCCCTTTCTCAGTCTCCCCAGAAATTTACCCATGTATTCAAAACACAGGGGCTTTCTAGGTGGTGCTGGTGGTAAAGAACTCACCTGCCGACACAGAAGACATGAGACGTAAGTTCAAGCCCTGGGTTGGGAAGATCCCCTGGAGAAGGGCATGGTGACCCACTCCAATATTCTTGCCTGGAGAATCCCATGGACAGAGGAGTCTGGCGGGCTATAGTCCATAGGGTCACAAAGAGTTGGATATGACTGAGGCAACTTAGCAGGCATGCATTCAAAACATAACACAAATTTTGTTTAACATAAACTCTTGATCATACATAGACATGATTGCTACTGTTCTCTGCACCCTCTTCCAACGTGAATGGAAGATCTATATTCTAGATTCTAGACTGATTATTCCATTTTTATATCCAGGGAAGCAGAGGCCCCCATAATACTGTAAACTGCAGAGGGACGGTGTGTCATAGAGAGAAGATGGAAAGAGTACAGGTGTGGGAGTCACATATTCAAGATCTGAAGTCCAGCTCTAGCTCGTCTTCCTAGCTCTGTGACATTGGCAAGCCACTACACAGGCTTCTAAGCTTCCATTTTCTCATCCATAAAACCCAAAGGGGCAAGTTTTAGGGATGGAGAAATAAGATACATAGACAGGTGCCTGGCTTGTTGCTGTTGTCAAAAAAAGAAAAAAGTAGATAATACCTTTTTGTATCTTCGGAAAGAGGCATTTCTACCAATGTCTTCAGGCTATGAGGTGACATGGCCAGCACGCCAGGCTGTCTGGGTTCAGCCATGGGTCCATACTGGTATAATTTTGGGCAAGAAACTTAGTCTCTCTTGGCCTTGTTTTCTTATCTGTAATAAATGGTATGAAAATAGTACCCAGCTTACCAAGTTATGACAATTCAATAAGATAATGAAAAGTAGTGCCCAGAATATACATACAAGTGTGCAATAGATATGATCAGGAATACGAGAGAAGTCAGACTTCGTATCTGCTGACATCCCATTGGCCAAATCAAGTCATGTAGAAGGCATACTCTCCTCACAGGAAATCCTCCTTGCATAGAAAAGGGTGTGGCTCATAATCCTGTTACAGGGAGTGAAGACTGAGAGCAGTAATCCAATTTACCACAAGTGCCTGGGACTTTGACCCTGGCTGGGGCAGAGGAGCAGTTAATGGCACAGATCTGGTTCAGATATGCGACCTCATAAACAGCAAAAATAAAAAGATAGTAACAGCTGTCATTTACAGAGCATCAGCTATGGTGGGAGGAGCCATGCTCAGAAAATAGGCTTATGAGCTGGGCAGACAGTGCAGTGAATTTCTTTCCCTTCATTTCTGAGGCTTCCTGTGTCTGTCCCCTCAAATAATTCTTTAGTTCATGGTGTGGGCTATCCCATTCCAGAGAATTTAATAATAAAGAGGAAATGGTAACAACAACCACGACGAAAGTAATAGTAACCATAATATTTATCGGTTACTTTGTATGTTGGGCGCTGTGCATACTATCTCGTTTAATCCTCATAATAACCCCCCACTGTGTGGGTGTTACTTTCCTTATATTGTAGCTGAGGAGACCAAGCCTTTGAGACTAAGTGGCTTTCCCAAAGCACATCATTTTTAGGGAGCAGAGCTCGAATTTGCATGGTTTGAGTCTGAAACCTTTGCTGTTCTTATTTCCCATCTCCTTGTCCCCCGGACGCCACACAAAGTGTGAACTGCCTCTGTGCTCCAGACCCAGAGAGGATCACATGCCCTAGACCCTCCGCCTACCCTCAGGAGAATATAAACAGTAGCAAGAGTACTGGTGCGTATGGAAACAGAAACGTGTGTTTCTCAGATTCAAGGCAGGTTTTTATCTGAGCTAAAAGATGAATAAACAGCCCATCAGGAAAGAGCCCATCAGGGAGAAATGTGTCCAGGAGCTGAAGTCTGTCTTATCTCCCAGAGGTGGGGGAGGCAGGTGGGGAGCTCTGGGGTCCTGACTGAGGCCATCTGTGAGCCTTCTCAGCTGATGGCCGAGGCGCCAGGCCCCGGAACCCAAGGCTGCCCCTGTGTTAGTTTCCCAGGGCTGCCTTCACAACGTACCGCAGACTGCTTGCAAACACCGGGAATTTATTCTCTCACAGTTCTGGGGCCCAGAAGTCAGAAATCAAGGTGTCAGTAGGGCCGTGCTGTCTCTGAGGCATGGAACCATCCCTCCTTGCTGCCTCCTAGCTTCTGGGGCACGCGTGTTTGTGTGTTAAGTCACTTCAGTTGTGTCCGACTCTTTGCGACCCCTGGACTGTAGGCTGCCAACCTCGTCTGTCCATGGGATTCTCCAGGCAAGAATACTAGAGTGGGTTGCCATGCCTTCCTGCAGGGGATCTTCCCAACCCAGGGATCGAACCCACATCTCTTATGTCTCCTGCATTGGCAGGCGGGTTCTTTACCACCAGTGCCATCTGGGAAGCCCTCTAGCTTCTGGTGGGAGCCGGCAATCCTTGGTATTCCTCAGGTTGTTCCTGCATCACTCCAGTCTCTGCTTTGTCTTCACACGGGGCTCTCCCCAGTGTTGGGTGTCTGCATTCAAATTCCCTTCTTTTTTCAGGACATGGGCCACGTTGGATTAAGAGCCTGATTCATTATGAGCTCATCTTAACTTGGCCCTCCCTGGTGGCTCAGATGGTAAAGAACTTGCCTGCAGTGCAGGAGACCCAGGTTCAATTCCTGGGTTGGAAAGATCCCCTGGAGAAAGGAATGGCAACCCACTCCAGTATTCTTGCCTGGAGAATCCCATGGACAGAACAGCCTGATGGGCTATGGTCCATGAGGTTACAAAGAGTCGGACATGACTGAAGGACTAAGAGAAGACATCTTAACTTGGTTATATCAGCAAAGACCTTTTTTCCAAATAAGGCCACATTCACAGCTACCAGGGGTAAGGACATCAACGTGTCTGTGGGTTAGGGCAGGGGGAACAATTCAATCCATAACAGCCCCCATGACCTAGCACTCAGATGGGGTAAACATATTGCCTCACAATAAGGATTGCCTTGGAGCCCTCAGGGCAGCTGAGATGAGGGTGCTGCCAGGGGACCCTTGGACAAATTAAAAAGCCGAATCCAGAGAGGTCAGGCTCGAGAGTTCCGCTCTCCTGCAGGTGTGGGACCATCCTTCTCTTTTCGACTGAAGACTCGCCAGGCCCTGGAAACATCTGGGAAGTGTTTTTGTTGAAAGACTTGAACATCTGAAGAAAATACCAGCACAACATTCCTGCCTGGTAGCTCCCCCCATGCACTGCCCTTGCGTGTGTCCTTCCGCTCCAGAAAGAATGGGGCCTAGAAAGAACCTGGGCTTTCGAGGGAAGGCCTGGCTCCATCACTCACGGGCTGTTTAACTTTAGGAAGAGCCTCACTTTCCTCCAATCTGTCAAAATGGGACCATCAGTACTTACTGGAGTTGTTCTGAGGATGAAATAGTGCCATGTACCCAAAAGTGGACGTAAATATACACAGTAAGTGTTGAATGAGGTCTTCATTTCCTGCCCTTCCCTGTCTTTGGCAGATGGGATCAGAAGGATGAACACACTGGTCATCAATCACTTCACTGGTCCAACTCTGCAAATGTTTACCGAGCATCTAGGAAATACCTGGCTTTGTGCTGGGCCCTGGGGATACAACACATGATAAGATCAAGTTTTGTCCTGTAGGAACACTCACCCAAGTGAAAGTAAGTATGTATATGAAGTGCTTGCACTTTGCAAGGTCCTTTACCTGGAACAGCCTTCATTTTTACAACATTCTGTACAGTCTTAACATCCCATGTTGCAGGTGAGGAAACTGAGGCTCAGATGGGGAAAAAGCAATGTAAGGTCACGTACCTGGGATATGAACTGACTTTACTGAACCCAAAGGCCTTATCTCCTGATAGAGACCACCTACAATTTTAAAACTGTGGCCCTGGGGAATAAGATTATATTTCACCTGGCTCTAAAGCCTTGCCCAAAGGGAAGCTGGTTCCAAGAATAACAGAGGCCATGTCAGCATTTCTAGATGCTGTACAGCCCCCTCAAGACCGGCTTGGAAGGATGGCACACGTTTGAGTTCCCATTCTTGGTCTTTTCCCTACTCTTACTCTGGATGATATATGTTTGATGAGTAGCTATGAGAGGATCAGCTTTACCTTGTGAGCTGCCTTCCTGTTCTCTTTATAGTTCAATTTCTCAGACATGAAATGAGCCAGTTCTGATTTGGGAGTCCCAGTCATCTCATTATACAAGACTCTAAAGTTTGGGCTCAGTGTTAAAGCCAGTGTTCCTAAAGATACACACACAGACAGAAGGCCAGGAGGTCTGTGGACTCAGAAAATATTTTAACAGGCTTCTCTAGTTCTTAAAAGAATGAAAGTTCCTGGTCCACTAAACTGAGCAGGCTGAAGTTATTTTGACTCCTGCTCAAGACTGAAGATCTGGGAGGCCCAGGGCTCCATCCTGGCCTACAAAAGTGCTTCCCAGGTGGCTCAGTGGTAAGTAATCTGCCTGCCAATGCAGGAGATGGGGGTTTGATCCCTGGGTTGGGAAGATCCCCTGGAGTAGGAAATGGCAGCACACTCCAGTATTCTTGCCTGAGAAATCTCATGGACAGAGAAGCCTGCTGGGCTGCAGTCCATAGGGTCACAAAGAGTCAGACATGACTGAGCATACAGTGCACACAGGCCTATTTAAAAATAAAATAAAACAAAACTCTATTTTGTATTTTTGATGTGAACAGCCTTCATCCCATCACTCCGTTTCCCCTTCTGCCCCACATCTGGGCAAGCTGATAAGAATGCCCAGGGACACCTTCCTTTAGCACAGCAGCAAGTTCAAGCCATCCAAGCTGCGGCCAGCAGGCAGGAGCCCTTCCGCCAGCCCCACCCCGTAACCACTTGCAAATCACCAGCCATTTTCAGATCTTCCTGGGAGCCTGCCGTGATCTTCCTAGAAAGACTCATTCTGTGAATAATGACCTTTTTAATATCCTCTTGGTGCATGCGTTGTGTCTTCAGTCTTGACATGGAAGGAAATCGAGGGGGAGGTAAATCCCATCTCTATGCCGTGACTTGTTTTATCTCTCAAGACCTGTGCTGCTCTAACGCGGCTGGAATTTCTCCTTCTGAGTTCTTTCCTGGGCCCTCCCTTTCCTCCCTGCAGGGGAGTTACCGGTGTGAGCAGGTCCTCACCCACACTGTGCGGGACTTGAGGTTCGCTTTCTGGGGTCCCAAGCCTACCCTTTGGTTTCTCCCTTCAGGGCAACTCCTCTCACCTCCCTCAGCGGCAAAGTCCCCCAGCCATCTGCCCACCTGCACCTGCTCCCCTCCCCATCCTTACTAAAAAAGGGCACTGAAGGGCCTCCCCGGGGAGGGGGCGGAGTGGTTAAGAATCCATCTTACAATGAGGGAAGCACGGGTTCGATCCCCGGCCCCAGAAGATCCCACATGCCATGGGGCAACTAAGCCTGTGCGCCACAGCTACTGAGTTCAAGAGTCCTTGAGCCCCACTCCTGAGCGGGTCCATCTGAGCCCGCACTTGAGTCCCGCTGCTGCAGCCACTACTGAGACCCGCGCACCCTCAAGCCGCGCTCCGCAGCAAGAGAAGCCGCCACAGTAAGACGCCTGAGCACCGCAGCTGGAGGGTAGTCCCTCCCGTAACGAGAGCAAAAGCCACGCATCAACAGAGTCAAAAATACATAAAATTTAAATAAATAAATGTATTTTTTTAAAGGCACTCAAACAAACAAACAAAAGGCTCTGAATAACTCCTTCCCACCAAGGCCTGAATGACTTCTGAATTTTAATACATTCCTTTTGTGGGGAGAAAACCTCCAATAAGTTTCAACAAAAGGCCTCACTTGTTAACGCTGAGATTTCAGGCATCCGAAGTAAGATAAGCCTCTGTGTAGTTAGGGTCCTCATGCCCAGCAGCTCCCCCTTCAACTCTCCAGCTAAAATTTCACAATGAGGGCTTCATTCCTTTGGTTCAAAGCTCCTTCTCTTCAAAGGCAATTCCTCCACCCCCATTAGTAACTGATACCCGGCGTGCACACAATGATCACATCCTTTCCCAAGGGTGGAATTTTAGGAAGACTGGGAGAATGTTTGGTAGTCAAGCAGCAGCAAATAAACAGCAACTTCCATGGGGGAAATGTTACGGGGCCCCCAGGAGCAATAGTCAGATGCCTGAAAATTCTGGTCTGTCCTGATTTCCATGGCCCTCAAATGTGGGAAGTAACAAAGCCCACAAGGAGTTTGACCTTGAGAAAGGTAGTGCTGCCAGTGCACTCAGAGTCTGCCAGCTCAGCCTCACATTTTCACAGATGAAGAAACCAATGTTCAGAGAGATACCTACCTAAGGTCGCCGAGCTAGCGCCAGGACCAAGACTAGAAATTTCTTGCCTCCACCATGGCACCATGAGTGAAGACACGCATCGCAACTAATCTGACACAAATGATCAAGAATAATCTTTGGGGAAGTTCCTTGGTGGCCTAGTGGTTAGGATTCTGAGCTTTCACTGCCATGGCCCAGGTTCGGTCCCTGGTTGGAGAACTGAGATCCTGCAAGCTATGCATCATGGCCAAAAAAAAGGAATGATCTTTGTGAGGGAATTTTTTTAAAAAAACATTACTGGAGCTCGTTTGTGTTCTGATATGCTTTGGGAATGTAGAAGAAATGGACTTGCCACTGCATGGAAGTGGCCCAGGTCTTGACATGACCGTAGAAGTGTGGCGTGCACATGAGCATGTCAGATGTTTGAGAGTGTGGGGGAGGGTGTGACAGCAGGTGCACAATAGGAGCCCATGCATTGTCATGTTAGCATAACAAGGGGTGGAGTCACTTTCTTCCCTGTGCATGTATGCATGTGTGCTGTCTCTTCAGCCACGTCCAATCCTTTGCAAGTCTATGGCGCCTCTGTCCATGGGATTCTATTTTTAGACATTTTAACCGTGGCAATCTTGACTGGTGTTTGGTGGTACCTCATAATGGTTTTAATTTGTATTTCTCAAATAATCAGTGATGATGAGCATCCTCTCCAGGCAAAAATTCTGCAGGCAAGAATACGTTGCCAAGCCCTCCTCCACAGGATCTCCCCCACCCAGGGCTGAATCCGCATCTCCTGCAGCTCCTGTACTGCAACTCCTGCATGAGGGTTCTTTAGCACTAGGGCCACCTGGGAAGCCCTTGTCTCCCTATCACGGACAGCTTTTCCATCAAACTTTGCAATTTTAAACATAGGTTGAGTGTTCCTCGCAACCAATCTAAAAAGGTTCTGGGGACCCAGGATCTCCACTTGGCTTGGGGCAACAGTAGGGAATGTTAAAGGAAAAATCCTCCCCTTTCAGAATCACTCATGTTGAGAAGAGCCCCCTGGCCATAAGTAGCTGCCTCAACCCACCAAGTCAGACCACCAGCAAAGGAAAACAGGCTGCAGCCCTTTGGGGTTTCCCATTGAGCAACCTGATGCTTTCACCTCTTTTAGGACCCAGCATATTGCTTCTCAGAAGAGTCAGACAATATTTCCAAGGGAAACAAGGGAGAGAGGGCACTGTCCTCCTCACTGTGGTTTTCTTCTTATTCTGACCCCTGCAGAAGGTCCTGGGGCCGTGGCTGGAGCTGCCAATGACACAGCACAGATGTGAGTGGTGGAGTCAAAGAGAGTCAGGAACCAAAGTATACAGCCAACCGCTTCTGAAATAGAATCCGTGGGGAAATACAGCATGCATGTGTATGCATGTGTTTGCTTTTCCTACGAAAACTTCAATTAGCAAGAAAATTGCAAGTGGCCATTATCCCCTAGCATTAAGGGGAGTCTGTGTACTAGCACGGAATTTTTCAAGCCAGTCAGCTTCCTTCGCCAATGTGGTTCCCATTAGCCAGAGAGCTGCCTGGAAAGGCTCTCTTTGTTTCACCTGCTTCCTCCAAGGGAGTCCTGTAGTTCTCTTGTTACCGTGGGAGTGGAGGAAGGCATGGCTGGCCACACTGTGAGCCCAGACAGCCCGGAGAGAGAAGAAGATGTCCCTCTCCAGCTCTGGGTGCCTGGAGATGTGAAACCTGGGTCATGACGGCCATTCGGTGGCCGGAGATACAGAACAGCTCAGGCTGAGTTGACTCTCAGCCTGGAGGTTCAGCAGGAATAAATAAGATATCTTAGGGTGTCCCAACCTTGTCAGCTTTTCCTTGTCAGTCATCCTTTTGCTCTTGGGAGCCTGTAACCAAAAGAAGCAGCAAGGAAGCGCTAGGTATCCAATGATGGTTTCTACCCCGACTCGGGCTTCCCTGGTGACTCAGAGGCTAAAGAATCTGCCTACAGGGTGGGAGATCTGGGTTCAGTCCCTGGGTCAGGAAGATCCCTTGGAGAAGGGAATGGAAACCCACTCCATTATTTTTTCCTGGGAAATCTCATGGACAGAGGAGCCTGGCGGGCTACAAACCATGGGGTAGCAAACAGCTGGACACGACTGATCAACTAACACACACACACACACACACCCTACTCACTAATTCCCACTCACACTTCCCCAACTCCCACTGGGATTCTAAAGCAGAGATAATGAGAAACTACTGGATAGCTCAGGGAACTCTACTCAATGATCTACAGTGACCTAAATGGAAAGGAAATCCAAAAGCAGGGGATATATGTGTACTTATGGGGCTTCCCAGGTGGCACTAGTGGTAAAGAACCCTCCTGCCAGTGCAGGAGACATAAGAGACGCAGGTTCAATCCCTGGGTCAGGACAATCCCCTGCAGGAGGGCACGGCAACCCACGCCGGTATTCTTGCCTGGAGAATCCCATGGACAGAGAAGCCTGGTGGGCTGCAGTCTATAGGGTCACAAAGAGTTGGACGTGACTAAAGTGACTTAGCATGCGTGCACACAATCATGTAAGCCTATAGCTGACTCACTTAGCTGTATGGCAGAAAGTAACACAATACTGTAAAGCAACTATATGCCAATAAAAGTTCATTTTAAAAATGAAGGAAGGATAGGAGGACTGGGGTAAACTAACTTTCTTTCTCTCTTTCTTTTTTTAACTTCGGCAACTGTTTCCTACTTCCTATTCCAATTTAGCTAATGTCTATTCAGTACCTTTTATGTGCGAGGCGTTGTCCTAACGTACTTTCACATTTATAATCTCACAGAATCCTTATGACAACCTTGCAAGTGGTTTTTCTGATGGAAGAATTTTGAGATTAGACAGGGACCAGATCGTGGTAATCGTGAAGGCTAAAAATGGAAATGGAGTGCCATCAGCACTCTGGGGACAAATGGACACATCCACCTGGGATTTGTCTTTTACTGGCTGTGTGACGTGGGTGAGTTACTCAGTTGCTGAACCTCAGTGTCCTGATTGGCAAAACAGGGCCTGCCTAATAGAGCTGTGAGGAATAAATGAAAAATGGAAACAGTGAGAGACTTCATTTTCTTGGGCTCCAAAATCACAGTGGATGGTCATTCAGTCATGAAATTAAAAGATGCTTGCTCCTTGGAAGAAAAGCTATGACAAACCTAGACAGCGTATTAAAAAGTGGAGACATCACTTTGCCAACAAGGGTCTGTATAATCAGAGCTATGATTTTTCCAGTAGTCATGTATGGATGTGAAAGCTGGACCATAAAGAAGGCTGGGCACCAAAGAATTGATGCTCTTGAACTGTGGCATTAGAGAAGACTCTTGAGAGTCCCTTGGACTGCAAGGAGATCAAACCAGTCAATCAAAAAGGAAATCAACCCTGAATATTCATTGGAAGGACTGACACTGAAGTTGAAGCTCCAATACTTTGGTCACCTGATGTGAAGAGCTGACTCATTGAAAAGACTCTGATGCTGGGAAAGATTGAAGACAAAAGGAGAAGAGGGCAGCAGAGGATGAGATGGCAGATGGCATCACTAAATCAGTGGATGTGAGTTTGAACAAACTCTGGGAGACAGTGAAGGACAGCAAAGGCTGGTGTGCTGTGGTCCATGGGGTCGCGAAGAGTAGGACACGACTTAGTGACTGAACAACGTGTGTCGCACACTGCCTGGACAAGGTAGGAACTCAAAGCAGGTGATGAAGACGGCTGGAAAGATGAGTCTAGTGATAAGTACAGAGTGCAGGACAAACGTGAGGAGGGAGATATTGGAGATGGGCAGTGAAGACAGGAGGTTGTGGGGTTTATCACTTTCATCTGGACTGAATGGGGGCAAAGGGACAAACTAACCTATCAGTAAAACAGAATAGAAGGCCCAGAAATAGAGCCTTGGACTTCAGTCCAAATAGAGCCTAAATTGGACTTCAGTTTATGATAGTAGAAGCATTATAAATTAGTGGAGACATTATGAACCATTTAATAAATATGTTAGGACAACCAGCTTCTTTTATGGGAAAAAATTTTTTCATCAGATTGCTGTGTCACACCAAACCCAAAAATAAACTCCAAATGCCTTAAAGACTCAAATGCTTGGGAGAAAACTTTTAGGACATGGTGATAAGGAAGGATTTATTTGATAAGACATGAAAATCAAAAAAAGGAAATGTCAAAATTGAAAAGTTCTGAAAAAATAAAAGGCAAGTCATCAGGAAGGACTAATATTTGAAATATATAAAGAAATTCTTTAAGTCAATTTTTCAAAAGGACAAAGAGTACAACTCAAATATGAGTAAAGACTATAAATCATCAATTTATAAAACAACCCTGAATATCCAATATACGTTAGGGCCTCACCAGGAAACAGGGATATTCAACTTAAACAAGGAAATTCAATTTTGTTTGACAAAAATGGAAAATTGTGACAATACAAAGTATTGGTGAAAATGCAGGGAAACAGGAATTCAGCAGTAGGTAAAATAACTTTGGAAAATGATTTTGGCAAATTCCAATATAATTGCAAATACACATACCCAATAACTGAGCACTCCACTTCCAAGAGAAAAATCTGTACATGTTTTACAAACATTGCTATTAGAAACCAAAAGCTTTGAAAGCCACAAACTGCCCACCAGTGAGAGTATGTATACAATGAATAAACCGTGGAGCCCCATATGGTGGAATACTATACAGCAATGAGAATACATGGATCCAGTCTCTATGTGGCAGTTGAGCCAGATTAGACAACACAATGTTGGGTGATAAAAACAAGTCGCACAATCTTACCTATAGGAGATACCATTTTTCATACAAGCTTAAAAACATGCAATAATGTTATACATCATTTATCAATACATGGATGTATAGTGAGAATATAAAGACAAGGACTGGGGACACATGGAATTCATCATAGTAGTTGCTTTGATAAAGGAGGAAGAGGAAAGGATCTGGTACAAGAAAATGGGGGTATTTAACTCTGTAATGGTTTATTTCTTTTTTTAAAGATCTGAAGTAAAGATTTAAAAGCAAGCATTTGTTCATTTCGGGTGGCAGGCACATGGATTATTTCAGGGTTTTTTTTGTTGTTTTTCCTTAGAAGTAAGCAGATCTGGGATCACTCTGCCTCACTCTCTTCTTCCAGGGCCTGGCTCTCCTGCAGTTCTTTTCATCAAGGAGTAAGAGCCAAGAATCCCATCAATCATGGGAGACACTTCTTTCTGTTCTTGGGGGGTCTTTTCATCTTGTCTCTGAGAAATCACCTTTTCTTCCATGGCTTATGACTTTATCAAGGAATTTGACCTTTCTAGAGTCCTTCTAGAACTTTTAGTAGGTGTCATATTAAAAGCAAAGCATTTAATTTAGTGATCTCGGTGGAAAAATTATGTAATTTTAGAAGGGCAGTGAGTCAAACTCTGAAATAAAAACTAGAGGACTGTTGCATCAGCACGGTCACAACAGGAAATTCACCTCAGGAGGCTCAGAGACGATTACACACACGTGGGCCGTGCTACGGGCACACAGGGATGATGAAGCACCCAGGGGCCAGTGGCAGTGGGAAGTCATCACCACCCTAAGGCATGGGGAGGAGGAGAAGGAACAATGTAACCGTGGCCCAGGGAAAACTGAAACTACAGAGGAGGGGCCGCCTGGTTGAAGCTGTCATGCAAAGTCAGAGACAGAACCAGAGCAGAGCGAGGATAGGGAAGAGGTGGGAAGAAATACCTTGACCAATCTTTCAGCCGCTAACCTTTTCCAGGTGCCTCCCATTGGCTACTTGACAGGAAGCGGATTACAAGGCATTCTGGGAGATGTAGTCCACAGGGGGCAGTCCCCTAGGGGCTCAGAGCAGGGAAGAGGTGGGTGGGAGTGCACGCAAACGGTGACTACCCAGCTTAATAGTTAAAAAGAGTCCCAGGTATACAGTTAGTGAATGACAGTCACGCAATTTAGTTTGGAAGAACAGGAGAAAAAAGACCTGGGCCATAACCTCTGAAGATGTCAACGTTAAGGAAGTAGAAACCAGGGAGGAAAAAGGACTAGGGCTTGGGATTTGGGTTTTAGCAGAACCTCTGGGGGAAAAGATGATAGACCACACAAGTGCCAGGGCGAGGGGCAGAAGGAAAGGGGCAGGGGCTTCGGCGTGGGACCAGAGGGAGCTGGCAGCCAGGGGTCATAAAGTCCCGATCTGTTTGCTCAGAGTGGGAATTTTAAGCAACCGTGGTTGCTGGGCACACAGACAGGAGAGAAGCAGGTAGTCAATGGAAAGCAGGTGAGTAGAGGGGAGAAGGGCCTTGTGTGAGACCCAGAACCTGCAGGTAGAGCTGCCAAGACCTCCCTTCAGCCTGAGGCTGCCCAGGAGCCCCGTGGGAAACAGTGCTGGTCCCACTCACCAGGCACCAGGAGGGCTGGAGGTACCTCCAGGCTGGCTGCCTCCTCTCCCGGGCACCCTTCAGCAGACCATGCGACACCCACCAGTTCATTAAGAAGATTCCTCTCAGCTTCTTGCCTAAGGTCTCTTGACTTGTCTGGGACACAGAGAGAAGAGTGCTGGGGGACAGCTTGGGCTGGGGCTGAATCTGGCCCTTTCTCTACCCCTCTCTTTGTCCCCATCAGGACTTCTCTCGTGTCTGGTAGGGGTGTGTAAATTTTAGAGTCTCTATAGTTTAGCAATGGCCAGCAGTGGTAGAAGGAGAGAAGGCGTCCATAGGCTGTGACATTTCTGTGGTGGCATCATGTCCACTCACCCCAACCTAGGGCTGCTCCCTTCACTCACCCCAGGGGGATGGAAACTCAGGTTCCTAAAGCTGGAAGTGGTGACTCTTAGCCTCCCTGGGGACCCCAAATCCTAAACAGGTAGCACCACAGTTATCCATCCACAAGACTGCAGGGTCCTTGAGACCTAGGGTTGAATTTTGGCTTTCTAAAAATACAGAACACATCTCTGGCCCTCGGTGATTATGGGATTTAATCTGGCCCAGCCCCTTTCTTTCAGAGACAAGGAAACAAAGGTTTGGGGAAGGTAGGCATATTCCTTAGAGGATCTCTGTGAGGACAGAGCCTGGGGTGGACCCCAGCCCCCATTTCTTATCTGCTGGTCTTTCTCCTTTGCCATCCAGGCTCTCCTCACTGCTCTGATCCGTGACTTCTGGTCAGGAATGTTTCTGCCCAGGTGAAGGGCAGAGCATTTGGCCTCACAGGTTTCCCGACTGCCGGCTTCCCCACCAAACACAGATGGGCTCTTCCTGGCATAGAGCTGGGTGCCTCAGAAAGCTCTGAACTCAATTTTTTTTTTTTAATAGGAAAATGCGTGCTGCCAAGTTGGGCTCCCCCGGGGGGACATTTTAGCTGCATGACTCATGGGGCGTTCAGAGATTATTCAGAGATCCTGTTCCATTTAAGGGTGATCTATTTACAAGCATGTATAGGTTTTTAGACTTTTACAGTGGTTCATGGGGAGGGTGGAGTATATATTCAGAATGTATGGGCTTTTCTTGGACTGTAAATAAAACTGTGTGTGAGTGAGTGAGTGTGGTGGGGGGTGGGGTGGGGAGTCAAGGATAATGATTATGTAGGAGCTTTCTAGAAATAGCTAACTGTTTTCAGAGCTGAAAGGATTTTCTGCAGATTAGACCTGTAGGGTATCCTCCGCAGACATGGAAGAGATGCGGTGGAGGAAAGTGGGAAGACGCCTCCGCCGGCAGCCCTGGGCTGAGCCAGGATTCTGTGCTCTTTATTTCAAGAGGAAGCACCACACTCCTTTCTGTCTCTTTACCCCAGTTTCTAACACTGCACTGCAGGATCCTCTGTGGGAGGCGGGAGGAGCTGGCGCTCCCCTCCTATAAACAGCCCTTGCCATGTATCTGGGAAGAGATGGACATTGTCCCAGCAACCTACCTTGGTGATCAGGACCCAGAGATTTTGCTGGATGGTTCCAGGCTTGACCTCAGAAAAAGTGTGCCCCTCCCCCGATCACCCTGGATCCTCTAAAGCCCAGTGGGTCTGTCTTGACTTCTGGGCAGAGGAGCTTTGATCGTAGGATGATGGCGGACGGACCAGCAGGGCCATCATGGCCATCCTAGCTCAGCCTGGGGAGAGGGTGTGCAGACAGGTACCACCAGCCACTCAGTTGTTCCAAAAATAAAGAAAAACAAAAACAAAAAACAACCCCTGGAGCTGTTCTATTTCTTCCTGACGCCACCCAATCCATCAACAAGTCCCGTGAGACCTGGTACCAGTAAAAATTGCAAACCTGTACATCTCCTGTCATCCTCCCACGGAGCTACCCTTGCTCATTTCAGTGTTCTCCTCAAGGGGCTGGTTTATTGTTAAAGAGCTCTGAATTCCTTTCAAACCACCCTCCTCTGCTCTCTTCTAAGTACCTCTCTTCCTGGGTCAATCCACCTTCAAATCCACCTTCTTGTAGGAAAAAACACTTTGGCCCAAGCCTCCCCTGAGGGATGTTCACCACCCCGGGAATCCAAGCTAAGTGGCTCCACGGAGACAACTGGGGCAGCATCCACAAAGCCAGCCCCAGCTCACAGAGGTCTCCTGCTGGCAGCGAGGACTAAGCTGAGATCACCAGACCCTTGGGACTGGCTCGAGTTCAAATGCTCTGTTGCCTGGGCTGAGAAGCAAACAGCCCTTGCCCATGGCTCCCTTGTCCTGAAACTACAAGGCCACATTCTGGGAGTCTGTTCCCACAGCTCATGCCAGCCTGATCAGACCAGCATAATCACTTCATTTGTAAGTTCCTTCTAAAAGCCAGCCTGCCAGGGGTCAAAACATCCAATGTCCCGATGAAATACACACATTTACTCAGGACATGCTGCTTTATTCAATATCACTGTCAAGGGGGTGCTAGAAGTAAAGGACCCACCTGCCAATGCAGGAGATGTAAGAGATGCAGCTTCTATCCCTGGGTCGGGAAGATCCCCTGGAGAAGGAAGTGGCAACTCGATCCCATATTCTTGCCTGGAGAATCCCATGGACAGAGGAGCCTGGCAGGCTACAGTCCATAGGGTTGCAAAAGAGTCAGACACGACTGAGGCAACTTAGCACACACGCACATCAACACAGCAGGGAAGCTGGAGGTGAGCATTTTGAGCTGTTCTGACTTGTAAAGGCAACCCAACGAGATATTAAAGACTATCTACACCTCTTGTTAATGTCATAATTGTAATGCATATTTATTGTGATGCTCACCTTGTGTTGGGCACTGTTCTAAGTACCTCATTCGCTAATTTAATCCTCTCAACAACCCTGAGAGCCACAGGCCCTAGCACTATGGGCAGGAAGTAGGGCCTGGCCTACAGGATATGTGGGCCTTGGACTCCCAGTAAGCAGCTCTTCAGCCTCCAAGGTTGTTGGTCTGGGCTGCAGGCCATCTCTGAGCACTCACTGGAGTCAAACACCTAACCTCTCTGTCATCCATTCTGGTTGAGAAAGGGCTGTTTGGTGAAGTCTCTTACTCTGGTTGGGCTCATCCTGCAAGTTTCTGAGTCTCTAGGAGTCTGACAATAACGGGTTATCAGATGGAAGACATCAGGTGTTTACCTTGTGGTTTTATATTCTGCAGAGCTTGAGCCCTATAGATGGGGAGGATGTAAGACAGTGAACTGAAAGTTTAGTTGCATGACCTTCTGACACTCCTGGAAAATGTTTTAGCCATCCCTGATCTCTATCTGTTTACATTTCATATTGCATCAAAGTAGACTTGAGAACACCTAATCACACAGCCACAGCCCAACTGGCCTGTTAACAAATTTGTCTAATTGCTGGAATGCCACAGGAATCGCTATCCTTGGCTACTCTGCTCTGATGTTCAGTTAAACAGAGATGATGCCCTTATGACCTGAAAAAGGACTGCATAATAAAATATTAAGGTGATGGAAATGCCTGTAGAGAGAGCCCTCGAGGAAAGAGGGATATTCCTTAAAGCCTAAAGAGAGCAGCCAGACTCATTTGTCCATAGATGTCCTATTCACAGGCCAAAATGTGGGATCATTAATAATAGATCATACTTGATCAGAAGAAAAAAAAAAAGACACTGGCCTCAGATGTCAAGGTAGTCTTTCAATAGTCTGGGGGAAAGGAATATTTTCATTCAGAGATTACTTGAGCTCCTACATATGATGGGCATTGGCCTAGACATGGGGACACAGCGGAGAAGTCCCACCTCAGTGGGGCTCACAGTCTTGAGGGGTCAATGGGCAGGTCAGCATGTGGTTACCCACAGTGTGCAAAGCTACAACAGGAAGAGGCTCAGGGTGACGGGGGTGGGAGATGTCAGGGCTGGCCCTCCCCATCTTGGTGAGTCAGGAAAGACTTCTGTAATGAACGATGTCTAGTTCAACTTTCAAAAGATAAAACAGAGGTGGTGGAGGTGGGGGAGATAAACAGAAAGCCCTGGGTACATGCAAGGATCAGAGGGGGGAAATGACAGCTATCCAGAGGCACAGCCAAGGGGGAGCAGGAGAAGGCATGTGCTCCGGTCTCTAGGGGTCCCTCAAAAATGTGGGTCTAGACAACTTCTAGTCAGTGTAAAGAGAAAGGACTCAAATTACACCGCAGTACCCAAAGCATTGCTTCCCTTTCCTATGGCACCAAAAACATTTTCTGGGTGACCAGAGCAGAAAGGGCAAGAGATGAAATTTGGAGACCTCCTCTAAGACAAAAGTCTGGAGGGCCTTGTAACTTCTATCAGAGAATTGGAGCTTTATCCTGAGGGTCCTGGGAGCCACTGAAGGATGCTAAGGAGGTCAGATTTAGAAAGATCCTCCTGGCAGCACCACGTAGGGGCAGTCAGTGAGGGGGTCTAGATCAGAGGTGGGAAAGCCATTGTAGTCATCCAGGAAGGAAATATCATGGTGGCCTAATTCAGGTGTAAGGTATTCAAGAGGACACTCATGTATCACTTCATCACTTCCCCTTGGGTTCCCCCATCTTTGGGGCTCTCTGAAGTCAAGACATTACTTTTACAATCAATACTCAGTGGGACTAAAGGGACAGTGCCTATTCCCTGCCCTCTGCAGCTCACGTCTCTCCCAGAGGATATCGTGACCGTGATCCCCAGAACAGGAGGGAAATGCCATTTCCCCAATTCCTTCTTCAAAAAGGCACTCTCCATTTGCTTCTCTGAGATGTTTGCTCTGGACAGTGTTTGGATTCCATGAGCCTGTGCGTGTATGCACTGCGGTCCAGCTGATGGGTGGCTTTGCTTTTCTTGGTTTCCTGGATGCAGGCAAACTTCAAACAATGCCGTTTCCTCCTGATGCTTATCTCCACAACCCGTTTCTCAGAAGGTCTTGCCCACTAACTTTCAAACAACACCATTTTCAGTGCCAAGCTCCTTGCTTCAAGGTTTGGAGTGCCACTGGAGCATAAAATGATAATAATTCTGCCTCCCCTCTCTCCTGTTCCCCTAAACCAGGCTTGTCTTTCCCCTAGCCCCCAACAACAACAAAAGAAGCTATGTATTACCTTAGAAACCCCCCTAAACTTGAGACTACCCTTGGGCCCTGAGAAGTATTTGGTTCCTGGGTCATCACTGTAATTCAGTTTAAGAGGAGCTGAAAATGCTGGAAATAGAACACCATTCCTGAAAATGGATTCCTCAAAGACATCAGAGACACGGGGAACAAAAGACAGGATGACCCAGTACAACTCCCTACATCTCTGAGAACCCGTGGGTGGCTCCCCATGGCCTTAGAGAAAGCACAAGGGCACTGGGTATCTATTATCTTTTGGACAGTGGACTTCAGCCCTGATGCTCACCCTTTAAGCTCCAGCAGGTTGTTGTCGTTGCTTTTTACTTTACAATATTGTATTGGTTTTATCATACATTGACATGACATGGGCCAGCAGGAATTTTATCGGGTCGAATGTGGGTAACTTAGAGACCGGTGATGGCCACCTGAACCGGGGGAAGTGCTCCCCCTGCTGGCGGGCAGCTCTGCTGCACCTTCGCCCCAGTTGCCCATGTTAAGTACCTCGCTCTACACAGTTGAATATGTTCCTGGAGACTGGTGTTCTCGGGGTGTGCACTTAAAAAAAGGGAAATCCGTGTCAAATTCTTTTTGTGAAGCGAGAAATCCTTTTGTGATGGGGAATAATCACTGCCCTTCTCCAGCCCTCCCTTGGTTGATACTGTAGATTTGGGGGCTTATTGAAGGGGCTTGCTAGATGCTAGTGTTCCTTCTGAAGACCATGAGCATGGTTGCTGGGGAGGGCCTGTGGGAGCTGACACTGAGCTCAAAATGCTTGCACATCTGACATTTTCATTGTTTGCTGAGGCTCCTTGTAACTCAAAGCTTGCCTCCATGACATGGTTGGTGCTTCTCTCTCAGAACCTGATAGGGGGAATGTTGTCAGCAACCTCAAGAGCCCTCCACTGGATGATCCAGCTGGATAGATGCACACATTTGGAAATGGGTCAACTCTCTCTGTGGGCCTTGGCTATAGAATGATCAGGAGGGAGCAAAAAGGAGAGGGCGAAGAGAAATAGGCGAAGAGAAATACCCCCACCATCGAAAGGGTATCGACGCTTACCCAAAGGGATTGTGCCTGTCACAATTAGGATTGTTTTTCCTCTCTGCAGATGTGTGTTACAGAATCCTTTGTTGGTAAGCACACGCGTGGCAGCCGGAGCAGCAGCCAGTGCCAGCTGAAGGCTTCAACAATGGGGCTGCAATTGAGCATGAAGTATGATGTGCCATGCACTGAGGTATGATTGTGTGCCTCTGACGACACCATGCTGTGGTGTTCTCAAAGGCACAGACCCGGTTTCACTTTGTGAACCCTTTGTCACCGGATATAACGAAGCCCCTGATTGAGCCTGGAGACTTGGCCCGAAGGAATGACTAATGGAATTAAGCTTCAAGGCCTGCTCGTTTTTTGTGATTTGAATTCTTGCCATGAGAACCCACCTTCAAGGCCTTCAAGGTCATGGTTTCACCTGGAGGCCCAAGAAGGTGGGCCCTGGGCAGTTCCCAGACTAGACGCTGTGGAAGTCAGCGTCTAGAAAGGCCCGGCTGCTTCTCTGTGGTGGGTGGGTGTGCTGGAAATCACCAAGGAGACCGTCTGTGGGATCTCTGCTAACTCAGCCATCAAAAGGAGGCCAGAAACCACTGGACTTGAAAATTATGTTCACGGCACCTTGAGCTCCGAGCATGAAGGGAAACCCAGAATAAAAAGCACAAAGAGTCTTCCCTTCTTCAATCGAGAGGGCAGACAGGCTACACGCATTTGAAAGCAGTTATAAACACCAGACCCACCAACTACAATTTAGGAGGTCTTATATGTAATCTGCCCAGTCCCAGATATTTTAATTCTATGTTGCAGGGAAGTAAGTGCCAGCTGGCTCCTGACCGACCATGCTCAGGGTTCAGTTCTAAACAGCACTGTTTGGGAAAAGCTCAATCTAAAACAGACAGCTCTGGATGTGTTTAGGTTTTGCTTTCTTTCCACTTTTAAATATTAAAAATTGACTCCAGCTGTGGGGTAGAAAGTAACGCCTAACCTATAAAAACATTGACAAATAAATCACAATGCAATTTGCTGCGCATTTTTGTGAGGTCTAAACACCAGTTCTTGAAAGGAATTTTCCATTATTGCATCTTGGGAAGATAACTTCTTCATGAAAAATTCATTTGACTTTTATATTTCATAAAATCATCACATCACATTCCCACATTTGGGATCTGCATGAGCACTAGAGCACCCATGACTTTCAGCTTGTCTTTCCAGACTCCTGAGCCTCCCTTTGTGAGTTTGGTAGAGCGGGGAACAACACCAGATGCCTTACCTGGCCATTGAGGTTATGCTGCATCCCCTACCCAGGACCTTGTCCTTCTGAAAACCAGGCAGAGCTCTCTCTGAGTCTGGACTGAGCACTAGACTCCTCTACTCAAACTCTGCTCATGTATGCACACCCCTGGGCACACCCCTATCCAAGTGAGAAATAAGCTTTCACTTGCATTATTTTTGGTGGCATCACTGCTAGGCATTAGCACTTTTCCTTCTGATGTAACGACGAGGTGGCTCAGTGGTAACGAATCCGCCTGCCAGTGCAGGAGACGTAGGAGGTGTGGGTTTGATCCCTGGGTCGGGAAGATCTCCTAGAGCAGGAAATGGCAACCCACTCCAGGATTCTTGCTTGGAAATCCCATGGACAGAGGAGCCTGGTGGACTACAGTCCGTGGGGTCACAAAGAGTGAGAATGCCTGAGCATGCGTGTACCCATGCATGCACATGAGAATGCAGCAGAACAAAGGAGGGGAGAGGGGTCTGTGTGACAGACTTGGTGCTGAGTTGCGGTCTTCAAATGCCTTTTTTCATAAATGATGCTGATCCTAGCCCAGTTCATACGGTATCAGCCAGGATAGGCTAGGCATGCTGCACTAACAGACAGCCCCAAATTTCAATGACTTGCATCTGTAATAGTTCAGGATCCAACTGATGGAACGACAAGGTCACAGCCCTGAAAGTCTGGTCATAGGGAGCCAGTATGGTCACAGGGAGCAGTCAGGCTTGTAGTAAATACCCTCTTGGGGTGTCTTCCCAGTCTCTGAACCTCTTCTTTGAGTGCTACACCCAAATCACTGATCAGGGTGGCCCCAGCAGTTGCTGTCATGTCAAGACTGCACAAGCCCCTCCTAGATCCAGTTGATTAGATCAGTGGACTCCACCTAAACCAAAGCAGAGCTACTAGGATCCTGTGTTCCAGAAATTGAGAGTTGTGTTTCAGAAACAGCTAGTCTGAGTGATGCATATAAATTTGAGAACTCTACTAAAGGCATTTTCTGCCATATGCATGGAGAAACTAAGAAAGTTGAACTGCAGAAGAATGAGTCAGGCATACAGAGCGAAGTAACTGCAAGAACTATATGGGGGGAGAGACAGACTCCTAGCCTCAGTCTAGCACATAGACACTTGATTCTAGCTCAAAACTGACACTTGGTTAGCAAAGAAAAAACGAACGTCGTGTGGGCAAATACAAGCATCCACCACGGAAAGCAGTTTCTTAGTTCAAGGGCATTGAGTGTCTGGTAGGTTCCTGTTAAAACACTCTCACTCATGGAAAAGATAGCGTCTGGCACCGTTACTAGCCGTAGACACTTTCTGGTAGAGAAGTTTAGCAGGTTAGGCAGCCATTTGGTGATATCTTTAGAGGAAAGACCTCCCCAGATTACTCAATTTTGATAGACTGCAATGTATGGCTTCTAATAATGAGGCAATGTTTAGTCGCATAAAACAGGAAGCCCCCAGATAACAGTGGGTTATTTCCCTCACATACAAAGAAGTAGGCAGTCTTGGGCCAGCATGGCAACTCAACATAAGCATCACTGATGCAGTTCGTTTCCTTCATTTCTTGGCTTTACCTGTCCTTAAAAATCTCACCTTCATGTCTTTAGCTAATGGCTATAGGAGCTCCTCTGTGTTCTTGTTCCTGGCGGATGGATGAAGAGGAGGCAGTTGTGTCCCCTTCTTTTAAGGCTTCCCAGAAGTCTCTGTGGCCAGAGCTTAATCACTTAGATGAGAAAGGTAGGAAAAACAGCTCCAAGAAGCTCATATAGAAATGTGGAGTTGCCTGGGCTCCAACAGGTGTTTGCAGTAAAATTAGCTGTGTTACACTGGCTTCAACTAATTGGAGCAGGAACCAGGGCCAAATCAAGACAACCATGGGTACACCAGACATGAAGAAAGCCAGCCTTGATGGTGAGCTTGTCTGAAACTGTCTAGCTGGAATTTTCTGAACAGCTGGAGCCCTATGTCGTGAATGGTGACACAGAGACCAGACCAGATCCTTCTTTGGAGGATGCACCACACAGAATGGAAGGGAGTCTCATGCTCAGGCTGTGTTCCCACATGGTGCCAACCCATTGTTCCACGTCACCGTGAGTTCTGTTGTACATCCCTGACTGGAAGTCCTGGGATTCTCAGGGGACATCATCTTAGAGGCCAATGCCTGTCTCATATATCCTTGCAGTAAACCTCTTTTAGTTCAGTTCAGTCTCTCAGTAGTGTTCAACTCTTTGTGACCCCATAGACTGCAGCATGCCAGGCTTCCCTGTCCTTCACCAACTCTCAGAGCTTGCTCAAACTCATGTCCATTGAGTCAGTAATGCCATCCAACCATCTCACCCTCTGTCATCCCCTTCTCCTCCTGCCTTCAATCTTTCCCAGAATCAGGGTCTTTTCCAATGAGTCAGTTCTTCGCATCAGGTGGCCAAAGTATTGGAGTTTCAGCTTCAGCATCAGTCCTTCTGATGAATATTCAGGACTGATTTCCTTTAGAATGAACTGGTTTGATCTCCTTGCAGTCCAAGGGGCTCTCAAGAGTCTTCTCCAACATGACAGATGTTATCTAGGAGGGTTTCTTTATCAAACCTTAAAGAGCCTCATTAATACAGGAATTATTGTAATAATCATATGTATTGTAATTCATGTCAGAGCATCTCCAGGAGAGAGAAGGGAAAGAGAATGACCTTGATGGTTCACCATTTTGCCTCTAACTGATCTGGACTTGGAAAGGATGTGGTCACTATAATTTCTGTCTGCCTACAGAACAACAAAGATATGTCTTTCCCATACATCTTCTCCTGATTCCTATGGCCTCTGTACCTACATTAACCTGCATTGGTTAATTCATTAGGAGTTGCAAATTGATGATATTCTAATTGCAAGAATTTGTTTTCATTTACCAGTTGGAATATTTGTATAAAGAAACTCTTACCCTCATCTATTGTTTGGTTATGCAACGGTACACTTTAAACAGGAAAAGCAAGATAAAGAGACTGTCTCCTCTATAATGACTAATTCTTTTTTTTAAATTTAAATATGATTATGAAATTGTGGGTTTAAATATATGTAATAGATTTCAAGATACTAAAATTATTATCATATTGTCCTGTCTTTCATTGGTGGGATTCTCTTCAGGTTGGTTCCTGAGTCCTTTTGACATAGCCCTAATAGTCTTTGCTTTCTGCTTCCTACTAATTGGTCTGACAAGTTGTTCACCTTGTGTATTTCCTATCTTATATTTGGAGTCAGCCATTTCTCTAAGTAGCTCTATTTCTTTTGTGTAAGAAACAGCATTTAGAGGGCTATCTGGGTGCTGAAGGATATTCATTGCTACTGGGTTGATTTTCATTTCTAGACCTTTTTAGTGGACAGAGTTACTGGGCTGAGGGAGGGACTATATAGGATTACGGAGTTTTTATTAACCTCTTAAATCTTTATCTCCCTTATTCCATGCCAAGAGTCCCGGTTCTCAAGCACGCAGTGGATGATAGAATTTAGAATATTGTGCAATTATTCATTTATTTTATCTCATATTGGATGCATAGCCATCTCAGAATAAAAACAACCCTACTGTCACTACAATGACTGAAAACATTTTTTAAAATGCAAACATGATCACTCCATCCCCTCAACTTAAAAAAAAAAATAGTTATACTACGTCTGGTGGTTGGATGGCATCACTGACTCAATGGACATAAGTTTGAGCAAACTCTGAGAGATAGCGAAGGATGGAAGCCTGGTGTGCTGCAGTCCATGGGGTCACAAAGAGTTGGACATAATTTAGCAATTGAACAACAATAACATCTGCCTGATCAGGGCAGGAAACCATTATCATCTAGTTCTAGAATCCCATCCACAGCATTGTAGTGGCAAAGAGGCTTGTGTAACTTGATGAAACCACGAGCTATGCCATGCAGGGCCACCCAAGATGAATGGGTCATACTGAAGAGTTCTAATAAAATGTGGTCCACTGGAGGAGAACATGGCAACCCACCCCAGTATTCTTGCCTTGAGAACCCCATGAATAGTACGAAAAGGCAAAAAGATATGACACCAAAAGATAAGCCCCCCAAGTTGGAAGGTCTCCAGTATGCTACTGGGGAAGAGTAGAGAGCAATTACTAACAGCTCCAGAAAGAATGAAGTGGTGGGGCCACAGCGGAAATGATTCTCAGCTGTGGATGTGTCTGGTGGTGAAAGTAAAGTCTGATGATGTAAAGAACAATATTGCCTAAAAATGTGGAATGTTAGGTCCATGAACCAAAATAAATTGAACATGGTCAAGCAGAAGATGGCAAGAGTGAAAAGCGACATCTTAGGAACCAGTGAACTAAAACAGATGAGAATGGCGAATTTAATTCAGATGAACATTATATCTACTACTTGGGTGAGAATCCCTTAGAAGAAATGGAGTAGCCCTCATAGTCAACACGAGTCCAAAATGCGGTACTTGGGGGCAACCTCAAAAATGACAGAATGATCTCATTTCCAAGGCAAACTATTCAACATCACAATCATCAAAGTCTATGTCCCAACCACTGATGCTGAAGAAGCTAAAGTTGACCAGTTCCACAAAGACCTATAAGACCTTTTAGAACTAACACCAAAAGAGATGTCCTTTTCATCATAGGGGATTGAAATGCAAAAGTAGGAAGTCAAGAGATATCTGCAACAACAGGCAAGTTTGGCCTTGGAGAACAAAATGAAGCAGGGCAAAGGCTAACAGAATTTTTTCAAGAGAACATGCTGGTCATAGACGGAGAAGGCCATGGCACCCTACTCCAGTACTCTTGCCTGGAAAATCCCATGGACAGAGGAGCCCAGTGGGCTACAGTCCATGGGGTCGCTAAGAGTCGGACACGACTGAGCGTCTTCACTTTCACTTTTCACTTTCATGCACTGGAGAAGGAAATGGCAACCCACTCCAGTGTTCTTGCCTGGAGAATCCCAGGGACGGGGGAGCCTGATGGGCTGCTGTCTATGGGGTCGCACAGAGTCGGACACGACTGAAGCGACTTAGCAGCAGCAGCAGCTGGTCATAAAAAACCCTTTTCCAGCAACCCAAGAGATGATTCTACCCATGGACGTCACCAGGTTGTCAATACTGAAATCAGATTGATTATCTTCTTTGCAATTGAAGATGGAGAAGCTTTGTACACAGTCAGCAAAAATAAGACCAGGAGCTGACTATGACTCAGATCATGAGCTCCTTATTGCAAAATTCAGGCTTAAATTGAAGAAAGTAGGGAACACTGCTAGGCCATTTAGGTCAGGTATGACCTAAATCAAATCTCTTATGATTATACAGTGGAGGGGACAAATAGATTCAAGGGATTAGATCTGATAGACAGAGTACCTGAAGAACTATGGATGGAGGTTCATAACATTGTACAGGAGGCGATGACCAAAACCATTCCAAAGAGAAGGAAATTCAAGAGCAAAGTGGTTGTCTGAGGAGGCTTTACAAATAGCCGAGGAAAGAAGAGATGTAACAGGCAAGGGAGAAAAGGAAAGATGTACCCAACTGAATGCAGAGTTCCAGAGAAGAGCGAGGAGCCTTCTTAAATGAACAATCTGCAAAGAAATTGAGGGAAAAAATAGAATGAGAAAGATTAGAAAATTAGAAAATCTTCAAGAAAATTGGAGCTATCAAGGGAACATTTCATGCAAGGATGGGCATGATAAAGGAGAGAAATGGTAAGGACCTAACAGGAGAAGAAGAGGTTAAGAAGAAGTGGCAAGGATACACAGAAAAACTTGACCAAAAAAAGGTCTTAATGATCTGGATAACCACGATGGTGTGGTCACTCACCTACAGGCAGATATCCTGGAGTGTGAACTCAAGTGGGCCTTAGGAAGCATTACTACAAACAAAACTAGTGGAGGTGATGGAATTCCAGTTGAGCTATTTCAAATCCTAAAAGATGATGCTATTAAAGTACTGCACTCAATATGCCAGCAAATTGGCCACAGAACTGGAAAATGTCAGTTTTCATTCCAATCCCCAAGAGCAGTGTCAAAGAATGTTAAAATTACTGTACAACTGTGCTCATTTCACATGCTAGCAAAGTCATGCTCAAAACCCTTCAAGCTGGGCTTCAGCAGTAAGTGAATCAAGAAGTTCTGGATGTACAAGTTGGATGTCAAAGAGGCAGAGGAACCAGAGATCAAGTTGCCAACATTCCCTGGATCTTGGAGAAAGCAAGGGAATTCCTGAAAAACATCTATTTCTGCTTCATTAACCACATTAAAGCTTTTGACTATGTGGGTCACAACAAACTGTGGACAATTCTTAAAGAAATGGGCATACCAGACCACCTTACCTGTCTCCTGAGAAACCTGTATGTAGATCAAGAAGCAATAGTTAGAACTGGACATGGAAAAACAGACGTGTTCAAAATTGGGAAAGGAGTACCTCAAGGCTGCATATTTTCACTGTGTTTATTTAACTTACATGCAGTGTACATCATGCAAAATGCCGGGCTGGATGAATCACAAGATGGAATCGATTGCCGGGAGAAATATCAGCAACCTCAGGTATGCAGATGATACCAGTCTAACGGCAGAAAGTGAAGAGCAACTAAAGAGCCTCTTGATGAGGGTGAAAGAGGAGAGTGAAAGGGCTGGCTTGAAACTCAACATTAAAAAAACTAAGATCGTGGCATCCAATCCTATCACTTCGTGGAAAATAGAAGGGGGAAAAGTGGAAGCCATGAAACAGTTTACTTTTGGGGGCTCTGAAATCACTGCAGGCAGTGACTGCAGCCATGAAATTAAGACACTTGCTCCTTGGAGGAAAAGCAGAGACATCACTTTGCCGACAAACGTGCATATAGTCAAAGCTATGATTTTGTTCCAGTAGTCATGTACAAATATGAAAGTTGGGCCATAAAGAAGACCGAGCACTGAAGAATTGATGCTTTTGAATTGTGATGCTGGAGATGCTTGAGAGTTCTTTAGACTGCAAGGAAATCAAATCAGTCAATCCTAAAGGAAATCAACCCTGAAGTGGAAGGACTCATGCTGAATGAAGCTTAAGCTCCAATACTTTGGCCACCTGATGCGAAGAGCCAACGTTTTGGAAAAGACTTTGATGCTGGGAAAGATCAAAGGCAAATGGAGAAAGGGGCAGCAGAGGGTGAGACAGTGACATAGCATCACAAACTCAACGAACATGAATTTGAGCAACCTCCAGGAAACAGTGGAGGATAGAAGAGCCTGGTGTGGTGCAGTCCACGGGGTCACAAAGAGCAGGACACGACTCAGGGACTGAGCAACAAAAAAAGTCTTAGAGTGCCAAGTGGCTATATATTTTATGTCTTTCTAGATATTTTGACTGTTCAAAGTTGCTCCCCAGTAGACTTCTTAGTGAAATCTTAAGGACAAGTTTCTCTAAATTGTCACGTGTTGATAACAGTATGTCTGTACCCTTTACCCTAGAAAGTCAGTTTTGTTGAATATAATCCTTTGCTCACATTTTCTTTCCTTGAGTAACTTAAGCAAGTAATTCCATTTTCTTCTGGCATACGGTGTCATGTCAAAGTCTGATGATAAGTTAATTTTTCCTCTTTTATGCCATGTGCTCTTTTTTCTAAATTCCCCCAATTTTTTTTTCTGTTTCTTTAAAGTTGTATGATTTTGTTAAAATTTACTGAAGAGTTGGGCATTCAAGTCAATGATTCTAGGTACATGGTATGCTTTTTCCTCCTGATGAATTGCTCACTTTGTTGTAAAATAGACTTGCTTATCCCTGGTATTAATAATATTATTTGCTCTGAAGTCTACTTTGTGTGATATTAATATACCATCTCTAGCGGTACTTTTAGATATTTTTATTTTTAATGGTAATGAGATATACATAACACAAAATTAACAGTTTTTAAGTGTACATTTCAGTAGTGTTAAGTACACGCACCTTGTTATGCAACTAACCTCCAGAACTCTTTTCATCTTGCAAAACTGAAATTTATTCCTATTAAACAGTTGCCCTTCTCCTGTTCCCCTAGCCCCTGACAACTATCACTCTACTTTCTATCTCTATGACTTTAACTGCTCTAAGAATCTCATGTAAGTGGAATCATATAGTATTTGTCTTTTTTTTCTGGCTTATTTCACTTATCATAACATCCTCAAAGTTCATCCATACTGTACAGGTGTCAGAATTTCCTTCCTTTTTAAAGCTAGATAAAGTACCAATATCCAATGGATCATAGAAAAAGCAAGGGAATTTTAAAAAAATCTATTTACTTCTGCTTCACTGACTACACTAAACACTTTGATTGTGTGGATCACAACAAACTGTGGAATATTCCTGAAGAGATGGGAATACCAGACCCTTAACTGCCTCCGAGAAACCTGTGTGCAGGACAAGAAGCAACAGTTAGAAATGGGCATGGGACAATGGTCTGGTTCCAAACTGGGAAAGGAGTACGTCACGGCTGTATATCGTTACCCTGCCTATTTACCTTAAATGCAGAGTACATCATATGAAATGCTGGGCTGGATGACTTACAAGCTGGAATCAAGACTGCTGGGAGAAATATCAGCAGCCTCAGATATGCAGATGAGACTACTTTAATGGCAGAAATTGAAGAGGAGCCAAAGAGCCTCTTGACAAAGGTGAAAGAGGAGAGTGAAAAAGTTGGCTTAAAACTCAACAATCAAAAAATGAAGATCATGGCATCTGATTCCATCACTTCATGGCAAATAGATGGGCAAAAAGTGAAAACAGTGTCAGATTTAATTTTCTTGGCTCCAGAATCACTGCAGGTGGTGACTGTAGCCACGAAATTAAAAGACACTTGCTCCTTGGAAGAAAAGTGATGACCAACCTAGACATCATATTAAAAAGCAGAGACATAGCTTTGCCTACAAAGGTCCATCTAGTCAAAGTTATGGTTTTTCCAGTAGTCATGTGTGGATGTGAGAGTTGGACCATAAAGAAGGCTGGGCACCAAAGAATTGATGCTTTTGAACTGTGGTGTTGGAGAAGACTCTTGAGAGTCTCTTGGACAACAAGAAGATCAAACTAGTCAATCCTAAAGGAAATCAGTCATGAATATTCATTGGAAGGACTGATACTGAAGCTGAAGCTCCTGATGCAATGAGCCTACTTATTAGAAAAGACCCTGATGCTGGGAAGATTGAAGGCAGAAGGAGGAGACGACAGAGGATGAGTTGGTTGGATGGCATCAGCGACTCAATGGACATGAATTTGAGCAAGCTCAAGGAGATGGTGAAGGACAAGGAAGCCTGGTGTGCTGCAGTCCATGGGGTCGCAAAGAGTTGGACACGACTGAGTGACTGAACAACAACAACCCTTACTCCCACTGTGTTCACGCCTATTCTCTATGTCTGCTCTGCAAATAAGATTGTGAGCAAGAGGAGAAGAGACCCACAGAGGATGAGACGGTTGGATGGCATCACTAACTCAGTGGACAATGTTGTTGTTGTTCAGTCGCCGAGTCATGTCTGAGTCTTTGCAACCCCATGGACTATAGCACTCCAGGCTTCCCTGTCCTTCACCATCTCCCAGAGCTTGCCCAAATGCATGTCCATTATAGTTTTCATTTCTGGAAATTCAATTTGGATCTCTTATATTTTCTATTTAATTTTGGGAACATAGTTATAAAATATATTTTCTTGTTCTCGACTGTTAATTTTAACATCTATGTCAGTTCTGGGTTGGTTTCAATAATGATCAGTTATTCTTCTCATTATGGCTTGTGCCTTCCTGACTCTTTTTGTGCCTGGCCAGAGTAGGCATTATTCCCAATCCTGTGTAACCATCAGGTACTCTTCCCTCCAATCTTTCCAGGTAGCTCTTTCTCCAGCTTTGGGTAGCACTGATCAATACTCTGCTGAATACCCTCTTTAGATCACTAGAGTTCTTTTTCTGTGCCACTCTCTTCTCAGTATTCTATCCTGCTAACTCTAGCTCCTTTTGTTCTCCCTAAACTCATAGATTTATCTCCTCAACTTGAGGAATCTGCCTGACTCCTCCTGGATTTCCCATCTCTGCACCAAAACCTGGAAATTCTCATAAGGCAGCAAGTTGGAGCAATCACGGGGTTCACTTCAATAGTTTCCCATGTCTCAGGGTCACTGTCCTGCATTGCCTGATGTCCAGGGTCTTGAAACCATTGTGTCATACATTTTGTCCAGTATTTTGGCTTTTTGATATTGGAGAGTGAATCTAGTCCCTGTTATTCCATCTTGTCATAAAATGGGAAAGTGATGCGCTTTTCAACATTTTTTTTTCAGGAATATTTTTAGATTATGCATATTAGTATTTTTTTCTGTTCCCTTGTTTTAATTTTCATCTTCAGGAATTTCTGTTATCTGTGCATTGGATTTGTTTTACCATCTTCAATGTTTTGTTCTTTTTTACTCAAATTCTTTTTATTTCACTCTTCACTTCTTTCTGACTTTAAATTTTTTCCTCTGTCTCATATTTACCTTTCTCAAGACATTATCTGTTGTGTTTTTGTTCTCAGATTTATAGTTTAGTCTTTATTCCTGAAATAATGCTTCTCTTTTTTAAACATCTTTCCTGAGTTCTGTGAGCTCATTTCTAAGTTTTTCTATTTCTGACTTTTGTTGTTCTTTCAAGTCTTAAATCATCTTCTAAGCGTCCTTCGGTTCATTTTGAAGTAATCAGTTACAATTTTGGTATGTTTTGTGGACACGTCTTTCTGGTGTGTTTTCGTAAGGATGTTATTCTCATTGACTTCTGTTTTTAAATAATCAATTTGTATGGGCTTTGACTGTTGATCGTTTTTACGTGACATTAGTTTTCCTAGGCTTGTAGGATGAGGTAAGAAATGAGGTTCTAGAAAGCTTTTCTAACCACGCAGAGCGCCCTCTTCTGTTGTTACTGTGTAAATCTTCTTTTCTGACATTTACAGGCTCTGTTCTTTCCTCCATGTCAGGCTGGACATTTTCTTCCCTCTTTTCTTTTTACCTACATCCTGTTCAATTTTCATTGCATTCCCATAAGTTTCTCCTAATTGTGTTACCCTGTCCTAGAAGGGAGCTCTGGGTTAGTTTTGAGAATTCAAACGACCTAGATGGCTCCAGCCTCTAGGTCATTCTGGCCGGGGGCCCTTTCCTTTATTTGGTATTGGGAAAAACAACTCCCTCTGTGTTTCAGCTGCCCTTGTCAAACTGGCTCACCCTGTTTTTCAGGTGTACCTGCCAGGTATCTGTTCTTGGGCCCTTCACACGCTGTCAAGTTGCTTCCTTCCTCCTCCTCTCGTGTACACCTGTGACTCCGTGCAGTTTTTGTGGTTGCTGTTGGTCTGTCTTTATATACTTGTATTTGGGTTGTTACCTAGCTTTGTTTAAACGTTGTCCATGTGTTTTCACTTTTGCTATCTAGTTGTACTGTATTTATGAAGGGATTCAGGCAGATTGAAAAACCCTGCTGTACAACTACCATTTGCCAAAGATTCTCTATCTGGTGTACAATATCTTAAAAGAGCTACTTCTCCATTGGCAAACCCCTAGCTTCCCTTGTAGCTCAGTTGGTAAAGAATCTGCCTGTAATGCAGGAGTTCAGTTCAGTTCAGTTCAGCTGCTCAGTTGTGTCTGACTCTTTGCGACCCCATGAATCGCAGCACGCCAGGCCTCCCTGTCCATCACCAACTCCCGGAGTTCACTCAAACTCACATCCATCGAGTTGGTGATGCCATCCAGCCATCTCATCCTCTGTTGTCCCCTTCTCCTCCTGCCCCCAATCCCTCCCAGCATTAGGGTCTTTTCCAATAAGTCAACTCTTTGCATGAGGTGGTCAAAGTAATGTAGGAGACCCAGGTTCAATTCCTGGGTCGGGAAGATCCCCTGGAGAAGGAAATGGCAACCCACTCCTGTACTCTTGCCTGGAGAATTCCATGGACAGAGGAACCTGGCGGGCTACAGTCCATGGGGTCACAAGAGTTGGACACTACTTAGCGACTAAACCACCACCACCAGACAGACCAAAACCAGGAAAGGGGAGTGAGAGAGAGAATTCCTACTAAGATGAATTGGAGAAAAGCATTGGGAGGTTATTCAGTGCATTCAGTGTGGGAACTGAGGGTAAAGGAATGGTGTTGGTATGTGAAGAGCTGCTTTATTTACTTCTATACAATAAATATGAGCTCATTTTTCATCATGAGACTCAAGAGGACCTGAAGTACTTTGGGTCCATATTGCTAGATCCAGTATATATAAATCTTTTGCTTCAGGCTTAGTAACTTACAATATTTTGTTCTGTTTCAAATTAAAATGGCCTATTTCCACATTCTCACTGATACCTAGGACTTGCAGTTCTACGTTCTGTGATCCTAAGGATCTCAGAATGTTTGCTAGATCTTTTATGGAATCCCTCCTGTAATGCATCTTGGAGATGCAATTCAGGACTCTTTATTTTACTGGTGGCGCAGTGGTAAAGGGGCTTCCCAGGTGGCTCAGTGGGTAAAGAACCTGCCTGCAATGCAGGAGACACAGGAGACGTGGGTTTGATCCCTGGGTCAGGAAGATTCCCCTTGAGGAGGGCATGACAACCCACTCCAGTATTCTTGCCTGGAGAATCCCATGGACAGAGGAGCCTGGTGGGCTATAGTCCATGGGGTTGCAAAAGAGTTGAACATGACTTAACAACTAAACAACAACAACAAGATATTTTACTGGCCTGTATTTCACTGATATGAGTGATGAGATTAGCAGTGCAGAGTCAGACTGATGAGTCTCAAACCTCCCACTCACATTCCTCCTCAGGCCAAGTTGCCTTTCCCAGTTGAGTTTGTCTATCCCACTTCTGAAAAGAATCCAGGCCATTTGCCAAGAGGATAAAAGGCACTGAGCAGTAAAGATGTCTCAACTATGCTGAGCGTGTTGCCCAGTCTTTCTCTTTCTGGGCCGTTGGGCTTTCCTGCCAGCCTGACTTTGTGAAGATTCTCGGTGTTTGCTGTAGGTAACTATCAACGTCTCATTTAAGCAGGCTGCCGAGGGAAGGAAATGGGGTGGATTCCCAGATGAAGGGGAATGTGGCATTGGAAAATATGGCGGAATTAGGGCAAACTTTATCTCCAGATGAAAACAATGCCTTTCTAAGGACTTGTCAGATGATGTGCAAAACAACTGTGTTTTCTTCAGTGGCCTGAAACAATGTCCAAATGGGGTTTTTATTATTCTAGGGTCCCACATGGCCCGGTCTCTTTTCAAAAATCACATTCAAAGAAAATGCACTTCAGAAATGAAAAACAATTTTTAAAGCACACTACTCTTTATTGTATCTTTCAAGGATGGGGATCCAATTTCGAATCCTAGGCAACACAGTGCACCATAAAATTTTCACTTGTCTCCAATTCTCTCACTCCGTGGCTACTCCGGAGCCTCTAACTCTCCCAGTCTTCTCCAAAACCTTCCTGGACATCCATCCTGCGGGGCTCCATCCATGATTTTCTCCACCATCATTACTCTCTGCCCTGCTGCCTCACCAGAAATTGCCAGAGGGGTTACCACACCTACCAGCTGCTCTAGGAAAGCTGACAGACCTGTGGCTCCTTATTCCATGGTCTTCCTCTGCTGCCTGAGGGAGGCTGGCGAGACTGCTGGGAATTATATTCTCTGCTTGCTCTGAACGCTTGTCTTGCGAGTAAGTCTAAGGGAGATTAGTAATGAATAAAGCTCTCCTCCTTTATACATTTAATCAGTAATGGAAAGTACACTTGAGAAAGCTTCCAAATGAGCCCCCGGCGTCAGTGATCATGTAAGAAGGGTACTAACGCTGGGCAAAAGCATTATTTGCCAACCCAATGGATGGGGAGGTCTTCCAAAGGGCAGACCTCCAAGGGGATACTGGAGAGTGACTTTGCTTGTTGTAGAAGCGAGTGTGTGGCCCAGGCTCCCTGGCATCCCTTTAGGAAAATCCAGTTTTGCTTATAGTCCTCTTATAAATGTTTCAGTGTTATCTGGGGTGGTTTAAACCTAGGGGAGGAGAAGGCAATGGCACCCCATTCCAGTACTCTTGCCTGGAAAATCCCATGGACGGAGGAACCTGGTAGGCTGCAGTCCATGGGGTCTTGAAGAGTTGGACACGACTGAGCGACTTCACTTTCACTTTTCACTTTCATGCATTGGAGAAGAAAATGGCAACCCACTCCAGTGTTTTTGCCTGGAGAATCCCAGGGATGGGGGAGCCTGGTGGGCTGCCGTCTATGGGGTCGCACAGAGTCAGACACGACTGAAGCGACTTAGCAGCAGCAGCAAACCTAGGGGACGGATGGGAAAACTTGATGAGGTATTAGCAGTGATCAGAGATGGTCACAAGCTTCCAATGGGCCTAAGATAGAGAGGAGTATAGAGGTCAGAGAGAGACAGTGGGGTTCCACAACAGGATGGTCCACTAGGAGCCACAAGGAAGCAATAATCATCGACAAGCCTAGAAGGTACTGGGGGACCCTCCCGGTAAGCTGGGATTCGTGAGCAGTACTGAAAAGATCAAGGCACGCGTTTTGTCCCAGAAATATGGAGGTTCTGACTATGATGGGCACTCCATGCAGGGGAACTAGAAAAGGATGCAGTGACCAGAAATGGAGCCTAAAACAAGGAGATGGTCTTAGGGAACAAGGCAGAGCCTAGTTTTCAGAATGAAGGGACAAGATCAGAGCTGGGTCCTAGGAAAACTGAGTGAAGCGGAGCCCACACAGTACAAAGTCTAAGTGCCCAGGTGTCTGGTAGGAGATGCTGCCTGATACTGGTCGAGAGCAAAGGCTGGGCTGCGATCCTGACTCTCTGACCTCTCCCCTTGTGACCTCAGGAAAGCTCAGTAATTCCAGACAAGTCTCCTTATCTCTAAAAGGGGGTTAGAAACACCTCCCGCACAGAAGAGTCATAGACATTACATAGCATGATCATTCGCAAACACCGGTACTGCAGAGCAGGGCTGTAAAGTATATAAGCTCTTCTTCTCCTCTCACAATCTTCTTCTTCATCATCATCATCATCGTGTCATATCTCACCCACCCATTCAGAACCGGCCCCAGAGCCGGAGGAGTGACGGGGAGAAGTAGGCCCAAAATGCCCGCATGTGTTCCAGCAAGATAGCCCCATCTCACTCAAGTGTTTACAAACCAGTTGTTTGGCACTTGGAGCCCCTGGCCATAAAAGCTATAAACTATAGTATGGACGGAGTGGCAGGCTGGTCCACCCATCCCTTTTTGTTCAAGGGAAAGAGGCTAAGTACTGAGTTGCCATGAGGTAGGGGCAGCATCTTCACTCCTGACCTTCAAAGGAGAGGAGGCGAGAGCAGAGAAGGGGTGGGAATCCGTTTTGAGATGAGACGAGCTCTTCAACACCACACCAAGGCTCTCCCAGACCTAGGGGTCTCTTGGAGCCATGCTACAACCCTGCTCCTAGAGAACCATGCTGAGCCCCCACCGTGGAAGCCCACATGTTCCAAGGCTAAGAGCTGATAAGAAGAGGAACGACTTGACCTTTCTTTGCAATGGTCCATGACCCTCACTCTTCTCCCTGCTCCTGCTGAAGCCAGGCGGGTTGAGTGGGCACGTCTGTTCCTATCATTTGCCAGCTGTCGTAAGAGAATGAAAAGTCCCATCTGAGGCTGTGATGAACCATTTAATGCTGTGGCTGTGAATTAAACCATAACCACAGAATTGTCACTTCATTTTCGGGCTTAGATGAGTTGAGCTGATTTTATGCAGCCTGATCAGGAAATGGGCCCAGCGATGCAGCTCCGCGTGGAATTCTCCAGGAGAGAGAAGGGGAGAAAGAAAAGTGATGGCAAAACTTGCTCAAGCCGTCAGGAGCCAGAGGAGAGGCAACAGAATGTCTCAGATTAAATGGGAACTGCAGCAATACCCAACTTACCCTCAGTTGTTGGAGAATAGCAGCTCTAAATTAATGCTTTTTTTTTTTTTCAACAACTGAAAGCAAATGCTTCGTCCCCAAAATGGAAACTTCTAAAAGCGCATTCATCATTGTTCCATGCTGTAATGGAGTTGTGTCCCGAGGACACATGCAGGGCCATTTTCCCCGGCAATGACTGACCCCCCAACTAATGTGTTTTTCTATTCGGTGACTCTTTTGTTTCTTTTTTTTATTGCCAGCTACCACTCTCAGCATGTCATCTCCCAGCATCTCCCACTCTGCTTGCTTGGCTTTGAACTCTGCAGGAGCTAAAGGTTACCAGGGAAAATGAGAAAATCAATCTGCTAGAATAGCATCCTTATATTTCATTTGATTCTAAAGCCATAGAGTTTGATGAAGAGTAGTTTTTCTTCTTCACCCTCTGTGTCATTACTGCCACCCACCTCTTCCAAACACACAGAAGCACACACTCACGGAGGGCCGAGGCCCTGACTCACAGCCTTTTTCTCCATCCCAATGCCTGCCATCATTGCCCCCAGCCCACCAGCGTTGCCACCCTGGACCTCTCTTTTAGAGGACCCTGCTGTGCCCTCCTATAACCATCTCCCTTCCCAAGAGGCAAGGAATTCAAGCAGCCAAGGGAAGAGTCCTGTAGGGAGTTCCTGCTTCCTCTTTGAAGACCCTGTTCTGGGCCCATGGGACCCTGGAAGTCCCTGCCCACAGAGCCTTGAACCCAAGTCCAGGGCCTCTTTGCTCTAAAGGGTGGACCGCGCTGCTGTGATTGGAGGATGTGGGATGATCTTGAATGTGCAGGCTGAGTCAGACAAGTAGAAGAGCAAACCCCCACCAACCCAGTCTGGGAATGGAACAGGGCTGGGGTTGGGAAGAGAATGGGAATACCACCATGGGCACTCTTGCCAAGGCGGCACACACCTTAGGGGTGGACCGAATTTCTGCTATATTCTAGGACACTTGTGCCTGGCCCATCCAACACATTACTTGGGTTTTGAGGTTCTTGGCCTCCTCAATTCCGAATATCTTCACTGGAACTCCAGATTTTAGCATTGCCCTGAACTTCACAAGTACTTCTCAATTTGTGAGTATGGAGCACATCAAATATTATCTGCCCACGTGACTCATTCCCTCCTGCCCTCTGCCATCTAAGGCAATGAGCCTAGGAAACCCAGGCCTCTGTTTCTTTTGAAATCTGAATCCCCTTTTCCTTCTCATTGCTGTAACATCACTATTTAAGGGAATCATCTGCTCCCTCTTTGACATCCAAATTTCTTTAAAAAAATTTTTTTTTTAAACCCAAATTTATTTATTTTTTCAATTTTTTGGTCACATGGCCTGGGAAATCTTAGTTCCCTGGCTAGGGATCAAACCCACAACCCTGCATTAGAAGCAAGAAATCTTAACCACTGAACCACCATAGATATCCCCCAACTCTATTTATTTTCTTTGAGAATTTTGAAAGCACAAAAGCCTCTATCAGGAATTTGCAAAACAGCTGATCCTCTGTACCTGAAAGTGAAAGTGTTAGTTGCTCAGTTGTGTTCAACCATCTCTTTGCAACCCCATAGACTGTGGCCCGCCAGTCTCCTCTGGTCATGGGATTCTCCAGACAAGAATACTGGAGTGGGTAGCCATTCCTTCCTCCAGGGGAATCTGCCAAACTCAGGGATTGAACCCAGGTCTCCTGAATTGCAGGCAGATTGTTTACCCTCTGAGCTACCAGGGAAGCCCCCTCTCTACCTAAAAAGACACAAAATCTGAGCAGGAGTGGCACAGAGGTGAGGGAGAAATACTTTTCTCACCGCAACAGATTAGACACATCTCTCAGAGGCCACCAACCATCCTGGTCTGTCCCACAGAGGGTTGCCCCTTGGGCCTCAGTCTATCCTGGGGCATTCCATCCCACCTGGCTGTGTGCCTTTCCTCCTTCCATTACCTGGAAAAGACCCTAACCACCTCTTCCCTCAAGTGTCATGTGATTCTCTCATGCAGCCTCTGGTCTTTTCAATCCATGCTTCATACCGAAGGAAAATACGAAGCAGGCTGCCTTACCCTTTGCTTAAAACCCTTCACTGAAGGAATGAGATTGGGTCATTTGTAGTGATGTGGATGGACCTAGGGGCTTTCCAGGTGGCTCAGTGGTAAAAAAAAAAAAAAAAAAAAAAAAATCCAACTGCCAACGCAGGAGACGCAGGAGATGTAGGAGATGTGGCTTTGATCATGGGTTGGAAGGACCTCCCTGAGTAGGAAATGGAAGTCCACTCCAGTATTCTTGCCTGGAAAGTTTCATGGACAAAGGAGCCTTGCAGGCTCAGTTTATGGAGTCTCAGAGTCAGACATGATTGGGCAGCTGAGCTCACATGCGTGGATGGACCTAGAGTCTGTTAAAGTGAGTCAGAAAGAGAAAAACAAATATTGTATATTAATGCAAATGTATGGAATCCAGAAAACTGGTACAGATGAACTTATCTGCAGGGCAGACATAGAGAATAGATGTGGACACAGTAGTGGTGAGGGTTGTTGTTGTTCAGTTACTCAGCGTGTCCAACTCTTTGAGACCCCATGGACTGCAGCACACCAGGCTTCCCTGTCCTCCACCATCTCCTGGAGCTTGCTCAAAATCATATCCATTGAGTTGGTGATGCCATCCAACCATCTCATCCTCTGTCGTCCCCTTCTCCTCCTGCCTTCAATCTTTCCCAGCATCAGGGTCTTTTCCAATGAGTCAGCTCTTCGCATCAGGTGGCCAGAGTATTGGAACTCCCACTTCAGCATCAGGTCTTCCAATGAATATTCAGGACTGATCTCCTTTAGGATGGACTGGATGGATCTCCTTGCAGTCCAAGGGACTCTCAAGAGTCTTCTCCAACACCACAGTTCAAAAGCATCAATTCTTTGGTGCTCAGCTTTCTTTATAGTCCAACTCACATCCATACACGACTACTGGAAAACCCATAGCTTTGACTAGACAAACCTTTGTCAGCAAAGAATGTCTCTGCTTTTTAATATGCTGTCCAGGTTTTTCATAGCTTTTCTTCCAAGGACAAGCATCTTTTAATTTCATAACTTCAGTCACCGTCTGTGTGATTCTGGAGACCGATAAAATCTGGACTGGTCCGTCACTGTTTTCATTGTTTCTCCATCTATTTCCCATGAAGTGATGGGACCGGATGCCATGATCTTCGTTTTTTGAATGCTGAGTTTTAATCCAACTGTTTCACTCTCCTCTTTCACTTTCATCAAGAGGCTTTTTAGTTCCTCTTCATTTTCTGCCATAAGGGTGGTGTCATCTGTATATCTGAGGTTATTAATGTGTCTCCCAGGAAGCTTGATTCCAGCTTGTGCTTCATCCAGCCCAGCGTTTCTCATGATGTACTCTGCATATAAGTGAAATAAGCAGGGTGACAATATACAGCCTTGACATACTCCTTTCCCAATTTGGAACCCATCCATTGTTCCATGTCCAGTTTTAACTGTTGCTTTTTGACCTGCATACAGGTTTCTCAGGAGGTAGTTAAGGTGGTCTGGTGGTCCCATCCCTTTAAGAATTTTCAAAAGTTTGTTGTGATCCACACAGTCAAAGGGTTTAGCATAGTCAATGAAGCAGAAGTAGATGTTTTTCTGGAATTCTTTTGCTGGGGTGGGACAAACTGGAAGAGTAGATATATTGGCATATATATGTCAGTGTCAGTCATTGAGTCGTGTCTGACTCTTTGCGACCCCATGGACTGTAGCCCACCAGATTCCTCTATCCATGGGATTCTCCAGGCAAGAATACTGGAGTGGGTTGCCATACCCTCCTCCAGGGGATCTTCCCAACCCAGGGATTGAACCCGGGTCTTCCACATTGCAGGCAGATTCTTTACCATCTGAGCCACCAGAGAACCCCTACATATACATTAACGTTCATAAAACGGATAGCTAGTGGGAAGCTCCGTTCGGTGCTCTGTGATGCCATAGAGGGGTGAGATGGAGTGAGGTGGGAGGGAGGCTTAAGAGGGAGGGGATATATGTATACATACAGTTGATTCACGTTGTTGTATAGCAGAAACTGACACAACATTGTAAAGCAATTATCAGTTCAGTTCAGTCGCTCAGTCGTGTCCAACTCTTTGTGACCCCATGAATCGCAGCACGCCAGGCCTCCCTGTCCATCACCAACTCCCGGAGTTCACTGAGACTCACGTCCATCGAGTCAGTGATGCCATCCAGCCATCTCATCCTCTGTCGTCCCCTTCTCCTCCTGCCCCCAATCCCTCCCAGCATCAGAGTCTTTTCCAATGAGTCACCTCTTCGCATGAGGTGGCCAAAGTACTGGGGTTTCAGCTTTAGCATCATTCCCTCCAAAGAAATCACAGGGCTGATCTCCTTCAGAATGGCCTGGTTGGATCTCCTTGCAGTCCAAGGGACTCTCAAGAGTCTTCTCCAACACCACAGTTCAAAGGCATCAATTCTTCGGCAATCAGCTTTCTTTACAGTCCAACTCTCACATCCATACATGACCACTGGAAAAACCATACTCCAATTTAAAAACAAAAACCTTCACAGCTCCCCAGGTGGAGGAAAGCTCCCACTGCAGGGCCTGCCTCTCCACGTCTCCAGCCTCATCCCCCAGCACCCTCGGTTTCAGAAACAGTAGATCACTCCTCTGTGTGTGTGTCCATGCTGGCCCTCTGCCTGGAGGCCCTTGCCACCACCCTACTGCCCGCCCATCTTCACAGGACCAACTCGGATTTGCCCTTGACACACGTTTGTGTGTTGCACCTTCTGACCCTGCTCCTATCTCTCAGCAAAGGCCAGGGTGGGGCCCCTCTACCGAACATCCACAGTATTGGTGTAGCTCCTGTATCTTAGAATGTACAACATTGCATTAAAATTGTCCACTGATGTGTCTTTAAGTTCCTTGAAAGTGGGCACTGCATTTTTTCACCTCTATGTCTCAACCTCACTGCACCAAGCAATCTCTAAATATTTACTGAACAGATTCAAACTGAGAAGACATGGATTTGAGGGGCATACTTACTTCTTCACGAGTGACTCACTCAAAGGTCTCTTGTTTCTGGGACCCCCTATGACTAGGGCTAGTAGAAGTCAAATTACTAGTAGATCCATCTTAATCAATCAAACAGTCCATGACTATATATTTATTGACCACCTACTATGTGCCAAGCACTCTGAACAATTACATAATTATACTCAGAGTTTCCTATCTTCAAGGAGATGGAAACCTTGATAATTTTTCTGCAAACTGAAAATAACATCATTTACAGCACAGAGTTTTTAATAGGAAGGACATGAAAAAAATCCTTTTCATGTCTGAAAAATGTTTGATTATCAGCTTGCCTAAGGTTCCCAAGCCACGGGGTTCTGGACTTTGTTTCACAGCCCCAGTCTGCCTGAGAGAACTGAGAAAATCAAATGAAGACCAAGTATTATAGGGGAGTGTTATTTTCAGGCAATAAAAAAAGAACAGAAAAAGAACAGAACTAGGAAAGGGGGGAAACATAAAGAAAGGTTTCCTTTGTTCTTTTGAGAAAAAAATAACTGAACAACTCATTTAGAGAGATTTTGTGGAATATTTGCTTCCAGAGAAGTGATTTTGTAGCCCTATGTCAGTGGTTCTCAAACAGGGGCGATTTTCCCCTGAGAGGACCCTTGGCAATGTCGGGAGATGTTTTTGGTTGTCATGTCTTCTGAGAGGGACAGTCTGCTGGCATCTGTGTATCAACTGGAGGCCAGGGATGCTACTACACATCCTACAGTGCAAGGACGCAGCTCACAGCAAAGAACTACCTGGCCCCAAATGTCAATAGTGCTGAGACTGAGAAAGCCTGTCCTATATTATGGGGTGGGGTGGGGGGCAGAGGACACTAACTACATTCTGAAATTCCACAGGAACAGTCAGACGCAGTAACGGTGTTTGGTAGTCACAAGCTTGACCCCTGGGCAGCTTTGACTCATGCATAAGGACAAAGTTGGGACTTTGACAGAGGCCGGAACAGAGCTCTTGGATGATTTTTATGCTATAATTAGCTTTTAAAGACTCTCACCCGCCTTTCCCTTTGATGCCCCTAGCTTTTTTTTTTTTTTAAGGAAATTAAATAAGCAAGAACAACCCCAAAATACCCTCTGTTTATGTCATTGACCTTTTTTTCCTTTTTTTTTTTTTTTTTTTTTGCAGATGGAGTTAAACACGCTATTATAGAGAAAGATCTCTGAAGGTTTCTGCTGAGGCTTGGTGGGGGCTCATGGAGCAGAGAAAAAGCCTTGCTTATGTGAACTACTCAGAGAGCCGAACACCTCGGATGGAGATGAAATGCACAGGGAGACTACGATCATCGTGATGGGCTAATTGTGCTTTCCCCCCATGGTAGGTGTGTCTGGGTTATTTATTTATTTAAACACAAGTGGTGTATATTTGAGGTAAGAAGAATATCCTAATCCATAGTGTTCTGCCTTGCCCAGAGAGGGTCGTATTTCTTCTGCCAATAATCCAGGTTTAGATCTCCTTCGGCCCCAAATTACACTTCCTCATAAGAGATGAAAATGCCACATTTTCCTTGAGATCTTTATTCCACATGACTCTGCTGATGACGAGAGTAAAACTGAGAAGTTCAGGAACAGGAAACAGGAAACAGGAACAGGAAACAGGAACAGAAAACAGGAACAGGAAAATTCACTCCATCAAAGTGAGTAAACAATCTAGAGGCAAACAAGGCACCAGAAGCTGAGATGTGTTTGTAAAAGGTTTAAGGTAAGGTCTTCTTACCTCAAGGCCCACAAACCTGGAGACACCCTCCATCTGCTCTTGGACCTTCTGGTCGCCCACCCCCTTCTCCCTGCAACCTACCATCACGTCACATAGCCAAGGCTGACAACGTTTTCTCACCATCTTGTGGATTTTTGTCTCTTCACATTGAAAAGATGTAACGCGAATGTTTATCGAGTCTTGCCCGTCTTACCTTGCCCCTTGTGTCTCCACCTCCACCCACCGGAGACTCCTCTGTAACCAACATTAGCATGCAATTCACATCTCTAAGCCCTCATCCTGTCTTCCTGTTCTTAAACATATTCCCTACTTGTTCACCTGGAGAACTTTTCACCTTCAAGACCTTGCTGGGACTGCGCCCCTATGAATATTCTGCTGACCTGTAATACCCTCTCACACACATGCATATTTCTATGTCCACATGGCAGGTATCACTGGTACTTGGCTTATATTCTGGCTACCCTAGAAACCACCTGGAGATTCAGCAGACCATTCCTGGGCACATGTATGGCTCCATTTCTCAGGACTCTGTGTCTCTTGACTTCAGGACTTTCTCTGACCAAAAGAGCATGTCATCCCTGCATGTGACAAGCAAGAGTGGAGTGAGAGGGTTGTCTCAGAAGCAGTCCTTAACCACTGAGGGGCAGGAATTCATCCCTTACTTTACAAATAAATCATTTTTTAGCAATCTTTTTATTTTGTATTGGGGTATAGCCGATTAACAATGTTGTGATCGTTTCAGGTGAATAGCAAAGGGACTCAGCCTTATATATACCTGTATCCATTCTCCCCCAAACTCCCCTCCTATCCAGACTGCCACATTACATTGAGCAGAGTTCCATGTGCTATACAGTGGATCCTTGTTGGTTATCCATTTTAAATATAGCAGTGTGTACATGTCCATGCCAAACTCCCTAACTATCCTTTCCCCCCATCCTGAAATGAACTATAAGTTCATTTTCTAAGTCTGTGAGTCTACAAAGAAACCATTTTTGAAGGATGTTCTCACCTGTATCTCAGATGGTCTTAGTAGGTCTGAGCCTCAGCTACCCACAGCCTTTACCCACTTATTAAAATGTTTTGATTGGCACTTCCTCCTTCTCTGTTTCACTCCCTCATACCTTCATTGTGCTGCCTTGGATAACCTCTTGAATAAATGAATGCACCCAAATCTTTAACACAAGTTCTATTTCTTAGGAGAATCCATACCAACACAGTCCTATACAAACCTCCATTGTCCTGTGACAGCTCTGCATTATAATTACTTATTTCTGTGTGTTTCAGCGAGCTCCTCTGAGGACAAGCCCTGTGTGTTATTTATTTATCCTCGGTGCCTGTCAAATGGTGGACCCTCTATAAATGCTGGTGGAAGTAAACTGAGGGGGAAATGGACAGAGAGGCTGGAACAACCATCTGCAGAATATCAGTGGGAGCAGGAATAAAGAGGAGAAAGAGGTTACTTACAGAAAATGAGGAAAAAATCAAATTAACTAGTGAGGAAGGAAGAACTCTAAAGAAACAGAAACTAGAAAATGCATCAGCTGAGCAGAATTCTCAAGAGGACAGAGCAGTACAATAAGTGTGGAAGGGGGACTCCAAGGTAGGGTTGCATCAATGTTGGCATTTGGGTGGCAAAGGAGAGGGAATTTCTAGCTGAACGGAAGGTGTAGACTGGACTGAACACAAAGTTAAGGTGAAGGGATTCTGGAGGAGAAACCTCCTTGAGTGACTGAGCTCCAGACTGATGCATGTATCAGATGATGTCAAGGTTTAGCCCTCTGAGCACTTGCCATCTGCTTGCACACAGTTTCTGCTCAGCAATAAATGTTGAGACGGTTGGATGGCATCACTGGCTCAAAAGATGTGAGTGTGAGCAAACTTCAGGAGATAGTGAAGGACAGGAAAGCCTGGCTGCTGCAGTCCATGGGGTCACAAAGAGTCGGACACGACTGAGTGATGACTAACAACAATGGTGAAAAAAACACAATTTGCTTTCTAAATGGATGAGGATGTGCTAGGCCGCAGACCCATTGTGGGGGAGCCGGTGGAGAGAAGGTGGAGGAGAAGGTCAAGGCGCCCCAGGCGCCCAGGTGGAGGGAGCAGAAAGCCCCAGGAACAGAGCGTGGGGTGTTTATTTGGTGGTTGGAGGGGGCGTGCATTGTTTCATCACAATGCTACATCCTTTCTTAATTTTCTTCTCTTTGCACCCCCATAGATATTTTTTTTTCATTATTCGTGTGGCAATGGTAATGAAAACTCTCAGCTGATGTGAATAGAGCAACAATGAGTGAATTCAGGATTCCATCTGACAAAAATTTACTGACAGTCCACGAAGTACCAGGTCCCGTGCCAGAGACTAAGCTTGAAGTGGGCAAAAATACAGTCCCTGCCCTCAAGGAGCTTACAATTCAACAGCACTGTATGTGCCTCACGTTTTCAGGAGGGCACAGAGATGGGCATGCTGATTCCACAGAGTGAGCAGGGCAGCTTTAGAGAAGAACTCAAGTTGGAGCAGAAGAGAGAAAGCAGGGATTTCATCAGGGAGTGAAGACAGGGCAGGAATCCAGCTAGCCACTCATCTGTTAATTCACTTGCCATCCTTGCTGGATACTTACTGAGTTTCTATTAAGTGGCAGGCACTGGGGCAGTGATGGTAAAATGACAGTCCTGCCAGTTAGGAAATGCAGAGTCCAGCACTAGAAGCTGATGAGAGCCAGGCATGACCAGACAGGGGGACAAGAAAGTGGGTAATCGGCGTAGTGTGCTATGGCACACAGATGGCACAGTATGCTTCCCACCCTGGGCAGCATTAAGTCGGGGCAAGAGCTGATGATGGGCTAGAGGATGGTGGGCTAGAGGAGACGACATTTCAGTGGGGATATGAAAGCTGAGGCATTGGCCAAAGGAGGACAAAGCAGAATATTTTGTCAGTAGGGCTTTTCTGTGCAAAGGTCTGGTGGTGAAAGGGTCTATTTAGGAGGATAGTAACTGACGAGACTGGAGAGAGAAGCTGGGACAAGGTCTTAAAGGGTATTTTGAAGGAATTTGGACTTTAACCTCTGACAATGAAAATTGTTTAGAGGTCTTAAGCATGGGTGTGCCATGTTCATCTTTGCATTTTTATTAATAGGAGGATTAGTCTGGCCACCAAATAGAAAATGAATTGGAGGGGAGAAGGAATAGAGGCAAGAAGACCACTTGAGAGCCAGCTGCAGTCATGAAAAATGGGAACCTAGGAACTGCGGGGGTTGGTGATGGACTGGGAAGCCTGGTGTGCTGCAGTCCATGGGGTCAAAAAAGTTGGACATGACTGAGCAACTGAACTGAACTGAGGAATGAACAGTAATGGCAGAGACGGGACACATGCACACACCCATAGGCACCCAGAGCACAGTGGAGCTGATAGATGCCACATAAGTTAGCTACAGCCCAGAGTGAATGGTAGAAATTGATGACAACCAAGGCCACCTAGATGCTGGTAGACTTGCAGCGCCATGTCAAATAATTTGGAATTCACACTAAAGGCAGTGGTAAACCATCGAAGGATTGGCAAAAAAAAGATTTTAACTCTGATAGCTTTGAAGGATGAATTGGCAAGACAGGAAACTGCTACCATTTTGGAAATTAATGTCACAGTCCAGATGCAGTTGACCCACAATAAGAAAAAATGGATAAAAATCTACCAAACAGAACTAAAGAGAATTAATGAGTTAAAACTTATATGCAGAGTACATCATGAGAAATGCTGGGCTGGAAGAAACACAAGCTGGAATCAAGATTGCCCGGAGAAATATCAATAACCTCAAATATGCAGATGACACCACCCTTATGGCAGAAAGTGAAGAGGAACCTTTTAAAAAGCCTCTTGATGAAGGTGAAAGAGGAGAGTGAAAAAGTTGGCTTAAAACTCAACATTCAGAAAACAAAGATCATGGCATCTGGTCCCATCACTTCATGGGAAATAGATGGGGAAACAGTGGAAACAGTGTCAGACTTTATTTTTCTGGGCTCCAAAATGCAGTCACCACTGCAGATGGTGACTGCAGCCATGAAATTAAAAGACGCTTACTCCTTGGAAGAAAAGTTATGACCAACCTGGATAACATATTGAAAAGCAGAGACATTACTTTGCCAACAAAGGTCCGTCTAGTCAAGGCTATGGTTTTTCCAGTGGTCATGTATGGATGTGAGAGTTGGACTGTGAAGAAAGCTGAGCACCGAAGAATTGATGCCTTTGAACTGTGGTGTTGGAGAAGACTCTTGAGAGTGCCTTGGACTGCAAGGAGATCCAACCAGTCCATTCTGAAGGAGATCAGCCCTGGGATTTCTTTGGAGGGAATGATGCTAAGGTGAAACTCCAGTACTTTGGCCACCTCATGCGAAGAGTTGACTCATTGGAAAAGACTCTGATGCTGGGAGGGATTGGGGGCAGGAGGAGAAGGGGACGACAGAGGATGAGATGGCTGGATGGCATCACTGACTCGATGGACATGAGTCTGAGTGAACTCCAGGAGTTGGTGATGGACAGGGAGGCCTGGCGTGGTGCAATTCATGGGGTTGCACAAAGAGTCAGACACAACTGAACAACTGAACTGAACTGAACTGATGTGTAAAATGGTTAAAAAAATGTTTGATGCATAGTGGATTAATCAGGATTCTTCAGAGAAGCAGAATAGACTACAGAACAGAACTACAAAGAGATTTATTACAGGTATTCACTCATTCCATCATGGAGGCTGAGAAGACCCACAACCTGCCATCTGCAAGCTGGGGACCCAGGAAAGCCAATGGGGTAGTTGGAAGACCTGAGAGCTGAGTCAAAGAAGAGTAAATGGTGTAGATTCCAGTCTGGACCTGATGGCTTAAGAACCAGGAGTGCTGAGAGCAGAAAAGATTGACATCTAGCTCAGTCAAGCAGAGAACAAATTCAAATTTCCTCTGCCTTTTTGGTCTATTTAGGCTCTTGATGGATTAAATGATGCCCACCCACATGGGGAAGACAGTCTGCATTACTCTGTTCACCAATTCAAACACTAATCTCTTCCAGAAACACTCTCCCAGATACACAGAAATAATGTTTAACCGGAGAGCTGGACCTCCTGTGGCCCCATCAAGTTGACACATAAAATTATCCATTGCACATAGTAAGCTCTCATCGTTAACCTTATTTGTTCCCTTACTGCTATGAGGGTTAGATAATGTAGGGACTTCCCTGGTGGGCCAGTGGCTAAGACTCCATGCTCCCAAAGCAGGGGCCTAGGTTCCATCCCTGGGCAGTGAACTAGATCCCACGTGCTACGGCTAAGAGTTTGTATGCCGCAACTAAGACCCAGCACAGCCAAATAAATAAATGTGGGGGGACACATGCACATTCATGGCTGATTCATGTCGATGTATGGGGGAAATCACCACAATATTGTAAAGTAATTATCCTCCAATTAAGATAAATTAATTGATTTTAAAAAAAGAAGTAAATAAAATAATATTTTAAAAGACCAAAAAAATGCATATTATTACAGCAGACATTATATCAGCAGAGTTATGGCCTATACAGGGCTTCTCTGGTGGCTCAGGTGGTAAAGAACCTACCCACAATGTGGGAGAACTAGGTTTGATCCCTGGGTTGGGACGATCCCCTGGATAAGGGAGTGGCTACCCACTCCAATATTCTTGCCTGGAGAACTCCAGGGATGGACAAGCCTAGCAGGCTACAGTCCATGGGGGTCACAAACAGTCAGACATGACTGAGCGACTAGCACTTTCACTTTTATGGCCTATCCAGATTAATCAATAAGTAATAACTTTACTATTAGTTCTATCATGTAATGATTAATGTTGAGAGCATCAACTAATGCTATGGCAGCGGAAAGCCAGAGGAAGGAATCTTGTCAGCAATGACCTGGTGAAATACAAACTTTGATAAAATTACTTTCCAAAAATAAAACAGAGAGAGAAGCTCTTTTTTCATTGTATCAGAGCAGTTGGAAGTAAGAAAGCTAGCCAATTTACTCTGAAATACTATGATATGATTAAGAAAAACAAGCATATGGTGAGAATGATTTGATAGGTTTCAAACTCCTAAATTGAGGATCTTTTAGAAAAAATTTAATACAAAGACTATATGGTTAGTGCAAATATTTGCAAAAATCAGTCATTTCTTTCCAGCCTTGATTCTTTTAGCTTCATGGAGATTTCAAAGCTTGTCCTTTTTGGGTCAATGAAATGTCAACTGGTTATTTTTCCCTTTACTTAGGTGTTTCTGTTTACCTCAAAACAAAGAAGAGGTGCGGTATTTAAAATCTCTGGCTCTCTTCAGGGTGCCCCCTGATGGGAGCTCTGAAGACAACGGTGGGAAGGGCCACTCTGCTATAGAAGGCCTTCCAGAGTGATGCAGGGACTGTGACCTGGCTTTGGGTCATTCATAAGCAAAGGGCTTGCAGAGGGATGAAGCATAGCAGAGCCCTATCTCCTGCACAGAATATGCAAAAACATAAGAATAAGAGTTTCTCTTCCATTGTGTCAGAACAACTGGAATTTTTATGAGATGACTTTCAAGGCTACGGCTGGGTAAAGTGGTGAATACCACACGCACACCCCACCCCCAGGACCAATTGATGAATGAACACCAAACAAGATGGCTTCTGAAACTTCATGAATTTCCCCAGCAGGAAGTTATAAGTAATACTTGCACAATCTTGTGAAATTATTTTCCTTTCCAGTCCCCTGTTCTCCGCGTACTCAAGAACAACATGGCAGCCACTGGGCCATAAGTGTTTACTCAACAATTGCCTGTGTCCTTAGGAGCCTCTCTGGCACACTCCGAACTGGCCCCAGGAAGGATCTCATTGCTTTTCCAAAACACTGGAGATCATCAATTAGACACCAGAGTTAGAAACTGCCTCCATCATCCAATTAAAAACAAACAGCTATCTGGTGAGGAAAGAGATTTATTTCCCACTGCGCCCTTAGTATTGAGGTCTGTTTCAGAACTTTGTACCTCCTAAGACTATTGAGACCCATGCTGAATAAACAAGGCTGAATTTTAAAATACATCAATTTTTGAACCCTAAACTTGTCACGGCAATATCAACCTCACATAACTTGAAAATAAAAACTCATCAGAGTATATCAACTTCTGTTTTGGAAATGACGTTTAAATTAGAGGTGAAAAATAGGGGAAAGATGAGCAGCAGCGTGAGAACAGGACGGCTGGAGCATTGAGCCCCACGAGGGCTCTGAGTCCATGTTCCCTCTTCCTGCCCCATTTGAAATTCGTGAGCACACAGTAGCCTGCTGACCATACGTATCTGCATTTAAAACCACATTTGAACAGTATTTCTCACTGGGATTTTTTACATTTTACTTCCTTGGTGAATTTCCTTCCTATGGACTGTCCTCCGGGAGTTTACAGATTGCAAGAAAAAAGCAAACCTGTACTTTAGTTAAGATACTGAATATGTGGAATATATCGGGACTAGCAATAAAAGAGAAAAATTTAGGATGTTGTTGGTTAGTGCTAAAAGTCATACTGTTGGACTTAATTGTGAAGATCCTGTTCAAACATAATCCAGTACATTGGCAGTGACTTTCGTGTCCAATTCCATTATCTCTCATCATGTAATTTTGGAAAAGCAGCTTAATCGGAAACATCTTGGACTGGACAAAGCATGGTTTCTGGAATCAGACAGATCTGGATTTAACCCTGGCTCTGCTGTTTAAATAGATAGTGACCTTGGGCATGTTAATTAGCTTATCTGATCAGTTTCCTTGTTTGTCACATGGAGTTACCTTCCCTCATATGGCTTTGTGAAAAATAAGTAAGATGATGTGTGTAAAATGCCTTCCTCTTCTTCTTGTTTTCTTTTTTCAGCTTTAAAAGAATGAATTATACTCACTATCTACTTGGCTAATGATCTATTATGAAGATTAGTCAAGATTAGTTAATGCCTAGAAACTAGTTACAGCGAGTCAACAAGTTAGTTTATAATAAAACTATGATCATTAAAAATTAAGAAAAGCAATGCCATTTGGAGCAACATGGCTGGACCTAGAGATTTCATACAAAGTGAAGTGAGTCAGATAGTAAAGGACAAATGTCATATGATAGCACTTATATGTGGAACTTGAAAAAAAAATGATACAAAGTACTTATTTACAAAGCAGAAATAGACTCACAGACCCAGAAAGCAAATTTATGGCTACCAAAGAGGAAAGGGAGTGGGAGGGATAAATTAGGGATTTGGGATTAACATATACACACTGTTGCTGCTGCTGCTGCTAAGTCACATAAGTTGTGTCCGACTCTGTGAGACCCCATTAGACAGCAGCCCACCAGGCTCTGCCATCCCTGGGATTCTCCAGGCAAGAACACTGGAGTGGGTTGCCATTTCCTTCTCCAATGCATGAAAGTCAAAAGTGAAAGTGAAGTGGCTCAGTCGTGTCTGACTCAGAGACCGCATGGACTAAAGCCTACCAGGCTCCTCCGTCTGTGGGATTTTCCAGGCAAGAGTACTGGAGGGGGTTGCCAGTGCCTTCTCCGATATTCACACTGCTATATATAAAATAGGCAGACAACAAAGACCTACTGTAGAGCCCAGAGAACTGTACTTAATTATCTTATAATAACCTATAAGGGTAAAAGAATCTGGAAAAGAATATGCACATATTCGGATAAATATGTATATCTGAACCACTCTGCAATATACCTGAAACTAACACAAGATTGTAAATCAATTATCCTTCAATGAAAGAGTGAAATAGTGCAAATGCCCAGGTGTCTGAGAGTGTCTGGGATTCACATACCAGTGCTGACCTATGAGTCCTAAGCAAGTTATTCTTTTGAGCATCAGTGTCCCCCCCAAAACAGCGGGGCCTGGGGAAGCAGTGGGTTTGCCTGTCACTGTAAAAAGACCGAAGTCCTCCCCAGCGGGCACAATTTTGATTCAACCAGTGACTAATTCTGTGGTGTGCTCAAGGTGTTTTTATAAGGAAGCACTTCAGGACAAGTAAGATTTATCTAAGAGTGGCTTTTGTAACATCTTCTTTTAGCTACTAGATAACAATGAACATTCTGATTTCTGTGGGTTTAGGATGGTATGTGAGTGCACATATTGAAATACAATGACTTCAGTGGTTTATTTCATGAAACATATATGTTACCAAATTAAAACTTCTGATTTGACCTTGTCCTATAGAGAGTCTTAACTATCTGCTGCAGTGGTCTCCAGGTGCCAGTGAAAGAATATGTGTGTGTTTGCATTTGGGGAAGGGGGAATTCTATTTGCAGTGAATTCCACAAACATTTTGAAGTCGGAAAAACTTAAAAAAAAACCCAAAACTCAACGTTATCTTTTCACTAATACAGTTGTAGGTGTCTCAATGTTTTTGTAAGTAGAATCCAAGGAATTTTGTTGAGTGTTTCTTCCTCTTGTCCTAAAGGAACAAAACTGTAACCATTTTTCACACAATAAAGATGGAATATTTCAAAGGATTTCCCTTCAAAGCTAAAGCCTGCAGCAATATCAACTTCTACGATAAACGAGGACCCTTTTATTTCTAATTGAGACGTGCATTCTTCATTATGCAGCAAGAAGCTTGGAGCTACCTTGCTATGCTGTCTCCCTAGGCCACACCTAGGATGCTCCCACACTGAGCCTCCGTAAGTGAAGCTCCAATGTGGGTTCTGTTTATATAAAATTCTTTTTTTTTTTTCCTGAAAACATAATATAATGCCAGGAACTTTGAATATTTCTAAAGCTTACAGTTAAGAGAAGGCAATGGCACCCCACTCCAGTACTCTTACCTGGAAAATCCCATGGACAGAGGAGCCTGGTAGGCTGCAGTCCACGGGGTCGCTAAGAGTAGGACATGACTGAGCGACTTCACTTGCACTTTTCACTTTCATGCATTGGAGAAGGAAATGGCAACCCACTCCAGTGTTCTTGCCTGGAGAATCCCAGGGACAGGGGAGCCTGGTGGACTGCCGTTTATGGGGTCACACAGAGTTGGACACAACTGAAGCGACTTAGCAGCAGCAGCAAAGCTTACAGTTACCAAAATGCACACATAGCTCACAATTAACAGCATTCTCTTAAATAGCATTTAAAATCTTATCCTTACTAGCACTTTAAATACCTTCCAGGTTTATCCTGTTAAAGAATGGACAGATTTTTGCTTAATAATAACCTGAAAATGCAAGATTTTGCCAGTTTTACTAAAACACTTAATTTTTTTTTCTACCATGACATCACTTTTGTTAACTGAAATGAAAGGCTTGAGAATTCAGTTTGAGTCCTTCATATTGTCAAAAAGAGACACACAATAAGCTTTCAGGCATTTTAAACTTTATATCTTAACTTCTTATTGCTTCCATAAGATAACACAGGTAAAAGTCCTAATACATATCCAGGAATTAGAAAAAATTATTTCTTCATTAACAAAATTCCCCTTATCTAGCTGATAACCCCTTTGGTTTAAACATCAAATGCCAATAAGACATTGCCTGAATGGAAAAGTCCAGTCAATAGGCTAGAAAAAAATGCACAGAAGGAGAGATCCAGAGCTGGCGCAGCTGAAGCTCTGCTTGCTTGTGTCCCTCAACACGCTGTTTGAGCTCGAAGACCAGGCACCACTTGCAGAGAATGGCATTCTTACTTTCAAGAACCTCAGTGCCAAGATTTATTGGGAAGCTGGGAATTTGTATCTAAACTGAGGGGCCTCTACCATAACATAACCAATGCTGAGGAAGAGGATTTATAATCCTCTAGAGAGCTTTAATTATTTGGCCACTACATCATTTTCATTAACTGGAATGAAAACTCTGGCTGGTTTTAAGAACTCAGCGCTAATCATACAGAATATACTGACATCTGGTGGTATTGATTAAGCAAATACTTAACAATTAATAAGCAGCATTGTAATTAAAATTATTGACTAAATTATTTAAAAATATTCAGCATTCCTTTGGAGCTTTTCTAAACTCTTTTAAAAAGGCTTTTCTGTTTCCCAATAATATTCATCATCTGGCTTAGCCCATTCATATAAGCTCAGTAAAACATTATGCTTTAATTCAAGGTTAATTAAACCTAGATTAATAATGATAGGTATGAACTGTTGACTAATTTAAGACTCCAGTTTCAATAATAAGAGCTAAGCAGTAATCAATTTTTATGGGGTTTTTTTTGTTGTTGTTTCAAGGAATGCTTTAACATGGAATAAATGTGCTTCTTCTCATTTCCTGCTTAGAAGCCAAGAGTGGAGAGCTCCCACAGTAAAAATGGGGTGTGGTGTGTACAATTTTATGCTACTAAATCATTTGACCTTTCAAAAATACATCTAATCAAATCTAGGAGAGAATTACCACTGTCTCCTTATTAGCATGATTCTCTCCAGAGTTGTCCATTAGGAGAAGTAAAACAATAGTTTCTACCCTAATTTTCAGAGTGAAAAATGAAGACAGATTCTGATTTGTCCAAAGTCAGTGTCAAGTCCATGAGTAGAATCCGGGAGTTACTAAGTCTTGGTTCTTGCCACCTTTTGATGCGTGTTTCCAGTTAAGATGAGTGACATGTAGTCAGTGGTCATGGTTTTTAAAAGATCTCTGTAAGGTCTGGCTTTTGCTTCAGATCCTGGACTAAAATCATGTTTAAATTTTGTTTCCTCTCATCTTTTCCTGGTTTTGATTATTTTTTAAGAGTAGTTGATGGTCTCATGACACGAGCCTTCTATTTTGTGTCTTGTGTCTTGTGTTTTGAATTTTATGTGAAATTGTGGGTTTGATCTTTGACCCCTGTTTACTATAATACTGATTTGCCACTAATTTGATAGCAAGCCATAGGGACCTAGTGTAAACACGCTGCTCACTTTACACAGCTCTGCTTTACTCTTAAGTGAAGAAATATGTGTGTGGAATATAATTGAGAGGCTCTTGCAGAAACCTCTCAATTATATTCTACACACACAAAAACCACATAAATTTTCAGCTTCCCAGGTAGCACTCAGACTAATATAATCACTTTCTGCAACAGAAAGATCTAGTAAATCAAGAGGAAGTCATCAATGTACAGAGGTATAACCTCAAATTTAGTTGTAACTTGGTCAATGTACTCAGCCAGAAGTAGGGGGAACAGAATAGACCAAGAGTCCCCAACACTGTACCCCCCACCCCCTGGGGCTGCACAGCAGGAGGTGAGCAGTGGATAGCGGAACCAGCCAGCCTCACCTGTGTTTACAGCCGCTCCCCATCACTCACATTACCACCTGAGTTCTGCCTCCTGTCAGATCAGCGGGGCATTAGAGTCTCATAGGAACACGGACCCTACTGTGCTCGAATCATCTCCAAACCATCCCCAAGTCCGTGGGAAAACTGTCTTCCACAAAACCAGACCCTGGTGTCAAAAAGCTTGGGGGCCCCTGGTATAGACCACATAGCCCTGCTGACCGGGCCGGGGCCCTGAATTCAGAGAATGCTGATCATAGGTGTGGTCTTTTCGTGCACCAGTCCTGGGGGTGGGGGTGGGATCAGTGCAACTGGGCAGGAAATGTGCAAAGTTGAGGGGGAATCACTGCACAAAGTAGGCTTCATGAAGGCTTAGCTAACCCTGCTCGGAGGCAAGTACCACCCACTCCCGTGAGGGGTCGCCCTGTAAACTGTATTTCCCATGTATCAGACCACAAAGAGACTATGTTAGTTCCCAATCTCACAACCAAAGAGAGATGAGCAGACCTTGGTGAAGCTCCAGGGAAGGTTTGCTTTGTTGCAGCTGCACCTTGGGTTCCTGGCCAGGAAAGCACAGAGTTGCACACACCTCCAGGAAGGGGGAGAAATGGCAAAGCCAGCCTTTTGGGGTGGGGCGGGGGGGACCTGTTCCTGTTTCTTCCTGTTAGGTCAACTGCCTGTGAGTTGCTGGCCTTAAATGAAAGTTGTGAAAGAGTCGTCTTACCAGTGTGTATTCCAAGTCAGTTTCCTGTGGGGCTGGTTTTCCTTTTGTGCCCAGGTTAGGATCACTCAGCCCTTCTGAATCCAGGCCTCAGCTGAACATGGAGCGTCAGTGACTGTCCTTGGAATACTTTGATTCATTAGAAAAGAATTTGCTGTTAAAAAGACAATCTGGTCTCCACTTTTCAATTTCATCTCATTTCTCTTCATCATATTCAGAGACAGCTTGAGAATGCAATGATTCATTTGTCCAACAAATATTTATGGAGCTCCCACCTTCTTGATGCATCACAGAAGGCATTGTGGAGGAGAAAAGGAATATATGCTATCTAGATGCTCCCTCGAAGAGCAGACAGTTCCATTGGAGACATGGGGCGTACACATGGGCAAAGCTGAAGAGTGATTCAAGAGCGTCAGTGCAGAGGACGAACACCCAGCAAAGGGGAGGAGCCATGCTTTGGCTTGGTAGGATCGGGAGGAAAAGGAAATGGTGTCAATGAAATGTATGTGAGCTCAGAGGAGGAGAAAGAGAGCACAGAATACTGGAGCTCAGGAAACATTTGCTAGCAGACTAAGAGAACTGGGGATTGAACCCACAACTCCTGCGTATCCTGCATTGCAGGCGGATTCTTTTACCGCTGAGACAGCGAGTAAGCCCCAAAGGGAACTGGAACTCAAAACGTGGCTTTGCACATGCAGAAGGGGGAGGTATTCCACGGCACAAGCAAATATCAGGCAAGCATCAGGCATGTTTCAGGAACTAGGCTAATCTAGAGGAAAAGATTCATGAACATGATGTCACACAGGGGACAGGAGTCCTAGCCCTGACTCAGCCCCCTCCTTCTGTATGGCCTTTAGCTGGGCCATTAAACCAGCTATGTGTGTGCTAAGTCATGTTCGACTCTCTGCGATTCTGTAGACAGTAGCCTGCCAGGTTCCTCTGTCCATGGGATTTCCCAGGCGAAAATACTGGAGTGGGTTGCCATGCCCTCCTCCAGGGGATCTTCCTGACCTAGGAATCGAACTCATATCTCTTGTGTCTCCAGCATTGGCAGGTGGGTTTTTTACCACTTGCGCCACATGGGAAGCCCCTAAACCAGCTATACCTGAGCTTAATTTATCTGTAAAATGGGAATACAAAGTCCCCTCTCTGACTTGCATGAGGATACTGTGAAGATCAAATGAGGTAGTAGGCATGAAAATGCTTAGTGATACCCCATAAGGGACATATTAGAGAAAGCCTGAAATACCAGCCGGGACTTGCCTTTAATCCTTTAAGTAATAAGAAGTCATTGAAGATCTTTGAAGAGGGGAGTGAATGACATGATGAACAAGGTGTAAGGAACCTAATTCCCTTCTCCAACTCCCTCCTACAGCCGGGCAATCAGTCTCTCTTCTCTGCTGACAATTTTCTGTGATGTCAGTTCAACATCTCCTGCAGGCGCTGGGAGGAAAATCCAGCCCAGCTCTTGGGAAGGGCTGTGTGCACCTTGAAACAATCATGCTATGTAAATCAAAAGCCTTCCTGCAGCTCAGTCCTCCCATTCACTTGAGCATATCTATTGTTTTTGGAACTTCATCCAATTTATTCACATTTCAAGATGCTTCATACGGTGTACAGAGCATTCTTGTACTGTATCACCAGAAAGCATCTTTGTTTTATGATGGCTGTCTCTGGCTCCTAAAGATCATTAGTCCTTTTCCTCATTTCACCGCCTTGCTGAATCCAAATGCATTTCTAAGCCCCTTTAATCTTTTAACATTATGCACCTTTTGAGATGAAAGGCTTATTTTTTCCTTATATTTGAATTTTATTTAAGCTGCTACTAAAATACATGCTATTACAGAGTTTAACTTGCCCATGGGTCCTTTTGCAATAAGTTGGAAAATCATTAAATATCCAAAATCTTAATCAAATACAGAATTTTTAAAAGTTAATTTTTAAAAAACATATTATTCAGCTGTTTTTCCTTTCTTTTTTGAAACAACTTAAAGGTTTGAAGAATATTAAGAGGTGATATCTAAAGTCATTTTTAACCCTCTCAGTGATTCTAAGAATTTTAGTTCCTATTTGTCCAGGCAAAGGAGTGAATGAATGAATGAATGGGTGAATCGAAACAACTAGATCTGGAAAAACATATTTCTTTTTATATCATTCATCTCGCTCAGGAGTTGGCAAGCTTCCTCTGTGAAGGGACAGATAGTAAATACTCTCAGGTTTGTGGGCCATATGGTTTATGTCACAACTACTCAACTCTGTCACTGTATTGGGAACACAGCCACAGACAGTACAAAAATGATGGCTGTAGTCCTGTTCCAATAAAATGTTATTTACAAAAACAGTCAGTGGGTGTATTTGGCCTTTGGGCTGATCTTGTTCTCAAGTTCACTTGTTCTCAGACTTTGGTGTGCATCAGAATGACCTGAGCCACTTGTGACAACAAAAGCTGTCCAGACCCCAGATTCTGGTTTCATGGATTTGGGCCGGGTCATGGAGCTCCCACCGTTATTCTGATGCCCCACAGTTAGAGAAACTCTGTTCTTCATCCTTAAGAAATGCAGCTCCCAGGTCTTATATTAACCACCACAATTTTAATGAGAGACTCATTAAAGGGAGGTTTAGACAAGAGAATGAAATTTGGCCCAATGAAGATTAGCATATTTTAAATTGTAAAAATACAACAATTTTGGCATTTCTGGAAATTTTAGGGACTGATCATTTAGTTCTATAATTCCAGCTAGCATCAATGTCTATACCTCATCGAAATGGTGACATTCAAATAAATTATATCATTTGGCAAGAGCCAAATGATACTTAAGGTTTTGTTCTTAAGGTATAAACTGAATTTAAACAATCTCAACTGATCTTAAAAGGTTCATCAGCCTTCCACCCTGCAGAATAGTTTACTACTCTTATTATTAAAATTACCACAACCAAAAATTACTTAATAATAAGAGCTTTACAACCCATAAAATATCCTATTGTTTTAGCACAGCATCAGTTGATACTTTATAAATCTGGATCCAGACTTTTTCCAAAAGCTTGTTGAAAGCTACTCAGCAAAGCAATGAAAAGATAGAAAATATTTTTTTTCCATATAGAAATTGAGAGGCACATGGGTCCCACCCAGTACAAAAGCATTTCTCATATAAAGAAAAGACAAATTATAAACAGATGGCCAATCACATGGCAATCAATTAAAATGTATCAGGTGAGATCTGGTTCCAAATTTGAATTCCATTTTTGTTGGCTAACCCCAAGAGTTTCCTTCAAGTGGGATGTACTGCTACGTGGAACTGTAGGCTCCAGCCACTCCCTGTCCTCCCACCCTGGATGGCAAGGACAAAGATTGCTGCATAAGCAGAGAACTTGGCATCTGCGCAGGAGTGCATTACTCTTGAGCCCATCTGCCAGATGGTGGTGATGGATGGTGGAGAGCCCTTCTTGGCTAGTGGATGAGTTTCCATTTGGTGCTCCTTTGTTATTTAACTCAAAGCTAATCATTTTTTGAAATTTTTTATTATTTTCCTTCTTTTCCCTTAACAGTAGGCTGCCTGCCTGGCATACTGTACAAATATAGGCCAGGTTAAAAAACAATCTGAGTTTGATTCTTGAATTTGAACACTGGATGGATGAGTACATATGCACAAATTGCTTCATTTCCCTGCACTTCAATTTTTGATAAATGACAGAATAACACTCTTTTTTTAATGCATTTAATTATAAGACACTAAACAGGTTAAGGCTGGCTGTGAGGCAATGGGCCGTTAGAACAGAGGAAATTCAATAATCTGATATTTTAAATTGTTTTCGTAAGTGATGCAAAGCTGTTTTAAATATGTGGTTAATGATGCAAGACTTTAATGCCTGTATAATTAAGAAATGATTTTTACATTTGCGTTTGGCAAATATAAACTAACTTATAACTGCTTAATAACATAGTAATGATCTCTGTATGTGTCCAAATCCTCTTAAACCCAGAGCACCCCCTCCCAATGATGACACATTTAGTACTCTCTGGTTTTCATTTTGAAAAGCTGCTAATCCTCGGCTTGTCCTCAACTAAAGTGAGTGCTAGTGATTTCACTGGTTTCATTCAAAGCAAGGTGAACCACACTGAGATCATTTCTGAAGCCTCTGGTAATGCCTAATGAACAATTCTCAGCCACAGACAGGATGCCTGTCACACACTCTACTGCTGATCCAGTGCGTGGTCCATAAAGCCCATCGGATTCTGGAACGGATTCTGAGAGGTCAAATGTGTAACTGTATTTTCCCCAAAGATAGTGGAATAAAATGCCTTTATGTTTGCTTGATTTAATTTTCCCCCAAAGCACCAGCATCATGGCCCAAGAATGTTGGTTAACTACCAAACTGATATTTTATCTTAAAGTCACAATACTCTTAAACAATTTATTCCTCTGGATTGTATTCCCTCTGTGTCTCTCTTCAGTTTGCAATCAACTCCTGTTTTTCTCTATTACTGTGATCCAAGAAGATGCACTTTCATATCACGTCTAATATGCATCTCCCAGACCTCCATTCTGTGACTTTCACTTTTGATCTCAAAGTTAAATAAGTTGCTTATCTGTACCTCCAACTTGAAAAGTGAAGGGATCTTTAAGTGGTTGCTGAACTTTCTACATAAAGTACTGCTAATCTCCTTAACAAAAACATGATGCTAAGTCACTTCAGTCGTGTCCAACCCTTTGGGACCCCATGGACTGTAGCCTGCCAGGCTCCTCTGCCCATGGGATTCTCCAGGAAGGAATACAGGAGTGAGTTACCATTCCCTTCTCCATAACACTAACATAAGAAGCATCTTATGGAAACTTTTTCATGGTACATTTCTAAAATGAAAGTGAATAAAATGAAACATAGATTAACCCATTCATCCTAAAAGAAGGCTTGTCCTATATGTGCATACTTTGCTTTTTCTTCTGTATATACTATGGCACATCAACATTTCAAATACACAAGCCACATAAGTTCCAAAACAAGGAAAAGGAAAGCACAAAGATTCTCTTTTAGGAGAATTTTTGTCTTCAATTCTCTCTTCTACGGATGACAAACCCTCATTTTTTTAAAGTCATGTATTCTTCCTTCATTATTGTACCTGCCAAAATCCTATTCATCTTCTGACACTTCACTCAAGTTCTACATATTCAGTGATGTGCTCTGCCTTCCTCCGACCAGAAAACTCTCCTCCCTCTGATTTGACATATTTCTGACAATATATTGCACACAGATTTTCCTGCAGCTGTTCTCCAAAGGCTTCATATCTGTGTTCTGTGGCTTACCCAAAGTCACATAACTAGTAAGTTCTTATGAGGAAATGAAAACCCATGGCTGCTGGCTCCAGATTCTAGGATCTTTCTCTCCACATCACGCATCTCCTTGAACATTTCTGTGTTATTTTTTGCTCAGAAAAAGAGAGGGAAGCTGTCCTTTCCCCCAAAGGACTATAAGTTAGTATTTCATGTACTGTCAAAGTTCCTTTCTTCTAACTGGTTCTCTGCTCCTTGAATGTCTCCTGCCAGGCTCCTCATCTCCCACTGCTCTTTCCAGTTTCAAAATTCCCCAAAGTTTATCTTGTCACTTTCTTCTATTGTGTTCTGTACATCATCGACTTAATTTATACCCATGAGCTCAACAATTGTTCCTGTGTAGATAATTTAACTCAAGGCCCTAGGCCTGCACTCTCTCTGGTTCCACTATTATATTTTCTGATGCCTATTTAATATCTGCAATATATTTTTTTAAATGACCTAATCATTTTCCTGTTTCAGCTCCTCCTCCTATCTTATCAGGTTCCTCTAATTGAGAATCTCAAACTAATCTTTTCTTTCTCCTATATCCACTCTCCGATCACCAGACAAATCTTCTGGGCCTCTTCCTTCTTTTACATTTGCAGACGCACCTCCCTGATTCGGGGCCTCCTCATCTCTCTTCTGAACAATTGCAATAGCTAGCTAACTCTCATTTCCCATCCCCCCGCCCAATTGTTCCCATACATCACCAGAGTGATGCCAAAGCAGAGGAGGCAAGTCTAAGTAAGTACCTTGGCCTTGAACAGAGAGAAAATAGACCTAATTAAACTTAAAAGCTTTTGCACAGCAAAGGAAATCATAAACAAAATGAAAAGACAACCCTCAGAATGGGAGAAAATATTTGCAACTGAAGCAACTGACAAGGGATTAATCTCCAGAATATACAAACAGCTCATGCAGCTCAATATCAGAAAACAAACAAACTGCCCCCCCCCAAAAAATGTACGGAATATCTAAATAGACATTTCTCCAAAGAAGACATACAGATGGCTAAAAAGCACATGAAAAGATGCTCAATATCACTAATTACTAGAGAAATGCAAATTAAAATGCAATGAGGTATCACTTCATGCCAGTCAGAATAGCCATCATCGAAAAATCTACGGACAATGAATGCTAGAGAGCATGTGGAGAAAAGGAAACCTTCCTACACTGTTGGCTGGAATGTAAACTGGTGCAGCCACTATAGAGAACAATATGGAATTTCCTTTAAAAAACTAAAAATAGAACTACCATATGATCTTGTAATCCCACTCCCGGGCATACATCTGGAGAAAACCATACTTCAAAAAGATTCATGTACCCCACTGTTCATTGCAGCAGTATTTACAATAGCCAGGACATGGAAGCAACCAAAATGTCCTTCAATAAACAGATAAAATATATACAATGGAACATCATCCATAGAAAAAGAAGGAAATAATGCCCATTTGCAGCAACAGGGATGGACCTAGACACTGTCAACTTAGTGAAGTCAGGCTGAGAAAGACAAACATCGTATGATATTGCTTACATTGGAATCTTTTAAAAGGGTACAAATGAACTTATCCGTAAAACAGAAATAGAGTTACAGATATAGAAAACAAACCTATGGTTACCAGGGGATAAGGGAAGTTAAGGACATATTGGACGATTGAGACTGACACATACCCACTACCATACGTGAAATAGATAATGAATGGGGACCTACTGTATAGCACAGACAACTTACTCAATACTCTGCAATGGCTACATCAGAAAAGAATCTATAAAAGAGTGAATATATGTATAATTGATCCACTTTGCTGTACACCTGAAACTAACACAACACTGTAAATCAATCATATTCTGATTAAAATTTTTTTTATTTTTTTTTCTAATTTTATTTTATTTTTAAACTTTACATAATTGTATTAGTTTTGCCAAATATCAAAATGAATCCGCCACAGGTATACTGACTTTAAAGATTGAAGCAGAATAGAACAGTAAGTCAATATTTTTAAATATTGAAAAATATAGGAAGAGAGAGAGATTCTGAAAGGATATCTTGAAATCCAAGGAGGGGAAGCAGGAAAGGGCCAAATACTGAAAAGATCAAAGAAGCTACTTCTTTATCTCTGATACATTCTACTTGCTTACCATCTATAGTCTTATCACTGCTGCTAAGTCACTTCAGTCGTGTCCGACTCTGTGCGACCCCATAGACGGCAGCCCACCAGGCTCCCCCGTCCCTGGGATTCTCCAGGCAAAAACACTGGAGTGGGTTGCCATTTCCTTCTCCAAGTCTTATCACTAGCAATAAATAATTCTATTAAAGCATAAAATCCCCAATTGATAGCCACTTCATTTTGGTTTTTACAATTAGTTGCACCCATCAAAGTAATGCTTTCAAATAACTGGAATAGTAACTCAGAGCAGTATTAAATCTTGGGATATAAACCTAAATTCTGGGAATGTACTAAAGTGTTCTTTTTATGAGAGTAATAGTTACTACTGTACGAGTCTTAACACCGTATCTTTTATAAGGTTGTAGTGTGTATATCTGGGCTTCCCTGGTGGCTCAAACCGTAAAGAATCTGCCTGCAATGTGGGAGTCCTGGGTTCGATCCCTGGGAAGATTCCCTGGAGGAAGGCATGGCCACCCATTCCAGTATTCTTGCCTGGAGAATCTCATGCACAGAGGATCCTGGTGGGCTACAGTCCACGGGGTCCCAAAGAGTTGGACACAACTGAGTGACTAAACACAGCACGAAAGAAAGAAAGTGAAGTCGCTCAGTCATGTCTGACTCTTTGCAACCCCATGGACACCAGGCTTCTCTGTCCATGGGATTTTCTAGGCAAGAGTACTGGAGTGGGTTGCCATTTCCTTCTCCAGGGAAATTCCCAACCCAGGGATCAAACCCAGGTCTCCCACATTGTAGACAGATGCTTTACCGTCTGAGCCACCAGGGAAGTCCAAACACAGCATAGTGCGTATATTTATCCACCAGTGCTGGAGGGAAAGTGTTAGGTTTCATCAACTCCAGGTAAACATTTAGACTTTAACAGAGAAAACCAAATCAATCATATGTTTAATGTAATAATATACGTGTTGCATCCTTAAAACAGATCATCTCTCATTTGATTACACATTAAAAATCATTTAAACTAAGCCAAGAAATAGCAGAATAAGCAGCTATTAAAGACTCCTGGATACATTTAGTCTCCAACCAAAGGTAATCAACCCTTCAGTTCATTTGCTCAGTCATATCCAAATCTTTGTGACCCCATGGACTGCAGTACGCCAGGCTTCCCTGTCCATCACCAACTCCCAGAGCTTGCTCAAACTCATGTCCATTGAGTCCGTGATACCATCCAACCGTCTCATCCTCTGTCATCCCCTTCTCCTGCCTTCAATCTTTCCCAGCATCAGGGCCTTTTCTAATGAGTCAGTTCTTAGCATTAGGTGGCCAAAGTATTGGAGTTTCAGCTTCAGCATCAGTCCTCACAATGAATATTCCAGATTGATTTCCCTTAGGATTGACTGGTTTGATCTCCTTGTAGTCCAAGGGACTCTCAAGAGTCTTCTCCAACACCACAGTTCAGAAGCATCAATTCTATGGCGCTCAGCTTTCTTTATGGTCCAACTCTTACATCCATACATGACTACTGGAAAAACCATAGCTTTGACTACACGAACCTTTGTTGGCAAAGTAATGTCTCTGCTTTTTTAATATGCTGTCTAGGTTGATCATAGCTTTTCTTCCAAGGAGCAAGTGTCTCTTAATTTCATGGCTGCAGTCACCATCCACCATCTGCAGTGATTTTGGAGCCCAAGAAAATAAAGTCTCTCACTGTTTCCATTGTTCCCCCATCTATTTGCCATAAGGTGATGGGACTAGATGCCGTGATCTTCATTTTTTGAACATTGAGTTTTAAGCTAGTTTTTTCACTTTCCTCTTTCACCTTCATCAAGAGGCTCCTTAGTTCCTCTTCCCTTTCTGCATAAGGGTGGTGTCATCTGCATATCTGAGGTTATTGCTATTTCTCCTGGGAAAATTGATTCCAGCTTGTGCTTCATCCAGCCTGGCATTTTGCATGATGTACTCTGCATATAAGTTAAATAAGCAGGGTGACAATATACAGTCTTGACATACTCCTTTCCCAATTTGGAACCAGTCCATTGTTCCATGTTTAAATATTACAAAATGAAAGCATCTTCATTTAATGCAGGTTTTTGTCAACAGTAATTTCCCATTAGTGAGTTGCTAAAACCAATTTAATGGGTCATAACTAAAATTTTTTGAAAAAGGTGAAACAGAAGAAAATAAAAATGTTTTCGAGTTCATCACAAATTGTAAGGATATCTCATGAAAGTTTTATTTCAGTAAATATGTATGTATGTATGCACTGTTACAATGTAGAAAATATTTCTTTTGTGTATCATAGTCCCAAAACTTGGGAAAACCGATTTAGGGCAGTATATTATGCTTCCTGTTGCTTAAAAAGCAAACAGCAGCAACAACAAATTCCATCAGATTATACTGCCCTACATCATCCTATGTACTCCTGAAGTAGCTGCTTTAAAAAAAAATATCCTGACCCTCCTCTGTTCCCCGTTCAGTGCATTTTTTGTACCATGATTCTCAAAGTGCTGTCCACAGACTCCCGAGGTCTCTGAATAGATCTACAAGTTTGTTGTAAGATGAGGATGCTATTTGTATTTTCACTGTGCTTACATTTGCATTGGTGGAGCCAAGGTAAAGTGAATACAATACCTGGGCCTTTGCATCAGTTGAGGCAACGGTACCAAACTGTAACAACCAGTATATACGGTACTGCCGTGTAGTCCTGGATTTTTCTTAAAGTACCAATTTCACTTAGCAATGACCTTGATAAGGCAATAAAAAGTATTCACTGTATTAAATGTCAACCCTTAAGCACATAACATTTTAATATTCTGTGTGAAAAATGGGATGTTCCAACAAGACCTCCGTGTGTATCAGTTACAATGGGTGTGAGCTAAGCTGGCTGCCTTTTTAATGGAATATCATTTTTACTTGAAAACAAACTATGCTTATTCAGATGTGGGTATTTGGCAGACATTTTTTTTCTAAAATGAACAAAGTGAGACTATCACTTCAAGGAAAACAACTGAAAGTATTTATTGCCAATAATAAAATTCCAACTTTATAGCAAAAATGAAAATTTTAGAAAACTTGGCAGTATATCAATATCTAAAGAATTTTAGGATGAAATCGGTGGTGATATTGAACAAAGTGACTGTTTGATATTGTATAACAAAACGTGTCAACATTTGGAAGATTTACACAACTCAGTGAATCAATGTTTTCCAAACGACCAGTGCATGATACAAGTACAAGACAGACCAGTGGATTTTAAAGTAATGAAATGCAGGGACTTCCCTGGTGGTCCAGTGGTTAAGACTTCACCTTTTACTGCAGGGGGTATGGGTTCAACCACTGGTGTGGGAGCTAAGGTCCCACATGCCTCATGGCTGAAAAACCAAAACATAAAACAGAAATAATATTGTAACATATTCAATAAAGACTTTTTAAATGGTCCACATTAAAAAAATCTTTCAAAAGAGTCATTGATATAGTTGCAGAATCCATCAACTTCGAAGAAACCAACCTTTAGAGACCATTAGCTGTTGGTTTACAGTATCAAGTCAAAAAGCAATATCCACAATCATCTAAGAAGTCTATTAAACTACTCCTCCCTTTCCAGTTACATATTTGGGTGAGGCCAAACTTTTTTTTTTCATTTTTGCAACCGATGTATCACATCAGATTGGATGCAGAACCAGATATGGAGCTTCAGCTGTCTTCTATTAAGCTAAACATTTAAAAGATTAATAAAAATGTAAAACAATTTCACTCTTCTCACCTTTTCTCTTTAAAAGTCTCTTATTTATGTTATTATATCATGGGATTATTTTCAATGAATGTATAAATTAAAAAAAACTTTTTCTTACCTTTAATTTCTAAGACAATAAACATCGATAGATATAATACACATAAATAAAAGCTCTTTAGGATCTTTAACAGTTTTTAAGAGTATAAAGAACACTGAGACTAAAATGTTTGAAAAACCCTATCCTAGACCTTATTTGATTCCTTTCTCAAGTCCAAAACTGTGAATACACTTTTGAGTTTCTGAGTCAACAATAAATTGTACTGTTTAAGAAGAGCTTGGGCTTCCCTGATAGCTCAGCTGGTAAAGAATCCACCTGCAATGCAGGAGACCCTGGTTCGATTCCTGGGTCAGGAAGATCCTCTAGAGAAGGGATGAGCTACCCACTCCAGTATTCTTGACTTCCCTGGTGTCTCAGATGGTAAAGAATCCACCTGTAATGAGGTAGACCTGGGTTCGATCCCTGGGTCGGGAAGATTCCCTGGAGAAGGGAATGGCTACCCACTCCAGTATTCTGATCTGGAGAATTCCATGTACAGAGGAGCCTGGCAGGCTCCAGTCAGTGGGGTTGGAAAGAGTCGGACACAACTGAGCGACTTTCCCCCACACACAGGAAGAGCTTACTTACAGGTATGGATGGAGTAATACTTGAAGTCATTTTTTGATTTAAAAAATTAATTTCCTAGTTGAAGAGTATTTAATGTACATGTCATATAATAGGCAAAGAGAACATAGGGACCCAACTAAGATCCTTAGTGTTTTCTTTCATGCAAATCTTGATGATAAAATGTTTGTTTTTAGTTACTATACTGTCCAACTGGGTATTGTTACAAACATCACATTTATGTGTCAGTAGAAGTCACAATTCTCATCTGACAGTTTAAATGTCTCTTCTCACCTTATCTGTGTATCACATTCCATGCAAAATTCCTGCCACCATGCTCCAGTGTCAGAGCTTTTCCTGATGAAATGCCAGTATGAGAGCCCAAGTGCCCATGTCTCCAGAACACTCCGGAACAGGCATTACCCTGCAATCAAAGTTCATATGAAATCAGCATGACTTAATTACATCACACTGAAGATTCATCATACTGAAAATCAAATTCTATGCCAATGATACATGGCACTTGTAGCTTATTTTACAAACATTAACTAATTAAATTTGCAAAACATCCCTGAGCCGCAAGACATAATGATATCTGAGCTGACAACCTAATTAAGCCTAATTATTTCTAAGATTTCCCTCTTCCAAGTGGGTTCTATCTCCAGTTCAGAGAAGCGGGCTCGCTATGTGCTCAAACCAGATGTGGAAGTCAGCTATCACTTATTCCTTCCAAAATTCTCTTGCTGTGAGGCGCCCACATTTCCTTTTAGGACAGCTCAACCTGTACCATTTTCCACTGGAAAGGCTCATAGAAACCCCAAAACCCCCAAACACTAATCTAGCCTTGAATTCATAGTTCTATATCTTAAATGACATTTTTTGCTCATTTTTTATCAGCAAGCAGTTTTGATTGTTATCCAAATTGCGTTGATCAGCTTCTCTCTACTGCCTTCCTCTTTTCCCCCCATACCGTCTTTTTCTACCGTGTGTCCTGATAGACACAGGCCCTATCTTCCACGCAGTTTCTTGCTTCCAAATTCTGTCATCAGGAAGTTGCCTTCTTTGTGCTTTTTTTCATATGGCCTCTCTGACTTGAACGCTCTCAGGTTTCCTCAAGTTCTCTGCAGTCCCTCTTTTCCATTCTGCTTAAAATTAGGCAACTTTGTTCCATCCGTTCATTACATATCAGCTTCTAAATTTTCTCTTCAGCAGCAAGCTAGGCCTTGAAAGTGAATGCCATACGTTTAAAAACATTGCTAGAAGACATACTGTGAAGGGGAATGTTACTGTTTGTGGGGGGAAAAAAGAAAAAGGTTATACAAGTATGCTTAAATATACACCTCGGGAGTGGGAAATAAATAATTCTTATGAGGGTTGTATTAGAATTCTTCAGAGAGAAGAGAGAGAGATTTATTTTTAAGGAGTTGGCTCACAAGACTGTGGAAAATGGTAAATCCAAACCCGGCAGGGTAGGCTAGTAGGCTGGAAATTCCCCTAAGCGTCGATTTTGTAGCCTTAAGTTTGAAGGCTGAATTCCCTGTCCTTGAGGGGAATCTCAGTCTTTGCTCTTAAGGCCTTCAAATGATTGAAGGAGGCCCATTTATGTTATGCAGCATAATCTGCTTTACTCAAGTCTACTTATTTAAATGTTAATCACATCTGAAAAATTAAAGACTGATGCTGAAGCTGAAGCACCAATACTCTGGCCACCTGATGAGAAGAAGTGACTCATTAGAAAAGGCCCCGATGCTGGGAAAGATTGAAGGCAAGAGCAGAAGGGGATGACAGAGGATGAGATGGTTGGATGGCAACTCTGACTCAATGGACATGAGTTTGAGCAAGCTCTGGGAGTTGGTGATGGACAGGCAAGCCTAGCATGCTGTAGTCCACGGGGTCGCAAAGAGTTGGACATGACTGAGCAACTGATCTGAAACTGAAAACAGCAACATCTAGAATAGTGTTTGACCAAACAACTGGGCACCATAGCCTAGCCAAGTTGGTACATGAAATTAGCCTCATATGGGCCTACCTGAAGAATGCATTTAAAGTGACTGTATTTTTCATGTTTGTAATCTTACCGCCTAAGAAAATACCTCCTATACTAAGTGTTCACTATTTAGCGGTGGAGTAAATGACTGTGTTCGACTTCTATTTCCAATAACACTGTGAACTTGAGGGACAATATTTCTCTTGCATTTCCTGTAACTGTGGCGGTCACATAACCCACATTTTCCAAGGTAACATTGATTTCAAACCCTCTGTCCCATTGTTACACCATGTGTCCTGATTTTAGATGTAGCAGACATGATGACCATACCTCTAAAAAGCAGTTTCATGCTGAGCACACTACTTAAACCTCACCTAACACTTAACTGATTGAAATGGAATTTCCAGCCAGTGGACATTTTGTTTAAAATATGACAAAATACAACTGGGGGAAATTATCATTTCTCTTCTCATCTATTCCTGAGACACAAAATGCAATCTGGTTCTTGTGTTTTAAATTTTCTGTGTCCAGTTCTTAGGGTGTGGTTATAATGAATTGCTGAGCCGGTATGAAGTAAGATACTTGGTAATCAGGGCAAGTTTAAACAGTGTTGAACATTTTTTTAGGGTGAGTGAGCATTCAGGTTAATGCATCCAGGAAAGACCTTGAATAGAAAGGGAGGGACACAATTAGACAAGTAAAAATCCCAACTTCTGAATTCTCTATGCAGGTAATAAAAGCTTCAGACTCCAAGAGGAAGGTTGATGAATTTTTTTTAAAGCTGATGGTAGAATCAAAGCTAAATAAAACATTAAGAATTGTCTTTTTTCCAGTAAAAATTACTTGAGGCTTTTCTGGACTGCAGAAATTATTTTCCTACTTTATAATCTGATGTGATCTTTAAAACTGCTGCTTTGTTCCAGAATGATATCTCAAAGGAGTACAAGTTATACCACTTGGAGTTCAGATAGCCTTGGTGAAAATTTAAAGCTATTATAGAAAGATGAGTGATGAATTCAAGGAAGCCAGAAAGTGCTTGAACCAAAAGCTTTCAGCTATTCAATCAAAAAATTAGCGAGAGTCAGTGACAGCTTGGGTACCAGGGACGAAGATATAGAAGGGATGAAAGATGTCTTAGCTGGGTAGGAGACTAGAATTATGCTGATCTCATTATGAGGGATAGAGAAATTAGGACACAGAGCCAGTTTGGAATATTTAGTAGAGGAGTGAGGGTGATGAGTGATTTCTGAGAATGTTGATCTTACGTGGAACAGGGAGACATCCTGTAAACAGCTAGAAAATACAGATTAAGAAGGTAGGTGGAGAAATCAGAACCAAAGTTGAAGTTTCCAGTATCTTTACTGCAGAATGTAAATAAAGTCGAAACTGTTGACTGTGCCTTCCCTATATCTACCCAAGCCCAAGACGTACTTTTCCTGGACTCGAGCTGGATGGAGTGATTTGCAGACCCCCTACACTGTCCTTGATCCTCTGGGACATGTTCCTACTCATTCCTCACCTGTCTGGAAGGCTCTCCTCCTTTCCCTGCCCCACACTCCCCAATAATTTACACCCCAACTTCAACCCAACCTTCAGGTCTTTATCTTTTCTGGATATATGCCCAGGAGTGGGATTGCTGGATCATTTGGTAATTCTGCTTTTAGTTTCTTAAGGAAATTCCATATTGTTTTCCATAGAGGTTGCATCAATTTCCATTCCCACCAACAGTGTAGGAGGGTTCCCTTTCTCTATACTTCAGGCCTTATTTTAGATATTGCCTCCCTGACTGCCCCCTTGCACGTGCATGCACGCACACGCACACACACACACACACACACACACACACACACTCCTCTGTTAGGTTAGCTGCTCTCCTACAAACTGTCAGAGTACTGAATATTTCCCCCGCTACTCTCTGTTATAAAATCCTGTTTCTTGATATGCTCATCCAACTTGAGTTTAAGGTTCCCAAGGGCAGGCCTTGAATCCTTCCTGCATATGATAACATTCCTAACTCCATTACACATGAGAGGCACTCCATAAACTGAATGAACAAATGAATTATCAGAGAAGGTTGAATGTAAGCCAAGATCACAGTAAATCAAGCTCTCCAAAAAGCATGCCTGAAAAAGAGGATGATAGTTGACATTTCATGACAGTTGATACTTCAAATAACAAGCTTGAAGGGCCTAGAAAAATTTATTCTCATGGTATACATGTATCTTGTGGAATGGATATTATGGTTATGGTGTCATGCTGTGATTTTTCTAGTAAGACATGCAAGACTGAAGCATGCCCATGTGGGTGGTGGGTATGTCTTCAAAGAAGCCCAAAGCCTTTCTCAGGACAGCCACCTGGGAAAGACCTGGGTTCTCAAACAGGATGTAGAACTGAGGAATGGAATGGATAGTGGAAGGCTAGGCTTCATCAAGCTAACCTGGAGCTACACCTTCCAATACAGCAGCCATTCATTAAACATATGTGCCTTTTGTGCCTTGAACTGTGCTGTCCGAACTGAGACATGCAAATGTAAAATCCAAACCAGATTTCAAGCACGTTATGAAGAAATTAAATATTTAATTAACATTTCCATGTTGACTCTGTGTTGAAATGGTAATATTTTGCATGTTGTTGTCGATTTTCAGTCACCCAGTCTTGTCTGACTCTTTGCGACCCTATGGACCGCAGCATGCCAGGCCTCTCTGTCTTTCACCATCTCCCGGTTTGCCCAAGTTCATGTCCATTGCATCAGTGATGCCGTGCAGCCATCTCATCCTCTGATGCCCTCTTCTCCTTCTGCCCTCAATATCATTGTATATAGTAGGCTAAATAAAGTGTTATTAAAATTAATTTCACCTGTTCCTTTTTACTTTTTTCACATAGCTACTAAGATTTTTAAAATTCCCATGTGTGTCTTGCCTTATAGTTCTTTGGGACAGTGCTGGTCTAGACTTAAGAGGAGATCTAAACATCTCTGAACATCCTCCTGGGTGAAGCCATTAAGGCAGGAGGTAGAATAGACCCGAAAGCTTGGCAGCTAAGCCATGTCTTGTAAAAGTAGGATGATGTATGAGCATGTTTGTGTTGGTTCCACCATAAGTAAAGGCTTTCTTCACAGTGACTGCCACATGCGAGCATACTGTGCTAGGCATTGGAGCTTCAGGATAAACCAGATGGACATGGCCCTACGCTCATGAAACGTACTATCTGGCCACATGATTTGGCCCTCTCCCCACTCAGGAGATTCTCCTTCCCCTACTGCCATCCCTGGAGGACAGCCAGTGGAGGAGGGATCACGACATTTATTATTACTATTGTTATTTGTTATTGTGATTAAATTATTGAATGTGTACTCTGTAAGCGGGCTAAGCACTTTCGATGCCTTGTCTCCCTGAATCTTCATGAATAATCCTACACAGCAGGAACTATTATTATTTCCATGAAGAGGAAGAAACTGAGGCTTGGGGAAGGAAAATAACTTGCCCAAGGCCACACAAAAGGGACAAAGCGCAGAGTGAAACTCAGACCCACCTGCTCAGGTGCCCCACTTTTAACCACTGTACGTCACACCTCATCACCTCACAAACACACAAGTTACAGGCACCCTCGTGGCTTCAGTCTGTGGAGGTACTGTTCTCAGGACCTAGCTTACATATTTAACTGTGGCTCCTATTGTTCGTATTATTCCTATTGTGTGTTAAGTCGCTTCAGTCATGCCCGACTCTTTGCGACCCCATGGACTGTCATCCGCTGGGATCCTCTGTCCATGGGATTCTCCAGGCAAGAATACTGGAGTGGGTTGCCATGCCCTCCTCCAGGGGATCTCTCTGACCCAGGGATCAAACCTGCGTCTTTTACATCTCTTGTATTGGCAGGCAGGTTCTTTACCACTAGCACCACCACAAAAAGGGAAACTGAATCTCAGAAAAGTGAGATAACTTGTCCAAGATCACAGAGCTACTCAATTATAGCATTATTGAATCTTAGTTCTCCTTTATTTAAAGTTCTCTAAATATTCCATCTCTCTAAAATACCCATACAAGATATTATTTTAAGCATGGCTGGTAGGTAAAAGCCAACCCTCTTTGATTGGAGACTGTCAGACATCCCAAGACATCTCAGGGAGACGGATTAGTCCCTTCTCAAGTGGCTCTCTCTTCCCCTAAGTAGACAGAAGAGGAAAAAAAAAAAAAAAACGGTATTTGTTATAATCCAAGGAAGATAAAATTCTCCTGGACTCATCCTTCAGAGTTGGAAACATTCTGCACGGTCACCTAGTCCAAACCTCTGATTTCACAGATGAGAAAACGAGGCTGAGGGAACTCAAATGACTTGCCCAAGGTCATGCAGCTGATTCCTGGCAGAGCAGAACTGGAGCTTGTGTGGTTTCTCAGAGAAGATGACTCTCTGCAATCCACACTGCCTCCTGAGGACTGAGGGAGGCCTGGGGGAGATTCAGGGTGGGGGCGCCGCCTCACTGGCTGCAGGAGGCACAGTCTGCACTGTCTCCCGGCTCACACGGTTTCTGTCCCATCCCCCAAGCACTCACTAAGAACCTACAGTGATGCGGGCCCAGGTACACTGGGCTGACCGTGTAAAACCAGCACAACTGCACCTGCGAAAACAAGTCGAGGCTTTTGCTTTCATTGCTTTTCTTTCTTTTTAATCATGTGCAAATCCAGGAGAAGGGCTTTGCAGAGGGTGTGTGTATCACTCCATGCAGCAGCCTCAATGCTTGACCTGCTGGGCTGGTTTCAGAAGGCGTGTTCGGGAGGAGACGCCTCCGGGAGATGCAGCCGACACTCTGTGCTGATCCTGGAAAACTTCACACACAGTCAAAAGATTTTAATGAGCAAGCTGGGCCTAAAGCTGTTCCTGGAGGCTGCACCCCAGGCATCAAGCTGCGCCCTGTCGGTCCCCGCCCACACCTGCACTCTCCGCTTGCATCCGGTGGTCCGTACTCCTGACATAGTCTTTCTCCCTCCCAACACCCGTTTTGGTCACACTCTTCCCTCAGGCCCTGCCCAAGGATCATGACCTCCTTGAAGCTATTCCAGACCATGGTCAGCCTGCTGCTGCTGCTGCTGCTTAGTCACTTCAGTCATGTCCGACTCTGTGCGACCCCATAGATGGCAGCCCAGCAGGCTGCCCCGTCTCTGGGATTCTCCAGGCAAGAACACTGGAGTGGGTTGCCATTTCCTTCTCCAATGCATGAAAGTGAAAAGTGAAAGTGAAGTCGCTCAGTCATGTCCAACCCTCAGCGACCCCATGGACTTCAGCCTTCCAGGCTCCTCCATCCATGGGATTTTCCAGGCAAGAGTACTGGAGTGGGGTGCCATTGCCTTCTCCGGGTCAGCCTGCTAAGCACTCCTTTTTCTGGAATCTAAGATGAACCTACGCATGCTCAGTTGCTTCAGTTGTGGCCGACTCTTTGCGACCCTGTGGACTGTAGCCCACCAGGCTCCTCTGTCCATGGGATTCTCCAAGAAAGAAGACTAGAGTGGGTTGCCATGCCCTCCTCCAGTCTAAGATGAATATCCTCCTGCATGTTGCACTTAGTTATCCAATTCATACTTGATTTGTACCTTTTATGTACATATTCTGGCTCCTAAACTGGCATTTAGCCACTCAAAACAAGGGACAGATATAGTTTCCCCTGTGGATTCCAAAATTCTTCCTACCACAGAGCCCTGTAAGCAGCAGGCACTTAAGAAACCTTGGATGTTGATGACAAGGACAATACAATGATGATAACATTGCTGGAGGAGGAGAGGGGGAGGACAAAGACAGAAAAGAAATTCTATCCAGGTAGAATGGCCTACAAATCAGATTACTACAGAGATCAAACTCCAGGCCAAAGGAAAATGGTAGAAATAATCAAATTTCTGCCTGGGAAACTTCTGCCTGCCACATTTGTCACTGCCGGCAGGCCATTTTATCAGTTTTAAAAGCAAACAGGACTGTCTCTCTTATTCCCTTTCTTGCGGAGCCTGCTATATATGGTATCTAACTTCATGTGTCAATTTGGGCCACAGAATAAGCAGGCATTTGGTCAAGCATTCCTTTGAGGGTCTCTGGGTGAGATTATCATTTGATTCAGTAAACTGAGAAGAGCAGATTGCCCTCCCTCATGTAGGTGGGCCTCATCCCATCAGTAGAAGAAGAGGGAATGATGCTGACTGCTGAGCTGGGATGCGGTTCTTATCCTGTTTTCAAACTTGAACTGAAAAATCAGCTCTTCTTGTGGTAAGATTTGAAGGAAAATTCTGCCTGCCCCACCTCCAACAGCCCCAATTCTTACTCCCTTGACAGAAATACTCTTTTGGATGAAGACATCACATTACCAGGACTCTATTTAAGAAAGCAAATAAGCAAAAAATAAGAAGAGCTGTTACTTTAATATCTTCGCATGGATTCATCCCCAGATGAAAGTAGAGAGCAAAGGAATGGGACCTGGGATGCTACCATTTATGATGAGACAGAGGGAGAGATGCTGGGGACCAGGCCTGAGGGGACACAGCCTTGGGAAGTTGTATAGAGTCCGACATCAGTGAAAGCAGGAGGGACAGGGAGCATATGGAGGACGGGGCATGCGGTGGGGCTGGGAAAGAGGTCTTAAAAGAAGTCAAGATAAAGTCAGACTCCTCCGAAGGGGTGGGCACTGGATGAACATTCCATCAGTTGGATACTTGTGTTACAAGGCTGGCTGTGTTCCTGTTTCTCCAGGCCTGGGACCAGAGACTCTTATCAGCCCTCCCCTCCCTTGGCCTCTACCACCTCCTCCTGATCTCTCACTAAACTCTGCTGTTTTAAATTTCCTATTGCTTGGATCCTGTCTTCACGTCTGGTTCTGCCCACAGGCCCTGAGGGTCCAGCCGGGACGGGGCCTCCACCTTTCCGCCTGGTTCCACCCTCGAGATACCTCTCACACCTTGAGAATCATGTCTTGTAGAGTGTGGATGATCCCTGTCCTAAGCCTCCTGTGGCTTCCAAGTGATGCACAATTAAATAAAACTCCTAGCTCTCCCTTAACAGACTCCTAACCTGCTCCTATCGAAGGTCCTTTTTGGTTACAACTAGCATTCCTATAGTGGATTGGAGTTGACGGAAACATTATTGTGAGCTATAATCCGGCTGTCATCTGATACTCAATTGAAACTGCTCAAGCAAAGATCGATCACCAATGACTTTTATTGGTTGTTATTGCCAAAACCAAAGACTCCGCTAGCCGCTGCAGGAGACGCAGGAGATGTAGGTTCAATCCCTGGGTCAGGAAGATTCCCTTGGAGGAGGAAATGGCACCCCACTCCAGTATTCTTGCCTGGAGAATCCCATGGACAGAGGAGCCTGGTGGGTTACAGTCCATGAGGTCACAAAGAGCTGAACATGACTGAGCAACGGAGGACGCACAAGTGCACGTTGCCAAAACCAAGAAACACATTTTGTTTGTTGTCTTGGTGTTCTCTTTGCTGTTGATGGAATTATTCACATACCCCTGTTTTTATTATTCTCTTGCCCGAGTTTCCATGGCACCACTCTATGCTGGTTCTCCTCAGCATGGTCTCCTCTGTTCAGTATCCCTGCGCCTCAGCTTGGTAAGTGCCCCACTTCCCTGAAGAATGGGCATGTGACCTAGGTGGGCCAATCATAATACCAAATCTCTCTGTCCTCACTGATTGGTTCAGAGATGGGTCACGTGTCCCAAATCAGGCCAATCAGAGTTTTTTGCCAGGATTTGCTAATGAAGCTGGTTGGAAATACCTTCTGGAGAAGGTAATGGCGCCCGACTCCAGTACTCTTACCTGGAAAATCCCATGGATGGAGGAGCCTGGTAAGCTGCAGTCCATGGGGTCGCTAAGAGTCCGACATGACTGAGCAACTTCACTTTCACTTTTCACTTTCATGCATTGGAGAAGGAAATGGCGACCCACTCCAGTATTCTTGCCTGGAGAATCCCAGGGATGGGGGAGCCTGGTAGGCTGCCATCTATGGGGTCGCACAGAGTTGGACACAACTGAAGCAACTTAGCAGCAGCAGCAGCAGCCGCAGCAGCAGGGAATACCTTCAACCAATCACTTTTGTTACATAACAAACACTCTCAAAATCTCAGTGGCCTGTGACACCCATTATTTGTTTTCTTGCCAATAGTCCACAGTCAGATGTGGCAAAGGCTGCTTTTGGGTATGTTTCACAGGTTTCTTTATTCTCTCTGGACCGGTGGCTACTTGGGACACACTCTTCTCAGGACAGGGCACCAAGCAAGCAGAAACATTTGACGTTTCTTCAAGCCTTGGCCAGAACAGTCACACTGTGACTCTGTCCACACTCCCTAAGCAAGTCATGTGGCCACATCCACAATCACTGGGAAGATACCTCTTGTGGGAAGAATTGCAGGTGTGTCATAAAAATATCCCTGCGTGTAGGGGCATGAAGAACTGGGAACAATAGTCAGTCTGCGGCATTCCCTTTACCTTTCTGAGCCCAGGCTCTAAAGATGGATGCTGGGAGCTGCTGTGGCCCTGCCCCCCTCATGTGAAGCAAATTTGAGGATGAAATATACACCCAAAAAATCAAGTTCCTCGACCCAGTGGTGTGACTCCATCCCCCGCTTCCCAGATATTAGTTATGAGCTATTGAATTTCCATTTGAATTGGTATTCTATCATTCACATGCCAAGAGGCCTGGAAAATATAGTCCCTTCCCTCTCAAGTGGTCCTTCTGGGCCTTGTGTTCTGTACTCAGCTCTTCTGTCTCTAGAATAAGGATCAGCAAACTACTGTTCATGGGCCAAATCTGGCCAGCCAGCTGTTTTTGTGAATAGCTTTATTGCAACACATCCCCATGCCCTCACTTATGTATTGTCTGTGGCTGCTTTCACACTATAATATCAGAAGTAAATAGTTATGATAGTGGCCACAGAGTCCACAAAACCTGAAACAGTTACTACCTGGCCCTTTACAGACAAACAGCGCTGAGCCCTACGCTAAAAAGGGGAGGCCATGTGCTCGCCTGGTCAGTCTCATTCACCTGCAAGCTGGTGAGTCCCAAATCTATCTCCCTGGCCCTGACCTCACCTTGCATCTTGGGATAACTCTGTACACCCTTTTCTGCACAGATGCCCCACAAAGCACCTCAAATTCAGTAAGTTTCTGACTTAAACCAAACTCATCCCTTTTCCCCCTAAATCAGCTCTTCCTTCCAATTTGCATCAGCAATGGTGCTGGCTTGGAACCCAGCACCCAAGCTAGGCTCTTCTCTCTGCCTTCCTCCTCTGCCCCATAAACAGTTTGCTCTGGTTTTTATGTCTAAACTTTTCTTAAACTCTCTGCTTCTCTCCAGTCTTTCTATATATCCTCACTTGAGCCATTGCAGTCTTCTCACTTATCTCTTTATCTCTGGCGTTTTCCACCTGTCCTTCCAGCAGAGGATCTTTTACAGCACCAATCTTGTCCTGCAGCTTCTTATCTAAAGTTACTCCATGGCTTCCATTAAGAATCAAGTCCAACTTTAATAAACCAACGTGTGAAATTCTGAATCTCCTGGCCCTGCCAGTCTCTCTATCCTTACTTTAGGGTCCATCTCATCCAACCTGAGACTAATGTGAAAACATACAAACTATGCTGTTTCTTGCTTCTGGCCTTTGCTTATGCTGTTCCTGCCCTGCTCACCCCCACCTCTCTCATTCATTTGGCTAACTCGTCCTTCGGGATTCCAACAGACATCATCCCCCTCTAGGAAGCCATCTCAGGCTTGCACCTGCCTTTCCGAGCTGAACTGAGTGCATCTTCTTTGCTCTTTCCTAGCTCCAGGCAGAGGTTAATTCAAGTTTACCAGCTTCCCTGCCTATCTGCTCACTACAGTGCAAGCCCCAGGGACAGGGCCCACGCTTCATTCATCCTTGTGTCCTTGGCTCCTGCACAAAGTGTTTGGCGAACTGAACTGAACTAAAAGATGTTTTTCACCAGCATTACCTACCACTGAATTTTTGCAACAGTCTTTGAGAGAAATGTTATTATTTTTGCTTTATGAATGAAGAAACTGAATCCCAGAGAATTTGTCCAAAACCGTGTAACTGATGAAGAGCAGAAGACTGAACTTAAATCCAGGTCTAAGGACCCTGAACTTTTGGAAACTTTGACCACAAAACTGTGTGCTTTCCTGAATTATTTATAAAATATACATAGAAACATAAAAACATACATAGAAAGTTGTGTCATATTACACATAAATGTATATCTTTAATAATAAAATGAATGCCCGTGCCCAGTTTAAGAAATAGAACATTGCCAATACCTTTGAACCACTATCCAAATTTTTTCATTCCCTTGCTTTTCTTCAAATTTTCCCACATATGGATGTACTCAATGTATTGTATTTCATCATATAAATGTATCAAAGTTCATTTGCCCACTAATTCTGTTGATAGACACTTGAGCTGCTTCCAGGTTTGTTTGCTGGTTTGGTATTACAAAGTGTCCTGTTATCCTTGTACATTTCTGCTATCCACACACAGAAGTTTCTCGGGGGTATATTTATAACAGTGAAATTTATACGTGCACCTTCGTCTTTACCAAACAATGTCCAATTTCCAGTATCTATAGCATCAGCAATGAATAGTAGTTTCTGATGCTCCGTATCTTCACCAGTATTTGGTCTAAATGCTTGTGTCCTTCCAGAATTCTTATTTAAAATCCAACCCCCTCAAAAGGGGCTAGTATTAGTAGGTGAGGCTTTAGGAGAGGAACCCTCATGAATGGGATTAATGCCTGATAAAAAGGCTCCAGAGGGATCCCTAGCCTCTTTCAATTCACCATATGAGGGCACAGCAAAAAGGTGCTGGCCATGAACCAGCAAGAGGGCTTCCCTGAATATGACCTTGCTGGCTACTTGACCTTGGACTTCCAGTCTCCAAAATTAAGAGCAATAAATTTCTGTTGTTTATAAGCTACACAATCAGTAGTGTTCCCAAATGTACCAAGACAATTTGTAAATTAAAAAATTTTATTTTTCTTTTGCCAAACCAGCAGGTATAAAATGGTTCTTATTGGGATTTTAACTTGCCCTTTCCTGATTATTGATGAGATGGAAGCATTTTATATGTTTATGAGTCATTTGTATTTTCTCATGAAAAATGCCTATTTATATTTTTTGCCTGTTTTTCCATGAGGCTGCCTGACGTTTTTTGTTATTTACCTGTTATTTATATTTTCTGGATATGAATCATCTGTCAATCACATGTGCAACAAGTAAACGTTCTTAGTTTGTGACTTATCTTTTTATACTTTATGGTCTATTGATGTATAAAAGTTCTTAATTTTATCTTAATGGTATGCATCAATTTTTTCCTCTGTGGTTTGCATTTTTTTCTCTTTGTTTAAGGAATACTTCACCATCCTAAGGTAATAGTAGTACCCAAGGTAATAGTAGGGCTTCCCTTGTAGCTCAGTCAGTAAAGAATCTACCTGCAATGCAGGAGACCTCGGTTCGATTCCTGGGTCGGGAAGATCCCTGAAGAAGGAAATGGCAACCCACTCCAGTATCCTTGCCTGGAGACTCCCATGGACAGAGGAGCCCTGTAGGTTACAGTCCATGGACTCACCAAGAGTCAGACACGACTTAGTGATCAAACCACCATCAAGGTAATAGTAAACACCAGCACTTACTGAGTCCTTTCTTTCTTTTTTATAAGATTTCTTGGGGGTTTGATTTTACTGTGTTTGTTTTTCATTTAGACTTTTTATTTTATATTGGAGTATAGCTGGTTAACAATGTTGTGATAGTTTCAAGTGCACAGAAAAGCCACACAGTCATACATACACATGTATCCCTTCTCCCCCAAACTCCCCTCCCATCCAGGCTGCCACATAACATTGAGCAGAAGTCTATGTGCTATACAGTAGGTCCTTGTTGGCTGTCTATTTTAAACATAGTAGTGTGTACATGTCCATCCCAAACTCCCTAACCATCCCTTCCCTCCGCCTTCCCTCAGTAACCATAAGTTAGTTCTCTAAGTCTTATCCATTCTTCTGTCAATGGACATTTAGGTTGCTTCCTTGTCTTGGCTATTGTAAACAGCGCTGCAATGAACACTGGGGTGCACGTGTCCCTTCAGACCATGCTTTTCACTGGATAGATGCTCAAGAGTGGCATATATTTATTTATTTGGCTCTGTTGGGTCTTAGTTGTGGCATGCAGGATCTAGTTGCCTGACCAGGGGTTGAACCTGGCCCCTTGCCTTGAGGGCTTAACCATTGGACCAGCAGGGAAGTTCCATACTGACTACTATGTTTCAGTACTCTTAACTCCCTTTCATGGATGATGAATGTAAGACACAGAGAAATTAAGCAACGTGATCACTGTCACACAGTAAACACAGCGGTGGAATAAGAATGTGAACCTGACCATCTGCCTGTAGCATTTGCATTTTAAAAACTGTTCATACTGTCAGCTGTAGAGATCATCTGGTGAGTCCAAAAGAATTAAGAGATTTACCTTTCTCATTATTTACTCTGAGGCTGGCATTTGTATATGATGTAAGATACCTGAATTAATCTTTACCCTAATATCTACCTCATCCCCTTAGACATTCATCATTAGTGAAACTATCATTGACTGACTCATGCTAAAGGGGAATTAAAAAAACAGAACTATTTTGTAGAGGCTATAAGCAAGTGATCCTAGGCAAGGCGGGCAAAATGCAACCCTGCTCGCTAAGTTCACAGTGAAGTCCAGCTTCAAATGATGTGGCTCCAGAGTGGAATCCTTTGAATTAACTGAGGAAGGCAGACCTCCACTGTTCCAGCGCTGAGGACAGGAGGTTGATCAAAGGCTTTTGGCATCTTGTAAAGTGAACAGAACAGCCCCCGAAGAAACCCCGCAGGAGGCACAGGCCATCACAATGCCCGGAACAGCCTCCGGCGCTGCCTACACTCCTGGGACCAAAATAGCTCGCAAGGCATTCCTGCTGCCTCCTTGTGAACTGTGTGGGAAGGAGCGCTGGTCACGAATCCTTTGTTTCAACCACCCCCACACGCTAGGACAGTCACAGCAACTGCAGGGACATCTTGGCTTCTAGAGCAGAGCACATCACGGGCTATATACATCATACCTATTCTGCACCAAGTGCCATCATCCTCCAAAAGTAAAGGTTTAAAAAAAAATGCCAAGAAACTGAAAATGATTTTTTTATTTCAAAAATAAAATGAGCTGAATGTAGCAGAGAATGGGGGCCAGATCATAAAGGGTCTCCTACTGATAGACTGAAGAAGTGTGAACTTTATTGTGGCAGTGGGCAGGTTAGGAAAGTAACACGATCCATTTATTAGTTTGCGCATTACAGACCCTATGAGTTGTTGCAATCTGGCTGATAGAATACACTATAGAATGGTTGTGCCAAGCTCTGCCAGTGATGCCCTCCCACCCCATCCCACTCCTTCCTCACCAGCAGGGCTCACCTCCACTCCCAAGGCTGGAAATGCCTACCAGTCACTTTCCCAGCCTCCCTGCCATGTGATCCAGTCCTAGCTAATGGAATCGGAGAGGGGGAGGCAGCTGGGGGGATTCTGGAAAAGCTTTCCTGTCTATCGAAAAGATGCCTAAGGAGAAAAGCCCCACTTCTTTTCTAAATGTGATCATGTTTGCATGCAGTGTCTGGAGCTGCCACCACGAATAGCACAAGGCCAAGACCTCAGGGATGGCAGAGCAGAAAGATGGAGGTGACAACGTGATAGAACCGCACAGAGCCACCCTCCCGCTGGAGATAACAGATGGTCATTGCTTAAGCCACTTTTACTTGGATATTCTGTTACTCGTACCCCAAACCATCTCAACCGAAAGGAACATTAATAAAGTCCCAGCACAAAGTAATATAACGTTATAGGAAATATTAAAAATAGACACTGTTCCCTTCAGATACTTAATGGAAATAAATGAGCCTCGAAATTGGAAATAGTTAGCTACCATATTAACTGTTCACTGAATATTTTGAGCGCTGAAGCAGGAAACGACAACTTCAGAGATGTCCCGTTCTTCTTCTATCTGAAATTATTTTTTTTCTCATTTTATTCTCTCATTTGCACATTTCCCTAAGGAACACTGAAAACCTTCTCCTAGTTCCCTGCTAAGCAGCGATTCTCTCTTCTTATAGGTCTATCTTTGATGAAGTCAGGGCAGTCAAAGCACCTTATATAAGAAGACTCAGCATTGTGCCAATGAAAGAGTCGCAAGTTCCAGGGCAACAATAGAGAATCATAGAGTTCCCAAGGCCAGAGGGACCTAACATCACATGTAGTAACTCAGTATTATTTGAATACAGATAAAACCAGAACATCTGGTTAGAGTTCCTTAAGCCCATTACGAATTATCTCCCAACCTAAACTGTTACACGCAATGGTTGGCAACTTTCCAGCAAGTTCTTCTGGTTCCATCGGAGGGAAGCCCATCCAGTCCCAGATATGTACCAGAGTCTTCCAGCTACCACTGGAGAATCCTTCTTTCCTTCTAGGAAGTTTGATAAGGTTCAGTCAAGTGTTGGCCCTGAGATGTAATCTCTCCAATCTTTATTCTCCTGTTGCTTACAACATTTGCTGGGAACTCCTGAATTTTCCATATGTAAACAGTTTTAAAAACATAAGTGAGAAACACTGCATCTGAGATAGACAGCTGGATTGCCAGCTACTGAAGAAGGTGGCTGCTTTGGGTTCACCAACAAAGGTCTGTCTAGTCAAAGCTATGGTTTTTCCAGTAGTCATGAATGGATGTGAAAGTTGGACTATAAAGAAAGCTGAGCGCCAAAGAATTGATGTTTTTGAACTGTGGTGTTGGAGAAGATTCTTGAGAGTCCCTTGGACAGCAAGGAGATCAACCAGTCTATCCTAACGGAAATCAGTCCTGAATATTCACTGGAAGGATTGATGCTGAAGCTGAAACTCCAATACTTTGACCACCTGATGCGAAGAACTGACTCACTGGAAAAGACCCAGATGCTAGGAAAGATTGAAGGCAGGAGGAGAAGGGGACGACAGAGGATGAGATGGCTGGATGGCATCACCGACTCAATGGACATGAGTCTGAATAAACTCTGGGAGTTGGTGATGGACAGGGAGGCCTGGCTGCTGCGGTCCATGGGGTCGCAAAGAGTCGGACACGACTGAGTGACTGTACCGAATTGAAAGTCTCCTTTCACTCCTGTTCACTTTAGTTTTAAGTGTTGACTCGGCGCTCCTGGGCTTGGAAGCGTTTTGGCCTTGAGCGCATCCCGACCCCGCGCGCAGAGGGGCCCGGCCCGGGAGGCCGCAGCGCGGGAAGGCCCCTGGGGCACCTGGCACCGCGCGGGGGCGGGAACCAGGTGGCCCGGGCGCGCCCGCTTTGCCCGGACACCGAGCAGGAAGTGGCTCCGGCGCGGCCCGGGCGCGGCCTCCGCAGGGCGCGCCTCCTCCGCGGCGCCTGGCGGGTGCGGCTGGGCCGGGAGGCGGCCGGAGCCAGAGCCCCGGCGAGCGGGCAGCGAGTGCTTATGGCGGCGCCGGCGCCGGGGGAGCCCGGGGCCGCCGCCTCGGCCGTCCTGGACGAGCTGGCTCGGAACTTCACGTATGGGGCGCAGGGCGCCGGCAATGGCTCCCTGTCGGGCGCGTGGTACCGCCGGAACCAGGTAAGGTCCGGCCGCCCCGCCGCCCGGGGGGGGGACCGGGTTGGGGCTGCCCACGTGGGCAGAGCTGACACGCAGTTTCCACACGTGGACCTCACTGCCCGGCGTTCGGGAGAGCGGGGAAGCCCTGGGCAGCAGCCCCCGGGAGTGGGTCACACAGGCCGGCGGTTCTGGGCCTCTGTGTCCCCACACATCCCGCCTCTCCAGCCTCTCCTCCCAGATGGACTCTAAGGCGTGTGGGGGCAACCCTCCTCCACCCGTATTCGCCCCCAGGATCATTTTACAGTTAAAAACATGAGTGACACTGTTTCTCAGAATCAGAGAACTGGTTCAAGGCCACCAGATAGCACCTCTGTGCAGATGCTCTGAGCGTGACTGTGTGTGTGTGTCCCCAGCGTGTCAGCTCAGCTCCTTCCATTTCCGCACAAGAACACTGACATTCTCAGGTTGCAGTTGCCAGACTCTCTCCTTGCTCACCGGCCCTGTGGGAAAACGTCGTCAGCCTCAACAACGCCCATGTACGCTGGAAACACACATTTAACAAGATCAAAGGGGATTGGAGCTGCCCATTTATTTCAGGCTTGGTTTAAGAGCAGGAGGGGGAAAAAAAGCCCTTCCTCTAGCCACATTTATATTCTTTCAAGAACGAGCAAGTGATCTTGATATGGTGGATTCCAGGCTCCCTTCTGTTTTCATAATGTGTTACTTTGTTCTTGTTCTTTAACAAATCAATAGGTCTTTTTATTTTACAACACTGTAATTATAAAATATCTGTTGTTGGTCTAAATCAGGGGCTTTAACCGTAATCAAACACCTGGAAGCCTTTATGCTTGCCAAGTGTTTTGAATGTTAGTTTCTGAAATGTTAGAATTTTGTTTTCAAAAATTTAGCTCAGAAGATAACTTACTTATATAAGGACAAAATAAACGTGTCCACCTTATTAGTTTTCAGCAGAGGAGAGAATGTCACTTTGAGTGTGCTTTACCACAAAACATACTAAAACAGGAAAAGTGAGAGGGCACTGAGCCTATTAGATTCCATTTCTCCTTCCTTCTACCAAGAAGAGTTACAAAGACTGCTTTTCATGGGGAGTTCTTTGAGCATATCTGTTATACTATGCTTATGCTAGCTTATGTTATAAAGCATATTATAATATGCTAATGCTAGAAACAGTCCCAAGAAAAGTCAACTGATTTTTTTGGTCTTTTTGGTAAAGGAATTAAAGAGTTAGTAAATGTGACCTGAGATGGCATCATCCAAAACAGGAGAAAACATTGTTTGCAGAGCGGAAATCTCTGTAGACATTAGTTTTCTTTAATGGTTCCTGGAATTCAAGATTGTCTTGGCTCTCTGACACCGAACATAGCTTATCATGTGACGTAAATGTGAAAACTTAACTTTATGTTTGCAAGGCTTAACTTGCCTTTGGCAGTATAGGTTTGCACAGGTTAGAAAGAGTGTATCAGGAATATGCTAATTGAAACTACTCAGTTGACACATGAACCATAGCTAGTTTGAGGTAAGACTGTATCAACTTTTCCCATTATTATGCAGATTTAGATTATCTTATAAGATTTTGGGATTTTAACTTTTCATTGATTGCATTTGTTTTTAAGCAAAAGTAAAACTTGATTTTTAAAAATTCATTCAGCAAAAATTTTATTGAGTGCCTCTTGTGCTGAGCAGGCCAGTAGAAATAAAATGGAATCTAATTTTTCTTTTCTTTTTGAACATTAACTGATTATGTACTGTGCTTAAGTCGCTCAGTCGTGTCCAACTCTTTGTGACCCCATAGACTGTAGCCATGGGGATTCTCCAGGCAAGAATACTGGAGTGGGTTGTCATGCCCTCCTCCAGAAGATCTTCCCAACCCAGGGATTGAACCCAGGTCTCCCATATTGCAGGTGGATTCTTTACTATCTGAGCCAGGAGGGAAGCCCTAACTGATTATAGATAGCTGCGAATGGGAGTGGCTTCAAGAAAACGAAATAAGGGATATAAGTTTAGGACTTCCACACTCAAAGTTAACCATGGTTATTGGATGGTGGTTTAGTCACTAAGTCATGTCCAACTCTGGTGACCCCGTGTGCTATAGCCCACCAAGCTCCTCCCTCCATGAGATTTCCCAGGCAAAAATACTGGAGTGGGTTGCCATTTCCTTCTCCGGGGGATCTTCCCGACCCAGGGATCAAACTCCGGTCTCCTGCATTGCAAACAGTACTCCTGCATGCAGATTCTTTACTGAGTGAGCCACCAGGGAAGCCCTGATTACTGGATAGCCAGAGTTTAAATTTTATTACTACTGAAATACTCGGACAGTGTCTGTTCAGTGATAGCTCAGCTCTCTGTGGTTTTTTAAGAGAGAACCATCAGATCTGATACATTAACCTTACTCACAGAAAAAGAGCAACTTCCCTGAAACACATTTCAGGTGACAGATGAATATTTAACAGTGCCTTCTTAGAATCAGTGACATCTAAAGCAAAGATGTGAGTGGTTTTAGAGGAAGAAATCTCCAAACAAGTAATAAGTGGGAGTTCAGAGGGGAAAGTGTTCTAGGGAATCAGGGAAGCAAGGCTTTTGCCCAATCTGCATCATTTAGGCATCTGCCTATACAAGTATAAGTGCAATTAAGTTCTGCCAAGGTATTTTCTTTATGTTTGATCCACACGTTTTCAGTATAAAAAGATAATGCTTCTAAGATTATTATTGAACTCCCCACTTTGTATAAAGCACTGTGGAATATTCAACACAGTCTTTAGACACAAACTCTTCCTTCCTTCTTGTTATTAGATGCTTGGGGAAACGAGCTATGTAGGTAACTCTAAAGCAAGGCAGTATGTTTTAAGTGTCATGTGAGGGATATAAAGTCCTTTGGGAATTCAGAACAAGGTGGGTTTTAGCAGGGGCCATCAGGGATGTTTTCCAGAGAGGTGCTATTTGAACTGGACACTTAAAGACAGAGTTTCATTAATGAGAGTGCACAGATGGAAGGCACTGCAAGAAAGGAGAAAGTCTGCAGACGAAGGAGCAGCCCACATGGTCTGGACAGGTGCCCTTCTGAACGTTTTTGTACGTAGAGTAGAATTCAGTGGCCGTTCTGGTTGCAGTGGAAAACTGACAGTGACCGGAAAGTGGAAGTACAGTTTCAGATCTTAGACGTCAACATGAGTTGCCTTGAAGGACAACGGGTTAAGATGTCTGGACTCTGACTGGTAGACAGTGGGGAGCCATTGAAGGTTTTTTTTGTGAACAGAGAGTGAAGCAATCAAAGCAAATGCTGCTGCTGCTGCTGCTAAGTCACTTCAGACGTGTCTGACTCTGTGTGATCCCATAGATGGCAGCCCCATCAGGTTCCTCTGTCCCTGGGATTCTCCAGGCAAGAATACTGGAGTGGGTTGCCATTTCCTTCTCCCAAAGCAAATGAAAGACATTTGAATTAGAGTTGGCAGTGTGAAGGAGCCTCAAACAGGCCAACTGTGGACTGAATCCAGCCTGTAGATGTGTCTTGTGTCAAACTGCACAGAGGTTTAAAAATGTTTAATACATTGCCAACATTTAAAAAATGAGTATGTAAGGTTTCAAATTTCCATGATCTTTTTCAACATCAGAAGTGCTAGCAACTTGGCCCTTTTCCCCACATGATAACTGTGAGGGGGAGTTCACAGCGCAGAACATCTGTGCTCCCCACTTGGGCTGCCCCCCTGCTGTCTTCTCTTTTACCTACTGACCCCTGTAGGTATTTAATTTGCAACAAGCGTCAGAGGCTGTTGTCTAGTTTCTGCTGTCAACTAGCTCAGTGCATGTAGGCAAGTCACACTGGGCTTCAGTTTTCCTTGCTGGTAAACTCATGCTTAGAATGAAAGACCCACAGTCTTTTTCATGTTATCTGGTTGAATAAATAAGTGCTAATCCAGCAAGGCTGTAGAGGGAATGGCCAGGAAAGAATGAACGTGGGAAATATTGTAAAGGAGGGGTTTCGTGGCTGTTTCTTTAAGTTTATGCACGTTGCTAAATGTCTAAATTCGAAAAGATACTGTCAGAAAGGTTTCTTCTGCACAGGGTGGATGAAGAATTCAGATTTAATGTCCTTTGTTTGAACTTTTGATTTTCAATGGCTTGAATTTTTAAAGTCAACATATTTAAAGGAAAATTGATACATCTTGGCAGGGAAGAGGGGAATGGAAGAGACTGACATTTGTTATGCATTTGCTATGTGACACTTTATAGCTATTATCTCATTCGAGCCCCCCAACAACCTTGTAAGATATGTATTATCCTCACTGTTCATGTAAGGAAATTTGTGTTAAATCACTTGCCCCCAGATCTTACAGCAAGTAAGGTCTAAACCTAACTGCAGAGCTATTTTTATTCCATGCCTGAAGGCCATTGCTTAGAAACTAAAGCTTGAAAAGAATGTGGTAAGGGAAAATGAATATGGCTTGTCTCACTGGACTAAAGAAAAATCACACTGCGTTTTATAGTGCCCTTTTATTGATTTTGCTTTGCTACCATTTATCTCTTTTCTGCTGGTCACTGCATCTGATTGCCTCTTACAGACATAAAAGTGTCAAAACTTAGAAATACCAAAGGGCGAGGTGGAGGTTACTGGTCCTTTCCATTTCATTCCCAAGAAAAGCCTCTTTTTAAATTTTGTTTATACTTATTGACCTTTTTTTTTTTTTTAAGCCTTCCTTATATAGCCAATGTGGCATTTCCCCTTTACCAGGTTTTCTTCAAGAGGTACAATATAAGGCAGCAAAAAGGAGGAAGGAAGAAATCAATTACCTCCAAGCAATTGTATCAAAGCTTTTCTAACCATTATCATCATTGTAGTCACCCCATGGTCCTCAGTTGAGGAACAGATTCTTAATGCTGTCGTGAATTTGTCACACCACATGTTTGCATTTAAATCTACCTGTCACTCTCACTCTTTGTGACCCCACAGGCTGTAGCCCACCAGGTTCCTCTGCCCACAGGATTCTCTAGGCAAGAATGCTGAAGTGGGTTGCCATTTCCTCCACCAGAGGATTTTCCCAGCCCAGGGACTGAACCCGTATCTCCTGCTTCTCCTGCATTGCAGGCGAATTCTCTACCACTGAGCCACCAGGGAAGCCGATTCCTACTAACTAGTTATAAAGTTGCATTCATGCAGTCAGCTAAGTTCAGGCTGTGGGAAACTTCTCCAGTTTACAGGTTTATGTGGCTCAGCTTCTTCGCAAATCACTTTTACGGGGAGATAAAAGGGGGAGAGCAAGGATAGAGATTCTCCTTGCAAATTAAAATACAACTAGAAGAGATATTAGACAAAACAGACAGTCTCCCTTCACAGTGTTCAGGGATGCACACTTCTGTGGTGAAACCGTAAGGGAAAGGAAGGAAGTGATTGCCACGAAGTCAGACCAGGGTTTTCTTGGGCAACGGGAGAGGCTGTGATGGGATGAAGCAAAGGGAGGGCTTTGGGTGGGCACCCAGTTTCTGTTTCATGATCTGGATGCTGTTATGAGAGTGTTTGCCTTATAATAATTCATTTTAGTAATTTGTTTGTCTATATCATTTTCTTTGCAGTTGCCTGTATCTATTATATTCTACAGTTTTAAAATGTTTAAAAATATTATCAATGCTATGACTGTTCAACTTGCTTGTTTTACCCAGATAGTGTGGGAAATGGTACGCTGTATTCATTTTGTTTGCTTAGGAGAATTATTTAAACAATTTCTTTTTAAAGTGTTGGTGATTGTTCAAATTGGCATTTGAGAGTTTACTGTGGAAAAGATGACTTTCCCCTAAGCTATCCATTTTGTTCTAGGATAGGGTGTTTTAAAAAGCTTGGCCTCTTTACTAGATGTGTTGGCAATTTTCTTAATTTCTCCAAATCTTGACTTTCTCTATCAAAATGGTAATAGCAATAACACTAATAACACTATATACCTTATAGGGTTGATGTAGGAATAAAATAAAATAATGTATATCGAATAGTTAGCAGTGCCAGACACATAGAAAGCACAGAATAAACACTAGCTAGGAACTTCCCTGGTAGTCCAGTGGCTAAAACTCCTTGCTCCCAAGGCCCAAGTTCAATCCCTGGTCAGGGAACTAGATCTCACATGCCACAGCTCAAAGACAACTAAGACCTGGCCCAACCAATTAAAGGTAATCTGCAAAACTGTTTTTCAAAACTAGCCATTATTAGAAGTATTACAGTCAACCTATGCTACAGGAAGTATCATAAAATATATATTTCTAATGATTAGTCATTACTGAATTTCAGTCAGTTCAGTTGCTCAGTCGTGTCCAACTCTTTGCAGCCCCATGGACTCCAGCACACCAGGCTTCCCTGTCCATCACCAACTCATGGAGCTCACTCAAACTCATGTCCATCGAGTTGGTGATGCCATCCAACCTTCTCATCCTCTGTCATCCCCTTCTCCTCCTGCCTTCAATCTTTCCCAGCATCAGGGAAAGAGTCAGTTCTTTGCATTAGGTGGCCAAAGTACTGGAGTTTCAGCTTCAGCATCAGTCCTTCCAATGAATATTCAGGACTGATTCCTTTAGGATGGACTGGTTGGATCTCCTTGCAGTCCAAGGGACTCTGAAGAGTCTTCTCCAACACCACAGTTCAAAAGCATTAATTCTTCGGCGCTCAGCTTTCTTTATAGTCCAACTTTCACATCCATACATGACTACTGGAAAAACCATAGCTTTGACTAGATGGACCTTTGTTGGCAAAGTAATGTCTCTGCTTTTTAATATGCTGTCTAGGTTGGTCATAGCTTTTCTTCCAAGTAGCAAGCGTCTTTTAATTTCATGACTGCAATCACCATCTGCAGTGATTTTGGAGCCCCCCAAAATAAAGTCTCACACTGTTTCCATTGTTTCTCCATTTATTTGTCATGAAGTGGTGGGACTGGATGCCATCATCTTCATTTTTTGAATGTTGAGTCTTAAGCCAACTTTTTCACTCTCCTCTTTCACTTTCACTTTCTTCTTTTTTTTTTTTTTTCCCTCTTTCACTTTCATCAAGAGGCTCTTTAGTTCCTTTTCATTTTCTGCCATAAGGGTGGTGTCACTTGCATATTTGAGGTTATTGATATTTCTCCTAACAGTCTTAATTCCAGCTTGTGCTTCATCCAGCCCAGCGTTTCACATGATGTACTCTGCATGCAAGATATATAAGCAGGGTGACAATATACAGCCTTGACGGACTCCTTTCCCGATTTGGAACCAGTCTGTGGTTCTATGTCTGGTTCTAACTGTTGCTTCCTGACCTGCATACAGGTTTCTCAGGAGGCAGGTCAGGTGGTCTGGTATTCCCATCTCTTGAAGAATTTTCCACAGTTTGTTGTGATACACAGTCACAGGCTTTGGAGTAGTCAATAGAGCAGAAGTAGGTGTTTTTCTGGAACTCTCTTGCTTTTTCAGTGATCCAGTGGATGTTGGCAATTTGATCTCTGCTTCCTCCACCTTTTCTAAATCCAGCTTGAACATCTGGAAGTTCACAGTTCATGTACTGTTGAAGCCTGGCTTGGAGAATTTTGAGCATTTAACTCATTGCAAATGGAAATAAGAGAAATTTTGTCAATTATTTGATGCAACTCTCTTTTCTTTAATCCAGAACCAACTGTTTCTCTACCTCCACTGCCTTCCTCACTCCATTTGGTGTTTGGCTCCCCTTCACTCTCCAGACATAGTCACATTACAGAGCACTTCTTGATTGCAGTAATTTCCTAGTTGGAACACTTGTCATCTAAGGCAAGTGTACTAAGGCAAGGATTTGCCCTGTGTCTTCTGCCTCTTTCCAGACTTCTGGATTGGGGAAGGATAGAAGTGTGGCCCTGGGAACAGCTGACAGGATTTGGTGTCAGAAGTGTGATGACATCTTCAGATGCTGACGGTAGTTTAACCGACTAAGGACCAGCACCCCAGCTTGGGAAAGCTCATGCTGTGTCAGCGTTAAGACTTAAATGCTGTTTATTTTAGCTTGGGTGTTTTGGTTTGTTTGTTTTGGCTTGTTTTTTTCTCAAGGTCCAGTGTTCCTCCACTCAGTTCACGCCTTTTATATTGCACTTTACATAAAGTCAGAGCTCTTCAGCACTCTGTCCTGGTGCACAGCCCAGAGGCTAGCAGGTGCCACTCCACTTCCCCTCCACCTGGTTCTCAGCACGTGCACACCTGTGCGTTTGTTTCATCTTGTCACTTGGCCTGATGGCCACTCCCAGCGTGTTCTCCTGTCGTCTTTAGCACACGCCAGGAGATGCAGAGTAAACACAGGCTTGTGTAAACACAGGCTAGCTTATATTTAGTCATGAGCTCCACACCTCACCAAATATTGTGTTTGTCCTGGCGTGGCTCCTTCAGAGACCCACCCTAGTCTTGGCGGGTTGTTCTGAGGTCTGCCAGCAGCCTCAACTCTGTGGCTCCCTAAGCCACCCCCTCACCTTCTCAGCACCTCTCAAATGGTTTCCCCCTTTCAGTGACCTGGGCCTGACCTCTGTGGCTTGCAACGGGGGTCCATTTCTCTTCTGGCTTTGACACTTGGCTTCCCGACGAAGAACGCTTTGTAAACTAAGAGGCTTTGGTTGGCGAGTCCCTGGAAATCTAACTTTAACTGGCTTAAATAATAGAGGAAATTAATCAGTCTGGATGACATGGAAGGCCAGAAGAACTCCGGGTCCACACCAGCCTTGATCCACAGGCTGCAGTCGCATGGCAAACACAGGGTCTCCCTCTCCTCTTCCACTTCTGTTCCTCGGGGCTGTCGATCCCACTTTTTGCAGGCTCACCCCTGTAGCCTTCATCCTGCCTTTTCATTTTCAGGAAGGAAAGCTTGACTTTCTCCACCAATGAAAATCCATTGCCTTTAGTCTGACTGGACAAGGTTAGGTCCGTATCCTTTCCTAAACCAGTTGCCAAGGCCCAAAGAACATGAGCCCTTGGGAAGGGCTGGATGAAAAAGAGGTCCTGTAGCTAGGATGAGAGGTACTACATGGCCCTAACAGCAGTGACCACTGGGTAGGCTGGAGTCCTCCTCCTCTGGTTCACTGTCTTCTTGGGCAGCCACCTCTCTCCCCAGCTCATCAGAGACCTTCACTTTCTATATCCTGCCTCAGAGGAGCAGCCCCAGAAAAGTCACCCCAGTGTAGCCCGCCTTGTCGTTGTGGGTGAACCAGAGCAGTAATCTCCTTAAAAGCTTAGTTATAGGATCAGTTTCTGAAATATTTTCCTTAGCGTCAACTCTAAGCTGTGACTTATCTCTAAATTCTAGACTTACCACCCTCACTCATGCTCTCTCCCCCAAGAGGGGTTTCTAGAAAAGCCTCTTGTCTTTCTGCAGACAGAAAAGTCAGAGGGTATCTGCTGGCAAAAGGAGTATCTCAGTCTTGCCTCTACCTGCTTAGTGATGTCTTTACCATCAACAACCACCTCTTCAGAAGGTAGGAGCCTCCTAAAAGTTTAGTGGATTTAGGTGAAATAGGTGTGGTATGTGAGTGCAACGCTGTATGGAGTCCTAGAAGCCACGTCAGCATTGCTGATAATGTCATTCAAGGTTGAGGTCAGTCCTGTGAATTCTGGGAGGTCTTTATTTCCTCTTCAGCCTCTGGACTTGCAGGGCTCTGATTGTTCCGGGGCTATTTGGGAGACAGAGATACTCTTCCCTCATTACAGCCCACACTGAGTTTGATCAGCCAGTCAACAGTGACGGCCCAAATGCAGCCAACATTCCACTCAGTAAAAATCACAAGTAGAGAGCCCTTCTCAAGAGCGTTGGGCAGTGATACCAGAGAAATCGGAAACATGGACTCTGTCCTCAAACTGTAGCCATATATGGGGTGTGATATATGTAAATTAGATCACATATCCATTATCCAGGGCTTCCCTGGTAGTTCAGCTGGTAAAGAATCCGCCTGTAATGTGGGAGACCCCAGTTCGATTCCTGGGTCAGAAAGATCCCTTGGAGGAGGGCATGGCACCCCACTCCAGTATTCTTGCCAGGAGAATCCATGGACAGAGGAGCCTGGAGAGTTACAGTCCATAGGGTCGCAAAGAGTGCACACACACAGGCATACATTATACAGTGTACAATGTGTGTGTGTGAAAGATGTAGACAGAGAATGAGAATGCCTTAGAAATACTTGAAAAACCACAGTTGAAGGACTGGTGTGAAGCTGCCCTTGCTTATACAATCTGATGGACTGCTTCCATTGTGCTTCCAGGACTAGCATAGTACAGTTACATAATTGTACGTGAAGAGAGCCAGAGCAGAAGAGGAGACAGTGTGAAGTGCCTTTGGATGTGACTGCCTGAGCCGCGGCAGTGGAGAAACGAGTGGTTCTTTGCGAACAAGGTACAAGTGGACCCCCTGTCACAAGCGGCGGCCACAGCCACGAAGTCGAGAATAGTCCTGAGTTCCACGCTCAGCATTTTATTAGACTTCTGAACTGTTCTCTCAGACCCAAATCACAGTCACCATCTATGAGTTCTTTGGGTATCAGAGGTGGGCTGACCATAAGGTGGGTTGGGACCTGGTTGCTGGACCAGTGGGATGTGAGAATTTTGCCAGGAAAGGGGGAGCTTGGGGTTAGGGGGATTTATTTGGTTACGAGTACTGGCCCTTTAGAGGCAATGGAGTGTCCAGGTCACAGTGTCCCAGAGGAGAAAATCTGCACTTGATTCCTGCCTTGATGTCAGAAAGATCTGGTCTGGTGGGTGGAGAGGGCCGCAGGAGTCTAGGGCAGATGCGTGTCAGTAAGAGGCAGTGTCACTATCCCTCCCCCATATCGAGGCAAAAACTCACCCAGGGGCTGGGGCCTGACATACACAGTGGAGTTTAGTCTCCAGGAGGATGGAGCTGGCAAAATACAGCCCAAGTTCAAGGCTGGCATTGCTCTCAAAAGAGTCATGCACTCTTGAAACCCAATCAGGTGTGGGGGAAAGAGCTGTAATTCAGCGAGCTCCCAGGTTTTCCAGCTCAAGGGAGGAAGCCTCTCGCGCATCCTGGGGTTTCCCTGCAAAAGGCAGCCGGCAATCCTGCTTCTTTGAGAACAAAGAATGACCAATTTAGTTAAATTATTATTAAGAGTATGTTCTTGCAAAATTTGAAAGGTATGGGACCTCATATCTGGATGCAAACAATAGCATTCTTTGTGTTCAGCATGTCAGTCCTTGTTTCAAAGATCCCCTTTCCAACATTAAACAGGATTGATTTGTTTTCTAATAGACCCAAGTTTAAGATTTCCTTAAGTGATATCTCACCTTTCTTGACTATTGTTGTTCTCCTTTTAATGAAGTGTTAAAAGCCCCCAAAGGATGTCTTATTAAATTTTTCCCATAAATTTGTTCTGCTACAACTTAAATTTCTCAAAAACAACAAGCATGGTGGCTTAGTAAGCTAAGTAAGGCTTATCGTTAATGGGGTTCAGTTTTTTAAGATAACAAATGTATAATCATGTAAGTAAACGTGTTCCCAAGTAAAAGACAAAATGTAGCAGTGCTTAATTGTGTGGGAAGGCAGTATGTTGGGCTTTTCTGCCTGGGTTTTTGAGGTTGATTAAAAATTGGCATAGACTAGCTTGTAGAATAGCAACGATACGCTGTGTTTTGTAACCCTGACCTTTTCTGTTGGCTTTAAATCACCAGATTCGGATCCAATGCTATGAGACTTTCTCAGGATAGAAAGGCAATAACCTTATGGCATACAAAAACCAAGATAACAAATTAAAAATCTCTTCTGGAATGAAATTTTTTCTTTCTTCATTTCTACGTATGGGATTATAGCTTTAACTTAGTTTGGGTTAGTACTGCAGACAATGCAATTATCTACAAGGGCAAAGGAGATTAGGGGTAAGAATAGTCCAACCCATTCAGCATTCTAAAAAGCATTACATTTTTCCAGCGTTTGCTGCAATGAATGTGAATATTGTTTCTTCATGGCCCTGTTGTAGTTAACTCTCCACATTTACCCTCCTTCTTCTGAGATCCCAAAGAGTCTCCTAACTGGTTTTGCTGTTCCCTGGCCTTGCTCCCTCCCAGTCCATCCTCCACACTGCGCCAGGATGTCTAAATGTCTCCTTTGAACCTATCCTTCTCTGCTTTAGCATCCTTCGTGTTGCAGCACCACCTGCAGACCCATGGCGTAAAAAGGCTGCTGCCTGCCCCTCCAGTCCAGCTGTACTGGAGTCATGCCAGTGTAATTACGATAAAGATCTTGAGACAAGAAGATTAACCTGGATTATCTGGATGGACCCTAAATGCCATCACATGTTATCTTTTTTCTTTTTTTATGAGAGGGAGACACAGGGAGATTTCACATGGAAGAGGAAGGCAATGCAGCCACAGAGACAGAGGTTAGAGTGATGCAACCATAAACCAAGGATGTGCCAGCAGCCACCAGAAACTGGGGGAGGCACGGAACAGATTCTCTGCTAGAAACTCTAGAGGGAGTGTGGCCCTGCCATCTTGATTTCAGCCCAAAGAAATTGATTTGGAGCTTCCAGGCTCCAGAACCGTGAGAGAGTAAATTTCTGTTGTTTTAAGCCACCAGGTTTATGCTGATTTGTTACAGCAGCTTCAGGAAGCTAATATACTCTCCAATCTAGGCAGACTTGTGCTTTGTCCCTTCTGTTCGCATGGATTCTATAGAGTGTACCTCTATTAGAGATTTCACAGGTGGTAGGCGGGGGGCTTCCCTCATAGCTCAGTCAGTAAAGAATCTGCCTGCAATGCGGGAGACCTCGGTTCAATTCTTGTGTGAGGAAGATCCCCTGGAGAAGGAAATGACAACCCACTCCAGTGTTCTTGCCTGGAGAATCCCATGGACAGAGGAGCCCAGTGGGCTACAGTCATGGAGTCCAAGAGTCGGACACGACTGAGTGACCAAACCACCACCAGGCTGTTACTGGGCCTCCCAGGTGGCGCTGGTGGTAAAGAACGAGCCTGCCAATGCAGGAGACGTGAGATGCGGGTTCGATCCCTGGGTCAGGAAGATCCCCCTGGAGGAGGGCATGGCACTCTACTCCAGTCTTCTTGCCTGGAGAATCCCATGGACAGAGGAGCCTGTTGGGCTACAGTCCACAAGGTCGCAAAGAGTCGGACATGACTGAGTGACTTAGCAGCAGCAGCTGTCTGTTATTGGTCACTTTTTCTACCTCTTCTGAGCTTCTTGAGGATTCTTTGCATCCTTTGGTCCTGAAATAGGACCTAATATTTATTAGTTGCTAAATAAATACCAAATGGGTTCATGACTGAGCAAATAGCCTCTGATGTGGACTTTGTCTGTCTCCCATATCCACCATCTTCTCTGTGGTCACTTGCATTTCATGTCCTTTTCCTCCACCTTCATATTTTTCTCAACCAGTGTCTACATGTGGTTTTAAGTTGTGCAGTGGTCTTATTTTTCTTATTAATCTCTTTCCTTAGTTCAGCCAGCTTCCTATTTATTTCTTGCTTTTTTTTTCTTTCCTTGTTATCATCTCCTCTTTGAACTCTTTTAAAATGAACCCATATTCTCTTTAAAAAATTCATTGAGCCTCTAAAGCAGATTTCTTAACTTCTTAGTTTGGAATTTTTCCAACCTATAGAAAACTCAGAAGAATAATACAGTAAACACCACATGTCCTCATCTGGAGATTCACTTGTTAACACTATACCACATTTGTTTGTTCTGGCTCATTCTCTTTGTCTCTCCCTCTCTCTTCCTGTTTTTTATTTATATTGTCACGTATCATTTGAAAGTAAATTGCACACATTATGAATCTTTACTCCTACAAATTTAAGGATGTATTGCGAAGACTTTGGATGTCGCCTATCCCCTCCCAACGTTCTGAAAGTGAGATTGCACCTGTTTACTAGGTGCAAATACAAAACCACCCCAGCTCACTCCTGAGAGTTTCCCGTGAGATGAGATGAACTGAATACTCATTTCTCAGGCATATCATCCCCTTTAGGTTCAGGTTCTGTAAGATCACTCCTTCAGTGATGAGTTGACCTAAATCCCTTAACCTGTGATGTTTCCCATACTAAAAACTGGACCTCTCATTTCCATGTTCAGGGATATTTTACTGCCTGGAACAGGAGATAGCATTCTTCTACTTGTGAGTTGAATATGACTATTATAGTGTTCAAAACTAGCTCTCACTCTATGGTTCTTTTGAACCATCTACTGGCTCCACCAGGGTCTGATTCCAAATTTATGTTTTGAAGGCAGAGCCAGAGACTGGAACAGACTATGACCAATTCCACACATCCCTATTATCATATCCCATCACCATCTGGCCAAACTCCTCCACCCATGGTTATAGGTCAGTAACTTTATGTGAAATATCTAAAGACCATTCTGGCACCAAAAAGTAGGATAGAAGATTGTTGTTCCAAGTAAAACAAAAATATCCTGAGTACTTATTAGTGCTGATATTTTCAAGCTCATTCTCCAGAAATTTTTGCTGTGGCTCCCACCATCTTTTTGCCAAAACATCCTGGAAAAGCCAGACCTTACGCTGCAGTAGTGACAGGAGTGAACCCTACAAAAATAAAGGGCACCTTTCTGTGTTTCTGGTCTGCACTTGTAATCACATTGTTAAGATGTCGAGCCCCTTTGCTTCTTTTATCTTTGCTTTAGTTTATGTGCACTAGGAAAAAGAAACAGATTCTGCTAAGTTTAAAATTGTGGAAAACGAACATTGACTAGCCAGACAGTTACCTATTGCAGTCTATGAAGAAACGGTGATTCAGACGTGAGCTGGGTGCCTGGGGCCAAAATTGGTCTGGTATCTATCTAGCTGTGTGACTTTGTGCAAGTCACTTTCCTTCTCCAGCTCTCTGTTCTCCTTCCTGACCACCAATCTCCAGATCAATAGGGAGGGGAGAAAAGGGGGTAGGGGGAGGAGAGGAACCTGAACTTCCATTAATTCTAGTATGCTGGAAGGCAGAGAGCACTCTGAATAAAGTAATGAAGTAAACTAGATGTCTCTTAATTTATTAAGTGGCAAGTTTATAAGGGCTGCTCGCTATATGCAAATGACACCACTGATTTCTGATGAGGATTCTGTAATCATTAAAGCACATTTACCAGAGGCTCTAATTGGAAACAGGGTTTAGTAGTGCTTCAGTTCAGTTCGCTTCAGTTCAGTAGCTCAGTTGTGTCCGACTCTCTGCGACCCCATGAACCGTAGCACACCAGGCCTCCCTGTCCACCCAAACTCATGTCCATTGAGTCGGTGATGCCATCCAGTCATCTCATCCTCTGTTGTCCCCTTTTCTTGCTGCCCTCAATCTTTCCCAGCATCAGGGTCTTTTCAAATGAGTCAGCTCTTCACATCAGGTGGCCAAAGTATTGGAGTTTCAGCTTCAACATGAGCCCTTCCAATGAACACCCAGGACTGATCTCCTTTAGGATGGACTGGTTGGATCTCCTTGCAGTCCAAGGGACTCTTACCTCAAGTTATTCTAAGTCCTTGAAGGTAATTAAACCACCTTTTCTGGGAAAACATTGCAAATTTGAACCTCCCCATCGCAACCAATTAGGGACATTAATGAGGATTTACTGAATTACTACTATTTACAGGTATGTGTCAAATGAATTTAATGAGTATTCAATTAACCTTGAATAACTTGGTAAAATTTCAGAAAAACAAAGAATAATATATACCAGTTTATACAGTGCACAGGCATACTTCTGAGATATTACAGTTTCAGTTCTAGGCCACTGTAATAGAGCAAGTATTGCAACAAAGTAAATCACATGAATTTTTGGTTTCCTAGCATGTAAAAGTAATGTTTACACTTGCATTGTCTATCAAATGTGCACTTATGTTACATTTTGCATTGTGTCTTAAAAAAAAAAAACAGTGTACATACCTTAATAATTCATTGCTGGGACTTCCCCGGTGTTCCATTGGTTAAGATGCCATGCTTCCAATGCAGAGGGCCTGGGTTTGATCCCTGGTCAAGGAACTAGATCCTGCATGTTATAACTAAGACCTGGCACAGAAAACTAAATTTATATATATATATCAGATCAGATCAGATCAGTCGCTCAGTCGTGTCCGACTCTTTGCAACCCCATGAATTGCAGCACGCCAGGCCTCCCTGTCCATCACCAACTCCCGGAGTTCACTCACACTCACATCCATCGAGTCAGTGATGCCATCCAGCCATCTCATCCTCTGTCATCCCCTTCTCCTCCTGCCCCCAATCCCTCCCAGCATCAGAGTCTTTTCCAATGAGTCACCTCTTCACATGAGGTGGCCAAAGTACTGGACTTTCAGCTTTAGCATCATTCTTTCCAAAGAAATCCCAGGGCTGATCTCCTTCAGAATGGCCTGGTTGGATCTCCTTGCAGTCCAAGGGACTCTCAAGAGTCTTCTCCAACACCACAGTTCAAAAGCATCAGTTCTTCGGTGCTCAGCCTTCTTCACAGTCCAACTCTCACATCCATACATGACCACAGGAAAAACCATAGCCTTGACTAGATGGACCTTTGTTGGCAAAGTAATGTCTCTGCTTTTGAATATGCTATCTAGGTTGGTCAACTTTCCTTCCAAGGAGTAAGCGTCTTTTAAATTCATGGCTGCAGTCACCATCTGCAGTGATTTTGGAGCCCAGAAAAGTAAAGTCTGACACTGTTTCCACTGTTTCCCCATCTATTTCCCATGAAGTGATGGGACCGGATGCCATGATCTTCATTTTCTGAATGTTGAGTTTTAAGCCAACTTTTTCACTCTCCACTTTCACTTTTATCAAGAGGCTTTTGAGTTCCTCTTCACTTCCTGCCATAAGGGTGGTGTCATCTGCATATCTGAGGTTATTGATATTTCTCCTGGCAATCTTGATTCCAGCTTGTGTTTCTTCCAGTCCAGCGTTTCTCATGATGTACTCTGCATATAGGTTAAATATGCAGGGTGACAATATACAGTCTTGACGTACTCCTTTTCCTATTTGGAACCAGTCTGTTGTTCCATGTCCAGTTCTAACTGTTGCTTCCTGACCTGCATACAGATTTCTTAAGAGGCAGATCAGGTGGTCTGGTATTCCCATCTCTTTCAGAATTTTCCACAGTTTGTTGTGATCCACACAGTCAAAGGCTTTGGCATAGTCAATAAAGCAGAAATAGATGTTTTTCTGGAACTCTCTTGCTTTTTCCATGATCCAGCGGATGTTGGCAATTTGATCTCTGGTTCCTCTGCCTTTTCTAAAACCAGCTTGTGCATCAGGAAGTTCACAGTTCACATATTGCTGAAGCCTGGCTTGGAGAATTTTGAGCATTACTTGACTAGCGTGTGAGATGAGTGCAATTGTGTGGTAGTTTGAGCATTCTTTGGCATTGCCTTTCTTTGGGATTGGAATGAAAACGGACCTTTTCCAGTCCTGTGGCCGCTGCTGAGTTTTCCAAATTTGCTGGCATATTGAGTGTAGCACTTTCACAGCATCATCTTTCAGGATTTGGAATAGCTCAACTGGAATTGCATCACCTCCACTAGCTTTGTTCATAGTGATGCTTCCTAAGGCCCACTTGACTTCACATTCCAGGATGTCTGGCTCTAGGTCAGTGATCACACCATCGTGATTATCTGGGTCGTGAAGATCTTTTTTGTACAGTTGTTCTGTGTATTCTTGCCATCTCTTCTTAATATCTTCTGCTTCTGTTAGGTCTACACTATTTCTGTCCTTTATCGAGCTCATCTTTGCATGCAATGTTCCTTTGGTATCTCTGATTTTCTTGAAGAGATCCCTGGTCTTTCCCATTCTGTTGTTTTCCTCTATTTCTTTGCATTGATCGCTGAGGAAGGCTTTCTTATTTCTTCTTGCTATTCCTTGGAACTCTGCATTCAGATGTTTATATCTTTCCTTTTCTCCTTTGCTTTTCGCTTCTCTTCTTTTCACAGCTATTTGTAAGGCCTCCCCAGACAGCCATTTTGCTTTTTTGCATTTCTTTTCCATGGGGATGGTCTTGATCCCTATCTCTTGTACAATGTCACAAACCTCATTCCATAGTTCATCAGGCAATCTATCTATCAGATCTAGACCCTTAAATCTATTTCTCACTTCCACTGTATAATCATAAGGGATTTGATTTAGGTCATACCTGAATGGTCTAGTGGTTTTCCCTACTTTCTTCAATTTAAGTCTGAATTTGGCAATAAGGCATTCATGGTCTGAGCCACAGTCAGCTCCTGGTCTTGTTTTTGCTGACTGTATAGAGCTTCTCCATCTTTGGCTGCAAAGAATATAATCAGTCTGATTTTGGTGTTGACCATCTGGTGATGTCCATGTATAGAGTCTTCTCTTGTGTTGTTGGAAGAGGGTGTTTGTTATGACCAGTGCATTTTCTTGGCAGAACTCTATTAGTCTTTGCCCTGCTTCATTCCGTATTCCAAGGCCAAATTTGCCTGTTACTTCCAGGTGTTTCTTGCCTTCCTACTTTTGCATTCCAGTCCCCTATAATGAAAAGGACATCTTTTTTGGGTGTTAGTTCTAAAAGGTCTTGTAGGTCTTCATAGAACCGTTCAACTTCAGCTTCTTCAGTGTTACTGGTTAGGGCATAGACTTGGATTACTGTGATATTGAATGGTTTGCCTTGGAAACGAACAGAGATCATTCTGTCGTTTTTGAGATTGCATCCAAGTACTGCATTTCAGACTCTTTTGTTGACCATGATGGCCACTCCATTTCTTCTGAGGGATTCCTGCCTGCAGTAGTAGATATAATGGTCATCTGAGTTAAACTCACCCATTCCAGTCCATTTGAGTTCGCTGATTCCTAGAATGTCGACATTCACTCTTGCCGTCTCTTGTTTGACCACTTCCAATTTGCCTTGATTCATGGACCTGACATTCCAGGTTCCTATGCAATATTGCTGTTTACAGCATCGGACCTTGCTTCTATCACCAGTCACATCCACAGCTGGGTATTCTTTTTGCTTTGGCTCCATCCCTTCATTCTTTCTGGAGTTATTTCTCCACTGATCTCCAGTAGCATACTGGGCACCTATTGACCTGGGGAGTTTCTCTTTCAGTATCCTATCGTTTTGCCTTTTCATACTATTCATGGGGTTCTCAAGGCAAGAATACTGAAGTGGTTTGCCATTATCTTCTCCAATGGACCACATTCTGTCAAATCTCTCCACCATGACCTGCCCATCTTGGGTTGCCCCACAGGCATGGCTTAGTTTCATTGAGTTAGACAAGGCTGTGGTCCTAGTGTGATTAGATTGACTAGTTTTCTGTGAGTATGGTTTCAGTGTGTCTGCCCTCTGCTGCCCTCTTGCAACACCTACCGTCTTACTTGGGTTTCTCTTACCTTGGGCGTGGGGTATCTCTTCACAGCTACTCCAGCAAAGTGCAGCCATTGCTGCTTGCCTTGGACAAGGGGTATCTCCTCACTGCCACCCTTCCTGACCTTCAACGTGGGATAGCTCCTCTAGGCCCTCCTGCGCCCATGCAGCCGCTAGCCATCATCTGAGCCTTCAGTGAATCATAATCTTTTTGCAATAGTAGCATCAAATATCACTGATCACAGATAATCATAACAAATACTATGATAATGAAAAAGTTTGAAATATTGCAAGAATTACCAAAATGTGATATACAGACATGAAGTAAGCAAATACTGTTGGAAAAGAGGTGCTGAAAGACCTCAATGCAGGGTTGCCACAAACCTTCAACTTGTGCTTATCTGTGAGGCACAATAAATGAAGTATGTGTCTATTAGCAGGAAACTGCTTCTGACACCTGCTTTATACCTAAATATTTCAGTAGATATGAAATAACTAGACTTTAGAAGACAGCAGGCAGCTTTCTATTACACACAAGTGGACCCTTAATTGTTGACATCTGAATTCTGGGACAAGCTTGTTTTCTCATGAAACTGAGTGTTTACTGAATTCCAACCCCAGTTGATTATAAAGTACTCCGTTTGAGATCTTCCTAAGGCCAAAGGTCAAAATTTACTATTTCTAGACAGTTTTTAATCAGTCTGAGAGTAGTTAAGTTCAAATAGCCTTTAATAAACAACTTCTCTGTGCCAGAGACCTGTGCTAGTCATTAGGGTTACAAAGATGAGTTGGTAAGTCACAGCTCTGCCTTCAAGGAGCTTATAGTCTCCAGGGAAAATACACCTGTAAAGAATAATTATAGGGACTTCCCTGCTGGTCCAGTGGTTAAGAATCAGCCTTGCAGTGCAGGGGAGGGGGCTTCAATCCTTGGTCAGGAACTAAGATCCCACCTGCTGTGGAGCAACTAAGTCCACACCACAGCTAGAGAGCCTGTGTGCTGCAACAGAAGATCCCACATGACGCAACTAATACCAATCAGTTCAGTCCAGCTCAGTTGCTCAGTCTTGTCCGTACTCTTTGCGACCCCATGGACTGCAGCACGCCAGGCCTCCATGTTCATCACCAACTCCCAGAGTTTACCCAAACTCATGTCCATTGAGTTGGTTATGCCATCCAACCATGTCATCCTCAGTCATCCCCTTCTCCTCCCACCTTCAGTCTTTCCCAGCATCAGGGTCTATTCAAATGAGTCAATTCTTCGCATCAGGTGGCCAAAGTATTGGAGTTTCAGCTTCAGCATCAGTCCTTCCAATGAACACCCAGGACTGATTTCCTTTAGGATGGACTGGTTGGATCTTCTTTCAGTCCAAGGGACTCTCAAGAGTCTTCTCTAACACTACAGTTCAAAAGCATCAATTCTTCAGCACTCAGCTTTCTTAATAGTCCAAAAATACAACCAAATAAATATTTTTTAAAGATAATGATTATAGTACAGTTTAATATATGTACTGATGGGCATGTATATTTTGACCTCAAAGGGATGTCAGAAATGCTGAACTTGAGGATAGATCTGAGGAACTTCTCCATAATTCAGTACAAAGAGATAAGAGTTGGAAAATATGAGAGCTATTTTAGGGAAAAAAGAAATAAAAAGTCTAACATACTTGTAAGAGGAGTTCCACATGGAAAGGATAGAGGGAACCATAGATACTGGACTGTAATCGTGTAAAATGTCAACATCGAGGGGAAGGCTGGAGGAAGGGTGCGTAGACCTACCTCGACGTTTCTTTGTAGCCTACCATGAATCCATAACTATTTCAAAATTGAAAGTTAAAAACCATTTAACAGTAGTTACTAACAGAATATAAATAAGATATGTAACTTCCCTGGCCAGAAGAACAGGGGAAAGAAAAGAATAAAGAAAACTCAGTCATTTCAACAGGATTCAGGAAAAGAGAAATTAGAAAGCAAAATAAAAAAAGTAAGATAAATGCAAAAACAAAAATGACGTTGAAATAAATGAAAATATGTTTATAGTCACAATAAACAAAATGGACTCACCTCCCCATTTCACAAAAGTGTCAGGGTTTTTTTAATCCAGTTATTTTCTGGGTATTAGAGATGACTAAAATATGACACACAAATGTTAAAGTGATGTGGAAAATGGCAAATATCAAAAGAAAGTATATTAATATCAGCTAAAATAGATTTTAAAGAAAAAACATTGAGATTAGTACTTAATGATAAAAGGAACAATTAGCTGGGACGATAAAACAATCCTGAACCTGTATACACCTGGCACTATGGTCTTAAAAACATAAAGCAAAGCTCAATAGATTTAAAAGGAAAAATGGGTAGGTACACATTTGAGTGTATTTTTAACATAAAGACCTTACTCCTTGAAAGGAAATTATGACCAACCTAGACAGCATATTGAAAAGCAGAGACATTACTTTGCCAACAAAGGTCTGTCTGGTCAAGGCTATGGTTTTTCCACTAGTCATGTATGGATGTGAGAGTTGGACTGTGAAGAAAGCTGAGCACCGAAGAATTGATGCTTTTGAACTGTGGTGTTGGAGAAGACTCTTGAGAGTCCCTTGGACTGCAAGGAGATCCAACCAGTCCATTCTAAAGGACATCAGCCCTGGGTGTTCTTTGGAAGGAAGGATGCTAAAGCTGAAACTCCAATACTTTGGCCACCTCATGCGAAGAGTTGACTCATTGGAAAAGACTCTGATGCTGGGAGGGATTGGGGGCAGGAGGAGAAGGGGACGACAGAGGATGAGATGGCTGGATGGCATCACTGACTCAATGGACCTGGGTTTGAGTGAACTCCGCGAGTTGGTAATGGACAGGGAGGCCTGGCGTGCTGTGATTCATGGGGTTGCAAAGAGTCGGACACAACTGAGTGACTGAACTGAACTGAACTGACACATTTGAATGTATTTTTAACATACCTCCCTAGGTAATTAATAAACAAACAATCCAAAATTTAGTAAGAATAGCAAAGATTTGAGCAATGAATTAATGGAGATAGATGAATAGATAGAATATATAAAATATATTAACTCAACTATTAAGTAATTTTTTTTCAAACATACATGGATCACTTGTTTGACCTTACACCAGCCAGTCACAAATTTTAATTTACACAGTATAATAGGTGAAAGGCAAATGTTAATTTATACACAGCATGTTTTCTGCCCACAACTCAGTAAAATTAGAAATTAGCAAGAAAGTGAACATCAACACCCCATTCATTTAGAAATATTGAAAAATACACCTTTTAATAATATAGGCTCAGATTAAAATAAGATGATCATAAAATATTTAGAACTAAATGCCAGTGAAAACTGTGGATGCCAAAAGTATGCAGGCAGCTAAAACAGAAGATATACTTAGAAATGAGTATCCCTATTTGCATATATCACTGGATAGAAGCAGAAAAAGCTGATGAGTTAAGAGTTCAAATGAAGAAGACAAAAAAGGAAAAATGGAGTAAACAAAATGAAGATATTAAAAATAAATCAAGGAAGGAAAGAAATATATTTATGTTAACTTCATAAAAACAGTCATTTATCTCTGGGAGGGAGAAGAGACTGAAGTAGAGCTTGTTACATTTGTAGCATTTTATTTCTTTGGACAAAAAAAGTAAATGCCTGTGTTTTTAAAATCATTTTTTTTTGGTAACAACTTTATTGAAATATAATTCACATAGCATATAATCTACTCATTTAAAGTGTACAGTTCACTGAGTGGTACAAACATCACCACAATCAACTTTAGAACATTTTTATCACCTCAAAAAGAAAGCCCCAGCCTTCAGCTGTCATGCCCAAGCCCCTCTTCCTTCCCACCCCTAAACAACCACAAATCTGCTTTCTGTCTCTATAGTTTTGCCTAATCTGGACCTTTCATTAAATAGAATCTTAAAATATGTGCTCTTCTGTGACTTAATTCTTTCACCCAGCATAAACTTTTCAAGGTTCACTTAGGTTGTAACATATTTCATTACTTCATTCATTTTTATGGGTGAACAGTATCCCATTGTATGAATATACCACATTTTGGTTGTCTGTTCACTACTTCCACTTTTGCTTAATCTGAGCAATACTGGTATGGAGATCTGTGTACAAGTTTTTGTATGGACACATTTTCATTTCTATTGGATTTATACCTAGGAATGGAATTGCTGAGTCAAATGTAAATTCTGTGCTTAACTTTTTGAAGAACTGCCAGACTGTTTTCCAAAGTGGTTGCACCATTTTATATTTCCATGAGCAGTGTGTGAGAGTTCTGATTTATCTACCTCCTTACTAATGCTTGTTATTATCTGACTTTTTATTATAGCTATCTCATTTGGTATGAAGTGGTTTATCACCATGGTTTTGATTTGCAATCCCTAATGACTAGTGATGTTGAACATCTTTTCAATGTGCTTATTAGCCATTTGTCTTTTTTAGAGAAATGTCCATTCAGATCCTTTGCCCATTTTTAATTGGGTCATTTGTCATTATTACTGCATTATATGAGTTCTTTATAGATTCTAGGTATAAGTGCCTTATCAGATACATGATCAGATGTATGATTTCCAAATATTGTCTCCCATTTTGTAGATTATCTTTTCACTTTCTTGATCGTGTCCTTTGAAATACACAATTTTTTAATGTTAATGAGTCCAATTATTTTTTTCTTTGTTGTTTATGCTTTTGATGTCTTATCTATGGGAATTCATGGCCAAATCTAAGGTCACAAAGATTTACCCTTGTGTTTTATTCTGAGAATTTTATCGTATTGGCTGTTACATTTAGGTCTTTGGTTGATTTTGAGCTGATTTTTTTGTATATGGCATGAGATCGGCAGCCATCCCATTTTACATCTCCACTAGCAGTGAACAAGAATTTCAGTTTCTCCACATCCTTACCAAAGCTTACTATTATTTTTTAATTGTTTTTGATTTGCCTTTTGCTAATGATTAGTGCTATTGAGCATGTTTTCATGTGCCTATTGGCCATTTATGGATCTTCTTTGGAGGAAAGTCTATTCAAGTTCTTTGACCATTTTTCAGCTGCATTGTTAATTTTTTTGTTGCTGTTCAGTTGTGGGGGTTCTTTATCTATTTTAGATACCAATCTTTATCAGATACATGATTGGCAAATATTTCCTCCCGTTGTGTGGGTTGCCTTTCACTGTGCTAATGGTGTCCTTTGATGCACAAAATACTTCACTGTTGATAAAGTCCAACTTATCTATTTTTTCTTCTGTTGCCTGTGCTTTTCATGTCATATCCAAGAAATCATTGCCAAGTCCTGCTAACCAATTTCTAAACACTGGGCCTGGTGGTGTTTAAACTACTCAGTGAATCATTTAAAGAATTTTGAAGTAAGTTATTTCTATTCACCAATTTACTTTTATAATTACAGAAGATTTTCATAATTACTCATTCAATCCCAAACTTCTTCTGAATTTTTATTTTCCTGATTACTGCCAAATGTACTCAATTGTAAATCGAAAGCATGGAAATAGCACATTAGATTATGATACAATTGTTCCCCATGAGGAACAGTGATCAAAATTGTTGCCAACTGCCTTTATTAGGAAAAGAAAATTCTTAACTGATTAAAGACTATGGATATTATATGTCAGCTATTAAATGGGTTTTCAGCTTTTCTGCTTCATTTTTTAAAAAATACTGAATTTCACTTCAGCACGCATAATAAAGTTCTAAAACTTCAAAGGCATTTTGCATACTGAAAAGGGTTCCTTGTGCTTGTAATGTTCATTTGAAATTCAAATAATGCTTTGGAATTTGAAGCTAGTTAAAAGTTCTGTACTAAAGAAGAAGAAGGGGAAAGAGCCCTTCTATCATTACTAATTCTTACTACTAGCAGATATTACATCTTTGTACCTAGATGCTAAGTCACTTCAGTCGTGTCCGACTCTGTGTGACCCCATAGATGGCAGCCCACCAGGCTCCCCCATCCCTAGGATTCTCCAGGCAAGAACACTGGAGTGGGTTGCCATTTCCTTCTCCAATGCATGAAAGTGAAAAGTCAAAGTGAAGTCACTCAGTCGTATCTGACTCTTAGCGACCCCATGGACTGCAGCCTACCAGGCTCCTCCATCCATGGGATTTTCCAGGCAAGAATACTGGAGTGGGGTGCCATTGCCTTCTCCGTGTACCTAGATAGTAGCAGTAAATACATCTTATGAAGTTATCAAATAATACATATGCTATCTATAGTAAACATCTTGGACAATGTGTCAAAACTTATTTTTTTAACCTCTGTAGTTCTTGTTTTAAACCACTATATGCTTTTTCAAGCAAGTGTTTTTTTAAGCCGCTCACTGTGTATAGTAGATGATGTAGAAGACTTGGTGGAAGCCTAAGACACGATCCTCTTCCCTTGGAGAATTTGCCATCTCTTGATAGAGCCTGATGATACACAGGACAGTATAAAAGAAGAAATAGGGACGTGCACCGTTTAGATTCTGAGACAGTAAAGATGGGCTGTGGTGTCTGAGACGGTTGTACGGCCAGGAGGGTGAGGTCTGTTTGGAATGACATCTCCTTCGGGGAAGGAGATGCTGCCTGGGTGAGAGGAATGACCTGAGCAGGGTATGACATCTGACCGGAGAAGACGAGAACCAGGTTACCCAAGGCAGAGAGAGCACCTTGAGTGTGCTGTGGACAGCAGGCATTCAGGATGAGGATGGATTATGGGGAGCTGGAATAGTAGTTTTATATTCGATGTAGTTGACTGTAGAGAGGGATTGTGGGTTCTTGACCAGGGGAGCAGTGGAAAATTTAGTCTGTCTCCGGTAGAGTTCATAACACTTTAGAGATAAAAGGATTTTGGAAACATCTTATCCAACAACCCCTGTCTACTGGATCCAGGGATCTGAAATAGCTTGCTCAAAGTTGCCCATCAGAAAATAGCAGATCTGAACTTCAGATTTATCCTTTAATTCCAAAGCCAATGATCTTTCTTTCATACCACAGTTTCCCAAAATATCTTCCCGTCTACCAGAATGTCTTAAGAAAAAGAAAAAAAAAAAAAAGAGGGAGAAAAGCATTCACATACTTGAGGCAATGAACACCCCAATCAGAGGAGTTGCTGAGGAAAATTGAAAACAGGATAAGAAGCATCTTACTCCAGTACTCTTGCCTGGAAAATCCCATGGATGGAGGAGCCTGGTAGGCTGCAGTCCATGGGGTCGCAAAGAGTCAGACACAACTGAGTGACTTCCCTTTCACTTTTCACTTTCAGGCATTGGAGAAGGAAATGGCAACCCACTCCAGTGTTCTTGCCTGGAGAATCCCAGGGATGGGGGAGCCTGGTGGGCTGCTGTCTCTGGGGTCGCACAGAGTCGGACACGACTGAAGCGACTTAGCAGCAGCAGCAGCAGAAGCATCTTAGTGGGAAAAAGTGAGAACCTGATGACGATTTATTTTAGTAAATGGAGCAAGTACCTAGAGAATTAAATACAGATTGAACTAGTTCTAAAAAATAATATTTGACTAAAGTGAGAAATTAATCCTAATAAAACCGTTGTCCGTATTCCAAATGACCCTGGCAAATGGGTACTATGGAAATATTTGCAGAATGAATGAACAAAGGAATGAATGTATCAACTTAAATTTTTGTAGTTTTTTTTTTTCTGGTAAATATCTTACAAGTGCTATTTAAAGAAAACATTTTCTTTTATAGATTCACCTTTTTGGAGTTTTGCTGGCCATTTTAGGAAACCTGGTAATCAGCATTTCCCTAAATATTCAGGTAAGAAGAAGCTTATTTTTCTAACTCTGTTGTTTGATCCAGGAACACATTATGACTTTAATAAGCCTCAGACACTCTTGCCTTCTTCCTCCATTAAAGAAAGTGTATCTTATGTCCTTATTGATACAAAGACAGATGTAGTACTGATTGGATTGTATTCATGTTTTTTCTTCTGATTTTAAAAGAAGTTAAAAGTTTTTGTGAACCTCTTATTAATATTGTATACCCCAGTCAAACTTCATGTGAATTTGTATCACACTGAGAAAAGATGTTCATAATGTTGGCATAAACCAAGATTTATTTAATGTTCTACATTTTCTTATAGTACTTTTATTATTTTCTGAATAACTTCTGAAGCTTTTAAAAAAAATTTAAAGAAAAAATTTTAAAGTCATCTAGAATTGTACATACTTCTTAAAGAAGTGAGTTAAGTTATCATAAAAATCAAGAGGGAAATAGGGCTTTATTTAATGGCCAGTTTTTCAGGAATTCACATGTTTGCAATAAAAGAATATATTCAAAGCAGATAGAAATGAGTTCCTCCATCCCAACCCTCTGCTACCAGAGCTTTCTGCCCTGTAACATTTATTGTGGTAGCTACTTTGACTCATCCTAAGATATGCTTTCTTTAAATCCCTTTTCCAAAGGTGTTTCTTTAATAATTTAGCATATTTATTTCAATGATGTTTATTTTGGGAACCTGATTTTTTTTTTGACAATCTAATAAAAGAAGTATTTTGGTGTGGTAGAATAAAAAGTCACTTAACTCCTTAACATACATCCCACCTTTAGATAGTAATAATGATATTTATTCACAGAGCTATGAGAATTAATTAATATTGAAGAAGGCCCTTTAAACTATAAAATACTGTGTCAGTATGAGTCACTTTTAGTATGTTTGGAACAAAACAGAAAATCATAATAATTGCTCTATTATAATCGGCAAATAAATTTAAGAGCCATGAAGCAATTTTATAGGACCAAAATTTTCAAGGCAAGTTTTAGTTACGTGGAAATGTTTTCTTATTTACATTCTGTTTGACTTCTAGAAGTATTCACATCTCCGGTCGGCACAGCAGGAACACCCAAGGCCATACTTCAGGAGCGTGTTGTGGTGGGGCGGAGTCATACTGATGGCCCTGGGAGAGACGGGAAACTTCGTGGCCTATGGATTCGCCCCCATTACTCTCATCGCTCCCTTAGGCTGTATGTCTGTTACAGGTGGGCCATTTCTCTGTGTTTTGACAAATAGAAATTTTAAGAGATCAGAATAATCGGTGAAAAAACATCCAACTGAACACAGGCCCAGAAGAAAAAACTCTGTTCCCTTTTTTCTTAGCATGCTCACTTGGAACAATTATACTCCTAATTTCAGTTATTCATTGTCATGGTGCCCCATTAACCATGAAGAAACGCATTTTGTAGCTGTAACGTTTATGTTTAAAAGCCTGATTCCCGGTGTCTGAGTCAATAAATCAACAGCCACAGCAAATGTTATACATGCTTTTTAATCACTAATGAATTATCTTAAAACATTTGTGATAGAAGGACATATTTTATTCATATGTTAAACTGACATGACATGTAGAGTCCTTGATGCCTGATCCATAGTTTAGCATCTCTTTTACATTAAGAGTTAGATATATTACTATCTCTAAGAATGTGTAATTTTACAGTAATGTCATAATTAACCTACTTTCAAAATTTTTTATGACTTGCTAGATACATTTAGACAAGAGAATATGGGATGTTGCTAAAGACTAAAGAAAAAGCAAAAATTACTGCTAAAAAAGAGAGCAAATTCTCTAAGCTGTGTTAAAATCAATAAAATCTTTTGAGTTTCACCCTTTATCTGCTGCTATGGAAACAGCATGTTTCTAAGTTTCTGTGAACTTGGAATCTTCATTGAAATAGAAACAAGTTGATGGTTATTGTCTGGTAGCAACTAGATCAGGCATATTATCCCAGGTGTAATATTTTCCAAAAAATTATATGATATTCTCTTTAAAAACATAATTTAAACTGAAATAATGTATACTCAAAGGGAAGTTTGTTTCATTTTGAAAGCAGTCTCCCCTTCTTAATCATTTAAAGTATCTTATTTAAAATAATTTCATAATGTACAATAATAGAATGGTTAGCAAAGAATGCTTTTTTGGCTTTCTAGAAATTGTTCAGTTAAAATCACCCTACTCTGAATAGGCACACAATTTATATAATCATTTGACATTTTTAACATTCAGATAAAATCAGCAATTTGAAAGTATCTTATCAAAATTTAAAAAAATAAAACAAAACCTGCTTCAGATCAGATCAGTTGCTCAGTCATGTCCGACTCTTTGCAACCCCATGAATCGCAGCACGCCAGGCCTCCCTGTCCATCTCCAACTCCCGGAGTTCACTCACACTCACGTCCATGGAGTCGGTGATGCCATCCAGCCATCTCATCCTCTGTGATCCCCTTCTCCTCTTGCCCCCAATCCCTCCCAGCATCAGTCTTTTCCAATGAGTCAACTCTTCGCATGAGGTGACCAAAGTATTGGAGTTTCAGCTTTAGCATCATTCCTTCCAAAGAAATCCCAGGGCTGATCTCCTTCAGAATGGACTGGTTGGATCTCCTTGCAGTCCAAGGGACTCTCAAGAGTCTTCTCCAACACCACAGTACAAAAGCATCAATTCTTCAGTGCTCAGCCTTCTTCACAGTCCAACTCTCACATCCATACATGACCACAGGAAAAACCATAGCCTAGACTGACGAACCTTTGTTGGCAAAGTAATGTCTCTGCTTTTGAATATGCTATCTAGGTTGGTCATAACTTTCCTTCCAAGGAATAAGCGTCTTTTAATTTCATGGCTGCAGTCACCATCTGCAGTGATTTTGGAGCCCAAAAAAATAAAGTCTGACATTGTTTCCACTGTTTCCCCATCTATTTCCCATGAAGTGGTGGGACCTGATGCCATGATCTTTGTTTTCTGAATGTTGAGCTTTAAGCCAACTTTTTCACTCTCCACTTTCACTTTCATCAAGAGGCTTTTGAGTTCCTCTTCACTTCCTGCCATAAGGGTGGTGTCATCTGCATATCTGAGGTCATTGATATTTCTCCTGGCAATCTTGATTCCAGCTTGTGTTTCTTCCAGTCCAGCGTTTCTCATTATGTACTCTGCATATAGGTTAAATAAGCAGGGTGACAATATACAGCCTTGACGTACTCCTTTTCCTATTTGGAACCAGTCTGTTGTTCCATGTCCAGTTCCAACTGTTGCTTCCTGACCTGCATACAGATTTCTCAAGAGGCAGATCAGGTGGTCTGGTATTCCCATCTCTTTCAGAATTTTCCACAGTTTATTGTGATCCACACAGTCAAAGGCTTTGACATAGTCAATAAAGCAGAAATAAATGTTTTTCTGGAACTCTCTTGCTTTTTCCATGATCCAGCGGATGTTGGCAATTTGATCTCTGGTTCCTCTGCCTTTTCTAAAACCAGCTTGTGCATCAGGAAGTTCACAGTTCACATATTGCTGAAGCCTGGCTTGGAGAATTTTGAGCATTACTTGACTAGCGTGTGAGATGAGTGCAATTGTGCGGTAGTTTGGGCATTCTTTGGCATTGTCTTTCTTTGGGATTGGAATGAAAACGGACCTTTTCCAGTCCTGTGGCCACTGCTGAGTTTTCCAAATTTGCTGGCATATTGAGTGCAGCACTTTCACAGCATCATGTTTCAGGATTTGGAATAGCTCAACTGGAATTCCATCACCTCCACTAGCTTTGTTCGTAGTGATGCTTTCTAAGGCCCACTTGACTTCACATTCCAGGATGTCTGGCTCTAGGTCAGTGATCACACCATCATGATTATCTGGGTCATGAAGCTCTTTTTTGTACAGTTCTTAGATATTAAAAAAAAAAAGGTATCTTATCTTCTATTTACTACTGCATATACTGTGTACAGGGACATTCTTTATATTTTTTCCTTTTCAAAATCTAAGAAATAATAGATAAAAAGATATAGCTATAGTGTGCTTCCCCACTGGCACTAATGGTAAAGAACCTGCCTGCCAATGCAGGAGACATAAGAGATGCAGGTTCTATCCCTGGGTCAGGAAGATCTCCTGGAGGAAGGCATGGCAGCCCACTCCAGTATTCTCTTTTGGAGACTCCCATGGACGTAGGAGCCTGGAGGACTGTGGTCTGTAGGGTCGCAAAGAGTTGCACATGACTGAAGTGATTGGCACGCATGCATAGTTATATTGTCACCTTGAGACTTCTGTAGGCCCCGGTTGTTCTGAAAATGTTGTATTATTTTTCATAGCGACTGTCTGTTCAGAGCTCATCTCTAGTTTCGGTTCTTCTTCTGCTTCGTGCTGTTTCGGTGCAATAGCCTAGAACAGAAGTATCCAGGCAGATCACACAGAGGCCCGGGGGAGGGCTGAGTGCACCACATTGTACTGAAATTCTCCGTTTATCTCAAATCCCCTGGTCCTGGGAAGCTTTTTTCTGGGAACAAGAAAAGAGCCATTCCAACTAGCACAAAGGAAGGGGGGGGGTGCTGGATTTATTATAAAGACCAGAGATCTCACAGAAATGAAGATAAGCCAGGCCGCTTGGGACCCGAAGTGAGAATTTGGAAATTATCAGAGATGAAGGGCCAGCCCTGATAAACTCCTCACAGACCTTCAGCGAAGCCGCCTGTGAAGCTGCTCGTCTCGGCCTGACTTGCTCGAAGCTCTCATTAATAATGGGAGGTTTTAAGTTTAACTGCCTACCCCTCGGACAGTGTCCTGCCAGCTTTGCTGGAGGGGTGGAGCAGTCCACCCACCTTCGGACTTGGAGGTGGGCTCTTCTCCACGCTCTCCTTCGTTTGCCTTCGTCTACCCCTAGCCTGGATTAATGCTTCAACTTTAGAGCATTTTTAGCAACCTCCCTCTCTACCCATTTAAAATGATTCCAAGAAGTAAAGCTATAGCCTCAAACAAATTGTTTCTTGCTTTGCAGTCTTTGCACACGGTAATATGTGCTCATAAATAATATTCCCACAGCACTCTTGCTTTGAATTCAGGTCACTGTGCAGCGCTGTGGGTGGGTAAGGGATGCTGGGGATGGAGGATTTTCCCCAGAACAACCCCCTACCACTTTTATAATTCTTTATAAAGGTTCTAGAAACTCTAGAAAACGTGAAGCGAAGGGGACAGTATTTTTTCATAAATACGTTATCCTAAGGCTGTATCTACAGCTGAGGCAGAAAAGGGTCTACACTTCACTAATTTCATTTTCCCTATTATTTCTTGGGAGCTTCAAGAAGGAAATCAAACCTTCCTATGATTTTTTTTTTTAAACAAAGGTAATATTTGTTACAATGTTGCATGAGAGACTGCATATTCTTTTCTGGCTTTTCTGCTGTCTTTTGTGGCTTTCAAAGTTTGAAAAGAAAAAAAAAAGAAAACTGAAGTCCAAACTTTTTTTTTTAAGTTTTAGCTCTTAAGTCCAAGTGAAGGAACTTTCTTCCATCTTCTTCATTCTCCTTGGGTAGCCTGGTTCATCCCAACACACAGTGTTCCTTTTCCTCCTCTCCAGAAGTAAGGCGATACTGTGTGGGTCACTAAGCCCAGGCTGCTAATATGTCAGTCCCACTGCTTTGTCTTACATAATCAAATTCCTCCTCCCTTTGTACCCTTCAGTGCAACAGATTTTTTTTTAGGACTAGCACGTAAGAAGCACTACAGTAACCACCAGGGACATTTCAGTTTGTACTCCACCCACGTTCTCGCCTTGAACCATCTTCCCTTCTAGTCTTTCTTTCCTTCTCTCTGTGTGTCCTGCTGCTCTACACGGACATGCTTACCTGGAGGTGGCATCTTCTCAGGCACGAGTTTTACTGATGGTTTCATAGGCATTCTAAGAAACAAAGAATTCTGTAATCAAGCAGGTTTCTGCAATATTGGATTTAAAACAGTACACAGGTTTCCTGAGTAGAGGATTTCTTGAGGCTCTGGGATAGGCCCAGGCATGCTGTCAATTTTTCAGAAGCAAATGCAGTAAGCCAGCTTTCCAAATCTATTGTCCACAAGATGCCTTTATAAGAAGCATCTCAAGGGACAACAGTTCTGCAGAAAACCCTCTAGAGAGTCCTTACGGCAACGCTCACAAGCAGTCAGAGCGTTCAAGAGACTCAGACAGGATAGATACCTGGCCGGTACCTACAGCAGGGTGGGGAGGTGGATAATGGGAGTAATCCTGATACACAGGCAGCTCTGAATGCCCAGGCCTTGGTCCTCTATTGGATAAAGAGGCTCAGAGCCCTCATATTCTTGTATCACCTTCTACTTTTACCTTCCTTTTCTCACTGGAGGGCTTTCTCAGTGAATAATAAGTACAAAAGCTTGTTCTGGCTAAAATGCTGATTATATGCTGGCAGGCCTCCCTGGTGGCCCAGACAGTCAAGAATCTGCCCACAATGCAGGAGACCTGGGTTCGATCCCTGGGTTGGGAGAAGGAAATGGCTACCTCCATTCCCTGGAGAAGGGAATGGCAACCAACTCCAGTAATGCCTGGAGAATCCCATGGACAGAGGAGTCTGGTGGGCTATAATCCATGGGGCCGCAAAGAGTCAGACATGACTGAGTGACTACCAGTTTCACTTTTTTTCATGGTTAATTCTAGGAGTTTGTTTTTCCATTAATTAAGAAATCTTAAGAGTTGGTGTTTCAATTTTGTCTAAAGCCTTGGCTGGATACTCTTCCCAATAAGACAGGGCAGTAGAATGGTGACAAGTACAAGCCCTAGGAGCTGCGCCTGGAAAGCTCTGTGACCTCAGGCAAGTGGCTTAGATGGGTTTATGCCTCAGTTTCATCATCTATAAAATGGGAATAGAAGCAGTTCTTCCCTCAGAAGTTGTCATGGGAAAGAACTGAGCAAACACAAACACTGAAGAACAGTGTTTGATACACAGTGCAGTGTTTGACACAGTCACAAGTCTGGCCATCGTCACTGTGATTTATATTTTTAATTAACTAGAAGCAGAGTACATTATTCTTTATAAGGGACTTTACTTCCATGCTTATGAAGACGGCTGGTTGTTAAATTCTCAAAAATGAATGAACCACTCAAGAAATGCCTTTTATTGTCCTTACCATCGTCGTTGTTCATTGTTCAGTCACTAAAGTCGTGTCCGACTCTTTGCAACCCCATGGGCTGAAGCACACCAGGCTTCCCTGTCCTTCACTGTCTCCCAGAGTCTGCTCAAACTCATGTTCACTGAGTCAGTGATGCCATCCAACCATCTCATCCTCCGTTGCTCCCTACACCTCCTCCCCTCAATCTTTCCCAGCATCAGAGTCTTTTCCAATGAGTCGGTTGTTCCCATCAGGAGACCGAAGTATTGGAGCTTCAGCTTCAGCATTGGTCCTCCAGTAATTAATTCTCAGGGAGAAGAAGGGTAGGCTCCTCACAGCTCATTTGTTCAGCCTCTAAGCAGCAATTATCTTTTGACTCCTCCACATATTCCCCACCAAAATGTGTTGGAAACTACCAGAATTTCCAAATAACCTAGCAAAACAAAATACATATAAAAAACAAACAGAATTTTGTCCGAGGGAAAACAGTCTAAAGTGTGCGTGCAACTTTCTGTCTTCTTGCTCTGGCTTCAGAGCACTTTTGTTCACTTCCTAATTAACTTCAGAGAGACATTCAGATCTAACTGCAATTTGAGAAAGTGTTTTTCTGAGAAACTATTTATTACACCAGAAATCCAATAAAGAGAAATAACTTGGATATTCTGTGCAGTTTGTAATAAAATTTTAAACTGCTGCTAATCTTTCCTGTCCCTCTTCCCCAGGAGGCCTTTTTTTTTTTTTTTTTGGCTTCTGTGTTAAATTAAACCGGCTTTTTCTCTGCTCCCTTAGCACCCTGCATGGGCCCTCCTCTCATCTATTGGTGCCCTTTTGTGAATTAGAAAAAGGCAGCCTTTCTCATACTTTATTTTGGTCTGCAGATTATGTTAAGACAATAATGTCATCGGAGCAGGACACGCTAGTGCCATCTGTTGGAAAATCGTCCTGAGAAATATACGAAGCACCAAGGCCTGAGCTGTGGGTGGTGCCCCCTCACATGTAGTGTCTTTGTGCAGTGCACAGCCTGTTCAACTGCATGTACAAGCTTTGACCCTTACTTCCCCTTTGGCGATGCTCATCATGCAACGCATGAGCTGCTTAATGTTCATCTTGGCCATTCAGCTGAGACCCGGAGATTGGGACTATGTGTCATGTTGCCGGCTGTCTGATTTTTTCAGGACAGCATGATACAAGAAATCATACAGCCTCACACAATTGGTTTGAATTTGAATTTTGATAAAGTGAGGATTGAGTATTCTAGGCCATCCTGTTCTAGGATATAGGAAGAGAAGTGTTCTGTTCTAGGGTGTTGCTTGTTTGTTCTCTTACTTGTGTCCGACTCTCTGCAATCCCATAAACTGTAGCCTGCCAGGCTCCTCTGTCCATGGGATTCTCCAGGCAAGAATACTGGAGTGGGTTGCCATTTCCTTCTCCAAGGTGTTATTTAAAAGATTTCAATTCCTGATGAAGTGCAATGGTTAAACATTTATTGCAAAGAACTTGTGAATATTCACTTCTGTAAAGACTTACAGGTTTATAAGCCTGTCCTTGGGGGGTTGAGTTAGATTATTTGTGCATCTATTAATACAAAGTGTGCCCTTACATTTTATGTTTGCTTTTTTCTGTTTATCCCCTGATGGTGATCTATGCTATGCATAACCATTGAGAGATGAGTGAAAATAATAAAGTTATCAATAAACTGAAGAGTTGAAGCCACAGAAAATGAAGGAGGTTCATGGTAGATTTCTCTCAGTATAAAATTGACTTGTCTAGGGGTAGCTAGGGAGTGGGATATGAAGGGATGTTGTTGCGGGGGCAGGAAGGGTGGGAGAAATAAAACATGATGGACATTTTTCAGTTCTATACCTCTGAGTGTATTGATTGAAAGTAATTAGAGTTCAGAGAATAGATCCACTTTTTCCAAATTAAATTCAGGTAACAGTTTAGAAATAGTTAAAGGTAGGAAACTAATGCTGAATGAACATCTACCGTGCCGGGAACTGTATGAGACATACAACCTTGTTATTTTACTTAATTACTGCCCAGGTGAATAGAAGTGAGTAATAAGTAGATTAAATTCACGATGAATTATATGAGATCAAACACTTGAAATTTTATATGGAATGATAAAATTGATAGCAGTGAGGTCTCCTTGGCCCTGGGATAATTTCCTAAGAGAAGTAGTCACCCTGTGACTCGGCTAATTTGAATTAAGGCTGGAGATCTGAACTGCACTGAGAAAATGAGGCGAGAATGAAGCAGACGACTGGTAAGTCTTTTCCATCGTGCATTTTCCCTAACATGCTGGCTTTTGTTCAAATTGAAATTCATGATGTGGAAATATATGTTGTTTCATGTATTTCTGTGTGCCGTTATGAAGCTGTAAGCTGCAATGTGTCTGTATTCCATTAAACAATGGTCATAGCGCAGCCAGAAAACCCTGGTGAGGCCTTTTGGAATTCCAGAGAAGTCATCTCAAGCAGTAACTTTGGTCTCCAAGATTTTTATTAGAAACAAATGAAGGAAAACACAAACAGGCCCATGAGCGAGTGACCTGTAGCGTCCCACAAGCCTCAGTGTGGCGGATTCTCTGTCCTTTAATGCCCTGTGCTCGGCGCCAGCCTGAATGAGGTTGTCAGGGCTCATGGGCTGCCTGTGATGGTGGCACTTCACACGGACGCTTGTTTTTACTCTGGAAATATGCGGAAAATATCCCTTTTCTCGGTGGCTTGCTGGGTTGTCTGCCGTAGCACATTTGTCCCAAAAACCTGCCTAAATAAAATGTGTGGAATAAATCCCTGAAGTCCTCATTTTATGTCTGCTCATGCACTCTCAGCTGAAAGCATTCCTAAAACCCAAAAACCTTTATTTGAAACATCTTTTCCACCCATCCTTACTTTTTGAGGACACCACAGTATTGCTAAAGAAATTGCTGATGATGATATATTGCGCTATTACATGTATAATACACAGTTAATCCTGTCAGAGATTGTATTTTTACATTTTTGGAGTCCTTTCATTCAATTTAATCACTAATGTATATCAAGAAAAATGTAGAAAAGATGTTTGTTCTTAATCCAGGTAACTTTCCTCATGTGAAATTATGCATGTTACCTATAATTTCATTATCTTCAATAAATGACAATAGCAATTTTTTCTCTTTTTAAAAAAACTGAGGTGTAGTTAACTTACAATATTGTGTCAGTTTCATGTATACAGCAAAGTGATTTAGTTATATATGTGTGCGTGTTTTTCAGACTCTTTTCTGTGATAGAGTGTTAGAAAAATATTGAGTGTATCTCCCTGTGCTATACTGTAAGTCCTTGTTGTTTTCCTGTCTTATATTTACATCTAGAGTGTAACCATAGTTTATTTTCTGTGTCTGTGAGTTTCTTTCTGTGTTGTGAATAAATTCATTTGTATCATTTTCTTAGATTCCACAAATAAGTGATAACACAATATTTGTCTTTCTCTGTCTGCCTTGCTCTACTTAATATGAAAATCTCTAGGGCCATCTACGTTGCTGCAAATGGCGTTATGTCATTCTTCTCGTGGCTGAGTAATATTCCATTGTATATGTGTACCGCACCTTCTTTATCCGCTCACCTGCCAACTCATCTGTCAGTGGACATGTAGGTTGCCTGCATGTCTTGCCTGTTGTAAGTAGTGCTGCTATGAATATAGGGGTGCATGTATCTCTTTGAATTATAGTTTTGTCTGGATGTATGCTCAGGAGTGGAGTTCCAGATCACATGGTAACTCTATTTTTAGTTTTTTAGGGAGCTTCCATACTGTTCTCCGTAGCGGCTGTACCAATTTACCTTCCCACCAATGGTGTAGGAAGGTTCCTTTTTCTCCACACCCTTTAGCGATTTTTACTAACGTGAATTACTGGATACTTTCCTGCCAATATAGGTGGTGGGACAACTTTTTCTCGGTCAGGAAACATTTTTCAGAGTGTCACATCCTCAGATTTTCGAATCCTAATTCCTTGGAATTCATTGTAATTGACATACTTCTCTCCTCCAATTCTGCAACTAAAGAGGAGTGATCCTTTTGGAGAAGTCAGTACCTCAAAATGGCTAGAGTTGCTTGAGCCTGTGAGTGCACTCAACATTGCCCACGTATTTGAAGTTTGATTGTGACTGACATGAAAGTGCTTTTGTGGTTTGCTTTTTAGCAGCACAATAAAGTTGCCATTTTAAGCGGTCAGAAACCACAAGCCAGATATTTACATGTGAGGAACTGTTTGTAGCATTATTGTATAAATATGTTCTTTTCATGTCATGGGATCTTTTTTTTATAAAAGAGTGTTTTCTTTAGTACTTTGTGTTCTGCTTCCCTGTATTATAAACATATACCATGGTTTCTCTTCGGATTATAGAGGTTAAACAATAAATTGAATATCTAGGCAGGCGAGCTGATGGAATTTTCATTTGCGGACTAGATCAGAGTTTACAAAGGGGTGGCCTGTAGACCAGATCTGGCCTCTGCTGTGTTTGTTTGGCTCAAAGAATGCTTTTTAAGAATACAAATTGATTTCCCGTGTTTAAAAATTGGACAGTGATGCACAAAAACTGGATTTTTGTCTTAAAGAATCAGATCCGGTAACATTGGACTTAAAGTTGGCTAGGACTGAGTTCTGGCTACCGCCTTTCATTGATCTTGTGTACGCCAGGTCACCACAGGCCCACAGCCCCTGATCAGCACAGCCCACCACCCTCATTATTCCTTCTTCTTTAGAGAATTACCCAACTGGCCCCTGTAGGCATTTGGGTTTGTGACCCTGGAACCAAAGGTTTTTCCTTTCCAGCTGAATCAGATAAGAATGTCATATACATACTCACATTTAAATAAAGTATAATTGATTTTTTAAAACTTTGGGTTAAATCTGTCTTTATAGCAGTGGTCATAAAAGGGTAAAACAGTGGAGAAAAGTAAATAAATGTGAATGAAAAAATAGCCATACCATAACACATTTGAATAGTTACTGAAGCCTCTTTTGTGTTCTTAAACCCTTAATAAAAAAAAAAAATATTGTTTGTGTTGGAGGGGAGAATTTAAGTAAAATGTGCAGATATATCATCATGCTGCAAACTGAAACATGTCTACACTTGGGACTGACAGCTCCTCATACTTATACCTGGTGCAGCTGAAGCACGGGGATCTTGGCTTGGCCTCTGTTTTCATCTGGAAATCCAAGGCAGAATGTCCATGTATCTCACCCTTGTACACAGCCATGACAGGAAATCGTTTCCATTCTGCCTGCAAGCCAGGTGACTCTTCATCACCAAAAAGAGTATAGATGACTTCCCAATAAGAGTCAGCCCGTTGTAACTGTGGTTGATTCTCCTGACCATGAAGTATTATGATCGAGGCTGTGTGAATACATTAATAAACGGCGCCATGAGAGCACGCTTTTGCACCAAAGGAAATACAAGAAGACACTTTTTTGTCCTTCTCTCTTACGTAGTATTCCCGCTGTATTTTTTCCCGTGATTCCTACATAACCACTGTTTGAACTTGGGCGTGTTATCTTCCATAGGCTACCTTTTTTTTTTTAATGCATTTAATCATTGTGGCCCACAGTGCCTCTGGAGTCACTGTGTTCACCATGCAATGAATTAACTCCTGTGCCAGGAGCACTGTGTGTAGGCCTGTGTCTGGGAGCATTCTCTGTGTAGAAGCATGACCTGTGAAAGCCAGCATGGAAGAGGATTTATGAGCCTCTGCTCAACGATGCCATTAGTCAAAAATGTCCATAAACTGTGAGTGCTGCAGTTAGGGCTCCATAGTAACTTCAGTTTAATATACTTAGTAAAAATCTGTTCAGTTACCAGCATTATCTGTTTCAATGCTTTTTAAACTATTGCTCTTTAGATGCTCTATTTTTAAATATTAATTTTTACTATAGAAATAAAAGCGTAATAGTTTTCCCTTCCTTGTACATGTTTAGAAGGCAAGGTTGTTGTTATAGCAACAACTAGACAGGGCTGAGTTTGACAGATTTCTGATTGCAGATGTATATGGGAACAGTGCAGTTTGCTTATTTTTTTATCATTAAAAAAATTTACTACTGTTCTTGACAGCCTGAAAGGGTGGGATGGGAGTGGGGAGGGTGGCTCAAGAGGGAGGGTGTGTATATATAATTATGACTGATTCTTGTTGTATGGCAGAAACCAACACAACATTGTAAAGCAATAATCCTCCAATTAAAAAATAAATAAAATTAAAATTTACTGCTGTTCTTAGAAATCATGTTATTAGCTGTTGCTCAGAAACTGTCTTTTTGCTCAATACAGATCTCATTTTAATCATGTTTTGCAAGATAAATTAGTTATAAGTAGATGTATCTTAAGAGAATGTTCTTTTCATTACTTTCTTTGCTAGATAAATTTTAAAAAATCTCATTCCCTTATCTTAGCTAAAATTTTGTAGCAAATTACATGTTCTCTCAAAACTTATGGAAAATACACCAGGCACATAAATTATTTCAGAAAGTAAAAGTAGTATATTTGTGTTTCATAAGACTCTGATAACTATTTTATGGCAATTGATATAATTTGATGTATATAGTACATTTCAAGTTTATCGTTACCAATCATGTCCTTTTTGCTTTTAGCAATGAAATTGTCTACTACATAGCGTTCTTCTGTCTTCCTTCTGAAAGTGACATTATTTCTGAAACTGTGGCTTAGCAATGAGAAGGAAAATGATGCCTTTCTTACTCTAAGGAAGGAAATGGAGTGTAGTATGCTAGAAAGTGCTGTGAAGTGGGACAAGGAAATGTGGGTGCTGGTTCCAGCTGTGCTGTAATATAAATGTTTGTTAAATGAACGGATCAATAAATATGAGACTTTGGACCTCAGTTTCCCAACTGTAAAGGTTAGAACCTAGAGTAGATTATCTCTGTATCTCCTGCTAACTCTAAAATCTCCTTATTCCACGTAAGCAGTGTCTCCCTTCTTGATGGAATCCTTCACTGTGAAATAGACATCTCAAGGATTGTTATAATGGAATGCATTAGTATGTGTTAGTATAATGATACTTAACCTATTTTTTTATTGTTACCTATTGTTAATCCATCTCCCTCTGCTTGGAAGGGCTTTCCTGGTAGGTTAGCTGGTAAAGAATCCACCTGCAATGCAGAAGACCCTGGTTTGATTCCTGGGTTGAGAAGATCCCCTGGAGAAGGGCTGCTTGGAAAGATTCCTTACATATACACAGGATGTTAGTAATGGGAGTTGGGAGTGAGATCTTGATTTTTTTTATACCTTTTCTAATGCTCTAAAATGTGAAATTAGTTTCCCTGAATTATTTGGTCCAAATCTGAAATAGAAAATTTTCATACATTTTTATGCTAGTCCCAAACTCAGTTCTTAATGCAATGAGCTATGTATCTATACATTAATTTATCTGTAGAAAATATTGCTTTCATGTTCTAAAGCCACTGCTGTTGTTGTTCAGTTGCTAAGTTGTGTCCAACTCTTTGCGACCCCATGGACGGCAGCATACCAGGCTTCCCTGTCCTTCACTATCTCCCGGTGTTTGCTCAAACTCATGTCCATTGAGTCAGTGATGCCATCCAACCACTTCATTCTCTGTTACCCACTTCTCCTCCTACCCTCAATCTTTCCCAATTTCAGGGTCTTTTCCAATAAGTCGGCTCTTTGCATCATGTGACTAAAGTAGTGGAGCTTCAGCTTCAGCATCAGGTCTTCCAGTGAATATTCAGGGTTGATTTCCTTTTGGATGGACTGGTTTGATTTCCTTGCTGTCCAAGGGACTCTCAAGAGTCTTCTCCAGCACCACAGCTCAAAAGCATTGATTCTTCAGCACTCAGCCTTCTTTATGGTCCAGCTCTCACATCCATACATGACTACTGGAAAAACCACAGCTTTGACTATACAGACCTTTGACAGCAAAGTGATGTCTCTGCTTTTTAATATGCTGTCTAGGTTTGTCACAACTTTTCTTATGAAGAGTGGCCATGCCACACAATCAAACTCATGCTTGGTGGACGTTTCCCATGCTCTGTTTATTTTGTGTGAAACCTCTGTTTCTATAAATACCTGCCCAGGAAAGCTCTGCAAGAACGTGTCTCCCTTGAATGAGAGAGAGCTAGGTTGAGAAAAAGACGGAGGAAGCGGAGATTCCAGCTTATCTTGAATGAAGGTTTCTGGTGTTTTTATTTTTATTTTGTGCTTTTATTTTAAATCAGTTGCCAAAATACCAGATATGTATGTGTGTTAGTCGCTCAGTCATTTCCGACTCTTTGTGATCCCATGGCCTGTAGCCCGCCAGGCTCCTCTGCCCATAGAATTCTCTAGGCAAGAATACTGGAGTGGGTTGCCATTCACTTCAGAGGATCATCCTGACCCAGGGATTGAACCCAGGTCTCCGGTATTGCAAGCAGATTCTTTACCATCTGAGCCACTAGGGAAACCCCAATACCAGATAGAGTTACATTCAAATGTAACTGATTTGGTGGATTATAATTCAGACTCATTAAAATTATATCTATGAAGAATTTTTAATGACATGGCAAATTGTTTTTAGTACAGTAACTAAAGAAAATTTGCATTATGATTTGATCTCAACAAAAGGGAAGTAAACACACAAGTATATTAACTGTGGGTTTTTTTCTAGATGATAATATCATTTTATGGTGATTTTTCTTTCTGTATTTTTGCTTTAAGAAAACAAAAAGTTCAGCCAATGGTTTTTAAAAAATTTTAAATGCAAGTTATGTTGTGAAGTTTTGGTTTTTGTGTTTGTATTATTGCAAATTCGGATGTTCCCATTGTCTCATGATTCCGGAGGAGGAACAACTCAGATTCAGTTTACCCCACACATCTTAGTAGGTCATGGTTCGGTTGTAAGGTTGAGGGTTAATTAGCATCAGTAATGGGAAAGAGGGTCCTAAATATCACAAGGGTCAACAAATGCAGGAGATCCCACCAACCCTTTTATTTATGTGTTGGGTACTAACTCCTTGGGCTTCCCTGGTGGCTCAGATGGTTAAGAATCCGTCTTTAATTCAGGAGCCGTGGGTTCAATCCCTGGGTCAGGAAGATACCCTGGAGAAGGGAATGGCTACCCACTCCAATATTCATGCCTGGAGAATTCCATGGATGGAGGAGCCTGGTGGGCTACAGTCCATGGGGTACCAAAGAATTGAACATGACTGAGCAACTAACACACACACACTAACTACATACAAGAGATCTTCAAAAAATAAGACATATCTCAGGACTTCCAGGTCTTATCTCATAAGACATATCTCAGGTCCAGTAGTTAAGAATCTGCCTTCCAATGCAGGGGTTGTGAGTTCAATCCCTGGTCAGGGAACTAAGACTGCACTCACTACAGGGCATGCCACAACTAAGACCCAACACAGCCGAATAAATAGTTTTTAAAAAGACATATCTTAGAATAAAAGAGCCTAAATGTCTTTTGCAGAAAAGAGGCAAAAATAAAAGTCTTATGTAATGAGAAAGCTGTATGAGGGGTAATGACACATATGTGGAGTGGTCAACTCAGTCTGGGAGAATCCAGAGGTGATGCTTGAGTCTAGAGTTGGGTTAAAAGATGGAGGCAGAGATGCATAGGGAACCGCTTATAGAAAATCCTTTACAATGAAACTCAGTGGTGCTTCTGGGGATTATGATTAATTTAGTGACAGTGGACACTGAATATAGAAGAGATGAAGAGCAAACACGGTAAGGAAATTGTCAGGAGTAAAATCGTGGCTGTCTTTGAATGTTATGCTTAGTAGTTTGGCCTTTGTCCTCTGTATGACAGGAAGCCATTAAGAGGTTTTAAGCTGTGGATTTACACTTGATTTGCCTCTTAGAAAGATGCCTCTAGTGCTGTGGGGAAGGGGTAGTGAAATGAGAGGCTCCAGAGGGGAGATGCTACCACCATCTGAGCCTGAGGTGAAGCTGGCCGGAATCGTGACAGAGGGAATGAAGAGGCAGGTGTGGACTTGAGAGACAGTGAAATCCCAACCTAACCGGCCCAGTAGGCTGTTGGGGGAGTCGCGTGAAGGAGAGGGGAGACCGGGAGGAGCCCTTGGGTCCTGGTGCTCAATGGAGGTACCCTTGGAAGAGGGATTTTGGGAGGAGGTAAGGGGAAGTATGTATCAGTTTGAGATATGAAGTTAAGGGGGGTTTTTTGTCCTTTCTTTTTTCCTTCCCTTCTGTCTCTTTCTGCCTTTCCATCCTTCCCTTCTGTCTCTACCTTCCTCCTTCCTTCCTTATTCCCTCCCTCCCTCCCTCTTTTCTTTCTTTCTTTTCTTTTCACTCAGGCATTTAGTCATTCAGTCAGCCTTTATTAAGCCCTCACTGTATACCATGTGCCATCCTGGTCACTGCTGTAGGTTCATTATAAAGTAGGCCCATTTCTGTGAATTCTCAGCCATGAGGGGGACAGAGGCCGTTTCCACGGCCACAGTCACCAGGTGTCTCTGACCAGGACACAGCTAGTCAGACCGGAGACTACTTAACTCCTTTCAAATGGTGTTGCATAATACGTGCTTTTATATTTGGAAACACCTCTAATGGCCATTTTCTTTCTAGGTAGTGCTATTACTTCTGTTATGTTTCTGAGAGAAAATTTGAGAGCCTCGGATTTAATAGGTAAGTAATTATTTAATTCAGATAATTAAAGCTCGATTTGATGAGGAAATAACTAATCCTATCCATTAAAAATGTGTGCTTTAAAAGCAAGGAACAAATTACTGCAATGGATATAGTGTCATCTAGAGGCGAACGTTATTCTGCCTCGGAGTTGCCGTCTGCTCTTTGACATGAAATACGTGCGTCTTCATTGAGGCCGCTGCCCAAGCTATTGACCACAGCAGATCATCATTACAGTATTATTACTATTGTGAATGTTATGAAAATTTTATGAATGTAATAAAATCCAAGAAAACATCTGGGTTACCTAATAGAGTATTCCACTTCAAACGACATACTTGATAGATTGTTGCATGAAGGGACTGCATGAAAATGAAAACCACATCCAAAAAGTAGATGTACCAATTAACTACCTAATTTTTTGTTAGCCTTTTCCAAAAGTAACATAGAATATTGATCTTCAAAATTTTATTTAGAGGGAATTCCCTGGCAATCCAGTGGTGAGGACCCCACGTACTCACTGCTAAGAATATGGGTTCAATCCCCAGGCAGGAAATTTAAGATCTCATAAGCCGTGCAGTATAGCCAAAAAAAAAATTTTTTTTTTTAATTTAGAAATACAGCTATTAATGAAAAATCACAGTAGCCTTACTGGCTGTAAAAAATATTTCTGCTGCACGGCAAAGCCATCACATATTGATTGTATCTTCTACCTCTTGTTGGAAATATCACTGATGAGAAGAATTATAAAAATTCATATTTTCTTCCTTGACAAAATCCTGTCTGAATTACTGCCGACATATGATAATGAGTATGAGAGTTTAGGCACTTTAAATAAAGCCACATCTACTCAGTTCCAAGGAGATCATATTAAAGAAAAAACTGTTTGAGTTTAAATGTGACACCAGTGTTCGTATGTTGAACATTTGTTTCCCTGATCCTGTTTCCCTTGAGCCTAGTGTCTTGAAGTTTTCACTTTTTCTTTTTCCTCCTTGATTTGATTCTGCTAGTAGAGTTTTTTAGTCAACACTGTCAAATTTTCATGGTTAAAATGTTTTTCCAAATGCATTCATATGTGGATTGTGGCTTTTCAAATACATTATTTTCCTATACTCTTTTTTTGTACTATGGTTATGGCCTCATTTGGGGACGTTGTATGGAATCAGAAATAAGAATGAGCAATGCCTGAGTTTTATAGATTAAAGCAATTAGGTCCTACGTTATGTTTCTCATTTATCAAAAGTCTTATGGAAACTTTAAGTCGTTTAATCTTACGTATGTCATCTTTTGTAATTAATGGCTGATTAATGTTTAAATAAATGTAAGGTATTTAATGAAGTAATACAGATGGATATAGAGGAAGTCTTGCCAATTATTATGAACCCTTGTGATAAAACGATGATTAAGACAGAATCCCTGCCTTCAAGTAATATGGTCAATGATCAAATGTATACAAAAATACATTTTTTAAAGCAGAGAATAATATGTATTATAATGCCTGAACCGTTATTTAGAACAGAGTTTCTCAACCTCAGCGCTACTAACATTTTAGGTTGGCTAATTCATCGTAGGGGGACGTCCTGCACATTGTAGTGTGTTTAGCAGCATCTCTTTTGGCCTTTACCCATTAGCTGCCAGTAGCACACTCTGCCCCAGTTATGACAACCAAAAATAACTTCAGACATTGTCAAATCCCCCTTGGTGGGCGGAGGGCAGGCAAAATTGCCTCCGGTTGAGAACCACTGGTTTAAAATAAAGAGAGATTACTCTAGCTAGAAAGCTTAGAGAGGATTTTCTGTAGCACAGATACCTATTCACAGCTGAATAGGACAGGCATGGACCACCTCCCAGCATTTGGAGGATGGCAAACAGAGGGAATAACGTGAGCACTGTTGACAAACGTACGAAAGTCAAGACGAGTTTCTATGTAGTACTGTGCTACAAGCACTGCCAATGAGGATTAGGAGAAAAATCAGTGAAAGTCATAGCTATAGGAAGGAAAGAAATAGAAATAGCAATATGTGCCAGTGATTTGATTATATTCTTAGAAAACCCAAGATCAACTGAACATTACTAAAAGCAGTAAACTAGTTCAACATCAAAGGATATAAAATAAACTCACTCTCAAGGATTCAAAGCTGGATTCAACTTCTGCTATCAACTGTGTGGCCAACGTATTACTTAACTTCTCTAAGCCAGTGTGCTGACAAATACAGAAGACTATTTTAAGGGTCAAATTGGATAATTGATACAAGCACTTTGAGACATGGAAAGCCCTGTTATTAATAATAAAGTTATTATTTCTATGATTAACTTCATTCCTAAGAGGTAATACTAAAAATGTAAGAAATAGGAAATACACTCACATACACATGTAATTAAAAAAAACACCTCTATTAATTCTTTGATTCTTTGCTAATTTTTCTTACTTTAAAAATAGCCAAGATTTATTAAATATCTACTTCTCTCAGGTGCTATAAGTGTTTTGCATGAACCGTCTCATTTAAATGTAGGAACATTCATTTATAGATCGGCTTTGTTGTTGTTGGTTAGTCGCTAAGTCATGTCCAACTCTTTTGCAACCCCCTGGACTGTAGCCCACTAGGCTCCTCTGTCCATGGGATTTCCCAGGCGAAAATACTGGAGTGGGTTGCCATTTCCCACTCAAAGAGTTATGTCTTTTTTGCTAAATTACTTAATCCCTTTAAGCCCCAAATTTCCTCATCCTTAAAATGAAGATAGTATTACCTATGTCATAGGATTAAACAAGTACATAAAACTTGTGCATGTAAGACTCTTGGAAGAGGGTTTGTCATGTAATATGTCCTCAATAATGGCCACTATTATTATCATAGCTATTAATACCACCACCCACCACTTTGTGCTATTTCTTTATGAGAGAAAACCTTGATTAGGATATTTTAGTGAACTTTTAATAACATTAAAGTTAACATTTCCTTCAACTCTGAGTTTTTTTGCCTTTTACCTGAATGCTTGGGAAATATTGAGAGCAGGAGGAGAAGGGGACGACAGAGGATGAGATGGTTGGATGGCATCACTGACTCAATGGACATGGGTTTGGGTGGACTCCTGGAGTTGGTGATGGACAGGGAAGCCTGATGTGCTGCGGTTCATGGGGTTGCAAAGAGTCGGACACGACTGAGCGACTGAACTGAACTGAATGCTTTTTGAGCAGGGATTTATCTGTTATCATATTTGTATCATACTGTAGTTAAAAGTGATCAATTTTTGATTAACGTCACAGGAATAAGAAAGGATATAGTCACTGATTCCATACCCATGCCTCCGACAGCAATATCATATGATTATCATGATCTGAGGTGTAATAACCCTTTTCAGGCTTAGGGAAGGACTCTACCCCAACCATCCTCAGTAGTGTCTTAGGTCACATACATTTTCTTGGGACCTATATTGTTGTTGCCTTGAGAAAACTTGGCTTTTTCTGTTAAAAGCTAAAAATGCATTGTTTTTCCTTTACAGGGACTAAAACCAAACAGGGAAAAGAGTAGTTAGTGGCATTTTGTACAAAATTAACATATAAGCATGCTAAAAATTAAATTGTCAAAATGTGTAAAAGAAAATCATTTATTTTTCCCTGCTTCAAGCAAATGAAAGTTTGTTTTTCATGATGGAACAAATGAAGATTTTTTTGGACCATGTGGAAACAAGCTGAACTAATTTATTGCCAAATGTTGATCTGTGGCTATGAAGCTTTTCACCACTAACCTCAAAAAAATGACCTCACAAACGCTATGTCTGAAAGAAATCGCCAACTATTATTAATTCAATGACAGGCTTTGGACTGTGCTCTGATTCTTAGTGGATTAATAACTTTAAATTATTGTAATGATTATTTTTCCTCTAAAATGCACCAAAATTCTCTCCCCTTCAATCAGCCAAAACTATAGTATTTCCCCCTCTCGTCCCTTAGTCATCAAAAATACTGAATCTAATAGTCTGTGAGATCCTAGTTGACTTAAGTCCAGATATTGTCATCATAAAAATAAAAATTACATCAGCACTCTCCAGAGACCAGTAACTTGATTATTTCAAGTCACCTATACATGGTTTCCCCATTGATAGAATGTCACGAGATTAATAGTGAGACAAAGACCACTTCCTTCCTTCCTTCTCCCACACCAGAGGTCAGCTTGGTTTGAAGCCAGGACCTAGAATACTAATCTAGCCAAACAAAAATCATTTCTGGTTGAGAGGACAGATTGGCTATTTTGTTTTAAAACTGCCTCAAGACTGGGAGACTTTATGATGGTAGATTCAGAACTATTTAAATTCACTATATTATTTAGATAAGTTAAATAAGCAGGATGACAATATACACCCTACTTAGTTAACTTATTGAAAGGACTGACACTGAAGCTGAAGCTCCAATACTTTGGCCACCTGATGTGAAGAGCTGACTCATTGGAAAAGACCCTGATGCTGGGAAAGACTGAAGGCAAAAGGAGAAGGGGATGACAGAGGATGAGATGGTTGGATGGCATCACCAACTCAATGGACATGAGTTTGAGCAAACTCCAAGAAATGGTGAAGGACAGGGAAGCCTGGCATGCTGCAGTCCACGGGGATCACAAAGAGTCAGACATGACTGATCGACTGAACAGCAATACTTTTGAGACTTGCCAATCCAGGGACTTGGCTGCTTTAAGCCTGAGGAATCTGGAGAGACTATACTGAGGAGAAGGCACCCTTTGGTGTGAAGGAATCCAGTTTATGCTGTGGTGTTTAGTGGTATACCACCACTAAAGCAATAGCTAGACCGCCATTGATCAGGCGGCATATTGCAGGCTCTAAGAAAACCAGACAGTGATGTAGGATAAGGTCAGGTTAGCTGAATTTTTCAACTCTTGAGGCTATCAGAAGTCCGATCAAGCCAGATTCCAGAAGCTAGCTAAATGGCAGCTAACACTAGCTGGCATTGAGCTGGAGAGTGGGGACACAATTAAAAGCAATTTCAGGTTTTACTTAAGGAGAAGGGTGGGCTGGGAAACTGGATGTCTTTTGAGGAAGAACTCTGCAAGGATTCTAGAATCCAAGGGTTGCGCAGGTGAGGAACTCAGCAGGCTGTAGATGCCGGTGAACAGACGCATCAGAAGGAGCCTGACTATACGCTGTTTTCCCTTCCTCCATCTTTATATGTCAGCCTCCATCCACAAGCATCTATAGGAGACTTTGCAACAGAGCTTCAGTAGCCTCTTGAAACAGAGGCTGTATTCTCACAGCTGGATCCAGTTAAATGTCAGGCATTTCTCAGAGTATAAAATATTCCTCCAAACACTACTTCAGGATGATATAAATGGTCAAATATGTTTAGAAAATATTACAACCATATCCTCCCCAAGGAGATTCACAATGAACACTAACACATTCAGGCTCTCAGGGGTCTTCCAGTAAAATAGCTATTTAAATTTGTTTAACTCACCTCTCTCCAAATAGATTTGAGTTGAAACTTTTTGTGGTGGTGTGTCCCTCTTATGACACTGGGTTCTAGGGAACACCAGTTTGGAGACGCTTTTCTCAAGGAACTTCAGGGCCATTCGGGGCCTTCAGGAACAGCTGCCAGAAGGAGTCCATTCCTTCTGTCCCCTGTGGAGACGCTTCATCCAGCCTCACGTTGTGTTCAGTACAATTCCTGGGGTGCCACTCACTGAGACTACAAGGTGAATGACAGGCTTGTGTAGTCCATTTATCAGCCCCGGTCCGTTATGCATACAAGAGGCAGAAGAGGATAATCATTAAGAACAGGTTACCTAGGGACTTCTCTCGTGGTCCAGTGGTTAAGACTCCACACTCCCAATGCAGGGGGCCCGGGTTTGATCCCTGGTCAGGGAACTAGATCCCACATGCCACAATTAAGACCCAGCACAACCAAGTAGATAAAAATAAAATATATATATATATACACACATACACACACACATATATAAAAAGAGAGTACGTTACCTAGGTTCCAGTTCAAGCTCTTCACTTAGCCCAGACAAGATAGTTATTCCCTCTGTGATTCAATTTTCTCATATATCAAATACGGCTAGCAATAGTTTAATAGTATCCAATGTTATATATTATACAGTATACACATACTATATGTTGGTATAGTAACATGCAGTATAGTTATTTTTGTAGGCTTTTTGTAAGAAATATTAGTTATGTTTGTATAAAGCATTTAGAGTATGTTAAGTATTAGCTATTACTATTATAGTTCTTATTATCATCACATTTCTGTGTGATGGCGATCATAATGTAACTCTCATGTCAGCCACAATTGTCTATGAAATCTATAGCTTTGGACACGTTGCTTAAAAAGAATGATTACCTTCCCTTGGCATATGCCCTCCCAGTACACCTAGTCCATCTACTCCAAAGAGCAGGGATGAGCCTGTTTCCCTGTTTTGTATATGACAAGTTTATAGGAAGAGATTTTATTAATACTTGTATCAAGCTGAATCTGAAACGCCCACCAGATCATTGTAGATTTTTATGTGACTTCAGTTATATTTGATGAGAAAATGTATTTGGTGCAGGTCTGGGCATAAGGCTGGCGGATGAGCCCACATCCCTATATCATGGATTGTATCCAGCATCCCGTGGTTGACGACCACCTGCAGCTTACTCACTGCTGCCTGACTGCTCCACCTCTGGACCCTACCAATAGTCAGCTCTCAGTGCTTTGTGTACTGAACAGACGGTTAGGGCTTCCCTGGTGGCTCAGATGGTAAAGCGTCTACCTGCAATGTGGGAGACCTGAATGGCTACCCACTCCAGTACTCTTGCCTGGAAAATCCCATGGACGGAGGAGCCTGGTAGGCTTCAGTCCATGGGGTCGCTAAGAGTCTGACCCGACTGAGCGACTTCACTCCCTGAGGTCGGCAGTGGGTAGCAAACATATGCTGGTGTTTCTTCCTCTCTGTGTTCTGTCAGTTACATGATTTCCTTTCTTCTCTGTTTTTTTAAGACCAACGGAGAGAGGTCTTCACTAGATAATCAGAAACTGCTGAGTCCTTCCTGCCCTGTCCTTTCATTTTCAAATTGAGTTGTTAACCCTGTACAGACAGCCCCAGGGACACTCCCTCTAGTCATCTCTAGACCAATATTAGAGATACAAGTTTGGATTAATTTCGAAGTTTGACTCAGATGGCCTTTGACCCTTGGCAGTCAGCATCCTAAGTTGCATTTGTCCCAGGGTCCTTTGTCACAGGCCTCCAGGTGAGCTTTCAAACATATTCTGCTCCCCAGGATGGCCTCTTCCAGAGCCAAATTCCTGGAGTCTAGCAGGTATGAAAAGTTAATTTGTGCCTAGAAATGAGGAGACTGTGTCACAGAGGGATAAACAACTCACCTGGCCTGTGCAACTAGCAGTAGCAGTGAGATTTTAATTCTGGGGAGCCAGTCTCAGTTCAGATTAGACTTCCACTGTCCAAGTCTGGACTTGAAATTTAACCATGTCCGTGGGCCAAGGGCATGTCAAGTGCTGCTTTCCTTCTTTTGGTATCTTACACTTCCAGAGCACTCCTTTGGGCAAATGGGCCAACAGAAAGTAAACTAGCAAGTTTTCTAAGTCAAAAAGGTGTACCTTTCCAAAGATTGGTGGCTTTACTGAAATAAAAATAGTAGGAACTGTGATGTTTCATATTAGCTTCCCAGGTGGCTCAGTGGTAAAGAATCTGCCTACCAAGCTGGAGACACAGGTTCTATCCCTAGGTTGGGAAGATCCCCTGGAGAAGGAAATGGCAACCCACTCCAGTATTCTTGCCTGGGAAATCCCATGGACAGAGGAGCCTAGTGGGCTACAGTCTATGGGGGTCACAAAGAGTCAGACACGATTTAGCAACTAAACAGCAACAACAACGTGATGTTTCATGCCACTTTTAGGAAACGGTGGAATATAAAAATATTTTGCAGAAATTTATTGAAGCAACTGCTAGTGGCTGTCTGCAGCACTTTTAAACACTTATGAAAAATGTGCACATGACTCATGAAGGAGACAGTAAGTCACATAGGAAAATAAAATGATGCCAAAGAAATAAGCAAATAAGAGCAGTTATCCAGAACTGCCTTCCTAAACGTAGGACGTTGCTGAGATTAAAATTATTAGCAAGAAAGAATGTGTGACCTCCTGAGCTGCCATAGAGTTACTCACTAGACTTGCAGTGATGTGAGGTTCACGTGAGAGAATACGTGTGAAAAATTACTTTGAAAGGGAACTCGCAAAACCATCAGTCGTTATATTTGTTTTTAACAAACTTTGGAAGGCAGAGAAGATCTGCACTGGTGGAAATGGGCACAGGCCACACGTGAGAGAGCAGAGGTGGGACAGGGAGGGGTGTGTCAGGGTGTGAAACAGGGACCATGCTGGAAATAACGCCGCCTCCATAAATGGAACACTCTGCAGACTCTGAAAGAACGAGGCTGCCCGACATATAACGTGAAACATTTTCCAAGATGTTCTTGGAGTAGAAAAAGATGTTCTGTTCAGTAGGAAAAAAGCAAGATACAGAAAAGTGTGTATGATATGCTAACATCATTCTGTGTAAAAAAATCAAAACGCATGCACTCTCACCCACGCCTGCCTAAAGCGTCTCTGGAAAGAAAATCTCAAGCACCAGCAGCAGTAGCTCACTTTGAGGAGGGGACCTCGTGGGCCACAAGGACGTGAGAAAGAGTTTCCTTTCACTGATCCCTCTTGTATGGCTTTTGAGTTTTTTACTGTACGCATGTGCTATATATTCAAAACTAAAATTTCAAGGTTTTCCCTGCTGGCTCAGCGGTAAAGAATCCACCTGCCAATGCAGGAGACATGGGTTCGATCCCTGATCTGGGAAGATCCCACATGCCGTGCCACAACTATTGAGCCTGTGCTCTAGAGCCTGGGAGCCACAGCTACTGAGCCACTGGCCACAACTGTTGAAGCCCACGTGCCCTAGGGCCCCTCCTCTTGCAGCAAGAGAAGTCACCGCAATGAGAAACCCATGCACTGCAACTAAAGAGTAGCCCTCACTTGCCTCAACTGAAGAAAAGCCCACGCAGCTATGAAGACCAGCACAGCCAAAGATAAATAAATGAAAACCAAATTCTTGAAAAATTAAATTTGACACTAGATACAGCTAGATGAGATAAAGAAATAACTGGCAGAGGAACTCAATATAAATAAGAAATTTAGATTTCACAAGAATAGGTTGGAAGTCTCTGAGATTGTGAAATTGTATTCAATGCATTTATTCTGCTTTACTAAGTTTAGAAAACTGGGTTTTTAAAATATTGCTTCTTCCTAGGAATGTAATATTGGACAATTATCTTATAAGATCTTTGGTTTCTTCTTTTTTTTTTTTTATTTTGGTCAAAGAAAGGACAGACCTGACCAATAATTTTTCCCAAGTTCTTATATATGGTTTTTATTGTTTCCTTTTATTACAATGCTTAATAATGTATATTGTTTTCTTTTTAAAAATTCTCATTAGAAAATAGCTTTTAAAATTGTGTGTATAGAGGTTTTTCTGGGGAGGGCTGGGCGGAGGGGCCGCGGGGAGCCGTGACTCCCTCGGCTCGCCTGTAAGGGCTGAGGAAGATGCTGCCCGCACGCAGAACAGGGCCAAGGTTCTGGGTGCCACACGCCCGCGCTCAGAACTTGCAGACACAGTTAAAAAGTTCTCGGGGCCTTGGGAAAAAAAAAAAAACAAGAAAAAAAAAAAATTGTGTGTATAATTTCTGTCTTCACAAAGTAGTACTGAATAAATTGTTACATTAGAGTAAGCTTATTTTATAGCTCGTACTATACCATGAATAGCTATTGTCTAGCTTGTATAAAAAATCAAATGGATTCTCAGAAACTAGAGTTCAAAACTCTAAATCATTAGGTTGAGAACAATAGGAAATTGATGTCTTCAAATTATGAGATTGTTTAGGTTGGAGTGTATGCTGGTTGTAAATTATATACACAACAATGCTGACCTCAGTGGTGAAACAGGTTGAATTATGTTTTTAAGTTGTGCTACCCAAAAAATGCTACATAAATCAGTTTTTCTCAGGCTGCTAATTATTAATAAATAAGCAGTTTCCAGTGTTATTTGGAAAGCCAAATCCGCTTCTCTGTGGCCACTTCTCCCCCACATTTTCCATCCTTCCATTATTATAAGTAATGTTAAAGTGATGACAGTAACACATTCCTACATAGGTTTATAATGTGATATTTTACCAAGCTATCCCTGGAATTCTAGATTTTAAATTAGATCAAGTCAATCTGACTCAGAGTCAGCATTCACTTTGTTATTTCTCCTAAAAAGACTCCAAAAAATGACAATGATTATGGTATTCATTTACAAGAGTTTCAAAGTGTAAAATACCCAAGTACGTGTGTGTAAAGGATCCAAGGTGAGTAAGTGCAGAGTGGACCATCAGGTGATGGATTTCCCCACTCTCTGGGCCCTGCCATCTAGATCTAGGTGGATCCAGAGTCATCATGCACTTCCTGATCCACATGGAAACAAGCAGCCAGGTTGGATGTGTTTCCATGTCTTCATATGCATGTGTTCTGATCGTCCCCATCTCTGAGGAAAGCTTCTCTGTAGAGGTCAAGATTCATCTTGAAACGACAGAGAAAAATCAGAAGTTATATGCTACCCCATCCATCCTGTGGCCCTTATATTATCCCCTTCTAAAGGTAATGTTGTTGGGTAAATGTGTGAAGTTCTTGGGATGGTTTGATAGATTGTATTTTCATAGGCATCCCTTGGAGAAGGGAAAGGCTACTCACTCCAGTATTCTGGCCTGGAGAATTCCATGGACTATATAGCCCATGGGGTCGCAAAGAGTTGGACATGACTGAGCAACTTTCACTTTCGTGACTTTTACAAGTAATGCTCAGTGTATAGGAAATGTTTACATAAACAAAAAGACTTGAATGGCCCTTTTCAACATGGTTTGTCTTTTCAATTTAAAAGGTATGACGTTGGCATTGGCAGGAACATATCTATTGGTGAACTTTGCTCCAAATATAACTCAGGCTATCTCCGCAAGAACAGTACAGTATTACTTTGTTGGCTGGCAGTTCATGATCTACATGGTAAGAATTCTAAAAATTTTACTATCCCAGAAGCGATATTGTCTAGACCACTGGTACATGGAGATGTTGGAGAGCTAGTATAATCTTTTCTTCTCAGTGTTAATAACTCATTAAAATGTAAATATACTTGACCAATATTTGAAACACTAAATCAAAAATAGAAGTACCCCTGTTCCTTGGGTATTCTGTCCTTGGGGATAACTTATCACTGGAACAGTTTCCACAATTTATGGAATTTAATCCAGCAAAGTCCAGAGTCACATATTTTAGGAAACTCAAAAACACAAAACAAAAAAAAAAAAACAAAAAAAAAACCCTCTCTTCCCAAGTCAAAGGAAAGTACCTTAAGATATACTTTACTTCACTGAATTTTATTTAAGGTAGGTATTCTCTTCAAAAAAGCACTCATAGAGACCCATGCAATAGGCTGTCTGAAGAGAAATTGGACAATACTGAGAGGTGGGGAAAAGAAAAAACAGAATGAGCTGATGTAGAAATTGGAAGCCACTAATTGCAATTTTTTAAAAATTTGATGCAATGACTATGTCTGGTGGGTATTAAGAAAGAATGTGATTGAAATACTTGGCCTATAACTTGTTATGGAAGTCAGTTTAGATTGGAAAATAAGAATATTCTAGGAAAGACAGGCAGGAAGAAGAAAAATTGGGTTGTCTAGATCAGCATTTAACCAAGAACTGAATTGCTAAAATAGTTGTGAATTCAATAAAAAGAATCAAGGCACACAGAATCATACATTTTTAGGGTTAGAAGTGACCTCAAAAAGCTATCGGGCCCAGTGCTCTGCCTTTAAAACAGGTTCAGTTCAGTTCAGTTCAGTCACTCAGTCGTGTCTGACTCTGCAACCCCATGGACTGCAGCACACCAGGCCTCCCTGTCCATCATCAACTACCAGATGATGACTTTACTCAAACTCATGTCCATTGAGTCGGTGATGCCATCCAACCATCTCATCCTCTGTTGTCCCCTTCTCCTCCCGCCTTCAATCTTTCCCAGCATCAGGGTCTTTTCAAATGAGTCAGCTCTTCACATAAGGTGGCCAAAGTATTGAAGTTTCAGCTTCAACATTAGTCCTGCCAATGAACACTCAGGACTGATCTCCTTTAGGATGGTCTAGTTGGATCTCCTTGCAGTCCAAGGGACTCTCAAGAGTCTTCTCCAACACCACACACAGTTCAAAAGCATCAATTCTTTGGTGCTCAGCTTTCTTTATAGGCCAACTCTCACATCCATACGTGACCACAGGAAAAAACTATAGCCTTGACTAGAAGGACCTTTGTCGGCAAAGTAATGTCTCTGCTTTTGAACATGCTGTCTAGGTTGGTCATAACTTTCCTTCCAAGGAGTAAGCATCTTTTAATTTCATGGCTGCAAAAACCATCTGCAGTGATTTTGGAGCCTAAAAAAATAAAGTCTAACACTGTTTCCACTGTTTCCTCATCTATTTGCCATGAAGTGATGGGACCAGATGCCATGATCTTCGTTTTCTGAATGTTGAGCTTTAGGCCAACTTTTTCACTCTCCTCTTTCACTTTCATCAAGGGGCTCTTTAGTTCTTCTTCACTTTCTGCCATAAGGGTGGTGTCATCTGCATATCTGAGGTTATTGATATTTCTCCCAGGAATCTTGATTCCAGCTTGTGCTTCTTCTAGCCCAGCATTTCTCATGATGTACTGTGCATATAAATTAAATAAGCAGGGTGACAATATACAGCCTTGACGTGTTCCTCTCCTGATTTGGAACCAGTCTGTTGTTCCAAGCCCAGTTCTAACTGTTGCTTCCTGACCTGCATACAGATTTCTCAAGAGGCAGATCAGGTGGTCTGGTATTCCCATCTCTTTCAGAATTTTCCACAGTTTATTGTGATCCACACAGTCAAAGGCTTTGGCATAGTCAATAAAGCAGAAATAGATGTTTTTCTGGAACTCTCTTGCTTTTTCCATGATCCAGTGGATGTTGGCAATTTGATCTCTGGTTCCTCTGCCTTTTTGAAAACCAGCTTGAACATCTGGAAGTTCATGGTTCACATATTGCTGAAGCCTGGCTTGGAGAATTTCGAGCATTACTTTACTAGCATGTGAGATGAGTACAATTGTGCAGTTGTTTGAGCATTCTTTGGCATTGCCTTTATAAAATAGTTTAATCCTGCTTTATACCTATTATTTATGCCTGGTGTTTGCAGGGACATGGCAAACTGCTCTCAGCGTGATGTGACTCAGGATGTTACAGCAGGAACCGTAGAGTATTGCACTATTGTGTAACCGTTCCTAGCGAGGTGACCAGAAGCCTGTATATCTTACCATCTCTGATACATAGTTCTGACCACTGGGACACAAGTGTTTACAGGGCTTTTCTGTTTATATCTCCCACTCTTCTCCTGTCTCTTACTCACCTAAGATCTGTTAAAAAAAAATAAATTCCTCATACACTGCTGCTGCTGCTGCTAAGTCGCTTCAGTCGTGTCCGACTCTGTGCGACCCCATAGACAGCAGCCCACTAGGCTCCTCTGTCCCTGGGATTCTCCAGGCAAGAACACTGGAGTGGGTTGCCATTTCCTTCTCCAATGCAGGACAGTGAAAAGTGAAAGTGAAGTCGCTCAGTCGTGTCCAACTCTTAGCGACCCCATGGACTGCAGCCCACCAGGCTCCTCTGTCCATGGGATTTTCCAGGCAAGAGTACTGGAGTAGGGTGCCATTGCCTTCTCCGCCTCATACACTCAGTTCAGTTCACTTGCTCAGTCGTATCCAACTCTTTGCAACCCCATGAATCGCAGCACGCCAGGCCTCCCTGTCCATCACCAACTCCGGGAGTTCACTCAGACTCACGTCCATCAAGTCAGTGATGCCATCCAGCCATCTCATCCTCTGTCGTCCCCTTCTCCTCCTGCCCCCAATCCCTCCCAGCATCAGAGTCTTTTCCAATGAGTCAACTCTTCCCATGAGGTGGCCAAAGTACTGGAGTTTCAGCTTCAGCATCATTCCCTCCAAAGAAATCCCAGGGCTGATCTCCTTCAGAATGGACTGGTTGGATCTCCTTGCAGTCCAAGGGACTCTCAAGAGTCTTCTCCAACACCACATTTCAAAGGCATCAATTCTTTGGCACTCAGCCTTCTTCACAGTCCAACTCTCACATCCATACATGGACACTGGAAAAATCATAGCCTTGACTAGACGGACCTTTGTTGGCAAAGTAATGTCTTTGCTTTTCAATATGCTATCTAGGCTGGTCATAACTTTCCTTCCAAGGAGTAAGCGTCTTTTAATTTCATGGCTGCAGTGATTTTGGAGCCCAAAAAAATAAAGTCTGACACCGTTTCCACTGTTTCCCCATCTATTTCCCATGAAGTGATAGGACCGGATGCCATGGTCTTCGTTTTCTGAATGTTGAGCTTTAAGCCAACTTTTTCACTCTCCACTTTCACTTTCATCAAGAGGCTTTTGAGTTCCTCTTCACTTTCTGCCATAAGGGTGGTGTCATCTGCATATCTGAGGTTATTGATATTTCTCCCGGCAATCTTGATTCCAGCTTGTGTTTCTTCCAGTCCAGCGTTTCTCATGATATACTCTGCATATAAGTTAAATAAGCAGGGTGACAATATACAGCCTTGACGTACTCCTTTTCCTATTTGGAACCAGTCTGTTGTTCCAAGCCCAGTTCTAACTGTTGCTTCCTGACCTGCATACAGATTTCTCAAGAGGCAGGTCAGGTGCTCTGGTATTCCCATCTCTTTCAGAATTTTCCACAGTTGATTGTGATCCACACAGTCAAAGGCTTTGGCATAGTCAATAAAGCAGAAATAGATGTTTTTCTGGAACTCTTTTGCTTTTTCCATGATCCAGCAGATGTTGGCAATTTGATCTCTGGTTCCTCTGCCTTTTCTAAAATCAGCTTGAACATTAGGAAGTTCATGGTTCATGTACTGCTAAAGCCTAGCTTGGAGAATTTTGAGCATTACTTTACTAGCATGTGAGATGAGTGCAATTGTGCGATAGTTTGAGCATTCTTTGGCATTGCCTTTCTTTAGGATTGGAATGAAAACCGACCTTTTCCAGTCTTGTGGCCACTGCTGAGTTTTCCAAATTTGCTGGCGTATCGAGTGCAGCACTTTCACAGCATCATCTTTTAGGATTTGAAATAGCTCAACTGGAATTCTATCACCTCCACTAGCTTTGTTCATAGTGATGCTTCCTAAGGCCCACTTGACTTCACATTCCAGGATGTCTGGCTCTAGGTCAGTGATCACACCTTCGTGATTATCTGGGTCATGAAGATCTTTTTTGTACAGTTCTTCTGTGTATTCTTGCCACCTCTTCTTAATATCTTCTGCTTCTGTTAGGCCCATACCATTGCTGTCCTTTATCGAGCCCATCTTTGCATGAAATGCCCCCTTGGTATCTCTGATTTTCTTGAAGAGATCTCTAGTCTTTCCCATTCTGTTGTTTTCCTCTATTTCTTTGCATTGATCGCTGAGGAAGGCTTTCTTATCTCTTCTTGCTATTCTTTGGAACTCTGCATTCAGATGTTTATATCTTTCCTTTTCTCCTTTGCTTTTCACTTCTCTTCTTTTCACAGCTATTTGTAAGGCCTCCCCAGACAGCCATTTTGCTTTTTTGCATTTCTTTTCCATGGGGATGGTCTTGATCCCTGTCTCCTGTACAGTGTCACGGACCTCATTCCATAGTTCATCAGGCACTCTATCTATCAGATCTAGGCCCTTAAATCTATTTCTCATTTCCACTGTATAATCATAAGGGATTTGATTTAGGTCATACCCGAATGGTCTAGTGGTTTTCCCTACTTTCTTCAATTTAAGTCTGAATTTGGTAATAAGGAGTTCATGATCTGAGCCACAGTCAGCTCCTGGTCTTGTTTTTGCTGACTGTATAGAGCTTCTCCATCTTTGGCTGCAAAGAATATAATCAGTCTGATTTCGGTGTTGACCATCTGGTGATGTCCATGTATAGAGTCTTCTCTTGTGTTGTTGGAAGAGGGTGTTTGCTATGACCAGTGCATTTTCTTGGCAAAACTCTATTAGTCCTTGCCCTGCTTCATTCTGTATTCCAAGGCCAAATTTGCCTGTTACTCCAGGTGTTTCTTGACTTCCTACTTTTGCATTCCAGTCCCCTATAATGAAAAGGACATCTTTTTTGGGTGTTAGTTCTAAAAGGTCTTGTAGGTCTTAATAGAACCGTTCAACTTCAGCTTCTTCAGCGTTACTGGTTGGGGCATAGACTTGGATTACTGTGATATTGAATGGTTTGCCTTGGAAACGAACAGAGATCATTCTGTCGTTTTTGAGATTGCATCCAAGTACTGCATTTCAAACTCTTTTGTTGACCATGATGGCCACTCCATTTCTTCTGAGGGATTCCTGCCTGCAGTAGTAGATATAATGGTCATCTGAGTTAAATTCACCCATTCCAGTCCATTTGAGTTCGCTGATTCCTAGAATGTCGACATTCACTCTTGCCGTCTCTTGTTTGACCACTTCCAATTTGCCTTGATTCACGGACCTGACATTCCAGGTTCCTATGCAATATTGCTGTTTACAGCATCGGACCTTGCTTCTATCACCAGTCACATCCACAACTGGGTATTGTTTTTGCTTTGGCTCCATCCCTTCATTCTTTCTGGAGTTATTTCTCCACTGATCTCCAGTAGCATATTGGGCACCTACTGACCTGGGGAGTCCCTCTTTCAGTATCCTATCGTTTTGCCTTTTCATACTGTTCATGGGGTTCTCAAGGCAAGAATACTGAAGTGGTTTGCCATTCCCTTCTCCAGTGGACCACATTCTGTCAGATCTCACCACCTGTCTTGGGTTGCCCCACTGGCATGGCTTAGTTTCATTGAGTTAGACAAGGCTGTGGTCCTAGTGTGATTAGATTGACTAGTTTTCTGTGAGTATGGTTTCAGTGTGTCTGCCCTCTGCTGCCCTCTTGCAACACCTACCGTCTTACTTGGGTTTCTCTTACCTTGGGCGTGGGGTATCTATTCACGGCTGCTCCAGCAAGGCGCAGCTGCTGCTCCTTACCTTGGACGAGGGGTATCTCCTCACCACCACCCTTCCTGACCTTCAACGTGGGATAGCTCCTCTAGGCCCTCCTGCACCCACGCAGCCACCGCTCCTTGGACATGGGGTTGGCCCTCCCTACCGCCGCCCCTGGCCTTGGGCATGGGGTTGGTCCTCCTGGCCAATGCCCCTGACCTTGGACTTGTGTAGCTCTTCTCAGCCGTTCCTGCACCGTTGCAGCCTGGCACTCTCGGCCGCTGCCTCGACCTCGGATGTGGGGTAACTCCTCTTGGCCACCGCCCTTCGGGCATGGGGTTCTCCCGGCTTCTGCCCCTGACCTCGGATGTGGGGTAGCTCCTCTCGGCTACACTTAGTGCTCTGGTTGCAGCTGCCCACCTCATACACTACACACCCTTTAATAAACTAACCGATTTCCCCTCTAAACACCACCAAAAATGTATTCCCCTCTACCCTCTCAGCTCCCAGTCACTCCTCACTCATCATAATGTGGTAGATCCCTCCCCAAGAATTGCTGGATGGAGGTGCTGCATTGGTCGTGATCCTTCTTGCCTCTTGTGCAGCGTTTTCTGACAGCCCACTCTCTTCTCCTGGCATCGCTCTTGTCCCGGGCTTCTTCAGTTTGTTTTCCCTGTTTCTCTTCCTCTTGTCTGAGCAGTCCATCCCAGGCTCTTGGTGGGCACCTCCTCCCCTTCAACATCCTCTTATCTTTCCATGCTGCACAACCCTTCCAGGGTTTTCTGGAGTGATCTCATTGCCTACTCCACCACCATCATTCTTTAGAAAGACTTTCAAATCCAGACTTGCATCTCCTTCTCAGATCTCTCCTGACCCCAAAGCTATGTTTTCATCTGTCCGCTTATTACCACCAATTCAATGAGTTTGAGCAAACTCCGGGAGAGAGTGAAGGACAGCGAAGCCTGGCATGTTACATTCCAAGGGGTCTCGAAGAGTCAGACACGACTGAGGGGATGAACTACAGCAACTTATTCCTTATTCCTTTTTGGATATCCCATAGAGTCTGCAGGACTAACATCTCAAAAACTGAACTCAATATCTTCTCCCCTAAACTCCCTCCTCTCTTAAATTGGAAGGTTCCCCTTACCCCCATCCTCCAGCAAACTTTAGGAGTGGGCTTTCCAATTCAGAGTAGGCTTCCTCAGGTCTATCGTACTTTGTCCCCCCTTCCGTCTTTTATCTTCCTACTTTCCACTGTACCCAGTCCTTTAACTATTAAAGCTTTCATTAATCATATCTAAGCACTAGAAGGACTCTGAGTATTTCGTGATAGTCTAGACTTGAAGTCCTACCAACACATTATTATTCTTTGCCTACAGGCAAAACAAATTCTTCATCCGGTAAGAAAAGGGTCACAGAGTCTGTAACCAGAAAATTAAAAGCCTGCACTGAATCCTTTGGAGATTAAAGATGCATCAAGACTTATTTCCTGGAATAAACAGCATTGTTTGATGATGATGTATTTTATATTGTTTTAGTACCAGAGAAAACATTTTAAAAGAACAAAACTACTTTTTTAAGCCTTATAATTCCACAAAAATGTACGCTGAAGTAATTGCATTTTTCTGTTTTCCAAAGGTAAATCTTAAGTTAATTTATTCACAAATTCATCCAACTAATTTAGTCACCTAGAATATAGAGGAGAATTCCTGAAGCAGGAATTTTACAGTCCTGGGAGAGACTCATATTTCTGTAAAACAATGAAAGTATATTTGAAAATAAATGTCACCAAAAATGCAAATAATTACAGATATATATAAGACAGCATAAAATGAACCTTAAATAGAGTCACCTTTGAATAACAATATTGGCATTAGACTCTTAGGGGAATAGATCGATATTATCTTAGTTTATCTCAGTTTGGAATTTAATCCATTATATGTTACATCTCTAAAGACTCTAGAAGTTATCAATTATATACTAAGATCTTGACTTGAAGTTTGGTTTTAAGTCTGTTAACATGTACATGATTAATATTTAATCCTTCATCGTGCCAGGTTCTGTACTTTTTCTGCAAACCATGATTGCAGAGATCATAATGATAGTAATTAAGGCAATTCTTTGAAGAAACGTTCATCTAACTGTTTTTATATTGCATATTATTTATATGGTGGTTGTATTATATCTTGTATTTGTATATTACACCAAGTATAAATACAACACCTGAACTGCCTTTTGAGACTGATCAAATAAGCAGTAAAATGAATGACAATATTTTACAATCTAAACAAATTTTACATATCTCAAAAGGGGATTGTAAAGTCATATTATCGGAGAAGGCAATGGCACCCCACTCCAGAACTCTTGCCTGGAAAATCCCATGGGTGGAGGAGCCTGGTGGGCTGCAGTCCATGGGGTCGTGAAGAGTCGGACACGACTGAGCGACTTCACTTTCACTTTTCACTGTCCTGCATTGGAGAAGGAAATGGCAACCCACTCCAGTGTTCTTGCCTGGAGAATCCCAGGAACTAGGGGAGCCTGGTGGGCTGCCATCTATGGGGTCTCACAGAGTCGGACACGACTGAAGCGACGTAGCAGCAGCAGCAGCAAAGTCATATTATAGACCAGCTAAGGGCATCTCCTTTAATCATGTGTTTAGCTGTCTCAGGTCAATATCCATCTTCCCTTTAAGGATTACATGAAGTGGAAGCCTCAGAAACAAGGCCCAACCTCTGAGCTGGGACTCTTTGGGGAAGGAAGACAATTTGAGAAGCCTGGTGTCTACTACTCAGAGAGGAATGAAATGTCCTTTGCTCATCCACTAAAACTTACTTTCCCACCTGGTGCTTGCCAAAAAGCAAAAATCAATCAGGTTTTCAAGGTCAAACTAGCTTGGAGAGATGCTGTGAAACATACGTGGCCCCCTGAGAAATTCATCATTTCCGTTAGCACATTAAAAACTAGAAGTCCTTTAGGGAAGAGTTAGATTTAACCTTGTTAATCCTGCCCTGCCCAGGCTTATTTGACCACGAGGCCCTTTTCTCAATGGGCCTTTTGTTGAATAGCAACTATGAATACCTCGTCAGAACCCACATGAGGGGCCGTGGCTCTGAGTCTCAGTTACTCTGTGTTCTTTGGCAGGCTTGATTGTGGCTGGCTAATTTTTTTTTTTTTTTTGCATACCCAGATTTCCCCACAGACTATTCTCCTTCACAAAATAATCTGCATGGTGCTCATTTTCTCTCCACCAGAAAAAAAATAAGCAGAAGCAGGGGCCCAGCCAGTCGTTTGGTGTGATTTTCTACCCCAAAGCCCATTATTAAGTCAGCCTTTCCGGCAAAAGCTGCTTCAACCCACCAGCAGGTGTTAAAACCTGAAAGGAGAAAACTCTGTTTGTGTAAGCCCTCTGTGTCTGGTGCATGAGGTTCACCTGCTTGGTTGTCTGAATGTAAGAAGCACTCACAGGTCTGCACTCAGACCCACTTCTGCAGCCGAGGTCACCAACCTCACTGAGCAGGTTGAGCCCTGTGCCCGCTCCGACCATGTTGCGTCCTTCACCCGGGCTGCAAGCAGCCCTAGACATTGGCAGATGGGGAAGCCCAAGTAGCGAGGTTCAGTAACTTATCTGAGGTCACATAAACACTAAGTGAAAGAGCCAGAATTCAAAACCAGGTGGACCACTTCTGGGGTACACGCTCCAATTCATTCCCCACCCACCTCTCCATGCAGAATCGATACAGGCTGACCTCCAAGCATCAGACCTTTGTCCAGACTGGGCTTTAGAGAGAATCTTTGCAGAGCCCATTTCTTTTGGACAAGGACACTATATCAAAAGCTACACTTTCAGAGAGAACTTGAGAAGATGAGATGACTGCAGGCTCGGAATTTGGTACTGGGAGTGGGGTTTCCAGTGGTGAAATGTTGTGTATCTCTCTTGTCACACCATCCCATGGACTGCCAGTGCTCTTTTTGCCACTGAAAACAAAGTGATTGTTATTGTTGTTGTTGAGTCGTTAAGTTGTGTCTACTCTTTGTGACGCCATGGATTGCAGCACACCAGACTCCTCTGTCCTTCACTATCCTCCCAGAGTTTGCTCAAATTCATGTCCGTTGAGTTGGTGATGTTAGCTAACCACCTCATCCTCTGCCGAAAACAGGGTGAGGAGTGCCTTTAAATTCAATTAGAGAATGAATCCAGAAAACCCAGAATCAATTCAGAAAACTCATCCTGAAGATTTTGTTCCTCTGGAAAGACTTCAAGTACCCAAACCTGAATTAGTTTCCTATGTTTCCTATAACCAACTGTCACACAATTTAGTGGCTTAAAACAATGCGATTTTATTTTCTTAACAGTTTTGAAAGTCAGAGATTCAACATGGGTCTCATGGACTAAAATCAAGATATTGGCAGAGCTGTATTCCTTGCTAGCGCCCCTGGGGAAGAATCTGTTTCCTTGCCTTTTCCAACTTCTAGAGGCGGCCAGCATTCCTTGACTTGGGTCTTTCTCATGTTACATCTCTCTCTGACCGCAGCTGGGAAGGTTCTCTGCTTTTAAGGACCCTTGTGACTACTCTGGGCCCACTTGGACAATCCAGGATAATCTCTGCATCTCAAGGTCCATAGCCTTAATCATGTCTGGGAAGCCCCTTTGCTGTGTAATATAACATGCACACAAGTTCCAGAGACCAGGGCATGGACATCTTGAGATGGGGTGGGACATTACCCTACCTACCAGTGGAAACCCCTCTGAGCCTTGGTATCCTTATCTGTAAAATGAGGATAATAGTAGCACCCACCTTCTGAGACGGTTGTGAGAATTAAATGAATTTGTACAAGTTAAGCATGTGGAGAGCATGCACCCTGTGCTGTTATTACTTCTGGCCTCTGAGATAGCAGTGAGCAAAGCTGCTTCTTCTGGGTTGCAGCAACCTGCAGAAGTCACAGCTTCTTTAATACTGAATTTTTGTTCAGAGAGGAGGGAAAATGTTACTAAGAAAAAAATTAACATTAACTCATGCGGCTTGGATATCTTACTCCTGGGAGCTCTGTGATCTCTTGCCACAGGACAGAACCCAGGGGCAAATAACAGTCATTCTGTGAATAACAGAAACTCATATTTTATTGATCTGAAATCATAGAGATGAAGTTTGCAAAAAAAGTCACATGTGATTTTTTAAACTGATAGCTACCAAAATCCCCCGCAAAAAAATAATCGGCATGCTAACAGGTTGAGCTAACATGCTCTATGCCTTGGTGTAGGAATGGCTGCCTTCCCTCCAGCCACAAATACCATGATCCCAAAGGCTGCTGGGAGCTGTCTGTAACTGCGTCACGTGAGAAATGGACTCCTCTGGTTGAGGGGAGACCAAGCTGAGAGGGATGTTTCGGTTTTCATGGCAGCTTTCGGGAAGGTGAAGAGATAAGAGTTGAAAAGATTTTGTAGCACAACCTGATTAAATTAAAGGTCTGGCAAATAAGTCCTATAAGAAAAAGTTAAAATAATTGGTTTCATTTGCCAGGAAAAAGACAAGACTAAGGGATGAGTTAATCTTCCGTATTAGATGAAAAGGTTTTAAGTGAGAAAGATATGATCCTGCTGCTTTCCATACCCACAGAGGATTAAAGGGAGAAACAAAGCAATGGGTGAAACCTTGAGTTGGAACAAGAGACATTTGTGTTTATTTAGAAAAGACTCCATGAGTAAAATGCAATCCTGAAAGTAGTGAAATCCCCAACTGCCGGGGTCCAGCCCCGGCTGATCCAGGGTATTAGAAGGAGAGACGGCTTCAGCGACCTATTTATTTAAATATTCATTAAAGATATAAAGAGTAATAGAATGAGGATAGCTCAGTAGGAAAATTCAGTGGAGAAAAGAGGCTGAGTAGCTTGGTTTACGCGGAAAATCAATATAACCTGTGACACCAGGTTAGCTCTGACCACGGAGGCCACAGGCACCCTCTTGAATAGCGGAAGGTGCCCCACCTTAGACACCTTCTCTAGTGGGTCTTAGAAGCCCAGGCAAATAAATGGTCGCAGAGGACCTTCGCGCTCCAGATGGAGACTCAGCTGGAAATTGAGGAGGAGAATGACATGGGGAGACCAAGCTTTGGTGAGCAAGGCCCGTAGCTTTATTTTCAACGGGGGGTTTTTATACCCTAAGTTACACATAGAGGATAATAGGGGATGCCAAGTCAGCAGTCTTTGATCCTTATCAAAAACCAGGGTTTCTTTCCTGCAAATTTATCGTATACAAATGGTTTAGGTGATTTACATCATCTTCTGGCCAGAAGGCCTATTAACATTTTATGACTCTTGACAAAGACTTGTTTTCTCTAAGAGTAATTATTTTAAGGTTTGGCGCCATCTTCCGAAGGTGTTAGATAAAATTGCATTCCTATAAGGCAGATGTGTAATGGGTTTACAACAAAGGAAAGAATTTATTACCTTAAGGATATAAAGTCGCTAACACTAAGGCCACTACTTATTTTTTCTACATACCAACTATATTAATTAATACATATTCAAGGATACAATACAGGGGATGTGAAAACTTGGCAACAAGCATTGGTTCATCAATGAAATCTTTTACTAGTTTTAATCTGACAGTTTCTAACTCTCTGAGAGGCTCTAAGCTATTTGAATATCTTAAGCTTCCCATGCCCCTCGAGGCTGGGAGACTGTAAACAATCGTATGCATAGCTGTAGGAGTCCGGGTAAACTTGTCAGGCGAGTTAGAGAGCTATCTGAGGGGTTTGGATTTAAACACTCTTAATTGCCCAGGAACTTTATTAATTGGAGCTGTAAGTTAACTCTTTGACAGAGAGAGCGAGATGGTGGTGGGGGACAGCCCCCAGTAAAGTCAGAGGTGAGAGCACAAAGCAATAAAGTAGGCAGACTCTGGTTTTGGGGGGTAGATGCTCGAGAATATCCGGGGGGACTCCCGAGGCTCGATCCCGCCTTTGCGTATGCCGAGCCTCCTTCCTCATGACCTTTGTCACGAGTGGAATGCCTCACCGGCTCCTGGCACCCAACTCTCATCATTTTTAAGAAAGAAAAAAAAAAAAAAAAAACTAGTGCTGATATTTTTACGTGTCCAATGTAAACATTCATATTTATAATTTCAGTCCAGAGATACTGTCTCTTTGGGAGAAAGAAAAGAGCTTTGCTTCAGGTATCTTGTTGTGGTTGATCAGTCGCTAAGTCATATCTGACTCTTCGTGACCTCATGGACTGCAGCACACCAGGTTTCCCTGTCCTTCACTATCTCCCTGAGTTTGCTCAAATTGTGTCAGTGATGCCATCCAACCATCTCATTCTCTGTCACCCCCTTCTCCTCCTGCTCTCAATCTTTCCCAGCCTCACTGTCTTTTCACTGAGTCAGCTCTTCGCATCAGGTGGCCAAACTATTGGAGCTTCAACATCAATCCTTCCAATGAATATTCAGGATTGATTTCCTTTAGGATTGACTGGTTTGATCTCCTTGTTGTCCAAGGGACTCCCAAGAGTCTTCTCCAGCACCACAGTTCAAAAGCATCAATTCTTCAGTGCTCAGCCTTCTTTATGACCCGACTCTCATACTTGTACATGACTACTGGAAAAACCATAGCTTTGACTGTAAGCACCTTTGTCGGCAAAGTGATGTCTCTGCTTTTTAATATACTGCCTAGTTTTATCATAGCTTTCCTTCCAAGGAACGGTCACCATTCGCAGTGATTTTGGAGCCTGAGAAAATAAAAGTCTGTCACTGTTTCCACTTTTTCCCCATCTATTTGCCATGAAATGATGGGACAGGATGCCATGATCTTAGCTTTTTGAATGTTGAGTTTTAAGCCAGTTTTTTCACTCTCCTCTTTCAACTTCCTCAAGAGGCTATTTAGCTCCTCTTCAAGTTTTTCCCATTAGAGTGGTATCATCTGCATATCTGAGGTTGTTGATATTTCTCCTGGCAGTCTTGATTCCAGCTTGTGATTCACCCAGCCTGGCATTTCATATGATGTACTCTGCATATAAGTTAAATAAGCAGGATGACAATATCCAGCCTTGATGGACTTCTTTCCCAATTTTGAACCAGTCCATTGTTCCATGTCTGGTTCTGTTACTTCTTGATGTATATACAGGTTTCTAAGAAGACAGGTAAGGTGGTCTGGTAGTCCCATCTCTTTAAAAAATTTTCCATAGTTTGTTGTGATCCACACAGTCAAAGGCTTTAGCATAGTCAGTGAAGGAAGATGTTTTTCTAGAATTCCCTTGCTTTCTTTATGACCCAATGGATGATGGCAATTTAATTTCTGGTTCCTCTGCCTTTTCTAAATCCAGCTTGTACATCTGGAAGTTCTTGATTCACTTATTGCTGAAACTTAGCTTGAAGGATTTTGACCATTACCTTTCTAGCATGTGGAATGAGTGCAATTGTATGGTAGTTTGAACATTCTTTGGCATTGGCCTTCTTTGGGATTAGAATGAAAACTGACCTTTTCCAGTCTTGTGGCCACTGCTGTGTTTTCCAAAGTTCCTGATGTATCGAGTGCAGCACTTTAACAGCATCATCTTTAAGGAATAGTTCAGCTGGAATTCTATCACCTCCACTAGCTTTGTTCATAGTAATGCTTCCTAAGGCCCACTTGACTTCACACTCCAGGATGTCTGGCTCTAGGTGAGTGACCACACCATCATGCCTATCTGGGTAATTCAGATCTTTTTTGTATAGTTCTGTGTATTCTTGCCCCCTCTTCTTAATCTCCTCTTCTTCTGTTAGGTCTTTGCCATTTCTGTCTTTATTGTGCCATCCTTGCATTGCTCCCTTGGTATCTCTAATTTTCTTGAAGAGATCTCTAGTCCTTCCCATTCTATTGTTTTCCTCTATTTCTTTGCATTGTTCACTTAAGAAGTCTTTCTTCTCTCTCCTTGCTACTCTCTGGAACTCTGCATTCACTTGGGTATATCTTTCCATCTCTTCTTTGCCTTTCACTTCTCTTATTTTCTCAGGTGTTTGTAAGGTTTTCTCAGACAACTTTTGGATTATCTTAAGGACCTCAAAAAAGAAAAAAAAAACTAAAAAATAAAATTGAGGGTTCAAAATTATACTCGTTTTCTTAAAGGAAGGAAAATTTTAGACATTCAGTCAATTAATACTTATTGAATACTCAGTTTATTAGACATTTGGTCTGTTTTTTGGCAAACTGTTGATAATAAATTTGATGTATAATTGACTCATTAATTCCAAAAATACTTATTGAGTGACCAACTGAGTGCCAGGCACCGGAGGCAGAAAAGGTTCCTGTTCTTACAGAGCTGATGTGCTGGTGGAGACAGACAAGAAACAAACACATGGACAGGTCATGGTTAAGACACTCTACAGTTGCCACCTGAAGTCGAGGTTGTGAAAGGATGACTAGGTGACTCTGTTAGAACAGAATGATCTAGGAAGACCTCTCCAAGGGTCTGAGTGACTAGGAATCATTGTGCAAACAAAAGCTCAGGGAAAGCGCATTCCAGGCAGGGCAAACTGTCAGTGCAAAGGCCCAAAGGCAGGAGCAGCCTGAGAACCACAAAGAACCAAAGTGGGGCGGTGGGGAAGCCGTTGTAGCTACTGCAGGTGGACCATCCATGAGCCAGCCATACCCGATGATGAGGTCCCAGGAGTCTTAAGCAAAGGAATGACTAGGTCTAATTTATATTTTTACTACATGTATCATCCTGGATGAATCTTATAATACACAGTGGGAAAAAAAAAGCAAATGAGCAAAGGCAAGTATATGACTCCACTTGTATAAAGAACAAATGTGTAAAAATAAATAGTATCATTTGGGAATGCATAGAAACATAATTAAAGAAAATGAATGGTAAACACAAAATTCAATATAGTGGTTCCTGGGGAGGCCACAGAAGGGGAGAGCAGCTGTGAAGGGAAGACTTCACGGAGATTGATGGGTTCTCGTCTCAGGTTGGGTAGAGGGCACAGTGGTACTTGTCATAGTACTGTAAATACCTAATATGTATATCAGACAAGTAATGAGTCTCTATGAATGAAATAGTTCATTATCCAAATTGCATTTTTAAATGACTCCTCTAGTTGCTCAATGGCTGGATGATTAAGAGACAGGAGTCAAGTCAAAGACAAAGTAGAAGCTGTTGCAACAGTCAGAGAGGGTGGGGGGAGGGAGGGAAAGAGAGGACTTTTCAGCTTGTGCAACAGGGCACCTCCTAAGGGGGTGGGGGCCCACTAGGAACAGGCAGAGAAGCTAGGCGATCATGAATTAAGTGTTGCCCAAACCAGTGAAGAAAATGTGTATTGAGTCCTGGTTTCCATCCTATCAGCTACCTTGGGCATAAGTAAAGTGTTACAGATATTATTATTATGGTATATAATACCATAATATGGTTACAGATATTAATAATATGGTATATTATTTTTATAACAAGAGTCAAACTGTGTTTCCAGGGGCTTCCCTGGTGGTCCAGTGGCTGAGAGTCTGCGCTTAGTGCAGGGGGCAGAGTTCAATCCCTGGTCAGGGATCTAGACCCCACTTGATGCAATGAAAGATCCAGCATGCTGCAACTAAGACCCCACACAGCCAAATAAATAAATTAAATATATTTAAAAGGAAAAAAATTTTTGTTTCCAAAACCACACACAAAAAAATAGTCCTCTAAATGTTGTACCATTGATTCTTTATTTTTGTTATCACTGGAATGAGCCATAACAATTCAACCTTGTTGATGGAGAGGGAGAAAAAAGAGTTAAGTGTTAGGATTTCTCTGGCAGTCCAGTGGTTAAGATTCCGCACTTCTACCGCACGGTATATGGGTTCCATCCCTGGTCAGGGAACTAAGATCCTACAAGCCCCATGGTACAGCCCCTCCCCCTCAAAGAGTGTTAAGTGTTGCCCATATTCATATGATATGGCTGTTGAACATGCCCGTGGGAATGTCTGGTCGATGCCTGGGTAAATGAGACTGGAGTTGCAGGGAGAACTGGAGATCTAGAGCTGGGTGTCATTGCCCTGTAGGTGGTGGTAGAACTCTTGAGTCTGGATGGCTGAGGCTCCTTATGTTGTTCTCATGTATTTAGAATTGTCCTTGGGAACTCTAGTCACCCTCAACCCTCATATGATACTCATTGCAAAATCAAAAAGTGGCATTCTGAAGACTTTGTGTAGAATAATTTAAACTTTACTCTTCCTATTTCCCTTTCTAGATTTTAGAAATATTAGTTTTCTGCATTCTCCTGTATTTCCATAAAAGAAAAGGAATGAAACATATTGTGATACTGCTAACCCTGGTGGCACTCCTAGGTAAGGATATGTCTTATTTTCTAATTCTCTAATCTAGCCATGCTAAGTCATAAAGGAGTTTAGAGGAGAAAAATTTGAGCATTCTGTTTTTTCTCATTGTTTCTACTTTTGAATTCTGATCTGTAGAAAGAAACTCCCAGTTATGCCAATTATACTTTGCATGTCCATTGCTACAATAGATATGTGTTTATTTTTTTAGTATATTAAAGGAGTTCTTGCCTGGAGAATCCCAGGGACAGGCAGCCTGGTGGGCTACCGTCTATGGGGTCGCACGGAGTCGGGCACGACCGAAGCGACTTAGCAGCAGCAAAGGAATTTTACTTCTTGATAATTCTCTTTACTCTCTGACAATTTGAGGGTTTTGTGTTTTTTTTTTTGCAGTAAATAATTAAAGAAACAACTGAATCAACCCAATTGAAACTTCTATATCAGAAATGAACTATCAAAGCCTATCCTGTTTACATTTTTTAAAGAAAATTTTAAAACATGGCTAATATGAAACACAAATGTGAGCAGTATGATTTTTTTTGTTCTTATTTATTTATTTTTGGCTGCATCAGGTCTTAGTTGAGGCATGCGGGACTTTTCATTGTGGTATGCAGGCTCAGAACATGTGGGTTGTCTAGCTGATGCCTGCAAGCTCAGCAGTTGAGGCCCATGGGCTTAGTTGCCCCACCGTGTGTGGGATCTTATTCCCCAACCAGGGAATCGAACCCATGTCCCCTGCATCGGAAGGCAGATTCTTAACCACTGGACCACCAGGCAAGTCAGTGATTTTCTTAAATACAACATTTCTCTCACTCATTTACCTACCCATTTCCTTTTTTCCAGATATACCTTATAAGATTTGAAAACTGATGCCTACGTAAGCCCTCTCTATATTTTAAAACCTATTTTCCTTCCCCACTTCTCCATCTCTGTCTGTCTGTCTGTCTCTCTGTCTCTGTCTCTGTCTCTGTCTCTCTCTCTCTCTCTATATATATATATATAATATCTCAACACTAGGAAATCTCACTAATAATTTGGGAAATTCCCTTTTTAAAGATTTTTATTTATAATCCTCCCTTTGCCTTTTCTTTGCCAATAAGATGACCCATCCATCCTGTGTTGTTTGCCCTGACTTTGAATTGGAAGATTTGCATTTGTGGTAGTTACTATATAGAAACAAATTTACTCTAGAACACATTCAAGTATGCAGTTGTTCAAAAGAACAGAAAAGAAACTTTGTTTTCTTCCAAATTACCAGACAGGGAGAACAAAAGCAAACTGAGAAGATGTACATTACCCAGAAAATATTGAAAATAAAGGGAATTTTAAATCTTCTTGAAAAAACAAAGTAAGATAACAGAATTAAGACCATATATATCAGCTTTGATCATAAAGATAAATGGGCTAAGTTTACCAAGTGAAAAAGAAAGAGTTCCAAATTGGACTTCAGAAAAATTCCACTATTGATTTTGAAAACGATTCTCAAATTGGATTCAGCCTGTTTTCTCTGGTTCAGCTCCATAAGGATTATTGAAATAGCATCCTGATTGGCCCTTGCTGGTTGTGAAATATTTTGACTTCATATATAATTTCATCTAAAGCAAGGTAACTCAGATTGAAAGTAAAAGAAAGCAGAAGGTTGTGAGATTACCATATAAGTTAAAATCAAGGCAGAAGCGTTAAGTGCAGTGGAGGATCCTGGAGGCACCCTCTTGGTGCAAGCGTACTCAGTCACGTCTGGCTGTGCGACTCTGTGGACTGTAGCCCGCCAGGCTCCTCTGTCCATGGGATTCTCCAGGCAAGAACACTGGAGTAGGTTGCTATGTCCTCCTCTGTGGGGATCTTCCCGACCCAGGGATCAAATCCACGTCTCCTAAATTGCAGGAGGATTCTCTACCCTCTGAGCTGCCTGGGAAGCCCAATCAGGGTAGAACTGGAACTTAGAAGGGGAGGCCTTAGGGGACTGAGGCCTTCAGTAGACTGGGCAGCAGCTATTTCAGAAAGTACATTAACAGAAATATAAGTAGAATATTACTCTTAGCTCATGGAAATAAGTAGACAGAAAAATATGTAAAATTAGAGAAACTGAATGCTTAATTTTGATCTGGCAGTTCTATTGTTGAACTCCAAATCCAGAAAGCAGAGAATATACCTTCTTTCAAGTGCCTGTGTAACATTTACAAAAGCTGATCTTATAATTGGCCACAAAGACATTTTTGATAAATTCCAGGAAGTTGAAATAGTACAGACCACATTTTCAGATCACAGTGAAAGAAAAGCCGAAAATAATAACAAAAATAGAAACCAGTAAAGCAATACCGCCTGGGAATGTTAAACACTACATTTAAACTGCAGCTGGGCTGAAACAGAAACCTCAATTTCATTACAACATTTATTTCTTAAATTATTGTGAAAACAATATTAAACCTATAGTTTATGACTAATGCTGTATTCAGAAGGAGATTCATTGCTTTAAATGTAAGTCAGTTAAGCACTCAACTCAAGAAATCAGGGGAGGGCTTCCCTGGTGGCCCAGTGGTTTGGCATTCTCCTTGCAAAGCAGGGGGTGCTGGTTCAATCCCTGGTCAGGGAAGATCCCACATGTTGTGAGGCAACTAAACCCGTGAACCACAACTATTAAGCCCAATGGCACCCCACTCCAGTACTACTTGCCTGGAGAATCCCATGGATGGAGGAGCCTGGAAGGCTGCAGTCCATGGGGTCACTAAGAGTCAGACACGACTGAATGACTTCACTTTGACTTTTCACTTTCATGCATTGGAGAAAGAAATGGCAACCCACTCCAGTGTTCTTGCCTGGAGAATCCCAGGGACGGGGGAGCCTGGTGGGCTGCCGTCTATGGGGTCGCACAGAGTCGGACACGACTGAAGCGATTTAGCAGCAGCAGCAGCAGCAGCAAAGCCATCAAGTCACAACTGCTGAGCCCACGTGCACAACTTCTGAAGCCCACGTGCCTGGAGCCCAGGCGCTACAACAAAAGAAGCCACTGCAATATGACGCAACTACAAAATAGCCTCTACTGGCCACAGCTGGAGAAAGCCTGAGAAGAGCAACAGAGAGCCAGCGCAGCCAATAATTAAATAAATAAGTTAGTAAGAAGTCAGGGAGAAAGCCCCAAAATAAAGCTGAGGCCAGCAGAAAAGATCAATTAATAAAAGTAAAGGCAAACATTAACAAAATAGAAAACAGGAAAGCAATGGACAGGTAAATAAGCCCAAGAATCAGTTCTGGTGAAAAACTAGGAATAAACTGAGAAGGCTGACTTTCAAACATGGCTCAGTATAATGTCGGGCCAAAAATGGAACTGTTATAATGATGAAAGTAATACACATCTGTTGTTGAGAATTAAGAAAACAGAGAAAGATACCAAGAAAATATAAAATGTTTTCATGTAAAACATAAAAATCCATGTAGTTGAGCACTGCAGCATGACATGATGGAAGTGTGTCTGTTCCCCTGTAGAAGATAGTTTGCCAATAGATTTCAGAAAAACAGTAATTGTTGCCCTTTAAGTGTTTTCCTACAGATACTGGAAGAATGATATACAAAGATTTGTATTCAAGGATATTCATCACAGCTTCATTTTTAATACCAAAAAAAATGGATACAATCTAAATATTCAAGCACATGGAATTACCAAAATATAGTATACATTTGTACAAATCGTGTGTTAGAAGAATACTTACTGGCGTAGAAAATACTTAATGGCAATGGAAAACAGGTTCCTAAGTAATATATATTGTATGGTTCACATGTTATGATATATCTGTGCTTAGCAATAGAAAAATAATTACAAGTCTCAAATGTTAAGAATGATTTGAGGATGACTGCTGAGATGGCAGGTGATTTTTATTTTTCTTTCTAGACTTCTCTGTATTTTCCATTTCTTTTTGAATGAGCATGTATACCTTTATAGTTTGAAAAAATGAGTTTAAAGTTTATTCATAATCCTAGTGCCTAGAGATAATCATTGATAGTATCTTGATGTCGTTTCTTCGGGGTTTTTTTCTGTGCAGATGTAAGTACTTCCTATTTTTATATCTACAGCATTAGAATGATACTGCACTACAATTCGGTATTCCCACCCATCCTCATTAACCATGCTCCCCAGCCACCCCCCTCTCTCATTTAGAACTCAACACCAGCCTAGAAATAACTTGGAGAGTTACAATAAACAGTGATTAATCAGGGGGTGATGGTGCATGCTTTGAAAATATAATGATTAGCTCTAGCAACTGATAGTTGGTTTTGCTAAAGAATTCTAGTTTTGTTTTTGTTTTGTATTTAAGTATAATTTAACATCAGATGGTGATTGAATTAGGTGGCCTTTACAATTCTAAGGTTCTGAGAGGAAGAAACAGTGTGTTCAACTCTTTCGCAGTTAATGATCTGTTTGGGAAACCTGGCTCTTCGGACCACAAACCCCTCACCACATCACGCTCTAGTTTTAAGCCAAGTGTTTAAGAGGAAATCTAAGTCCCTCAAGAGCTAACCTTATAAACTGAAACCGTCAAGTGGCATACATGTCTATAGATATTGTAAATTTCTGGATTAGCTAAAGTATGACTATTTTCATAATCTATAGAAAATATGTAAAATGATTCAGTTGAAAATGTTTAAGGTGAAGAGGGGCCCAGCTGTAAGGGCCTGTTTGTTTAGGTAGAGGGTTTATTTTTAGAATTTATCACCTGGTCTCTTATGTTAATTATGACTTTTAACAGAGAGAAAATGCCTGATTTGGAAGTATGCCCTGGTACCCTTCAAGTCAAAGTATAGTTTTAGTTTTTTTAAAATTAGGCTTTTTCTAGTTGGCCACCACCTGTTATTTTAAACACTGTACACACAGACACTCACACTCACACACACACACACACACACACACACACACATACTTTTCAAGAGCTAAAAGGAATAAAGCTCAGATATATTATGACCAAGTAAATCAAAGGTAGTATTTCTTCTTCACATTGCCTTTGACTTACAGATATTTGATATCAGATAAAAATTATTTTCAACTTTCTGTGGGTTTCAGCTAAATTGTAGAATTATATGCAACAGTAATTTCAAGGGACCTAAGACAAAAGCTTGGAGAAACATCAATAACCTCAGATATGCAGATGACACCACCCTTATGGCAGAAAGTGAAGAGGAACTCAAAAGCCTCTTGATGAAGGTGAAAGAGGAGAGTGAAAAAGTTGGCTTAAAGCTCAACATTCAGAAAACTAAGATCATGGCATCTGGTCCCATCACTTCATGGCAAATAGATGGGGAAACAGTGGAAACAGTGTCAGATGTTATTTTTTTTGGGCTCCAAAATCACTGCAGACGGTGATTGCAGCCATGAAATTAAAAGATGCTTACTCCTTGGAAGGAAAGTTATGACCAACCTAGATAGCATATTCAAAAGCAGAGACATTACTTTGCCAACAAAAGTCCATCTAGTCAAGGCTATGGTTTTTCCAGTGGTCATGTATGGATGTGAGAGTTGTACTGTGAAGAAAGCTGAGCACCGAAGAATTGATGCTTTTGAACTGTGGTGTTGGAGAAGACTCTTGAGAGTCCCTTGGACTGCAAAGAGATCCAACTGGTCCATCCTAAAGGAAATCAGTCCTGGGTATTCATTGGAAGGACTGATGCTAAAGCTGAAACTCCAGTACTTTGGCCACCTCATGCAAAGAGTTGACTGATTGGAAAAGACTCTGATGTTGGGAGGGATTGGGGGAAGGAGGAGAAGGGGACGACAGAGGATGAGATGGCTGGATGGCATCATCGAATCGATGGACATGAGTTTGAGTGAACTCCGGGAGTTGGCGATGGACAGGGAGGCCTGGCGTGCTGCGATTCATGGGGTCACAAAGAGTCGGACACGACTGAGCGACTGAACTGAACTGAACTGAAGACAAAAAGAGAACACTGTCTTCTTCCTGCAGAAAAACTATGTTTCCAGAAAATGCTTCCTTGCTATCATATTGACAGAACCTTAGCAAGTCACTTTTTCTTTATTGATATTTGGAACCTATGGTCTCATAGAGATAGGTTTCTCTTCAACATAGAAAATAAATAGACACTGCTTATGTAAATCTTAGACTTCTGGTTGACTCTGAGAAATGAATACTCAGCTCTGTGCTGTACTGTGTGTCTGTCTATCAAAAAATATTTTTAGTGAAACTTCTAAGCCTTTACTAGCATAAGGGCTCAACAAGCATTGTTGTACAGTGAATACAATACAACATTGTAAAGCAATTATCTTCCAGATAAAAAATAAAGAGAAAGTTTAATAAAAGAGCTCACGTCTGGACTTTAGTACAGCTCTTAATAAACTCACTGAGTGAGTTGCTTTTCACTTTCCAGTCTTCTCATCTATTTGCCTTCAAGTCTTTTCAGTATAGTTTGGTGGTTATTTTCCCATTAACATCACATGGGCAGTCTGCCTTTTCTTATCTCCTCCCTTCATTGTTTTTCTCCTTTCTGTCTACTAGTAATTATAACCTCCGCAGCATCCTTTCAACAGTGAGAGCTGGAAAATAAGCATCTTGCTCCAAAGATAAGAAGCACGTTGATTTAAGCAAATGGAAAGCCCAGCAGAGCTTGAGCAACAAGGTTACTGCTTGGCCTGCGTCTCATTCCTCCCTACACCTCTCACAGCAGTCTTCATTCTTAAAGCATACCAGGAGTATTTACTACTCTACCATATAAATTTAAGATACTTATTTGCAATTCTCTCTCAACTATGACTTTTATTTGTGTTTTGTGTTTTCTTTTGCAGCCTCGGTGACTGTTATTTCCGTAAAAGCCGTCTCAGGCATGATCACTTTTTCTGTGACGGATAAAATGCAACTAACTTATCCCATCTTCTATATCATGTGTATCATCATGATCGCATCTTGTGTTTTCCAAGTCAAGTAAGTTAGCTCCTGCACACTCACTGATCTTTCAACATTCCTGTGCTTCTCTGAGCAGTAATTCATATTGGCTTCAGATGATAATTAAAATTAGCTGCAACTGATTTCTAAGGGTGAGGGGTCTAAGCTTATCCTCAGCCAATGTGCCTGGCTTTATCCTTCACATCCAATAATAAGTTTTTGCAAAGCATTGCCTCCACATTTTGTGAGTTCTAAAGTGTGGCCCTAATCCAGCCAAGTGCACTTTGATACTTTCCTGATGCTCTTCTGCTTGTAATTAATATCCATCGTACACAGGTTGTCATTAGCAATAAATCAAAGGGGCAGGTCCACATCGAGGATTTCATTCTAAATATGGAAAATACATGAACCCTTCACCTTCATCTCTTAGCTCATGCTCATTAATTGCCCAGAGATGGACAAAACCAGACGTTTGGCTGGGAGGGAAATCCTTTCTCCAAAACTTTGCATCTTTAGCCAGAATTTTCTTTGCACCCATGGGATTGCAGAATGATTGTTTTATGTTTCTCTTGGGGCCTCACAGTGGCAACATGGAACATTTCTAATTTCTGCTCTTCTCTTCCCTCACCTCCATCGGCTCCAATTACTTCCCACCCATTTCACATTGTGATTTCGCCTTCAGCTGCTCGATTCTCCTGAGTCTACCCGCTAAGTTTTTTGTTTACTCTAAAGTGCTATGCAAGCGCACCAGCCGGGAAATCAGAGCCCAAACCTTGAAGAGAGTGGTTCCTGCCTTAGGTGCTGGAAATCAAGTCTAATTGTTATGGGTTGACTATGGACCCTGTTACAAGGAATGTGTTACTGGAGAAATCCAATGTCACGTCACTGTTTTGTATGTCATAAACAAACTGTTTCTTTCGTTTGTTTATAAGATCAAGTGTGTTTCTAATACTTGCGTCTTGCTATTTGCTTCATCTCCCTTCTTCTGAATTAATCAGTACTGTTATAATAGCTTTCAGAATTGAGTGATTAGCATCCTTAGCTTGAAACTCTTGCTTCATGAATTTAAAAGCCAAACACAGTTGAAGGTAAAGTACATTCCTGCCTCCTTGTTTCAGTCCCCACAACTTTTACACTAGAACTGTGTGACCACAGTAGAACTGTGCAACTGTGGTTCTCAGCCCTGCCTGCCCATTACACTTATATTACCAAGGAGGTTTGTTTGTACATGTGTGTATATACTTACATGCCTGTATACATGCATGTGTGTGTATTCCTGCATGCGTGTATACACACACACACGCACAAAGGAGCACTTGGGTTCTACCCACAAATTTTATCTCCCAGTTGCTCTAGAATACGACCTAAGCATTAGTGCTGTTTTGAGCGTCCAGGTGATACCAGTCCGGTGCACTGCTTTGGAAAAGGTCTAGTCCCTGGCAAGGCCACAGCATGCCATTGTGGGAACCTGAACCCTTTGGCAACCAGAGTGGGAAGCCAAGCTCCCACATGTGCTTTGCAGCTGGAGGGCTGAGCATTGTTTTTGAAACCTTAAACATTGCTTTGCTTCTCCATCTTCTCTCTTGGCACGTGGCATGTCAAGGGATAGCTAGACCATTCCCCAGATATGATATTTAACAGATTCTAGGGTCTATCCTAATGAATCAGCCGCAGTGTGATACCGGTCCAGCAGCTTGAATCGCTTCCAACTCAAACTTCTGTGGCCTCCAAAGATGATTAATTGCTTTTCATTGTTACTGTTGTTGGTTTAAACAGACCGTAAAACCTGACATCTGATCTCATACATCAGATGCATGTGAGCTATGACTGCTGATTGGAAATGCCCTTTCACTGCACTTCCTTTCCCTTTGTAGTCGCAGCTAAAGAACATGCATTTCTCATTGTTAACTTATTGTTGAGCGTCTCGTAAAGACAGAGCTTCAGTATGTGTCTTCTGCTCTAGGCTCCTGAATCAAGCCACAAAACTCTACAACACAGCGACAGTGGTGCCTGTTAACCATATTTTCTTCACCATCAGTGCCATTATCGCAGGTGAGTTTGGGCTTTCTATGCTTAGGTGACTCTACCCCTACAACAAGGGTAAATGAAGTCTCACTCAGAGTAATAAGGAAATCAAAGAATCTTTGGTTAGAAGGGATAAATAGCCCAAATCCTCCTAGCCACCACCCGTGTCTGACTTTCTTCCACAGCATCCTCTAGGAGAGGTTATCCTGCTTTGTGTGAATGTTCCCCAGAGCTCTCTGCCCCCCAGAGGCAGTTCAGTCCCGGTTCTAATCACTCGAATTATTTGGAGAGCTCTAATCATTAGAAGTATTACCTTGTATTGGGGCTGAAATTTAGCCTCCCTGTGAATTCAAGATGCTCATCTTAGTCCTGCTTTGTAGAGTCTTCTCTGTCAGTCCTTCTGATAATCAGAGCAGCAGAAGGGTCCTCTTGTGTCCTATCTCCGTGACTCTCCTCTCCCTGGCCCTCACCGCCTGAATCAGAGAGTGGGGTCCTAAAGGGAACCCAGTGTTGCATAGAAGGCCAGACAGATGAGAATAGGAACTACTGCCTTTGCGGTGATGGCCTCTGTTTTTCTACTATTGCACTTCTTTTCTTTCTATGGATAAGAATGTCCATAGAAATGTCTAAATATATCAGACACAACACTATTACAAAAACATAAGTCCAAAACTGGTCCAAACAAAACTACAGTAGATTCAGGTATGCCACTCCTAAGTTTGGTACTGGTATGCCCTAGTTCTTTAGCTTATTGGCTGTATTTTCTACCTGGTTGTATTGGGACTTCATTTCCCCATGCAAAATTTATGTATTTTGGAGGGATTATTTTTACCTAATGGATATGTCCTTTTTATTTCATGGCAAACAGGGTTCCTGCCAATAGGAAATTTTAAAATGTAATTAACTTTTCATTTCCCAAAATTGAACCTTACTTTTAAAGAGACAGGTTATATCTGAAGACATCTACTTTTTTTTGCATTTTTGACAAAAGAAAGTAACAAAAGACTGTATATTTATGTGCTCTAGAATTATTGATAAAGGAAAAAAGCAAGGCCAAAAACAGTTAGAAGCATGACATACAGCATAATAGTTAAAATTACTGTGCTAAAGATCTGTAAAATATATAGTTCCCCTGAAAGAAAAGTTTTGCGAGAGGATCAACAGGGCAGAATCTGAATACTTAGCACACCTATGAGTACTTAGCACACACTCACACAATCGATGAGTCAGGGGAGCTGGAACTTTCAGGAGTGATAACAGTTCATCTGATGTTACTCAAGTATGGAATGGAGGTGAAGCTTCTTGACTTACTTCTTCTCTTTGCCTCCATCAAAAAGTATAGCTTAAAATTAAAATGAGATGCCATATTTTGTCTGCTAAATTAGTAAAGCTTTTGTTTTGTTCTTTTTATTACAATAAGCAATGCTGACATGGCTAAAGTGTTGCAGGCAGTCTTGTGGAGTCGGGTACCAGGGTACCACCTTCCTAGAACTGAGTTTCATAGTTTTTATCAAGAGCCTTAAAAATGTCTCTCCTCTTTGATCCTGCAACTCAAAAACAAAAAACAACCCAATTAAAAAATGGGCAAAGGACTTGAAACATTTCTTCAGAGATGTCCAACTGGCTGACAAGTACATGGAAAAATGCTCAACATCCCTAATCATTCAGTTCAGTTCAGTTCAGTTCAGTCACTCAGTCGTGTCCTAATCATTATGGAAATTCAAATGGAATCCACAAATCACCACACATCCATTAGGATGGCTACTAGCAAAAACAAAACAAAAACATAAAATAGCAAGTGTTGGCAAGCATATGAAGAAATTGGAACCCTTGTGCACTGTTAGTGGGAATGTAATGTGGTGCAGCCACTATGAGAGACACTGCGGCAGTTCCTCAAAAAATTAAATATGGAATTACCATGTGATCCAACAAGTCTACTGCTGGGTGTATGTCCCAAAGAATTGAAAGCAGGGACTCAAACAGATATTTGTACACCTAGGTTCATAACAGCATTATTCACTGTAGCCAGATGGCAGAAGCAACCTAAGTTGATGAATGGATACAGAAAATGTGGTGTATATATATATATACAGAGGAATATTTTCAGCCATAAAAAAAGAAGGGACTTTTGATACATGCTACAACACAGGTGAACCTTAAGAAGGACATTATCTAACTGAAACAAGCCAGTCATGAGATGACAAATGCTGTATGATTCCACTTACATGAGGTATCCAGAGTAGTCAAACTTACAGAAATGGAAAGTTGAGTGGTGATTGCCAAGGGCTGGGGGAAGGTGGAAATGGGGATCTGTTTAATGAGTATAGAGTTGGTTTTACAAGATAAAAAAGTTCTGAAAATTGTCTGCACTCCAATGTGAATACAGTTGGCCCTCTATATCCACATTTCTGTATCTGTGGCTACCACCAATAGTAGATAGACTATATCCCCTCCCCCCCAAATTCCAGAATATTCCAGAAAGCAAAAATTTAATTTGCCAAGTGATAGCAACTATTCACATGGCATTTATGTTGTATTAGGTATTATAAGTAATCTAGAGATGATTTAAAATATTTGTAGAGAACGTGTATAGTTCAGTTCACTTCATTGGGTCAGTTATGTCTGACTCTTTGCGACCCCATGAATTGCAGTACACCAAGCCTCCCTGTCCATCACCAACTGCTGGAGTTCACCCAAACCCATGTTCATTGAGTCGGTGATGCCATACAACCATCTCATCCTCTGTCATCCCCTTCTCCTCCTGCCCTCAATCTTTCCCAGCATCAGAGTCTTTTCAAATGAGTCAGCTCTTCTCATCAGGTGGCCAAAGTATTGGAGTTTCAGCTTCAAAATCAGTCCTACCAATGAACACCCAGGACTGATCTCCTTTGGGAGGGCCTGGTTGGACCTCCTTGCAGTCCAAGAACTCTCAAGAGTCTTCTCCAACACCACAGTTGAAAAGCATCAATTCTTTGCAGTGGAAGTAAGAAATAGATTTAAGGGACTAGATCTGACAGACAGAGTGCCTGATGAACTATGGATGGAGGTTCATGACATTGTACAGGAGACAGGGATCAAGACCGTCCCCAAGAAAAATGCAAAACAGCAAAATGGCTGTCTGAGGAGGCCTTACAAATAGCTGTGAAAAGAAGGGAAGCAAAAAGCAAAGGAGAAAAGGAAAGATATACCCATTTGAATGCAGAATTCCAAATAGCAAGGAGCGATAAGAAAGCCTTCCTCAGTGATCAATGCAAAGAAATAGAGGAAAACAATAGAATAGGAAAGACTAGAGACCTCTTCAAGATAATTAGAGATACCAAGGGAACATTTTATGCAAAAATGGGCTCAATAAAGGACAGAAATGGTATGGACCTAACAGAAGCAGAAGATATTAAGAAGAGGTGGCAAGAATACACAGAAGAACTGTACAAAAAAGATCTTCACGACCCAGATAATCATGATGGTGTGATCACCCACCTAGAGCCAGACATCCTGGAATGTGAAGTCAAGTGGGCCTTAGGAAGCATCATTACGAACAAAGTTAGTGGAGGTGATGGAATTCCAGTTGAGCTATTTCAAATCCTGAAAGATCATGCTGTGAAAGTGCTGCACTCAATATGCCAGCAAATTTGGAAAACTCAGCAGTCTCAGCAGTGGCCACAGGACCGGAAAAGGTCAGTTTTCATTCCAATCCCAAAGAAAGGCAATGCCAGAGAATGTTCAAACTACCACACAATTGCACTCATCTCACACGCTAGTCAAGTAATGCTCAAAATTCTCCAAGCCAGGCTTCAGCAATACATGAACCGTGAACTTCCTGATGTTCAAGCTGGTTGTAGAAAAGGCAGAGGAACCAGAGATCAAATTGCCAACATCTGCTGGATCATGGAAAAAGCAAGAGAGTTCCAGAAAAACATCTATTTCTGCTTTATTGACTATGCCAAAGCCTTTGACTGTGTGGATCACAATAAACTGTGGAAAATCCTGAAAGAGATGGGAATACCAGACCTGCCTCTTGAGAAACCTATATGCAGGTCAGGAAGCAACAGTTAGAACTGGGCTTGGAACAACAGACTAGTTCCAAATCAGGAGAGGAACACGTCAAGGCTGTATATTGTCACCCTGCTTATTTAATTTATATGCACAGTACATCATAAGAAATGCTGGGCTGGAAGAAGCACAAGCTGGAATCAAGATTGCCAGGAGAAATATCAATAATCTCAGATATGCAGATGATACCACCCTTATGGCAGAAAGTGAAGAAGAACTAAAGAGCCCTTGATGAAAGTGAAAGAGGAGAGTGAAAAAGTTGGCCTAAAGCTCAACATTCAAAAAACGAAGGTCATGGCATCCGGTCCCATCACTTCATGGGAAATAGATGGGGAAAAAGTAGAAACAGTGGCTGACTTTATTTTTCTGGGCTCCAAAATCACTGCAGATGGTTTTTGCAGCCATGAAATTAAAAGACGCTTACTCCTTGGAAGAAAAGTTATGACCAACCTAGACAGCATATTAAAAAGCAGAGATATTACTTTGCCAACAAAGGTCTGTCTAGTCAAAGCTATGGTTTTTCCAATGATCATGTATGGGTGTGAGAGCTGGACTATAAAGAAAGCTGAGCGCTGAAGCATTGATGCTTTTGAACTGTGGTGTTGGAGAATGTGTATAAGTTATATGTAAATATTATGCCACTTTATATAAGGGACTTGGGCATCCTCAGATTTTAGTATCCACTGAGGGGTCCTACAACCAAATTCTTTGTGTACTGAGTGATGACTGTATACTTAACACAACTGAACTGTATGCTTTAAAATGTTTAGGACAGTAAATTTTCTGCTATGTATGCATGCATGCTTGCATGCTCAGTCATGTCCAACTCTTTGTGACTCCATGGACTGTACCCCACCAGGCTTCTCTGTCCATTGGGATTTTCCAGGCAAGAATACTGGAGTGCGTAGCCATTTCCTTCTCCAAGGGATCTTCCTGACCCAGGGATCAAACCTGCGTCTTTTGTACCTCCTGCATTGGCAGGTGGATTCTTTACCACTGCACGACCTGGGAAGCCGCTATTATTGTGTGTATTATGTGTATTTTGCTAAAATTTTTGAAAAATTTTTACTCTTGAAGACAGAAATTCCTCTTTGAGCGACGACAATGAAAAAAGATCCTAAAATACCAGGAAGAAACCTTCCTGATACCATGCCTCAGGAAGAAACATGTGCAAAGAAGTTTATTAACATCACAAAAGCAAAAGCGTTTGAAGCAATTTAAAATGTCCTTCGAGAAATGAATATTATGGGGCACTGGCTTAGAATAACAAGAAAACATTCAAATGACTCCAAGGACATGTGTAATCACAGGGAAAAATGTTTTAGCAACATTATTCACTCAACAAATATTCACCAGAATGCGACATGGCTTGTTCCCACAGGAAGTGAGGCGACAGACCTCAGACTGAGGAAGCCCTCGTCTTGGTCTCTGTGGCACCGGCAATACTTAAGCAGCAGCCGGCACTCACGACTCTCAGTAAATACTTGTCGACAGGATAGCAAGGCTAACACCACACACGCACACACACAATGTGATTCCAGGTAGTAGATAATTAAAAGATAATTTATTTAGGACTCCCCTGGTGATCTAGTAATTAAGAATCCACCTGCCAATGCAGAGGACATGGGTTCGATCCCTGGTCCAGGAAGATTCCACAGGGCAACAAGGCCCACGTACCGCAGCTGCTGAGCCCAGGCACCCCAGCTACTGGAGCCCACACGCTCTAGAGCCTGTGCTTGGCGACAAGAGAAGCCACTGCAATGAGAAGCCATGCACCACAACTAGAGAAAGCCCACACGCAACCATAAGTAAATACAGAAAATGTAAAACAAACATAAAAGGTAATTTATTTAGTAAAAAAAAAAGTCTGTGAAGGCTTTGGGACCATAGGCCAAAAGGGAATCACTGATACTAAGAAGGAGAGAAGGAGGGCTCTCTGGAATCAAGGACAGATGCACATTTCCCTTAACCCAGAAGGAAAGATCAGCAGAGGTTAGATGGGAGAGGGGTTGGCAGTGAGAAATGGAGCTCGGGCAGCACGTTAGCATCCTCCAGTGCACACGTGAGCCTGTGACCAGACCCGCAGACCACAGGGTGAGGCCCAGGCCAACAGCGTGGGGAGCAGCTGGCCTGAAGTGCAAGTGCTATGTGAAAGGCCCAGCATCCACCCAGACGCTCAGGCCAGGCTTGCTGACCCCTGGCTTAAACAACTGGAGGTGGGAAATGTCACTCTTCTTGCACGTTCCAGTGGTACAAATCTTGCACTGGACAGAAAAATTCTGTTGGCGAAAGCTATGTTACTGGTGCTGCTTTTATAATAATGATACTTGCATTATGTAAAGTCTACAAATCTGTGTTATTTGGAATCATTGAAAACTTAGTATCACATGCAAATATTTTTTAAACTAAGCTACTGAATGTGCCTTTTTAGGGCTTCCCTGGTAGCTCAGTGGTAAAAAACCCACCTGCCAATGCAGGAGATGTGGGTTTGATCCCTGGGTCACGAAAGTCCCCTGGAGAAGGAAATGGCAACCCATTCCAGTATTCTTGCCTGGGAGAATTCTATGGACAGAGGGGCCTGGTGGGCTACAGTCCATGGGGTCGCAAAGAGTAGGACATGACTTAGCGACTAAACAGCAACAACTGGATGTGCACTTTAAGGGTCACTATTTACTTCGAAAAAATAATATAGGAATTTGAAACACAATATGTAGCTATTGTAAATATTCTTACCCTAAAGTTAATTTTATCTTCTGTCCCTATTGTAGGGATCATATTTTATCAGGAGTTTCTTGGTGCAGCTTTTCTCACTATATTTATATATCTTTTTGGGTGAGTAAATGTCTCAGAGGTAAGGCATGTGAAATCCTATTACTTTTACGTGAGATTTTTGGCATTGGACCTGAGGCATGGAAAATTGGAAAATAATATAAGAAACATCAGTTTCCCGAGCTCTTAAAAGAAGCATATTTTTCAACTTAACACCCTACCCAGAGCTCAGTGTCTTTGTGATTTAAATATCTCTGTGAGGAATCTGAAACACTGGAGATTTTCAGTTCCAGCCAAAGTCAAGGTAAATCAAAGGCCCTTGTAGCTACTCCACCTTTTTATACTCCATCAGACCTATCCCAGCCTTAGGAACCTTTAGGTTAGATCTCAGTCAGGGAACCACAGATACCTCTAGGATCACCTAGGATCCAAGGCCAAGACTGGGGCAGATCTCTGCCTTGAGACCTAATAACATCAGATTGGTGCCATCCCTCTCTTGGGTCTAGTTGCCCAGCTTTAACCCTGCCTCGGAATTTGCTGGACAATCATTGCTGGTGTTCTGGCAGATAGAGAGTAGAACCTTGACAGAATATCACCGATGTACTGATTCTTCCCTTGGCTCCCACCTGGAACTCTCTGAATGCTTAGTTGCTTCTTGATGTGGTATTCTGCATGACCATTGTTATGCAAACTTGAGCCCAGACTATTTTCAACATAGAAAGCTATCTATCTTGAAAATTCATTTTTGTGAGATTTTTGGGCGAAGCTAAACTTCTGGGGTCTGGAAACTATGACTATGCTTATGGCCAAGGACAACTAAATTTCTTAGAAAATTAAAGAATAAATTATTTTTTTGCTTGTGTTGCATGCCAGTAATGGGTCTGAGCATGCATGGATAGAAAATGAGACTTAGTGTCTACCCAAAGGGTTTAGAGCCTGAATTAACCTCCAGATGGTAAAAACCTGGGGCAGAGACTTACTGGAAGCTGCCCAGGTCTTGGTTCTGGGGACAAATATTATTGGCTGCAACAATTAAGACAATTTCTAGGCAGCTTACCATGAGAAACAGAAAGAACAAAACCAATGGAATGTATGTCATCATGTAGAAGATGGAGTTCAGTTACTTAATACCGCGCGTTCAGTTATTTAATACAGTGACCTTGTGTTCTTTATTAACATTACTCTTACAGGTGTTTTCTGTCATTCCTTGGTGTGGTTTTGGTCACAAGAAATAGAGAAAAGGAACATCTGCCACAGTCTTACATTGATTTTGGAAATGTTCCTGGTAAGATGTATATTCCTTAATTTATAATAGAAAATTTTATCCTACAAATGAATTATTGCTGGTATGATTTCTGGAGTTGAATTAATATAAAACGTAATTCTTACCCTCAGAAAATGTACATTTAATGATGAAAGCAGAGGTGATAGTTTAACTGTAAATGTTAATAATCATTTATTTGATTATCAGTTTTGCACAAAACACTGGGGATAGAAAAGGACTGACCCTGTTTTCTTGATTTGGGTGGTAGTGAGAATTTCTGTTTTAGATTTCTTTAAATTGGAAAAGGGTAGGGAAAAGAGTGGGAATGGCAGGAACAGACCCTTGTTGCTTGGAGAACCTTTGAGGGGAATTCTACATCTAAGACCAGACGCTTAGGAACATCATTCCTTGGGAAGCGTGAGGTGGCCCTTGTACTGGGTCCAAGAGTGACGTTCTTCTTGGTCACCTGAACGTGAAGAGCTTCTTCCCCTGCTCCTCACCTCATCCATCCAGAGGGGTTTCACATGCATCGTCATCCCAGCTCTCCACTCCCACTGAGAATAACACTTCCGTGATGCAGGCCTGGGGCTTCCCTGGTATCTCAGATGGTTAAGAATCTGCCTGAAATGCAGGAGACCTGGGTTCGATCTCTGGGTTGGGAAGATCCTCTGGAGACGAGAAAAGCTACCCACTCTAGGGGGGTTTTCCCTGGTAGCTCATCTGGTAAAGAATCCACCTGTAATGCAGGAGACCCCGGTTTGATTCCTGGGTCGGGAAGATCCCCTGGAGAAGGGATAGGCTGCCTACTCCAGTATTCTTAGGCTTCCCTGGTGTCTCAGATGGTAAAGAATCCAGCTGCAATGCAGGAGACCTGGGTTTAGTCCCTGGGTTGGGAAGGTCCCCTGAAGGAGGGCATGGCAATCCACTCCAGTATTCTTGCCTGGAGACTCCCATGGACAGAGGAGCCTGGTGGGCTACAGTCCATAGGGTCGCAAAGAGTCAGATAAAACTAAGGGACTAACACTTTCAGTTTCATGTAGACCCAACAGAAGCGATGTCCAGAACAAAGGAAACAGGTTTCTGTGTCCTCACTTCCTTCCCTGCTCACCACCCCCAACAATCTCTGGCTTTGCTAGGGATTTGGGGTGACCTATAGGCTTCTAGGCAAGGAGTAGTTATGTTCTCACAGCTTCCTCCACCATGCAGTTAGGACCAAGCCTTTGAAGCAAAAAACCGTTAAAACCTTGTGCCTATGACTGAGAAAATATGGCCCCATGAGTTCTGTGTTCTCTTTCCCATTTGAACCATCTTATCAGCTAAGAACACTCAGCGCAAGAATCGGCGTTCATGGCAAGGCTGTGCCTTAGAGAGGCCTTCTATGGTTAGGGGTTCTTTGGTAGGAAGTGAAGTTTACTTACTTTTAACTTTTTTTCACTTCACACAGTTGTATATGTAGAATCAGTAAGAGCTTTAGAAGGCATTCCGAAAGTCTGTTTTCCTCTGGTGTTACATGCGTTAGACTAAACATGGACCAGGAGACAGAACAGCGGAGAGAGAGGTCTGGAGATGCGTACACACTTCATGTTAGTCTCCTGACTGATCCAGCCTGATTTCTGTCCCCAGCATGGTCATGGGGACAGCACATGCTCCCCGGGTGGGAAGACGGCTTGCTCATGTGGACAGCCACGATCTTACATCAGGGGCACGGAACTCTGTGGGCCTTTCTTCCCTGACGTTTATGTCTTCTATTTAGAGGGCGACCACATTGTCCTTTTTAAAAAAGGAATAAAATCTGGCCTAGATAGAGGAGAAATTATTAAGACTTATTATTCTACAAGAGCTCAAAAGATTCTTTGTGATTATTGTCTCCACAGGGAAACAAATTTTGGATAAAATACAACCAGATTCAAGCGGCTTATCCTATGGAACTCTGCCTGATGGAAGTGACTCCATAAAGAGCCCGAATGAAGAGAAGAAAGGGGTCTGAGATGCCGAGAGGGATGGCTGTGGGCCTGTTATTCAATACCACCTTTTAAAAAATTGCACATGTTCAATTTATGTCAGCAGCTAGTTTATGCTGACATGTGCTCGCCTTCGTTTCAGTCCCTGACCCCAACTCCATGTCTATGGATGATCAGCGCCTTCCTAAGCTTTGACAGTTTAAGGTTTTCATGGAATGTAATATGAAGTGTTCCCCACCCCCTGGACCTCTCTCCCTGGTGATCATCTAACTGGCTAGATCTTAATTAGAGCCTGGCTGCCCAGGCAGGAATGTCACACAAAAATGTGCGTTCACGATTTGGCTGCAGAACGCGTAGGTTGCTTTTCCCATACAGCTTGCAAGGTCAGTTGCTTTACTTTAAAAAGACACTTTAGTCCCACAGCCTCCTCCCTAAACCAAAGGTTTGAAAGCATTCATTTTTCCTTAGACATCTTTTAGGAACCTTCCCATAAAGATTTCACCTTTCTGTTCCCAGATGAGAGTGGTGAATCATCTTTTCTGAAAACTAGCCCTATCGTATTTATCCTTTGAAAAGTAAAAGTGCCTTTTTTTTTTCCATAATTAAGCATCTGTGTTTTGACTACACTTAGGTCACTCTTTCGTTTTCATCTTTCCTTTTTTTTGGAGTATAATTGCTATACAGTGCTGTGTTAGTTTCCGCTGTACAATGAAGTGAATCAGCTATGAAAGTGAAAGGCGCTCAGTCGTGTCCAACTCTCTGCGACCCCATGGACTATACAGTCCATGGAATTCTCCAGGCCAGAATACTGGAGTGGGTAGCTGTTCCCTTCTCCAGGGAATCTTCCCAACCCAGGGCTCGAACCCAGGTCTCCCGCATTGCAGGCAGATTCCTTACCAGCTGAGCCACAGGGGAGGCCCAAGAATACTGGAGTGGGTAGCCTGTCCCTTCTCCAGTGGGTCTTCCCAACCCAGGAATCGAACCGGGGTGTCCTACATTGCAGGCAGATTCTTTGCCAACTATATGTATACATATATCCCCTCCCTCCTGAGTCTCACTCCTACCCTGCCATCCCACCCCTCTGGGTCATTGCGGAGCACCAAGCTGAGCTTCCTGTGCTTTATAGCATGTTCTCACTAGCTGTCTATTTTACACACGGTATAGTGTATATATGTCATCCTAACCTCCCAGTTCAGCCCACTTTTCTCTTCCCCTCCATCCTGCCCCAGGTCCATGTGTCTGTTCTCTGCATCTGCATCCGTATTCCTATCCTGGAAACAGGTTCATCGGTGCCATTTTCTGGATTCCACATATATGCATGAATGCACAATACTTCTTTTTCTGACTGACTTCACTCTGTATGACAGATTCAAGATCCAGTTTATACCCCATTTGATGATGGGGTATACCAAAACCAGAAGACCTTGGCTGGTGAACTTTTTAAGCTTAAGAAAGGAAAAACTTAAGAATTAGTACCAAAAAATGAATCAGTATCAATTTTTTTAAGTAAGAGTGTAGAGCAGTGATGTTTTCCTCAGCATATGATCCTATTATACTTGAAACTGAAGAGAAACTTCATATCCTATGACTTTATTTGTTTAGATCTTATAATTCATCAAGTGGGTTTTTAATGTTTTTAACTTTCACGTTAAGTCTCAAAAATCATATTTAAATTTTTAGTGATATTTTCATGAACACTCCATCTTTTCCTCAAGTCATTACTTCAAGTTTTAGAATAAAATCCTTCTAGGTAAAAGAACTGCTATGATTAGAGAACTGGATTTCAGCCATTTTCAATCCACAGGCATAGCACACAGCCAGGTGGTCCAGCCTGAGTCTAGTCCAGGTTCTCCTGTGCCCTGAATGGCTCTTCTGCTGCCATAGATGCAGGTCTACAAAGACACATTTGCAGGTAGAGTCCATAATTGTATCTGTTATTATTTATGATCTCCTAATATTGAAATGAGGCAAAAAGAGCTAGCCTTCATTGTAAGCAACATGAAATAATAAGCCCCATCCTTAATGACATTTCAAAACCTTCAGATCACACGCCAGTCCAATATTGTCCCAGCCAGTTGTCTTGCATTTGTTTGATTGTTTAACTCAGGGCTATCGAAACTGTAGTCTCAGCTGCTTTAGGTCTTTAATCTTTGTACTTTGTCATGACCTGCACTCCTGACCAGACCAACCAAACCTGGCCACAAAGGTGAGATTCAAATCTATCACTGAAGTATGAATAATAACTTAGAGCCCATGTCTGGCTTTTGAACTCCTGGTAACAATTCCTGCCATTGTAGAAAGTGTCCCATTAATTCAAATAACATAGTCATATAATTTATGGCATGCTTCACTGAATTGGTCCAGCATGTCAGCATTGGAAGGCTCAGCTAAGAAATGTGTCTGGTGTCTTAAACTACAGCTTTCTGGTGACTCTTACGACTGGTTTCAAAGATTTGGAAAATAATTAGACAGAAGAGTTTGACTTGAAGTGGGACTGTATTTATAGCTACAGCACGTGGTTTGCACATTGTAGAATTTTGCACAGAGACAAGCATAATGCCAGTACTTAGTGGTCGCCAACATTTGTATCTTTTAAAAGTTGTAAGAAATGACATTGACTTATGCACAGTTGGGCAACCCAGAAATGCTTTAGAAGTTTAGGCAACATATAAAATATAGTTAGGTAACATAAAATATAGTCAGACTTAATTTTACTTTCCATATTGCTTCTCCAAAGTAAGGTGAATAGGAGTTTTACTTGTACCAGCTTGTAAAGATTTTTTAAATTACTCACTGCGTGACAACAACCAAAGCCAATCCAGTCCGTCTCTTGGCATTGTGAGTTGGGGACCTTTAGCCAACACTTGGCTCCACTGACTGTCTAGACCAGGGGTCTGTGAACTCTTCCTGTAGCAACACAGAGAGTAAATATTTGGGAGTTTTGTTGGCCATACGGTGTCTCTCGCAACCACTGAGCTCTCCCACTGTAGCACGGAAACGGCCATAGACAAGACATAAACAAATGAGCGTGGCTGGTGTCAGTAAAACTTTATTGACAAAAACAGGTGGCCAGTTCATGCACTACCGTTTTCCAACCCTCAGTCTAGACTGCTCTACCCTTCTTTCTTACTCCTTGAGCATTCAAGAGTTTGGAAAACAAATTGGACACAATGGGAGTGTTAGCCATGTGTTGATATTTACATTAGGATCTTGTTGCTCGTGTAAGATACAAACAGAAGCAATGAGTTCATCACTGGTGCCGAGTTCTTCTCTCTCGAAGGCAGTGGTTCTTTTGTGAGCACCACTAACTGCACTGGAGGAACCTCTCCAGTCCCACACTCCCAAGTGGATAATTGCTTCATAAACAAGTAGAAGTCACCTCTCATGTAGTAGATTAAAGCAGAGATCCTTACCATTTGATTGTTTTCAGTTTAAATGTTTGCTTGCCCTGTGACTATACTACTTTCGTCACCAGAGTCACTTGAAAAAATAAAAAAATGTCTCAAGCAGTGACTTGAGAAAGTAGTTTTCAATCCCTCAACCCATCCCCACAAGCTCCTGGAGATTCTGTTCTGTGACAGAGAAAGAAAGGACAAAGACAGATTTCGTAGATTGGTGTCGTTTCAGTACTATTGAATGAGTGATGGTGATAATGTGTACGTCTGGCTCCAGAAGAAGCTGGTGCAATGGTGGACATGGCTCAGGTGGATAGAACCATTGAGCCAAATTCCTGAAGCCAAGAACCCTCTTTACACTCCCTGTTTCAAAGCACACAGATCATCCAGAGGTGGTGACTATACAGGCTCGCCCACACCGAAGGCTGCCTCCTACTTGCCAATTTAATAGTGATATTATGGACATGAATACAACCAGTTATTAAAGTGAAACTTTACAACAGCCTTCCAGACTGCTTGATTTTAAATTCCAGGGCTGGTTATAGAGCCATCCTTGAGCTGGGCAATAGCAAACCGAATGCACATGTCTGGCACCAACCAATGTGAGTGCTTTAGTGAGGTTGCTAGATAAACACCACACGGTTTGAACTTTTAGAACGAGATCTCAGAATTGAACCCAAGATGACTGTGTTGGGAAATTTAGAAGCTGCTTCTAATTGTTAGACTCATCAACAGTCTGGCTCCTATTATGGCCATTTTGAAGTTAAAAAATAAAATAGAATTCCACATATATGTGGTTTCCATGCAAATACAGACCAGTCTTGAGCTATTAAATGTGGTGTTTTAGTAATTGTGGTAAATACAGGGTAGAGCCTTCCACCCAGGAATTCTTGACTCTGTCCCCTTTCTCACCAGCCTCAGGGTACCACACAGCACGCTGTCCCATGCCAGCAGACCAAGTCAGTCACAGGAGCTGTGGCCCATCCAAAGAAACTTTTTTTTTTTTTCCCCCTAGAAGAGGAGGAAACTCTGCCTTCCATGTTGGTCCTTATTGAGTTAATGAGGACCAACCACAATGTAAAAAGAGGAATATCAATCCCAATATCAAATAAATGTGATGCTTAGGGGGTGTGGGGGGCATGCAGCCAGGGCAGATGCTGCCAAGAGTTTCACGGGATTCCAGGCAAGATGCAAGATAGGCTCTGAGTTCCAGGAAAGAATCTGCTTCCCAGGGAGCTGGCAAGTGTGTGTAACGAGGCAGGAGCCCATCCATCCCTGACCAACCGGCACGCATGGACCCATGCCACTTAGCACGTTTGAGCCGCTGCTCTCCAGACACGAGCTAATACTCCAGGGCACACGCATCCCGCTCTGGGAGCCTCTTCCCTTATGGCTCTAATTTGAAAACCAGCCTCAGCGACTTTCTGAGGCTTTGGGCTCTACTCCCACTGTCCAGAACACCTCACCTAAATCTGCTAAACAGTGAATGTGAACAAGGAAATGAATCAGTTCAAGAAGTCTTGATCCAGGCCCTCGGAGCTTGACTTGTCTGCCTGGTGATAGACGCTAACCCAAATTACATGCCTCAGACAGCAAGCCCGCATTAATGTACTCACACATAATTGATCACATGCTCCTTTCAATGTAATGTGTTTAAAGTTATTAGAAACATAAAAACGAGTTAGACATAAAGACTTCAGGAGCTTAGGTCAGAGAACGAACAGCCCTCATCTCTGGAGCCCTTACTGTGTAAGTCTTTGACTTTGGCCCTTCATTCAGTTCGTATCATCTCTCTCTCAGGGAGGTTGCTATCCCTAGTTTACAGATTAAAAGACCAGGGCAAGAGGCAGGACAGGGGCAAGGGTAAGACAAGAGAGACACCTGGGGGACAACGTGTAAGGAGGCTTATGGAAATCTCCCTCCCAGGATAGAGAGAGGGCCGACTCTGCACGCGCAGGCCTGCAGAGGAAGGCCCCCTTCAGCCATGTGCCCCAGGGGCCTCTCTCTGTCCTGGCCCTGGATGGAGGAAGTTAAATGACTTGACAAGAGCCATTCAGCTGGCAGGTGGCCCAGCTGGGATTTGAACCCAGGACAACCCTGCAACCCACACTATTACCACTAGTACCAAAGTATCTAAATTGCATAGTAGAACGTCAAAAGGCCTTTGAGATTCTTGAATAAAGGGCTTTGGAACCCAAAAGCGAAAAGGGTCACTTATGGCCAGGTGACAGTCTTCAAGGGAATGGGGGACTGTGATAGATTAAAGGCTGCCCCACACCCTAAAGAGATATGTCCACCTCCCAACTCCTAGAACCTATGAATATGACCTTATTTGGAAAAAGGGGCCTTTGCAGATGGAATTAAATTAATCTTGAGATGCTATCATTCTGGATTTCCTGGATAGTCCCTAAATCTAATGACATAGATCCTCATAAGAAACAGAAAAGACACAAACAGAAGAGAAGGCTACATGAAGACGGAGACAGAGAAATGCATAGAGCCTCCAAAAACCCGAAGTGGTGAGAAAGAGTTCTTCCCTGAAGCCTTTGGAGGGAACACAGCCCTGCTGACACCTTGATTTCAGCTCAGGCCTCCAGAACTGCGAGAGAAGTTGTTTTAAGCCACCAAGTTCATGGTAGTTTGTTGAAGCAGCCATAGGAAGGGAACATAGGTATTAAACTAGCTTTTGAGGCACAGGCAGAAAGAGGACGTTACAAGAAGCCCTAAAAAAGAAGCTGATTAACTCAGGGCGAGCTTGGGAGACGTCTGGAACGTGGCTCATGTGAAGAGGAAGATGGGTCCACAGGACTCGAAAGGCAGCTAAGACAGCCTTTGGTGGCCAGCTCTGACAGAGACTTGAGAATCCGGACTTGATTTGGGAGATACCCGATGGCATTAACCTTCATTCCTGGAGGTGTGGGCTGGACCTGTGGATGTCATTGGTGTCTCTTCAAACACTCACCTGTCAGAATTTAAGGACGTCTTCGCTGTATCTTTCTTAGTCACTTGTGAGCAATATCAGATGGTATAATTGCGGTACATCAGGTCTTATTCCCTTGTGACTCAGCTGGTAAAGAATCCGCCTGCAATACGGGAGACCTGGGTTCAATCCCTGGGTTGGGAAGATCCCCTGGAGAAGGAAAAGGCTGCCCACTCCAGTATTCTGGCCTGGAGAATTCCATGGACTGTATAGTCCGTGGGGTTGCAAAGAGTTGGACACAACTGAGCAACTTTCACTGAGTCACTCACTCAGGTCTTATGAGAAATGACCAAGTGAAGCAGGGCTGTAGGCTGGACAGTGACCACTGAGAGGGTCTGGGGGCAAAGAAAGCTGTGCCCAGAGGAGGGTGAACTGGGCCAACCAGAGCCAGGCACTCCAGAAGCTGAACTGGAAGTCCTGGAGACAGCTGAGGAGTCAGGAGTGGGAGCTAAAGTTGGAAGGCTTCCTAGAGTATGGCAGAAACCAACACAATACTGTAAAGCAATTATCCTTCAGTGAAAAATAAATACATTTTTTTAAAAAAAGAAAGACTTCCTCGAAAGGTATAAAGGTAAAAAGATAGCAAAGGGCCATGAGTAAGCCATGCTTGTTAGCAAATTAAAATTATAGCAGAGAAGGGATTGTGAGAGTAAAAGAGCTAAGAGCCAAATCTGTTAGCAGAGGAAGGGCAATCAAGCAGGTCTGACAAGAGAAGCAAAGACTCAGAGGCTGAGAAGCTGACCAGGAGAGAGCCAAGGCCCAGACCTGTGTCAGGAAGGCCCGGGTGTGTGAGGCTCACCACCTGCGCTCATGGGCACACTTACAACACTGGCCAAGCCCTTCACAGCTGGCCTCCGAGAACACGTGTGCCGGCCGCTCCCAGAGCCTGATTTCCCCAGGGCTCGTTGGGTTTCCTTCTGGACATGCACTGGATGTGGCTGCAGCACAGAAAGGGAAAATGTGAGCCCACTGGAGAAACACTTCATTAAAAGCAAGAGGACGTTCTTTTAAGTATTCAAATGATAATGCTGACCTGTTCACCAGGAGTCCATAGCAAGCAGGGTACAGTCTTCAAACAGGAGGCGGAAGAAGGTGGGCCCAAGAAAACGACCAGGCTTGATGACATCTTCAGTTCGGTTCAGTCGCTCAGTCATGTCCGATTCTGTGACCCCATGAACCGCAGCACGCCAGGCCTCCCCGTTCATTACCAACTCCCGGAGTTTGCTCAAACTCATGTCCATTGCATCGGTGATGCCCTCCAACCATCTCATCCTCTGTCGCCCCCTTCTCCTCTTGCCCTCAATCTTTCCCAGCATCAGGATCTTTTCCAATGAGTCAGTTCTTCATCAGGTGGCCAAAGTATTGGAGTTTCAGCTTCAACATCAGTCCTTCCAATTAGTATTCAGGACTGATTTCCTTTAGGATGGACTGGTTGGATCTCCTTACAGTCCAAAGGACTCTCAAGAGTCTTCTCCATCATAACCTTGTTCTTTTTTCAAATGTATAGTAATCCTGAAAGATGGTGACTGAAGGATGGCCAAGGCATCTACTGAGTGAGAGAGGGGAAGAAGAAAAGAAGTGCTGAGGGGAGACGTAGGTGGAGGCTTCTCAATGTAGAGAGAAGTCACGTAGACAGGATAAAAACTGAGGAGCTGGACCACAAAAGAGCCCTTTAACTATCTCATTCCTCAACTCTTTCACCAGGGCATGCGGATCTGAGCAGGGGGGCCCTAGGGCAAAACCGGCCATGCATCACACACACCCCAGCCCAACCTCTGGCCGCATCTTTAGGCCAAGTTCGCAGCCTCCAGGAAGGCTTGGGTGTCCTTACACACCAGGCGGCCACGGCCATCCTTTCCCCACGGCGGCCCCCACCTCGCCCCCCGCTCAGTTGACTAGTGTGGGACCGGGAGCAGAGCTGACCCCCCGTCAGCGGCTGACTGACAGGAAGCAGGAGGCTGCAGAGCAGCAACGTCTGCCCCCCTCAGTCTCCTCTAAAGCAAGCCACCTGCTTCCCGCCCGCCTGGCCGGCCAAGGTCTCCCCACACAGGAGAACCGGCTCCAAAACCACCACGGAGGAACCACAGCCTTGGCGCTGCCTCCCCGTCTGTTTGCTGTTCACTCAGGAGTCTGTGGAATGCAGACTCATTTTCCACTGAAAGGAGGGAAAGTAAAGACTGCCCCAAATAAAACAGATTCCTGGTGTTTCCTGTTTACTCAGCACCGCTGCTCTGGGCCCCAGGCCAGGAGGCCCGCTAGGACCGATGGGCCCGGCGCCCCCCTCAAGAAAGCCCTGGAAAGAGGAGAACTTTCCTCCCGTATTTCTATTCGCCTTCCTCTGGTGGCAGGTGGGTTCGTTTGTGGAGGGGGGTGTGGTGTCCGCTGGCTTAAGTCTCAAACCTCCCATTTCTCTCCCTGTTTAGAAGCATGCCGGTTGCTGGGACGAGATGGTGGGAGGGCATCACCGACTCAGTGGACATGCATTTGAGCAAACTCAGAGATGGTGAAGGACAGGGGAGCCTGGCGTGCTGCAGTCCATGGGGTCGCAAAGAATAGGACACGACTGAGCGACTGAACAACAACAAGCTGTTGGGTGTTTTTCTGCCTCTGACACCCCATTTTCCTGTTTATAGAGCAGAGCTCGTATTCCCTCGCTGCTGGGCCTAGAAGGAAGATGTGGGAGAAAAGGCAGGTGACACATAAACGGATGGCAGAGAAAGTGAAAATGTTAGTCACTCAATCATGTCTGATTCTTTGCGACCCCATGGACTGTAGCCCACCAGGCGCCTCTATTCATGGGATTCTCCTGGCAAGAGTGGGCCTCCGTTCCCTTCTCCAGGGGGTCTTCCCTTCTCCAGGGATCGAACCCGAGTCTCCTGAATTGCAGGTGGATTCTTTACTGTCTTAACCAGCAGGGACGCTAAAGGGATGGCAGAAAGAGGGGACTTGACGCCTGCTACCACCAAGGCCTCATAGCTTCCTTCAGGAAAGTGCTCCTGAGAGAGAGTGGAGCTGAATGGCAAAGCCTCAGGTGACAAGATGGGAGAAGCTCTTCCAGACGGACTGAGCAGAAGCGCCCAGACGTCGGGTCTAACACATGTGCGACTTGAGTTCTTTCTGGAAACCACAGGACGTCAAGTACGTGTGGGGAGAAGGTCTGACTGGCGAGGCGGCCACCCCAGGTGGGCCAGGGTGATGGGTCTGTGCTGCAGACTGGTGTTTGGCCCCTAGACACAGCCCAAATGCTGAACATGTTTTCTCGGTCCAAAAGCAACGGAACGCCTCCGCTTCCTTCATTCCTGCATCACCACAGTAAAAATCACGGGAAAATATCTGTCCCACGGCCAGAGACGCTCCACAAGCAGGGCCTTGGCGCTCCAACTTATGAACAGAAATTGCTGCGGGCAAACCCGAGCTGGTTAACTGACTTCCGTGAATGATTGAAACAGCAGAGCAGATTTATTTCATTTCCATAATTTAAAAATTGACAATTACACATTTATCTTCCTAAAACCATCAGGATGAAAATCATCCACTTCTGGAGAAGTGAACTGAAGTTACAAAAAGCTAAACCAACATGCTATCGCCGTGGGCTGAATTGTGTCCCTCTACTGCCCCACCAGGGATTCCCTGGTGGCTCAGATGGGAAAGAATCTGCCTGCAATGCGGGAGACCTGAGTTCGATCCCTGGGTTGGGAAGATGCCCTGGAGGAGTCATGGAAACCCACTCTAGTATTCTTGCCTGGAGAATCCCCATGGACAGAGGAGCCTGGCGGGCTACAGTCCATGGGGTGGCCAAGAGTTGGACAGGACTGAGTAACTAACACTAGTCACCCCTGGAAAATACACTCAAGTCTTACACCCCACTGTCTCAGAATGGAACTGTATTTAGAAATAGGGTCTATTTTTTAATTTATTTGGTGGTGCCAAATTTATTAGATGTAGCATGAGGGATCTAGTTCCCTGACCGGGGATTGAAACCAGGTCCCCTGCATTGGGAGCACAGACTCTTAACCTCTGGACTAGCAGGGAAGTCCCAGAATTAGGGCCTTGACAGAGGCAGTCAAGTTAAAAATGAGGTCATTAGGGTGGGCCCTGATCTGATATAGACTTCGCTGGTGGCCCAGATGGTAAAGTGTCTGCCTACAATGTGGGAGATCCAGGTTTGATCCCTACGAGGGGAAGATCCCCTGAAGAAGGAAATGGCAACCCACTTCAGTACTCTTGCCTGGAAAATCCCATGGACAGAGGAGCCTGGTGGGCTACAGTCCATGGGGTCACGAAGAGTCGGAAACGACTGAGCGACCAAACTTTCATGTTTCTTTCACTGATCTGATATGACCAGTGTCCTTAGAAAAACAGGGAATTTAAATACAAAGAGGGAAGACACACAGAGGAAGACTGTAAAGACACAGATGGGAGAAGACAGCCATCTACGTGCCTAGGAGTGAAAGCCTGGAGCCACCAGAAGCTGGGAGAGATGTGAAGATCAGAGCCTTCCTTGGGGCCCTCAGAAGCAGCCAACTCTCCCCACACCCTGACCTCAGACTCCTAGACCCCAGGACTATGAGATGATACATTTCTGGTTGTATGCCCCAGGCCCACAGTCCTTCATTACAGCAGCCCTGGTGAACCAACACAGGGACTTTCATCTCCTTCAGCTTCCAGCACGTGCCCTGTGCCCTGTGACTGGGGAATTGACCATGGAGAGAACCTTGCTGTGGAGCAGACACCTCCCACCCTTCCACCATGGAAGCCGAAAGGCAAGACCCCCTGTCCCCCACCTCTGGCAGTTGACACTTCCTCCAGAACATTGAGTCTAAAGCAAAGGCCCGTTAAAAATGTCTTTTTTTGCCACCAGCAGGGGTGGCATCCAACGTCCAGCTGTGAAGGTGCCAGCGATGCTACCCAGCATTTGCCGGAGGCCTGACCTTGGCCACTTGGTTTCATTTGGATTCTGTCTTTTTCCCATCCCCTGACTCTGCAGGCTCTCCACTGACCCTGGGAGCCCCCAACAGATTAGTGCAAAGTAACCAAGAGCCAAGTGTGGGCACAACTCCTTGACTGGTGTTTCGATTCCTGCCTGACCACTGCCTCCTGACATCTTGCTCTCAGTGTGTTCAAAGGCAAAGCCTTTGCCTCTCTTCTCTCCTGTTTTCTGCCAACTACCCATTTTAGTGGTACCCCTGGCTGGGCCTCAGGGCAGTCTCCAACTCCAACCTTGGCCAACAGCCAGCATCCCACCTTCCCCATCTCCCCAGGCCCCCCAGCTTCAGACTTTGTTCCATGTCCTCCTGACCTCCCACCTGAAGTACCAGCCCTCCAGCTTTCCCACTAGTCAGCCTGGCCCAGCTGTCTCCACTTTTTCTGCTGCCCCACATGCTTGGTGCCCACTGTGGGCTGGGGGAAGCCTGAGACAAAGGATAGATAGAGAAGGCCTGGTTCTGTCCCTACCTCTCCCACCTTCACGCTTTGCCTGGATGCCACACCTGCCCTCACTGCCCTCCCAGCCCTACTCCTGGTTGGAATCTATCCATCCTCCAAAGCCCGTCCTGAACACTTGAAGACTTCCGTGATTTCATCAGCCAGATGTGTTCCTTCCCTCCCTTCTACATTTTATTTTATTATTTTTTTTTATTTTTGTGTGTGTGCAACTTGGGTTGTTCCACTTTGAGTCACAGTCATCTTTGTGCTCATCTGACTTCTGGTATGCAATGTCAGCTTTTTGTGGAAAGTGGCTTGCCCTGGACTCGTCTCCAATGCCACCACCATCATCTCCCACTGGATGAGCGCCGCAGACTGATAACTGGTCACGGAGTGGTGGTGGTTTAGTCACTAAGTCATGTGGGAATCATGTGACCCCATGGACTGCAGCCCACTGGGCTCCTCTGTCCATGGGATTTCCCAGGCAAAGATATTGGAGTGGCTTGCCATTTCCTTCTCCAGGCAATCTTCCCCACCCAGGGATCGAACCCTCATCTCCTACATCGCAGGTGGATTCTTTACCAACTGAGCTACCAGGGAAGCCCATAGGAAAGCCCATCAGATGACTGGATGTGGTCTGATGTCCCAAGGGCCCCTCCCGCCTTCTTCTCTCATCTCCCCAGCCTCACAGCCTCCTCCCTGCTCCTCGAACACACCATGCACACTCTTGCCTCAGGGCCCTTGCACATGCTGTTCTCTCTCTGCCAGGCTAGTTCCGGAAACTTCTCTAAGTCTGGCTCAAATGTTCCCTCCACAAGGAAGCCTCCTCTGACCACATGATTTCAGTTGTAACCCACCCCACCTCCACCCAGCTCTCATAGTTCCCATTACCTCTTTCTCTTCATACCATGGCTCGCCTCCTAAAACACTGTATAATGTATGTGTTGATCACACTTCGTCTTCATTGCCTGCCTCTCCACCCCACCTGCCACGTCGTGAGTGCCTCGGGAACAGGATCTCTGTTATGCTCACCGATACACCCCATGTGCCTGGTATGTGGTAGATGCTGAATAAATATTTGTTTTGTAAACGAATCTCTGTATTTTGCACACACAGAGCTATGACAGTCACTAGAATCCCAAATCGTGCTACCTTTTTTTTTTTTTTAAGCATAACTGCCTGGTTGCTTGGCTGCTCTTCCCTGTGCTGCCATGGAAACCAACAGCCCAGGGACAGGTTGCTTCTCATCAAGTCAGGCAACGTGTATCACCCCCCAGAGAACCCACAGATGTGTGCCCATGCCCTCCACAAGCGGGGGCTTGGCTGCTGTGGCCAGTCAGCTGGAGGCACCCAGGATGGCCCCTGGGACCAGCACCCTACCCTGCTCAGCAGGTGGCCTCGGGATTTCCCCTGGGGGGTTGAGGGGAGCCCCATGCTGTGAGCAGTGGAGACTCCGGGGAGGACTCACCCCTGCCTAAGGTGTGCCCACACAGACCACACATTCCAGATGTCCCCACTGCCTTCCCCAGGCATCGTTTGTCTCTATCCCTGATACCAGCAGGCATTTATGGAGCAGCTACTATGGATGAGGTACTTGATGTATATATTACTTCCAAGCCTCACAGCTTTGCAAAGGACCTGTGATTCTTCTCCCATCACAGATGGCAGGACTGAAGCTCAGGGATTCTAACCAGCCTCGCCTTACTTAGGTCACAGAGCAAATCAGAGGTAGGTGGAATTGAATCCAGGCACCAAACTCTGCAGACTTTTCACACACCCAGCTGCTCACACCTTCTCTGTCCTCTGCGCTCCACGGCCGCCTCGTCTCAGACCCTGTGCCTGCAGAAGGGGGCAGAGGAGGAGTCGCCAAAACCCTAGTGCGGGCACATTGCACACACACTCGGTTCCACGTGGCCTAGGGAACATTGGATCACCCGAGTGGTTTCCGAAGGAGGCTGAGCTCTCTCTGGAGGTCTTTAAAAACTAACAACAAATAAAAGATAATGCCTTCTCTCTGGAATGATGTAGGTGTGGTCATGCCTTTTAAAAGCAGAGATTAGTTGACCCCTAATTGTCCCATTTAGCTTTATGACTATGATGAACCGTTACTGGACAGGGGGACTCGCTGCTTGGAACATTACTAAATCTGTTTTTAATAACGTCGCCAACCCAGGACCAAACCCTGACCCATCGCTCCAGTAAAGGTCCATGATCGCTGGAGAGAGCTGCTGGGTCACGGAGGGCGGGGGCGGGCGAATGGGGACAGGCTGTTTGTTCCCAAGGATGGGACTTGGTGAGTCATAAACCAGCTCAGGGAGGGGTGGAAAGCTTGAAGATTTATCTCAGATGAGGGCCGAGGAATAAAGAAGAAAACAATGGCAACAAGACCAGAGCCACAAAGATAACAGCTCAGCCTGAAAATTGCTCAGGAAAGGGTTGTCACTGGGATCTGTGGATAAAACGTGCAAACCACAAACACACAAAGAGAACACCCAGTGTGTACATGATGATCTGACAAATTTGTCTCGGGCTATGTCAAAAGCGACCAAGCACCTAATATGTGACTCCAAGATTAAACATTAAATTAAACGTTAAATTGAAGGTCCACCAAGTCCGCTGGTAGGAGCTGAGAAACAAGAAGGACCTACAGGGGAGAACAGGACCCAGGAGCCACCTTCCAAGAGCAACATAAGCTCATTTCTGGCGTAAGATGTTTAAAAATGTGTCGGCATTTGCAGCCCTGGCCTCCAGATTCCAAGCAGAAAATCCCATTGATCTCAGCCCATTATTCCAAAACAGCTGTGGCCCATGATGGAAACGCTGAAGGACTCAGGAGGAAAGTCATCTGCTGTCTCGTGTTTTTTGCCCAAACCAGCCAGCCTGGGGCCGGGGTAGAAGGCTGACAGCAAGCAGAGCTGACGTGCTGGTGGTGCTGAGCACTGGGGCAGCCGCTGAGGAATGTTGGCGACACCCAGGCCTGGGGACCACAGAGCAACACCGAGGCTGTGAAGAGGAGGGCTGGCGGGGCGACAACGTGGAGCACATGTGGCCACCGTGCGATTTTAAAATGCTTCCAGGCCACGTGGCAACAGCCTCGCTCCAAGAGTAGGCAGCTCAGTTCTAGAAAGGGTCTTCATGTCTGAAATCCCACCCTTTGAGTGCTGTCTGTGAAAGTGAAAGTTGCTCAGTTATGTCCAACCCTTCGCGACCCCATGAACTATACCATCCATGGAATTCTCCAGGCCAGAATACTGGAGTGGGTTGCCTTTCCCTTACTCCAGGGGGATCTTCCCAACCCGGGGATTGAACCCAGGTCTCCTGCATTGCAGGCGGATTATTTACCAGCCGAGCCACAATGGAAGCCCAGTCCTGTCTGTATTGGGTAGTTAATGCTATGTAACAAATCACTCTAAGACTTAGGCAAACACCAGTAGGACTTCCCTGGTGGCGCAGTGGACAAGAATCAGCCTGCCAGTGCAGGGGAAACACATTCAGTCCCTGGTCCGAGAAGATTCCGCATGCTGCTGAGCAACTAAGCCCCTGTGTCACAACTGAACCCACACACCCTAGAGCTCTGCGACAAGAGAAGCCCCTGCAATAAGAAGCTCCAGCGCCACAACCAAGAGCAGCCCCCGCTCGCTGCAACTAGAGAAGGCCTGAGCACAGCAATGAAGACCTAGCATAGGGTAGCCAAAAATTCAATTAAATTTTTATTTTAAAAAATACCAATATCCATCAGTTATCTCATCATTTCTGTGCATCAGGAATCTAGGAGCAGCTTGGCTGGACGGTTCTGTCTCAGAGTCTCTCATGAAGTTACAGTTAGGTTCCCATTAAGGCGGCGGCTACCTACAGGCTTGGCTGGGAATGGAGGATCCACTTCCAAAGTAGTTCACACACATGGCAAACTGGTGCTGGGCTGTTGGCCTAGGGCCTCTGTTCCTGCCCATGTGGGCCTCTCCACAGGACCACAGGAGTCTCCTCCTGGCACAGAGACCGGCTTGCTCCAGAGCAAGCTATCCAAGGAGCAGAGCAGAAGCTGCAATGCCTTTCTGACATAGCCTTGAAAGTCACCCATCATCATTTCTACCATGGACCAGTCCTCACAGGCCAGCCCTGATCCAGTGTAGAGGGGCTACACAAGTTGTGGATACCTGAAGGCGAAGGTCATTGGGAGCTTTCTCGGAAGCCAGTGAGCACACTGTCTTTTGTGACATCAAGTCATCTCCCTGAGTTGAAGTAAATGGGCCTCTGGTTTCAAGACTGAGTTAGAATTGGAGCTGTGTAGCCCACAGGTCATTACTTAAATCTCCTCTGCCTCCGTTTTTCATCTGGAATGTGGGTCTAATGATGCTGTTGTGGGGATTCGAGGATTCGGTTAGGCAACTGTCTTTGTTGGCTTGGGCTGCCATCACAAAATACCATGGACTGGGTGACTTAAACAACAAATACTTATTTCCCGTAGTTCTAGAGGTGGGGAAGTCTGAGATCCGGATGTCATGGGGTGGGTTGTATTCTAAGGCTTCTCTTGGTGTGTAGGTAGCGTCATCTTGCTGGTGCTCTTTGTGTGAGCATGGCGAGAGAGTGCTTATTTCCCGTAGTTCTAGAGGTGGAGAAGTCTGAGATCCGGATGTCATGAGGTGGGTTTTATTCTAAGGCTTCTCTTGGTGTGTAGGTAGCATCCTCTTGCTGGTGCTCTTTGTGTGAGCATGGCGAGAGAGTGTCAAGCAAGCTCTCTGGTGTCTCTCCTTGGAGGCGCACCAATCCCATCATAAGGGCCCCACCCTTGTGACCGCATCTAACCCTAATTAATGCCCAAAGGCCTCATCTCCAAATACCATCACATTTGGGGGGTTAGGGCTTCAACATACTAACGAGAGAGTTGGGGGCAGGAAAAAAGCTTTCAGTCCACAGCAGTAACATACACTGAGGAGTCCCTAAGAGCCAAGCGCTAATCCGTGACCCGCGTGACCTCCCTCGACTCTCCTTACAGCCCAGCTTCCTGGCTAACAGCCCCGCTCAGAAACTACCTGCCTGACATGCAGAACAGGCCAGCCAGGTTTTGCCATCACTTGCTCTACTTTATGGATAATGTGAAGTTGCTCAGTGTCTGACTCTTTGAGACCCCATGGACTGTAGCCTACCAGGCTCCTCCGTCCACGGGATTTATGGATAAGGTAATTGAAAGGAAAGAAGACAAGAAACTTGCCCAAGAGGTGAGCTGGGCCATCCGTCCGGGGTCCACATGGAGAGCCCTTGGTGTGACTCCCGGCACGAAGCAGAGACGCAGAACAGGACACCCAAGTGAAGCGCCGCCAGTGCTGGGGACCACGGTTTCCTTCTCAGGCAGCCACCCAGCCGCTGTTTCAAAGGCACTGAGGGACACCCCCCAGGGACAAGCCCCTGTCCCTGAGCCATGCCCACCCCTGCAAACTGTGGTGTCACCTTCCACCTTCCCTCACTCCCATCAGTCGCAGCCCAATTGCAAGACGAAGCTTCTTCCACTGGCACTGACGTGGGGACTTCAGGCCGCCCAAGGAAGTCAGGGCTCTGGTATGTAGAGTAGCCTTGGCCATGGCTCCAGCCTCCTCCCCACCCTTTCCATGCACTTCCCATCAGGGGTCGGCTGCTCGGGTGGTGCTGAGCAAGCTCCCATGTGCCTGAGTCTGTGCTCCTTCCCGTCAGAGCTAAGTGGAACCTCATTCCAAGAGCTGGTGTGAAGATCCCCAAATCACCCGGTTCCCCCCTACACATCCACCACCACCTCCTCCACGGGGTCTCCACCTTCCTCTTTGTCTACCAGTCACCAGAGTACGTGTGTTCTTTCTCTCACCAAATTGCAAGCACCCTGCAGGCAGAATCCAAGAGAACATCATATTCTGAGCATCCAGGGATGTGCCAGGCTCCCCTGGCATTTGCTCCAGGTATGTTTATCAAACTGGATTGAGCTGTTGGAGTGAAATCCAAAGCTCTCAGGGAATCTCATTATCGCCTGAGCAGGGCCAGAAACGCCCGGCGAAGGAAGGTCTCTGTGTCCCAAACACTCACTCCAGGCCTCCCCGGAGAGTGGAAAGGAGAGATAAATCAGCACTGTAGGCTTAAAACCTTGGCTTTTTAAAATTTTCCCCTTAAGGCATGTTTATTTTTATAATCGGCTCCAAAATCTTAATTCCCACAAAGACATGTCACCTCCAGTCTCTATAATGTCAAAATGTCATCGGGTAATCTACCCAAGTCACTCGTAACCTTGGCGTCAGCCATCAACACCTGCGGGACAGGCACAGCAAAAGCCACGGGGAGGGGCAATGTGGTTAGCCTGTCTTCCTGCCTCTCCTGTTTCTATATATACACGAAACAGTTATCAAAAATAAGACCACTGTCTCTGGTGCTCAAGCTAAATCTTGCAAAGATGATGCCCTTCTGCTCCCTCCTTAAGCCACGCAGGAAGGCTTGTCTCCAGAGCTCTGTCATCCTCAAAACACAGAGACCACCTCGTCTCTCTGTGTCCTCCTTGCTTTCATCCGCTCGTCTGCTGCACTGTAAATGTGACACTTTGCTAAATAATGGTGACGCGGGTTCCATCGCGGGGTCGGGAAGATCCCCTGGAGAAGGTCATGGCAACCCACTCGGGGATTCTTGCCCGGAGAATCCCATGGGCAGAGGAGGGCTACACTCCAGAGGGTGGCAAAGAGTCTGACACGACGGAAGCGACTGAGCCCACAAATAATAGTGAGAAAGCTGGCTTCTTTAAGAAATGCAGCCCTTTTGGTTTTCCAGCTTGCAGATTCTTTTAAATCCTTTCTTTGGAAAATGCATGGTGTTCTGCAGGCTCTCTGTGTCTGTAGAGGTGCTCTGCCAGGACTTGAGCCACGGCACGATTCAGAGGTGTGTACGCTCCTGTATGCGCATCTGTATGTGGGTACGTGTGTAGTCCGGTCTGTGAGCACATACCCAGCTACACAGCGTGATCTTGTAGCAGTTTGATAGCCTCACCAGATACACAAGTGCTCCTCACATTTCTCAGCTCCCCTGGCTGTATTTTGGCGCCACATGCTAGTTTTGACCAATGAATTGTGAAGAGAAGTGACTTCTCGGCCAAGGCAGGCCATGTGTCCATGTAGTGGAAGCTGTTACTAATCAAATGTTTGCATTCCCCAGACTCCTAGTTGAAGCCCTAATCCCGAGTGCGATGGTATTTGGAGGTGGGGCCTTTGGGAGGTGATTAGGGTTAGATGAAGTCATGAGAATAGGGCCCCCACTATGGGGTTAGTGTTCTTCTAAGAAGAGGAAGAGAGACCAGAGCACTCTCATTAATATCTCTCTCTGCCATAGGAAGACACAAGCAAGAAGGTGGCCGTCTGCAAGTCAGAAAGAGTCCTCACCAGGAACCAAATCTCCTGGCACCTTGATCCTCCAGATCCTCCAGAACTGAAAATATAAATGTTTATGGTAAAAGCCACTCAGTCTATGATATTTTGTTACAGCAGCCCGAGCAGCAGTCTTGGGGAGATATAGTCTAGACTAAGTAGCTTTGAGGTTGAAGAAGGCTATAGCTGTGATGTGATACTTCTGGTGTGTTAGGCCTTGAGATTTCAGGGCTGACTTGTTGCAGCAAGTAGAATCACCTCGTTTATAAAATAATGCAGAAAAAAGCAAGTTCACAGGGTGTTATTAGGCCTGAACAGGTAGTCGCTGTTAAAAAAATCCTGCCTGCATTCTCTCTCGGGGAACTCAATTAAATTCAGCAAGTGCCTAAGGAGCACATTCTACCTGCCTGGCGCTGCGTTGGGTGTAAGGAATGCAAGCCCAGGGACCCAGCTCTCAGGGACATGTTAGTCCAGCAAGTGAACAGACAGACTCAGTCACTTCAGCCTTGTCCGACTCTGTGCGACCCCATGGATTGCAGTCTGCCAGGCTCCTCTGTCTGCTGTCACATGGCAAATGTCCAATTATTGGAGGGTACGCAGTGCCCAGGAAACAGTGCTTAATTCTGGAGGATTCAGGAAAAATTACACCAAAAGGACAGATGGGTAAAGATTTGAGGAAGAACCAGAGCTCGCCAGGAGAGAGGAGACAGAGGCCCCGCCCAGGTGAGATGGGGACTGATCAGGACATGCTTAGACAGGAGGGCCATTGACGGGCCTCTAGAAGAGTCATCTAAGCCCCAGGACACCCAGATTCCACTTCCTATGGGGATGGGTCACTCCCAGTGAGCAGGCAGGGCTGGTGGGGGCTCTGGGACACGTGAAGTTGCCATTCGTTTGTGGGAAAGAAAATTTAAGGCCGTGAAAACTGTCCCGTTTTCTTTGTGTTCGTATTGAAGGGACCCGTGGCATCTGCATCTGCCTCCACAGGTAGATTATGAACTCCCTACAGGCCTGGTCGCACATGCTTCTGGGTCCCCAAAGCCCAGGGCCTGGTCTGCAGCCAGAGCTCCTCAAAGGCCTGTTGAATCCAAAGGAACCGCAGCGCTCAACAGCAAAACGGAATGCCCCTCCAGGGTCCGCTTTCCTGAATCTCCATACAGGGTGGTATCAGTGATGTCAGTTCAGTTCAGTTCAGTTCAGTTGCTCAGTCGTGTCCGACTCTTTGCGACCCCATGAATCACAGCACGCCAGGCCTCCCTGTCCATCGCCAACTCCTGGAGTTTATTCAAACTCATGTCCATTGAGTCGCTGATGCCATTCAACCATCTCATCCTCCGTCGTCCCCTTCTCCTCCCGCCTTCAATCTTTCCCAGCATCAGGGTCTTTTCCAATGAGTCAGTTCTTTGCATCAGGTGGCCAAAGTATTGGAGTTTCAGCTTCAGCATCAGTCCTTCCGATGAATATTCAGGACTGATTTCCTTTAGGATGGACTGGTTGGATCTCCTTGCAGTCCAAGGGACTCTCAAGAGGTGGTGTCAGGACTGAGCTAAGGTTCCTCTCCTGGGGACCTGGGGGAATCTGTGTCGGTCCATGGCGCCACCCTGCGGCCAGGCCTGGGAACTGCCTCGTCTCGGACCACAGGCGCCCCGCTCTCTCTTATTGGTAGGGTCATCTTCATCCCACACGCCCCTCGACTCCCGCCCCAGTTTTGAGGGAAATAGGGTTTCTGAGCTGGTCATCCTCCGCCCCACTTCCTTCCCCCCTATGAAGTCTCTGAGAACGGACAGGCAGTGTTGACCTGGGTTATTTTGACCCTTGATACCCAAAGTCCCTGTTCACTAAGAGGTGGCCGTGACAATCCTGTTAAGGATGCCAGCAGAAGTGGTTTTAATCCCAACTAGCTGTGTGACTCTGGGCACTGCCTCACCTCACCGAGCCTCAGCTTACCTCTCTATCAAATGCAGATTATACAGCTCACAGAACGGCTGGCTGCAAGGACTGAAGACCATAAGCCATAATAAGTAAGCTAAGGCTCTACGACGGGCGTGGGCTCGACAAATATAAACACAAAGCACCGCGTTTCTATTACTGTACCTGAGTCTCGCTTCGAGGCGGTGAGGTGGACGTTCGTATTCTTTCTTTTGTTGACAGGAGCACTGAGGGTCCGATCACTTAGGCTGGGGGTCCCCGGGCTCCTGGATCTAAGTCCCCTGATGATCTGCAGGGGAGCTGATGTAATAATAATAGAAATAAAGTGCACAATAAGTGCAATACGCGTGAATCATCCTGAAAACCACTCCCAACCCTACCCCAGTGGGTGGAAAAATCGTCTTCCACAAAACCGGTCCCGGATGCCAAAAAAAGGTTGGGGACTGCTGGCCCAGGGGACCTGCCTGGGGCCTTTCTGGGCGGGAAGTCAGGACTTGAACCCAAGCCTTCTTGTTCTCCCAGCAGCATCCCAGGCAGCTCCTTGAAAGAAGAGATGAGTAGAGCAGAGCTGCTGAAGACAAGTCAGGAGATGGCAGGAGAGGAAGAAAGCAGATACTCAGAACTGGAGCGTGGCCCTGCTCCATCTCCTTCTGGATGCCAGTCTGGCCAGGAGAAGTTTTTGTTTCAAAGCCGGTCCTGAGAAGCACCTGGCCACGTCAGGAGACCTGGGCTCTGGTCTCGGCCGTTACCCAGCAGCTGTGACTGGGCCATGGTTGAGAATTCTCCTCCTGGGCAAGATGAGCCAGGGGGATCGGCCAAGACGCCCCTCAGAGCCTCTCAGCCCCCAGCCTGTCCTGAGGCCGCAGGCCCTGCACGTGTCCAGGATGCGGGGCTCATCACCAATGGCCCTCAGAGACCTTGGGTGGAAGGAAGAAAGGACACAGCACTCTGGCCCTCGGGGGGTGACAGATGGAAAGAATAACTCAAGTCACTCTCGTGAACAGGAGATTAACATTAATCCTCACCAGGCCTGCAGCGCTGGGCCCAAGGAGGCCCACCCAAGCAGCCAGGGGAGCAGGAGGCTGTGAGGGAGGCGGGTCAGGGGAGCCAGGTTCAGCGACTCTGAGGCAAGATGAAAAGAATTAAATGCACTGAGGCTTCGAAGACCCACACTGGGCCGAGTGGGAGGAGAGGCCAGCACTTGGAGAACCACCCCCCCCCCCCCGTCCCCTGGGTTCAGAAGACAATGCTATGCCAGGTACCCATTCCTTTGTGGGTAGAGGGGTGGCTGTGTGTTTTTTCTTTTATTTATTGCTTTGCCTTTGGCTGATGTTTCAAATACAAGCAGGCCAACTGGGAGACGTAATCACAGGCCTTTCATACATGTCTATCAATGGCAAGATGAATGGTCTGGGTGGTGCTCGAATCGTAAATAATAGTGGCGTACAGGGCAAAATGAAAGAGAGGAAAGCAAGTGAAATAAATCTATTGGGACTCCGGGGCCACCCTTCCTAGGAAAACATCAGGAGGAGAAGGCTTGATTCTTGTGCCAGACCGAGGGCCAAAGTTCTGAACACTCCTCACGTGGCACCAAAGGAGCCATTCTTTGACCTCAAATGGCTTCATCTGATCCACTTTTGATCCACGCTTGCATTTGACCCCTCCGGTGCCTCCCACAAAATTCAGACCCCTGATGGTCTGAATGAGTGTGGGACTGGGGTCTGCCCAGCCTGGAGTGTGGCTGTGAGTTAGCTAACCCAAATCTGTGTCTTTCCAGCAACATTCTGACCTTATCTAAACCTCAGTTTCCTGATCTGTAAGATGGAGACAGTACTAAGAGTATGTGGAGACGAGCATGGCAAACCCACTCCAGTGTTCTTGCCTGGAGAATCCCACGGACAGAGGAGCCTGGCAGGCGACGGTCCTTGGGGTCACAAAGAGTCGGCCACGCGCTAAGGGTGTGCTTGTGAGTTGTGACTGGAATAGTGCACACAGAATCTAGTGCACAGCCTGTCGGTGCCCCTGTTTGTGGCTACTAACGACTGAAGGAGGTAACCAGAAACTGAAAATCCATCCCACATGCCACGCTGGTGGGATTAATTTTTTTCCCTCTGCAGGGAGACGCAGGCTGAGGAAACAGGGGTGACGGCGATGAAGGAGGCATCAGGCTAGGGTTGGGGGTTTCCTGGCCATCCCTCCTCTCCTCCCTCCTCTCTCCACTCGCCCTCAGGCTTGGGGAGGTGTCCCCTGATTCAGGCTGTGAACTGGCAGACATGTAGCCCTTGCCACCCTTTCCTCCAGCCTCTGGTAGGGCAGGCTGGGCAGAGCACTCTCTGAAGATGCTGGCCCGGGAGAAACAAACCCGAGACCCCAACCCTCACTGACTCCAGGCTAAAAGGCCAGCTCCCCATTAACAGCCACCCACTCCCCTGTCAGGGTACCCCACCCCCCAGTGTGCTCAGCTGAACAAATGGCAAGTTTTGGGGGGAGCCAGCCTCTGCCCTTAGGGAAAAAAAAAAAAAATTTCTACCTTCTCTTCTTTCTGTTCCAAAGAGTTAGGTCTGCCTGCCCCAGAGAGGCAGAAAACCATGAATGACACAGAAAGGAAATGTAATGGGATGAGATATTCGGGCTTCGCACGAGAGCCCGAGTTCCAGGAGGACCTTCGAAGGAAATCTTCCTTGGGGTTTGGCGTCTCCTGCCACCTTGTAGCATCTCAGCCTGGCTGGGGTGCCCCGAGGTCTTCAGCCTTCTCCTCCTCTCGCCTCAGTGCTCTGTGCCCTGGGGGCAGCCAGCTAGTGCCAAGTCCCTCTCCATGGGCGGTGCCACTCAGATGCCCCCGCCAGGGCGCCCAGGGAGAGGGATTGCTGCCTCTCAAGGCCGCTCAGGCTTGCGAGGGCATGATGTGGGTGGACAGGACCAACTCGGGGCATTCGAGACGAGCCCAAATGCAAACAGACACTCTGACTTCTCTCCATAGCCGCTCCAGGCTCCATCTCTCAACAGCATCACCAGGGAGTTCATCACTTGGCATCTCAGACACAGCATCCAGAACTTAACGTCTGGGGAGCTAGGGCAAAATGCCATCCCAGGCACCACGGGAGTGTCCCCAGTGGGAGCTTGCAGGGCCTGGCAAAGTACCCATGAAGGGACCTCTATTAGATGTTGGAAGAAAAACAAGTTCCTGACCAGAATATTCAGAAATTAGAAACCAGGCCTGTTGAAAACATACACACACAAACCAAAAAACCTTAGGCCCCATTAATTCGTAACACCCGAAAAGAGTGACGTTCAAATCTGTGATAAGTCAGTGAGTGGCAAAAACAGAATCCTGGAGTGGAAAAGACCCAAAAGATGCCTATTCTGGTGATTCCCCGACGTGATCCCACAAACAGCCTGTGTTGGAATCACAAAGGGAGCTTAGCAAAAATGACTCATTTTAGGATCACTGATGCTCAGAAATGTGTGCTTTTATCAAAGTGCCCAGATGCTTCTGATGACAACCAGGTTTAGAAACCACTTTGATCTACCGCTCTTGCAACTTTCCTGTGGACACGAATCCCCTAGTGACCTTGTTCACACGCAGACTTGTTTCAGGAGGACTGGGGTATGGCCTGAATTTCTAACGTTGATGCTGTCGGTCTTATGACCATGTTCTAAGTAGTAAGAGGTCTCTTTGCAACCTCCCCTCTACTGAAATGGTGGAATACATCTGGGGGCTAGAACACAGGTTCTTCCGTCTTGGTACAGAAGAATTCAGTGAGAGGCGGAGTGACAGGTGAGGAAAGAGTTTATTAGTATAGAACAAGCCGGCAGGCAAGAGTTCCGCCCCAAGAGCGTCGTGTGCTACAGCTTTGCTTTTTAGTTTTTGGCTGCCCTGGCTCTTCACTGTGGCACACGGGCTTCTCTAGTTGCGGCTCACAGGCTCAGTAGTTGTGGCATGGGGCTTAGCCGCCCCAGGCATGTGGAATCTTAATTTCTTGATGGGAGAGTGAACCTGCGTCCCTGGATGGAACCCATGTCCCCTGCATTGGAAGGCAGATTCTTAACCACTGGACCACCAGGGAAGTCCCGGGCTGCAGTTTTATAATCAGAGGGAAAGTGGGAGCGAGAAGAAGACCACCTTCTGCCTCATTCCTGTGTAAATGCCACACTCCCATCATCAGTTCCTCCTCCATGTCGGACGGGGGAGTTTTCTTGTCCCCACACTGTCAAAACGGGACTCTCGTGATGCAGTGGAAATGAGCTGAAAGGCAGTAACATATACGAAGACCTCAAATCATTTCAGGCTTCCCTCAGAGCTCAGCTGGTAAAGAATCCGCCTGCAATGCAGGAGACCCCGGTTCCTGGGTGGGGAAGATCCGCTGGAGAAGGGATAGGCTACCCACTCCAGTATTCTTGGGCTTCCCTTGTGGCTCAGCTGGTAAAGCATCTGCCTGCAATGTGGGAGACCTGGGCCCGATCCCTGGGTTGGGAAGATCCCCTGGAGAAGGGAAGGGCTACCCACTGCAGTATTCTAGCCTGTAGAAGTCCATGGACTGTATAGTCTGTGGGGTCACAAAGATTTGGACACGACTGAGTGATTTTCACTTCAGTACAAGGCACCTTTCCTTGTATTTTCTTTTTTTGTGTGCACAGAGGAGCTTATCGTAGGAATCCTGGGCTTACTGGTCTCGCCAGGCAGGACGTGGGTCTCACTTTACCGTTGTTTTGTTGCTTTGGTGCCTGTTTCATGCTTCTGTTGCTTGTTTTGTTGCTAAACAAGCCTGCTTGGTTTGGTTGCTAAGCAAGCCTGCTTTCTTGAGTGATCATTCACTTACAGGGTCTCCCATATTTGGCTGTCTACTTACCATTCCCTAGCAGGATGAACTATTTAACCACCTACTTTGGCCCTTTTCTCTGTCCCAGAAAAACTGAGCTCCAGCCATAGGGGGAGGCTGAGAGGGGAACCACTGAGATAGGAGAGAAAAAATGAAGTGGGTACGGATGAACCAGAGGGAGGCTGGATGCTCGTTGGGCAAAAATGATGGGAGAGTGGCCCTTGAGCCAGCAGAACACCTCTGCTGGGAGATTTTCTTACCAGACAACACTCTTGGGACTTGTTGCCTAATGATGGTTGCAGGCATACGACGGAGAATATTCAGAACCGCGCCAGGTGGAGCTCAAGGAGAAAGGCTCTTTGCAGGGACACCCTTCCCGACGGCTGAGAGCTAGCAGGGCTGGACTGCAGCTGTCCCCACCTTGGCAAGATCAGCTTCACTCATTCCAGAAAGCTCATCCAGCACCCACACCTCCCCCCATACAAGCATACGAGTGTGTACACACACACACAACTGGGCTTCGCAAAAGTGGCAGCACAAGTGAGTCCCCTGTCCTGAGGGCTCTACCCCTGGGCTCAGCTTCTGTTCAGTGCTGGTTGCAGCCCTGACTTCTCTGCACCTCTTCTGCCTCCAGGCTTCACGCTGGCCTTCCTGGAGGGCCCACAAACTCAGCTCTTCTAGCCTTTGTGCAAACCTGGAGGTGCAAGCAAATCAAGACTCCCTGGCCTGGGGCATCCCTTGCCCAGGAGGAATGAGAGCTGGTAAAGAAATTGCCCTCTCCCGGGGCTCCCGTGGGCAGCACAGGGCACCCTCACTTGCACCCCCTCCACCGTGTGACCAGCTGAATAATGCAAGCTTCCATGGGCTCTCACTCCTTCCCTGTCCCCCATCTCTGTGTTCCTGTTCCCTTAGGTCACTTCCTAAAATAAACTACCTGCATGGAAGCCATCCAGGCTATGCTTTTGAGGAAAACCACGCTCACACATGTCTCCAGCAGTAAAAACTAAATCCTGCGGGACCAGGGAGTAGAAGGCTGGAGGCTTCAGAGAGGGCCCAGAGTGACCCAGAACGTTCGAGGTGCTCCCTGAAGCCGGCACCCCTGCCTGAGGCTCATGCAGCTGTGCAGGGGTGTTCTGAGAACAAATTATGTCTTGTTCAAAAAACAAAGTCCTCTGTGAGATATGGTGAACAAGAGCAAAGAAGCTGAAAGAAATGAGGCTTGTTTAGCCTGGAGAAGAGAAAGCAAATAGCTGACTTCCTAAAAATTAAGGGCTGGCTTTCTTGGTGGCTCAGATGGTAAAGAATCTGCCTGCAGTGTGTGAGACCCAGGTTCAATCCCTGGGTGGGGAGTATCCCCTGGAGAAGGAAATGGCTACCCACTCCAGTATTCTTGCCTAAAGAATTCCATGGACAGAGGAGCCTGGAGAGCTACAGTCCATGGGATCACACAGAGTTGGACACGACTGAGAGGGTAACATACATACTCCCAGTTTTAGGTGACAAAAGCAAAGAGGAGGGAAGACAGGCTGAAACGGGGGCTTAGGGGGCAGTCCACCCATCAGCACGTGGCCAGTGGAGAAGCGGCATCTCCGGGTGAAGCAATGAACTGCCCATCATTGAAGGCATTCAGCTCATGGTAGAGAACAAACCTATGGAGGATAATATGGATGGGACTTATTCTTTAGATGAGAGCTTTTGAAGTTGTTTCTTCTCTGTGCTGTGTTGTGCTTAGTCGCTTAGTTGTGTCCCACTCTTTGTGACCCCATGGACTACAGCCTGCCACGCTCTTCAGTCCACGGGGATTCTCCAGGAAAGAATACTGGAGTGGGTTGCCACGCCTTCCTCCAGGGGATCTTCCCAACCCAGGGATCGAACCCAGGTCTCCCGCACTGTGGGCGGATTCTTTACCATCTGAGCCACCAGGGAAGGGCAAGAATACTGGAGTGGGTAGCCTATCCCTTCTCCAGGGGATCGTCCCAACCCAGGAATTGAACAGGGGTCTCCTGCATTGCAGGAGGATTCTTTACCACCTGAGCCACCAGGGAAGCCCCGTTTCTTCTCTAGTCCCCTCTTTAAAAAGCACGGAATCTTTTCAAACTATGACCTTGGGAATAGGGGGTCTACCCCTACCCCAAATGAGGGAATACTAATTGATCTGTCACGTCATAAACTCCCCCAGGCCGACAACACACAACACACACACACACACACACACACACACACACACACGACTGAATTGTGTTTTAGTTCCGGTGTTTTCCCAGAGCAGACCTTTTTCTCCTGAGGTCTTGGCGCCACCTAGTGGCTCATTCGTCCACTACGACATACATTGGAGATAAAATGTATTGTAGCTGAACCCTCTTTGATTCAGGCATCAATTCAATAAAAATATATTAAATACAAGATGTGGATGAGGGACTGTGCTAGAATCTGAGGTGCAACAGTTAGCGAAGAAGACGTGGGCTCCTCTTCATGAGGCTCACAGCCTAATGGCATAGACAGCAAACGAGTAAACAGCAAAACGCATCGTTGTACATTGTGATGTCATCGGAAAATAAATCCATTGCGTGATCAAAAATCACCCAGGCAGGAGGAGGCCTCCCTGAGAAACCTTCCGTCGAGCTTGGCGGGATGGGGCGAGCGGGTTCGGGGTTCAGGGAGCGTGGGGGAGGGGTGAGAACATCCCAAGGACAGAGCACAGCGCATGCCTGGTGGCATCGCAAGCCCGGCTCCTCAAGGATCCCACAGGTCAGTGTCTTCACTGCGAAGTGAGGAGGACGAAGCTGGGTGCGGTGAGGCTTGGGAAAGGACCCAGGAGCGGTCTCCGTTATAAACGCTTCCTCCGCGTAAGCACACAGGTGCTTAGGGTGGGATTTTCCAGAACAGTACCTGGTTGAATTTTAATTCTTAAAAAAGAAGGACTTCCCTGGTGGTCCAGTTTGATCGCGGTCCGATCCCTGGTCGGGGACTTAAGATTTATGCTCCGAGTCAGCTAAGCCCCCTTGCCTCAACAAGAGAAGTCTGTGCGCCTCATCGGAGACCCAGCACAGCCCCAAAAAATAAAAGAAGGAAGGAAATGCCACCATGTGAACTTGGCCACTTGCTCCCGTGCAGCAGGACAGCTTCCAGGGACATTAGGAACAGGTGCACACCCTGCTCAAGACAGCCTACGTCTATCTGCTCCGACCCTGCGTGACAAGCTGATAAGCTTCTGAGTCCTGGGATAATTGCACTGAACCTCATATTAAAGTCTAGGGCACGGGTCTCAACCCTGCTGCAAGTCACCTGGAGCTTCTGAGAATCCCAAAGACCGCACCCCGACTCGGGAAGTTGGCAGGCCTGCAGGTGGGTGTGGGCACCGGGGTTTCAAAAGCCCCTGAGTGATTTCAATGCTCAGCCAAGTTTGAGGACAGCTGATCTGATCTTCCCAAGAAAAAAAAAAAAAACAAAGAATGACTCCCAAGTAGTAAAAGTGGAAGTCACTCAGTTGTGTTCGACTCTGCAACTCTTAGCCTGCCAGGATCCTCTGTCCATGGATTTCTCCAGGCCAGAATACTGGAGTGGGTAGCTATTCCCTTCTCCAGGGGATCTTCCTGACCCAGGGATCAAACCCAGCTCTCCCGCATTGCAGGTGGATTCCTTACCAGCTGAGCCATCAGGAAAGCCAAGAATGCTGGAGTAGGTAGCCTATCCCTTCTCCAGGAGATCTTCCCAAGCCAGGATTTGAACTGGGGTTTCCTGCACTGCAGGCAGATTCTTTACCAACAGAACTCCCAGGGAAGCTCCCCAAGTAGTGAAGGTTATATTGATTCAAGCAAGCAGGCTGTTTTCTTCTTTGAAAGGAAGCCTCCTCCCCAGGCAGAAGCCCCCTCTCTGGGCCCCCAGCCCTCGCCAATCTGCTCAGTTTCAGCTCCCACCTGGCTGTTTCACAGGCAGGCAGACCTATGAGCTGGGCCAGTTGCAGGCAGGAGAGTTGTAAGGTTTGGTTAACTGAGCAAAGGCTGGTGTGTGCGAGGCGCAGAAAGCTGAAATCCGGGGCGGTGGTAGTTTGCTGCCAAGTAAAAGTTGAAGCAGAGACATTACTTTGCCAACAAAGGTCCGTCTAGTCAAGGCTATGGTTTTTCCTGTGGTCATGTATGGATGTGAGAGTTGGACTGTGAAGAAAGCTGAGCGCCAAAGAATTGATGCTTTTGAACTGTGGTGTTGGAGAAGACTCTTGAGAGTCCCTTGGACTGTAAGGAGATCCAACCAGTCCATTCTGAAGGAGATCAGCCCTGGGTGTTCTTTGGAAGGACTGATGCTAAAGCTGAAACTCCAGTACTTTAGCCACCTCATGTGAAGAGTTGACTCATTGGAAAAGACTCTGATGCTGGGAGGGATTGGGGGCAGGCGGAAAAGGGGACGACAGAGGATGAGATGGCTGGATGGCATCACCGACTCGATGGATGTGAATGTGAATGAACTCCAGGAGTTGGTGATAGACAGGGAGGCCTGGCATGCTGCGATTCATGGGGTCACAAAGAGTCGGACACGACTGAGCAACTGAACTGAACTGAAGAGTTTTATTTGCAGGGCAGCCAAGCAAGGGGGTGGAAGTCAGCCTCAGACCCACTCCCACGCGGGCTCTGCGTTAGGGCTGTTTTCAAAGGGGAAGAACAAAGAGGCTGGGATTAGTCATTTCTTGCAATGTTTCTCAACTGCAGCCTCAGGGCTCAGGATGTTTCTGGTTTACATTCTCTAACCAGGTGGTCCATGGCTAGGAGGCCTGTGAGCTCATCTTGACCCGAGAGTTTGTATGTTAATGACGTTATCCATTATGTTATCGAAGCAGCAATTGTAGTCATAACAACCTCAGTCATCTGACTGGTTGCTTAGTGTTCAGGACTGAGGTCAGAAGGGTCAAGAAAGGGGATTGAGGGGACTTCTCTGGTGGTCCAGTGTTTAAGAATCCGCCTTCCAATGCAGGGGACAAGGGTTCGGTCCCTGGTCTGAGACGATCCCACATTCCCATGCTGAATGAAAGACCAAGTGTAGCCAAAAAAACAAAAAAAAGAGAGACTGAAGTCAGAAGAGACAAGCAACGGAACAAAGTCTAGGGAAAGGAGATTAACCACACACTTGGTAAGGGAACTGGGTTTTAGGTTGCCCCATTGCCACAGCCCGGTTACCCAGCCCACAGACCCGTTGCTTTCTCAAGGAGCAGGGGCTCCAGACTCCCTGAAGCCAAAGACTCAACCCAAGTCACATATCAAAATGGCCTGGGAGCTCGTAATGAAGGAGGAGACAGACAGAACAGGCTCCATCTTGAAAGCAGGACTCCATGTTGGGCTGGACTGTGGACTTTGAGCTATGTGACCAGTATTTATGGAAATGACATACCAACTGGAAAACCAGACCCCTCCCGCCCCCTATGAAAGAGCCCCAGGGCTCGTATCTAGACTCTCCATCGCCTAAAAGAATACACTGATTATCTGTGTAACCAAATAGAATCATAAATTCTATTACGCTTTTTGGGGTATGACCACAGGCCTATTGAAAATTGTCCACTGTTAACTACCTAGGCTTAAGGCATATGAATCACGGGTTTAAGGCTTATGAATCACGAGTTAACTTTGTATCTTTCTTTTCCTTTGTTCAGACTAGTTTCAGAGAAGTTGGGGAGGTGGGTTTGAACATGTACACTTAGGGTATATAAGGTTTTCACAAAAACTGGCCGGGGTCCTTGGCTAAGAGGAGACTCTGCCTTGGGCCCGCGGGTGTAATAAACTGCACTCCACCATCTGCATCGTCCTTCTGAGTCAGTTTGTTTCCCCGAACGCGTGGCTACAATAGTGAGAAACGCTGAGGCTTGGGCCCAACCCACGACTGCTTTCCAGGCGAGGTTTGGGTTATCAGGTGGTTCAGACACGCTGCCGGGAATCAAAGCCACTGTTGTCAAAGGGGAGACAGGGCCCGGGCCTCCGCGTCCTGGGGCCACCAGCTTCGCTGTGTGACTGGGGAGCTGGGGCTACACTGGACAACCCCAGTGGCTGCCTCTGTTCCCTCCTATCAGGGGCCAAGCAGCGCACCCCCAGCCTCAGACTGGCTACCACAGGCTTCAGAAGGGGTAAGACGACCCTGGAGTCCATCCGGCCATCTGCTGCCTGCCTCACTTCCCACTGGCCAGGAAGAAAGAACTCAACTTGGGCACGTGGCAGCCAAGACAGCAACGTGACACTGAGGCCACGATGGCCAGCTCCTACGAACTTCCGGTAAAAGGAGGATGAATTTCAGAGTTCACGATCATTAAGCCCCATAAGGAAATGGCTTCTAATTGTGGTGCTGGAGAAGCCTCTTGAGAGAATCCCTTGGACAGCAAGGAGATCCAACCAGTCCATCCTAAAGGAGATCAACCCTGAATATTCATTGGAAGGACTGATGCTGAAGCTGAAGCTCCAATACTTTGGCCACCTGATGCGAAGAATCCATTCATTGGAAAAGACCCTGATGCTAGGAAAGATTAAGGGCAAGAGGAGAAGGGGGCGACAGAGGATGAGATGGTTGGAGGGCATCACCAACTCAATGGACATGAGTTTGAGCAAACTCCGAGAGATGGTGAAGGACAGGGGGGTCCATGGGGTCTCAAAGAGTCGAACACAACAAGGGAAGGAAATGATTGCTACATCCACTTAAGGGGCACACACACTGCATGGGTTTTTATGTATTATATGTTGCTAACGATACTTTCCTTAAAGGAGAACTACAGACACACATCTCAAAGCTTAGGAGTGAACTTGCATGCTCAGTCACTCAGTCATGTCTAACTCTTTGCAACCCCATGGACTGCAGCACTCCAGACTCTTTTGCCCATAGGATTTTTCAGGCAAGAATACTGGAGTGGGTTGCCATGCCTTCCTCCAAGGGATCTTTCCAACCCAGGGATCGAACAGGGTCTCTTAGGCCTCCTGTATTGGGAGGCAGACTCTTTCCCAGTGGTGTCACCTGGAAAGCCACACAGCCTGTCTTTCCCTAACTTTATGTAGCCAGGAAACATCTCCAGGGACCAGTGCTCCCAGGAGTATATTTTGGGAAATGCTAGTCTGTCCTCTCAACGCATAGTTCTTTGCCATCAGCAAGCAGAGCAATTAATTGTCCCTTGTGATGAGGGCGGGGCAGGAGCCCCCACGAGACATGCTGTATAGAGACTCGGTGACACAGCTCACTCAGACTTGTCATCAAGCGAGTGAAGCCACAGAAGGAGTGGCTTAGAGCCTAGAGAACAAATAAGCACTAGCTCAATAAATACTAATAACTGAGCATCAAGTGACATTCTAACGTATTCTGCTTACAGCCACCACTAAGCAATACTGTTTTTTTCAGTCTCATTTGGATGGGGCACAAATACATTCAGAGGCAGGGTGAGAGGGGAAACAACAGATGTTTCAGCTACAGTATCCACTCCTTAGAGAACCACAATGTACCTATCATATGGAAGGTTCTAGAATTCCTTTAAAAAGAAGTGCTGAACTGTATTTAACCCAGAGTTTTCAAAATCACTCAGTCCTTGGACTCTTTTCCCTAGGTCGTATATTTCATAGAGCATGTTTTGAGAAATGGCTGTGAAACACTCTTTGCAAAAACAAAGAGCACAGAAACATTAAGTAACTTCTGGAAACATGTGCTGGTCAACAACACAGAGGATGAAGAGCCATGAAACCACAGACCCCACTCTCATTCCATCTCAGCACTTGCCGTAAACCAAACCGCCGAAGCAGCAATGCGTTTTCCACGATGTCCTTCTTTATGGTGTGAAGTGGTGGGACTGCTGATTACAGCACAGAAGTGAATGTGGCCCACAGGGGATCCACCGGTCAGGTACAGAGACCAGACATTTAGTCTTTTCCTCTTTGAAAGTGAAAGTGAAAGTCGCTAAGTTGTGTCTGACTCTTGTGACTTCATGCACTGTAGCCCGCCAGGCTCCTCTGTCCATGGGATTCTCCAGACAAGAATACTGGAATGGGTTGCCATGCCCTCCTCCAGGGGATCTTCCCAACCCAGGGACTGAACTCAGGTCTCCCACATTGCAGGCAGATTCTTTACCATGTGAGCTACCCAGGAAGCCCTCTTTTCCTCTTTGGTAACAATCAAATCATTAAACAACTGTCATCGTCGCTTATCACATGACTACAAGATTTTTCAAATAGACTTGACAGCCCTTCAGTTCAGTTCAGTCGCTCAGTCATGTCCGACCCTTTGTGACCCCATGAATCACAGCACGCCAGGCCTCCTTGTCCATCACCAACTCCCGGAGTTTACTCAAACTCATGTCCATCGAGTTGGTGATGCCATCCAGCCATCTCATCCTCTGTCGTCCCCTTCTCCTCCTGCCCCCAATCCCTCCCAGCATCAGAGTCTTTTCCAATGAGTCAACTCTTCGCACAAGGTAGCCAAAGTATTGGAGTTTCAGCCTCAGCATTCAGTCCTTCCAAAGAACACCCAGGACTGGTCTCCTTTAGGATGGACTGGTTGGATCTCCTTACAGTCCAAGGGACTCTCAAGAGTCTTCTCCAACACCACAGTTCAAAAGCATCAATTCTTCGGCGCTCAGCTTTCTTCACAGTCCAACTCTCACATCCATACGTGACTAGTGGAAAAACCATAGCCTTGACTAGACGGACCTTTGTTGGCAAAGTAATGTCTCTGCTTTTTAATATGCTATCTGCTGCTGCTAAGTCGCTTCAGTCATGTCCGACTCTGTGCGACCCCAGAGACGACAGCCCACCAGGCTCCCCTGTCCCTGGGATTCTCCAGGCAAGAACACTGGAGTGGGTTGCCATTTCCTTCTCCAATATGCTATCTAGGTTGGTCATAACTTTCCTTACAAGGAGTAAGCTTCTTTTAATTTCATGGTTGCAATCACCATCTGCAGTGATTTTGGAGCCCCTAAAAATGAAGTCTGACACTGTTTCCACTGTTTCCCCATCTATTTCCCATGAAGTGATGGGACCAGATGCCATGATCTTAGTTTTCTGAATGTTGAGCTTTAAGCCAACTTTTTCACTCTCCTCTTTCACCTTGATCAAGAGCCTTTTTACTTCCTCTTCACTTTCTGCCATAAGGGTGGTGTCATAGTTCCTGATTAAAAAAAAAAAGGATGCAAGAAGACAACCAGAGTTTCTAATTATTTTCAGCCAGAATTACACAGGCCAAGAAAGCAAAATACAAAAGCTTTTGCCTCTATATGCCAAATAATTTTAAAATATCACAGTGAGGACAGGGAAAGATGGAAATCAATGAGATTACTGGAATGATGTAAACATTTCATCTATTTGCATAAATATGTAAGTTTCTTTATTCTCGTTTCCAAGGAACTTCGAATGATGTCCTGAAACAGAAGGTGGGGCAGGGGGAGGGGAACAACTCTCTGGTTGGTTGTGAGACTTGGCAAACACAGTTCTTTTCTGTGCCGTGATGTGAACCCACGTTCACACCTCAATTGTGATTCTTGCAAACCGATACTGCAAGGAGGCAGGCGGCCTCAGCAACACAAGGCCCCTGTCCAGCCCTGGCTGCTTGGACAGCATGTCCAGCAAGCCCGTCAGGCTAACAAACCCCAGGGCTTCCCCACAGCCAACGGCCATGGAAAAATCTCCCTGTGTGACAAAGCCAAGGAGAACTCTGGAGCAGTGAGAAGTCACAACGGGGAGGGGGCCTGACCACAAGCCCAGGGTCAGGGGCTGGGGCCCGGCCACAGGGCCGCCCTCTGCCAGGCCCTCAGACGCGGCACGCTCTTGGTTCAGCCTCTTCTCTAGCTTCTTCTTCTCCTTCTGTTCCCGGATCTGGCTCTTGAATGGGTCACTGTGCTTGGGCTCCTGGGGCCCATGGTACAGCCAATCGCTGGAGAGCTGCAGGAGATCCTCCTCGGCTGGGACGCAGATCAGGGTGTGCGGGCCAGGGCTGCCCTTCCCCAGCAGGGCCAGCCTGACCCACACCAGGGCCCTGGGGAAGGCGTCCAGCACAGCCGGGCAGGCCTCTCCGGTTAGTCCTTGCTGGCCTCTGCCGGCTCGCTGGGTCGCCTGACGGCCCCCAGGCCTGGGTCCGCACCAGGCTGACAGCTGCCTCAGTAATCTTCTACTCCTGCGTGAAGGGGGAGACAAGCCTTGTGAAGATACTTTGTTCATGGGGAAAATAAGCAATCAGGAGACTGGTTTGCTCGAGTTCATTTGCTTTTTTGTTGTTGTTTAATACTCAATGTGGGAAAGGATCAAAGCTTCAATTTAAAAAAAATTAAAACTACACATTTTTACATTTTTGTAACGATCCGTTTCAGGTGTCTACTATTTCAAGACTGAGGACTAAAGGTTTAAAGCTGAAGACAGATTAAAAATAAGATGATGGGGTAGAATCTAGGCTGTATTCACAGTGGGAGGGTTAAAAAGTAACTGATAATTTTGATGGAAAAAGAAAGCCTAAGGGAGGGACATTTGTATGAAAAGTCAGAAGGAAAGATACAAAATTACAAGGTATTATACAGAAAAATAAGTATAAAGCAAAGGGGTGGCACACTTTTAAAATCAGAGCCCAGAACAAAGGGTAAATGATAAGCAGAATCTAATAGCCTACAGCAATACCACGAGCACACATTCCACACATTCCCCTCGGTGACACAACAGTATCACAATGAGAATGAATGAATCACCTCATCGGCCACAAACGCAGGTTACTCAAAACCAATGAGAAGAAATCTAATTCAGCGATTTAAAGAAAGCTTGCAGGGGTTCTTCATTCCTTAAGACTATAACCGCGAGGGTACTGCTTTGTGAGCAAAGACTAAAAGAAATAGGTCATAAATGGCCTTGGTTTAGGTCTATTGAAGCGGTATTTTAAATCATTTCAGCTACATCATGCCCCAAATCAAGTGTGTATGACTTCAGGCTCTTCCCCGGGCCCTTAAGGATCCGCTGACTTTCCCTGCTAGAAAGTCTGTAAATTTACTTGGCCTTTGTGTAAAGGCACCATGACAACTTCTGCATCCTGTGGCCAGGGTCAGTATCAAAAAACAGACAATCCAAAAAAGGCATCCGGAAGTCTTGAGCACTTACCTCAGAACGCAAAGGGGGCTGCTGGCGGCACTCTGGCTGGTCGCCTCCTCGGTCCCCATCGTGGCTGGACAATCTGTGTCCATGACTCCCTCGGGCCCACTGGAGTCACACAGGGGTGTGCCCTGGTCGTCAGACAGCTGAGCAGTCCTCCCAGGCTCGGCAACACGAGGTACCCCATCTCTGCTCGAGCCACTCTCCCCACCACTTGGAGAGGAAGCTGCAGACGATTCCTCTGGAGCCTGGACTCTTGACTCCCAGTCTCGAGTTAACTGCTCCCAGGGACAGTAAAAAGGTGCCAGGGTGCCAAGCTTAACGTAGTTGGGCCGTTTTGCAGGAGGACGTCTAATGGGAATCAAAGAGGAAAACCAGTTTTGAACGATTTAGGGTGGACAATCAAAAGAACCATGGGCACTGAACCCCATCTCTATTTAAAAAACAAACCTGCAGGGACTTCCCTGGTGGTCCAGTGGTTAAGAAGCCACCTGCTGATGCAGGGCACACAGGTTCGGTCCCTGGTCCTGGAAGATTACTGAAGAGCACACTGAGAGCCCATGCTCCAAAACAAGAGAAGCCACCAGGATGAGAAGCCTGCACACCGCAGCAAGCAGTAGCCCCCACTCACCACAACTGGAGAAAGCCCAGTGCACCCAAAAATAAACGAATTAATCAATAAAACCCCCAAATAAACAAATAAACATACAGAAAAGTTTTCAAAGAAATATGATTTTTTTAAAAATGATAATAACCAATTCTCCTGGCTGAGCTTTTTTTCTTATTGTTCGGTTTTTGCTGTAACAGATAATGCACCCACAAAGTCGCCCCATGGGCACCCCTCCTGAAGGACTGCAGGTAAGGTGTGCTCCTGCAGCTGTGCAGTGACGCCCCTGCACTCTCAACAGGGTTTGAAGTTGCCAAGGTGCAAGATGGAGGATGGTGAAGTTTCTCTCACCCTTGACCTCTGGTGACCCCACTATCCTCCGCAGAGTCACTGTCATCATCGGTTTCTCACATATCCTTCTACAGACGTTTTTTGAACATACAAGCCGATAATGTACATATTTCTTTCTGTTTTTACCCATCTTGCACAAATAGTGGCAAAAAGATCCTGCGCTCTTTGCTTAATCTTATTCATTTAACAAAATATCTAGGAGATCACCTTATATCAGCACATCTAGACACCCTCACTCTTCTGCACGAGGCTCATGGCCTCAGTTATCTAGACAGACAGGGCATTATCTTCTGCAGGGCATTTTGATTATTTTCAAGCTTCTGCTTCCACAAACGCTGCTGCCATGAACGACCTTGAACACGTTGCACAAGGACAAGTATGTTCACAGGATCAAGTTCCGGGAGTGGAAGTGCTAAGGCAGCGAGTATTATTAGCACTTGCAATTTTGATGATTATCTCCAAACTGCCCTCCATATGAGTGACACCAGCTGACCTTTCCAGCAACAGGTAAGTGAGGGCAAACCTTCAGAAAGCCACAGACGAGTGGGAACCAGGGCCTGCTCTGGTACGTAACGACCCCAAGAGGTAGGGACCGGTCTGGTTACGGGCCCTTCTGGGCAGGGGGACTCTGTGAGAGCCTGCGTCTTCAGACTGACGGTCTCCTCGGGGACAGGCCCAGACCATCCTTCTGACTTGGTTTCTTACTATGTGCTGCACCCTAAGACCCCAAATGCACATGACCCTGCACCGGGGCTTCAGTGTGAGCCTGTATCCTGGAGATGGAACCAAACGCGCTCTGGACTCTGAGAGGGGCACCTGGTGAAGAACTCTCCCAGGATACCAGCCTCACCCAAACACCTTTAAAAAGAGAGATGGACAATTTACAAAAAAGAGATAAAAAACGGTGAAAACACAAAAGGGGAGACAGAGGCGAGCTGCAATTTCACTCATACCTGATGCTAATGGAACGCACGTTCACGTCTTTGAAAGTTGGCAACTTGCAGGTTCACACGTAGGGCTAACCGCATGTTTGCTCTCCCACTTCATCACTGCCCACCACCATCCTCACATCTCTCTGCTGATAAGCCTAGATCCCACAGTTCAGTGCCTGCCTGACTTTGCAATCCCATGGACTGCAGCCCACCAGGCTCTTCTGTCCAAGGGATTCTCCAGGCAAGAGCACTGGAGTGGGTTGCCTGCCCTTCTCCATAGTTCACAGAGTCACTCCCTTTACACATACCCTCAACTCCTTCCCCCTGGCAAAGCCCATCCTGGTTACATGCAACCCTCCCCCTTCCCCAGCCCAGGACCAGACTGGCAGAACATGGCTGGGGAAGAGCACGCAACCGTCCTGAGGGGCCTCACTATCAACACACAACTCAAGTGGGCTCTTACATTTCTTACAAATCCCCTAGGTTTCTCCCGGTCACTCCATCTTCCACTCTCCAAGAACACCGTTTACATCAATTCCTCGCTCCTTAAATCTCTGACAGCCTCTCTCCCCCTTATTCCTAGATGACAGCCTTGCCTATTTTTCACTGAGAAGACAGGCACGGTTAGAAGATTACTACCCAACCTCTCTGCAGAGTCTAGCCTACCTAAATCTGTAGCATTTCAGAGTCAGCCTTCCAGCCTATTAAAATGAGAGCGCTGAGCCTGATTCTACGGAACGCCACCCCTTCCCCTGGTGCCCCGATGCCACCCCCTCTTCCCTGCTTGAGGGCTTTGCTCTCGCAAGTTAGCCTCCCTCACCTCTCCTGGATCCCCCCACCAGCCTGGAAACATGCACTTCCAAAAAGAGTAAGCTCCACAAGGGCAGAACTGACTTTGCCTGCCCTGACCGCTGCTGTAGCCTCAGGGCCTAAAAAGGTTTTCGACACATGGCAGGTTCTAAATTAGCACGTGTTAAATGAATAAATGGGACAAATATGTAGAGACGCATAGGGAAAGCTGTTCATGGAAGCATAGAGCAAAAAAGCAGAAAGAACATAAAGGGCCACTGATAAATCACAGAATAGCCACGCTGCACCAGCCAAACCTGGCCCACTGCCAGGCGCCAGGTATGACCCATGAGCTAGGGATGGATTTACACTCTTAAATGGCGGAGAAAAACACAGGAGATTAATATCTTACGGCACATGAAAATGATAGGAAGTCCACAGAGTGAGCTGGAACACAGCCAGGCCCTCGTTTACACCAAGTGTTGGCAAACTTATTCTGTAAGGGGCCAGATGATAGCTATTTCTGGCTTTCTGGGCCTTGTGGTCTCCATGGGAACTGCTCAGCTCTGCAGCATGGTGCAAAAGCCGCCACAGAGGGTGTGTAGAGTTGTATTTATTGATGTGGGAAAATTTTCCATAATATACAGTTAAATGAAAAAAGCAGATTTCAAAATAGTATATGTCATATAATGCTTAAAAAAAAAGATTCCAACTTCCCTGGTGGTCCAGCGGCTAAGACTCCACGCTCCCAATGCAGGGGGCCCGGGTTCAATCCCTGGTCAGGGATCTAGATCTCACATGCTGCAGCTCAAGTTCCTGCACGCTGTCACTAAGATCAGAGATCCTGCCTGCCACAACTAAGACCTAATGCAGCCAAATAAACAAGTAATTTAAAAAGTAATTAAATTTTTAAAAAATTTACATATAGAAAAATCTGAAGGATGAGACATAAGCATTTCTGCCCACGACTATTTAACAAGCACAGAGAAGACCCTGCATGGGAGGCATAGGACGGCTGCCCTCAAATGGCCTGTGAGCCAGAATCCAGGAACCTCTCGCCACTCACTCGCCCACTTATTCGTCCATCATTCAAACCACAGCTCATCTGTTCATCATTCAAACCTGGAAAGTCAGACAGGGCCCATCTCTGTGGCTTCAGCCATGCACAGGAGAGCACGACCGTGGAGCTCAGAATCAAGGAAACACAACATTCAATTATTCACCCATTCATCAGTCAACAAATACAAGTATTCGGGCCCACTGTGCACTGGCCAGACACAGCAGATGCCACAACAAACTAGAGGGTTTCTGTGCTTCCAGGAGCCTACTGTATTTCAGCAGGAAATACACGTGCCCAAGGCTTCCTTTCCTGAGTATAAAGGAAATAGAGCCTCTCATCGGCCACTCTTCCAATGGAAAAAGAAAAGAAAACAGCCTAGATGGACAGATAGCAAAATGTAAAAACAGTGCATATCTCTCTGGACAAAAAGAATACACTGATAAAAGGAATATACTAGTTTATAAAGTATTTTTATATGTTTCCATACTTTGTTTAAAATTTCATAAATATATACTCCATTTATAACCATTACAAAAAAAAAATACAATGTCCATTTTTAGGGGTAGGGGTCAGTAGTGGGAATCTGTTAACAAGCGCCTGGAACTCAGGTCCACAGTTCAGGAGTTCACCATCGTCACTGAATCAAATAACCAAGAGAAGGGTTTGTAACCTGCATGAACTATAAAATCCAGCGATAGGGCCATCTCCTAACTAAGTAATGTCTTCTTAAATTATGTCTCAGGAATGTTGACAAGTCTAGGAACTCCACATTATACAGTCAGGAGGCCCTGAAGCCAGGAAAAACATTGCTGGTCAGTGTGCCTTCCCTTTAAGACAGAACACTAGAGAAGCCAGTCTCTTACCTCTTGTACTTCTCAAGAAGATGTTTCGCTTGCTCTTCAGCAAAGAGAACCCCAGCAGGGCAGTCTGGGAAATCATCCGGGACATTAGGCGACCTTTTATACTGAGAATGCACTAAGGTTTCTTTTAACCCTCCAACTCTTGCACCTCGATAGATCTAGAAGAAATCCCAGAAAGATTCTGTCATTTGTATGGGGAAAGTGGGAAACCTAAATACCCATCACAAAGAGAAAGAATAAATACACTGAGGACTTACTCTACAATGAGTTACCATACAATAGTGAAAATGAATGACTTAGAGCTTCATCAATCATTACGGAAAAAAAAAAATCTCAATGTTGAGTGAACAGAGCAAGTAAAAACATGTCAAGTTTAGCTATTTTTTTAATTTATTTTATTAAAGGATAATTGCTTTATAGAATTTTGTTGCTTTCTGTCAAACCTCAACCTGAATCAGCTATAGGTATACATATATCCCCTCCCTTTTGAACCTCCCTCCCATCTCTGTCCCCATCCCACCCCTCTAGGTTGATACAGAGCCCCTGTTTGAGTTTCTTAGCCATACAGCAAATTCCCGTTGGCTATCTATTTTACATATGGTAATGTAAGTTTCCACGTTACAAATTTAGCTACTTTAGTTTGGGATACATACACACACAATTAATAAAACTATAAAAACGTGCATGATAGCAACAAACACCAATAGGGCCAGTGATTCCTTTGGAAGGAGAGAAGGAAATGGGATTGGAGAGGGATAGAGTGCTTCTAATGACCCTTTTATGTCTTCTTTCTTAAGCTGGATGGTATCCAAGTGTCACTTTCTGTATACTTGAAACAGCTCGTAAGTTTAAAGTTATCTTTAAAAATAACCCCACTCCTAAATGATTAAATATCTTCTGTACTATGCGTAAGGACTGAAATTAATTGCCTGCATGAATCCAACAGTCCTACATGTCCTTTATGTTCTCAAAGTAATTATTTAAACTAACCAGGAAAACTCAAACACACATTAGATTTTTAAGAAAATTTTTAGCTGCAGTTAATAAATGGATCCACACAAAAAACAACTGTATTATACACATCTATAAAAATAAAATACTTTGTTTTTAAACTACAACAAATTTCAAGTAAAAAAAAACCCAAAAAACCTCGTTTGTTGCCACTACTATTCAAAAATCAGGCCACTTTTAAAACCTCAAAAGTTCATCAAATGTCCGCACAACTCTTATTAAGGAACCTGGCTCCAGGGACTTTATGAAATTATCTCGTATCCAAGATGATAGCTCAAAGGGCAGAAAACTAGCACTCAATTTCTAGGCCCTGCATTAAGTCAGGAACATTTTCAGCACTTGGCACTCCCTAAGAGCGTACCTTGAATGTTGTAACTGTTACTTACAAATGGAATCCAGAACGCCATGCCCCAGCCCTTTGGGAGCAGGATATCCCAGCCGCTTCCCCAGCCTCGTTGCTCATGACCCGTCACTTTTCCTGGTTGTTGAATCAAAAGTATAGGAACCTTGGATTCATGGGGACCTAAAAAAAGTTGTGACCCGGGCACCAGCAATTCACTCCTCTTCCGGTTTAAATCCTAGAGTGGAAGAAAATAATTCAAGACAAACAACTCTAGTCTTCTGGGAGATCCTACTGGGTCTCTCTATAAGCAGCTTTAGAAAGTTAAACACTCTTTTAGGAAGAAAACATTCTCAGTAAATAAACGTGAGCCATTTTTAAGTACAGAGTACTCCTCCCAGGAGTAGCACCTCCATAGAAGTGCTTTGGTAGAAAATGCCACATTGTCTTAAATTTGGTCTAGAATATACTAGATGATTCAATGTTCTAAAACAATATACATTCATTCTGCTCTTTCTTATATCAGGATTAATCTTATATTTTAACACTCTTACATTTACTTTGGTTAAGATTGGTGGTCATGGAGTAAAGGAGGTATGAATAATTAACAACTTCTCAAGGGAAGCAAGTCGGATAATACTCCAGCTCTTTGAGAAAATTTCTCATCAGGTCTTAAAACAGAAGGTGCTACAAATTATCTGTCAGGTGGACTGGAGGGAGTGGGTAACAACACCCTTTCAGATTTTTCTTGCCAGCTGTCAAAGGAGATGAGCAGGTAGGAGAAGCCTGCCACTCGACTGAGAAGACTACAGCAGAGACCACCTCCACCAGCTACAGAGTTTAACTCATGAACACCCTTCATGCATGACCAAATCTTGGGTCTCCTTTTTTTAACCCTTAGTCATCCCAAAGTATCTATGTCTATAGCCCCAGTGTTTCCTCCTGAGACAGATACCTGTCTCCTGGACATCTGCTCCTGGGACAGCCCAAGGCCTCTCAAACCCGGTTTACCTGAGATTGAACTCATCTTCCCCACTGTTTCACTCTCTTCCTGAAGGACACACAGTTCTCACATCTCATTCACTCATTCATTCATCCTTTCAAATATTTACTGTTCATTCATTTACTCGTTCATTCAAATATTTCCTGAGCACTTGTGCTACACCAGGCACTTTGCTAGCACTTGGCAAGATAGGAGCGACAAGTCAGACCTGGCTCTGGCTCTCTTTCAGCTGAGCTCTTAAATCCAAGCGAGACTGCTGGAAGCTAACCCACAGGCTTCTCCTTTCTCACGTCCCATCTCAGAGTCTTGTCAGTTTTACTTCCCAGGTGTATGTTCCAAACCCCAGCCCCTCCACTCCAGCCGCACTGCCACACTTCAGGCCCCCACCGTGCCATTTGGACTATTTTAAGGACCTCTTTCAAGGCCATCCAACCACGCATCCTCTCTCCAGCTCCTCGGGCCGCCTTTTCCCCATCCCTAGTCTCCACACTGCCAGAGTGAAATCTAATCATGTCATGGCCGAGTTTAAAACCTTCAATGGCCCCTAGTCTTCAGTCTAAATCCAAGGATGCCTCAAGATCTTTTACCCCTGATCCCCGTCTTAATCTCTTCAGTTCCATCTCCTGCCTCACCCTTAACTCCAAGATGCTGATCTGCTTGGAGATTCCTGAACAGGTCATCCTGGTTTTGGCCTGGGCCCTAGCCCTTCCTCTCAACTCAGACAATCCATTCTCCATTGTAGCCTTGGCTCCTGGCCCCTGGCCCCAAGAAGTCTGGTTAACTCCGACCATCCACCTAAGAGTTAGCTCAAACATCAGCTCCTCCACCTGGGAAGCTTCCCCCAATTTCCCTAGTCCGGGCTCAGTACCCATTCTTTGGGCTTCCTTCATACTCTGTACTTCTTCAACTGTATCCTAGGCATTTGCCCCATCACTGAATACAATACCTGGTGCTGGCAGGAGCTCAATCATTGTGAGATTACAGACAGAAAACATATAAGGGGAAAAAAATAATGAATGAAAAACATATTTAAACCATAAGATTATCATTTTTAAGAAAAAGTCTTTGTATTAATCTTTTCTAGAGATTATTCTTCTCTAAAACAGAAAAGAGAATCATTGTTTATATCATTAAGTACAGGGATCAAAAGTCTAAAAATAAAAGGAAGTCTATAGGCGTCTATAAAGTATGAAATAACTTTCATGGTCTCTAGAGTGATGAATTGCAACCTGTTTTCATGACTTTACCATTAGTTACCTGATCCGAGATTTTATTCTCTGTGACACTCTTACAGATATCTTGGTTCCAGAGAAAGCTATGTGAACACTCCACCGGCACACCCTCCAGAAGCAGCTGTCTAACTTTCTCATTATCTAAGAGGGAAAAGAAACAGCCTTAAACCACATTCTTTAATTTAGGTCAGTAAGGGTCAAATTCTAAACGATGCTAGGGGACCTTCTATTAGAGGAAAATATTCTACAGGCATTTACTTCTCTAGAGGAATTTATTTACTTGAATAGAAACTGTAATTCTTACAGTTGGTTTCATAACCTGTGAAACAGTACAGACTCCTAAACTTACTTGACATTTATTTTTAGTGTATAAGATGCAAATATTACATTAAATTGCCTTGAAATAACTGCCTGATTCCACAGGGAAGATTATTCTAGGCATCACTGCAGAGGCAAAGAACCACTTCTTGATCATATGCTCTGATTGCACAAGTTATACTTTAACTACAGGCTTCAGGGCTCTTTATATCATCCCTGACCCAAAAGTCCTGAGCTAAGAGATACCATCCTTTTTTTCTGTCCTTTTATTTCAAGTCTCTAATGACCCTATTTTTATTGAACTGAGTGAATTCCCCTTCTGTAAAATGTATTGCTCTCATTCTTTTCAAATGAATATATTTTCTGTGAACTATGTTGTTTCATCCCTTTAAACGAGCCACACCGGCCAAAAAGTACTCCAGCGGGGAAGGCGGGGCGGGGGATCGTTTCAGTTATAAACATGCATATTAACAGAAGAGATATCCTATAGGAAATTATTTAAACACCAGGGGGAAAAACGTCTTTCAGATTTTATTTTGTTGTACTGAAGAATTAGAAGAAAAAAAAGAAAAAAAAAATCAGACAATTCATGAGTTTAGGCTAAGGTCCTAAAATGCCAACACAAAAGATTACTCAATAGAACATACCCACATGAGTCTGATGGCTGAAAGAAAAAAAAAAAGTTGGAAGTGACTCTGCAGTTGTGATGCAGTGAGACTGTGAGATTGGTGGTCAAGACGGTTCAGAAGGCCCTGAACTCACTTCCTCACGTGGGCACAGCACAATCACAACTGTTTACAGAGCAACTACGTACGAGAACATCTTGAAGACCAGCAGAAAAGACTTCCTACGGCTAAAGAAAATAAGGAACTGGAGAGGAAAGGTAGAAACCTGGTATAGTCAAGCCACACACTCCCCAGGGTAGGCGGATGGGGTAGGCGACCCACAGAAAACAGGAGGAGAATCACAATTGCAGAGTGTTCCCAAAAGAGCAAAGGGCCCAAGCTCCACATCAGGTTCCCTAGCCCGGGGGAGCTGTATGGAGAGGACGAGCTCATAGAACAACTGGCTTTGAAGGCCAGTGGGCTTGACTACAGGACAGCTGGAGGACTTCAGGAAACACAGACCCCACTCTGAAAGGGTGCACACAAAATCTACATGCTCCAAGAACCAGAACCGAGGACGTAGTCTGAAAAGAGCCTTTACTTGCTGATTTTAAAGCTTCCCAGAAACGCAGGAGGCAACTGGGAGTCCTCCTGGGGACACCGACCTGGCAAGGATGTGGAGGGAAGGGAATCCTCATACACTGTTGGTCGGAATGTCAACTGGTGCAGCCAATATGTAAAACAGAAGGGAGCTTCCTCAAAAAAACCAAAAATCAAACTACTACACAATCCAGCAATTCTGTTTTGGGGGACATTTTCAAAGAAAATAAAAACACTAAATTGAAAAGATATGTGCATCCCTATCCTCACTGCATCATTATTTACAATAGCCAAAGTATGGAAGCAACCTAAGGGTCCATCAACAGATGAACAGTTAAAGCATATGTGGTATATATACAATGGAATTCTACTCAGCCACAAAAAAAGAATGAAATTTTGCCATTTCCAACAACATGAATGGACTTGGAGGATATTATGCTAAGTGAAATAAGCCAGACAGAGAAAATCAAATACCAGATGATATCACTAGTATGCGGAATCTAAAAAATTAAGACAGAAACAGAGTCATAGATACAGAGAACAAACTGGTGGTTGCCAGAGGGGAGATCTGTGGAGGGATGAATGAAATAGTTGAGAGAGATTAAAAGACACGAACTTCCAGTTAAAAAATAAGTAAGTCGTGGGGATGCAATGTACAGGACTGAGGATATAGCCAATGATATTGAAATAAATCTTTATGATGACAGATGGTAACTAGACTTATCTTGGTTATCATTTTGTAATGTTTTTTCAAGATAAACTTTAATTTTCTCTGAACTGATTTATATTAGGATCATACCACTCTAATGGCAGAAAGTGAAGAGGAACTAAAGAGCCTCTTGATGCGGGTGAAAGAAGAGAGTGAAAAAGCTGGCTTGAAACTCAACATTCAATAAACTTAAGATCATGGCATCCAGTCCCATCACTTCATGGCAAATAGAAGGGGAAAAAGTGAAAACAGTGACAGATTTTATTTTCTTGGGCTCCAAAGTCACTGCAGACGGTGACTACAGCCATGAAGTTAAAACATGCTTGCTCCTTGGAAAAAGGCTATGACAAACCTAGACAGCATGTTCAAAAACAGAGACATCACTTTGCTGACAAAGGTTTGTATAGTCAAAGCTATGGTTTTTCCAGTAGTCACGTATGGATGTAAGAGTTGGACCATAAAGAAGGGTGAACGCCGAAGAACTGATGCTTTTGAACTGTGGTGCTGGAGAAGACTCCTGAGAGTTCCCTAGACAGCAAGGAGATCAAACTAGTCAATCCTAAAGGAAATCAACATTGAATATTTCTTGAAAGGACTTATGCTGAAGCTGAACTTCCAATACTTTGGCTACCTGATGCGAAGAGCCAATTCATTGGAAAAGATCCTGATGCTGGGAAAGACTGAAGGCAGGAGCAGAAGTGGGTGGCAGAGAATAAGATGGTTGGATGGTATCATTGACTTAATGGACATGAGTTTGAGCAAAGTCTAGGAGATAGTGAAGGACTGGAAAGCCTGGCGTGCTGCAGCCCATGGGGTTGCAGAGTTGAACACAACTTAGCAAATGAACAGTGAAAGCCTTCGAAAGAATTTAATACATAACTGCCTTTTCCCAAAACTGGTACAGACACTATGGAGAACAGTATGAAGATTCCTTAAAAAACTAAAAATAGAGCTACAATAAGATCCGACAATCCCATTCCTGAGCATATATCCAAAGAAAATCATAATTCAAACAGATACATGCACCCCAATGTTACTGCAGCACTATTTACAATACCTAAGATATGCAAGCAACCTAAACGTCCATCAACAGATAAAGAAGATTTGGTACATATATAAAGGGAATATTACTCGGCCATCAAAAAGAACAAATTAATGCCATTTACGACAACATGGATCAACCTAGGTACAGTCATACTAAGTGAAGTAAGACAGAGAAAGACAAATATTATATGATATAGCTTATATGTGAAATCAAAAAAAAGGCCACAAAAGGACTTATCTACAAAACAGAAGTAGTTACGAATGTAGAAAATAAATTTATGGTTATGGGGTTGGGGGGAAAGAGGGGAGGAATAAATTGGGAGACTGGGATTGTCACATACACACTACTGTATATAAAATAGATAACTAATATGGACCTACTGTATAGCAAAGGGTACTCTACGCAATACTCAGTAATGGCCTATATGGGGAAAGAATCTTAAAAACAATGGATGTACGTGTATGTATGTGGCGTGCTGCAGTCCACGGGGTCGCAAAGAGTCAGGCACGACTGAGCAACTGAACTGAACGTATATGGATAACAAATTCACTTTGCCATACACCTGAAACTAATATAATATTGTAAATCTATACCCCAATAGGAATTTTAAAAAATTATTTGAAAAAAGGATTTGAGGCAGCCAAACTAAGTAGAGTTTAACTGCAATTCTGAGATCATTCTGACAGTCAACAGTTATCAGTGTAGTAGATGCTCTAACTTTTACAGTTGTACCCAACCATACTGCTGTTAAAAAAGAAAAGAAAGAGCCAGCAATTCATCAATTAAAGTGTTGCTGCTGCTGCTGCTGAATCGATTCAGTCATGTCCGACTCTGTGCGACCCCATAGACGGCAGCCTACCAGGCTCTTCCGTCCCTGGGATTCTCCAGGCAAGAACACTGGAGTGGGTTGCCATTTCCTTCTCCAACTCGTGAAAGTGAAGTTGCTCAGTCGTGTCTGACTCTTCACGACCCCATGGACTGCAGCCCACCAGGCTCCTCCACCCATGGGATTTTCCAGGCAAGAGTACTGGAGTGGGTTGCCATTGCCTTCTCCAGATTAAAGTGTTAGACTCTCTAATTAACTAACTTACCTATGTATCTTAAACTCTTTCAGCCAATCCACCTTTCATGTTAAGGTTCTGGCAGAGTACTGTACTGCCCCCTTAATAAGCTATCTATCTACTTGTGAAGGTTAAAAAAAAAACAAATCTCAAGTTGTTACTACACACACCAGTATCTTTTCGACAGACTGATTTTAATTATTCTTCCAATTAACTGGGCTTAAATGACAGTAAACACAGTGAGGCATTATCACAGTTGTGCAGGTCAGACTAAGATTTTAGCCAGCCCCCACCCACCCCCAACCTTGTCACCCCGAAGAAACCCCCACAGGCCACGCTACTGAGTCTAAGCCGAGACCTCTTACCCTTCAGCACCTGGGATGGCCTTGCCAGGATTCGAACCTGGGTCATCTGTATGGTCAGACAGAGGCTTCCAAAGAGCACAAGACCAGCTTCGGGTGCGGGTCCCTTCCTCACAATTAAAATTCTGAAAAGCCAGGCATTTTCAGAGAACCCCGTTTGCAGAGGCAGGTTATTACTAGATATTGAAAATAGAGAACTCAGCGGAAAAAATGAACATGAAGATCAGGCTACACGTTTACAGCTAAAGATACTTCCTGATATACCATTTCCTTTTATCATGATCACCTTAAAAAGGTAGGCAGGTAAAAAGAGGGCCTGAAATTTTCTACAGATAAAGTTACTGCAGAAGTTGTCACTGACAGAATTCTTCTAATGGGACTGACTAGTCAGAACAGTTGTTAAGGAAAACCAGGGTTGTCTCAGGAACTTTACCTTGGCATTTTTCTGGATTGGGCAAAACTTTGGACCTCTTTTGAGGCAGATTTATTCGTGGGTCACCAACCGTCAGTCCCAGAATAGTACCTGCTGGAATTTCTGCTGGTGATGTTATCCCTTTAGCAACAAAACAAGACGCAAACAGGAAGTTATTCACAAATACATATTTTGCTTTCATTTTCAAATGTTTCTAATGAAATTTTCATCTTGGGCTGATTTTGTAAAGATACACATTCCCTTTTATCTTCCCAATGATACTTTCAGAGAATAAATTAACATTCATAAAGAGTGAAGTTTCTTACCAAAAACATTAACATAACAGGTCATTTTACAACATGAACATGTATGTTCCTATCAATAACTACAGGAGCTTTACACACAAATGCAATCATGTGCGGGTAAGTAAGATTTCAGTTTAGTAGCTAAAACATTTAGTAGCTAAAGCATTTCAGTATATGCTTTTACCTACAACAGAATACCAGTTATTTATTTAAAGTTCTAACATCTCATTCGTGCTTCTTGCTGTATTTTAACAGTTTCAAAGTAAAAAGCACCACTACATTTAGGTAGCTCAGCTGCGAGATGCTCTTTTAACCCAGTTCCCACTCCTCCCTTCTTTCCCAGTACAACCCAGTGTTCCCCTGTATGCATGCTGAGTGCTAAGTTACTTCAGTTGTGTCCGATCCTTTGTGACCCTATGGACTGTAGCCCGCCAGGCTCCTCTGTCCAGGGGATTCTCCAGGGAAGAATCCTGCAATGGTTGCCGTGCCCTCCTCCAGGGGATCTTCCCAACCCAGGGATTGAACCCACATCTCTCACGTCTCCTGCACTGGCAGGCGGGTTCTTTAGTGCTAGCGCCACCTGGGAAGCCCCATTCCAGCGTATACCTCCCAACAATTCAAAAACGGCTTCTTGTCTGCGATGAAGGGAAACACTATCAGGATTCTTGCAGGTTTCAATCCACCAACGGTGAGGTGTCTTCTCTGTGTCCTCTCCCTCCTAGAAAACAACAACTCCTGTTCACCAGACAAACAGTGGATCAGCTAATAATTTTGGTTAAAACGTTTGTGCTATTGGCCTCCGTCCTTGCATCCTCGTTTCTTAGAATGAATGTTTCTGGAGAGGAACCAGGGCAATTGTCACATCAGACTAACGACTCTTCTAATCAAAGACAAGGACGTAGGACTGTACTTCTCTCAAGATTTCATATACTAAAAAGAATATCTGCGGTTTTCTGAGAGACTACCTAACTTACCACACGCCTGTAGTCTCTGGAGCACAGAGCCAACATGAGAGACCTTGCTCCTTGCTCTTCTCCCAGTACTACCAACCTCATCGCCAGACTAAGCAATAAAACTTTCCCACTGAAGAAAAACCAAAACAAAACCCCTTTTGAAGAAATCTTCAGCAAAGGAAGACATTACTACTATAGTATTTCTAGAAATTTCAAGAAATACTGTATTTTACTTGCCTTTTTTTCTGAACAGAACTAGGGCCTGAGGTCTCAAACAGCACTTCGAGTACCATATGCATGCCCGGGAAGAGAACTTTACAGCTGCGGTTCATACCAAAGTTTGCTGAAGGGGGATGTTCCCCTAAGAGTCTAACCTATAATATTAATACACTGAGCCCTTTACCTCACAGAAACTCAGGTAGCACGTGGTTCAAAGTACAGACCCTGGAACCAAACTTTGCAGGTTCGAATCCTCCCTCTGCAAGTTACTAGCTAACGTGGAATGCCTAGTCAGCGCCAGGCACTGCCCTAAGCCTGGGGCACAGAGTCAAGAAGAGGACTGCCCCGAGCCTGCCAGCAGGAAGCTCAGAGTCTTGAGACACAGACCTCACAAAGACATGCGAACAAATCTAGACGTAAAAACTGAGGAATGGAGCAAGACGGAATGAAAACAACAGCAAGGATTTAATTGAACTTGGAGGTCAGGAAGGAATTCTAGAAGAAAATGATATAGATGTTGAAACCTTTAGACTCAGCCAAGAAGAGGGGTAGAGACAGAAAATTCAGACAGTCTCAAAGGAACGTGAGATCTGACACATTCTAGAACCTGGAACCACTGGAAGAAGACGGTGTGGCTGAAGTGCCGAACATGAGAAGAGATAAGGCCAGACAGGCATGGAGGCACAAGATTACCAGTCAAATTAAGGGCTTTGGATTTTTTTTCTCACATACAATGAGAAGCTATCCAAAAGCTTTTAATCAGGAAGTAGCTCGATGAGCATAAATTGTTAAAATGGGACTACCCTAGTGGTCTAGTGGTTAAGAGTCCGCTTGCCAATGCAGGGGACATGGGTTCGATCCCTGGTCTAGGAAGATCCCACATGCCTTGGAGCAACTAAGCCTGTGCACCACAACTATTGAAGCCTACGTGCTCGAGAGCCCGTGCTCTGCAATGAGAGAAGTCACTGCAACGACAAGTCTTTGCACTGCAACTAGAGAAAAAGCCCGCATAGTAACAAGGCCCAGTGCAGCCAAAAATAAAAAATTAATTAACTTAAAAAAAGAAAAGAAAATTACACTTCACTTTCCTTTAAAAAAAAAAAAACAAACCAAAAATTGCTAAAATATCACTTTGCCTCCTATGTGGACAAAGGAGCAAAAAATGGGAACAATGAATGAAAGTTGAGAAGCTGCTTCAGGACCCAGGCCAGAGACGACAGTGGTTGAGACTAGTGTGGAAACAGTGAAGAGAGAGAGGTCGCCTTTGGTTTTTAAAGTTTATCTGTCTTCCAACAGGTCAAACTCTGATCGGCTCTATCACCATATCAGACATGTCCAATCTGCGAGAAGCATGGACACTGAGGCACTGATACAGGAAAACAGACCAAATCTGAACCCCAAGTGTTCACATGTGAGTCTGATTCCTCATCTACTCTCTACTCTCCAGACCTGTGCAATCAGCATGGTGGCCACTTGACACAGAGAGCTGTGAATTTACCTGTTAATCACTAAAATAAGTACAAGTACCAATCCACTTCCTCGGTCACATGAGCCACTCAGTAGCTACCTGGGGCTGGTGGCTCCCGTACTGGACAGCACAAGGAAACAGCATCCTTGCAGAAAGTTCTACTGAACAGAGGTACATGTCACACATTGCTCTCAACCTGCTAGAGACCATCCTGAAAACGAACCCCAGAGAATGTGCATCACACAAATACAAACAAAAAAACCTGGCATATACTTTCAGGGATTTTAGGGGCAGCTCCCTGTTACCTACTTACCTATGGTGCAGAAGTTAAGACCCTTTAAAAAATTCAGAAGCTGCAGGAGCAGTCTGTATTTAAATGAGAACTAATCAGTTTACTTGCTACATTCACTTAGATTTGCTATTCTAGAAGTGAAAGATAGAGTCTTTGATAATAAGCATAACTAGGCAAACAAACACATATAAGCTATGGCCACAAATGCTGCCAAATTATATGTTGCTGCTGCTAAGTCGTTTCAGTCATGACCGACTCTGTGCGATCCCATAGACGGCAGCCCACTAAGGCTCCTCTGTCCCTGGGATTCTCCAGGCAAGAATACTGGAGTGGGTTGCCATTGCCTTCTCCGAAGTTATATGTTAGGTTTTGCAAATTTGCTAAGAAGGACCTGACCAGAATAAAGCAACGCAATCAGGTTTACTCTTACGGAGTGGACGGAAGCAGCTTTGAGCGCCTCAGTTAAGATGCAGTGAGAAAGAGGACCGATCAGCCGGAATCTGTTCATCTCCATAGTCAAATCACTGAAAGAAAGAGAAGGGCTTTATACTTCATGTAATGTCTGCCTCACTGACAGAAACAGAGCACGCCTTCACTGAAAACGTTCAGTAGGTTCAGAGTAGGTTCAGCCCATACCGGATCACGATGCCTGTGGCTGGAGAGAGCCAAGAATATGGCTGCAGTGGATCTCTAGTTCCATCACCAGTGACTTTTTTAACTGGTTGAGCGTTTTCCCCATCATCTTTCCGTTTTCTTTTCTTGCTGACTTTTTCTTCAGGCAGGTCAATCTGGCTTTTCTCTTGAGACGGTGTCAGAAGGGGATCTGGGATCTGTACAGTTGCCTTGGTAGGTTCCATACACTGACACACTGCTTTTATCTCCTCTAAGATATCCTAAGGACACATTCAAACATTTTAAACTCTGAATTTAAATACAAGTTTAAGTTGGCTTAGTTTATTTTTTCTACCTGTAAAAATTTATATTCTTATCTCACACAAATGAAGCTAAATTTAAAATCGTCAAAAAGCTTTTTTGATTCCTCTGAAAAGCTTTTTTGATTCCTCTGAGTAGTGCTTGACACATAGAACAAAAAAAGAACTCCTAAATGTCCAAGATTCATGAAAACAACATGACTACTCTGACCAATTTTTTTTTTTAACTAGTTTAAAGATGAATTTGGAGAAAATTTATAGTCTACTGTATAAAAGCAATGAGTGTGCTAACAGAGGGAAGCTAAGCTAAACGCAGTATTAAAAAATTGTCAGAATTACTCAAAACAGATTCTCATCATCAAACTGGCTCCAACAAGCACATGAATGCCAATGAGCCAGTTAAGGACAATGGAAGCACGAGTCCAACGCACCATTTCAAGCCATTTGCGTAAGACTGGTTTCATCTCTACTCCTACTCAGGGCTTACCAAAACTCAGGCCAAGATTTGCTTCACTTATTAATACTAACATAACTATCCTCCCTATATTCCATTACCAAGCAGTCAGTCAAACTTTCACACTATTTAAATTTCTGTAGCACTCATTTCTTACAGTAATCAAGAATACAGTGACTGAGTGATGAGAAATAATGTCAAGGATTATACCTGTTTAAGAGCTGGATGAAGCCAGATCCACAACTGCCTGCTCTCAGAAGTATCACCAGGGGTCCCCTGGGCCTTCCACATAAATGTCACAGGACCCAGCATTTCTAGGGGATACTTATTTGCCCGGTAAAGCATGACACTCCCTTGGCACTTTCCAGACAAACAGTGGACTGCGGCAAAAGTCAATCCTGACATAAACAAAAACAAAATTCCAAGATCATTTACTGTCTATCTTCATAAAAGATGAGGTTTTAGTTTTGGTCATTGCTTAGATCAAACCCTGGCACATGATAAGTTCTCAATAAAAATTTATTGAGAAAATGATTTAATGAATTTTGAGTTTCTTCCTATCTAGATTTACTGCACCAGAATAATGGTTCTCTCATTTTATACTGAGTATGTTAGAAATGATTTAAAAGCTACCCCAAGCTTTCCTTACATGAATATACTCGTTAGGAATAAGAACTATCTCCGTAAAGCCTGTTTAAATGCCAAAATGCTTACTGCTACTGCTAAGTCAGTTCAGTCGTGTCTGACTCTGTGCAACCCCATAGACAGCAGCCCACCAGGCTCCCCCGTCCCTGGGATTCTCCAGGCAAGAACACTGGAGTGGGTTAGGGTTAGCTTACAGCAGACACTTGTTCATGAAATGAACACATATACAGACTTGAACAGGACTCAGCTTTGAAACAAGTTTACCTGTGTCTATGCTACACATTGAAGAAAGTGCTTTTAGTATTTCTTCCTCTTTGCCCTCCAACTCCAAACAGCAGTAGTAGGATAAATCCTGTAAAAAGAGGGAGATACAATTAAATACTTGAATTTCTATTTAAAATGTAAGTGGTAGTATCTTACTTTTCAGAAAGGAGATATGTGTTTTATCCTATATTCACAGATAAGTTCCAAGTGGTATGTAAAAACTATTGCCTTTAAGGATTATCCCTCCCCCAAATCTACCTAAAGTGAAAAATCAAAGTAGAATAAGCAAGACTGTAATAAATTCAGCAAAATCATGTTAAGGATGCTCACTTTGGTTAGCTAATTTAGGGCTTTAGGATTATTCAACACTCAGCCTAAAGACACATGAGACAATTTATCACATATTTCTCCCCTGCTCAGTCTCTCTCTTTTGTTTGTTTAATATTTATTTGGTGGCTCTGGATCTTAGCTGTTGACATGAAGGATCTAGTTTCCTGACCAGGGATCAAACCCAAGTCCCCTGCACTGAGAGATGGAGCCTTAGCTACTGGACCACGAGGGAAGCCCCATCCCCTGCTCAGTATTAACCATGATATCCAACTTTGACTAAGCAATGTACAAGGAAAAATGCGAGTAATGAGAATAAAGCCTTATCAATTTAAATAGGATGAAGAGAGCTCAGACTGAGCTAATAAAATCAATTATGTTAAAGACATAATAATGGTTAATAGTTACTGAAAGGTTACTGAGTGACAGCGTGGGGATAACTCCTTACTGGACTGTCATTTAATCTTCCCAACACCTGATGATCAGATGCCAGCATTAACTTATTTGCCGGGTGAGGACATTGAGACAGAGACTGCTACTTGAACAGTCATATCATCAGAAAGTGGAGAAGCTGGCATTCGAGTCAGGCTCACTGACCCCCGAGCTAACCCCTCTGCCACGGGTCCGGTAAGCAAATCTAGTACACACGGAGACTAAAATGCAAAGTACAGCAAAGGCTCCAGCAAACCCACGTTCATCTGTGCTGACAGAAATCTCCCAGCAACAGCGATCCACTCCCAGCTGTCAGTGGCAGATGAACCCCACTCGAGTGTGTACAACTGGCTGACAGCAGAGAATGAGGGTTAAGAGCATGGAACTCTGGAGCCAGACTGCTGCTGCTGCGCTGCTGGGTCACTTCAGTCGTGTCTGACTCTGTGTGACCCCAGAGACGGCAGCCACCAGTCTCCCCCGTCCCCAGGATTCTCCAGGCAAGAACACTGGAGTGGGTTGCCATTTCCTTCTCCTGGAGCCAGACTACCTGGGCTCAAATCCAAGCTGCACCACTCGTTAGTTGTATGGCTGTGGGTAAACTGCCCAACTTCTCTGTACTTCAGCTTCCTCATTTGTAAAATGGAAATAATAGTAAACATTTACCCCATACTGTTGCTATAAGGATTAAGTGAGTAAACATATGTAAAGTACTAAAACAGACATTAAGAATTCAAAAATATTTATTACTAGCTATTATTTTTATTACTTAGGGCTGATGTAAAGAAACTATGGGATAACCTCAGCAAAAATTCTGCCCCAAATGAGAAGTAACTAGGTCTGCCTTAAAATCTGAGCAATGGTAGTGAAGAAAGCATGGGCCAGGGGAGTCAGCTTCCAAGAGCTAGGTAGGTCACCAACAAGCTGTGTGGCCCTAGGCAAGTCACTTGATCACTCCAAATCCCAGTTCTGCAATGTAAAATGAAGAATTTGACTCTAATCCATGATTTCTGCTATTCAGTCTTCAAATCAGAGGCTCTTAAGAGGTCCCTATATTTTACTTTATACCCATTAGGATGGCAATTATCAAAAAAAACCCCCAAAAAACAGAAAACACCAAGTTTTGGTGAGGATGTGGAGAAACTGCTGATGGGCATGTAAAATGGTAGAGCTTCTATGGAAAATAGTACGATGGTTCCTCAAAAATTTAAACCAAGAACTACCACATGATCCAGCAGTTCCACTCCTGGGCATGTACCCAAAAGAACTGAAAGCAAAGAACTGAAGGGATGTTTGTACACCATGTCCACAGCAGCATTATTCATGACAGCCAAGAAGTGGAGACCACCCAAGAGTGGATCAGCGTTGATGGATGAATGGATAAACACAACATGGCATAAAATACAGCGGAATATCATTCAGCCTTAAAAATGAGGGAAATTCTGACACATGATACAACATGGACGAACCTTGAAGACATCATGCTGACGGAAATAAGCCAGTCTCAAAAATACAAGTATTATATGATTCTACTTATGTGAGCCACCTATAGTGGTCAAATTTATAAAGATGAAAAGTAGAATGGTAGCTGACAGAGACCGGGGCGAGACAGGAATGGGGATTTAGTGTTTAATGGATGCGGGATTTCAGCTTGAGAAGACGAACACGTCCCAGAGATGAATGGTAATGACAGTCACACAACAATGTGAATATACGTAAGACCTAAGCAATAAGTACCATGCAAGTGCAGACTTAAAAATACAATGGCAAATCTGACGTTATGTCTTTTTTACCACAGATTTTTTTCAGGTTCCTGTATTGATTATTCTGCTATATTGCTCTCAAGAGGTATCAGAGGATGCTAATACTAAGAGCTTTCTAAAGCTGGACAAGGCCATCCTGCCATTGAAAGGCCCTCTGCAAAGAACAGATTGCTAAGGGAAGTCGCTCAGTCATGTCCAACTCTTTGCGACCCTATGGACTGGGGTCTTTTGCGACTACCAGGATCCTCAGTCCATGGGATTTTCCAGGCAAGAATACTGGAGTGGGTTGCCATTTCCTTCTCCAGGGGATCTTCCCGACCCAGGGATCGAACCCGGGTCTCCCGCATTGTAGGCAGACGCTTTACCGTCTGAGCCACCAGGGAAACCACAGACTGCTAAACATGTACTGAAAAAGAAGAAGCGATTTCATGCGGAGCTGGGGGGACTGGGGCAGGCTGCTGGGGTGGGGGAGCTAGGACAGCCAAGACAGACAAAGACTATTACACAGCTCTAAAATCAGCTCTAAAATCAACTGTCCTCTCAAAGATGTTAAAACACTCTTCCCAGCGGAGACGGTTCTCAAATATCTATGGTGGCAAATGACTGCTAAATGAATCAATGCTGAATCAACCTGGAGCATGACCAACAAGACCCCATGGGCTCTGGTTTCTTATTTCTCCAGAACTACTCTCACCCTAATGTTAGCCCTGCTCTCTCTCACTCTCTTCGTCTTTGTCACAGTGCGTTTATTTCAATCCTTCCCTATCTGGCTGCCTTCTGCCTTCCCCACTCTGGCAATTTCTTATCCCTTAAAGCTCGGCTCAAATATCACTTGCATGGGGAAGCACTCCTCTTCCCGTTATGAATACTCATAGTATTGCACAGTTTTCCCTTATAACAAAACTGAATTTTAGGCTAATTATCTGATTGTCAGTCTCCCGGCAAAACTTTAGGCTGCTTCAACTCCAGCATCTAGCAAAATGGTTCTCGCCCAGTAATTATTTCTAAAATACATCATATTAGATAGAACTCTTCTAAAGGGGTGGGGAAGAGTCTAAACAGCAACAGAGGGGAGCACCCTGAGCGGCCGCCGGCTTCAGAAGCCTACCTGGAGGAGGCAGCGGCTCGTCATGGCCCGGTAGCAGGCTCTGTGGCTCTTGACTGTCGGCCTCTCCCCCAGGCAGTAGCCCCACCTCTTGACCATGTGAAACCGCTTCGCGTGCCAGATGTGAGTTTCCAGCCATTTGTTCTTCTTTTGTCTCCGGTTAAATTCCAGTATGCGGTTTATGTGACATCGTCGAGCTTTATGGCACTTATTTTTTGAGTGTTCTTTTTTCTGATGAACTGCTTTCTCTGCCTGTAGTTTCAAGAAGACAGGCAGATCCCCTTTTGTGACCATCTCAAAACAAAGTTAAGTGTTAGGAATTCAAACAGCTAATTTTAGGGGAAGTGAAATACCTTACGGACTCCATTAGTTTGTGCAATTTTTTAATTGGTGATTTTTTCCAACGAAAGTAGAGGAGGTCACAGAAAGAATGAAGATTTTAGGAAAAGGCAAACCTAGGAAGGAAGCTCAGTTCTATCACTCACGAACTGGGCAAACTTTGGGGCCTGGGAAGATTAGAATATTTACAAACTGTTCAACATAGTAAGTCAAACTGATGTGTGGCTATCAATATCAGACAGCAATAAAGAATAAATGCTAGCTCTTCGTTGTTGTCTTTCTATAGTTTTTTTAACCTCTAAGATCATAATTAAACCCAAAACTAAGGACCAAAAATATAAAAGTGGGAAAAACCTACACAATTCATACCACTTTAAGTACTGAAAGACAAAGGCTAAATGCTATCATGAGGAAACAGACTTCTCATGAAATCTAGAAAGTACCAAATTCCTGTTTAGTTTTCACTCTTCCTCTCTTCCATAGCTAAGCTAAACTTCTGTGGGAAAAACTCTTCTCCATTAGTGTGTGGGCCCCTTAAGAAGATTTTACCTTAATAGACTCTAACCCCACCACCAGCTTCATGCCAGTACCTAGAAGGCACTTGATAAACAAATTTTGAATCAATTAATGAAGACATAAGGTGCTTAGACAATCATAGAATGACCAAACCAAGAATTTTGGTAAAGCCAAAAACAACAGGACTTGAACAAAAATTAAATCCAAGTTCAAGTTTTCAATTTTAAAAAGGACAAAAGGCAATCTTTTAACCTTTCAGCTCTAGATTGGTCACATTCCAAAGTGCAGAGCTAAATTACTTATCTAGTAAGAAGGTCTAAATTTATTTTAAATCTGACTGGGGAATACCAACTGTTTAACATCATAGAGAGAGGTTGCAAATGCTATATTTAAAAGTAGCTATAATATCCAGCAGCCTGCTAATTTGGGTGGTATGGGGTAAAGCGGGGAAAGGTAATGATAAACCAAAAAATATGCAAAATGAGTATGTTGTTTCTTAGTTTTCATTTTAATAAATTCTATCAGGCTAATACTTCTCAATTTCTTTAAAGAACTACTAACCTAAACATTTACATTAAGGGATTCTCATACCTCTTTCTGGGCAATCTCCCGTAACCGCCGAGGAAGGCGTTTGACATTGTGGCTCATGGCTCTTCGTCTCATGTGCCGTGGCAGAGTCTGGAAAACCAGCGAATTAGAAGATGTCTGGGTCACTGCTTTCAACATGGCACTGATTTCAGCAGCTCGGGCTTGAGCAAAAGTAGAAGCTGTTGAAGGAAATAGCAATGCCATTTAAAAACTCATCTTGAATCAATACTTTTCCTGGTAGATTTCAGAAAGATTTTTAAATACACAAGCTTACAATTCATCCACTACCCTAACCCCTAATAGATTAATACCAATAGTAGTTATTTCTGTATTACATGACTGGGAAACTGTCCTTCAACTTATATTTTTCAAGTTTTCTGCAAGGATTCAGTTCTACTTTCCTAATCAGAAAAAAAAGTTTAAAAAATAAGCTTAAAAGGTTTTATTTTTAAAACAGAAGGCTACATGCAATATAATCACAACTGTTCTTAAGTGTTATAATCCCACCAGAAAACAAAGAAAAAACAAAATCTTAGTCTTGATTCCAAGGGTTTTCTTCCTTAACAGTGTCTGCTTTTTTACAAATATATAACCATAAGTATTTTTAGTTTTATTGAAAAATAGACTCTTTTTTTTCCTAAAGAATAAACAAAGTGCTGGAGACACTTAAGTGAATTCCTCCAGGAAGGCATAGAGACCATAAGAATACAGGGTTATGAGGTAGTGGGGGTGAGGGTAACGAGGGGGCATCAGGGAACGAGGGGGCATCAGGGAACGAGGCAACAAAGGGCCTGGAGACAGGAACTTACAGGCCTTGGCTGCCCTCAGACTGCACTGAATTTGGTTCAGTGCATCTTTGGAGATGCGTGCTGAAGAGTATGGATGGCATTTTATATTTTTTAACAAGGAGGGAGTGGTGCCAACGACAACTTTAAGACAAAAAAGACAAATCAGGACCTCTAAGAAGATGGCGAGTGGGGGCGGGGAGAGCACGCAGGCCCAGGCAGTGAGTCCAGGCTGCAGGTGAGACACACCTGAAGTGAAAGTCGCTCAGTCGTGTCCGACTCTGAGACCCCATGGACTACACAGTCCAAGGAATTCTCCAGGCCAGAATACTGGAGTGGGTACCCTGTCACTCCTCCAGGGGATCTTCCCAACCCAGGTCTCCAGCATTGCGGGCGGATTCTTTACCAGCTGAGCCACTAGGGAAGCCCAAGAATACTGGAGTGGGTAGCCTATCCCTTCTCCAGCAGATCTTCCAGACCCAGGAATCGAACCAGGGTCTCCTGCATTGCAGGCAGATTCTTTACCACCTGAGCTACCAGAGGGCACTAGAAATCTGGCTGCAGGAGAAACAGAGCTCACAGTCCAATCACGTTTGGCTTCCGTACAAACACCTACCGGTTATATACTTGGGAATCTCCTGAGAAGTGCCCTCGGGACCTGCTTTCCATCCTCCCTTTTTTCTAAAGGTTACCCTGGAGGAAGGCTGCTCCTTTACATCAGACTCGGCCAGCGGACGGTGGGTCGTTCTGGTCTGCCGCTGTCGGGAAGTTCCAGGATGAGACTCTAGTATGTTTTCAAAAAGAAAACAAGAAGAAACAGGTCACTTTTATCAGAGATAAGGATGAGAGTGTTGGGTGACAACACTGATGGGGATTTTAGTCCTGTAACCCCCCTGTAAGGTGGCTATTCCTGTCCTCCCCTGCAGGAGGAGGGCTCCCAGGTGGGGAGGTGAACTGACTTGCCCGAGGTCACACAGCTAGGAGGCGGCATGCTAGCTAACCATGTCCCTGTGACACACGGAAGAACCTTGGATATAACAGACACAAGGGAAATTTTCTCTATATAAATAGTGCAATGTGAATTTTACACCCAAGTTCCCTTAAATACTACAGTTCACCTGATTGTGCATATTTAGTCTTTCATCTTAATTCTCTGCTACACTCCAATCGATAGCCGCTATGCTAAGCAAGAAATAAAGGCAATTTCTATACATATGCCTGGGCATTCAAACCATTCTGACTTCAAGATATCATCAAATCCCTCTCTGTGAACACAGGGAAAGATCAGTAGAGAATTTCACTGCATTCCTGCTTATTTCCATCATGGTGACAATTATTAAGGCCCTATAATCAAGAAACATGTTGCAAAGTCTGTCGTTGTGAGACATAAATGAGATATGTGTTAAGGCTTCTCACCCGGCCTGTTGGGCATCAGTGTTGCATCTCAATCTATTTTCTATTTCCTGTTGCTGACTAATAAACAGCTATCCCCTTCACATCACCTTATAAGATTTCTAAAATCAGTACAAAAATTAAATGCTGACATGATAAAGGCAGTGTATTTCAAGAAACATACCAGTGTCATTTAATAAACTGTTAAGGTACAGATAAAATATATCAGCTCTAAAATACGTACAGCCAGTTTTCATTATTCCCAGCTGCTATGTTCTAGAAAGTCACAGCCAACAGTGAACGAGTGAACACTGAGCCCTTGCTCTGAGAGAAAACATGTATGTGTCCATGCGTGTATGTGAGTTACATGTATCTCAGAGATTACAGTCTTAAATCGTAAGAACAACTCAGCCTTTCCTTTCTTTTCCAAAGAGAAAATGAAGTTCAGAAGTGTTAAGTGACCTGCCTGGGGCTGCCGCACAATCGGCATTCAAACCCCGTGACAGCTGGAGTTTCTTACACTACACGGCCCTGCCCCATCAGAATCCTTCTTCTGGTAAGAAGATCAAACAGGATGGCACTGGGAACTCCACTGGAAATACCTGCATCAGGGGAATCAAAAATGTTCCCACTCTTGATATGACCACCAATGTGCCATGAGGATTAAGCTTGGGGTTACAAATTTAGCACCTAGGGGAATCTGCAAATACAAAGCTTGCAAATAATGAGGGTCAACTGTATCTATTTTTAATCTAGCTCCTCCATCATTTAGATGATGATTACCAAAAGGAGTGACGAAAGCAATCTGATCCATAGGGAAGCGAGTGTAGCGAGTACCATGTGTATCTTACCTTTTTGAGACTGGAAAGGTTTTCCACCTCCATTATGGTGCTTTACTCCACTGTCAGCCACAAAGCCAGAGGATAAAGTCACATTGGTGGGCTGGTTTCTCATTTTCTTTGCATGTTTTCTTTCTTTTGCATTAGACATTTCTGGAAAGAAAGTAATAAATTTTGAAATACATTTTAAAAATAAAAAATAAATTTAATGAATAAATGTTCATGTGACTTAGAATTTGAATCTTCAACATAATACATCTCCATCTATTATAGATGGGTTAATGACACCAAAATGTTATCATAGGGGACTTCCTTGGTGATCCAGTAGTTAAGACTTGGCCTTCCAGTGGAGGAAGCCCGGGTTCGATCCTGGTCGGGGAGCTAAGATATCACATGGCCAAAAGACCAAAACATAAAAACAGAAGCAACACTGTAACAAATTCAATAAAGACTTTAAAAATGGTCCACATTAAAAAAAAAAAAAAAAAAGTTACTATGATACTGAGCTACAGCAGGGATTTATAACCAGAGGGACTAGCATTAACACCAAAAACTTTTAATTCAACAGAAAAAAATAACTGTGTTGTACTGTCAAATAATCGAGTCACATACCAGGGTTGACACTGCATAAAGTTTGTTGGCAGGATGAAAAATGAAGATAAGATCCCTGTGCCCTTGTAAAAAAATTTAGTTAGCTAAAACAGTTTATCAAAATTAAGTGAAACAAGAGCCACGTGAATCAATGAAAAACGAAATACACTATTCCAATATGACACCCTCACCAAAAACTGAACACAAATTACTAACATTTTCATTTCTACTACTGAGATGAGGCCAGCTGTACCTTTAGAACTGCAAAAGATTTCAATTTGAAGTAAGAAGACAAAGGGACAAAAACCTAGTGGAGCTTGATTCCACAGCGGTTCTCAGCTCTCAAATTCAATGCCCCTTTCTTTTACTGAAGAGCTTGAAACACCTGTCTTCTATTTTAAATGAAATTCATTAATTACATAACCTACTAGACACATAACTTTTATCAAAACAAGTCCTACAATATGTGCCCTCATTGTGATGTAGGGGAGAACTAAAAGTAATTAGTGAAGTGAAAGTCGCTCAGTTGTGTCCGACTCTTTGTAACCCCATGGACCATAGTTCATGGAATTCTCCAGGCCAGAATACTGGAGTGGGTAGCCTTTCTCTTCTCCAGGGGCTCTTCCCAAGCCAGGGATCGAACCCAGGTCTCCCGCATTGCAGGCGGGTTCTTTACCAGCCGAGCCACAAGGGAAGCCCAAAAGTAACTAAAATAATATTTCTTTTCTGTATGTAAGTATTTCACATAACTAGATGACATTATGAAACAGAGGTATGTTTAACCCAGGGGGATAATCACAGACACAGGCGCCAACAGAGGCATGGGCACGATCTGCAGAGCTGGAGCAGAGCGGAGCCTAGAAGCCCCCACAGGGCAGGCATTAACTCTTTCCTTGCTGACTGTAGGGAGGGAAGCGTCCTGCAGGAAGGAGACACTAGGAGGCCGGAAGGCTCAGTGCAGCCACGACCAAGCTATTCTCCAAGCATTTAAATGTTTTAATACTAGCCTGTACTCACACCTATGATTCATGGGGTCGCAAAGAGTCGGACACGACTGAGCGACTGATCTGATCTGATACATAGAATTACACGCCCGCGACAACCACAAAGGCAGAGATGCAGGTGAATACTAGTACCTGTGAGGGCAGTAATGCCACTGCGACGTGGTTCCCTAAACTCGTAAACGCTCTTTGGTAAAGTACAAATCCTACTTTTAAAGTTCAATCTTGCCTTTTTATTGTATTCCTGGAAAACTCAGTACATATTAAATCCAACCAGCCACTACTTTACACAAAGCAGAGTCAGGTATCGTACACTGCAGGACAGCTAACACCCCTGATCCCTGTCTAGTAAATGGCAGCAGTGTTACCCCAATCACTATGCTGACCACCTGCACAAACTTTCAAAATTCACATCAGGATTTGCACCACACCCGATGAGTGCCATTGAATTAAATTCACTTATCTTCTTTCCAATTCAATACTTCATAAAAATCAAGAGTAATCTATGTGGCAGAGTGTTTAAGAGCCTTTACTTCAGAGTGAGAAAGACCTGGATTCAAATATCTTCCGTAACACTTTTTAGTCATATAATCTTAGGAAAATGATTTTCCCTCTTTGAGCTTCGGTCCCCCTTTCTATAAATGGGAATAATCTACAAATGGTTGTAAGGTAATGTACCCAACACAATGCATGGGGCTCTGCATAAACTAAGGGCTCAGTTAATGGTAACTCTTACTCTTAAATAAAAAATGAAGTCACAGAAATGTATCTCATTTCACTTTCTCACTCCATTCTGTTTTCACTTACATGAAAAACAACTTGATCTACACTCCAAAATATTTTCCAAACTTAAAAATACGTAGTAAGTAAACAGAGCTCTGCAAAACTCACTGACTAGTGAAGGTCTGACTGTATTAAGAACCATTCAAAATTATCCTACAAAACAGTTCAGTCCACATGCTTGAATCAGAACTTAACCAGTAAAACACATCACTACCTGGGAGCCCTGGCTGGGACAACAAATTTAGGAACAAGAAATCATATCTCTGAGCTTAGGTTTGAGAGTAGAAAATGAGCAGATTGAACTAGCAAGGAATCTCAAACAGTTCTGATGCTAGAAGAGAATGAATGTAGAATACATCCTTATGAAGCCTGAGGATTTAGTTTAAAATAGCTTCCAGCAGGAATTTTAACATTCCTTCAACATTACCTTTAACATTCACGTGAATTTTACATATTCCCAACAGTCACAGTTTTGTTTTCATAGCCATTTTAGTCAAAACTTCAATGAGCACTAAGTATGTGCCAGGCTTTATAAAAGTGTTTTCTCTCAAATATTCACATAAATTGAACATGTCATATTTTCCCATCCAGCATATTATCCCCTGGCTGATCAGATACAACCCTTGGTAGAGTAGAATCTGGTTTGAAAACCAGGGAATTAAACAGATGATCTCTGACTTATTTTACCCTAAAAAACTGGTGACTCAGACTTAATAAAATCTGCCTAATGAACACAGGCATGCTGTTTCACAAGAAATATTAATATTTCCAGTTTACTTCAGTTCAGTTGCTCAGTTGTGTCCAACTCTTTGCGACCCCATGGTCTGTAGCACGCCAGGCTTCCCTGTCCACCACCAATTCCCAGAGCTTGCTCAAACTCATGTCCATCAAGTCGGTGATGCCATCCAACCATCTCATCCTCTGTCATCCCCTTCTCCTCCTGACTTCAATCTTTCCCAGCATTAGGGTCTTTTCCAATGTGTCAGTTCTTTGCATCAGGTGGCCAAAGTATTAGAGTTTCAGCTTCAACATCAGTCCTTCCAATGAATATTCAGAACTGATTTCTTTTAGGATTGACTGGTTTGATCTCCTTGTAGTCCAAGGGACTCTCAAGAGTCTTCTCCAATACTACTCAAGTTTAATTATCTGTAATGCTTCAAGACAGTGCCTATTTAAAAATCATATGGTGAAGTGTTTTGTAAATTAAAAACACCTCCTAATTATCCAGTTTAATCAAATTTAATAAGCTTGGGGGGTACCTATATGTGGTTAATAGCTTTGGGTTGTGTATATACCAAAGTAGCACATGGGTGTGGCCTCTTTCCTTAAAGAATTACTCATCTTAAGCACCAATATTTATTGAGAACTTTGTGTGTCAGGCCCTATTCCCCATGCCTTAACTCATACTTACTTACTTATTCTTACAACCCTGTGAGGGAAGTACTAGCACTACCCTCATTTCATAAATGAAAAAACTGAAGCACAGAGAGGTGAAACTCAGCTTGTGATTGTGCGGGGATTCAAACCAGGCAGTCTGGCTCTATTCACCATTCTTAAAAACAGTTAGAGAATAAGATCACATATAGTAAAAGATGAAAGGGCTTCTCTGGTCGCTCAATGGTAAAGAATCCTCCTGCCAATGCAAGACACCTGGGTTTGATCCCTGATCCAGGAAGATCCCACATGCCGAGGAGCAGCTAAGCCCCTGCACCACAATTCCTGAGCCCGTGCTCTAGAGCCCAGGAGCTGCAGCTACTGAGACTGTGTGCCCTAGAGCCTGTGCTCTGCAACAACAGAAGCCACTGCAGTGGGACGCCTGCGCACTGCAACTCAAGTAGCCGCTACTTGCTGCAGCTAGAGAAAAGCCCCAGCAGCAACTAACACACAACACAGGGGTCTAAAATGAACTAAAAAAGAAAAAAATTTTTTTATTTTAAAAGACTAAATTTTGCAGTACAGCACAATAGGAAACAGGATAAGCGAAAGAAAAAGTGTGAATCTACAGGAAAAGTCAATGAGAACATAAGATTTCATTAGTCGGAACTTAGGGAAGAAAGTATTTAAGAATCTGCTTCATGACTTCAGGAGTGAGGACTCTGGATAACTAGAGTGGAAAGAGACAGCAGGAGAGGACAAAACTGAGTAGGCAAGGCTTGGAGGCAAAAACTCTAAACCAATGAAAAAGCTCTGAAGGTTCTCTAGTCAGAGTTGGAAAGCCAAAACCCCACAGTATGTAGAACAAAATGAGGTGGAAAACAGGATTCTGTTTCAGAAGCAGGGGAGGACAGGGATTTTTGCCAGTCTTTTTCACTGCCGCATCTCCAGGACCTAGCAGAGTGTCTTGCACAAAGCAGGGGCTCAATATATATATCTGTTGAATATGCATGTGCATGCGTAAAATAAGAAGTGAAACGTGCCTATAATGCATATTTTAACAGTAAAAAATATTTAGCCAAGTACCACTGCTTCTGATACTGCATGACTGAATATCTGCCAAGAGAACAGCTCTGGGGCCATTTGCTGCACCGAGATCAATAATCTCCTACTTGAAATCAGATGCCAGTCACTAGGCTTCTGCAGAGACATCTTGTAAATCTCGAGGGGCTCTCCAGAGGAGGAAGCATGAGGGGGCAGGGAGGAGGTGAACAGTGCCAAGTCTCCCCAAGGTTCTCCGAATCACCCATCTTATTCCTTTAGAGAGTGCAAGCCCAGTCCTAGGAGAGCCTCTGCCTGGTGGGGCAATGCAGAGAAATGACAGAGTGGGCTCAAGATCACAGGGGCTGAAGTGTAAACAGATAAAGTAGGGGGCCAGAAAAACAACCAGGCAAGGCTTTCTTGGCATTAGAGAAGCCATTTCTTGCCTAAGCCATTTTGTGATCTAAGCCTGGCCACAAGGCTTGTCCCTGAACAGCATGGCTCAGTAATAATGATCTTAATGGACCTTAAAAAACGATCTTAAGATCCCCTGCAGCAGGAAATGGCAGCCCATGCAGGATTTCTGCCTAGGAAATCCCATGAACAAAGGAGCCTGGTAGGCTACAGTCCATGGGGTTTCAAAGAGAGTAGGACACTGACTGAGCAGCTGAAAGGGACCTAAAAAACAACTATTATCAGGCAGGAGAAGTACCAGTAATAAAAATCAGTTGTAAACTCCCGTTTCTAGTTCCATGACCAAGAGTAGCCTGAAACATTTTCTCCAGCTGTTTTGCAGAATTTGAACCCCCTCGGGCACTCAATCATCAGATCAACTGGGATGATGATGCTGACCTTTCTTATGACCCCCTCCCCCAACCCCGTCTCTTCCACTAAAACTAAAACTCTGTTGACCTTTGCCACAAGTCTATGCTGAACTGCCTTCCGCTGGAGCCCCTTCATGAATATGCATGTATTCCTAGCTTAAAACCTGGAGAAGGAAATGGCAACCCACTCCAGTATTCTTGCCTGGAAAATCCCCACGGACGGAGGAGCCTGGCAGGCTACAGTCCAAGGGGTCGCAAAAGAGTCGGACACGACTCAAGCGACTTAACTTACTTTAGCTTAAAAGGTCCCGGATTTTCTGCTGGGGAGACACTGCTTTGGGAAAGATCCCCGGTATTCTCCTCACTTGAAGCAAGTAATAAATCCTTCCTTCTGATCTTTGGCTTCATTGAGTCCTTTTGTTTCGTGTTTTTTTTTTTTTTGGCTTGACACCCACCAAGACGTGACCCCAGTTCTCTGATAAAAGTAGGAGGTGCCAAGCGGAAAGAAGGGCCCCAGCGCTAGCAGCAAGGGAAGAAGAGTAGGTTATAGTTGGGTGCGAGGACAATCCAAGAGGAGCCCGGCCAGTACTGGGCACCCGCAGTGGGAGGCCACACACTCTCTCTCACAGTCGCGATCCCTGGAGGACGCCAGCCCCTCACGACCTACCTGCCAGACGCCCGGTGTGAAGAAACCAGGACTCCCCACCTAGTCCGGATGACAAGGTTCTGCCACAGCTACCGACGCGCCGGGCGCGGAGAGCGAACTGGAGGGCGCATGCGCCAGTGTGACCGCGACCTCCACGTGGCCCGGAGTCGCACGGAGACTACAACTCCCAGAATGCCGAGCGAATCCCCGGCCAAGCTTTAAAGCAGCGATTCTGGCCCCGGCTGGACAGGTGAAGAGCGAGCAAGAACCGAGTTCTGCGTAGTTGTTTCCGAGGGGCAGCAAGGGAAAAGGGTTTAACCATGTCGTCTCTGGTCAGAAAGATAATCAGCACCGCGAAAGCCCCCGCGGCCATTGGTCCCTACAGGTACAGGAGGGCTGTGGGAGCCGAGAAGGACTCGAGGCGTCTGGGGTGGCGACCCCGGGGCGGGCACTCGGGGCGTGTGGGGTGGGGGTTTGGGGCTTGGGCTGCTGCTGGTACTGCTAAGTCGCTTCAGTCGTGTCCGACTCTGTGCGACCCCATAGACGGCAGCCGCTAGTCCAGGTTAGAGCTGCTGCGGGCCTCGGGGTTCACTGTGCCCACTGGAAATGAACCATAGCAGGCTACGCACCGAAAGACTCAATACCAATTGTGTTATAAAATTACCAATTGTATTTAAAGTTATAAAGGAAAAAAGATATGAGGGGAGACGTCATGAAATAAAAAGAGGAAAGTTGGGAGCATGTTGAACAAAATATAGGGAAGTAGGACATTAGAAATGAAAGTATCTTATTTTCTGAATAACCGTGAAATGGGGTAAAACAGATTTTACTTCTAAATTTAAAGTGAAGTTAAGGTCTCTTTATCAAAAATTTTTTAAACATTTAATGCCATTGAAATGTGTACTTTAAAATGGTTAAAATGGTAGATTTTATGTTTAGAAACAATGGTGGGACTTTTTATCTAAGAGAGAATTAATTGCAAAAATGAACAGGAACTAAAAAGCCTCTTGATGAAAGTGAAAGAGGAGAGTGAAAAAGTTGGCCTAGAGCTCAACATTCAGAAAACTAAGATCATGGCATCTGGTCCCATCACTTCATGGCAAATAGATGGGGAAACAGTGGAAACAGTGTCAGACTTTATTTTTTTGGGCTCCAAAATCACTGCAGATGGTGATTGCAGCCATGAAATTAAAAGACACTTACTCCTTGAAAGGAAAGTTATGTCCAACCTAGATAGCATATCAAAAGCAGAGACATTACTTTGCCAACAAAGGTCCGTCAAGGCTATGGTTTTTCCAGTGGTCATGTATGGATGTGAGAGTTGGACTGTGAAGAAAGCTGAGCACCGAAGAATTGATGCTTTTGAACTGTGATGTTGGAAAAGACTCTTGAGTGTCCCTTGGACTGCAAGGAGATCCAAACAGTCCATTCTCAAGGAGATCAGCCCTGGGTGTTCTTTGGAAGGAATGATGCTAAAGCTAAAACTCCAGTACCTTGGCCACCTCATACGAAGAGTTGACTCATTGGAAAAGACTGATGCTGGGAAGGATTGGGGGCAGGAGGAGAAGGGAACGACAGAGGATGAGATGGCTGGATGGCATCACCGACTTGATGGACGTGAGTTTGAGTGAACTCCGGGAGTTGGTGATGGACAGGGAGGCCTGGCATGCTGCAGTTCACAGGGTCGCAAAGAGTTGGACACGACTGAGCGACTGAACTGAACTGAAAGTTGATTTGTTTGGCTCTCTTTCAGGTCTCAGTGTAGCTTATGCTTTTCCCTGTGGTCTTGTTACTAATTCTAATATTTAGTTACTACAAAAATGATCAGTTCGGAAAGTAAGCCATGTATCCTTCTTGACCCTTCAGCAATGATTAACCTTGTCTCATTACTTATTTTCTTGAGTGCTTGGCAGTGCTTTCTTTTGTCGGTTATGGGATCTTAGTTCCCTGACCAGGAATTGAACCCAGCCCCTGGAGTGAAAGTGCCAAGTCCTAACTACCAGACCCAGAGAATTCCCTGTTTAGTTTTTAAGAAACTCCCAACTACTTTCCAAAGTGTGTGTACTATTTTGCATAACCACCAACAAAGTATGAAGATTCCATTTTCTCCACATCCTCATCCATGCTTATTATCAGTCATGCCTTATTGTGTGTAGTGGTATGGTGGAGTGGCTTTGGTTTGCATTACTCCTTCACTCTTTGTATGTCTTCTTTTACGAGGTGTCTGTTCAGATCATTTGTCCAGTATTTTGCTGGGTTGTCTGTCTTTATATTATTGAATTATATAAGAGTTCTTTATATATTCTGAATACAAATCCATTGTTAAATAAGCGTTTCACAAATATTTTCTCCCAATTTGTAACTTGGGTTTCCATTTTCTTAAAGATGACTTTCAATAAACAAAAGGTTTTAATTTCCATGAAGTCCGATTACTATTTTGTATTTTGTACTTTTTGTATCTTAGCAAAGAAATCTCTTAGCATTGAGTTTTACATTTTATATTTTACACATTTTGGATTTCTGTTCTTTGCAGTCAGGCTGTGTTAGTCGACAGGACCATTTACATTTCAGGACAACTAGGCATGGACCCTGCAAGTGGACAGCTTGTGCCAGGAGGGGTGGCAGAAGAGGCTAAACAGGTGAGTCATTTTCCACATTTGAAGTTCCCTTTTCTACTTCTTTTTCATCATATTGAGGAATATTAAGAATCCATTTGGCTCATTTATTTTACAGAGATTATCAGATAGATGCTTTTTAAGTTATCTGTTGACTTATTGACGTAAAACAGTTTTACATCAATAGAAAGTTCTAAATGTGATGAATCATTTAACAACCTAAAAAAAAAAAAAAAAATTTTACCTGCCAAGGTGACTTTAAACCTGAATTATTGGGTATTAACTAAATTTACTGTGGTAATCATTTCACAATACATACATGTATTAAATCATCATGTTATTTACCTAAAACTAATGCAGTGTTATATCTCAAGTTATAGTTCAGTGAAATGAGAAGGAAATTGTGAAAGCAATTGTGAATTGTGAAAGCAATTGTGAATTGTGAAAACATCTTGCCACTTCCGCATGAGTTGGGAAATTTTTTTAGGCCAATGACCATAAAAATAATCCACCACCACAGAAGTAAAAATCAATGTTTGTTAGAGAGAGAGAAATATCAAAGGTTACATGCAGTATGCAGTATGTTTTCTAAAAATATTAGTAAGGATGGGAGTATAATTCTAATCCAATAAATAGAATTAAATTATCATTTAGTACATTCACTGAGTCATTAGTGATGTCCAAAGGTAGTAAATAACCTAAAATGTGCATCATGAGGAACTAGCTAAAGAAATCCTGCTAGATCTGTACAGCTAAATTAATATGGAAATATCTTCCAGATAAATTGTTATATAATAAAACCAAGATACAGAACAGCTTGCACAATAAGCTACCGTGTGTGTCTCTGTCTAAGGATATATACATTTATGCTGGTATAGGCATTGGCTGTCTCTGGAAGGATATACAAGAAACTGGAAACAGTTTTCTAGTTGTTGCCTTTGATGAAGGAAGCTCGGGAGGGAGAGTGAGGGTGAAAGACATCTTTTCACTGTATATGTTTTTTGTAGGTTTTCAATTTTTTGCCATATCCATGTATAACCCATTTAGAAGATTAAATTTTTTAAAATCATCAACTACTATAATGTGACCAAAGTGGAAGAGTGAATTGGAAAAATAATAAATTAAGGACAGAGTGAAAAACTAATGTTTTTCCAAAGGCTGAAGTGTCAAACATACACAAAATTTACTAATAATTGTTTTTTAAGAAAAAGGAAACAACCTCTTTAAAAATATTGCTTCAAAGAAAACAGGTTTAAATGCTTACTAGCTCATACTTTGCCTGAAAGTGATACAGAATTAGGAGCCCAAGTAGTTATTTCTGTTTTAGCTTAGTTGACATTGAGAATTTCACAATTCTAGCATTGAGGAAGAGACTTCAGTCTTTCTCGTCACAAAAAGAGACAAATTCTCACTATATTTCAGAAAGATTCACTCCATCAAAGAAAGCCAAGAGGCAGTTTACTTGTATAGAGGTGGCTTATGAAGAGTGAATTTCCTAGAAAAGGAAGATTTTTCTGCAACATAGGAAGTATTAGTAAAAGATGGTTAACTGAATTGAGTTAAATCTTCAATGTAACGTTAGTGCCTAAGGGCTTTCTTGCCTTGGTTCACAGGCTCTTACAAACATAGGTGAAATTCTGAAAGCAGCAGGCTGTGACTTCACGAATGGTGAGCAACTTGAAATTATTTCACATTTCTTTTTGATATTTCTTTGGTCTTTTTAAAGAACACATGGCATCTAATAATATGTCCTGCTGTATCTTTTGTTGTTTGAAGTTGGCTGAGTTTCAGTCCCATAGACACAATACCAATGAAAAATTAATATAGTCGATCTAGAGCCATATACATAATATCAGTAAAAAATTAATCAGTTAGTCAATCTAAGGGAAAAAATGGAACATTTTATTTGACCCAACCTGAGGCTGATACCTGGCAGACAGTCTTTCAGAAAGCTCTGAGGACTATTCTGAAGAGGTAAGGGGAGAGGCCAGCATATACATGACCTGGCCCAAATCTTGGCAGAAGGTTAGTGCTATTCGTGAGGAACAGATAGCTAAGTTAATGGTTTTAGTACTAGGTATGGAAACATATGTAAAACTAGATTCATAACATTTTCTCCAAAAAATACCTGGGGGCCGGTTCTGCCAGTTTCCCTAGAGCACGAAGTGCCTTATCCTGATCTTCTTCCTGAATTCCTTTCAGGATGTATTGTAGGTCAGCGACTACAGTGGCTATGACTTGATTCTTATAGAACTGGATACTCCCTTTTGATCTTAATTTCAATCATTGCCAAGTCAGGTGAGGACTTAGTTGATATGTCACTCAGTGTGCTGTTAGTGGACTAAAGCTCTGTTAATAGTAGCCAGAAGCCAGGAAACAAGTCTCTCTTGTTGCGGCTTCCTATATCTAGAGTACAACTATTATAATCATCGATCTTGAAGAACGGTATTTTAGGTCAATAATTTCATGTCATCTAGTTATTTTTACTGGAGACTTGGTCACGTTTGATAATGCAAGAAACAATCTTGCAAAATAGAACACAGGTAATATAGCTAGTGACATGAATAAGCTCATAAGTAAGTTATGTTATGGTCTAGGGAGTTGCATGGCCAGCACCAGCAAAAGAAGAATTGAACTTTATGGTTGAACAGGTATTTCTGTTGTTGAAGAGGTCTGGCTAATGCTCTATGAAGACACCCAGTGCACACTAGAGGGGAGGCAGGAGGACTAAATTGGCAGAGAAAAGAAATTTTATGTTAACATTTTTATGGTCTTGCCTTAAAATGTGAATTTTATTTCATCACTACCATTTTTCTAAGTAATGTTTTAGATCAGACCAAATAACTAAACAAACCTAATGACAATGTATATATCTCCTAGTGGTAAAAGCAACTGTTTTGCTGGCTGATATAAATGACTTCAGTACTGTCAACGATGTCTACAAACAATGTAAGTTATTTGGCTTTATTACTATTTTCCATTTTAAAGAGAAGTGTATCTACTGGACTTCCCTGATGGCCCAGGGGTAAAGAACCCACCTTGCAGTGCAGGGGATGTGAGTTCAATCCCTGGTCCCAGAAGATTCCACATCCTGAAGGGCAGCTAAGCCCATGCACTGCAACTAAGACCCAACATAGCCGAATAAATAAACATTTTAAAAAGATATATATTAACCTTAATAAGTGTCCATTATAAATTAAGAAGGGCTTTCCTGGTGGCTCAGTGGTAAAGAATCCGCGTACAAATGCAGGAGAGGTGGGTTTGATCTCTGGGTCGGGAACATCCTCTAGAGAAGGAAATGGCAATCCACTCCAGTATTCTTGCCTGGGAAATCCCATGGACAGAGGAGCCTGGTGAGCTACAGTCCATGGGGTCACGACTTAGCAGCTAAACAACAACAATACATTAAGAATGTTGGGCGAGGTTAAAGAAATGGTCATAGATCCTGTCCTGAAAGAATTAATAGCTGATTAGAAACACAAAGTGTGTCCCCTTGAAAAAGATCCAAGTTATTTCTATTGCATTCCCTAGAAAAACATAGCACAACCAGACAAATCCTTTTTCCTTAAGCTTAATTTTATTACATCCTTCTCAGGTTTTCTGTACTCTCCTAATCATTTTTCAAGACATGACTGCATTTATTATTGCTGTGATGAGGTCTAGCCACGATCTGTCCTGCTCTCTCAGAACCATTAACTGGTTAGTTAATATTTCTGTGCCTTGGTTTCCTCATATCCTAAATGTGGAAAACATCTTGTAAGGTTAGAATTTTAAATGAGTTAATACAGCATGTAAGCATGCATGTTAGAACAGATTCTGAAGAGTGTATATTTTCATTTTTTTCCCAGAAAGCTAAGATATTTTTAAGAATATTAAATATTGTGGGACTCATGGCAAAGTATTTTGTCAAACAAATATGAACATGAGCTTCTTTTTTCCAATGTTGGCTTGTATCTAAGAACTGACATAGATCTGAATTACTTACCAGATTCTTGATCCTGCAGTGTTGAATTACAATATAGTATCTGAAAAAACTAAAATGAAATTCTTTTAAATTAGATTTCCAGAGTAGTTTTCCTGCGAGAGCTGCTTACCAGGTTGCTGCTTTGCCCAAAGTAAGTACACATTTGTCTTAAAAATTAAGAAAATTAAAAATCAAGGCTACAAGCTTCCCTGGTGACCTAATGGTAAGAGTCCACTGGCAATGCAGAGGACATGCGTTCAGTCGCTGGTCTGGGAAGATCCTACATGCCACGGGGCAGCTATATCCGTGTGCCAAAACTACTGAGCCCACGTGCCTAGATACTGTGCTCCACGACAAGAGAAACCACGGCCATGAAAAGCCCGTGCACCGGAACTAGAGAGCAGCCCATACTCGTCACTACTAGCAAAAAGCCCTTGCAGCAGTGAAGACCCAGCACAGCTAAAAATAATAAATAAATCTTTAAAAAAAGAAAAAATCAAGGCCACACATGAATGTGAATACAACAGAATCATTTTACTTAAACTATGAGAAGTAAAACAGCCACTGTATTGTTTTACTTTACTTAACAACTATAAATTGAGCCAGGTCTGTGAGTTCTACAGTTAAAATTTTAATTTTCTATTGTATAATAAAATATCTAGGAAATGCCCTGGCGGTCCAGTGGTTGGGACTCCGCGCTTTCACTGCCGAGGGCTCGGGTTTGATCCTTGGTTGGGGAACTAAGATCCAACAAGCTGCATGGTGTGGCCCAAGACAACACTAAGCTTTCCATTAGGAAAAATCGTCTGAAAAACAATGGCTCGTAGATTTCTTACGGTTCTTACTTTGGTTTTCTAATTGAACTAGAAGCACTTCCTATGCCCCTTAGCAGCACTATATTTCTACCTATAAAGAAGCAATTCTCATGGACTTCTGGAAATTTTGCACCAAAGAAATTTAGCTTCTGTGAATGGTATTTTTGTTGCTTTGACTGTTACTTGGAATGATCAGTATTATCAAATTTATTAAGATGCAGAATGAGATAGAAGGAGCTCTGAACTTGACATAAGACATGGGTTTGAACCTCTGCCATTTGGCTTTGTGTTCTGGGATGGGTTAAACAACCTTTCTAAGCTTCAGTGTATCATCCTCTGCACTGAGAGAACCCTGATAACAGAGCTGCTAGGGGAATCACACAAGCTAACATAAATGAACATGCTGGGCACGGTAGCCTAGCCTTTTCTTAGTGATTCTTGGTGAATGTGCCCCCTCCTTTCCTTCTTTGAAAAGCTTAATGTTAAAAATGCATATGTTTTCAGTAGACATTATGGTGCTCTCTTAATCTGTGTTATTTTCCCAACAGGGAGGCCGTGTTGAGATCGAAGCAATAGCTGTGCAAGGACCTCTCATGACAGCATCACTCTAAGTGGGCCAAGTGTTATTTAGTCTGGAAATTTAATAGTATTTTTAAACTAATGGCTTAATCCTTGTTGGAAAGTGTAAGATTGAAATATCTAGAAATATGGAAATACCATATAATAAGGGAAACAACATGAATTGAAGATTAATGATGAATCTAGTTACTAATGTTACAAATTATACTTCTGTAACACTTGTATTGCTGGATGTGGGAAAACAGACATGCCTTACTGAGTTAACTCAGAAGAATAAAAGTAGAGAAATAACATAGGAAAGATGAGCACACCTAATTCAACTAAACCCTATTAATTTAATGATGTGAAGTATTTTATTATGTCAGATATGTGATTTTTGCTTGAATAAAATTATTTAAATTTGAATGGCAGAGATAAAGGAGAAGAAACTGGACCAAATTTTATATACATATTTTTCTAGTGGAAATAGCATGCAGATTTTCCTTGGTGTGATTCCATTTACTGATTTTTTTAACAGTTTAATGTATGCATTAAATTACATTACCTAAATAAAAGTGAAGAAACCATGAGGTTTAAACTCCCACTATTTTTTTTCTCAGTTTACTTCTGACTTTACATTTTTACACTGTTGTAAAGGCTCTGTGTAACCATTTTGTTTGTTCGTTGAAGTCTTTTCACATAGAAACTACTACATGAATACCTCCTGTTGTAGAATAAATTCCAACACAGAATTTTATAGATTTGAGAAGTTAAAAGTTCCCTTCACTCACTGTCGATTGCACTTACCTCCCCAAAGACCACCACTGCTGAGGATTCTGAGTGTAACCAGCAGATAGTTTTATATCCATTACATACTTGATCATCTAGTTTGGTTTTGACTTATTTATATAAATGGAGCTTTACTGTATATATTATTCTGCAGATTGCTTTCTTGTCTTGAAGGTTTTCCATATAGACACATACTGATTCACCTCATTTTTAAAGCTGTTGCAGACTCTTCTTTTGTGTAGATATACCTTAGGTGATTTAACCATTGCTCCACAAAATTATCATATCAGGGTGCTGTAACATTCTTTCTTACACATGTAACATTTTACATATACCTATTTGTTTCAAGTTGTCTTAGAAATGTCTTGCTAATTTGTAAAGTTTGTCACCAAAAGATAATGTTAGAAGCACTTCTGAAGAGCAGTTTTGAGACCACAGACTTTTGAGTAATTCCAACAGGCTTCAAGGCCCGGATCTACCACTTATTAGCTCTATGACCTTCAGCTAATTATTTAACCTATTTTAAGTCTCAGTTTGCTGAAAGATAATAATTGCACCTTTACAAAGGAATGTCATAAGCACTATTCAACATTAAGAAAAAAAAAAACTTAAGACCATGGCCTCTAGTCCCATCACTTCATGGCAAATAAAAGGGGAAAAAGTGGAAACCATGACAGATTATTTTCTTGGGCTCCAAAATCACTGTGGACGGTGACTGCAGCCAGGAAATTAAAAGACACTTGCTCCTTGGAAGGAACGCCATGACAAATCTAGACAGGATATTAAAAAGCAGAGACATCACTTTGCTGACAAAGGTTTGTAGAGTCAAAGCTATGGTTTTTCCAGTAGTCATGTACAGATGTGAGAGTTGGACCATAAAGAATGCTAAGCCTGAAGAACTGATGCTTTCAAACTGGTGCTGGAGAAGACTAGAGATAAAACCAATCAATCCTAAAAGAAATCAACCACGAATAGTCATTGAAAGGACTGATAATGAAGCTAAAACTCCAATACTTTGGCCACCTCATGCAAAGAGCCAACTCTGGAAAAGACCCTGATGCTAGGAAAGATTGAAGACAGGAGAAGGGGACGACAGAGGATGAGATTGTTAGATGACATCAGTGGCTCAATGGACATGAGTTTGCACAAACTCTGGGAAATAGTGAAGGTCAGGGAAGCTTGGCATGCTGCAGTCATGGGGTCGCAAAGAGTCGGACATGACTGAGCAACTGAACAACCCCCACCATTATTCTTGCCTAGGATAGAAGAGCTTGGTGGGCTACAATCCGTGAGGTCCCAAGAGTCAGACACAACTTAGCAACAACTACAATGAGATCATCATACGATTTTTCTCACTTAGTTTGCTAATAATGGTAAAATACACCCATAGTAATGAGTTTTTTATAGTATAGAACCAACTCTCATTCCTAGATAAATTCACCTTGGTCAACATACATATTTATAACATATTTCATACACTCAAATTCAGGATGAGGTATTTTGTTTAGGATCTTTACAGTTACGTTCATCTGTGAAAATGGCTTTCTTCTTTTACATAAGAGTTCATTGTTGTAAATATCCTTGAACTTGTGATGGAGTTTACGTATAAAACTGTTGGAGCTTGATATTTTCTTTGGGAAAAAATTTTAAACTACTGATTCAATTTCTTTAATGGTAACGGGAACATTCAGATTTTGGTCATTTACCTTGTTATAGAATTTGCACACTTCATCTAAATTGCACCTTTTAATCTCTTGCATCTGTATTCAATGCCTTCTTTTCATCTAATATAGTTTATTTGTGCTGCTTTTTTAATCAGCCTTGTCCGGATTTATCCATTTTATTAATCTATTTAAAGAATCATTTTTTGTTTATTCTTTTAAGCATTAATTTCTGCTCTTGTATTTAATATTTCCTCCAAGTTACATATAAGACACTTCCTTCTGCTTTTAATATTAAGACTTTATTTGTATGTGATAGAAACCCAACTAGTATAAAAAGGGAAAAAAGAGGAATTCATAGGATCATGTAACAGAAATCCAGAGTACAGCTGACTTTAGGCATGTGTGTTCCAAAAACCTCCCGGCTCCATCTGTCTCAAGGGGAGGATGCTGCAGACTCAATGTAGAGACCACCAAGGTAACAACCCCAGCAGAAAGGCAGGCAGGAGAGTCTGAGAAGCTTCTGATTGGTCCAGCCCAGGATAAGAACCCATTCCTAAACCAATCACTGTAGGCAGGAAATCAAATAAAACTGACCAATAAGGGTCCAAGGGGCATTCTTATAGATAAGTCATGACTTCAGATTCTAACTCTGCAATGAGAAAACTGGAAATAAAATGGTATCCAAGTTGACTGATTTGTTAGTAGCTGGGATTTTTGAGTGTTCTTCCCATACTTTAAGGAAAATTATGATTGTGTTCAATGTGAAAAGGAATACATTGCATATTAGCCTTTCAAACATACAAACACAGCAATCTCTTTGAAGTGTGTTATTAAATGATCACAAGACGTCTAAAAAGTCACCCATATTTCCCTGTGTTGTCATACTCCTTACCTTTGATGGAGTGTGTGATTTTAAGAATGTTTTTCTTTCTCAAGGACACCAAAAGTAGTATGTTTCTATAACAAAAATTCACATAGAGAAGCTTTCCAACACTTTATTTTTAATAACATTCAATCAAAATTATAAATATTGAACCAGTAGTACAAAATAATTTTATAAAAACTTTGGCCATATCTTCCCTATTGCAAATTATACTTAGTTCTGAGGAAATTACCATGATTATGTAAGAAGAAAAAGCATTTATTAATAAATAGCATCAACAAGTATTCAGAATGTGAAATTTGTACTAAGTCCTATAAGGCACTTTCCCTGCTCCAAAGGGCTTAAAAATCTTTTTGCTAACATTTGGTCAACAATTAGAATGCATTAAAAAATAACTTCAAATAAAAACTTTAGTTTCAGTGTTTCTAAGATATCAGTTAGTTCTCATAAATTGTAGTTAGCTAAGTGCTAATATGCTTGGGCATAATTGCTCTCTCTCTACAACACTAATCAATATTTACTAATACAGCAAGTATTATTGGAACATTCTTTGTAACCTACTATCTCCAATTAATTCCAATTCAGAAGTGCTGTGCTCCACGGTTCAATAGACATAAAGTTCTATTAATAGTTGTGCTTTGGCTATCTTGCTACTGCAACACAAAAAAGTAATCCCTCAGATACATCAACATGATTTTTGACTGAATTACGTGTAATGTTCAGATTTTCTCTTTTTAGAGTTTATATTTCCTGAAGTTTCTAATATGAACATGTATCCATTTTTTACTAAGAAGAAAATTTTAATGATAAAGGAATTCTTTCTTGCGATTATTAGTAAGCAATCACTGTGTCACATACAAGTACTTAGATAAAAGCAGTGTTTTTACCCCTCCAAAAAAAAACTCTTTAACAAAGCTCTGATATCCAGAAAACTTGAAGCAAATCCATAGTGATCCACTAAATAACTACGGTTGAAAATAAACTTTTAGTTAGTCCCCACACTGAACTGCCGTGAGTTCACCTTTGAACCTTATGACTTCCTGGTGAGGTGCTGGGCTGAAACACCCTCCCAGCTCAAAGCCCCTGGACAACTGGGCAGCTGCAGTGGACAGCCTCTTTTGTCACTGAAGAATTTTTTTTAAGTATTTGGAATCAGGATCATGTATATTGATTCAATATAATATGCATTATTTTTTTCTTAAATTTATATGATAGTATGAATTATTATATCTTGCTAGTTACTTCTATTTTGTTAAGAAAAATTTGAGAACTACATTTTGGGTTTCCCTGGTGGCTCAGTGGTAAAGAAACTGCCTGCAATGCAGGTGTGGGTTTGACCCCCAGGTGGGGAAGATCCCCTGGAGAAGGAAGTGGCAACGCATTCCAGTATTCTTTCTTTTTTTTTGTTTATTAAGTTTTATTTATTTTTGGCTGCAGTGGGTCTCACTGCTGTGCTCGAACTTTCTCTAATTGCAACAAGTGGGGGCTACTCTCTAGCTTCAGTGCTTGGGCTTCTCACTGCGGTGGTTTCCCTTGTTGCAAAACACGGGCTTTACAGGGCAGGCTCAATAGTTGTGGTGTACACAGGCTTAGTGGCTCTGCCGCACTGGAATCTTCCCGGACCAGGGGTGAACCAGTGTCCCCTGCATTGGCAGGCAGATTCCCAACCACTGGACCACCAGGGAAATCCCCCCACTCTAGCATCCTTGCCTGAAAAATCCCATGGACAGAGGAGCCTGGCGGGCTCCAGACCATGGGGTCGCAAAAGAGTTGGACACAACTTAGCAACTAAACAACAACAATCTATATTTTACAAGTAAAAAAAATTTAAAAGATTAGGAGGCCAAACACCTAAGACAAGATTAAGGGAGTGCAAACCCTGCACACACCGGAATCTTGTCACAGACCCTGGCTTTGAACACTGTTATAAAACCTCTCATCAAATCCTCCCAGGTGGGGGACATGGAGGCAGGAGCCCATCTGTTTCCTCCTATGCCTGGCAAAGTAATAAAACTATTCTTTTTTACTTCACCCCCCTCCCCGGGTAAAAAGAAAAAAATGAGACAAACTTCAAACCAAAATTATGGTTCCTAACTGGTTTCTCAGAACTCTTTTTCTGGAAACCGGTGAGGCAAGCAGATCTCTGTCCTAGTAATGGACAGAGTTGTGTGTTTATTCACATCAGTTGCACACTATTAAACTGAAAGGGTAATTTAGACGAACATAATACACACTGGCCCCACTTCGACCTTAAACAGTTATTAAAGCCTGGCTTTGATGTTTGCAGACTTCTTTCAGTAGGTGCAGAAATAATGATATGGTGGTTAGCTTGCAATATCTCAGCTATTGCCCAATACATTTGCTGGGTGGTGTTTCTGAAGTAAAGCTGAAGGTCTCCAATTTGACTTCATGTGGGTTACTACTGCCAGGGAATTCCTTAACTTTTGCTGGAAGTAACAAGAACTGAAAAGAGAAATTCCGTATCTGTCAACGGCTCTCTGAGATTATACTGATTCTGTTCCTGCAATTAAAATCTTGAGATTACAGCCAGTCTCACTCCTTAACTTTAAAAGCTCTGGGGACAAGAGGAGCTGACAAAGTTTTAGATGAAATAACACTTTGTGAGCAAAGGGTTTCAACTTTTCAGACACAGCCCTGCCTTGCTATTAGAGGATCACTCTCCTTTTACCCAATGGAGGCACATGGGCTACATGAAACGGCTTTATGATGTTCACAATGTTGACATTTGTGAAACGATTCAGAACTGGGTCACCAAATTAGCTTTATAATGAGATGCTTGTAATGTTGGATGCTCTGACAATCTACTGTATTTGCCAAAAGAACACAGATTATTTGATTATGACCATCCAACACTCTTTGATTACTTCAATGTGGAAAAAAAATTTTTTTTTCCTTTAAAAGCCATTCTTAACTCAAGGCCAAGTGTGGAATAAAGCATCTGTTAAGAATGATGTGTGAAGAAAAAAAGAAAAACAAAAAGAATGATGTGCAGGAATTCCCTGGAAGTCCAGTGGTTAGGACTCCATGCTTTCACTGCCAAGGGCCCAGGTTCAATCCCTAGTCAGAGATCTAAGATACCACAAGCCATTCTGTGTGGCCAAAAAATTAAAAAATAAATGATGTGGGTGTTTTGATTGCTCAAGGCTATTAGCTATGCCAAGGCTCTTACTCCAAAGTTTGAATGGAAAAAGCAGTGAGGTCACACAGGTTGGTCACACACTCCTATCCTATGGGTCCCCCAGGAGATGATACAGAGCACCTCTGACCAAGAGTCTGGAGTCTGGATTGGGGAATTCCTAGATTGGCAACTGGCACCCCCTGTCGGTAAAGGCCAACATTCTCTCCCTAATGGGGATCAGTTCAGTTCAGTTGCTCAGTCATGTCCAACTCTTTCCGACCCCATGGACTGCAGCATGCCAGGCTTCCTGGTCTAATACCAACTCCTGGAGCTTGCTCAAACTCATGTCCATCCAGTCAGTGATGCCATCCAACCATCTCATCCTCTGTCGTCCCCTCAATCTTTCCCAGCATCAGGGTCTTTTCCAATGAGTCAGTTCTTTGCATCAGGTGGCCAAAGTATTGGAGCTTCAGCTTCAGCATCAGTCCTTCCAGTGAATATTCAGGGTTGATTTCCTTTAGGACTGACTGGTTTGATCTCTTTGCAGTCCAAATGGGAATGCCAACTGGCAAATCATTTGTTCACCATTTCCTTCCCAGTTACATACAGAAAATTCTGCAATCATCTAAACAGAACACAAACTGGGCTACAAAATGCCTATACAGCATCCTGGAATTAGAAAATCCAGTCCTGGGGACTTCCCGACAGGCCAGTGGTTAAGCTTCACCTTTCAATGCAGGGAGTGTAGGTTCAGTCCCTGGTCAGGGAAGTAAGACCCTACATGCCTTTCAGCCAAAAAACCAAAACATAAAACAGAAGCAATGTTGTAACAAATTCAACAAAAACTTAAAAAACAAAAAAAGCAAGAAAATCCAGCCTTGATGGTAGTTTTTCTATTAATTCATTTTAAATAGCTCAAGTCTTAATCCAGCTTCTGCATTTTGAATCTGGAAGCAAAATTAATAAACTTCTCTCAAAGTCTGGGAACTAAGAATCAGAGTGTACTTTGCTATATCAGTTTTAGGCAAAAGAAAAAAAACTTTAGCATAGGAAGGGATGGTTTTGTGGTCTTATATGCACTTTTTCACAATATAAGGGCTAAATAAATTATCATTTACATTATAAAATGTGGGCGTGTACACATACACTTCTGTTTAAGCATATCCATATAGCCTGGCATATACATTACCTTCTTATGGAAGAATTAGAAGCAAGAATCTTTATTATCTTTTCATAGAAGGACTAAAGGACAAAGGGGAAGCAACTTTTCATATCTTTCTGTATTATTTGAGTTTTTTTGCTACAGGCAATTATTACTTTAATTTTGTTTTAAAAAATTAATTAGCAGATTATTTAGATGGAATATTTTAATTTTGGAATATTCAAATATTATGGAACATTTCAATTTTCTTTCTAGGTTTTGAATTTAAAATGTATTAATATTATCTAAAAGAATAAGAACAATTTCTAAAAATATCTTAATAACCACATTAAAGGCCAAAAACAAAAGTATAGAAAGTACCAGAAATTTATACAAATTTCTAAATTTTTCTGAGAATAAATTATCTTAGTTATTATGGAAAAAAATGGGATCAATAAATAATTTGAAAACTTATAATTTACAACTCTATAATAATGCTTTTGAGAAAGACTTCTTCAAAGAATAAGTTCTAAATAGATCTCTTTAACATATGCTAGAGATTTAAAAAAAAATCCACACAATGAAGAACGGACCTTTATGCCTATTAAGTAATTGAATCCTACTATTTCAGTACTTGATACAAAGTACAATCACTTTCTAAGGTGATCTTTCATATTTTACACTAAGCTCTGACATTTTCTACTTACTAGATACCTATACAAAGATATCTTTAGGACAGGAAAAACACCTTTGGATACAAAATGTAGCTTAAGAGATGTTATATCAGTTCTGAGTTGTATAACTTTCTGACCCCAAATTATTGCTAGTTTTGGAACTACACCAAATATATAGTGTTACTAAGCTTGACCAGCTTTGGAATGAAAACATTAGAATCGCACAAATCCATATTTTAAATATTTTTTTAATGAAGGAAGTATAAATGGGAATCCTTGGTACTTGTTATTCACTTACTGATTTGACAAATACTTATCAAGTACCTATCATTTTCATGAAAGCATCCATCTTTTCCATTAAAAGAGTAAAATGCATGAATTCAAAGACACATACAAAAGTCCTTCTCAATAAAATCACAATCCAGCTTCTTTATTTTGCAGACAGGATGAGGTCATCTACTCAAGTAACTCCTCTTGTTACCTACCTCAATTTAACTCTTTAAAGTCAGAAACATAAAAACATTAAAATCAGAGTAAAGATAATTCTTCCCTCTATTCTATGTTCTTAAAATTAATTACACCATCTTCATAGTTTAATACAGAAGCTAAAGTAAAAGAGTCTAGTTAATTCATCTAAGAAGTTATCTTTAAACTATATATTTACAAATAAGATAAAGGTCCCAAATGTGTCCAGAATATAATTCTATCCTGATATTCATAAGCACAAGGCACTCATTGGTGAAAAAGATTGCTATCATTATTTTTATTCACATATAATCACAGATAATTTATCAAAATCCCTTGGCAACTTTGGAGGAATTCTTGAAAGGTGACTTTCTATATCATTTTAACATTAATGAAATATTATAAATGGTTTTTAAATCTTTATTTTTTAGTTCTTTCCCACCTCTAAAGCCTGATATTAAATCAAAGTAATCTTAAAAAAAAAATAGAGCCCAAGGAATAGACTCCACATAGGCAACAAATCTAGTTTTTAATTCTTGCTGTTTGTTGCCTCTGAAATGCATTTAAAAGTCAATTTAAAATAACTTTAATGTCAGTTAAAGGAATAACACCAATTGAAACACCTCACATACATATAAAATCACCAGATGATTCAAAATGGCACATTAAAAATGTGTAGCCTTTCATTGTGAAAAATGCCTAATTTTATAACAGCACCAGAGTCTGTATTCCTTTTACAAGCATTTTGTTACCATTTTTCATACACCATGATCATTATTAAGGATCCTGGGTAGTAGATAAGCTTAAGGTAAGGAAATAATTAAATGACACACTTTCCCAGGTTCCTACTGGCTTTAAATTCTGTGATAGGAAAGAAATACTAGATATAAGTTGCCCCATTGTTGTTGATCATTCTTATTCCATCCTAATTCTGTATGATTTCATTATCATGAGCTGCCTAAAATTTACTTAACTCCTTTCTCCAGCCACCTACACTTAAAGATGTATATTTTCTTTTAGGGTCTCCCTGTTCTACACTGAATGGACCCATTGCCACAATGAAGAAAATGCCCTCACATTCTTAAATGAACATATACTCTAGTCAGTACCAGCTCTGGCTACTGTAGTTCTGAATTTTAAGTAGCTAAGAAAACCATTTATAGCTTAGTAGTTCTATGGAACAATGTAATCAAGAACATGATAACCACATTTTCCTGGTATAAAACATGTCGATGTTGAAAGATACCATCTGTAACCACAACTTCACGGCAGTTTTCTGTCTTCTCTGTTATAACATGCTGTGTCCCTTCACCCTTCCATCCATACCTATCTGCGTGGCTGCTGAAAGATCCATGGCTTCTCCTGTTTCTTCCTCTTTTGTTTCAGCCCCTTCACTGACTTTCTCACTCTCCATCTCTGTTTCAACCGTTTCTCCTGTCTCACCTGGAAAATTAACCAAAGGGGATATTAAGAGATACTTATTTAGCATTAACAACCAAGTGCCTCACACCTGGTTTCCAACAGGGGCAGCTCTTGCTCTTTAAGTCTAAACAGTAGGTTTCTCTAGGGATGTCAAGAAAGGCAATCGCCCTGGGTCTCTGAGATCCTCAGAGGGCCGATGTCACTTACCGTTTCTGAGCCTTGGCACTCTCATATAAAATCAGGATGCGGAATTACCCAGGAAGGGATGGCAGAACATATTACAAATAGAAAGTTCAAAATATGTTTAGGGGTGTCCAGAAACTTGTCTTGTTTGGTCATTCTGGTGTTTAAAGAAAACAATCATCAAACTTTTAAAGAGCTGAAACATTTAAAAGTCCAGGTATTGCACATACAAATGTTTCCCTAAGAAGTCAGTTCGGGCAGCGCTGGCCCCTATGTTTTGAATGGAGCCAAGAAGCAGCTGCCTGTTTTGATAGGATTGTGTCCTGTTCACCAAGGTCCCTGGGGCTCCCCACAACATTACATGTGCCCCTCAATTCACCCACTGCCATCACCCTAGGCCCCAAATACTTGAGTGTGCCAAGCCTGTATAACAAATATACGCTTTTACTTGCTTCTACATTCTGATTTTAGAGCACTTTTATACACCTTCATTAAAGCACTTACCTCAATAGATTGTGGTATTTTGTCTAAATTCTGCCTTCTCCCCACTAGACTGTGAGCCCCTTGAGAACAGGGACTATCCCTTCCTCCCGCACTGGGCACCAAGCAAATGATTAGACACTCAAAAACTGCTGCATTAACGAGTGAAATAATTAAGAAATAGACTGATGAATGGTTCACTTCATTCTACTGTAAGGTGAAGTTAAAATTTAGCAAAATGTAAATCCTGCCTCAGGAGAATTTTTTAATTGTAACTCCAATAAAGAACAGTATAGATTCCATTTTCTTTATACAGGTAATGTACATGTTTCAAAAATACCATTTGCTAAGACATAGTACATCTCTCTAGTCTTCTCATAAAGATAAAAAGAGAAGAAGGACAAGGGGAGATTGACAGTAATTTCTAAGGATAAGATTGCAAAGATAAAATGACACTCTAAGAGGCATTATTCGTGTGTTCTTTCATTAAAAAGTCAGTTCCTGGGCTTCCCTAGTGGTTCAGTGGTTAGGAGTCCCCCTTGCAATACAGGGAACACTGGTTTGATCCCCGATCTGGGAAGGTATCACATGCCATGGAGCAACTAAGCCCATGGGCCATAGCACTGAAGCCAACTCACCTAGAGTCAAGGAAAGCCACTACAGTGAGAGAAGCCTGCACACTGCAAGTATAGAGAGTAGCCTCCACTTGGCTGCAACTAGAGAAAGCCCACACACAACAAAGACCCAGTGCAACCAAAAATAAATAAATAAATAAAATTATATATTAAAAAAAGTCAGTTCCTCCACTGACCATTTTTACGCTGGATCCTCATACCATACATGGGGCCTGATGAAGAGTGAACTTGGAAAAATTCTGAAATTTTAACATTCCTTCAAAATCCCATTTCATTTAACAATGAAACTAGGTTAAAAATCTAGATACTTTTCTAAAGACCATGCTTTAGAACACTTTTGCTGGAAAGCCAAGTTGCCTGTTGTTCAAGTCTGGAAGACTTTTTAGTTTGGATCACGGGAACTTCAACCACTGAGAGACTCCGGGGTGGGGGAGCTGTGTGTCAGCCTCCCCCATCCCCCAGAGATGATCTCTTATGGAGCACGTCTAAACAACCTGATCTGACAGCATGACTTTACCTTCAATGTGTTGGTCCTCTTCGTTAGTGTGAATTTTCCTGGCCATTTCCACCTTTGCCCCTGTCTCTAGAATTCCTGCCGGATGTTCCATGCTTTCAACTGTTCTTTCAGGTTGGATCTTCTCCATGTTCCCAGGACCTTCGGGAGCTTTATGGAGTGAATCAGCCTTTACAGCTGTCTCCACAGACTGACTTGCGTCCGACATCTCCGGTCCGCCATGCTCTCTGGGAATCGTCTCTCGAAGCTGGGGCTGCTCATCTTTCCCCAGCATTTCCTGAAGTCGCTTCTCTTCCTCGGCTCCCACAGACTGACTTCCATCCGACACTTCCGGTCCGCCATGCTCTCTGGGAATCGTCTCTCGAAGCTGAGACTGCTCATTTCCCCCCAGCGTCTCCTGAAGTTGCTTTTTTCCCTCGGCTCCCACAGACTGACTTCCGTCCGACACTTCCAGAGATGCATTCTCTTTGGGAACTGTTTCTAGAGGTTGGGACTGCTCATCTTCTCCAACTGTTTCTTGAAGTTGCTGCGGCTCCGCTGTTTCCACAGGCTGACTACCTTCCAGTATCTCCGGAGATTCTGTCTCCTTGGGAACTGTCTCTGGGAGTTGGGACTGTTCACCCTTTCCCCCAGCTTCTTGAGATCCTGGCTCTCTGGCTGCTTCCAGAGGAACTCTCTCAGCTGTTCCTAGAGGCGTCATCTCTCCGGCAGCTTGTGGATCCTCAGTACCTTCCACTGCTCCAGTAGAGTCCCTCTCTCCCGCTGTTATCAAAGGCTGATTCTCGGCTTCCGCTCCTAAAGGTTCAGTCTCAGCACTTCCTTTCAAAGGCGGAGCCTCTGTCACTGCTTCCACATCCTCTTCCTTTCCTTCTGCTCCTGGAGCACCATCTTTGCCACCTGACTGAGGTGGCTCAGACCCCTTCAGTCCCTGCAGAGGCTGAGTTTCCTCTGTGGCTCCTGGTGGGTCTGCAGCCTCCTTTGCCAGGGGCTGTTCAGGGAGGGACTGAACACCATTAGCTGTGGACACGGCTGAGATCTTGAGCTTGTCTAATGGAGGAAGGCTTTCCTTTTGTACTTTGCCACACAAAGTAGATTCTCTTCCCAGTGCACGTGGTTTTGGCTGGACAAAGCAGGACTCACTTTCTTCTGTGGCTGAAAAATAGATATTTGAAGTTACTTTTTATTATTCATTTGAAAAGAAAAATACAAATAATTATTCAGTTTCTATCCTGAGAACGGAGAAGGCAATAGCACCCCACTCCAGTACTCTTGCCTGGAAAATCCCATGGATGGAGGAGCCTGGTAGGCTGCAGTCCATGGGGTCGCTAAGAGTCAGAGTCGCTAAGAGTCAGACATGACTAAGTGACTTCACTTTCATTTTCATGCACTGGAGAAGGAAATGGCAACCCACTCCAGTGTTTTTGCCTGGAGAATCCCAGGGACAGGGGAGCCTGGTGGGCTGCTGTCTATGGGGTCTCACAGAGTCGGACACGACTGAAGCGACTTAGTAGCAGCAGCAGCATCGTGAGAAAGTGTATTGCTATCAAGAAGCAGGTTTAACAGTTCAAGAAAGTCTCGGGTAGAATCGAATACAGAGAGGCCATACCATGCCCTTAACACACCACAAGTCAAGTTTCTCTAGTGTTTTCAGCTCAAATACCTCATCTTAAACATGAAATCCTTCAAAATCACTTTCTTTTTCCCTGTTTGTTCCTTGTGTACCTGCTCATGGCTCCTGTCCCATATTCTAATTTAGTATATTTTGTTTCCTCATGCTCTTTCCTCTGTCCTGCCCTTTCTCTTCCTTAGGCTGAGTAGATTTCACAGCATAAGTAGTGGCCCTTGGGCTGGTAGAGAGGTCTTACTTTCCCGTTAAAGCAGAAGGACCATCCAAGACATAATATTAAAAAGCAGAGACATTACTTTGCTAACAAAGGTCTGTCTAGTCAAAGCTATGGTTTTTATAGCAGTCATGTATGGATGTGAGAGTTGGACTGTAAAGAAAACTGAGCGCTGAAGAATCGATGCTTTTGAACCATGGTGTTGGAGAAGATTCTTGAGAGTCCCTTGGACTGCAAGGAGATCCAACCAGTCAATCCTAAAGGAAATCAGACCTGAATATTCACTGGAAGGACTGATGTTGAAGCTGAAATTCCAATACTTTGGCCACCTGATGTAAAGAACCTATTCATTGGAAAATACCCTGATGCTAGGAAAGATTGAAGGCAGGAGGAGAAGGGGACGACAGAGGATGAGATGGTTGGATGGTGTTACCAACACAATGGACATGAGTTTGAGTAGGCTCCAGGAGTTGGTGATGGACAGGGAAGCCCTGTATGCCACAGTCCATGGGGTCGCAAAGAGTCAGACATGACTGAGCGACTGAACTGGACTGAACTGAAAGCAGAATGGCCCTCAGTGAATGGAAAATGCCCCATGCCAGAGAAGCCCTACTATGTAAAGACCTAGATGTCTGGGAGAGAAAGTAGCAGGCACAGATCAGTCTGAGTTTCATTCATTTGGGGGGTCCCAGTTGGGAGAGAGCTCAAGAGAGAGCTGGGTAGAATGCATTTTTTTTCCTGCATTTCTGGCTCTTTCTCCAATTGTTCCCAAGTTCCTTGGGAACTTGGTTCCTAGTAGTCATGTCTGTAAAATGGCAGTGAATCTGTTTCTCCCATCTGTGTCATAGTTGCATGAGGCATCATATGACATTAAACAATGAAGGCAGAAATGTTCTCTCAACAGTTTAAGAAAGCAGCATGGCAACATGCTTACACCCTTTGACCCAGTGATCCTACTTCTGGAAATTCATCCTAAAAACAAAAATATCAGTAAAATGCTTTGGGGAAAATGTATCAGCCCAGTATTCTTTTGAATAGCAAAACTGGGGAAACAATTTAAAAGTCTAATAATTTAGGAGAAAGATCAATAATCCATTGGGTGGAATATTATTATGCCATGAAAAGGGTGATTATGCTGACCATATGCTAAAATAAGATAATGATTATATAAGCTAAAAATCAGCACTTCCAGTTGGATTATCAGATAAAATAATGCATAGAAAATGTGTTCTACCACAAGGTTTGTTTTGCAATTAAATGTTCAATAAGTTAGCTATCAATTTTATGCATAGTACAATTACAACAGTGTTGATCACTGGAAGGGAGAAACAGAAGAAAAATAGAAAGGGAGATATTTGAAGAAAATAAACCAGCATGTTAAAATGGGCCTCTAGATGACATATTTCCTCTTCTAGCCTTTTTTCCCCAAAAAATATTTCTTCTTCTTTTCTCTCCTAGGTTAAACCTGACCTAAGTTATACAGGTACATAGTTTAAAGAGTTATCTGCTTATCTAATGTAAGTTACGATATAAAACTAAGACTCAGGTCTCCTCTCCCATTTCCCCTTCTCTAGGGTTAAATATTTTCATTCTTTTAGCTGTTTTTGGAGGGATTTTCCCCCCTATATTTCTAAGAGAATTGCTACTTCTTTGTTTTTTAGTTTGGCTATTTCAATTAATTCCCACTATGAAAAACATTTTTTCCCCTTGCCTCCATCAACATTCACCCTCTCAAATTACATTTCAATTCAGAAATTGCACATTAGTATTGATTTAAAATAGTAATCATGTTGTAATTTAGATTTTATCAATATTCAGTTATATATACATATAATAAATATGTCTACAATGAAGAACTGAGCCAGGTAGTCAGCTATTCGATTTTTTGTTTTTCCCTGAGTTAGTAACTGTCATGGTTCTTTACTTCCTTAGTTTATGTATTCTCATGAGTTCAATTCACTGCCAATTGTTTCTCTTTTTAATACATTTACTCACATCAAACAGTCTCTCAGCCTATCTCTGAGAATGTGTGTGGATCCCCCCATGGAGAGGGATTAGACATGAAGCTGGAAAAGCACAGTCTAGGGAGGATTTTGTGAGACACGGGGCACAGGCTGTGGGCCTGGGGGTCCGTGGGACGAAGCTGGGAGGAGGGCTATCCTTCACTCCCCCTTCTCTGGCCTCATCATGCATGGAGCCTTCAAATTAACAGCACAGAAGGCAACTTAACAAAAGTGATTTCTCAGGTCTATAAAGACATTCGTTATGACAAGACAATTCATTTAGATGCCACACAAAGGATGTTTCAGTGATGGTTGCCTTAGGGAACTGACAAGGAAATGTACTATTATACTAATCACAAATGTCTTCCAAATTATATTTTCTGGGAAAACAGTTATTACAGTGATCAGCACTGTCAGTTAAATGAGACAAACGACTTTCAGCCAGAAGTGCCAGCTGTGGGTGCACTCTAATGTCATCATTTTTCTAGAGCAGAAAGCCGTGGGGAAAAAAATGTGTTGACACACCCAAATCATAGCCACTCAGCTTCATGTTTTGAAACATATATTGTGCCATCAGGACTGTTGTTGAGTCGCTAAGTCATGTGATTCTTTGTGACACCATGGACTTCAGCACACCAGGCTTCCCTGTCCCTCACTATCTCCCAGAGTTTACCCAAATTCATGTCCATTGAACAGCACCGAACAGCCAACCCACTGGAAAAGACCCTGTTGGAGGGCAAGATTGAAGGCAAAAGGAGAAGAGGGAAGCAGAGGATGGGATGGTTGGAGCGCATCACTGATTCAATGGACATGAACTTGGGCTATCAGGATAAGTCAAGGTATTTTTTTCTCAAAAAAACAAATGCTTTGTGAAAATGTATTTATCCACAAATGGTGTCCAAGGAATCTATCAATTTCTTCCATAATTAGAATTTTTATGCCCATGGTCACAGCACGAATTTTCATTCTTATATACTTTTCCTAATCTTACTGTCAGACCTAAAGTAGGAAAATGTCCTTGACATATAATATTCTTATATTGCAACCTGAAAATAGTCAACCAAGCTGAGAAATATTACAAAAGAAGTCACTGTCTTGAATATTTTGGAGGGTAGCCCCCCAAAGCTAAAACATTTTCAAAATGATCACCGAAAATTAGAGAAAATGCTGGAAGTGTAGTGACACACTCATTTGGTAATTCATGTTGATTAACTGCACCCTGAATTTTGAAATAAATGTATTTTGGAGGTAATGACCTCTAGTGGTCATGTATGGATGTGAGAGTTGGACTATAAAGAAAGCTGAGCGCCGAAGAATTGATGCTTTTGAACTGTGGTGTTGTAGGAGACTCTTGAGAGTCCCTTGGACTGCAAGGAGATCCAACCAGTCCATCCTAAAGGAGATCAGTCCTGGGTGTTCATTGGAAGGACTGATGTTGAAGCTGAAACTCCAATACTTTGGCCACCTAATGCGAAGAGCTGACTCATTTGAAAAGACCCTGATGCTGGGAAAGATTGAGGGCAGGAAGAGAAGGGGACAACAGAGGATGAGATGGTTGGGTGGCATCACTGACTTGATGGACATGGGTTTGGGTAGACTCCGGGAGTTGGGTGATAGACAGGGAGGCCTGGCGTGCTGCAGTTCATTGGGTTGCAAAGAGTCGGACATGACTGAGCGACTGAACTGAACCGAACTGAATCACTCAATAATTCTTTTTCCTACGTGGTAGAAGAGAATAAGCTGCTCTAAAGGGAGCAGATATCTTATGACTCTGAAAATGGCACCTCTAATGCACTGGGTCTGAATCCTGGTTCTTCCACCTACTAGCTCTGTTCAGCCTCTTTGTGCCTCAGTTTCATCACCTGTAGAGTGGGAAGAGGGGCAGCTGAACTGTTGTGAGGATTACATGAGTTAACACCTGGAAAACCACCATCACAGTGACTGGTGCCCCCTGAGCATCGGTCAAGTCAGCCATCATGAGCGTTACACTTCACGTGACAGCCGCAGCAAGGAAGAGGTCCTGGCGGACACAAAGAAAGGGAAGGCCGTTACATTCATCCTAATCCTACTACCTTTCTCTGAGCCTATTCAGAAAGGACGGAAGATCAGAGTAGATAAGTGAAAGGGTTGGAAAACAAATGCTTGTTTCAAACCAACTCTCAGAGAACACCACAAAAAAGACAATGGTGACCACCGCACTCCCTTTCTTATCCTTAGGAAGGTTTTTATCCCCAGCTGCTGATGAAGGACACGTTTTGGATCTATTCATCCTCCTTCCTCTTCAGCTGGAGCTGGGGGTTCCAGACTGTTCTGCTGTTAAGTGTGATCCTCACCCATCATTTACTTAACCATGCAATTCAAAGTCTCCGGACCTCAGTTTCCTTACGTGATCTTTGCCTTTCAGGATTGTCAGGATAATTGATAATTCAGACGGGTTATATGTGTCATTACCCAACGTGGTACGAGACAAGAGAAGGTACTCAGTAAACAAGGGATGAAGCAAATGGCTCTGCAGGTTTCTCAGTGCGTGGGGGTGTCCTGCTGAAGGGGCAAGGGAGGCCTGAACCCCAGCCGTGTGCACTGGCAAGGATGCAGCCCTCAGGGGTGGGAAGGGCGGCTTTTTCTAATTTCATAAGGGTCCTCTGTGGGCTACTGATGGCCCTGGCCCTGTCAATCAATTAAAGATAATTCTGCAACAGAAAGAATGAACTGCAACATTAAACAGCTCAGATAAACAGTCCCTTAACACTACAAAGCTATCACTGTTGACCTATAAAATTCTGTTGTTACCATGGTAAGTTTTAAATCAGATTGTTGACAGATAATGGAGTAGTATTCGCGTCAGCCATGATTTGACTGGACTTGACTAGTATCAATAAAAGCCAATGTTAGCTTTTATATAAATGTGTCTGTGCTTAGTCACTCAGTCGTGTCCGACTCTTTGAGACCCCATGGACTAAACAGTCCATGGAATCCTCCAGGCCAGAATACTGGAGTGGGTAGCCTTTCCCTTCTCCAGGGGATCTTCCCTACCCATGAGTCGAACCCAGGTCTCCTGCATTGCAGGCAGATTCTTTACCAGCTGAGCTACAAGGGAAGCCCAAGAATACTGGAGTGTGTAGCCTATCCCTTCTCCAGCAGATCTTCCCGACCCAGGAATTGAACCAGGGTCTCCTGCATTGGAAAAGACTCTGATGCTGGGAGGGATTGGGGGCAGAAGGAAAAGGGGACAACAGAGGATGAGATGGCTGGATGGCATCACCGACTCGATGGACGTGAGTCTGAGTGAACTCCAGGAGATGGTGATGGACAGGGAGGCCTGGTGTGCTGTGATTCATGGGGTCGCAAAGAGTCGGACACAACTGAGCGACTGAACTGAACTGAACTCCTGCATTGCAGGTGGATTCTTTACCAACTGAGCTATATAAATAAATATGCTTCATTCTGTTTGCTGGCTTTGATTTCATTTATTGAAGTGCCTACTATATGCCAGCTCTGGGCTAAGCACAAGGGTTACAGCAGTTAACAAGGAAGACCTGGTCCTTGTCATCCTAGACTTCCCTGTCTGCAGGGAAATTCAAATAATATCCATTCCCTTATTAAGCACAACTTGGTACCTAGGCACAATCTCTTATGTAAGGATCTCCATGCTCCATCCACCTGGTTTTGTGAATCCCCAATATACCTCCTGGAGGTAGAAGGTTCTACACCTTTTGTTCACAAACAGGAAACATTCTATGCCTAATCTGTATTATTATGTAATAAATATTGTGGACAGATGCATTGTTTCCACATCCAAAGTTGTTTAAGGATATGTCTGTTTTCTGAACCCTACATTTTATCAAATCATACACTGCTCTGGGCGTAATTCTTTGGTGCTCATTATCTCTCTTGATTCTGTTGTAAGTTGATCCATGCACAAATTTGTTGTGACAGCTGAACTAACAGAACCCTTGTTGCAAGCACCGTTGTGATAGGCACACAAAGAAATTAAATACTAGGCAACATTACAGAAGGGATTAGAACCAGAGCTAACATACCTGAAATTCACATTATGGTGGAAGCTTTTCTACTCCGTTCGTTACTCTAATAAAAAATGAAGTTTCTACCCAGCAAGGAGAAAAACTTGAGGTCAATATTTCCCATTCCGTGGCCAGAATGTATCAACCATCCCAAAGATCTCACTGGATGGTCTGCTGAGGTTTCTAGAGAATCAGTGAACAGCGGGATCCTCATATTTTCCCTTGCTGCCACCACTTCTAGGTTCTGGTAGCTTCTGAGTTTTGGGAACCAGGGATGCAGCATGAATCCACTCTAAAGGAAGAGTCCAACTCGTGTTCTCATGTTCTGTCTTTGCTTTCTCCTCAATTCCATTCCATCATTTTTCCACCCATCCAACAAATTCTTGTGGAGCTAACAGTGGGGCTATACTCCATGTTTCTGCCCTTTTCCCTCATCAAAGTAGGTAAAGATACTGACCCTGTGTGCCATGGCACAAATGCTAATCCACAAGGGTATGTTCTATCAGTCAATAGATATTTAAAAAGGCATATTTAAAAAGGCATTCATTTGGGGACTTCCCTGGTGGTCTGGTGGTAAGACTCAGTGCTCCCACTGCAGGGGGCCTAGGTTCCATCCCTGGTCAGGGAACTAGATCCCACATGCCACAACTAAGAGTTTACACGCAGAAACTAAAGATCCCACATGCGGTAACTAAAGATCCTGCATGCGGCAATGAAGATCGAAGATCCCGTGGGTCACAAGTAAGATCCAGCACAGACAACAAATAAATAAACACAAATTTTTAAAAAACGCACTCATTTTGAAGAGTTACATCCCACGTAACTGGAGTGTGAAACCATTAGCCAAAAAACCCTACAGAGGGCAAATAAAAGTCAGACAAACCACTCTTCATTTTTTAGTAGTACTACTGGAATTGACGTATCTAAAACTAGTTTTGACATCACAAGGTAAATGCGTTAAAGTCTGAAGGTAAATCTAACTTTGAAATTTAAGCACAGAGGAACAAGAACATGCAGTTGGAAAGATACTACTGGAATATTTGATAAGTACACATGGGGATGGGGTGGGGGGCTTCTGCCTAGGCTGACATTTAAGAGCTTCAGAGCCAGTCCTCAAGCCATGACGAATAGTCACCTCCTTCAGGTACGACTTTCCAGTTTCATTGTCTTTGGTTTCCTCTAGAATCCTATAAGATGAACTCTTATTTCAAAAAAGGTGTTGCATTAAACATCACATTAAAAAATATCAACAGTAGTTGCACTTAAAAAGGCAAGTTTCATTGATTGATGGTCATTACTGGCACACGGGGATCCAATGTTTGGGCAGAAATGCAGTCTAAAAAAATCAAAGACATCTCAATGAACAAGGAAGAAGAGAGAAAAAGTGGAGATTATCTCTCTGATATTCACACACCATGACCCTTCACCAACCTAAATGGGTCGCACCCATGATGCTTTGCTTGGAACCAGAGTGGCTAACATTTACTGAGGCACTGTGCCTAGAGCTTTACAGGGACCATCTCATTCAACCTTCCCAACAACTCCACAAGGTAAGTCATTATTATCTCCATTATACAGCAGAGGAAATATGACACTGAAAGACTAAGAACCTTTATCTAGGAAGGGCTCCCAGTTAGAGGCGGCAGAGCCTCAGATGTGAGCCTAAGGAAGTGGGATTCTGCCCGGAAGATTACGTGCTTTCAGGCAAACCGTGGCCCCAGAACCTGTACCATCAGTGTTTCCTGGGAGGTTCTGGGGTTTTGTTTCAGTGCTGATTCGCAGGCCCGACCCCAGAACCACTGGCATTGCTGCCCAGCTTCAGACGTCGGGCCTGGTCTCTGTCCTCACGCTAGCATATCATGGGCAGCACAGATGATGAGGTGAGTATACTAATTCAACAGTGAAGCAAGGGTCAGAGCTGGTCTAAGAGAGCTCCACACTGGGGAGCAAGACTTCCTTCCCTCAAGCTTCCTCATACCACAGAGCTGGGTGGGTTTGCTAAGCCTCCATCTCAGCTAGGTCAGGACAAAGAGGTCTTCTAATTTCTCATCTGAAATGAAAGTTTACACTTGCTGTGCCTTGCTCTCTAAGGGCAATGACCAAGGGGCTCCACTGACGCTCACAGTGGTGGCCAAACTCCCAGGTCAGCCACTGAGTCCATGTCTGACCTCATCAGGGTGTCAACCTGTGATGTACAAAGGCATCAGTGGCCAAGAGCAGGGGTCTGCGCTCGAGAAGGAAGTATTCAGTTAGTGAGTCCATGGCTGGGATGGAATGCTTAAATTTTGCAACAGAGCAGTCAGTTACCTCAGATATCTGGACCTCAAGTCTGGGTGGTTAGCACATCCTGAGAGTGTCCAGTTCTAGAAAGAGCAGTGGGCAGACCAAGCAGGACTGTGAGCCCAGGCCTTTTAGCTGACTGCTGCTACTCGTCTCTTGGGTTAGGGATCTCAGGCTAGGGATCCATATGCAATTCAGATGACTTTGCTGCCATGGTCAGGTACTGATCATATTAAGGGAACTGAGGGGCTTTGTTTCCCAGAATGAAAAGTCACTTGTAAAAAAGCAGAAGTCTTCCTCTCCCCGGCCTAGGCACTTTTAGGCCAGACTGGGCTTCTGGCCCAGACACTTGAAACCTGAATTGAATGAGCTTCTCTTTTTAAGCAGAGCATTAAACAGGTTTGGACCTAGGAAGAAGCAGGTTGAAACAAGAATCATAGAAACAATTCAACTGGAAGATTTCAATAAGATTAGAGTATAAAACAAACATCTACTCTCCACCTCTTCAAGGCTCAGAGTCCCCAAAGAGTGTCAGAGAAATTTAGGAGGCAGTGGTTAGTCATGTTGAGAACCCGTACCCCTGATATGATGTGATGAGAAGGGTCCTGTACCTCTGCTCTTTTCCTCCCCCAAACCCATAATCCCAGTTTATCAAAAGAAAAACATCAGAAAAGTATCAACTGAGGGACAGTATACAAAGTAGCTGACCAGACTGCCTCAAAATTGTCAAGGTCATCAAAACGCCTGAGAAAATGTCCCAGTTAAGAGGAGTGTAAGGAGACATGACCATGACAACCAAATGCAATGCAGGCGATGGAACCCAGAACAGAAATAGGACATGAGAGAAAGATTAAGGAAATCTAAAAGTATGCATGCGTGCTTATTCACTCAGTCATGTCCCACTCTTTGTGACCGCATCTGCCAGCCTCCTCTGTCCATGGGATTTCCCAGGCAAGAATACTGGAGTGGGTAGCCATTTCCTTCTCCAGGGATATTCTCGACCCAAGGATTGAACTCGGGTCTCCTGCATTGCAGGCTGATTCTTTACTCTCTGAACCTCCTGGAAAGCCCCAATAAAGTATCAATTCAGTTCAGTCCAGTCGCTCAGTCGTGTTCGACTCTTTGCGACCCCAAGAATCACAGCACGCCAGGCCTCCCTGTCCATCACCAACTCCCGGAGTTCACTCAAACTCACGTCCATCGAGTCAGTGATGCCATCCAGCCATCTCATCCTCTGTCATCATCCTCCTGCCCCCAATCCCTCCCAGCATCAGTCTTTTCCAATGAGTCAACTCTTCACATGAGGCGGCCAAAGTACTGGAGTTTCAGCTTTAGCATCATTCCTTCCAAAGAACACCCAGGACTCATATCCTTTAGAATGGACTGGTTGGATCTCCTTGCAGTCCAAGGGACTCTCAAGAGTCTTCTCCAACACCACAGTTCAAAAGCATCAATTCTTCAGTGTTCAGCCTTCTTCACAGTCCAACTCTCACATCCATACATGACCACAGGAAAATCCATAGCCTTGACTAGACGGACCTTTGTTGGCAAAGTAATGTCTCTGCTTTTCAATATGCTATCTAGGTTGGTCATAACTTTCCTTACAAATAAAGTATAGACTTTGGTTAATAATAATGTATCAAGCCTCTAATGTATTTGTCTTCACACTCCGTGAAAAAGCCCTTTCTGCTCTCCCCAACAAGCAGCTTTTCTTTCAAACGTAGTCCTAAAGGGCCCTGCAGGATGAGAGAGTTCCACTCTTGGCAGACCACCTTGCTTCGTCTGCCTTCTCAGCCTTGCCTGGCTAATGCTGGTCTGGTCTGTCTTTGGTGATTGAAATATATCTTTGTCCCCTGTGTTGTGTGTGTGAGCGCTTCCCAGCCTGTGAGCGTGGGATCCAGTGTGCCAGCCTTCCTCCCGGCCTCTCTGGCCGCAGGGCAGGGTCCAGATGGCCCGAACCCTCTCAGCGTAGCTTCCTCCACTGCTCTGTGTGCGGCACAAATACCGTGTTCCGTGTGTGCCGTGACATCAAAGAGATGGGAAGCCCTGGGCTAGGCATTCCAACTGCTCTGTCAGTTTCACTAGTGGTTTTTCTTACCAAGGAGAACACCTGCCTTTGCCTTCCCAGTGAGGACCTAAGTTGCAATGTCCTCCCCAGTTGCTCTCCTCGCTTCCTTCTCACTGTCATCGGTAACGATAAGGAACTTTCCCCCCGCTACTTATTCTAACTTTTTTCATTTCCCTAAAACTAATAGGAACCCCATAATTTCTTTTGGCTAATTTCCTTTTCCTTTGTTTGCCCCGGAGTAGCCCCTACAGACTAGATACTTATGAGAGGCTGTGATCACCTTTGGGGGCTTCCCTGATAGCCGGTTTGATTCCTAGGTGGGGAAGATCCCCTGGAGAAGGGATAGGCTACCCACTCCAGGATTCTTGGGCTTCCCTTGTGGCTCAGCTGGCAAAGAATCTGCCTGCAATGCAGGAGACCTGGGTTCGACTCATGGGTAGGGAAGATCCCCTGGAGAAGGGAAAGGCTACCCACCTGTTCCAGGTCCCCCCATGCCAGGCCCCTGGGAGGTCAGTGATAGACCTGCCTCCTGTCCACTGAAAGAAAGGCTATCTGCTTCCTTCAATTAATTGATAGACAAATAAATAAATAAATACTTGATTTGATGGTACATCCTTATGCCTGTAAGGGAAGGAAGCAGATGTGTCATGATGCTTCTTACATCTTTTTATGTCTTGACTTTCCTACTTAATGTCCATTTGGACATGTCTCTTATCTAAATAGTCATGTATGAATGTGTCAGTTGGACCATAAAGAAAGCTGAGTGCCGAAGAATTGATGTTTTTGAACTGTGGTGTTGGAGAAGACTCTTGAGAGTCCCTTGGACTGCAAGGAGATCCAACCAGTCCATCCTAAAGGAGATCAGTCCTGAATATTCATTAGAAGGACTGATGCTGAAGCTGAAAACTCCAATACTTCGGCCACCTGATACGAAGAGCTGACTCATCTGAAAAGACCCTGATGCTGGGAAAGATTGAAGGCGGGAGGAGAAAGGGGACGACAGAGGATGAGATGGTTGGATGGCATCACCGACTCAATGGACATGAGTTTGGGTAAACTCCAGGAGTTGGTGATGGACAGGGAGGCCTGGCGTGCTGCAGCTCATGGGGTCGCAAGTGTCGGACACAACTGAGCAACTGAACTGAACTTATCTAAACAGACCTAATACAATCTGATGGTCTCAAAGCAAGTAAAATCATACAGATTTGAAAGTCAAAAAGTATTTGGTATGAATAAAGAGCATGTTATCGGGACTCAGGCGGGGTCTTTTGTCTTATTTGAAAAACCAGGCTGGAGGAGGGGCTGCAAGGAAGGTTGAGTGTGACATCTAAGAAAAGAGGGTCATCCCTCCCAGGTTGTCAGCATGCAGTCCGCACCTCACCAGAGCCCGGCCCAGTTACCCCGAGGACCCCAGAGCCCCGTGGGCCCTTCCTTGGGGAAGAAAATGGTGTCATCTGAACCTGACCCCATGGCACTGACTGCCCTTTTCTCCATCTCCCATGACCCCCCTTGTTTCTGAGCATGCTAGCAGTTCCTGGCTTATTTCACCCACTTTCATAAAGTGTAATGCCCATGGCATTTTAGCTATTTAAAATGATGTGAGGTTTTTTGATTTGGGTTTTGGGGAGGCTTCCCTCTCAATCTTCATCCTTAAAGGACACAGCTCTGACATCCCAGAATGTACACAAAAGAATCAAGTCTAGGGCCAGAGGGCTATTCCCAAGGAAGGGTTTAAGGAATGTGAACAGTAACAGCTCCGAGGAAGTAAGGAAGCTTCTGAAGCCTCATGGTACTTTCCTGACACTAACACTCAATTGGAGAGTTACATTCGGATATTTCGCTTTAAAAAAACAAAATCATTACCTGGGCTACCTACATTTCTATACACTGGGATTCAAATCCTGGCCAAGTTCAATGTTTTATTTATCAGTTTTGGTGAGCCTTTCAAGTACTAGGTTTTTATTTTAAACTTGTTGTAAAACATTAACACAAAAGTGAAAGTGTACACATGAGCTGGGACGTGTGGCAACCTTGCAGAAGCATGATTTCAGAGAACACAAGAAAGCTTTGTTTTGCTGTGTTGGTCTTTTTCTGCATGACCTAGGAATCCCTTCACACCCGACCCTGTCTTCTCAAGTCCACCTGGACCAACTTTACCTTCCAGTCTTTGTTATTCTGCCGGTCCTGATGCCTACCCTCCCTCTGCTTTTCTCAGTAGCACTCTCATCTCCCTGAATCCCCATCTCTGTCAGTCCATCCATTCACCCAGCCACCCCCTCGATGTGGACTGCATGTCTTCTATGTTGACGGCCACACGATGAGTTCTAGCAGAACTGGGCCTGGACCCGGATGGGACTGGAGTTTGTGAAAAGAACAAGATCCATCATTCACTAGCTCTGAGACCTTGGGCAAGTTACTTATCCTCCCCAGGCTGCAATTTTCTAGCTGAATTCAGTGAAACTAAGATTCTTACGAGGATTATATGAGAATACAGGCTCAAGTATCTGGAACCAAGTGGGTGCTCCTACTTCGTCTCCTGATTTCTGCTCCATGCCCATGTTTTGATGCAACTATACTAAATGTCAAAAGCCTTCAATTTTAGAAAAAGATGTGTTGGTGATGAGAGTGTCATTTGGTACAACCCTTATGAAGGCATTTAGGTAGTTAGCTCTCAAAATTATAAATGTGCTTGCCCTTTGACCTAGTAATGCCACTTTTTGGGAAATGGTCTTACAGTTACGCTTGTGCACTTTCAAATGATGTATGTGTAAAGGAATTCACTGCAGCCTCATTTGCTGGAAACAAATCAAATGTGCCTCACTGGGGGTTTGGTTAAATAAATTACACAGTGGATTCTTAACCAAGGGTAAAAAAAAGAGAAAAAAGTTCTCTATATTACAAAGAGATTATAGAAAGAGCTCCATATTTTTAGGTGAAAGAAATTAAGTGAAGAATAATAGTGGGTATAATACACCACATTTTATGAATAAAGATGGGAGAGGGAAATAATATTTGAAATGTATAAAGAAACTTTGGGAGACTATATCAAAAAAAAAACCTAATAAAAATTTTTATCCATAGATGTGATTGTATTGAGCAGATGGTGAGGCTGGGGTGGGAGGTGGACTTTTCACTGTGTGCATTTTTCAGATGTTTTCAGTTTTATGACTATTCCATTACAATTAGCTGTATGTAATCAGCCCACCCAAAGACTTACCAAGCATGCTATGTCAAGCTCTAGAGGCAACACAAAGACATACAAGACTCAGTCCAGAGACTCTGCACTTGAACCAAAGAAATCCCATTTATATAATACTCGTATGCAAGAAAAGCCTCTAAAACTTACTTTAATGTTAATGATTTTTGTTCTTCAATTACAAAGGAGAAGTGTTCAGGACTGAAATATCACTGTGTGAAAATACTGGTTGATAACTAAAGGTATTTCTGCTACACAAAGGTCAATTCACATAACTGTGAAATTCAAGCCTCATCCTATTTATTATCTAGACAGTGGACTCCAAGCAGCTAGTGAGAGTTCAGATAAGAACAAACACATGATTACAGCTGTCAGTGGAAATGTACACATGAGCGATGAATTCGTCAATAATTACCACCTAGTTACTCTGTCCACATTGGTGTTTTGGAGAAGGAAATGGCAACCCACTCCAGTGTTCTTGCCTGGAGAATCCCAGGGATGGAGGAGCCTGGTGGGCTGCCGTGTATGGGGTTGCACAGAGCTGGACACGACTGAAGCGACTTAGCAGCAGCAGCATTGGTGTTTAAGCTATAAAACTTCTGGAAGAAGTCTGCAAGAAATGGGTGGCATTTTTATCAGGAAAGAGTGGGACAGTAATTACACTGAGAAGCAGAGGGCTGGCAGCATGGAGAGGAAGGTTCGATGCCAAAGGCCTGGAAACTTTTGAGTTCCATTAATGCCTATGAAGTCATCAAAATCTTTGTGTTCAGATTTATAAGCTCCAGGGGCACTGAAGAGAACAAAAATTGTTCTAATATGTAGAACATGCTTCCATGAACACAAGAAATTCCAAACTCAATCTGTCTAGTTGTCCTTTTGGAAAGAAAAGCTTCTTTTCTCACCCTTTACAGGGCATTCAAAATCTATGTGTGATGACTACCACGTAAGTAGTAGTAGTGTTCTGCACTTTGAGTAGCATTGGGTAATTATTTACATCAGAGCCAGTCTCCACACTGCCCCTCCAACCCCGTCCCCTCCCCCACCAACCATGTCTTCCTAGTGAGTCATCTTTGGGGGTGATGAAAAGCAGCTCAGGGGGAATTGTTATCTCATGCATCACAGCAAACATCTCCATGTGATCAACAGAATGGGTTATTCCTATTTAGCCTAACAGCTACCTAACCAGCAGTAACTATCTGATTCACTGGCGCCCAGAAAATAAGTGCCTCCATATTCAGTGTTACAGAATTATTGAGCTATAAGTGATCTCAGAGGTAATCTAGTCCAACCCATTATTTTATGATTCTTCTGCTTCCAGGTTAATACTACCTTATATATAATAGTTCTTAAACCAGTCACAGAAAATTGTTAAGCAGAACTATCCAAACACAGATACGGTCTGCAGCCGATTTTATACGTTTTAGCTTTAACTCCGGAGAAGGCAATGGCACCCCACTCCAGTACTCTTGCCTGGAAAATCCCATGGACGGAGGAGCCAGGTAGGCTGCAGTCCATGGGGTCTCAAAGAGTTGGACACGACTGAGTGACTTCACTTTCACTTTTCACTTTCATGCATTGGAGAAGGAAATGGCAACCCACTCCAGTGTTCTTGCCTGGAGAATCCCAGGGATGGGGGAGCCTGGTGGGCTGCCGTCTATGGGGTCGCACAGAGTCGGACACAACTGAAGCGACTTAGCAGCAGCAGCTTCCCTGGTGGCTCAGACAATAAAGAATGTGCTGCAACGTAGGAGACCCAAGTTCAATCCCTGGGTCAGGAAGATCCCCCTGGAGAAGGGAATGGCTACCCACTCCAGTATTCTTGCCTGGCTAATTTCATGGACAGAGGAGCCTGGTGGGCTACAGTCCGTGGGGTCACAAAGAGTCGGACACGACTGAGAAACTAACACACCCACACAGCTTTAACTCATTGTGAATTTTAAAAGAATCTCTTACAATATGAAGATTATCTGTATCTCTATGGGAGGCCACTGCAAACTTCTCTATATCGATGTAGCTGCTGAAAATACCTCTAAGGCTACATGTCCTCCAAATATTCCTAGTTTAAACTTGGAAGCAAATATAACTTCATATTTCACTGATTCTTATTTAGGGATAAATATTTTACTCATGCTAGTATACTAGGTGAATATTATATTTATTACATATTTCATTTAGGGATTATAATAAACTCTATTATAATATTCAATTTACATAGTTAGATACTCGATTATACTTTCCTGTGTTTCTTTTGTTGTTTGCACAGTGAATGACCACACACCTAATGGGGCTCCAGAACAATGTGAGACAAAAAGAGGTTTAAATCAAGTTGTCACAAACAGATTTAAGGAGGAAGAGAACAGATAAGAAGTCAAATTATGGAATCAGAGTACCTGAGTTCAAAGCTCAGCTCTGACTCTCAAGGAGCCCCACAGGTTTGGCAAATTACTCTTCTCTGTAAAATGGGAACAATCATAAAACTTAGTCAAAGCATTGTTATAAGGATTAAATGTAATCATTCAACAATCATGTGCCAAGCATTGTTAAGCACTGGGGGTACAGTGAGTAAATGCATGTGCCGGACATATAATAAACTTGGACTATTTTAATCTAAAAGCAAACACACACAGGCTTCGGGTTGTATACAGAATTTAAAGAAGTTTTGAGCTACAGAAATACGAATGAATTATTTATGGGGCCTCCAAGTCCATGGAGTTGAAAAGCTGATGAACATACAATAGTATCTAATTACAAGGGAATACTGTCTGAGGATCAGATGCAAAATACACCTGTTGATTGATTCAATATGTGCATCAAGCAATTTATTAATTTTCTATGCTCAAAACCTGGTTTTTTGTCAGTTGTTTTAACATTTCTTTCAGAACAACATCTGTGAAAACTTAAAACTCCAATGAAAGCATGAATAAAAAAAATGAAACAGCATGACTCATGTGGATAGTTATTTATATTGGTGATAAAATGTTTATTAAAACAAGGTTATTCATTATTTTTTAAGAGGATTAAAAAACCCTTCCAGCCACTGAACATTTTGCCCCTCCCCAAGAGTAACATTCCCTACAAGTTTTTATCAGTTAAAAAATCTACAATGATGATTTAGTGCTCTGCTTTTTAAATTCCTAGGATATCTGGGGGCACGGCTGGGGGATAAGAGAAACCAAAGTAATACAGTATATCTTCCTGAAGCATCAGTTTTTCATACTAAAACCAACAAGGACTGATCATGGAACAGAATGCAAAAAAACAGAATCCATCTGATTTCATAAAACATCAAAGAAATTATTTCCTGCCCTGGCCTCCAGAGAGCAGGTTTTGGGGACAGAGGCGTTCATCATTTTTAGGAGAAAGGTCAGCAAGCCCTGTACATTAGAAATGGATTTCTTCCATCTCTTCACATTGTTGTCAGTTCACCAGGGGTTTGGAATCACTTTTATACAGGGCTTTAAATATTTGGCCTACTTCCACATTTCTATTGCTTTCTGTTGTCTACGAAATTAAAAATAAATTATCACACACCACAAAAATGACTGTAACACGGCCTATTTCTGACTAGACACAGTGTCTGAGCTTTGAAACACCATTCTTGAAAAGCCTGAGCGCTCCCTACTACAAAATCAGAAAGACGTGTTATTGGAATAACACAAGGTGCTAAAAGAAAACTTGTGAGAAGGAATTAGCCAGAGTGTAGAATTTCTCATAAAGTTAGCTTTGAAGAAGACTGTAAATTAACCTGAAGGAATGTGCTTAACCTTCAGAGCTTTGTTCAAAGCAACAGCCACTCAAAATCTAAGAAGTGAAGCTGCTATAAAACCCAGCTATTCTCTGGTTCATTCATGTTTCATTCTTTTCACAGCACTTATCACGGTCAGAAACTATGGCAATCACCTGTTCAACTTGTCTGATGTTCGTCTTCCTCCCCACCCCCATCCCAGACCCCAGGAATAGGGTCTTTGCATCTTCAGCACCTAGCCAAGCACCTGGCTATTGTATAGAGACAGAAGCGTGTGGTGCATTTCCACGTAAGTTTCAGTGAGGACCACTTTTCATCACACTCGTATTCACTGAGAAATACTTAAGCCAAGGATGGTGGACAGTGCATCTGACCTCTTTAAAAATTCAGGAACCTGTGCGCTGAGTATATGCTCATCTGCACAGTAATCTGAAATCTTGTACGCTGAAGGACAAGAAATTCTGCATCTGTTTAACAGAGCGCGGTGGCTGACCGCGTTAGGGACTTAAGGCCAACTCCCCGCGCTGCCACGGGCAGCGGGGTCTCTCCACTCCTGGGCTCCCTCCCGCGTGGGGCACCGTGGGCGGCGGAGCGCACCAGGACCGCCGCATCCTGGGCCACGGCAGCGCCGCTCCGGGTCTCACTCGCATCCTTAGGGAGGAGCCGCCCCCTGCCCGGCCGGGTGGGCACGAGTCACACCCGTCGGACCCCGGGGAAGCGAACCCACCCAAGCCCCAGGGCGCGGGCGGGGTGGCGGTGGGGCCGGGTCCCCTGCTCACCGCTGCGAAGCCTGTTGCCGTCGCCGGCCTTGTTGAGGGCGCTGCTGGAGCAGCCCATCGCGGGCAGGAGGACGCCCGGAGGGCGAGCGCGGCGACCGCGCGGGCTGGGGACCCTGAGCCGGGATCCCGCGCGAAACGCTCAGGCGGCACAAGTTCCTTCAACTCCGAGCGGCCAGCTCCGGCGCTTACAGAGCGCAAGCGCGCAGCGGAGCTCTGGGTGGGGGCGCGCACCGCTGCGTGGGAGGGCCCGCACCGCTGGGTGGGGGCGCGCACCTGGAGAGGGAAGCGAGCCGCTCGTTGGGAGAAGGTGCCAGGGAGGGGACAGCGGGGACGCAGAAGAGGACAAAGACAAGAAAGGAGCCAGGTAGGGCGAAGGTGGAGGAGGTGGTAAAGGCAGAGAGGAAAGTTGCCTAGGAAGCAGGGATAAAGATGCTGAGTTTTGGGAGAAGGGGCGAAGGGCTTGGGAGGGATCACGTCTGAGTCATCCCTAAATAGCTGGGGAGGGGAGGAGGCGATGGTGGCCAGTGGCTATTGATTGGTGACTGGATTTGTGATGACAGGCTTCTTACATAACTTCAGGACTGTTACCACGAGGAAGTTTAACGTTGAGAAGATACTATTTAATCCACTCCTTATTCAACTGTGGTCAAGTGTCCAACCCAGGACTTAGTTGTTCAGTCGCTCGGTCCTGTCGGACTCTGTGACCCCATGGACTGCGGCTTGCCAGGGTTCCCTGTCCCCTGTCCTTCACTACAACTTGCATTGAGTTTGCTTTAACGAACTAAAGCAAACTAGTTTTTCAGTCTTTTTCTTTCCTGACCGTGACTTTCCCCACCCCACCCCCCAGAAAATAAGCTATTTATTTTGTAGGTGGAAAAAGGAAACGGCAACCCACTCCAGTGTTCTTGCCTGAAGAATCCCAGGGATGGAGGAGCCTGGTAGGCTGCTGTCTATGGGGTCGCACAGAGTCGGACACGACTGAAGCGACTTAGCAGCAGCAGCAGCAGTTCCAGTTTGTCTAATGTTTCCTCAAGATTGTTTTCGGTTTATGCAGTTTTGGCTGGCATACTGTTATGTCGTCTGTGGATTCGTATCAACGAGCCCATAATATCAATTTCCCCTATTATTAGTGATGTTAACTTTGATCAGTTAGTTAAGGTAGTGTCTGCCAGGTTTCTCCACTGAAAAGTTACTATTTTACACTTAGTACCACCTGACCTGCCTCTTGAGAAACCTATATGCAGGTCAGGAAGCAACAGTTAGAACTGGACATGGAACAACTGACTGGTTCCAAATAGGAAAAGGAGTACGTCAAGGCTGTATATTGTCACCCTGCTTATTTAACTTATATGCAGAGTACATCATGAGAAATGCTGGACTGGAAGAAGCACAAGCTGGAATCAAGATTGCCAGGAGAAATATCAATAACCTGAGGTATGCAGATGACACCACCCTTATGGCAGAAAGTGAAGAAGAACTAAAGAGCCTCTTGATGAAAGTGAAAGTGGAGAGTGAAAAAGTTGGCTTAAAGCTCAACATTCAGAAAACAAAGATCATGGCAGCCAGTCCCATCACCTCATGGCAAATAGATGGGGAAACAGTGGAAACAGTGTCAGACTTGATTTTTCTGGGCTCCAAAATCACTGCAGATGGTGACTGCAGCCATGAAATTAAAAGACGTTTACTCCTTGGAAGGAAAGTTATGACCAACCTAGATGGCATATTCAAAAGCAGAGACATTACTTTGCCAACAAAGGTTCGTCTAGTCAAGGCTATGGTTTTTCCAGTGGTCATGTATGGATGTGAGAGTTGGAGTATAAAGAAAGCTGAGCACCAAAGAATTGATGCTTTTGAACTGTGGTGTTGGAGAAGACTCTTGAGAGTCCCTTGGACTGCAAGGAGATCCAACCAGTCCATCCTAAAGGAGATCAGTCCTGGGTGTTTATTGGAAGGACTGATGTTGAAGCTGAAACTCCAATACTTTGGCCACCTGATGCAAAGAGCCGACTCATTTGAAAAGACCCTGATGCTGGGAGGGATTGGGGGCAGGAGGAGAAGGGAACAACAGAGGATGAGATGGTTGGATGGCATCATGGACTCGATGGACATGGGTTTGGGAGGACTCTGGGAGTTGGTGATGGACAGAGAGGCCTGGCGTGCTGCAGTTCATGGGGTTGCAAAGAGTCGGACACAACTAAGTATCATTTATCTCATCAAACTTTTATATGCTACTTTTAGCATGTATTAATAGTCTTGCTTGGATCAATTACAACTATGATTATCAAATGGTTATTTTTGTAATTTCCTAATCTCTCATTATGCTACTCTGAGGAAGCACTTCCCTTTCCCTCCACTTATTATTCATTTATTTATAGTAATAAATATTCATTTATTTTTACATTATTCAGTGAGCTATGTTACCATCTGTGTTAATTTGCTATGGCTGCCTTAACAAAGTACCAGATTGTGTGCCTTAAACAGCAGAAATCTATTTCCTCCCATTTCTGAGGCTGGAAGTCTGAAATAAAGGTATCAGCAGGGTTGGTTTCTTCTGAAGGCCTGTGTCCTTGGCTGGTCAATGGCAGTACCTTCACATGGTCTTCCTGCCATTTGTTTCTGTGTCCCAATAACCTTATAAAGATACCAGTCATATTGAATTGACATCATTTTACCTTAATTATCTCTTGAAAGACAGTAACTCCAAATACTGCCACATTACAAGGTATAGGAGGGTTAGGGCTTAAACATGTGAACTGGAGGGAGGCCATGATTCAGTCCATAACATCATCTTTACTTATTTGATGCTCAAATTGCCTGAAATGTGTCATATTTCCCTATATGGGTCATAGGATACACAGCCATGGTCTTTAGCATATGTTTAGAGGTTTTTCCCTCCTCCCTCCCTTCATTCCCATCTTCCCTTCTTCTCCCTTGTCCCTTCACTTTTTTTCTTTCTCCATCTTCATCTCTGTCTCCCTTCTGCAGTGCAAGCCTCATTGATGCCTTGGCCACCCAACAATCAGTTCACAAATCCCTTCAAGGGAAGAAGAGACTGGGTATCTATGAGGAAATACATTTGACAACATTACAAATATAGACTGTGAATCTTCTCCTTCCTTCTGTCTGGGGTTACTGTGCCCCAAGGAAAGAGAAGTTTTTTGAAAATGGCTAATGATTTGGCTGGATTCCAAGTCAAAAACTTGGAAAGAGCATGATTATAGGATTGGTACCAGGAAGTTTAGGGGAGAGGAATGTGGAATAGGCCTATATTTAGGAAATATGTGTGTGCTATGTAAATGTTTCAGAAGGCCCTGCACTAGATTGGCCTGCCATAACAAAATACCGTAAACTGGGTGGTTTAAACAAATACTTATTTCTCACATTTCTGGAACCTAGACTTCTAAGACCAAGATGCTGGCCTATTTGATTTCTTTCCACCTCGTGGATTGCAGCCTTCTCACTGTGTGTTCATAAGAAGGGTTAGGGGATAGATCTTCCTCTTCTCATTAAGTTAGATCAGATTAGGATCCCAACCTTATGACCCCATTTAACCTTAATTAACTCCTGAAAACCCTAACTAGTCACAGTGGGGGTTAGGTTGAACTAGGACTTTGGCGTAGGGGTGCAAGTCAGCTCACAGATGACTTCAGATGATTCTTCCCACTTCAGATGTTTCTTTTTTTTTTTTTAAGTCACATTTAATTTTATTTAGATAATGAAAATTTTCAAAACTCCACTGTCACAAAAAGAGGTGTAAGAGACTTCCCTGCTGGTCCAGGAGTTAAGACTCCGAACTTACACTGCAGGGGGTATGAGTTCAGGGAACTAACATCTCATATGCCCTGCAGCCAAAGAAATTAAAAAAAAAGAGAGAGATGCAATAACTCACAGATTAGTTAAACATAAATACATAACTTGAATATTAATGCTTTCATGCTAAACCAGGGTTTCAGTTCAGTTCAGTCGCTCAGTTGTGTCCGATTCTGCCACCCCATGGACTGCAGCACGCCAGGCCTCCCTGTCCATCACCAACTCCCGGAGTCCACCCAAACTCATGTCCATTGAGTCAGTGATGCCATCCAACCATCTCATCCTCCATCGTCCCCTTCTCCTCCTGCCCTCAATCTTTCCTAGCATCAGGGTCTTTTCAAATGAGTCAACTCTTCACATTAGGTGGCCAAAGTATTGGAGTAACCAGGGCTTACTGAGCCTATTAAGTATTTTTTTAGGAGTAGACTTGGGTATCTTACTTTTCCTCAGAGATAATTTGTTAGTCAAGCCATTTCCTTCAGAGGAAGCATTTTATAATCAAGTGAACAATAATCTGAGCCACCAGGTGCCCTGTGTATGTTAGGAAGTCTTTCTCATGGGCCATCCCCATGCCTGCTCAGTGGGCTCAGGGACAAAATGACAGGGATAGAAACCATGTATGGCCTCAAACCACTCCATGGTTTACCTGACTGAGTGCCTAATTCAGCAGCAACAAGAGTGACCAACTGTAAGCCTCTGAAATGGTATGCTTCCTTTTTAAGATCTTCTTCATGGAAGAGTGACTGGCCCTCTTTGGGGACAGTGGAGAATCATTATTGTAATAGACACTGGATTAGGTTTGCATTTCCTGCTCATCATGCCTCTAACAGCATCATCAATTTAGGGGACATCACACATCCATCAAGACATTATTTAGTATCATATCTTATCAAAAACTCATTTTACCATGAGACAAGTAAGGTAATAGGTTAATTTCTATGTGATTTACTGGTCTTTCATTATATCTCATCATCCAGAAGAAAGCAAACCTGTAGAATGATGGGATGGCTCTCAGTTATGGCGTAGTCAAGACAAAGCACTTTTGAAGGGGTGCTTTCCTGTGGCTTGCTCTGAAGTAATGACTAATATTTGGTAGACTACAAAACACATTTCTGCTTAACTGAGCTAACTTGTTTTTATTGCTTATAATTAAGTATCTAGTCGGAGATACAGTGCCTACTATCTTCCCTCTCACAGACCACACTCATTCCTTTAGTCTTTTCTTGATAATACTGAATCATAACTGATACTGTGATTTTAAAGGTGTTATATCTTGGAGATATAGTTCATGAATCTTCTTACCTTCAAGGACTCCATTTGCCATTTTTGCTAGACATACTCATGTTTTGATGTCACAAAATTGCATTTGTTCTCTTTTTCTCCATTAAGTATCAGTGACATTTTCTGATCAGCCTGACATGGTGTTACAGAATTAAGTTCTAGTTAAAAGCAAAAAAAAAAAAAAATGATGTCTTAGCCTATACATTACAGCTTTATTAAGGATAACAGTACATGGCAGACTTTTCTTTTTTAAATCTAAGAAAAAAAATTTTTTTTTTGGCTGAGCAATTCAGCACTTGGGATCTTAATCTCCTAACCAGGGATCTTAGTTCTCCAGCAATGGAATCATGGAATATTAACCACTGGGTGCAGGGACACCCACCCCCTGCAGGGAGGTCCCAAATGCCAGACTTTTCAAATTATTAAAAATAAAATGTAAAGTGTCATTCTTTTGTGAACATTTAGACAGGAATTCCATTTCTACTAAAATTTCAACAACTGACTATAAGAAATACAAAGTAAGCAAAAGGCCAACCTTTATAGACACCAATCTACTTTCCAAAAGTGTCACTTCTCCACAGTAAAATAGTGAATAAAGCGCTCTGACCTCTTTGTATCCAAGAGTATAAAAAACGTATGCTTTTTGAGAAATGGACAAATGATTTTTAAGGAAATAGGAGAAAGTGTTTCTCTGGTCTATTTTTAATCCAGTGCAGTCTGGAGTATTCCCAGTCTGAATGGGAATGGGTATAGAAGAAATATTTTGGATTCTTCATTATTGTGGAGGCAGAAATGGTAGAGAGGAATATGTAAGCATTCATTCCTTCTTGTCCCCTGTAGGTTCAGAATTCATGTATCAGTGTATGTGTGTTTAGTTAGTTGAAAGGCCATCAACATTCACTGAGTTTACGGGGTCTTTTCACTTGGATTCACTGTCCCTCCCTCTTCCTGCTATATTTCTGAGCATTTTTAACATCTATTGTGACTGAAGAATATGAAGGTTGAGTTAGACAAGTAGAATTCCAAGTAACTAACCAGCTCCTTCCTAATCTGGACAATGAGTAAGTAATAGTTGATGGTAATGAACATGATAGGTTTAACTGCTTCACAATAAGGGGATGGGCCAGTGTACTGAACCAATGAATATCAGATGAACTTGTTAGTATTTGCTCTAACAGGGAATGCAGGCTGTCACTTCTCATTCTCACACCAAGTAAAAACTAGAAGCACAATAACGCAGGTGCCTGGAGAACTGTCAGAAACTTGGAGCAGCGATTTTGTTGAAGGAGAACTAGAGAGCCTGTCCTGTCACGTTGACCTGTTGGTATTCCTTCTAAATCACTCTGAAATGCTTCAGACTAGCATCCAGGACGGAGAAGCCAATGGCACCCCACTCCAGTACTCTTGCCTGGCAAGTCCCATGGATGGAGGAGCCTGGTGGGCTGCAGTCCATGGGGTCACTAAGAGTTGGACATGACTGAACGACTTCACTTTCACTTTTCACTCTCATGCATTGGAGAAGGAAATGGCAACTCACTCCAGTGTTCTTGCCTGGAGCATCCCAGGGACAGGGGAGCCTGATGGGCTGCCGTCTATGGGGTCACACAGAGTTGGACACGACTGAAGCGACTTAGCAACAACAGCAGCAGCAGCATCCAGGAACAATAAAATAAAGTCTGGATGGCAAAGTCCTTTATTTTTTTTTTAATTTATTTATATTTACTGATTTTTGGCTGTACCAGGTCCTCGTTGCTTTTTCTCATGGGTTTTCTCTAGTTGCTATGTGAGGGCTCCTCTTGCAGTGATTTCTCTTGTGGAGTTATGGAGCACAGGCTGTAGGCATGAGGGCTTCAGTAGTTGTAAACACATGGGCTTAGTTGCTCCGAAGCATGTGGAATCTTCCCAGTCCAGGAAGATTGAACCTGTGTCCCCTGCTTTGGCAAGATTTCTGTCCACTGTCCCTGCCACCAGGGAAGTCCATGAAGTCCTTTCTTGAAACATACACATTCCTTGACTTTTGGGTATGAAGATTTTCAAACTCACAAATGGTTGAATAGTTTGATGAATATCTGTATACCTCAAACCCATTTCCTGCAGTGCAAGGCAGATCTTAACCACTGGACCACCAGGGAAGCCCTCATTCCTTTTTATTAGTCAGCCATATTTCAATTGAACACATGGTTTCTTTCTTTGGCGATGCAGTGGAGCCATTAAACTTCTGACAGTGTGCTTCAGTGACCACTCTCAAAACTCTTTGCAATGCATGCATTGCATGCATTAGAGAAGTGAAAATCAAAACTACAGAGAGATGTCACCTCACACCAGTCAGAATAGCCAGCATCAAAAGTCTACAAACAATAAATGTTGGAGAGGGTGTGGAGAAAAGGGAATGCTTTTGCACTGTTGGTGGGAATGTAAATTGATACAGCCACTATGAAAGACAGTTCGGAGATTCCTTAAAAAACTAGGAATAAAACCACCATATGACCTGGCAATCCCACTCCTAGGCATATACCCTGAGGAAACCAAAATTGAAAAAGACACATGCATCCCATTGTTCACTGCAGCACTATTTACAATAGCTAGAATATGGAAGCAACCTGGATGTCCATTGACAGATGAATAGATAAAGAAGTTGTGGTACATATACACAATGGAATATTATTCAGTCATAAAAGGAAAGCCTTTGAGTCAGTCCTAATGAGGTGGATGAACCTAGAACCTATTATACAGAGTGAAGTAATTCAGATAGAGAAAGATAAATATCGTATTCTAATGCATATATATAGAATCTAGAAAAATGGTACTGAAGAATTTATTTACAGGGCAGCAATGGAGAAACAGAACTAGAAACTAGACTTATGGACATGGGAGAGGGGAGGAGGAGGTGAGATGTATGAAAAGAGTAACACAGAAACTTGCACTGCTGCTGCTGTTAAGTCGCTTCAGTCATATCCAACTCTGTGCAATCCCATAGACAGCAGCCCACCAGGCTCCCCCATCCCTGGGATTCTCCAGGCAAGAACACTGGAGGGGGTTGCCATTTCCTTCTCCAATGCATGAAAGTGAAAAGTGAAAGTGAAGTCACTCAGTCATGTCCGACTCTTCGAGACCCCGTGGACTGCAGCCTACCAGGCTCCTCCGTCCATGGGATTTTCCAGGCAAGAGTACTGGAGTGGGGTGCCATTACCATAGGTAAAATAGATAGCCAATGGGAATTTGCTGTATGGCTCAGGAAACTCAAACAGGGGCTCTATATCAACCTACAGGGGCGAGATGGGGCGGGAGATGGGAGGGAGGTTCAAAAGGGAGGGGGTATATGTATACCTATGGCTGATTCATGTTAAGGTTTGACAGAAAACAACAAAATTCTGTAAAGCAATTATCCTTCAATAAAAAATAAATAAATAAAAACACATGCGTGTGTGTTAAGTTACTTCAGTTGTGTCTGACTCTTTGCAACCCTATGGACTGTAGCCCACCAGGCTCCTCTGTCCATGGGACTCTCCAGGCAAGGATACTGGAGTGGATTACCATGCTTCTCCAGGGGATCTTCCCAACTCAGGGATGGAACCTGCATCTCATACATCTAACTGCATTGGCAGGCAGGTTCTTTACCACTAGTGCCACCTGGGAAGCCCATCTCTATAGTAATCTGAAATTATTCCTGAATATTTAAATGTCGTTATTCCAAAATGAGATATGATGTAAGTGTAAAAGAAGATACATTGTATTTTTACTTTTTGGTATGAAGATTTTCAAACTCACAAAAAGTTGAATAGTACAATGAATACTCATTTATCTTCCACTTTAAATTCAACAATTATTAACTCTTTGCTGCATTTGGGCTTTCAAGCTGGTTTTAGAAAAGGCAGAGGAACCAGAGATCAAATTGCCAACATCCACTGGATCATGGAAAAAGCAAGAGAGTTCCAGAAAAACATCTATTTCTGTTTTATTGACTATGCCAAAGCCTTTGACTGTGTGGATCACAATAAACTGTGGAAAATTCTGAAAAAGATGGGAATACCAGACCACCTGATCTGCCTCTTGAGAAATTTGTATGCAGGTCAGGAAGCAACAGTTAGAACTGGACATGGAACAACTGACTGGTTCCAAATAGGAAAAGGAGTACGTCAAGGCTGTATATTGTCACCCTGCTTATTTAACTTATATGCAGAGCACATCATGAGAAACGCTGGACTGGAAGAAACACAAGCTGGAATCAAGATTGCCGGGAGAAATATCAATAACCTCAGATATGCAGATGACACCACCCTTATGGCAGAAAGTGAAGAGGAACTAAAAAGCCTCTTGATGAAGGTGAAAGTGGAGAGTGAAAAAGTTGGCTTAAAGCTCAACATTCAGAAAATGAAGATCATGGCATCTGGTCCCATCACTTCATGGGAAATTGATGGGGAAACAGTGGAAAATGTCAGACTTTTATTTTTTGGGGGGCTCCAAAATCACTACAGATGGTGACTGCAGCCATGAAATTAAAAGACGCTTACTCCTTGGAAGGAAAGTTATGACCAACCTAGATAGCATATTCAAAAGCAGAGACATTACTTTGCCAACAAAGGTTTGTCTAGTCAAGGCTATGGTTTTTCCTGTGGTCATGTATGGATGTGAGAGTTGGACTGTGAAGAAGGCTGAGTGCCGAAGAATTGATGCTTTTGAACTGTGGTGTTGGAGAAGACTCTTGAGAGTCCCTTGGACTGCAAGGAGATCCAACCAGTCCATTGTGAAAGAGATCAGCCCTGGGATTTCTTTGGAAGGACTGATGCTAAAGCTGAAACTCCAGTACTTTGGCCACCTCATGCGAAGAGTTGACTCATTGGAAAAGACTCTGATGCTGGGAGGGATTGGGGGCAGGAGGAGAAGGGGACGACAGAGGATGAGATGGCTGGATGGCATGACTGGATGGACAGGAGTTTGAATGAACTCCAGGAGTTGGTGATGGACAGGGAGGCCTGGCGTGCTGCGATTCATGGGGTCGCAGAGTCGGACACGACTGACAGACTGATCTGATCTGATCTGTGGCTCAGCCGGTAAAGAATCTGCCTGCAATGAAGGACACCTGGGTTCAATCTCCAGGTTGGGAAGATCCCCTGGAGAAGGGAAAGGCTACCCACTCCAGTATTCTGGCCTGGAGAATTCCACGGACTGTATAGTCCATGGTGTCGCAAAGAGTCAGACACCACTGAGTGATTTTCTCTTGCTGCATTTACTCCATCTATTTATCTACATTTATTTTAGGATTTTATTTACATTTATTCAGCAATTTGAAAGTTGCAGGGACTTCCCTGGTGGTCCAGCGGTGAAGACTCTGGGCTTCCACTGCAGGGGGCACCATAAACTACTTCAACATTTATCTCTTTAGAAAAGGGATGACTTAAAGTAGCTATTTTAAATAAAAATAATAGTAATCTTACAACACAGGGGTCAACAAACTATGGCCTGCAGGCCAAATCCTGACTTTGTAAAGAAGGTTTTATTGGAACACAGCCATGCTCATCCATTTACATACTGTCTCTAACTGCTCTTGTGCTGCATCAGCAGAGTTGAGTAGTTGCCACGGAGACCATACAGCCAGAGTCTAAAATCTTTATCATTATTTGGCTCTCTACAGAAAAAGCTTGCCGACTCCAGCTCTAATAAATTCAAGTGTGGAAATAGTTATGAAATCTTCACAAGCCAAAGGATTTGACTGTCATTCTTGCATGGCAAGTGTTTGGGTTCTTCCACTAGTGTTTGGTTTCGCAATGCCGTGAATGACTTTAGGTGTGTGTGAGTGGTTGTGGTGGGGAGATTGGGGAGACAGGAGTGGACTGAGGAAGAAAGCTAACGCCCACTGCACATGGCCCTGTGCTAGGTGCTTCACACACCGTTACGTTTACTGCGATCCTCACAATACCACGAGGTAGAGACTATCATTCTAGCTTTTTGATAAGGAAACTGAAACTTAGAAGTTAGACAGTTTGACCCAAGTCTTTCAGGTATTAAATAGAAAAAGCAAGAACCTAAACCTATCTCCAAAGAGATATAACAAGATCAGTTAGGACTCTGTAGGTAAAATTTTCAAACATTTTGTGGTCATGATTCATATATATCAGTGTATGAATGTCTATCCCTGGCTTCCAGTACAAAACCATGGTAAGATCCCTGTGAGAAAGCAACTAAGACCTTCCTTTAAAATATAGTGAGGACATTACACACAAAAAAGTATTGTTAGGACATATATTAAGGACCAGAAACTTGGTATGATAAAATGAAAAGCATCAGAAAAGTCACCTCAAGTGTTTTAATCATCGAATTTCTAAAGTGGGGGTAATATTTATGCTGATTACTTTGAGGACAAGTAGATATTAAAAAATATTCAAAGTACAGAGCTCGTTATAAAAGTGTAAGGCATCATTAGTGTCTCTATCTAAGCATGCACTCCTCAAAACCAACTAGGCTATTTCATTCTTACTTCTCAAATTTTAGTATTTCTAAGAACCATGGAGGGACTTCCTTGGTGGCCCAGTGGTTAAGAATCCACCTTGCACTGAAGGGGATGCGCGTTTGATCCCTGGTAGGGGAACTGCCACACCTGCCACAGAGCAACTAACCCCAAGCCACAACTAGAGTCCAGGCACCCCAATGAAAGATACCATGTGCCACAACTAAGACCCAATGCAGCCAAATAAATACATTAAAAAAAAAAAAATCATAGAGGTCAGGCAGCAAGCCAGGCTTTCTTCCTGCAAACTTAGTACCCTGGATCAGCCGGGGCTGGTCCCCGGCAATAGAGGTTATTAAGTTCAGATTTCCAGGCCCCACATCCAAGGAAGGATTTCTTCACACACCTGGGAGTCAAAATGATTCTGAATCTGGTGATCTGGAAGCCATACTTTGAAAATTACTGCTTTAAGAAATAAGTGAAGTTTCATAAGATTTATTTAAATCAACCACTATTTTATTAAAAATGAGCTCTCTACATAACAATGAATGCTTAAATAATTCAAACAATGCTGAAACATACAAAGTACAATTAAATGTTCTTTTTTCACCACCTACTCTGCTCATCTCTCATCCAAAGATATGTTTCAATGATTAACTTTCCAGACTTGAATTTCTTTTTCTTTTTTTGGCTATTCAGCATGTGGACTTAGTCCCCTGACTAGGGATGAAACCCGTGCCCCTGCAGTAGAAGCATAGAGTCCTAACTCCTGGACCACCAGGGAATTCCCAAGACTTGGATTTTCTTTTTTAAGATTATTTTATTTATTTATTTTGTTGTCCTAGACTGTGTCTTCCTTTCCCTGTGCAGGCTCTCTAGCTGTGGTGCCTGGGCTTAGTTGCCCTGTGGCAGGTGGGATTCCAATTTTCCCAACCAGGGATCCAACCAGTGTCCCGTGCACCGCAGGGTGGATTCTTAACTACTGGACTACCAGGGAAGTCCCAAGACATGACTTTCCTGCACATGCAAACACATACATTTGTTAAGAATAATGAACATCTGATATTTCCATTTTTGTTTTGCTATTTAAACTAATGCTGAAACAAATAGCCCTATTCTCATGTCTTTGGGCACGAGTGACTGCCTCTTTAGGACAGATTCCTAAAAGTTGACACATGATGATAGCTTATTTATTTGTCTGATTTTTACCTTTTTTTTTTTTTTTTTTTGCTTGCATGTGTGGTGGTGAGAGACTTTCTGTGCCTAATATTCTGAGTAATTCGTCACTGGACTTTTTTTTTTTTTTTTAATCAATATCCAACGTTCACAACAAAAAGATTTTTAGTTAGACCTGTTCTATCGCTGTCTCCGAAAATTCAGCTTACACGCTACAGAAGAGGTGAGTTCAAGGAAGCCAGCGGCAGAGGGTAGTCCCGGGAGCTCAGGCGCACCTGGGTCCTCCCCGCGTCTCCTAAGAGCCGGGGCTTCGGGCAGAGGTGCGCTCTGTGGCACTGAGGCCGAGGTCCAGACGCCTCTTCTCAGTGCCCCTTCCGCTTCACTCTCAGTCGGCTTCTCCAACTCCCGTCCTGTTCCACTTTCCTGAGTTCCGCAGCGCGCCGCTTCAGAGCAGCAGAACACAGCAAGGTGAGACTTCAGACCACTCGGCTGCAAAACCTGGTGGCTCCAGAGGTTTAAAAAAAAAAAATCTGCCTTTAATGCAGATTTGGATTCGACTTCTGAGTCAGAAGACGCCCTGCAGAAGGAAAGGGCAACCCACGCCAGTATTCTTGCCTGGAGAATCCCCATTGACAGAGAAGCCTGGCGGGATACAGTCGCAAAAAGTCGAACACAACTGAGCCGCCAGAGTAACCAGCACCGGCCCGCCTCTTGTCCCGCCCCTTCCGCTGGACATTTGCTTCCGCTTCCGGTCTCGGTGTGACGGCGCACCGCCCCGCCGTGAAGAGCTTGGCATTGTGGGAATTCTTTCCTTTCTCGCTCCCCGGCCATCTTGGCGGCTGCTCTTGGTGAGTGGGCTCCTCCGGGCCGAGGTTTTGGCAGCGCGCGGTGCCCAGGGAGTTGCCGGTTTGGGACTTCAGATCGTAAACTTCCTGTCCTGTCCTCTGTGTTCTAGGTTGGGGGCGTCCCGCATCTAAGGCAGGAAGATGGTGGCCGCAAAGAAGACGGTGAGTGAAGCAGGCCAGGGCCGGAAGCCTATTTCACGTGGAGAGATGAGTCTTGGCCGGGGCGGGCAGTTTTGAGCTCTCTGGGCGGACAGCGTTCCCGCTGGCCTTGGAGGCTTCCAGAAAGAACCCGAGAGACCTTCTCAGTGCTTTGGAACCCTTTTCTTCGGAGGTTTATTAAGGGGCTCCGGTTCCAGGAAGCAGGATCCAGTGTTTTTTGTTTTTGGCCGAGGCTTGCGAGATCTTAGTTCCCTTTCTAGGGATGGAACCCGTGCTCCCTGCTTGGAAGCGGGGGAGACTTAACCACTGGACCACCAGGGAAGTCCCTGGATCCAGTTTTGAGTGGTTACAAACAAGGCCTTCAATCAAGTTCGTATTAAATGTTTTCTTTGTAGAAAAAGTCACTGGAGTCGATCAACTCTAGGCTCCAGCTGGTTATGAAAAGTGGAAAGTACGTGCTGGGGTACAAACAGACTCTGAAAATGATCAGACAAGGCAAAGCGAAACTGGTCATTCTCGCCAACAACTGCCCAGCCTTGAGGTAATTGAAAGAACCCGAGGGTGTGTGTCTTCCACTGTAAGTTCGTCCTGAGCAAATATCCAGGAGTGTGAGCTTGCAATCTGGGTAGCGTGAACTGGGTGTCAGGTAGAATTTGTATTACAGGGGCACATTTGCAGGATAATTTAAGGGTTTCTGTTGTGTTTGGCTCTTGATTTTTCTCCCCTTCATAGTCTCTCCTCCTGTGTGGTTCTCCTTGGGAGAAATGTGTGACAGAAACCAAAGAAGGGCAAAGTTTGAGGGTAGTGCGGAAACGTAAGTTGCTTTTCCTTATGTCCTGCCTTTTTTTGCTTGTTCTTTTTACTTTGAGGTGTTTTAAAAGGACTTCGTTTTATGAATTACTTATAGCATAGAGAAGCTAAGATCAGAAGAGTTCACGCTGGCCTGTGGATCTGCACGCTTCCAATTCACCCAGTTTTTGCCTGATTCACTGTTTTGAAACTGATCTTATGAGGTGGTGTACATAAGTTCAAGTCGGACCATGCAGAGTATCAGCCATGTTTTCAGTCCTGTGCTTGTTGATTTTCTACCGTAATGCATAAACTCACAGCATTTCATACAGGGTGTCTGTACCTAATGGGCAAAGCCTGGAGAGCTCTCTTGCATCTCATCTCAAAACTTTGGTCTTACTTCACAGAATTCACACTTACCTATTAGAGCAGTGGCTTTCGGCATGAATGTACATTCAGTCGCAAGTGATTTGGTTTAAATGCAAGTCAGATTTAATGGATCTGGATTGGGGCCTGATGCATTTTTAACAAGCTCCTTGATGGCTCTCTACCTACTTGGTGGTCACAAAAAACGTTAACTTTGGGCAAGTGCAAGCCTATGGCATGCCTGTTTTTATTTTATTGGATTTAGCTTTTCTTCACTTAATTAGTTCCTCTTTGTTTTTAATACAAATTGAAGGTTTGTGGAACCTTGCATTGTATAAGTCTGTAGGTGCTGACTTTTTCTTTGTTGTTAAGATTTGTCATCTTTGATATTACTGCTACAATTCCCTGAAGGTTCAGGTGATGGTTGGTTTTTTGTTGTTGTTGTTGTTGTTTTTTCCTTCTTCTTTTTTTGCAATAAAATATTTATGTATGTACGTTGGGGGGGTTTTTTAGACATGATGCTGTTGAACACTTAGAGGCTACATATAGGGTAAACAACTTTTATATGCACTTGGAAATTAACAAATCCCTGTGGCTAGCTTTATTGCAGTATTTGATTTATTGCAGTGGTCTGGAAGGAATTTGCAGTACCTGAGGTATACCTGTTCTATTACTCTCCATCTAGGACTCAGAGCACCAGAGGGTGATATAAATGGCTGAGACATTGTCATGGGAATTCTGTAAAGTGTCTGGCAGATAGTAAATGCTAAGCAAATGATGATTTTATTCTGTACCCTCTTTTTCCATGAGCACAAATATGTACTGTAGAGGATCCAAAGGATGTTTGGTGTTGGATAATGAATATGATATTTTTAAGAATAATAAATGGCTTACTATTTGAAGGCCTTACCAACATTGGAACTAATGAGAGCAGTAACGTTTAATCTGTGTCAGTTGGTATGGTTTATTTGCCTTTTTTTGTTTTTATTCCCAAAGGAAATCTGAAATAGAGTATTACGCCATGTTGGCCAAAACTGGTGTCCATCACTACAGTGGCAATAATATTGAATTGGGCACAGCATGTGGAAAATACTACAGAGTATGCACACTGGCTATCATTGATCCAGGTATGCTTTTTCAGTCATAAAAGAAGTCTTTTTTTCTTTATGATGTAATAACAAGGATTTCTTACTATACAAATGTCTTTGGTCCCTAAGTTCAGTCTGAGAATTTGTATATAGCAAGGGATATCCTGCAGGCTTATGTCATGGAGAGTTAGTAGTGAATGTCAGTACATAATTATCTTTGTCATAAATGAAATTCTTTTTACTTTGAGATGATGAATTTAATTTCATACCGCACCTAAGAAATTATGTCTTAGGGCTTTGGTAAAAGGTGAAATTATAAAGGGGGAGAATAATCAGGTGAAACAGTAGAAGAAAGGAATCCTTACTGGCTGCCTGAGAATAGATGGGTAAAATTAGGTTGAGGGGGAGAAAAGGGCCTACAAATACATGTCATGTTTTGAACTTAAGAATTTCTAATTCATGAAGCTACTGCGAATATTCTCGCTGTTCTGATTTTGTAATAATCAGGGCAGGCTAAACATTCGCTATATTAAGACCATGCATGTGTCCCCAGACCTAGTTCTCTGCCTAGGTCTGGCTTTATAAATGCTGGTGATAAACCAAGTCTGATTTACATGACACGTCTTGTGTGGGAAATGTCTGTGACTCTAGGTGTCTGATCAACCTTGAGAAATGGTAGCACAGCTAGTGTGATAACTTTTGAAGATAACCATTGCTAGTTTGATGATTACCAGTTGCCACTAAATAAGTTGTAAAAATTATTGTGTTTTATTTTTTAGGTGATTCTGATATTATTAGAAGCATGCCAGAACAGACTGGTGAAAAGTAAATCATGTACAATTTTTCTTGAATAAAACTGGCCAGAGCTTGTTTTAAAAACACTGTACTCATTGCAGTTATTTATTTATTTGTTTTCATTTCTTCTTGTCCCAGTATATTTGCCTGAAGCTAGATTAGTGACGATGGGGCATCAAGATGCAGTGGCAAAACTTGTGGGTTAAGAGCCAGATATCCCAGTTTCACTTGCCCTGTTTTTGTAAAGGGAGTGCACTGAGTTCCTTTCCAGTACTAGATTTTTAAAGCTTAGTTTTCATAATTTCAGTCCCAGGATATTGCTGTCATTTTTTTAAAATGTTTATTCGGCTGCGTTGGGTCTTGGCGGTGGTTACGCACAGACTTAATTGCGGCGTGTTGGATCTTAGTTCCATGACCAGGGATCAAACCTGTGTCCTTGCATTACAAGGCAGATTCCTCACCACTGGATCACTAGAGAAGTCTCTGGTATTGTTGTCATTTTGTTGAGTATGTCAGAGGCAACAAGGGTCAATTCCCAGAATCTAACCAGAACTGCAGTTTTACAGTCCACCTTAAATCCACTGAATCTGAGTAGCAAAGAGGATTAAGTGAAATATGTTCCTTCCACCTCCAGATTTTCATAGGGTGAGAGAAGTTCTATTGAACTTTAATGAAGCAAGGTCTTACTTAAGGGTTTGTAGTAGTACAGTTCAGTTCAGTTGCTTAATCGTATCCAACTCTTTGCGACCCCATGGACTGCAGCACACCAGTCTTCCCTGTCCATCTCCAGCTCCCGGAGCTTACTCAAACTCAGGCCAATCAAGTTGGTGATGGCATCCAACCATCTTATCCTCTCTCATCCCCTTCTCCTACCTTCAGTCTTTCCCAGCATCGGGGTCTTTTCCAATGAGTCAATTCTTCACATCAGGTGGCCAAAGTATTGGAGTTTCAGCATCAGTCCTTCCAATGAATATTCAGGCCTGACTTCCTTTAGGATTGACTGGTTTGATCTCCTTGCAGTCCAAGGGACTCTCGAGTCTTCTCCAGCACCACAGTTCAAAAGCATCAATTCTTCGGCGCTCAGCTTTCTTCACAGTCCAAACTCTTACATCCATACATGAATACTGGAAAAACCATAGCCTTGACTAGACGGACCTTTGTTGGCAAAGTACTGTCTCAGCTTTTTCATATACTGACAAGGTTGTTCATAGCTTTTCTTCCAAGGATCAAGTGTCTTAATTTTCATGACTGCAGTCACCATCTGCAATAATTTTAGAGTTCAAGAGAATAAAAGTCTGTCACTGGGAAGCCTTTGTAGAAAAAAATGTACTTGGGACAACTGCAGAATATTGTCAGATCTTCAGTGTTTCACAGTTTCACAAAGTGTGTTTTATATATTTTCAGTCCTAAAAGATGATTGGGGGGATGCCACATACTACATCTCCGAAGTATGTCCTGTGTAACCCTTTTCTCACATCTAATAATACCTTTTGAAACACTGAAAGGAATTAGGGGGAAATTGTGACTCAGGTTTTTATTGAGTTGAATATTGCTGGTAGGGTATACCCAGGATATGTTGTGTTGGGTTCTAAGTTTGTAGAAGTGTTAGAAATGTTTTTTGGACTTTAGAGCCAGTCAACTTGTGAAGGCAGTTTTTGATGGTAGAGGAATGAGACACAGGAGGTGTGAATGCCTTCAATACACTATCCAAAAAGTCGAGTATTTGCTGAACTTAAATTCAGCATATTGGTATCTTAGTCTTATCTCTTTGTGACCCCGGGCTTCGCTGTCCATGGAATTCTCCAGGCAAGAATACTGCAGTGGGTAGCTGTTCCTTCCAGGGATCTTCCTGACCAAGGGATCAAACTCAGGTCTCCCACATTGCAAGTGTCTGAGCCAACCAGGGAAGCCCCCTGGCAGGTAGGTTTATTTTGGGGCTCTGTATTCTGTCCCATTGCAGTATCAGTTGTTACTTCTTTTTCATTTCTTCCTTTGTTTTTATTATTTTTGTTTTTGGTTACACTGGATCTTTGTCGCCGGGCACTGGCTTTGTCTAGTTGCAAGAGAGCAAGGGCTACTGTAGTTGCGGTTTGTGGCCTTCTCATTGCGGCGACTTCTGTTGCGAAGCACAGGCGCTAGGCCCATTGGCTTCAGCAGTTGGGGCACACGGGCATAGTTGATCTGGCTTGTGCTGTCTCCCCTGTCCAAGGATCGAACTCATATCCCCTGCATTGACAGGTGGATTCTTACCCATTGTACCAGCAGGGAAGTCCTCTTCCTCTTGTTGACTTGGGTTTTCTCTTTTTTTTTTTTTTTGGTGAGCATGACTAGAGATTTGTCCATGTTTACCTTTCAAGAGCTTCCCAGGTGGCACAGTGGTAAAGAAGCTCCCCACAGTGCGAGAGACCTGGGTTAGGAGGATCCGCTGGAGAAGCGAATGATAACCCACTCTAGTACTCTTGCCTGGGAAATCCCATGGACAGGGGAGTCTGGCTGAAAAGTTAGTCCATGGAACCACAGAGTTGGGATGCGACTGAGCACCCTTTCAATAAGTCAGCTCTTGGCTTTATGGATTTTTTCAGTTTTTTTTTTTTTTTTAATCTTACTTGTCTCCTCTCTGATCTTCATTATTTTTTTCCTTCTCCTGTCTTTAGATTTTGTTCTTTTTCGAATTCTTTTAGGTGATAGGTAAGATTGAGGTTTTTCTTATTTTTTTGAGGAAGGCCTGTATCACTATGTACTTCCTTCTAACAACTGCCTTTGCTATATTCCATAAATTTTGGATGGGTGTGTTTTCATTGTCATTTGTCTCAAGGTATTTTTTAGTTTCTTCTTTGATTTTATCTTTGACTCATGGCATGTTGTTTTAGTCTCCGTGTAACCATTTTTTTTCTCATTTCTTCTTTTGTTGTTGATTTCTAGTTTCATGTCATTATGGTCAGAAAAAATACTGGAAGGACTCTGCTTCCTGTACCTGGATATCTGTTTCTTTCCTTAGGTTTGGGAAGTTTTCAGCCATAATTTCTTAGAATACTTTTTTTTTAAACTTCCTTTTCTCTTTCTTTTCCTTCTGGAATTCCTATGTGTATGTAGATTGGCACACTTTTATATTATCCTACCGGTCTCATTGGTAGGACTGATGTTGAAGCTGAAACTCCATTGCTTAGACCACCTGATGCGAAGAGCGGATTCATTTGAAAAGACCCTGATGCTTGGAGGGATTGGAGGCAGAAGGAGAAGGGGACGACAGAAGATGAGATGGTTGGATGGCATCACTGACTCAATGGACATGGGTTTGGGTGAATTCCGGGAGTTGGTGATGGACAAGGAGGCCTGGCGTGCTGCGGTTCACGGGGTCGCAAAGAGTTGGACCCAACTGAGCGACTGAACTGAACTGAAGTGGTCTCATAATGCTTTCATTTTTTTTTTCCCCCCTCCAATCTGGCTTTTTGTCTGCTGTTCTAATTGGGTGATTTCTATGCTATCTACGAGGTCACTTATTTTTTGTTCTGCAGTATTCAATCTGCTTTTCATTGCCTTTTAGTTTAGCTTTCATCTTGGCAAATGAATTTTCTGATTTTTCTTGGCTCCTCTTTGTAGTTTGTAATTCTTTTTTACAGTAATCTGCATTTCTATTCATGGACTTTCCGAATTCCTTCAGTATTTTCATTATCTCCTTCTTGAACTTGGTGTCTCTCAGACTGAAGAGATCTGTTTCATTGTTCTTTCAGGGGAGTTCTCTTGACTTTAACTGCGAGTGGTCCTGGTTCATTTTACTTGTATTTCTCTTACTCTGAGTTTAGGAGAAACACTTACTTACTGTGATCTTGGAGGGATGTGTGGGAATGTTCCTGTGTAGTCTGCATGGATTTAATATTTTGATGTGAGGCCTGTGTTTAGTATAAATGCCTGCTGCCTCTCAGTGTGTCTTGGCCTTAATATCCCTTTGGTGAGGAGTCTGACTGATGTGATGACCAGAGTCTGTAGTGGATGTCGAGTGGGGCCTCTTTGCTCTGTGGTTGCCACAGCCTTGTTGGGGACAGAGTCTGTTCCTGGTTATTGGAGTAGAGGCCCCCAGATCCATTTCTGAGTCGCATCTGAGCTGTGGTGTGAGGTAGGCAGAACTGGAGCACTTCCACCAGGAGAAGAGCCCCAGAGTATTCCTCTACCAGAGCTGTCCACTAGGAGAGTGCTCTGCACCTGTCACCAAGTGTGCGGGCTCACGAGGCCACCCGCACGGATCCACTCTAGGCAGGTCCCAGGAGTGCGGCAGTCGTGTACTTAGACCGTCTGTGGGAGCAACGGAGGCAGCCCAGACCTTGTCCCAGCCTAGCCCCCCATGGACGCGCTCAGGAAGCCCACAGCTGCCAAGAGCAGCTCCATCTCGGCCACGGAAGCACCTTTGTCCACTTGGATGTCGCGCAGCACTGAGTTTACAAAGCAGGCAGTGTAGGTGTAGAGTCAGACACAACTGGGTGACTGAACAGCATCCTGCAGCTGAGTTTACAAAGCTCGCAGTGTGGGTGTCTGTCTGTGTCTGGCACAGCCACCTGGAGAGACCTGAGCTCTGCTTCCTACGTTGGGCAACCCTCTGGCACCTGATCCCAGAGCCTGCCGGGACGGCCCAGTGCAGGGAGGAAAGAGGCTGCTCCAGCGGGCCCTCACCCCCCACCTAACAACGGCACTTGGCCTCTCGGGCTGTCTCTGAGCAGCCAAGCCCCAGCCCTCTCCCCAGCTCTGTGCTCTAAACCCAAGTTTCAGCACCCGGCCCCAGCTGTGCCCGTAGACGTGCGTCTCGGGCTGGGGAGCGCAGGCAGGCGCCACAGACTGCGGCTCTTTCTTTCTCTGTCACACACCAGTTGTGACACTCGCCTCTGAAGCTCCCTTTCTGTCCTGGTGACTCTTGCAGCTCCCTCCGAGGGGCACAGGTTCCGTCCTGCTATTTCTTTGCTTTTTCTTTGGTCCTACCCAGGGTTATGTGGAGGTCTTTTCCTTTCAGGTGTCTGAGGTCTTCTGCTAGTGTTTAGTAGGTCTTCTGTGAGAACTGTTGAGTATGTCAGTGTGTTTTTGATGAACCTGTGGGAAGAGATGATTTCCACATCCTTATACTCCACCGTCTTGATTAGCGCCCCGAGTTACTACTATTAGATGAGGGATGGTCACACAAGTAGTGAAAGTGGAAAGCAAAACCTTTGTACCTGAGACATACAGAGAGCAAACAGAAATGGAGAACTATTTCTTTCTCTTCTTGGTCGCACTAGGTTTTCATTGCTGTGCGCGGGCTTTCTCCAGTTGCAATGAATGTTGGCTAGTCTTTCTTGCCCCATTGCAGTGGCTTCTCCTGTGGAACACAGGCTCTATAGCACACGGGCTTCAGTAGTTGGCGGTGCACAGGCTTTACTTGCTCCACAGAATGTGGGATCTTCCTGGTCCAGGGATCGAACCCGTGTCCCGTGCACTGGTAGGCTGATTCTTACCCACTGTACCACCGGGGAAGCCCGGGAACTATTTTAAATTTTAAACAATTCTCAAGTTAAATATCTTGGGTTACTATGTGAATTTGACGGATTAGTTGGAGGTTTTGTCTTCCACGAAGGCACCTTCCTTCCCAAGTTGGAGAAAGTTGAAAACGGTGCAGTGAAATGTACTAAACAGCTAAAGCGTACGTGGGGGTGGGCAGGGGGAGCGGCCGCGTGTGTTTGTGTGCATGCCGCCTAGAGCCACTAGGGGGAGCCAGGACTCAACGCAAAGTAGACTGGAGACAGTGGAAGCAACGGCTAAAGTAGGATTACGTCTCAAAAGGAAGTGCCAACCCAAATCCACACTTTGGATGAAAACCCGTTTTCAGGATCACATGGAGGACTCAAATATAAATATACACTGAAAGTTTAATACTTCGAATCACAACTTTTATACTTGGAAAGAATTAGATGGTTTCCAGATTGAGGTCTAAGAGATGGTCTTCCTATTCTGCTACATCACCCTTTGGGAAGATTTTTTTTTTTAATTTATTCATTATTATGGTGGTTTTTTGGCTGCTGGGGGTGGGCTTTCTGTAATTGCAGTGCTCGGGCTTCTCTGCAGCGGCTTCTCTCGTTGCGGAGCACAGGCTCTGGGCGCTTGGGCTTCAGTAGTTGCTGCATGTGGGCCCAGTCGTTGGCGGCTCTGTGGCTCTAGAGCACGGGAAAGCCAGTAGTTGTGGCACGTGGGCTTAGTTGTTCTGAGACATGTGGGATCTTCCCGGACCAGGGGTTGAACCTGTTTCCCCTGCATTGGCAGGCAGATTCTTCACCACTGGACCACCAGGGAAGTCCTCCCATTGGCTTTTTTTTTTCATCTTTATTTATTTATTTTTAAATTTTATTTTATTTTTAAACTTTACAATATTGTATTACTTTTGCCAAATATCGAAATGAATCTGCCACAGGTATACATGTGTTCCCCATCCTGAACCCTCCTCCCTCCTCCCTCCTCATACCATCCCTCTGGGTCGTCCCAGTGCACCAGCCCCAAGCATCCAGTATCGTGCATCGAACCTGGACTGGCAACTCGTTTCATACATGATATTATACATGTTTCAATGCCATTCTCCCAAATCTTCCCACCCTCTCCCTCTCCAACAGAGTCCATAAGACTGAGTTTTACCATGTACATGTAGATTGAGTACATTCTTTTAAATGTTGCATAGTATTTCTGAGTTATGGACCGTACCACAGTTTATCTGTTCCCCCTCTGGTGATGATTAGGTTATTTGTAATTTGTTAATTTTACAAACTCTAGTAACATTCTCATACAGGCCTCCTTGTATGTATGTGTTAAAATCTTCTAGTTTGATACCTGTAAGTGCAGTTGCTAGAGTACAGGGTAGGGCTGCATTTTCAGTTTTACTAGGTAGGGACAGATTATTCTCCAGAGACTGCCCATTTGTGTTCTCACTAGCAGTGTGTGGGAACCCCATGTTTCCTCAGCCTTACCAACACTGTCGTCAGACACAGTAACTTGCCAAGTTGATTGCTTTAACCTGCATTTTCCTGATTATCGGTGAGCTTCAACATTTTTTTTCATACGTATCTTAGCCATTTCTCATGTATGCATATTTTGCATTTAAGATTAAGAATTTTACACAGAATACTGTTCTCTGAAGTGAATTTTAATATTGTATAAAAAATCCAACTTCTTATACAAGTACATATGTTCTATGATTTTATGCATACATCCATATACATATATCAAGGTAAAGTCTGATTAAAAAAAAATAGCTTTCCCATGGCCAGTGTTCTACGGAAGTTAAGTCTGTAAAACTGCAGATTTTATGTTGTTGTCGAATGATATTGTACCACTAAGGCAGAACAAGACCAAAGCAAATGGTGTCCACAGTACGTTACAGAGTATCTTGCATAGCTTATTTGTTCTCACTTGATAAAACTCCTTTTAGGATTCTGACGGGTTTTTTTTTTTTTTTCTCAGTGAATTCGTACAAGTTAGTGTGTACTTTTTGCCTTTGTTTTGTAGCAAATCAGCTTTCTCAACTCTTGGTATGTTTTACTTTACAACCTTACAGAATCAATGATAGCCTGAGCTTTGAGGGCTCCGAACTGTTTTCACTGTAACCCTTGACACAATGACGTACAGATATGTAGAGCATTGTGAATCTTCATCTATATCGCAGGCGGTTTTCCAGGGCTTCCATTCTCTGTGTCATTTCTTCTAGTAAATCTCAAATTAAGGAAGAGGAATCTGAATGGCCTATTTACATTCAAATACAACTTGATTTATCTACAAAAGAATTTGTGTCCTGCAAAATACAGGGCTTTGGTTTTTTCCATTTCTATAATTCTGACTTATAAGTTTATAGTAACCCATTAGTACATACTATTAAGACTATAGATCGGTGTTGGGTTAAATACTTTTTTTTTTAACATTAAATCCAGATAGCTCAGTTCACATTTTTCTTTTTAAAAATTTCAATTCTACTCATTCCCCTGTTGCTTATAATTTACCATAGCACACCTCTGGGAGCTGAACTGATAATGCTGGGAATGAGGAGAGGAGGAAAAAAAAAAAAGGATTAGATCTTGGAAAGTAAGATATGACATCAGAAGAGAAGAAGGTGGGGAATTTTTACCCATGAGGCCAGATGAGACCATAGGGTAGCAGCCTTGAGGACGTCTGACACATACAACTTCCTTAGTACCTTGTGAAGTAAACCCTCGGAGGCAGGCCGGGAGAAGGCAGAGCAGAGGCGCATTAGGGCGTCCCTGGAGCGGTAAAGAATCCACCTGCCCATGCAGGAGACAGGAGTTCGATCCCTGAGTTGGGAAGATGCCTTGGAGAAGGAAATGGCAAGCCACTCCAGTATTCTTGCCTGAGAAATCCCATGGACAGAGGAGCCTAGCAGGCTACAGTCCATGGGGTCTCAAGGAGTTGGACATGACTGAGCAACTAAACAATAAGAGCAGCATTAGAATAAACATTTGTCTTCCTTCTTGAAGCTGCTTAGTACCCTCCACCTGCCCCCTGCATGGCAGAATGAAAGCCTGGATTCATCATCAAGATTAACCATGGTCAGATTATTTTGCTTTCCTTTATGAAGCATATTTCCAGTTTTCAGGAAGAAAATGGCTATAAGCTGTTCTTTATAAACCCACTGGCACAGAAATAGTTCAGAATTAAACCATTTCCCTTTAGTTGATATATGTTGAGCTAGATATCGGGCAGTTTTAGTAAGCTTACTATAGTTTTAAGTTCAGAACAGTTGGCAGAGTGTTCAGTGCATAAAAGCACTGAATCTCATTTCTCCACCATCCCAAAGCATTCCTTTTATTTGTAATACTATTTTAATGAGTCACTGGATCCTGCTGTTCCCTAGGTAGAATGTTTCATCTTAGAGTGCTGATATAAAATCTCTCTGCTGCCAAATGAAAAAATCCCAACCCCAGTCCTCTAGAAACTACGCACTGACCAAATGTGGCTGCAGGGTGGCTTGGGGCCAAAGGAGAGGTTTGGAATTTAGGTAGAATTTGAAACCTCTTCGTTCTACAGCATTCTTTGCCTACACGTGCTGTATCTCTGATGCACTTCAGATTTGTATCTCTATCTTTGCCTACATGTACTGTATCTTTGATGCACTTCAGATTTATCTTTCATTTCCTCCCAGCAGAGAGGGAATTAAGTAAACATGTTTTTTCTTTACTTTGCGTACTGACTGGCTAACTGGCCTTACTGATCAGCCTCCTAGAACCAACCACAGATAGCTTGACCCGTGTCAGCAGTTTGGCTTGCCCTCGGTTCTCAAGCACCTGTCAGACTGCTTAAGAAATAGCTTTTCCTGGAGTTCACTATTCTTGACTTTATAGAAGTGACTTCATTTGAGATATACCCATATATAGAAATGTTTGAGGTTTTGATAGTATTCTTTGCATTCCATACAGAGGCATAACATTAGAAAAGGATATAGCGCTGCGTTAATTTTCTTACTTCTTCATTTGCAAGGTTCTGGAACATTATAAGGTTTTCACATTTGCATTGATCCTGTTTTTCTTCCAAAGGACTTCCTAAGAAAGCAGATGGAAAGTGTTCACCTCTATAACCCACCAGACTTTGCAGACACACTGTGATAGGACTGAATCAGCACATGGAGGAAACCATAATGAAAGCAATGTTCAACTTCTTCCAAGTGGCAAGATCCAGTAGATAAGAGCAAAGAGCTGTATATGTGTCCACTGCTGAAGTGGCTTTTATTGTGGACTGCGGGAAGGTTGCTGCAGTTTCTTCTCATTTATTTTTTTAGTTCTCCTTTTTCTTAAGTTCTTCTCTTCCCCACCCCACCTACCGCCTACTTGCTCCTTTCCTGTCCTCCCTTAAGCTGAGTTTGTTGGCAAGTTGAGAGGCTTGATAGCAAGCTACCTAATAGTAATATTTTACTTGGAATTACCTGAGGATTTTGTCGAATGGAAAACTTTTTGTGTAGACCGTGCAAGATTGTCTTCTTCAAACAGATATCTGTGTTGCACTGCAAAATTAGAACAGGAAAGTAGGTCTCGGATATTTATGGTGACTGGCTCAGATTCTGTAAAGAGAAAGAAAACTGAAGTCAAACCTGTTTAACATGGTTGTGGTTATAAAACAGCCATCAGCTGTCAGAGTAGGGTACTTGTTATTCCTAGAATGAGGTACATAGCTTTACTTTAGGACATACTATGGCAGAAAGACCATCAGCAGAGAGGCTCTTAGCAACTATGGCTAAAAAAGGGTAGAGTAAATGTTTCCTATGTGATGGAGGGGGAAAAGCCATAGTTAACGTAATTCAAATCTTTCTTACTTACACTTCATTTGTCTGAGGGGAAACCATGGTGGAAGCAGCCACTGAAGATTCTAAAAATATTGCTTTTAAAAAATATACCTGTTGGCTGGTGGACCCTCTTTGGCAGTTCCCCTGCTGGGGAGTCCTGTCTTCCATCAGAGTCTTCCAGAGCTGAGAGGTAAAAGACGACCAGAAGAGTGACAGTTGTCCACATGGGTGCATATGTTCTTAGGAAACTGGTCCCAGACCAACTGTTTACCTGCCTGCCACCACCCGGGATGTTCTGGTCTGATTCGGTAACACCACCCAAGACCTTCCAGAGGCATTCTCTCCTGTAAGAGAAGCCTGGACCCCTTAAATGCATCTTCGTACTTAAGAATGGCCCCCTAAATATTATGTCTAGAAAGCAGGGTGGGAAAAAAGTTTATCCAGTTATTAAGTTGCATTGGCAGCAGCTCCACTTAAATAAAAGAGCTTGGAGGCTAAACATCAAGTTGCATTAGAAATCCAAGAGGCCTTCCCGCCCTGGCCCCCTTCATCCCAGTGCTCTTTGCTGGGGAGGAATAAGACACATCACTTTGACTGGGATTTTACTGGCCACTGAACCTGGGACAGGAATAAAAGGAAAAATGGGCAGAACTGCTTTTCCGGTTCCCCTGCCTTACACATGGAGTCAGTCAAACCTGGGAGAACTGCTCTACGTAAGCACACCGGCACCATAGTGAACCGGAGAAGAGCACAGGGGGCTCCTATACATAAGAACATTAAGTTCCAAAGGGCAGCCTAATGTTCTGTAAACTGGAGCAGTCCATGCAAGAGGCAGTCTTTACATTTTTATCAGTGGGCTTGGAAGGACTACCATCCCTTCCCACTCTACTTACAGGTGTATCCCAAAATTGTGCATCAGCTTTCCTGATTTATATAACTGTCGGTTGTAGTTACATGATCATCTCCATAGGGTTTTTGTGAGGATTAAGTATGCCATGTGTTAAAACACTGACTACACTGCTCAGCACAGAGCAAATGCTCAAGCAATTTATTAGCATTATTATTAGCTATTAATAATAGCTAATAAGTATAGTATCTTGCAGAGAAGGCAATGGCACCCCACTCCAGTACTCTTGCCTGGAAAATCCCATGGACCGAGGAGCCTGGTAGGCTGCAGTCCATGGGGTCGCTAAGAGTCGGACACGACTGAGCGACTTCACTTTCACTTTTCACTTTCATGCATTGGAGAAGGAAATGGCAACCCACTCCAGTGTTCTCGCCTGGAGAATCCCAGGGACGGGGGAGCCTGATGGGCTGCCGTCTATGGGGTTGCACAGAGTCAGACACGACTGAAGCGACTTAGCAGCAGCAGCATAGTATCTTGAGAGTCCCTTGGACAGCAAGGAGTTCAAACCAGTCAACCCTAAAGGAAATAATCCTGAATATTCATTGGAAGGACTGATGCTGAAGCTCCAATACTTTGGCCACCTGCTGCAAAGAGCTAACTCATTGCAAAAGACCCCGATGCTGGGAAAGATGAAGGCGGGAGAAGGGGATGACAGATGGTGAAATGGTTGGATGGCATCACCAACTCAATGGACATGAGTGAGTAAACTCCAGGAGATGGTAAAGGACAAGGAAGCCTGGCATGCTGCCGTCCATGGGGTCACAAAGAGTCGGACACGACTGAGTGACTAATACTTTCATTTTCTATGTGAGCTATTATTGTCTTCTCTCTCCCCTATTCTACGTTTTGTGCTTACTGTTTCCAGACAGCACTGGGCCCTGCCCACAAGGGAGGCACTTTTTTGAGCACTTTGAAGGAACGCATTAAGAATTTCTCATTCAAGGGTTCACGCTGCTGTTTGCTAAGGTCTCTCCTAGACGTAACCTGCAGTACCTTCACAGATGCCTTTCTGCAGTTTATCACTGATCTCGCCCATTGTGCTGAAGTCTTCTGCATAGAAGAGATGCTTTTCTGTGGGCTCAGAGGCAATCTCTTGTAGCTCTTCCTCAATGGCTTTCCCTACCCCCACAGCATACATAGTTATACCTGAGGTACAAAGCAAATGAAGAACAGGGTAGTTACACAGACACAGAAAACAAATGTAGGGTTACCAAAGGGGAAGGGATAACGTAGAAGCTTGGGTATATAGCAGATATACACTACTATATATCTTGTATAATGGGGAAGAATCTGAAGACACTGAACATAGTTCCTTGTGCTATACAGTAGGAGCTTATTGTCTATATATACATACGTGGCTCAGACGGTAAAGCATCTGCCCACAATGCGGGAGACCCGGGTTCGATCCCTGGGTTAGGAAAATCCCCTGGAGAAGGAAATGGCAACCCACTCCAGTACTCTTGCCTGGAAAATTCCATGGACAGAGGAGCCTGGTAGGCTACAGTCCCTGGGGCCGCAAAGAGTCAGACACGACTGAGCGACTTCACTTCACTTCACGTATATAAAATATGTGTGTATTATCTGAATCACTTTGCTGTACACCTGAAACTAATACACGTTGTAAGCCAACTTTAAAAAAAAAAAAAAGAACACAGTAGTGAGAGTTGTGTTCCCAGCATCTGGAAGTTGTGTGTTCTGCACTCAGAGCCAGCTGGATATTAATAACTGGTGGGATGTGAGGCATCCGTGTCAGCCTCCCTTTCTTTTCCACCATTTTTATTTTGGCCTTGTGAGCAAAAGGCAGTGACCCCAGAGAGGAAGGGGGGCCACTGAAGAGAGGTTGGGGAACCTGACCACCGACCTGCGCAGCTCCGGACAAGGTCATTCGCAAATCTTCAACTTTCCGCTGAATTAGTCTTGTGGGTAAGGAAAAAAAGAACACTATCTCATGGCTTACTAAATAAGAATCTCTTCTGGGAGAATTCTTAAGAAACAGGTCAGTTTATGACCTTGTAACCTAGTTTCTACTTGTCAAAGGTACAGATAGTAACCTTAAGTGACCTGCAGCCAAATGAAACTATTCTGCCCACCCATCTTGGGAGGATAAAGCCTTGTAAGAAGGTGCTAAGCTGAAAAGGAGAATCTGCAGAGCACTGGAAATTCCCTAAGTAAAAAAAAAAAAAAAAAGAACAAACACAAGTATCAACTTTAGATTTCAACAGGCATATGAGATTGTTCCAAAAGTTTTTTATAAAAACAATTAATCATTAGATTCCCTTCTCCAATATCCTCTTCATTTGAAAATTAAACATTAATAAGAACTTAAGTTCTGCTTGATTTTCAACACTTCTCAGCAGATATTGTACTCTGGCTAATTCATTAAACTAGATTTTTTTAAAAATAGACATAAAAATGGCTCTTTAAGTCAAAGGGCAAGAATTGTGCCTCATTCTAAAGTCTCTGTAAGGTCAACAGCCAAGTTCAGCATAATTGTTTGAGAGCCCAGTGACTTTACACACAGTCTCCTAAAAAGGATAACTACTATTTTAAGATTGTGTTCATTATACATAGGAGTAACTAAGTTAATCAGAGGAAGTCACTTCAGATAAGTCTTGTTGATTCAAGAACCAAGCATATATGTTTCTCCCACCACCCGCCTTTGGAGGATTTGTGGAAATTTGAGTGGGGGAGAGAGTAAGGTAGGTTGGCTTCCATAAGATAGATAAGAGGACTAACCACTGTCTTTGGAGACAAGGTGTTGCCCCAGTACATTCTAAGAATACAGGCTAGAGGGGTTGGTGGGTTTGACAGGAGCTCAGCTAAGCTAGTCCAGAAGCAGGGAAACCAGGTGTGAGCAGCCAGTTTTACAATCTGCCCAGCTGATTCAGGCAGGACACATTTGGGGGCTCAGAAAAAAAGAATAAAGAGTGAAATAAGCAATATCAGTGAAGTGGCCCCCTTCACTAAGACGGTGACTGAAGGGTGACGTGAACCAGCCCTTCTGTGAGGAGGAACGGAGCTCGCCAGCGGCACTTTAGCACTTTGAGTGCTGAGTAATCCTTCACTCAGCAAGGATTAATCACACAAGTATTATGTTCCAGGCCTGACGGAGGCACTGAGTCCATCAAGTTGGTGCACACACTTTCCCCCTCATAGGAGCTGCTGAAGCAATGTGCTCTCGACAAGTTCTTAAAGAAAGCAGCGTTCAAACAAACTGCTTCACGACCCTCAGGTCTTCCCATCTTCCCAAGGAATCCAGACACTTTCCCTCAAGCTGTCTACCAACCGTCCTAGCTTTGGGGTTTCCTTTTGCCAAGAGCCATATTCCTCTGCCACATTTGACATCTATAGTCAAACCTCAAAAGCAACATAGTCAAACATCTAAAGCAACTTAAAGTCCCCCCTGCATTATACGTGGAGTCAGACAAACCTCAAAGAGGCTAAGCTTTACCGAGCAACAGAGTTTAAGAGTCATGATCTCATCTGACATTTTGATTTTCTCAAAAGCTCACTTTTGCCTCCTGCAAACACAAGACCATTCACTGTCTTAAGGCTACTGCACTCCCAGTATGCTCACTGGTAGCGTTGCTTAAAAAAAAAGGTATATTACGCCAATAAAAATTTTAAAAATTAAAAAAATATATTGGTAAGAGCTCCTCCTACTAGGAATCTATTTTTATCAGTTCTTCAGGTGATTCTAAAACAACCAGACCAGTGTCTGGGAAGTATTGTTTATTTTTCTGGTTAAACAGCACATGTAGGATTGATTCTCTGTTCTGGAGGTCACAGCCTGGCTGGTAAATCATCACAGGAGATGATTACTCAGGTGTGACCTGTATGCAGACCCCCTTACAGTCCACAAGACTTTGGCATCCCTGTGGGGTCCCTTTAACGCCACTAGGTGGCAGTTTAGTAAAGGTGTGTAACCGCGGTGACAGGAAGCCATTCTGTCCCCTCAGGGAATCTCACTCCCATGCTCCCCCACCCCAAGGTGAACACCAAGCGAGTTTAAGAAACCTGAACCTGAGTGGGGTAAAACACACCCCCATCCCACGTTACCACTGGCCTGGGCTTTACTGGCCCACTCGGAGACGTCGTCCTGAGCCCGTCCGTCCGTGAAGACGATGGCCACTCTGGGCACCCGTGCGGAGAGAGGCCGGGCCCCTTCTACTTGGGTAAAACTTCTCTCAAACATATGTTTCAGGGCCAGCCCGGTCATAGAGCCCTTGCCCATGTATTTCATGTGGGCCACGGCTTTTTTCATGTCTTTGGCCGAGCTGAAGTTTCTCAGGGTAAACTCTGTGCGGACCAGCGTGGAATACTGGAGCAGCCCTACTCGAGCAGCTTTGGGAGAAATCGCCAAGGAATCTATAATTCCAGTGACAAACTGCTTCACAATCTCAAAATTATCTTCTCCAAGGCTCTTGGACCCATCAATCACAAAAACCAAGTCAACTGGGCCTTCAGTGCATCCTACAGGAATAAAAGGAAAGTTGTAATGGTTAAATGATTTAAAAAAATCATTATACACAAGAAGAGAAGAAAATTATACTTCCACTGGAGGCATAACTATTTTGGAGAGCTACCTTTATTCTTTAGATAGTAACACAGGATAGACAGAAAGTGTCGGGGGAGTCACAAACAACCATAATGTTCACAATTGCCTTTACGTGTGGCTTGTCAAATTGTTAAAAATAGTATTTTCCACAAGCAAAAACACATGGCAGATATACGAATTGAAACCCACAGTCTACCCTGGATCACCAGGAGTCAGGCCTCGGAGGGACTGTCTGTAGAGTACCCTGCAGGGCCTGATACCCCCAAAAGATTCCAAAAACTTTACTCCAGGAGAGTGACATCACTCCAGTGCTGGCATCTCACACACAATAGACTTGGAGATTCTTCCAGGTCAGCTCAGTCATCTCGATCTTCTAGGGAGATTTCCTTGTAGCCCAGCTTGTGTTCGTTACTCTCTGTGTAGCCTTCACACTACTAATCTGGTCAACAAAAATTGTTATTGAGCTGCTGCTTTGTGTAAGGCAGGCAGTGCGGCAGGACTGCAAGTGACCCAGGCAGAGTCCCACTCCGTGTTGTTCACAGTCCAGTGTGTTCTGGGCAGCGTTCCACACCGTACAGCAGCCGGCTAGCTGAGTGTCAGCTTCCTCCTCTAGTCCACCAGTTCCTGCTCAGCAGGAGCCATTTCTCATTGATTTCTGTACTTCCAATACCTGGCACACAATAGTTGTTCAATAAATGCTTGTTGAGAAAATACACGAAGGAGGAGGTATCCATTCGGTAGTACAACCACTAAGTACCCTCTTCACCGTTTTTTTTTTTTTTTTTTTTTGGGCCCTGTTGCACAGGCTGAGGGATCCTACCCACCCGCCCAGTGACCGAAGCCAGGCCCTTGGCAGTGACAGCAGGACTCCCAACCACTGGACCGCCAGGGCCCCATCATTGACCTTTTGAAATTTTAAAATGAATTATCACTGTGAATTCTTTACCTACATGGACGTTTTCCAGGCACCTCAGATGGCTGACAGTAAAAGCTTTATGCAAATATGTTAGCAAGCTGGGTATAGAGAGATTTTTTTGTTATTTAGGGCTGCATAAGAAAAATTTACAGAGCCCAAATGGATGATCTCATTTCAAACAGTCTGCAGTATGCAATATAACATTCTCTTTTACATATCAAGGCAGCTGTCTAATACTTGAAAGTGAAGCACAGCAATATTAGGAAGTAAAGACACACACATGCAAAAATATGTCTATTCTTGGCTTGACTAACATGCTAAAATAATTGTGTGTATGTGTGTTGGAAGAGTTGGGTTCCTGTCTTTCCCCTTTTAAGCGCTTGTCCTCATTACTCAACCTATTGACCTCTTGTTAGTGAAAGAGGAAATGGCCAATTCAGAACTTCATTTACATTCATAGCCTGAATCTCAGGCAGCGTGCACCTGGCTCTCTAGCAGATTTCAGAAATAGTGGAATAATTTTTCAGCAGCGAATCTATTTTCTCTTTTCCCTCATATATTATTTTCTTAGAGAATAAAACGAACACCTGCAGCCTCCCTGCAGGGAGCGGAGCAGACGACTTCAGCAGGAGACAAGAATCTTAGATGGAGCGGAACAGCACCAGGGCGGGAGATGCCCTATTCTCACTTTAATGACAGCCCAGCTTGCTGGCTACCTATTTGCAGGAAGGTCACTCAGCTTTCCTTGGATGTTTTCTTTTGGTAGTTGAGTCAGTGAGACTGGAGCAGAGCTGTGATTTGCCTTCTGAGCTTAATTTTCACAGAGTTTCAGAAACTCGGGTTTGGACAAGACCTTTAAAGGTCACTGGTCCAGCCCCCCTGTTGCTCACATCTTTACTGCATCTCTATAGCCATTCACTCAGCCTGGGCCTGAACACCTCTTCTGATAGGGAAGTCACCGCCTTACCACGGAAGCCCCGTCTGCTCACAGCTCTGCGGTGAGGATGACAGTAGCTATCATTTGTCAGGCACTGAGACACGGTGCCAGCACTGGGCTAAACACCTGTAAACACACCATGCCATATATTTCTCATGACGATTCTGTAAGGTGTTATCCTGATATCATAGGAAGAAACTGAGACTCAAGAGCAGTTAAATAATTTCTCCAAGGTCACATGAATGTAGGAATAGTGGGTTCAAATTCATGAAAATCCCTAAGATCAAAGCTCATGATCTTAACTAATTAATCACACAGTTTCTCTGAGATAAGGGGTCTTTGTCCCTGTACCAAGCTGTGGCTTTTCTCCAATGTCCTTTCTTTCCCCAGGGTTTAGGGGATGCCCTATAAATAATGGATGAGGTGACTGTCACTTTGGTATTTGAAAGGTACCTCAAGTCTTTTTTTTCTACATAGATCCCCAGTTTCTTCCTTTATTTTTCACTTGACATCATACTGAACTTCCTCACCATGATACTTTCTAGATTTTGTCTCTATCCTTTATCTTTCATTTTTTTTCTAAAAAATATTACAAATGGAACAAAGTTCAAACACTACAAAGGTTATCTATATCTATATCTCTCTATGTAAACCTCTATAACAATACCTATCTTCAGAGAGAGAGAGTTTGTTAGAGGGAGCCTTTTGCAAAATACATCAATGGTAGCACTATAAAAACCACTCGATACCATGCTTTTTCATTTAAAATATCTTGAGGATATATTTAGAGCTGCTTCATTCCTTTTTTTAATATTTATTTATTTATTCTTGGCTGTACCGGGTCTTTGTTGCGGCTGGTTGGAGCTCTTCTTTGTTGCGGTGCTCGGGGCTTCTCATTTCAGTGGCTTCTCTTATTGCTGAGCACAGGCTCTAGGTGCTTGGGCTTCAGCAGTTGCAGCAAGTGGGCTCAGCAGCTGTGATGCAGGGCCTGGTTGCCCTGCAGCATGTAGACTCCTACTGGACCAGGGATCGAACCCGTAAACCCTGCATTGGCAGGTGGATCCTTACCCATCGGACCACCAGGGAAGTTTTGCTTCATTCCTTTTACCAGCTGTATAGTATTCTAATGTACAGATGCACCATGATTTATTTAATCAGCATCATATAAACAGGCACTTATTTCCCATTTTTGCTCTACAAATAACACTGTACAAAATATTCCCTCATATGTGGCTTTGTGAAGACATGCACTTCTCTGCGGCATAAACTCCTAGAACTGGAACTGCCTTCCTTTATTTTCTTGTGAGTTTGTTTTTATTTTTATTGGGCTCTGGGGGATGGTTGGGAAATAACTCTGCAAGTTATGCCCCACTAGGGAAATAACTCTGCAAGTTACGCCCCACTAGGGAAATGCCCATTCTGTTTTTCCTGGGATAGCTTTCAGAGCGTTTTCTTTCTCTTGGAGCTACCGCGCCTGCTGGCAGCAGCGTCTTCAGGTTCACTGTGGGGTGGCTTCCCCTTGGAAAATAATTTTTCCTCTTTTTTCTCAGGGACCCTCTTGTTTCCTGACTCTTTCAGGTCACTAACTGGTTCCTCTTTGGGGAAAGATTTCTTCCACTTGGAAAGACTTCCACTGCTGTCTCTTCAAGATCACTACTAACCAGCTCCTTCTTGGAAAAAGGTTTCCTTTTCTTGGGTTTGGAGAAGAAGACAGATGGGTTTTCCATTCCATCTTCCTGAGGCGCCTTCTGGGGCTTTTGCTTCTCTTTGGGTCTTTCACTTGTCTCCTCACACTCCTCACACTGCTTTTTTCTGGTGATGCCAGGGCAATGGCAGCCAGTCTTTTCTGTCTTCAAGCGTTTCTTCTCCTGTTTCTCCCGCTTTCTAGGAATCTCATCAGCTGCTTCCTCTGCCTGAACCACTGTCTCCTCCACGACATCCAGATTCTTTTGTGGAATCTCTCCAGTCTCAGAGAAGGACAGCCACTCCCCAACTTGTTTTCAAAGCTCCTCCCCAAATACACTGGGAGTTGGGGTTACCTCAGAGAAGCAACCAGTTCCTGAGGCAGTCCCGCATTTGTTTGCCAGGTATCGGGAGCTGGGAGCTTCGGCCTTTGTTCTTGGCAGCTGCTCGGCATACTTTGGGGTGTTAGCCCCTGTCTTCAGAGCTCTGGAAACATGGTCCATTTGCTGGGCCAGGGAATCACTCAGACACCAGGACCAGTGTCCTGGTTTAAAAAAATTTTTTTAATATTTTTTATTAAAAAAAATAAAACATTTATTTTTAAAATATTTTTAAAAATTAAAATATTTGCCAAACTGCCCTCCTAAAAGTTGTACCAATTCAGACACCTAGTGATAAATTTACAATTCCCTATTACAACATACCTTTGCTAACGTAAGGAATCATCGAACTTACTGAACTCTGATAACTAAAAGGTAAAAAATGTAGCTTTAATCTCTTATTACACATTTTCCTTTTTCTTTGATGTTTCATGTCATGTTTAGAAAGTTCTCTACCCTGAGATTATAAAATACCTCTCTCAAGGCTTTTTCTGCCACTTTAGAGATACTATTTTTTAAGTTTAAGAACACAAGTCTTACCTCCCTCATTCCCGATATTCTTATTCAGCTAGGATCACTCTGGCCTCTCAGCTGACAGTGAACTTACTGTCAACTGAAACCAAAAGTGTTTTCACAGGTGCAGTTAAGCTCTCTTCCCCATTCTGTATCTACGCATACACATTTATATCTATGGTAGAAGCAGAGGTGAAGGATTTTACTTCCTGCAAATACTCCAAAAAAACAATTGCTCCCAAACCAAATTAAAGCAAAAACAAACCCCAGTTCAGATCACTTACTTTTGCACCGTCTTCCATCCTCAGCTAGAATAAATCCCTTTGAGCATTTGCAGATGTAGGAATTGCCACGGTTAACACAAATGTGTTCACAGCCATGGTGGGTCGATTTGCAGACATCCTTCCCTGAGGGTTATATAGGAAGTGAAGCAACCCCATCAGTGTAGAAACGAGCTGGATTGAACAGTCATGTCAGGACAGATCATGGAAATAAACCATTAAATCTTCATTCAAACCTCCTCTATAACATCCCCCTTTCAGTCTAATACTCAGGAGAGGGCATGGTAAAGGAAATCTCCTCTTAGAAAACTCTAGTTTCCATGAAACTGAATGGTAAGCTGGGTGATCAGGTGTCCTGGATTTAATAATTTTTAGAATTGTTCAATGTACTTTGAGGTTTGATTTTCCCACCCTTCTGATTTTTCCCCATAGACATCCCAGTTTCAATTGTCTAATGTACAGTTCTCATGTGTGAGGCACTTCAGACTCTTCACAGTAGCGACAGCTCTTTAATCTTCACAGCATCCTGTGGAGAGAGGAGGGCAGGGATAGTCATGCCCAATGGATACATGAAGAAGCAAAGTTTGATACAAGGTCACACAGCCACTCAGCGACATGTCTGAGTCAGGAAGTGTCCTGAGTGGTCCTCCTCCACAGCATGAAAGCCTTCTGTTCTCTGCTTCCTTCCTGTCATTAGCTCCCTAAGAAGCTTCCTGCAAAACTGCAATCAGTGACTACAGATCCCTCTGGAAGGATTTGATTTAGCAATCAAATTTCAGAGGAAGAAGTTGAGCCTTGTGTACCAGTTGTACAAGCTCAACCTATTGAGCAAAAAGTGTGTTGAGTGTAGAAATGATGCACACGTGCATTCCATGCTTACAAAAACAGAAGCATGAACGAACGGCTCAGGCAGACATAATGGCAGAACTGTAGCCATGGTCCCCACAGAAGGACAGCGCCGCGTGAAGGCAGAACACAGCCTTGCATAGGGCGCCCCGCAGAGTCAGCCCATGGACCCACAGGCATCCCAGGAATCAGTCTTGCAAACAGAACTTCCTGCTAAAGGCAGAAAAGCCCTTCCTCCTGGAGGAATAATGAGGAGTGAGTTCTCCTTTACCCCTCGGTGTTGACCTGTGGAAGCCCCAAGTTATCTCAGCAATCTGTGATGTTCAGTTCAGTTCAGTCTCGTGTCCGACTCTGTGACCCCATGAACTGCAGTACGCCAGGCCTCCCTGTCCATCACCAACTCCCGGAGTCCACCCAAACCCATGTCCATCGAGTCAGTGATGCCATCCAACCATCTCATCCTCTGTCATCCCCTTCTCCTCCTGCCCTCAATCTTTCCCAGCATCAGGCTCTTCAAATGAGTCACCTCTTCGCATCAGGTGGCCAAAGTATTGGAGTTTCAGCTTCAACATCAGTCCTTCCTATGGACACCCAGGACTGATCTTTAGGATGGACTAGTTGGATCTCCTTGCAGTCCAAGGGACTCTCAAGAATCTTGTCCAACACCACAGTTCAAAAGCATCAATTCCCCCAAATCAACCTCCACCGCAGATGAGTTTTTTTTCTTTTTTTAAACTAAAGAAGGGCCATCCTGCCCACTGGAGCAGAGTATCACAAAAACAAGTAGACCACGTTAAGACCCCCTGAAAATAGGGGTTAACACCTCAAAATCTCACAGGGGGTGGAAATCCTGACCCCATGCTCATTTCCTGCCCACTTCACTGAGCTCACGTGTCCCCATCTCTCCTTCTCAGGGCTGTGATGGTTCATTTTATGAGTCACTTTGGCTAGGTTATAGCACCTGGTTGTTGCATAAAACACTGGTTTAAATGTTGCTATGAAGGTACTTCTTTAGATAAGATAATATTTAAATCATGAGCCTTTGAGTAAAGCAGAATATCCTCCATAGTATGGGTGGGCCCTATTTTGAAGACCTTTAGAGAAAAAAAGACTGAATTTCCCCCAAAGAAGAGGGAATTCTGCTTCCAGACTGCCTTCAGATTGGAGCTGCAATATCAGCTCTTCCCTGGGTCACCAACAGATTCCTTATCTATCTACCTATTGATCTATCATGTATCCACAAACACACATATACACACACATATGTGCACACACACACACACACACATTTTATTGGTTCTCTGGAGAACCCTGAGCAATATACCTTATAAGAAAGCTCTCATAATCTGTTCTGAGTGACCCACAGAAGTAAATGTTAATGGATAATCCAGACCCCCCCAAAAAACCCCTTCATCCCTTCTCTCACCTTCTGCCCTTACTTACAAGGTTTTCCAAGAAGAAAAAGCGCTACAACTATGCTTTGACCCTCACCGCAATTGCTGACCCAGATTCTAATCCTTTCCAATGGCTAGCCAGGCACTCTGCTAGGCTCTGCGCATCCATACAACTCCTGTGGAAAGGGGCTACAACTGGGAGAAAGTGAAAGCAACGAAGAGCCTGACGACTCAGGACCCTGGGTGAGAAGTTCCTGAAGCACTGAGGGTCCAGTGTACTGATCACAAGCACAACAGTTGCCGAGTATCCAAGGCAGGGACTTACAATAGTGACACTGACTGTAACGGAAAACTTCCAACGTTAAAAGAAACTCTCTAACTGTCCTGAGTCGAAGCGACTTACTTCTGCAGCGTTTCCCGTCCTCGGCCAGCCGGAATCCCTCCATGCACTTGCAGACGTACGACTCCCCAGTGCTCACACAAGCGTGCTCACAGCCGTGGTCCACTGCTTGGCAGACATCTTTCCCTGAGGACAGCAAAGTTAAAAATTTCACCACCATCAGTTTTCCCTGGGCTTCACCTGGGAGGATCCATCCTTCTCAGCCCCTGGACTCCAGGGCCATCTGAGCTCAGCCGCTCTACTTCGGGTTCACTCTCTGAGCTTCCTCCCTGTCACAGCCACCGCCATCCACCAGCACCTACTTCAGTGTCTTGTAAAAACGCAGTCCATCACAGGCCTTCTGCAGGAATTGGTATGATTACTTAGGGCATTAAACCTCAATTTGGACTGGTGATGCTGAAATCTAGTTTTGAGTTTTTCCCTGACAACGTGACTTTGGAGAATCACTTAACCTCTTGCAGGCTTCCCTTTCCTTTATGAAAAATGAGAGTAATACTTCCAGGTACCCATCTTTTCTTCAAATGCATCAATATGAGATTCTCTTAGTAAAGAGAGCTTTGAGAAGCTTGAGATGATGACTGACAAGGGCAGGAATCATTTGCTCAGGGTTACCCACTCCCCTTTGCCTTGACAGAGACGTGTCTTGGCCCTATGGAAGAGACCTTGCTTTCTGAGATGTAAGAATGGCCTCATCAAAAGAGTGTCTCTAAGAGGGATTTGTGTCACCAGAAACAATAGCAACAATATTGTTAAAGAAGCAGAGGATCAGGGAAGTTAAGCTGCTTGCCTAACTAATAAATGGCAGCGCTAGAAGCTGAGAGAATCCGAATTTCAGACTGGACATCCTTCTAGTAGAGCACACTGCTTCTTGTCACCGGGTGTATCACCTTCAGTTGTGGCTCTGGCTTTGACTTTTGTCACTTGTTCATTGGTTTGTTTTCTTTTTAATAGTCTTTCTTTTTTTTTTAGGACAGGTCTAGATCTACGGAAAATTGAGAAGACAGTACACAGATCCCCTGTAAACCGCATACCCACATTCCCCTAGTATCAACATCTTACAGTAGTGTGATACGCTTGTTAGGATGAATGGACCGATACTGATACAGTAATATCAAAGCCCATAGTTGATTTACATTTCCTTAGTTTTCAACCTGAAGTCAGTTTTTTTCCTGATCTATGAGCCCACATTACATTTACTGGTCTTGTGGCAGTGGTTTTTGAGAGTAACCGATTTACACAGAGATCAGGCTGGTGGATTTCAGGCAGAGATCAGAAATAATAATGGGAACCCACTCCAATGAGAACTTACTTCTGCAGGTCTTCCCATCTCCACGGAGTATATACCCTTCAAAGCATCGGCACACGAAAGAGTCTCCACTGCTTATACACAAATGTTCACAACCATGCTTGCCCAGAGCACAAGCGTCCAGTTCTGAGAATCCAAGTGGAAACAGACACAAAAGAAGGAAATGATTCATACATTAGTCACGTATTTAATCTTTTAAGGTATTTCAGACACCTTAAATGAAAACAGTACTTTATCCTACAGGGTACATTTCAAAATAGAAACCATGTCTATGAGCAAAATGTCTTAATATATAAAAAGCACATAAAATAAAATAATACTATCATCTCTGTAGGAAAAATGAACAAAAGACACAGAAGACAAATTACAAAAGGAGAGATAGAAATGGCCTATAAATATTAGAAAATAAGTTCCACATCATTGGTCATCATGTAACCATAATGTCAGATTATCAGATAACCATGATTATCTGCACATCTGCTTATGTATGCATGTATGTGTCCTACTTTGGTCATCCCTCCATCCATTCATTCATTCATTCATTTGTTCCCTGATCTGTGGAATATTTCGTGAGTCCCCTCTCTCTGAGTCAGGCACTCTTCCAGTCTCTGGGGACGTAACAATGAGTAAAACCAAGTTTCTGCTTTTGTGAAGTTTACATGTGGTGGCAAGGGCGGAAGGAAAGAGGGGCAAGACAGACAGACAAATGTATATGTCAGGAGAAGGTGCTACAGAGAAAAGCAGGATGAGGGTGATGGAGAGGGTCTGCTGATTTGGAGTGTGCAGAGGGTTTATTATTTTCCATGCCATGTCAGAGAAGGTGACACTAAGCAGAGCCCTGGAGAAAGAGACGAGTGAATGCATGGTGTTTGAAAAGGATGACACCCAAGGAAGTACAGCATCTGCAAACAGGGGCAGGAGCGGGTCGGGAGGTTTCAGGAAAGGTAAGGAGATCAGGGGACTGGGCAGGCGATGAGCCAGGACAGACCTCGTGGGAGTCACACGCAGTGGCTGCATCTAAGTCAGAAGGGGTCACTGGAGGGTTCTGAGCAGTGGGGTGACACGAACTGACTTTTTTCTTAAAGGACCACTGTGCACAGAACGGGCCACGGGTAAGGCTGGAGCAGGGAGAGTGGGAAGAGAGCCACTGCCTGACCTCTCAGACAGGCGGGTGAGAGGGTCAGACTGAGGCTGGACTTTGAAGGCAGAGCCTGAAAGCTTTGCTGATGGGTTAATATAAAGAGTCCATCTTCACATGGATATGACAGAAGAGTCATGGGTGACCTGAGGTCCTAGGGCTGAGCGACTGAAGAATGGCGTTGCCATAGACGGGGCTGGGCAGCTTCTGTGACAGCAGGCTGTAAAAACCAGGCTGATATGCTAAAGCTTGATACTGAGGACAGATGGGAAGGGACTTTTTCTAAGAACCAAACAGAATTCTGAGAGTCAACGCTATCATTTCAGATGGAGCGGAATTTCTATAGTGGCTTTGAAGTGAGGTTTTAAAATGAATGCGCATAATCACTTTTATAGTCAGGCACAGACCATACGCTTTTTTCTAAGGCATTTTTGCAGTATTTTTCTTGGAGGGGAGTCTTGAGAACGACCCTATGGGTTAATTAAAGCAGCTGTTGTTATTCTCATTTACCAGCCAGGGAAACTATGCTTTGGGAAGATTGATGGCTTGCCAACATCAGTTGCTAATAAGTGACAGCACCAGATTAAAAATGTAATCTTTTGATAATAAATCCCATGTTTTCCCCAGCTACACTGCGTTGCTATATTCTAAAGTAAGCTTCCAAACACGAAGGGAATTTTGTCTTCGTTTGGGCAGAAGGGCCGCCAAAATCTGAACAGTGGGAAAGCGTTTTATCAACTGAAATTATAACTGCAGACGAGAGTCAAAGCAGAGCTGGCCCTTGCTCTTTGCTCGGAACATGACTTACTTCTCCGGGCACAATCTAGACTCATTATTGATGCAGAACATTTCTCGATGGCTTGGGGTAATCCCTCACGTAGTGTTGAGTGGAAATACAATTGAGTGATCCATAATACAGACAGCCGGCTGGCTGTGGAGGTGAGCGGTTTTTTTTCCTCACCATGAATTTATATTAAGAATACTCCATTTTCCAATGTAATAAAATAGCTATAACTCTTTCAGGTCAGCCTTGTCAAGCCATAATGCAGACAGGCTCCCTGAGCACGCCCCTTCTTTCTGGAGCATCCCCCATGCCCTGTCCTGTCCCTGTAGCTTCATCTCAGGCTGAAGTTTTGAAGAGTGACTGAGTCTTTCCACAAGGATCCTGAAAAGACATTGGCCCCCAGGCTCTTGCAGGACGAGTCTGTACTTGGCAGAGGGGCACTGCTTTCCTCTATGGGGAGCCTGCTGAGCCTGAAAGCACTGTTCTCAGGGGGCATCCTCACCATTGGCTGCAGACGACCCTGGGAGCTCCCAGCCCAGCCTCTGAGCTCTCCTGGGCTTTTGTACTAATAGCTGTTTGGAAATTTTGTTGTGTGCATGCTTTAAAAGCATGTAGGGAATTTGGGTTTTTAAACTTTCCCTTCTTACCCGCTCAGGGCATCTGATCAAGAGAAGAGAGCAATGGTTCTCAATCTCAGGGGAACATCAGTCACCTGCAGAGATTATTTGAAAGGCAAAACGGGCCCATGATTCAAAATTCAAACATACTAAGGGGAGACGTCCCCTTTGGAGGGGGTATCTGGCAGTATCTGCCTAAAGTACAAAATGTACCTTTGACCTGGCAGCTTCACTTCTGGGATCCTCTCCTGCAGATACCCTGGCACCATATGAAGAGATATACTTTCAAGTAATTCACAGCAGCATCGTTTGTAATAATGAAAAGTGGGAAACAACCCAGATGTCCACAACTACTCAGGAGACAAGCTGAACAAATGTTCTACACAATGAGATGCTGTGCTTAGTCGCTCAGTCGTGTTTGACTCTTTGTGACCCCATGGACTATACAGTCCATGAAATTCTCCAGCCCAGAATACTGGAGTGGGTAGCCGTTCCCTTCTCCAAGGGATCCTACCAACCCAGGGGTCGAACCCAGGTCTCCGGCATTGCAGGCGGATTCTTTACCAGCTGAGCCACCAGGGAAGCCCCAAAGAAACAGGAACGGAATGGAAATAAAATGGAATGTTAGCTATCCATTGCGGAGAAGGCAACGGCAACCCACTCCAGTACTCTTGCCTGGCAAGTCCCATGGACGGAGGAGCCTGGTAGGCTGTGGTCCATGGGGTTGCTAGGAGTCGGACACGACTGAGCGACTTCACTTTCACTTTTCATTTTCATGCATTGGAGAAGGAAATGGCAACCCACTCCAGTGTTCTTGGCTGGAGAATCCCAGGGACAGGGGAGCCTGGTGGGCTGCCGTCTATGGGGTCGCACAGAGTCGGACACGACTGAAGTGACTCAGCAGCAGCAGCTGCAGCTATCCATTGCTGCAAAACAAGGTATGCCAACACTTAGCAGCTTAAGGCAACATGTGTGATGTCACACAGTGTCTGAGGGTCTGGAAGCCAGCAGGGGCTCGGCTGGGAGGTTCTGGCTCAGAGTGTCTCGTGAGGCTGCAGAGCTGGTCCCCTGGGGGCTGCATTGATCCCAAGGCTCCGCTGGAGCTGGAGGATCTGCTTCTGAGCTCACTGGTGTGTGCACTGGCCTCAGTTCCTCCCTGGAGGATGACGGAAGGCTTCAGTTCCTCAACATGTGGGCCTCTCCACTGGGCTGCTCCCAATACGGCTTCCCTTAGAGTGAAGCCAACATGACTTCAAGAAGCCAGAGAGAGCTCCCAGAAAGCAGCCACAGTGTTTCTGACAACTTCACTGGAGAAGGGACACAGCACCGTTATTTCCACAGCTGTCGGTCACGCAGGCGGACGGTGAAGGAGGGAAGGAATACATGTGTGTGAATCCAGGAGGGGCTGCCCTGGATGGGCACCAGTTACCTGGGAACTGGAGGGAGGCAGGCAGGGGGATGGAAGGATGGGCAAGAGTGCGAGCCAAACTCCTTAATGCACGTCTTTTCGTACTGTTTTGATTTTTAAACTATGTATACCTTTTACCCATTCTAAAAATAAAATCAAATTTAAACAGACAAAAAAATCTTATAAAAGTACTCTTCTCTCTCACCTTTGACACCCTGCGTCATTATTTTTTAAAGGTAGCACCGTGATTAATTTAACCAGTTTCTTTTTGGAAAGGCACTGAGGTGGTTCCTAGGCTTTGCTATTACAATTGTTACCGCAGGGGATACTCGTATGCCTGTAGTTTTGCATACAATGGGAAAGCAAGTCCGAAAGATAAACATCTAGAAGTAGGATTGCCTCACTAAAGGGTAGGAACATTTAGCCCCAGATAAATATTTTTCAAATTGTCCTGCAAGGAGGTTGCATCAATCAACGTAAGATAATCTCTATTTCGGGAGGTCCAGGGTGCTGCCTGGACTTTCGGATGTTTTTAAAAGCCCCACGGATGACACCAACAAACTGCTAGAAGTGAGATGCCAGCGCGGGACCCAGAACTTAGGTTCAGAGACCTTCCCAAGTGTCCAGAGAGGTGATACCACTCCTCCATCATCATGAACCACCTGCCATCATCTTTCTCCTGGGCTGTTACTCCATCTACCAACTAGGTCTTCACAAACCTACTTCACCCCCTCCAGCCCACTCTCCTGGACTCAGCTGGAGTCCTCTTCTAAAGCGTGCGTGCAGACATCCTTCCCTCCATCTGCCTGACACCCTTAAGTGCTTCCTGAGAGTCTGGCTAGGACTCATTGGTGAGGTTCGCAGGAACCTGCCCGCTGCCTCATCTCAGCCACGCTCCCCCCAGCTCTGAGTACTTTCTTTCAGCACCTCAGGACCAAGCCAGAAAGTGAAAGTGGCTCAGTCGTATTCGACTCTTTGCAACCTCCATGGACTATAGAGTCCATGGAATTCTCCAGGCCAGAATACTGGAGTGGGAAGCTTTTCCCTTCCTCCAGGGGATCTTCCTAACCCAGGGATCAAACCCAGGTCTCCTGCACTGCAGGCAGATTCTTTACCAGCTGAGCCACAAGGGAAGCCCAAGAATACTGGAGTGGGTAACCTATCCCTTCTCCAGTGGATCTTCCTGACCCAGGAATCCAACCGGGGTCTCCTGCACTGCAGAGGGATTCTTTACTAGCTGAGCCGCCAGGGAAGCCCACCAAGCCAGAAGCCCGCCCCCTACAGGGCTCTGCCCAGCCAATCGTCTGCTGCCTCCACCTCCTCTAGGTGTCTTCTGGGACCTCCCTGCACAGAGCCTCACAGCCCCAGGCACCTGCCCCCTCTGGTAATGTCACAGCTAGCAGTAGTAGTATTAGTCACTCAGTCGTGTCTGACTCTTTGTGACCCTGTGGATTGTAGCCCGCCAGGCTCCTCTATCCATGGGATTCTCCAGACAAGAACACTTGAGTGGGTTGCCATTCCCTTCTCCAGGGGATCTTCCTGACCCAGGGAATCAAACCCAGGTCTCCTGCACTGCAGGCAGATTCTTTACCGTCTGAGCTATAGGAAACCCCAGCATCACAGCTATCACCAAACACTTACTGGTTGCTCTGGACCTATGCCTGCCTCCTCACTGGACCACGCTCACACGGGCTCTGACCTCCAGGGGACCACGGGCTGCACCTGCCCTCCTCTCCTGGATCTCCCAGCTCCGAACTTAATGCCTGGCCCCCACAGCAGGCCCTCAGCAAATGCCTGCTGAGTTAAAGGAAACATTTCCTCAGCTTTCTACTCTGAAAACCAAGGATCACGAGAGTTTTAAATGAGAACCCACGCCGTGTGGATGGTGACGGTCAGCTGGGCTCCCCTTTCTCTCCCTCCTTCCAGCCTTGCAGAGTGCGATTCGCATTTGTTCAGCAAAACGTCCAGTTTCTGCACATCAGGGACATTCCTGTCACTCATAATTAAAGAACCACAAATGGTAAATTAGAGAAGGCCAAAGTTGTGCTGCAGCTAACTCCCTGACCACAGGCTTTCAGCTGCCTTTCAGTCACCAAGTCTGGAAACCAGCTTGAAATCAGCATCTCTGCCGAGCTAAGGTTACTCCCTGCTGGGAAAGCATGTCAGTGGTTCCCTAACAGGCAAAGAGAGCCAACATCCCTGACTCACGATTACGGGGGGCCTTCAGCCTGGGGAGAATGGTGGGCACTCCGACAAGAGTTCATTCATTCAGTGAGTGTGTATGGAGCCCTTACTCTGCCAGCCTCTACCCTCATTCTCGGGCTAGAAGGGACCTTGGGGATGAACTGGTCCAACACCTTCCTTTAAAGTCACAGAAACTGAAGGACACAGAGCGGGTGTGACTTTCCCAAGGCCCCCTACCCTGCAGAGATGATTAGTCTCAGCCGTGCTGGGGGCAGAGGTGTGATTAGATCACAGGTCTGTCGCCTCCGTGGTCCCTGGTCCAGGGGTCATCCTCGCCCAGCAGACTCATCAGAGGCTGCTCAGATAGGCTGATAGATTCTCAGAAGGCAAACTAAAACAGTTTTCTCAAGGGAAGCCAAACCTCCAAATAGCATAATGAACTCTAAGTGCTGCACTGGTCTGTCTCAGTGGCTCCTCCAGGCTCACATCTCTCCAGTCTCCCTCTCAATTCAGCACTCGGTACTTACTACTAAATACTCAGTACTCTCAGCTTCTTTCAGTTCACTCTCTGGACCCTGGCTGGCATGTTCTATTTCCTGTGCTTAGGAAGACCACGCCCTCCATTTTAGCCCTTTGGGGCTGCTCTAACAAAACACTTCAGAATGAGTAGCTTATAAACAACAGAAATGTATTGCTCACAGTTCTGGAGGCTGGAAGTCTGAGGTCAGGATGCCAGCAAGGTTGGGCAAGAGCCCTCTTCTAGGTCACAGACTTCTTGTATCCTTACATGGCAGAAGAAACTGGAGAGTTCTGTGGGCAGGGATCTCATTCATACGGGCTCCATCCTCACGACCTAATCACCTCCTAACGGCCTTGCCTCCTAACACCATCACCTTCCATGGTTAGGCTTTCAACATATAAATTTGCGGGGGTGCGGGGGGAGGCGCAAATATTCAGTCCATAACACCTTCCATCTCTGCATAGCTCCCTCCATCAGTCTCTAAAGGTCAGATCAAACACCTCTTTCTCAGGAAGACTTCCTCTGGACCAGGTGAGGGTCCCCCTGCCAGATGCCCCGTGACACCTCTCCTACCCTCATGATGACTCTCATCACACAGAATGGAAGATCCATCCTTAATATCCTTCTTCCCTGAGAAATTTTAAACTCTCTCAGGGCAGAAACTGAACTTGCATCAACCCCACAGTGGCCCAGGGTCAGCACAAGATGACCAGCACAACACAGGTCCACAGGAAGTGCCTGTAGGTGCTGAGCAGCAATGAACCAGAAGTACCTAGACTCGAATCCAGAGACGAAAGTGGACAGACGGAACCACCACTTCATGTGACGTGGCTGTAGGGACTTAGCAGAGATCTCAGGATGCAGGAATGAAACATTTCCCCTTTAGAGAAGGATCCTCTTTTAAAAAAAAAAAAAAATGTCAGAAGGCAGGTCTACATATTAATTAAAGCCTTATCATGATGGGGGTCTGCGATTAAGACGAGCAGACGCTTCAGGACGTAGCACAGGTTTTAGGGCCTGAGTCTCACAGCCCCACACACTGATACAGTCTGTTCCTCACATCTGGATTCCACATCTGGTGACTCACGCATGGGCTGTGGTGCAGCAATCATGGGGTAATGTGTTCCGAGGACTCGCACCTCTGTGGTGATGACAGACAGCAATCCTGTGTCTGGGGCTCCACGTAGGAGGTTATTAAACCCAACCCCAACCCCAGAGGGAGAAAGCCACAGTGGCCGCCTGCCAAGAGGGTGACCAAGGCTGAGAGACAGAATTACACCATTTGCTGGCATTTTTAAAAATAATAAATCTAGCAGCAGCCATTCATTTGCTAACTCTTTGTAGGTTTTTTTTTTTCTCAGACAAACCAGAAGCAGCTCAACTGAGACGTATTTTTAGAGGTCACCCTGGGTAAGAGATTCTGAAGTCAGGGGACCCCAGTCTTAGCCCTGACTCTGTCGTCAACCCCCAGGGTCAGCTTGGGGGGCATCAGTTTTCTCCCCAGGCCACAAAAGAAAGAAAAGATCTCTAAGTTTCCTTCTGTTCCTTTCTATCTCTAATGTGAATACACGAGGGTAAAGGGTACAGTGGTCTTTTCTCTCCAGTCTCTGTGATGGACTGAATTGTGTTCTCCTCAAATTCTGAGTTGAAGCCCAAACCCTCAATGTGCTGGTATTTGGATGTGGGGCCTTTGGGAGGTGATTAGGGTTAGATGAGGTTATGAGCGTGGGACCCCCCATGATGGGATTAGTGCCCTTCTAAAAAGAGACTACAAGAGAGCGTATTCTCTACGTGTGTGTCTGTGTATCTGTGTGTGATGGGAGGACACAGCAGGAAGGCAGACATCTGCAAGTTCAGAGAAGGGTTCTTACCAGAGCTGACCATACTGGCGCCTTAATCTTGGATGTCCAGCCTCCAGAACTGCAAGACAATTACATTTCTGCTGCTAAGGCACCAAGCATGCAGGATTTTTTGATGACTGCCTGAATACAATAACACACTGCTCTTGTCTTGCTCAGGGTTGCTTCGTCCTGCAAAGTCAGTCTGGGAGGCATCAGGTAGGAAAAAGCCTTTGCCCACCCACCTCTGGTGGCCAGTGTAGGAGTATCCCCAGCTGAAATTCCCAGTGCTCTATGCTTGTCACTCAGATCTGCATCAGCACCCGCCACATGCTAGAGGAAGGTAGTGCCCGGGCTCCTGAGCCTGACTCCTCCCAGGCAGTCTCCACAAGGAGGGCAGGCCAGGCCTACCAGGAGTGGGTCTTCAGGCAGCAAAGCAGGACGCTACCTCAGCCCTCTCCTAGTGTGGGGCCGTCTAACAGTGGGAAGTAAGATTTCAACAAGAGTACCTTCAGGTTTATGGAATTTTACAAGTTCCCCAAGCACTTCAGTGACTGTCTTTCCCTGTGCCACAAAGTGACCCTGAGAAAGAGGCAGAAATGACCATTCCCAGTTTACAGGTGAACAGTTAGATGCAGGCAAGAGACCTGAGAAATGTGGGTTTGGTCCCTGGGTCAGGAAGATCCCCTGGAGGAGGACATGGCAATCCACTCCAGTATTCTTGCCTGGAAAATCCCATGGACAGAGGAGCCTGGCAGGCTATGATCCAGAGGGTCACAGAGTCAGACACAACTTTAGCAACTTAGCATGCATGTAGTCAGATCCAGAGAGGTCAGTTCCCTCCCAAGATTTAAACCCAATCTTTGGACTCTTAGTTCAGTGTTCTTTCTACTCTGCCATGCTGATTCTAGATCTGTGCACAGATGGCCACAGGGAAGGGTCCTGATGGGGTCTTACTGCAGTGGGTGGAGCAGAGCTGCTCCCAGCAGGCCAGGAGGGCAGGAAGTTCCCCATGGAGGTGATGCTGGCCCTGGGCTGGGTTTCTGCCAGCAGAGGTGGGATATGGAGGTTGTCCTAAGTGGAGACAGGCTGGGCTGGAGGTTCAGGCCCTGCTCAGAGAAGAGGGGAGTTGCCTCCTTTGAAGAACCGGAGGGAACAGGGAAGAAGACCTGGGTGGGGCTCAGGAGGTGGAGGAAGGTGTTATCTGCCACCTGCCAAGTCAAGGGCCACTGAAGCATCCGGAACAGAAGATGGACCCTGTGCCAGGTGCCACAGGATGAAAACACAGGTGGTCTCTGCCCGTTCACTCAACATGCATTGAACTTTATGGAGCATTTCCTGTGGGCAAGGCCTGGAACTCAGTCTCTGAGTAAGACCGGGTCTCTAACCTCCAGAAGCTCGCAGGCCTGTGGGCTGTGTGCTCCTCACACATCTAGACTAGAGAGTCTTTCCTGATGCTGAGATGCGCTTGCACTAAGTTTATTTCAGAAATTTCCAGGAGGTAGAGACGGGACGAGTCCTCTCAGCTGCAGCTTGCAGAACAGATCCCCTGATTTCCCTCCCCACCTCAACCCGCTTCAGGGTTGTGGAACAACCCTCCAAGGGGTGATCGCAGCTTAGGGGTCAGGGGACCAAGAGGAAGGGAGGGTGGGCATCACTCCAGAGGCCAGAGAGCCCAAGGTGCCTGCAGGGGTGTGAGAATAAGTGTCCATTCCTTCCAGGGCCCTGGGAAACTGCGCCTGCTCTTTGTGCTTCAGAGAACCTTCCAGAAAGTGAGCAGAGTGTTCTTCAGGCCACCTGCTATCAAGGTGGTAAGTGGAGGCTGCCTTTATGAAGGGCCAAGGACACCCTCATCTGCTGAGCAGGCCTGGCTGAACTTCAGCGGGCTCCCCACCCACAGCCCAGCATGATTTACAAAAAAGATGCAGTCAGGGTGTCAGGCTCTTTGTGATCTGGGACGGAGCTGGGAAACACACGTTCCCAACCCCAGTTTACTATGGCCACACTGAAAACACAGCGCATTACTGCAGAACAGGGCAGCTAGACAGAATCAACCCAGGGCAGACACAGGCTTCAAATAGGGGACAAGCTCAACAGATATGTGTCAGATGGCGGGTAAAATGCATCTCTTACAAATACCACCATTGCCTGTGTGTGTGCTCAGTCATGTCCGACTCTGCAACCCCATGGACTACAGCCCTCCAGGCTCCTCTGTCCATGGGATTTCCCAGGCAAGGGTGTTAGAGTGGGTTACCATTTCCTTTACTAACTGAGCTATCAGGGGGCCCTGACTTCCCTGGTGGCTCTGATGGTAAAGTGTCTGCCTACAGTGTGGGAGACCCGGGTTTGATCCCTGGGCTGGGAAGATCCCCTGGAGAAGGAAATGGCAACCCACTTCAGTACTCTTGCCTATAAAATCCCATGGACGGAGGAGCCTGGTAGGCTATGGTCCATGGGGCTGCAAAGAGTTGAACACAACTGAGTGACTTCACTTTCTTTCACCATTTCCTACTACAACCATTGCCTGAGGATAGGATAACTCTAACTCATCTGATCATCTCATGTAGACGCACCATATATAATAAACAAATACATATCAAAATTCACTTCTAATGTCATTGTTGCACGTTTACTCAAATGGATAATATCACTGTATCATCAGTTACAAGCCCTATAAATGAGAAAATGGACATTTGAAAGTGTCAGTGGCCATAACAGATGCGGCTGGAAGGAGGGAGTGGGACACGCAGTTGTAAGGAGGAGGGGTAGCATTTGTTTGGAAGGGTCATGAAAATTTCTTAGACGTCCTGCGATTATCTTATAGTCAGTTCTTGGTTATCACAGCAATGGGGAGGTCCAAAGAAATGCATGGATAATCTAAGATGATTAGAATTAAAATAAATCCGTTAAAAAGCAGGCTTCTGGCTTTGGCATGCAGTCAAATGTACATGCAATTGGACACACCCACTCTCTTTCTGCACCCTGATGTCCAGCCCCTCCCTGTGCTGGCCAGGACAGCCGGGCAGGCAGCCACAAGCAAGCCATAAAACTCAAGACTCCATCCCAAATGGGGGAAACCTTTTCTCACAGCCGGCGGAGTTAGAGAGGCACACCCAGCTATGCAATCAGGGCACCTGCCCAAGTGAACAGATGACATAAAAAGCGACATAAAAAGGTGGACATGTTAGGTTGTGACCACAGTAGTATCAGTGGTCCGGGAACCTGGTCCTATAACTGGAAAGACTAGCAGGACCCGCAAGGTACATGGCAATCCTGTTCCTCCACTTCTGACCCCTTCTCTCGAAATGACCATTTTTAAGTCTTTATCTTGGTCCACTTGGAAACAGGACTGCAGGGCAGAAAACATAGCCTCCTTGAGTGAAGAGGAGGACATCTGGGAGCTTTTTTTTTAAAGTAATGGAGACAGGAATTGGGACCAGCTGCCGGGAAATATGTCCCCAGGAAACCTCACTGCCAACCTCGCCCCCCCCCCCGAATCTGCTGCCAAATTATCCGGATTGGGGGAGGGGACGGGGTTCTCAGGAGCCTCCCCTTCTCGCAGAACTGACTTTGGAGTCACAAGAGTCCAGAGTCTGAACCCACCCCGTAACAGCTGGTCACTTTAGGCTTTTCACTTAGTCTGAAGGTGAGGATTCCGCTGAGGTTGCGGCCCAGAGAAAGCACGCGCTCAGCGTGCAGCGCCGCCGGAAGTCCGCAGTCAGGAAGGCATCTACTTCACTATAACTCATGCCCGCTCCGAAATGACCACAGGCCAGGCCGGAAGAGGCAGAAGCTGTCTTGGGGCAGGAAAGCGGCAGCCACCAGGGCTGACATCGCTGGGAGGGGGCTTTCGCACACATTCAGCCACGAACCCGGGGGCGCAGACCCACCCGTGGTCACTGTTCTCGGCGCACCCCACCCACGGTCGCCCGTGCCGCGCCCCCCTCGTCCGACGTCACAACACTCACTGGCACAGGTCTTGCCGTCACTGCGGAGCACGTGTCCCTCGGGACACTCGCAGACGAAGGATCTGTCCGTGTTGACGCAGGAGTACTCGCAACCGTGGCGGCTCAGCAAGCAGTAATCCACTCCTGCAAAACCCCACAGCCAGGGAATCAGATCACGGACCTGCGCGGCCCACTAACCCTCCTCCTCCTGCCCCGGGAAGGCGCGCGGTCCCCAGGGGACAGCCCCACCATCTCCCCCGGAGCAACGAGCAGAGGACAGAGCGGGGCCCGCCATCCCCTACGGCCGTCACGTTCTCCACGTCGGTGGCAAAGCTCTTCCCTGTAAGAGAAGCACGAAAGGGCACTCACGCGAGCAGGTCTTGAGGTCGTCGTTGATGAGGAAGCCTTCCGAACACTGGCACACGAACGAGTCCTCCGTATTGAGACACAGCTGCTCACAGCCGTGGTCCTGCTCGGCGCAGTGATCCACCCCTGCAGGCGACCACACAGGGAAAGCCCCTGAAGTAAGCCAGGAGGGCATCAGAGAACAAAACCACCTCCCCGGGGAGCCGCTGCCTGGCAGCTTCACTCCGTTGATGCCCCAAAGAGAGAGGTGTATGGTTTCCTTCCACCCTGTGCCACTGGCCTGGTTTGTTTTACTTCCTATTTCTTTGAGGAGTAAGGTGCATGTGACTCCGGTCAAGGTGGTAATGACAGTAGCCCTCTGCACCTGAGCCAGGTCTGGGCATCACCTGCAATCCCCCGGGGCACCGGTGCGAGAAGGGGCCCTCCCCGTGGCACAGAGAGGAGAACCAGGCTCGGAAAGGTGGAGCCGCGGACCCCGCGGGTTCCCTGCGGCTCACAGCCTTGTCTCAGGATTGGGGAGGGCTCCAGGCCACACTATTTGGGCTCAAATCCCACCTCCCCATACCGGCTTCCCAGCTGTGAGATGCTTGCTGGGCGGTCATTTGGCCTCTCTGCCAGCATCTCATGACTTGAGAAATGGGGTTGAGGCTCGCTTTTTTCTAGGAACATGGTGGGAGGAGTTGATTCACCTAAAACCCTCAGAACAGTGGCTGGCATACATAATCACTTTGTGAATGCCTGTCATTACTAAGTATATGGCTGGGGAAGAAAGAATTGTATAGTTCCTTTGTATCTCAAAGAGAAAAAGTGCTGTTATCCTCCAGAACCAGGACATCCAGATTCAGAAAACAAACCAACGCCAAGGCCTTGCACGTGTGGCCAGTCCTGGCACCCGAGCCCTGCACAGCTGGCCTAGCTAGGATAACAGACACACAGCTGCGGTGAACTGGTTCCCACCAGACAGCCCTGCAGGCTGCCTCCCAGATTTCCTTGATGGAGAAAACGCACACCAGGAGACTGGAGAGACACTGAAGGCCTTGTGCAGGGCCATGGGGTGGGCCTCTTTGACTCCCACAGGACCTGGGACTGTGCCTTCTGGAACATTCCACCCGTGGCTGTGCCTACAGCAAACATTCGCAAGATCTCAAGAGCCAGAGACTTCTGTTCACATCTCAGTTCACCATTTACCTGTCACGTGATCCTGGGAAACGTAACTTAATCCCCTTGCGCTTGTTTCCCCATCTTTAAATGGGGGTAAGAATGTTGATGCCTCACTGGGATCTGGTGCAGATAAAGTGAGTGAGTACTTGGGAAGTGATCCCAGCCACGCCTGCATGGAGCAAGCCCCTCATAAGGGCTTCCTATTGTGATGGTCTGTGGGTTCCCTGAGCCCCCATGGAGAATAGGATTACCAGGCTATCTCTGGGGACTCCTAGGAAGAAATAGCTTGGTTTATACTTTCTTGAAGCTGACTAGATGGTCCTTCTTTCTAGATTCCAGAAAGAAAGGATGGCTCAATCTCTCCTGCTCCAAGGCGTGCGGGGAGGGATAGGCAGGTCACGGGCCCTGGGGCTCTAGGTGGGCTTGTCCAGGTCATGCCTAGCCTGCCCTGGGATGCCTGTCAGAGCTGTCAGCTGGCAGGCCCCACACTCCTGGAAGAGAAGGCACACAGACTGTACACAGATCCATCTTCACCAGGGTGTTCCCTCGTTGAGCGGAAGGACCCTTGTTCATCACTGGCTTCTCACAAGGACTCAGAGACTTCCAGAGGCAAGTGCAGAGCAGTGCCAACTCTCTGGTTCAAAAATGCTTTGACTTCCAAGATTGATGCTTCGAAAGCCCGATCGAGGACTCTGTTTCCTCTGAAGACGGAAAGGGGCACGAGGTTTCCCGAGGACCGCTCTGCACCTAATATTTCATCTGTGAAACTTCCCCTCCAGGCGCTGGAAGGTCCAAATACTGAACAGCTGTACTGTTCTCACTCACAATCTATCTCTGTCCCCAAAGCTGGAGCAGATGTGCAGCTCACTGGGTGGAAAGCCACACAAAGGACCCCTTCTGTGCCAGCCGTGTCACCAAGCCCCTCGCTGGCACCCCCCAGGGTCAGGGCGTCCCCCGCCATGTCACACGCCCCACCCCCGCTGGCTTGGACCAGTGGAGACTCTGCCTCGTAAAAAAGAGATGGAACCATCCAGCTGGCACATCCTGCAAGTTTCCACGTTGACGTCACCGGACCGAGTTGTGTTGCGCCCCTTACACAAGAAAATGAAGACAATGCTTCATAAAAAGTCGCATGTTTCTCAGCTCGCCCTCAGATGAGGTCTGCAGTGGCCCAAGGGCCTTTTGAGGTCTGTCTCTTTTCTGGTTCCTGTCCCAGGCTCTGTGGCAACAAAGAGCTCTTATTTTTAATTGTATGTTTTCCTTGTGTCAAGCACTGTGCTAAGAGGTTGAAATAGTCCTCATGATTCCCCTTAACAACTCCAGGAAATTAATGCTGTTATCATCTTCCCTTCTTTTAAACGGATGGGAAAGTCAAAGCTTGGAGAACTTTAATACCTTACCTGGGGTCACATGTCTAGTATGAGGCAGAGTTTGGATGAAATCAGGCTGGTCTGACTTAATCAAGGCTCTCAAGAGCAAATGATAATATTAGCTAATATTTGTGCATGTGTTAGTTACTCAGTCATGTCCAACTCTTTTCAACCCCATGGACTGTAGCCCGCCAGTCTCCTCTGTCCATGGAATTCTCCAGGCAATAATACTGGAGTGGGTAGTCATTCCCTTCTCCAGGGGATCTTCCTGACCCAGGGATTGAACCCAGGACTCCTGCATTGCAGGTAGATTCCTTACCATCTGAGCCACCAGAGAGGCCTAGCTAATATTTACTGGGCTTTTATTATGTGTCTAGCAGGATTTTTCTAAGTGTTTTCTGCGTGCTGATTCTGTCACTCTTCACAATCCAGTCTCTGAGGCAGGCAGCATGAGTAGTCCCATTTTACAGATGATGAAACTGAGGCCAGGAAAGTTAAGGCTGCTGGACCATCAGGCTCATAGGAAACCCAGGAGCTTCAGAAGTGACTGGCTGCTAGTGAGCCCCAGGCCCTGGGTGTGAACCTGGCCCTCCCATGAGCCCCTGACCCGGGTACACTCACGGCTGCAGGTCTTGCCGTTGGGGTCCAGAGTGTAGCCCCGGCGGCAGCGGCAGTAGTAGCCCTCCTCCGTGTTGATGCATTCGTGCTCACAGCCCGGCTTGTTCAGCGCGCAGTAGTTGATCCCTGAAGGGAGAAAGGGCAAACACTCCTTCAGGCTTGGGGCTTCTCCCAGGGCTGAGGTTGGCCCCTCCCAGTAAATATTCAGTAAGGAAGGTGCTCCACGGGACACAGACAGCAGCTCCTGTTCTGCACGAGCTTGTTTGGGAGAACCTGGCACCTGGGGGTGTGTCCCTCTGCGCTCGCCAGCAGGGGTCTCTTCCTCAATAGATGGCCAAAACGCTGGGGAAATGGGTTGAGCGCCACAGTTCCCAGCCCATCTCCTCCCAAGAATGATGGAAACGCTGGGAAAATTCAGTCTCTTCTTCCAGTTAACCTGATTACTAGGGCTCAAAGCGTGTATGGAGCTGCTGCCCGCAGTGACATCTGACAACGGCATGGGACGGCACAAGGCAGAATAAACAGCAGCTGATCTTGCAAGATACCCAGCGATTTAGGAGAGGCAGGAAAAGGCAATTACATTAAGAAGGATCCAAAGCTCCACCGGGCTCTGGGTGAGAGCGTGACACCATCCGTAATCAAGAAACGGGAGAAGACGCATCTCTGATGCTGGCCCAGGTTGTTACAGCTCGGCCCTATTCACCCCCATCCAAGCTGCATTTCTGCCGGCAGACATCGGCAGCATCACCACCAGCAGTCAATTAGCAGTTTCATTTTCTGGTAGAAAATGCTAAAACCACATGCTGGGTCACCCCTACCCCCACCTCCTCCCCACATACAGAGAAAGTAATGGAAGAGTCGAAGAACTATAAAGGGAAATAAAATGAGCTTGTGGAGGGCCTTTGTTAGACTGGTCACCAACCTCAGGGGCTGAACTGGAGCCATTTAGCTGCATTGTTCTTTTTCCCTCGGATGTGGCAGACACTGTTGGTTGCCTTGCCAATAAGCATTACCCTGTCTTCCTGAAACCAGAACCCTGACCCCAAAGGCATGAGTCATGAGTGGTATAAGCCAGCCTGGCAAGCATGTTCTCCTTTGCCAGGAATTGGTCTAGAGGTGGGAAGATGCCTAGTTCTTGCCAATGAGACAGAAGAATTTATTGCAGCCCCTAGGAAAGATGTCTCTTCCTGAGAAGACAAAGATGTATGAAAAGAAATGAAATGAAACCCATACTCAAAGGACCTCAGACCATCACGTAAAGGGTCCGTGATGTGCCCTCCCACATGACTGCTGGATGGAACTTTCCATGCGCAGAGAAGAAGTGGCTGCAGACTGAGCAGACTGAGATAACTCCCATGACCTGCAGGGGCTGGCCTGAGAGAAGAGATGCCGCCACAAGCCACAGGCCCTGGGCATGCTCTCTGTGCTTCACCCCTTCTGCACGAGGAGAGGCAGATTATTGTTAGCTGTGTGCAGTTATCAGTTCATCAACAGCCTCACCTGTGTGAGACAGACGTGAATGTCAGAAAACAAGGAATGAGATGAAGGAAAATAGACCTAGCAATAAAACACCGGCCACAGACAGAGACAAAGAGCCAAGTAAAGAGACACAGAACACAAAGGGCCCCACAGACTGGGCCACGTAGTACAGGACCTGCAGGAATCTCTCCATCACACCAGAGAAAAGTCAGAGAAAAGTAAAATTATCTTCACTAAGTGCTGCTCTAAAAAGCCAGCATTCAGCCACTATGGAAAACAGTATGGAGGTTCCTCAAAAAAAATTAAACCTAGAATTACACGTGATCCAGCAATTCCACTTCTGGGTTTACACCCAAGAGAACAGAAAGCAGGGCCTTGAAAATATCTATGTTCACAGCATCTTTATTCACAATGACCCAAAGGTGGAAGCAACCCAAGTGTCTACTGAATGGATCAGCAAAATGTGGCAAATACAGCATATGGAATATTATTCACCCTCAAAAAGGAAGGAAATTCTGATGTGGAATGAGCCTTATGGTAAGTGAAATGAGCCAGTCACAGAAGGACAAATCTTGTAAGATTCCACTTATATGAGGTACCTAGAGTAGGTAGCAGAAAAGGCGATGGCACCCCACTCCAGTACTCCTGCCTGGAAAATCCCATGGGTGGGGGAGCCTGGTGGGCTGCAGTCCATGGGGTCGCTAAGAGTCTGACACGACTGAGCGACTTCACTTTCACTTTTCACTTTCATGCATTGGAGAAGGAAATGGCAACCCACTCCAGTGTTCTTGCCTGGAGGATCCCAGGGACGGTGGAACCTGATGGGCTGCCGTTTATGGAGTCGCACAGAGTCGGACACGACTGAAGCGACTTAGCAGCAGCAGCAGAGTAGGTAGTCATAGAGATGGAAAATAGAATGGTGGTTGCTGGGACTGGGAGAGAGAGGGATAGGGAGTTACTGTTTAATCAGTGCAGAGTTTCCGTTTGGGGAGATAAAGTTCTGGAGCTGGATGGTGAGGATGGTTGTGTAACAACAAAAATGTACTTAATGCCACTGAAGTGAAGTGATGTGAAGTGAAAGTCTCTCAGTCGTGTCTGACTCTTTGCGACCCTATGGACTATACAGTCCATGGCATTCTCCAGGCCAGAATACTGGAGTGGGTAGCTGTTCCCTTCTCCAGGGGATCTTCCCAATCCAGGGTTCCAACCCAGGTCTCCTGCATTGCAGGCGGATTCTTTACCATCTGAGCCACCAGGGAAGCCCAAAAATACTGGAGTGGGTAGCCTATCCCTTCTCCAGAGAATCTTCCTGACCCAGGAATTGAACTGGGGTCTCCTGCATTGCAGGCGGATTCTTTACCAACTGAGTGTTAGGGAAGCCCAAACTGTGCACTTAAAAATGGTTACATTGGTCAGTTTTGTTCTGTGGGCAATCACTTCAGTCGTGTCCAACTCTTTGTGATCCTGTGGATTGTAGCCCGCCCGGCTCCTCTGTCCATGGGATTCTCCAGGCAAGAATACTGGAGTTGAGTTCCCATGCCCTCCTCCAGGGGATCTTCCCACATCGAACCCACATCTCTTGCATTTCAGTCACATTCTTTATCACTGAGTTGCCCAGGAAGCCCCTTATTCTGTATATTTTACCACAACTTTTAAAGGGCTAACACTATCTTTAAGAAAGATTTACATACTCTAATTAAATTCAAAAACATGAAGATTTTGGGGGCTTCCCTGGTGAATCAGTGGCAAAGAGTCCATCCCCCTGCCAAGGCAGGGGACACGGGTTCACTCCTTGGTCCACAAGGATCCCATGTGCCGTGGAGCAACTAAGCCTGTGGGCCACAACTACTGAGCCTGCGCTCTAGAGCCTGGGAGCCGCAACTACTGAGCCACCGTGTGCCACAGCCACCGAAGCCCACAAGCTCTAGAGCCCATGCTCTGCCACAAGAGAAGCCCCCGCAGTGGGAAGCTCGAGCACCACTAGAGAGTAGCCCTGGCTGGCCACAACCAGAGAAAGCCCCCCAACCCCTGCAGCAAAAAGAGACACAGCACAGTCAAAAACAAATAAATAAATAATTTAAAAACATGACGATTCTTTAAAAGGTTAGCACTCAGCTATCTGGCAAACAGCAGTTCCAAAATGCCTCTTCTCTGATGGCTCCTTGCCACAGAGGTTGGCCTGTAGAGCTCTGTCTTCTTTACGTGCTTGAATCACAGTTCATCACACGTATGTAAGTTACTTATTCCTTCACTCAGCATTCACTGGGTACGCACCATGCCCCTCACGTCTGGTCCAGTCTGCTCATTAACTGTGATGAGCCACACGTGGGCCCGGCTTGGGTGTGGGTTTATCTGGCAAAGCCCAGAGTGTCCAGTAACCCCTGCGAGATGAGACGGCTGGGCTGTCAGCAACTAAACGGCACTAACTAAAAGGCTCCTCAAAAAGGAGCTGGAGACCTCACTGAAAAGGTAAGACATAAAAACATGAGAGATCAGAGATAGGTCACTGCAGACTGTCATGCCAACTGAGTGGCACAGAGCGTAAGTTTTAGAAAGATGGGACAGGCTACAAAATGTTAAAGCAGAAAGTCATGTTCCTTTGGTTTAGGAAATGGAGGTTCGGAGAAGCAAAGCAGTCTGTCCAAGGTCACATGGCCAGGATGGGTGACACTGCCAAGACTTGCCCCCCGTACTCAGTTCAACCTGTGCACCCTGTACCCTGCTGTTTAGAGTGTGATGCCTTCAGTAGGGGCAGGGGGCCAGGCAGAGGGCCAGCCTCGGGGCCAGCGTGAGCAATCCTGGAGTCCCACCCACCTCTGACTCCACCCTGGGGTCCCCACCTAGACAGTCAGTCCTGGGCTCTGTGTTCTGCATCCTTGCCTCAATAATTTATGCTTTAAGTCGATGACAGCACTTTCCAGAAAAAGAAATTATGCCTGGATGAGGAGAAAGAACAAATCCAGGCCAAGACTGTTTTCTTCAGTAGGATTGTGTCTTGAATCCCGCACCCCCCACCTCCAGTTTAATTGGATGACATCAAATTCCATTGAAAAATAGATTTCTTATTAGATTTGCAAACAGCCCACATCCATCACCCACCCATTAAATGTAAATGGCTGTACTATGAGCTCGAGATCTTTAACACTCTGAGGATCCTCAGGCTCCTAACAACCAAGCCCAGATTTTAAACCCCATTTCTCTGCTTCCTGATCCCACGGAATGCTCCAGAGAGGCACGGAGCGCTCACTTTCCGTTAGCAGCTGTCTGCCATAATCGCCGGCATGCACACATCAGGGCAGGGGTGGCTCTCAGAGGGATCTCGGCAGTGGAGAGCTGGGTTTGCAGCAAAGACAATGGAAAAAGTAACGACGAGGCAGGATGTTGGGAGAAGGGCTGATGAGGACATTGGGTTTTAAGAAACAAATTCCATTTTTCTTGGATGAAAAACTAGGGCACCTGGCTGAAGAGGAAATGGAGCTATCCCTGAATATATATGCATGAGTGTTAAGGACTCTGGGCTGGAGACAGGCCTGACTGGGCTGGAGACAGGCCTGTCTCCAGGCTAATTTGTGGTGGTCACACTGCTTCCAAATGGTCACTTCCTCTCCACTTATCCTTCTGTTCTTGGCCTCCCTCCTCCCTTGATAACGATGCAAGCACTGCCTTGGACCCTTCTCTTATTCCAAGTGCCTCTCCAGGCAGGATGTGGAGGGTGGGGCAGAGGGCAAGGGAATCTCAGATGACTGTAAGTGATGCAGAGCTTCAAGCCAGTTCCCCTCCACCGATGGCCACGTGCCCAGCTCACTTCCTCCTCCCTTCACTAGCAACACACAGTGAAGCCTGCAACTCCAGTGACTGAGTTGGAGCAGATCGAATTTTCCCCCATGGAAGAGGTCTAGATCCACAACTGAGTCCCACTGGCGAGTGATTTTTCCCTGGGGGTAGCCAGCCACTGACACACTCGCCCCGAGAAAAAGGCGTACATAGCACAGACAGGAGCGGCCGGGCTGGCCTCTCCCACGGCTGAAGGCATGTGTGGTCTGATGGAAAATAGTCTATCTAATTGTTTTCACATTCTGAACCTCCCAGTTAAAATTCCCATCTGATGCCTGAACGTCGCCAGAGTTTGCATCCAGGCAAGGTGGAGGGAATTCTCTTTTGTAAGAGAGACTCAGCTGCAAATTATGGGCTCTGCCACCTTTAACCACCCTACAAGGTCTCACATGTAGTAGAGTGAGCACGTGAGTCACATGTGCTGTGGGCAGGCTGCGGCTTGTGGATTCCATTCAGTAGCCCACGGTGCTTTTCAAAAAACAATATGTGTTCAGCCTTTTGAAAATCCAGTCCTGTGCTGCAGAACACTGCTGCACCCACCACTAGGAAGAAGGAGATGAGGGATATGTCCCTCAGTGGGAGTTCCAGAGAGTTCTGTGAGTCAACAGTCGGGAGAATGGGGACAGTTCAGTGTGCGTATCTGTGGCCTAACTTTGGGAATGCTTTTTGAAAAAAATCACAACTTGTGTGCCTTACAAAAGCCATCTTTCTAACAAGATTAATTCAGATGATAGTTGCTATTTCTCCAGGATGATAAATCTAGAGATCCATGTACTCTCTCATTCATTCACTCACTGAATATTGTGTCACACTAGCATGTGCTGAATACTTGAGGTGTTGAGGATTCATGAGTGAGAAAAAGAGAAGAATCACTGTCCTTGTAGACCTTCCATTCCAGGGGGTCTCTCAGGGACAGGTCACTTAAAGAGATCCCGCTGGAGGTTCATGCTTTAGACCCCCCATCAAGCCCTCTGAGGTGCCAGAGGACACCATCTGAGCCACTCAGCACATGCTTAATATCACCCTGCTGACACCAGGCACCTCTCCAATGCTGCGAGGATGCCCCAGAGTCTCCAATTTTTGTTCTTCCTTTATATCAAGGAAAGATGCAATGTCCCCCTTCTTAGAGACCCTCAAGGGTCTCATCTTGAGACTTCCCTTGTGGTCCAGCGGCTAAGACTCTGAGCACCCAATGCAGGGAGCCTGGGCTCCATCCCGGGTAAGGGTACTAGATGCCACATGCCACAGCTAAGGATCCCGCATGCTGCAACAAAGATCAAAAATCCGGCATGCTGCAACTAAGACCCGGCACACTCAAATAAATAAAAGTAAACGTTAAATTTTAAAAGTGTCTCATCGGGTAGGACCGGAAGAAACCAGCTTCTTTTCCCTCCAACTCTGGACCCAGCCTTTTCTTTCTCTAAGTCCCAAATACATGTTGTGAGGGTAAGGAGGTGGGGGCATGCATCCTCATTTCAGATAGGCGAGAGCTTCAGCTGGTGCCTTGACTTCACTAAAGGAAACCAGTGGGCAAACCCAGTCTATGCACTGTCTAAAAATCAACCCCATCACAGGATCAGGCGAGACAAAAGATAAAATAAGGGGCAGAATGATGTCAGCGAGCACAAATGCTGAGAACAAGCACACCTGCTGGAGATCTGCAAGAAAAACGAAAGCCAGCAGGGCCATCTGTGGAACAAGCCCCTCTTCCACATGTGGTGCAACTTACTTCTGCAGGTCTTCTGATCGGGATTCAGGGTAAAGCCTTTCAGGCAGCGGCAGGCATAGGAATCATCTGTGTTAACACACTCATGCTGGCATCCATGGTTAGGTGAGGCACAGTAGTCTATCTCTGCAAAGAAAGAAAAATCATAATGATGAACCAAACTGGAAATCTAGCATAGGAAAACCAAAGGACTCACAATCTTAACTTTCCCTAAACAGATATATTCCTATGACCTCAAACACTCAAAACACTCAGGCCATCGAGGGATCTCTCAATGAAGCTATTTCTGTGTTTAGGGATATGGCCTCCCCGGAAGAGGACTTTCTTGACATATTACAAGATGTTTATGCCTTGTGAAGAGGCTTTCCTTGTCCTGGTTCATGTCAGAGCCACCAAAATGTAAGCATTGTTCGTTGTGCTGCAGGCTGGGAAGAGGCAGCCTCGCTGAATGTTTTACAGAAGGCATGCAACTAAAACGATGACTTCAAATCACTTAACTGAGTGAAACACTTAGCCAAGCAGTATACGAGATCAAACCCTGGAAAAAAGAAGGCCTGAAAGTGAAAGGCATCCTTTGAGGCAAAATTCCTCCCTGTTACATTATTGGCCTCATCTGCACTTAAATCATATCAAGATTTCACAGTTCTAGGTATATAGTGTTGTTGTTTTAGTCACTAAGTCGTATCCGACTCTTTGGTGACCTCATGGACTATAGCCCACAAGGTCCTCTGTCCATGGGATTATCCAAGCAAGAATACTGGAGTGGTTGCCATTTCCTCCTCCAGGGGATCTTTCTGACCTAGGGATCAAACCCAGGCAGGCAGATCCTTTACCACTGAGCCACCAGAGAAGCCCAGGTACACATTAATTTAAACCAAAATAGAAAAAAAAGGTCACATGGAATTTTTAATAATGACATATTATTGTGTAAGTATTTTGTAGATATGGAATGGGACTCTTCTACTGATGGGTCTGAAACTTGAATGTATTGTCTAAAATTACTTGAAATAAGTGGCCACTGATGGGGTCTTAAGAGAAGTTTTTCTGTTTCAATGAGGGTTTTCATTGTTTCAAGGAACATATGAACTACATATATCATTTTCATAATGAAGCATTTGGTATAAATGAGTTATCCCACCCTATACCAAAGGAAACAAAATGATTAAGAGAAAAGTGCACAGTATTCTCAAAGGGAAAAATATTGAGCGGATGCCAACTCTTCCCAATTTAAAGTCAAGGAAAATTTTAAACATTGAAAAAAAAAGAACAGAATAGTATAATAAATCCACATGTATATCACTTGGCTTCAAGAGAATCAATCTACAGCAAATCTACAGCAAACCAATCAACCTACATGGGATATGTATACTCCTATATCCCATGTGAAGATGCCATATAACTTGAAGCTAAACCCCAGATGTTATATCATTTTGTCCATAAATATTTCATAATGTATCCTTAAAAGACTGGAATTCTTTAAACATATAACTGCAATACACAATCATCTATAAAGTATTTTTTAAAAACTTTCTTATTTGGAAATGATTTTAAATTTACAAAAGTTACAAACATAAAAATACCAGCAGACAGGTAAAAGAAGCACCTGCGACTCTCTATCCACACTCACCTATTGTTCATATTTACCCCATTTGCTTTATCATTTGTTCATCTCTGAATTATTTGAGAGTAAGCTATACACTTACTCAGTTTAAAATTACACTTGTTTAGTCGCTCAGTTGTGCCCAACTCTTTGCGACCCTGTGGACTGTAGCCCACAAGGCTCCTCTGTCCATGGAATTTTCCAGGCAAGAATACTGGAGTGGGTTGCCATTTCCTTCTCCAAAGCTATACATATTGCCACCCTTTTCCCTTAAACACAGCTTGTACTTCCTAAGAGTAGGTATCAGTTCAGTATCAGTTCAGTCACTCAGTCATGTTCGACTCTGTGTGACCCCATGAACTGCAGCACACTAGGCCTCCCTGTACATCACCAACTCCCGCAGTCCACCCAAACCCATGTCCATTGAGTCAGTGATGCCATCCAACCATTTCATCCTGTCATCCCCTTCTCCTCTTGCCCTCAATCTTTCCCAAAATCAGGATCTTTTCCAATGAGTCAGCTCTTCTCATCAGGTGGCCAAAGTACTGGAGTTTCAGCTTCAACATCAGTCCTTCCAGTGAACACCCAGCACTGATCTCCTTTAGGATGGACTGGTTGGGTCTCCTTGCAGTCCAAGGGACTCTCAAGAGTCTTCTCCAACACCACAGTTCAAAAGCATCAATTCTTTGGTGCTCAGCTTTCTTCACAGTACAACTCTCACATCCATACATGACTACTGGAAAAACCACAGCCTTGACTAGATGGACCTTTGTTGACAAAGTAATGTCTCTGCTTTTGAATATGCTGTCTAGGTTGGTCATAACTTTCCCTCCAAGGAGTAAGCGTCTTTTAATTTCATGGCTGCAATCACCATCTGCAGTGATTTTGGAGCCCAGAAAAATGAAGTCTGACACTGTTTCCACTGTTTCCCCATCTATTTGCCAGTGATATAACCACAGTGTAGCCATAACTTCATAAATTTACATTTATACAAGACTTTTATTTAATCTACCATCCACATTTTAGTCTTCTCAGCTGATCTAATAATATTCTTTACAGTATTTTTTACCCTCTAGTATGGAATATACTAAAGTGTCAGGGATTATATTTAATTTCATGTATGCTTAGCCTCCTTTAATCTAGAAACCATGTTGTCTGTTATGGCCATTTAAATTAAAATGGAATGGAAATAGCCTAAATGCCTATTGACAGATGAATGGATAAAGAAGGGGTGGTGTATATAGGTATATAAATAATGGAATATTATTCAGCCATAAAAAGAACAAAATAATGCCATTTGCAGCAACATGGATGAATCTAGAGATTATTGTATTAAGTGAAGTAAGTCAGATAGAGAAAGACAAATACTATAGGATATCATTTATATGTGGAATCTAAAGCACAACAGAAATGAACAGATCTATGAAACAGAAACATACTCACAGGTGTAGCGAACAGACTTGTGGGTGCCAGGGAGAGGGGAGGTGGGGAGGGAAGGATTGGGAGTTTGGGATGAGTAGATGCAAACTAGTATGTGTAGGATGGATAAACAACAGGTGCGGAGCACAGGGGACTGTATGCAATATCCTGTGATAAACCACAGTGGAAAAGAATACCGAGGCCATACATACATATAGCTGAATCACTTGCTCTACAGCAGAAATTAAACACAATATTGTAAATCAACTATACTTCAGTAAATTTTTTTAAAAAATTTAAAACATTTGATTTTACATTTGGGTTTATTTTCCATTATACTGAAAATATAGGTACAAAGGGACATTAACATTATACACACTTATCATTTCATATATTTATATGTGTATATGTATACTTTCAAAGTAAGAATAACAATTCTATTAATGCTAGGACTGCTAGAAACAGTTAAAGCTCTTTTGTTTTTTGGATATCTGCCGCTTGGAGTGTAACGTCAATATATTCCATGCCCATCACTTAAAATAATTCTCTTGGTGATTACGCCAACAACCTGATTTACAGTTAGGCTCATTTGCTTCAATCTGTGTTCTGTAGGCAGTTCTCCAACACCAATTTAGAGCCCTGTAATTTAATTCAGTTCTGACACTAACTACCTACAGTTAACATCCAGTCTCACAAGGTAAAGTGTAAGGTCCCCAACAAGACTGCCCTTATTTCAGACACCAGTTTTCAGGGGGGTGCCCAGCCTACCTTCACTTCTGCAAAGCCACCTACAATCCTGGGGGTACCCACAACCAGTTCCTCTCAGTAGAACTCAGGAAAGTGCTATACTTACAGTTACCATAATCAAGATGGTTTTAGCTCTTCCTTTCCAATCTAGATTTCATTTCTTCCTTTCCTTTTCACTTCCTTATTACAATGGTTAGAAGCTTAGTTGCTCAGTTGTGTCCAACTCTTTGCGACCCATGGACTATACAGTCCATGGAATTCTCCAGGCCAGAATACTGGCAAGGGTCGCCTTTCCCTTCTCCAGGGGATCTTCCCAACCCAGGGATCCAACCCAGGTCTCCCGCATTACAGGTGGATTCTTTACCAACTGAGCCACAAGGGAAGCCCTCAGAACCTTACAGGCTGTGCTAAATAGAAGTGGTGAGAGTGGGTATCCTGTTTTACTCCTCATCTAATAAGGAAAGCATTCAGTCTTTCATCAGTCAGCACGACGTTAGCGGATAATTTTTCACTGATGCACTGATCAGACTGAGGCAATTCTCTTCAAGCCTAGCTTGCTGAGAGGTTGTTTTTTTTTTTTTTTTTTTTTTAAGCATAAATGAGTGTCAGGTCTTGCCCAGTGCTCTTTCTGTATATACTGAATTGGATCATACAGTTTCTACTTTTTGTATGTTAATGTTTTATATTTCATTAATCAAGCTTTGAATGTTAAATCATCCTTGAATTCCTGGGATAAATCTCAGGAAGTATTATCCTTTTCATATATTGTGGAATTTGCTAAAAACAAAGATCTTTTGCATGTATTTCATGAAGGATATTTGTGTCATTTTCTTTTCTTATAATGTCCCTTTCTGGGTTTGGTATCCTGCAGGCCTTAGAGAATACATTGAAGAATGATCCTTTCTCTCCCATTTTCTGGAAAAATTTATATGAAACTGGCATTAGTTCTTCCTCAAATGGTATAAATTGGTAGAACTTACCAGTTAAGTCAGCTAGCCCTGGAATTTTCTTTGTGGAAAGGTTTATAAGTTCAATTTCTTTTACTAGAGAGAGGCCTATTCAGATGATCTATTTCTTCTTGAGTTCATTTTAGAAGTTTGTGAATCCAACAACATGTAAAAAAGATTATACACCACGACCAAGTTGGATTCATCTCAGAGTCACAAGGATGGCTCGGCACACACAAATCAATCAATATGATACACCACATCAACAAAGGAAAGTAAAAAATCACATGATCATCTCAACAGATGCAGAAAAAGCACTTGATGAAATTCAACATTCATTCACGATTAAAAACTCTTACCAAAGTGATTATAGAGGCTATTTATGACAAACCCACAGCTGACATAGTACTCAATGGTGAAAAGTGGAAAACCTCCCCACTAATATCTGGAACTAGACAAGAATGCCCATTCTCACCACTTCTATTGAACATAGTACTGGAAGTCCTAGCTGCAGCTACCAGGAAAGAAAAATAAATTAAAAGTATCCAAATTGGAAGGGAAGAGGCAAAATTGTCATTATATGCAGATAACATAATACCATATATTTAAAAACCTAAAAACTCCACACAAAAACTAACAGAACTGATAAACAAGTTCAGCAAGGTAGTAGGATACAAGATTAACATATAGAAACTGGTTTTATTTCTTTACAGTAACAATGAAATGTCAGAAAGGGAAAGGAAAAAGGCAATTCCTTTTTTAAAAAGGAATTTCATCAAAAAAAGATAAAAATACTTAGAATAAACCTGACCAAGGAGGTGGGAGATTTATATGCTGAGAACTATAAAACATTGTTACAGGAAACTGAAGATGATTTAAAGAAATGAAAAAATATCCTATTTTTATTGGATTAGAAGAATTAATATTGTTAAGATAGCCATACTACTAAAAGCAATTTACAGATTTAATATGATCCCCACCAAATTACTCATGATATTTTTCACAGAACTGGAACAAATAAACCTAAAATTTATATGGAAGTATAAAGATTCCTAAGCAATCCTGAGGGAAAAGAACAAAGCAGAAGACATAAGACTTCAGAAAATAACTATAAAGCTACCATAATCAAAACAGTATGGGGAACTCTCCTGGTGGTCAAGCAGTTAAGACCCTGCTCTCCCAATCCACGGGGCCTGGGTACAATCCCTGGTCAGGGAACTAGATCCTACATGCTGCAACTAAAGATCGCATGCCACAGCTAAAGATCCTGCATGCTACAACTAAAGGTCCCGTATGCTGCAACAAAGCTCAAGATCCCGTGTGCTGCAACTAAGACCCAGCGTAGCCAAAGAAATAAATTAATTAAAACAAAATATTTTTAAGAAATCAGCCTGGTATTAGCACAAAAACAGACATATGAGTCAATGAAACAGAATAGATAGCCCAGAAATAAATACGCATACCTATGGACAAAAGAGGTAAGACTATACATACAATGGGGGAAAGACAGTCTCTTCAGCAAGTGGTGTTCGGAAAGTTGGACAGCCACATGTAAATCAATGCAGTTAGAACATATCCTTACATGATACACAATAATAAACTCAAAAATGCTTAAAGACTTAAATACAAGACATGAGACCATAAAATTTCTAGAAGATAAGATAGGCAAAACAGTCTCTGACGTAAATCATATCAATGTCAATCTCCCAAGACAACAGACACAAAAGCAAATATGAATAAATGGTGAGAGTTGGACTGTGAAGAAAGCTGAGCACCAAAGAATTGATGCTTTTGAACTGTGGTGTTGGAGAAGACTCTTGAGAGTCCCTTGGACTGCAAGGAGATCCAACCAGTCCATTCAAAAGGAGATCAGTCCTGGGTGTTCATTGGAAGGAATGATGCTAAAGCTGAAACTCCAGTACTTTGGCCACCTCATGGGAAGAGTTGACTCGTTGGAAAAGACTCTGATGCTGGGAGGGATTGGGGGCAGGAGGAGAAGGGGACGACAGAGGATGAGATGGCTGGATGGCATCACTGACTCAATGGACGTCTCAGTGAACTCCGGGAGTTGGTGATGGACAGGGAGGCCTGGCGTGCTGCGATTCATGGGGTCGCAAGCAACTGAACTGACTGACTGACTGAATCAAACTTATAAACTTTTGCACAGCAAAGGAAGCCATAAACAAAATTAAAAGAAAACCTATGGACTGGGAGAAAAAAAATATTTGCAAATGATGCGACCAACAAGGGCTTAATTTCCAAAATATACAAACAGCTCACACAACTCAATAACAAAAAACAAACAACCCAATTAAAAAATTGGCAGAAGACCCAAATAGACATCAGGGGCTTCCTGGGTGGTGCTAGTGGTAAAGAACTCGCCTGCCAATATAGGAGACATAAGAGATGCAGGTTTGATCCCTAGGTCGGAAAGAGTCTCTGGAGGAGGGCACGGCCACCAACTCCAGTATTCTTGCCTGGAGAATCCCATGGACAAGAGTTGGACACTACTGAAGCGACTTAGCATGGATACATGCAGATAGACATTTCTCCAAAGAAGACATACAGATGATCAACATCATTAATTATTAGAGAAATGGAAGTCAAAACTATAATGAGGGACCACCTCACACTGGCCAGAATGGCCACCATTAAAAAGTCTACAAATAACAAATGCCGGAGAGGGTGTGGAGAAAAGGGAATCCTCTTACACTGTTGGTGAGAATGTAAATTGATGTGGCCACTATGGAAAACAATATGAAGTTTTCTAAAAAGACTAAAAATAAAGTTGCCACAGGATCCAGCAATCCCACTCCTGGACACATATCCAAAAGAAACTGTATTTCAAAGAGATACATGCACTCCAAAGTTCATAGCAGCACTATTTACAATAGCCAAGACATGGAAACAATCTACATGTCCATTGACAGATGAATGAATAAAGATGCGGTACATATACACACAGTGGAATATTACTTGGCCATAAAAAAGAGTGAAATAATGCCATTTGCAGTTACATAGATGGATCTACAGATTATCATATTAAATGAAGCCAGAAAGAGAAAGACAAAAACCATGTATCACTTTATATGTGGAATTTTAAGTATGACACAGGGAACCTATCTGTGAAACAAAAAGACTCAGAGACACAGAGAACAGACTTGTGGTTGCCAGGGGGCAGGGAGTGCAGGGGAGGATGGCGTTGGAAGTTTGCGGTTAGCAGATGCAAACTATTGTCTATAGAAAGGATACACAACAGGCCCTGCTGTATACGCAGGGAACCATATTCAGTACCCTATAATAAACCATAACAGAAAAGAAAATATGAGTAGTTTGAGTCTTTCAAGGAATTTGTTTGAAGTTACTGGCATAAATTTGTTCATTAATTTCTCTTATTATCCTTTCAATGTTTATAGGATCTATAGTGATGTCCACTCTCTCATTCCTGATGCTAGAAATTTGTGTCTTCTCTCTTTTCTCCCCCCTGACCAGTCTGGCTACTGATTCATCAATTTTACTAAGTCTCAAAAAACCACTTTCTGATTGTACTAGTTTTCTCTGTTGGTTTCTCTGTTAGTTTTGTCTGTTTCTCTGTTGGTTACCCATCATCTATTTCTTTAACTTCAGCTCAGATATTTATTTCCTTTCTTTTGCACATCAATTAATTATGTGAAAAAGTGTTAACCTCACTGTTCATTAACTCATTCACTTATTCATTTAATAAATATTCTCTGAACATCTACCATAGGTCAGGCACTGGAATCAGCAGTGGGCAAAAAGGTACAGTCCTTTTCCTCATAGAACTAATAGGAGTCACTTACAATTTCTTATAGTGGAACAGATTGTTCATTAATCAAATGACACCAATGAATAAACATTTATAAGTTGAACATACATAGTTTTATGAAGAAATGATAACTAAAGACTTAATAAATAAAGTGATGACTACTAGTAAGTCAGTGAAAAAATTTTACAGGCAATTTTATGGTATAGCATAAAAACTGGTACAAAGGTTTTGGCAAATAATTTTGTAATATACATCAAAAGCCTTAAAAGTGTTAATAGCCTTTGACTCAATACATTTCCTTTCATGCTTTGTTCCTAAGAAAATGAAAAGAAATGCAAAGATTTATAGTCAAGAACATTTATCACAATACCATTTGAATAGTTTAAAAAGTGTTGTATAAACTGTGATACATACATGTGATATTATCAGACATTAAAATGTTTTTGATAAAGTTTAAATGACACAGGAAAATGCTCATGATTTTATGTTACACTGTGCTTAGTTGCTCAGTCGTGTCTGACTCTTCGCGACCCCATGGACTGTAGCCCACCAGGCTCTTCCATCCATGGGGATTCTCCAGGCAAGAATACTTGAGTGGGTTGCCACACCCTCCTCCAGGGGATCTTCCCAACCCGGGATCGAATCCAGGTCTCTTGCATTGTGGGCAGATTCTTTACCATCTGAGCCACCAGGGAAGCCTTTTATGTTACACTATAGACCATGAACTCCTTATTGCCAAATTCAGACTTAAATTGAAGAAAGTAGGGGAAACCACTAGACCATTCAGGTATGACCTAAATCAAATCCCTTATGATTATACAGTGGAAGTGAGAAATAGATTTAAGGGCCTAGATCTGATAGATAGAGTGCCTGATGAACTATGGAATGAGGTTCGTGACATTGTACAGGAGACAGGGATCAAGACCATTCCCATAGAAAAGAAATGCAAAAAAGCAAAATGGCTGTCTGGGGAGGCCTTACAAATAGCTGTGAAAAGAAGAGAAGCAAAAAAGCAAAGGAGAAAAGGAAAGATATAAACATCTGAATGCAGAGTTCCAAAGAATAGCAAGAAGAGATAAGAAAGCCTTCTTCAGCGATCAATGCAAAGAAATAGAGGAAAACAACAGAATGGGAAAGACTAGGGATCTCTTCAAGAAAATCAGAGATACCAAAGGAACATTTCATACAAAGATGAGCTTCATAAAGGACAGAAATGGTATGGACCTAACAGAAGCAGAAGATGTTAAGAAGAGATGGCAAGAATACATAGAAGAACTGTACAAAAAAGATCTTCACGACCCAGATAATCACGATGATGTGATCACTGACCTAGAGCCAGACATCCTGGAATGTGAAGTCAAGTGGGCCTTAGAAAGCATCACTACGAACAAAGCTAGTGGAGGTGATAGAATTCCAGTTGAGCTATTCCAAATCCTGAAAGATGATGCTGTGAAAGTGCTGCACTCAATATGCCAGCAAATTTGGAAAACTCAGCAGTGGCCACAGGACTGGAAAAGGTCCGTTTTCATTCCAATCCCAAAGAAAGGCAATGCCAAAGAATGCTCAAACTACCACACAATTGCACTCATCTCACACGCTAGTAAAGTAATGCTCAAAATTCTCCAAGCCAGGCTTCAGCAATATGTGAACTGTGAACTTCCTGATGTTCAAGCTGGTTTTAGAAAAGGCAGAGGAACCAAAGATCAAATTGGCAACATCCGCTGGATCATGGAAAAAGCAAGAGAGTTCCAGAAAAGCATCTATTTCTGCTTTATTGACTATGCCAAAGCCTTTGACTGTGTGGATCACAATAAACTGTGGAAAATTCTGAAAGAGATGGGAATACCAGAACACCTGATCTGCCTCTTGAGAAACCTGTATGCAGGTCAGGAAGCAACAGTTAGAACTGGACATGGAACAACAGACTGGTTCCAAATAGGAAAAGGAGTTCGTCAAGGCTGTATATTGTCACCCTGTTTTTTTAACTTATATGCAGAGTACATCATGAGAAATGCTGGACTGGAAGAAACACAAGCTGGAATCAAGATTGCCGGGAGAAATATCAATCACCTGATATGCAGATGACACCACCCTTATGGCAGAAAGTGAAGAGGAACTCAAAAGCTTCTTGATGAAGGTGAAAGTGGAGAGTGAAAAAGTTGGCTTAAAGCTCAACATTCAGAAAACGAAGATCATGGCATCCGGTCCCACCACTTCATGGGAAATAGATGGGGAAACAGTGGAAACAGTGTCAGACTTGATTTTTCTGGGCTCCAAAATCACTACAGATGGTGACTGCAGCCATGAAATTAAAAGACGCTTACTCCTTGGAAGGAAAGTTATGACCAACCTAGATGGCATATTCAAAAGCAGAGACATTACTTTGCCAACAAAGATTCGTCTAGTCAAGGCTATGGTTTTTCCTGTGGTCATGTATGGATGTGAGAGTTGGACTGTGAAGAAGGCTGAGCGCCAAAGAATGGATGCTTTTGAACTGTGGTGTTGGAGAAGACTCTTGAGAGTCCCTTGGACTGCAAGGAGATCCAACCAGTCCATTCTGAAGGAGATCAGCCCTGGGATTTCTTTGGAAGGAATGATGCTAAAGCTGAAACTCCAGTACTTTGGCCACCTCATGGGAAGAGTTGACTCATTGGAAAAGACTCTGATGCTGGGAGGGATTGGGGGCAGGAGGAGAAGGGGACGACAGAGGATGAAATGGCTGGATGGTATCACTGACTCGATGGATGTGAGTCTGAGTGAACTCCGGGAGTTGGTGATGGACAGGGAGGCCTGGCGTGCTGTGATTCATGGGGTCACAGAGTCGGACAAGACTGAGCAACTGATCTGATCTGATCTGATCTGATCTCAACTCTATAAAAATATATACATATGCATTAAAAAGAAAGACCAGGAGAAATGTAGCAAACCAGTATTAACAATGGTTATTGGTGGGTAACAAGATTACAGATCATTTCATTTCATGCACTTTCATTTCTATACTATTCGGTTTTCTACAATGAGTCTATATTACTTTTGCAATTAGAAAAAGGTTAAAAATAAATATATACGTACATAATCATGAACTAGTTGCTCTGGATAATGGCAGAAGTAAAATAGAATAAAGAACTATGTGGGAGGTGCCCAGTGTTTGGAGAAGAAAATAATCAGAGAACCTGCTGGGAACAATATGTGTTGCTTTTGATGTCTATATCAGACATACAAGATACAGGCAAACAAAGCCAGTTTGTTTGGGAAGTGACTATGAGCTTCCAGGTAATGCAGGAATTTGGGGAGATTGGGAGCAAATGAATAACTGTGAAGAGGGCAAGCTATATGCTCCATGGACCACAGCATCTCCCTCACCATCTCTCATCTCTTCGAGTCATGTGGACGTCCTTACTGTTCCTGAACACTGCCAGACATCAGTTTCTGCCTCAGGACCCTTGCACCAGTGCTGTTTCCTCTGCTTCAAAAGTCTCCTCCTTCTCTCACCTCCTTCAAGTCTTTGACCAAATGGGACTTTCTTGTTGAGATCTGTAATCCTCTGTCACTCTGCTCCAATAGGTTGTATGCTCCATAAGGACAGGAGGTCCTTGGTCTGTTGTATTAGCTGCATTCCCAGTGTCTACAAAAGTATCTGGGATATTGTAGGTGACCAATAGGTATTTGTTGAATAAATAAATGGTTATTGGTATTACTCTTAATTAAGTGCTTTCTGAAAGTTTAGATGTGTAAACATTGCCCACTAAGAACAAGGAGTCACTAAGAGTAGAAGACAGCTCATGGACCCTCCTCGATGCTTCTTCCTGCCAGGCTGTTTAAACACATCCCCCCAGGAGGATCTCAGTTGAGACATTCAGCCAGTTACAAACTCAACCAATGATCCTTCCAGCACACATTTCTCCGTCTGGTCTACAGGGCACAGGGATCTCTTTAGGAACCGATAGACTGTCTATTAGAGTCTAGAGAGTGGCTCCCACATTTTCTATGCCTGGCTAGTCTACTAAATGAAATAAAATTATTCTGCTATGACTCATTCTTAGTGACCAAGAAAATGTGAGATGCTTAATTTGATCTGTTGGTCTCAAAGTACAAGAAAGTGGTGATCAGCTCAGTGTAAGGACTCACTTTCTAAGAGGCAGAGCTGTACAAAGTGGAATGCACTGCAGGGGTTGTAGTGAGTGTCCTGTCACTAGGGGTATTCAAGTGGAGGCTGGATGATGACATGGTGAGGATACTATAGGACCGGTGGTTGGGCTAGAAGTAGGTTGAACCTGAAGGCCTCTTCCAATTGGGTCTTTTTTTTTTTTTAATCATTTATTTTCTTTTCCATTATAGTTTAACACAGGATATTAAATAGAGTTCCCTGTGCTATACACAAGAACTTTGCTGTTTATCCATTCTATATATAGTAGTTTGCATCTGCTAGTCACAGACTCACAACACACCCCTCCCCAGCCCTCCCTCCCCCTTGGCAACCATAACTCTGTTCTCTATATCTGTGAGTTTGTTTCTGTAGATAAGGTCATTTGTGTCATATTTCAGATTCCACATATAATTGCTATCATATGGTATATATCTTTCCATTTCTGACTTACTTCACTTAGTATGATAATCTCTAGGTCCATCCATCTTGCTGTAAGTAGCATTATTTCATTCTTTCTTATGGCTGAGAAATATTCCATCGTATACACGCACCACATCTTCCTTATCCATTCATCTGTCGATGGACAGTTAGGTTGTTTCAACATCTTGGCTATTGTGGATACATGAACATAGGGGTGCATGTATCTTTTAAAATTATAGTTGTGTTTGGATATATGCCCAGGAGTGGGATTGCTAGATCATACGGCAACTCTATTTTACCAACCAAGAGTCTTTGATTCATGCACACAAGTCTCACGTTGTAGACTGTAGGAAGTGGCACGTTGCAGAATGTAAGTGGCACATTACAGATGGCAGGACGATACTGGGGCTCAGCAGGCTAATGAAAAGCCATCTAGGAAACTCAAAGACTGATCTCTTCTATTTCATCTACTGTATGATGTGCCTGTGTGCTCAGCTGCGTCCGATTCTGTGATCCCGTGGACTGTATTCTGCCAGACTCCCAGGAAGATTCCACGTGGCATGGAGCAACTCAGCCTGTGGGCCACAACTATTGAGCCTCTGCTCTAGAGCCCGGGAGCCACAACTACTAAAGCCTGCAGGCCTAGAGCCTCTGCTCTGCAACAAGAGAAGCCACTGCGATGAGAAGCCCTCGTACCACAACTGGAGAAGAACTCCCGCTGTCTGCAACTAGAGAAAAGTCCACGCAGCAATGAAGACCCAGCACAGGGTCTTCTACATAAATATTTATGTATTTTAAAACACATAAATATTTTTTAAAAAGTGATTGCCAGGGGCAAGGGGTAGGGAAAGTGGAGGAGGGGCAAATTACTGTTTAATGGACAGAGTTTCAGTTTAGGGAGATGAAAAGTTCTGGAGCTGGTTGTACAACAACACGAATGCATTTGACGGCACTGAACTGCACACTTAAAAATGGTTACAATGATAAAGCTCATATTATGCATACTTTACCACAATAAAAAAAAAAGTCTTGCCAATATTTTGCAAATTGACGGCACCTGCATATTTATAGCCTTCTCCCGTCTAGAAAATATTCGGATAGATTTGTATGGGATGCTTTAGGGTAAGGAACTGATATAAAAGGTGGTGTTTTTTTGAATGCTACTTGAACATAAAGCTCTATTATGTACAGTCTGGCTTCATCATAAATTAATCATGCTTGGTATATTATTAGATTGACTAGTCTACTTTTTTAGATAATAATTGTATACTTACTAATTGGATTAGCTTTCAAATATATTTCTGATTAAAAATAGAGACTCAAAATTAAAGAACTAAGTTTTTCTTTTATTTCATCTTTTGCAAGTTAATGAGGAATGGAAAGAGATTGTTTTAAATCTCTCAACATCAGAGCAGCGGCCAGGCTCTGGCTTGGCTGGACGCCACCATGACCCCTCACGAATCACTAACAGGACCCCTGCCTTGATATCTGAGCTCCCACCTCCATCCTGTGTGTGTGTCCTCTTAACCGTTCCTGTTTCTCAGCTTGCATTCCTGTTTTTGTCACAGATCTGGAACATTCCCAAGTATCTCGGTTCTTACAACCAAACTGCCTATCACCCATGCTCACAGCCCCCCGAGTCCTTTGGCGGCCTCTGCTTTCGTGGCAGTCCCCTCCCCAGGTTGGGCTTCCTGCCCTGCCCCAAGCACAGCAAGAAGGGGATCCTTCTAGGGCACACATCTACCACAGGCTGACTGCCTAGCTACTCTTCTTGGCCCACACACGCGGGTGGTCCCCTTCTGGGTCTTGACTCCAACAAGGCCGAGAGACAGCTGACCTGCCGACCTCCGCGCCTAGCCGGTGAGACCTCCCAGCCGGACAGTCCCTGCCACCCCTTCCCACCACCCCTGACTTTCAGCTGAACGCCTCTCCCAGGCCCCCTGCGCTGCGCTGTCTACTTCTATCTAGGGCCTCCTTGTTTCTGCTTCCCTGGGGCTTGTCATTCTCCACGTCCTGGGAGATTCTGGGCTACGGGGCATGCTGATGGTGAGGCTCTGGGGCCAGGGGCTGGGGTGAGGTCAAGTGAGCCTGGCCCGGGAAGGCGTTCTGTAGGGGCAGGAAGGAGACTGGATGGCATCCATGCCTTCCTCCAGGCCTCATCCCAGGGTGGCAGCAGCGTCCCCACCTCTTCTAATCCAACTGGCCTCCTCCTTCCCTTAACTCCTGCTGAGAGTCTTGTCTGCGTCACCCTGGGAGCTTTCAGTCATGTAACACCTTGCCGGTGACTGAGCTGCTCCACCCGGCTTGTGTTCCCAACCAACCTCCAGTGGAAGGCTTGAATTTTGAATTTTTTATGCCCTATTAAACTCAGCCCAGGCATGTGGTATGTGCTCAGTTCAGTTCAGTCGATCAGTTGTGTCTGACTCTTTGCAACTCCATGGACTGCAGCACGCCAGGCCTCCCTGTCCATCACCAAGTCCCAGAGCCTGCTCAAACTCATGTCCATCGAGTTGGTGATGCCATCCAACCATCTCATCCTCTGTCATCCCCTTCTCCTTCTGCCTTCAATCTTTCCCAGCATCAGGGTTTTTTCCAATGAGACGATTCTTTGAATCAGGTAGCCAAAGTACTGGAGTTTCAGCTTCAGCATCAGTCCTTCCAATGAATATTCAAGTATATGCTCAGTAAGTTCGGATTTAAAGCCTTTGAAGCCAGTGTCATGCCTTAAAAGAATTGCTTGGCACCAGGCCATGAGCCAAATGGTTTAGATGAATGCTCTCATTTAGTCTTCAAGACAACACTATGAAATAGGCGGTAATACCTCCCCTATATCAGTTGAGGCAACTGAGCCATCAGTGACTTACCCAAGATCACCCAGCAAAAACAGATGATCTGGGGTTGGAAGTGTCCTTGGTGCCAATGGCCTCCACTTTGATGGACAGAACTGACTCATCAGCCCAGCAACCACAACTCCCTGAATGCCACCTTGGCCTAGGCTGCTGGCTTATAGCTTCACAAAGGAAGGGAGACTAGGGACAGCCCAGTCCATTCACACAGTCATTGATTCTTTCAATAAGCAACTGTAAGCCAGTCAGGTGCCAGGCGTGGCACTGAGTCTGTCTGGCTGATATTTTTGCACATCTTACCTCCTCCCAGCCACCTCCACCTCACTCTTCTTCACATGGTGAAGGGTGGCTCTGCCTTCAAGACTCAGCCAAGATATCTTCTCTAGGAAGGACCTGGCCTTCTTCATTGCTGCTGGCATGTGGTTTGGGCTCCAGAAATCCATGCTTTGACTTCCTGTGTCCCTTATAGTTCCATCCTCCACCCCTGACGCCAGCTCTGATGTTTGTTTGAGATGTAGGGATTGAAGAGCCCCCAGTCTTCCCAGGTGGCTCAGTGGTAGAGAATCAACCTGCTAATGCAGGAGACTCAGGTTCGATTCCTGGGTCAGGAAGAGCCCCTAAAGAAGAAAATGGCAACCCACTCCAGAGGAGTGGAGCCTGGCAGGCTACAGTCCACGGGGCTGCAAAAGAGTCGGACACGACTGAGAGACTGAGCACATGACAAGCAGAGGGACTGAAGAGCAAGGTGATGTTTCAGGAGTTTGGGAGGATGCTTTTTAAAACTATGCAGGCACATCCTGCTTTACATAATACATGTTTTTAGAAAGGTTGTGTGTACGTGACCTTTTTGTGAATTGAAATCTTGTTTTCCAATTGATGTATGCTTCAGAGGTGACATTCTAAATTGCTGTTAAACTTCACTCTTTTAAAATGCTGGGTCCTAGTACTTTAAAAACAAACTTCTCTCAAGTGAACTTTCCTATAGCATGATGATTATCCACATACAATCCCTTGAATGTTCTGACATAGCTTCACATTAAAAAAAAATGCTTTTGGAATCCTTTGGCAAAATGAGCGACAACCCTCAGTTTATAAATTGGTCACATGTGGGAAGGTCAAATTAATTGTGATGTGGATGTGTATGCTTGCGTGCTCAGTCGCTTCAGTTGTCTCCGACGCTGCAATCCCATGGATTGTAGCCCACCAGGCTCCTCTGTCCATGGGGATTCTCCAGGCAAGAGTACTGGAGTGGGTTGCCAAGGTCTTCTCCAGGGGATATTCCCACCCCAGGGATTGAGCCTGTGTCTCCTGCATTGCAGGCAGATTCTCTACCACTGAGCCACTGGGGAAGCCCTGTGGATGTGTATAGTTAGAATCAAATAGAATGAAATAGCTTAAACAAAGACTGAGCAGTTTCACTGCAAAATGCCCTCCACCTACCCCTCCCCCACCCAGGGGCAACCACAGTTAACTCCTTCTGGCTCGGAGATTTTCCTTTACTTGTGTGAAGTCCGAGCTGAAGCCCACAAGCCACAAAGCCTCAGTGAAAGAATTTCTTAAGACCTGTTAATACCGGTGGGCACAGCCAGGCTGAGCCAGCATGAAGTAATACGATCTGATCGCCAGCATCCTCTGCAAATGCCGGAGGAGCGCTCCCACACGTGGCCTCTGATAATAGATACATACCATTGTCAGATGCTGGGAAGGGTGACATTGAGCTCAAGTGGGCTGTGGTCTTAGGACAAGTTAAGAAAGGCTTGACAGAGGAGGAACAGGGGCAGAAGGCGTAAGGTCCCCCAACTCCAGCACATAATCCTATGCTACTCTTTGCTTGGAAGATTTCCACGGCTGGGGTGCCTAGCAATAGCAATCAAAAATGTGCACGTAACTTACTTGCACATGTTTTCTTATCTGGGTTCAGAGCAAATCCTTTTGGGCACCGGCAAAGGTAGGAGCCGTCAGCATTTACACACTCGTGTTCACATCCGTGGTTTTCTGAGGCGCAGTAGTCCACAGCTGTAAAGATGAAAACACAAGAGTTTAAGTAGAAACACAAACAGAGGTAAAGGGCATAGTAGATTGGAAGCACACCTACAACAAATATAAGCAAAGATTAATACCGTTGCCCCCAAAAGAGGATGGATAAATAAATATGAAACCAAAACTTTCCTCTTGAGAAAAAAATCAGGAGTCAGGATCAGACAATTCATACCAGAAAGTACTAAAGAACATAAGAACAATTGAAAGCACGGAGTCCTAACCACTGGACTGCCAGGGAATTCCCTGCTGCTGCTGCTAAGTCTCTTCAGTCGTGTCCGACTCTGTGCAACCCCATAGACGGCAGCCCACCAGGATCCGCCGTCCCTGAGATTCTCCAGGCAAGAACACTGGAGTGGGGCGCCACTGCCTTCCCTAACAATTGTATTTAAAAGTTAAAGAAATGCAAATCAAAACAATCACAAGGCAAACTTAGTAAACTGCAAAATTAAAGACAAGATAAAATCCAGTGGTGGCAAGGCAGCAGGGAAACAAAGTCAGACTTATTTAAAGTGGGTGGCATTATAAACCGATAAAAACTCTTCTGGAAGGACATTTGACAATATTCACTCTGGAACTGTGACCCCAAAACATAATTGAAAAAAGGGGTAAATTAATTATATGAAATAAGCTATTTATAACAGTATCATTCACAAGTGACTAAAAAATTCTGGAAAATAAGATGAACACTTAATAAGGATAAATGGTTTAGTAGCTCATTAATCCTACAAACATTCACCGTCTACCTACTCTGGGCCCCACCCTATTTTAGGTGCTGAAGATGGAACAAATAACAAAACAGATGAAAACTCCAGTCCTTGAGAAGCTTACATTTGGATGCTGGTGGTAGATAAAAAAGAAAATAAGTAAGTAAAGAACATAGCCTCTGAGAAGGTAGAGAGTGTTTTGGAGAAAAGTAAAATGGTGAAAAGGAAAAGAGACTGTCGGCGGGGCGAGAGAAAGGGTGTGATGTAACAGCAGTGGTGAGGAAAGGCCCACCAGGAAGGCGACAGTTGGCAGAGCCCGGAGGATAACTGGGAGGGAGCACTAACTGGGAGGGAGCACCAACTGGGAGGGAGCACCAACTGGGAGGGAGCACCCCCGGCAAAGGGAACGACAGCAGAGGCAGAGGCCTAGAGATGGAAATATGCCTGTGAGCTGGAGAATCAGCGAGGAGGCCAGCGTCACTGGAGAGAGAATGCAGGTCAGGAGGGACCGTGGGGCCATTGCCAGGACTTTGGCTTTTACTCTGAGTGGGCAGGCTGTAAACCCCCCAGGGGGAGGGTTTTGAACAAAGAAATCGAGAAGAGACCATAGAATCAGATGGGACTAGAACACCAGCTTCCCTGGTAGTCCAGTGGTTAAGAATTTACCTTCCAGTGCAGGGGAGCTAAGTCACTTCAGTCGTGTCTGACTCTTTGTGACTCTACAGACTGTAGTCCGCCAGGCCCCTCTGTCCATAGGATTCTGGACCAGATTCAGGCAAGAATACAGAAGTGGGCTGCCATGCCCTCCTCCAGGGGAATCTTCCCAACCCAGGGATTGAACCCACATCTCTTACATCCCCTGCATTGGTAGGCAGGTTCTTTACCACTAGCGTCACCTGGGAAGTCCAAGATCCCACATGCCACAGGGTGACTAAGCCCACACACTGCAACAAAGACCTAGCACAGCCAGAAGAAAACACAGAAGGAAAACCAGTTAGGCGGTTACTATAATAACCCTTGTGAGGAAAGGGTGGGAGAGACTTAAGCCGGCACAGCGTGGGAAGGAGGCGGGGAGGAGAGAAAGGCGCGGCGCTCTGGGTGCTTCTCGTGGACTTGCGTGTCCCCACTCTTGGTGGAGTCCTGAGCCCGGGTACCTGTGAATGTGATCTTATTTGGAAACTGGTGTCTCTGCAAATACAATCAAGTTAAGATGAGGTCATCCGTCTGGGGCCTAATCCAGGGTGAGTGAGTGAAAGCCGCTCAGTCGTGTCCGACTCTTTGCGACCTCATGGACTATACAGTCCATGGAATTCTCCAGGCCAGAATACTGGAGTGGGTCGCCTTTTCCTTCTCCAAATTCAGGGTGACTGGTGTCCTTATAGGAAGAGAAGAACGCCGCACGAAGACAGACGAGAGCAAGCAGCCGCGGCTCAGGAGTGCCGAGGACCAACAGCCACCGTCAGCAGCAAGGAAGGAGTCTCCCTCACGGGTTTCCCAGGGCTCACGGCCCTGCCAGCACTTTGTCAGACTTCTGCCTCCCAGAGCTAGGAGACAATGCAGTTCCGTGGTTACCAGTCACCTGGTTTGTGGTTCTCTGTTCTGGCAACCCTAGGGGACAGTACACCAGGTTGAAAGGGGGCCAGTCAGATTCCTTTCAGATTAGAGGTGAAGGGAGAAAGAGAGGGATTCAGGCTGACTCAGGGATGAGGAAGGTGCAAGTGGGGTGGGTTTTGTAGGGCATACTCAGGAGTTCCATTTGAGGCAGTAGGTAGTTATTAGTAGCATAACATAACTGTAAATAGGAGAACAAAATTTGGTGAAAAAAGTAGATTTGAAAATTGTATATTTACAGTGATTAGATCCACTTTCAATAGAGCTCTAAGGCAAAACCTGAAAATTAAAAATAAAAATGCTTTGCTTCCTGTGTTAAGGTGGTAGGATTATGGATTTTTTTTTTCCCTTAAAAATGTTTCCCTCTAAATAACGATTTAGGCTATCTGAATACCGAAAAATTTGTAAATAATAACAAGGAAATCGAATCTTCAAATTAACGCACATGTACAGTTTTAAAAAGCAAAACCAGGCATTGAGAAAATAATGACATACAAACACAGTAATCAAAAGGCACAAAGGGAAAAGTTAAAGATTTTTAAAGGCTGGTAACATGTGTTGAGTTTATTCTTTTGCTCCCAGGCTTCATTAAGTTTCTGCTAAGGTGTTGTTTTCTCTAATGTCCCTCCCTACAGAGTTCTAATAAAGCCTGATACTTGTGGTTTTAACACACAAGCCGTTTTGGTGGGAACAGTGCATCCACACAGTCTCAGGATCTGAATGTCATGGACGTCAGCCAGCTGCTGGACTTGAGTCACAATATAAACACTGAGCTAGCACCAGATCTTTCTAAAAGTTAATGTATCAGCTTTTAAGAACTAATGTATCATTAAATGAATAGCTGGGGACACTCAGGGCACAGAGGTCAAGGACATCAAGCCCTGACACGTGCCCCAGGCTGCAAGTCACAGGACGGCCTTGCTGTAGCCCACACTAGCCTGTATTAGCAGGAGACACTCCCACCTCCTCACCCTGAGCCTGAACTGCTGTCGTGAAAATCTCCTAACCCTGGATATGGTTGTCTGCTGTCAGTTGGGCCCACTTTGGGTCACCCACTTGTTAGTAATTGGGTGATAGTAATGAGTGTAATCGGAGAAGGCAATGGCAACCCACTCCAGTGTTCTCGCCTGGAAAATCCCATGGACAGGGGTGCCTGATGGGCTGCGGTCTATGGGGTCGCACGGAGTCGGACACAACTGAAGCAACTTAGCAGCAGCAGCAGCAGCAGTAATGAGTGTAATTGCATTCATCTCCCACGCTAGTCAGGTCATGCTTAAAATGCTAGGCTTCAGCATTATGTGAACCGAGAACTTCTAGATATCCAAGCTGGGTTTGGAAAAGGAAGATGAACCAGAGATCCAACTGCCAACATTCACTGGATTATAGAGAAAGCAAGGGAATTTCAGAAAAACATCTATCTCTGTTTCATCAACTATACTAAAGCCTTTGACTATGAGGTTCATGACAAACTGTGGAAAGCTCTTAGAGAGATGGGAAAACCAGACCATCTTACCTGTCTCCTGAGAAACCTGTATGTGGGTCAAGGAGCGACAGTTAGAACCCTGTATGGAACAACTGACTGGTTCAGGATTGAGAAAGGTGTACGACTGGGCTGTCTGCTGTCACCCTGTTAGTTTAACCTATATGCTGAGCACATCATGAGAAATGCTGGGCTGGATGAGTTACAAGCTGGAATCAAGACAGGAGGGAAAAAAAAAAAACAAAAAACAACCACAGATATGCGATGATACCACTCTAATGGCAGAAAGTGAAGAGGAACTAAAGTGCCTCTTAATGAGGATGAAGGAGGACAGTGAAAGAGCCAGCTTAAGACTAAATATTTTTTAAAAACTAAGATCGTGGCATCTGGCCCCATTACTTCATGGCAAATAGAAGGGGAAAAGGTGGAAGTAGTGACAGATTTCCTCTTCTTGGGCTCTAAAGTCACTGCGATGGTAACTGTAGCCATGAAATCAGAAGGCGATTACTTCTCGGCAGGAAACCTAGACAGTGTGTTGAAAAGCAGAGACATTACTCTGCTGACAAAGGTCAGTATAGTCAAGGCTATGGTCTTCCCAGTGGTCACATACAGTTGTGAGAGCTGGACCATAAAGAAGGCAGAACGCCAAAGAACTGATGTCTTCAAACTGTAGTGCTGGAGAAGACTCCTGAGAGTCTCTTGGACAGCAGGGAGATCAACCAGCCAATCTTAAGGGAAATCAACCCTGAATATTCACTAGAAGGACTGGGGCTGAAGCTGAAGCTCCAGAATTTTGCTCATCTGATATGAACAGACGACTCATTGGAAAAGTCCCTGATGCTGGGAAAGATTGAAGGCAGGAGGAGAAGAGGGCATCAGAGGATGAGATGGCTGGAAGGCATCACCGATGCAAGGAACATGAACTTGGCAAACTTCCGAAGATGGTGAGGGACAGGGAGGCCTGGCGTGCTGCAGTCCATGGGGTCACAAAGAGTCGGACACGACTGGGAGACCGAACAACAACTCCCCACCTCCAACCTCCTCACCCTGAGCCCCAGCTGCTGTCTTGAAAATCTCCCAACCCTGGATACGGCTGTCTGCGGACAGCTAGCTGGGTCGACTTCAGGTTACCCACTTGTTAGTGTTGCTGCAGTGAAAAGGAAAAAAAAGAGGAATGAGGTTTTTTTCTTTCCCTTTCCTGAGAACAAAGAAGATAAAAAGAACAGTGAGCCGGCCTGAACACTCCTAGTTTTGTGTGTGTGTGTGTTTTTTTAACTTTAACTGCTCCTAACTCTGCATGTCTCTAAGTTTGCTTTCCTGCCCCCTAATTCTTCAGGAATTACACACATCACACCTATTTTCCTTTGATTCTAAGCTAAATATATCCTGGATCTGGTGTTTACCTTACAACACCCTTCCCCTTGTAGTTACACATTGGAAAGAAGGCTGCACAGCCCCCGAACCGCCAGACTCAACCACTGGGCTACTGATGCCGGTCTTCAAAACAATACAGAGGAAGAAATCGAGATCCTGTCACCTAGGTTCCTCACTACTGACTCCTGACTGCGAGCCCTCATCTTATATGAGGCCCTAGATTCTTCATGGAGGTGGGGCACAGTTCCTGAGGGATCAGCCGGCTGTGTCCCCCTCTCTGCTAGCTTAAACCCACCTTTCTATTTCCTCCAAATTCTGTCTCTGGAATTGTTTATTTGGCTTCGGTGGGTAGAGAAAGCCAAGATTTCGCCAGCAACAGTGTCCCTTCCACAGAAAGAGCTGCTGATCTATCTGACGTCCGTGTTCCAGGCCACTGACAGTACCACAGTGATGAGTGGGCAGGTCACTGTACCCAAAAGCCTAAAACTCGGACACTACCCCTCTCTGGAATTTCTGAGCCCAGTCATCTCTGTTCTTCAGAGAGACACTTGGGTGTGCTGGTCCCATATTAGACTGGGGAGAGACCAGAAGCTTTGCTTGGGCCTAAAGTCTAAGCCACATACTCCAATCTCACCTTCTTTTCCCCAAGAATGTTCTAGAACAGGGTATCCAATATTGAATCAGGTGTTAATAAAGTTGCACAGAAGAAGCTCTTTTAATTGACCACCACTTAACCAACTTCTGATTAATCATTGCTTTTCATTCCCTCTGAAAAATATGGGACCTGATGCCCAGAACATGCTAAATGCTCAAGGCTGTTGGAATAGCTGTGTTTTCAAATACCTGTGCACATCTCTCGTTGGCTGGGCTGCATGCTTATAAAGCAGCCTCGGAGGAATACATGCCCCAGAGCACCTGGGTACTTTTCCTATTGACTCGCTGCATGCTTATTCAGTTCTCGAAATGTGGTAGTGACTTAGCTGCAACAATCCTCACTTGAGAACTTGTTGTTTTTCAGTCGCTCAGTCGTGTCTGACTCTTTGTGACACCATGGACTGCAGCACGTCAGGGATCCCTGTCTTTCACCATCTCCCAAAGCTCACTCAAACTCATGTTCATTGAGTCAGTGATGTCATCCAACCATCTCATCCTCTGTCATCCCCTTCTCCTCCTGCCCTCAGTCTTTCCCAGCATCAGGGTCTTTTACGATGAGTTGGCTCTTTACATGAGGTGGCCAAAGTATTGGAGCTTCAGCTTCAGCATCAGTCCTTCCAAAGAATAATCAGGGTTGATTTCCTTTGTGATTGACTGGTTGGATCTCCTTGCAGTCCAAGGGACTCTCAAGTCTTCAGCACCACAGTGCAAAAGCATCAATTCTTCAACACTCAGCCTTCTTTATGGTCCAACTCTCACATCCATATATATCTACCAGAAAAACCATAGCTTTGACTATATGGACTTTTGGCGGCAAAGTGATACCTCTGCTTTTTATTATGCTGTCTAGATTTGTCATAGCTTTTCTTCCAAGGAGCAAGTGTCTTTTAATTTTATGGCTGCAGTCACCATCCACAGTGATTTTGGAGCTCAAGAAAATAAAATCTGTCAGCGTTTCTACTTTTTGCCCATCCATTTGCCATGAAGTGATGGGACTTATTTCATGGCACATGGGATTAAGTGCCATGATCTTAGTTTTTTGAAAGTTGAATTTTAAGCCAGCTTTTCCACTTTCCTCTTTCACCTTCATCAAGACACTCTTTAGTTCCTCTTAACTTTCTGCCTCTAAAGTGGTATCATCTGTATATCTGAGGTTGTCGATATTTCTCCCAGCAATCTTGATTCCAGCTTGTGAGTCATCTAGCCCAGCATGATGTACTCTGCATTTAAGTTAACTAAGCAAGTGACAATATACAGCCTTGATGTAGTCCTTTCCCAGTTTTGAATCAATCTGTTTTTCCATGTCCAGTTCCAACTGTTGATTCTTGTCCTGCATATAGGTTTCTCAGGAGACAGATAAGATGGTCTGGTATTGCCATCTCTTTAAGAATATTCCACAGTTTGCTGTGTTCCACACAAAGACTTAAGCGTAGTCAATGAAGCAGAAGAAATATTTGGAATTCCCTTGCTTTTTCTATCATCCAGTGGATGTTGGCAATTTGATCTCTGGTTCCTCTGCCTTTTCTAAATCCAACTTGTACATCTGGAAGTTCTCAGTTCATGTACTGCTGAAGCCTGGCTTGAAGGATTTTGAGCATAATCTAACTGGCATGTGAAATGAGTGCAATTGTATGGTAATTTGAACACTCTTTGGCATTGCCTTTCTTTGGGATTGGAATGAAAACTGACCTTTTCCAGTCCTGTGGCCAGTGCTGAGAACTTGTTAGGAATGCAAATTCTCAGGCTCCACTCCAGACATACTATATCAGAAACTCTGTGTATGGGGCCCAGGAATATATGCTTTAGTAAGTTCTCTAGGTGACACTGATGCATGTCAAAATTTTAAAATCATTGTTAAAGTGAGTCAAAGTTATTTTTATTTCCAAACCTCTATGTGCTATTTGTACACCTTTTTGTAATTAATTGAAATACTATAAAAACTAATTAAATATATAAGCAAGCACTAAAACAGATCGAATTTTTTAAAAATAAAAACCAAGTGGAGAGCTTTTGGCACTTAAATGCAACTTGCTAACTAAAATTGCTCTAGAACCAGGCATAGATGAAACATGTAAAAGACTAGGGAAATTTTCATAAAAATTTTACAGATTCTGCCCTTAGACTGCTTTATAGAAGTCTTCAAATTCTTGCTCCAATTTAAAGAAATCAAAGTTGAAAATGATAGACAACATATTATGGGTATGTTTATGCAAGAAAGATGTTTTTAAATCATATTTTTAAAATGAACTTAAAATTAGTAATTTTTAGAAGTTTTATTAAAAGCATATTTATGTGTTCTGAAGAAAATGTAAACACTTCAGGTAGGTTTGGATATGCACTTTTCATGATTCTGCTCTTTAGCTGATGTCACAGGACAAGAAGGTTTCTCCTGGACTCTGATTTTCCTGCTGGTTTTGCTTTTCATGTGCACAGCTCTCTGGGAGAACCGAAGGGGAGAGGAGAGACTGGCAAGGCAGGATTCAAGCATTCCTGGGTCCAAGATCCTGGCCTGCAAAACCTAAAGGTGTCAAAATCCCACTTTGATTTGAAGGCCACCTACTGGCTCTCCGCCAGGCCTCTGAGGACAGCAGATGAGGCCATTGTGAGACGTGGAGGAGCCCACGTGAACCAAAAGCTTCCTAAGGCTGAGAGAGTTCCAGTCCATTCAATGCTGTCATCCTTTGCTGCATGTTTTAGGTTCTTTGCACAATTTCCTTAGATGTAAAATTGTACTTATAAAAAGACGCCAAGTTTAGGGGGAGGATGTATGGAGGTGATCGGTGTGTGTAACTCAAGAGATCCTCTGTTGTTCCAAGTCCTCTCCTACTTCAACAAAAACCTTCCTTGGTCATTCTGCCTGAGACAAGCAAAAAGAGTAAGTCTCTGGCTGCAGTTCTTTGCCCTGCTGGATCACAGAGTGCTAAGATCTCGGGGTTGGAAGCCAGTCTTGCTGTGTTCAATCTCTGCCTAACATGCGAGAAAGTGCTCAGCTGTTTCCAAGGATGAACCGTATTTGGTGCAAGGTTCAAGAAAATTAGAGATATCAAGGGAACATTTCATGCAAAGATGGGGTCGATAAAGGACAGAAATGGTATGGACCTAACAGAAGCAGAAGATATTAAGAAGAGGTGGCAAGAATACACAGAAGAACTGTACAAAAAAGATCTTCACGACCCAAATGATCACGATGGTGTGATCACTGACCTAGAGCCAGACATCCGGGAATGTGAAGTCAAGTGTGCCTTAGAAAGCATCACTACGAACAAAGCTAGTGGAGGTGATGGAATTCCAGTTGAGCTATTCCAAATCCTGAAAGATGATGCTGTGAAAGTGCTGCACTCAATATGGCAGCAAATCTGGAAAACTCAGCAGTGGCCACAGGACTGGAAAAGGTCAGTTTTCATTCCAATCCCAAAGAAAGGCAATGCCAAAGAGTGTTCAAATTACCATACAATTGCACTCATTTCACATGCCAGTTAGATTATGCTCAAAATCCTTCAAGCCAGGCTTCAGCAGTACATGAACTGAGAACTTCCAGATGTACAAGTTGGATTTAGAAAAGGCAGAGGAACCAGAGATCAAATTGCCAACATCCACTAGATCACAGAAAAAGCAAGGGAATTCCAAATATTTCTTCTGCTTCATTGACTACGCTAAAGTCTTTGTGTGGAACACAGCAAACTGCGGAATATTCTTAAAGAGATGGCAATACCAGACCATCTTATCTGTCTCCTGAGAAACCTATATGCAGGACAAGAATCAACAGTTGGAACTGGACATGGAACAGACTGGTTCCAAATAGGAAAAGGAATACGTCAAGGCTGTATATTGTTACCTTGCTTATTTAACTTATACGCAGAGTACATTATGAGAAACGCTGGACTGGAAGAAACACAAGCTGGAATCAAGATTGCCGGGAGAAATATCAATAACCTCAGATATGCAGATGATACCACCCTTATGGCAGAAAGTGAAGAGGAACTCAAAAGCCTCTTGATGAAAGTGAAAGAAGAGAGTGAAAAAGTTGGCTTAAAGCTCAACATTCAGAAAACTAAGATCATGGAATCTGGTCCCATCACCTCATGGGAAATTGATGGGGAAACAGTGGAAACAGTGTCAGACTTCATTTTTCTGGGCTCCGAAATCACTGCAGACGGTGATTGCAGCCATGAAATTAAAAGACGCTTACTCCTTGGAAGGAAAGCTATGACCAACCTAGACAGCATATTCAAAAGCAGAGACATTACTTTGCCAACAAAGGTCCGTCTAGTCAAGGCTCTGGTTTTTCCAGTGGTCATGTATGGATGTGAGAGTTGGACTGTGAAGAAAGCTGAGTGCCAAAGAATTGATGCTTTTGAACTGTGGTGTTGGAGAAGACTCTTGAGAGTCCCTTGGACTGCAAGGAGATCCAACCAGTCCATCCTAAAGGAGATCAGTCCTGGGTGTTCTTTGCAAGGACTGATGCTAAAGCTGAAACTCCAGTACTTTGGCCACCTCATGGGAAGAGTTGACTCATTGGAAAAGACTCTGATGCTGGGAGGGATTGGGGGCAGGAGAAGAAGGAGACGACAGAGGATGAGATGGCTGGATGGTATCACCGACTCGATGGACATGAGTTTGGGTGAACTCCGAGAGTTGGTGATGGACAGGGAGGCCTGGCGTGCCGAAATTCATGGGGTTGCAAAGAGTCGGACACGATTGAGTGACTGAACTGAACTGAACTGAACTGAATAAAGCCTAAGATTGACAGTCTCTGATTTATAATCTAGTTGAATTCCAAGGTCTCCTCAGCAGGGATTAGTCTGCAAAGAGGATGGCCTTACTAGAAACAGGATATTTTAAAGAGTAGCATTTGGGTTTGTTAGGTTGTTGATGACAGAGTAAGAAAAACCAAATATGTCAATTAGAGAAACTGTAGAACCAATTTACTTGCTGAGTATATATAAGATACACGCACAGTCAGCTTCACAAACCTCTTTCCCAGGGCATGACTGGATTCCTATATGTAGGAGTTTAAAACTCAGAGAAAGTTTCCTATTGATTTTGATAATAATAGGGAAATGTTCCAGGCTGAATGTCCCATCCTAAATTCATTTGTTGAAGTCCTAAATCCCCAGTTGGTCAGTTGGTGACTGCATTCGGAGAAAGGACCTTTAAAGAGGTAATTAAGTTAAAATGTGGCCATTAAGGTGGGTGCTAATCCAATCTGACTGGTGTCCTCAGGAGAAATGGAAATTTAGACACACACACAGAGGCACCAAGGATGCCTGGGCGCTGAGCAAAGACCGCATGCAGAAGCAGCAAGCCAAGGAGAGAGACCTCAAAAGAAGTCAACCCTGCTGACATGAGGACTTTGCACTTCTAACCTCCAGAACTGGGGAAATAAACTTCTATCGCCACTCACTCTGTAGTAGTTTGTTATGGCAGCCCTCACAAACTAAGGCATGGAGAAATCTTTGCATTCATGGGAGATCAAGCTTGAAGCATGAGGAGTAAGCTGATGAAGTAAAAATTTGACTTTCAATATAAAGATTGATCCTCTCATCCCTTGTCACCAACTTAAATATCAGCCATCAGGTGGCGCTAGGGGTAAAGAACCTGCCTGCCAGTGCAGGAGACGTAAGAGACGCAGGTTCCAGCCCTGGGTTGGGAAGATTCTCTCCTGGAGGAGGGCATGGTAACCCACTCCAGTATTCTTGCCTGGAGAATCCCATGGATAGAGAAGCCTGGTGATCTACAGTCCATAGGGTTGCATAGAGTCAGACTCGACTGAAGCCACTCAGCATTCCCTTCTCATTGAAGGTGACTGGTATAGAAGAATATAGAAGGAAAGTTTTGAAGGCAGCAGTAGCAGCAGGCTAAATACCAGTGCTGTGCGCCACCATCATTCGAGGTATGGGTCTCAATGTGATTTTTCAAACGCACCACATGTTTGATGCATTATTACATGCAAGCATTCATGAGAAGATAAAAATTCATAAAAGATGCAGATTCAACTAATGTGTGTCAGTTGCCCATGTATAGTACAGTTCCAAGTGCTTGCCATATACATAACATTTTTAATTGGAGTACAGTTGACTTAAAATGTGTGTTGGTTTCAGGTGTACAGCAAAGTGAATCAGTTATACACATATCCACTCTTTTTTAGATTCTTTTCCTATAGAGGTCTCTACAGAGTAGTGAGGCTTTCCATGTATTACCTCATCTCACCCTCACAACAACCCTTGGAGGTAGGTTTTGTTATCCTCAATTTACAGATGAAGTCTGTGAAACAGACAGGTGAAGACACCTATAAAATATAAAATACCTACTTCAAAGGATGGTCTCAGTTATATATAAATTCACACAGGTCCTGGAATTTAGTAACATTAAAGGAGTATTACTTATTTTTATCACATTGCCTGCCTAATAAAATAAGGTTTGAATTTGGGAGTAAAGAGATACCTTAATACCATTCAGTTGCTCCACGATCATTTACTGAACCATTACTGTGTGTCAGGCATTGTGCTAAACCCTGGATGTAATGACGAGCAAAGAGCATCATAAGCTAGTAAGTCATCTTTGAAGAAAGGCAGGAAGGAGAGGCCAAGCCTTCAGTGGTGATTATCTCCATGGAGTGAAATTCAGGAGGAATGTCTTTCAGGTTTTGAGTTTATATAAATCTGGGCTTTATATGTGGGCTTCCCACATAGCTCAGTTGGTAAAGAATCCACCTGCAATGTGGGAGACCCCGGTTTGATTCCTGGGTCAGGAACATCCCCTAGAGAAGGGATAGGCTACCCACTCCAGTATTCTTGGGCTTCTCTTGTGGCTCAGTTGGTAAACAATATGCCTGCAATGCAGAAGACCTGGGCTCAATTCTTGGGTCGGGAAGATCCCCTGGAGAAGGGAAAGGCTACCCACGCCAGTATTCTGGCCTGGAGAATTCCATGGACTGTACAGACCATGGGGTCAGCAGAGTTGGACACTACTGAGCAATTTTCGCTTTCACATCTGGATGTACTCTGATTTTTTTTAATAAACAAAAATTGATTTTGTAATTTAGAAACCAATCAAGGGGAAAAGCTTTTTTTAGAAAAACAAATGCTTGAGATTATGATTAGTCAATCTTAGTTAATGATTCAAGAAAAACATTTTGCAAGTCTACTCTGTGAAAGATGAAAATTAAAGGAATTGGCTTCTGCACCTTCTTCACCCCAAGGGTTTACAGTCTGCTTGGGCAGGTAAGATGCAAACAGGACCCAAGTTACCCCAAAAGACAAGGCAGTAAGTAAACACCAGGAGAGCAAGTACAGCAAAAAATTCACCCCAAAGACAGAGCTTAATTAAGGCAATTTGCTAACCAAAATTACTCTAGAACCAGGCATAGATGAAAAATGTAAAGGACCAGGAAATTTTTCATAAAAATGTACAGACTCTGCCCTTAAACTGCTTTACAGAAGCCTAAGGTTGTTTGAAAAATGTACAGTTTTGGATGGAAATTAACACAGCTTTAGTGGAAGCTGTTGGGTTACAAATACCAAGACTCCACTAAAGCAAAATGAGGGCTTTCTTTAGTGAGTAATCCACCCTTGATCACCTGAATGTTGAAACAAATTCAGTTCTATCCAGAGTTAAATGAGCAGTTAGAAAAAATGGAACTCTAGCACTTGAAGGTAAGGTTCCACTAACTCAGAAAGTGTGGAAATGTTGGCTAAAAGGCCCTGCGCCTGGCTCAGAACTGACTCCTCCTGCAGTCACAGTCATAATTCTGGGATGAGTCAAAGTACTCCCGTGGGGTCCACCCACCAGTAGCTGGCCATGGTGAATTTCTACCGAACCTCCTCAAATGAGGTCAGATTTGCTGTCCCCACTTTCTCACCCCCTCGCCGCTCCCCCCTGAAATCTGCCCTTTACCTCACCCCTCTTGATCATTAGCAATGGCCTCCTGGTCATTTTTGTGTCCCTAATGCCTAGCAGAGTGCCTGGCAGAGAGTCTGGAAATGTCGGCTGAGATGAATTACCAATGACTCAACTCGGTGGCTTTTTCTCTAAGTTCTGTTCCATTTGGCCTCGCTGGGGCATGACACTAATATTGACCTGGCCTAGAAATTCTCTTTCGCATCCTAGTCCATGACTTCTGGTTCTCCCGCCCATCTCTCCCCAATTCTCCGTCCCCACCTTAGGCGGTTCCTTCGCAGATATCCTCCCTGCCCCCACGTCCCCCTCTTGCTCCCTGCACATTGTGACTGAGCCCAAGGCTCAGGCTTCACTCTCTCCTAACTCCACACTTCATGGCATCCAGGAAACAATGATGGTGATCACATGTGTTGTAATAACAATTAACAGCAACAATTGCCCAAGTGTATTAGGAACTGTACTTGTTATCTTATTTAATCCCACCAACTCTGTGATGTAGGTATTACTACTCTGTGTTACAGATGAGAATAACCAAGGCTCAGAAATAAAAGACAGATGACTACCAAGTAGCAGAACTAGGATTTGAGCCCAGGTCTTACTGTGTTGAAGGTCCAGACACTTTCAAAACAAACACAGAAGTGAATGCTGGAAATGGAAATTCAGAAGGAAAGGGCTGTGCTGCCTCCTGCCTGCTCCGCTGGTCCCACCCTCTCCTCCTGGCATCGGTGTGGCCTCTGTTCCCTCTCCTCGTGTCCTTGCAGGTGTCCCATCTCAGCTTGAAACCCACCGAATCCTCATTATCTTCTCTAAGAAATCTGTTCCCAGGACTCCCCTGGTGGTTCAGGGGTTAAAAATCTGCCTTCCAATACCGGGGATCAGGTTTGATCCCTGGATGGAGGGATCCCATATTTCTCGGGGCAACTGCTGAGTCTGCGTGCCACAACTAGAGGGTCCATGCAACAAAGAGCCCACATGCAGCAACTCAGGCCTGACACAGCCCGAAATGAAAACATTAAAAAAAAAAATCTGTTTCCATCACTCTTTCATCACTCTCACCATCACTCTCGAATCATGGCAGCTCAAACCCGGGATTTGATCGTGACTTTTCCTCCTCCTCTTTATCAATCGCACCTTCTTTCATTCCTGCACCTCTTTTCATTTCTCAACCCCTTCCTTCTCTCTGCATTTTTACAGTCGCTACTCAAACCTGGCCCTGGTCACCCTCCACCAGAGGACTATCATAGTCTCCTAATCGGTCTTTCCAGCCCTCTTTCTTCCTCCTGGAATCCATCCTGCCCTGCACCATGAGACTGAGTTTTCTAAAATGAGGCTTTGCCTTTATCCATCCCAATCAGAAACCTTTTAGTGTCTTTTTATCAGAGATAAAGTTCAGACTCTTCAGCCTGGTGTTCAAAGCCTTGAATATTCTGGTTCCACTTGATGTCTTCAACTTCATCTCCTGCTTTGCACCTGCAGGAATTCTCCACTTCAGCAGAGCTAGCCTTTTCAGTTGTTTGAGTCAGGCTGGCTTTAACTAGGATGACCTTATAATCTCTCATTCAGAATGGAATCCCCTTCAAAGTAAGAGAGAGTGTTATTGAGAACTGAGCCAACAGTCATAAACTGGGATCCCTCTGGATGAACTGGGATTATGGTCCCACAGTCATATTGTTCTCTGCCCATCCACATCCAGACCACCCAGAGCAGGGGCTAAAGGAAGGCTCCCAGGGTCCCTAGCAGCCTCTGCTTCTCCTCTGAATTTCCTGCTGTAATAACACCTGGTCTTGCCATCTTCGACAAGTCCCTTCATACTGGTGTCTTCAGGTTATAGCCTTATTCTCGCGGTGACCGTCTCTCTCTTATCTACTAGATCTCTGTCTGCAGCCCTCCCCCACCCCCCCACCCCACACACACGTGGTCTCAGTCCTCAAGCCTCGAGAGCACAGCCTCCTCTACACGATCGCTGCCCTTCATGTCTCCCCTCGCCTTGGACATCTGTCAGTCGCTACCCTTCCTTCCGCACCCAGATCTTCCCCACGCTGGCCCTGAGGATTCCCTCCTCCCTGACCTCCTGGAGCCTCTGTTATTAACATCTCCATCATTTGCTCTGTACTCAGCACAGCCTCACAGAGCAGCAATTGACACTTTGGCATTGTGTTCAGTCTCCTAACCAAAGTAACTGGTGACAGAGGTCCATGGCACTCAGTCATCACACACTCAGCTTCTAACGGGTCAAATATTCGGTTGACGAGGATGAGGATAACATCTGATGGATGAGGCCGGGGTCACGTATAGTCTCTCCTGTTCTCCCCGTCTTCGGCTTGACCCCGGCTCCGAGGAAGGCGGACATTCTTTCATGCTGACGGCGGCAGCGAGAGCAAAGCACGTTCTAACAAACAGCCAAGGACAGCTCCCAGGCAACCACAGCTTCCCTCTCATGCTTGCCGCTCTTCAGTAAATGTCACACTCCAGAAGTCTCAGCAAAAGCCTTAGAGACTCAAAGGCTCTCCACTACAGAGGACCTTTAGACAATTATTTGGCAACATCCAAAGAACTGGGCTTCTCACTGCCTTCCAGTTTCTCAAGGGCCACGGCAGGTCCCCTGCCCCAGCCCTGGCTCCAACTGCCCCTGACCCTTGTCACGCACACAAGCTCTGGGCCTGCCCTGCTCCTTCCCTCACCCTAAGTTCCCAGACACCCTGGCCTTGTTTCCTGAAGCTCATCCCCTGGCCTTATTTCCAACAGTGGAATTTCCTTCTGACCCAACAGCACCCAAAGTTTCTACCCATTTAACAACTGGTAAGGGAAAAATCGGACTTCCCCGATGGCTCAGTGGGTAAAGAATCCGCCTGCCATGCAGAAGACCTGGGCTCAATCCCTGGGTCGGGAAGATCCCCTGGAGGACAAAATGGCAACCCACCCCAGTATTCTTGCCTGGAGATTCCCACAGACAGAAGAGCGTGGTGGGCTACAGTCCATGGTTGCAAAGAGTCAGACATGACTAAGTGACTAACCACACAAGGAAAAGTATGTGAAACAAGATAGAGCGTATGACCTCATTTTGTTAAGCATTAACAAAATGTCTAGAAGTAGATATTTCTGTGAGTCTAGGCACCCCACTCCAGTACTCCTGCCTGGAAAATCCCATGGATGGAGGAGCCTGGTGGGCTACAGTCCATGGGGTTGCTAAGAGTCGGACACGACTGAGAGACTTCACTTTCACTTTTCACTTTCATGCATTAGAGAAGGAAATGGCAACCCACTCCACTGTTCTTGCTTAGAGAATCCCAGGGACAGGGGAGCCTGGTGGGCTGCCATCTGTGGGGTCACACAGAGTCGGACATGACTGAAGTGACTTAGCAGCAGCAGCAGCAGCAGAAAATACAACAAGCGTTCTATGAAGACCTACAAGACCTTTTAGAACTAACACCCAAAAAAGATGTCCTTTTCATTGCAGGGGACTGGAATGCAAAAGTAGGAAGTCAAGAAACACCTGGAGTAACAGGCAAATTTGGCCTTGGAATATGGAATGAAGCAGGGCAAAGACTAATAGAGTTTTGCCAAGAAAATGCACTGGTCATAACAAACACCCTCTTCCAACAACACAAGAGAAGGCTCTATACATGGACATCACCACATGGTCAACACCGAAATCAGACTGATTATATTCTTTGCAGCCAAAGATGGAGAAGCTCTATACAGTCAACAAAAACAAGACCAGGAGCTGACTGTGGCTCAGATCATGAACTCCTTATTACCAAATTCAGACTTAAATTGAAGAAAGTAGGGGAAACCACTAGACCATTCAGGTATGACCTAAATCAAATCCCTTATGATTATACAGTGGAAGTGAGAAATAGATTTAAGGGCCTAGATCTGATAGATAGAGTGCCTGATGAGCTATGGAATGAGGTTCGTGACATTGTACAGGAGACAGGGATCAAGATCATCCCCATAGAAAAGAAATACAAAAAAGCAAAATGGCTGTCTGGGGAGGCCTTACAAATAGCTGTGAAAAGAAGAGACGCGAAAAGCAAAGGAGAAAAGGAAAGATATAAACATCTGAATGCAGAGTTCCAAAGAATAGCAAGAAGAGATAAGAAAGCCTTCTTCAGCGATCAGTGCAAAGAAATAGAGGAACAACAGAATGGGAAAGACTGGAGATCTCTTCAAGAAAATCAGAGATACCAAAGGAATATTTCATGCAAAGATGGTCTCGATAAAGGACAGAAATGGTATGGACCTAACAGAAGCAGAAGATATTAAGAAGAGATGGCAAGAATACACAGAAGAACTGTACAAAAAAGATCTTCATGACCCAGATAATCATGATGGTGTGATCACTGACCTAGAGCTAGACATCCTGGAATGTGAAGTCAAGTGGGCCTTAGAAAGCATCACTATGAACAAAGCTAGTGGAGGTGATAGAATTCCAGTTGAGCTATTCCAAATCCTGAAAGATGATGCTGTGAAAGTGCTGCACTCAATATGCCAGCAAATTTGGAAAACTCAGCAATGGCCACAGGACTGGAAAAGGTCCGTTTTCATTCCAATCCCAAAGAAAGGCAATGCCAAAGAATGCTCAAACTACCGCACAATTGCACTCATCTCACACACTAGTAAAGTAATGCTTAAAATTCTCCAAGCCAGGCTTCAGCAATATGTGAACCGTGAACTTCCTGATGTTCAAGCTGGTTGTAGAAAAGGCAGAGGAACCAGAGATCAAATTGCCAACATCTGCTGGATCATGGAAAAAGCAAGAGAGTTCCAGAAAAACATCTATTTCTGCTTTATTGACTATGCCAAAGCCTTTGACTGTGTGGATCACAATAAACTGTGGAAAATTCTGAAAGAGATGGGAATACCAGACCACCTGATCTGCCTCTTGAGAAATTTGTATGCAGGTCAGGAAGCAGCAGTTAGAACTGGATATGGAACAACAGACTGGTTCCAACTAGGAAAAGGAGTTCGTCAAGGCTGTATATTGTCACCCTGTTTATTTAACTTATATGCAGAGTACATTATGAGAAATGCTGGGCCGGAAGAAGCACAAGCTGGAATCAAGACTGCCGGGAGAAATATCAATAACCTCAGATATGTAGATGACACCACCCTTATGGCAGAAAGTGAAGAGGAACTAAAAAGCCTCTTGATGAAGGTGAAAGTGGAGAGTGAAAAAGTTGGCTTAAAGCTCAACAACTAAGATCATGGCATCCGGTCCCATCACTTCATGGGAAATAGATGGGGAAACAGTGTCAGACTTTATTTTTCTGGGCTCCAAAATCACTACAGATGGTGACTGCAGCCATGAAATTAAAAGACGCTTACTCCTTGGAAGGAAAGTTATGACCAACCTAGATAGCATATTCAAAAGCAGAGACATTACTTTGCCAACAAAGATCCATCTAGTGAAGGCTCTGGTTTTTCCTGTGGTCGTGTGTGGATGTGAGAGTTGGACTGTGAAGAAGGCTGAGAGCCAAAGAATTGATGCTTTTGAACTGTAGTGTTGGAGAAGACTCTTGAGAGTCCCTTGGACTGCAAGGAGATCCAACCAGTCCATTCTGAAGGAGATCAGCCCTGGGATTTCTTTGGAAGGAATGATGCTAAAGCTGAAACTCCAGTACTTTGGCCACCTCATGGGAAGAGTTGACTCATTGGAAAAGACTCTGATGCTGGGAGGGGTTGGGGCAAGAGGAGAAGGGGACGACAGAGGATGAGATGGCTGGATGGCATCACTGACTCAATGGACGTCTCAGTGAACTCTGGGAGTTGGTGATGGACAGGGAGGCCTGGCGTGCTTCGATTCATGGGGTTGCAAAGAGTCGGACACAACTGAGCGACTGATCTGATCTGATAATAGTGATTTTTTTGTCTAACTTCCTCAATGAAAATAGGTACTTGCATAATAAAAATTAATGTAGTGAAAAAAAAAGGCGGGGGGTGGTGTTTCCAGATTGACTTCTTGTTTTGCAGTGTTAATGGATGTGGTACCCTGCTACCTTTCATGGTCACCACAGACAGAATAAGGAGGATAAAACAACTCTAAGGCTTAGGAGACCAATTCCACTATGGACTTCTGATGAGGGTGGTTTTCATCTCCATCAGTGTGTAAAAACAAGCAAACCAATCCATTTTATTCTCATGATCACCTGCAAAGAATAGGCCACCACCTATACTTTTTTTTTCCACCTATACTTTTGTTTTGTTGCTTTTCCCTTCCACATTCCCAGCTAAGAATCACAGTGTACTGGAAAGCGCAAGTTCTATGTGCAAAAACAAATCATCATTTCCTGTTGTGGGAAGCAAGACAGAACAGGTCCTCTGAAAACAACGGAATAGGGAACAAGAAATGGAGGATTTAGACTTAGAAAAGGAAGGCTCCAGTTCTGATGCCAATCAAGTCCTTTTCCTTCCTTTCCTTATGGATTGTCTGCCTCATAAGTACCCTACTCAGCTTGTTGAACACCTACTATGCCAGGCACTGTTCGCTGGTGGAAAGACGAATGAGTCTGTGCAAGTTTAAAGGGCTTTGCAGACAAGCTGGGAGGTGCCACATGCATATTAGGGATTCACTGGTCTGCCCTATAGGTGCCGAGGAAAACCATTACCCATCACGGAAGAAATGAGATGCCACCCCACTCCTCACGGCCCCTGACATATGGAGTTGCCTGAGTGGGAAGCCACTCAGCTGACTGCAAGCGGTGCCTGTGGTTCCAAGTATTGTGCTTGAGACTTCTTAGCTGGGGCCAGTGTTGGAGGCTGCTGTTTGTTTTCTGGTCTTCCCTATACCTCAAATGGTAAAGAATCTGCCTGCAACGCAGGAGGCCTGGGTTCAATCCCTGGGTCAGGAAGATCCTCTGGAGAAAGGCATGGCAATCTACAAGAGTGTTCTTGCCTGAAGAACCCCATGGACAGAGGAGCCTGGTGGGCTATAGTCCGTGGGACCGCAAAGAGTCGGACACGACTGAGCAACTAACACTAACATTACAACTACCCACAGCTGGCCTCTCACAGCTGGCGGTCCCCAGGACCGTCTCTGAACTGCAGATCCACGCTTAGAAGAAAGGCTGCCCACCTTTTTGAGGTGCCACTCAGCAACATCACCCATCACCACCTGACCTGGCGTATAATACCTGAGCTCTACTGAAGGCAGACCAGCCCAGACACCCGCTCCAAACTGAATGCAAATCCGCCCAGTCCTTGCCAAGGGAAGCAGTAATGGATTGATCTATTAACATAGATTATCATAAATACGCTTCTTGCTGAGGACCCAGACTGGGAAAATGCTAAGCTCAGCCACAAACGAAGTCTTTAAAATTCAAATGGTGACTAACAACTAGGACAGAGAACTGGGAGCACTTGGTTGAAACTCAAAGGAGAGCAACTGGCTATGTGGACTCCCCTCTCGCTTCCCTCCTGGTGTTTCCCCATCAGGCAAGGCTGGACAGGACACTCACGCTCACACCGTTTTCCGTCCGTGGCCAGGGCGTAGCCACTGTAGCACTGGCAGACGAAGGAGCCCAGCAGGTTCACGCAGAGCTGCTCACAGCCGTGGTCGTCCGCTGCACACAGGTCCTGGACTGGGGCAAAGCGGCATCATTAGAACTTGGCTCAGAAGGAGGTGACTCTTGGCACAGGGCCGTCAATGAGCGACTCTACAGCACTTAGCAAAATAACTCTTGACTGAAAGCGATATAAGAAATTTTGGAACATTTTGGAAATTTTGGAAAACAGGAAAAAAATAGAAAAGAAAATTCAACTGTAATCTCCCCACCTGCAGTCCTACCATCCAGAGACTACCTCTGTTAATAGTTGGGTGAGTTTCTATGTATGTAAGGGCTTCCTAGGTGGTGTAGTGGTAAAGAATCCGGCTGCCAAGGCAGCAGATGCAAGAGATGGGGGTTCGATCCCTGGCTTGAGAAAATCCCCTGGAGTAGGAAATGGAGTAGGAACCACTCCAGTATTCTTCCCTGGAAAATCCCATGGCTAGAGGAGCCTGGCGGGCTATCGTCCATGGGGTCACAGAGAGACAGATGTGACTGAGCACACACAGCCACTTATGTACACATAAAAGCATATTTTTCAAAGTTGGAATTTTTCTTCTCTATTAAATGCATTAGAAAATTTAAAATTAACATCAATATGTATTTTTCTCATGTCAAGGAGAGTGGTGGACGGTTCTTGAGGATTGAAATTATCATGAGCAGGCCTTTGTGCTTGTCCGAATCAAGTACCATCCGTATTTTCTGAGAACCTAAAGGCTTTGTAATCAGTCTCACCAATGTACACACCTACGTACATAGTCTCAACAAGACCATTTGGCGCTGTCTTTGACATTTTGCAGAAGCTGGGAAAGAGCACGGTGAAAAGACCTGCTGCCCCACCAAAAACACGGCAGGTCCGGAAGAGCCCCTTATTTTCAAGTCTGTATCGGTCTCTTTGGACATACTTTCTCCCATTCCATTTCTCTATCAGAAGGATGTTTGAAAATCCTTTTTGTGTTCTATTTATGCACCCCAGTAATAAAGGAGGAAAATGGGAAGCCAGAAGAATTTAGGTAGAGATAACAAAGATAGGGGGCTTCCCTGGTAGCTCAGATGGTGAAACGTCTGCCTGCAATGCAGGAGACCTGGGTTCGATTCCTGGGTCGGGAAGATCCCCTGGAGAAGGAAATGGCAATCCACTCCAGCACTCTTGCCTGGAAAATCCCATGGACGGAGGAGCCTGATAGGCTACAGTCCATGGGGTCGCAAAGAGTCGGACACGACTGAGCAACAAAGATAGGGAGAAATCAATGTATGGTCTGAAGTGAAGTGAAGAGAAAGTCATGCAGTCACATCTGACTCTTGGTGACCCCATAGGATTGTAGCCCACCAGGCTCTTCTATGGTGATTAACAACGCTATTCCAGTCAAATATTTATTATGTGCCCACAAAGTGCTGAGCTCTGGCTCTTTATTCCAATGCAGTGTAAGAATACACTCACAGTAGAGCATTTACTGCCATAGAACTAAGAATATATCAGAGGATGAAAAGCTTAAAGGCATTTTTAATCCTTCATCGACTCAGTCTCCCCTTTGAAGAAATTGGCTGACGTTATGACAGTATTTCTCGGCAAGGATAACGACTTGGTTTCATAACTAGTTCTTTCAGTGACTTTACCATTAAAGTTCAAGAAAATCAGAGAGCATTAAAGCGATTGAATACATTAAAAAATTTTTCTTCCTCTGGTTAAAAGTTATCACTGTGACAGCTATGGTAAAAACTTAATTCACTAGAAAGTTTGATTTATCCCTGAATACAATGACTACACTTTAATGTAACCTCCTAGGTCTTTGAGTTTTATAGTTTATTACACTTTTTGATAAATGTAAAATATCAAATTGATAAAAAGATAAAAGCTGACATATTTAGCACCTCTATCAAATGCATTAATTTTTTTTAAATGGAAGCTACATCATAAGATTAAAAAACATTTAGGTCTAAAATTCCACAAAGAAGGATTCTGGTTTTAAAATGCTAAAAGAATTATTTTCACTCCTATATCAATGAAGTAGATGAAAAAATTATAGATGCAAATTCCTCTCTTTACCTATCTTATTTCTATCTTATATTTCCAATTGGGAACTCCAATTGATATTTCCCATGGATCCAGATATAGGGAAAATAACAATAATCAAAGATACTTCAGCTCATGCAAAAATCATAGTAAATAATTGAAGAATGACAAAATTCACAGTTAGTTACAAGCCTAAGCCAGAGATATAAGAAAAATCGGAATCATCAGATACTTTTGATTTATTGAATCAACAAAGCACCTACTCTGTCCCAGGCACTAGGGATGTAGTGTGAACCAACAAAGGGGCTCCTGCCATCACGCAGCTTGTATTCTAAGGGTTAGGAAGGTGAGGTTCTAGGAAGAGCATTTCTGATAAAACCCAGAAGTGGAATTTATCCAAAGAAAACAAAAACACTAATTCAAAAAGATATATGCACCCCTGTGTTCATTGCAACATTATTTACAATAGCCAAGATATGGCAGCAACCTAAGTGCCCATCAACAGATGAATGGATAAAGACGTGCTACGTATAGTCAATGAAATGTTACTCGGCCATAGAAAAGAATGGAATTTTGCCATTTATAACAACGTGGATGAACCCTGAGGGTATTAGGCTAAGTGAAATAAATCAGACAGAGAAAGACAAATACTGTATGATCTCATTCATATGTGGGATCTAGAAAACAAGTGAAGTAACATAACAAAACAGAAACAGATTCATGGATACAGAGAACAAACTGGTGGTTGCCAGAAGGTACAGGTTGGGGATATGGATCAGTGAAGGGGATTAAGAGGTACACATTTCCAGCTATAAAATAAATAAGCCACTGGGATGTAATGTACACATAGGGAATATAATAGGCAATATTGTAACAGCTTAGTATGGTGACAAATCGTAACTGGATTTATTGTGGTGATTGTTTCATAATATACACAGTGGAAATGTAAAACACTGAATCGCTATACTGCATACCTGAAACTAAACTAGTGTGTGTATATATATATATAGGCTTCCCTTGTGGCTCAGCAATAAAGAATCTGCTTGCAATGAAGGAGACTGCCTGGATTGCAGGAGACACCAGTTCAATCCCTGGGTCAGGAAGATCCCTTGGAGAAGGAATTGGGAACCTATTCCAGTATTCTTGCCTGGGAAATCCCACTGACAGAGGAGCCTGGTGGACTACAATCCATGGGGTTGCAAGAGTCAGACGCAACTTAGTGACTAAACAACCACCACCACCATATATATATGTGTGAGTGTTTCTGACTGAAAGAACAGTGAATGTAAAAGGCGTTCATGTTCAGGAGTTCAAAAAGCCTCAAACTAGCCCCGTTTGAGGCTTGGGAGAGCCAGAGTAGCTATCAGATGCACCCTGCTGCTGCTGCTGCTGCTGCTGCTGCTGCTAAGTCCCTTCAGAAGTGTCCGACTCTGTGCGACCCCAGAGACGGCAGCCCACCAGGCTCCCCCGTCCCTGGGATTCTCCAGGCAAGAACACTGGAGTGGGTTGCCAGATGCACCCTAAATAACTAAAATACAAAACAGAACATGCTAGAAATCCACAAGAGAGGTGCTGCCAATACAGTGGGAGTTCAGAACGGGGATGCATTACAGCCAGCCCAAGCTGGATCAATCAGAAGAGGCTGGCAGGCAAGCAAGAGACACGGAGAAAAGAAAGAGGATCCACCCGGAGCTGAGGAGACAGTAAAGGTGCAGAAGTGGAGGGAAAAGTGGACAGATAGGGGAGCTGACCCCCTGTTCTGGGAATTCCAAGGGAAGCAGCAGGAGGGGGGGTGTCGGAAGGACAGCTGACACGGGATGGCAGAGGGCCTGGGAGCAGGCTGCCTGGTCTCAACCCTGCTCATCGGGGGATCACTGAGGGTGAACATCTCAGAAAGGGAGATGGGCCATTTCCCTGACTTGCGCTGTGGAAGAGTAACTTTGGTGGCATCACAGTCTATTTTAGCTCTGGGAAATGGAAAGGATTTAGTGTACGGATAAATGAAAGCCACTTCTTTGGGAACAAAGTGGTAGTTTTCTGACTTCCATGCCAAAGAAGCTTTGGTTTGCGTGTGTGCGGATGGGAAAATCAACTTCTTGACATGAGGACCTTCCACTATCTGTCAGAGCTGCTGGCCACACCCACCGGCTGTCAGTGCATGTCTGTGCACCTCTGACTTTTCCTTCCTGGTGTGTGTGTGTGTGCATGTGTGCGCATGTGTGCGCATGTGTGCATGCTCAGTCATTCAGTTGTGTCCGGCTCTTTGTGACCCCATGGACTGAAGCCCGCCAAGTTCCTCTGTCCATGGAATTTTCCAGGTAAGAATATTGGAGTGGGATGCTATTTCCTACTCCAGGGGATCTTCCGACCCAGGGTTGGAACCCACGGCTCCTGCATTGGCAGGTGGATTCTTCATCACTGAACCACCTGGGAAGCCCTTCCTGGCATGTATCACCATGTTAATTACAAAGGCATTTATGTACTGATGTATATACTGTGTCTCCCTTGCCAGTCTCCCTAATCAGGAGGGGAGCGTCCCTGCACAAACTCCTGATGATGGACAATGACAACCCAGTACACTGGAACAACCAACCCCCAAGTCCCAAGCCCATCTCTGAAGGTGGGGGTGGGAACTTCTCCACCTGGGTCCCGCTGCTCAGCCCCCACAGTTGCTTTGCCTCCTCTCTGTGTCCAGCAGGAACCCTGCCTAACAGTGGTTACCAAGGAGGGGTGAGAGTTTCATTTTTTTCTGTTATTTGTAATTACCTGTTTTTGAATTTTTTAACAAGAGTTTATACCAAGAGCTTTTATAATAATGAAAAAAATCAGTGTTACAAAAGAACCTCTTTGAAAGAAGCATTTTAAAAGCAATGAACCCTGCCAGTGCAGAAGATGAAAGAGACCCAGGTTTGATCCCTGGGTCGGGAAGATCCCTGGAGAAGGAAATGGCAACCCACTCCAGTATTCTTGCCTGGAAAATCCCATGGACAGAGGAGCCTGATGGGGTATGGTTCACAGGGTCACAAAGAGTCAGACACGACTGAAGCAGCTTAGCACACAGACGTAGTAGCCTGAACTACATCTATCCCTCTGCACCCAGTTCCCATTCCCATTTGAAATAGGTTGAAAAATGTAGCTTGTATGAAAGCAGTGAACCAAGATCTTGAAGCAATAATTATCTGTTTTTGAATTTTCTAACAAGAGTTTATACCAAGAGTTTCTATAATAATAAAAAAAAAAAAAATCAAGGGCCGCTTCACCTGACTTGTGCTGTGGAAGAGTAACTTTGGTGGCATCACAGTTTACTTTAGCTCTGCGAAATTGAAAGGATTTAGTGTTTGGGTAAATGAATAATGTGTCTCCCTTGCCAGGCTCCCTAATCAGGAGGGGAGCGTCCCTGCATGAACTCCTGATGGCTGGGCAATGACACCCCAGGACACTGGAACAACCAACCCCCAAGTCCCAAGCCTGTGGCCAATTCCCAATCCCAATTGAAATAGGTTGAAAAACGTGGATGAAAGCAGTGAACCAAGATCTTGAAGCAATAACCATTTTCCCCCCAAGATTTCCCCCCCACAGGGTAGGCAGAGAGGTCATGGAGGTGCTCCTTCCTTCCAGGACGGGACAGCCCTGAAGCCCTGCAGGGTCCCATCCGTCAGGGCAGCAGTGCACCCCCTCGACGGCCCACCAGAACTATCTAGGGGCCCTCGGAAAATACGCCCAGCTCACTGCCTTGAGTCAGGCAGCGGGGGCCAGGGTGCAGGCAGCAGTGTTCCTGAAACTCCCAGATAACCCCAGTGTGCAGCCAGGTTGAGAGTCATTGAAACTCCCAGGTAAAAAGTCCTCATATTCATCCAGGGAAAGACACAAGAGCCAGCCTTTGTCAACTGTCTCCAGGCTCAGATTCTTCTTTTAGACAAATCTCGATTTTTTTTTTCTTTTGCTGTCCTTGGACCTCTCTCCAAGTGTCTGAAAGACCCTGGACACTACGTGAGGGCGTAGAGTGTGGTAGGAACAGGAGGATCACGGCTTGCATTCCAGAAGAACATCCCACAAACAGCAGGCCTGCCAGCTGGCCTCGGGCCTTTCATACTGTTTTTAGAACGTTGGGGATTTATGGCCACTAGTGATCTGTACTGTCCCAAAGGAAACCATTGAGGGATTAATTTAATTAAACAAAGACAAAGGAATAAATACAGACTAGGTTCTGACAAAACAACTTTGTTGTTTTTCTGGCAGTGGTTGCTTTCATTGGAAACAAATACAGATGTTTTTGGATGATTCTTTATTCTTTAGAAAAACAGCACTTCTTTTTCTCACAGTCTGGATTTCAGTGAAAGATGATAAAACTGTGGTGGTGGGGGGGCGGTGTGGAGAGCACTAAATTCAGAGCTCCCATTACCCTTTCAAGCCTTCTCTACCCCATGACTCCCACTCATGACTACTGACTTCAATCTGAAGTCATCTACTCCAGGAAGCCTTCTCCAGGTTGGCGGGGCTTCAGGTTTTCTTCCTCTGGGCTCCTCGAGCTCTCTACACATGGCTCCACTAGAGCACTCATGTATTTATCCCTCAGTATTATCCCACAGTAGGCACTTTGAACTCACAAACCAAAACTTAGTCACAGTATTTATCCCACAGTATTAGAAGGACCTGATCACTAGTCTGACGGCCCCACGGGAAGGTGAGCTGGTATGACTTAGTTTGATTCCCCAGTGTCCTAGCGCGTGGAATTGGTGCCCCATAAGTGTTCATCTGCTGAAAGAACAGTGACAGAGTCCCAACCCCCCTGCCTCCCAAAGGGGATGTCCTAGAGTCCTACAATATCTCCTCCACTAGATATGGGGTCCTGGGTCCTGGGAAGATGAGTGAGACGGGAACAAAACTCTTCCCAAGTCTCTGTACCTCTTCTCGTCCCCAGCAAGAGATATTCCTCTCCCAGCAGAGGACAGTGACATCAGGGAGCCAGTCTCCAGCTGCAGACACTGGAATCCTCACAACAGCTAAGGAACCAGCTGTCTTGCTGTCTCTTGCATACCTGATACCTACCACACTGCCTGGCATATGACAGGGGCTCATCAAGTGCTTGGGAATGCGTGAATGGACCTGAAACACAGGGTTGTCAGGCATTCCTCACTCATCATTCTTACCCAGGCTGTAAGCTCTGAGGGGCACAGGGTAAGTCTTGGTGGTTCTCAGGGTACCCCTGATACCACATGCTTCACACAGCAGGTGCTTAGTGGACGTGTGTTGAACTGACTTGACAGTAAGTAGCCAGCCTGGGCACCCCACTCCAGTACTCTTGCCTGGAAAATCCCATGGACGGAGGAGCCTGGTAGGCTGCAGTCCATGGGGTCGCTAAGAGTCGGACACGACTGAGCGACTTCACTTTCACGCACTGGAGAAAGAAATGGCAACCCACTCCAGTGTTCTTGCCTGGAGAATCCCAGGGACGGGGAGCCTGGTGGGCTGCCATCTCTGGGGTCACACAGAGTCGGACACGACTGAAGCGACTTAGCAGCAGCGGCGGCGGCCAGCCTGGAGTACTTGGGGATGGAGGGCTCTTATCTGACCACTCCCTGTTAGAGATCAAGTTCACCATCATGGTTTTCCTTACCACAGTTACAATGTAACACTTGATTTGCAATTGATAATTTAATGTCTACTTCCCCTGCCATTGGAAGCCAGTGCTTGTTCTGTTCAGCCCTCCAGCTCAACTTGCATGGTGTTTGGCATGTGGTCAGTTTTTAAAAATATATTTGAATGACTGAATTCAATCATTCATCAAATTGTTCAAACTGCTGGGAAAACAACAGTGAGCGAAACAATTGATCCCTTGATTTTAAAACAGTCAGTCGATCCCTCTCGCCATGGAGCTGATATTCGAGTGGAAAGCTGGCTCCTACTGACCCACATTGACGGACCATGCCCACCTCTTCCCAACTCTGCGTTCAGCAAGGCCAAGCGGGTAGCGTGAAATCAGCCATGGTGGCAGTACTGACACCACAGGGATTGGTGAACATTACAAATTGGGTATTTTCCCCCTGGAGATCTGGTTGCTAAACATTTACTGGCATACCATGGACAGCGGCCAGACATGACATGAACAGCTTAAACCATATATTACTTAGATCTTAGAAGTACTGTGGAACAAAAGCAGGACAGAGCAATAGGAGTGTGGAGGGAAGGGAACTTCTGTTTCACACAGTGTGGTCAGAAGGCCGTCTCAGAAAAGATTACTGTATATCAGGACCTGAGGCAGGTAATATGAAAAAGCAAGGGTCAGGAGGACTGAATCTTGGAGGAGGAGATAAGGGGCAGTTATGTTTCTTCTTCTTTTTTAAAGAAATATTTATTTGACTGCACCAGATCTTTCGTTGTGACATGAGGGATCTAGTTCCCTCAACCAGGATCAAACCTGGGCCCCCTGCATTGGGAGTGCAGAGTCTTAGCCACTGGACCACCAGGGAAGTCCCATGTTTCTTTACATAAGGTACAAGGGAGGCGATCAGATAGGATGAAAAGAATATTGCCTTTGGAGTCAGACCTGGCTTCAGCGAGGTGACCTGTGTGACTTCGCATAAGTGATTTCTGTGAGACTGAATTTTCATAGAGGTTAAATAATTAAGTAGAGAAAACATCTTATTGCAGGGTTAAATGAGATAATATAGATGATAAAGTATCTGAGAGATAGTAGGTACTCAGCAAATATGCTATGCTATGCTATGCTAAGTCACTTCAGTCGTGTCCGACTCTGTGTGACCCCATAGACGGTAGCCTACCAGGCTCCCTCGTCCCTGGGATTCTCCAGGCAAGAACACTGGAGTGGGTTGCCATTTCCTTCTCCAATGCATGAAAGTGAAAAGTGAAAGTGAAGTCGCCTAGTCATATCCGACTCTTAGCGACCCCATGGACGGCATCCTACCAGGCTCTTCCATCCATGGGATAAGCTTCCCTTATTCTTGTACTTGGTCGTGTCCAATTCTTTGCAGCTCCATGGACTGCAGCCCCTGGGCTACTCTGACCATGAGATTTCCCAGGCAAGAATACTGAAGTAGGTTGCCATTTCCTATGCTAGGGGATCTTCCCGATCCAGGGATTGAACCTGCATTTCTTGCGTCTCCTGCATTGGTGGGTGGGTTCTTTACCACTGGTGCCAAATGTCTTAGTAGAGCAGGCCTAGGTAAGCATGGAGAAGAGGTGACCCCAACCAGATTTTACCTACATCACTATTCTAATACAATATCACTTTATTGGGTGCCTATGAAACCCCCCACACGTGGACACTAGATTCATATCACTTTAAACAACATTAGTGTATCTGTGGCTAAGTTTTGGTTTGTGAGTTCTAGGCTGACTTCATCTGATACAGCAAAGTAGGCAATTTTGAATTTTACAGCAAAAGATCTCAACTCAAACAATGCCTTGCCAGAGGGCATGTGTTAGTACATGGCTGACAGTCAGCAAAATCTGCTTGCTCCTCTTCCTGGAGAGTTTTAGGAGGGATGTAAACCGCATCTGCTCGGTCTCCCCAATGAAATAAATCAGGGAGGATTTGATAACTAAGAGCCCCAGGGCTGTGCTCACATCCATCACTGGTGTTTCCCCTGAGGCTCACAGGCATTCTAGATTTAAGGGCCTTCTCCATGTGTGATCTTGAAAGCCTGGCACAGTGCCTCAGCCCGGAGAACTTGGAAAACTCTCATCTGGTTACCCTGGACAAGAAAGAAGCACGGGACAAAGACTGTGGCAGTTGCGGCTGACATCATCCTAGATGAAATAAAAGGGTTTTTACTGACTTTTCAGATTTGTATACAAGCCACATGGCATGCTATTGATACCAGCGACAGTCTAATTTCTCCTTTAGAGTTAAAGCAAAATGAACACCATTAAAGACATGCTCCACTTTCGTGGTAAAGAACCTGCCTGCAAATGCAGGAGATGTAAGAGACAAGGGTTGGATCTCTGGGTTGGGAAGATCCCCTGGAGGAGGGCGTGGCAACCCACTGCAGTATTCTTGCCTGGAGAATCCCATGGACAGAGGAGCCTGGCAGTCTAGGTCTATGGGTCACACAGAGTCGGACACGAGTGAAGTGACTTAGTACACACACATGCTGCTATTGAGCCTGAGATGGAGAAATCAGAAATTATTTATCACAGGAAGAGAGAAGAGGAATGTATTATTAGAGCTGCTATTTCTCTCCGTTGGGAAACAATGGGATCTCTGCCTGCTCCAACCCAAAAGCTCACTTGGAGCTAAGGCTCCGCAAAAGCCTGAGAAACCCAAGCCTGCATTTTTAGGGACTATCCCCCTTCTTTCATTATGTCTTCTGAAAGCCTAACCGTATTTTGACAGCTGCAGTTTGAATTTAAAGACTTTCAGCAGTTAATGTGAGTCATCAGCTTTGTGCTTCCACGCTGGAAGAAACAAAAGCAAGCCAATGTCACCCACAAAAACAAACCTGTCCTTTCAGGCAAAGTCCAGCTGTGCCTTGCTCGCATCTCTCCTCCCCCAAAGCTTCATGCTTTTTCAATCAGTTATCCTATTCACGAACTGAGATTTTAGTTTCTGTTTGAGAGGGGAAAAAGAGGAGGAGCCCCAAAACAAAGCCTGAAAACATAAGTGTATCTGACCGAATAGGGTTGATTGAAATCAGAAATAAGCGGGAACAAATAAGGCCCTAGTCTTGTTGAGCGCTTTGCAATTTCTAAACGGCTGTCAATCACAGCATCCCGTTCTCATTATGAACTCCCTATGGAGCAGCCAACTCTCAGGGAGTGATCCAGCTTAAAATAGCTGGATCAGTGGTTTTCAAACTCGAGTTTAAGATCAGAACTCCCAGGAGGGCTTGTTAAAACATCCTCCTGGGCCACACGCCTAGAGTCCCTGATTCAGTAGGTGTGGAAATTTACATTTCTAACAAGCCCCTGCCCCCACAAAGCCGCCTGCTTGTGTGCACGTGCGCAGTCTGCTCCTTCTTGCACTTGGTCTGCACTCTGTGGGCTGCCCCAAAGCTGAGACCCTGACCTCCTCTTTCCGCACTCCCTTTCTCCCTCCAAAATTCCATGCATTTTTAGGGCCAATGACCACCCCAAGCATATCCAGCCAGGCATTTTCCTTGAACTCTAACCCCCATCTCCAGCTGCACCCAACCACTTGTGTGGGCTCTTGCCCAGACTCGCTCTTGCTTTCCCCAGCAAAACCAGGTTTCCTCTCTGATAACTGAAGTTATCAAACACCCCTCACCCACCATTCCCCATCTTAGGTCATAAACTCTTCCCCTGGGTGGGGATTATTGCTATGATCTAATTAATTCCACGGGCATAAGAAACATAAGCACTGAATTGATTGAACTGATTTGAATTGTAAACTGATTGCATCGTCCACCTTCTGCTCCGCACGTGCAGAGCACCAGGGAAGCCAAGATCTGAGTGTTCCTTGGATCTCCAACATATGAGAGACACACTTATTTCTCTCCCACACCCCACCAGAGTGTCTAGCCCATAGAGGGGAATGAGTAAGTACTGAATGAATAAATGAACGAGTGAGGGGATAGGTAGATGGTATTTCTGCACCCATTCTCTACCTAAATCTAATACTATATTATGTATTACTGCCAAGGTCAATGTACTAACACGTGGTTTTCCCTCTGACACCCTGTATTCAGCCCCTCTATCCACCAAAGACCGCAGCTGGAAGTCAGCTTGAGAAATCAAATCACCCCATAATTTGTTCCAGCTTAAATTCCTTTTCTCATCCCCCACTAATGCTCCAAACATGCTCTTCGAAACAAACAGTCTGTTCTACTTAGCATCCTCCAAAGACCACAAGCCCTGCAGTTCTCTCCTCTTCTTTGACTTGCTAGAAAAACCCTTCATCCCCAACCCCTGATTGTTCCATGACTCTCTGATCTCTTCTCTTGCAGCCTTCTGTCTCAGTACCACTTACCTTCCAAAACCACGTTGTTCTGTGTGAATGTTTGTGTCTATATAAACTATACCATAAACTACACATATTTAATGTATACAATCTGATAAATTTGACATAGCAACATATCACCATAATCAAGATAACATACCCATCACCTCCAGATCCCCAGTTTCCTAGTTGCCACTGGTAACCCCTCCACCTGCCCCATCCCTCCCCCTGGTCCCAGGCAGCCACTCATCTGCTGATCTGTATCACACAGATTAGTTACCATTTTCTAAAATCTCATATAAATGGAATCCTACAATATGTACTCTTTTTCTGGTCTTGTTTCTTTCATTCAACAGGGCTATTTTGACATTCATCCAGCCTGCTCCATGTGTCAGTGTGCTGTGCTCATTCGCTCAGTCGTGTCTGACTCTTTGTGGCGACCCCATGGACTGTAGCCTGCCAGGTTCCTCTGTCCATGGAATTTTCCAGGCAAGAATCCTGGAGTGGGTTGCCATTTCCTTCTCCAACATGTGTCAGTAGTCCATTCTTTCCATTGCCCAGTAGTATTACATTGTATACATATCTCACAATTCTTTATCAGTTCACCTGTCGATGATTTGAGTTGTTTTGATTTGATTTGAGTTTCCAGTTTTAGCTTATTACAAGTAGACATTTGTGCTCAGATCTTGGTTTGAACATAAACTTTACTTTCTTTTGAGTAAATACCTAAGAGTGGAATGGTTCGATATCATGGTAAGTACATATTTAATTTTGTAAGAAACTTCTAATCTGTTTTCCAAAGTGGTTGAACCATTTTATCTTCCTACCAGGAAAAATGATGATTCTGTTTCCAACTTTGCCATTACTTGACATGGTCAATACTTTAAAATGTATTCAATCTAGTGGAAGTAGAGTGGGGCCATCTTGTTTTGGCTTTAATTTGTATTTTCCTAGTGACTAATAAGTTTGAGCATCTCTTTTTTATATATCTTCTTTGGTTTAGTGTCTATTCAAATCTTTTGCCCATTTTGACTGGGCTGTTTATTTTCCTATTATAGAGTTATAAGAATTCTTTATAAATTTTAAGATCCTTTGTTGGATATATTTAATTTCAGTCTGTGATTTGCCTTTTCAGTTTAGTAGCAGTTTATTTTGCAGAGCAAATATTTTAATTTTGATGATGTTCAATTTACTGAGTTTCTCTTTTGTGTTCTGTGCCCTATTTAAAAAATCCTTGCCAAACCCAGGGTCATCAATTTTTCCCCTACATTTTAATATAGACATTTATATGTTTCTCCTTTATATTAACATTTAAAATCAGTTTTAAATAAATTTTTGTATATGGTATGAGGTAAGGGTCAAGGTCCATTTTTTTACACATGGCAATCCAATTGATGTAACACCATGAGTTGATGACATTATTCTTTACCAATGAATTTCCTTGGCAACTGTCAAAAGTCATTCCACCATAAATGTGTGGGTCTATATCTGGACTGTATTCTGTGCCAGTGATGTCCACTTGTACATGCCTACCACACTGCTCTGATTACAACTGCTTTATAGTCAGTCTTAAGATAATTGGATCCCTCCAACTTTATTTTTCTCAAAGTTTTACTTGATTCTCATTATTTGCAGATTCCACACTTGCCAATTTACCTACTTTATAACATGTACTGGGAACCCAGAATCGATACTTGAGCATTTTCGTGGTCCTTCGTGGATCTGTGCAGAGTGGTGAAACTGTTGAGCCGCTGCACTTGCCTAGTGAAAGTCAAACAAACAGTGCTCTGCCTTCTCTGCCGGGAGCCGGCATATTGCATACTGAGTGCATATTGCATATTGAGTGCAGCACTTTCCACAGCATCATCTTTCAGGATCTGGAATAGCTCAACTGGAATTCTATCACTGCTGGGAGCCAGCGTGAGGAGCTCCACCCATGACAAAGGTCATGAGGAAGGAGGCTCGGCATACGCAAAGGCGGGATCCAGCCTCAGGAGTCCCCCTGGAAATTCTTGAGCATTTACACCCCAAACCAGAGTCTGCCTACTTTCTGCTTTGTGCCTTCACCTACACCTCTGACTTTATGGGGGGCTGTCCCCCACTACCTCTCTCTGAAAAAGAGTTAGCTTACAGCTCCAGTTAATAATTCCTGGGTGTGACAGTGTTTCAACCTACAAACTCCTTTGGAAGTCCTCTAGCCTGCCTGAATAGGTTTTTTCCGGCCACATGTGATTGCTCAGAGCCTCCCAACTGTGAGAGGCATGAAATGTTCTAAACTGTCTAAATACAGATTCCTTTGAGCAGTTAAAAGATTGATTAGAAATTGTATTGGTGAAGGGATTTTCACTTGTCAGGCCAATGTTTGCTGCTAAATTTCCATATCCCTTACCTGCTGTGTCCCTGGCAGTGTATTGATTAATATAATTGGTGTAAGTAGTAGCTTTAATGTTTGTAACCTGGGACCCTTGAGTTAATTCTTTTTCTTGTTATAGCCCACCACACCTTTGCTCTGTAGGAATGCAACTTTATCTAATGCTTTTGGAGGGTGGCGCTTGACTTATCACCTTTAGAGAAAAATAAGTTTTCTGAAGAAAGGGTCTTAAAATGTTAACAAGCCTCCGGTCCAGAAGATGATGCAAATCACCTAAGCTTTTGCATATAAGTTTGCAGGAAGAAAGCCTGGCTTGCTGCATGACTCTACCCCTTCCCCCATTATCCTCTATGCATAACTTAAGGTGTAAAAACTACTTTGGAAAATCAAGTGCGGGCCTTGTTCACCGAAACTTGGTCTCACCATGTCGTTCTTTCTCTTACCTTCTGGCTGAATTATTCAGCCTCTTTTCTCCACTGAATTTCCTCACTGAGCTATCCTTATTCCATTACTCTTTATATCCTTAATTAACGTTTAATTAAGCAGTTGTTTCCTGATCCTCGCCGACGCCGTCCCCGCCTCGAATTCCCTGGATCCACCGGGGCTGGACCCCGGCACTTCTCATTTCGGCACTCATGCTATAAGCAAATATCTTTTTTGTGCTCTGTTTAAAGCCATAATTTTAGAATTTTTGTGCTGTCTGTTGGTGACTTCACTGTTACAACGGCCCCTACGAGTAGTGTTGAAGCGCTGTCTGGTGTCCCTAAGGCAAGAAGGCCATGATGTGCCCCAGGGAGGAAAGATGTGAGATGAGCTTCGTTCAGGCGTGAGTGATAGTGCTGTCGGCTGTAAGTTCAATGTTAATAAATCAACAACATACACTCGATCGAGGCTGTGTTGTGAAATCACTCAGTTGTGTCCGACTCTTTGTGACCCCATGGACTGTAGCCCACCAGGCTCCTCCATCCATGGAATTTTCTAGGCAAGAGTACTGGAGTGGGTTGCCATTTCCTTCTCCAAGGGATCTTCCCAACCCAGGGATCCAAACCGGGTCTCCTGCATTGCAGGCAGATGCTTTACTGTCTGAGCCACCAGGGAATCGCTAAGGTGTCTTTAAACAGAAACACCCCTAAATAAAGGTTCTGTATTGATTTGTGAAATATTGTGGCCAGAGGCTTGCAGGAAGCTAACCCTATATTTCCCCTAGGAACCATAATCCAGTACCCACTAGTTCAGTGTTCACAGACTTACAAACCATAACTATTGTGAGTAATAAGAATTGATTGTATTTGACTATTCAATTGTTTTTTTTTTTTAATTTTCATCTATATTTTAGAATCAGGTCATCAGTTTCTCCTCAAAAATGTCTGCTAGGATTTTGATAGGGATTGCTTTGAATCTTGGAGAAGGCAATGGCACCCCACTCCAGTACTGTTGCCTGGAAGGTCCCATGGATGGAGGAGCCTGGTGGGCTGCAGTCCATGGGGTCGCTGGGAGTCGGACACGACTGAGCGACTTCACTTTCACTTTCCACTTTCATGCATTGGAGAAGGAAATGGCAGCCCACTCCAGTGTTCTTGCCTGGAGAATCCCATGGACAGAGAAGCCTGGTAGGCTGCAGTCCATGGGGTCGCACAGAGTCGGACACGACTGAAGCGACTTAGCAGCAGTAGCAGCAGCAGCTTTGAATCTATAGATCATTTTAGAAAGGACTGACATCTAAGCAACAGTTAAGTCTTCTATTTGATGATTTGCTGATCTTTCCATTTCTTCAAGTCTTCTTTAATTACTGCAGACATCATTTGTATTTGTCAACATATAGATCATGTCATGTTTTGCTAATTTATCTCTAATTTCTATATTTCTTATACTAGTGTAAAACTTTTTAAATGTCTATTTCAGATTTTTGTTGTAGTATATAATGATGAGAGAATAGCATTGAAACATGTATATTATCATATGTGAAACAGATTGACAGTCCAGGTTCGATGCATGAGACAGGGTGCTCAGGGCTGCTGCACTGGGATTACCCTGAGGGATGGGATGCAGAGGGAGGTGGGAGGGGGCCTCAGGATGGGGAACACATGTACACCCATGGCTGATTCATGTCAGTGTATGGCAAAAACCACTACAATATTGTAAAGTAATTAGCCTCCAATTAAAATAAATAAATAAAATACAATCAAATATTTTGTATATTGACTTTTTATCTTGCAACCTTGCTGAATTCATTAATAAATTTTAGAGATTTTTTTTGAAGATTCTATTAGCTTTTCTACATATGCAGTCAAACAGTCTGTAAGAACAGTTTTACTTTTTCCTTTCCAATCTGTATTAATTTCTAATTTATTTTTATTTCATTATTATATCAGTTAAAACATCCAGTCCAACGTTGAATGGAAGGATGGCAATGGACATACTTTTTTGTTCTTTATCTTAAAAGGAAAGCACTTAGTCTTTTACTCTTGGGTATGATGTTAACTCTTGTTGTTGTTCAGTCACTCAGTTATGTCTGACTCTTTGTGACCACATGGACTGTAGCACACCAGGCTTCCCTGTCCTTCACTATCTCCTGAAGTTTGTTCAAACTCATGTCCACTGAGTTGATGATACCATCCAACCATCTCATCCTCTGTTGCCCCCTTCTCCTCCTGACCTCAATCTTTTCCAGCATCAAGATATTTTCCAAGATGTTAACTCTAGGTCTTTTCATATATGCTCTTTATCAGGTCAAGGAATTTCCCTTTTATTTCTAGTTTATTGAGAGTTTTTTTATCATGAATGAACATTGGGTATTGGTCAATGCTTTTTGGACATCTACTGAAATGATCTTATGACTTTACATTTTTTTAGGCTATTAATATGGTAAATTAAATTATATTAATTTTTATTGAGGTATAATCAATATTGTGTAAGTATAGTCAATATGTACAAGTATACAATATAGTGATTCACAATTTTTAAAGTTATAAAATATTGGTTATATTCTCTGTGTTGTGCAATATATCCTTGCAGTTTATTTTAGACACAATAGTTTGTATCCCTTAATCTCCTATCCCTATTTATCCTTCCCCTCTCCCTCACCCCATGGGTAACCACCAATTTGTTTTTATACCTGTCAGTCTGTTTCTTATTATAGTCACTAGTTTGTTGCATATTTTTAGATTCCACATATCAGTGATATCATCCAGTATTTGTCTTTCTCTGTCTGGCTTATTTCACTTAACATAAAAGCCTCCAGGTCCATTCATGTTGTTGCAAATGATAAGATTTCATCCTTTTTATGGCTGAGAAGTATTCCATTGTATATGTATGCCACATTTTCTTTATTCATTCATCTGCTGATGGACACTTAGGTTGCCTCCATACCTTGGCAACTGTAAATAATGCTGCTATGGAAAACAGAGTGCATATATCTTTTTGAATTAGTATTTTTGTTTCTTTCAAATATACACCCAGGAGTGGAATTGCTGGATCATATATAGTCCTGTTTTTAGTTTTGTGAGAACCCTCTATACTGTTTTCCACAGTGGCTACACAAACAGGATTCCTTTTCCCCCACATCCTCACCAGCGTTTATTATTTGTGGGGTTTTTTTCTTTTTCTTTTTTGATCATAGACATTCTGACAGATATGAGGCGATATCTCAATGTGAATTTGACTTACATTTCCCTGATGATTAGCAATGTTGGGCATCTTTTCATGTGCCTGTATGCCATCTGCCTGTCTTCTTTGGAAAAATGGCTATTCAGGTCTGCCCTTTTTTTTTTTTTTTCAGTTCAGTTGTTTGTTTTGATGTTGAGTTGCATGATCTGTTTATGTATTTTAGATGGTAACCCCTTATCAGTCATATCATTTGCAAATATTTACTCCCATTCTGAAGGTTGTCTTTTTGTTTTGTCTTTTCTTTAACTGTACAAAACTTTTAAGTTTAATTAGATCCCATTTGTTTATTTTTGCTTTTATATTCTTTACTTTAGGAGACAGATCAAAAAAAAAAAAATTTGCTATGATTTATGTTCTGTCTATGTTTTCCTCTAGGAGTGGTTTTGTGGTTCTGATATAACATTTAGGTCTTTAATCCATTTTGCATTTATTTTTGTATGCTGTATTAGAGAATGCTTTAATTTCATTCTTTTACATGTAGATTACATGTAGATGTCCAGTTTTCCTAGCACTACTTAGAAGAGACTCTTTTTTCTCCACTGTATATTCTTATCTCTTCTGTCATAGATTAATTGACCATAAGTACATGGGTTTATTTCTGGACTATCCTGTTCCATCAGTCTGTGCGGTTTGTGTGTGTGTGTGAGAGAGAGAGAGAGAGACAGAGAGAGAAAGAGAGAGAGAGAGACATTACATACTGTTTTAACTACTATAGCTTTGTAACATAGTCTTAAACCAGGGAGTAGAATTCCTCTAGTTATTTTCTTCTTTTTCATGATTGTTTGACTACTGATGGTCTTTTGTGTTTCTATACAAATTTTAAAATTATTTGTTTTAGTTCTATAAAAAAATGCCATTGGTATTTTAATACGAATTGCATTGAGTCTGTAAATTGCCTTGAATAGTATGGTTATTTTAACATTAATTCTTCCAATCTGAGAACATAGTATATCTTTCCATCTATGTGTGTCATCTTCAACTTTTTTTTTGGCTGTGCCACATGCATGTGGGATCCTACTTCCATAACAAGAGACTGAACCTGCACCCTCTGCAGTAAGGTGCAAAGTCTTAACCACTAGACTGCTAAGGAACTTCCTATCTTCAATTTCTTTAATCAGTGTCTTATAGTTTCCAAGTACAGGTCTTTTACATCCTTAACTAGGTTTATTCCTAGGCATTTTATTCTTTTTGATGCAATGGTAAATGGGCTTTTCCCTTAATTTCTCTTTCTGATATTTTGTTGTTAGTGTATAGAAACGCAACAGATTTCTGTATATTAATTTTGTATCCTGCAACTTCACCAACTTTGTTAATGAGTTCTAGCAGTTTTCTGGTGGCATGCTTACAATTTTTTTATGTATAGTATCAGTCATATATTAATTGATTTTTTAAAAACTTCATTTATTTGTTTTTGGCTGTAGTGGGTCTTTGTTGCTGCACAGGCTTTTCTCTAATTGTGGTGAGTGGGACTACTCTCTACTTGCCATGCTTGGGCTTCTCATTGCACTGGCTTCACTCGTTGCAGAACATGGGCACTAGGGCACGTGAGCTTCAGCAGTTTCAGTACATGGGCTCAGTAGTTGCACCTCTTGGGCTCTAGAGCACAGGATCAATAGTTGTGGCACACAGGCTTAGCTGCTCTGTGGTACATGGGGTCTTCCCAGATCAGGGATGGAACCCACGTCTCCTGCATCGGCAGGTGGATTCTTTACCACTTACCAGCCAGGGAAGCCTTATTGATTTTTGACTGGTAACCTTGAATGTTAGAGAAGGCAATGGCACCCCACTCCAGTACTCTTGCTTGGAAAATCCTATGGATGGAGGAGCCTGGTGGGCTGCAGTCCATGGGGTCGCTAAGAGTCGGACACGACTGAGCGACTTCCCTTTCACTTTTCGCTTTCATGCATTGGAGAAGGAAATGGCAACCCACTCCAGTGTTCTTGCCTGGAGAATCCCAGGGATGGGGGAGGCTGATGGGCTGCCGTCTATGGGGTCGCACAGAGTCGGACACGACTGAAGCGACTTAGCAGCAGCAGCAGCAACCTTGAATGTTAAACCAATGCTTGTGCTAAATCCTACTTGGTCTTGGTTACATTATATATACAGATTCTATCTGAGAAGTTTTTAAGAATTTTTTTCATTCACATTCATGAGGAATGCTGGTTATTGCTTTATTTTCTGTTTTTAATAATGTGGCTGTTTCTCTGTCACATCAAAGGGATCATGTCCTTTGATTAAACTGTAATATAAAAGCTATTAAATTGCTTATATAACTTGGGAAAATAATCTCAGGAACATATCTGAACAATAAAACCATAAAATCCATTTGATATGTTTCTTGAGAAAAAATGAGAAAGCTGGACAAGAAAGTTTACATTTTCTTGCCAAGTGAAGTTTTCTAAGTGTTGCATTTTTATTATTCTTCCAGACAGATTAAATATTCCAGAAGGGAGACAAAAAAGGGAAAATTCCTTATTTTTTTTTAAATAAACAAGATAAAGTTTTCTCTTGTTAGTGGGAAAAGAATGCAAGGGTAGGGGAATGGTGGAGGAAAAGAGATATATGAAGACTGGCTCACTTCAGGAGGGTTCCAACTCCCCCTCACATTTTTAAATGGGGAAAGAGAAGAACATAAACTTCTATTGAGCCCATATGGGTTATGCACTTGGTAATGCTTTTATGTATATCTTATGGCTTTGGATGCGGAAGACTTTTTGGAGGACTGAAGACTCTTACAGTGTTGCCTCCAGTATATTCCAAATAGCTCATATGGTATGGGCAAAACGTTAAAGGTAAAATTATTTAATGTACTTGATCTCCTCTTTAAATAAAGGGGCATATTTTGAGACACTGACTAACTGATGTCCAAAGGAGGGTTGTTTGGACAATGAAGAGACCCAAATCCAGGTCATCTAAAGATGTGTTCATGCCTCCCCTGAAAAAGAGAAAATTAAATGAGGTGGGCGATTACATTCTTCAATAATCAGAGGGCTTCTCTTTTTAGAAAAGGAAATAAACTTTTTAGTATACGGCTTCAGTTGGCCATATACTTCAGTATATGATCCTTCAGAAATAGGATCAAAGGTGGGAATTATAAAGAGTAGGATTTCAGCTCAACCACTGACCCAAGCTACCTTGGAGGTGGGATACGGATGGTTTGTAATGATCTGCGTTCCAGATGGGTGATGATGGATGGATAGGCACCATCACTCTGGGACACCAGGGAGAAACCGAATTCCTGGGCTAAGGGGGAGAGGACGCTAACAGTCTGATAGACAAGGTCTGTTTCCACTTGAAGAACCTATGACTCAGCAATGTCTGCCTCCTCTCTTCACACAGGCAGGGTATGACTAGAAAATGGCGGCTATAGCGTGTGTGTATATGTGTGTTTGAAGGCCATCGCCTCTCACAATCATCCTGTACATGATAGAATCACAGGAGTTAGTAGTGAACTTGTGGGAATGACAGTCATTTGAATGTCAGACCTGGTGAACTGGTTCTAGTCTCCTTTGAGATCAGTGAGTACTTTGAACCTGCCTGTCCTCTTGGGCTTGGAGGAGAGTCTCTGGCTGAAGGACTGCTTGCCACCTCAGGGATCACAGGACAAGCGAAGCTGGCAAGCATCGAATGGTGGGCAATACCCAGGACTGTGCAGTTCATGTAACAGGATTTGGGTTCTGGCTTGGTCTCATTACTAGCCCTATGACTTCAAGTAAATTGTCTAACCTTTCTGGCACCTTAATTTTCCTTATCTGTAAAATAAAATGCTAAACCTACTTTAGGAGCTTGATGTCAGAATTAATTAGATAACAAATATAAAACACTCAGAAGAGCTCCTGGCACACGGTATAAACACTTAGTAAGTGATTATAGTTGGTCCTGACCTTGTGTATAGCATACTGGGCTAAGCAGGGGCTGCAGTCACTTTGGGCTGCAGTTATCTTGGTCATTTATTTGACTTCTATGCAAGAATGTAACTTCAAGAGAGCAGGAATATTGATGTTTTAGGCACTATTTCATTTCTAGAAGGTTCCCCCGCCCCTGGCTTTTTTCATGCTGCATAGCTTGCAGGACCTTAGTTCCCTGACCAGGGATCAAACCCATGCCCACTGAAGTGGAAGTGTAGAGTCTTAACCACTGGACTGCCAGGACCTCCCAGGGCCTGGCACATCTTAAAGGCTCAAAGCTGGAAAGGGCTGTGTCTCATTCCTCTCCAGGCCCAGAGAGTTCCTCTCTGTGTTGGCAGACAGCAGCCCAGAAACAGAGGTCAGGGTCTGGCCCAGACTTCCCTCTGCACAACTTTGAACTGTCCACCAGACCAAACTCAGGGGCTGACAAGGATCAGCTGATGGTTTCTCACCACCCTTCCCATCTTATGGGTAAGGAAGCTGAGTCAAGGAGTTTAAATCACCAGCTCCGGGTGATATACAGTTAGCATGTCAGGGTTGAAACTGACAGGGTTGAATGTCAGGGTCCGCAGACTCTGAAGGCCTTGATCTTTCCACAAGGCCCCTGGTGTACAATTTCAGGTGTGCATACAAGAGTCATTATTATGATCTTTTCCTGAGAGAGAGAGAAATGCTCTTTTTGACTGGACGTATTAAGGTAAGCCTGGCGTCGACAATAAAGGTAGTTCTGCTGCTTCCAGGTGACTGGAGGGCGGGGTCAGCTGGGACAGGAGGGCGGGGTCACTTGGGAAGGGGGGCGGAGTCGGTTGGGACAGCTGAGCCCTACTCCCCTCCTACCCTGCTCCCTTCCCTCCCAACCACCTTGGCTGGCTGAAGCCAGGGAATCTCAAACCATGGCAGAAGCAACCTAGGTCAGAAGTTCACAACACTCTATGGCCGGCCATACCACCTTGAACGCGCCCGATCTCGTGTGATCTCGGAAGCTAAGCAGGGTCGGGCCTGGTTAGTACTTGGATGGGAGAAGTTCATAGCAAATGCAGATGCCAAGGTCCCACCCAGACCTGCTGACTATCAATCTGGGGGCGCCGGGAGGTGGGCGGGGGCAGGGTCAGCTTCCTGGGTGTCTCTTCCCCCGTTATTGAAGCTTGAGAACCAGCGCCTGGGCTCAGGCCCCTCCAAGCTGGGCCTCCACGCCCCTCCACCTGATCAGTCTGTCAGAAGCCCAGACAGTTTCTGCCTCATGCCATGTGATGCACCCACAGCCCCAGAACCAGAGAGAACCCAGGCCCCAGACCCAGGAGAGCTTGGGCTTCAGAACTTGAGGTGGGACCAGGCAGGGGGGCTGGCAAACCTGGTGTGTGGGGAAGGCCTGCTCATGACATCAGGGGGAGAACTTTTTATGTTTCATTTGCTGATCTCAAGAAATCTCTGGATTGACTAAGCCAGAGCACGGAAAACAGACACTGGCACATGCCCGGATCCCAGCAGATCAAGGGAGCAGGAGACAAAGGGAAGAATTTCTTGAGAGTCCCTTGGACTGCATGGAGATCCAAACAGTCCATCCTAAAGGAGATCAGTCCTGGGTGTTCATTGGAAGGACTGATGCTGAAGCTGAAACTCCAATACTTTGGACCCCTGATGCGAAGAACTGACTCATTGGGAAAGACCCTGATGCTGGAAAAGATTGAAGGCGGGAGGAGAAGGGGACGACAGAGGATGAGATGGCTGGATGGTATCACTGACGTGATGGACATGAGTTTGAGTAAGCTCCGGGAGTTGGTGATGGACAGGGAAGCCTGGACTGCTGTAGTCCATGGGGTCACAAAGAGTCAGACACGACTGAGTGACTGAACTGAACTGAAAGAAGGGAAGCGCAGGACAGGAGTTTGTGAGGAAGAGGGAGGCTGAGTGCTCTGCAGAGAAACCCTGCTGGGGTGTTGTGGGGGGAGAGTAGGAGGAGGCTCCCGGAGAGGACGGGGCATGTCTGAGATGTTTAGCTTGTTCGCTGAGCAATGTGTGAGGTAACTCCGCCCGAGCTCCCCCAGTCCTCCAGTAAATTCTATTCAACCCATGAGCATATGGTATAAGTGATTTTCGTTGTGGAAACCAAAGAAGGGTCAGGGGTTCAAGCGGAAGACCATGATGATTCAGGCTCCACTCAACAAGCAACCTGGGATCCTGGGTTCTGGGAGCAGCTGGGGAACACAGGGACCCTCCCCCAGGGGGGGTTCGCAGAGTCTGGGGGCTTTGAGCTTCTACAGGCCACCAACTGGAGGACTTGAGCAGATGTTCCCTAATCTTGGGGGGCAGGGAGGCCCTGGGCCAACCACTCTCAACCCACTGAAAAGTGAGAAGACAAAAGGAAAATGTGGTTTGGCTCCATAAACGCGATACTAATTACAGCCATTTGTGCAAACTGCTTTCCATTAGGGCTTAATTACTTACCATGCAGTATAATCACAATTACGCATTACATGACCTACATGTCAGATTTGCTGAGTTTTATTTGCCTCCACGTGGGCTGGTCTTCCTCATGTCCTGAGGAAGTCTGGTTGTTTTCTAGGCTATTAGTGTCTTTATTTATAACTTGAAAAAAAAAGAAGTATAGGCACAACACTCAATGTATGTGTAATTCTCTCCTCTAAGAGGCAGATTACCTCATGCGGCTCTAATGTCAGTATATTGTCCAGTACGTGGGCTTGGCCAAAAAAAGAGAATGTGAATTCTATTAACACTTTATATCTGTTTGCCCTTTTTCATTTAGGACACCTATAAAGTGTCCCTCACCAGACCAATTAGATTCCTGCACTCTTCTAAAACAGAACTTGAATAATCATTCCCAGCCAGCATTAATAGCTCACCCTAAATCCATGCTTCAAAGAAGATAAAAAAAATACAGAAACAACTCCTCAGGGTGAAACAGAGCAGGACACTATGGTCTTTGCCCCCTCCCTCCACCACCCCATGTCCTCTGCCTGCCTTTTATCTGTAGAAAACTTTGGTCAATGAATAAGTTTAATCAGAGAAATGAGAAATACAGAAACAAAGGAAAACAGTCAAAGGAGACCAAATAATAATAATATAGTCATTAAGCATAGTCAAGGACCTTTAGTTCCTTCTCAAGGACTACAGATAATATTCTGAGCCATATCCTGTGAGCTGTCTTATAAATACTAACACACCAGGGTGAAGAAGTTAACTACATGATGATCAGACTGTACCCATGACATACTCTGTCACAATTCCAAGAACTGACCTCAAAGAAATGGGAACAAATGGACCCTGGAACTGAAGATTCAGTTCAGTTGAGTTCAGTTGCTCAGTCGTGTCCGACTCTTTGTGACCCCATGAATTGCAGCACGCCAGGCCTCCCTGTCTATCACCAACTCCCGGAGTTCACTCAGACTCATGTCCATTGAGTCGGTGATGCCATTCAGCCATCTCATCCTCTGTCGTCCCCTTTTCCTCCTGCCCCCAATTCCTCCCAGCATCAGAGTCTTTTCCAATGAGTCAACTCTTCCCATGAGGTGGCCAAAGTACTGGAGTTTCCTCTTTAGCATCAGTCCTTCCAAAGAACACTCAGGGCTGATCTCCCCTAGAATGGTTGGATCTCCCTGCAGTCCAAGGGACTCTCAAGAGTCTTCTCCAACACCACAGTTCAAAAGCATCAATTCTTCGGTGCTCAGCTTTCTTCACAGTCCAACTCTCACATCCATACGTGACTACTGGAAAAACCATAGCCTTGACTAGATGGACCTTTGTTGGCAAAGTAATGTCTCTGCTTTTGAATAGCTATCTAGGTTGGTCATAACTTTCCTTCCAAGGAGTAAGCGTCTTTTAATTTCATGGCTACAGTTACCATCTGCAGTGATTTTGGAGCCCCCCAAAATAAAGTCTGACACTGTTTCCACTGTTTCCCCATCTATTTCCCATGAAGTGATGGGACCAGATGCCATGACCTTAGTTTTCTGAATGTGACCTAAAACGACCACAATGATGCTTCCACCCATGACCAATTTGAAGCTGACTGTCAGAGCTGATTGTGCTGTTTCTGTATGCAGCCCCCTCCTTCCATCTATAAAAGCTCTTGCCCCACTGGTTGCCCCTGGAGGGGCTGGCCTTTGGACAGATGTTGCCAGCATTTGCCCTCCAACATTTGCCAGCATTTGAAATAAAGCAAACTTTCCTTTCCACCAGCCTGGCCTGTTTATTGGCCTTTGGGATGGTGAGCAGCCAGACTCCCTTTCGGTGACAAGGGCACAGTTCATAAAGACCACGGATGAGAAGGCTCTTCAGCAGATCCCCCCTAAAGAACAGCTTGGAAGTCAAGGATAGTAGCTCAAGAATCAAAGGAAGCTATTTCTGAGAAGGAGCCTCCAGCGATCTTCCAGACTCTTCCTGATGGCCTACTGTGTGCCCGGCTCTGGCCTTAGTGCTGTGAAGGCAGAGTGGGGGTAGGGCAACACAAAATACTTGGCTTAGCCAACCTTGTTTCTGTTCTTTAGGGAAATGATGACTTGGTTGGCTGGGGGTCACAGGTGAATTAAATGGGCCCAGATAAAAGAAGAGAGCGCAAGAAAGCCGAGGAGGACAAAACAGACACATCAGCAAAGCAATCTTACTTCTGCAGGTCTTCTCATCCGAGTTGAGGATGTAGCCTTGCTTGCACCTGCAGACATATGAGCCCGGTGTGTTGATGCAGAAGTGGGCGCAGTTATGTTCCAGGATGCTGCACATGTGGACCGCTGAAAGGGAAGAGGTGGAACGTTAGAGCAACAGTGATGCCTTCTCTAACTTCATCCTCTGGCAAACAGTCATCCAGAAGCTATACAGTGAAGGAGCAAGCATGACCCAGAGAAACAAGCTGCAGGCCCTGCCCTCAAGGGGGGTTTACAGCCTTTGGTGGACAAGACAGTTCTACATAAATGCCGTCGTCAGTAAGTTAAGAGATTGGGATTGGCATTTATACACTACCATGTGTAAAATAGATAGCTGGTGGGAACCTGCTAGAAAGCACAGGAAGCTCAGCTCTGTGCTCTGTGGTGACCTTGATGGGTGAGTTGGGAGGGGGTTCAGAGAAAGGGCCAAAAGGGAGGGAATATATGTATACATATGGGGCTTCCCAGGCAGTACTAGTGGAAAAGCACCTGCCTGACAGTGCAGGAGAGGTAAAAGATGCAGGTTCAATCCCTGGGTTTGGAAGATCCCCTGGAGGAGGGCACGGCAACCCACTCAGTATTCTTGCCTGGAGAATCCCATGGTCAGAGGAGCCCGGCAGACTACAGTCTATGGGGTTGTAAAGAGCAAAGAAGCAACTTTGCACTTCGTATGTGGCTGATTCACTGCTTTGTACAGCAGAAACTAGCACCACATTGTAAAGCAATTATACTCCAATAAAAAAAAAAAATGTACAGATAGAGGGCCATGGAGGGTCAAAGGGAAATGAAGTTAGGCTGAGTCATATGAAATTGTTGATATCCAACTAAAAATAGGGGCTTCCCAACTGGCTCAGGGGTAAAGAATCTGCCTGCCAACGCAGGAGACAAAAGTTCGATTCCTGAGTGGGGAAGATCCCCTAGAGAAGGAAATGGCAACCCACTCCAGTATTCTTGCCTGGAAAATCCCATGGACAGAGAAGCCTAGCGGGCTACAGTCTATGGAACTGCAAAAAAGTCGGACACAACTTAGCAACTAAAAAATACAATAACAACTAAAAACAGGTCAAAAGTGACCATAGGTCACTGTCATAAGGCAGAAATTTCACAGTTCAATTAATAATATCCAATTAGTGAGCAGAGGGTTTACTGATACCAGAAGGGGGTTTGGCTAGTATATGGATTTTTCATAGGCAGAAATGGGCATGGAGGAAAAGTTATTAGTTAAATGAGGATGTAATAAAGATCATCAGAGTCTCAGGCTCATCAATCCCAAGAATAATGTAATTTTTAATAGGCAAAAGTATTATAAAAATTTTGGAGTAAAAAAATGCATTCATATGTTTCCATAATCTTTATGTCTCAATTTTAAAATATTTCCGCAATTTAGTTTTTGAAGTACCTCAGCTTTCAGATTCATCAATTCTTGCATAAGTCTGTCCAGAGCTCACCAAAATTCTTATTGTTTTTTACACCTTAAATTTATTACTTGGCTTCATATAATTCAACCTGAACATATTTAAAATTAACAAGCATCAGTATAAACAGAGTACAAGTTATGCAAATGTTCTCATAAACAAAAAGGATGTCCATGCGTAGAAATTTATTTTTATAAAGCTAAAACAGAAGAGACTTTCAAAAGCTAAGAACAGTCTCCTTAACCCTGTGTTGGAAAACTCAGCTTCTGATGAAATCAATGGCATATCCTAAGTATATGTCCCTTTACTTCAAAGTAAGAAACATGGTGGGCAGTAAATGAAGGTAAAACTTTTTTATTTCATAAGAATACAATTTAGAATGATTGTGATTGTTCTGAGTTTACAATTGTCTGTGTTTTAATCCCTAAGATATAAATAACACTAAGTGCATGCTACAGAGAAGGCAATGGCACCCCACTCCAGTACTCTTGCCTGGAAAATCCCAAGGACGGAGGAGTCTAGTAGGCTGCAGTCCATGGGGTCGCTAAGAGTCCAACACGACTGAGCAACTTCACTTTCACTTTTCCCTTTCATGCATTGGAGAAGGAAATGGCAACCCACTCAAGTGTTCTTGCCTGGAGAATCCCAGGGACGGGGAAGCCTGGTGGGAGGCCGTCTATGGGGTCGCACAGAGTCGGACACGACTGAATCGACTTAGCAGCAGCAGCAGCATGCTAAGTCACTTCAGTCGTGTCCGACTCTTTGCGACCCCATGGACTGTAGCCCGCCAGGCTCCTCTGTCCATGGGATTCTTCAGGTAAAAATACTGGAGTGGGGAGCCATGCCCTCCTCCAGGGGATCTCCCCAACCCAGAGATTGAAAGGGTGTCTCCTGTCTCCTGCATTGGCAAGTGGGTTCTTTACCACTGGTGCCACCTGGTAAGCCCATAAATAACATTAGGAAAGCTTCTAGATTAAAATCAGTCATTTTTACTTCAGTGTGAAAGAAATATCTGGGGATTTTTCTATTTTTTATTTATTTTGGCTGTGCCGGGTCTTAGTTGTGGCACATGGGATCTCGCATGGCATGTGAACTCTTAGCTGTGCATGTGGGATCTGGTTTCCTGACCAGGATGGAACCCAGGCCCCCTGCATTGGGAGCCCGATGCTCATGCACTGGACCACCCCAGAAGTCCTGAAATATCTGTTTTTGTGACCATGAGCAATTTTCTTAACTTTTTTAGTATTAAATGGGAATAAAAATAGTACTAACTTCATAAGGACCTTGTAAGGGTTAAAGAAATTAAGATGGTAAAGTGCTTAGAACACTGCCCAGTGGAATGTTTGATGTGCATTAACTGTATGTAGCAAAGGAGAAGTGTGGCTGACTTTTATTTCACATGCTTGGGTTCATCCTATATATATTCGTCTTCAACTTGGCTTTTCACTCAACATTAATAACAGATTCTATCTCTGCTGACATATGCTCTCTTTCATGGAATCTAAGATCCGTCCAGTTTCTGGAGATGTTCAGATGTGAAGACACAGACAGTTGGTCCTAATTATTCACGGATTCCATATTTGCAAATTTGCCTACTTGCAAGAATTTATTTGTAACCCTAAAATCAGTATTCACAGTGTTTTCATCATCATTTAAGGACACGTGCAGAGCGATGAAAAATGTAAGTTGCCTGATGCACTCGCTCCCACCTGTAGCTGCACAGGCGATGCCCTGCCCTCTTGTTTCTGCTCTCAGGCTGGGAACAAGTGTCCTTTTCAAGGTCTGTTAGGTGCCATACCTTTTGTGTTTCTGTGCTTTCTGTTGGTGATTTTGCTGTTTAGGATGACCCAAGCATAGTGCTGAAGTGCTGGTGTTTGCTGAAGTGAAGTGTCTGGTGTTCCAAAGTGCGAGAAGGTTGTGAGGTGCCTTTCAGAGAAAATGTGTGTTTAATAAACTTCATCCAGGCAGAGTGATAGTATTGTTGGCTGTGAGTTCAATGTTAATGAATCCACAATATATAAATAAGTGAAAGTCACTCAGTGGTGTCCGACTCTTTGCGATCCCATGGGCTATACACTCCATGGAATTCTCCAGGCCAGAGTACTGGAGTGGGTAGCCTTTCCCTTCTCCAGGGGATCTTCCCAACCCAGGGATTGAACCCAGGTCTCCCGCATTGCAGGCAGATTCTTTACCAGGTAAGCCACAAGGGAAGTCCTTATGGTGTCTTTAAACAGAAACATACATAAAACAAGACAATGTATTGATCAGTCGACAACAACGCTGGACCAGAGGCTCAGAGGAACCTAATCCTGTATTTCCTCTAGGAGCAGCGGTTCATACTTAGTAATTCAGTATTCACCAGGCTTTACAGAACATCATTACCAAGAATACTGAGAATCAACTGTACACCTTAGATTTGATCAAGTACATTGCTGGTAGGTCACCTTCAGTCACGTCCAACTCTTTGCGACCCCATGGACTGTAGCCCTCCAGGCTCCTCTGTCCATGGGATTTCCCAGGCAGGAATACTGGCGTGGGGTGCCATTTCCTTCTCCAGGGGATCTTCCCGACCCAGGGATCGAACCTGCGTCTCCTGCACTGGCAGGCAGGTTCTTTACCTCTAGTGCCACCTGGGAAGCAGGTGATCAAGTACATTAGGTCTGGTTTATTCCTTTTAATTGCTTTATCCATTGGTCATATGACTATGCCTCATTTTATTTAGCCATTTCCCCAACCAGTCCACATTTTCACTTTCCCAATGGTGTGATAAGCATTCTCAAACACATCACCTTGAGCACATGTGCAACTGTTTCTCTAGAACTGGGTCCTGCTTTAAACAGATATCACCTAATTGCCTTGTAAGGTAGCCCGTACCAGCAATGCATGACAGTAATGATTCCCACTTCCTCCAAACTTTAGCTCTCAGGATTATCAAACATGAAATTTTGACAGGGAAAAATCATTATCCTGTTTTTAATTTGCATTTACTTTGCACCCTGGAAAGCTTTCTTCTTTTCCAGGCTGCTGGCGTCAAATTACCCACGGACACAGAGGTGGTTCTTGTGCAACTCTCAGCGTGTCATGATTCTCCTCTGTAATGAAGGAAATCTGAAGTCTAGGCAACCAGCAACACAGCTGCTGTCCACTGGTGCGAGGCCCAGGTGATGAACCTGCTGCCTGACTTCTCACGGAGACCCTGACAGGATTATTTAGACGGGAGACACGAGGCAGAGAAAATAACCTCTCAGCTACAGACAGCATAGCGGACAACTTCCGCGAACAGACGAAAGCCAAGCTTCACCAGGACCTTGCATGAATTCCTTAATTTCCCTGAGCTCTACTTTCTTCACTTGTCGAATAAGGAAATTAAAAGAACTACTGCATAAGGTTTGGAGTGACAGCTTGTTACTCAGGCTTGTTTTGGCTATGTACTATAAAAGAAATTGGAACCAGGAATTCGGTGTAATGGAAAGAGCACTGGATTAGAAGCCAGAAGACCTCTGCTCCAGTTTCCCTCTGCCTAGAACAAGTGAGGGACATTCAGGTAAGTTGGGGAGCTCTCTCTGACTTATTTCTTCACCTGTAGAATAAAGGCATGTCTGGTGTCTAGGGGCCTTCAGTACAGACATTTGTATTTTTTAGAAGCTGTCCTTCCTTCTCATTCTAAATGTGTGATGACAGGGGCAGCTATGTGTTGGTGTGAGGCAGTCCCACTCCTGGCCACTGTTGAGTGTACAGGGTTTGAGAATTGGAGTCTTTTCTTGGCATTTAGGCACAAGAATTGAGGAAACGGGGGCTTATACCAAGGGCAAGCATATCTGAGGGCTGACAGGGTACATGCTGTCTGCCCAGGGAACCAGATAAATCCAAGGGGAAGCAGAGAGTGGCGATGGAAGCAAAGCTGGACTGTCATCACTACCCTTCTTGTTTCCAGTGAGTAATATAATGCAATCCCCTCTCTTCTAAAGCTAGCTCAAGCTGAATGTCTATTACTTTCAACCAAAAGAATCCCAAATGTTTTTACTAAGGTCGTATAAAAATTCTCCATCTCTGAAATTCTATAGGTATGTGAATATAGGCAGGAATGAATGATCCTAAGAGCATCTGACCCTAGTGCCTTCCTCTCCCAGGGGACGAGCCTTTGTGACGTGACCGGAGAGAGGGGGATTGTCCTGCCTCCTACAGTGGCCTACAGGGGTCTTACACCTCGAAGGCCTTGTAGGTTGAAGCTGGAACAAGGCTTTGAGTTCAGCAGAAAGAATCACTAATAAGCAGACTAAGTCATTGGCAGGATTGGATTTTGGATTTTTTTTAACTAGTAAGTCTGAACATTCATAAATGTTTATTAATGGATGTGTGATTGACCAAAGGAATGATCAAAGCAGGGGTGGGCTGACTGGGGGTCTTGAACTATCACTGGGTATGGAAAGTCAAGGTATGTAGAAGTCGATCCGGCCTCCCACTGAAGGAGAGCTTTGAAGGGCTGCAGTAAGTGTGAGCTTTATCCAGGCGGGTTGATGAGAGATGTGTCTTAGGAACACTGTCGAGTGACTGAGTATTCAGTTGTGTCTGACTCTTTGTGATCCCATGGACTGTAGCCCACCAGGCTCCTCTGTCCATGGAATTTTGCAGGCAAGACTACTGGAGTGAGTTGCCATTTCCTACTCCGAGGGATCTTGCCGCCCCAGGGATCAAAACTGAATCTGGCATCTCCCGCACTGGCAGGCAGATTCTTTACCAATGTGCCACCAGAGAAGCCCAGGAACACTATTAGGGCCTTCAACCCTGCCTGGGTAAGGTGGGGCTCTTAGGGTAGGAACGACCAACCTCCAGGCTTTAAATACCTGGCTAAGCTGATAAAGCCAAGGCCAAGAGGTTAATTAAAAACAGCCCTGGGAATTCCCTGGTGGCCCAGGGGTTGGGACTCTGTGCTATCACTGCTGAGGGCTTGGCTGCAATCCTGGGTCGGGGAACTAAGATCTTGCGAGTGGCTTGGTGCAGCCAAAAGCAAAAAAGAAAAGAAAACAGACAGCCCTACCCAGGTTACAATTTGTCAGAAGGCTCAGGATAGACATGCATTTTTCAGCCTCTAAATTCAGTGTCCTCTCTCACTGGGTGGCAAAAACGTTGGGCCTCAGCACGGGTAGGTTTTGGTCACTTTGCAGACAGGGCCTCATTCACAGGGCACCAGGCCTCTAAGTTTCTCTTGGCAGTCTGAGAATGCAACCTCAGGAGGCCCCCGCTGCCCCTGCCCTCAGCTGTGGCTGGTATAGGGATTCACTGCCAGTGGGTACAAAGCCACCGCTGTGCCCAAGTTCATGTCCACACCAGTGAGCACCAGAGCCAGGACTCCCAGTCAAGGTCAGACCTTCTAATTGTACAATAAAAGTGTCTGCTTTCATCATACCTGGAGACACCTTGTCTCTCCCAATCCACAGATCCAGCCGCGCTTTTCACTTCCGCCCAAAGCACACCAGCCTTAGCCCATCTTCCCTCCGAAGTCTCTTCTCCACGTCTATTTTGACCTCTGTGTCCCTGCCGAGCCTGTCGTTTAGCACTTCTCAAGTTGTGGGTTGTGTCTCCTTCAGACCAGATCAGATCAGATCAGTTGCTTAGTCGTGTCCGACTCTGCGATCCCATGAATTGCAGCACGCCAGGCCTCCCTGTCCATCACCAACTCCCAGAGTTCACTGAGACTCACGTCCATCGAGTCAGTGATGCCATCCAGCTATCTCATCCTCTGTCGTCCCCTTCTCCTCTTGCCCCCAATCCCTCCCAACATTAGAGTCTTTTCCAATGGGTCAACTCTTCCCATGAGGTGGCCAAAGTACTGGAGTTTCAGCTTTAGCATCATTCCTTCCAAAGAAATCCCAGGGCTGATCTCCTTCAGAATGGACTGGTTGGATCTCCTTGCAGTCCAAGGGACTCTCAAGAGTCTTTCTCCAACACCACAGTTCAAAAGCATCAATTTTTTGGTGCTCAGCCTTCTTCACAGTCCAACTCTCACATCCATACATGACCACAGGAAAAACCATAGCCTTGACTAGACGAACCTTTGTTGGCAAAGTAATGTCTCTGCTTTTGAATATGGTATCTAGGTTGGTCATAACTTTCCTTCCAAGGAGTAAGTGTCTTTTAATTTCATGGCTGCAATCACCGTCTGCAGTGATTTCGGAGCCCAGAAAAATAAAGTCTGACACTGTTTCCACTGTTTCCCCATCTATTTCCCATGAAGTGATGGGACCGGATGCCATGATCTTCGTTTTCTGAATGTTGAGCTTTAAGCCAACTTTTTCACTCTCCTCTTTCACTTTCATCAAGAGGCTTTTTAGTTCCTCTTCACTTTCTGCCATAAGGGTGGTGTCATCTGCATATCTGAGGTGATTGATATTTCTCCCGGCAATCTTGATTCCAGCTTGTGCTTCTTCCAGCCCAGAGTTTCTCATGATGTACTCTGCATATAAGTTAAATAAACAGGGTGACAATATACAGCCTTGAGGAACTCCTTTTCCTATTTGGAACCAGTCTATTGTTCCATGTCCAGTTCTAACTGCTGCTTCCTGACCTGCATACAAATTTCTCAAGAGGCAGGTCAGGTGGTCTGGTATTCCCATCTCTTTCAGAATTTTCCACAGTTTATTGTGATCCACACAGTCAAAGGCTTTGGCATAGTCAATAAAGCAGAAATAGATGCTTTTCTGGACCTCTCTTGCTTTTTCCATGATCCAGCGGATGTTGGCAATTCGATCTCTGGTTCCTCTGCCTTTTCTACAACCAGCTTGAACATCAGGAAGTTCACAGTTCAGATATTGCTGAAGCCTGGCTTGGAGAATTTTGAGCATTACTTTACTAGCGTGTGAGATGAGTGCAATTGTGCGGTAGTTTGAGCATTCTTTGGCATTGCCTTTCTTTGGGATTGGAATGAAAACTGACCTTTTCCAGTCCTGTGGCGGCTGCGACGGGCGCGCTAAAGCGCAGCTGAGAGGAGCCACCCCACGTCTGAGGTCAGGGGCAGAAGCCGGGAGGACCCCATGCCCGAAGGGCGGCAGCCAAGAGGAATTACCCCACGTCCGAGGTCAGGGGCAGCGGCCGAGAGTACCAGACTGCGACGGCACAGGAACAGCCGAGAAGAGCTACCCCGCGTCTGAGGTCAGTGGGGGCTGCCGAGAGGAGATACCCAGCATCCGAGGTCAGGGGCGGCGACGAGAGGAGTTACCCTGTGTCCGAGGCCAAGGGCAGCGGCCGGGAGGAGATACCCCACGTCCAAGGAGCTGTGGCTGCGAAGGCGCAGGAGGGCCTAGAGGAGGCCCTCCCACGTTGAAGGTCAGGAAGGGCGGCGGTGAGGAGATACCCCTTGTCCAAGGTAAGGAGCAATGGCTGCGCTTTGCTGGAGCAGCCGTGAAGAGATACCCCACGCCCAAGGTAAGAGAAACCCAAGTAAGACGGTAGGTGTTGCAAGAGAGCATCAGAGGGCAAACACACTGAAACCATACTCACAGAAAACTAGTCAATCTAATCACACTAGGACCACAGCCTTGTCTAACTCAATGAAACTAAGCCATGCCCGTGGGGCAACCCAAGATGGGCGGGTCATGGTGGAGAGGTCTGACAGAATGTGGTCCACTGGAGAAGGGAATGGCAAACCACTTCAGTATTCTTGCCTTGAGAACCCCATGAACAGTATGAACAGTATGTGTCTCCTTAGACGTCATGAAATTAACAGAGACTCTGGACTCGTTTTTTTGTTGTTGTTGTTGTTTTTGTTTTTAAATGAAAGAGAAAAAAACCATTAAAAATATCATTCTTTTCCTTGCAATCACCCTTCCTACACATTCTATCCAATAAACTGCCATTCACCTTTCACATCCATGTAGCACATCGTGGTTAAGATGTAGGTTCTGAGCCAGGATGCCTGTGTTCACACCTCAACTCTACCATTGAATGCTGTGTGACCTTGGTCAAGTTACTGAATGTCTCTGGGTCTCTGTTTCTGCTGTAAAATGAGAACTATGGGAGCATCCACTTCACAGGTTTGTTGTGAGAATAAAAGCTATCGTCATTATGATCTCCTCTTTAAAGTTCTCTTGGACTCCCTAGGCAGAACCAGACATTCTGTGCTCAGAGGTCCCCCAGTGCCAGGTGACTTCCCAGGGTCTCTGAAGTGTACACTTCATACAGCAAATGTCCTGTTTATCTGCGATAAGAGCATTTTCCCACCATCCTGAAACCCTCGGGCCTGGCAGGTGGAGGGTAAGTGCTCTGGAACCAGAGAGACTCCAACTCTGCCACTTGAAACTGCTTATCCTTTCTAAGCCTCAGTTTCTACTTCTGTAAAATGGGGAATAGTAGTACCTGCTTCACAGGGCTGTTATAAGTATTCAGTCAAATAACGTATGGAAAGTACCTAGCCTAGGACAAAATTAGCTGTAATTATACTATCAGAGTGTAGCTCAGTAAATGTTTAAGGAACAAACGAGATTTCCAAAACCCCAGAGAACTGCCGTCTGAAACACAGAAGACACTCATCGCTGTTGTCTGAGGACTGGAGGGCGGGTCAAAGCCAAGGCCATCTGCCTACCCTGCTGGTCCTCTGTGCGTTTGACTGTAATCACACACACCACGGTGCACATGGAACAGGACTCTACAGCTTATAATGCCATCTGTTCATGCATCTATGCTCTGCAGGTAAAATCCCCATTTTACAGATGTGCTCAGCATCTGCACAGTTGGCAGGGGGGGTCATTGAGACAGCCCCCCCCCCACAAAGGCTTCCCATCCAACTCCAAGGTGAATGTCAACCTCAGAGCTGGTGGACCTAGCGTGGCTGGACTGTGCAGATGCTGCTCACAGAAAACCATTTACCTTAAAAGAGGAATGTCTACCTCCCAATGCGAAGAGAGGTGAAACAAGCAAGAGGTTTGGAAGCAGAACGCCCACCACCCCCCATCTCTTGGCTGCTTGTTCTTGGGGAATCCACTTAACAAGTTTACAGTCCTATAAAAGAGAGGGATAGTACCGTGCCACCTCCCCAGATTCTTGTGAGGATCAAGTGTGAAAACACAAGAGAAAGAGCTTTGTAAATGTTAGTTATTGCGATCTTTACTGCACAGTTGACAAAGAGGCCCAGGGGCCCCCTTAACCTTTCAAGACAGTTGACAGGTCTGCTCAGTGGAGCCCTGCGATGCGGAGATTCAGGAGCTGGCCTTCTGCAGGGTGGGAAGAGGGATTCAGTTTCTGGGCCCTGGTGAATAATTGAATGGCATAATACTGATGTTCTCTTAGAGCTCTTACAGAAATGAGGTGGATAGCCAAACTGTCTTTTAGTTTTGCTGCCTGGTCAAAAAGCAGAGAGAAGGCTCTTCTACGAGCAAGTTCACAACCTCACCCTCGTCATATTACCTTTCCCTTTGCGGCTCAATTCAGGGCGCTTAGAGAAGAGCTCCTCCATTAACATTTATCCAAGACAAATGAATAAACCTGTCAAAGCTGTTACAGGACCAATTTCTTTCTTTCTTTTTTTAATATTTCCAGGAAAGGGGGAGCATAAATTCTGCAGAAGTCATTTAAAGTCATAAACCTTAAAAATGTTTGCAGTGCATTCTATTGGGTGAAGTTTTCCAGGTGACTCAGGCCACGGCACGCCGTAGCGGCCCAGACCCTCTGCGGCGCCAGGGAAATGGCACTTCTGAATATTTTCCAAGTGACATTGCAGAGCGAAAGGTTCTTTTTCCTTCATGGCATTGATTTTTCAAGTAAACCTTTTGATTCTGGAGTAAAAAATCAATGGGCTCTCTGCTTTTTGAAGTCAGTTTTCAGTAGAGAACTTTAAAGACACATCAAAAGCACACTGTTCTTCCTTCCTGAGGCTTTGATGGGGTGGGGCAGGGGAGAGGTGATAGAGGGACTTTTTCACATTCTGAGAAGTAGTCCAAAGGTTCCCGCTCCTGGGGAGTCAGAGATGAGTCTGGCCAATAAGGTCAATCTCCACTCAGACTCCAGGGAAATACTAGTCATCTCAGAATAGACTTGCTTTTGTTTTCCCATCAAAGAAGCAAGGCAGTTGGAGGGGACAGAGGCCACTGGGGGTGGCCAGGCAGGACTGAACACTGTTTTACCAGGTCAGGAGGCTTGTCCCATTTCCAGGGACCAGCGTAGAGCCTGCATTGCCACCCCGGGCCCCTGCCCTTCTGGAGGAAGAAAGGACGAGAAGACAGTGGCAGAAGCTGGAGACCGAGAAGAGGACAAGCTGACCTTCTGGGAGAGCTGAAACAGGAGCTCGGCTTGGATGGCTCCTGGGAGGAGTCTGGCAAGGAAGGGAGAGTAGGGTTGGAAAGCAAGAAGGGGGAGAAGACCTCTAATGCAGAATAAGGCAGCTCAAGGACTTGGGGAGCCATGACCTTGCAGAAGTTGGGAGGCACCTGCATCCTATCAAGTGAGGGGGCACCAGGGGCACGTCTTGTCCCCCACCCCCATACACTACTAGGCTTCTCTCTGGGTTGAGAAAACATCCAGAGCTAGCACCACTGTAGAGCAAAAATGCCTGGTATTCCACGCCATCCATGGAGAAGTTAAATTTTTCCCATTTTCATGCTTACTCCAACTCATGAATTCCAACCTAGGTAATGCCAGGCCAATCCAAGGTGCTGGAGGAAAACGTCCCCTCCCTACTCTGACTCATTAAGCAGCTTGAGTATAAATGTCCTTTCCCCAGGGAAATCTCCCTGAGCCCCTGGCCTAGGTCAGGTCCTGTCCTGAATTCTTCCCCCATTACACTTACAACTACAGTTAATTACTTATTTGTAAATTGCATCCTTAATGAGCGTCCTTGGCCAGAGTGTGAGCCCCAAGAGAACACTGTGTCTTATCTCGACCTTTGCTAAAGACCCCTTGCCAGCACAGTACTTGGGACCAGGTAGCACAGAATGAACCCAGGAAGGTGAATGACCTCATCCCAACGATGCCCCGAGAAGAGCCACAGAGGAGCAGGACTTACTGCACAACTTCTTCTGGAACACTGAGGTCAGCGTCTCAATCTGGCTGAAGTTGGCCACCAGGAAGACGTGGTCCTCGTGGGGCTCGCTCCCGATGGCCTTCAGCGTGTTGAAGTCCACCTGGCCCACACCGATGGCAAAGATCAGGATGCCCGTGTCCCGGGCTTTTGCGGCCACCTCGGCCACAGAGTCCTGGGGCCTCCCATCAGTCACGATCATTATGACCCGAGGCACATTCTCTCTCAGGGGCCGGGCCCCCTCTGCTTCCGAGAAGGCGATGTTCAGGGCGTACTGGATGGCCAGCCCCGTCATGGTGCCCGTGGACAGATGCCGCATCCTCTTGACGGCACGCTCCACCTCGGACTTCCTCTTGAAGGTCTTGAGGGAGAACTCGTTCTTGACCGTGCTGCCATACTGGAGCAGACCCACACGGGTGACGTCAGGGCCAATGTCCAAGAACTGCAAGATGTCCACAATGAACTCCTTGACCTTTGCGTAGTCCTGGGTGTTGACGCTGCGTGAGCTGTCGATGATAAAGACCACGTCCGCTCGCTTGTTCTCACAGGCGCTCCCTGGGGAAAAGGGGGAGGGCAAACATATCATAAGAGCATTGAGCATAAATATCCGACTATATATAAGTTATCAAAGAAGATCAAACCGGTCCATCCTAAAGGAAATCAGTCCTGAATATTCATTGGAAGGACTGATGCTGAAGTTGAAGCTCCAGTACTTTGGCCACCTGATGCAAAGAGCCAATTCATTAGAAAAGACCCTGATGCTGGGAAGATTGAAGGCAGGAGAAGAAGGCGATGACAAAGGATAAGATGGTTGGATGGCATCACTGACCCAATGGACATGAGTTTGAGCAAGCTCTGGGAGATGGTGAAGGACAGGGAAGCCTGGCGTGCTGCAGTCCACGTGGCCTGCAAAGAGCTGGACACGACCGAGTGACTGAACAACAACAACAATAAATTATCAACAGATAGTCAACAAAGACCTCCTGTATACCACAGGGAACTATTTTCAATATTTTGTAATATAAGGAAAGAGAATCTGCAGAAGTTATATATATCTGCATAACTGAATTGCTGAGCTATATACCTGAAATTAACATATCACAAGTCAAATATACTTCAATTAAAAATAAATAAAATAAGATTGTTAAGGACCCAATGCAGGTTGGAAATCCTAGGGCCAGGGGTCACCTTTCAAATCTTCATCATTTTCTTCACTCAGGAAGGTTGTAAGGATGTATATGTGTTTGACCGGGTGATCATGAATATTGGCAGCAAACAAGATACTATTTCTTTTTACAAAAGAAGTGAACTTCAGCTTCTAGAAAGTTATCAATGTAGTTTTTAGGTGGGCAAACATTTGAGCAGCATCAAAATTACTTTGTTATTTACTGCACAGCACATTAGCTTGGCGGGATACTGCAGGAAGTATCGAAGATGCTTAGGGCGGGGACCAAAGTCAAGGAGTTTACAGTCTACCTGGGGAGACTTAACTAATGGAAAAAGGAAAGAATAACTAGTATGACAGTGTGTGGTGCAGATGCTAGGTGTTCAGAGAACAGGGATATTAGTGGGCTGGGGTCAAGGAGATGGGACACAAGCTGGCTTTACAGATGTATAGTGTCTGGACTGTGGGAAGGAACACGTGCAGAGGAGGCCATGAACAAAAGCCCAAGATGGCATGAATACAGCAGACAGTAGAGTGAGTGTTGAAGGCACTGCTAAGAGTTATGGATAGGAATGAAGTTGGAGGGGTAGCTTGAAGTCAGTTACAAAAAGACTTTAAATTCAGATTGAAAAAAAAAAAATAATAAATTCAGATTGAAATTTGTACTGATACCACAGCTGATGGGCATAATATGATTAGCATTATATTATGTAACTTATCTCTCCTGCAGGGAAGTTATGTAATAAAAGGTCAATTGAATGGGCCAGAAGTTTGTGGAGAGGATATGGACAAAGCAACCCTCATACATGGTTGGTGGGAATGTAAACTGGTGCAGGCTCTGTGGAAAGCACTATGGAGGTTCCTCACAAAACTAGGAAGAGAACTACCATATGACCCAGCAATTCTGCTCCCACATATTTATCTGAAGAAAAAACCAAAAACACTAATTCAAAAAGAGATAGGCACCCCAATGTTCATAGCAGCATTATTTCTAACTGCCAAGATAAGGAAGCAACCCAAGTGTCCATGAACAGATGAATGGATAAAGAAGACATGCTATATATAATCAATGAAATATTAGTCATAAAAAAAGAATGAAATATTGCCATTTGTGACAACATGAATGAACCTCGAGGGTATTATGCTAAGTGAAATAAGTCAGACGGAGAAAGACAAACTGCTATCATTTATATGTGAAACCTAAAAAATAAAACTAGTGAATAAAACAAGAAACAGTTCTCTATAGAGAACAAACTAGCAGTTACCAGTGGGGACAGGGAAGGGGTGGGGCAATACACCAGTTAGGGATTAAGAAGCACAAACTTCTATGCATAAAATAAGCTACAAGGATATATCGTACAACGGAGGGAATATAGTCAATGTTTTATTTTATTTATTTCTGCCTTGCAACGAAACTTTCAGAATCCTAGTTCCCTGACCAGGGATTAAACCTGTGCTCTAGGCAGTGAAAGCAGAGTTCCAACTGCTAGACTGTCGGGCAATTCCCCAATACTTTATAATGACTATAAATGGAGGTTAACCTTTAAAACCTGCGAATCACGATGTTCACACCTGTAACTTATATTGTACATCAATTATACCTCAGTTTTTTTAAAAAAAAGAAAAAGGTCAGTTGAGTCGGGTAGGGATGTGCAGTGTGGACAATCCAGACCATTGCTGCACTAATCCGGTTGAGAAGGAAACAATATGAACCAGGGGTAGGAGGCTGGCAGGCGGGGGCAGCAGTGGAAATGGAGATGGTACAAGCCAAGAAACATTCAGCAAAGGGCACAGTTAAGCTGGAAAAAAGGCAAGTGTTGGAGTCTCTCCGTTACCAGCACAATTGCCATGCTTACTCCTCCAGTGCTGAAGCAAGAAGGCATTCTGGAAAGAGAATGAGATGAGAGGCCTCCTGCCCCAGAGGGTGGAGGTGGAGGCTGGGCGTTCCTCCTGGAATTTCTCCGATGTTCTAAGCCACGGCCTCCAGCCTCTCTCCCCTTCCTCCCTCCCTTTCCCAGACTTCCCGCTGGTAAATCCCAATTTGACAGGGATTAGAAGAGGGATCTCAAATGCCTGCCCTAAATCCCAATCAGCGCAGCTGCAAGAAAGAGGGAGAAAGCCAAAAATGAAGCAGTGAGCCCAGTCATTGAAATGACAAGTGGGAAAGGCCAGTGAGGTCACCCTGTCCAGGCCAGCCTGCCAGGCCCTGCCTCTCCCCTGAGCGCCTGCACAGACACACCTCGTGCATTGCAGCCTCACACGCCTAACAATTTTAGGGGCAGAAGCACACACCCCCCACCCCTCAGACCAGCATCACGGCAGAAAGCCGACCTTCGGGGCATTCACACATACCACTGGGGCCTGGGTGAATTTAAGGTGAGTTTCTCAAACCAGAGCCTCCAGAAACTGCCTTTGAGGACCCAGGGATAAGATCAGTATCGACCCTGACATTTTAACATCTTGACTCCAGACAGCTTTCATCACTATGGTCTCCTGTGGTTTCCAGAACAAGCTCTGAAGAGCAAGGGAACCATATCTGTTGGATAGATGAGAGCATGAAGGTGTTGAGAGTTTGAAAATCTCTTACAATTTAGGAACAGAAAAACTCTGTGGAGGACAACACCTCACTGAGGCTCTGAGGATTAGCTGCGGGTAAAGAACTGAGTCTTGGGCTCAGCAGGTGGGACCCCCCCCCCTCAATATGTGGGAGCTTCACAGGCAGGCTCTGCTCTACCCACACCACCACCCCCCTCCTTCCTCAGTCCTCCCTGTGCCAGGCTCCGGCTGGGGAGGGGCAGGGTGGCCGTGGACAGCTGTGTACCTGCCCAAGGAAGTGCAAGGGCCTGAAATCCAGTCCAGTCCTGAGCCCCAGGGGCTGCGTCCACTTGGGAGGCCCCTGGAGGGGGTGCCATTCTCTAATTTCCCTGAGAAGTGTCTGTGGTCTAGCATGTGGCCCTGGGTCCAGGCAACACGTGACAAACCTCCGGGCACTGAGGCTGGACACCCACCCCCTGCTCTACCAGCTTCAGTCTGAACTGACTACAGGGAGAACAGGACCCAGTGATCTCCACCTGCTCAGAAGGACTGGAACCAGCCTGGACCGGGCCACGCGGGAGGATATTAATGAAAGACTCCTTGGAAGGGAGGGTGGCATGGAGACGGCACACTGACTCCCTAAGAACGCTCTTCCTCTGGAAGCAGGGGTCCCCTTGGGACTGGGATTCTTCCTGTGGGTCTTGGTCCCTGTGCATCCCAGCAAGCATCACAATCAGTTTAAAGGGGATTCTGGAAGTTGCCCAAGGAATGATGTGCTCCGCTGGACTCCTTCCCATCAAAACAAATGAGGAGTTTTTCACAACGCCTGGCATTCACAAAATCACATCAGAGGTTCGAAATGGTGTTGGAGGGACCCTCCAAGGAGCTGTGACTGAGAGTTGAAAACAGCAAGTTCTGGCAGCCCGAGTGACCGACTTTCTCCTGGACGTCTCCTCCGGTCCCTTGAGAGCTCAGAGACATAGCTTCTGCAGCCTGTCCCGGAAAGGGCCGGTTCAGTGGGCCTCAGAGTCGAGGTGTCTCCCAATTCCCTGAAGGACTTGTTAAAAACTAAGGTCTGTGAGCCTCACTTCCAGAGTTTCTGATTCTGTAGGTATAGGCTGGCACCTGAAAATATGCATTTCCAGCAGGTTCCTGTGTGAAGTCGATGTCACTGGTCCAAGGACCACACTCTGTGAAACCATGAGTGTAGGACCTAGAGAGATTTCTGGAGAAAGGAAGTTTTGGTAAGTCTTGACCTCATGTCTTACTGTGGATTACCCAATGTGGGAAACTGGTCATCTCTGCAGCCATGCAGTGGGGATACAGTTTGAGTCTTGAGTCAACGTTTGTAGAATTAAGCGGAATTCCAGGTGATGGAGCAAGGCTTCAGGCGGAAGGGACTGAGTCAGAACCGGCAGTTCAAGGAGATGGACTCAAATCAGAGTCAAAAAGTGCTACAGCAGGTCTCAGTTCAGTCAGTTCAGTGGCTCAGTCGTGTCCGACTCTTTGAGACCCCATGGACTACAGCACTCCAGGCTTCCCTGTCCATCACCAACTCCTGGAGCTTACTCAAACTCATGTCCATTGAGTCAGTGATGCCATCCAACCATCTCATCCTCTGTCATCCCCTTCTCCTCAGGTCTAGGTCCTGCTGAGTCCAGGACTCAAATCTTTGCCACTTTATGAGGGAACACAGTCACTTTCTAACTTTTGGTCCAGGAACTCACAGACTAATAAAGTCTTAGAGCTGGAAGGATCTATATAGAGTCCAAGTTATTCACCTTACAGAAGGGAAAACTGAGGCTCAGAGAGGTGACTCCACCTCCACGAGGCCCCAGGGCTCACTAGGGTTGGGCCTGGGACCATCCAGGTGCCTTCTCCCCACTTCGTGGCGGGTCCCTGGGAAAAGTCTCGATACCACTGGCACTGCAATATGAGCGCTTTGTAAATACTCAAGGACATTCTGAAATATTTGCCTTCACAGTTTCTCCACCCAGGAACTGATGTTTCTGGAAACATCTCCCCTGTGTGCGCTCCTCTCACATATCAGTTCTGATAAACAGCATCCCTGTCTAACTAGCCCAAGAGAAGAACACACCGTCTTCCATCTCGCCTTTCACTGTAGACTTTCCGCAGCACTTGGAAGAGGGTATCTGGGCACATCATAAAACACCATACCCCGAACCAAAAAGTGACGGTCTAAGCCTTGTAAACAGTACTTCCAGTTCTGTCAGCTCGACTCCACAGCCTACTCACTGGGCAAACGAGTGTCTCTTCCCCCTGCAGAGAAGGTGAACCTGAGCCAGAACAATTTGAAGCCACATTCCCACCCCAGCAGGATTACAATGTGCAGCCCTGAAACCATCTCCTTCCTCTCAGGACTGTAGATTTGTTGCTAATCGGTCTCCCTTGCCGTGGCTAAATTCAATTATAGCCATGTAATTGTACAGCAAATATTTGGTACCATCTGCCCAGAGAGGTCAGGGCATGTTTGGAGAAGGAAGGTATGTGAATCTCCGTGATGGGGGTAAAATAATTTCATCCAGACACTGAAAGGGGCTCTGTGAAACAGCAACATTTCTCTAATGCTGGAGAAAGTGGCCGTGAGCCAAGAGCTAAAACTGTTCGTGTTACTAGGACTAACCAGAGGGGCTTCTTTAATTCCCAAGAGTAACCAGAAACACTATGGAACATGATTCAAAGGTCACAAATGCTTAGTGAAACAAGCAAATGCAGGCTTGCCCTGTGACCTCAGGGCAAGCCCAGCCCATGCCACTTTCCATCCATGTGGTCTATCGCCTCCCCTTCACCTTTTTTGCCCTCAGTCTCATCTTCTGTGAAATGAGGATAATACCTCACAGGGCTATCGTGAAACTCAAAAGATAATATAACAACAATTTATGGCTACTGTTTATTGGATACCTAAAAGTACTTGACTTGTTCTGAGTACTTTTACACGGAATGACTTATTCTTCACACCCAACTTAGCAGGTAGGTACTATTCCCATTTTACAGATGAGAACAGTGAGTCTAGAAAGGTTAAATGCCTAGATTAGGGTCTCATACTTAGAAAGTAGAAGGGCCAGGATCTGAACCCTACTCCATAGCCCATGCTCTTAACCACCAAGCAATGCTCAGAAAAGATTCTGTCTTTTTAGATCTGCCCTTCCCAGAACACTCAAGATGTACCAGAACAGCACTGGCTCTCTGAGGTCAGTTTTTTCCTTCCCTGGAATCAGGGCCTGAAGCTATGGCCCGAACTTGCCTGCCTCCTGCCAAGTGCTTTCCCCCTGCTAAATGCCTATTTGTAATTTTTTTTTAATAAAATGATGAAAACAGATGCTTGCCTCCCTGAAGAGCAGCATCTCAGTAAATGAAGCTGCTAGTTGTTCACATTCTCCTGTGTTTGACAAGTGCCTCCTGTGAGATCTGGAGAAGCAGGGCCCTGGGGGAGATAGAAAGTCAAGGTCACTGGCCTTTGATGGGCTGTGGGGAACAAGAGAAACATGACCTGGACCACAGGCAAATGGCCAAGGTGGGGTGGAGAAGGGAGACAGATTTCAGAAAATGTGATGCTTCCTAACAATTCCCAGCAAAGTTCCCACAAGTAGGTGGTGTGTGGGCACTTGAAAAAAAGAACTGTGGGGACTTCCCTGGTGATCCAGTGGTGGAGAGTCTGCCTTGCAATGCAGGGGACCCAGGCTCCATCCCTGGTCGGAGCTGGCTCCCACACACCACAGAGCAACTAAGCCCACGTGCTGCAACTACTGAAGACCGAGCCATAAGTAGAGAGGCTGTGCACCGCAATGAAAAGTGCTGCATGATGCAATGACGGTCCCGAGAGCCGCAACTAAGGTCTGACACAGCCAAAAGAAATAAATTTTTTTTTTAAAAAAAGAACTTTAAAAAAGGAATGATACAAGGGGGAAAATGGAGTAATTTCTAGGACAGCACAAGAGTGAATGGACAAGGGCACCGGAATAGGATTTCCAGGTGGCATTAAAGGCCAACTTGAGGGCAGCGAGCATGAAACTGAAGGGACACTGATAGCATGGTTGTGTGCTTTGCTCCGGCTGCGCTTGGCTACACGGGTACAGGAGGAAAGCAGGAGGAAGTTGATACAACCAGGGTTCTCGTGCAGCCAAGAGTTGGTGGATCAGGAAAGCAACAAAGGTAGGTGACAGAGCAGCTGTAAGGTTTCCCATGAAATTAAGCTGGGGGAATATGAAGTAGAAGATAGGAAGGGGTGAAGGGCAGAGAGGAAGCAGTGGGGTCAATGGATTGAAAGTCTAGATAAGGTCAGAGACTGTTGAAGTTGGAATCCTAGAAGGGGTGAGCTGAGGGGAAATAGGAGGCTTAAATGGAGATTATGAAGGAACTGCAGTTATTGTAATCACAGGGGCAGGAGTATGATAAGAGAGGTCACTGGCTCAGATACGGTGGAGGACAAGAATACTCCAGGAACGATCCCTCGAAGAAGGGAGCATTCATGCGGATACTGAAATCACCAAAAATTTTAAGAGTAATGTTGGAGACAGTGGCAGTGAGCCAAGAGCTAAAGCTCTTCTTATTATTAGGACTTTAATTCCCAAGAGTAACCAGAAACACCATGAAACATGATTCAGAGGTCACAATGGGACAGAGGAAAAACTAGCTCACCAAGAGTTTCAAAGGGAGAAAAGCAGTTTTATGATTAGAGAAAGTGGGGGTGGGGGCCTGAGGGGGAGGGAGAACTTGATGATTATGAACCAGAAGGAGATTGAAAAGGGGGAAAAATGCACAATTTATGTTTTTATTCCTAGATGGGATAGATCAGGAGACTCAGAGGATATTTATAGTTTGGATCTCAACAAGGCAATTAATTGACTCCAGTGAGAAAGAAGGGGCTTCCCTGGTGGCTCAGAGGTAAAGAATTCACCTGCCAATGCAGGAGACGCAGGTTGAGTCCCTGGGTCGGGAAGATTCCCTGGAGAAGGAAATGGCAGCCCACTCTAGTATTCTTGCTGGGATAATCCCATGGACAGAGGAGCCTGGTGGGCTACAGTCCGTGGGGTCGCACAGAGTTGGACACGACTGAAGCAACTGAGCGTGTGTGTGTGCGCACACACACACACAGTGGGGAAGAAATGCAGATTCCACACATCCAGACCAGTTAGGGAGAACACTTAAATAGAGCCAATCTTTGAACAAATATTTAGTGAGGACCTATTGTGTGTCAGGCTCTGAGAACAGAATGAAGGGAAGACTCCCAATTGTGAATAGCAGGCATAGAGACAAATAATAATAGAAATGAATAAAATAGGCAGACAAAAAAGGTAAACAAAGGGCTCAGAGTGAGAGGGAGAGCGTGACTGGCCATCTTTGGTGTGGGTACCCAGGCTCTAAGGCAGGCTCAGCAAAGGCCCCCTTTTCCTCCCTTGTCCCTGGCAGACATTACTAATCAATTCCTGTCCTCTCCCACTCAGCCTGGACTCAGCTCAGGATACCATTAACACTGCCCTGCAAATAATGGAATCTTTTTGCCAACCTGGTTCCAGAGTCCGGGGGGCCTCTGCAACAAAGCCTGAAGTGTTCAATTTTATTCACTTCTAAGTTAGCTAACCGTACTTTTGAGACATTATCTGATAATTAGTGCTAACTTACTACTTTTCAATGAGAAATAAAAAGGGTGGCCATGTAGACGATGTGCACACGAACTTCTAGATAAAGACACACTTGGGATGGAGGGCTGCTGTAGGCATGGGGTCAGGGCAAAGGAAATAGAAATGTCCTAAGAAATGGTCTCCTCAGACTATACAGGTGGTATGTATTCTCCATTATAAGAATATAAAATAGCACATTGGAATTCAGGAAATTGCATCCCATAAGCATTTAGGCTGTGTGTATTGAACTAGATGGGCTTAACAAATACAGACAGATTGAGAGAAAGGACTACCTTGTAACACCCACCATTACACTCAATGAGCGCCTGCTCACGGACGCCTGAGGTGTGGCCCCTGCGGCTACCTCGTGTGTTCTGTCCCCATGAGCCTGCAAACTGTGACCAGCCCTGAGGTTTACAGGTGATTTTATGGATATTTCAGAGGCAGTTTGGAGCACCTTTGATTTTTGCTCCCAGTGAGACTTAGCTTGTAAGTGCCCTGTAGGGCACTTGACTGGGGCATGGTGGTCCTTGGCCGAGGCTGAAAGGACTACATTTCAATTCTTCCCTTCCCTTATTCCCTTATTAGTCAGTCAGCAGCTGCTGCGTTACCTCACGCCAGCCATTTTACAATGTAGTTGATGAGCCATGGCTTTCTCCGAATCAATCACGTTCCACTCACATCTCCCTAAAGAACCCCTGGGGAGTGATCTGAAAAGTTTATTATATTATAATAGGGAGACACCCTGGACTTCTTAATGGGATTGAAGACATATCGTAGACTCATTAGCAAATCACTCCCCACTTGGTAACATTTTCCACACCATTTTCCAAATTCTGGGGGCATTTGTGGTTCTCTGTACACCACTACACACAATGTTGGAAGGAATCGGTAAAAAGCTGAATAACAGAGTCAGGGCCAGAAAGGATTTCTGAGGGCTGGAATAATGAGTCAAAACTAACAGGAGGAAATCTAAGTGGTATAAATGTCAAATCCTGCACATAAAGTTCAAAAAATCAACTGTATAAACCACAGAAAGGAGACAACCGGATTGACAGCCAGTCTCATGATAAAATCTCCAGCCCGGAGAGCAAATCCCAAGCCTCGCACATGGACCCCAAGAACCCCAGCCCCCTCCCCTTGCACTAATCCATTCCAGCCTCAGAATCGAAGCTCAGCCACCGGAGTCCTCTCAGCACAACATCCCTCACCCCCTTCCCACCACCCAGTGCCTGGAGTGGGGGCCGGGGGGCTTACGAAACGAAACCAATTTGTCCAGACAGCCTTTTTCTCTGCTCACTCCCATTAGATCCCTCTCCAGACCTTAAGGCCCCATCATCTCAGCAATGGCTTTCCTGAATGGGAGATAAGAGAGACTCTCCCAACAAACGGACCTTACTCTTTCCCTCTTTATAGCACAACTTTCCTCTGAATAAATATTTTGGTGAGTTTCATCAGTCACAGTAGCTCAATTTGGCAGTTGTGAGTTCTCAGTATAAACCAGCTCAGGATGCTGTCTCCTCAAAGCAATTTCTCCAACAGCCACCTTCCTAAGGGTCATTGACAGCAAGGTCATGGGAGAGTAAACTAATGAACTGTTGAGCCTCCTAGACCCGCCCACCTCACCTTGCCCTATACCTTAAACCCAAGCAATCTAATGGTCGGTATTGGGTTGGCCAAAAAAGTTTGTTCAGGCTTTTCCATAAGATGATATGGAAAACTCTAACAGACTTTTTTGGCCAACTCAGTAGTTCTTTATACACCATGCTCCTTCAAGTACCTCCTCAACTTAAGACTCAGCCCTGTGGTCACCTACATCTTAAGCATTCTCCTCCCAGCATCTCATGTATGGAGACAATGGCCACATGCTGCATCCTCTATAAATCCCTAGTACCCAGCAGAGTGCAACGCACATAGATGATCAGTTTGTCCTGGCTTCTTTTTGTCAATGCACCTATGTGGAGGGAGGTGTGGGAGAGCGAAAAGAGAAGTTGTAGACTCTCTTCTGCTCAGTGGGCTGTGGCAGCTGGTCAGTGCAGGTACAATAAACACAGCCCACAGTGGGCACCCTCAATGTCCTGATCACATCAGAAGCACCTGGGGGTACTTATTTAAAATGCTGAATCCTGGGCACCACCCTGCTGCTGCTAAGTTGCTCCAGTCGTGTCCGACTCTGTGCGACCCCAGAGACAGCAGCCCACCAGGCTTCCCCGTCCCTGGGGTTCTCCAGGCAAGAACACTGGAGTGGGTTGCCATTTCCTTCTCCAATGCATGAAAGTGAACAGTGAAAGTGAAGTCGCTCAGTCGTGTCCGACTCTTAGTGACCCCGTGGACTGCAGCCTACCAGGCTCCTCCATCCATGGGATTTTCCAGGCAAGAGTACTGGAGTGGGTTGCCATTGCCTTCCCCGAAAGGGCATGATAAATGCCCTTAAAAGGGATTTTCCAGGCAAGAGTACTGGAGTGGGTTGCCATTTCCTTCTCCAATGCATGAAAGTGAACAGTGAAAGTGAAGTCGCTCAGTCGTGTCCGACTCTTAGCGACCCCGTGGACTGCAGCCTTCCAGGCTCCTCCATCCATGGGACCCTCCAGGCAAGAGTACTGGAGTGGGGTGCCATTGCCCCTACACCCAGTGAATTAGAGTCTTTGAGGCTGAGGCCCAGGAATCTGCACTTAGACAATTGTTCCTGGTGATTCTTAGGTGCAGCGAATAAGACTCTGCCCCAAGGGGCATGTGAGCCTGAAAGACCATCAGAGAGGCCAGGGAGCAAGAATCATCCAGAAGAGACCACTTCCTATGCCCCAGCACCCTCCTCCCTCCCCAAGGCCAGGAGCAATCTGGTAAATATGGAAACCTTACATCCTGTATTCCCTCGTGGGTTCCTTTGTTGTTTTTTTTTAATTAATTTATTTAAATTGGAAGATAATTACAACATTGTGGAAGTATTTGCCATACATCGACATAAATCAATCGTGGGTGCACATGTGCTCCCCCATCATGAGCCCCTCTCCTACCTCTCGTGGGTTCTGATCCATTGTGAGATCATGTACAGGTCAGTTGTCTCCTGGCTTTTGGTTAGACTCAGTAAAAGCAAAATAGGCACCATTATTATCTCTAACTTACAGTTGAGGGTGCTGAGTCTTAGAGAGGCTAAATGACAAGTCTGCTGGCATGAGGAGAATGAATGGTGGGGAGAAGAGATTTCACACCCTAGCCAGTCTGAGTCCAGTGCCTGCATTTTTAGCCACTGCTTCTCATCAGGTGACCTAGCATGAAGTGTCTCTTCTGAACAGCAAAATGTCCCAGAGAAGAGCCTAATGAAGTTATCCTCCCAGTCACCAGTTAACACATTGATAGTGAAAGTGTCTGACTCTGCAACCCCATGGACTGTAACCCACCAGGGTCCTCTGTCCATGGAATTCTCTAGGCAAGAATACTGGAATGGGTTGCCATTTCCTTCTCCAGGGGATCTTTCTGACCTAGGGATTGAACCCAGGTCTCCCTCATTGCAGGCAGATTCTTTACCATTACTAAGATCATGGCATCCGATCCCATCACTCACGGCAAATAGATGGGGAAACAATGGAAACAGTGACAGACTTTATTTTCTCGGGCTCCAAAATCACTGCAGATGGTGACTGCAGCCAGGAAATTAAAAGACACTTGCTCCTTGGAAGAAACCTAGACAGCGTATTAAAAAGCAGAGACATTACTTTGCTGACAAAGGTGTGTCTAGTCAAAGCTATGGTTTTTCCAGTAGCCATGTATGGATGTGAGAATTGGACTATAAAGAAAGCCGAACACTGAAGAACTGATGCTTTTGAACTGTGGTGTTGGAGAAGACTCTTGAGAGTCCCTTGGACCACAAGGAGATCAAACCAGTCCATCCTAAAGGAAATCAATCCTGAATATTCATTGGAAGGACTGATGCTGAAGTTGAAGCTCCAATACTTTGACCACCTGATTCGGAGAACTGACTCACTGGAAGAGACCCCAATGTTGGGAAAGATTGAAGGCAGGAGGAGAAGGGGACAACAGAGGATGAGATGGTTGGATGGCATCACTGACTCAATGGACATGAGTTTGAGCAAACTCTAGGAGTTGGTGATGGACAGGGAAGCCTGGAGTGCTGCAGTCCATGGAGTCGCAAAGAGTCGGACACGACTGAGCAACTGAACTGAACTAAACATATGGGAGGGCCAGTGGCAAAGACTTGAATGAGACTCAGGAGTTAAAGCTCAACTCAAGACATACTCCCCTAAGTGCAAAGTCCTCTTTATATAAGAGATGCAGGTTCAATCCCTTGTTTGATGCAGGGTTGTCAAAAAAACACAGTATCTGTAAAGCACGATAAAGCAAAGCACGATAAAACAAGATCTGTCTGTACAATGCTGGTGCTGTGTGGCTGTTGACACGTAGATGGTGAAGTCCCTGGCCTTACAGGGCCACAGTCCAGGGAGTCAGTGGCACAGACATACAGATGACTGCAGAATGAGGCAGGGCAAATGAATTATTATTCGGTAAGCATAACATATGCTTAGCCAGAACAGCTGAACCTTCAACCACAAAGAACCGTCAGTAGAGACTGTACTTATGAACACGGAGGCATGAATCCAGCAAAGACACAGAGCAAATACATTTCTATGTCTTGGCCCATTACCGGGGATAAAAGGAACAGTGTACATCCAAGGAGGTGATTTCTGTGGTCTTCTGCCCACACAGACCTGTTTTGAATGCCAGTTGACACCATTCACGTGCTTCCTTCAAGCACTGAGATACGGTCTGAATGCCAACTTTCATTTCATCACCTTCTTTCCAACACCTACGAGCACCACCAAAGTTCTGTGGCACATGGTGAAACTTATTGCCAGATTTGATCTGTGTACACTTTAACCCAAACCAAGAAGAGCCCCTGCAGGGTGGATTCTGTCTGCTTGTAGAGATCCACACTGGGAAGTTTTTATGTAAAATATACTTGCCAATGTCATGATGCGTTTGTTTTTGTTTAAAAGAAGGTTCTGGTGGATGAGCCTGCATCGTTGGCTAGCCTTGGCGCTCCATAAACCAGAGATATGGGACAGTAGTACCCTGAGGGATCCTACGCTGACACCAGCTCAAATTTCTATTCTCCCTGCAGACTGTCATAAATTCCTTTAGGAACACAGCTTTCTAAAGCCCTCAGGGAGTGTGCACCAACGAGCCAGTGAAATGGAAAAGAAAAAAAACGAAGAAAGAAAAAACATGCCACATCACACCAGTCTCCTCTCGTAACTGTTACATGAGCTGAAAGAAAAGAGACATCGTATGAAGTTCAACTGTGGTTTCCAGAACCCTGGACAATTTTCTTTGCAAGGGAGCCAGAAAGAAAGCTGCCCCAGTTTAGCCCTGGAGAAAAAACAATTTCCAATGAATTGAATTTCCTTGCAAGGTAAAGCAGTTTGCTTAAGTTGTGCTAAAAAAAAACACACAAAAACAAACAAAAAATAAACACCCCTCACACCTCCTCTCAGAGTGTCTTACAAATATAAGCTTTCTTCTAATTGAGAAAAGAAGTATAAAGAAGTCTTGAAATAGACAACAGTTTTAAAATTCCTTGAGCTGACTGAATAGATACAGAACTGATTTGGTATTCTCTAGCAAAACCCTTCTCACCAGGTTTCCTCCTTGCTCAAACTGAGAAACGACGCATCTCTTAAAACTTATTTACACACACACATTGCCCATCCCCCAGTACAAGACAGTACAGAAAGCACCGGGAAACAGGTGATCTCGCCTCTCTTCGAAGTGAAAAAAGAGCTTTAAAACTGGCACTCGGCCCATAGGAGCATTTTAACTTAGTACATTAAGCAATGGCCTCATCGGCTTTCTGAGAGTCCAGATGGAAGTCGGGCACAGGGCAGAGACGTGTGAATGACAAAGCTGGGTCAGGCTGGGGGCGATGAGGGCCACAGGAAGGGGCCTTGCTAAATGCAGTCTTGTAGTTCTTCCCCGGAAGGAGAGGGGTGCAGGCACACACAGAGGCAGGGCTGAGGTTCCATAGCCCTGTACCAGCCAAGGAAGAATTCCTCATTTTCATTTACTTGGGTTATGCACACACTGTAGAACACCCCTCTCTGTGCTGGGCGCTAGGGACACAGCACAAGAACGAATCTCAGCCTGGGAGACGCTTACGACCTTGTAGAGAAGACAGCTTCATAAGAGTCACAAAAGGCATGTGCAGCTGGAGCCTGGAGGAGAGCATGATCCCAAGAGGCTGAGTGGGAAGATTCCTAAAGAAGCTGATGGGTACCATATTATACTATATTATATCTTACAATCTTATTCCGTTATCAAAGGCTGAGCAGGTACTGGTCAGGCAGAGTTGGGGTGGGCATTTCATGCAAAGGGTCAGCATGAGCAAAGGCCTGGGAGCCAGACAAGCAGGGCACCATGTGCTCAGGTGATGCGGGTGGGGTGCCCTGGGTGTGTCTTAAAGGATGGACAGCAGTGACTGGGAGGAGCACACGTGCCTGCTTCCGAGAAGTTTGCATTCCATTAAGGAGACACAGAAGGCTTTTAAATGTGTCCATCCTCTTTTAGGGCACATTCTAAGGGCTCCTGACTCAGCCCAGGCTTCAGTCTTTTCCATTCCTAGCTAACCCAAAGGCCCTCCTGCCAGAGTTCCCAGCCAGGTCTCAGGTGTAAATAGATGCCCCCTATGTATATACTATAGCGAAAGCACTAGGGAGAATTTAAAGACAACTCCTTTGTCTTTTTTTTTTTTTGATATTTTATATATCTTATTGTATATGTACATATGTGTATATATATAACATGTATGTTATACATATATTTATATGGTATAGTATTATACATGTTGTTATATTTATATAGTATTATGCATACATATATATGTTTTGTATCCATATTTCTTAGGAATTAAAATATTTATTACACTCTTTGATGCAACTCTATGTAGAAAGATTGTGTATTTTCTCTGGTTAGGAGGTTACTAGTAATTTTACACATTTCTGTCTTTTACTCATTTTTTACAAAGACTGTATCTTAACTACTATAACCAATTTTATGTTTAAATAAAGATTATTATCTTGGGTATTATGTAGAACTTATTTTAAACACAACAAAGTAGAAAATTAAATGCATGCATCCACATATGAAAAAACTGGCACCATATGTATAGAACTGTATGCACAGGGATGGTTTCACACGGCTGGGCAGTGCAATGGGATCCTTTGTCTTTTTTTTTTAATTAAGTTTTTTTAATTGAAGGATACTTGCTTTACAGAATTTTGTTGTTTTCTGTCAAACCTCAACATGAACCAGCCATAGGTATACACATACCCCCTCCCTTTTGAACCTCCCTTTCGAACCTCCCTTTCATCTCCCTTCCCATCCCACCCCTCCAGGTTGACACAGAGCCCCTATTTGAGTTTCCTGAGCCATATAGCAAATTCCTGTTTGCTATCTATTTTACATATGGTAATGTAAGTTTCCATGTTACTCTTTCCATACATCTCACCCTCTCCTCCCCTCTCCCTATGTCCATAAGTCTGTTCTCTATGTCTGTTTCTCCACTGTTGCCCTGTAAATAAATTCTTCAGTACCATTTTTCTAGATTCCATACGTATGCGTTAGAATACAATATTTATCTTTCTCTTTCTGAATTACTTCACTCTGTATAATAGGTTCTAGGTTCATCCACCTCATTAGAACTGATTCAAAGACATTCCTTTTAATGGCTGAGTAATATTCCATTGTGTATATGTACCACAACTTCTTTACCCATTCATCTGTCGATGGACATCCAGGTTGCTTCCATGTTCTAGCTATTGTAAATAGTGCACAAATGAACAATGAGATACATGTGTCTTTTTCAATTTTGGTTTCCTCAGGGTATATGCCTAGGAGTGGGATTGCTGGGTCCTATGGTGATTTTATCCCTAGTTTTTTAAGGAATCTCCATACCATCTTCCATAGTGGCTGTATCAATTTACATTCCCACCAACAGTGCAAGAGTGTTCCCTTTTCTTCACACCTCTCCAGCATTTATTGTTTGTAGACTTTTTGATAATGGCCATTCTGACTGGTGTGAGGTGATATCTCATTGCAGTTCTGATTTGCATTTCTCTAATAATGAGCGATGTTGAGCATCTTTTCGTGTGTTTGTTAACCATCTGTATGTTAAAGACAACTCCTTTGTGTTTAGGAGTTGAGTTTCTGCCCCTTTGTTACCTAATCCTGGATTGAGTGAAGGCCTTTCAGCTGGTGGAGCAGAAGGTCAGCATTTGGGCCCTTCCAACTCATCCCTCTTGGGTGTCCAACTCCTCTTCCTCTATTTCTTTCCCTAGTTAATTCAATGTTTCAAGGAAATGACTATTGATTGAATGACAGTTGGCACTCAGCATGAACTCCCGCCTCTTTTTATGAGTCCTCTATACTGCAGAAGCTAAAAACACAGGGAACACATGTCCCTGACTCCCTTGCAGCTAGCGTTCTGGGTGAGAATTAGGTAACGTCAACCAGATAACACTCACAAGGAGGACAGGAGGTGGAGCCTGTTTCTGCTGGCAAGTAAGGTTGTAGGAACATAGGCTCCATGTTCTAGTGTCAGCCCAGCAGCTTCACAGATGCAGTTACAGCAGCAACAACATCCCAGTTCCAGCAACGGCTCTTAGGTGATGGCCCTGAACTTCCACTTTTCTAACCTTTCCAAAATTACACAAGCACCTAATTCTCTTTATGAAATCCCTTTCTGCTTAATATACCAAGAAAGCTTTGCTTTCTGCATTGGCCCCGGCTGTCCCCTCAGCTCCTCAGTATATCTGCCTTCTTGATGCCTCCTTCATCCACAGTGGGTACCTGATGAAAACTCCAAATATACTGGAACAAAAAAATACATAACAGGACATGCTCAGTCCTCTTCTCACAGCTCACCTGAAGGCCCAGTCCATCCAAGCTTTGCGGAAGTGGGGCTAACTCTCTTCCCCTCCCCTCCCCTGAAGCCTCTGTATGCCTACCCCACCTCCTCTCTACAGTAACTTCCTCAGGCAGCTGAATTGTTCTCATCACTACTTCATTTGGAAACTTGTCTTCTCGCTCCACTCTGAGACAACACTCCACTTCCTCCATTCTTACTTAGCTTGGCTTAGGTTTCCACTCCCTAAGTACACTAAGACAGTCAACACAAAAGGAAATCTACTGAGCCAGCGACTTGTTTCCTCATCACTCGGGTGCTCCAGCAAATGCTGGGCTCCAGCTGCTGCAGTTGACTCCATTAAGCTATCCACCCAATGTTAGGGTTGCCATGGAAACCCGAAATAACATTTCAGGAATCCCTCACAGACTGGGTGACTTTGGTTTCTAGGCAGTTTCACAAATAGTTCTTTCTTGCAGCTGATAATTAAGATGAAGAGCAGTTAATAAGACAGCAAATTTAATGAACTGAAACGGTATTTCTTGCAGAATTAATCATCACAAAGCACTGAGGATATGCAAATTCTAAAGCTGAAAAGGGACTTGAAAAACTGGGTTCAGCTTCCTTATTTTACAAACAGAGAAGATCATGTGGGGTAAACGCTGGAGCAGACTTCTGACTCCTTGTTGGCCCACACCACGCACATTCTCCATCCTGATCAAGGTCCTTGCTTTCTCTGACCTTCAGTTTCCTCTTCTGCAAGGCAGAGACAATGAATGTACCTATCTCAGAGGGGTGCCATGAAGATTAAATAAGTGAGCATGTGTAAAGTGCTTACAATGGTGCCTGGCATGAAGTGAAAGTCAAATAATTATTTCTGTTATTATTATTAATTCTACCTGATATTGTGTTGAGGGCTGCATGGAAGCAACATGGCAAGGCAATGAAAGCATTGCTGTGGACTGGGAGCCCAGAGCCCCATATTCTGGTCTCCACTCTGCCACCTGCTAGATGACAGTGGCCACAAAACCTTCTTTTCTGGAGGGAGGGTGGCTATGTTACTCTGATCTCTAGGGTTGGACTAAATAATTTCTCAGTTCCTTTCCAGCTCTTGCATGCTATGGTTTTAAGAAAAATGAATTAAATAGAGATATACCTTGACTTTTACAAGTGACTAGATACATATATGGAGAAGGCAATGGCACCCCACTCCAGTACTCTTGTCTGGAAAATCCCATGGACAGAGGAGCCTGGTAGGCTGCAGTCCATGGGGTCGCTAAGAGTCGGATACAACTGAGCGACTTCACTTTCACTTTTCACTTTCAGGCATTGGAGAAGGAAATGGCAACCCACTCCAGTGTTCTTACACTGGAGTGTAAGAACTGAAGAATCCCAGGGACAGGGGAGCCTGGTGGGCTGCCGTCTGTGAGGTTGCACAGAGTCAGACACTACTGAAGTGACTTAGCAACAGCAGCAGATACATATATATAATGATAGCTAATATTAATTGGCAACCATTATATATCAATACAATGCTACATGTACTAAACCCTTACTTCACACAACAACCTGTTATCTCCATTTAACAGGTGGGAAAACAGGCTCAGAGAGGTTAGAGTAATTTGTCCAAGGTCACACAGTTAGTAAGTGGTAGAATCAGGTAGTAAGATTCAACTAGAATTCATACTCTTCAGAATTGATCCACAGGAAGCAACAAATGTACACACACAGTTACAGAAGCGGGCAACCCGCATGACTTTATTTTACATTTATGTTCCCTCCTTGTAACTGTAGATACTCTGTGGGCTGTACCCACAAATTCCCAGCAACTGCTACCGTTTAAGAAGTTTTGGGGACACTTGCCACAAATGAAATATTTCTTAGTTCTTCATTACACTCCAGAGGTGATCACCTCCACCAACACCCCTTGCTGGATGATGGTGTTAGCTTCCTAAACGGCATTTGTCTTTGTTCCTCTGCAGACTGTTCTCAATCCAACAGCCAGAGTGACACTTTAAACACAAGTGAAATCATGTGACTCCTTTAGTCCCCATCTGTCTCAGGGAAAAACCCAAGTCCGAACAAGGACCCACCAAGGCTCCCATGTTACTTCCCTGAGCTACACTACCCCGGCATTGCTGTTTCTAAACGTTCCAGGTGAGCCCGGAACATCCTGGATCCAGAAGCTATCTCCTTGCCACCTTCAAGAAAATGGCTTAACACTGTAGACTGGATCACACTAGTAGATGCCTTCTTAAACTTCATTTCTTTCCCATTCCCTTCCTGCTCCCTTGCTAAGATTCCAAGGAACAAAGAAGTGACCATCATCTCTGTGAGGAGTGATTTCATCCCCTGCCAGGAATGACTCCTTACAGGACATGGTTATTCCAGCTTCCAGATGAGGTAGTTGGATAGGCAGGCAATGAAGTTTTGGCTAGTGGGGAGGAAAGGAAATGGAACTGAAGATTTTGGTCTCTAATAAAAGGAGTACGTAAAGGGATGAAAAAATCTTTCCTCCACCCCTACTCACTTCCTGCCTTGACCATGACCATGGAGGATGTGATGTTTGGAGCTGCAGCAGCCATATTGTGACTATAAAGGCTGAGGCCTAAGAAAGGAAAGTCAATATCCCAGGATGAGGCAGCTTAAAGTTGGAAAGAACCCTGGTCTCAATGATAAAGCTGAGCTACTGCCACGAACCGGGAATCACTGACCTCCAGACTTTTTGTAAGATATTCAAATATCTTTTAATAAAAACACTGCTAGCTTATGCCAACTGCACCCTAACTAATATCCAGATATTTCACTACTTTTTAACATTTTTATTTTTTGAATTAATTTATTTTTTAAATGAAGGATAATTGCTTTACAGATTTTTGTTGTTTTCTGTCAAACCTCCACATGAATCAGTCATAGGTATACATATATCCCCTACCTTTTGAACCTCCCTCCCCATTCCACCTGTCTAGGTTGATACAGAGCCCCTGTTTGAGTTTCCTGAGCCATACAGCAAATTCCCACTGGCTATCTATTTAACGTATGGCAATGTAAATTTCTGGAGAAGCAATGGCACCCCACTCCAGTACTCTTGCCTGGAAAATCCCATGGATGGAGGAGCCTGATGGGCTACAGTCCATGGGGCCGCTAAGAGTCAGACACGACTGAGCGACTTCACTTTCACTTTTCACTTCCATGCACTGGAGAAGGAAATGGCAACCCACTCCAGTGTTCTTGCCTGGAGAATCCCAGGGACGGGGGAGCCTGGTGGGCTGCCATCTGTGGGGTTGCACAGAGTCTGACATGACTTAGCAGCATGAAGCGACTTAGCAGCAATGTAAGTTTCCACTTTATTTTTAATTGGAGGATAATTGCTTTACAATACTGTGTTGGTTTCTGCCATATATCAACACAACAGAGATTTCACTCCTGATTCCAGCCTTGCTGTGGAGTAGTTACTCAACAGAAATGTGTTCTATGTATGAATGAATGAATTTCATGGTACACCTTCTGACATTTTAAGAATAAAATTTTATTAAACTGTTTGGCTAATTATGCGTATTTTCTGAAATGCTCAGGTAACCAGTTTTTTAGATATACTTCTCTAAGATCAATATCTGATTTAAAGTTGAAAAAGAAAAAAACTGCTATTTTATATTTAAATAAGTAGATGCTCAAATAAAGGTAACAGTACTAATAATATTAATAAATGTCATCTCTCATTCATTTCTTCACATTTATTGTGAGGCTACTACACCAGATGCTTTATACCCAGAGATGAAAAGACCTAGCTCCTAGTTTTAAAGATCTCACAGTAGAGTGGGAGCTGTTAACACCAATTTGCAATGTAAAAAATGTTTTTTAAAAAATAAACTTTAAAATGTGACAATAACAGCAATAAGCATGTATTGAAAGCTAACTCCATACAAGGCTTTGTGCAAAGCCCTTTATCTGCAGGATCTCATTCCATCCTCACTCCCACTCTAGGGGAGGTGTGATTATCATCCCCGTTTCACAGACAAGACAACTGGGGTTAGAATGGTTCTGCTTACTTACCCACGGGCACATGGTGGAAAGCTAGAATTCACACTTGTTAAAAGTAGGTGGTGGTTTAGTCTCTTCAGTCATGTTCGACCCTATGACCCCATGGACTGTAGCCCGCCAGGCTCCTCTGTCCGTGGGATTCTCCAGGCAAGAATACTGGAGTGAATTGCCATTTTCTTCTCCAGGGGATCTTCCCAACCCAGGGATTGAACCCAGTTGCCAACCCAGGGAGTGAACCCGGGTCTCCTGTATTGCAGACAGATTCTTTACCAACTGACCTTAGCTATGGTTATTTATAAAACCAAGCTGACAAGTTTGATGGCAGGTGTGGAAAGGTTCAGGAGCCATGGTTGATTGGAAGGTCAGTAAGAAAATGAGGCCATGAGACTGAAGCCATCTTAGGCTGTCTCTGCAGAACTAGAGGCTCCTGGTCTGAAAAAAACAGGTCAGGACACCATTCTGTATTGAAAGGAAACATGCGCAGGGTTATTTCTCCCTCTTGAACTTTAACCCGGAAACCAAACTATCAGTTGAGCATCTCCAAGGGATGTCCCTTTGGGTGCCCCCTGAGACACTCCAACTGAATATGGTGTTTGATTTCACACAAGGCACTCAATGTTTGTTGAACAAATAAAGATATAGCTGCCGTGGTTGCATGTGGCAGTTTTACATCGCAGTGGTTTGCAGACAGGGATTATGTCCGTCTCGTCTGCGTCTGGGGCTGGCCTCAGCTTCAGTGACTGGCTGGTTGATGGCTTAGTTCCAGCCCTGACTCAGTCTGACCACTGGCTGAGGCAAATGTCTACATGAGAACAGCCCATGTGTTAGGAGGGGAAAGTGCTCCCCTGAGCCCTAGACAACTTGGTGTGAAGCCCAAGGCTGCTGCTGGTCAATTACTTCACCTTGAACAGGGAACAGTATTTCTGGACTCTGGCTCCCTCACTTAACCCTTATTTGTACCAGGGACTTCCACGGCAGTCTAGTGAAGCCCATGATGCTTTCTCAGAATACAGCTGTTAAAAGTCCAAAATGAAACGCAACACTCACTAGGATGGCTATTAGAAGAAAAAAAAAAAAGGAGAATAACAAGTGTTGGTGAGGATGTGGAAATATTGGAACCTTGGCGCACTGTTGGTGGGAATGCAAATGGTGCAAAGTGTACCACTGTGGCACAGTCTGGCATTTCTTCAGAAAAGTTAAACACAGAATGACCATGTTTCCCAGTGATTCCATCCTTGGTATATATGCACCATCAAATGAAAGCTGAGACTCAAACAGATACCTATATGCCAATGTTCATAGCAACATTATTCAAGTAGCCAAAAGATGGAAACGACACAAGTGTCCATCAACAGGTGAATGCATAACCAAAATGCGGTATAGACATATACTGGAATATTCCTCAGTCATAAAACAACGAAGTTCTGATACATGCCACAACATGCATGAACCTTAAAACGTTATACTAAATGAAAAAAGTCAGACCAGAGAACAAATATGACCTCATTCTACTTACACAGGTATCTAGAACAGGCAACATAGAGACAGAAAGTAGGAAAGAAACTCTTGAGGGATGGAGAGGGAGGGATGGGGGTTATTTCTTAATGGATAGAAAATTCCTGCTTGGGAATAATGAAAATGTTCAAAATGTTCTGGAAATAGTGATGATAGTTGCAAAACAATGTAAATGTACTTAATGCCACTGAAGGGTACACTTTAAAATGACTTAAATGGCTAATTTTATGTTATGCATATATTAGCACAATAAATCAAAATTTTTTAATGCCAAGGATGAAAAAGGAGGTCAATTATTTGAACTACAGTGAATCAAGATATTAAAAAGAAAAAAAACTGGGAATAGAGTAACAGATGGACTTTTAAAAATGACATTAAATAACAAGGTAGAAAGGCGAGTTCCTAACAAGCGTTAAGTCTGAAGTAGGGAAGAGTGTAAGCACTATTTTGAGTTATCTCTTACGACTGTAACATGCCATGAATAGATCTGTGATCTCTATCGCTGAGACAGCACTGCTGCTGTTCTTGTGGTCTGTGGTTTACAATTATAATAGAAGGAAATGCTAAATTGCCATTAGAGGTCAATGGAAAAGGATGTTATTTTTTTTCCCATCCAGATTATGGACCCACTGAAGTCTGTCCAAGGGATCTTTGGAGGCCCATGGACCCCAGGTTAGAAACTTTTGAACGAGATGATCTCTAAACTCTCTTCTAATTAAAATGGTGTGATCTAGGAGTGATTTCTGGCTTTATCTGAATATCACAGATAAATTAACATCTCTGATTGGATTGTTTTCTTATCTGTAGCTGGGGATTATTACAAAATCTATCTCGCAAGGGCTTTGTGAGAAAAAGGAAGTAAGGAAAGCATTTTGTGTGTGTGTGTGAGTCACTCATTAGGAGCTCTGTAAAACTGTAAAGCTCTCGTGCAGATGCTACATAGTATCAGGGAAACCTGAGTCCATGAAGACACCTTCCCTATCGTCTGAACACCTGTCCCCCAGGGCTCAGCGTTCCTTCAGAATTTTTGCTCAGAGCTTTGTGGACTATGGCGGACAAAAAAACGCTGGGCACTCTTTGTTAAAGAATAGCATGTCCTGGGACTTCCCTGGGGTCCATGGTTAAGAATCTGAATGCCAAGGCAAGGGACATGGGCTCGATCCTTGGGTGAGGAACTGGGATTCCCACATGCCGCGAGACAGCTAGGCCCATTCAGTGCAACTAGAGAAAGCCCGCACGCTGCAATGCAGAGCCCAAGAACCTCAACAAAAACCCACTGCAGCCAAAAAAGAGAAAATCAAAGAATAGAATGCATGCCCCATGTTAAAATATAGTGTTGTGAACTACTGTATGCCAGCGGATTCAAAAATACAGACAAATAATACAAATATTACACTTGTATTCAAAAATACAAAAATCGGACCATTTTTAAGGAAAATACCAATTATCAAATACATTCAAGAAGAAATAAAAAACCTGAACGGACTAATGACTCTTCAAGAAATTGAATGAGTTGTCAAATGTGTCCTCTCTACAGAGGGCATCAAGCCCAGATGGTTTTATGACTAAGTTTTACTGGCTCTTGAGGGCATCTTCTCTCACTGATTCTATTTCCCCCCAAAGACCTATGCTGCCCGAAAACTGTGGCATGTGTACCAAACCCTAAAGCATGAGTGAGACAGCTATGACCAGGCCTGACCCTGCAGTATCACTGGCATCTAAACAGGGCCTTGCCAGGATACCCAATGTGTGTTCCTTGAATGAATGAATAAATGAAAAAACCAAGACAAATTATTAAATGAAGATCATGTATTAGAACTAAATTATTTTGGTATAGGAAAAACAGCTGGTAAAATGGATGGTCTGCCTATTCCTCTTCACTTTGGCAACAAAGTCGGGTTTGATTGGAGGAGAGGAGACAAATTCAAGTTGGACTGGAAGAGGGGAGTGAAGGAGCTGGCTACCTTCAGTGGTTGGGACAACCGGCCAGGATAGCCGCAGGACACTGGTGAACAGGATCCCGAGGAGGAGGGGGTGCCTCCCTGGCTGTCCCATTAACACGTCCCAAAGATGTAGGAATTCTTCATTTTGTACCAGGCTTAGCACAGTGCTTGGAAGGTGGGGGCTCTCAGAACATATTTATTCAATGAATGGATGGAGTAGACTGGGAGAAGGCCCAGGGTCAGGGCTGGGGAATGAAGAGCTGGAGATGGAAAGCAGCCTCTCATAGGTTTGGCCAGATCTGAGCCCTTTGGATCGGATTTTTTTGCAGTTTACTTCATGGTCTAGCCTGCCTTGAAAGGCCTCTGGAGCTCATCCTCCCAGGGTTTCTCAAGGCCAAATGTCGCTCACTGCACATACTGCATCGTGCCTTTCCAAAAGCCTCTCTTGGCTCCCAGCCCAAGTGGTCAGATCCCTCCGGTTTCTCCCCCAGCTCTGTCCCCTGCATCAGCTCTCTGTGTATCTGGCTGTCCAGCTTCCTCTTTGATGTTCTTACTCATTGGCTGGCTGCGGGCTTACGAAAACGTCTCCCTCCTCCTCCTCCCGGCCTCACCGTCCTCCGAGGAGCCAAAATACACACACTACCCTCCTTTCATCCTTCCCTATAAATCACCCTTCTCTGGATATACTGAAAGGAAGCTTTTCTGAGTTAGTGGTTTTAATTCCTGGCTTTTGAAAGATCTTACTTGGACCTGGTTTCACATCCTGGCCAGATGGCACTGGTTTCCCATCTGCAGCCCGAAGATGTTGGCTGCCCAACCCATCGGGCTTCTCCGACCTGCTTTCAAGACTCAGGAACGAACGATGGTAAACTAATAAGTACCACACCGCTGGAGTCTTTCAACATGTCAGGAACAGTTATATCACCCTGAAACGGGAAGGTGAGGCGAATCAGAAAGGGAAAAGAGGCTACTTAGGAACATGTCAGAGAAGACATACTGTCTTCCACAAACTAGGAAATTCGTAAGTTGAAGTCTAGTATCTCCAAATATGACTGTATCTGGAGATGAGGTCTTTCAAGAGGTGACAAAGGTTAGGGCCGACTCTAATCCAACGTGACTGGTGTCCTTATAAGAAGAGGCAATGCGGATGCAGACGCGGACAGAGGGAAGCCCACGTGAGTTCACAGGAAGCTGGCAGTCATCTGCAAACCCAGAGGAGAGGCCTCACTTAACTGAGCAGGATTCCACAGAGACAGACCCTTCCCCCGTATCCCCCAGCTCCTCTCTGAAGTACTCAGAGAATAGGATCTCGTGCATATTTCCTGAGTTTTTCAGATGCTAAAAACCACCAAATGGAAGACATTAACTACCTGATGATCATGAGCAAGCAGCCCCCAGACCTCCTGACACCTAAGGATTGATACTGTTAACCATGCTGCTACTTCACCATCAACCAATAAGAGAATTATGCATGAGCTGATCTCAGACCCTGGGATGCCCTTCGTCACCTGGCCTTTAAAAGCACTTTGCTGAAACCCTTCAGGGAGTTCAGGTGTTTCTTGGGCATGAGCTACCTGGTCTCCTTGTTCAGTCTTGCGATAAACCTTTCTCAGCTTCAAACTCCAGCGGTTTTGGGTTTGGGGCCTCACAGTGCCTCAGGCACATGAATTTGCATTCGGTAACATCACCAAGAATCCAATCCTTGATCTGGGACTTCTAGCCTCCGGAGTCACGAGAAAATAAATTTCTGTCGTTCAAGTCTGTGTCACATTGTTATGGCAGCCCTAGAAACTAATATACAACTCAAGTCTCTATAATATTTCCTCTCAAGAATACATGAAACGTTTATGGGTTGCTTATTCAGGCAATTTTGGAACTAGCTCTTCTTGTATTTTCAGTATCTAAGAGTCATTAAATATTTAGACATCAATTTTTTAAGATGATCATTGATCATTCTTTATAATAATTTCAAAAGAATATAAAACATCAATATCTTTTCATATTTTCAGTAGGGACTTGGAAAAAGATATAGAAAATATTTCATCAAATTTGGAAATGATTCAAATTTGCTAAGGAGGAAAAGCGTATTCATTGAGAATGATGAACCTAAACAAAGAAGGTAAAATTTAATACAAAAAATTTTTAAGTATTCCACTTAAGCTAAAAAAAAAAGTCTGCTATGTGATACTAAGCACCTGTATTAAAGGCTTAGTGATTTTTGTTGACTGCAAGCTCTACACTGAATTAACCCAAAAAGCTAAGGCAATTTACCTGTAATCATTCTTTCATTCATTCACTTAACATTGCCAGAAGAGAAACCCAGGAATTCGACAAATTATATGTTGCCAGTCACTAAAAAAGTCCTAGTTTCTCCCTTGCTTAAAAACCATTATTTCAAAGGTTCCTAAGGCAGATTTTTCTTGGAAAGCAAATATTTAGCTTTTTTTTTTTTTTTAATAGAGGAGAAAGTCCTTATCTTTGGGTTCATTTCTTAATTCTGCAGGCACCTCCCTAGAATCCTGGAACGTGTCGGTTTACAGATGAGATGTTTATTTAACCCCCTGCACACAAGGCCTTTGATATCCCTGAAGCCTGAGGAGGCAATTCATTCCCTGTGCTAATCTGGTGGTGACAAAGTTTCACATGGAAAAAAAAATCTGTTTCCTTAAAAACTCAGGTAATTGGGTCTTTATTTCCTCTTTAAGTTCTTATGGTCTTAATAACAAGTCTAAACTCTGCCATAACACAGCCTTCAGAGCCCTTCATCTTCTATTTTTTTTTTTTTCAAACTAAACATCCTCAGATCTTTCAACTTTTTTCATGCCTTGGCTTCAGGAACATTCCCCAGTCCAGTGGCTGCTCTCTGGAGACTTTTCCTCTGCTCACTGGTTCATTTGCTCCTTCTCTTGGCATTCACTGAGTGTCTGTTGTGTACCTCGAGTGTTATTAGCATCGCTGATACAGTGCAGACAACGATGCTGGCAGTCACTGTCCAGGCGGACAAGCTGGGGCACACAGCCTGCTTCGGGGGTGTGTTGTTGGGGCACTATTAATAAATCCCAACTGAGAAATTAGGGCCACTTCCATGGACACTCGAAAGATGAGTCCAATTTGGTTGGCTGGAACAGAGGAGAAGGGTTGCAGAAAAGAATCTGAGCCAAAGGAAAGGTTACGTTGGCTTCTCCAACCCCACCTCTGCTACTCAGTGGTTGCACGATCTTGAGCAAAACATTTAACCTCTCTAAGCCTCAGTTTCTTCCTCTGTAAAATGGGGATAATAATATTAATACCACGTAGAAGGAAGGGTGAACTGCCTAGCACATAGTAGATGCTCTCTCAAAAGGGGCAGCCATCATTAATGTTGTTATTATTATCATCTGGTAGGGAAACCTGGGACATGATTGGCTCTGGAAGGGTAAGGCGGTATGCTCTGCCCCCCAAGAGCAACAGCCATCAAAGAGGAGAAAATAAAAAGTAGCTATGTCACCCACTGAAAAGACACCCACACATACACACTGCAGGTGCCAAACACGCGGGCAAGCTGAGGATCAGACATCCTGGAACTGAAGAAGGAAACGAGAGAGGGATGGAAGTGGAGAAGAAGAGATAAAAGAAAGTTACAGAAAAGGAAGCAGACAGAGTTTACTAGAGAAGAGAAGGTGAGAGACTGTAGAAAAAAGAAAGTCAAGTTATGTATTCATTGGCTAGGAATGATAGGAATTGGCTAAGTCAGATACTATCCTTTTTGGAGCTTCTCAGTATTAATCACAAGATAGGAATGAAGAATTCACTTCATATAGTTTATAAAAACTGAATGATAACAGAGATATTGCTTTATACATAAAGCAGGCAGAGAGCAAGGAGACGAGATGTACTTTCTGCACCCGGACTGAGCAGCCGCCATGACAGTCCCTCCATCGGGTCCGTAATTGGGCCCTGACTATGTCAGAGAGGATGTACAGAGGGAGACTGATAAAGGGGGTGTGATCTCACTTCAAAGGGTTTATTTTTTTTTAAGCCTTTGCTATACTTAAAAACAATTCGATCAGCTCTATGCATCAACCTTCATTTTTATAACCAGTTCTGATGATAAAGATACACGCCGGCCACTGGCTTCTTTAGATGTGTGCTGATCACTGTGCTGTAACAGGCATGAGGCTCCCCCCCTTTGCTAACTCCCCCTGGGTAGGAAAATACTAGCGTCCTCTTCAAAGCCGCAGAAAGAGTCGACCCAGCTGACAGTTCACTTATACTCTGCAGCTGCAATTTTCTCAGCAAATGTTATTCATCCTGCACTGTCTCTCTGGTTCATGCTTAGCATCTCTTACTAAGATCCGTTCCTCCTGCCCATCCCCACCCCAACTCCTAGATTTCTCCTCTGCAAAGATTCTCAAACTGAGGTCTCCAGAAATGGCAACTTCTCAATCCCCAACCCAGGCCTGCTGAATCAAACACTCTGGTCCTGGGAACCAGCCGTCTCTGTGTAATGAGTCGTTCAGAGCTTCTGAGAGACCATTAGGCATGAGGACCAATGTTCAGTTTCCCCGGATCCTACCCGCTACAAACCCCCTGCCTGATTCTACTGCCCCATCCCTTCTATCTTAAAACTTCTCCCTCTCATCCGGAGAGAAGGAAAGAAAGCCAAAGATCACATCGGGGATGGCAGCAAGAGGAGGTTCACTACCAGGAGCCAGAGAAGGGACAACGGGAAGGCAGGAATAGGTGATGTCATCACGCCCCAGATGAGACATGAAAGATCCCTGACTCCAGCCACCTCCCTTTATAGGTGAATACACTGGACAAGAAAAAGCAGCTTTCCCAGAGTCACATGCTAAGAGACTGCAACCGTGGACAGGAGGATGAAATCCACCATCTGTATGCCTCATCCTCTCCGCAGCCCAACACTCCCGGAACTTCCACTTGGGCAGGACCAAAGAGGGGGCTTGAGGTCAGCGACCCCGGTGTGACCTGCAGTAGCAGCAACACCTTCAAAGACTGATGGGTACATCATGGTCTGCTCAAAACTCCTGGTCAGGGAGCAAGCAAGCTCGAGTATTTCTTTGCTCAAACACACAACTCCTTAGCCACGCATCCTCTCTCGGAGTGGGGGAGGGTTGGAAGGGAAAACTTTTCATTCTGGGTTTTCAGAAGTCTGTAGCTCAGCTGGTAAAGAATCCACCTGCCAATGCAGGAGACCCGGTTCGATTCCTCAGTAGGGAAGATATGCCGGAGAAGGGACTGGCTACCCACTGTGGTATCTTGGGCTTCCCTGGTGGCTCAGCTGGTAAAGAATCCACCTGCAATGCAGGAGACCTGGGTTCCATCCCTGGGTTAGGAAGATCCCCTGGAGAAGGAAACGGCTACCCACTCCAGTATTCTGGCCTGAAGAATCCCATGGACAGAGAGCCTGGCGGGCTACAGTCTACGGGGTCGCAAAGAGTCGGACATGACTGAGCAACTTTAACCTTCAGAAGCCTTAACAAATTTACCAAATCGCTTTACTTCTCTTCTCCTGGGCTTCCTCGTCTGAAAATGAGATAAACCTATAACCACTTTGCAGTGTTTTGTCTTTTTTACATAGATGCAGTGAGTGGGCCTGTCCCTACCCACAGCAAGGTCTCAGTAAGTGATCGTACCTCCAGAGGTGTCATGAGACACGAAAAACAGTCCCTCTCTTCAATGGTTTACAATCTGATGGTAAAAATAAGGCAAGTACAAAAATAACCAGAATAGGAATCCTTGGCAGGTGCCATTATTACCCCTCAGAATATAAAGCAAAGTGAGCTGACACCTTGGCCTAGGATCTGAGTGCTTGTGCTCCATCCTGGGATGGAAGGGTCCCGCCTGGCTGGCAGGGGGAGGAGGTGGCATTTAGCCTGCCCTTGGCTGACAATAGTGAGAATGAAGTGAAGTCGCTCATTTGTGTCCGACTCTTTGTGACCCCATGGCCTCTGGCCTACCAGGCTCCTCTGTCCACAGGATTTTCCAGGAAAGAGTACTGGAGTAGGTTGCCATTTCCTTCTCCAAGGCTGATAATAAGCCTTACCCAAAGAAAAGAGCCGACTCATTAGAAAAGGCCCTGATGCTGGGAAAGATTGAAGGCAGGAGGAGAAGGGGACGACAGAGGATGAGATGGTTGGATGGCATCACCGACTCAATGGACATGAGTTTGAGCAAACTCCGGGAGATGGTGAAGGACAGGGAAGCCTGGCGTGCTGCAGTCCGTGGGGTCGCAAAGAGTCAGACAAGACTGAGTGACTGAACAACAACAACAAAGGAAAGATACTCCAGGTAGAAGAGGGTGAACAAAGCCCCAGAAAGCTCAAGGAAGGAGACAAAAGTTGTATCCGTGACAGAGTGGCTACAGGGCATGTTAAGACCAGTGGCCTCAATGGGTCTGTCCTTCCAGAAGCCAAAAGTTCAGATGCCTTCTGGCATCTGCTTTTCTTCCCTCACTGAGGGTGCCAACAAATGTCAATTAAGGGGATTGTTTCAGGATGTGGAAATTCATTTACTGGCAGCCAATGCTTGAAAATGTTAATAATTACCAACCTAGGCAAGAATCTCCATTGGCAACACAGACTAGGGCATTCTTACACTTAATTCCCTAGGCCAGCCAATTCCTTCAGTCACATTGCTAATTTAGGCTTCAGCTCCTTGTTTGAAACATTTCATTTTTTTCTGATGTTCTGAGATCAGGTTTAATTAGAGACGTATGCAAAATTGGAAATAAATGCCTAGTAATGTACTATGCTGGAGAAGGCAATGACACCCCACTCCAGTCCTCTTGCCTGGAAAATCCCATGGACGGAGGAGCCTGGTAGGCTGCAGTCCATGGGGTCGCTAAGAGTCAGACACAACTGAGCGACTTCACTTTCACTTTTCACTGTCATGCATTGGAGAAGGAAATGGCAACCCACTCCAGTGTTCTTGCCTGGAGAATCCCAGGGACAGAGGAGCCTAGTGGGCTGCCGTCTATGGGGTCGCACAGAGTCGGACACAACTGAGTGACTTAGCAGTAACTGTTTGAAAGAAATGTTACTAAGTTCCCTGACCTTTACCCCCTGAACACCTCTAGAATTTTTCCTAGCAGAGTTGAGGGGATGGGAAGTCAGCTCCCACCATCTCCTCTCCAACAGACTTTGGGGCACCACCTCCCACTTCTCGGACCTACTGTTCTGTTGTCACAAAGTGCTCTTTTAAATCACAAACACGAATTCTTTGCGGGTGCCACTGATCTGAAAGGGGAGTCTATTGCAGGGAAAGGAAAAGCTTTCAAGGTTAGTTAGTAGAAATAAAATGAGCGAGCTTGGTAAATTTAGAAAAGACAGCACATGTCAACAGGACCTCGTAAAAGACAAACAAAACAGGGGAGCCAGCAGGTAGAAGCGCATAGGCGGTTTGCATGTACGGTCATTCCAAGGTGAGGGGCATTGCCGATACAGTGGGGCTTCAGGCAAGGAGGGTTAAGGTTTCCAAAAAGGCTGATATGCCCCCACTGGTGGCCTTGGTGACAGCTCCATCCCTACATGACTGTGATACAATAAAGAGAAAAGTGTGCAGATGCAGAGCAGGCGGTAATTAGGAGTGGGGAGCAACATTACTTCCAGCTAGCACCGCTCTGAAGGGACTTAGGAGGGAGTCTGGGAGGGGACAGGTGCCACTGAGGCAGGAGAGGTACAGAGGGCAGAATCTAACAGCTTCCATGAGCTTAGCTTTGCATTTAGCCCACCCTGGGTTTCCCTGGTGGCTCAGGTAGTAAAGAGTCTGTCTGCAATGTGGGAGACCCAGGTTTGATCCCTGGGTTGGGAAGATCCCCTAGAGAAGGGAATGGCAACCCACTCCAGTATTTTTGCCTGCAGAATTCCATGTAGAGAGGAGCCTGGTGGGCTACAATCCATAGGGTTGCAAAGAGCCGGACACACACACACACACACACACACACAGCACGCCCTGCTTAGGCTGTCCAGATGGCACAGTGGGTAGAAACGGAATCAGCAGTGATCACCACTGTTGCCAGTTTCAAGTCTTCCAGGGCTCCCACCTCTGCAGCACAAAGCCCAGACTTTTTGTTGGTGCCCCCAAGGTCCTAAGTTACCTGGTTCCTACCTCCTCTGGGCTTGGCTCCAGCCCAGACCCCTTGCCTTACAGACATGGCGGTCCTGATGGCCTCACCAGACCCCACCTCCATGCTCCATCTTCATTCCTTTCCTGGCAGCTCATCTCCCAGCTTCACGCGGACCCAACTTTCCCTGGGAATGCTCCCCTAAACCAGCCACTTTCAACATGTGGTTTGGAGACCCCCACCAGAGGGTCCATGAAATCAAAGCTATTTTTGTAACAACACTAATGTTTGCCTGTTATACTCTCTCTTAAGAAAATGGCAACCCGCTCCAGTATTCTTGCTTGGAAAATCCCATGGAAGGAGGAGCCTGGTAGGTTACAGTCCATGGGGTCACAAAGAGTCGGACACGACTGACCAACTTCACTTCACTACGTGTGTATATAGTTCAAAATGTATACTGAGGTGGTTTTAGAGTCCACACTACTATTAACCTTGAAGAAACTATCATTTGTCAAGTTTTGGTGTCATGTCAAAGAAGAATCAGATCAGATCAGATCAGTCGCTCAGTCGTGTCCGACTCTTTGCGATCCCATGAATCGCAGCACGCCAGGCCTCCCTGTCCATCACCAACTCCCGGAGTTCACCCAGACTCATGTCCATCGAGTCAGTGATGCCATCCAACCATCTCATCCTCTGTCGTCCCCTTCTCCTCTTGCCCCCAATCCCTCCCAGCATCAGAGTCTTTTCCAATGAGTCAACTCTTTGCATGAGGTGGCCAAAGTACTGGAGTTTCAGCTTTAGCATCATTCCTTCCAAAGAAATCCCAGGGCTGATCTCCTTCAGAATGGACTGGTTGGATCTCCTTGCAGTCCAAGGGACTCTCAAGAGTCTTCTCCAACACCACAGTTCAAGAGCATCGATTCTTCGGCGCTCAGCCTTCTCACATTCATACATGACCACAGGAAAAACCATAGCCTTGACTAGACGAACCTTTGTTGGCAAAGTAATGTCTCTGCTTTTGAATATGCTATCTAGGTTGGTCATAACTCTCCTTCCAAGGAGTAAGCGTCTTTTAATTTCATGGCTGCAGTCACCATCTGCAGTGATTTTGGAGCCCAGAAAAATAAAGTCTGACACTGTTTCCACTGTTTCCCCATCTATTTCCCATGAAGTGATGGGACCAGATGCCATGATCTTCGTTTTCTGAATGTTGAGCTTTAAGCCAACTTTTTCACTCTCCACTTTCACCTTCATCAAGAGGCTTTTTAGTTCCTCTTCACTTTCTGCCATAAGGGTGGTGTCATCTGCATATCTGAGGTGATTGATATTTCTCCCAGCAATCTTGATTCCAGTTTGTGTTTCTTCCAGTCCAGCATTTCTCATGATGTATCCATACTCATTTAAATGGCTACTACAATTAAGTTCCTTTTTCTGACTACATATCTGTGTGAGGCCATATTTTCTTCAAGTAACACAACCCAAACAGTATTTCATGACAGACTGAATGGATGAGAAATGAGAATCCAGGTGTCTTTAATTAAGCTAGACATTAAGCAGAGTTGCAAAAATGTAAAATCCTCCATTCTTCTCATAATGGTTTTATTTTGAAAATATTATTATACAAATATTTTATTTGCATTATGCATCAGGTTTTGTGTTTATTGAAGTGAAGTGAAAGTCGCTCAGTCATGTCTGATTCTTTGTGACTCCATAGACTATGGACTATATATAGTCCATGGAATTCTCCAGGCCAGAATACTGGAATGGGTAGCCTTTCCTTTCTCCAAGGGATCTTCCCAGCCCAGGGATTGAACCCAGGTCTGCCGCATTGTAGGCAGATTCTTTACCAGCTGAGCCACCAGGGAAACCCTGTGTGTTTATTACTGTTATTTTAAAATTAATTAATATTTTTACAGCTTTCATTCTCAATTTCTCTTTTAAATTGTATCTATTATTTTGGCTGCACTGGGTCTTCACTGCAGTGCACGGGCTTCTCACTGTGGTGGCTTCTCTTCTTGCAGTGTGTTGGCTCACTGGTTGTGACTACCGGGCTCTGGAGTTTGGGCTCAGGAGTTATGGTGCATGTTGCTCCGTGACATGTGGAATCTTCTGAGACCAGGGATTGAACTTCTATCCCCTGCATTGGCAGGTGGATTCTTTTTTGTTGTTGTTGCAAAGAGTTGGACACAACTGAGTACTCACCCATGCGTCCACGCCACTCTCTAAGTTGTGTCTGACTCTTCTGCGAGACCTCATGGACTGTAGCCCACCAGGCTCCTCTCTCCATGGAATTCTCCAGGCAAGAATACTGGAGTGGGTTGCCATTTCCTTCTCCAGGGGATCTTTCTGACCCAGGGATTGAACCCGAGTCTCCTGCCTTGAGGCATTGGCAGGCATATTCTTTACTGCTGAGCCACCAGGGAAGCCCAGCAGGTGGATTCTTAACCACTGAACCACTAAGAAGTCCCTCCATTTCAATTTCTGATCCAGTAAACCTCAGTAGACTTAACCCACAAAAACAAAAGCTCTTTGGGATCCTCAATAATTTTTGAGCGTACAAACGTCCTGAGACCCAAAAGTTTGAGAACCACTTTCTTAAGCTGAGCCAACAGCAGGCAGAGTAGAGCTGTAACTTAGCTACGCCGCTACTGTTGCACACAGATTCCACCAAGTTAATGACCTTTTCGCACGTCTGTCTTCCCCACTGCACGTGTACTTCTTGGTTGTACTTTAACTCCCTCATGTCTGGCACACAGCAGAAATTCCAGATACATGAATGCAGTAGAAGGTAAGCCCTCCTGGACCACACGTCACGGACTACCACCTGAGTGACATGCAAACATCTATAGGAAGGTAGAAAAATATCTGCATTATTTTTTCAATAGGCTCGAATTGTTACCCAGCCTTTCACTTGAATTTAGACATAAATACAAATTTTTTAAAAAATCAGAAAATTCAAATGAAAAATTAGCCTAAGAAACAAGTCTGCTTCTACTCTGTTAAACATTCAGAGACAGTCATGCAAGCAAGTAATTGGTGAAATATACCATGCAGTGGATATCACAAATCCAGCCATCAAAAAAGCGGTCAGGGCAAGGACTACAAGGAGCACAGCTTCTCCATCTTTGTTCGCTGTCAAAGGTAGACCGAAAGCAGATGGCACCAGAGAATCCAGGCCAGAACGGTGGTGTTTGCCTTCAGTTTCATGGTTCGCACTCACTCCCCACGTTCCCAAGTCAAGCTACCCTCCTGCACATCAGGGAGTGGCCACGCCATTCCTTGGGGGGCAGAGGGGTGCCATATCCTACCCCCTCTTTGTCCCTGACACATTCTCCTGCAAAATCAGAAAAGCGGAGGGGGAGGATGCTCGGGGTTGATGCCCTTAGCAAAACAGGATCTCTTACGTGCGAAGACCAGGAGGTTTCTATTTCAGAGCCCGAGAGAGCTGTGAATGCTGACCACTAGGGAGGCCCAGTGTCCGTGTGTGGGGGGAGGTGAGAGTGTGTGAGCGTGTGTGTCTATGTGCATGTGAGTGTATCAGAAAGTATGTGTGGGGGGAAGAGAGAGGGGCAGGGAGTAGGCACAGGGATAGCAAATACCAAGAGGTACCTGTATGCTCTTCTGGCTAAGTGTGGGGTGGTTCATTCCAGAAACAGCCCCATCAGAAACCCAACTGTATAATCACTGCTGCTGATCTAGGAATCAGGCATTTCGAGCTCTCTCTCCCTCTCACACACTCACACACCTATGTCACCTCTTTTTATAGATAGATAAATGATAGATAGATGTTTATCATATGATAATATATGTTTATCATCTTGAAACATTTTTTAAAAGCCCTTTAATCAGTGTACTAAACATCCCCCAGTCCTTTCCACATTTGCAGAAATCTTATGTTTATGTCACTATGGAAACAGATTCTCAGGAAACTAAAGACATGGAGGGCCCAGCATCCTTGGGGTCATTGCTTATAGCACCATAAAGATTCTGACCTCTCAGAACAGAGCTTCTGGTTCCTCTGGTCTCTTGTCATTTCAGATGCTGAGGCAACCAGACACATAGCAGTTCTCTCAGTGGCCGTCGGAGGGGGTCAGATTTTAAGGGCTGGCCAACAAGATACAAACATGAAACACAGTTCTGGAGGGACTTCTCTGGAGGTCCAGTGGTTACGACTTCTTATTTCACTACATAGGCACAGATTTGACCTCTGATTGGAACTAAGATCCTGCATGCCATGTAACAAAAAAAACAAAAAACAAAAAAAGCCCACAGTTATGGAGAACAACTTCATGGAATGATGGTTGTGGGAAAGCTTTCATTCATTGCATACCTATAATTCACATATATTCGTTACCATGCCTTCTTCTCACAAAGATCAGTGTTAGCATTCCCATTTTATGGATGAGGAGACTGAACCTCAGAGAGGTTACGTGGCCTAAGTGTACCCACTTGGTCAGCACCAGAGCCAGGTCTATGAAGCCAGTGAGTGAGTGAGTGAATTCGCTCAGCCATGTCCGACTCTTTGCGACCCCATGGACTGTAGCCTACCAGGCTCCTCCATCCATGGGATTTTCCAGGCAAGAATACTGGAGTGGGTTTCCATTTCCTTCTCCAGAAGATCTTCCCGACCCAGGGATTGAACCCAAGTCTCCCGCATTGTAGGCAGACGCTTTACCGACTGAGCCACCAGGGAAGTCCTACGAAGCCAGGTCTATGCCAAAACCACCGTCTTGCCACTGGCCAGCCTTCCTGTTACCCCCGAATCCTCGCCTTCCAGAGCCCCTGTTCAGAACCAGGCCCATTCCTCTATATCTTATGTGTTTTCAGGACCTTTGCTTTCTCTGGGAGAAAGAAAAAAATTCGCCTGAAGGAGACACGTTGACTGGGAGAGAAACACAGACCTCTGACATCTTCTATTTCTAATCTCCTGATTCCATCTCTCTTTCGTGTCAGTGTCCACCTTCCACAAACCTGCTCTTCTTCCCAAGGTGCCAGGTAGGGAAGCATCATCAATACAGATCAGCAGACAGACCCAAGAAAACATTTTTACAACACCCTTGTCCGGGTAAGTCCAACCAGGACCTTTTCAGATGAAAACCCTTTCCCTTGCTTATTGGAGAAAAGTCAGGAGCTTCAGATTAAATGGAAAGTTTTGCAATGAAAGAGGTTTTCATTTCACTTGAAAACCAATGTACAACCACATCCTCAACGCAGGATGACTCCTTGCCAACGAGATGCCCTCTCCCCCAGCACACCCAAAGTGGGCACCCGGGGCGGGCACCCGGGGCGGGCCCCCGCCCCCATTGGAGGCCCGCCCTCGACCACCTCGGCCTGTTTCTGGGGCGGAGCCCCGCCCACCCGTCACTCACCCAGGAGGGCCGTCTGAGGGTGGGTCCGAGCGTGTCTCCCTCTGGAGGTGGACCTGGGAGGAGGCCGCCGCTCCCTGGCCTCAGCGGGGAGGAGGAGGAGGGTCGGTCCGAAGAGCAGCAGAAAGCAGCCCACCAGCATCTTCTCCATCTTCAAGAAGAGGAAGAGGGGCTAGGCTGTGACAAACACAACGGGAGAAGAGGGCTGGGTGAGGTTTCCGGGTCTCCCTGAACCCGACAAGCCGTAGACCCCCGCCCTCTCCCCTCCAGCCCCCCTCTCCCCCCCACCCCGCCTTTCCCCAATCAGACGTGCCGCTGGTACTTAAAATGCCATTTGTGTGTGTGACCCTCAGACCCCACTGGTAGGTTCTTGAATGGTCTGAGCAGGGCGTGCATAGTTGGAATTTTTCGCCACTTTGGTCACCATAAGACTGAACGGAAAACTTGGGGGTTGGGGAAATCTACCCTGAAGTATCTTTTCAATCAAGTTTATTTTCAGTTATTCGTAGTCACATTCTATATCCTGGATTTGAAAAAGGGAAAACTCCACCCGAGGAGTCCAAGTAACAATATTTTCTTAGTCTAATAATGGTGGATGGCAGGAATTAATCTGTATGTTTCCCAAGGAATTCACATACAGTTGCAATAAGTTAACATGACTTAGCCTCCCAGCCTCCCTGCCTCCCACATGCATCTATTAAGAGGGAGCGTGGTTCAGTGGTTAAAGGCTTGAACTCTGGCACCAGACTGCCGGGCTCTGGATTCTGGCTCTGACGCTTGCTAACTGTGTGTGACCTTGGGCAAGCTACTTAACCTCCCCATGCCATGTGGGAATATGGGATAATATTAGTTAATTGAGTGACTTAATCCATGTAACTGATGTATTCAGGATAGTGTCTGGCACACATGAGGAGGTAGGGGCAAGCGTGCAAGCAAAAGTGTTAGGAGACCAGAGAACAGGATCTATTACAATGTTGAGCAAGAAGCTCTCAGATGCAGAAAGAATTTTAGCCCTGAGTTGAGTTTCAGATATCCACAGAGGCGAGGGAGTTTCAATTGGAGTAACACACTCTTGACCAGACATGAACCGTTTTCTGTGCTGGTCCTGCAGAGTAGCCGCTGTTGAAGGCTCTGGAGAAAAGATTCTGAGCAGGGAAGTAACGTGATCAGATCCAGGCTTTCCCAGGCTGGCCAGTCTCAGTACCTCACGTGGGATGAGACAGGCACTTGCCAGGTGGTGAATGATACGGACTCTTCTGCCTGGCAAACCCTCACGGAAAAGGCAGTGTCCTGGGACTAGGTTTAAATTGTTTTTCTTCTAGTTTCAGTCATCACGATGGATGTCATAAGCCATTTATTAATTTACACAAATTAGTGGGGAGGAGGGAATATTTAAGGAGGAAAAACATTTAAGGAAGATCATCTGCCTGTAAAGTTTCTTTACTAAGTCCTCATCTTGTGCTTGGCCATTCCACCCAATTGATTTCATCTAATCCTCATCCCAATCAGAATTACTGTTTCTGCTTTTTAGAGATGAGAAAACTGAGGCTCAGAGAAGTTTAGTAACTTGACTGAGCTCACCCAGCTAAAATAAGTAGCAAAGAAGGGATTCAAACCCAGGGTAAGCAGCTAATTTACCATTTAACAGAAAACTTGGCTAGCTGCAAGTCAAGTCCCCAGAAGTCAATTCATGAAAGGCCATAGCTGTTTCACCGTCAGAGGTGGGATCAGGACAGGACCAGGGCAGGGATCACTTCCCAAAACGTGGGGGAAAAAAACACCTTAATAATTCCGTGAACTGTTTGTTCAGCAAGCTGCTTTCAGGAATTGACCTGGAGATGAACCTAGGCCTGTCGACCTTCAAAGACCACAGTTTTTCACACTTGCTGTGTTGCACTAGCTCACTTCTCACTCTGCCTTAAGGTTCCATTAAAAATAGCAGATGTTCATTCAGTGCTTGAGCCAAGTGTTTTAAATGTATTAACCCGTTTAATTCTTACAGTAAGTAAAGAAGTTAAATAATTTACCTAAGGTTATGCAGGTGATAAAGGGGTGAAGCTCCAGAGCATTGCTGTTTCCTTATGGATAACTACTGCCCACCCCTTATAACAAAATAAAACTCTTTACTAACTGGTCCCTTTTCATAGCTTAACCTGTGAGGTTCCTTTTTAGAAAAGGAAGAAAACTTAAAAGATTTTCCCTCTTTCTCTGATCCTAAACCTACTGTTTATTTCAAGTTCCCTTGGTTTTATCAATTCTAAGTGTAGTACATCATTTATATGTGATTTATTATTTTAGCGATGGTCTCCTTCTTCCCATATGCACAAAGTCCATGTTTATTTCTTTCAAAATATATATAACACTCTCTCAAGGGTCCACGTCCATCCCGACACATCTACAATTAAATCCAAACATTTAGAACACGTTGTGGTGGATAATTATCATTTTCAAAAAACAAACACCATTTCACGTGGCTTGGGTTTACTGTGGATTTTAAGAGGTGTTTGCATTTTCGAGTCACCATTGCTAACCAGAAGGGTCTGGAGATATGTAAGGGATAGGGAGTTGAGAATAAACAGGTCTGGACTTCCCTGGTGGTCCAGTGGTTAAGAGTCTGCCTGCCAATTCAGGAGACGGGTTCGATCCGTGCTGTGGGAAGATTCCACTTACCAAGGGACGACTAAGCCTGAAAGCTGAGCAACTACTGAAGCCCAGGCGCCCTAGAGCCTGTGCTCTGCAACAAAGAAGCCACCACACCGGGCAAGGAGAAGCCGTGCACCAAAAACAAAGGGCACAACTGGAGAGAGCACGCCCCAGCTAGAGAAACCCCACGAGCAGCAACGAAGATCCGGTGCCGCCATAATAAATAACATTTAAAAAAAAAAGAATAAACAGAGCTAAACATTTCTAGTTGTCTAACCCTGAGCAAGTTACTTTACCTCCCTCTGCTGCAGTTTCCTCATCTTTAAACTGGGGATAATAAAGACATCTGGTTGTTGTATGAATTAAATAAGCTCAAATATATAAAGCACATAGAATGTGGTGGCAGGTGGGAGGGAGGTTCAAGAGGACAGGGACCTATGGCAGATTCATGTTGATACATGGCAGAATAATATATTGTGTTGCCTTGCAACACAATATTGCAAGGCAATTATCCTCCAATTAAAAGGAAATAAATTTAAAAAATAAAGCACATAGAATACTGCCTGGTATATAGTAAGTGTCCCAAAAGTGACAGCTACTTTTTATTATCATTATGCAATCAAACCAATTAATATGAAGTGCACACTGTTAATTTTGTCATATTGAGCCATTTAATGTACCTTATATTAACTTTGATGCTGACTTGCGACACTGTAATAAAACAATGACACACACACAAATCCATAATTTAAAAATACAAGTTAGTATCTTAAAGTATTTAAAATTTCTTTCTACAGAGTGAAATAATGCCACTTACAGCAACCCGGATGGACCTAGAGGTCATCATACTACGGTGAAGTCAGAAAGAGAAAGACAAATACCATATGATACCACTCACATGTGGAATTTAAGATATGACACAGGGAACGTATCTACGAAACAAACAGACCCACAGAAGAGAGAACACACTTGTGGTTGCCAACAGGGAGAGGAGTGGACGAGTTTAGGATCAGCAGATGCAAACTTCTGTGTATAGACCGGGTAAGCAACAAGGCCCCACTGTACAGCATGGGGAACTACGGTCAACGTCCCGTGATAAACTGTGATGGAAAAAATATGAAAAAGAATGCGTGTATAACTGAGTCACTGTGTACAGCAGAAATTAGCACACCGTTGTAAATCAACTATGCTTCAGTAAAATAAATTTTAAAGATTCCTTTTTCAAAATGCAATGGTACAGCGAGTCACAGTCTGATAGAAAAGATTTCCAAGACATATATCCCTATATGTCTGTATGTCTATATATCATTTATATTCCGCACATACATTCCTATAACAACACAAAGACAAACGACCCACTTGAAAACGTGCAAAATATTTGAACACTCACATCACCAAAGAAGACATTCAGATAACAAATAAACATATGAGAAAATGTTCAACATTCTCAGTCATCAGAAAAATGCAAAGTAATAATCACAATGACAGGGACTTCCTTGCTGGTCCAGTGGCTAAGACTCTGCACTCTCAATGCAGGGGCCTGGGTTCAATCTCCGCTCAGGAAACCAGATCTCCAATTCCACAACGAAAGATCCTGAGTGCCACAATGAAGACCCAAGATCCCTCCAGCTAAAACTAACATTCCATGCAGCCAAAATAAATAAACATTAAAAAAACTAAAAATCACAGTGACATTCCATGACAAATTCACCAGAATATCTAAAACTTAAAAGACTGATATAACCAAGCATTGACAAAAATGCAAAAAACTGGAATTCTAATATGTTGCTGGTAAGGATGCAAATTGATACAGTCATTTAGAGAAACAATATAGCAGTTGCTCATACAGTTCAAGGTACATTTCCCAAAGGAGACAACACGAGGTGACCAACTGGCCTGGTTTGCCTGAATTGCCTGTGTTTTAGCACCGAAAGCCTTTCATCCCAGAAAACTCAGTCCTGGGCAAACTGGGCCAACCAGAAAGCTACATATTTACCCAAAAGACATAAAAACACATCTACACAAAGACATACTCGGATGCTCATAGACGCTTTCTTTGTGAAAGCTGAAAACTGGGAACACAAACGTCCATATATGAATGAACAGATAAATAAATTGTGGTACATCCATAAGACGGACTAATACCAATTAATGGAATGATACACTGGGTGAATCTCAAACGAATTAGGCTGAGTGAAAGTAGCCAGACACAAAAAGAACACATAGTGAACAATTCCACTTACGTGACATGCAACAAAGGGCGACACTGTACGACAGAAAGGAGATCAGTGGTTCTGATTTGATCTCGGGATTGGATGGGAAAAGAGGGTCAGCTACATCTACTTCTGCTTCATTGACTACACTAAAGGCTTTGAGACTGTGGATCACAGCAAACCGTGGAAAATTCTTAAAGAGATGGGAATACCAGACCACCTGACCTGCCTCTTGAGAAATTTTGCAGGTCAAGTAGCAACAGTTAGAACCAGACACGGAAAAACGGACTGGTTCAAAATTGGGAAAGGAGTACATCAAGGCTGTATATTGTCACCCTGCTTATTTAACTGGTATGAAGAGTACATCATGCGAAATGCAGGACTGGATGAAGCACAAACTGGAATCAAGAGTGCCAGGAGAAATATCAATAACCTCAAATATGCAGATGACACCACCTTTATGACAGAAAGAGAAGAGGAACTAAAGAGCTTCTTGATGAAGGTGAAAGAGGAGAACGAAAAAGCTGGCTTAAAACAACATTTAAAAATTAAGATCATAGCATCTGGTCCCATCACTTCATGGCAAATAGATGGGAAACAATGGAAACAGTGAGAGACTTTATTTTCTTGGGCTCCAAAATCACTGCAGATAGTGACTGAAGCCATGAAATTAAAAGATGCTTGCTCCTTGGAAGACAAGCTATAACAAACCTAGACAGCATATTAAAAAGCAGAGACATTACCTTGCCAACAAGGTCTGTCTAGTCAAAGGTATGGTTCTTCCAGTAGTCATGTATGAATGTGAGAGTTGGACCTTAAAGAAGGCTGAGTGCTGAAGCATTGATGCTTTTGAGCTGTGGTGTTGGAGAAGACTCTTGAGAGTCCCTTGGACTTCAAAGAGATCCAACCAGTCCATCCTAAAGGAGATCAATCCTGAATATTCATTAGAAGAACTGATGCTGAAGCTGAAGCTCTAATACTTTGGCCACTTGATGTGAAGAGCTGACTCGTTGGAAAAGACCCTGATTCTTGCAAAGACTGAAGGCAGGAGGAGAAGGAGACGACAGAGGACAAGATGGCTGGATGGCATCACTGACTCAATGGACATGAGTTTGAGGAAACTCCGGGAGTTGGTGATAGACAGGGAGGCCTGGTGTGCTGCAGTCCATGGGATTGCAAAGAGTCGGACACAACTGAGTGACTGAACAACGACACAGAAGCAGGAGGGAAATTTGGGGGCTGACGTAAGTATTCACCATGATTGTGGTAGATGCTACATGGCTCTATACATTTGTCAGAGCCCATCAAATTATACACTTAAAACTGAAGATTTTTTCTTTCTTTTAAAAAAATATTTATTTTTGGCTTCATCAGGTGTTAGTTGTCCCATGGCATACGGGATCTTAGTTCCCTGACCAGGGATCGAACCTGTGTCCCCTGCATGGCAAGGCAGATTCGTAACCACTGGACCACCAGGGAGGATCCCAAAGTGGAGAATTTTATTGTTTAAGTTCAACTTCAAAACAGCTATTTAAAAAAAAAAAAATCTAAAGAAATAGGGGAAAGGATACTGTATACAAGTCAACATAAAACCAGTATGGCAGTATTAATATCTAACAAGATAGACCTTTTTAAACAATTCAATGGCAGTGAAACAAGAAAAAATAAGTCAGGACATGTAGCCCACATTAATCGTTGTGTCTCAGTGTGGCATTTATAACTGCTAGCATTTGAAGAACAGAAGCCAGAGCCAATTCTCACCAGAAAATGGAATGATGTTTGAGAAACAGTTCTTTTCATAGATGGGCATATGAGAAGAATTGTTGTACTGAGAAATAGAGGTTAATTCAATCAGAACAGATTCCATGAAGCATTTGGGGGCATGGAAAGAATATTAAAAAAAAAAAATACAACAGTTTTGACTTTTGTTCTAGCAATTTTTCTCCTCTCCATGAGACAATGAGTCTTTTCATTTAGCTTTACCAAGAGGGTGGAGGAGAGAGAGAGGAGATTGTTCTGACGGTCTTAGCTATAACTTCTTCTAAGCATCACTGTTCCAAGTCAATTGACAGGCGCCTAGGATCTCACGGGAGCCAACACTACATGCCAGGGGCCTTGGGAGGAGAGGCCTGGCTCTGTCTCAACACGCCTTGTGACCTCAGTTAGGTGATTTAACTTTCTGGGCTTTAACTAGTCAGCTATAAAATGAGAGGCGTGACCTGGAAGCCATGTTTCCCAGCCTAAACCAGATCACAGGCCGAGATGACGCTGCTCTCCTGAGGAAGCCTGGGCCTGACACCCTCCCAGGCTGTAAACCCTGCCCCTGGATGAGAAAGGGGCTAAGGCTCTAGTATTTTCCAAGCGCCTACTACGGGCCAGGCAGTGAGCAGGCCACTTTGTGTAATATTATCTCATCTGGTCCCACAACCGTTCTGTGAGGTGGACTAGTTCCCAATTCCTTGGGTGGGACACCAAGAGCTACAGATGGAAAGATGTTCCCCCAGTGCCTCAGAGCTAGTTAAGTGACAAAGCCCAGATTCTACCCCTGCCATCTCTTAGGCAGCCAGCCTACTTGCTAAAAAAAGAGATTTTGAGTCCCCTCCTCTGTGCCGAAAGTTCTTAGACATCAGATACAATAGTTTTGTCCCTCGCAAGCCGCTGCTCCATTGGCACACCTCGGGTCCACACTAACCGCTGTGTCCACCGGAAATCTGTCACACAGGATGGCCCCAAAGGCCTTCCTGCCAGCCCCCACCTTAGACCAGAACCCCCAGCTCCCGCAAGGCCGGCAAGTGGAGCCCAGCTTCTGCTGGGAAGGACTCAAGGTCATGGTGCTCAGGACGCTCTCAGTACCCGACGCTGAGATGTTGACCTGATGTTGACTGTGATTTTCACCCCATGGTCTAGGCCTGCTTGCCAGCCTGGCCTTTCCAGGCACAGACTCGAGTCCTTTCATGGAAGGGTAAGTCCACGGTCAAGGGTGACAGGAGATTTGGCCTCAGCTCCAGTGTCTTCCTCGAGCCTCTGTCACATCCACGGATGGACGCTTTCTCGCGTCTGCCAGCTCCCCACTCCAGACCTCCCAGCAGGTCCTGCCACTGCAGCAATGCTCGAGGTTCTCAATTTCTCACCCAGACTCCTCCAGAAGCTTTGGAACTGCTCTTACCGCCTGGGGTCCTGCCCCTTCCCTGCTCAGCTTCCAACTGCAGCCTGCTTACCGTCGTCCATGCTTAAGGCCCACCGGCCACCCTCCAACCCCACACGCACCCCAGCCCCTTGACCGCTGCCAGAGGAACTCAGATTCTTGTGCTAGCTGGGTGCCTTCACTCATGCTCGTCCCTTGGCCCAGTCTACATTCATCAGAACTGCCTTGGAGGACCTCCCTGGCAGCCCAGTGTTTAGGGCTCCATGCTTTCCCCTGCCGGGGGCCTGGGTTCAGTCCCTGGTAGGGGAACTAAGATCCCACAAGCTATGCGGCGCAGCTAAAAAAAAAAAAAAAAACGCAACAAAACCGCATTCATTCCTCAAGTTTCAGCTCAGATGTTCAGCCACTCTCCAGAATGTTCTCTGATTTTCCCAGTGAGGATTGATGTTCCTACACCCTCTTAGCAGTGAGTTGGCTGTCCGCTCTGGCCCTGGGTTTCTTTTTCTTGCTTCCGTATCTGCCTCCCTGACTAGACTCTGAGCGGTTCCATGAAACCACACCTTGTCATCTCTGTATCGCCGGTGCTGAATTTTGTAAATGAACTCTTAGAAAATAGGTAAATGCTGAATAAACACATTTACTGATGAGCAAAAGATCAATAAATGTTGAATCAAATTGGCCCTAGTTCTGCACCCAACATCTTGACAAGGCCAAGCAGGTCTTCATCTATGTACGATGTTTGCCAGGATGGGGGCGACCCCAAAGGCTCTGCCTTGTGATGGGAGGAAACTCTCCCCCAGATTTCTTGTCCGTGTTGAGCACATAATTGTTAAATGGTATCGATGAAATATCAAATATCTAGTTGTAATAATTAAAGTATCCATTTCATCATACATGCATATTCAAAACATTTCAAATTGCAAAATACAGATTCGTTTAGCAATAATGCTGTATTCATTAAAAATGTTTCATAGAAAAAGTGTTTTTCATAAAACAGTGGTTTTTTCTCACTTCATAAAACAGTTTTCAAATGCTTGCCTTTCCGACATCAGTATTTCATCAAACTAAAGATGTTTTTTGAGTCTTCTGCCACCCTCACTTCTGTTTAAGTTGTGTGAGATACAGTACTTTCTGAATCCATATGTGATGTTGTCACTGGAAAGTTTATCTCAGGCCACCAGTCCCCACTTACGTAACATGAGGACAGTTGGGTTTTTTCATGTCCTGGAAACATAAATTCACCGTCTCTGCAACTTACTCATTGCGTTGCTCTTAAGGTATTGTATCCAGTGTCATCCAACACTTATAATTGTGAAATTGTGTCCAGAAGAATAATGACTAAATTTGAATTGATTTTTCTTTTACTGTTTTGGTCAGTTGACTTCTACGTGCATTATCCAAAATTAGTACATTGATTGAGGACAATTCAAGCCAACGTTCCATCCCAAATATGTTCAATGTATTTGACAGAGCTCCCCCTACTTTGAGAGCTCTGCAAGGACTCAAATATAGAGCAAATTCCTCGTTTCAAAGGAAGCATTTTCTGGGGGAAAATATCCTCACCTCATATTTTGGTATACAGGGCATTCCTACCATATCTTTTCTCCCTTCCAGACAAGCAAGCACCACATTCTACCATGTGATGTCTCTCATGCCTTCTCCCCTTTCCATCCATACCAAGGTCACAGCCCTAGACCTGGCCCTTATTCTCACTGGAGAGACTACAAAGGTCTTGCCAGACATTGCTAGTTGTCTTCCAATATTTCCCCTCCTTCTTTAGTAACAGAATCTCCCTTATTCACTTGACATGTGTGGGAATTAAGACCAAATGCTCAGCCTTCCCTTCTTCCCTACATGGGTCGGGGGGACAGAAGTCAACGTTGTGTGTACAACTTCTGAGAAGTGTCCTTACAGGAGAGGAGCTGAGGGCCGATTGTGGAGTGCTACAAATGTTCTGTGGATTACTCAGTGCTGACTCATTAATGAAATTAATGATTACTCAATTAATGAAAAATAATCCAGCTACGTCCCTGATTAGTGCACTTTCTTATATGCGTGCTTCAGTAAAATGTTTACTTAAAAAACAGGTAATGCTAAGTTAGAATAGCAGTTACCTTTGGAGGAGGTGATAATTAATCGGGGGTACAAGGGGGGGCTTCTGGGGTACCGATCTGAGAAGTGGTCACATGAGAGTGTTCATTTTCAAAAGACCCACTGAACTGCTCCCTTATGGTTTTTTGGCATCGTTTTCTATGTGCTTTTGATTCTAAGTTTACTTGACAAATGTGTGCAGTACTACTCCTGCCCCCCTTGCTCCCAGATCACTCCATGGACATTCAGGGAGAGATGTGAGCTGCAGCAGAGATTTTGGAGGAAGTTTAATGGGTGTTCTCTCTTGAATGGGCTACTGTGCACACACTGGGAGGGATGTTAATAAGAATAAAGCTGTACTGGTGGTCCTGACCTGGAACTCCTTCTTAAGCCCTGGGATGTGCAAAATAATGTCCCTCCAAAGATGTCCATGTCCTAATCCCCAGAATTTGTGGATATGTTACATTACACAGCAAAGGGGAATTACGGTTCCTAATCAGCTGACTTTAAAAATGGGGAGCTACTGTATATCAACTATATCTCAATTTTAAAAATAGAAGAAAAAAAAAAAAAAAACAGGGCGAGTATCCTGAATTATCCAGGTGAGCACAATGCAGTCGTCAAGGTCCTCAAAAACCTAAGAGGGAAGCAGCATGAGGAGTACTCAGCCTGACACTGCTGGCTTTGCAGATGGCAAGAGGCAGTAAGCCAAGCAAAGAGGAGGGAGTCTAGAAGCTGGAAAAAGCAAGGAAATGCATTCTTCCCTAAAGCCTCCCGAAGGAACGATAACACCCAGTAAGAACTATTTCAGACTCGTGACTTCCAGAAACAGAGGATGAGACTTTTTAAAATTGAAATATAGTTAGTTTACCATGTTGTGTTAGTTTCAAGTGCATAGCAGTGATTCAGTTATACATACATGTATATTTACACACACATACATACATATGTATACATATTCTCTTTCAGATTTTTCCATTATATGTTCTTATGAAATATTGAGTATTGATCCCTGTGCTATACAGTAGATCCTTGGCATTCACCTAGCTTATATTTAGTAGTGTGTGCGTTATTCCTAATTTACCTCTCCCACTCACCCACTATCCCCTTTGGTAACCATAAGTTTATTTCCTGTCTCTGAATCTATTTCTGTTTTGTATCATTCATATCATGTTTTGAGATTCCACATATAAGTGATGTCATATGATATTTGTCCTCTGTCTGACTTACTTCACTTAGTATGATAATCCCTAGGTCCATCCATGATGCTGAAATTGGCATTATTTCATTCTTTTTTATAGCTGAGTAATTCAGCTAGATATACTACATCTTCTTTATCCATTCACCTGTCAGTGGACATACAGGTTGCATAAACTTGTTTTATGTCTCTGAGTCTGTGGAAAGTTACTACAGCATCAATGGAAAACTAATACAGACATTGTCTAGGGAATCTCAGAAAGGTGGTGATATTCTCAGAGGAGATCTTGGGGGATGGGGGCATTCTTTCTGTTTCACTGAAATGAAGGAGAGGAATTAGAAAAATCAGAAGACACTGTTGATGGAGAAAAGGAGACCATTCTGAGGGGCCGGTGTTAAGGTTTGTCACAGAAAGGCAGAAACTGAAAGTAGTAACTTGAGAATTGTGTTTGAAGAAACCCAGGGCTCGCAAAAGATTTGACCCTTAGCCTTGACCCCTGTGGTCTTGAGCGTCTCATCTTTTAGACAAGTGAAAACAAACTCACCTAACTGGGAAGGTGCCGGGATAAGCCCTAAACAGAAATGAGATAAAATCCTTTGATCGACATCATTTTCTCTAATAGTAACTGTTTATTAGAATAATGCCCCCAAAGATGTCTATGACCTAATCATCCCAGAATCTGTGAATATGTTTTTGCCTTTTGTGGCAAAAGGGATTTTGTAGATGTGATTAAACCAAGGATATCGAGATGGAGAAAGTAGCCTGGATTATCCAAGTCGGCCCCAAGTAAGCACAAGGGTCTTTATAAGAGAGAGAAGTGGGGATGGAGAGGAGGGGGAGAGAAGGGGGAAGGAAGGGGAGAACTGGAAGCTGCTATGCTTCGAAGATGGAACAAAAGTCCAGGAGCCAAGAAACACAGGCAGCTTTCAGAAGCCAGAAAAGGCAAGAGAACAGATTTCCCCCGGAGCCTCCAGAGGGAACACAGCCTTGCCGACACCTTGATGTTAGCCCAGTGAGACCCATTTCAGACTTCTGACCTGCAGAACTGAAGGACAATAAATCTGTGCTGCTTTAAGCACTAAGTTTGTAGTAATATGTTACAGCAGCAATAAGAAACTGGTACAGTAACCTAAAATAGCAGTGGGGTATTCCAGTGGGGAGTGAGCCACAGCCCCCAGCGGTAAAGTTTTCTCTGACAAGACTCTTAAAAGAACCTTTGAAAAATGTTAGCTAGTTCACCTACTCAACCACTGCTTTTCCATGCAGATAGTTTGGTATAAATCTTATTTTCAATCAGTTCACTCTGAGCATTATCACATACTACCCACTGGCAGATTCATTCACAGTTAATTAACTCATTTAACTGTTATGACAACACTATGACACAGATGGCATCATCCCATTTGATGGATGACATAACTGAGGCTCAGATAACAATAATCATAGGTAATTAATATTGAGCACTGACTCTGAGCTAGGTATTACACTAAGCATTTTTATCTGCGTTAACTAATTTAATTCTCCCCACAGTCCTGTTCCCATTTACAGATGAGGAAACTGAGGCAGGAAGTCTTAGTAACTCTTCACAATCCCTGCAAGTAATGAGTGGCAGGTCTGAGACTGGAACCTCAGTCTCTCAGGCGCCAAGATCAAGGTCACACCCCACAACCTCTCATCCTTGTCTGCGTCATTACCGCCAACAACCAAGACCTCTGGGATGGAGCGCAGACCTGCCCTTCTCTCTCTCCGAGTCCCCTTCAGGGTCCTGCTGGGTAAGGCAGCAGTGGCTGTCTGCCGAGCCACATGGCAGGTTCAAAGATGACCTCATGGCTGGAGCTCCAAGTGGCAACCGGTCCTTTGGAAGGGCCTCCCTGGCCCTGTTTACTAGCAACAGCGAAGATAGCCTCCACTCTCTCATTGGCACTTCCGCACCCTCTTTTTCTGACCCTTCTGACTTATTCCCACGTGTTACAAACAGAGGAGTCCTCCAGAGTTTCCCTAAAAACAGGGAGTCCTAGGAAAGGACTCTCTCAAATGCACATGCTAAAAACCTAAAAACCAGAGGCCGCTAGTCCCGTCCCAGCGAAAGCATCAGAGACTCCTGTGCCCTCGGCTGCTCTCAAACAGCGGCTCAGCCCTGAGCCCCAGCGTGTCCCCCTCACTGCCCACCCAGCCTCACGCCCAGCGCCCCTGCAGGCCAGTGTTGACCCTCCTGGTGCTCCCTCACCACCTGTCTCTGCCCCTCCTTCATTCCCGCCCCTCCTCACTCCTTGCCTTCTCTTAGGCCCCCACCAGAGCTGATTCTAGGAAAAATGGGGTATTTCTTTCTAGAACCTTCAATGATCCTCTTCTTCCTTCTCTATCTTTCAAGAAGCAATCTTCGGGGTTTCCCTGGTGGCTCAGTGGTAATGAATCTGCCTGCCGATGCAGGCAGCACAGGCACGGGTTCGATCCCTGATCTGGGAAGATCCCACATGTCATGGAGCAAGGAAGCCCATGGGCCACAACTACTGAGCCTGAGCCCCAGAGCCAGGGAGCTGCAGCTACTGAAGCCTGAATGCCTAGAGTCCACGCTCCACAACAAGAGAAGCCAACAGTGAGAAGTTCGTGCACCACAGCTAGAGTAGGCCCTGCTCTCCCCAACTAGAAAAAAGCCCTTGCAGCAACAAAGACCCAGCACAGCCCCAAATAAATAAATTTAAAAAAGAAGAAGAAGCAATCTTTGGTTCCCTCTTCTTTAAGTCTTCAGCCTCATTACCTCTTGTTGAACAGAGATATGTGGTGACGGTGGAGCTCAGAGCATGGCAGCCATCTGAGGGGATCTCCGAGGTGGGCTCTGCACCTCTGGTCAGTGAGCTCCAGCCTCAGTGCCTCCAGGGGCACTGGACTCTAGAGCCAGGGACCCTGGATTCTTAGAGAAGAGCGGCCTGCCTGAATTCTATTGACAGCAAAAAAAAAAAAAAGGCGGGGGCAGATGGGGAAACAGAGGTGAAGAACCACAGATATCTATCTGCAGTCTCAACAGGGAATTCCAAGGGATTGAGCTTCCGGGTTTGAAAGGAAACTTTCCAGACCATAAACCCATCTTGGAACAGCAATATGATTTTCTGAGGCTGTCCAGTTGGAAGCAGGCAGGGAGAACTGTGCAGGCGTGCTCCTGAGTACAAAATTGCAGTTAAATACATGCGGATCATCTGCCAGCCTCAGGTATCCACTCAGAGCCTAGCTTCCTCAGTTGGAGAGGAGGTGACTGTGTTCCTAGAAAAAAATTCCTTGCTCTTCTGGAGAGTCAGGTCATGGAACTAGTCTTAAGATGCCTGGAACGGTTGTAAGCACTTGAATTTAATCCTCACTGCCCTGTAGGTATGATCATCCCATTAGACAGATGAAGAAAGTGAGGCACAGAGTAGTTGGGTAACTCCAAGGTTACCAACGTGTAAGCTCCGCTCACAGCCAGGGTCTGAACCTCAGCAGGCCAACCCAGAGTCTCTGGTCTTGACCATGCCCCCCACCCCCACCCCCCTGCAGCCTTTTGCTGGTCTCTTGGCTGCCCCGCTGCTGGAAGCCAATTAAATGCACTTGGTGCAGACACGGCCCAGCTCCCTGATTTATGACGATCTGGAACTCGGTCATTTCGGGTTTGCTCAGGGCCAGGAGTGTATTCCCGAGGAGCTATCTTCCTGTGAGTCCAGTCCCGGAGACCTTAACGAGAGGGGTGGGGGTGTTCCCTCATTTTTTCTCTCCCCTCTCCATACTATCCTGGGGGTTTCTAGCAATGACCACAAATGCCCTCACCTTTCTTTCCTTTCTCCACCACGTAAGGAAGCTGGAGCTTTAGCTCCATAGAAAACCAAGAACAAAATGCTGATGACACAGGCATGAAAAGACCAAGCCCGCCGAGGTGGGGAGTCGGAATCGATCCGCTCGCCAGCCGAACGGGAATCGCCGCAGATCCGCGCTCCTTAAGTCTGCCTTTTCCGGGGTTCGGCGGAGCCCGGGTCCGGGCGTCCCGGCGGCGAGGCACAGCGCCCCCACGGGACCCCACGGGGTGGCTACCGCGCTGTGCGCCCGGCGGCGCGGGGAGCGCGCGCGGAGCTCGCCCGGCCGCGGCGGCCCGACTGCCCCCAGCCTGGGGTCCCGCAGTGCCGCCGTCGCTCTCGGGCTCTGCCTGCCCGGAGGGGTCGGGAGCCACGAGCCTGGGGCTAGAGGTGGTGGTCTGGGGGCGCCTGGCGGCGGGGGCCGCGCGGAGCGGCGGAGGCCGGGGCGCCAGCCTGGGGGCAGCGCCCGCGTGCGTGGGTGCCTAAGCCCTGCCTATCTGTCCGTCTGTCGGTCGGTAGGGGTCGGTCGGTCGTCCGCGCCTCGGGGCCGCGGGGCGAGGCAGGGGCCCCGGGGAGAGCGCGCCCGGCTCACCTGCAGCCGCCGCTGCCGCCGCCGCCGGCGCCTAGGAAGCGAGACAGGGGCGCAGCCGCCCGGGTCTTCCTCGCTGGCCTCGTCGCCGCTCCTAGAGCCACGGCTCTCCTCGGGGAGACCGCTCGTGGGAGCCGGGGAAGAAGCCCGAGGCGCTGCCGCTGTCTCCTCCTTGGCCGCTTCCTCCAAGTCCCATCCCAGAGCGCTCCCTTCGCTCGCTGGCTGCCGGGACGGCTCGGGGCCAGCGCGGGCGGGCGGGGGAGGCGGCGCCGCCGAGGGTGGGGAGAGGGCCGGCGGGAGGAGGGGTGTCCTCTTTGGGGACGGGGCGGGCGCGGAGAGGGAGCGGCGCGAGGACCGCCCCACTCCGAAGGCAGCCCCGGGAACCGGGCGCCCTGGCCGCGCGTCCTGCCTGCTGCCACCTCGCTCTGCGCGAGCCCAGGGGAGGATCTGACTCCCGGGGTCGGGAGCCGCGGGCTCGGGAACAACTAGGAGCTTTGGGGGCTTGGCGGGGGGTGGGGGTGGGGGGCGTGGGGGCTGGGGCGGTGCGATGGAGAGCATCTCCTGGAGGAAGGCAGGCGTGATAGGGTCCCGTGTCCTGAACCGAGGGGCATGATCGGTCGTTCGTCGACGACGATGAAGTAGAAAGTGGCGAGAATTGGGGTAATTGGTGACAAGTGCCAGGAGCTGTCTTGGCAGTGCCCAGAGCACCGCTGCCAGTTCCTATTAAAAGAGCGTCCACTGGCAGGGACCAGGCCCCCGGGTTGGGGGGGGGGGGGGAGTCAGGATGCCAGGAGGGAAGGGAAACAGGTTCCCACCCTGAAGGAGCAGAGAAGGTCTGGTCTAGGCCAGACTTTTGAAATTATAGGCAAAGATGTTTGCAGTTTGGTAAAGTGAGGGGAACAGGACCTTAGAGGTCCCCCGGGGGATTTTGGAGGGATGCAGGAGACAGGGCTGGTCAGTGGCAGGGAAAGGGCCTGGCACCGCCAGTCTGCCAGCTCTCCCTGCTTCTGGCCAGCTCTCCCTGCTTCTGGCCAGCTGGGGTGAGTGGGGGTCTATACAACAAGCTAGTGTGTTAGTTGTCCCGACTCTTTGCGACCCCGTGGACTGGAGCCTGTCAGGCTCCTCTGTCCATGGAATTCTCCAGGCAAGCATACTGGAGTGGGTTGCCATTTCCTTCTCCAGGGGATCTTCCCAACCCAGGGATCGAACCTGGGTCTCCCGACTTGCAGGCAGTCTTTACTGTCTGAGCCACCAGGGAAGCCAACAGGCCAGGGCATCTTCTAATAATCACACCAAAATTATAACCCCAAACCATTAACCCAGCCACTCAGTTCAGGTTTTAACAAGCTATGGGGGAGAGGTAGTAGTATTAACAAGTTTCAAAACGTCTGGTGCTAGAGTCTGATCATTTAAGTACTCTTAGCTGCCTGACACCGAGCCATCACTCTTATTTGATGATTTGGTTTCTGGAATATGAATAAAAAAACAGGTACAAAAGCAATTCTTCAGGAAAGCTCCAGATGGGTAATTAAAATTCTAGCCATAAGGCAAGGGGTCAACATACTCAAGCCATCGAGGCAGCTCAGTGGTGTCATGAAGCCAAGAAAGAACACTGGATTTCTGTTCCCTTACCCTGTACCTTAGGCACACTGGGCACTCTTGCCTGCACTGATCAGAAATAGTTTCTTTGTATGTCTTTGGGAGGAGGTAGGTGGAGGTCGGAAAGCAGAGGAAAGCCTTCAGGAAATGTTTGGTCTCTGAAGTCTTGGATCCCACAAATGAAAATTCTTCCTGAGTCTGAGCCAGTGAAAATCCCTTAGGAGCTGGGGAAGTTGAGTTACAGTTTATGGAAACTTACAGTTTAAATGCGTTGCCTTATTCCAAGACACCAGTATGATCCAGTAACTTACCAGGGAAACAATAGCAATTCCGAAATCCTTCCAAATGTTAACGAATTGTAATTTAGTAAAAGACTTCAGTGATTCTGGTATATGCCAACTAAGATGGATGTTTTGCCCCAGGGAGTTCTATAAGAATTCCCCAGAAGTCTCTATACAAAGTATGCGTAGGGCCAAGTCAAATAGGTCAGTGAGCTGTTCTACCTTGTGAAATGATCTTCAGGTCTGCCAGAAAAAAAAAAAAGAGAAGCAAAAGTGAGTTCAGTATCCTGAAATACCATCAGAATAAAACAATGGTGTTCGTTTCTCAGTTACCTTTGGGGGTGAATGCAATTTGACAATAATAAAGGCTGCTAGGCAAAGTCCAAACTTGCCTTTTCTCCCAGAGGCTCTACTACTGGCTTAGTGCAGAGAGCCTTATTCATAAAAAGTATGGGGCTATGATTCCAGGTCTTACCTGGGCGCTCACACAAGCAGACAGGAACGGGGGTGTGTAGGATCTCGGGTCTCTTGAGTTAGTTAGAATCTGTAACTGTTGAAACGACTTACCCCTTGATAGCTATACTGGGTTCAACTCACTTCTCTGTCTCTGGCAGGGGGGTCTATTGTAGAGTAAGGATGGGGGTGGGAGGGCAGTCGTTTGACCCAGACCTCACGTTCATGAAGAGCCTCAAATACAAACTTTGCCCGTTTCATTTGTTCCTTGTAAACAGTAGAACTTTTTGTTTTACGTTGCATTAGAATCCTTCCTAGAGGGCCGATTAAAATGAGACTACCAAACAGAAGAGGACCAGCACATAAGCAAAACAAAGAGCAGACAGGTTGGCTCACAGAACTCGCAGCCTAAAATAAATCTTGTACTGATTTTTTTTTCCTTATTGATAATAGAAACATCGCTTTTGTTGACAAGATAGAGCCATACCAGGCAAGCTCTGCAGAACACGAAGAGGAACCTAGAACTGCGATGTCACCTCACTTGCCCTGTGTTTCTCTAGGAGACTGTTGATGGGTGTGTGTGCTCAGTCATGTCGAACTCTTCACGACCGCATGGACTGTAGCATGCCAGGCTCCTCTGTCCATGCAATCTTCCAGGCAAGAATGCTGGAGTGCTTTGCCAATCCCGCCTCCAATGGACGACGTTTTGTCAGAACCCTCCACTATGACACATCCGTCTTGAGTGGTCCTGCATGGCATGGCTCATAGCTTCATTGAGTTATGCAAGCCCCTTTGCCATGACAAAGCTGTGATCCACGAAGGGGCCTGATGTGTGAGTCCTGTGTAAACTGTAGGAGGTCGTCCCCATCCCACTCAAGTAGAAGGGCAGGACGTCTCACCTGGAGAGGAGCCTTCCCTCTGGGCCACCTGCCGACTGGTCAGAGCAGGAGAGAAGGGAGAGAGCGGAGCACTGCAGACGCAGTGGCTGGGTTTCCACTCCAGCATTGGGTGAGCCACCCTCACACCTGGCGGGGGGCGGGGGGGGTGGTGGCGCGCCTTCCTTCCAGATGCCCCTCAACATGGACAGCAGGTTCCATGTCAGAGGGTCCCCTTGAGGACAGGCTGGCTAATGGCACCATCACCCCAAGTGAAATGATTTCTAAATAAACATATCCCACCTTGGAAAGTGGACTCCAATGTGTTGCTGTGACCTTGAACTTGGACCAGGGGCTCCAGAAGGCAGGGACCAGGCCCTCTTTAGCTTGTTTACCATCTTCCCTAGGCCATGCTGTGGAAGAGACTGGGCTGCTATGGCTTTAACCTGAAGTTTAGAGTAGTCTTTTGTGAAATTGGGCTGATAAGGCTGCTTATCAAAAATGAGATAGGAAGATGGACTATCTCTGGACTGGGGAGCCTTAAAACTTGGGCAAGATTGAGTGGAAATCTGACTTGTGTTCTTGGATACTGACAAGGCTGAAATGTTGCCCGTCTCCCTGGAGACTAGTTTCCACTTCTGAAGTGGAGGATGGACCTGCTGTGCGTGGAAGCATCACTCGGCAACACAGATTGCTGCTTCTTTCCTCCTGAAGCCCAGGAATTGGCACAAAGCAGTCTGCTATTAGAAGCCAATAGCCTCGTGTCTGTGACACTCAGCTAACTGCCTTCTCACCTTTTGCCATTGCTGAGTCTCTGTCTGCATTGGTTGCCTGGTGTTAAATCAGACTGCAGGAGACTTGGGCAATGAGGATGTGTATCTGTCCTATAAAATCCTCCAGCATGCTGGCAGAACTCAATAAACTCAAGAATAACAAAAATATCAGAAGTCAGAACTTTTCTACTTTCTGTCTTGCTGGAGAAAATAACTGGGACACAGTTATTACCGGCGTCCAACAGAAGGGGAAACACTACAGATGGTCCAGTGGAAAGAATAAGGAATAAGGCAGTGAACTCCTGAGAGCCACAATAAATCATATGATGGAGAAAAATAAGATGTAATGCAATAAAGTGAACAATATTTTGTTGGTAGAGCACACTCTGAAAAGAAGCAATGGAAATGTCTTGTCTCATTTAAAGCAAGAATTGACAAAGCAATTCCCAAGTACAGAAAGTGCCAGAACATTACTGGCTACATGAACACTATCTGTGAACAAAAAGATGTTGAAAAGAAGATGCAATAACCAAAGTGCAAAAGAACTGAAATTTTCTTTTAGTTAAAGCAAAAGTTCTAAGACAGCTCGGCATTCTGGCCAGGCCTAATGAGAGGGCACAGACCAACACTGCTTCACCACTAACTCCAGACTACCATGGAGCAGAGAATATGTTAGACAAATTTCTGAAAATCAGTCAGTGTACCACACCACATCAACAGAATAAAAGACCAAAACCACACGATCTCAGTAGATGCTGGGAAAGTGTTTGATAGAATTCAACACTCCTTCATGATAGAAACACCCAACAAACTAGAAGTATATGGAGACTTCTTCGATCTAGTAAAGAACATCTGCAAAAAATCCACAACTAACATACTGAAAACTTTTCCTCTGGGATAGGAACAAGACAAAGACATGCTGTCTCACCACTTCTGTTCAGCACTAGACTAGATGTTCTAGCCAAGGCAAGAGAATGCAATAAAAGGTACCCAGCTTGGAAAGAAAAAAGTAAGACTATATTTGCAGAAGACATGATCTGGTAGGTGGTAGTGGTTTAGTCGCTCAGTTGTGTCCGACTCTTTTGTGACTTCATGCACTGTAGCCCACCAGGCTCTTCTGTCCATGGAATTCTCTAGGCAAGAATACTGGAGTGGGTTGCCATTTCCTCTCCAGGGGCTCTTCCCGACCCAGGAACTGAACCCGTGTCTCCTGCATTGGTGGGTGGATTCTTTACCAATAAGCCACCAGGGAAGCCCAATCTGGTAGGTAGAAATCCTAAAGAATCTACTAAAAAAGTATTAGAGCTAAGGAAGTAGTTCAGCAAGGTTGCAGGATACAAGATCAATAGACAAAAATCAATTATATTTCTATGCAATCTGAAAATGAAATTAAAACAATTCCATTGAAAATAGCGTCAAAAAGAATAAGTCACTTAGAAAAGGATTTAACAAAAGAAGTACAAAACCTATACTCTGAAAATTACAAAATATTGTTGAAAGAAATTGAAAGGATATTAAACAAGTGGGAAGACATCCCATATTCATAGATTGAAAGCTCTGGTATTGTTTAGATGGAATATTCCCTTAACTGACCTACAGAATCAACACAATCCTTATCAAAAATCCCAGCTGGCTTCTTTACAGAAATTAATGAGCTGATGCCAAAGTTCATATGGAAATTCAAGAGACCCAGAGTCGCCAAAATAATCTTGAAAGAGAACAAAGCAGGAGCGTCCACGATCCCTAATTTCAAAACTCACTACAAAGCTGCAGTAATCAAAGGAACGCAGTACTTGCATAAAACAGACATAAAATCAACTGAACTAGAATTGAGAGTTTAAAAATAAGCCTTCACATTCACAGGTCATTGATTTTCAACAAAGGTGCCAAGACCATTTAATGGGGGAAAGAATTTCAACTAGTGCTGGAACAACTGGATAGACACACGGATAAGAATTAACTTGGACCCTGACCTCATACCACATACAAAAATTGATTCAAAATGAATCAAAGACATAATAGCTAAAGCTATTAACCTCTCAGAAGAAAACACTGAAGTAAATCCTCATGACCTTGTACTAGGCAATGCTTTCTTGGATATGACTTTGAAAGCACAATGACAAAAGGAAAATAGTTAAATTGGTGTTGATCAGAATTAAAAATTTTGTACCTCAATGGACACTGTCAAGAAAAGACTGGGGGAAATTTTTTGAAAAGAATGAAGGAAAATTTTTTGTTAATCATAGACTGATAAGAGACTTGTATATAGAATAGTAAAGGACTCTAAATTCAATTCAACAACTTACGTGAATAAATAGACAAGGTTTCTGAATAAACATTTCTACAAAGAAGATATTCAGATAACCAATAAACAAGTGAAAAGATGCTTAACAATATTTGCCATCACAAAAATGCAAATCAAAACCACAAGAGACATCAAAAGAAAACCAATGACCCAATCAAAGAAAGGGTGAAAGATCTAAATAGACATTTCTCCAAAGATGACATACGGATGGCCAAAAAGCACATGAAAAGATGCTCAACATCATTAATTACTAGAGAAATCCAAACCAAAACTACAATGAAGTGTCACCTCACACTGGTCAGAATGAAAGCGAAAGCGAAAGCGAAATTCACTTAGTCATGTCCAACTCTTTGTGACCCCATGGAATAGTCCATGGAGTTCTCTCCAGGCCAGAATACTGGAGCAGGTAGCCATTCCCTTCTCCAGGGGATGGCAGGGATCGAACCCAGGTCTCCAGCATTGCAGGTGGATTCTGTACCAGCTGAGGCACCAGGGAACCACTGGATTGCCAGAGAAACCCCTAGATTTGTTTTCATCAGTCAGAATGGCCATCATCAAAAAATCCACAACCAATAAATGCTGAGAGGGTGTGGGGAAAAAAGAACACTCTTCCACTGTAGGTGGGAATGTAAATGGATACAGCCACTATGGAGAACAGTGTGGAGATTCCTTAAAAAAACTAAAAATAGAACTACCATACAACCCAGCAATCCTGCTGCTGGGCATATACCCTGAAAAAAAGCATAATCCAAAAATACACATGTACCCCAATGTTCATTGAAGCACTATTTACAATAGCCAGGACATGGAAGCAACCTAAAGGTCTATCAACAGATGAATGGATAAAAAAGGCATGGTGCATATATATATAATGGAATATTCAGTTCAGTTCAGTTCAGTCGCTCAGTCGTGTCCAACTCTTTGCGACCCCATGAATTGCAGCACGCCAGGCCTCCCTGTCCATCACCAACTCCCGGAGTTCACTCAAACTCACGTGCAAATATTACTTAGCCATAAAAAGGGATGAAATTGGGTCATTTGTAGTGATATAGATGGACCTAGAGTCTGTCACACAGAATGAATTAAGTCAGAAAAGCAAATATTGTATATTAATGCATACATGTGAAATCTAAAAAAATGATGCAGATGAACCTACACAGGGTTCAGATGGTGATGATGATGCAGGTTCAGATGATGCAGATGAACCTATTCCTGCAGTACAGGAATAGAGACATGGACACAGAGAACAAACATACGGATGCAGGAGGGGGAGGACAAATTGGGAGATTAGGGCTGACATATATACCCTACCATGTGTAAAACAGCTAGTGGAAAGCCTCTACACAGCACAGGGAGCTCAACTCAGTGCTCTGTGATGACCTAGGGGGTGGGAGGGGCGCTGAGGGAGGGGATACATGTATACACGTGTACACGATTCACCTTGCTGTACAGCAGAAACTAACACAACACTGCAAAGCAATTATACTCTAATTAAAAGAAAGAAACACAAAGGATTTCCCTAATGATCCAGTGGTGAAGACTCTGTGCTTCTACTGCAGGGGGCACAGGTTCAATTCCTGGCCTGGGAACTAAGATCTCAAATGCCACGCAGTGCAGTCAAAAAACTAAAGTGAAAAACCAAACTACAAGACATCACTTCACACCCATGAAGATGACTGTTATAAAAAAAAAAAAGATGAGCAAAAACAAGTGTTGGCAAGGATTTGGACAAACTGGTACCCTAGTAACACTGCTGGTAAAAACATGAAATGGAGCAAGCACTGTGGGAAACAATTTGGCAGCTTCTCCAAAAATTAAGCATATAGTTACTGTAAGATCCAGCAATTCTACTCCTAGGTATGTAGGAGGGAGAAAGCATATGTCTATACAGAATCTTGTACACACATGTTCCTAGCAGCATTATTCATAATAGCCAAAAAGTGAGAACAGCCTTCATGTGCACCAACTGATGAATGGATAACTAAAATGGAACATTATTTGGCAATAAACAGGACTGAGATGCTGATATGTGCCACCACGATGGATACATCTAGAAAACAGCATAGCTAAGTGAGAGCTAGATCACCCAAAACTTCACGCTGTATGATTCCATGTCCAGAACAGGGAAAATCCATCAAAACAGAAAGTAAATTAGTGGTTGCCTTGAGGTGAGAAGTTTGGGGGAAGAAAGGGGAGTGATTCTTTATACATGAGAAGTTTCTCTGAAGGGTAATGGGAATGTTCTAAAGTTGATTGTAGCGATGGTTGCATGACTGGATAATATTAAGAAATCATTAAGTCGTGCAATTCTATGGCATGTGAACTGCATCTTAATAAAGTGTGGGTTTATGGGGAGATGGTAGGTTTTAATTCTGGGTCCTCACATAAACACGTTTTCATCTCTTTTTGAAACAGACTGCTCCTCTTCCTTGTTTGCACACCCCTCTCGGAAAGCTCTCCCTCCTGGAAGCAGGTCTGTCGCACATGGGCAGGAAGGGCCTCTTGCCCCGTTCCTCAGCTCCTATTCCTGTGTTCTCACACACCGGTGCTGGAGTCTGGACTCCTCCTCTGATTACTGTTTTCCACCGCAGGACTTGCCAGCTGGCGGGGACTTCTGGGCTAGTGTTGGTGGTCCCCGCCACAGGGAAATGCACAAGGCTTTCCTGATGGGATCTTGAGACTACTCTTGTAAAGGCCGAAAGACAAACATGCTCTATCACACACAGGCCTTCAGGGGTTTTATTTAAATCTGAAGTGCCCAGGAAGTAGAACGTCTCAGCTGGACTTGAGTTGCATGTTGGCTGTTTGGAATTTTCCCTCATGTCCCCAAGTCCTCAGAGTTCCAGAGGGTCTCAGACTTGGTTATTCATTGTTCCAACAATACACTAATCTACTAGGAAAGAGAAAGGAGCAAGTTCAAGGGAGCCACACATCTAGTGATTTAATGTTTCATTCAGAGCCCTCCTGCATTAAATTCACACAAAAGAACTCGATCACAAGCATAGAGCTAAGAATGCCATTTCCCCTTTGAATGTGAACTGCAGCAGGGCGTCATCTATCCCCTCATCTCAGCTGTCCTTTAATCTTTCTTGAGAGATCAGTCCTTCTATTTCTGTGTTGCTGGGTTTTGCCCATCACCTCTACGACTTCTAGAGGTTGAGATGCCACCCCACTCCCAACCCACAGTAAACACACTGGTGGGGTCTGTGGAGAGACCTCTCTTTGTTCCCTCCTACTGTCTACAGGAATGAGGTCTTTTTATTCCCCCAGGGGTCTTTTCTGGAAAAAGTAGTCTCTGTGGAGCTTGCTGCTGCTGCTGCTAAGTCGCTTCAGTCGTGTCCGACCCTGTGCGACCCCATAGACGGCAGCCCACCAGGCTCCTCCGTCCATGGGATTTTCCAGGTGGAGCTTGAGTCCCCCTGAATTGTTAAGAATTTGTCGCAATCACCATGGGTGGGGTTACAGATGGTTTTACTTGCTCTCCTATGCTTATTCTATTCTTATTCTAGTGACTATGTTTGAGCTTCTTCTATCTGCCAAACAAATGCCAGGCACTGGGGACAGAACACTAAGGAACATAGACACAGTTTCTAATCTACTGGGAGAGGACAGATGAGAAAGGTGACAGGAACCAGAATGTAAGGTGTGCCTTGACTGGGATGCTATGGTATGTTATGTATGAAAGTGAAAGTCCCTCAGTCGTGTCTGACTCTTTGCGACCCCATGGACTATACAGTCCATGGAATTCTCCAGGCCAGAATACTGGAGTGGGTAGCCTTTCCCTTCTCCAGGGGATCTTCCCAACCCAGGGATCGAACCCAGGTCTCCAACATTGCAGGCAATTCTTTACCAGCTGAGTCACCAGGGAAGCCCAAGAATACTGGAGTGGGTAGCTCACCCTTCTCCAGTGGGTCTTCCCAGCCCAGGAATTGAACCGGGGTCTCCTGCATTGCACACGATTTCTTTACCAACTGAGCTATCAGGGATGCCCATGTTATGCTATGGCAGAACAGAAAACGAATCCCTCCCAGACTAGAGGGTCACAGAAGGCTTCTAGAAGGCAGTGACATTCAAGATGAGACCCAAAGGATAAATTATTGGTTTTATTTTCTATTTTTTCTTGCAATATATTACTTATACAATTTTCTTTCCGCCTTGTGGGATCTTCCTTGAGCTGGGCCACTGCAATGAAAGTGCTAAATCCTGACCACTGGACCACCAGGAAACTCCCTTATGTAATTTTATTTTTAAATGCACAAGTTTACTGATGTCAGAGTCAGGCCTGGATTCACTCCTAAGATGTTCAAGGAAGCTGGTTCTCAGGGACACAGATGATTTAGTGTATTAACCTCACAGGGCGGAGGAAAACCTAGAGTTTCGTGGGAGAGGGCTATATTCTCCCTCTGTTTGGCAAATGTGGAAACAAACCCTGTGAGAGAGGTTTTCTGGGGCAGGCAGGGAAGGAAAGAGAGTTGGGTCTCAAGGCCCCAGTTATTCCTCCAAGATAATGTAAACACATTACATCACTTATCTACTCACTTATGCTTGGAACGTTATTGCACACAGTCGTCTTGAAAGATAAATCAGTCCAGGAACTTCCCTGGTGGTCCAGTGGTTGAGAATTCACCTGCCAGTGCTCGCTTAGGCAGCGCATAGACTAAAATTGGAACGATACAGAGGAGATTAGCGTGGCCCCAGTGCAAGGATGACATGCAAATTCATGATGCGTTCCATATTTTTAATAGATCACCAATGGGAATTTGCCGGCTCAGGAAACTCAAATGGGCTCTGTATCAACCTAGAGGGGCGGGATGGGGAGGGAGGTGGAAGGGAGGTTCAAAAGGGAGGGGGTATATGTATACCGATGACTGATTCATGTTGAGGTTTGATAGAAAACAACAAAATTCTGTAAAGCAATTATCCTTCAATAAAAAAAAAAAAAGAAAAAAAGAATTCATCTGCCAATGCAGGGGACATGGGTTAGATCCCTGGTCCAGGTAGACCCCACATGCCGAGAAGCAACTAAGCCAGACACAGCTACTGAAGACGGTGCTCCTAGAACCTGTACTCTGCAACAAGAGGGGCCACGACAATGTGAGGCCAACTCACTGCAACTAGAGAAAGCCCATGCACAGCAACGAAGACCCAGCCAAAGAAGAAGTTAAAAAAAAGATAAACTAGTGCATTTTAAAGTGTCTAATGTTCTCAAAAGGAAATCGCTCACTCAAAACAATTAACTGCTCCCAAAGGCCCACCTCAGTTGATCTTTCTTCCTAGCTGAACACTTTCCTTATGATAAGAATTAAAAGCTGATATTCACAGAACATGCTTAAGCCTGATTAAATAGAAAATAGACAGCTTTACTTGTGTAATACAAACCTCAAGTAAAAAAATCCACCCCAAGTTTACAAACTTCATATGGCTTTACATGACTTGCCTTCCTTCTTGTAATGTCTTCATTCCAGTTAGTAGCAATCAACCTTGTTAGTAAGAACCGAGAGGGTTGGTACAGAATTCTGAGATTCTTGATGTCTCAAAGATATGAAATAGATGCTTAGATGGACTCAACTGGACTCAACTGGCAACAAAATCCTGACTCTGCCACGTACTGTGGAAACTTGGGATCAGTTATTTTCCTTTAAAAGTCTGTTTCTCCATCTGTAAGATGAGGATAAACAGTAACTGTAAAGTGCTTAGCAGCATGGCTGGCACATAGAAAGGTTCAGGGAGTAGTCAATGTCATTCTGCCAGATGAGGTAGAAGCCACAGGTCTGGGGGCTGATTAGGGAGAAAGGGACAGGCAAAGAGGCCCTGTGATCTCAAGTTGGGGGTGACAGGAATGATGGGGAGACCACTAGCAGATACAGGGGTCAACATGAGCAGATTTGGGGGAAGAGGAAACAATGCTTCATCTCAGGCACAGTGAATATTTGATGTCGTGATGTCATTAAGAGAAGACTGGGAGTGTTGATAAAAGCAGGGTTGGCGCTGCCATTATTATTTATTGCAGGGGACCATATGCAGGAATATGCAGAAGACCCAGGTTCGATCCCTGGGTTGGGAAGATCCTCTGGAGCAGGGAATGGCAATCTACTCTTGCGTGGAGAATCCCAAGGACGAAGGAGCCTGGTGGGCTGTAGTCCACAGGGTCGCAGAGTCGGACATGACTGAGAGACTAACACTAATCTGCAGGAAAGAAAGATTTAATTTAAAAGACATAACATGACTGCAGCAACAAAAGATGCTTGCTTCCTGGAGGAAAAGCTATGAAAAACCTAGACAGTGTTGTATTAAAAAGCAGAGACGTCACTTTGCTGACAAAGGTCCGTATAGTCAAAGCTATGGTTTTTCCAGTGGTCATGTATGGATGTTAGAGTTGAACCATAAAGGCTGAGTGCTGAAGAACTGATGTTTTTTAACAGTGGTGCTGGAGAAGACTCTTGAGAGTCGCTTGGACAGCAAGGAAATCAAACCAGTCAGTTCTAAAGGAAATCAACCCTGAATATTCACTGGAAGGACTGGATGCTGAAGCTGAAGCTCCAATACTTTGGCCACATGACCTGAAGACCTGATTCATTGGAAAAGACCTTGATGCTGGGAAAGATTAAAGGCAAAAGGAGAAGGGGATGATAGAGGACGAGATGGTTGGCTGGCATCCCTGACTCAATGGACATGAGTTTGAGCAAGCTCCAGGAGATAGTGAAGGACAGGGAAGCCTGGCATGCTGCAGTCCATGAGGTTGCAAAGAGTTGGACACGACTTAGCAACTGAACCAACGTTTAAAAGAACTAAAGAAATTATCTTGCGAAAGTAAAATAGTTAAATAAAGACACATTTGTTTAGCTAAAATGAATACTGGGGGAAACGCGACATCTCACAAAGGCCCCCACACACACAAACAAAGCACACCGTCCTTTCTGCTGGTGGGTCACACAGAGAGCAGACCCAGTGTTCCCAGTCTTTCCAGAGCCAGGGGTTTTTCAGGTGGAGACCACAGACGGGAGCCTCATCAGCTCTTTAGGTCTAGATCGGAGGCCCCAAACTTAGGGTCCCAGGAATCTGGCACCTGTTGTTGGTTATCTTTCTTCACAGCAGGACTCGATATGCCAGAGAACTGAACCATGACTAGCAGACAATCTGATGGTACATTCACTGCCAGGCTCTTCTAAGAGAAATGAGGGCCCCACTGCTGGCTAATTACGCCCATCTACCCACCGTCACACAGTTCCTCTCCAAACTCTCTCTACTGCAACAATATACCCTGGACAACTTGCCCAACACCAAGGAATATATATGTTCTATTTGCTCAGCTGAAGAAGATCCCATGATAATAAATTTTACTTAGTAAGCAAAAACTTGTTTTATCTGTTTGTTGTTAATGGCTTAAAAATTTATTGAAGGATAATTGCTTTACAGAATTTTGTTGTTTTTTGTCAAACCTCAACATGAATCAGTCTGCTAATGGTTTTTTTAAAAGTATGTGTTTAAAAAAAAAAAGTATGTTAGGTTTTAGATGGGATAAAATAAATAAAACTTTAGTCCATCATGCTGTTTTGAGCCAAACTCTTCATTCTGAAGCAGCAGGCGTTTCCTCTACTTAGGGTCGTATCGATGCAGGTAGAGAGCTAAGACTTTTGCTTTGATGTCACTTCTCCAGGGTTGGCCAGGCAATAGATTCTCTTCTGTCTCCGTACACGACTCAGCAGCAGGCATGCATGGGCTTCTCAGCAGAAGGTTGCAGACCTGGCTGGCTTCCACACACCAGTCATTTGGCAGAAAACTTGGCCAGCAGGCAAAACACCTTAAGTGAATTTCATGGGTGTGGAGACATCTATGCAATGCCTCCTTTCTCCTTCCCTTTTAGAACACGGATGTGAGCTGCCCAAAACCCATTTTACACAGAAGTGGGTTCTACTTCTGGTACTGAAATGTCTCACTTTACACTGGCTGTCCTTTGGCATTATACCTCACCTGCCCTCTCCCCACCAGAATGTAGAATTTTGTCTACATGACCAGCGGCAATATTAACAGTCACAATATTTAGGTCGTTTTCCAGATTGGCTGCAAAAGCTAACATTATCTTTTCAAATGGAAATAGTGTTTTCATAAAAGATCCATTTGTATAGCAGGATTTTTTTCCTCCAATGATGACTCCAGTGATTCACATATAATACATCCCCTCCACGGAGAAAACTTGAATGCTTTGTCTCTAAAAATGATCTCTTGAGAGTATTACTGAGTACTGCTGATTAATAAACTGAAGTGAAGGTGAAAAGACAAATACAATAAGGTGTGGTTCAGCTAAGCAGTCAAACTAAACAAATTTTGGGACCATTAGAGTTTAAAAAAATAGGGGGAGAAAGGAGGGTGGAGACAACCTGTCTGGCATTATGCAGAACAACAGGATGGGGACAAGGGATTTGCGGGAGATGCTGCTCATGTGTTTACGTAGAAAGAAGGTACAGGAAGGGGAGCAGTGAGTCAACCGGCCCTTTCATGTGACGGAACATTCTGGAAACCCGACTGGCTCGTTCAATGGAGGCTCAATTTCTAGAGTGGGCAGACCCCATCTAAGCCCAAAGATGTGTTTTTCTCTTCCCTCTGTCCAGCAAACAGACTCCAACCCCTCCCACAGGCTGCTTATCAGTGGGCCCATTTGCACATCTACTGGTGCTGGGCTGAATATCCATAACCTTAAAATAGGGTTTGGGGGTTTCAAGACAAAAAAACCCAAAGATCTCTCATCGGTTCTCAACAGTCAAGTGACCAGAAAGTATATAAGCATGAGAGCAACTGAGGTAATGACTGTTGTTGTTCTCTGCAGACGACAAAACAGAAGAACAGAGCTAAATATTAAAGTGGGGTTTCAAATACATTTAAAAGAGGTATGTATCTGTATTAGACATGAGACAGGGCCACAGCGAACTGCTGAGTATGCTCTGGAGGGTCACTTTAATCCAAGCCATCACCTCTCCACACTGGAGACATGAAGACAATTCCTTACTCTGCAGAGGTAAGGATGGGGGCAGCTTCGGGAGTGAGCTTGAGATGTCACGTCAGGAAGGCCCAGTAGCATCAGCACCTGTGAGGTCTGAGTGACATGAATCCTCTGGTCGGTGGCACTGAGTGTCATGTGAATGAGATCCCCTCTGGGGACCCTATGAAGGGAGTCTCAAAACCAGCATTTTTCTCCACTTGATCACCTCATTTTTCATAGTGTAAAACATGATTAAGCAAAGTGCCGGAAAATCACAGGGAGTAATATGCAAACGACTGTGACTTCCCACATGCCTTCCAAGGGATCAGTGAAAACGATCTGATAGGCTTTTTCCATCCGTAACAACCCTGCATGTGTTTAACTTGGTGGGAGCTTCAACGAACAGAATTTCTGAGGTTGAGTGTATATGGAATACTAACGTGATGCACCAAAAGAAATGACTGAGGCTGATTCTCAGGGATAAAAACCATCCCCCCCTTCACCTCTTATTTTTTCCTTACATTTCCATATTATCTGAAACACCTATCTGGAAACAAGCCAAAATCCCTCCTATTTTAACCTCCCTTGGAACACAAGAGAATCTAAACAGCCTGTTACAACTGCACTGCGGACAGAAAGCAATCAGATTCGAAGCAGCTGAGTTGGCAGAGGCGGGGTTAGGAATGCTGCAAGTTCATGTCTGTCCTCTCCCTTTCTCTTGGCCCAAGATGCTCTGATTTTATCAGCATGAAGATACTAAAAAAACACCTATGTGTGAGACAAGCCATAGAGCCTCCTCCTCAGGCCAAATTCTGTGTCTAACACAGTCCCAAGTGGGCAAGAAGTGTTTCCAGGCACAATCACCAGAGTCAAAAGGTGGTCTTCTTGAATGTGGGAAAAATCTCACTTTAATTGCAAACCTTCATTTATAAGCACATCCAATAATGAACAAAATGAAGAGCTGTGACTTTTTAACATGTGAATATATCAAAAATCTCTGGAAATTCAGGTAGTCAAGACAAGGCTATTTCACAAGGAAAGCAACCCCCCCTCCAGCCCCCACCTCCCATTTTTCAGAAGACTTTTAAAAGATCACAAGGCATACTCAGAAGTTCACAGTAGCAGGTTGCACCTTGTAGGGAGAGAAGAAAACCTTCTTTCATATTGGTAGATAAATATGTATCAGTAATTCCACCTGACAAAGGGTGGTGGTGGGTGTCCTCCCCGAGTCAGGCGAGGGCAGAACACTGAGCTAGAGGGGTTTCTGAGCAGGGACAGGAAAAGGAGAGGAAAGAGAGACTTGACAGCACAAAGGACCAAATCCATCAGTCCCCCCGACACACCACACTGTGACCCCAGACACGCGCGGACAAGAGCAGCCAGCAGGGCGGCCACCGACTGTCTGCCTTGCCATGGATTATCAGAGGGTCTCACAGTCAAAATCCTTGACCAGCAAACTCAAAAACCATCACCAAATTTAAATCATAAAGTAAATGTCTAAGGAAATTCTTGTTTTATTTATGTATTTATATGGACTCCTTACACAAATAACATTCCTATTCTCCTAAGGGTTTCTTCTATAAATTGGAATGGCCAAGGAAAGCACTGTCTAATTTTGACTTGATTATACACGTTCAAAAGAGAAAGAGGGAGTGAAGAGAAAAGCGCTGGAAAGTCTTCGACTCTGGGGCTCAGCACGTACAACAGACGTCTCGGACTCAAGATTCATCCGGGTTGTCGGGTAGTTCCAACGCAGAGGGAAAACTAGGGGAGCCCACCCCACCCCACCCCACAGAGAGAATTTCTACAGCTACTCTAGCAAGGTGCTCCAGCTAAAGCATAGGTTTCAAACTACAGAGTTTCAACTTAACATCTAAAATTTTAAACTGTAGCATTTCTGCGACAAATAAGCTCAGAGAGCTCATCTCAGAAGAAAAATTAAAGAACTATTGCTCTGATGAATGACAAGTCTGGCCGTTGCTCTCATGCCGCCCAACTTCCAGGCTCAGGCAGACACGTACGGGGGCGGCGGCTCCTTGGTGGCGCTGTTCACAGTGGCATCATCGTACGGGGGTAGCAGCACCTGGGAGGAAGAGAAGACAAGGGTCAGAGGTTAAAGGTGCGCACCTGCTCCCCTGGGCTTCACTTTAGCTCAAGTTTCTCCATAACGTGTACAGGTATCAATTGTTCAGCAAGTGGCTAGATTTTGGGGGGAGGAGAGATTTTTGAATCCATCAAGTGAAGGAAAGAGACCTCTGGCCTTCTTTTGAGTTTTCCAATCCTTTTCCACTTGTACCTGGATGTCACAGTGCCCGAGGGGGGTCAGAGGGGTGTGTTTCTAGGACAAGGAGTGGCTCTGAAGAGGAACAAAAGCTCTGGGGTGACATGTATGTGTGTTCACAGAAGTAGGGCAGGTGCCTGACTCACCACAGGGCCACATGTGGTGAGACCTGGGCAGTGAAGTGGGCAACACAAGAGCTCTGGTATCATCCTGGACTCCAAGCCAGGACTCAGCCACATCCTATCAGTATTGCCACGGCTAAGCAAGCCAATCTTCGTTTCTGTGTCTGCACCACAGGGATCCCTGAGAATTAGAGGTCTAAAAGACAACTCACATGCTGTGCTACACATCTGACGAGGCTGATGTTATCTGTAAATGGCGGGAAAGGAAGCACAAAAATCCTAAGCTCATGAACAACCTTTCTGTTTACATTTCAAGGACAAAAATAACTGCACGTAATCGCTTATGAACTATCAATATGAGAAGACACTGGCTGACTTTGACTTTGCAGAGTATTTACAAAACAGAGAACATCAACTCCGTGTGACTGGCCTCTAGTCAACTAACATTTACTGTACACCTACCACAGGACGGTTCCTGCCCTTAGGAATTCAGAGATGAGGTGTGTTGAGACACCCTACCCAACTCAAGGTCTTTGTGGAAAGAAAAAGAATATTCACAAATTAAGTGGAACACAACAAAACCACATTTTGTTATTAATACTTTTTCTATTATGGACATGACTTAAAGTGGTAAACATCTATCAATTCCATGAATTGCCATGCCATCTATCTATCCCCTTGGGCTCCTACAGGACACTAAAATTCTCAAGTTTCTCTTTAAGTTTTGTGTACATTACTCCCACCCCCCACCACACATACACGCACACTCACACAAACTCAATATACTATACTATTTGGTTTTCTCCTTTTCTAGTGTTTCAACAAGTGCCGGGCTGCAGTCCTGTCTTCCTTAACCCAGGGTCTGCTGGCCAGTAGGCACAGTGTCAGGGGAATAACTGAGTGCGCTGTCCTGCAGGCCGGCCCTGGAAGACTCCGTATGGTTGGTGGGGTGGTATGGAGCTGGGACACTGGTAGCGGGCATCTGCATGGTCAGGGTCCCCTCAGGAGACAGAAACCACCCAGTGGTTTGAACAGAGAAAAGTTTAACAAAGAATTACGGTATGAACAGGAGGTCGGAGGTGCAGAGAACTCAGAGGAACAAAAAAGGAGAACACTGACAGCTAAGAGTGCTGACTGAGGGAACTCAAAGGAGGAACATGGAAAGGGGTCTCCCACAAAGGCCGGGGAATCACTGTCAGAGACAGTGTGGCTGAACTCACTGGATGGTAGGTAGAGAAGCCTCCTGGGTAGAACCAGGCCAAGCGAGCAAACCACCTGACCGGGTGTGGGTAGGCGGCCGCAGAGGCGCTGTTCACGGGGAAGGGGGGGTGCCGCTGGCCCTGGAAACTGCCTGAGAGGAGGTGCGTGCTGGAGCGCTGCCAGGGAGACGGCCGCCCGTGCCGCTGCCCTGGGGGCCACGGACGTAAGATCTGAACGCTGTGGGGCTCGCACGAACTGGGAGGGAAGACGCCTTCCTCCTCTGGCGCCCTCTACCCGGGAGGCTGGACAGCAAGGTGGCGGGCGAAGGTGAGACGTCACCAGGAGACCAGGCCAGCTCCCGATGGCTAACGGGGGTGGGGAGGAGATGGACTTGGGAGCTGCACCCATGGGAAGTGGGTCACCCAGCCGGAAGCAGGTAACTGGGCTCAGCACCCACAAGAACGTCAAACGGGTCTGAGAACTGTTCCCGGAAGCGGTGGCGACGCCGCACCTGTGTGAGTCCTTCCCCCTGGGCATTGCCCAGGGAGACTCAGGGCGAGGGCTCGGCTGCTGCTGGCGGCGATGGAAGGGAAGAGCACCCAGGGCGCGCTCAGTACAGGCGCCCGTCCGAAGCCAGGAAGCGTCCCTGTGTGCCCTGCATCCAACAAGCCAACGCTGACTGACGACACAGAGGGTGCTGGGTCATGCCCACCCCCCCTCCCGCACGTGAACACACCTCGCTGTCTGTGGAGGAACATTCGTTCTAGAGAACTCGAGAGACTGCTCTTTGAAGTGGCCCCTGCTGAGACTCTGCTAGCCCTTAACGGCATTATGAAAGGGTTTACAGGGTGCAAAATGAGGACCTTATTTAATTTATGGAAGTGGATTTACACCTTTTCCATGTTAGGTGAAAAATGGAAATTTCATACCTCTCCTTTGTAGCCATGTATGACCCACTTAAGATTACTATGAAGCCAAACGCCTGTGACTTTGTAACTTTACTAAGATCTGTGTTTTGTGTTTCGATGCACAGCCTGGGGAGGGCAGCGATGGGTGCATCATGCTGATGAACCGAGATTGAGGCGTGGGTGTGGACAAGATGTCCAAAAACAAACAGGACAGCTGAGGTGGGCTGGAGGGCAGGGAAGCTCCTCGGGAGGATGAGCAGGACCAGGCAGCAAATGAAGAGGGCCACCCGGCAGGTAGGGAGGCGGGGGCACTGGTGTGGGGAGGGGGCTGGGAGCAGAGCGCTTCCTGGGAACCCAGGGGCTGTGATGGGATGCTAAGGGTGGTGCAGAAGGGGCGGGAGAGACAGGCCAAGGTCAGAGCACAGAGGGGACCCCTGTCCCCCTCGAGGAGCATTTCCGGTCTCTGGCAGCAGCATGTCCACTAGGAAGCCTGACAGTCTCAGATGGAGCAGAGCATATTCTCTAAAGTGACAGCCTGGCTCTCTGCAACTGCACGTCTGACCTGAGGACTCAGCCTCCAGCACGTGTGTGTGAGCATGTCACACATGTGTTAAGATACAACCAGCAGAAACAGCTGTGATCAGCAATAGAAATATTCGATTTTGCAAAGACTCGGCATTGGCTTTATGCTGCACCACCTCACTGAGCAATCAGCTGCTTCCGATCTGTCACTTTCCTTGGAGGAGTTACCATAAAACACAGTGAGGCTACTCAAAAAGAAGTGAAATCAGCCATCACAGCCAATTTATTTTTGTTCCCCACCAGGAGCCAAATGCAACACTCAAAGTTTCCAAAATGTTCACAGATGATTAAACACAAAACTGTCTTGAAGAAGAGAAAGTGCTGCAAATTTGTCTTCTGCTTGCCAAAAACTTATTTTCACATTAGGTTTGGCCGTGTGTCACTGTTTCTTGCTATTTACTTTCAAGCTCATTTTCAAGTTTCATTATCATTAGCATCCTCATGGGCTTTCTCTCTCAAATATTCTGTTGCCTTGGACCCCAGATCCAAAGTCAAGGTGCCCGGTGAAGATACTGACACCCTCACGCTTGTCTTCACCTCCCCGTGACCACATACTAAATGCAGACCAGAAAATACTCTTCACAGAGCACTTCATACTCCTGAATTATTTTCAATGAACACTTCTCCAAATGGAATTGGTTTTAAATTCTGAAGGGATAGTGTCATCTTTGTTTAAGCTACATGATGTTAATTTTAATGATGATTTCAAGGAAGCATTGATGAAATGAGGATTGCCATACTGCTTCTCTTACAGTGTGTTAAAACTGACTGCAAACACTGGCTATTGTCCTTTTCAAGTAAAATCAATGAAGCAACTTGGGAATCTGAGAAAATAACTGTAGGATCAATTAAGATAGAAAATGCCAATTAAGATGCCCTACAACACAAAACTTAATGGAAACCTCATTATTTTGACATTATTAGAAGCTGGCATTTAGTTAAGCCCTGTTTTTTTTTTTTTAAGAAATTTGATCATTCACACTGAATGGCCAAAAAATAATCTCTGAAGACTAAAAATGTACATCATGCCCTACCTTGCTATCTAATAAACAGCAGTTACTCAGTGAGTTCAAAAATTGGCAAAGGTGTATGTCAAGGCTGTGTACTGTTACCCTGCTTGTTTAACTTATATGCAGAGTACATCATGTAAAATGCCCAGGGGGATGAAGCACAAGCTGGAATCAAGACTGCCAAGAGAAATAACAATAAGCGCAGATATGCAGATGAAACCACCCTTAAGGCAGAAAGTGAAGAGGAACTAACAGCCTTTTGAAGAAGGTGTAAAGCTGTTTTAAAACTCAACAATCAAAAAGCTAACATCATGGCATCTGGTCCCATTCACTTCATGGCTAATAGCTGGGGAAACAATGGAAACAGTGACAGACATTATTTTCTTGGGCTCCAAAATCAATGTGGAAAGTGACTGCAGCCATGAAATTAAAAGATGCTTGCTTCTTGGAAGGAAAGCTATGACAAACCTAGACAGCATATTAAAAAGCAGAGACATCACTTTGATGACAAAGGTCAGTATAATCAGAGCTTTGGTTTTTCCAATAGTCATGTATGGATGTGAGAGTTGAACCATAAAGAAGGCTGAGCACCAAAGAATTGATGCCTTCTAACTGTGGTGCTGGAGAAGACTCAAGAGTCCCTTGGACTGCAAGGAGCTCAAACCAGTCCATCCTAAAGGAAATCAACCCTGAATATTCACTGGAAGGACTGGTGCTGAAGCTGAAGCTCCAATACTTTGGCTACCTGATGTGAACAGCCAACACATTTGGAAAAGACCCTGATCCTGGGAAAGACTGAAGGAGCAGGAGGAGAAGGGGATGTACAGAGGATGAGATAGTTGGATGGCATCACCGACTCAACTGGGACATGAATTTGAGCAAGCTCTGGGAAATAGGGAAGGACAGGGAAGCCCGGTGTGCTGCAGTCCATGAGGCTGCAAAGAGTTGGACACAACTGAGCAACTGAACAACAATTAATGAGTGCATAAAGACAAATGCATTATATATTGCAGCCATGCACCGCTTCACTTCAAGCAATATTCAATACAACCAAGCTCTAGTCTAAGCACAGACCCCAGGAATTTGTCTTAATAGGATCTCAACTACAGATTGAGTGTTTGATGGTGGAACTCCCTTTCATGCAGATGGAAAATCCCTCTTGTCAATGACCCCAGCAGGGCATCTGCTCCTTAGGAAGATTAGCATCTATATATACACAGTATCTTTTTTCATTGGGAGCAGTCATGCTAGGGGACGTGCACTACCAGGAAAGTAGCTCATCATTCATTTCCATTCAACTCAACAAATATGGAGAGTGTTATAAGGGGATCTTCATCCTCAGCTACGTCAACATACAGAACAGTTGGAGGGAGAAACAGATTAACATCAAAGGTTGCAAAATGGAACACCCTAGAATAGAAGTGATTCCAACTGGCCACACTTCTGCAAGTCATTAAAATTTGGAAAACTCACTCACTCCATCAAACACTAGGAAATGATAAAATGCTTAAGAGTAAAGAATTATGTATTAGGAAAAATAGTAAATGTAGTTTCACTGTAGTATCAGAGTTAAGGTTCTGAAGACTTATTCGGAACTCTATGGTTGATAGGATTACAGTGTAGGTAATGTTATATAAATTATCTTTCGACATTCACAAAATTATGTGCCAAATTTTATATGTGTGCATTTATTTTCCTGGGCAGAGTGTTCAGAGCTCTCATCAGATTCTCAAAGAACCATCCAAGATCCTGGGGTCCTGGACTGTAGGGGAGCGGGGTGTAAGGCATAAGGCAAACTGCAACGGCAGTCTGTCTGCTGGTCTACATCCTAATAAGGACGAAACAGGTTAAGAAGAAATCAAGGCCCAGGATGAGGGCCTGTGGCACCTCATCCACCCTGGAACAGGAGAAACCTTAGTTTAAAATAAAAAAAGAACTGATTGATTATCTCAGAGAGTCAAACATCTGGGAAATATTACTATGTAGTGGACAGATCTGATAGATCACAGCAAGGTAAAAGGTTAACAACTCGGCAGCTGAAAAAACAAAGCAATGTTTGCTTGGGGGTGGGGGTAGGGGGGAGAATTGTACAAGAACAGGGATGTACATGACAGAGCTCTGCACTGAGCAATATTTTCTTAAAATCAAGGAAAACACTAACTGGGGATGTAACAAAAAAATCTGATGTGACTGTATTAGGCAGATGAAGGCAGTGGAGAATATAGGGAGAATAAAACTTAAATCCTATCCAAGAAGTCAAAAGGGATCTCAAATTGATTTTTAAAAAATTAGTACTGTAGATGAAATATGGAGGTAAATACCTGAAGAAATGAGTTGCCAATGTTTACTTCTGGACTGGAAAGTGGAGAATGGGCAAGAAAATGGCAGCAGACCATTGAGAAATAAACTTTGCACTACCATGACTTTTAGCTACGCACATGTTATACTGTGTTAAAAATAGTTTTAAAATAAAAGAATAATCATAACAGTCTTGAAGAAAAGAAGTCAATCATCAAAGGGCAACTTGCAAACCTGAGGCCAGTGGGCAGGCTCAGGGCCACCGCATCCCTCTTGCTTCCTGGCCAGTGGGTAAGTTACACATTCGCTCTGAGCTTCTGCAGGGGTCTGGAAAAGGATCCTAACTTGCTGGAGATGATTCGTCGAAGCCAAAAAGGGTGGTGGGCACAGGACACGTGTAGAGCAGGCACTAACAGAGCAGCCAGGGAGCACAGTGCAGTTGGAGTTCCCTGCCCAGGAGTTGAAATGTGTTTTCACAGAGCAGCTGGTCAGGGGGGCCTCTGGCCTATGTGAGATTCTCCTCCTGTATTGTGAGACCCAAGCTCATCTAGGATGCCCCAAACACCAATGGAAACTAGAGAACCAGGATGCCTTGAGGGGCCCCCAGGAAACAGATGTGAGCCCTGGGAAACAAAGGACTTCCTCATTTAATACATGCTCTTCACGCCACTCAGGCCCAGGCCACTAGCAGCCCACTGTCTGGCTCTGTCCTGTCTGATTTATTTCTATGACTCCCTAGTACGGCAAGTTCAATACCAATCGGACTCCTTTTCCCCATGATTTCTCTCTCCCAAATGTTTTCTTGTCATTCAACAGAAAGCCCAAATAACCCCAGGTTCAGGTTCAAATCACTTCCAGAGATCTGAAATATTCTAGCCACAATTACCGGAGAAGGCAATGACACCCCACTCCAGTACTCTTGCCTGGAAAATCCCATGGATGGAGGAACCTGGTGGGCTGCAGTCCACGGGGTCGTGAAGAGTTGGACACAACTGAGCGACTTCACTTTCACTTTTCACTTTCATGCATTGGAGAAGGAAATGGCAACCCACTCCAGTGTTCTTGCCTGGAGAATCCCAGGGACGGGGAGCCTGGTGGGCTGCTGTCTATGGGGTTGCACAGAGTCGGACATGACTGAAGCGACTTAGCAGCAGCAGCAGCAGCAGACACAATTATTCTTCTCCTCTGAATTATGCTATGCAACTGTGTGTGTGCTCAGACGTTCAGTCATGTCTAACTCTTTGCGATTCCATGGACTGTATGTAGCCTGCCAGGCTCCTCTGTCCATGAGATTCTCCTGGCAAAAATACTGTAGTGGTTTGACATCTCCTGCTCCAGGGTATCTTCCTGACCCAGAGATCAAACCCTCGAATCTTACAGCTCCTGCACTGGCAGGAGGATTCTTTACCACTATTGCTCTCTGGGATCAGAAAAATGAATTAGTTTTTAAAATAAAATAAAAACATCAGTTAGATATTTCCATATTCTTTATAGATAATATGAAGTCATAAGAGTAACACTAGAAATGGCAGTAACTATAGTACAGCACTCTTCTGAAGCACTTACATAAGCAGCTTATCAATTAAATTGTATCATCTCTTGTGGTATTAACTGTCTTGTATGTTTACCACTCTCCCCTCCAAAAAGTTTCTAAAGGAGAAGAGTCTTACATTTCCATGTCCTTTGTCAGCACAGAGAACTCCCATCTGGACACATCTCTGTTAAGACAGAGATGTGTCCAGATGGGAGTTCTTTCATTACATTTCAGCTATATGGCTGTGGTCAAATTCTAGACGCAATCGGTGGTGGTGGCATGAAGCACTAACACCTTCAGCTTCCGTCCTTATAAAATAGAAACCACAATTGACATTCGTCAAAAGATGGTGGTAAGGGCGTCAGGAAGGCAACACACCCAGCGCACAGGCTGAGCACCTGGGCGCTCAGTAAACGGAAGCCATGCTCCAAAACCTGCAGGACAGCCAATGCAGTGTTATCCTAACTAGTTCAACTACACCCCTTCCTTAAGAAAGCGACACCAATGAACATTCTCCTCACAAGCGGCTTCACGTGGGTCACAAAAGGAGCTCCTCTCCCCGCCTCAGCAATGGTGGCTGCGGGAAGCGCGGCAGGGTGACACGTAAGGGGCTCTGAGCCACAAGATGAAGCAAGCAGACGGCTGGATAAAAGCCTCAGGGGAAGGTCACTGAACTGACGGCCGACGTAACTCTGGCTCGCTCGCTCGCTCTCAGGAATCCTGACGGTGTTTCCATTCTTGACCATGAAGGATATGTCCCAGGGCCCAGCGGAGGAACCATGAGTAACTCTTCTGGAAAAGACCTGTGAGGTCACGATTCCTTTGACCTCAAAAGCTGGGAGTGGACGTGGCATTCACCTCCCCCAGAGCTGATCTTCCCGCCCAGCGCCTCTAGCCTTCCCCTCTTCCCTCCTTTACCAAACTTAACAAAGTAACTGAAGCATGAGAAAGAAGACAACACGGGCACCGTTCCCCTGCAGGCTGCCACGTCCGCAGAGGTGTGGGCACCTCTCATTTAGTTACGGTTCTAAAGTCAGAAGTGCCTGCGGCTGGAACACCACGTCCATTCATTCACTCCTCACCCCAGGACGCCCGAGCAGCCACCAGAGGGCAGCTGCTGTGCCTGGTGCTGGGGAAGCAGATGAGGACTGAAGGCTGGAGAATGCCCACCGAAGAGCTAGGGAGAGCATATGTGAACTGTCCCCGAAAAACTGAGAAACACCGGCAAAGGTGTAGATGGTGTGCTTCAGCTGAAGACCTGGGTACTTGAGATTACAAGCGATGAGCCTTGGAACAACAGGCAAGACCCCAGCCGGACTTGTCAGCAAGGCCGGGAAGAGGAACCACTGTCTTGACAAACTCACAGTCCTCCCCACCAGCAGAGGATGGGAGCTTTGGTGATGCCACGTGCGAGAGACACCCGTGGGCATACACAGGCGAGCTTGCACAAAACCAACTGCCCTTCGCTCTCACCGAAGTGTGGACAAATAAAGAAACCACCACTATAAACGCAAACTTCCTTATCCTTTTTTTTTTGGCTCCTTTGAGGGGAAGGAGGCAAGGGGCACGGTGCTCGTGACAGCACCACAGCTCATAAAACCTACAGCTGTTGATAACACATCAGTTAACGGTCCTTCGTAGCCGCTTCACAAATAAGATGAACTCGGCAGGATGAAGTTATCACTCCTCTCCCTCCTCTGGCTTCAAGAAAATATTACAATGTAAGACTGTAGAGCGGAGATTGATGTTGTTGGAGAGAAAATGCTAAATCTGTTCTTATTTATTCAAAGGACAAAAAAAAAGGCAAACCATTGGCAAACTCAGATTTAAAATATAACCCCACTTGTTACAAATGACTGTCACATAGCAAAGTGGGAATGACATCACAGTTGGGAAACACTACAGTAATAAACAGCATAAATCCTGAACACTTTTAAATGTGGGGATGACAAAACCAGATTTACATTTCAGATCCATTTGACAGCAACAGAGAGAAGAGAAAAAAAAACAAAAAAAAACTGAAGAGAAAGTAGAGTTCAGGACTAGAGGTTAAAACCCTAATCCTAACAAATGTAAAGCTGACTCTTTAGTTACAGAGGGTTCCCAGGTAGCGCAGTGGTAATGCATGCACCTGCCAATGCAGGAGACACAGGAGACGTGGGTTTGATCCCTGGGTTGGGAAGATCCTCTGGAATAGCAAATGGTGCATGTGTGTGCTCAAGTCATGTCCGACTCTTTGCAACCCCAAGGGCTGTAACAGCCCACCGGGCTCCTCTGTCCATGGGATTTTCCCAGGCAAGAATACTGGAGAGTGTTGCCATTTCCCTTCTCCAGGGGATCTTCCTGACCCAGGAACCCAATCTACGTCTCCTGTGTCCCCTGTGTTGGCATGCAGCTTCTTTACCATAGCACCACCTGGGAAGCCCAGGAAATGAGAACCCACTCCAGTGCTCTTGTCTGGAAGAATTCCATGGACAGAGGAGCCTGGGAAGCTACAGCCCATGGGGCTGCAAAGAGCTGGAGGACACACGGACACACACAGAGTTGGACACAACTGAGCATGCAGTTGTCTATTTTTTATAGACAAAAAAATTTTTATAGAAAAAAATTCTGACCTTAGAAGATGTGATAATGTGAAAGTACACAGCCCGAAATCACTTGTATCATTTACAGGCATTAGAATCTAACACACGTCCATTTAAATTAATCCCGAGTAGTCAAAATTTTTATTTATGTCTTCACCATTTATTACACCCCTAAGAGTCTACAATGCACCTGGTTTAAAACAGGCAACCATTTATGTGGCAGCTTGGATGGAGGGAGTTTAGGAGAGAATGGACACATGTCTGTGTGTGGCCGAGACCCTTCATTGTTCACGTAACATGGCCATGACATTGTTGTTAATTGGCTATGCCCCAATACAAAAGAAAAAGTTAAAACAAACAAACAGGCAACATTTACATTATCACATCTGCCCCTTAATTTAGGCCAAAAAGCAAAGGAGGGATAGTTGAATCATGACTCTCCAGGATTAACTAAAATTGCCATTTGGGCATTTCAGACAGGATCATCACAAAAGAAAGTCCGACTTTATCGGAGACATCTAAAATAACTGTTCCCAAACTTTCTAAACACTCCCACCTGTAACACACACACACACACACACACACACGTTTAACTAAAGACACACATACACATAACCATGTATTTTTGATTCTAAGGTACACGTTTTTATACATTTTAGCACCTGAATTTAGCCTGTGCTTTGTAACCCACAGCACTTGACAATAAGAAGCACCCAAAATAATAGTACAATATATAGCCAATGGCATCTCATACTCAATGAATTCATCAGGAGTCAGGAAGAACATAAATGAATTTGGAGGACTCTAGTGAGGACCACCCACGACCCCACCCCTGACTACAGAAGGAGAAAATCCTGACTACACCAGGAGTTTCCTGGTGGGCCTAGGTTCAATCCCTGGTTGGGGAACTAAGATCCCACAAGCCACGCTGATTTTATCAATTCACAAAAAACCACTATAAATTGATATTACAGGAGGAAGTCACGATTTCCCTTAACTCTCAGCAGAGAAGCTACTCGAAGTCTTTCATATTATACTTATATAGAATTCATACCTCAAATCTTTTGAATTGGGTCAACAGTCCTCCCTGGTGGGATATTTGGGCAGGAAAACACCAAAACAATACAGTAGCCCCAAGAGAAAGTTAAAATGCAATTCAGGGTCTCATGTTCAAATAAATGTATCTCGGATACTGACATCTAAATATGTATACATTACCTTGATCAAAATAAATATCTAAAGAATTACATTTTTTATCTAAAATGAAAACACCTGACGGCTGAGGTGGGCGAGGGAACGCTCTGTGAGCTGTCACCATAGAAACCCGACCACAGGTTCCAGCTGCTCCTGGCACCCAGGCCTGAATGTGCTATGCCACCTCCTGTGCCCACCTCTGCAGGACAGGACTCGACCCTGTCTTCCAGGGGCTGCCTGCCTGGCTGGGCTCAGCTGCCTTGCTCAGCAGCTGCCAGGGCCCTCTGGACTGGAAGGACTTCTTCAAACTTCAGATCCCCCTTTTACCTGGTCTTCTTCACCACACACTTCTTCCATCCATCCCTGGAATCAATGGGAAGGGAAAAATGTCTTCTACTTTGCTTTCTACTACTCAAGAAATCAACTGCTTAATTTCTACTAGAATCTAATCTGTTGTCTACAAGCTTTGCTTTTTCCTAGCTGGAGCACAAACTTGTATATTCTGCTTTTAAAAAACATCAAAAGCCTTTCTTCTGCTGTTTACACTGCTCATGATTTTTATGGCCATAAGGACGTCTTATCAAATGGACATGCCTTTATTAAATCAAACCAGTTCCCAATTATTAGACAATGAGATTAGATACTTCTGCTATTAAAAACCAATGCCAGGGGTTCTGGTGGCTCAGTGGTAAAGAATCCACCTGCCAATGCAGGAGATGCGGGTTCGATCCTTGATCTGGGAAGATCCCACGTGGCTCAAGGCAAACGCCACAACTACTGAGCCCATGTGCTGCAACCACTGAAGCTCTAGAGCCTGTGCTCCACGAGAAGCCACCACAGTGAGAAGCCCACGCACCGGAACTAGAGTAGCCCCAGCTCAGCGCAACTGGAGAGAAGTCCTCACACCAGTGATGACCCCGCACAGCCAAAAACAAAATTAAATAATTTACAAAAACAATGCTACAGGACACCTTAAACATATATATATATATATATTTAACTTTGACTTCCTTAATATACATTCCCAGAAAATTTCTCAGGATTTACAAGATAAAATTCAATGTCTTTGTCCCTAGAATAAAGTCAACATGAATTCTATTTTGGACATGTGGGATAAAATAAGAAATCAAGTTCTGAGTGTGTTTTAAAGTAAAACACAATGAAAGTGGAGGGTGATTTTATTCTTGGTTCACTGCAAAGCTACTCTTATACTTTTCTTCACTCGCTAGTATAAAAAGGTTACAACTGAGCAACTGATTAATATTCTTTATTTAGGTTCACAAGAAACTGAATTACTTGAACTCTTCTTTCAGAAGCTTTAGGTGTCAAAATATCATCAATGTGTTGATCTGACTGCTGCAGATATTCTCTGGATGAAGTAACTGTAAAGTTATATGGGTCAGAGATAACTTTCGACAGATTAGGATTTTTTTTTCAAATGCTATATTTTACTGAAGGAAGGAAAGAAATATGAGCTGAGTTAATGGCACGCACTGTCCGATTGAAGCATGGAATACATTAAAGCAGGGAAAATGTTTCCCAGGGAAAACCTCAGCGGGTATCCAGGCCATGATGTTTTTCTATTAGAACCAACAGAGAAATCTATCTGAAGCCACGTGCACATATGAAGCTGAGTTATAGAAGGCGGGGCTATTCAGCACAAGGGAACTACAAGAACCTACTTTTTGCACAGGGAACTCTGCTCAGTATCACCTAATAACCTACATGGGGAAAAAATCTGAAAAAGAATACATATAAGAAAATATATGTATAAATACATACACATACATGTATCTAAACAAACAAGGCAGCTGCCTCGGGTGTTACCAAGTTTATTTTTAACTTTCCTTCCACCTCTTTCTTTAAGCCACCCTTCCATTCCTTCCCCTGGGCTAGAGAGCAAAAATAAGCAAAAAAAAAGTCCCCCTGCTCCGAAAGTTTGTGACTTTTCCTTGAGAAGAATCATCTAAACAAATAGCTTTCCTGCTCCTCTCCTGTTTGTCCAAGCCCACCCCGCACCCCGTTAGGGAGGAACGCGGGCTGTGGCCGCAGCCAGGCCCGGTGACGGTCCCGGAGGACCATGGGGCGAAGAACAGGGCTGGAGCAGGGCTGAGGCGGTGGTGATCACTGGCCCCGCGCCCCAGGTCTCACCACGGAGTCCTCTTGGGAAGTTACCCACTTGGCGCCTCGGTTTCCTCTTTGCTACCCAGGGGGTCAACTTCAAGGACTCTTGTGCAACCTGGTTCATATACGTAAAGCACTCGGCCCAGAGCCTGCTGTTGTGACCTAAGTGTCTGGGGAGAAACCCACAGTACAAAAGCCACTGAGCGGGAGGCAGAGGCAGAGAAGGGAGGGCCCTCACTGGGCTTCCTCCGCGCTCCGCTGGATGACGCTTGCGGGAACACAGCTGAGGAGACGAGGGCTGGCCGGTTACCTCTCAGTCCGAGTCAGCTCCTACCCTTCAGGTGAGGGATCTGACATTTCTAGTTAGTCACAGCAAGCAGCGTCCTGGGCAATCACACTTGTTCCACGTTCCCTCGTTAGCAGCGATCGCTTCGGCCTCCGACAGCCCTCTCCAATCTCCCCTCTCTTCACCCTCTTTGCTACCTCCCTGCGTCACCACTGCCTCATCTTCACCATCGCCCGGATCCTGACCATGGAAATGGTCTCCTGAATGTTCTCTCTGCTTCTCTGAGACGCTGCCAAGTCTACCTCAACCTCTCACAATTTTAAAATTAAAAATAAAAAGCTTAGATCACACAAACTACTTAATTACAAGGGAAAAGAAGATACCTAAAACGGAGATATTACAAATAAGATGTCTCACTCATATTCTAGTACTCACTAGGTCACAAGCTTCAGAGCCAGTAACTCAAAGGCTGAAGTTTAAAATCCTGTTATCAAAGAACCTTCTTCCAGCCATTCCCTCCACACTGCCTCCTAGACCCTCTGGTTCATAGAGGCAGATTACTGTGGCCAAGGGGCTGTTTTGTGAGGTTACGTTCAATGGACATGAATCTGAAGTGCCCGGGACTGGCAGAGATCTTCAGAGCCGGCCTGGCTGCGTCTGTGCTCAGTCCTGTCTGACTCTTTGGGACCCCATGGACTATAGCCCACCAGGCTCCTCTGTCCATGAGATTTTCCCAGGCAAGAATGCTAGAGTGACAAGTTTTTGCTGCTGTTAGCCGATTAAAAGAGGTTTTAACAATTCAATTTGCATAAACTTTAATGTGAAAGAAATCTATTTCTATAATCCACATGTTTAGTATTTTAATATGCTCTTTCTCTTAAGGCTTGATTTTGATGAAGGCAGGGGAGTGAATGTGGTTATTATGTAGTATGTATCCAGAACATGATTTCTACAACATTCTAAAGAGAAGACTGCTTCTCTTTAGGGTGCCTAACCCTATATTGTATGGCAGTGACTCAAAGGGATATTTTAAATGTTCAAGTAAAATACTACAAAGCCTGTTAGGTACTACCCTAATACTCATAAGTAGTCTGGACCTGACTACTTAATGAAATCAACGATGAGGTATTTCTTTTGGCCTAAGAGCATCATGGAGGAGGTAACAGCAACCCACTCTAGTAGTCTTGGCTGGAAAATTCCACGGACAGAGAAGCCTGATGAGGTATATAGGCCATAGGGTCACGAAGAGTCAGACATGACCTAAGCCCAAGTCCGCATACGCTGGAAGAGCATCAAGGGGGAACAAAAAACCCAAGACCCCAAGAGACATTATAACTAATAGCGCTTGTGACCTCTCTATCTTCAAGTGTTTCTTTCAAAGATTTTTGTTTTGGTTTAGTTAAGAAACCAGAATGATTAACCCAGAGAATAACCTCCAATATCTAATGAACTCTATTCTCCCTGAGTAGTATCTGAAAAAGTAGGTATTTGCCGAATAATATGTGTGCTGTTTTAGAGAAGAAAACGGAAGCACATTTATTTTCTACCAACCAGAGCCCCAGTTCTCTTCCCACAGAGGTCACCCTGAGACTCTTCAGCCTGGGAGAAAAGCCATCTGGCTTAACACTTGATAGGAAATGAAAGACACGACGTGTTATTATGTCCATGTGGATTCCCAATAAAGACATGGGCAACGGGGAAACATATGTTATTACACACTATGAGGATATCTTAATAAAGCTAGGAGACCAGGGGAAATGACAGAACTAATCATTCAAACCCCTATTTAGGGTGCAGAGGGAGGCTTCAGTATATTTGTTGTCGTTTTTTTTTTTTTTTTTAAGTTAGCTAACTAGAAATCCTTTAATACTAGTTAAAACAATCTTTAAATATGTAGAGTCCTCTTTAAAAATCCATTCTCCAACCCTAGAAATGCAGATTATGGTCCTTACTGAAAGGAAGCAGGGTTCCTTAGAGAAATAGCTGATTCCAGGTCTAGGACAGGATATGGACAAGGTGAGCCTAGAACAATGTCAATGTCATCGAGACAGCAAGGAAGCACTCAGACCACCAGTTATATAAAGATGCCAACTTGAAGAGGCCCTAATTGGGAAAGATGGCACAATTTGAGCATTAATAAGGATGGTAATGTACTGCTACTGCTAAGTCACTTCAGTCGTGTCCGATTCTGTGCGACCCCATAGACGGCAGGTAATGTACTAGCTGTTTAGAAAACCATTTTGCTTTTCCACTGAGGTCTAAAATGTGGAACAGTAGGTAAATTTTACTATTTAGGCTTACTGATAAAATTAATCAAAATAGCTGTCCTTTTTAAACAGAACATCCCCAGCTGTAATATTATAGGCCTGTTTTCATTAGTTCATTTATTACTTAAAAAAAAAAAAAAAGCCCCACTGGTCATCACTAGAAAATTATGGAACAACTTGTTTGAAAACTGATAAAGAGAACAAAATCATATGTATTTATCATTGCCTATGTACCACTGGGTAATTAAACAGAAAGTGAGGGAAAGTTTTTCTTCATAGGGATATTCCAGCTAATAAATGAAAACTAATAGAATGTCATCATATTTCAATTCCTAATGAATTGATATCAGTAGCTGCTGACATCTCAAATAGAATCAACCAGATGTTATCTCCTTCCTGATGGAAGAACAAATGCATCAACTATAGTCTTGCAAATAAGGAATATGGAAATATAAATATAAGAAGTCCTTTGATCCAACAACTAACTTATTGGAAATACAGAGAACTGTATTAGAGCTATGCAATCAAGTTAAATCTAGTCTGTGGCCCAAAGTTATTTCTTTAAAAAAAAAAAAAAGTATAAAGTCTTAAAATATATACTGACCCACAGATCCTGTTGCAAATAAACTGCCAGGAAAATTAACATGAAGCAACTGAAAATCTAAATACATACTGGATATTTTATGATGTTAAGGATGTTATTTTAGATATAATAAGGACTCTTTAGAATAATACTCACAATACCATTATTTAAACACACACACACACACACACTTTAAAAACACTGCCAGAAAGCTGAGATTTTATTTTATTTATTTATTTTTTTAAGCTGAGATTTTAGATGGTGATCTATCCCTATCTTGTGTTATCCATGCAAGGTATGAGAAATGATATATGTCCCTTTCCCAGGAATACCATTCATTGAAAAAAAGAGAGAGGGGAAGGGTCACTGGGAATTTTGAGAAAAGTAAAAACATATCATCAGTTTCCTTATCTTAAAAATGGCAAGTTGATAGAGAATGCCTAAGATAATGACCAATAACCACCATGGAGCGATTCCCCCAGGACGTTCTGTCAACACAGCAGGAAGAATCACAGCTGGCACCAGTCCATGGTCCCAAATCCTAGCTACTATTAACTACTGCCAAGTTGGAAATCTTTCTGAATAAAGGCCTATTATTAGAAGAGCTGGGATGTCTCAACAATTTTTTTTTTAAGTACAACTATTTTTGAGTGCTGCTGCTAAGTCACTTCAGTCGTGTCCAAATCTGTGTGACCCCAGAGATGGCAGCCCACCAGGCTCCGCTGTCCCTGGGATTCTCCAGGCAAGAGTACCGGAGTGGGGTGCCACTGCCTTTTCCAATGCGTGAAAGTGAAAAGTGAAAGGGAAGTCGCTCAGTCGTGTCCGACTCCTAGTGACCCCATGGACTGCAGCCCACCAGGCTCCTCTGTCCATGGGATTTTCCAGGCAAGAGTACTGGAGTGGGGTGCCATTGCATTTCTGAGTGCATTGAACCCTAAATAAAACGTACCTGTTAATTCTTACCTAATTCTGAATCTCAAAGAACAGAAAATAAAAGCGTCCTCTAAAAAGCTAGTTGGACGCATTTTAGGGACTCCCTCATGATTCTTAAATTCTCTAGGCAGCACAATTTTTACAAATTTCAAGAATATCCTTTGATCTGAGGTGTATCTAGACAAAACAAGAATATCCCTTGATCTAAGGTATATCTATCTATGAAGCCCTTCTGCTTTGCTTCTACTAAAAATACGCAAAACATATGTATGTGTGTGTGTATATATATATACACGTAATATATATATGTATGATATATACATACATATATATACATATTATTCACACACAAAACCCTTCAAAAAGCTATGAAAAACCACCAAAAGTACATCCAAACAAACACATACAATATGGGCATTATCTTCTCTGAAATACTTTTCAAAAATGGAGGTATTAAAAGTCCCACCCATTCATAATATTTAGGATGAGGCTCTGATAATATCTTGCTTGTTTAGCAACTTTACTGGTTTCTCAAATCCCCAAATCTCAAACTTTTTTACTAGTTCAGCGGGACAATGAATGTATTCTGAGATGTGTTTTTAAAGGGAAAATAGAAAGATATTGATAGGTAACTAATACCCTAGAAACTGAGAGAGAAGGAAAACATTCTTAACTGTGTTATGTGGCAGACTGGATGGGAGGGGCGTTTGGGGAAGAATAGATGTGTGTAAGTGAACCACTGAGTCTCTTTGCTATCCACCTAAAACTGTCACAAGTTACACTCCAATATAAAATTAAAAGTTAAAAAAAAAAGTTACAGTAATTGTGAAGTTATTTTTTTAAAGAGACGTACTGACCCAAAAGGAATTCTCTGAAGGTTAAAGGTTTGCTAGGCAGAACGTGTTTCCCTGTGATGAGTGCACACGACTTTGCAGGTGTCCCAAAGGGCACGCTGGGTTAGCGCATCTGATCATAGTGAAGCCTCTCCTTAAACCGCTGCTCATGCATTTCTGACTCAAGTTGACACCTGCTAACTGAGGACTTAGGAAAACTCTTCACATAAAATACTCTTTCTTGCAGAAATTCCACATACATATCAGTGATACCAGCTAGCACCTGTGTATTTACTATAAGGTCTGAAGTTGTTTGGAAGGAATGATGCTGAAGCTGAAACTCCAGTACTTTGGCCACCTCATGCAAAGAACTGACTCATTGGCAAAGACTGATGCTGGGAGGCATTGGGGGCAAGAGGAGAAGGGGACAACAGAGGATGAGATGGCTGGATGGCATCACCGACTCGATGGACGTGAGTCTGAGTGAACTCCGGGAGTTGGTGATGGACAGGGAGGCCTGGAGTGCTGCAATTCATGGGGTGGCAAAGAGTCGGACATGACTGAGCAACTGAACTAAACTGGTTTTATCCCCATTTGATACAGGAGGAAATCAAGTTAGGAACAGGCTAAATTATTTCAGTAAGGCCAGAATGAGCAAGTGACAACAATTTAAAAAACAAAACCAAAAAAAAAAAACTCCATTCTAGTTTAGAACAGACACATCGTCTCTATCCTTTCATCTGTTCTGTCCATTCCATCAACTCCAATCCCATCCACGTGGACCCATCCCAGGACCCATCCCTCATGTTCATGTCACCCATCACCATGCTTCCATTCAGCATTCCTCACCATCCTTCCATTCAGCATTCCATACCTGTATCGAGCAGTGCATCAGGCACAGTGATGGAGACACAGAAGGGTAGTACCTAGGGGGCTTGTCCTTTTACCACGAGGCAGGCAAGATCATTTACATAAAGGACCAATGATTTTTTAAAGACACTTCCAGTGAAGACGTGTTGCCCAAAATCATACTTAACAGGTTTGGAAAATGTAAGTATGAATAACAGAGATCATCTCAATTCTTTTACTAAAGCTTAAATATACAGGACAAGTTTTAAAAACACAGTAAACTCCATCAGCTGGCTAACTCAGTTGGTACAGCCTAAGACTTTAAAATGCAATAAGCTCTGCTATTTGTTCTACCTATACTATCACATTTTTTAAGTTTAATTTCACATGTCAAAGGAGAAGGTATATAGTCATACAGAATCGACAACTAGAGTTATCTACCATGGTTTAATAATGCAAGTTTAAGATACACAAATGTGGAGAGGCACATATTATCTATTTGTAATAATTTTTAAGTGAATCAAAAGCTCAGCCATCTAGATTTTAATATGCTATAAGGAAAACAAAATACATTCAACTATGAATCCTTTGATGACTAAGCAACTCATGAATATGTCTCAACAACAGTGAAAAAAGCAGCAAACACTAGAAACGCGGAGAAGGCATCATATAGGGGGCATGTGGAGATCTCCTTGTGAAGCGAAATCAGACCTACCGTAGTGTCGTTGCTGGTAACATAAACCAGGACATCAGAGGAGTTCCTGCCATTGATATATCGGTAGCAGTTCCAAACACAGCTAATCAAGTAACCCTGCAAATAAGCAGTCATTATTAGGACCTTAATTTTCAAACTTCAGATAATTTAAAATATCACCATGGATAAAGCCACATTGCAAAACGTTTATTTACATAAATTGTAAACACACATTAACTCTACTAAGCCAAAACACCTTTAAAATTACAAATTTTGGGTACAGTAACTTTCTGGCCCAAGGTGACACTACAGCCTTATTCCACCACCCCATGCAGAAGGTGGTGACGAGAACTGGGCCGAAGTAGGAGAAAATTTCCAAGAAAAGGGAGTGAAAGCAGCATTCTCTACAAATATTGATTGCCCCTCAGAGTTACAGAACAACCACTTCATTAGCCAATTCTCATCACATTTTAACTCTGCATCATTGGGATTTGTACTCTGCATCATTATATATAATTTTATTATACAAGTCAACTTAAAAAAAAAAAGAGGTTCATAGCATGTCAATCTGCTTCATGGTCAATAAAATTCACTAAAACATTTCCATTTTCATAATGAACTATCCAAAGAGGATCATTAAAATTCAGGTTCAAAATAAAGACATACTAGAAATGAAGCATGAGCTCATGCGAAATGTTTAAAATATGAACTCTTTGCACTTTCATTCCCATCATGGGTAATTAGATTAAAACGAAATGATTTTAAAGGCCCTTTCTAGCTTTGAAATTCTTTGATTAAAAGACGTTTAAAGATATGGAGAAAATGGAGCCTCCTACATTGCTGTTGAGAATGTAAAATGGTGCCATGTGGAGAACAGTCTGCAAGTTTATCTAAAGTTTAAATAGTTACCACATGACCTGGAGAGTTCACTCTGAGGTATATACCCAAGAGAAATGAAGACGTTATGTCCACACAAAAGCTTGTGTTATCCATAATATCAAGAGTAAAACAATCCAAGTATCTGTCAAGACTGGACAAACAAAATATTCTATTGTATGATGTTTAAACAATGGAATATTATTCAGCAAGAGAGAAACTTGATACACGCTACGGCATGGATGAACCTTGGAAATGTCAAAGCAGCCAGTCACAAAGGACTAAGCATTGTACGATGCCATTTACATGAAAAGTCCAGAATAGGCAAATCCACAGGGACACAAAGCAGATTAGTGGTTACCAGGAGCAGGGGATGGGGGTGAGGGAAATCCTCAAGTGGTAAAAATGTTTCAAAATTACACTGTTTAACCACTGAGCTGTGTTTATACAACTCTGTGAATATATTGAAAACCACTGGATTGTACATTTAAATGGGAGAACTTTAGGAGATGTATATATATATATGAGAATATATATATATGAGACCATGATATGTGAATTATATCTCGAAGTTGCTTTACAAAAAAAGACATTTAAAGACAAATGGGGTACGTGTCAACACTTTTCAGCAGAGTGAGGTGAACATTCTGTTATGTACTCAGAAAGCTGTCTGAAACTGCATTTTGTACTTGGGGGTTATTATTTCCAGCAGTTAAACTTTCTGTGATAATGTTAAGATGAAAATGTTATTTATTGTGTAATGCTATTTTAGTAAAATATTTTCTGAATGGCAATACTGTGAAACCAGAGAACAATGAGAAAGAGATGGAAACGGTATTTTTCTTGAACGTTGTACACACAGTATGTTCAATTTACATGTAAACCCAACAATGTTCTTGCTTCTCCATAAAACAAAAACAAATAAAAAACCCTAGACTCATTGAGAATTTTAACACAAATCAAAAAGGTATTTTTCTTGAACATTGTACACACAGTATATTCAATTTACATGTAAACCCAACAATGTTCTTGCTTCTCCATAAAACAAAAACAAACAAAAAACCCTAGACTCATTGAGAATTTTAACACAAATAAAAAAGGAATGCTGAAACATTTTCTGTTGTGTCCTGTGCAAGAAGTTGTCCGCTATTTTAGCAGTGAACAGAAGGTTCTTTTTAAGGCAAGAACTCTTTCTGACATGAGGCCTCCAAAATGATGAATCTCCAACTGAAGGTTAAACCTGGAGGGGAAGTACTTAGTGTCTGGGGCCTCTGCACTCTTGGGGGCCCCTTGCAACGCTTGGAACACACACTCACTCAACACTCCCATAGGAGAAAAATTGGCCTGATGTCTCTAAAACCCCAATAACTTACTTCAGTAAACTCACTTCCGTTGGACATTTCTGTAATCTTGATTAAAGAATTAAATATTTGGGGTGCAGTGGATACGAATCTGCCTGCCAATGCAGGGGACACAGGTTTGATCCCTGGTCCAGCAAGATTTCACATGGCGCAGAGCAACTAAGCCCATGCACCACAAGCACTGAGCCCATGACCTAGAGCCCACAGGCTGCAACTCCTGAGCCTGCCAGCTGTAACCACTGAAGACCGTGCGCCTAGAACTTGGGCTTCGCAACCAGAGAAGCCACCACAATGGTAAGAACATGCATGGCAACAAAGAGTAGCCCCAGCTCACCGTAACTAGAGAAAGCCCGTGAAAAGCAGTAAGACCCGGCGCAGCCAAAAGTTTACTAAAAAATTAAAATGTTAAAAAAGAAGTGAACTTGCACTGACAGGATTAAGTACACCCGTCGTTTATTTGGAGAGCTAGGTGGTAAGCGTTGTTACTTGCCAACCAAGGACAAAGTGAAACTGACTCAAGTCCTACTTGGGCTCCCAGGGACCACTAGCAATAAAACTTACTGAAGAGTCTAACAGTGAATTTAGGTTGTGAGAGCTACTGATCAGGCAAACGGATATGTGAAAGCACAAAACACAGATGTATTCACATTTTCTTTTTAACAATTACTGAGTCTCCACAAGGGAGAGGAAAATGAAGGTAGGATCTGTGTTCTCAAGGAAATGCAACCTGGTTAGTAGAGAACACATAAACACAGTTATTATCATAATTATTACGTGTAACACATCACTCACAGGTTGGAGACAGTGCTGTGGACAATTTGTATGAAGCCTTTTATTAGATCACTATGATTTGCAACTGATAAAAGCACGACACCTACACCATCACCTAAGACGTGGCCTGGCACACGGGGGCTTTACCGGATAAGTGTGTGAATGATGCACCTTCCCATCAGCTCATTTACCCTCACTGTCCCCCTACAGAATGTTTCCGTAGCTATCACTGCTGTTAAGTAAAGGAAGAAACCGAGGCTCTGGTCACACAACTGGAGACAGCAGTGACTGAAGCTAAATCTAGGTCCTCTGACTCAAAATCTCAAGTAAGCGTTTCCAATAAAAATGTCAATGGCTACACAATAAAAATGCATTTTTAAAGAGCAGTTTTTGGGCAATGGCACAGGGTAGCTTGGTCAGATTAACCTTCTTGCAGGTAAAAATGAGAAAATCTGGAATTAATAGACACAGATTATATAGGAAGGCATGGCTGAAGGGCTTCAATAGGGCAGAAGCTAAAGAGGAATCCAGCCTTCAGTGACAAAGCTCAAGGGGTGGGATTTGACAGTCCGAAGCCTCATGCCAGGGGTGGTCTGGGGCTGACTGAGCAGTCAGCAATCTGGGGTGTGGGGGCAGGAGCTGCAGGGGCGGTAAGCCTCAACATCCGTCTATAAAATTCACCCAAATCCTCACCACTAAACCATACGTGCAATATCAAAAAATGCAGAGTGTGCTCTATGGACAGAAAATGCAGACCTAAGTGACTTTCAATGAATCATTTTCTTTCTACTTGTCTTCAACAAATTGCTATGACTCTGCTCCTGAAACGCAGCTTATTCAAGCTCACTGAGGCCTGATTTTTAAAGAACCGGGTAACTTTACGCCTAATCAAAGACAATGAAAGATACTCAGAATTAAAACGTCAAAGTCTAACCTGGGAATTTTCTACTTAGTAGCACTCAAGTTCCAATAATTATGATGTTTTTATTACCAGATTTACAAAGACAAAAAAAGCTAGAGGCCACTCAGTTGCTGAAGGTGAGGGAAATGTGGCTGCAGGGAGTGTTGAGTCATTCAACTTTAGGGGGGGGCAATCTGATAACCTACAGAAAACCTTCAAATTATGCACAGCCTTCTAATTTCAAGAAATACATCTTGAGGAAATAAATGTGTAAGTATACAAAAGATACATTTAATTTAATATATTCATTGCAGTACTATTTAGAAGTAAAAAAGTAGAAACTATCTCAATGTCCAAAAACAACTAATGTATAAAACTGCTAAGTTTATCTAATACATTGTTACAGAATATAATGTTCAAAGTTTATTACATTTTAAAATACAAATGACAAAAAAACCCCACAAAATTCTGTAAAGCAATTACCCTTCAACTAAAAAAATTTTGAAAAGTTAAATGTGGAAAAAAATATTTTTTAAAAATCACATTACAAAGGAATGTATACTGAGACATAGTAATGGATGCTATGGTACATAATACACACTGCACAAATGCACAACATTCATTTATTCACATCCAAACAGATTTCAGAATAACCTCGAGTTGGCCTGTGTTAAGTTTGGTGAGTGTTTACTTCTGTCATACAGATAAGAGAAGAAACAAAACTGTTAAGAATTCAAAAAGCAGTTCAGAAATCTAAAGCAAGATAATAAACAGACAGAAATTTGCCTACTTCTGGGGCATTCACGAATACATTCAATAATATTTAGAGCATAAGTAAAATCTTCATGCTTACCTTAAAAGCCAAGATAATGCTGATGAACAGAAGAATAATGAGGACCAAACAGGTAGGATTCACTGACATGATATCATCTTTGTAAGGAAAATCAGGAGGCTGCAAAAGAGAAGAGTCTTATTGGCAAATCTCATTAATTATCAAGCGCAACAATGAGACCAAGCACAATCGAAAATAAATAACTTTTAAAAATAAAAACTAAAATAAAATACTGCCTTCTTTATAGAGCATTTTTGCTGATGCTACTTCTCAAAGAGCAGAATCTTGTATTAATAGGTATTTACAGCATTAAAAAGAATCAAAACTATTACATACAGAATGGATAGACAGGTCCTGTTGTATAGCACAGGGGACTATATTCAATATCCTGTGATATTAGAAATAGGAAAATATTCTTTTGTGATATTGGATATAGGAATTCTTTTCCTATAACGGAAAAGAATATTTAAAAAAGGAATTCTGTATGTGCGTAACTGAGTCACTGTGCTGAATAGCAGATGGGTAGACTGTAAATCAAGTATACTTCAATAAAAAATTTTTTTAGTAAAAACAATGTATATCTATGTATAACAATTCCTTCACTGTACAGCAGAAATTAACACTGTAAATTACCATTATAAATCAACTATACTTACATTAAAAAAAAAAGTCCTACCATCTGACCAAATTGATTCACTACCAGGGCAAAGGAAACCCTTTTAGGAGGACTTAAATCTGCTACTATATATAGTTCCTGGGAATGACAGGACATCACCATAAACCATGTGCTCAGCACAGATCAACGCTCTCATGGTAATCGGCTTAGACAGCATATGTGGAAGGCAGCTCCGTGTGTGGTCACCCTTCATCTCTCCCCGTCACCCAATACTGTGTGTTTGCATCCCACTTCAGCAGTAATCTGAGACTTAACAAAGGAGAAAACTCGTGACTCATGTGGCTGGCCCTCTCCAGGGGGACCCTCACCCACCGGTTTTCAAAGTCCCCTTCCATTCTGGCAAAATACCTAAGAAATAAAATCTAAGTCATTCCTTGTGATCAGCTCATCAAAAGGGCCCTTGCCCCTTGGAACCTGAAAGGGCTGTCTGTAGTACTGATCTCAAAGGGTTAATAAGAAAATAAATGGATGTTGTTTACAAGACCAACATGAAATCTTACTATTTCCAGAAACATGGGGGGGGGGGGGCCCGGTATGTGTGGGAAACGGGATTAAAGTGGGTGAGACCTTTTCCACAAAGATCTTTTACACTCTTTACCCCACAAATCTGAACGTGGTTTCTATATCCAGTTAAGACCTATAAAACACATGCACAGCTTACTTTATCTGTGTTTTACAAGGCTCCACATGAAAAGAGCAGGCACTGGGACTTCTCTCCATCAGCCTTCTCAGACAAGTCTCCCAGACTCACTGTATCTCAACTTGTCAGCAAGAGCCGCAGTATCAGGGCAAGTCTGACGCCCCCTTTCACTGCTGACTGCCGCTTAGGCACTGTGATAACCCGGAGCCCTGGCTCGTTCCGCCCACACGGATCTTCAAGAAGGACATTCAGAAGATACCTACTTGTATAATTTGGTTTATACTTACACATAAGAAGTAGATAGTGATTCTCTAAACTGATACTAGGATCACCATCAGCGTCACTAACGTTTTTTACAAGTGAGTACAGAGTGACTGCACGACGGGTGCATGACAGGAAGTCTGGGGAGCATCAGGAGTGCTCTAAATGCCTGCCTTTCTCCTCCTTATAAACCTTACAGAGGTCAGAACTATAGTCACGACTTGCCTCAATGTCCTCTACCTCATGACACACCTTCCCAACCCCCTCACGTGGCGGGCTACGCGGCAATCCTATTTCCTCCACAATTCCCAGGTGACGCTAGGAGCTCAGTGCCAGACGATCACTACAGAGTCAAGCCCAAGTCCTTACAGAGAGTGGTAGTTCTACAACATGCGGGTCACGTGGAAACCCCCTCAGGCAGAAACACTGGGCTGTTATCACAAGAAATAATATGTTAAGTTAGCTCATGGGAAAACACCAAAATTTCCTTGACACTACACTCTATGAAAACACAGACCTGTTTTCTAAGAAGCAGAAAGAAGCTATTTCCTACAGCAATGACCACCTGATACTCCAGAGGCTTTTCATACGTGGTCCACTGAGCACTAGCCACGTGATCCAGGCAGGCTCCCGAAAGATCAGGAACTCCTGTTGCCACACTTCTGGCCTGCCTCCCTCCCCGCCACGTCTCTTTTCCACTGACCTTCTTGACCTGTTACCACATCAAACCCCCAGTCTTGTATCTTCATCCCAGTAAACAACCTGCTTCTTCCCCCATGCTCAGACACTACTATTACAACCTCCAAAGACTGAACATTCTCTCCATTTAAAACATTTTTGATTTTGAAGAAATTACATTTTCATATACATTTTAATTTAAAACACAACAATTTTAAAACGTGAAGGCATGGATGTATTCTAACCTCACACCCTCCATGAGCTTCTTAATAGCAAGCCACCCATATTCACTCATAAGGTCACAAAGGACATTTAATAGAAAACCAGCCTCAAAAAGAAGCTGGAGGAAGAAAAGGGTTCTACAGTCAAATTCAGTGTGAGAACCAGTGTATATCAAGTTTCCCATGTATTTTCCATACACAGCAGAGGCAAAAAGCTACCCTCTGCTGATAACTGAGCAAATTGCATTTTACAAAACTTAGACAATTAGTAAGCAGCTTGTAAATTAGGTAGGTACCTCTAATACGGTCATCACCACTGATCTACCTCAAGGGGTTAAGTTTTCTCAAAAAGCATTCTGCTGCTGCTAAGTCGCTTCAGTCGTGTCCAACTCTGTGCGACCCCACAGATGGCAGCCCACCAGGTTCCCCCATCCCTGGGATTCTCCAGGCAAGAACACTGGAGTGGGTGAAAAGCATTCTAAGAAATTTAAAAATCTTTATTCGAAAATCTCTAATCTCAGATCCAAGTTAAAAATTCACAAATTATTATGTGTATGTTTATCTCTTACTTCCTTTTTATCCCGATCCTGACCAAAGATAGGGATGTCTCTTGGATGTCACGAAGAGACATTGCAATTTTGAAGGTCACATACCAGCTGTCGTATGTATTCCTGGATGGAGTTTGGATAAACAAGTACGGTGACCGCAACCAAGGTGTTGAGGGCAAAATCAAAGATCTGGTAGCAGAAGAATGGGATGATCCAGGCTGCGCGTTGCTGAACAGAAGAGAGAAGAGTGTGTTAGTATGCTTGGTATTACAAAACATTATTTTAATTCAGAGAAATCTTAATATGAAGGGAAATGGAGAAGTATAAATACATTAAGGCGGGTCATGATGGCAACTTGATAAACCACACAAAAGCCTCCAGTGAACGATTCTGAGACTATAACATTGGTTTTCCATGTAACATTAACAAGAGATTTAAACTTCCAAAGATTCCTACAGGCAACTGGGAACAACCATAACTTACTTCTTACAGACGGCAGCACAGATAACACGTGTAAGAGATGGAGGAAAAGGCCCAGGACCTTGTTTCCAAGCTGCTTACCTTGTATGCGCCGTACGTAGCCATGGCACAGATAAGGATCATGAGAACAGAAATCGCGATGGCAATGCACATGTCTGTCAAAAGTTTTTTAAGAAAGAAAGAAAATCAGTTGTAGCTCCACTGTTTTAACATTTTTTAGTCATTCTTCAAAGGCATTTTGTTTATAAACCAATTACAGACAAGAACTTTATACTAAGTACATCACCAGCATTCCTTTGGAATTTAACAAGATGATAACGGAAGCAAAGTGCCTGAAAGATGTCCTCCTTAAATCGTGTTTATACGTCTATATAAAATATGTGTCGGTCGCTCAGTGGTGTTTGACTCTATTTATAGATATATTAAATCTATTTAACATATTTAATAGATATTATATATATATTTAACAGATATTAAATATATCTACATCTGTATTAAATATATATATATAAACATATCTGTATATATTAAACAGCTTGGTCTTCTGGTGCACTGAATTATATACCTAAAAACGGAGGTATTCTTTTAACAAATAGGTATCTAACTTGTATTTTACAATCTCATGTGTCTCGGACCCCTATTAAAACTTCACACAGGCTTCCTATCTCACTCAAAAACCTCAATTTCTTGTCAAGGCCTGTATGTCTGTGTTCAGTCTAGAACCTGCCGGCCTCTCTCATCTCCTCCCACGTTTTCTTCTGCTTACCCTAATCCAGCCGTATCACCGAGTTCACTGAACACAGCAGAATCACCCCATTTCAGGGCCTCACACTGGCCCTGTAATGTGTCGTATTTTCACACGATCAGCTTTTGCCTTTACAATCACTCAGGTCTTGGCGCAACACCTCCAGGAGATCTTCCCTGGTCATCCTGGCTAACGGGGCCTCCCAGTCATGCCCACACGACTGCTGTATTTTCTTGACAGAACACATCACTACCGTCTTACTTATATTTGGTGCTTATGGACTGTCTCTCTTCCTCTGCTAGAGGAACCTTCCTGACAAAAATGAGTCTCTATGTCTCGTTCCCTACTGCATGGAGAAGGTGGCATGCCACACGTGGGCACTGAGCCCTTGAACTGCAGTCAATCTAAAATAAGATGTGTTCTAAGACTGACATGTCCTCCAGATTTCAAGGCCTTAGTATACAAAAAATTAAACTATCTCGTTGATCATTTTTATCCTGATGACAAGGTGAAGTACTATTAGGGATATACTGAGTTACATATATTATTAAAGGCAATCACCTATTTGAGTTACCTTTTTAAATGAGGCTACTAAGAAATTTAAAATGACTTATGTACTTGCACTGTATTTCTGCTGAAGAGTGCAGCTCTAAAGCCTATATCCCAGTAGGCACAAACTGAAGACTTGACTCAAGAGGTCGTGTCACTGTATTTTTAAGAGATTCTGATAAGAAGCACAATAAGGCTGGGTTTCTGAAGATAACATGTAGGGTTATCATCAGGCTAAGAGAATACAAAAAACCCTTGCAGTAAAGTTATCTGCACAGTGCTGTCAGTTTCCAAGGCATTTTCACAGCTATCTCACTGAGTCTTCCTACCTCTAAGGTAGAGGTTACTGTGCCCAATGAAGAGATTATGAAACCAGGGCTCAGAGGTTATGTAACTTGCTGAGATGGCATCTGCATCAAAAGGCTAAACTATGACTAATCCTGCTCTTATGATTTCAAATCTCTGACTCTACTATTCTATGCTGTTTCTCCTTAAGCTTTTAAATACTAACCAAATGAACCAATTTAGGCTGCCACTTCCTACAGGTATTTCTCCAAAGCAAAGCATTCCAGTTTTAGAACCACCTGCTCTATATCCTCAGCTTCAGCGATGAGAGGATATTTCAAGCAGGAGGTTTACAAACAGAAGTACAAGGTCAAAGTACTTTCTGTGAGAGAATACAGATAAATCGGGACTTCCCTGGCAGTCCAGTGGTTAAGATTCTGCACTTCCAACGCAGCGAGGGGCAGGTTCATTCCCTCATTAGGGAACTAGATCCCACATGCACCAGGGCCCAACCAAAAAAAGTAAAAACAAAAAAAGATATATAGGGTTTCCCTGGTGGCTCACATGGTAAAGAATCTGTCTACAATGCGGAGACCTGGGTTCGATCCCTGGATTGGGAAGATCCCTTGGAGAAGAGAATCGCAACCCACACCAGGATTCTTGCCTGGAGAATTCCATGGACAGAGGAGCCTGGTGGGCTACAGTCCATGGGGTCGCAAAGAGTCAGGCACGACTGAGTGACTAACACAGACACAGATATAATGCAATAAATTAATAATAAAGCTGATGATTTTATTCATGGAGTAAAAATTTGATTTCCAAAAAAAAATTTTTGTAAGAGAATCAAAAGATGATGGGACTTCCCTTGAGGTCCAGTGGTTAAGAATCCGCCTGCCAATGCAGGAAACAGGTTCAATCCCTAGTCCCAGAAGATTCCATAAGCCATGGAGCAACTAAGCCCCTGCACCACAACCACTGAGCCCACGTGCCCTAGACCCCATATCCTGCAACAAGGGAAGCCACCACAGTGAGAAGCCCACACACCACAACCAGAGCGTGGCCTCGCACTGCGCAAGGAGAAAAAGCCTGCAGGCAGCCCGAAGACCCAGCACAGCCAAAGAAATAAATTAATTAATGTTTTAAAAACAGATGATGAATACTGGTCAGTACCTAAAGAGTATGATTTCTGTTAGGATACACGTATTTACTTTATAACTTTAATGCTAAATGACATCACCTTCCCCTGTTACGTGGGAAGAGGTACCAACAGGGCATTTCATGTAAGCCTCCTAGTCTTCTCGCCAGGCCAAGTAACCTGGCCAAGACTGCCCAGCTACCAGGTGGTGGATGAGATACTCTAGCCAAGAAAGTCTACCTCCAGAAGCAACGCTCTTCGTGCTACCCAGCTGGGAAGGAGATAGAGCAAGTGCAGTGGTGGAGGTCAGGCCTGCGAATCCAGAGCCTCCCTAAGAGGAGCTGGACATCCTTTATTACATGCAAAGCGTGTGAGAACCTGTGGCAATCTCTGAAACTTGAACTCGGGCAGAAGTTCACTATCTTCTTGTTTGCCTTACTTTAACAGTTTTTAAATTCTGTACAAGTATCTTCTATAATGAGAAAAATTAATTTTATAAAAGCCAACCCATTGTGGGATACTCTTTGACTCCCTCATACATCTTAAAAAAAACAGATAAACAAACTCAAGGCTTTATTAAAAAAATAATATCAATGACCTTTATATTAACATAATTTATATAAGGTTATAATAGGTTATAATACAATTTATATAAGTTATCTCTATGTTAACATTAGACATATCAATGTTAATATACAAAAATTAAAATCTTGAATATTTTTATGTCCTATTCTGTCTAAAAATAAAACCACTCCAGGACTAAATCTCACATAATCATTAAAAATTTTTTTAATTTCCATCTTTCTCAAAAATATAAAACTCAGGAGAAATTTAAAAGGCATAAATAAAATTAAAGTCATACAGTATCCTATCACCACTCACAATGAGAAAACAGAAAAATGTTAATTTGAGGTAAGGAAATTTTCAAAATTCTATTCCTATAAAAGTAACTATACTAACCACACTGAACAGAATGAATAAATCCCAAGCATATGACACAGCTTAGGTAGGATCAAGGTCTAAGTCAAATAAAAACGCAGAGCAGATAAGATAAAACAGGCAAATAAATCTTGTATCTCCTAGCAATCTAGAGGAGAAGTCAACGCCTCTGAAATAAGGTGTAGCATACCGTGGCAAACACCAGAGTTACTCTGAAGAATTAAAATTCATAAATATGTCGACAGGCAAATGAGGAACTGGTTCTAATAACAGGGATTTTTACAACCAGTAACCTACTGGTCAGTGGCAGAAATGCCCTTTACTCATTCTGTGCACAGCACACCCGCCGGGCAGATCACACTGCCCTCAGCTGCTTCCTACATTAAATTCCTGGCTTAATGATGCCATGCTCATTTGAAAGGGTTCAGAAGAAAAGCTACACCACAGGCCACAAAAGGCATAATTAGAAAACATTTCCTGATACTTAGCCAATTACTCAAACAGAAAAGGAGTTTCCGGAAATGCCTTTGTTAAAGTTAACCTAGTTCTCATTCTACTCTCCCTTTGGATTTCTCCCTTTGCCTTTCTTGGATTTGTTTTCTTTCCATAAAACTGGTAGCTAAGTAGATGACTACCTGATTTACACTTGTATTCTTACCTGCAGTCTTAGGGCTCACTTTTCTCTAATTTTTGGCCACATTTCTGGCTTCTGAAAACAATATTTGAGGTATATTTTCACAATTAAGTCTAGAAGAGAACTCTTTTCAGATGCCTTCACACACACACACACACACACACACACACACAAAGTCCTCATCCAGTTCTCTGCCCCCAGCAGGCAGACTCATATGGGCCATCATCAACAGGCCTGCATTACCCTTTGGCATCAGTTGAGTTCAGCCGAGGAACCCGGACAAGGGATTGGAGAGAATAAGAGGCTGCCCCTTGCTGTGAGGCGGCCTCGGGTTGGCTCTGACCCA